>NC_087439.1:26800000-31600000 GCF_036321535.1 Camelus dromedarius | reverse complement strand
TCTAGTAGGAATAGGTAGGTTATCAGATGGTCCAAAATCAGACTCAGTTGCACCTTACAGGGGCAGAGGTGAGTGATTTTGGGTGTATGTGTTCGTACTCATACACATGTGTACTGACAAAATTTGGTAATTGATGATACTGGCTTCTCAGATCAAAGAGGAAAGGATAGATTCTTAGATATTGGAACTACTGCAGATAATCTGTAAAAATACTTTTCTATCCCTCACTCACACCATGTGCCAAATGAAATTCCAAAAACACTAAAGATATACCTATAAAATAAAAACTATATGTAGAAAAATATATGGGTGAATATTTAATCTCAGGTAGTTAAAACAGTACAAAATGATATTAAAAAAAGAGTGATCAGCCTATACAACAAAAACAAAACCCCATCATAAGCAGAGAGAAAAGTTGAGCATGAAACTGGCAAGTCATATGTAATATGTGTGATTTGCTCTTCAGACTCAAGGTATAAAGTTAGTCATCTATGTATCACTGTACAGGAAGACCTTTGCTTCCCTCTTGAGGCAGTCCCTTCCCCACTTACCCTGCCTCACTGTTGAGACTCCCAGAGGTATTGTCATTCCTCTTTAGTAAACAAGCAGAGAACTAGAACCTCCCTCTTAAGCTCCTGAGTGCTATTGCCTTTTGTTGCCACATGGTGTTGCTATTGAAGTTTGATCCTCTGCAGCCCCTTGGATATTCATCCGCTCAGCGGTGAAGTTTTTGGCTGCTCCAAAAGTTTGCACAGACTTCTTAGGGCCATATTAAGCATCATAAAAGCTGTTAGAGTTCTAATACTCAGAAGCTCTGCTATTGTTTCCCATCTTACAGCCATTGTACTAGGGTAACAGGGTATGAAGTAGCAACCAACATCATTCATTCATTCATTGAACAAATATTTACTCAGCATCTGTTATGTATACCTAAAACTGACTTCTATACTGGAAATAATAGTGAACAAAATAACCCCCCCCCCCCCAATTTCTGCCATAAGGAGCCTAAGTTCCTTCTGAGGGTTGGGGGAAAGGAGGGTAGCATTGGCAGAGACAGAGAATAGACAAAATTAAGTGCTTATACTGTGACACATCTAACAGAAAGGCCTATGCATGAAATCCTGACCTCTTCTAATTATTTTGTATTTATTCTTTGTGGGACGTCAATATGAATGATACCAGTAAGTGTAACAAAGAAGAGAGGCTGAGTACTTGATGGATGTAAAACTACAATTTGCTGATAACATCTCACGAGCTCATATACGCACTTTGTGGCCACTCTGTATATAGTGGTATATCATGCAACTACTTAAAAAGTTGGTATAGATACATATTTATGAACCTGGAGCATATATTTATTTCCACATTAGGATAAATGGAAATACAGGTTAGGAAAGAATACACTTAGTATGATCATAGTATTATTGGAAAGTACTTTTTCTCTACCTCTGAGATTTCTTTCCTGAGCAGGGAGTTCTATTAGTGTCACCCAAGTCTGTGCCTGCATCTTTATTCATTCTATCCCTGGTGTAAGGACTTATCTGATTGATAAATTTGGAAGTAATTGGCCCTACTGATGCCTTTTGTCAATGTAGGAGCTAGCTAGTCTTTCCACACCATTGAGTGATTTCTTATCTACTTCTCCATGGAATAAGTTGTGCAGGGGTGAGCCCCTGCAGGGAGAGGTCTTAATGCTAATGCAGGTCCACCTCTGGGGTTAACTATTTGCAAGCCCATTTGTCCAGCACATCTAGAGCTTCTATTAGTAAAGACAGTATATTTTACTCTTTGTATTCTCAACTTGTTCATAACTTGGCAGGGAAGTGGTTATCATTTTTGCGGTGCTTTCTTTGGACACCTCATACTTATAATCTTAATAAAAATACGTTTAAAACTAAATAAAACAAGATTTTTTTTCATATACATGTATAGAAGAAAGTCTGGAAAAATATGCATCATAGTTTTCCAAGAGGTTTGTAGAATTAGAAGATTTTTTTCTCTTTTTTTTTTATTTCTGTACTTTTGAATTCACTGGAATTATTAGCTATGTAATTGAGAAATAGTTATACATTTTAAATCTCTGAAAAATACAGCCTAGTCTGAGTTTCCCTATAGAAGAATTAGTCATTTTTGTACAAGGGAAGAAGCTGGACTGAGTGGATATGTTTCCACCTACATAGCTTAGTGCTTGAGTTTAGAACTTATGATAGGCAAAAATACATTACTTTTCTAAAAACTCTGACTTGTCATTTCATCACACATTTCATAATAATTGCCTTTTATCTTTAAATTGTGTTAGGCAATTTGCATGGTTTTTGAAGGTGTATTACAGCGTTTAATTGAGGTCAACTAGATTTGGTATTTTTCTTTTCCTACTTGCAAAGTATGTTTGCAAAAGCCTGTTTATTTTTTGGCTTTTTATTATTCCTTGCCTTAAAAAAACAAACAAACACTACTTTAGATTCCTACCATTCTTCCTGTGTATCACAGTGATAAGCTTATATGTATTTAGTACTTAGGTTCGGCTGTATTTGAAATTATAGGATATATTTATTAAAAGGGGAAAAGACATAAAATGTTTTTAAAGTAATCATTTTTATATCGTTACCCATCTATACTAGTAAAGAAAAATTGTATTTTCTCTCTTGATACTGAAATTGTAAAAGTTAGAGTAAGAATGTTACATAATTAAGTCATTATAGTTTGATCATGCTTTTTAAAAATTTACCTTTTAAATTTTTAAATTAACAATATTAATTTTTCTAACCCAAGAGCATGGGATATCTTTCTATTTGTGTTATCTTCAGTTTCTCTCATCAGTGTCTTACAATTTTCTCAATACAAATCTTCTACCTCCTTGGCCTAATTTATTCCTAGGATTTTTATTCCTTTTGATGCAGTTGTAAATGGCATTCTTTTCTTAATTTCTCTTCCTGATAGTTTGCTGTTAGTGTATAGAAATATAACAAATAATATGCTGTGTGCAAAAAGTGACAGTCTTACTTCTTCCTTTCCAGTTTGGATTCCTTTTATTTCTTTTTCTTGTCTGATTGCTGTGGGTAGGACTTCCAGTACTGTGTTCAATGAAAGTGACAAGAGTGGGCATCTTTGAGTATAATGTTTGCTCTGGGTTTGTCACATATGGCCTTTATTACATTGAGGTATGTCTCCTCTATACCCACTTTATTGAGCCTTTTTATTGCAAATGGATTTTGAATTTGTGTTCTTTGCTTTTTTTTTTTTTTTGTCTTGTACTTAATTTTTAGTCTCATGCCATTGTGGTCACAGAAGATACTTGTATGATTTCATTCTTCTTAAACTGACTGAGAGTTGTTCGATGCCCTAGCATGTGATCTCTCCTGGAGAATGTTCCATGTGCACTTGAAAAGAATGTGTATTCTGCTGTTTTTGGATGAAATGTTCTCTATATATCTATTCCATCTGCTCTACTATGTCATTTAGGCCAGTTCCTTTATTGATTTTCTGTCTGGATGATCTGTCCATTGATGTAAGTGGGGTGATAAAGTTCTTTACTATTATTATATTACTGTCAGTTTCTCCCTTTGTGTTTGTTAATATTTGCTTTATGTATTTAAGTGCTTGTATGTTGTGTGTATACTTTAACAATTGTTGTATCTTCTTGTTGGATTGATCCCTCTATCATTAAGCAATGTCCTTTTTTGTCTCGTTACAGTCTTTGTTTTAAAGTCTATTTTGTCTGAGTATCACTATCCTAGTTTTCTTTTTGTCTCTATTTGCACGGAATACCTTTTTCCACCCCTCACTTTCAGTCTGTGTGTCTCTTTGGACCTGAAGTGAGTTGCTTGTATGCAGCATATAAATGAGTCTTATTTTTTTATTCTGCCACCCTATGTCTTTTGATTGGGGCATTTAGTCCCTTTATGTTTAATTATTGATAGGTATGTACTTACTGCTATTTTGTGAATTGTTTCTGGTTGTTACTGTAGTTTTTTGTTCCTTTTTCTCTTGCTCTCTTCCTTTATGATTTGATGACCATCTTTAGTGTTATATTTGGATTCCTTTCTCTTTTTGGTATGTGTATCTATTGTAGGTTTCTGGTTTGTGGTTAGAATGAGGTTTATAAAAAACAGCACATATATATACACACACACACACACACACACACACACACACACACACATGGTTATTTTAAGCTGATGATTTCTCAAGTTCGAAAACATTCTAACCACTCTGCACTTCCCTACACACGTTTAATTTTTTATGTCATATTTTACAATGTTTTTTTTTTGTATCCCTTAGTTACTCTTGTAGGTATAGATGAATTTACTACTTTTGTCTTTTAACCTTCCTACTGCCTTTATAAGTAGTTAATCTTCTATCTATTTTGTATGTCTGCCTTTACCAGTAAGGTTTCTCCTTTCATAATTTTCATATTTCTAGTTGTGGCCTTTTCTGCTTAGAGAAGTCCCTTTAACATTTCTTATAAAGCTACTTTAGTGGTGCAGAGCTCTTTTATTTTTGCTTGTTTGTGAAAGTATTTTTTCCTTCAAATCTGAGTGATACCTTTGCTGGGTAGATTATTCTTGTTTGCAGGTTTTTTTCCTTTCATCACTTTGAAAATATTGTACCACATTCTTCTGGCCTGCAGAGTTTCTGCCAAGAAGTCAGCTAAGTCTTATAGGAGTTCTCCTGTGTGTAACTGGTTGCATTTCTTTTGCTGGTTTTATGTCTTTCTTGGTATTTATTCTTATGTAAGACATGCTAATTTTTGTGTATGATTGTCTCTTACAGAAAAGGCCACAAATGAGTACAACACTACAGAAGACTGGAGTCTCATTATGGACATATGTGACAAAGTTGGAAGCACTCCTAATGGGTAAGATGCCCAGTCATGCCTAGTGAATGTCTAGGAGCCTGATAATCTGTGGCTCTTTTCCTGATGTAACTTTGAAAGAAAAATGGGATTTTTACTATTTCCTTTTGGAGTGAAGATATGCTGGTGGCTAGATTTATGTAAATAACCCTATCCTAAAAAACAAATGGAAAAAAATTAACTGAAAACTTGAAATGTTAACATGCATACTTAAAGCTTTGCTATAATAGGGACATGTGTTAACAATGAATAGACTTAATTATTTAGGGAATTCCCTTATGACTTAGACATGTTTAATAATGAAGTAGATAAATATAATAATATAATACATAATATACTGAAAAGACCTTTCAATAATGAATAGGTAAATGTAATAACATCATAACGAAGAAAGTGAATATAAATAGGGTGCTTTGGGGATAGAATGGGACAATCAAGCTAAATTAATTATACTCCAGAAGTTTAGAAGGCTGATGAAAGCATTTGTTTTAACATAACAGCCTTTCAAAGTGCATTCATGCATTTTTATACTTAAATGTTTTAAGAGTATATATCTTGCTAGTTTCTTTTTCCCCAAGATAAGAATTTGCTGTCTGAAAGCTAAGTCTAGCTTGAAGAAATGAAAAGGTAATTTATATGATACTGTTCTCTTGGGTTGACTGATCTTTTTTGAAATTGTTTGGCTCTTGATTTGGGAATTTACAACCTTTACAACAAGTTTTTTTTTGTTGCTGTTGTTGTTATTTTGTTTGCTTTTTTAAAGTTCTACATGTCTGTGAGCAAAAGACTGTGTAAGATCATTTTATAGATTTATTCCCCTAATGAAGTGAAGTTTGCAGGATTTTACTCTTAAATTTAAAGTATTCAGTAGTAGAATACCTTATCTTTTTAAGGCTTGACTTGAAATTCTGAATAAATATTTAACCTTCTTCATTTTTTTCTTTAGAGCAAAAGATTGCCTTAAAGCCATAATGAAAAGGGTAAATCATAAGGTTCCTCATGTTGCTCTACAGGCGTTAACTGTAAGTGAAAGTCCCATTATTATTTGGTTCAAATTTTAAATGTGTATTTGTTTCAGTAAAGTAAGATAATATCTCAACATTTGTATATTGATTTTTATTTTAATTAATAGCTTCTTGGAGCTTGTGTGGCAAACTGTGGAAAGGTATTTCATTTAGAAGTATGTTCCCGTGATTTTGCAACAGAAGTACGTGCTGTGATAAAAAATAAGGTAAATTTTTAAAAGAGAAGAAATTTAAGTCATTAAAAAATACATATACTGTGTTATTTTAATTATACATAGCATATATAAGTGATAATAGCTAATCTTTACTGAGGGTTAATAAGCAGTCACTGCTTTAAGCATTTTATATATGCTATCTTGTCTAATGCTCTTAACAACCCTTAGAAGTAGATCGACTTGTCATTCCTATTTTATAGATGCAGAAACTGAGGCTTAGAGAGAAGTTACATAACTTGTCCAAGGTTACACAGCTACTACAAGTGGCATAGCTGAGGTTCAGATCCAGATTTCTGTGACTCCAGAGTCCAAACTGACCACCATTCTGTCCTGACTCCCATTAGAGATGATGAGCAAAGAGGGCCTTTATTTTAGAGCAGGGTGGGGAGGGTCTTCATGATAGGGTTGTGGTTATTGATTTGTTTGTGATAGAAGCTCTGAAGCACTATTCTTATGCTATTAGTGGCAAAATCTCGGAATTTTAGTTTGGTTGATATAACAAGCTTAATCTAATATTGAGAATATTAAGAAAACATAAAAGAAATAACCTCTGAATGTAAAAGATTTATCATTACATAAGATGTAAAAATTGATGTTTAAAAGAGATAATTTTCCAAGAAACAACTATATTTTAAAATGTAAATAGGCATTTATCAACTGCTCATCTAGGCTAAGGATTGGTGGACTTTTGTTGATGTTCATATAATTAAAGAGAATTTTGGTGATAATTCTCTTTGTTAAATAATTCAGGTACTTATTTTGACCATTTTTTTTTCTTTGCCTTTTCTTTAAAAGGCTCATCCTAAAGTATGTGAAAAACTGAAATCTTTAATGGTGGAGTGGTCAGAAGAATTTCAGAAGGACCCTCAGTTTAGTCTAATATCTGCAACTATTAAATCTATGAAAGAAGAAGGAATTACTTTTCCTTCATCAAGTTCTCAGGTGAGAGATTCATTCAGACTCATGGTTGACCTTATAGTATTTTGAAGGTATATACCTTATGCAAAAGTTGGGCATGGTCTATCTTAATAATCATTACCTACCTCTACTCTACAAGTGTCTGTCTAGCATAGTGCCTTATATTTAGGAGACATTGTAATTGTTGAGTGAATTACTTCTACAAATGAGAACTTTGAAAAGTGAATCAGCCATAAATACTCTGTTTAATGTTACTGTAAGTCTAGAGTCATGCAAAAGGCATAGATGTGTGAGAGAGCCCTTATGTTCAAGAAATTTATAGTCAATTTGAAAGGTAGCTAAATATGTGTGAAAATAACTAAATTATAAGTGACAAATATGGATGAGGGGTACAAAGCCTAGAAACCAGGAGGGAGAGGTAACTACAGACCAGGATGATGAAGAGTAGAAGTTTTAGACTGGAATGTGTTTCAGTACGTAGAGAGGAGTAAGAGGTCATCAAGGGAAGAATGACATGAACCAATTCCACTTACAGTGAAACTATAAGACATAAAATTTCTTTGGGGACAGAGGGGATTGCTTTAGTAGGACAGTGTGGAGGCAGGGATAATGAGTCACAGAGTAAGTTGTTTAAGTCTGTGGGAGAAAAACACTGTATCTTGGGTTTTGCTCTCAGTGCCTCATGTTTTCCAATTAACGTTAGGATATGGACTAAGGGAAGAGACTAAGAGGAATACTACATGTGTATATATGTGTGTGTGTATATATATATATATATATATATATATATATATATATATATATTTATTTAGACTATAGACTGAAGAAACAAAAAGAACCTTTATAGCTTACTAGGCCTCAGGGTTCAAAGTAGAATTTTGAGATGAAAATCTTATAAGTAATAAAAAGCTAGCATTTTCCTGCTCTGTCCTTTCTGCAGGTCATTCTCAAAAATCTGTGTTAAAGAAATGGTTGATGGTTCAGAATCCTGGACACCTCTGTCTTCCATGCCTTTAAATTTAAACATGACCTTCCTTAGTCCTCTGCTGTGCCTGAAGAGCCACCACCATTCAGACACAAAGAGTAGCAGAAGGGGGCTTAATGTGTATTCCTAGAGCTGCACCCGTTGTCTGCGTCCTCCCTCCTCTTCTCTTCAGTAATTATCATGGCTTCTTGCTGCTATTTCTTGGGGAGTGTCCACCCGAAGCAGTATAGCACCTCTCACTGAATAAGAAACCTTGGACCACTGAGATCAGGAAGTGCAGTCAGGAAAGATTCATATTTAAGTACTTTCTGTATGCTAAGTTCTATGTCAGATACTAAGATTTATGCAAAATGTAAGCCAGTTTGTGCCCTTTGTGAGTTTATAATGTTTTCTTGAAAATTCTGATGTTTTATTTTAGTATTTGAAAACAGTTACTTAAAATTATCATAAAGACCTTTACTTTTAAGTGAAACTCATTAGTTATATCAATTTCTTTTTAATTAGCATGTGCAATTAATTACAAAGCTTGTGTTTGCTTTGAAAGGGTAGTTGTGTTCACTTTATTCATACATTTACAGACTGTCTCAGCTGCTGCCAAGAATGGTACATCATCAAACAAAAACAAAGAAGATGAGGACATAGCTAAAGGTAAAGAAAGGATCAAGCATGGGTAATTTAGTGTTGCTTAAAACATCCTTGCCAGAACAATTTATTGAAATAAAAATTATAATAAAACTGGGTTTACTTATAGTATTTTACCATAAATCTAAAAACTAGTAGGGTCTGAAAAGTAAGGGAAACAGTTGACATAAGATTAATTGAGTGCATAATCCTTGTCAGTAATATGTATTTAATGCCCTACCTTTAGAGAGATTACATTTCACTTTTCTTTAATGCCAGAGTTATGAGTCAAGCACAGAAATATGTTCATGGCTTGTCCTATATGGAAAGCTACCCATATTATAATGTCACAATCTGTTTGCTATAAAAATAATAGCTGCTGTATATGACAGACTGTGATAATAGGGAATGAGCAAAAACTTTATTTTAAAAAATGAAATGATTCTCTGCCCTGCCCCTTCTTCCCCCCCAAGAAAGCTGTTTAGAATTTACCTGGAAAAATAAAATATTCACTTGATTTATTCTTATTAAATATTACATTATATAACATTTCTTTTTAACTTTTTAAAAAATCAGCATTAATTCTGGCTGTCTTGTTTTTTGCATTTTAATTTTTCAAACTAGCTATTGAATTATCATTACAAGAGCAGAAGCAGCAGCACACAGAAACAAAATCCTTATATCCATCTTCAGAAATTCAGTTAAATAATAAAGTTGCAAGGAAAGTGAGAGCTTTATATGATTTTGAAGCCGTGGAGGACAATGAACTCACCTTTAAACATGGTGAAATTATTATTGTTTTGGATGACAGGTATGTTTTAAATCTTTATTTCTGGAATATTTTTAATTTATTAAGTATAATATCCTTAATTTAGAATGCTGGATATTCAGTTTTTGACTTTGGTGTATTTACATCATAATAGAACTTTTTCTGCCTTAGTTATTTTTTTCTAAAATTTGTTAGACTGGGTAATGTGAGTTTCTTATTCTTTTGTTAAATTTGGTAGTAAAATATTCTCTATACCTTGGATTAAAAATGTACTAAATAATATGATTTATTATCACAATTGGGAAATACAGAAATATTCAGTCTTCTGAATGCATTTACATTGGGAGTTGTATTTACCAAAATTACTGGCAAAAAAAAACTTTAGGAAGAGATATAACTGTATTACCTTTGATCAAAGCAACCAGAAACTATGCTCGGCTCCTCCCCAATCCTTAATCTGCTAACTCCTCTCCCTCACAAATTCTCTATCATTTAAAGTTGTAATAAAGAATAGATCTGTCTATATTGGGCCTAATTCTATTTTACTTTGCTTTTAAAAGAAATCGATGAAATTTAGAAAGAGTGAGACCTAACAGCTTGTTGCTATGGACAGAGATTGCAAGTGTATTTGGTATCCATGATAAATAACTTAGTAAGGATACATTAGCCTAGCATATTTTTAAATGGGTAGATACACAAAATGATTTTACTTCGCTACAGTAAGTATTTATTGAGAAAATGTTATGTAATATGCTATGTTTATAATAAAAAAATGAATGAGGATACAGTTTTCTTCATAAAACTTAGAATAAAGTAAGGAAGTTAAAATTACTTTACAGGTAATTATGTGGGATGCAGATTGTGAATGCCATGAAAGAGGCAATGTTGGGGGTCCAGAAGAGAGCAGTGACACCTGGTACAGGCATCTAGGAAAGAAGACTTATCCAGGGGGTCCATTTCAGGTGAACTTTGATTGATTTTGACAGAACCAGGAACATTTTTGCAAGAAATTGAGAGCAAGAAATTGAAGGTCTCTAACACAGTCAAGATAACACAGTAACACTATGTTCACTTAGAAAATGATCATTTTTTTCTTTAAGAGATTTTTTTCTTTAAATAATCATTTGGTGTGGGATACATAATTCCTGAAGGAGAGTAAATAGATAGGAAGATGAAGAGGTAGTGTGAGGTCTGAACACTGACTGTCTGAAATGTCAGGCTTCTGAGTGCAGTTTTAGTTAGAATATTTATAAAAGAACTTAGGTTTACACTTCTGATAACTCTTGTATAACTATAAAATTAAGGATTTTTATAAAATAAATAGAAACAAACTACAAAATGAGTAGTTTTTGTTCTAAGAGTCAAATTTTGAGTGTTACTTTTATATAATAAGAAAATTTTCCAAAGTAAATTGCTGCTCTCAGGGTCAATACTGCCCTGACCAATGGTGCAGGTACTTCATCGTTTATCTTCAGCAGGTCTGTACTACTTGGTGCTGTGGTAACTCAGTTCTCTGATTTTTTTCTTTTGTGATTGTTGTAAATTCTTCATACATAACCATATACCTTGATGTCATTTGGTGTTCATGTGTTATTATATGTCTGTTATGGTCTGTAGGCTTGTAGTGAGTAAAGGGTGCACGTGTCTTTTTCACTGATGTCTATTTAAAGCACAAATTCATTAAATAACTTACTCATACAAAACTTATTTTCAGCTGAGATTTACCACTGCAAAAGAGAACTTTTTTTCTGTGTAACTGCTAAGAGAATCTAACATGAATATGATGGAATATGTAGGTTGATTGCTGTCATTTTGATGTTAGGAGACCCTGGTCTTAAAATTGCCATAAATGTGCTCATCAACACATATAGGTTAAAGGTTGTCATTGCAGGTGATTGGTTATCACTGGCAAGATTTTAAACACAAATGCAAACGTGCGTACTAAATTTAAATGGCAGTCTTAGGTTAAAAGAAAGTCATCTAAATGATCCAGAACATGACTGTATCCATTGTTTTTATATTGTTGTGGCAATGAAAGTACAAAATTTAAAATTTGACATATGGAACTTGAAGTTCTTCAATTTAAGAAACACAGAGCTGATAGAAAAGGCACATATTTCTTATTAACAGAGTATACCAAAAATTTTTTTCACTTTCTACGTTTTTAGCTTTATTTCACCACTTCTTGTTTGTTCCTGTATGTACTATTTAGAATAATCAAGTGAAATTCTTGAAGTTCCAGAATGCCATTCCTCTGTGGCATTGTACATTTGGTTCTTTCTGCCCAGAAAGCCCTGTCAAAAGAGGCAAACACATTTAGAAAAGAAAAGGAACTTGACTTGCAGGAAAGTTTGCAAGGGAGTCCAGGCTTTAAGAGGATTAGCTTCCTAAATTTAAAAATAAAACAGGTATTTTGAGGAAAAGATCCCCACAAGATTACCAAGGTTTTCAGGTTTACTATCTATATGTGTGTGGTAGAAATAGTACTTTGCTCACATTATCATGTCTATAAAGGGCATCAGTTATCCTTAGCCATTGTCATTGCAAAAGTCAGCAAATAAGTTGTTTTAGTTAAGTCAGTAGCTTAAAGAAGAGGTTCTGGTTTTCATTTATTTTGAGACTTAAAATGAGACAGGATAGCTTTGTGTTTTTGTTATCTGAATGTGTAAAGTTTTTTGTTTCTTGGTACTTTCATTTTCTTGCTTGTCCGTAATGGCAGCAGGGCAAATGTAATCTTTATTTCCACAGCTCAAATTTCCTTTCCCTCCTGGCAAGTGTCTACTTAACCATGAAAACCCATGGCAGATTTTCTATCCTCTGAGAAGCCTTTCAACCCTCCTCTGCCTTTAGTTCCCCATAGAGTAAAGAGTTTCCTTCTCTATGTTGCTATCTCTCCCTGAACATAAGGGATAGTGGTTCTTATACTGGATCCTAAGTACTTCTTTACATAACTCTCCTGTTAGATGAGTTGATTCTGAAGGGGGTCAGCACCTCCCTGGGTGGTAGGAGAAAACAAATCTTAGAAGGTAATGCAACGTAGCGTGTTCTTAGGTGCTAGGGGAGGATTGAAAAATAGTGCACTAGATTTTAAATTTCTTGAAGGAAGAATCTGTGTCTTAATTATCTTAATTGTAACTTCAGTGCTTAGCCTGTTGTCCCTGTCCTCTCTTTGGTTGGCTTTCATAAATGTTAGCTAAATAATCAATTTGTTGAAGGTAAAGTTTATGTCTCTTGCACTTACATCATTTTTCATTCAGCCGTTATTTATTCTTTTAATAGAAAAAGCTCTACATATAAAGGTAGCATTTAATTTTTTCCTTAATTATCAGTTTATGTAAAATTACAATGCTGAATTACCTTAATTTAGGAATTTTAAATTGAACAATATTTTGTGCCATTAACATTCCGTGGAATCAACTGGTTGTCAGTGGAGAATGTTAAAGCTGGGTTAGGGCTGAGAAGGAGTCATCGTGCTTCAACATGGCATTTGGTGGTTTTGCCTACTTTTATGCTTCATCAAAGAGTTTGCAGTAGTGGTTGGGAGAGAGATTATCCTACATTAATTAGTGGGACCACTAAGGAAAGCTATGCATAAAATTATTGATAGATTCAAATAAAATCTATGTATCCGTTTCACCATTTCACAGACTTGGGTTCTCTGCCTTTATATAAAAATTCCTCTAACCTCCGAACAAACTAGTGGTTACCAGTGAGGAGAGGGAGTGGGGGAGGGGCAAAATAGGGGCAGAGGATTAATAGGTACAAGCTACTATGTATAAAATAAAGGATATATAGTACAACATGGAATATAGCCAATATTTTATAACTATAAATGGAATATAACCTTTAAAACTATGAATCACTATTGAACACCAAAAACTTGTATAATATTTTACATCAACAAAAGAAAATAAATAAATAAAAAAAATACATTAATTAAATGTTACCCTAAAAAAATTCCTTAAAGTTCAATTTTCCTTTTTAAAATAGAAAGTTCAACTTAAAACATGCCATGTCAATACATCAGTTATTTTCTCATTTTAAGAATTTGGGTGCTATTTAGCTCTTTTATTTCTTTTTAGTACTTTTTAAATGAAATGATGGTTCGGATTCATAGAAGTTAAATCATCCTGAAGTTTCATCTTTAAAGAATGCCTGCTCATGGGAGAACCTGACAGCTACATATAAAAGAATGAAATTAAAACATTCTCTAACACCATGCAGAAGAATAAACTCCAAACAGATTAAAGACCTAAATGTGAAATCAAATACTATAAAATTCCTAGAGGAAAGCATAGACAGAACAGTCTTTGAAATGAATCACAGTGATTTTTTTTAGATCTGTCTCCTAGAATAATGGAAATAAAAGCAAAAAATAAACAAATGGGACCTAATTAGACTTAAGAGCTTTGCACAGCGAAGGAAACCATAAACAAAATGAAAAGACAACTTACGGAATGGGAGAAAATATTTGTACATGATGCAACTGACAAGGGCTTAATTTCCAAAATACACAGGCACCTCATACACCTCAATATCAAAACAGCAAACAGCCCAATCAAAAAATGGGCAGAAAACCTAAACAGACATTTCTCCAAAGAAGATACACAGATGGCCAACAGGCACATGAAAAGATGCTCAACATCCCTAATCATTAGAGACATGCAAATTAAAAATACAGTGAGGTATCACCTCACACTGGTCAGACTGGCCATCATCAACAAGTCTACAAATAATAAATGCTAGAGAGAGCATGGGGAAAAAGGAACCCTCCTACACTGTTGATGGAAATGTGAATTGGTGCAGCCACTATGGAGAACAGTATAGACGTTCCTTAAAAAACTAAAAATAGACTTACCATATGATCCAGCAGTTCTACTCCTGGGCCTATATCAAGAGAAGACTCTAATTCAAAAAGATACATACACTCCAGTGTTCATAGCAGCACTATTTACAGTAGCCAAGGCATGAAAGCAACCGAAATTTTCATTGACAGATGATTCTTTTTTTTTTTTTAACATTTTTTAATTGATTTACAGTCATTTTACAATGTTGTGTCAAATTCCAGTGTTCAGCACAATTTTTCAGTCATACATGGACATATACACACTCATTGTCACATTTTTTTCTCTGTGAGCTACCATAACATTTTGTGTATATTTCCCTGTGCTATACAGTATAATCTTGTTTATCTATTCTACAATTTTGAAATCCCAGTCTGTCCCTTCCCACCCTCTGCCCCCCGGCAACCACAAGTCTGTATTCTCTGTCTGTGAGTCTATTTCTGTCCTGTATTTATGCTTTGTTTTTGTTTGTTTGTTTTTGTTTTTGTTTGTTTAGATTCCACATATGAGCGATCTCATATGGTATTTTTCTTTCTCTTTCTGGCTTACTTCACTTAGAATGACATTCTCCAGGAGCATCCATGTTGCTGCAAATGGCATTATGTTGTCGGTTTTTATGGCTGAGTAGTATTCCATTGTATAAATATACCACATCTTCTTTATCCAGTCACCTGTTGACGGACATTTAGGCTGTTTCCGTGTTTTGGCTATTGTAAATAGTGCTGCTATGAACATTGGGGTGCAGGTGTCATCCTGAAGTAGGGTTCCTTCTGGATACAAGCCCAGGAGTGGGATTCCTGGGTCATACGGTAAGTCTATTCCTAGTCTTTTGAGGAATCTCCACACTGTTTTCCATAGTGGCTGCACCAAACTGCATTCCCACCAGCAGTGTAGGAGGGTTCCCCGTTGACAGATGATTGAATAAAGAAAGTGTGGTATGTATGTGTGTGTATACACACACACACACACTGGAATACTACTCAGCCATAAGAAAGAATGAAATAATGTCATTTACAACAACATGGATGGACCTAGAGATTATCATACTAAGTGAAACAGGTCAGAAAGAGAAAGGCAAATATATATCACTTATATGTAAAATTTTTTTGAACGATAGGAATAAACTCATTTACAAAATAGAAACGACTCATAGACATAGAAAACAAATTTATGATTACCAAAGGGGTGGGAGAGGGATAAATTAGGAGTTTGGGATTGACACATACACACTACTTTATATAAAACAGATAAACAATTAGGTCATACTATATAGCACAGGGAACTATATTCAATATCTTGTAATAAACTATAATGGAAAAAAATCTGAAAAAGAATATGTATACGTGTGTATAACTGAATCACTTTGTCGTACACCAGAAATTAACACAACATTGTGAATCAACTATACTTCAGTTAAACAAAAAAAAGAATGCCTACTCAGACTCACAGATAAAGAGAACAGACTAGTGGTTACCGTCAGGGAAGGAGACAGGGGCAACATCGGGATGGGGGAGTGGAAAGTACTAACTATTGGGTATAAGATAGGCTGCAGGGATGTACCACACAGAGAACAGAGCCAATATTTTGTGATAACTGTAAATAGAGTGTAACCTTTTAAAATTGTATAAAAAATAAAGTTAAAAAAAGAATGTCTGCTCAATAAGTCATATTCTTAGAAAGGAATGGGCAAAATTATTTCCAGATTCTATGATTGTCCATTTACAAAGTCCAAGAAAATCAATGATCAAACTATTAAAAATGGTAAGAGTCGATCAAGGTTGTTGGATACAAGCTCAGTATACAAAAATAAGTGGTATGCTTTAATCACAACTATTTAGAAAGTGTAATAGAAAAGTCATTTTTAATAGTTACAAAAATTAAAAATAATCTAGGAATAAATAAACCTAACAAAGATATGTAAGGAGTATGGAAAAAATAATAAATTCTTTGAAAGATATAAAGGGTTATAATACATATTTATACAAATATAAGTGGAGAGAGATACCAGGTTTATGGTGAAGGAACTTTACATTGTAAAGATTTAATTTTTCCATTAATAATGCATAAATTCAGTGTATTTCCAATTAAAAGCCCAATAGGACTTTTTTTTCAGAGAACTTGAAAATATTTTAATTTTAATATTAATATGGAAATGTGAAGGTATACGATAACATAGAGAGGGTACTTTCCCTGCCAGATTATCAAGGCATATTAACAAGCTGTAGTAAATAAATATATAGACTATTGCAGCAGGATGGAATCCAGAAATAAGCTCATGAACAGATAGCAGCTTGCTGTTAGAAAGACAGGCTATCAGGAATCAGTAGAAAAATGTTGTTCTGTTAAATAAATTTTCTGGGATAAGTGACTTTTTTAGCAGTATAAGTAAAATTTGATTCGGTTTCACACAGTACATGAAATTTCATTCCAAATAAATTAAGGAGCTAAACATGGGAGAGGGATAAAAAAGAAAACTTGAAACTATTAAACAGATATATTGGAGAATAGATTTAGGAGTTAAAGGATAGAGAATTTTTTTTTAAGTGTAAACCATAAAAGGTTGCTAAATTTAATTACAGGAACAGAAAACAACATACAGTAAAAGAAATCATAAACACATGTTAAAAGACAGTGACAGTTCTAGAGAAGGTATTTGCATAATGTAGACAAATGCTGTTCAGAATATGTAAAGAACTCCTACTTTTCCATGAAAAGAGACAAATGGCCCAGTGGAAAAAGAAAAATGGACAGACTAGATGAAGAAGTTTACAGAAGAGGCAATCTGGGTGGCCAGCAAACAATGTGGGTGCTCGGAATTGCAAATAAGCACAGCAGTGAGAGATGATTTCTCCTGTGTGATACCAGGTGTTGCTTGGACAGTTCACATGTGTGAGCAAAGATGACATTCTGACATGCTGGTGAGGGAAAGGAGGATGGTAAATTGCCACAACCACTTTAGGGAATATTTGGCAATACTAATAAAATGGAAAATGCTTGTTCTGTAGCCCAGGAAGTCCATATCTGTGACTAAGCCTAGAAGAATTGTTGTCATGTATGCCCTAAAATTTAGAATGATTATTACCCCAATCTTTGTAGGACTGGAAATAACCTAAATGTCTACCTGTATGGGGATGGATAAATCAAATACGCCATGTTAGTGTGATGGGTCTTTAATTAAAAGGAGTAAATGATCTGAAAGTATTAACACACGAAATTTAAAGATCTATAATGATTAACATTCATATCTATAGAGTTGGCTGTAGATGTATGTAAACAAATAAAAAATACACTTGAAGGACAGCAACATACGTACTCGGTTGTGGTGGTATGAAGGATGGATGTGAGTCTGGGACTTGGGGATGTTGGTAAAGGAAACTTCAGTGTTATCTATAACTATTTTTTAAATCCCAGAATCAAATTGACCAGTTGCTGATTGGTTTGAAATTTAAGTATGGATGTTTGTTTTATTTGTGCTTTTTTATATCTCTTACTAAGTTTAAGAAGAGCTTCTTTTAAATACCGTGGGATTTGAACTAGTATTTTCAAAGTAAGCTAAATTAAATTTTTATCTTAATTACTCTTGACACTAATGTACTGAAATGTAGAGTAACGAATGACATTTTTGTACTGTATTTTCAGTGATGCCAATTGGTGGAAAGGAGAAAATCACAGAGGAGTAGGACTCTTCCCATCTAATTTTGTAACAACTAATTTAAACATGGAATCTGAGGCAGGTAAGTTAAATCTTAGGGAAGGTTAAATCTATTAAAATATGTTAAACTTGAATATTATGGTTCAGTTTGGAGTATAAAGTAGATTGGCATTTAAGTCTTGTTTTAAATCATTTATTTGTAGGTAAATACAATTTAGCCTACCTCTTACCAAATTAAGGGATTAATTTATGCCAGGTCAATTCGAAGAGTTATTTTCTCATCATTATATTTTAAATTCTTTGAGTTAATGCACATACATACATATACAGTATAAAATAAGCTGTGATGACCATGTAAATATTTAAATCAACTTAATTATGGTTTAAGGGGCAGTTTATGTCTGTTCAGTACAAATAATATTTGTTTTATTTGTCACTGAAGCATAGTATTAAAGTGGATAGATGGCAGAATGAGGGTTGGGGGGGCCTGTTGACAAGTGCTGAGTGTGATTACAGAGATTAAGAGTACTCCTAAATTTTAGACTTTTCCTCACCTTGATTCGATTCTATGGAACTTGGGACAATAACAAAATAATGTAATCAAGACACTAGGTTCCTAGTTCAGATCTTCTGAACTTCACTCAGTTTTGCAGCCATAGACAGTTCCCCTCAGCAGCTGCCAGCCATGCAGAGAAAGCTTCCATTTGCTAGGCAGGTGGGGAGGTGAGGCAAGCTGAGTGTAAAGAACAACTGATAATAATACTAATTATGGTGAGGATAAAAAAACTCAGTGGTGTTTAAGCACTCATTTATCAGATGTTGTGCAAAATCCTTTGCTTGCACTATGTCATTTAAGCCTCACAAGTGTATGAAATAGGTACTTTAGTTACCCCATTTTACAGATAAGGAAATTGAGGCTGAGGTTATGTGGCTAGTAGGTGACAGAGCCAGGATTCTAAAGTTAGCCAGTCTGCCATTAGAATGTACTTGTACTGACTCACTGCTGGACATTGCTGCTAATAACCCTTACTGTTCTAGAGAAAGAACTTCAACTGATAGCTCTATGCATTGTGTGTAACATCATCTTCATTTGGGTAGAGTGATGCATTCAGTTAAAATGAAGTTGAGAGAGATGAATACTGAGTACTCTGCCACTGTGTATACTTTTTATTCCTCTAGTCTGACTCTTTAAGTAGGTATGAAAATTGGAGACACTAGTTTTAGTAACATGATAGACCATGCTCAGGGAATCCTATTCTATAGCAGTTTCCCCTTGGCATAGGCTGGAAAGACTGAACTGCAGTTTTAAAAGTGAAAAATATTCTGGGTTTTCAGTAAATCCACATGTTATGCTGAGCTCTGTTCTTTAGGGCATATTTGAGAGTTAGCCAAATATTTGAAATAAGTGGCTCACTGTTGGGACTTAAAAATTATTTGGTTGTATAGATTTTTATTATAATTTGATTTGTATTAAAACTTACTTTATTAAAATATAGTACATTATAGTAGTGCTCCAGTGAGCATTTAAATAGTTTTCTGGATACGTATGTTTGTAAGTTATTTTTCAGCCTTCTCTTTATGAAAAGCTTTTTTATTTTGTGTTTGGTTAACTGTTACCAAAGTTGGGTTGAAATCAAGTGGTTTTTTTTTCTTTTTTTGTACATATAGAAAATAATTTTTATATTGTAAGGAAAGAGTGTAGAAGGAGTTCATAGATTAAACTCTGAAATTAGCTAACTAGATAATACGCTGTCTACTCTCTTATATATTTATTCATCCTAGTGGATAACACTCGGTTTTCAGGAAAGTGCCTGTAATGACAGTTCCCATTAATATTGCTTACTTGTTCCACTAGAATGTAAGTTCCATCAGGGTGAAGATTCTTGTTCGTTTTATTCACTGGTGTATTTCCAATGCCTGAAACAATGCCTGGCGCAAGTAAGGGCTAAATAGATAGTTGTGGCGTGAATAAATGAACACATGTAATAATATATACTGCTTATGAAATGTGATAATTATTTAAAGGATTTCCATTTTTTTCTTATGTATAATCACAGACTACTTATAAATTAATGACTAAAATACCAAAGTAAATGCTGAGGAACTTAAAAGTTTACTTTGTTTCCATAGCAGCTGTGGACAAATTGAATATAATTGACGAGGAGGAGGAGGAGGAGGAAATTAAGAAATCAGAGCCTGAGGCTGTTTATATAGATGAGGTAGAGTCCTTCTTTTGTTTAATAGTTACACTGTCAAGACTTTTAAAATGTATTATTCTTGAGAATGTTTGGAAAGAGTAATTTTTATATTCACTGAAATGAAAACTCTTTGTAAAGTGTCCTGTTACTTTTTTAGGATAAGATGGATAGAGCTCTGCAGGTACTGCAGAGTATAGATCCAACAGATTCAAAACCAGACTCCCAAGACCTCTTGGACTTAGAAGGTACTAAGTGAATATCAGGGATTACTTTAATGTCATTCAATGTTTTAGCTATTTTATAATGTCTTAAATTTCTTCCACCTTGGGTTGCTTACAGAGATTAGAATCTCTGGTGGGAATAGACTAGTATAGTAAAATAGTAAACATATTACTTGGAAGGTGTTGCTATTAAATCTGCCTATCCTGTTCACCGAGGAAGTCTTTGCTTTTTAGTGTAAGCACACTAGAGAAATTTGCAGTCCCCAAAAGGACAAAATAAGAAATAACAGCATATTAAATTAATTGAGTCAAAATGTTAGGAATTCTTATTCCTCTATTAATTCTCTTGTATCATAATTTTAAAGGTCAGAATTATACATGATCTTTGTTAACTTTGTAATGTAGGCATTTGATGCAAGCTGATGTGTCTTTTTAGTCTTCAAGAAATTTGAAGGAATTAAGGCAAATGTTTTTATGATTTTTAAAAAATCCATTGGAAGAAAAATCTCTGTGATAAATGAATAAATGCTGTTAAATTTTTTTTTATAGAAGAAAGGATACAGAATATTGTGCTATTCATTGTATCATTGTTTACATTTGGAGAAATACAAAATGTTTAATTTTGAAATGGCTTAAATAAATGAAAAGTGTTCATATTCAATCTATACATAATTACATATTTTATATACTGTGACTCAAGTTCATTTTACTTTAGCTAATAATAGTTTTCTAGGTATTTTTAAGATTTTTGAGATAACTCCAAATTTCACAGTCTGTTAGCTTAGTACTCCCAGAGAACATGGTGAGATTTCTGTTCTGATTTTGACTTTGCCTTGGTCACATGGTATTAATATTGGTGCTGAATAGTATTAAAGTTAGGTCTTTTATAGTCCTTTCTTTAGCATTAGCTTAATTTTCTTTGTATTTTGCATGGTGTTACATATTGGTGCTCTGTTGTTAAAAATGTTTGAAACTGACTTCAAATGATTTTTTGTTTCAAGATTTTAAAATATTTTTGTGTTTACAGATATCTGCCAACAGATGGGTCCAATGATAGATGAAAAACTTGAAGAGATTGATAGGTGAGATTCTTTGTGCAGGAAATAACAAGTATAGTTTTCTTTTGTTTACTTGTTTTTGTCAGAACTTTAAGCTAGGGAGTTTTTGTGGAACTGTTCACTCTTTTGAAATTGTTTCCCACTTTCTAAAAATCTTACAAACTAATAGCAGAATGGTACTTTCAGTTTCGGTGGCAATTTTTTTTTATGGCAGTACAGTAGAATGCTGGACCCATGTGCTTATGGTGCCAGTCTTCATTTTCTTACTTGGCCTAGAGCTGAGGAATAATGAGTAATGAAGAATAAAGTTGAATAGAGCACAAAATGAGATTAGGGATCTTAGGCAAGCATTGTCTTGTTACATAATAAGAAGTAGTATTTGTAAAACTTTTTTTTCTTAACGGTATTTTGGATTTTTGGGGGGGGATAATTAGGTTTATTGATTGATAAATGTACTGGGTGGGGACTGAACCCAGGACCTCGTGCATGCTAAGCATGTGCTCTGCCTCTGAACTATACTCTACCCCTTAGTATTTGTAAAACTTTCAAATGGAGCTAAATCCAGTGTACACACCTTCTCTTCTCATTTTTCTTCCTTGTATTTCTGTTGTCCTTTTAATTTTATTATCTCATCTATCCTACTCTTCCTTAGAAATAGCAGCACTGAGGAATAGATTGTCTAGGGTTTTGAGCTTTTAACTTAGTTTTGCCCCCTTTTCTTATTCCTTAGAGCTTTCTGTATGAGGTCAGAGGGAGCAGCCATAGTGAATAGCCGTCAAGGGATACGGCTTTAGTGTTCCATCATCATCCCCTTCTAGATTCTGTTCATTGAGCTTCTGTACAGAAGAGCACAAGAAGAACAGAAACTACTTTACTTATCTGCTTTTAGCATACAGGAGTAGTAGCTGTAAGATTTTTTTCTGGGCATTGAAGATTATAATCTTTGTTTCATAGGACATTTTCTACAGAGATGAAAATAAATCCCTGTCACAACAAATGAAATGATGGTGGTAGTTTCATCCTGTTTTTTGGGTCTTATTTTGGAGAGCATTGACTATCCTTTTGTACATCTATTACTTTGGTTTCAGTGCAGGCATGTTAATGGCTAGTGTACAATCAAATGGAAAAAGATTAAAAAGAAAAATGGTCAATATTATCTTAAGTGTGGCTAGGGGTGCATGAACCTAAAAATATTCCATATCATTTAACCCAGCGATTTCAGACCCATACTAAATACACAGGGATACATGCAAAGATTTAGCTCTTAGATTATTCTTCACAGTGTTACTTATAAAAACAAACGAGAGTAAAATGTCTTTCAGCGTGGGATTGGTTTTTAAAAAATTACACATCCAAACATTCTGACATTCTACAATAAAAAGTATTGTCATTGATAAATCTCTATTGACCTGAAAGATGTTATGCTATATGGTAAAAAAGCAGAAGATATGACAATTAATTTTATGTTTGTTGATAAAAATGAGTATCTTCAGAGGAAAAGGTCTAGAACAATTAAAAATCAGAGGGATTATTTCTGCTTGAGTTAATTTTTTGAGTGAGTAACCAGTTCTCTCTTCAATTTCAGTTTCTGAATAGGGCATCCGGCATTTTCTGTTCCATGGTCACTGACTGCAGATGCAGCTCCTGTTCCAGAAAATGCTTGCTGTTCTTCATAAAGTGTTTATTGACTATTTACCCTTATCAACCATTCAGAGATGAATAAAATAGTATTTCTTCCCTTGAATGGTTCATCATCAGTTTGTTTTTCTATCTAATAAGAAAAACAACTTTACTGCCAGAGTATTAAATTTTACATTTCATTTCTGTCTGTCATTGTATACAATGAAATTTGGTAGCATTTATCACACCAGGAAATTATAATTGGTAAACATGTGTGTTGACTCCCAAAAAGTGTAGATAGAGTTATTGAAGAGAGACTCATAGTCTGAAGTTAACTATGTTCCAGGCTGTTCCAACCTTCTTTCCTACCACCTTCTTAACATCATTTTCTGCTGCCTTGATCAGATTGCCCTTTTCGTTCTTCCCTCATATACCCTTCTTGTTCCTTTTTGCCTGCCTTAATTCACACTGTCCCACTAACCTGACATAGGCTTAATTTTACACTTGGCCTATCCATCCTTCCTCAGCTGCCAGTTTAAGTCCCAGCTTCTCTATAAAACCTCTTGGTCAAATTAATCTCTTCTAAAGTCTTCTATTCTTGCCTATTTCATTTTGCATTCAGTTATCATTTGTTACTTTTCAAGTTCTTAGCTTTGTCTTCTTAATAGATTTCAGTCTTTCTGAAGGAGTGAACCATACCTTCTGCCTAATTACTCTGTCCCAGGA
The DNA here is from genome assembly GCF_036321535.1 of Camelus dromedarius. Classification (NCBI taxonomy): domain Eukaryota; kingdom Metazoa; phylum Chordata; class Mammalia; order Artiodactyla; family Camelidae; genus Camelus; species Camelus dromedarius. The sequence goes on along the minus strand of NC_087439.1, from coordinate 31,576,293 downwards.
TAGTGTTGGGCATAGTTCAGTAAAAATTTGTTATTGCTTTGGGATTATGTGTCAAATTCTTGAAAGTGATCTCAAATGTGTGCAGTGGTCCTGCCCTTTTGTGTTATCCTGGCGTTTCCTCAGTATACTGGGTTATGTGGGCCAGTTAATTCTTAGTCACACATTTGTTAGCATGCACACTCATTTCTGAAGCTTCCTATGTGATTTACAGCTGATATGTCTGAAAACAGTTTGACCTCCTTTATACAGTCACACATGGGAAAGCGGCAACAGCACTTTTTGTTTGTCTCAGACCTAAAAGACTGATAGAGGAAAGGTGACAAGTCCTGATAGGACTCAGTCCAGGTCATACATTTGGTAACCCTGTGTCTGGATGCCTGCTGTTGTCTCTTACCTCTTGAGTCTCTCTGTGTTTATATAAAAAGAACTACATTCAGTAAATAACTTATGAGTGCTTAGGCCAGATAAAGTGGCCATTTAACTTTTATGAACTTGTCAGTTACAAAGGGAGTTCTTTATTACTCCTAAGGGAACAGGCAAAACTGTACCAAGTCAAAAGGATTTGCGTTGAAGTTCCTTGGGCAGATTTGAAGATGCAGATTTGAAAATGTTCTTATTTGGACCTGGCTTCACTCACTTTTTCAAAAGAAACCAATGAACAAGCAGTAGAGACTTATTAATACATACATTGTTTTCCTTTGCATTTTCAAGGAATAATTATGTATTTTTTTTAGTTGATCCTTTCATGAATATAAGCAAATGAAAATATGTGTGATGTACTTGTGAATGTACTTTTATTTCAATAATGTACGTCATAGCAGGCTCTGGGCCTTGCCTGAGTACTTTCTTCTACTAAGATTTTAATTAAGGCTTGAACTCTTCCTAATTTAGAAATTACTTATCTTTGTAACTGAATTTTCAACAGAAACCTATGACATAAGAAACAAAATTCTCCTAGCACCAAAATTATGATTTGATTGCATTTTTTATGAGGTGTGGAAAGGACTTTCCCTAATATTATGATGTTGTATCAGCCTAGCCATTACATGAATTCAATAATTCCTCCTCCCATTTTCCCTTTTTGAATGTTCTTTCATAGTATATAAAGAACCTTTTAAAATATGAATAGAAAATGTGCCAAATTAAAAAAATAATAATTTATGTTGCTAAATACATGCTTAAAAACTTTCAAGAGTATTAAAGTGCTTTTCTTCTATATCAGGAAGCATTCTGAATTGTCTGAATTGAATGTAAAAGTCCTAGAAGCTCTGGAACTATACAACAAGTTGGTGAATGAAGCACCAGTATATTCAGTCTACTCAAAGCTCCATCATCCAGCACATTACCCACCTTCCTCAGCTGGGGTTCCAATGCAGGTGAGCATGTTTTTTGAGAAAATTTTTCAAAATTTAAAAAAAGTTGTAAATTTTAAAAAATGCTTTAAAGCATAGTATTAAAATTTCTGTGGTCCATGAACAAAATCATACAATTCATTTTTGTTAAGAAAAAAAGTTGGCTCAACAATTAGTGTTCACTGGGACAATTAGATACTGATGTTTCACAAATATATTTTAGTTCATTTTTAACATAATGAAGAGACCATTAAATATATGAGAAGAGTTCTGTTCTTCATAAATTTTTGTAAATACAAAGCATAAATCCTTTATGTAAGTATAAATCCTTTTGTAAGTATAAAGTATGAATCCTGTGATTTAGGACAGTGCCTGGTGTGTCGGAAGTCCTCCAGATGAGGAACTGATGCTGTTCCTGTTGCTCAGCCAACAAAATTTAACACTTAAAAACAATTTCTTTAACTTAACGTGATTATTAAAAGGCTTAGTTAATGGACTTATTTTGCTCTCAGATCCTGCTTTATGTTTTCTTAGATGTGTGACTTGTTAAAAATCCATGCGTGATGAGGATATGGTGCAGGCCCCATGAGCATTCATGAACAGCATCTTTTCCAGGACTTTCACTTTTTATCTGCTTCCCAGCTGAAGTGAATATTTACATTTTATCAGAATCTAGTATTCTGAAGCCTTTTTTATATTTCAGCCAGTTAGCAGTTGAGTTCAGAATGAGCTTAGATGAACAAATTCCATGTTAATTATATGAAAACTGGTATGTAAGAGTGTGTGAAGGAGACACCAATGAGAAAAGATAGAATGTGGGTGCACAATCTAGATGACTTCACACAACATAATTGTTAAGTTAAAAAAGAATGGTTACTATGGTAACTGTCACATCAGACAAGATGCATTTATCAAATATGCCATGCTCTGAACTTTTGAAAATGATGAAAGAGTCATTACATAGGAGGGTAGAAAGGATTTCTGGGTGCATAAGACAGCTGGAGTTTATTCAGTTACTGTTTTCAGAAGAGTTATTTGCTGTTGCTGTGAAAATGAACAAAATAGAAATGTCTGTGCCATTGTGCTACATACAGGACTGTATGTTGTATTTACTTCCTTGTGTGTCTGTAAAAGGTTGTCATTCCTATGTCAGATTTTTGTGTTTAGTTGCATACGAGTTACAATCTGTATTTCGCTAAGCACAACTCATTTTTTTAAAAATTAGCTTTCTGTCTAGTTTGATTCTTTATACAACCTCTGTCTACACTGTTCATGCATAATAGTATTTGAAATAGTCAAAGTTTCTATTCTAATCTGAAAAAAAAAAAGCTTGTACGAGAAAAAGTTGGAGTAATACACCATTAGTTGTATCTGTGAAGGCCACTCAGGAACCCTAAACTGCAGAAGAGGTCTACGCCCATGGTCTCAGCCTGTTGTCAGTGGGCTGTTACATGCCTGCTAAGGAGGTGATATGATTGTGCTTATTAATGTAGTAGTTGATTTGGCATTTCTGGCATTCTAAATTTTCATGACATTGGTGTTTCCTATAAAAACGGTTTAAAACTGGAGTGATGATAGTTACCATATGTGCATTAAATGTGCATTGTTTTGAATGCTATATTTGGTAGTCAGATGGTCCATCTTGTCCTTAAGGAGATGTTACTCTGAAAATTAAGTAGGGCACGTATAAATATCTGAAGAGACTTAGACCATTTTGCTATTTCCTGAGGATACATCTCCTTTACCCACAGTTCTTTATTTTTGTCCTGTCTGTCCTGCAGGCAGGATAAAGGAGGCATTGCCAGAGAGGGCTTCACCTTGCCTTGCTCCCATTTATTCTTCAACTTATTCAATTCCTTCTTAAGAAAGAAACTTAAAAGAATGTCATCCTGGGATGGGGGTGAAGAAGGTCATCTCTCTGATGGTGATTTGAAGTGATATTGGGCTGCCCTTCAAGGGAATATAATATAATTTTCTACAGCAAGATGTGTTACTTAGATTCCAACCCTCTACTTAAAAACCCACCACCTCCCTTCCTTTTAATCCCTTGCAAAATAAAAGAACAAGCAAGTGAATCATACATTTCTGTAGATTTGGCATTGTGATTTGGAAGCTCTCCACTTTTTATACTAGGGTGGATAGATTGGTGGGATCAGATTGCTCCCCCAAAGAACTATAACATTTCATTTCATCTAATTCTTTTAAAGTTTTAAATGTATTGCTAGGCAGCTGTTTGGGAGATCAGTGAGTGAATTTTTTCTCTTTGGTTAATAGACATATCCAGTTCAACCACATGGTGGAAACTATATGGGTCAAAGTATTCACCAAGTCACTGTTGCCCCAAGCTACAGCCTAGGACTAGATCAAATCGGTCCACTGAGATCTCTGCCACCAAACGTGAATTCCTCAGTGACAACACAGCCTGCTCAGACTCCGTATTTAAGGTACGTTTTTGGAAGCTGTCTTAATTTTGTAATTATATACATTAAATTTTCACAGACTTTCCAAATGAGAATAATTAGATCCTCCTCTTTATAAAGTAGTGTCCTCTTTTGCTATTGAGGTGAACTTAAAGAACTGCCCATTCATGATCCCATGAAATTGGAATGGTGCTGCTCTTAGCTTTGCTGTGTATACTGAGATGGTGCTCAGACCTGGCTTACGTACAGTCTGGGTCCCTGGGACAAAGTAAAGCTAACTGTCCCCTAGGAACCAAGCCAGTGATATAGTTAGCACAGAGCTGTAATCAGCCTAGTAAAGCAGTCCCAGACATATTTTTAAGAGCATGCACTCCTGAAAATCAGAAAACTTTTGTTACTTTGACTCTTAAAAAGAAGGGTGTTTGAGCTGTGGAATCTGTAGTCTAATTTTTTTATACTAACACTTTGATTCTGAAAAACATGTTTAAATCTTGCCAATTAACTTTGCTTAACCACACAAAATGTTTATTCACTATTGTCATGTGTAACGATCTGTACGGTCTCTTCCCACTCTTAAATTCCATGAGTGTAAATTTTAGATATTATCTGGAAATTAAATAAATCTGTTTGTATTGATGTTTAGTTCAACTGAAATGTAAAAATGTTGTTATCCTGGGTGACACTAGGAATTACAGAGAAAAAACTGGAGGACAATAATCCTCCTATGTTGAAGTAGTGTAATTGGTGCAATTAGAAATTATGTATCTTTTAGGGGGAGAGTATAGTGCAAGTGGTAGAGTGCGTGCTTAGCATGCATGAAGTCCTGGGTTTCATCCCCAGTACCTCCTCTGAAAATAAATAAACCTAATTACCTCCCCCCTGCCAAAATAAAATAATTAAATAATATAATAGTAAATATATTAAAAAAATTTTTTTAAGTTATATGTATTTTAAAAGATATGCTATACTAATTACAGAAACAAACAGAAGTCCTGCAATTTGGTGTGATTTTTCAACGTTGTGTGTGTGTGTGTGTGTGTGTGTAGTGTTAATAGTAAACTATAGGTCAGGGCTATCTTGAGGGTAGATTTAGGGCCCTATTCAGATTACACAGTTCTCCCTGCCTTTATTATTTTTATGTAGGGATTCGTTAAGCTATCAGGGCAGCTTTGAAAGTGCCCTGCCAAAGGAAAGTGTACAGAGTGTGTGAGGAAGAGTGGTCTCCTCTGTGCTGAGTGAGAGAAGGGGGAGGGAAGGAAATGGGCCGAGGGTGCACTGGAGCTTGGATTCTGTTTGCACTGCAGCTGGCCAGGGACCCCACTGCCAGAAACAATCTGCATCTCCTCAAAAGATTTTAAAATGTTTTCTGTGAGATATTTTGGAGAAAACAAAATGAGATAGGCCTTATAATCTTATATTTTCTTTTTGAGTACTTTCTTCTCCCCAAGTATAAAAATCTCATTAGCAGTTTTGGATAGCTGGAGTGGTTAAATCATAATTGGAATAGTAGAGCTGTATAAACTGAGAAAATTTCTGGAAAATGCGTTTTTATTTTCTAATGATGCTTGATCTCTGACCACAACCTTGATAATGCAATGTAAGTATGGTTTTCTCTTTAAAATTTTGTTTGCAGCACTGGACAAGACACTGTTTCCAACCCTGCTTATATGAACCAGAACTCTAGCCTTCAGTCAGCTCCTGGTCCCACTGCGTACACACAGCAGATGGGGCTGTCGGTGGATGTGTCATCTTACCAGAACACTACTTCCAGTTTGCCACAACTGGCAGGCTTTCCAGTGGCAGCTCCTGCTCATTCCGTTGCACAGCAGCAAACAAATTACCATCAGCAGCAGCCTCTCCTTTAAGAACAAACCAGGCATTTTCTTGAAAGCCTTCGTAAGTGTATGACTCGACTGTTGTGGTTCTAATCTGAAAATATTAAAAGAAGAAAAATGTTTTTTCTCAACTCAAAAGGCCCATGAATAAATAAAGCACAAAAACTTATCTTGCCCTAATAGGCCATAAAGGGTTTTTTCAGTCCAACTTGTCTGAAGTCAAACTTTTGATCACAGGCAGCTACAAGTTGCTTCCAGTTAGTTTTATCTTACTTTCAAATCTCTTCATGAATCTGGGCACCCAATAAATAGCCTTATGACACTAAACAACATGAGATAGGAGCATTATAAAGAAACCACTGTTTATCCCTAAAATGTTGTGATAATTGGGAGCGTGTTGAAACTTTTATACATTTTTATCTGCATTTTTTCAGAGTTTCCCACACACCACTCTTTTAAAAGGCGAACATGGTTTTGTGCAAGCATTTAGCTTCCTAGTGCATTTCCTTTGGCTCCTTAAATTGCAATTGTGTTTGCAGTACTGGTCAGTTTTGTTCTTGGTGATGTGTTGAGTAATAATTAGCATATAATTAATTGTCTACAGAAGCAAGAGCACTTTGGAAGGAACAGAAATGTTTTCTGTTATTATCAGTGAAGACTATGTAAATGCAGGTGTGTGATCAAGTGTTTAGCTAGTCCCCCAGTCATGCCAACGGTGGGCTGAGGAATTCCCCACAAAACATTACCATTTCCTGGAAAAACACATTTCTTTTCCTACAAGGGCCCCTCACATTTAGAATTGCCACTAATGACCTTTTCAAGTGATTTTGGCCATTCTCTAATGAAGATATGATCCTTTTTACTTTTCTCCTATAGTGTGGTGTGCAGAGATGCTGTGTTTCTTTTTTAAGGATTATATGTGAATTTGAGCTTATATGTGAATTTGAGCTATGAGACATTCCCAGTAATTTGATGTGATGTATATCAAGCATGGGTGGTGTGCGTTTTTATTGAAGTGTTCTTTTAAAGAGGTGATTTGAGTACCATTGCTAAGCCAGGTTGTTGAAAATTCTGGCCATTCCTTTAAGAAGAAATCCTAAGCCTGAGGAATAATAGCAGGCAATGGATTTATAGGGAAGCCATGGAGACAGTTTTCCTGAAGCCTATATTTTAAATTAGTTTATAATGCTAATAGAGTCCATATACTGTAGGAGTTAGTAAACCAATAGGGATTGTTTTGTCTCCTCAAAATTTGCACACTACTGCATCATCTACCGACTTTTAGGTTAACACAGAATGCAAATACATTGCTTACAGATAACATGATATTTAGATTGGGAAAGACAATGGATATAAGTTTAGTTTTTTAAAAGTTAACTTGCATGGAAGCAAGATTTCTTTATTGTTTTTTAAAGAAAGCCCTTCATCTTTCTACTACAAATATATTTGAAGAGAATGCTCTGGAAATTTTTGTCACTTATCTATTTACAGAAATTTGATTATAAGTATGTACCTTTTTCAAAGAAACTGTATTCTAGAACAAAATAGTCTTATATATGCTACTTGGTCTACATTCAAAGGGAAAAACAAGCAGTATTTGAAAGCCCAATTTCTGTCATTGTCTTATTTCAGATACAAGTAACAGGAAAGTTTTAACCTTTCATGCCTCTGTTCTGTTTTTCATCCAGTATTTTCCTTCCACGTGAATTCAATTATATACTTAAAAAAATTCTAAACTGGCACCTTGCTTTTTTGGAAATGAAGCTTCCATTCTCTAAAGAAAACAAAACATAAAAAAATTCACAAAGCTGCTCTTAATAATAGTTAAGTTTGCATACATATGGAAAATCTTATATTTTCCCCAAATAATATTTACTAAACAATTATTTTAATGTTTGTGTAAGTAGTTAATGTATAATTGTGATCTGAGTTGTAAAAACTTCATTCTGCATAAGTCTTTGAACTAGAATAAATACTGCACACCCACTGAATTGGGATCAGCCAATTAAGTTCACCTAATATAGTTTTGGAATGATATAACATGCAACATGTATATAGTGTATATTGGCATTTATCTGTGAAATTTTATACATCCAGAAGTTTCTTCTCCCTTTTAAATTAAAAGTAATTTTATTTTTGCCATACTGTAAGGAATTTTGTGTTGCAGGTTGATAGTATAAAAGTGTTATTAAATCTGTGTACTGAGATATTTTTGCTGTTAATAAGAAACACAGGGTTGTTATTTTTCTTTCTTTTTCATGATCTTAATGGATTTATTTATTTTAAGACCTGTTTATAATTAAATGTTTTCTGCCAAAGGAATGGTCTAACATCAGATTTCTACATTAGGTTCATACATACTGTTTTATATAAAAAATAAAATAACTTCTGCTTTTTCATATGAAATCTTGGTACATTAGAAAGAATTTCTAAAAATTTATAATAAAATTAATTTTCATTAATGTGGGACAAATTTCCCCTCGGTGTTAAAATATACGAAGTGGGATATGTTCTTACAATTTGGAAAATGTATGGTTTACCAACATTGTCTCATAATTCGGTAATTTGTTTATAAAATTACCTGAATATTAAGTAATTATAATATTTATCAATTAGGAGTTGATACTTGATGACCTAAAAAATTTCACTGTGTATTTTGAAGATAGTTATAAAGTTTCACCATCCAGATTTTTAAAAAATTGATTTTAGATGTTAAAAAAAATTATGGCTTAGGGGTTTAAAAAGAAAGTTTTTCTTAGTAAAAAGTATGTGTCAAGGCCCCTGACTTCTAGGAGAGGATTTATTGAATTGTCATTATGATGAGAAAGCTGAAGTTATTTTGTAAGTAATAAATTATAAATAATATGGCACCAATCTATCATGCTTTGTTTCCATCAAAAGGCATTTTTATTTACTTAAATCAGTTTTAGTCAGTAAGTAAAGGGAGGACTCAATTCTAGGGATTTGATTTTTTGTTGTTAATTTGATTTAGTTTCTTTTGAAGATTAAAGATTTATTTTTTAATAAAGTTTTCCCTAGAGGAATTATTCTACTTTTACCATACCAAATTTGAATGTGTTTTTAAAAAACTTACTGTGTCAAAAACAGAAGTTATGTTGCTATTTATACAGTGTAGTGTGATAAATAGTATACTCCCAAAATTCATGTTTACCCAGAATGTCAGAATGTGACCTTATTTGGAAAAGAGTCTTCACAGGTGTAGTTAGTTAAGGATCCAGAGGTGATCTGGATGGGCTCTAAATTTAGGATGGGCTCTAAATCCAGTGACTAGTGTCCTTATAAGAAGAGAAGACACACAGACAGACAAGCGCACGAGGCATGTGAAGATGGAGGCAGAAATCAATTGGAATTATTCTGTCATAAGTCAAGGACTGTCTGGGGCCACCAGAAACTGGAGGAAACAAGGAAGGATTCTTCTCTAGAGACTTCAGAGGGAACATGGCCCTGCAAACACCTTGATTTCAAGTTTCTAGCCTCTGAAATGCAGAAGGAATTAATGCTTTAAGCCACTCTGTCTGAGGTACTTTGTGATGTGCAGTGAAGTCTAAGTACCAAGCACTCTGAACTTTTACAGGATTGGTTAAAATTGTCACGAGAGTTCTGAGACAAATGTTTGTAGTCCAGTAGCAGTCTTCTATTATTTTTTTTAAACTATGATGGAATTGCTTGGATAAATGAAGCTATGACCCCTGATAATCCCACACAAAATCTTCTTTTTTTGGGGGGGTTCTTTATTTTTTTTAAACATTTTTTATTGATTTATAATAATTTTACAATGTTGTGTCAAATTCCAGTGTACAGCACAATTTTTCAGTTATACATGAACATATATATCATTATCACATTCACAAAATCTTTTTAGCAATTTTTAAAAACATTACATCTACGTTTCAATGATTGATTTCTTTATGCCAGAGGTGTTAACAGGATTATAGTGTGTGCACTTACTATTCACTCTTCTCCCCATCTTGAGTAGTGGGTACTGAAAGAAAGGAGAAATGTTCGAAGGCAAGCAGAGGAACAGAAGAAGCAGCTACAAAACTGGATGGATGGTCCCCACAGAGGCTCCTGAAGAATAGTTTTATTTTGTTCTTATTTTACACCATTTAATACACTAATGAGGAAAATAAAGACTTTCCAATATCTTTATAGCAAGTCAGTTCACCTCTACTGATTACATTTGGTCTAGGGAGCTCACTACCTTTTTTAAAAAATTGAGGTGAAATCATGTAACATAAAATTTGCTGTTTTAAAATGAACAGTGGCATGTAGTATGTTCACAATGTTGTGCAACCATCTCCCAAAATTAGACCTTTTGCGTCTGTCTACTTCCACTTAGCATACAATTTTTGAGGTGCATCTCCTCATACAGTATATGAGGTTCATATACCAGTTTGTTTATCCATTCATCTGTTGATGGATACTTGGGCTCCACCTTTTTGCCATTGTGAATAGTGTTGCTATGGACATTTATGCACATGTTATTTGAGTACCAATTTTCAATTCTTTTGGACCTGTACCTAAGAGTGGAACTATTGGGTCATGTGGTAATTCTATGTTTAATTTTTCGAGGAACTGCCAAACTTCCAGATCCCCACTAACAATGCATGAGGGTTCCAAGTTCTCACCAACAGTTATCTCCTATTTTCAAAAATTACAGCTATCCTGGTGGATGTGAAGTCATACTTCATTGTAGTTTCTGTTTGTGTTTCCCTCATGACTAATGATGTTGAGCATCTTTTCATGTATATCTTGTTTGGAAAAAATGTCTATGTAAGCCCTATGCCCATTTTTAAGTTGGGTTGTTTGTCTTTTTTGTTTGTTACTGAATTGCAAGAGTTCTGTATATATTCTGGAAACTAGACTCTTACTAGATACATGACACATATATTTTCTTCCATTTTGTAGGTTGTCTTTTCCCTTTTTTTTAAATTGAAGTATAGTTGATTTACAATGTTGTGTTTCTGGTGTGCATAGTAATTCAGTTATTTATATATAAAGTTTTTCATATTCTTTTTCATTATAGGTTATTACAAGCTATTGAATATAGTTCCCTGTGCTGTACAGTATCTTCACTTTCTTGGGGATGTTCTTTGATGCACAGAAGTTTTTAATTTTGATGAAGTTCATTTTATGTTATTTCTTTCGTTGCTTGTACTTTTGGTGTCATATCTAAGAGTCCATTGCCAAATCCAAGGTCAGGAAGATTTTCTCCTGTTTTCTTCTGAGAGTTTTATGGCTTTAGTGCTTATAATTAAGTCATTGATCCATTCTCATTTAATTTTTGTACGTGGTGTGAGGTAGGATTCCAACCTCATTCTTTTGTGTATGGATATTCAGTTGTCCCAGCACCATTTGTTGAAGAGACTGTTCTTTCACCAGCTATTTGTTGACACTGCTAGAACATATTCTTAAGTCCTCCAGCTGTGATGCATCAACCCCATAGCCGAATGCCATTCTAAGAGGCGACAGCCTTGTCCTCATCTGATCACCTCTGTCACATACCTAAAGGGGAGTCAGTGCTATCTTGTCAGGATATAGGTCCCAGTGGTGAATAGGTAGCCCATGAATAGATATGTTGGGTGTCCGTGTACAGATGGCTTTTAGCTGTCACATAGATTTTTTTCCCTCCAAGTAACTTCATTACAGGTGTTGTGGAAAGTGCATTGTCTAAATTTAAAAAATGGGACACAGAACCCCATACAGAAATAATCTTTATTGTTATTTCTTTCCTGGGAAACCACCCTCCCCCCGCCAGAGGTTTTCATCTACATGTTCTTGTTCAGAATTGTGTCTTCTGAGTCACATATTAGGTAGGATCTTCATAATCTCACCCTTGGTAGCCTTTCTGACCTCTCCCACTTTTCTCACATGCTGGGTTCCAACTCCCAAGCCCTAAATTCCTCACGTGCTAATTTTGCTTTTCTTGTGCCTATGTTTGGCCCTGTTGTTTTTCTCTGCCTGAAATGTTTTCAATCATCTAATAAATTGTCTTTTTTTAAGTGTCAGCCCAGATTTCACTGATCTGGCTCGCAGACCTTGCTGCACTCTGTAAGTAGCATCTTGAACTGCTATAGTAGTTGCCATGTTGCACTGGAATGATCTGTAGGTTATCTGGATCTGTCTCTGTCATATACTATAGTTTGACTCATTCAACATGCACTTCCAACCGTCTTATTAATAATACTCTTCTATATGGAAATCAGTGAACAAGATAATTGTGCTTGCCTTCGCAGACTCCATGGCAGCCACAGGTGACCCAATGGCACGGTTTTAGTCAATGAGACATAGGTCAGAGTTCCTGGGGAGGGCTTTCTACCATGAAAGAAACAACTTTGAAAGAATAGGCTTTTGGCTCTTTCCCTTTCTGGCTTAGAAGACAAGTGTAATGTCAGGAAATAAAGCAATCATATTGTGACCATGAAGAAGAAAGTTACGATGGCTCTGGAAGATTAAAGGTAACTGGCTCTTTGATGACACTTTTGAGAACTGTACCAGTTCTAAATTGTCTTCCTCTGGACTTCTTTGTATGTGAAGGGAAAAAAAAAAACTTTATCTGTTGTTACCCCTATTTGTCTAGACTCCCACTGATAGGGTTTCTGCTGTTTGTCTCTGAAAGCATTCCTACCCACACTAGGTCTGTAAAATCCTTCAGAACTTGGAGCTATGAACTTAGAGCATTGGTGTATTCCCAGGGCCTAGCATAGGCACATGAAATATTTGTGGAATGAAGAATACAAATCGATTTAGCAGAGAGCTGCACAGCCCCTCAGAGTGCCTGGCATCCAATCACTTTGAGTTTTCTTTGAGCTTTTCTTACCCTTGTGCTTGTTGTTTATCATCATCATTCCATTAGAGCACATTTGAAATCAGGATATATTTTACAGTGACTGAGCCAGTATTTCAGAATTTCATTTTATTCTCTTAAAGCTGTTTAATCAGTGATGCATCTTAAACTCCAAGTCGTTTAGGATCCAGGGAATATCGCGTTATTTTAACTATCAAGAGACAAAGAGGGCTGGGTTCCTGTCTAATTGGCAAGAAGGCCAATAGCTCTTAAAAAAAAAAATCTTAAATGTCTCCAGTGCTTATCAAATAATAGTCAAGGATGCTTTCCAGACCAGTATGCTCATTTCTCCACGCCAAGCCTAGGGATTGCAGCAGAGGCAGAAGCACAGTGAACATTTCTTTCTGACTCATGGCAGGAAATGGCACATCACAGACCCTTGCTATGGGCTGGAGGAGGAGTGAGTGGTTATGAAAACCACTCAGTAAAGGAGTCAACTAGAAGGTTGAAAGGTCACAGTGAGATAATTTTGGCAGGTGACATTACCAAGAGACAGTGCAAGAGGATATGAGGATTAAGGAAAAAGCAAATTCTACGAAATGGTCCTGACATTACTAGATATCTCCACTTCCATGTCCCACACTTACATGTTTATACTGGATGTGAAGCACTGGTATAGATTCATTCAAGTTCTCTTCCAACTTTGAATCTCTAAGCCTATGTTCTTCACTGGAGACAGAAAAGTAGGGAAACTAGTATTTGAATATTATTTGGAAGTTAATTAAATCATTCAGTACCTTAATTTGAACTTTCAGAAGACTACTTCCTTTAATGTTACAGAACAAATTAGTGTAATTTATGGCAACCACTCAAAAATGGCAGGATGAGGATGATGAAGGATAGAGGTGACCAGATTTTATGACTCTCCAGTTCAGTAAGTTATCCTTCAGATGGGGGGTTGTATTGTTTGTAGTTTTACACTCTCCCCCTTTCCTGGGAGAGGATTGTACATATCTGCGAAGCACTTGACTTCTGGAGTAGTGTGTCTCCATTCAGTGATTCTGGTATTGGTTGCATGTCATACATTGGCCAGATGGATTTGAGCAGATGCAAAAAATGCCCACATCTAAGCAGAAGCTTAAAGAGGCATCATGAAATTCCTGTAGCTCCCTGGTTTCTACCCTCTTCAGAGCTAGTATGTCTCAGACTGGGGTTGCTTCTTCAGCCTGGGCCTGGGAATAGGAAGATAAGAGCAAGAGAACCCCTGCCTGGACCAGAACCACAGGCTCCATGGGGTTATAATCCACTAAGATTTTAGGGTTGTTTGTTATCAAAGCAAAGATGACAAATACACCTGGTAAAAGAAATACAGAGTAAAAAATTTAAATTAGCTAATTGGTAGCATCTCAATATAATTCCCCACTTGCAAGATATGTGTGAGTCATCTTCACAGTAATTAGATTTCAAACTTAAATTTTAAAAATTTACTTCCATTACCATCTGAATCATTTGTACCCAGAGAAAAGCATTTTCACTGGGTTTTGTAGTATATACGTTTTATTAGGGTTAAGAAAATGGACTTTTTTTTCCAAATTCTGAGAATATAATAATCTTTAATATACTGAAGGTCCATGGCTTATGTGTCTTTTGAACAGATTTTCAATGTCTGAAGCAGAGCATTGAGGCAGAGGGGAAAGAGAAGAGGTAATTCTGGAGAAATTCTTTACAACAAGGCAAAGTAGATATTTCTGAGATAAAAACTCAGAAAATTTCCACTGGGGTTGTTATGAAATAAATGTAAAAGGTTAATTATACAAACCTATATATAAATGCAATTGAGCCCATGTGCCACTATGGTGATTTTGCATGCTCCTAGCTTAAAAATACAAAATGTTCTCCTGGATGTGTGGACCCTACACAAAGTGTATTGTGATTTGATTTTTAAATATGAAACCACTGTCATGATTCTGAGCTCTGTGAGTTCTGCAAATCATGTTATTTTTTTTAACATCTCAGACAAGATTTTGACTATAGGAGCACTTTGCAAGATGTATTTATTAAGGGACAGAATAAGGTTTATTAAGAGTATTTGCAGCTGACAAAGTGATTCGGCAGCGTTCAGTGTTTTAGGAAGGAAAGCAGAGTTTAATCATGGCACCTGATCTTAAGCAAGTCATTCTCTTGAGATCAGAGTCCTAATTTGCTAAATGTGGAGTTTGTTCTAGATGGTTATTAAGTACCCCTCCAGCTATAAAATTTTAGAATTAAAAAAAATGTTATTTGGGGATCATTTTAGATGTGCAGAAATATTGTGAAGATAGTACAGAGAGAGTTCTACACCTAGTTTCCCCTGTTATTAATACCATACATTACTGTGGTCCATTTGTTAGAACTAATGAACCCAAATTGACACCTTATTATTAACCAAAGTCCGTGCTTGATTCAGATTTCCTTAGCTTTTACCTAATGTTCTTTTTCTGTTCCAGGATCCCACAGGCTGTTTAGTCATCATGACCCTGTACGCTTTTTTTTGGCTGTGACAGGCTCTTGGACTTTCCTTGTTTCTGATGACCTTGAGAGTTTTAAGGCGTGCCAGTCTATATATTAGGTAGACTGTCCTTCAGTCGGGATTTGAATGACGTTTTCCTCATGATTAGAAAAGGGTTATGGGTCTGGGGAAAAAAGGCCCCCAAGGTGAAGTGCCTGCCTCCTCATGTCGTATCTAGGGTATAACCTATCAGCCTGATCGCTGTCAGTGTTGGTCTGGAACACTTTTCGTCTGCGGTGTTGTCAGGTTTCTCCACTTCCCCTTCCCAAGCTACACTCTTTGGAAGGAAGTCACTATGTGAAGCCTACACTTAAGGAGAGGGAACTGTGCTTCCCTCCTTGAAGGCTGAAGTATCTAATAGAATATTTGGAGTTCTTCTGCATGGGAGGTTTTTCTCTTCTCTTTTGCTTATTTATTCAATCATTTATTTTCATCACTATGAGCTAATGGATATTTATTTTATACTCTAGGATATACTCTAATACTAATTAATTTTATTGCTCAAATTTTTCCAAGTTTGCCCATTGGGAGCTCTTTGTTTGCTCCTGCATCCCTTTGACATACCTTCAATCTTTTTTTTTAAAGCGCTGCTTTACTTCCTGGCACTTTAAGATGCTCAAGGCTTATGTATTTCCTGCCCCACTCCTAGAACCAGCCGTTTCTTCAAGGTGCCCTTTTATCAGAGGACAGTATTAGAAACGAGACCTGGATCCTAGATGCATTTGTTGCTACTGAGATGTAGTTATTTCTAGGCTCTCGGTTGAGGGCAAGAAAATACGTGTGTGTATACTAACCTGAGTATATATACCTGTCTATAAATATTTCTATATATAGCCATCTGAATCTGTATCAAACTACACTTGAGTTTATACCAATGTCTCTGACTCTAATCCATTACCACACAGATCATCCAAACCTTCCCCTGCTCATATGTAACCTTCCATTCCAACCATAGAAAACCTGCCTCCTGACATCTGCCATCCATTTACCTAATTGTTTAATTCCAGTATGTATGTGATGGAGTGATTTCAGAGTTGTTAACCTACCCCGCTCTGGAAACAACTTCATCTTGCTTACGCACAGTTCCTTTCCCTTCAGTCTTATGGACTCTACTCATTTCTGGAGGTACTTGGGCCAGCAGCCTTTTCCCTCATGCCCTTCAGTCAGGTTGTTTCACATATTTGTAATAATAATAATAATAATAATAATTAATAATAATATCCTTTTGTCACATTGTGCATTCCATCTTGGAATCTTCCAACTTCCTAAGTGATTTTTTAAAATTTGGACACAATAAGTTTCACTCTTTGTGCTATAAAGTTCTATAGGTTTTGACAGATGAATAGTGTCAAATATCCACCATTACATTATCATACAGAGTATATTCATAACCCTAGGAAACCTCCTCCTTCATCTCGTCAACCTTCCCCCTCTTGAACCACTGACGTTTACAGCTTGACTTTTTCTAGAATTTCATATAAATGTAATCATTTATGAGGCTACCAATGTGGCCTCAGGCTGGCTTCTTTTATTTAGCAATATGCATTTAGGGTTTATCCATGTCTTTTTATGGCTTGTTAGTTCATTCTTCTTTTTTTAAAAACTGAGTAGTAGTCCATCGTATGATTTACCATGTTTTTTTTTTCCTTTTTTTAATCCATTCACCTATTGAAGGACATTTTGGTTGCTTCCCGTTTGTGGCAATCATGAGTAAAACTGCCATAGACATTTGCATGCTGGTTTTTGTGTGGATTTAAGTTTTCAAATCAATTGTGTAAATACACAGGAGCACAACTGCTGGATTGTATGCTAAGATTATGTTTAGCTTATTAAGAAAAGGACAAACTGTCTTCCAAAGTGGCTGTGCCATTTAGCATACCCATTGTCAATCAGTGAGAATTCCTTTTGCTCCTAATCTTCACTAACAATTGGTATTGTCAGTTTAAAAAAATTTTTAGCCAATCTGATAGATATGTACTGGTATTGTATAGCCATTTCAATCTACATTTCCCTAACGACAAATGATGTTGGACGTCTTTTCATATGCTTATTTGCAATTCATACGTCTTTGGCAAGGTGTTCAAATCTTTTGTCCATTTATTAATTGGGTTGTTTTCTTAGAGTTGAGTTTTGAGAGTTGTTTGTACATTTTATTGACAAGTTCTTTATCAGCTTTCTGTATTGCAAATATATTCTCCTAGTCTGTGCTTGTCATTTATTCTCTTGTCTTTCACAGAGCAGATATTTTTAATTTTAATAAAGCCAAACAGTGCCCACATAATAAAGCCAAACATATCAATTTTTACTTGCTTAGATCAGGTTTTTTTCCTTCTCTTTTTTAATCAACTTTATTGAAGTGTAACTTACGTACAATAATTTGCACCCATTTATAGTTAAAATTTGATGTGTTTTGACAGATGTGCACACCTGTGAAACCACCACCACAGTTAATGACAGAGAACATTTCAAAACCCTCCAACAGTTTCCTCCCTCTGACTTGCAGTCAATCTCTTCCCCTACTTTGGCTCCCAAGCAACCACTGATAGGTTTTCTATCACTGTAGGTGAGTCTGTATTTCCTAGAATTTCATATAAATGGAAGTATACTGTACGTACTCGGGTGTGTCTGGCTTCACTCAGCATAATAGCTTTTGAGATTTATTCATATTGTTGTGTGTATTAGTAGTTCATTCCTTTTTATTACTGATTAATAGTCTACTATTTGTTTATTCATTCAAGTGTTGCTGAACATTGGATTATTTCTGATTTGGGACTATTATGAGAGAACCTGCTATGACCATTCATGTATAAGTCTGCATTTTCATTTCTTTTGGATAAGGATTAAGTGAAGTCCAATTAATTTTTTTCTTTTGTTGCTTGTGCTTTTGGTGTCATAGCTAAGGATCCATTGCCAAATCCAAGGTTATGAAAATTTACGTTTTCTTCTAATAGTTTTACATTTTTATATAAAACTCATTCATTTAGATCTTTGGTCCATTTTGAGTTAATTTTTGTATGTGGTGTGAGGCAGGGGTCCAACTTCATTCTTTCAGCTTTGGTTCTGGGAGGAGGGACAATGGTGTATCTCTGAGTGACATCACCACTGTAGGAGCTGAGTGCTTCATAGGTAGAGGCAGCCATCCCAGGTTCCCTGGCTTGTCTCTCCATGTGCAGTCAGGGTCCCAGTATTCTCAGTAGCACTATGATCAATGCCCCCATCCCACAAATGGGGGCTGGGCTAAAGAAGGGAGCCCCCACCTCTCTGCTGTATTTGATAGGAACTTAGCCTCAGCAACAGATAGCTGCCGCAGGATGATAAATGCTTGTGTCCTGTCCCTCACAGGAAGATGACCCTCTAGCTGGGAGCTGAGGAGAGAGGTAGCCCTGTGTTCTCAGCTGCACCAGTGATGAACTGGATAGAAGGAGGGAGGGGATGAGCAGGTCTTGGTTCAAATACCACAGACTCTAACTTTTCTTACTGAGTTTTGAAAAATTTTCGTGAATAAACGTTTCTCCATTTGCTGAGTACCCTTAGAACCATTTCCATAGATTAAAGAATTTTTTAAAAACAATTTTCACCAGTTTTGCTGTGAGGTAGGTGCAGAGAACTCCTCATTGTCATGCTGCTGTAAATTCTTTTTTGATGATTCAAAGTTAGTAAGACTGTGGGCAGTGGAAAGCCAGAAAACTCAAATCCCAGGGCCCATATAATAATTCATTCTATCAGTATTGATTAAATATCAGCTAGGAAAATGGCTGAGAGCTAAAAACAGGTTGAGTTGACTGTAAAGGTAACTAAAACAGTTACCTTTACTGCAGTGGCAGACATACCATCACCCACACCCTTTATGGAATATCTACTGTAGGTGAGGTATAAGAATAGATGATAGAAAGCAAAAAACCTATTTTAGAAATTAGGAGATTTTCACAGAGAACAAAGAAGCCAAGTCAGCCTGTACTAAGTGCCCAGAGAATCAATGTTCCAGTTTTTCAGGGGCACAAGAAACTCCCCAGACTTGGAGTGGTCAGGGAGGATTTCCATGGAGGGAGAGTACACTGAGCCAGGCTTGGAGGAAGGTTAAGATTCAGCAGGGTGTGTGGACTGGGCACATTCCAAGGCAGAAGTCTGAAGTGGGACTGCATTTGGTATGTTTATGCAATAATGAGTAGACCTGCCTGCTTGCTGGAAGATCTGGTTAGAGAGATCAAGTTGGAGAAATGAGGTGGTGACCAGAAAAGCAGGGGAGAGAAGAGGGGCTTAGTTGTTGGGCCATGGAATTTGGACTCTGTGTTGTGGGCTGCTGAGAGCAATGATTGCTTTTTAGCATAGAGTGACTTGGGCAAAGACATTTGAGAAAAATAGTTTGTCTGTAGTATGTAGACAGAATGGAGTGTGTGTGTGTGTGTGTGTGTGTGTGTGTGTGTGTGTGTGTGTGTGTGTTTGTGTGTGTTTGTGCATGCACGCAGAGTCAGCAGCCTGGAGGCAAGGCTAGTTATTAGAGTGTTACAAACAAATGAAGCTCTGTATTAAGTGAAGGGGATAGGAATGGAACGGAAATCTCTGGTGGATGGTAAAACATAACCAAGCCCTCAATAAGGCCAACCAATTGTTACAACAATTTCCGTCAAAAAAATACTAGAATGTAAGGTGACATGGGCTGACTTAGCAATTTTGATGGATTTCTCCTGCAGTAACTATAATTAAATGGGGTCTCTTTATTTTTGAATTTGCATATATTTCTCTTCCTTCTTTTTATTACTTCAAATTCCTCCTCTCCACAGTTCACTTTTAATTTGATCTCAATCTCCAGTATGTATTTGCAGGAGGAAACCAAGGGTTGCAACAGCCAAGATTCTGTATGATTTCAAAGATGAGTTTCCTCCCTTGAAAACAGCTATCCGCGCAGAAATAGGAGGCACGTGGCCAATTCTTGCTTTTTAGCAGATCTAACATGACCTTCAAAACTCCTTAGGACATGCTGGTCTCCTACGGGGCTGCATCTTCCGTCAGACTCAGGCTGGCAGTCTCCCGCGGCTGCCTGGATGTATATGGCTGCCTGGATGTATATGGCTCGGGGTTCTGAAGCTCGAGTTGACAAAACAATACAAAAACATCGACGAAGAGCAAACCACAAAACCCCATGGCTTACCACAGTGGTCTGATGAGTTAAGTCGCGGAAGGAAGACTTGGCTCTTGCCCTTTTAAAATTCCAGTGCAGCAAACGCACACACGCGCGCACACACACACACTCACACACACCCGGGTCGGCTCTTCCCACTCCCTGCCACACTGCACCAGCGTCCCTTCCCAAGTCCTGATTCGTGAACCGTGCCACCTTTGTCTCATTTTAAACTGTGCAGACTATTTTAATCCTCCCACCCCCATCCCAGATTTTCCCCCTCCCGTCCTCCTCTGGAAAGCTCTGATGTAAGGCGCTTGCTGGGTGGAAGAGCGCTTCGCTCGATCCGCTCGGGTAGGCGAGATCCCAAAAAGCCCCCTTCGCCAGACCTCCGCCCTCCGGGGCCGCTGCCCGGGACCCCTCTGCGGCCGCGGGGGGAGCGCCTCGGTCCCTTTAAGGTGTCGCGCACTCAGAAGTGCGGGCAGGGAGCCCGGGTGCCGGCGCGGGTCCCGGAGCGGGTGGGGAAGTCCTGCCGCCCGCCCTTCTTCCCGCTTCCGACCCTCCGGGGGCCCGGCCGCCCTCCGCCCACCGCGCACGGGCGAGCCATGCGGCGGTGAACCATGTCCTCCTACGCCAAGAACGGGACGGCTGACGGGCCGCACTCTCCCACCTCGCAGGTACCGCCCCCGCCCCCCCCCCCCCCCCGCTGCCCGAGCGCGCCCCGCCTTCGGGCCCGGCGCGCCGGGCCCCCAGTCCTGGGAGTCCGCGGCCCGGCTCCCCCACCCTCCTCCGCGTTCGTTTCTCCTCCCGCTCCTCCTCTTCCTCCTCCTCCTCACCTCGTCCAGTCTGAGCTCCCGCTCCAGAGCCCGCAGCCTTCCCCAGCCCATGCCGGGGACTCGGACCCCGCACCCTGAGAGTCTTTGTTAATGGATGTGGTGGGTGCTCGTGGGCTGCTCTCCTCAGGCATCTTTTCAGCCGTCGAGGCTTGGAGTGGGTGGGTGGGTGTAGGGGCTGTATCTGGGGAGCGCTGAGGAGACTTGGGTGCGGGCTCTGGGGAACCTCGGGGAGCTGGTCCGGAAGCGGACTCTAGTCAGGGGTGGTCGTCCGACTCCACGCTACCGTCCTTACCGGCTTCTCTCTGGCCCCGTGTGTCGAGTCCAGGTGGCCCGAGGCACCACGACCCGGAGGAGCAGGTTGAAAAGATCCGATGGCAGCACTACTTCGACCAGCTTCATCCTTAGACAGGTAGGAGGCGGGCGCGGAGCAGGTTGGGCCGAAGGCCGAGCGCGCGGCGCAGGGTCGGGGAGCCGAGCGTCGTCCCCACGTGCGGCAGCGGCCGGTCGCGTCTCCGCGCACCTCTTTCCAGACCGCGCAGGCGGTCTTTCTTCCTCCGCCCCCCGCTCCCAAGTCTTCGGGTCCTGGAAAGTTGGTTTGTGCAGTGGACACAAGTAGGTGAGGTCCTGGTTTAGGTCGGGGACGTTGAATTTAAGACTGGAAGTATTTCTCTCTGCACCTTCGATGCGTGGGGAAAACGCCTTTAAGTCGTGTAACTTGAGTGACCAGAGCCAATGGGGCCGGACACCTGTATTGGATTCGGCTGAGAGTTAGGGGTCTCTTATGTTTTGCCCTGTTTGAATACTCTTACTTGTCTAGATTTTGAGAGAAATCTCCAAGTTGTGGTCAAAAGAAAGACACTTTGAACAGAAAGTTTGGTCTCACTTTGGGACCTATTCTTTGGTTCTCTTAGGGAGAGACAGCTGGATCTGGTTTAAATCGAAATAAGCTAAGGCCGGTACTCCCTTTCTGGGGTCCGGGTGGTACTAAACTTAAGTGTTTGTTTTCTTAGTGGTGGTTTTCATCTGCGTGGTTCTAGTACGCCGTTAATGCGCTAAAGATCGCCGGTTTTGCTGAATGCTGAGGTGCCTTTCACCTTGACACAGGAAATTGGTCCATTATTTTCTTACCGTCCATGTACTGCAAAGAAACCACTCCTACGTAGCTGCTGGGTACTAGAGAGATCATGCAAAAGGGAATCACCTTGATCTCTCTTTGGAACAGAAACTGTCGAGGTTTGTGAATTTGGGGTGACCTGGGATGACTTTGGTCATCGCACCAAGACGCTTTTATCGCAGGTCTCTGCTGAAGGCTCCTGGAGTGACCTTGGGAAGTTCTTTTCCCTTTAGGTCACTCAGAGCATTGTGTAATGTGTTTTAACCTATGATGGCAGCTACAGTGTTTCTTCAGTGATTATCCTCAATCTAAACAGATTATCCATGACAAATGGACATTAGACTCAAAATTGGACTCAGACCTCTCCCCAAAAGTCTATAAAGCGTATTTACATAATATTTATTATGCAGATATTTTCTGCAGAAACAGAAATTAGTGCTACTGTTCAATTTGGTGAATACTAAGCATGTACATTATTAAACTAAATACATTTTGGATTCTGAGTTCATTCTAAAAATGTATTCTATCCTTTTTGAAGTGCTAAGGTTATTTATGTATTTGATGAAGTAAACATATTCTTCATCTTCAAAAAATTGAGTTATTTGACTGAGATCTTGTTTATGTTTATTCTGTAGGTGCCTATTTTTGGTAGTATTTTATTATTGCAAATTCTTACAAATACTAGCTATATAGCAGTGTATTTCATGAGCTGTTTGACGAAAACTTTTGAGTTCATCTACACCATCACTTCATTAATGTTTTGTTCTTCCAAGCACAAACAAAGCAATCAATAGTCTAATATTTCTATTCTTTTCTCAGTTTAAATGATTAAGTGAGATGATGCATGTGTAAGTTCTTGTTAAGTGTGGTGCTATGTGTTGGCTTAAAAATGTAAAAAGGACTGCACACTGAATAATTTGGGAAATAATTTAAACTGATGCAGATTTTTAGAACATGTATTTCGTAAGTCTTTTTGGAACTAGGATTTGTTGGTTTAATAAGATGGTCTAATTTAAATTAAGAAGTGAGTTTTAATTATATTATATGCACAATCTTCCTAATTTTTCTGCACAAAAATAATACATAATTTTTTGTGAGCAGTTACAGTTCAGTAAGTGTACTATATATATGATCTTGTTTAAATGGCATAATACAGACTTCTATAATGGCTACAGTAAAATAACAGGAATTTTTATTTCTTTGACAAGAGATGAAAAATTATTCCAAATGGAATTTTAACAGATATGTTTTGAAATTAAATTGAACAGTTTTCATCCAAATGCTAACAAAATATTTTTTAAAAAGCACAACAGCTGTTTATGTTACTAGAGACTCATTTTTTGTAGAATGACCTGTGATTTACTGTTTTTGAATTCTTGATACATTTCACAATCTTGTGATGCCTTTGCTCATGAAGAAAATAGTGGGGATACCAATAAAAATAGTACTGCTCATTTCTTTGCCATATCATTTACAAAAATACTGAAGGAAAAGTTTCACCAAAAAAAAAGATATGTTGAATGTTGAATCAGATGGGTGGGGTAGTTCAGGGCTAGTGGTGAAAAACAGAGGACAGTTGGCAAACTCATCTAATAAAACAGTGTTTATTCTTTGAGCTGGTAAAAATTTTAGTGTCTATGTGTGTACATGCACGCATGTAAGTGTGTGCACACACATACCCATGCACATGTGTGAGTTGGCCTGAAAACGAACAGACTGATACAGAGAGCCTGCCTCTCCCCTGAGAACTGCTTGTAAAATCCCTGAGGCATCTTTGACCTTGTTTCCTGGTCTGCTAGATTGCTGCCCTCCACCATTTAGGAGTTATGGAGGTTTTGGAATTAATCCAGGGAGCAACTAAATGATTTCTTTGAGGAAAGGTGAAAAGATCAAGTATTTTGCCCTGAAAGGAGAGAGAGCTCGGAGTGACACAGTACACAGTAATGATCTTCAACATGTACACAAAGAAGGTGTTCTTTGGAAACATGGTGGACTGTTCTCAGTCTTCATTGAGGATAGAACTCAGGAACTGGTTACAATCAGAAAGGAATGATGCTTTACAGCAAGACATTTTTATAAGGGTGTTGATACCCTTCAAATGGCTTTCCAAGTAAGGCTGTAGAATTTTCTCCCAGGAGGTCACTTTTGACAGGCTATTTATGACTGGATTATATATTCATATTTAAAATTTTTAGGAAACACTTATTGAACATTTGCTATGTGCCAACCACTGCACTAGGTACCATGGAAGAGGAATGAAAAGATAAATGAGACATAGCTCCTGTACCCAAAGGATTTTATGATCTAGTTATGGAGATATAGATGTGCATAAATCATACAGTGAAACAGAGCAAAGATGGAGGGTATGTGCATTGCAGAATGCCCACGTGTGCCGAGTATTTGAAATACCATGGATGTCACTGCACATACAGCTTGTGTGGTGGAATGCTCTTGGTTACTCTTACTGGGGTTACTCCCAGTTTTCTCACCACTGAGGTTCAAAAGAAAATCTGATCAGAGTAGTATAAGTTTGTTGACCTTTCCTTGTTAAGTCGGCCCTTGGGAGGGCTGCAGAATCTTACAAGGCCTGGCTCCTGCCAGCTTCCAGCCTCATCTTAAGCCATGGTTTCTTGGCCTTGGACACAGATCTGAACATGCCACTGTGCCTCCTGCCACTGGCCCTTTGCACATGCTGAGTTCTCTGTGTGGAGGGCTCTTGCTCTCTTCTCTGCCTTGCAGACTTTTTAATCTTTCTTGAGACCTAAATTTAGTCTTCACTCCTTTTTCTAACTTCCCTGATAAGGTCAGTTCCTTAACCATGCACCTCATCCCAGAGCACATTGTGCTAGTTCTCAATCGCATCATTACAATTTATTTAACACTGACATTTAAGTATTAACTATTTAACATGTAATTATATTTTTTTGTTAATGTCTGTCTCTCCATCCAAATAATAAGTTCCACTAGGGAAAGGATATGTCTGCATTTGGTCTCCCTTTTGTCCTCAGCATTTAGCATGGTAGATGTTCTATAAATATTCGTTTGAATGAATGAGGAGCAGATGGGTGGAGGACCAGCTTGATACATTTTAGGCATGAGGTTTTGCTCCAATATTATGCTCTTTGTTTAATGGGAAGAAAGTGCCTCCTAACAAACCTCCCCAAAATTTAGTGAATTAAAGTAACAACAGTTTTTTTTTTTTTTTTCTGTGTACTGACCAGACACAGTTCTTTGTGTGATGTTATCTGGGTACTGGGATGGCTTAAAGGTCTAAAATAGCCTCACACATGTGGTTGGCAGTTGGTGCTGGCTGGTGGGTGAGAACTCCAGTAGGGTTTTTGGCAGGGGGCTTACGTTTCCTCCACCTGGGCCTCTCGGCATGGTTGCTTGAGCTTCCTCACAACATGGTGGCTAGGTTCCAAGCAGGAGCATCCCAGGAGGTAAAGGCTAAAGCTACTGATTTAATAAGACCTGGTGTCAAAAACTACATGACGTCACTTCTGTTGCAGTTTCTCATTTAAAACAGAATCAAAGGGACAGCCCAGTTTCAAAGGGTGGGGAAATAGACTCTTTTGATGGATGCAACAAGGTCACCTTACAAAAGAGCATGTAGAATGGAAGATGTTGTTGCAGCCATCTTTGGAACCAGCTCCCTTAGAGCAAGGTTCCTCATTTTTTTAAGGTATGCTAATCACAAGATCATTACAATAATTCAGTGAACCCACACTATATTTAGAGATCTAAAACACATTCAGATACTAAGTTGATACTATAATAAAACAAGTTGGTAAAAATATTCTTCAGGTTCTAATTTGAGCACTGGTTATAGACACATTTCTCTGATGAAATGCAGATTCATCAACAGAAGGTATATGCCTTGTGCATAGCTCTAAGAATAATCATTCACTTAGAGTCATGCATATATGCAAAATTTACCCATAAGCTTAGAATCACAGAATTTTAGAACAGGAAGAGTTTGTGGAGGGAAAGTACTTTAATTCCCTATTTTCAGATGAATGAAACACAGACCCAAGGACAGAGAGGCCTTACCAACGTCACACCAATACAGAGTGTAGAACTGGAACAGGAGACCCCAACTCAGATTCTACAGTTTTTCCACCACCACACACTTCATCCCTGAATAATCCCGATGGGCACACAGACATACAGAGATATGGACACAAAAGGACATGTGGAATTTATTCCTCTTAAATGCTAGAAATATTCCTTATTTATATGGTTACTGTGAAGAGCAAAGCCACCGCTGGAGAATCTGGAGACTATTTGTTTCCCAGTTTTATCTTGGGATGGAATTTTTGTTTGCATGTTTCATGATTCATGGAGGTTTGTTTGTTTACTTACTAATGTACTAGTGATTGTGTTGAACAGTCTAACTGGTAAACAGAACTGCTTGAATTTTTATAGTTGAGGGACTTGAATGGAGAGCCTCGATTACACAGGTGATGGGAGAGCTTAGAAGCTCAACCTAGAGGTCAGCAACAGCAGGAAGCCGCCATCGCCCTAGGCTAGAAGGACAAGGGGAGGACAGTGCTGCTGGAGTCCAGCGACCAGAATCACCAGGAAGATGCTGGAACCACTGGGAAACTGTTTGTAGAAGCAAGGGACATGGAGGAGATGCAGCCTCTGCTCAAGAAGCCAATTGGGGTGGAGAGAATGAGGAGAAAAACTCTGGCTTCTTCCTTCCTCCGGCTCCCCACCCCCACCCCTACCCAGTCTCTGCTGGCTGAGCTGGACGCCTGCTGACACGGGAGCCTGGGAAATGGCCTGCAGGCCTTGGCCCCTGAGACAGAAAGTAGAGCAGAGAAAGGAGAAGATGGATCTGAGGAAAACAGGCCAGGACTGGCACAACCATTTTTATATTTTAGCTGCATTGAAGATAATAATGGATCCTTTTCATCAGCAAAACTGGAAGTTTTTACCTGCTAAGTAGAACGTCCTTGCTAACTGGTAAAATCCAGTTACAGTGAACTTTAAGGAAAAGTTTACACCTATTTCCCTTGTGAATTTTATCCGGAATGCATCTTCCCAAATCGAGATCTGCTAGAGCAGAAAAGAACTCTGCCTCTTGTGGCAAACTGTGTTTCTTGCTCTCGGGCTTGAATAAATGGAATTGAATTTATGAAGCTTCCGACTGAGAGTCTAATTACTGGGCAGCTAACCAGTTAACCAGTCAGTTTTGCTTTTCGTTGAGTTTCTGTTCTTGGCCCACAGAGTTCCCTAAATCTCATTGGTATAGGATAAAGCACTATTTATCCTTCAGTTTAGGTTGATAAGATTTTATTGAAGCTTACATAGATTCTGATTCCAATTTTAATCCTCTTAGAAACTTATAGGACACTGCATGGAAACTTAAGCTGCAAATGACCTTGATGATGCTGTGGCCCTCTCCCTTTAATTACTCCACATGCTGCTCCAGACAGTGTCGTCCCTGAGTAGAGACTGTTTCTCCATCACGGGAAAAAGCAAGGGCCGAGCTAAAGAGAATGGGGTGTCATCAAACTGTGTGGCATAGCTAGTTGCAGAAACCAGTCCCTTCACTCCTGGAGAGTCTGCTAACTCAGTGGGGTCAGCTGGGCCCAGCAAATCTCGTTCTGACCCATCTCTTCTGGCTGAGGTTGTGGCATCGCCCAAGCTCATCATTGTCCCCTGAGTTTGACTCTTTCTCAGTCTCAGACTCAGAAGAAAGCAGTAGCCTTAAAGCAGGCTGAGTGTCCTTACTTCTCGCTTGGATTCACTGAAGACCCCAGGAAATATCCACAGATTGTGGGGAGCGGGGCGTGCAGGCCTCATGCCATATTTGGCCTCTGCAACACTTTGGAGAGGGGTGCCTTCTAGAATAGGGCTACTCCGTCTGCTTGCTCCCAGCAGGAGTGTGTATGTGAGACACATCGATCTTCTGAGCCCGTGCCCTGTGTAGACAGAGCCCCAGACGCTGTTCACTTCCTTTGAGCCCAGGCTGTTGCACCAGTATTCCCCTATGTGGGGTGGAGAGCACCTCCTTGACTGCCCCCAGTCACGCAGCCTCTTGGTATATTATCTCTCCAGATGAGAATCCATCAAATTGATAATTCTCAGAGGAGGTAGGCTATTATCCCCAAAGAACCCCCATAAAACCACATTCTGATTGAAGCAACTGATTGGGTCCCACCTTCACACAGTTACATGCCCTCGTCCTTCCTGAGCCAGGAAAACGTGGAGATAGAGAATATAGCACCCTTCCTTCCAGAACAGTGTAAGTGATGAACCTGACTATAGAGCAACACGTCAGAAGTTTTACACCGATTTAACCATGTGAGCTGGGGTAGGGAGATGCGGTAGCACTAGAACTAGATGCCTGAATTAATGAAGAGGCTATATTACAGATTCAATTTTAAGGGAATAGTTTTATTGCTTTCAAGTAATGGTAATGAGTAGCTGTGTGCTCCAGCAGCCTGCGTTCAGAAATGAAGACGGCTGATGAATTACCCACACCTGGCTTAAATCTAGACAGAGCTTTGAAATTCCTTGACGATGGTTCTTATTTTAACTAGAAGAATATGCCCCTCTGTACACTTTCCTATATCCTTTCTTATTATACACATAAACAGAGCCGAGATAATTACTTGACTCTGAAGGGATGGCATTCAGCATTGTATTTTATGTACTGACAGTGTGAGTTAGGGGCTGTGAAACATGAGAGACGTCTACTGAATCTTTCTGATCATTTCACTGTAATCTTTGGATGAGAAACTGTGCCTATTTTATTTCTCATTTTATGTTCTTTTCTTTTGGTGGAGGTATCTTTCTCCGGGGTTGCAATTTAAATGCTGGAGCATAAAATTAAAAAAAAATAAAAGGAGGGAAGAGGGTATAGCTCAGTGGTACAGTGCATGCTTAACATGCATGAGGTCCTGAGTTCAATCCCTAGTACCTCTGTTAAAAATAAATAAACAAATTTTTAAAAAATGCTGGAGCAGTAGTCTTTGTTTTGAGAGAAAATATTTTATAAACAAACTTGAAAAGGATCTGCATTTTTTCTCAGGTTGTCAGAATCACAAACAACGGTAAACTTTTGTAGTGTTCACTGTGTCTGAATTTATATTATTTTTTAACTCCTTAGGAAAAAAATTGTTTTCTGCAATTTCTTTTTTAAGGGAAGGAAGACCAGCAGTAATGGAAATGCATAGTAACTCGTGTAGATCAATTTATCGTACTCTCCCACTTCCTTCTTCAAAGGCCCAGTACTAGGGTTAACAACTCAAAGGTTATGTTTCCAAATCAAACAGGTGGGTAAAATCTTCACTTGTTAAGGTTGGGCTGTTTTATAGTCATGGCTTTCTCATTTGGCCTCGTTGTGTGTGTGTGTGTGTGTGTGGAGCAGGGAGGAGGGAGTCATTCTTTCAGGAATTCAGAGGCTGTATTCTGTTATCAGTATAATCTAATTTTAGAACATTTTCATCACCCCAGAAAGAGACCTTGTACCCATTAACTGTCATTCCCCATCCTCCATCCCACCCCCAGCCCTAGGCAACCACTAACCTACTGTCTTTGTCTATAGATTGGCCTATTCTGGACATTTCATTCCAGATTACATTCATGGAACTGGAATCATACAATAATATGTGATCTTTTGTGACTGGTTTCATATTTTTTCTTTAACATATTCCCTGCACCAGCCTGAAGGTTTCCAATTGTTGCTCCTGGTCTAAATGTGTAAACTTGGGCCTGGGCATGGAAAGGGACTTGCCTTTTCTTAAGCCTAGTCTTGGACAGCATTGCAAGCTGTGGTTGAATGGGATGGACCATATTTGTCTTCACTTTGGAGCTGCACCCTCAGGTCATAAAGCTGAATTTTGCGGGGAGGGGCATAACTGTTTGCCCTGCATGGAAATTAAATCCCTGACCTTGGCCTCCTTGTCATCAGGATTGAATAAAACTGAGTGACTCTCATCTATAGAAGGGATGTATGTACTAGGATGAGAGCGACAGGATTAAGGAGAAGTGAGCAATATAAGTGGTCCTTGCCATCATTTTCAATAATTTTTAGTAATAGTTTTTAGTAATAGAAATGTCTTGGATACTTACCATTCAAAATACTTCTTTTATTTTATCTAGATGTTCATAATAACTCAGCTTTGATAATTATATTTCTTCCTTGGGAGATACAGTTAAGGAGAAGGCAGAGTGCTCGAGTCCCAAACTAAGTACAATATTATGGGAATTATTGGGTTTATAAAACTGTACTTTCTGTGTGGCAGGTGCTGCTCAATTATATTTGTGCACTTCCCTGGGGGACAAAAGTCAATTATCAACACAGTCGTGTGGAAGAGAAATAGGTCAGCTGCAAACATTCTCTGCTAATTTCAGAAAGCTTGAGGGGTGATTTAGTTTGGGGGATTTTTCTTTTATTCTTTTGGTCTCAGTGTTGTAGGGAGACCTTCTGATAGCGAGGGCTCAGTTTCTCATTTGGTTGTCTTATTCAGTTACTTTACTATAAAATATTTCTCTTGATCATGTAAAATGAAAATTAAACCAAATAATATCTTTTTAAAAACTATGTCAAGTCTACATTGTAAGAGTAATGTGTACTCTGGGTATTATTACTATTAATGTTACTATTTCTGCTACATTAGTAAAGATGCTCAGGGTTTAAATTTACCTGGTAAATTGCACATTTCATATTTCCAAGTATTTTGTTTAATATTTCTACAGAGGAAGAGTAAAAAGTGTTCATTGTTAAAAACAAAAAAGGACATTGGTGTTTTTAAAAAAAATTTTTTTTATTGTAGAAAAGTATACATAACATAAACTTTACTATTTTAACCATTTTTAAATGCATAATTCAGTGACATTAAATACATTCACTGGTGTCTTTTTTATTGAAGTATAGTCAGTTTACAAGATTGTGTCAATTTCTGGTATACAGCATAATAGTTCAGTCTTTTATATACATACATATATTCATTTTCATATTCTTTTTGATTATAGGTTACTATAAGATACTGAATATAGTTCCCTGTGCTGTACAGTATAAACTTGCTTATCTGTTTTATATATAGTGGTTAGTATCTGCAAATCTCAAACCCCTAGTTTATCCCTTCCCACCCCCTTCCCCCTTGGTAACCATAAGTTTGTTTTCTATGTCTGTGAGTCTGTTTCTGTTTCGTAAATAAGTTCATTTGTCTTTTTTTAAGATTCCATGTATAAGTGATATCATATTTTTCTTTCTCTTTCTGGCTTTACTTAGAATGACCATATTCAGGTCCATCCATGTTGCTACAAATGGCACTGTTTTATTCTTTTTAATGGCTGAGTAGTACTCCATCCTATAAATATACCACAGTTTCTTTATCCAGTCATCCACTTGTGTCATTTTTAAAATGAGTGTGGCAAGTTATTTAAAAAATGCAGACCAGGCAAAACTTAAATATATCCTTCTTAGAAATGCGCTAAAAACATCCACCATTATCCAGGCCTCCAAACACAACTGTGGCCTTGTTTAAAGCAACAACAGCAACAGGAAACAGACCCTGGGTTGTGTAACCAGCCGTGTGAACCAGGACATGCTGTCGAAACTCAGCAGACCCCCAGGCTGGGCGTGGGAAGTTGGGGCCGGACGAGGATGGGGCCCTGCCCCAGAAGACCTGTTTTCTTCCTCCACTGTCTGAGAGCCCAACAGTTTCCAGGTGATTTGGGTTAATGAGCAGCCTATTTTAAAACCATGAACATTCCCAGGAGTCTTAAGGGACCTAGTCATTCATACGTGATGGTGGTTTCACTTACTGCTTGCAGATAAACTCATCACCTCTTACCCACACGCACCCACCTCGACAGAGCACATGTGCTCCCAAGAGAGACCCCAGTCTCCCCGTGTCTGTTTGTCCTTTCACACCTGTGTCCCCCCTTATTTTCCCGCCTCTCCCCTGCTGCAGGTGCCCATACCCAGACGTGGACTCACCCCCTGTTTTCTCCCCCACCCCCTTTTCTGTTCCTTCTCCTTGAAGGTCTTACCCTTTCCACTTGATGATGATCCTTCCATCTGTCAAACACCTCCAGAATCCTCTCCTCCATGAAGCTCTGTGATATGTCTCCTTGTCCGGCACTCCCTGACATTCTGTTTTGACTGTTAACCTATTCAATTCTCCTTCGTGTAACCTGGAGGTTCCCGGGCCCCACAGCCTGTGGATCTATCTGGACATTGTCACTGACGTACCACATGGGACAAGAGGAAGGAGGAGCAGCTCGGATAGGAGGTTGTAGAGACATTAATAATTTCCATTTTGCTTGTTTACCTTTCCTACCTGTAGACACAGGACCACAACACCTCGCTTCTTTATAGCTTGCTCATTATTTCTGAGTCCAGGGGGTTCTCACTGCCCTCTTATTGACATCTGCTGCCACCAGCCTTTGAAGGAGTGCCTTCATCTGTGAGGACACTGCTTCCTTCTAAGTAAGATGCTGCATCTCAGGCAAAATCTTGAAGATAGCAAACAGCACTATACTCTTTAGCCTCTCTGGACAGGCTGTGTTACAGACTTCCTCAACTCTCGGTCACATTCTGAATCCTGGGCCCTTGAGTGGCACTTCCTGTGCCCAGCATCTCACAGTCCCTTGTAAAGCCAGCTTCTGTGCTTTTGGCCTGCATCTCTGTCAGGTTGCACTGGGAAACACACATCATTCTGCCTCTGCCCCAGAACTGTGCACACAACTTGCTTCTAGCAGCGACTCTCCCATCCGTGCAGGCATGTTGACCTGCACAAACCAAGGTAGACACAGACAAATTTTGAATCCCCTATTAGTCTTATCTGTAATACACTCATGATAATTTATGTATTTTTCTCTATTTTTGTTTTATTAATTTGAATAGGGGCATGGGATAGAAAAAATAAGAGGAATGAAAAAGGTAATATTGGGGCCTGAAGCACTTTGGAAGTTAGTGCAGGCCTTGGTGGGGTGTCAGAACAGAGATCTCGGTACAGAAGGAAGGCACTGGGTGCCTGGAGAGAAAAAACAGTGGCTGGGGTGGAAGATGGTTTCAGAAAGGGAAGTGAACAAGGATCACACTTGGTCTGTTTCAAACTTTGTTCTGGAACTGCATCTGCTAGGAATCTTTGAGTTGTAAATAAACAGAAACTCAACATAAATTGGCTAAGGCAAAATACAGAATTATTGGCTTATGCCAGTGAAAACTCTAGGGGTAGGTCTGGCTGGCTTCAGGTATGGTTTGTTCCAGAAGTTAATGACTTCATCAGGGCTTCTGCTTCCTTTCTCTGTAGTTCTGTCAACACTGCAGGTTCTTCTGTGCTCAGTTCTGTGTGCGGGCTGTGGCCTCAGTTTGACATCTGTCATGGTGGTGGCAGTGGTTCAGGGTCTCCCATTCACCCATGCCCTGTTTAGAGGAAGAGCTGGCCTCTCTTATGGTAGCTCCAGCAGAAAGGAAAAGGAGGTTTTGTTTGTTTGTTTTCAGAAGTACCACCGTCCCTCTGAAACAACACAACACAACACACACACACACATTTCTTGAATTTTATTGGCTTGAAATGGTTCATGAACTATGGCCAGGGGACTGCCTGAAGCCAGTGGTTGGCCACACCTAAAGATGAGGTTTGGGTCAGCCCCACTATGGCTAGGAATGGGGAAGACCAGTTACCTAAGGGAATTTGAGAGCTAGTGGTAGATGGAGGGGAAAATGAATGTGGCAGAAGCAATGAGTCAGATGTTTACTCAAGGAAGGAGCCTCAGGAAAGATGGTGGGAATGTCTTCCTTCTTGTTCTACCACATGTTTCATCCACTTCATGGGTTATTAAGAATTTTTAAAAAATTGTGCTAAATATACATAACAAAATTTACCTTTGTAACCACTTTTCAGCATACAGTGCATTTTACATTTCAGTGATGTTAAATCCATTCACATTGTGTTGCTATCATCACCACCATCATTATCATTTCGTAGGAAGTCGAAGGTTCTGTTGTAACACTGTTTCTTAATGAGAATATATGTACTGAATTTCAAATAACTGACTAAACAATGGATTTATGGTACACCACCCAGATACTAATATCTACCTGAATTAGTATTTCTCAAGGCCTCTGTTCTCCTGTCAGCAAAATGGGGGTTTGAGTAGGGTGGACTAGGTCACTCTGAGGTTCCTTCATGCTCTTGTGTTATGGATGTATGTGGTCAATTCATACATCTTGGTAGAAAACACTGTATTCTATAGTTTTTGCTCAAGTCTATGATGCTTAACTGCTGAGATGGACTCATAAAACACAGGGTCATTCAATATCAAATATTATTGGAAGGATTAGATGAAGACATTCTTTTTAGAATATAGCAAAGAGATGATGTAGAAAGCTTTACAAGAGAAGAGATAATTTTGGTCGGAGCTGGAATTTATAACTCTTTCAGGCATAGGCATACAGCCTGAAAGGACAGACAAAGAATAGAGTGAGTTGTCAAGAATGAAGTATTTGTGAAATGCGAGATGGTTCTCGGATGTGCATCCTGGAGGCTATTAAGAGGAAGTCGGTCAAGGAGTAGTGTAGCTCCGCCGTTATCGTTACAGTCACCAGGAAGAGCAGGTAGCTAATGGGGCTTTAAATCTATAATAAAGAATGACAAAAGTTACCATATCGAAACTTTGCTGAAGGTGAGTGGAACCGCAAGATCGATTCTTATTTGAAAACACTGCATTAGGCGCTTTCAATGCTGACTTTCCTATTTAACCCTAGTTTCTCAGGGGCATGATACTTAGCATTTGCAGCCCAGCATGGCTCCCCGTATTCCAATAAACGAGTCAGGAATTTCTGTTTTTAAGTGGCATTAACTATTTAATAAGTAGGCTCTGGTGATAGTTTTATAGAACTTCATGTGTTCATGTTGCCTGGTTACACTGGTGGACTTGATTACTTTCCTTTTCATCCCTCTTCCAGTCAGTAGCACATGCTCCTTATTTCTTATTTAAAAAATATATTTCTATCCTGGCTTGTTCTGAAAATGACTTAAGTTAGCTTGTGTAATATCGCAAGTTGAAGGAAATGAACTAAGGAGTTCATAAGGCTAAGAC
This sequence comes from Camelus dromedarius, assembly GCF_036321535.1. Lineage (NCBI taxonomy): Eukaryota > Metazoa > Chordata > Mammalia > Artiodactyla > Camelidae > Camelus > Camelus dromedarius. The sequence goes on along the minus strand of NC_087439.1, from coordinate 31,541,193 downwards.
GGCGTGCTGAGTACACACAATGTGTGCTGGTGAAATCCGAGTCACTTGCTAGTTGGGGGCCTCCAGTTTGACCCTGAACTTCCTAGGACTGACCCAGAAAGGACAGCAAGGTTACTTAACAGGATTTATGATGTCCAAGGGTAAATGAAACTTGTTGTTTAGACGAAGCACAAATACTTCCCACTCTGAGACTAGAGAGAAATTTCTCTTGTGTTCTCTTTGAAACTGTGTAAAACAGTAAATTAAACACTGATGTGACACTTTATCATGATTCTGGATTTTTTTTTTAATAACATTCTTCAGTATATAGATAATGTCCCTCACTGTGCTGGAGTACGGTTCAATAAAAGCAATTATGTAGGAGCCATTGCTGTATCATCCACGGATGTCTGTGATTCTCAACCTTGGCTGCATATTAGAATCACCAGGGAAGTATCTAAAAATACCCACACCAACCCACACTCCAGCCTCATTAGATCAGAATTTTTGAGGGTGGGACTCAGGCATCAGTATTTTTCAGGTCTCCCCAGATGATGGATGTGGTTCTCTGGTCTCAGGTAATCCAGGATATGATTTTAAAGAAGCTGTTTTCAAGGTGTATTAGTCAGGATAGGTTAGGTAATGCTGCAGTAATAAAACTTCCCCCAAACAACAACATCTATAGCAACAAGGGCTTACTCTGCACTCACACTCCATGTATCTTCTGGGTTAGCTGAGGGTTTGCTCACTGTTTTCTCACTCCAGTTGATCAGCCACTATCTGGAACATTTCTTTTTGCTGCAGAAGAGGAAATGAGACACATGGTGGATTGTACATTGGCTGTTGAAGCTTTGCCTGGGTGTACGCTAAGCTGCTGTAACACTGAAGACAAAAGATGTAATGTAGATTTCTCTGTCACTTAACAGTCCAGAGGTCAGTGGGCAGTTCAGAATGGGTGGCTGGCTCTATTCTAAGAGATCGGTGGTCCGAGGACCCAGGCTGGTGGGTCGGCTCTGCCATTCTCAACATGTAGATTCTGTCTTTGGGTCCAGTGTAGCTGCTACAGTTTGTCACCATTTCCTAGGCAGCTCAAACAGGAAAGAAGGGGATGAGTAGCTTCATTTTTAAGGGAATGACCCAGAAGTTAAACTTATTTCTTCTGCTCACAACCCATTGGCCTGAACCTTGCCTAGAGGCTACATCTAGCTTCAAAGGAGGCTGAAAAATATGATCTCCAGCTGAGTAGCCATGTGAGGGCTAAAAATTGCAACAGCTCTATATCTGGAAGGATAGAGAGGAAGGATATTGGGGCCAGTTAGGGAGACTCTGCCTTATCACAGTAGTGGTTTTTCAAATTTGGTTTTTACCATAAATACCCTTTCTCCAAGTGAAACTGCAGATGTCATTCTTGGCAGTCAACATATTTAGAGATGCTTTGATTGATGGAGGGTTGCTATATCTGGACTACTTTCCCGTTATACTCCTCATGTTCTCTGCAGCAATTCTAGAAGCACCTAAGAGGATCCATAAAAATCACTGACGTAGATGAACCGAAGCATGTGCTATAGACCATCCTTCCCAAATATTCTTCAAAGAAGAATGCTGGAGTGATTCAGAAATGACAGACCTGCATAATTCTTCCAGTCAGTTCTGTCTCAGAAGCCCTCACAAATCCACCTACTTTGTTGCATCTCACCTGCCACCACTCTAGTTCCACCTTCACCTCTTCCCGGGTTTATTGAACCTCCCCGCTTCCACTCATCGCCAGATCCATTCTCCACACAACTTCTGGAGTTAACATTTAAAAAAGGAAATCAGATCATGCCATTCCCATTGTGAACCCTCCAGTGGATTTCAATTGTTAAAATATAATCTGAATTCTAACTGTGGTATGCAAGGCTCTGTAATGATCTCACTCCTGAGATCATTATTTCATCTTCACCACTCCTGCTTGCTGCTCTGTCCCTCCCGCCTCTTCTGCCCGTCCCTGGCCTGCTTTGTGTACTCGGAAAAAGCCAAGATGAATCCTGTCTCTGGGCCTTTGCCCTTCTGCTGTCTTGTCCTCGAGCTCTTTCTCCAGCTCTTTCTATGACTAGCTTCCTCCCCTTCTTCTCGGCTCAGCCCGAACAGCACCTTCTTAGACAGACCCCATCCAGATGCCCATCTGAGGCCGACCCCCACCCCTCCTTCCACTCTGACTTGCTGCCCTATCCCTTTACTTTCAGAAATCACCTTATTTATGCAGTTTTCTTTATCCTTTTTTGTTCCTATCACTCCTCACTGGAATGTGAGCTTCAGAAATGCAGGAACTGGCATGTCCTTGTCACCCGCCTGTTCCCCTGAACAGGACAGGATCAAGCACATAATAAGTGTTAACACATATTGATTGGTAAGTGAATTAGAATGACAGTGACTTTGAGATTGGGTAAGGATCTGGGTAGGACCTAGTCTTCATTGTCAGTTAAGAGAGAAATTGTGCTGAGGATGGATTTGATGCTTTCTTTTTCAGAATTGAGGTCTCTAAGAAGAACATGTTCCTGAAAAGAAGGCGTAGAGGTGGTCCACGGGCCGAGGGTCTTCTTAGAGAGTAGTTTGGAATCTACTCAAGCACACGCCAGTGGATGTTTATGGATGCACAGTTCCAAGCCCAAAGACATAGTCGCAGTGTTTTTGGCTAGGAAAAGTTAAAGCAGTTGTGGTCACATGCTACCTCGGCCCCTACCAGGGCGCACCTAGCTTTGAGCAATTCCCTTCCTAATCTGCTTTCCCAAAAGATCTCATGACAGAGTGTGTAAACACTGAATTGTGTGGCTTGGTGTCAGGGATGTTAGCTGCAGTTTGGTGACATGCAGGTGAGCAGTTGCTTTTCTGTCTTACTTGTTTCATTTGGGCACTGCATCCTGGATTTGCTTCAGGACTGTTTCTGCTGAATAGAGGGCATCTAAAGAAGCCTCTTGGTCAGTACGGACAGACCAGCACTGGGCCTCAGCCCTTAATCTCCTTGTGGCTGATGAATTGGTCTGGTGCCTGTTTTGGGTGCCTGAGTTCCTGCAGACCTGATCCTTCCGTCCCAGACGTCCTCGGGGGCAGCAGGATGTACTGGATGCTGGATTCTTAGCCAGAGTTGGGAAGGGCTGAGACAGATGTCTGTGTGTATGGCTCAGTGGGTGTAGAGAGACCAGCTGGCAGTTTGACCAGACCTGAGAGGAGGCTCTCAGTCAGGCCAGAGGTCAAATGTGGGGAAATCAGCAGAGCCAGAGGGACAACAGCAGCAGCATGTGACCTTCATGTCTGCTGGGGCTCCCCCTGGTTAACAGTCTCCCTTCTGCTGCTTTCCTGGTGAACTCCTACTCCTTTTCCCCCTGACGGCATGAATGTCACATCTACTGTAAAGTCTTCTCTGGGCAGAATTAGTTTTTCTCTCCCTTAGGACAGTCAGAGCACTTCTCAGATTGTTTTGAAATGATACGTTTACAGGCCTCTCCCACTGCCAGTGAACCCCTCAAGGACTTGGCTGTGTCTTAGTCTTCTATAGAGAGGCCACACAGCGGAGCTGTTCATAAAATCAGCTGTGGAGTCAGATGGGCTGGAGCGTGAGGCCACCTCCATCACTTTCTGCCTGTGTGAACTTGGGTGAGTAATTCTGTCCCTGAGTTCATTTTCCTCACTCCAAAAATGGGGAGAGCTATGCCTACCTCATAGGGTGTTGTGAGAATCTTGAGAAGTGAGATAATATGTGTATCCTGGGTGAAAATTATTTTATTTAAAACCACAACCTACTGTCTCTCTTCTGTTTTTTAGCCATCATTTTTTTTCAGTACGAGTGCCTTCCATTTTTAGAGACAGGTGTGGAAGCCTGAGGTTTCAAAGCCTATGCCAGTTCCTCTGGGCTTGCGAGGGGGATGTCCTAAAGGGATGATGGCCATGGGATGATGGTCATACTGGTGATATGGCTGATGGTAATGGTGGTGGTGGTGATGGTGGGGGTGGTGGGTATTAGTGGTAATGATGGTGGGGTTGGTGACAGTGGGGGTGGGGGTAAGGGTTGGGGTGGTGATGGTGATGATTGTAGGGGGTAAGGGTTGGGGTGGTGATGGTGATGATTGATGGTGTTGGAGGTAAGGGTTGGGTGGGGTTGGAGATGATGGTAGTGATGGAGGGATTGGTGGTGGTGGTAGCGGTGTTGGTAATGGCGATGGTGATGGTAAGGATGGAGGTTGGTGATGACAGTTGTGGTGGAGCTGATGAAGGTAGTATTGGTGACTCTGAAGGTTTTGGGAACAAGCTAATTTCTGGTACTTACTCTGGGTTCCTCACCTCTGTTGCTCAGCCTGCTAGTTGGGATTTGTGGCCTCCAGCTCCTAGAGTGATAAGCACACAGCTCTATTTTCTGTTGTCCTTTGCCTGCCCACCTCCCTTATTCTGAACTCAGTCCCCTCAGCATGGGCTTACCTGGGGCTCTTCACCTGGTTCCAGCCCTTGACTTTTCGGACACTAGCTTTGGTGGCTGATTCCTGGATCAAGCATAGCATCCTGTCCTGCTTGCCCCATCCTCTGCCCTATATAGTCTTGCCTCTTCTGGTCTTAGATCCCTGCCCTTTATCCTGGAGCCAGGGACATGGCCCCTAAAACACTAGTCCTTCGAATTGCTCGTTAAGTGAGAGATTTTAATGCTGGAGGAACACATTTCTTAGTAAAGGGAATGCCCCAAGTTCTGAGAGCCCCCCTCCTGAAGAACACACTTGACAGTGGAGAATGGACTTTCTTTTAAGCAATGACAGCAGATTGACAAATCTGCCCTCAGTTTTCTCTTTTATTCTGTTCTCAAAATGTATCTTTATTTTCACAGTTTTTATTATCCTGCCCTGTGTTCCAGTCTCTTAACATTATTTAGCCTGTAATATTTAGCAATTCATTTGTTTACATTTCTGTCTCCGCTTGTTCAAAATTCATAATAATTCCATTCTTCTGCTAATTTATGCCAGACATGATGATGGCACTAGAATCTGGGGGTGGTGGCTAAATTTTTGGGTAAACATAGTGAAAGCAGGATTGCCAGCTTACTACACAGGGGAAACAGCATTGAGCTCGCACAGCCACCTCAGTGGGGAGGACACTTCCAGGTATGTTGAATTTGGTGCAGGGGTGGTGGGTGGGATGGATGAATTTTTTGGACCTTTGATGACAAAGAAGGAGGTCACTTTGTTAAGGAAATCATGATGCTGACGTGACATTTGTGTTTGCTGATAGCTGACTATCCTCAGTTCTCCTGGGTCTTACTCTTTCTCTGCCAAGTGCACAAAGTAGATGTGTATAGATTTCTTCCAAAGACCAATAGCATTTGTGATAAATTGTTCTGTGAGAACACTGCCCTGTTATTTTATTAAAAAAAAACAACCCTTAAATTGGCACTAAATTCGGATCTAGTAGAAAGAGGACAGTATTTACAGCAAAAGCCCAAGCTCAGAGTCTAGCTTAGCCATTTAGTAGACCTGGAGTACATAAGTCACTGAATTTCTTTGACTTTTAGTTTCCACCTCTGTAAAGCAGAGGTAACTGCTGTGCCTCATCATAAGGTTTTTGTAAGCCTTGACTGAGAGATTATCTGTGAAAAAGGTTTAGAACATTAAAAAAATTTCTATTGCTATTTTTATATTGGACTTATGATACCCTGAGCACGAATGCTGTTTAACTAGGAATTTTGCTGTTTAGAAAGACTAATACAAATATCACAGGTATTTGCAAAAATAATTATACTTCTAAGTCACTTTCCATGCAAAAATTTCCCTAAAATGTAATATTCATGAAGCCACTCTAGTTGAGTTTCTCAAGTTGTCTTGGAGCTGGGGAGTAAAAGCCAGCTCAGTGACAGACATTCTCCAGATCTCTGCCTGCACACTGTACACTCTGGGTCTGCAGTGACTGTCCTCCCTCCTGCCTGGTGTGCTCCTGCTCACCTCTGGGGCCCCAGCTCCAAAGTCCTCTTCTGGAATGTTTAATTCCTCCCGGCAGAAGGAGTCATTTCTGTCCTTGTGCAGCTCCTTGTTCCTCTCTCCAAACTGCTCCTCTCGGTTCTTATCATCTAATTGTAAGTACCAGTGAATGTAAGCTCCAGGAGGGCAGGGGTGCTCAGGGCCTAGGGACGGGCCTGGCACATAGTGGGTGCCCAGTGAACCTTTACTGAATGAATGAATGGGCAGTGAATGAAGAGAAGTCACCTCCTTCAATTTCTTAAGGGTGTGAACTGGTTTCTATTGACTGATGTTTCTTGTGCCTTCATCTTGGTCAGGGCTTGGCACCTATTAGGTTTACATGTTTGTTGAATGAATAAATTTCTGGATTTAGGACTTGCAGATCTAAAGAAACAGACAAGAAAGGCTAAATATTATAAGGTCTTAACAATGTCTTTGTACTTTGCACTGTAATCACTTAAAATGCATGCTTTTTATTTTGTTTTTAGGTTACCATAGGCCCACTTGCTATTTTAGTACAAACCCATGATCAACATCTGGAGCAGTTTTTAAACCGAACAAACCAAATCATAGGTTTCTCTGGACAGTTTTTTAATATAAAACCTCCCTTAATTTTTTCCCTAAAAGATGTTATAAACATCATTAGCATAGAACATACCAAAATATGTTTTACATCTTTAGTATCCTAATGTATAGATATTAATAGTTTCCTCTTAGTAAGAATTATTGCAAATTTATGGTTAGTATGGAAATAATGATAGCCCACATTTTTGCAAATGGCCATTTGCCAGACTTTCTGTAGCTCTCTCCCCCCTACTGTGTTTGAGGAAGTCTTTCTCATAGTAAGGTTTTTAAAATTCTACTTACAAAATGTTATATCCTCTTCAGCAGATGGGCTGACCGGCTTACAGTCTCCATGGTAACAAGGTTTCTGTATTTTTCCCCCCTTTTTAAAATAGCCTAAAGTCACAGAAGGGAAGTTAGATATTAATAGCATAAGAAATTTCAGTGTGAACAACAGTTATTAAATATGCAGGTTTTGATTACTTGTTTCTTGATTCAGAATCATTCATGATGTATAGCAATTGTGATTAAGCATATATGAATAAATTTTAATATTCATACAGATTAGGTTGTGGCAGTTGGTTTGCTGAAATGATTAACTGTTGGACAACCAGTTTAAATTAGCCCCTACTTCCCAACTTCCTTTTTGCTAGCCAAATCAGATTATGTACTGTCCTCCACTTAGGATTCAACAGCAAAGTAATACTGCATTACATTATTTTAACATCTTTGTGGAAGACAAAACCAAGGCTCTTTTATGGCTGTGCAGTTTCTGTGGACACCGATTTTTTTATTAAACATGAGTGTGGTGTTCGTGCTAAATGTAGAAAAAGCATGGATGATTTCTTGCGGCCCATGTTAACTTGATTGGGTTCTGGAATCTTTGATTGACACATAAAGTACTTCAGCCCCAAACCCAGCTCGTGCATAAATTCTTCTCTAGAGCTAGTACACTAGCAAAGCATGGAAAGCTATTTTTAAAAGAGGGGTGTATTTGGCTTGCTGAAATTCTGGCTTTTTCCCTAAGAACTGCCTTATTTTTGATACAGCATGGTTGAGCCTCACATAGAAAAACTGATCCTTATTGTTGGGTCTACTAATAAATGTTCATTTTGGGGAAGTCATGACATATTCTTGCTTGTTTAGCTGTAAATATTGACAGATTGTTATTCGGTTAAAAGATTTAGAATAAAGGATAAATTTTTCTCTAAAACACAGACATTTATTAAGCATAACTAGAGTGCCTGGCCCTGTGACGGGCTCTTTGTGTCATTGGTGCTAAAATCCTATTACGAGATTGTCTGAGAGTTTCATTTAAATATCTACTAAATCTTCTGCCTCCTTGCTTTCCAGTGTTGTTTCCTGTGTTTACTTTCAGTGCTGTTAGCTGACCAGGTTGAGCTGTAAAAGACCCAGTGTGGAGGGTATATGGGAGAGCAGCATCTGATTTTACTGGAAAAGAAAAGAAGATGGTTGCTTCTATGCTTGGGATAGAGATTTCGTGGGAGGGTGGTTAGGGGCGGGTATCTGATGAGGCCCTAGTCATCACTGTAACATCTGCTGTGGGACCAATTTCCTAGGAGGCTGAGGTCTTGATCCATATTAAAGCACTTTCTCCCCTATTTCCCTTAAACTGTTGGGCTTTGTTTTAAAAAGTTCCTCTGAAAGCTTTTGTGCAGATGGTTTATTTAGGCAGAGGGAATGGGGAGAGTGAAAGCCAATACCAGCATGTGTTACCAGGCCGGCCAGTGCTGGGAGCGACTAGTGACTGCTGACGATACCAGACCTTCCTGAGGAGCCGCATGAGAGGCATGCAGAACTGTCCACCCTGGACAACAAAAGTAGCAAGCATTTTTCTATTGGGCTCTGTCCCACTCTGACCAAGCGTGGCCCCCTTGGGGTTGGTTTCCTCACACTACCAGGTTGCACATGCATGAGTGCCAGGTGTCCTGCACCACCCTGTCAGGGAAGCCCAGGGCCAGGAAGCCAAAGGCCCATGGAAGGGGCGAGGTCAGGCACTGTCAGATCACACTAGTGCAAAGCTGCTCGAGGCCTTGTGGAGCTGATAGCTGCAGCAGTGACGGGGAGTGAGGGGTGGGGCCTCACGATGTGACGTGGTCCCTAAAGGTTACAAGCATGCATCGCAAAGACCCCACTGCCTCCCTTATTGGTGCATTTCTTATCGCCTTGGTGAAGGGAGGATTCTTCTCTGCACCCTTCCAGGAAACCTAGGTGTGGTGGTGGGTTCATCAGTCTCATAGGATAAATTCATACTTACAGTCTCACCTGCCTGACCCTCTGGTCTTCAGTCTGGCACTCTCCACCTCATTGAAGGTGACTCCATCATCCAGTCCAAACTTCAGGGAACCATTGCAGCTGGGTGTTAGGACCAGTTTCAGGCATCTCTGCCAGGACTTCAAAACCAGAGTCACAGAAGAGTGCACCCATCTTAATAAGTTATTGTTTGTCCAGCTTTATATTTTGCACCCCCTAGTCTAAAGCCCTTCAGATCTACTCTAAATAATCTTCCTCTGGTTCCTGCTGAAACATATTCTTTTGATGAATAAGCAGTTGATTTCTTCAGCAGGAACTCTATTTCCCTGTTTGGGCCGTGCTGAGATTTGACACTAGTTATTGGTTCAGAGGCAATGAGATGAGGTGGGAGCAGATCTTAAAAAGGCCAACAGTTACCTTGTTAGGCACCTACCTGCCTGTGAGGTCTCTAGGACGGGGAGGCTGCTCTCCTTTAGCAAGAAGGAGTGAGCTACTATTAATGGCCTAGAGGTGTCAGGGATTTAAGATTCTTAGGCTCATCCACCCAAAGGTCCAGATTCCTGGTCACCGGGTCACCAATTTTCCAATCAGGACCCAGAGGTTGACATGGGAGATATACCAAGACTGCATTCGGTCTCCTTTGCGAGCCAGATTTCCAGCCATGTCTGCCTTGTGACTGCAGGAGATGAATGCGGGCCAACCTAATGCTGTCAAAGAAGCATTTCACAGTGTGCCTGGTGTCAATGGTTGACTGACCTGGATATGGAATTTTAATTTTACCTCTTCAAGGCTTCCAGAGAAGTTAACACGAACCAGACCACTCTCTGATTCTTATCATTACCATTGACCCTGTATCATTCAAGTACCACAGCTGCCAGCTAATTCCATTCATTCCATCTTCATCTCATCCTAATCCAGCACAGATAAGAACATCAGTAAATGGGATGCTACCGTGTGCCAGGGATTGTCATATCCTGCTTCCCACCAGCCGTGGAGTGAGCAGTCCAGCTCCCTAATCCAGAGGGTCTGATTTCCACGTCCACTGTCTGGCCACCATGCTTAGCGTGGATCCCCAAGAAAGCAGAGCCTGAGGTAGATGCTTGCATGCAGGTAGTTTATTTGGGATGTGACCTCCATTGGGGTATAGGACCTAGGAAGAGAAGAAGGAAGGAGGGAAAGCCAAAATAAGTTTTTATTATCAAATTGACCACTGCAGTGGATCTTGATTCCCCATCACTTTTTAGGAGCCTTATAAAATGCATCTCAGAACTGCCTGCCTGGGGGTTGAAATGAAGAAGCATGTATCCATTGACTCTTGACCCTATTGATCAAGAATAGCCCATAGGTGATGACTCCCCTGTCTTCTGGGTTGCAAATGAATGAGTGTGGTGTGGATATCCATGGCCCCTGAAGCCTTGGTTGGCGTTGGAAAGCTTTGGAGCTTGAATCTGGTTGAAGCTTGTGTGGACCCGGTCACCTCAGCAGGGGCTGGAGTAAGATATGGGGCTGAGAGGTTGTGAACTGGTGAGCAAGGGATCTCTGATACAGGTTTCAGCCCACTGATCCATTGATTAAATTGATTCAATTTTTATGCTCATTAGCAGTACCCATTTTCTCTTTATTTTCTATTTTTTCTAATATGAATATATTTAACTTTTATAATCAAGAATAATGTTATTAAAAATACTACTCCCTTTATTAAAAAAATAAATACTGTAGTCTTAAAGTGAAGATATGTAGGACTGCCTGGGAGGTAAAGGACAAGTGGAGAGCACAGAAAAGAGAATAAATTGTGTAATTAAATTGTTGCTTGCTGTCACTTTCCAAGTGGAAAGTAGGGAAGCTCAACCTTATAGCAAAGAGTCTGAGTTTGCACTGTGTGAAGTCCTTGAAGACCTGGTCAGAACAGCTCATTGCTAAGAACTCCTCTTTCTAATACTCTTCCCTTCCTTCGTGCTTAGAAGTATTGTCCGTGTTCTGATCTAACCAAGCTTTCAAAGTGGAACTTGTCAGAAGTGAAATTCCATGGAAAGAAAGTATATTGGCACTGTTTTGTGGATCAGGGTAGGAGGACAGATATGCAAGTAAAGGAAATTTACTACTCAAGCAAAAGTACACATTAAGTGCCTACTCTGTGCTAAACATCTGGCACAGAAAGGAGAAAGGTAAATAAAGATCAGCCCTTGCCCTCAAGGGCAGTTCCTTCTGCTGATCCTGATTTCATAGGAGAACAGCCATGTAGCAGTTGATGGGGGACTGAAGGGTCAGGCTTTTTGATTTAATATTGAGTTTGTTGGTGAATTCCCACTTGTGAGGATTTCTTCAATTTCCTGACTCTATAGATAGAATTTTTTAGGTTTTATGGTCTGGTTTCTTTGCCTGAGTATATTACATTGGTGTTGGTGTAACTGTCATAGCCATTATTATGAAGTCTGTTTTTTTTTTAAATTAAATTTAGCTCTTTTTTGTCGGGGGAGGTAATTAGGTTTATTTATTTATTCTTGGAGGAGGTACTGGGGATTGAACTCAGGAGCTCATGCATGCTAAAGCATGCACTCTACCACTTGAACTATACCCTCCTCCCATGAAGTCTATTTTTAATATGTATCTATTATTTGAAAAATATATGTAAGTACTACTTTAAAATATAATATGAACATTATGCAAAGGTAAAAAATGAAATTTTAAAAGAATAAAAAAATAGAAATAGAAATTGGAATATTTTCTTTCTGCACCCCAGTGGAATTCTTCATACCACTTGGAGTGCCTGAAGTCTGCTTTGGAGACCCTTGACTCAGACGTCCCTGGCTGCATTCATATTCTTCTCTTCTTTGAGAGAAGTGTGGATTTGTGTACTTGCCAGATATAACCAGACCAAAACCAACCTCTTTGTATATAGCTGTTCTTCGACTTACAGTTACGACTGGATAAACCTGTCATAAGTTGAAAATAATTGTAAGCCGAAAATACACCTAACCTACTGAACTTTATAGCTGAGCCCAGCCTACCTGAAACGAGCTCAGAACTCTTGATGTTGCCTACAGTTGGGCAAAATCATCTGACACAAAGCCTGCTTTCTAGTGAAGTGTTGATTATCTCATGTAATTATTGAATACTGTACTAAAAGTGGAGAACAGAATGGTCATGTGGCTGCAGAGTGATTGTAAGTCTACGTTTACCCTAGTGATTGCGTGGCCAACTGGGAGCCGCGGCTGCTGTAGAATATTGTACTGCATGTTGTTAGCCGAGGAAAAGATCAAAATTCAAAGTACAGTTTCTATTGGATGTATATTGCTTTCTCACCATCATAAATTGTAAGCATCGTTAAGTCAGGGACGCTCTGTGGTTGTATATTGATGACGGTCGTCTTAACATTTAAGAATTTCCACTACTTTCCAGTACTCTGCCATTTAGAAGGCCATTATTGCACTTCCTGCCGAGAACTGTGATGCATCTAGAACAGAGGGGCAGCCTGTGTTTGCAGATAGGTTTTGTTTGGCTCATCATTCAGAGAATAATCTTGAATGAGTGCCAAGATTTTCAAATCATGGGGATTTTGTGCAAGAATCTGAACTTTCAACCTTTTAAAAAATGTGAGAACTGGCAAAACTAGTTCTGCTGTCTTCTACGGGGCAGTTGTCTGGAGAGACTCCTTTAGGTGGGCATTTGCTTTCTTGGTGCTCACCAACTCCCATCCCCCCACTCCCATTGTCTCACACCCTGCATGCTTCACCTAGGGATTCTACCTGTGTGTCTTCTGTGGAATTTAAGTTGTTTCCTTTGATCTAGATTTTGTGAATGGTTAATGTTAACAAAGAAGATTTCTTGAAATTATATAACGTGCAGAAAACCTATACAAGGCTCATTCTGCAATGAGTGCTGTTTATCTGGCTTATTCACTCAGAGTCCAGGAATAATCTCGATTAGGTGCACTGGTTAGAGTTGGCTTGGCACAGTGTAGTTTATAGTCTAGTGATTACAGCACGTCTCTGGAATGAGATTGCCTGGGTTTGGGTGCAGGTTCTGCCGTTTCCTAACTGGGACCTCAGGCACTTTACTTAACCATTTCTTGCCTTAGTTTCCTCATCTGTAAAATGGAGATAATAACCAATGAATGGATTTAAAGTACCTGGCTAATAACATGGCTTAATTTAGCATGTAGTAAGTATGTGTTGGCTGTTGTATTATCTTTAGTTTACGAATTCCTTTAATTAAGTATTTGATAATGACAATGAAGAGGTTTGTAACTGACTATATTTAAACTGGTTGAGAATAATTGGACCCACAGTGTGCAATGATCTATACACAGTTTACTGAACAGTTAACTAATCATAAGTATGTGTGCAATGAATTCCCAGTAGCATTCTGGTGTACCTGATGTTAAATCCAATCCCTTATCACGGAAAGATGAGTGAATTCCTTAGTGTGGAGCAGCTTCGGGCACTGTCTCTGTCCTGGTCCATCTGGACGCTTCTCAACTCACCTGCTGATCCTCCCCTGCATGGCAGGCTAATGCTGATCTGAGCCCAAAGGGGCGCTTCCTGGTCCCAAAGCAGATATGCTAATTTCAGAAATGTGCCAGCCTTTCTATCTAAAATTGCTCTCAGTTCACACATCACTTCCTGCCTTCTGCTCTGTTCCCTTCCTAATTGTCGTTACACAGGTCTGAGCAAAGCCAGACTTTAAGGAATTTCCCTCCCCTCCCCTGTGTCCTCAGCCTCAGGCCCACGGTTTGCCTCCCCATACTGCTTCAGCCTCAGGGCTTCCTGAAGAGCGTCCTTTACTGCTCAGAGACGAGGAAATGACTGATTCTACAGCATTTCCAGACTGGCTGGGCCACAACGGGTCTTACCCTTTAAATGTCATGCCCATTCTGGGTGGGTACCACCTTTGCCTGCTTTAGGATGCATACATCTAGCAGAAATGCTGTCTTTCTGAGTATTTCTTTGTTGTGGTGGTTTAAAGCAAGGTCCCCTATATGATTGACACAGACGTAAAGGGACTGGATCAAAGTGAAAGTAAGATGACTTGGAAGAGTGGTCAGTGACATGTTGGTCAGGATGGGACTCAACTCTGCGTTGTTGTTAGGACCTCTGGCTCGGGGGATGGGGCCATTGTATGCTCTTCACAGCATCTCAGCTGCCTGAATCCTGTTTCTCTTAAACTCTCTGCCTAGTTTTTTCTTTCTACGTGTCTTGATACATTATGAGTTCCACATATTGGCCTGTGCTTAATTTGTAGGACCAATGAAAAGAATAGTTAATTGAAATTTTCAAATAAGATGACATGGAAAATGAATTTATCTAGTAGTCTTTGGTATTTGTTGAAAAAGAATTACTCAGGATATCAGAATACCCATGAAATAGTCTTAATCGTTATTTTTGCGATCGTTCCTTATTTTGCTATTTGAGATGGCCAGCTGCATCTGGAATCGTTCATAGTATTTTTCTTCCCTGCTCGGGGACTCAGATACCATAGCTTCTACATCTGGCTTTATTTGCTCGGTGTATGACTTGAGCAAGTCATTTAATATCTGTAAAATGCACTTAATAAGCTTTTCATACTTCATAAAGTTTTGGGAGTCTCGAATATACTTATTTAAAGTTGCCTTTTAAATTGAAAATATGATCAGTTATATTAACTGTTTTTACACTTTAGAATATTAATTTAGTAAATATTCAACTGGTAGTCCATGTTTGCCTAATTAGGATAAGCCATTTATTCTTTTCTCTGTTTTTAAACAGTATTAAAAGTTTTTGATTAAAAAGAAGTACATACTCATTGCAAAACATCTGAGAAATATAGAAAAGTATAAAGATCACCTATAATGTGATAACTGCTATCTATTAATATTTTGGTGCATATCCTTTCATTCTTTTCTATGCATATGTATAGAGATATTGGCAAATACATTTTTACAAACATTTGTATATCATTTTATTACTTGGTTTTTTCTTGTAAGACTCTATTGCAGACATCTTTCTCTGTTAATAAGTAAGATCTAATTCCTTACTTTTAACCCAATATGTGGATATACCATGATTTACTTGCCCCTGTTGCTTTGTATTGGCTTCCTCAATTTTTTACTTTTAAAAATAATGCTGATATTTTATTCTCTTACGGTAAATTCCTAGAACTGGCATTCCTGAACAATTGTTTTCTAAGCGGAAAATCTAACATATTCCCATCATGTGTTATAGAATATCTAGTAATGTAGAACATATGCTTTTTAAAAGAGTATTTAATTAATATATTTTGAACCTCACAGCATGCTATATTACTGGGTTTATCAGAGCAATAGCTTTTCTTGAAATTGAAGGGAGTTAAAGTTATTTGGAATATCTGAAGACCTTATTATCATGTAGTTTTACTAGTAGCCCAGCACAGTGGTTTTCCTGTGCATTAATAAGCATTAATAATTAATTTTGAATGTAGATCTTTAAATGTAATGATATTTAATGAATACACATTCAGCAAACATTTACTGAGTCCTGACTGTTTAATCAACTTTGTACCATGCGTTGGGGATATAAAGATGAATAAAATCTGTCACTTTTCTTGAAAAACTCAGACTACTGGGGGAAAAAGACATGTGAGCAAATAATTATAAAACATCAGGGTAAATTGTATTACGTTTATTATATTATACTATGTCCTTGGAAAAATAAAATCCCTCTCCCCACTGCCTGCCCTAGGCAGAGATTAGGCAGAAAGATAGTGCTTTGTCAGTGTACCTTGTTAGAACTTATCAAGGGTTGATAATTTCAAAATCAATCTCTCTGTCTGTCTCTGTCTTTGTGTGTGTCTCTCTATATATTAAAATAATTTTGTTTAGCCTGAGATAGAAGATGTCATAGAAGAAGAGGGAGAGAGAAGGGAGAGAGAGGCTAAATAACACAAAGGATTCTTACAAACTAAATGTCCAAGGTGCAGCTTTACGCTTTTAGGGTTTCTGTGATGCAGCCTCCCTGTCTCCTAAACCATAAGTAAAGCCTTCTCTATACACAATCATCCCAAGTGAATGGGGCTGCTTGTTTATTTGTTAGGTTTTGTATTAGTTATCTATTGCTGCATGAACAGCACACATTTATTATCTCATGATTTCTGTGGAATCTGAGCATAGCTTAGCTGGGGCTTTTGCTTCACCTGCAATCACAAGGCTGCAGTCAAGGTGTCAGCCCAGGTGGGGGTCTCATCTGAGGACTTGTGTGGGAAAGGATCTGTTTCTAAGCTCACTTACATGGATGGTGGCAGGATTCAGTTCCTTAAGATTTATTGGGCTGAGGATTTCAGTGCTTTGCTGGCTGTTGACTGGAGATTACCCTCAGTTCCTTGCCACGTAGACCTCCCCAGTCAGTGAAAGAGAGTCTGTTAGCAAGTCAAAAGTCATTATCTTTTGTCTGATCACAAAAGTAACATCCCTCAACGTTGCCAGATTCTGTTGGTTAGAAGCAAGGTACTCATGGGGAGGGGATTGTACAAGACCAGGCAGGAATACCAGGAGGTGGGGGTCATTCAGGGCCACCTTATGGGCTGCTTGTTCCAGTTTTCCGTGGAAGTCAGCATAATGAATTGAGGTCTATAATTGTGGAAGCAAAGACACAGAGCAGAGAATAGGAGCTCAGCAGAGGTAGAAAGTCAGACATAATGGTATCCACAAGGATGGAACACTACTCTCTCTTCATCCTCTAGGAATTTTAGAAATTTTTGATGAGTATTGAATTTTCCACAGGGTGGAATTGTGTTGTGAGCCAATAGTGACTGTAGCATAGAGGGCAGGGTGATTCCAGTTGCCATCTGGGTTATAATAATGATAGAACTGTGAAGAAAATGCTGAGGATATCACCAAAGTAGACTCTATTAATTGCCTGGCAAAGTTGGGAAGACTTCACCAGGGAGGCAGCACTGTCTGGGTCTTCACGCATGAGTAGGAGTCTGCTCTGTGGAGAAGAAACAAATTACATTTGAGAGCAAAGGAAGTTTTAGGGGTTCAGTGGTTTTGGTAAACTGAGAGGGATTTGGTAATGCCTGAGTGTAGGAAACATGGGAGATAATTGTAGCAAATGAATTGGAGAAGCATTTGGGGACCTGAAATTTCTGATTTCTGAATATTTCTGACTTCTGGAACATCTTTCATGTGTTAATGAGCTAGTTGATATAACCAGATTTTTGACTAGGTCCCCTCTGGCTGTGGTGTGGTGGGCAGTCAGAGGGGGTGGTGATTAGAGTGAGTAATGAAATGAGAATATTAAGCTTCAGTTGCCCCTAACTTCCTGAGTGTATTGCCTTCTCCGTGTCTTGCTTTGCCCAATTTCCATTTCTTTCCTTTTTCCTAGTCAAAGTTAGAGAATTTCAGAGGCTAGAGTTCCTCTGATGAAAGTTATTTGTTTTTGTAACAACTTCCTAATTGTCTTCTTATCTCAGAATGGGGTGGTGGTAGGGGAATCACCTTCCTTCCTATCCTTCACAGCTATTTTAAGCATTAATTAATAATTCTGAAAGCCTCCAGAAGCTTAAAAGCCTTATATAGCTGTGTGAGTGTCCAGTAATCATCACAGTCATAATCAGAGAGGAGCGGGACTCAGTGTGGGGTGGAAATCCATTCATGTCCCGCATTCCCTTTGGGCTGTGTGGTCTGCTGTGCACGTATGAGTGAGTCAGGCCAAGGAGAGGCCCTGCTGCTAAAATGGAAAAGAATCCATGCCTGATGCTGAGAAACACAAGCTAAAAAAATCTTGTTTTAAGAAGAAGTTGCTGTTAAGATATGGCAAAAGAGCACAAGTAACCAAAGGAAAAACAGATAATTTGAACTTCATCAAAGTTAAAACCTTTTGTGTTTCAAAGGACACTATCAAGAAGGTGAGAAGACAGCTCACAAAATGGGGGGAAACATTTGCAAATCATACATCTGATAAGAGACTTGTATCTGGAATATGTAAATAACTCTTACAACTCAATAATAAAAAGACAAATAACCCAAGTGAAAAATGGGCAAAGGATCTGAATAGACATTTATGTAAAGAAGATATACCGTTGGCCGATAATCACATGAAAAGATGCTCAACATTATTAGTCATCAGGGAAACACAAATCAAAACCACAATGAGATACCACTTTGTACCCACTAGGATGACTATAATAAAAAGATAATATTTGGCAAGAATGTGGAAAATGTAATGCGGAGAATAAGGTAATGTGGAGACTGTGGTAGGAATGTTAAATGACGCAGCCATCTCAGAAAATAGTTTGGTAATTCTTCAAAAGGTTAAATATAGTTACCTCATAACCTAGCAATTCCATTCCTACGTGTATACCCAAGAGAAATGAAAGCATACATTCACCTAAAAATCTATGTATACAGGGATGTTTATTGCAGCATTATTTGTAATAGCCAAAAAAGGGAAACAACCCGAAATGTCCACCAACTGATATGACATGATCCATGATGAATGGATAAACAAAAGGTGGTATCTCTATATATACAGTGGAATATTATTTGGAAATAAGAAGGAATTAAGTATTGATACATGCAACCATGTAAGTGAACCTTGAAAACATTATCGTAAGTGAAAGAAACCAGACACTTCCCATATATGATATGATTCCATGTACATGAGAAGTCCACAACAGGCAAATCTGCAGAGACAGAAAGCAGATTAGTGGTTGTCCAAGGGTAGGAAGGGTGGGGGACTTGGGGAGTGACTGCTATAGGGACAGGGTTTCCTTTTGGGGTGATGGAAGTATTGTAAAATTGTGGTGATGGTAGCACAACTCCATGATTGTATTAAAACCACTGAATTGTACACTTGAAATGGGTGACTTGGATGGTTATGTGAATTATATCTCAATAAAGCTGTTCTTTAAAAAAAAAAAAAAGAAGTTGCTAGCAGGAAGCCAGATGGGGGATGGTCAGGGAAAAGGACTTTATTAGGTAAACTTCCTCAGTGGTCACCTGTCTTTACATCATGTCGTCCTGTGTTGTTTTTAGAAAAAATGGATATGCCTACATTTTTCTTTTCTTGCTCTGCTAGACCTGGCCCTGTTTGCTTGTTAAAAAAAACTGTGAGCATTGGTGGAATGTTAATGGTCTGAACTATATTAACTTCCCATCTGTCTGTTACTCTCCAGGAAGTCTCTTTTTATTTGATTGTGACTGATTAGAGGTTTTGTTCATGTTCCATTTGTGCTGATTTGGCTCACTTAGAGTAAATCTAGTTGGTGATTTGCCCTCCTCCCAACAGGCAGCATTCTGAACAGCTCTCCTTTAGAAATGTGTTCTCTTCATAAATAGCAAGTGGTCCTTCTGATCAGTCAGGGTGCAATGAAAACTAAGGAGAAGGTGAGGGTTGGAACTGAGTGTGGGAGAGCCCTGCAGCTTTCTTTCCTGGGCTCTAAATGACAGGCAGAAGGCTCAGCACAGGGAAGTCATTCTCTTGGCTCAGCGGTGATCAGCTGTATTTCACCAAGGAACCCATGGCCCTCACCCAGTCTGCTGTGTCCTAGAACAGCACCGCCTTGGTCCAGACACATCCCCACAGCATGGGCAGGCTGACACTGAGGTTCTGCAGGCAACATTAAGGCCCCTGGGCACCCCACCTCTGTACTGTGGCCTGGTTGCTTCAGACACCATTGCCTTGCAAACCAGTCAGTACGTTTGGCCTTTGGGGAGCTGTTCCCCTGAGGTTAATGATGGTCATTTGCAAACGTAGTCATGACTCGAGTCCTATAAAAGGAATCATCCATTCATGTGATAAAGCAGGAATTAGTGTGTTGGAGCATCATCCTTCAGGACAGAGTCTGACTTTCTTTCTACAGATTTGACTCTTGAGGAGATAGAATCTAGGGCTGTGGCTGGTAACCTACTTCCTCCGATGATGAAGAAGGTCAGGGAGAGAGAGGGAGAAAGAGGGAACGAGAGAGCATGCTCCAGAGAGAGAGCCACAGAGAAGGAATCCTCATAGAGAACGAGAAGCAGTGACGGGATCCGAGTACAGAACAGGGAGAAAGAAGAGGAAACAGGCTTGTAAAATAAGAAGGAAAGAGAATGCAATTGGAGAGGAATGTCAGTGTCTGGGTCTGGACAGGACAAGTTAGGATGGGCAGAGATGCAGGGAATGCTGAACAATATGAACAGCTACTTCTTATTAATTCTTCCTTCTTTATGTCCTAGACATGGTGCTTGATTGTTGTTGGCCTTAAGCGTCCCTGACTTTTCTTAAAAACCTAGCTCATGCCCTGTCCCGTGTGTGCCATGAAGTCACCTGAGACTATTCGGTGGTTTCCTTGGTTCCTCTACCTCCATCTTCTCCCTGCTCCTTTCCTGCAAGGTCCCCCAAGCACTTGGCTCCTAAAATAGTAACCTCAGAGAAGAGGTAAGAGATTCTGCTTTCACTTCACACTGAAGAAAAAGATAGCCGGCAAAATTAAATGACTTGCCCAAGGTCCTGTGGCCAGCGGTTTGCACAGCTGGACCAGAATGCAAAGCCCCTGTCCAGTGCGCACATGGAATCCAGATGGGCCCGGCTCTGCCAGTAAAGAGCTGTCTCCCTGCTGCTCCGGTCCTTGGATAGATCTCCTCATTGGCAAAAGGGAGGGTGGAAGAGAAGGTCGGCCTGTGGAGTGCTAGCTTTGTCCACTTCCTTCATAGCTGGGAGATGGGGGAGTTTTAGGTACTTCTTATTCTCTCCTTTTCTTCATTTAGCTTAGAGACTGAAGTGGAGGCCAGTTGGATAAATTCTCACCCTCTCCCACCTGGGTTCTGCTTGGCTGCTTGCTGATGGGCCCTCCTGGATCTAACACACCTTCTCAGGAGTGGCAAATGGGGGTGGGGCTGAGTGGGGGAGGAGCATTCAGGCTGAAGTTGCTGATGGTGGTGAGCAGCGGAGTGGGAATCTCATTTTTGCCCAGTGGCTCCCAGCCGGGGCGATTTTGCCCCCATGAGGATGTTAAGCAGTGCTACTGGCATCTAGTGGGGAGAGGCCAGGAGTGTTGCTAAATATTCTCCGTGGCACAGACAGCCCCCACAACAAAGAGTTATCTGGCCCACAATGTGTCATTCGTGCTGAGGTTGAGAAACCCCGACTGACCAGTACCCGAGGCCCAGGACAGACAGGGATCCTTTTTCCTAACAGGGTAGAAGCACCTGGGGACATTTTAGTCCAGATACCCGGGGCTGGGGCACGCTGCCTGAGATGATGAGCTGACTAGAATTTCTGGGTTAATTAACTTAATTAAAAAAGTGGAAGTTTGATGAAAAGCAGGCAGAATTCTCATCTCCTTTTGAGATGCCTGCAGCCCAGCAGGCGTATCTTAACCCTTCTCATCAGGGGCCTCTGCCCAGGGTGACATCTTTAAAAGGCAGAAATAAGGGCTCTCTATGATGTAGGCTTCCAGCAGTCAACATGTGGTGTTGAATAGATTTCATTGCCAGTTATGGAGAATTAAACAGGAAAGAAGTGAGTATGAGACTGAGGGGTGACAGGTAGATATTTTAAAGGGCAAAATAGATTGTTCTGTTTGCCGCAGTCAAGTTGAAACCGGCCACAGATGTAGGGAGGAAATTATGGACGGAAGATAATCTTCTTAGAAGTTATGCTATAAAATTGCTCTAGGCCAGAGGTGTTTGCTTTAACATTTTTATAATTTAACCCCTTTTTACTTTGTTGAGCCATTGAGTGCAGTTGTTTCTGCCTGTGGTCACATCTGAGAAAATGGGTGCTTGTGTTCTGGAAGTTCTTGTCTCCCCTGAATGCAAAGTCCATGAGATATAAAAATACACCCTTATGTAATCAGAGTGTCCAGGTAAACTGTTGCCATTTCCCTCCTGGTCACTTATTTTCCTTTCTACTTTATTAAAGGTGCTAACTCAAATTGATCTTATTTAAATGACTTGATTCTTTCCCCCCTATTATCATAGAAGTTGTTATTAAAGAAAAGTTTCCCATCCGTTCATTGATTCTCAGTTACTCTGAAGAGCAAGACTTGTTGATTTCTCATCTACCTACCGTCTAGTTCATTCATCAGAACGTTTTACCCCCCTTTTTTCTGTTCTAAAAAAGAAAAAAAAATCCTTCTAACTGTTCATTACCTGTGCTTTTTACCTTTTCAGTGAATCTGCAAATGTTTAATGATCCCTGCTAGTGGCAAGTCACTGTATTTAGAGCTGCGGGGTCTACAGTCATGGATAAGGCACCATCTTAACTCTCTCGGAACCAGGAGAGGGAATTCACAGGACTGTGAGTTCCCTGTACTCTGTGTTTGAAGTGGGATGTGTGAAGCGGGGACGTGAGGTTACTCATAAGTCTGTGAAGCTGTACTCTGGACCCTCTTTCCTAATCCTTATCTCTTTATTGTGATAAAATTTACCATCTTAACCATTTTTAAGTGTACAGTAAAGTGGCATTAAGTACAGTCAAGCTGTTGCACAGCCGTCACGACTGTCCATCTCTAGAACTCTTCCATCATCCCAAACTGAAACCGTGCCAGACTGAGACAGATTTATTATCCACTTCTGTGAATTTAACTACTGGGTACTTGATATAAGTGAAATCATACAGTATTTGTCCTTTTGTGTCTGGCTTCTGTTACTTAGCATAATGTTTTCAAGCTTCATCTACGTTGTAGCAGCTATCAAATTTCACTCCTTTTCAAGGCTGAGTAATATTCCATTGTATGTATATACCATATGCTGTTTATCCATTCATCTGTGGGTGGACATTTGGGTTGTTTCCACCTTTTGGCTGTTGTGAATAATGCTGCTGTGAACATTGGTGTACTCTTGATCTTTTTCTTTTAAAGCATATTAAAAACCTCACCTGCTTTTTTAAAGCACCAAAAAGAAGTTACAAGTGATACTTTCCCATATCCATGCCTATGTACATATATTTCTGTACTTACCTAGTTATCTGCTCTGGGGATAGTTACATGGTGGAAAATAATTTTTCTGGCCTGAAATCCTAAGCCAGAACAATATTATTTTCATACACTTGTTTCATATCCCACCTTCTCTGTACTGTATCAGTCTCTCTCCCTCCATCTTTCTCCCTCCACCGTCATGTCTTTCCCATCTCTTGTTTCTCCTAGTTTAGCTCAATTTAGCAAACTCTTTACAGAGACACTTTTGGGTCCAAGGTGCTCTGGGAATTTTGAAGAATGACACTGTCCTTAGGCTGTTCATGATCTCTTGTTGGACACAAGACCTGACACTAGTTGTGTGTGCCAGGCTAGTATCTGCGGTGGCAGCCAGGCTTTCCAAGGGATGGTAGGGATGAGGGTGAATGGGTTTCAGCCAGAGAAAACCGCCAGAGCAAAGAATGTGGGATGGGAAATGTTGGGGATGTGTCATTTCAAGTTGATTTTATTTGAAGGTGGCTTTTAAATGTTTTCCATGATTATGATGTGCAATAGTGATTTCTTTCTAAGCCCTGTAGCGCAGATTTTACATAGGACATTTCTCTTTAAGAATTTGTTTTAAAAGAGGTGCGTTTTTGTTTGAGGTAATCTCAACAGACATTCTCCATGGTTCAAAGAGAGGAGCTAGGTTTTTCTTCCTTAATATATTTTACACCAGTAATTTATTTTGATTTTTTCGTATAATTCTATCAGTTTTTAAAAAATTAAATAAATCTGATTGAATCAAAATGTTAGCGAAGCCTGGTTAAAAAAAGACTTCTCAATTGAACAGTTTAATATTTGAAGAATGAAGACATTTCTATTGATTTGTCTTAAAAAAGAAACAACCGAATTCTAGATGTTTCCTCAAAAATACGTAAAAAACCCCCAAGTATGTGTGTGTATATCTATATATCTATGTATCTGTATGAATGTATGTATATATATGTATATATGCACACATACACGCACACATACACACACTTTTAATTCTAAGTGTGAAGGTAAAAAAATCAGCAATACTTTCAGCCAGAAGGAATGCCTTAAGATGTAGAATACCATTTTCCTTCCTCTTGATCATCTTCTAATAATTATCTGCTTTCAGCAGATGGCCACACAGTATGAGTAGTAAATGCTGTAGTAAATTTAGCTGGTGTTTCTGGTCAATAGTACTGCCAGTCTAGCTCCTTGGACCTCAGCCTGGCTTCAAAGACTGAGTCTCCTGGTCTGTAGCACTCAGGAAATCTCAGAGGCCTGAGAGGGCCGTGATTTTTCTTCAGCAGGAGCCTGAAAAAGGCAGTCCAATGCCCTGAGAAACAAGGATATGAGAACCGGGCCCGGGGAGGGGACAGATGGAGGGATGGGAGTGGAACTGGACAGCATGCCCAGGGTTAGAAGGAAGCACCAGGAGCAGGATGCTGCTTGAGATCTGCCGGTGATCCCAGATTAGGTACTAGGGGACCCAAAAAAGCATCCTAGCCTTCTCACCGTCCTAGTAGCAAGTGGTTTGGTAGCTTCTGGGAGCTTGTCCATCACAGAATCATTGATTGACCTGCCCTGGCTGTGGATGGTGGGGAGACAGACTGTTGCATCTGAAGCATGAGTTAGTCTGTTCCAGCCCTGCATATGGGGTGCAGTTAGGCTAGAAGATCACACAGTTTATTTATTCGTTTATTCACACATTCAGCTAACATTTATTGAGCACCTACTATGTGCCAGGCATTTTTCCAAGTGTCAGCACTGGTGGGGTCAGCAAGACAAAGGCCCTGCATGGAGTTTATGTTCTGATGGATTTTTAAAATTTGATACACATACCTATTGTGAAATGATTACCACAATAAGGTTAGTCAACACATCCATCACTTCACATACTTACAACTTTTTTTTTTTGTGGTGAGAACATTTTAGATTTATTCTTTTAGTAACTTTTAGCATACAATATTGTATTGTTAATTATAGTCACCATGCTGTATATTAGATCCCCAGAACTTACTCATCTTTCTGATGGAATTAATAGAATTTAGTGCTAAAGTTTGGTCTTGACTCCCAGGTGAGTATCCTTCTAGTAGTGCTGGGCAAAACACTATCTTTTAATTACTTGGAAAATATCTCCCGTTTTGATAGTTTTGGAGGAACAGAGAGAAGTCATAACCACAGCTGTTTCTGGAAAGATTTAGTCTTTTTCAGAAAATCAGAGGATTATTGAAGGAAAGTGTTTCCAGCGATGTAATCTCCAAGTCTCTTGGTCATGGGCTGATTTATCCAGATTATTCTTTCTTCCTGCAAAGTCTCCATGCTCTGGCCTTCTGTCAAAACTCAGACCTTTCATGGTGGTGATTTTAGTACACTCTTTCACAACTGGCAACCATGTTTCTCCAAACAATTGCCTGCTTCCTGTGTTTCTTCCCACTATTATATTAATTTTTCTTTTTACTGGATTTAGTTACTTGGTGGCAAATTTAAACAGAAATGTATAGTCCCCATTACAGACTGCCCTTTACCTTATTCCAGAAATGTTTCTCGTGAGTACTCAGTTTATGCAACTAAAAAATGATGATGCCTTGTAAATTCATGGTTTATTAAACAGATTCTTGAGCCTCAAAACACAGACTTATCATGCACAAAGGATTCTGCAGTGAAAAACTCCAGAGGGAAAAAATAGTACTTTGGGACTAGTTAATGGGAATGGGAAAAGTCACCTATCTTTCATGTCTCAGAATCCTTATATTAAATGAGTAATCATCAATCATTATATTATATAAATATGTAAATATAATATATAATAATTATGTTATACATAATATATATTATATACAATGTATTAATATATCATTATACTATATTAATATATTAATATATAATTATATATAATACATAACGTTATATAGTCGTGATTATTATATTATATATTAATGATTAATCATTATATTAAAGGCCAAGTTTGTTGAGAGGTAAAGAAGGGCTTTATCTGAGGTCGAAATCCATGTCATGTTTCTTCCCTGGAGTTCACAGTTTCTGCTCTGGCTGTGCAGAGAGTGGCTGTCCTGAGAGGCTGAGCTGGGGGTGGTCACAACCGTTGCCCCTCAGCCGTGGGCGTTTAGGGCTTTGCAGAGATGACCAACATGGAGATTTGATAATAATGCAGCTCTGCATGTCTGGACATTTTCTCACTAGGAAATTGTCCTGAAAATACCACTTTGTTTCATAGAAAATATCAACTGGGGGTTAATTACCATCATTTGGCACTGGCAACATGCACATTTGGGTGTGAACAAAGGGCCAGATTTTTCGGAAAGGTCTAATAAATATTTCTCTAATCTTGAAAAATTATTACTGAAATGAATTCACTGAAGGAAATATAGTATCAGTGAACAATGAAACCTTGGCTAGACATGGTTCATTTCTGATCTGAGCCAGGTTTGATAATAGGAATTTATAAACTTGAAGGTTCTAAATTTATTGAGTTCTTTTTAAAAAAATTCTTCTTTAAGTGCAAGAGTTAAATACCATGAAATAGGAGAATCATGAACTTTCTGATATACCAGATACATAAAATTCTGCTTTTTAACTAGTATATGGGCTAGACCTCTTGGTATTTTTGATACTTAAAAAAATCTCCTGGCTAATTTATTCAGCATACCCATAAATGAGACATTTCCATTTATCTGAAAACAGGGGCCATCATTTATCAGCCAGTGTAATTTTTGTAGAAATAGAATGTGGAATTAGAATTCATATTCTGCCTACATATAAGTACATTCATTTCCCTCTTACAATAAAGGGGCTTTAATCTTTGCCAACAAATTATGCCCAGTGTGCACAAGATACGTGTTGTCATGAATATCTTAATTTTGTTCCCTAGACTTTAGTTTAGATTCTGTTGAAAAACAGGCGTTGTCCTATCTGTGTTCAGGTGCAGTGCTTCCTTCACGTACACAACTATGCTTCTGAGGACTTATTTTGTTTTTGCAGAGCTTTGCTCTGCTTGTCCAGGGTCAGGAGAGACGTTCGTTCTGCATTTCTGTGAGCAGCACTGGTCCCACACTGCTCCCTTGCCCTGTGTGCCTGCCCTGGCTCCATCAGATGTTTTCAGTTAGAAAGAAGCATACAAGGCTCTATCCTCAAAGAGCAAACAACATAGTTGGAAGGGTAAGGCAGAGGCTATGTGAAAATAGTGAAGAATGTTCCAGGGCTCCACATGCTGTTGGCATGTGAATAGAGTAGGCAAGTGTAGGCTTTCTGCAAACAGCTGGTCAAGGAAAGGTCTGGGTTCAACATTAGGGGATAATAAGACTTTTAGATAGGTAGAGATGGGAAAGGTATATGTCTTGATTTGTTTTTTAATACAAGGAAACAGCTTATAGAGCTAAATCTTTAACATCTGCCATTTAATTTCTGCTATATAAACTAAACAAGGGACCTGAGTTCTACATTACAGTTGACTCTTGAAGGATGCTGGGGTTAGTGGCACTGCCAACCCTCCCTGCAGTTGAAAATCTGTGTGTAATTTATAGTCCGCCCTCTCCGTACCCACGGTTCCTCCATATCTGCAGTTCTGCATCCATGAATTCAGCCGAGCCTGGATCATGGATCTTGTGGTGGGCATGTACAGGCCTGGAAGGAGAGTGGGAATTTTTTCTCTGTCCAGAGAGAGTCCTGGGCCGGGAAGCAGGAGGCCTGGGCTCCCTCCCCACCGCTAACATGCTGTGTGACCTCAGCTAAGTCACAGCACCTATCAGGGCCTCTGTGCCCATCTGTGTGGCAGCAGCCTCTCCCTCCCCCCTAACAGAACATTCTCTGAGTCTTTGAAAATGGCTGAGTTTGCAGCTGCTCTTTCCTTTTATTCCCCGCATCTTTTGTGGAGAGAGATTCAATAAGAAATGGAATCCTCAGTCTCTGCTGTTAAAGAGCTGGAGGAGAGGCCGGGCTACAACAAAGAGCTGGTCTGAGGCAAGGACACCCTGTCCTCTTCCGAGCCCCCAGCTGTCCCTCACACCATCTGCGTACATCTCTGTGTCGGATGTAGGGCCTGCGGTGGCGGTCCTAAGTGCTCATCACCTGTGCTGAGCACGCTTATTATCTGCAATCAGGCTACCCTCCGGCTCTGCCCAGCCATCAGCCAAACCCCTGTTGTCTTCAGTAGAAGCTGGAACAGGGCTACATGGTCTGAATTCGGCCCATTAGGCCAAAGGCAGACAGCAGAACTGAAAAGGGCTTCAAGAGGGCTGTCCTGATGTTCCCACCCAGCAACGTGCACAGGATCTGGCATGAGAATTAGCAAACCCTAGAATTACAAGCTCACCACCCTCTTGCCTCACAGGGCTATTTGTTCTATGTGTTTTCATTGCAGGCGAGCATCCTCGATGCTTTAAAGAATTCAGAAACTTTGCCATCAGCAGGATTTATGAAAGCAACCAACACCGCTACCTCCCGTCCCCAAACACAGCGTGGTAAATCACAGTAGGCTCTTGACACACATTTCTTTGCGGACTCCTCTGATCCTCCCCGATCTCCCCTACCAGCCCGAACACTGAGCAAGTTCCCTGGGCCCTGCATTTTGTCACCGCCTCTTTGGGGGCCGTTGCATCCAGCTGCTGAAGCCAGGCTCCATCTGTCCTGTGGGCTGGGGTGCCGCCAGCTGTAGCATTTGGCAGGCGGTGCCGAGGCTGAGGGGCCTGCAGCGGGACCACAGGCCTGCTGATGGCTTTGGCTGCAGGATGGTCGCCCTGGCTCACTTCCAACCAACTGGGAAAAGTAAAATCTCTCTGGCAAAGCACCTCCTCCCTTCAGGTTTCAGAGGGAAGCTCTGGCTGCCCTACAGCAATTCCTTCTCTCCCCCGCACTCCTAGAAACAGAAGAGTGTCATCCTAAACGCTGTGCCCTGAGAGGGTTCAGGTGCTTTTGGTCAAAGCAAGGAGAGTGAGAAAAATGTAGATCCACCAGGAGTCACAGAATACTTCAAAATGTGTTAGCATGTGTTTCTTGCCTTAGCACAGTTTTCTTTCTTCTACTTTTTCTTCCTTCCTTTTTTTTTTTTTTGCTTTGAAATGCCTAAAACAAGAAGTCAAATATGTAAGCATCTGTGGTGGTAGGGTTTATGTAGACTGGAGAACAGCGCGATTCCTCTGTAATGTCTGTAGATATATTTCTTTGGCAAAGATTGAGCTTTGGGTCCAAGCAGGACTTATTTTTCTTGGAATGACTCATGTTGTAAATCAGTGGGATTCAGAATGCTACACAAGTGCCTTCTCAGATTCATACTCAAAGGAGAGAGCCTCGTTACATTATTGGTATCGTGGGTTTTTATAGTATCTACCCTATTAGAACACTCTTCAAAGGGGATGAGTGGAGTATTACTATTTCTTCCCAAACCAAGATTCTCAGATATGACTCATTCAAAAGGTAACAAAACAGAAGCCTGGGGGAGAAGACTTTAAGTAAGCACTTGGGAACCTACTTGCCCCCCAAAGAAACTGTGGCAGGGTCAGAGGTGTGCAGCCTGGTCCACGAGCGCCATCTTGTGGCCAAGGCCTTCGAATGTTTTGCGATAGAAACACCCAAACAAGGACTTTGCCCAGGTTCATTGCCTTTTTGAAGCTGGAGTTCATGGTAGCTGCTTTCTAGGGTCTAGTGTAGTTCCTGGCATACTCTGTTAATATTTGTCAAATGAACAGATGTCACGTTGTGGCAGAAGACACCTGTTGTATGTTATACTGGAAGGCATCGCCAAGACTTTGATATTATGTCTTTCAGCCGTAGCCCATAGGCCCCTGGGTGCATAGTAAGACAGAATACTCTAAATCTAGTCTGAACAGTATCACTTCCCATGCACTGGAAACTTTGCTTGTAGAGATTAAAGTAATCTTGTGGTTTGTCAGCAAAGACAGTCTTAATCCATATTGGGTGCATTTTAATATTTTTGAAAACTGTCTTATATAATTTTTGGAGCAAGGAAGGGAATAAATATACAAAATGAAAAAGTCCACTTAAGAAAGTTCTTGCCTCCTGTGAGGCGTTTGGACATTGCTTGTAATGTGGTTGAGACGATGTCAGATGTTTCTCTCTCGTAGGAATGTCAGACTTTTCTTCTCCTTCCCAGACCTCTGGGACTTTTGAAGGGCATGGGTTTATAAAGTAGCCTAGCCAACTGATGGTCAAGACAGGACATTGGAAATGTGTTCATTTAACAGTAGGTGCCACTTATCAACCACTGACCATGCTTTTGCCACTGCATTCCCTGGACTTCCAGCTGCCTGAGTGGCTCCTTTTGTTAACTTCCTTGCCTCAACCCTGCATTGAGCCCAGTGAGAATAGAAAAACCTGTAGTTCCATTTGAGCAGCACCACTCAGTGCTTGGGAAAGGATAAAGGGCCAGGGCAACTTCCTTGTCTTATCACAAAGGTGAGTTGTGTTTAGAAGGGTATTTTTGTGAGGGGTGCCATTGCAGAAAGCAGCAATTCTGTATATGATGCCAGCCTCTGGTCTTTTAAAGCCAGATGGCAAACACCTAGAGAGCAAAAAAGCCACATCCTCCTAATTCATATGCGAAGCATTACATAAAAATTGACATTTACACGATGCTTTTTATTTCCATTTTGTGGTAACAGAACTTAAAATAAAGAAGAGGGAAGGCCAGAGCAGGCAGCGAGGTCAGCTTACTCTCCTTGCATGGTACGCGCTGTTCTCGCTCTTAATTCCCCTGCAGTGTGGCCTCGCCCCTTCACTGTCATTGCCCATCACTGGAGCCCTGAGTGACCATCCTAATGGAGACTTCAGGAGCATTCAGTCCGTAAAGGGTTGCCGTCTGCATCTCAATCTCTGCTTTCACCTCCCCTGCAGAACTCTGCTGGGCACAAAGTATTCACACATACTTTGCAAGACGTGACTTCTGTTGGGATGTTAATTTGAAATGAAACTTAAATGCATTCTGATAATTTAACAGCCCTGTTGGAAGACAAGTAATGAGGAGAAAGTTGCTCTGAGTCCAGCTTGCTCTTAAGCCTGACAGGTTTTACTTGGAAGAGTTGCCTGTTAGTGAGGAAGAAATGCTTTTTTCCCCCTGCCTGAAGATCTGTTGCACTTTATTTTTTCCACCAGGTGTTAGGAAGCAGGAATTAAAAATAGTATGTGACCTAGACACACTGCAATAAGAAGTTCTTGCTTTTATCATGTTGCCGATTATGTGAATCTTGTTAATAAGGAAGAGAAAGGTCTGTTCCCAAAAAACCGAAGGAGTAAGTAATTCTATTCAGAGAAATCTGAAATACAGGAGGAATTAGAGGAGTTCCTGAAAAAGAGCAGAATCTTAACATTTATCATTTTTCTCTATTTCATGTGACTTTTGCCCTCTTCCCCACTTCCTCCCACCCTGCTAAATGTTACGTTGGATTATTTAGAACTTTCTATATAGGGGAGAAAACAAAACAAAAACCTCTTCCAAGTTTGGCTCCACTGTCTTTTGAGAAGATACCATCTGTGAAGGAGAATTTATAAAGAGATGGGAGGTTTGGGTTCCTATTACTTTTGGAAATGGTATTTACCCAGACCACACGAAATCTGCCTCTCTTCCTAAATGGCAGACGCTGATAGGGTGAAATCTTCACGTGCTAGAAAGGCAGCTGGAGACAGTGCTGAGACCTCAGGTGACCTGAACAGGGGTATCCAAGCAACTGCAGAGAGACAGACCGCTGCTCTTCCAGGATGCTGAGCTTAACCCCTCGGTTTCCTCTGTGTTGTCTATAGTAACTTTAACGGGGTGGCAGCCCATTCACAACACTCAGGGGAGGACTTAACCAAAGAGTTTAATTTGCATTGGCAAGTAGAAATCTCCCCTCTTGCCAGAACACTTGTCAGCAAGGCTCTTCATCCTCATTTCCCTCCATTCTGGGTGGTTATTTTACCAGCCACAAGAGCCTTCTTTCTGGCCCTCAGATATGCCGAGCTCATCCCCATCTAGGCTGGGGAATCTCTAGGTCTTTGTCCGGCTCCCGCCTCCTCATTCAGGCCTTAACTGAAATATGACCATTGCAGGGGGGGCGAGGGGGCCTTCCCCACCATCTAGTCAGTCATTTTTCTGTTTTCTATCTTCATAGCATTTTCAATTCCAGAAATGGCCTTAGATGTCCGTTAAAGGAACAGGCTGTGGTGGGCGATCCCTTACGTGTATCTCAGCTCCACTGCCTAGGTGCTGGATGTCTTCTGTTTGCTGCTCCACAGCCGGGTCCTCTCTTGTTCTGTGCTGGAGGGACCACAGCTTTGGTCATCTTACTTCTCGCTTTCCTTACTGCTTCCGGTTGGGCTCAGCCAGTGGGGAGAGGCGCGCGGGGAGGGGCGGGGGGGAGCGCGGAGGTCGGTGCAGATCCCGGGCTTCTGCCCGTCCAGGCACCTGCACCCCTCGAGGGGCGGCCACACCTCTGGGCCCGCTGAACCACCCTCTCCGGTTTCTGCACCCGCTTCTTCGCGCTGCAGTGGACACGGCCCTCTCTGTTCGTGCCTGGCGCTCTGCCCTACCCCTTGTTGGTTTCCCTGAACACTGTAAAAAAAGAACATTTATTAAACTCTCCTCAGATCACTCGGTTTGAGACTGCTCTTTATTTTCCCAGAGGCGTGTAACTTACTAGCTGTTTGAACCTGAGGTAGTTAATTAACCTCTTTGTGCCTCAGTTGCCGCATCTGTGAAGTGCACATTATACTAGAACACGCTTCATAGAGTTGACATAGGATTAATGAGTTAATACATGAGAAATGCTTACTTCGCAAGGTGCCTGGCACACAGTAAGTACTATGTAAGCATTTGCTCTTTTAATTATTATTGTTATTGCAGTTTTAATTGTGATTATACAGTCATACAAATATAATTATTATTGTGTGGTTTTGACCCATGTCTTGCTAACTTTGTCTCTATTAGAATGCATGTTCCCTGGGGGTAGGGACTCCATCTTATAGAACAATGCCTGCGTCATAGAGGCACCTTATTTATTTACTTCTCTCTGTTTCTCTATCTATGTGTCTATCCTTCATTTTTAAAACTTGCTGTCAGACAACCATAAAATACTATTCCATAATAAAGTTCAGATCAACAAACATTCATTGCATGTGTCAGGTTTTATATTATCAAAAGTTCAAAATCAGTTATTGATTGATTATTGAATGAATTTTAATAGATTCAATCATATGTAAAACATGAGAATAATTTGAAACCTCTTTAAATAAACTCTAGTTTTATCAGCCTGATGAGTTTTAAGTTTGCTAGTTTTCGGTTTAGTAAAAAATGTTTCCCAAATTACCTAAGTTTTTCAAGATATTAATCAACCTTTTTTATTTAGGCAGACTTTGCCTGTGAACCTGGAAAAAAATAAAATAAAGCTAAAGGTATGCTTTTAGCTGGACATTTCTCTTTGAGTCTTAACATAAATCCATCTGTTAAGAAATACAAGGTTGCTTATAACACTAGGAGCATAATTCTTTCTGAGGGAATGTAATATTTCCTAATGTTAATAAACTTACTGAATATATCTCTTTTAAAACTGAAATCAGTCAGTTTCAAAGTACATTTTACAACCTAATAAATGTATCATGCAGTGTAGACTTCCATGCCCTTTCTTCCTTTAAAATTAGCCAGATTACATATTTTTGGAGGATCATTGGTTTTTTAGTCTTTTGAATGTCTCTTGGTATCATTTACTTAATGGCAGTGGCAATTGGACTATTTACTAAATGCATTGAATCAATCCTTATTTTAAAATGCTTTTTGGCTCAAAACTCCTCTTGATATTTAGCAGGAGTTATAGGGATTTATGTGGCTACAGTTTTGGTCTGTAGCATTTATTGAACTGTAGACTGTGCTATGGTGAGCGGGGAGAGAGGGGTAAGTGAGAAGAAGGAGGGATGAAGAAGGTCAAACATAAAATAAACTGGAGACACAGCCCTTCCTTCAAGCAATCCAGAGCTGTGTTAGATAATATGTGGGAAAGACTTGAGGCCATTTAGAGATTAAATTAATATATATGTGGATATAAATTAAGTCTGTGTATGCAAAGGGACTATTAAAAAAGTACATTATATTTATTTATTTTTCTAGGGAGATTATATTAACAAAGGTCATGCAACTCGTTTTAGCAACACTGGTATTTACTCACAGTAGTCAGTGCTCTCACTTCACGTAAGAAATGAGACTATAGGACTGATTCCAGGGAAGAAAAATTGACAGATACCTAGAAGATGTCTAAACTTATTTTGTCCAAAGAGTGGTTTATTTGGGAAGATTCCAGTATGACCAAAAGGGTAGACCAGGCCCTTAGAGCTTGTTGTAATGGGACTTAGAGAAGTTGTCCAGTGTAACACTCTGGAATTACACTGCTGGTGTTCATATTTTGGTGCTGCCAACTAGCTGTGTGCCTTGTCCACATTTTGTTGCTTCAGTTTTTTCATCTGTAAAGGGGGGTAATAGTGGCCCTGCTCACAGTGCTGTGGGGATTAAACAAGTTAATACAGGTAAGCCAATGTGTCTAGTACTGTTATTTTACCTGCTTATTAACCTCTCAGCAGAAATACCAAAAACTTTTTTAAGGTAGAAAGATATAAAGCAAGATAAAAAGTAAGCTGAGATCTTTGGCAAGAGGAAATGCATTAAGTGAAAAAGCATTTAGATTTTTTAATTCCCTAGTAATAACTAAGTTTTATTAAAGCATCTCAGTAATATATGGTTAAACCATAGTGTTTATTTGCTGTGCTTAAGGAATTTGTAATTCATAGCAGCATCCTTAAAAATCATACCCACTAGTTAGATGTGCCACCTTCAATAGTTGATGGATTAAATTAGTTGCAAGTTATCAAGTCAGTTGTTGACTTTTGTGGGCTGCAAAATATATTTGGTCCAATGTGCTTTAAGGGGAAGAAGGTTAAACTGAAGATGTGAGATCTGACTTCTGCCCCTTGCTGGCTGTGGGGCCTGGGATGTCCTCTCCCTCCCTCAGCCCATTTTTATCTGTGGAACAAAGGTACTGGACCAGTGAGAAGAGGATTCCTTCCGGCTTTATCAGTCTTTGGATCTATATTTTGAAACCATCTCTGGGCAGTTTTAACAGAAGGTCAGAAATCAGACTTGGTTGTGTGCCTTCGTTCCTTTTTTTCTTCTCCCTTCTGTGCCACACTTCCCCCACCTTGAATGTCAGACACTTGAGTCATCTAGGCTAGGGTGCACTCTGTTCTTGCCTGAATATGAAAGTTTACTTTCCCCTAATTTTGAACCTTAGTTAAAGCAAAGCTTTAACCCCCTGGGTTTTGCAAGATCATCTTCATGATGTTTACATTTTAAGGAGCTGGATGCTGACAGAGAAGGGCAGACTTTTAGTAATCAAGGGAAATACCCATTTTCAAAGGTGGATGGTTATGAAAGCATTTTCCTTTTTTTTTTTTTTTTTTTTGCCTGTGACCTAGTTCTCTGTCATCAACCCCAGGCCTCCCTTCAAGGTTACCCAGAGTCTCCACTGACTCTCTTCCCACATCCTGGACGCTCTCAGTACTCAAACCTGAGGATGAAGAGCCACCGGGAGGGGCAGACAGGGAGGTAAGAAAGCAAGATAAAGATGAGCAGACCTGGGCGTCTGAAACATCCCCTGGCCAGTCCCACGGCCATGGGCAAACCCAGGTTGGGAGGCCGCTGTGGGGTCTGCAGTACAGATGACAGCACCTGTCAACAGCAGGAGCTCCAGAGGAAAAGAAATCAGTCTCCTGCATGCTGTCTCGAAGCCTCAGCGTCCTGTGTTTCCAGTTTCTGGGATGTCCTCCTCCGGACTCAAGCTGCACATCCTGTGTAACACATGACTGACTGCAAGTTAAGTCATGATTCACTCTCATACTCTTACTCCGTCCTCCCTTCATTATCGTAATACCTTATCCTCACTCAGATCCAGTAAAGTGAAGTGTCCTTTGTGGGCTGACCAGCAGTCACCCTGGGGGCTGAGGGGTGTCCCAGGACGAGGGTAGCATATTAGGTGCTAAAACCAAGACAGTTCCAGACAGTCTCCCTTCATTATGGTCCTCTCTGTCTGCTGGGGAGTTTCTCAATAAATTGTTACTTCTTCATCTTTAAATATCCCGTTAGTTCATGGTGGTAACTTTTGTTCATCCCCCTCTACGCCCTTTCCCTGGGACTGCGTCACTCTATCTGCCCTTGTTGCTCCCTTGTTTTCCTCCCAGACCTGAGGCTGCACCATGAGTAAACCTTCCTCTTGACCTCATTTGATGGCAGGCAGCTTCAGTCTCAGGAGGTGAGAGTTCTCAGAGTCGCTGCTGAAAGAAAATGAGGTTTGTTTTTTTTTTTTTCAATTGACGTACAGTCAGTTACAATGTGTCAATTTCTGGTGTACAGCACAGTGTCTCAGTCATGCATATACATACATATATTCGTTTTCATATTCTTTTTCATTATTACAAAATATTGAATATAGTTCCCTGTGCTATACAGAAGAAATTTTTTAAATCTATTTTTATATATAATGTCTAACATTTGCGAATCTCAAACTCCCAAATTTATCCCTTCCCACCCCCTTTCCCCCAGTAACCGTAAGATTGTGTACTGTGTCTAAAAAAAAAGAAAAAAAGAGGACACTAATGAAAATGAGGCATCTTGAACTTGGGCTTCAAGGTTCTCTACTTAGTGAGCCCTTTTCTGTGATTTCCTCTTTACTCATCATCACGATACTTGCTTTGGTGTCCATGTGACCAGTACAGTCCATCTTCTCAGCCCTGGTCTGTTTCTCCTGGATGGGATGCCCTGTCCCAAACGACATGGGTTCTTCTTCTCAAAGCTGCGTTGTGCCATCCTCTACGAAGTCTTCTGGAACAAACCTCTCCTTTGTTTTCCATCCCTAGCACTTGATGTTTGTTGATATATTTGTCCTCTTCTTACTGATATCCATTTGTATGAGTTTCCTGTTGCTTATTAGATTTTAAGCACCAAATACATGTCTACTGCTGCTTTTCCTGTGACTCCCCCAATGCTCACTGCAAGCTGTTCACCACGTGGTTACACATGAAATATTTTTGACCAACAGATTGCTCATTTGGTCTCAGGCTTGATCAGATGCCAAGGAGAACACATTCAAATAATACTCTCTTCTGCTTCTTTCTCAGAAAGACAGATAAAAATGATATGGTTATACATATTGCATAATGATGATGAAAAGATCGCATCATTATCTGGAAATTGCATAGTTAACTATTCAAAGGTGTGGTTCAAGAGTGGTTTGTCTGAGGGCTGCACTAGAACTAGTTAGGTGACTGAGAGCAGTGATGAGATCTGGGCTGGTCTGTGTTGTAAAGCAGGAGGTGTCACTGGGTGTCAGGAGAATGTGCACTGACTCGTGCAGGGCCCCTGGGAGTCTGGGCCACAGTGAAATGCTTGTTCGTGTTGCATTTGTGTCTTGGGTAGCTTTACCTTTGTAACACAGCTTTTCTCCATTGTACCCTTTGCTGGTCTGGAGGTTACAATAATAGCCAACAAATCAGTAACCCTCTGGTTTAACATCCACCTTTGGAATCCCTGGAATTCCGGGTCCTGAATGAGTTTTTTCCATTTGGAGGGGGTTACAGGTGACACCTTCCTCTGTGCTTCCCTCATTCTGTCACCTCATTGAGGTCCTGGCTCAGATGACCCAGGTCTTGTGGTTGCGCCTGTTGGGCAGGGAGGATCTAAAATTTAGTTCTGATGTTGAGATGGATGTAGCCACATGTGCAGGAAGAAAGTGTGAGGAGATTTATTACCCATGAATTGAGGCTGTCTGCAAGATTAGGGCAGGATCCCAAGCAGGGCTGAAGCGCCTTCAAGAGCAGGAGAGGCAGCTGGTTCTATGGTGGAGAGGGGTTTGGGCTGGGCTAGGCTGTGCATCATTTGAGCTTCCTACCAGAGTTGAAGAAGGACCTACCAGAGCCGAAGGAGGTAGCACACAGCTTTCCTCCCAGCCTTACCTGACGTGAGTCAGGAGTGGGGGAGGGAGGGGTAGGGCTTGAGACCTGTCTGGGGTCCAGCATCAAAAAAGGAGGCATTCTCTGAGATCTGCTCCTCCTGAAGTGGATTATTGATGAAAATAGCCAGGTCTGAACATCAGATGACCTTCTAGTTTCCCTGATGCATGATCTCTGTAGTCTGAGAAGCAGACTGACTTAAAATAATAAGGGGTTATGTCTGGGGCAAAGGTGTGTGCCTGTGTGCGTGTGTGTGTAAAGGTGACAGTGGATAACAGGACCTGTTGGTGGGTGAATGAGAGTGGGCTGGGGTGTGTGTGTATGAAAGGCTAATCAGTGTTGAGCAATGATGGAACTGACCTTTATACTATGAAGGTTTCTATGCTTGATCTGAGCTCAGAATTAATAAAAATTAAAGAGAGATGGAGACAGCCCTTTATTGCAGCCCTTCTCTCTGACCACCACGTGGTGTTACCAGATTTTGTATTAAAATGTATTCATCACATTGCAGTTCCCCCGACTACATGATAAGGTCTAATTTGTTCACCACCCAATTTCCAGGTCAGGAACTGTGCCGAGCAGCGGGAGGCTCTTAGTGGATATTTGCCGAAAGAATGCTGGGGCATGGATGGAGTCGCCCTCCTGAGGACTGGCCTCATCTCTGCCCTCCCCCTTGTGATAGTCTACTCTATTCCTTCTGTGGCTCCCAAGTCACTGATTAGACTCTCCTTTCCTGCTGTGAGTTCATCTACCCTGGCATCATAGCCAGAGTGGCATTTGTCCCCCTAAAGATCTGGAGAAGTGGTTAATCTTGGAGATTAGCAGTTAGCCTCAGTATTTTCTAGTGGTTAAGAGTCTACATTTTGGGAAGAGATATATGTGGGTTTATATCTGAGCTGTTTAGTAATTGTATAACGTTGGCAATTTAATCAACAGTCTGCATACATGGAGGTAATAACAGAACGTAGCTCTTAGGGTGTGAGGCTTAAATGAGGTAATGCATGAAAGTGCATTAGAGTGCCTGGCATATGGAAAATGCACAATAAACATTAATAATTATAATGATCAGTCTTCTCATTCATGCATTGAACTTCTGTTTATTGAGTACCTACTGGAGACCAGCAGTGAGTGAGCAAAATGGAGCAAAATTCCTGTCCTCATGGAGTTTAAGTTCTAATAGGAGAGACTGAAAACAAACAAGATAAATAAGAAAAACACATACTATGTTAGAATATGATATGTGTCAAGAAGAAAAAAATGAAGTAAGATCAGAAAAGAGTTGCAATTTTAAATAGGGTTGACAGGAAAAGACCTCAGTAAGAAGATGACATTTAAGTAGAGACCTGAAGGGGA
Source organism: Camelus dromedarius (assembly GCF_036321535.1). Lineage (NCBI taxonomy): Eukaryota > Metazoa > Chordata > Mammalia > Artiodactyla > Camelidae > Camelus > Camelus dromedarius. Next base: position 31,502,194 of record NC_087439.1, on the reverse strand, counting down.
TGAGAGAGGGAGGCTAGTGGCTAAGTGGGAAAAGAGTGTTCCTACAGCAAGTGCAAAGTTCCTGAGGCAGAATCATGCCTGGAATGTTTGAGGAGCAAAAAGGATCAGCAGCAGATGTGATCTAAGAGGTCATAGGGGGCCAAGTCATGTCATGCCTTGACTTTTACTCCAAGTGAGAAGGGAAGCCATTGGGTGGTTTGGAGCAGGGGAGTTATATAGTCTTTCTTACATTTTGGCTGCTGAGCTGAGAGTAGGTTTAAAGGAAAAGAGAGGCTGGAAGCAGAGACACAGTCAGGAGGTTATAGCAAAAAACTTGGGCAAGAGATGATGATGGCTTGTACCAAGGTAGTGACTCTCCTTTCCACTATGTTTTGAAGGTAGAGTCAATAGAATTTGCTGACGGATTGAATGTAAGGAGTGTAAAAACGTTGCCAAGGATGACTGAAGGTCTTGGGCCTGAGCTGCTGGAAGAATGGTGTGGGAAGGGAGCAGATCAGGGACTTTGTTTTGGACATGTTACTTTGAGATATCTATTAAAAATCCAAGTCAGTATGTGAGTCTGGAGTTTAGCAGGAAGGTTAGGGCCAGATATATACAGTTTGGAGGCATCAGCTGTAACACCTGCCTTGGGTGGTATCAGTTGGTCCACTTTTGATATCTACCACAGCTGCACTAGGCAGGGGGCTGTGAGCTCAGACTCACCTCAAGTACAAACTGTGTCTTTCCCTTTCTGTGCCTGGCCATCTCTGAAGCTCACTGCAGCTCAGAAGTGCAAGGGAGTTAATGCCTCTGGGGAAGTCCTCCACCAATGGGAAGTGAAGCAAGCAGGTAAATGCTTTGGTATCCTGGGGAGGAAGGTTCTGTACCCTTCTCAGGAGAGCCAGCAGAATCAAGCCCCTGTTGCCCATAACGGTGACCCTGAAAACACACATTTCACTGGTTTTTCTTCATCCTCTCTCTTGTTCTCTCCAGTCCCTTCCCTCTATTTAATGAAATCACTTTCAAAATAACTCCTTGCACCCAAGTCCTTGATTCAGGCTCTGCTGTCAGATAAACACAAACTAAGACATCATCTTGTAAGAGGTTTTTAAAGCCACAAGACTGGATGATGACATCTCTGAGAGAGTTAGACAGAAAGAGAAGAGGGCTGGGAACTGAGCCATGGGGCGTTCCAGCATTTAGAGCAGGGATTCTCAATCCTGGATAAACATCAGACTCACTTGGGGCCATCTAATAGCCCACCCTTGCCAGGGATCCTCCCTGACTGAGTTAAATCAGTCACTGAAATATGCTCTGGCACCTGTCCCTTTAAAAAAAAAACTTCCAGGGTGAAGCTAGGGTTGAGGGCCACTGGTTTAGAGGTTGGGGAGATGAGGATCAACAGAAGAGACTAAGGAGTGGCCAGAAAAGTAGAAGAAGATGCCTGAAAGCCAATGAAAGAAAGGGGTCCAAGGAAAAAGAAATGATGATTCGGTCTAATGCTGTCAACGATCAAGTTAGAGGTATCTGAGATTCACCGATGGATTTAACTATGGAGACACTGATGACCTCAGTATGACCAGTTCTGGCGGAGCAGTGGGCAGAAGAAGTTCTATTGGAATAGGTTCAAGAGTGAATGGGAAGATCGAAATTGGAGTCAGTTAATGCCGGCAACCCTTTCAAGGAGGGAGTGGAGAAATGGGGAGCTAACTGGAGGAAGAAGTGGGGCCAAGAAAGGGTTTTTTTTTTAATGATAGCATATTTATATGTTGATGCTGGTGGGGAAACAGGAAAGGAAAAAGTGGAATGGGGAAAAGTACGAAATAAGAGAGAATTGCTGAACCCAGTCCTTGAGTCACACCCAGTGCATCACTGAGCGGATGGTCTCACAGGGAGGTTGGGCAGTTTGCTCACAACAGCAGGAGAAAAGGCAGAGCTCTTGGATCCATTGCAGGGAGGAGGGTAGATGTGGAAGTTGGCTTCTGAGAGTTCCCGGGAGTCTCTCTGGGCGCTAGAGCAGAGAACCATGGCAGCCCTGGCCCTGCGCCCTCCCGGGGCGCCAACTGCATCTGTGTCAGCGCCTGTTCCCCTGTGCTGTCCGCTTCACTGACCATGGAGATGGATGGAGCAACACTTCCTGCTGTAAACAGCTCATTGCGTGTACTTACATTTTTTTTTACAATGCCCTGGGCACAACTATAGTCACATTTGAAAACAAATGTAAACAAAAGATGCACACCAGAAAAATGCACGGTTTCATGGAATAACAAGTGTGACTTGTGAGACAACGCTGAACAATTTCTGAAACCTTATTTTAAAAAACCACACGGGGGCACCATTCCTTTAAATCTGCAGAATCCCATTGTGACGACTGAAGCAACAGCTTCTTTGAAGTTCAATTTCCTGAAGTTTATTTTCCTATGACATGAGCAGCTCCTCTGTCATAATAACAAAATATCTTCTGCACCTTCTAGAGCATTTGAAGTGTTCTAGAGACCTGGATTTTTATTTCATCTAGCCCTCAAGCAATCATCCTTTTACAGCCACTTCCTTTGTACTTAAGGCCCAGTGCATATTTTTCTCATTTCTACTTTTTTTATTTGCTTACGATACAGGCTGAGGGCTAGCAATGAATCTAGTTGGCACTCCTATCTGGAATATGACAGACTGAAGGAGACAATTTGGGAAACTTTGGAGAAAATGTCCTTGTCTTTCTTGGTTGCCACCTGGGTTCCCCAGGCTCTCAGCTCTAAAGCTTGCACTTTTTATGATATGAAAAAGAAAATTCTTTTGAGCCACTTCCTGTCTTCAGTAAAGTCATCATTGCCTAATTTATACAAGTGAAAGTAAAGGTTTTTGATGCTAAAGTATTTTTTTCATATTTCACAAATTTATTTTGAAACTAAGATTGCTCTGTTGCAGCCACTATTATGTCTATGCTCTACTATTAGCATCAAAAGCTCCTTTTAACTGTCACGTTAGATTTGCTTTGTTCACTGCTGTATCCCCTAAACCTGGGCTGAAACATGGTAGCCACTAAACATATACTTATATAAACTCACACTGTCTGCATGACTCCCACTAAGGAGTTGTGTTTGCAAAATTTTGGCTTCTTCATATACCTGTTAGTAATTTCTGGTGAAGATATGTATTGTGATACGAAGTTAATGTAACTTTAATAAATTATTCTTTTCTTCATATAAACATCCTTATTTCTTAGGATTGAACTGGTTCTATAGAATAATAGACATTCATCTGGGACATTTACACCAAGGAAGGTACAATTATATGAGCAAAGAAAATGCATTCTAAGAATATTTCTATCATTATGAAATACTATAGAAAGTAAAAACATTTACTGGCATATTTGAAGCATGGGTTTGGACTTATCTTTTACTTTATCTTCTAGAAAGTAAAAGTTTTGGTGCTAAATTAATGAGCACTGATTGAGGCAAGTATTCCTCACCTCTTTGTTTCACAGTGCAAAGCTAAAATACCGTATAATCTTTTAATGCCACTTTTAGTACTATCCAATAGGAAAATTACAGTGTCCCATATGTAAAGACCTTATGGAAGCTGCTTAAATGTAAAAGAGACAAGCAAAAATGGTGAAGAGTAGCTATCATAACTAAATAATTACAAAACCGGTGTCTACAAATCCTCGTTTTTAGCTGCTTTGAGTTTTTATCAGTTCAACTTGAACTGGTAAACAGTTGGTCCCCAGACATGTTAGGGTGTTCCTGAGGTTTCATGTCCTCCTTTCATGACCCATTCATTGTGCTTCCTCATCTTAAATATCAGTTGTCACCATGGTAAACAGGTGTATGTGTCTCTCGGGCACAGTTCTAACCTACCTGTGCCTTTAGAAGTTGTCTTTTTGGCTCTGTGATCACAGAGATGCTTTTAATTCTCTGAGTTGTACACTTAAGTTGTTTTCCAAAACAGACAGCCAGTTACTTTGGTGGGGGAAAGCTGTTTAAAAGCTAATCCCAGGAGTTCATATTGAATGTCAGTACCCACCCCATCCCCATAGTGACCTTTACCCAGAGTTTCTTCTCTTTTCATTTTCTTTTGTCCCAAATTATTTCAGTTCCGCTTTTCTTGGACCTCCTCAACTTTTCCAAGTGCAGACATTATCAGGAAATAAAAATTCAGGCAACCTCAAAACAGCCCTAAATTCCTTTGCCCTCATCACCTGGGTCCAAATGATGACAGTTGTGAGGCCTGTACCTGATCTAACAGGTGAGTCGTGGCAAAGATATTGTGGGTCACGGGGTGCTGTGGATTCCAGAAGAATAGTAAGCTTTCTATAATTCTTTGGTTTCATATTATTTCATTAAGGAAGAATCATACCAAACATCTTATTATATGATTCTGCAAGAAGGGCTGAAACAAATGTAGAGATTGAAGATCATCAAAGTCCATGCTTCCGTACACACAAATCAATCATATTAAAGAAACGGAGATCTATGACATGCTGGCCTTTCTTTAGAAAGAAACATTGCACTCTTGTCCAACTTAGTAAAACCGGGAGGTTTCAGAAAAATTGTAGCAATGGATATAATTCTGGATCGCTCTTCATGTTTTTATATTGTGCTTGGACTGAATCAATTACTTCTTGCAGAGCTCTCTGAAGCACCGTGCTTTTGTACGACCTGAGCCGTTGATTGTGTCCTTTGTAGAATACTTACTAGTTTCACATTTCCTCCACTGCTTTTCTTTAACAGCTATAGACCGTGTGATTCATCTCTGCCCTTCACTCAGTGTAATAAATGGTGAAAACAAAACAAACTGGGCTTATTTGTAGGAGTTAAAATGAGAGTAGTGGTTTGAGTGGCATCTGTCTGGATAGAGGTGATGCAGAGGTGGTTGGAGGGGAGAGGTGCGAGTAATAAGCCGATTGCTGCAGAGAGGAGCCCTTTTGTCTCCCTCGAGTTCATGTGATGGGCTCATTGCAGACACTACGGTTATGAGGGAACTTGTCTGTGACTCTGGGTCGAGAGGACATGTGTGAAGATGAGGGGCTGACACTTTTGGAATGTCCATAGCCTTGCCTTTACATACACATCCTACTACAGAAGATCTTTTTAGAAAGAGGACACGTTGTAAAAAGCCAGTGTTCCATCAGATAAGAGACTAAGCCATATCCCTTCTTAAGAGTAAGAAGTGAGAACTGAAGAGAAAAAGTGAAAGAGAAACCTCAGGTTACTTTCAGGTTTTTAGTTTTCTTCCTTTCAAGGCTCAGAGCCTGGATCCATGGGCATTGCCTCAAATTCTGTGAAGGCTTCAAATTGATTGATATTGTTATACTTGATAAAACATATACTTAAAATACTTTATGAAGTTTATTAATAATGAAGTACAAAACATTTAGAATAAAATATTGAGATTGAAGACTGAGGGAAAAATGTAACATTCACCTACATGGATTTCCTTCCTATGAAGATTTATTGGACTCCTCATTTCAAATATCAAGGAGAGTTCAGGTAGTAAGAGGATAAAACATCTCCTTTTTACACTTGATATTTTACACTTGATAAAACATCACCAGCTCACAAATAAACGTACAAGAAGGGAACACAGGCCCTGTCTTAATATTTAGAAAGGATGTCAGATATTCTCCTAGGTTTTGACAATATTTTCAAAAAGAAAACATTTTCCAGTTAAGAGACTTTTCACCTCGATTTTACTGATAGTCTGCTGACATTTCTGGGTGAATCAAATCTTAAGAGAGAATGGGTTGCTGCAATGAATACCCCTGTTTTCATTAAGTGAGGCTTTGGTTGTCTGAAGGGTAATATTTTTTTCCTCACTTGAAGTTTTAAGCCTCTAAGTGCCACGCTACACTTTTATTTAACATAAAATCATTCTAGAATGGATTACATGTTTTTTCCACATACTCCAATAGAAGGTACTGAACATACTTTGAAAAAAAATTGTTTTAATGTCTCAGAGTTATTTTGTGCATTTTGAGGGCAAGCCACAGATGCAGGTGGCAGATTAAATATATGCATTTATATAGAACACATTTTAGGTGCCCAGTTTAGGTGCCCAGTTTCGCCTCCTTCCAGCATTGTTTCAGTGGGGGAAATGCCTTGTGACTTCCTTTCCTGGGCTTCTTCCTCCAGGTGCGTTCTTGACCCTCTAACCCCATTGCCTGTGTCGTCGGCTCATTATAACTGTCAGTTTTGCTCTGGAACTTCAGTCTCCCCCTTCCCCCTGAGAACTTCTCCTTTGGCTGCAGTTGTACTTAAGCAGACTCAATTCTGAAATAAAAGCAAGAGTCAAAAGTACACCTTCCTACAGCTTCCCCAAGCCCCCACTGAATCTCTCTCCTTTCTTCACAGTCTTGGAAGAGCAGTCTTCTATTCGTGGCCTTTATTTCCTCATGTCCAACTTACTTCTCAGACAGGAGCATTTGGCTTCTTGCCTCCATCACCCTGTACTGAAATGCTCTCTGAAAAGTCATCATGAATTCACTGCCAATTTCTAAGCCTTCATAGAATGCTTCTTATTCCCTTTGGAGCATTTCGTCTTCCTGGACACTGTCCTCACCCCTGACTTGGGAGGCATTCCTCTGTCTTGACTGGATTGCATCTGCATGTTCTCTTTCCTTAGCTGGCTCTTCTGTAACTACTTGACTGTTAATGGTTAGAGCTCTCCAGAGTTCTGACCTGATCACATTTTCATCCTTCATTTCTTTGGACGAACTTATCCATTTATATGCTGAATACTCCCAAATAATTTTACTTTCCCCAGACTGTCTTTGAGAGGCCAAAGACAAAATGGTCTGTTGATTCCACCACCCAAGTACGCATAGTTCAGTGCTCACTTCAAAATGCCTTCTAAACAAGACCATTCCCCTCTTTGAAAAGATTCTTGTTCAAAAAGAAAAGAAAAGAAAAGGTTCTTGTTCAATAGGTGGCAATGTATGATGTTGAAATTTTCTCAGTATATGGTAGACATCCCTGGGTGTAGCTAGGATGCTTCATTCACCAGAGTTCACCTTTTTCCCTTGCTTCTTTTTTCGTGTCACGTCCAAATATTTTTTTAAAGTTTAACTGATATGCTTATTTTCCTTTACTTATTTCTAGATGGAGATTGGAATCCCATTTGCATAATGACTTCTTTAATAGCTGTTTCATAATTGCTACTTGGTTAGACCTGTTGTACAAGCCTCTGTTTTCTGTAGTACAGTGTGAGTATTGCAGCTTAACCTTTTCTTCACAGTTCTATATAAAAGAAGGCGCTCTGTTTTCTCCTTGCTGTTGGAACTGAGAGGAACATCCACCAGAGGCAACCAGAATACGTGTGATGTTGGAAGGTTGCAGTCACAAGGACCGTTTCTGGGGCCATTTGTAGCTTCTACTTCTATTAACTTGTTGAAGAAGTAGGAAGCTAGTGTGTCCTGACCAAATCTTACCTGGGAGCCCCAAATAGGAGATCCCCTAGGACGGTAAGGAGGAGAATGCCACCTACCATCTTCATCCCCCCAGAACCCAAGTGGACATAGAAATTCCTGACTTTCTCTGTCAGGTAAAGTGTCATGGCCCTGGCATCTCACGTGGGAACCTCTCGGTCGGAGGAGGCTCTTCTTTTCTCAGACCTATAAGGCTCATGATAAACAGGGCCAGGACCTCTAAGCTCTAGACACTTTGTCTGGGGTTGGACATGAGTCAGCACAATAGGCTCCAGGATTAAAAACCTTGAGTTGGAAACAATAGAAGCATAGTGAATTTTTTTCTGAGTTTTTAAGGGCTTCATACACCTCTTTGCCCTCTCAGCTCCCATCCTGACTGCCTCTCAGTCTGGAGATCCCTCTTGCTCTGTTGACCAGTCACATGTACTGCTGCCTTGGCCTGTATTTCTGTGGCAGGGTCCTCCTGCCTGTCTAACCGCAGCTGCGGGAGCTGTGTGGCATGCCGGAATCGTGAGAGAAAAGAGGAGAAAACTAACACTATTGAACACTATCACCACTATTCTTGGTCCTTTGCACAGGTACATATGCCGGTGCACACAGATATGTATTTGGTGGTCATCTGACTACATGCAGTCTGCTTGTCATTTTGACTTCTTTTAAGTGTTATTCCTGATATTCTTTTGCTAGGGAGATACCATCTTCTGTGTTATCAGAAGAACTTTTAATTAATTTGTCTAGTCATCCATTTATCCCTCCAGTTTCCCACCTACTCATTTACCTATCCATCCATTCACCCATTAAACACAGACTGAGGGGCTGTGTTGCACCATCACCATTAAATACAGGAAACTCAAAATCTGAGAATAAGAATTTCTTTCCATTTTACCATCTCTTTTGTCTTATACACATATACATCTAACTTTTTGAATCAATTCTAATTGACCATCAGGAGTAAAAGTGGGATTGAAAAGAAGCTTGTATGTAAAGGTATTCCCAAGGCAAAGAGGTAACCAGAAATGACCTGAAATAACTTCATCACCCAGTTTTACTGAAGGAAAAGGAGTCTGGCTGAAAAATTACCATCTGGGTAAGTGTTCTGAAAAGCCTGCATTCTAGTGAGAAATACTCCGAGGGCAAGCACTTTGTTCAGTATAAAATTCTGTCATTTTGTTGTTGTCAGTGCAACATACATTTTTCTGGCAGCAGAAGACAAAACACATTATGGTGTGTGTATTCTCCTCCCCAAAACCTGGGTCCTAACCACTAATTCCCCGTTTCCCCCTTGACTTCACCCACTTCCACCAGTAAATTGCCTTCACCTCTTGAGCCTGAGAGAGAATGGTCACACACGGGCTTTTAAGTACCCACGTATTAATAGTTTCAACTGTTTGAAATGGAAAGTCTCCACAAATATTTGACATCATTGTCATTTGAAAATAGTGGACAAAATATAATAAATCATTCACTCCTCCTCCTTTTTGTTTTTGGTGGCCCAACATCAGGAATCTTATTTATTTATGTATTTTCGTGCCTCAGGATTATTTGTACAAACAGCACAGGAGGACATTAGCCCCATGCAGACAGCAGCCCAGGGGTCACACCAGTCCTTCTATCCTCACATCAATAGATGAAGGCCTCTACTCTGGAGCCTTTGTTGGGGCCTGGGCGCCTTTGGGAGCCGGAGCCAGAGCTGCAGCTGCAGCTGCGGCCTTGGTTGAGCCTTGTCCTTGTCCTTTGGCTGGCAGAGCCTGAGACCCTTGGCGACGCGGACATGAGCACGTTTCCTGAGCTTGGGGCGAGCGATGTAGGCAAGTCGACTGAACTCGTGGCTGCTGCCCTCTGGGATCTTGGGCTTGACCTCCTTGGGCTTTCCGAGAGCACTGGCAGCCTCGGCACGTGCACTCGTGGCCTTGGTGCTGTTGGCCTGCATCTTCTTCAGGCCCTTCTTGTTGTGCTTCTTGGCAAAGTGCATGTTCCTCAGGAACTTGGGGTCCACCCCCTTCAGAGATTTGTATCGTTGCGATCGGGGTTTTTTGATGCCGTTTCTGTGCCATTTTCGGGACTGGTTGTGTATGGTGTGGTTCTTCGACTTGGCCGTGTCTGCACTGGAGCTGGGAGATCCATAATCACCCGGGACTGGAAGAGAAAGAGGAATCTTATTTTTCACCTTGTCCTTCCTCCAGATGCATGGGGGAGCTCAGGGTCTCAGCGCTGATGCTCCCAGGCCACAGTGCTTTGCTGAATGTCTGTATTTTTAAATTCTCCTTTCTCCTCCCTTCTTCCTCACTTTCTATCAGCCTTCATCTGTTGCTGTCAATATTTCTGCCTTCTTTCCTCTTTTATTTTCGCTTCTACTCTTCTGTGATCTTGAAAACTGGATAACTGTATTCCTTAGAGTTGTGTGCAAAATTAGGAGAATAGACTCTGATCAAAGATCTGAGGAGAGTTCTAAAGAATAAACTATAAGAGTTTTATTGTTTTTAGGCTTTTATTTTCTGCTTTTCTGTCCTCAGAGCTTTTTGTAAAGGCTACTCTCTGTTTCTCAGCTTTCCTCTGCATAGGGGAAGTTGCTTCATCTGTCTGCAACTGTTCATCAGCTGAATTTGGATAGGTCAGTATATTTCAAAGTATGGCGTGCAGAATAGCTGCTTCAGAATCCCTCGGGATGCTGGGAAGATGCAAGTGCATGGATGTCACTCCCAACATGTTGAATTGGAATTTCTGGGTGGACGGCCTAAGAATATGCATTTTTCACTAAGCAGCCCCAGCTGCTTGTATGCCCTAGAGCTTGAGGACTGTTGGGGTGGGTGCTACACCTGTGTTCTTAATCTAAGCTTTGTCTAATCTAATCTAAATTTGTCTTATATTAGTAGCTGCAAATTTCTGCTCAAGGAGGCAGAAAAGCCTAGTGGTTAAAAGTGCAGACTCTGGAGTCAGACTTACTGGGTTCAAATCCAAGTTCTGCCTTTAACTACTGTATGATATTGGGCAACTTGTGTAAACTCATCTCCCTGTCTATAAAATGGAGATGATAATAGTACCTACCTCATAAGGTTGTTACATTAATACAGAAACAATTAAAAACAGTAAGCATGCAATAAATTCTGGCTATTATTGCAATCATTTAAAAAAACTTTTAACAGAGGTACTGGGGATTGAACTCAGGAACTTGTGCATGCTAAGCATGCATTCTACCATTGAGCAACCCACCCCTACCACGCAATCATATTTTTGTGTAGTGGCTCTTGTGTTTTACCCAAAGCACTGTGATTGCTGCACTATGATAAAAATATCTTCCCCGTCCACCCTTGTGCCTGAGCACACCTACACAGACATGCATGCCTGGTACCATGAATGACAGAGCATGACCTGGCTTCAGATGGCACCACTGTAGGTCCTGGTCATGCCTACAGTTACTTCTACCTCTTTGAAAGCAAAAGATCTAAGTTTGAAGCAGTATCACTGTCAAGAGCCTTAATTTTTTTTAATATAGATGTTTAAGCCTTCAATTCGAAGACTCATCAGTGTTTCAAACTGGAGTCGTGGCTTTGTTTCAAGTTGAGACAGTGAGCTGGGGTTCTTCCGTGTGTTTGATTTATGCAGCAATTATGATGGAATCCCATCCAGAACTCTACTGGTTTCTATGGCAACCTGAATTCAAAATAAGCTCTTAGAAGCCTCTTTGGAGTAGGAAAAGCAAGTTTCATTCCGCCTCTATTATGGAATATATAGTTTATGCAAAGCATTTTCTAAATGGAACTTTTGTCTTTTTACTTATCTTGCCATTAATAATTTTAATGTTGTTGTAGTACTACATTCCTACATTTTTTCCTGTATCTCTGAATGAGAATCTCAAGCCTCCTAAAGTGCTCATTTTGCTATGAATAGCTAATGTTTCACTTTGTTGCTCATAACAGATGCACTATATATTTTTGACTTTTCTGACTAATACTGTAGTAATTAGTTAAAGAGGCAGAGAAACTGCTGCAGAATTCCCAGGTTAGCAAGTCAACCTATTTCTAGTGGCAGCTTTAAGGAAAAGCATTTGAGTAAGTGCCTAATTTTTGGAAAAGACTCATTTTAGCACATATCTGTCTGAAAAAATTCCAAATTTGGAGCTTGTGGTCACGAAGACCAAATCTTTTGCAGATACTGACTAACTGATTTGGTGATGGCAAGTTTAGTGGTGAGGATAGGCTAGGCTTTCTATGGTAACAAACACCCCAAAGTCTCAGTGTCTCATGACAACAAAAGTCCATTCCTCAGTTGTGCTTCCTGCCCATTGCAGGTTTGCTATAGCTCCTCTCCCACCACTTTCGTCTGGGGACCTGGGTTGACAGGACGGGTCTTATCTGGAACATTCCTGGTCCTGTGGTAGAGCCAGCAGAGATTGTGGTGAAGCGATTACTGACATTAAAACTTCTATACAGAAGTGACACACATTTCTGCTCCCAATGCATCGTTCATAGCAAATCTCATTTCTGGGCTTGAATCCACAGGTTGGTGGGTATAATCCCTCTGCAAAGCACTTAACAGGATCCTCCTTGTGGTAATAAGGTCTACCACAGCAAGGACAGCAGAGTTTGGAGATGACAGATTTTTGGGGGTGGGGGAGGATGTTGGTGGTGGGGAGTAATGGTAAAGTTACAGAATTTTTGAGCTTGGTGAAATGGTCCATGAAGGTTTATGACTAACTAAAATCCCTGTAGCCATCGGCACATCTAGCCTTCTATTCTCTCTAGAATTAGGAGACTTGGTCTTATGGTTTTGACAAATGAGCTCTTTGTACAGGATAGCAGAGCATCCAGCCTTGGGTTAAAGTGCTTTCTCTTCCATTTGTTTTTGTCCTTTTGATTAATGTTACTTTGGGTAATTAAATTAAATTAAACATTTTAATTTCTGATAGTGGAACCCAGTGACTACATAGGTAGCAGGGGCCTGTCCCAGGCCCAGCAGAGGGAAGCTGAACTGGTGTCAGGTTCAGGGCCAACCAGCTGCTGGCCATCTTTCCCCAGGGCTGCAGAGGTGCCCTTGTGATTTTGCAAGGTCCCAGAGGTACCAGCCTATTCCGCAGCAGGAAGTTGAAGACAAAAATGTGACTTCCCACACATCTGCTGCTGATTGTCATTTTGACGTTCTGCCTATTCTCTGCCTCCTCTTTTTAAATAAACTTTTTGTATTGGAGGAGTTTTAGATTTACAGAAAAATTGTGAAGGTAGTGCAGAGAGTTCCCACCTTCCTCTGTTATTAGCATCTTGCATTAGTAGGGTACATTTGTCACAATTAATGAGCCAGTGTTCATACATGGTTATAAACAAAAGTCCATACTTTGTCCAGATTTTTTAGTGTTTCGAATGCCATTTCTCTGTCCCTGGGTCCCATCCAGGACACCACATGCCATTTAGTCACATCTCCTTAGGCGCCTCTTGGCTGTGGCAGTTTTCTGTGCCCTATTTTTTCAACCTGCTTTGAGCTGCTTTTCAAGAGATGCTTTTTCACATTTTTGATAAATGCCTGTTATGGTGGGTGTTAACAGGGCTGTTAATTTTCCTTATTAAGCCTTCACTCAGCAAACACTATAGAGCACCTACAACATGAGGTAATGGGACCTATTGACAGAAGGCAGGTAGGTTGCCTTTCCACATCCTGGTGTCACTCAACCCGTAATGTGCTTGCAGACACCCTGGAGAGCTTGTTAAAAGGCAAATTCTGGTTCACTAGTTCCAGGGCAGGGCCTGAGAGTCTGCGTTTTTAACAAGCTCTCAGATGTGCCCACACTTTGGGATTGAGACCCCAAACTTGTAAGAGCTCTGTATTAGGTGCCAGTGGGAGCTGGAGGTCTAGGATGGAGGGTGAGGGAAAGATACATAAATTGTCCATGATTATTTCTGTCATCAAGGAATTTATGAGTCTATTAGAAAGAAAAAATACTGAACAGAAAGGGGTAAAAAGTAAAGTGCAAAATGGAGATGAAGACAGTAGAAGGCAGACACTTCACACTGTTAAGATGGCTTTTTTTTTTTTTTTATTTTAAAGCAGAAAATAACAAGTACTGGAGATGATGTGGAGAAATTGGAAGGTTTGCACATTGCTGGGGGGAATGGACAGTGATGCATCTTCTGTGGAAAATGATAGAGTGGGTCTTCCAGAAATTAAACATAGAATTATCATATGATCCAGCAACTCCACTTCTGGGCATATTCCCAAAAGAACTGAAAGCAAGGACTTGAACAGATATTTACACACCCAAATTCATTGCAGCATTATTCACAATTCACATCCACATTATTTGCAAAAGTTGGAAGCAACTCAAGTGTTCATCAATGGATGAATGGATAAACAAAATGTGCTCTTTACCTAAAATGGAATACTATTCAGCCTTATACATTCTGACACATGCTACAACCTAGAGAACATTAGGCTAAGTGAAATAAGCCAATCACAAATGGATGAATATTGTATGATTCTATTCACATGAGGTACCTGGAGTAGTCAAATTCAGAGACAAAGTAAGAGGGTGGTGGCCAAGGCCTGCGGGAAGGAGGGGATAGGGAGCTAGTGTTGAATGGGGGGGGATAGAGTCTCCGTTTTGGAAGGTGAAGTTCTGGAGATGGATGGTGGTCATGATTGCACAACGGTGTGAATGTAATTAATGCCATTGAACCATACACTTAAAAATGGTTAAAATAATAAATCTTCTGACTATTTTACTATAATTTAAAACTGGTTAAAAATACACATGCTCAAAAATTACAATAGGTGTTAGAGTTGTCAGGTGAGACGGATAAGATGGTAATAGTAAAGCCTCGTTTATGGACCACGCGTGACATGTCAGGCACAAAGTGCTTATGAACTCACTTAGCCTCCAACCACTGCCCTGTGGAGCTTACTAGCCCTGTTAATTGATGACAAAGCCAAGAAAGGGGAAAGATTACGCAGGCTGTAACAGTCAGGGGGAAGCAGCCAAGGTGTCAGTGGAATTTAAGGGTGGTCGTGGAGAAGGGATGGAATTTCAGTGGAAAGACATTGAGAGGTGTTCTAGACAGAAAGCAGGAACTGGCAAAGGAAAGATACAGAGACTGGAAGGGAACAGCTGGTCAGCTGGCATGATTGTGCCCAGCATGCAGGGTTAATGTGAATAAAGCATGACCAAAAGGGCAGACCATGAAAAACCTTCAGTTCCAGAATAAGAGAGATGGACTTTATATTTTAGCATCTAAACAAGAAGTATCAAACTCAAGTGTTTTCAGAGTCAGCAGGCAACACGAATGGGAGAAATGGAGATGTGGCTTAGTGCAGAGCGACAGGGAGTGGTGTGGACTGTGACAAAGTGAATAGAGCACATCCTACCTAAGACATTCCAATCTCGTACATAAACCCGGAGCAGTGTGGGCCGCTTTTGGGTTTTCAGGCAGGCATTAGATAATACTGGACTTCTCAAGGTGAGGTCCCCGCATCCCTGAAGGTACACAGAGTGATGTCGAAGGCGTGTCAGACCACATGATACATGAGGCAGATCTTCTCGGCTGTGTCAACAGTACTAGAAGACTGTGGGTAAATGTTAATGCAGTTTCACTAAGTGCTTAAAAGTAGTATTTTTATGTTATGACAGAGACAAATGGAGTAGAATGCTAATGAAGCTAACCAATTATGAGCACCAATTATTACCTTACAAAATTTTAAAATACGTTCTATCAATTAAAGTAATGCAAAGCTAATACTAATTGAACACTCACTATGTGTCAGGCATTATTCTTTTTCTTTTCTTTTTTCTTTTTGGTGTTATTCTGAGCACATTGCATATATTCTCTCCTCCAGCCCTCCTCACAGCCCAGTGCTTAGTACCAATATTACCCCTATTTACAGATGAGGAGATGGAGGTGTGGAGAGGGGAAGTCACATACCCCAGGTGATTGTGGCAGAAATGGAGGATGTGATGGTTGCCTCTGCTGCATTTATAATTAACTCTTGAGTTTCCTGAAAGCCACATGTCATTTCTTTTTTCATGGCACCATAACCCAAGAGTAATTTAAATAGGGGCCACTAGATGTCGGTCGTCCGTGCTCCCTAAAAAAGAGCTGGGAACCCTGTGAGTCCACCTCAAAGAAAAAAATAAACCACACTCACTGGTATTTATGTCTTCCTGTTGGAGAGTGATGACACGACCTGGTGGCCACAGCACCCCTGTATCCCTCCTTCCCACCCTTGGTCCAGCCCGCTAGTGGGGTGGTGTCAGACCCACCCACTCTGCTTTGTAATGATAGGAAACAGGTTACTGTCATTTCGTAAGTGGGTTTCCTCCTGCATTGACTGCTGGCTCCACCGATGGCAGAGGGGCAGGATTGGCTGGGGTCGGGGGTTGGTGATTGTTGTTGGTGTGTGTGTGTTTGAGAGAGAGAAACAGGCAGACAGAGAGACAGTGGCAGTCTGAACTTTGTTTTTTCCAGTTTTGAATAACCTGGTATATGTTCTTGCAAATTGCACTGGTGCCTTAAACCACAATCTCTTCCAGCATGGTGCTTGCCCAGGGTAGACGTGCGACTAACATCTACTGTGATATCGCCCAGACGGGCAGGAGTGGGGCTTATGCTCAGGGCACCAGTGAATGAGAGGAGGATCTGGAAGGGGCATGGGGAGGGTCCGGGGCCTCTCAGGGGCAGTGGGTGATGGAGGACATGCGGGAATGTACCAGGGGCTCATTGGGAGGGAAGTAAAGGGACGGAGCAAGGGCACTGTGCTTCCTCACATGGTACCGACCACCACTGACTTAGGATATAGCAACGAACATACATGTTCTCCTACAAGTGCATACAAAGATGTGCCAAGAATGAGCAAATCAAAGGTATCTTTTTTTAAAAAAAATCCTTCCTTGATCCCAGCATCATCCTCCAACTAACTTTGAAACCTTCCTTCTCTACTGTAACCTTCTCAAGACTTCTGTATTTATATCTAAATACAGCCAATAGATTGGTGAATGACATTTTTATCCCAGTTCACTTGAGGCAGGAATATGAAGAGATGCTTCTCTTAAAACATGGCGATCATACAGAAGTGGAGCAGAGAAGGGGGAAGAACCACTGGGAAAAAAATGTAAAGTTTTTTACTGAAACGTGTCTCCTTTCTTTTCGGTCAAAATATAATAGACACATCAGGCACTGTTTTGAAAAATGGGGCTAAATTATGAGAACAGCTGCAGAGCTCTTTTTAAAAAATCCAGGTAATAAAGCAAACTAGTCCAGCTGAATGTCTTTAAATTATAGGAGGAAAATCTCGGTGTCGGGCAGAACTTCATATTTCATGTGGGCCCTGGAGATGGAAATTCATTTGCCAGAAGTGGAAAGCATGCTTTGTGTTATGTTCATTGATAGGATGTGTTTTAAAAACGTGGAACATAGTAACTGGCACTCTCAAGAAACTTCCCACTTTTATGAATTCAAATGGAGACTTTTCTGCTAAACACGTAAAATACAAATGCTGATTTATTTCAAAGAGGAATACTGTCGTCGTCATTAACCTTCCCTTTTTACTGTGTGTAACTGCAAACGTTTCCTCCATTTGAGTCCTGAGTCATCACCAGCTCCACATAGAACGGCAGCAACCTCGTTCTGAGGCTGCTGTATTTATTTGGTAAGAAGAATAATGGCCCTACCACACACTGGAAGCCCCCTTTATTGTGTGATTACATTTAATCCTTCTGTCAGCCCAGTGTGGTGTAAGGTGGACATTGTTAATTATATTTGATAGATGACAGATACACCAAGGCTCAGAGAGGTTAATTAACTTGCCCAAGGCCACAACTAATTACTGTATCTGTTGATCGTGAAGAGTTCTTATTAAAATGAATAGATCCCGTTAATAAACATTTTGCTTTGGGGAAGCATCTGCAAAATCTTCCACTGCAGATGTGTATTTAGACCATAGTCACTGTGTCACCTTGGTAGTATTTGCTGTATAAATGTGCAGAGAAAAAGCCGAGCAAATGCAGCTTTGATTTCTACTAGCTCCGCCTTATTTGGTATTTAAAAAATTATCTTCCTAAAAAAAATCATAGTCCTAATTTGTTGAATTAAGAAGTGCCATCATGTTTGTTTCTTTGTTTAAGCAAAGAGGAGGGGCAGGGAGGGAGAAACCAAAAAACTCTTCACTTTAAAAATACTACTGCATTGCAAGTCAACCACTTGTGAGACTTTGAAACAGTTTTGTTGAAAGAGATTCTTGGTACTTGTAGGTAGTGAAGATGCAGGAACATCTGTAACCATGTCGGAAGCACATAAAGGAAGGTGGTGGCAGCCCTCCTGCAGTGGTGCGTGGTCTGTGAAGGCTTTGCTGTGCCGTGGACCACTCCCCGGAGATCTGGTCATCGTCTGCATCTTTAGGTCTCTGCCAGGCAGGATGGCAGAAGCCGATTTTCAAAAACCACCTGTCACACATCTCCCTGATATCTTTTGCATTGTCTTCCGCCTGATTTGAAGAGCTGCCACTGACCCTTCATGTCGACTTACCTTCTACTCGAAAACCCGGTGGAACCACATTCTCCACACTCCTCTGAAATCTTGGCCTGATGTAAACTTCATCCTCCAAACGCGTTTACACCAGAAGGGCTCTTTCTTTTTTTCTTTTTTTTGCTGAGCAGACACTGTCTTACCTGATGGTGGTTTCATTCAGGAACGTACATCTTGCATCTTCGTGACTTATGTAAACTTCCGGAGGGCAGGACTTGCTGCAACGTGGATGGACTTGGAGGGCATTGTGCTTGGTGAAATAAATCAGATAGAGAAAGATAAATAGTGTATCATATTGCTTATATGTGGAATCCAAAAAATACAGCAAACTAGTGAATATAACCTAAAAGAAGCAGACTCACAGATATAGAGAAGCTAGTGGTGACCAATGGGGAGGGGGATGGGTAAAATCGGGTCTGGGGAGTCAGAGGTTCAAACTGTTGGGTGTAAGATAGGCTCAAGGATGTATTGTACAGCACAGGGAATATAGTCAGTATTTTGTAATAACTGTAAATGCAAAGTAACCTTTACAAATTGTATAAAAGTAATTTTTTTTTTTAAAAAAACAAAAACTTCAGGAGGGCAGGAAGTGGGTCTAGGCCCCGTTCTTGCTACCCATCCTTCCATCTCCCCTCGGCACTCAGCCAGGGGCCGGGCCCAGGGAGCTCAGAGGCAGAGGCTGTGGTGATCAAGGCTGTGGACTCTGGGCCTGATTTCCAGGATTTGAATCCTAACTGCTATTTACTGACTGTGACCTTTGGCAACTCAGCTTCTTTTTTTTTTTTTAAATTGAAGTATAGTTGATTTACAATGTTGTGTTAGTTTCAGGTGTACAGCATAGTGATTCAGTTACACATACATATGTTCTTTGTCAGGTTGTTTTTCATTACGGGTTATTACAAGATATTGAATGTAGCTCCCTGTGTTATATAGTAGGACCTTATAATTTATCTGTATTATGTACAGTAGTGTGTATCTGGAAATCTCAAACTCCTAATTTATCCCTCCCCTCAACTTTCCCCTTTGGTAACCATAATTTTTTTTTTACGTCTGTGAATCTCTTTTGGTTTTGTAAATAAGTTTGTATCATTTTTAAGATTCCAGGTATAAGTGATATCATTTGGTATTTTTCTTTCTCTTCCTGGCTTACTTCACTTAGTATGACAGTCTCTAGGTCCATCTATGTTCCTGCAAATGGCATTATTTCATCCTTTTTTATGGCTGAGTAGTATTCCATTGTGTATATATACATATATTTTTATCCAGTCATCTGTTGATAGACATTTAGGTTGCTTCCATGAGCAACTCAGCCTCTTAATCTGTCAAGTGGAAATCATAATGGTCCCTACCTCATAGGGTTGTTATGAAGATTCAGTGAGATATGGTGTGCAAAGTACTTAAAACAGTACCTGGTGCACAGTCAATCCAGAAGCCTTAGCTACAGTAAGAATCTGCAGATGAGAGACAGGAGAGAGTGGAAGAGCTGAATCAGGGCCCTGTGCACCTTCCCCACTCCCTGCCAGGCCACAGGCACCAATCCCCAGGCCCACTTAGGCCCCTGCATCTGCTGGAGGTGCATGTGGCCAGCAGTGGAGAGCGGAGCAGGGTGCTGTCGCAGAGCGAGAAGGCTCAGGTAGAGTGGACAGGAGCTGGTCCTGCGGGAGTGGCTGCGGGGAAGTGCATAGGGAGTTAAGGGTATCTTCCAGCTTGGACGACGAGGTCACCAGTGATGCTGTTAACTGAGAGAGGGCTCCAAGAGTGGAACAGGCTCTGGGGAGAGTAATGAGTTCAGCTATTGACGTGTGGAGTTTGCCATGTCTGGGATGCTTCCTTTTGGGGCCACCCAGTAGCAGCAGTAACAACAGATAACGTGTATGGAAGAATGTCTTGTTTCAGTCACTGTCCCAAGTCCTTCACTGGTACTAATCCACTTAGTCTCACAGCCACCCTGTGAAGGAGATACTCATTGTTATTCCCATTTTACAGATGAGAAAACTAGGTGCAGAGAAGTTAAGTCACACTGCTAATAAGGGATGGCAGATGTATTGAGAGCTCCCAGGTTTAGCCACCACTCTACACAGCATCTGTATCTGTGGTTTCAGAGGGAAGCAGGTCCAGGCATGTGGACATGATGTAGCCATGGTAGTGATGATACTGCTCAAGGGGAGACTGCAGAGTCGGGTGGGTAATGGCTGAAAGAAACCCATTTGCTGGCATCATGAATATCATTGTGAAAGATACAGGTTCAATATAACTTATGACCAGGAGGAAAGGTCAAAGAAGAGGATAATATTTGCTGTGAACTGAGTGTTTTTGTCCCCTGAAAATCTGTACTGAAGCCCTAACCCCCAATGTGAAGGCAATTGGAGGTGGAACCTTTGGCAGGTAATTAGGTCATGAGGATGGAGCCCTAATGATGGGATAAGTGCCTTTAGGAGAAGAGATGTGAGAGAGAAAGCTCCCCCCATCTCCCCACCATGTGGCGACTGTGTGCAAGCCAGGAGGAGGGCATCACCAGAACCCGACCGTGCTGGACTGTTGATCTCGGACTCCCCGCTGCCAGAACTCTGAGAAATAAATGTTTGCTGTTTAAGCCACCAGTCTGTTATTTTGTTACAGCAACCTGAGTAGACTAAGACAATACTCTTCTTAAATCTCCAAGAAGAGGTTACAGGCTTGATGACACAGTGATCTGATACAACACCGAGTCACCCATTTCAGTCAGCAAGGTTTGTTTAAATTACTTTTAAATTCCATAAATTAACGCTTTTTAGAGGTAAGTAGGTGGTAAGTGTTATTATTGAGGGCACCTAGGAAGAAATGAATATGGGAACAGAATTCTAGCTAGACAGTCCTGCCAAGCATTTTATTGAACAAAGCACCCACCGCAAAGAGGGTTTAGGTTGCAAAGTATTAGTTGTGTCCTGGAGTTGGGTTAGTAATTTTCAATTAACTTTTAGGGTGGTGTAGCCTGGTACCTAAACAAAAAGAAGTGGTTGCTAATGATTTATTTTGTACTGTGCACACTGCCTTAATTGTACCAAGAGGTTAATGCTCACAGCTCTGGCTGTGCATCAGAATCACATTCACCAGAGGAGCTATAAGGAACTGCACACTTAGGCTCCACCCCTGCGAGTTTTGGTTCAGTAAATTAGGGAGGGAGTAGACGGGCAGACGAGTGCTTTTTTTTTTTTTTTTGACTAATGCATTTTTAAAATAGGTGTACTTTTGTCAAGATGATGGAATGACACAGAATTTGTTTTCTTTTTACCCACAATCTCATTGAAATCATTTCCCCCTAAAATTTAAAAGAAAAAAAAACCATAACAGAGCTGGCAAACAGGAAAGGGTACAATCACCTGATTAGAAAATTTGAGGCTTTTCGAGAAGATACCAGCAGATGAGATTGGATTTTAAAAGATAACGGAGTAGAAAACTCAGAAGCATCTGACATAACCAGCTGCTTGAGATGAGTGCTGTTTTTGGCCCTGCAGCTGGGAAGGGACGCCATGGCGCCATCTAGTGGAGGTTGGGAGTAGACCTCGGAGTGATTGATTATCAGGGTAATTAATTAAAAGACACCCTGTTTCCACCTGCTTCCTCAGGCTCAGCAGCTGGTGGCAGCATGTGTCCCCAGGCTGGGGCTGTGACAACAGTTCTCTAAGTAAAATTTGGGCTCTGTCTTGGGGTGAGAGCATTGGCATTGAGGCGACAAAGAAGCAGAGGTGACTGGACTCTGGGAGGCGTGAGACCTCCCATGCTTGTCCCACTTGGTAGAGGGGCTGGTCACTTGCTTGCTGCCCTGCTCATGCACCAGTGTGAAGCCTGGCTGAGGGCCTGTCTGCCCACTTACAAGCCGATTCTCACAACTTGACTAGATGGCGCTGGAATTCAGGGGAGAGGCCAGCTGTACAAATAGACCTTCTGGGGTGCATGCTGAATAAAACAACATTCTGGTCCAGATTTGGCATGAGTGGCCAGCTTTTAGCCATAGCCATGGTTGGTTCTCCTAGGCGGATTCCCCAGGGCCTATGGGCCTGTTTGCAGAGGGGAGATGAAACCGTGAGAGTAAGGATAAGAAGCACTGTTGATTTCTGTACAGCCCCCAGTCATTTTCACATCTGAGCCTTATAGTAACTCTGTGAGGCATTGGTACTTTTATTCCCATTTTACAAATAAGACAGCTGAGGGTTAGAGAAAACAAGAGACTTGTTAAAATTCATATGGATAATAGTGACAGCGTTAGGATACAAAACTAGGTTTGGGGATATCGGGTTATGTTCTCCTTCCACTTGTCACATAGGTTCCAATTTACTTAATTTCAGTGACTTGATTAACATTCATTTCTGGAATGGACTTGGGGATCTTCAGGTAGCATTTGTTATGTGTGCCAATGTAATAGTCGCAAAATATGGAGAAGTGTTCTCCTATGTTAGCCAATTGGCAGTAGTGAAAAGGACAGCTTAATATGTTAATAAGGCATTAGTTTATGGACTTCATTGTAGGTGGATGGAATGTGTATTAGTTTCTTGAAGCCACTGTAACAAATTACCACAGACTCGGTGACATAAACCAGCAGACTTATTTTCTCACAGTTCTGGAGGCCAGAAGTCCCACGTCAGCTGTCAGCAGGGTCACCTCCCTCTAAAAGCTCTAGGGGAGATTTCATTCCTTGCCTCTTCCAGCTTCTGGTGGCTGTTGGCATTCCTTGACTTCTTGATTTGTGACCAAATCACTCCCATCTCTGCCTCCATCTTCACATCACCTTCTCATCTCTGTCTCTGTGTCTTCCCTGGTCTGTCTCTTATAAGGACTCTGGTCATTGGATTTAGGGCCTGCCTCGATAATCCAGGGTGATCTCACATCCACATCCTTAACTTAATTGCATTTGCCAAGACCCTTGTTCCAAGTGAGGTCTCAATTGGAAGGCATAGAAATTTGGATGTGGACATATCTTTGAGGGGGACACTATTCAACCCACTACAGAGTGTAAATATTTTATTTTTTTCATAGTGAAATTAAAACATCCCTTGGCCCTTATACCGTGTGATGTATGTTGATACAGCCATCAGCACACCTCATCTCTAGGAACTAGATCCTTGTCCTTTTTCCTTAAACACCAACAGGTAACAGCTGCCAGTTTGGAAATCAGAGCTTTTCTTGAGCCTTTCCCAT
The DNA here is from genome assembly GCF_036321535.1 of Camelus dromedarius. NCBI lineage: Eukaryota > Metazoa > Chordata > Mammalia > Artiodactyla > Camelidae > Camelus > Camelus dromedarius. The sequence goes on along the minus strand of NC_087439.1, from coordinate 31,479,118 downwards.
GCCTGTGTGTGATGACATTTCCTGTCACTTCATCACTCCCTCCTTTTCTTTAGCTTCCTGGGCAAGATATTTGGATTTTCAGTCTTGGAAACTGCTATTCAGAAGAGAGGCAATCAAACAAAAGAAAATAAGAAACTGTCCTGTGGTTTCTGTATTCTTTAGTAGTGGAGAGGAATGGCAGGTTTATTCAGCTTCTGGTTGGAAAGAAAGGTAAAATCCTTGGGAAGGGTGTGGTTACTGGGCTCTTTATTTCTGAGTTGCTCACATTCTTTAGTTTGCAGATGGAAAAAACTGAAAGCCAGAAGGATTATATAAGGTCACTTGGCAAGTTGTAGGCTGCCCTAGCGTCAACATTAGGAGCTTTGCAGTCCTCTACTCTAGTCCCCCAAATAGTATTATGTCTCGAGGAGTCCTTACTCCATTAACCTTGGGTTGTCTGGGCGGTAGATGAGGGTCTTGACACTCACAGTCAAACCGACACACAGGGGAAGTTAAGCCTTGAATTTGTTGTGTTTGAGCCCCATTCAACAAACAAGTGAAAAAACAAATGCTCTGTACTGTTCAGGCTCTCTGTACACTGGCTAGTGGTATGGCGTCTGCAGGCACATGGATTTTCAAAAATTCCATCCTAATAACTACCATTGGCAATGCCTTCCTTGAATCCGAATAAATTGTAGGGTGATTACGGCTGGAGTCACTGTTTGCATGGTCACCTGAGAAAAACAACGAAACAGAAGACAGCCTTTCTTCTCATCACAGAATTGCTCCAAACATTCATCTAAAAGTAGATTTTTCCTTTGCAGGCTTTGAAGTGCTTTGAACTTGTTTTCATGTTCAAATGATCCAGTAGAACGAAAGCTATTTGGGGAGCTGGAGTAAATGTTTAAGTAAACAGGGCCAAGGAAAACGTTGCTTCATCTTGGGAGCAACTGATAGTTCTAACAGGTACCGGTGGGCCGTGTTCCAACATGAGGCCTGAGTGCCAGGCAGGATTGCTGGGCTCCGCAGTCTTCTGAGTGACAAACAGACTTTAATGAAGCATCTCTGTTAGTGGTATTATACTTTGAATCACTATAAATTTAGTGCTTGTTTGTTTGTGTGTGTGTGCTAATGCTTATCGAATCTAAAGTACCTTTTTTTTGTGTGTGTGGTAAACATGTGACTGAACAACCACAAGCCACAAATCTTACACTCAAAAAGTTCACATGTGAGGTTTCTTCATTTGACCTTTTACTGTTATGCCTGCGGTAGTTTTCAAGGTCCCTTTTGTCTCACGTCATCTAAAGGACAAGAATGCTCCCAGTGTGTATTTGAGGGCCTAGTCATGTAGGTAGTTTTGTTAGCATTTGTGCTTGCCAACCTTTTTGAGTTACTCAGCGGGCCAGTAATAATTTGGAATATGTCTTATTGAGTATAAACTTCTGGAAAACCTGAAAGTCAAGGTTTTTGCAAATTTATCTCATTCCTGCTTTGATCAGCACATGGACCTCAAGGCTAAGTGTGTTTTCTATCTTTGCTTGGGCACAGAAGTCTTTGCAAGAATTTGCAAGGCTAGTAAAAGTCAGAGGGCTTTAAAAGGGACCTGGCTTAAATGATGTACCCACTAATGAAGGCTGGGCATGCGGTATCGCTTGCTTCAAGAGGCCACGGGACATCCTATAGCAAAGAGACTCTTCCAGTTGTAGACAGTAAAATTTAAACCTCAGGATGAGGATGTTTGGCACATGAGACTCATTTTCTCTAAATACGTTTCTTCGGGTTTATCCATTTCAACTTTACAAGTGGTCCCTGGCCCATGCCCCTTTGCTCAGAGACGTATCATCTGGAACTAGCCTACTTTTCTAATTACTTACCTGGCAGCCCATGCAGTTTGTTTGCCCCCCATGGCCTGCAGATGTTTTGCTGCTGTGTTGTTTCACCCTTGCTTCCCCACTTCTGCCCTATGCTCCTTCTGGTCTGACTCAACTTTCATTGGTTCCTGTGAACATCATCTCTCCTGGGCCCCAGGCTCCTAGTTACTGTCTCTAAAAGTAGGTCTGGGCTTCCTGGGTCAAACAAAAATGATATCTGTAAATTGCTTTTTCTCAAAGAGTGTTTCTAGATATAGTGAGTGATCAAAATTGTCTTTCCTAACAAGAGGAAAACTTACAGATAAAGCCTCAATAGTTAAAAAAAAAAATGCTAAGAAAACATGATTCAACGTCTCTGACCCTGAGCTGACCCAAGATGTTTTCTTGTCCTTTCTTCTCACACCTACCAAGAAAAGGTACCAGAGTTGAGAACCTTGTGAGAGCAGGCCTCAATTTCGGGCCTGTCAGTGGGTGTGAGGAAAACAATAATTACTGAATTTGGAAACCTATGAGGTGTCATTTTGACAGTACCGAGAACTGAGGTTTTCTGTTTGCATTGCTTGCAAAACTGTTTGCAATTTAGAAAGTGGAATCTTTCCAAAGCCTCTTAAGGGACATGGCTTGACCTTGATTTTGGAGGAGTGAAAGTCAGTTAAAGGGTGCAAAATGCTCAGCTTGCCTCGTGCTCATAATCACCTTTTTCTAGGGGTGACAGAATGAGACCCACTTGGAATAAGGGAAGAAATGCGCCCAAAAGTTGCATCCTTGATTGACACAGTAGCTAGGGTCTGATTGCAGCTTTCCCGGAAACTTAAATATACTCCCCAAGGTGCCGGCTTGCATTCACATCTGTCAGGAACTGTCATGTTGACACATGAAACAGCCATGCCGCTTACAGAAAAAGCTAGAACTTTGTGTTGGTAAGTGAAAACCCTCCAGAGTAGGGATCCACTTAGTGGTTCCTGCCAGTGATTATCACATGTCTTTCTCTTTGTAGTTTAAGCCATTGTTGCCCTTACATTTTATTCTTAATTACTTGAAAGATAAACTAATAATGCAGGAAGTAAATGCACACTGTTATTAATTAAGATCCCCAGGAAAGGGGACAAATGGAAAAATGCTTTTTAAAAATAGTTAAGTGTAGCTTGCCACACTGCATAGAGAATCTTATACCCTCAAAGTGCTCTCGCTGGCACTTTTGGGGCCCCAGGCCACATCTCGCCAGCCCGCCTTGGATTTCAGTTGCAGCGTGGTGGACAGTTACTGGTCTTGAAACTTGCTTGCTTGCTTTCTTTGCCTGCGTTCCCCCCCAACCCCCAACCCTCTGGAGTTTACTCAGTCCTTGCTGAAGCCTCTCCTCAAATGCAGGGGAGTTAATGCCGTCTCAGCCGGTGGGTCAGGAGAGTTAATGATCACATACCCTAACCTGTCATCCTTCAAAGGGGCAATTCAAAGAACATTTCACTCTGTTGCTCAGAATTCCTCAGTGGAATTGAGCCCCAGTTACCCAAAAAGGCAAGTCAGTAATGCAGTCTTCACTGGCTTTTCCTTATTCCCTAATTCACTCTTCTGTCTCCCTCATTCCCACTTCCTGAGGTCACCTTTTAATGTCCTCTGTCTTAGGTTCTGCCTTGGGGGAATCCAAGTTAAAACAACTGCCATCATGGAATGATAAAGAAATCATTCAAAGCAGCTCTTTCAGCATCTCCTTTTAGCTTCCTGTAGCTAAAGATAGTATTTCCAGATTAAAGAAAAAAATGGAAAGATGAAGAAAAGGGTTATTTGTTTCTTGTGGTCAAGTCAAAAAGGATTGTCTGAAGCCCTGGTTTCAGATGGTTATGGCTTCAGAAAGTTGGAAGTACATTCTTCACACCCCATTTTCAATTATTGGCATGCCACTTGGCACATGTTCAGAGTTTGGCACCTAATGGCTACTTTCAACTCAGAACCACACAGGTAGAATTATAAGGTGAGACAAGGAAAAGTCATCTGGTCTACCTCCCAGCCTTCAAGGACAGGAGTTATACCCAGTTGTCTTGTAGCAACATGAAAAGATGTTCCACGGTGAGCTTGACAACTATGAAGACCACCTTCTGGGAAGATAGTTCCCTAGGCTGGGCTCCATCCAGTCTGGAATTTTGATCTTAAACATTATTGAGTAAAAGTCAACTTGGGTCTCCAAAATGGAACTTCTGTGCTCAGAGTCTTAGAGCTACTCTGGAGCGGAACCCTGAGTTAGTTGCAAGGTAATGGTAATTCACTCCATTGCTCAGGACAACATCCAAGCCCTCTTTCTAAAGAGATGCAGTAAATGTTACTTCGATGGGAGCATGTTCGAGATAATTTGAGTTTCATCATGAACAGGCTTCTTTCAGATATTTTCTGATGTAACTAAAAATCTAAAGATAAATAGGACTTAGATATGCAGTTTTGGGTAGAACTTTAGTATCATTTGCGTTCCATATACGATTCATTGCAAATGTACTGCCCCACACGATGCCATTCTCTATCGCTACACAGTTCACCAATTGGAAAATAATATTCTAAAATGACACTTTAAACAAGTATTAGCAAGATTGTAAATAGATTTTTTTTATTAAACTGATTTTTGAACATTCTCCTCACATATCTTGTTAACGTGTCTCTATACATGGTAATCTCTTTCTGATGTAGATGACTGACCACTTCCTTGTTCTCTTTGCTTGCTCAGTTGAAATTGTAGCTTCATTGGCATCAATGTCGTGACATTGATGTGTTAGGTGTAATCAGAGAGTGAAAGCGTGTTTCGTGGAAACTCCTTTACCAATGATGAGGTTAGTTCCAGAATTTGTAGAACTCTTTCATGTATTAAAAATATTGAGGAGCACCTTCTATGTAACAGGCACTGCAGTGGTTGTTAAGGAATCAACTGTGTAGCAAGGTCTAGACCCTGTCCCTCCTGGAGCTCCCATTCTCACCTGAGTGCGGAGGGCACATTGCGTTAAGTGCTATGATGTGGTGGCACCTGGGCCTGGGAGACCCTGTGACAGGGACACGCAACATTTGACCAGAGAGGGGTGTGCTTTTCGCAAGTCTTCCAAGTGAAGAGATGCGAAGGATGACTTTTGAATGACTAATAGAGAAACTAAGGTAAAGGGAATGTGATAGCAAAACCTTTTTTGAGGAAGAGGGGCCAGTGTTCAGAAACACAGGCCAGTGAGTACAAGTACTGGAGGAACTACAATGTGGTATGGCTGGAGCATAGGGTCTGAGGAAGTCGTGTGAGGGAGAGGCTGGTCACATCAGGAAGTGGTTGTCCTTTATCCATAAAAGAATTTGAATTTTATCCCAAAGGAAGGAAGGTGCCTCTGATGTCGTTTAAGCAGAGAGTCATAAAACTTGAAGAATATTTTGGTATTAAGATGGAAAGATTTGTGGGACTTGAAAGACAGGCACAGGTGGAGGCAGAAAGAACAATAAGGAGGCCATTGCAATGATGCAGGGAAAAAGTGAGGAGAGCCTAGATACCTAGGGATTAAGAGAAGAGAAAAAGTTCAAAAGCAGTTGGGGGAACAATAACATAACATGGGATTCAGTGGAGAGAGGGGAGGGAAGCATCAAGGATGGTCCCTGCATTTCCAAATCGGACAGCTGGGTGGAAGTTCCATTCTGTTGTGTGGTACAGAGACTTGGCTTCCTAGGAGAGGAAGATGAGCTCATTGTTGGATATGTTGAGTCAAACATGTTTGGCCTGTGGTTTGTCTGAGTTGAGATATCCGGTAGGCAGTTGAATAGGTAGTTCTGGAACTCCAGGGCTGTTGTTCTTGAAAGTGAGGGGGACTTCGCATGTGTATGTGTTAAGGGTAACAACCAGCAGAGAGGTACGGGTTGAAGTTATAGTCAAGGGAGCAAATGGGATCAGGTTCATACAAAGGCCACAGAAACTGGGATTTTTGAGCTCAGGTGAAGAAATCAACCTTAGGAGGAGCAGGGATACCTCTTCTACTGAAATGGAATGGAAGGAGGTCTAATTTGTGGGATGGAACAGGAAATTCAGGAGATGTTGATTTGTTTGCCTCCTGGGGAGCAGGGGCGTGAGAGAATCTGCTCATGGTAAGAGAAGAGGGATGAGGTAGGAGTTCCAGACTGATGAAGATTTGTGTGGAATGAAGAGAAAACTGATGATAGATACAGAAAGGGTGCTGGGCAGTTGTTATGGGCTGAATTCAGTGTCTACCCCACCCCCACCCCAAGTTCGTACGTTGAAGCCCTAATTCCCAATGTGACAGTATTTGGAGGTAAGGCCTTTGGGAGGTAATTAGATTTAGATGAGACCATGAGGGTGGAGCCCGCCACATGAGGACGTGGCAGGAGGGCAGCTGTATGTGAACCAGAAGGAGGGCTCCCACCAGACACCAGATCTGCTGGCACCCCGATCTTGGACGTCTCAACCTCCAGAACTAAGAGAAATGAATGTTTGCTATTTAAGCTACCCAGTGTGTGGTATTTCGTTATAGCAGCCTGAGCTGACTAAAACAGTAGTAATGAGAGACCAGTGGAGGTCATGAGGCTGCATCTGCATAATTTTGGTTTTTTAAAAAAAATCAATCTGTTAACCTACTCTGGTATAGTGTAGGGGTTTTTAGATTCCACCAGGGTGTGCGTGAAGTGAGTGTAGGAAAGGAACATTTATTTTATTAGATAAAATTAGAGGTGTTTAGGGTCTGGAGAGTTCAGCAGGGCCAGAGAACAAGTGAATGTGAGTATTTAAGAGACACGTTTAGAGGAATAAATCGGGGAACTTGTGTTAGGGAGGGAGACTGGTTTGTCCATCCTTCTGCTATTGTTGTCCACGTTGACTTTTTGGGAAAAAATAGTAACATTAATTTACAGCTGATCACTGTAACAACTTCCCAGTAAGATTTTACTTTAGTTTGATTTCTAGATTATTCGAACAGGGGATCTTAATCTCAAACTGAAGATCTTTAAAAAAAAAAAACTGTGTTTCATTTGGTAGTTAAAAGAAAATGTAGAAATTAGTTCATGGAGTCAGATTTTCAAAAGGAGGGGTACAATCTTTAATGAATGTATGTGAAGACATTTTTCATGCAGATTTACACAGATGTATAAATCCTCAAGAATGAACACCAGAAAATGATGTGTAGGACTGAGACATTGTCATTGGAAATGGAAGTGTACAAAAAGGAAGACATTTAAATTGGTGGATCTCATCGAAACTGTGATTCATTCTCCTTGTGCATAGGTACTATAAGTTATATGAGTTAACAGCATTTGTAATGGCACTAAATTTAGAAAAAAAAATGAAGGGAAGGGAAAGTGCTGGTGGGTGATTTACAGGGACACACAGCTGAGTGCCTAGGTGTGAGCGTGTGACCTTGTGGTTACACTTACATCAACAGGTCCTGGTTTGCTAATTCCAGTTTGGTGCACTTGTTAATACTTTTTTTCTTTACTTAGTTCAGAACATCAGTAAAGTCCCTTTCTTTTGGATGCATCATCACAGTTTATTATCCCTGGTGGCCTCCAAGCTTTTCTGTCCTGAGGCTTTTTTGGGGATGATGTCCAGGGCAGAAACAATCCAAAGGCAGGCAAAGTGGCCCCTGGAGAGAGATGAACAGAACGAAACAGAGTGTTCACTTTGCTTCTCTGAACTTAGCCGTGCCCAGAGACTGAAGCACCCCCTTGAGCTGCAGTTGTAAACCATAAAGAAAATTCATGGCCGCATAAAGACTTAATTTTTGAAGTTCAAATAACCTATTCATCATTGTCAATTAATTTGTACCAAGAGCCCAAGGTGGTTGGCATGATATTACCGATACTTTGGGGACTTTATCTGCAGAATAGATAAAATAATTCATTTGGACTCATATTTTATCTAGTTTTGAAAATCTGTCCCTTACTTTTCTTGTTGGAAAATTGAAGTGACTTTTCCACTCATGCATTTGTCAAGGACTCGAGTTTACTCCTCCATCCTGACCCAACAGTGTAAGTACTGGTTCTCGGCACTTAACTTGGTACTGTCCTGCCATCTCCTTTCCAGAATGGTCTCTCTATGGTGGTGGGGAGGGGGGATGACCACCTTTAGCACCTGAGAGGGAAGGAAATCTCTGGAACAACTCTTGCAGAGATTCTTGTGCTGCTCAGTTTGTGACCCCCAGTAGGGGACTAGGCTCTCAGTGGCCCTAGGATCCAAGCAATGCGAGGAGAGTCTGATTGGGCCCCAGCTTCTACTGCTCGTATATTTCAGCCAACTAGGGTTTACCAGAGTTGATATGGAGGAAAGTTTTCTCTCTAACATCAGAACTTCTTTTTTCCCCCCTCGTATTTCCCCCCATTATTATGTTAGCTAACCTAGCTCTGAGAATGAGAAGAAGGCACTTCCTAAGCCCAGGTTATGTCAGGTTAACAAGTATGCTAAGCCATGTGACACCAGTGTCAACAGCCATAGACTGATGCTTCCTAGTGTGAAGGGGAGTAGTTAGTTGTTTAGAGATGGAAGTGGGACTGTAGGTGTGTCCAAGGGTTAGCTGGATTTCATGTTTTGTTAAACATCAGCATAACCAGTAAATAATATCTACCCTATCCCTGGCCCACAGAATACAGGGAGAGGCTCTCCTTGAGTTGGAAGAGGTGCCATTTTGGAAATTCACACCAGATGCTTATCCTGTCTACTGTGTAAATACCTCTGCCAAGTACTGGGTGTATCAACAAAAGGTACACCAGTATTTAGAATACTTCCTTTTCATGTGAAATGAGGTCATCCTTAGAAATGAGACTAAGAGATATGGGCAACGTTATGTCACTTGGTAAAAGTAGATCTCCCAGGGTCATAAGTTGCTTTATGGATGTAAGGTCAGCACCATGGAATAAAATGATAGTCTAGGGCATAATGTTCCTCATCATATGCCTAAGGAATCGCATTCAGTAGCTCATTCACCTGACTGTTTCAGTCTCACCCGGTGCTCTTCTCATTCAGTTGCCTACTAAGATGGCAGTGGAAGTTTCAGAAAAGATAGATGACAGAACCTCTATTGAGTCTAAATTTCTAGGGAGTAGATGGATTGTAAAAAACTCCACAAGTGATTCTGGTTTCTGCCATTGTTGAGAGCCATTGCCTCAGATGCCATTTTCATAAGACTTTCCAAAAACAGACTGTAGACAAGAGCATCACAATCTCTGTTACTTAGATATGAAAGTTCCTCACTCAGAGACAGTAAATTTGACATGCTTATGAAAAAGTGCAGTATTATATATATTCACATATGTATGTCTATTGGCCAAAAGTGCAAATTAAAGCAGTAGTGAAATGCCACTTTTTGCATATCAAATTAACAGATTAAAAAAAAAAATTGGACCCTGAGGTCTCCCATTGCCCCATTGCCCCATTGCTGATGATTGGGCTAAGAGTTAGCAGTTCACAGTGAACTAGTGAGTATGTATATTGGTACAATCTCTCTCTACAGCATTTGGCAGTGTGATCAAGAGACTTACAACATTCCTACGCTTTGACCTAAGAATATCTACATTCTAGCCCAAGAAAATAATCTGAATTATAGACTAATATAATTTGATCATCATTTATAAGAGCAAAATAGTGGGAACTATGTAGTATATTCATATGATACAATATTATACAATTGTAATAAATTATGTTTATGAGAAGTTTTTAGTAATGTAAGAAAATGCCTGCACTGTTACTGTTAAGAAATACAAAGGTCGACATATAGCATGTTCTAAATGTGAAACAAAATGCATACAGGGAAAGATACCAAAGTATTAATAGTAATCATGTTTCAGTACTAAGACTCCAGATTTTTATTGTAGTCTTTATACTTTTCTGAATTTTGCAAGTTTTCTACAATACCATTTTTTTTAAAAAAAAAACTTATTTTACTTTTGTCATCAGAAAAGTAAGTATAGGAAATGCTTTAAAAAACAAAAATTTTGTGGAAGAATTGGCAGTGGAAGATCTCGTAGAGAGTTGATTTTTCGAAGGGAAGATTTGTGGAAACTTTCAGTAGACTATAAAAATGCTTAGGTTGTTTTCAAGCATCAGAAGCAGCAGGAAGCTGGATCATAAGCACGTGTTTGGGGGAAAGTGTAACGAGTGGATGAAATAAGAATATAGTGAGAAAGATGCTGTAAAGCAGAGATGGCAGAAGGACAAATACAATGAAAAATATATTTTATTCTCTTCTTTTGTGGTTTCAGAGTTGTGTGATGTTAAGAAACTTTCCCATGATTTTTAAGCCTTCAACTCTCTCTGTTTTATGTTCATCAAGTATAAGGTTAAATGAAGTAAACACAACCACCAACAGCTAAATGTGAAAGGAAATGACAAGGACTGGGCTCGCTATGATCTAGCTTGGTCATCCCTCCTCTTCCTGGACCTTTTATTCTTTTCCCCTAAGTTTTAGTAGTTTTGCTGGGTTGAAGGTAGGATAATGATTTCCAAAGTTGCCATTTTGGTTAACATCTTACTATTTCAGTAGATATCTTTATCAAAAGTAAGCCTGCATTAGTTGAGGCCCATAGGTCATTTTCCTGTCTTTTAGTTCAGTTCTTTAATGGAAAGCTTTCAAGTTACCTGGCAGGGAAAAGCTCTTAATTTCTTCCTTAAACTAGGTAAATCTGAACACCTACTAATAATGTTCTTTTCCTAATGCTGGCTGATAGTATTCTGAGATCCATAACAACGTGTTTATGAATTCCCCCCTTGCCTTCTGGAGTGAAATATTAGTGTCTGTTAGGATCTCTTTCACTGCATGTCTGAATATTCAAATTGTATTAAAACAGCTGGTCCATGCTCATGTGATCTGTAGGTTTAAATGGGTGGTTAGTAGAGTCCAGGAAACCTATGGAATATTGTGATTTGATATTGTTTCCAAACTAACTAGTTGTTTACTATCTTGTAGTGTTTTATATTTATTTAACTTGCTGGTTGAAAGAATAATTTAGATGGACTATGAGAAATAATTTATTTTGGACTACTGTTTTTGAAAATTGTGATATTATTGCCTTTCCCAGTTTAAAAGAAAATAGATTTCTAAGATATACAAGACCAGAAGCTCATGTAGTTTTTATGGCTTAACTTACCACACAAGATTCAGAAATGCAGTGAGTTTGGAGCTGCTGTAAGATACATGGCACCTAAATATTTATTTGGATATTGCAATTTTTAATTTTCAACCTATCTTTCTTGAACATTTGAGAAATCACTTCCTGTTATTAAGAAAAATGCATTGCTAAACAACTTTGCAAAGCCCAGTGTTCTTTCGTGTCTACGTGTGTGTGTGACCAGTCTATTTTTGCTTAGTTTGTTAATAATCCTTTTGGGTTTATGAAACATGCCTACAGATATAGAGGATGATTGATAATTTTTTCAGTCTGTTTTCTATCAATATAAATTATGTTATTTTTATTATTTGTCCCCAGATTTACACTATTTTCTGTAGAGATGATTGTTATTTTCCTTGAATATTTAATGCAGGAATCACTTCTGAAAATTGGAATTTAGATCAAGTAACTCAGCTTGTTTCCATTTGTGCCTCTTGGGGAAAGGCTTTGGACTTAGTGCTCCAACTAATTTTCCATCTAGTACTGCAAAGGAAATGACCAAACAGATTAGGAACTAAGAGAAGTTATATTGAAAATCTTCATGAGGAAATCCTTATGGGCTTCGCTAAAAGATGGTGAATATTTTTCTCTTTGTAGTGGTCTACTTCAATTTAAAAAGCCAGTAGCGTTGAAGATTTTCTTTGAATTCATTTGGGCTCTGAAAAAGCAGTATAAAGTTGGCAATTTATAAGTGTTTTTAGCTTACCAACATTTTGTTTCTGTTCCTAATCTTTAGTTTTAGAAAATTAACAGACTTATTGTGGCTAAACATTTACATAACAGTGTTCCGTTTTTAATGTGGGTGGAGGGAGTGAGGAGGGATTTTGCTCTAACCCACCACCATCTTGGTTTTGTCAGCATTTTGTAAGAATCAAAATCTGAACAGGACCAGTCAGGGCATGAAGACAATTTCTTGAGAACCCTCTAGGGATGTTTGTGTTCTGGGTATTCTTAGCTGTAAAAAATATCCACTTTCTGGAATTTGATACAACATTGTAAAATGATTATAAATAACAAAAAATGTTAAAAAAAATTCACTTTCATTTTGTGAACTTTTTTTTGTTGTTAGTCCCTGCACTGTTTTGGCGGCCAAAGTGCAGAAGTAGTCAAGAGTTCAGGGCCATTGTGAATTATTCACATCTTTATTTAAAGCTGCGTGTGTGCAAGGCACTGTGCTAGGCAGTGGGCATATGATGGTGAGAAGCTGCCTCATTCTTTTTCCCACAGAACTCACATTCTGGAGACGGATATTAACTCATCAACTTTGCTAATGCGTGTTCATGTGGGTGGGGTGGAGGAGGGGTGGGGTTTAGGCAAAGGGCTCAGAATAGACAAAACCCAGCCATGGGAGTGGGTGTGATATGTTCAAGAAGGCTGGCTGTAGAAGAGAGACTGGAGTCAGAGGTACAAAGTTAGGGCTGTGAGGAGAGAAATGCTTGGGGCATGCTAGACCATATTAAAGACTTGAGTCTTCACCTGAACGGCAACAGGAAACCTCAAAAGATTTCAAATAGGAGCTGACAAGATGGGATTTTTGTTTGGGGGACATATTAGGTAGTTGATAAGAATTCATGTATGTTTGTTGGATGACCGAATGGATCTGTAAAAACACCGTGTTATTAAATCAGAGAAAAACTCCCCCTGGGAGGGAAGAACATAAATTTCTACCTAAAAGCAGTCAGAAAGTAGAAAACAACATTTCATAAATTTTACATTTCAAAAAATAAAACTGTTTACTCTTTATAGCAAATTAGGAGTCATTGAGAAGTGGTTTGCCCGAGGCCATATAGTAATTTGGTGGCTGATTCACTACTGCCCCGTTCCATGAGTGAAATTGATTTCTTCCTTACCCCTTTCCTGCTTCCCCTGCTGAAGCTTTGCAGATAAAGGAATCAAATTACTCTTCAGCTCTCATTAGAGCTTCTCGAAGTGTGAGAGCTTCGATTGCAGCCATCTCCTTGGTACAGCTTCTGTCTTAAGGATCTCCAGCCCATTCCAGGAGGACGCAGTCAGGTCTTGCTGATCTTCGAGTTCCCAGCCTTTAAAATAGTGCAGAGCCGTCAGCAATGGCAAGTGCGATGATTAAATTAGCGCTGATAATATTAGCTAGACTATGTATCGGCAACAGGGAGGAGACCAGCTGGACGAGTCTCCTCAGCTCGTTTTGGCAGAAGAAGAGTGGAAACTGAAGTTGTGTAGTGTTGATGAAACTTGTGGCTATGGGGAATGTTTTTGCCAAGAGATTGGCAGTTTTTTTAACAGAAATTTCAGAAAGCGAGAGATTTCTGAGTAATATGTCAATCACAGGGAGGGATCTGTCATTTTCTGGCAAGTGAATAGGCCATGGGAATTTTTTACCTTGCCTACACTCACTCTTTTATGAATTATGAAGTATTATTTTTTCCTGGAGCCATCAAGAATGGCAGGGAGGAGGAAACTCGTCCATATATTCATTCTTCCTTTGAGTGTCTCTAGGGTTTTCGGTCTCTGCCTTTTTATCCCTGTCTCTCTCTGTTTCTGTCTTCCTCACTCTCCTCCTAGCTGCTTGATAAGAACCCTTTGTAGCATGTGCTATAGGATTTTCACCAGGGTGCTCTCTTTGCAATGGTTTGTGATGGGCTGGGGCAGTCTAGGAGTGGCTGGTGGGGGTGATGGAGGTCAGAACTCTAGTTTGGTGAGGGGCCAGGCCCCTGGGGAGGTCGATGGGCAAGTGCTGAGTATCCCAGGACACACAGGAAAGATGCAGAGCTCAGCGAGGGGGCTGAAGGGTGGATGTGTTGTCAGGCTGAGGAGACCTGGGAGGACATGCCAGCTTCAGCATAAGGAGCAGTCAGCCCGGCCAGATGAAGCAGGTAGGCAGCTGGGAGGAGGCTGGCAGGAAGTTAAATAGGGCAACAGGAGGCAGGATGCTGGTCTCTGCTCTGCTGGCTGAGCCAAGGGACCCAGGTGGGGACTGAGAGGACCAGGCCAGCATAAGGGGCAGGGATGAGGAATCCCACCCTAGAGGCAAAGGGCACCAGGGCTTCAGGCCAGAACCCAGAGACGAGAAGAAGCAGCTGATGCTTGTACAGCATTGAGTTTGTACAGACATTGGTTGAGCACTTTGTTCTATCAAGGCTTTTAACCTGCACAATAATCTTGGGGTAATCCTCATTTTACAAATGAGGAGGTGGAGGCACAGAAAGTCAGAGTAGCTCACTGTGTGTCATCTAGCTGGGAAGAGGCACTGGATATGTGGGCTGCCTGGCCCCAGAGCCCCTCCTGGTAACTGCTCCGCTCCAAGGTATCCCTGTCACACCATGCCTGGGAGTACCATTCTCACAAATTGCAGTGTGTGTGTGGGGCAGAGAGGGGAGTGCTGGGAGAGGGGTGCCCTGGGAGTTGGGCGATGTAGGCGGCCCTGATCCCATACTGCTTCCTTGCGTGTGTGTGTGTGTGTGTGTGTGTGTGTGTGTGTGTGTGTGTGTGTGGTGGGGCAGGGGTGGGGCTTGGAGCTGGGCGATGTAGGCGGCCCTGAATCCATACTGCTTCCTTTGTGTGTGTGTGTGTGTGTGTGTGTGTGTGTGTGTGTGGCAGGGCAGGGCGGAGCGGCTTGGAGCTGGGCGACGTAGGCGGCCCTGATTCCATACTACTTCCTTACAAAAAGGACTGATTCTTCCCTCTGCCTTCTCATGTGCCAGGCACTTTCTCTGTTCCTTTCATACATTAACTCCTTCAGTCCAAAACTCTATTTTTTAAAAAATTTAATTAATCAATTAATTTTTAATTTTTTTCATTGAAGTGTAGTTGAGTTACCATGTTACTTTCAGGTGTACAGCAAAGTGATTCAATTATACATGTACATACATACATACATGTTTTTTTCTTTTCAGATCCATTATATGTTATTACAAGAAATTGAATATAGTTCCTTGTGTGATACAGTAGGTCCTTGTTTATCTATTTTATATATATACTATGTATGTTTAGATATAGTAATGTGTGTCTGTGAATCCCCACCCCCTGATTTTTTTTTTACAGTAGTTTAAATTGGTTTTTTTTAATGGTAGTACAATCAGTTTACAATGTTGAGTCAGTTTCTGGTACACTAGTTTAAATGTTTTTATGCTTTAATAAAATGTCCAAATGTTCCATGTCTGTTTTACATTACTTTTTTTTGAAATCCCCTACTCTCTAATTTATCCTTCCCCACCATTTCTCCTTTGGTAACCATAGTTTATTTTCTATGTCCATGAGTCTGATTTTGGTTTGTAAATAGAATTTGTATCATTTTTTTAAGATTCCACTTGTAAGTGATATCCTATGATATTTATCTTTCTCTGTCGGACTTACTTCACTCAGTATGATAATCTCTAGGTCCATCCATGTTGCTGGAAGTGGCATTATTTCAGAACTCTTATTATCTCCATGTTACCAATGAGGCCCAGAGAGACTTAAGAACATGCGCGCCTAGGTAGTAAGGTCTAACTTGAAACTCGGGGGACTACTGAAAAGGGAATTGATCACACTGTTTGGTTTGGTTTTGCTTTCACTCCTTTGTCTGCCCTGCTGAAACCACCTGTCTGAAGCACATCAGGGAGGAAATGGGGGTTACAATATTAACGCTCACAATACCATACAGGTTTCCAGACGCAAACGAGTGGATACGCACTTGCAGAGAAGAAGAGGGAGAAAATCATCTAGGTCGCTATGGCCACTTAGCAAAACTTAAAGACGAAGAGCAAAATAATCCCCAAGGCTGAACTGGCAGGCAAAGGCCTTGGGCTTCTGTTCTAGCCCATGGAGCCAATGAGAGTCCAAATACTGGTCCTTTGTCTTTTCCCTGACCTCACAGAGTCCTGCTGCAGAACACATAACTACACTGGCTTAGGAAAGTTAAATTCTGGAGAAATCTGGGTGGAAAATTGGATGGCAAAATTTCCGTTTGTTTCCAAATCTGTACCAGTTGTCTTGACCGTGGCTATCTAAAACTCAGAGCTAATCATCTGGTTCTTGGCTTTTCCCTCCCTCTTCTCCTCCCTTTCCAAAATGCTTGTACTTTGTGTTCCATGGTCAATTCGTTAGGTTTGCTGTACCACAAAGCCCAGCCCAGGTAAGGAAAAGCAACTCCATGTCCCTAAGTCTGAAGCCAATAAAAACTAACTGAATGTTGCCTTGAGATGCAAAAGAGCTTCCCTGATTTGTTGAGGACCATACCATTTCCTCCACTGAACTGAGCTCAGTTGAGACATTTGTCAAATTGCAAGAACAACCTCTGCACCAAGAGGTTGGAATTGGAGGGTGGAATAAATCATGTGGAATTTAGAAAATAGAATCACACAGGCAATGCCTTTTCATAAGGTCTTTGAACTTTGAACTGTTGATCGTAATGAGAGATGAGTTGAAAGGAAATGGGTCAGAAACACAGTCAGCAGAGCAACCTCAAAATGGGAGGCAGCCTTTTGGGGGCTGTATAGTTTTGGAGGCTACTCCAAAGGAATGAGAAGTAGGTGAGTTACTGGGAAACACTGACACAAGATAAGTCTCTAGCTTTGCAGACTGGTCCTCACTGTAGCCTGGAGTGGGAGAGAAGTAGACTCGGGGAAGGGATGGTTTCTCTTTCATCCTCTCAACCAATGACTGGACTGGAGGACTCTTCATATCAAGACCAAAAGGGTGACCATCCCTCTTGCTGCAGTGAAATATGACACCCTTGAGATCTGGCCCTCAGAACAGAGACCTGATGGAATCCCCAGGCCCTTTCACCCAAAGCTAGGGGCTTGAGATGGTCTGAAACAGGCCTAGGAAGCTCCCAGGGACCTCTCGCTACTTCTCAGCCCACTCTCACTTCAGAGAATCTTGGGACAGAAATAGTCAGTTCCAAGATCCTCTTGGAGTTCCAAGTTCACTTTTCTGGGAGCTTCTCAGAGTTCCTTTGGGGAAGTCCAGGCTGAGTCTCCTGCCGGCTTCCTCTGGAATCAGCCTGCATATTGGGTTGAAACCTTTAGTGACTTGTAGGTGCACTGCTTATTCTATGTAGATCCAAATGCTAGGGGCAGACTCCCCATTCTATTAATTGATTTTTCAGTTGTCAGCTTGTGGATGACCAAATGACTTGTGTTTAGAGAATTTTTAGAATGAGAAGAGTGGGAAAAATAGGGTTCTCCTATCAAAGTGGCCTCTTCTTATTTTTGCCAAATTCCTCCTAGGAACACACCCACTGCTCCTCCTTCCTTATCTTGCAAACACCCTCAAGATGTGAGTGGGAAAGGAACACTTAAGTATAGAAAATGATGGCTTTGAATATAACAATTTAACCTTTCTGAGCATTAAAATGAGGGCTGGATTAGGTGACCTTTGGGGTTCTCCCACCTCTCATAGTTTGTTCAGTATTTTTCTAACCGCTTGGTAAGCAGGCATCTGTTCTTAGTCCTTGAGGGTTTGGGTATAGGGTTGCTGGGAGTAACCACAGGCTGCTTTGCTTGGTCTGGGGCTCCCTCCTGACCTCTCACCCTGTGTCAGACTTCCTTACTGCATACGTTGGTATATCACAAAATGAGCCTGTTCTTTAAAGACTTTCTTTAGACCCTTCCATTGGCTGTAGGGAAATGCAGGAGAGGAATTGAGCCATGCACAGTTTTGCCAGCAGGGAGCAGTTTCTCACATCTTGGTGAATTATGGAAGTGAACTGCTTCTCCCCCCATCTCCCTGCCCCCCTAATTTAGTTTCCTTTTTAAAGATATTCAGGAAATATCTATACTCTCAATTGAAATGGTAAAATAAGGAAATAATCTGGAAAATCTAAGGAGAAAAAAAGACCCTCTTGCCTCGATTCTGGCTGAAGTATCACATGGCTATAATTATAAATTAAAGTAAATTTGAGCTTACAAATCCTTGGACCCAGTCCTCTTGCTTGATGGAAGGGAGAGCTGAGTCTTACCTCGGAGGTGACTTGCTCCAGGACACACAGTTGTCAACATGTAGGGTTGGCACTGGGTCTCCTATGGAATCCTGCCAATTGTACCCATCCTCTTCTGCCATTCTCCCCTGGTGCAGGCCCAGATGACATTCTGTATGAACCCTACCATTTTCGGGTTCTGAAGGACAGGTGAGCCCCCTTGGCATCTTTTATCTTTGAAAGGATTGCTGCTGTTCCACAGGTATGCAGCTGTGATTCAAAGAACTTAGTGGGTCAGTGCAGACCTGGAAGACCTGTGCTTTGTTCAGCAGTTGCAGCTCTTGTGTTGCTTTTTGTGAGTCAGGTTTGTTCCTTTAAGAGTTACTCTTTTCAGAGATACTGGCTGGAAGGACAGGCCTCATTTCCTAGGTCCAGGGCCAGCCAGTTACTCCTGTGCTGAGTTCCCATGAACTGTAGCCAATGCCTTCCAGCTGACAAAGCAGGGTTGTCATTGGTAAGTGTTTATGTTGCACTTTAGATTTGCAGAGTTCTTTCTCTGAGTTCTTTCTTACCCCAGTTTGGCAGGTGAAGAAACTAAAGCCCATAGAAGCGGTGACTGGTCCAGAGTCATCCAACCAATTAGTGGGGAAGCTGATGCGGGACACAGCCTGTGAGTTTCTGGGTCATTGCTTCACCCCCGTGAGTCATGCAGCTTCTCTGGATTATGTTCTTTGCCCCCTCACCAACTTCTTTTTTCCAAATTTAGCTGGCTTCTTTTACAGTGAGCTATAGAGCTCTCATGTTTCAAAGCTGCAGTACCTTCTTGGTTGACCAGAAAGCTGAAAGTACCTAGGTAATCTCTAGTGTGGGACCTGTCCTAGGTCAAATTGAGTTGTGGTGTGGTGGGAACAGAGGAGGGAGTCCGAAATTTCTGTTTGGGTTTTTGGGGAAAGATCAGTGCTGTTTTAGGAATATTAAAGGTCTAAGCATTGGAGGGGAAAGGATTTAAGCTAAACCACTGGCTGTAGCTTAAAGGCGATTAAAAAAAATCAAACCAAAAAGACATTAAACATTTTGCATCTAAATAAAGGCTTCTGAGAGCTTTTGGCTTCATTTTCAAACTTCACTAGTTGGGTCACAGAGGTTCTTTCTTGCCAGTGAGGCAGAGAGATTTCAGTGAGAATACTGAAAACTTTTACAGTAGAAATTCGCACAAGAAGTTCTACCATCTGTTTATTTTATTTTTCTTTTATCTTGGTTTAAAAAATTTTTTTTAAATGACTTATTGCCTGCTTGACTTAAATTGCAATCTGTTAAGTACAGATGTTGGCTAGAGATTAGTATCTGTTCACCTGTCTTTACATGATATTCTCTGAAAATAAAATCTCTCTGCTGCTCCTGCATCCCCCTCCAATTGTGAGTTTAATTAAGAGATGAGCAGTTGTGTTTAGCGTATTCACTAGCCTGCCTTTCCCTACATACCAAGCAGCCTTTTAGAGACTGATAAGTGTTTATTGCTGAACTCTACGATACAGGCGAAATAGGAAGCAGCTCTTTGCCTGGTAGGGTGCTCCGAGTGGCCCTCCGCTCTCCGAGGGAGCGATCTTCAGCTGACTGAATCAGGGGAGCTGAGCCAATCAGAGGCCGCTTTCCTCGCTCAGTCACCAGTCTGTGGTCGAGGAAGGGTTTTGCTTTTTTTATGCTCTGTATTGGGAAGGCAGATAAAATGCCAGGTCTGGACTGCCTCTGGGGATAACCTCACCCTGTGTGATGTGAATGAATAGCATCTTGCCTGGTAAATCCACAGGAATTGATAAGGCAGGTGCAGTCCTCCCAAATAGGCCTTTTCTATCTTTACCTCTAGCTGTGGCTTCTGTAGCAATTTTGTTTTTGCCTTGAAAGAGGTGCTCTGGATTATCAGACCTCCATGTATGACAATTTGTACCTGCATGGAATTGAAGACTCGGAGGCTGTAAGTATTTTCATAGATAGCTGATTCCCTCTCCCCTCCTCTTCCTCCTCCCACTACCCCCCCCCCCCACCCTTATTTCTTAGGCAACGCAGGGAACATGGAGCTGAAAGCCAGCATCATTCGGGTACTTGCTGGCTGCTGTATGAATGTTCTCTGTGTAGTTTAGAGTTAACTGAAATAATTCTTTATTATATAATTTCTCGTCAAGGGAAGAAGAAATTAGGATGATAACAGAGGCATCTGAGAGTGTAAGCTGTCTGGATTTATACATTACTTGGTTCACGTTTGAGCTCACGGGGTGAACTGCTCCTTGTAGACTGGCTTAAACTATGCAGAAAGTGCCTATGTTTTCCAGTAGCAGGGTTCACAGAAGAGGCTCATTCATTATGTAATACACATTGTTTATTGAGCTAGCATGAATGGAAGTTCCTCAGCTGTAGCTGTATTATGTGCTTTCTGGCCAGACAAGTGGTGCAGATCTCCTGCTTCTTTGTTAAGGAAATCAGATGTGAAGGTTGTGGTCATATAACACCCCAGTGCAGAGGCAGAGAGTATGTCCCTGTACTCTACCCTGGAGCACCAGAGTAGGCTCACGTGTGTTTTGGCTTACAAAACTGGACTCCTTTCCCTCCATAGGTCAGGCTCGTGTAATCTATGAAAATCAGGATGAAAACGGTTTTCAGAAATCCCTAAAATCATCTGATTGCTAGCTTTTGAATACAGGGTAAAGCTGATTACTGAATCTTTCTTTTATTAGTGCTAGTGGTAGTTCTTGATTTTTCATCAATTATACAGAATCCTTGCAAGGAAGAATGATTTGGGGTGCCTAATGGGACCTGCTGTGCGGAGCCTGAATTTTATATGGGTGCACTGCCATACATGTTGCTACACTTGAAACGGGAATGTGTTATATAAGGTTCTCTGGCTAAACCACCAAATAAACAGATTATAACAGGAAAGAAAAAAACCTATGCTGTACGTCAGTGCAGACGTATGTATCAAATGATGTGCTGTCTGTGAAAGATAGAAACCTCTGTTCTGATAAGGCATTCCATTTTTCCTTCCTGTCTGTGTGTCAGCTTCTAACTCCAACTCTGTTTCCGCAAAGTCTCTGTGTTGCCCAACGTGCTGCTCCTAAATGATCAGACTGTCAGTGCACTGCAAGAGACTGTAGTCTGAGACGTCGGTGGCTGAAATAGAGGAGGTCCACATTGACTGGTGGGATGGGAGGATGGAGACTGCAACTATGGGAATTGAGTAAACTAGAGACCTCCCTGGCTGGGTCCTTCAGGGGAGCTGATGATTTCTCTGGCCCCTTTGCTCCACACTCAGTTATGAAACATGTGATGCCTTATTGAATTGTAACTTTTATTTTCGACCATTGGTTTTCAACTAAAGTGGATTGGACTAATTGCAGCATAAACAGGGTATGTGAGAAACCGGCTGCTCTGACCAGAGTCGGCTAGGAACTGATGTAGCCAGCACCTGGTTCTCCAGAACTGTGTAAATTTTGGATGCACTGGTTCAGAGGGGAGCCATTATAAGTATGAAAACAGTTTTTTTTTCCCCCTTTCAGTCCAGCCTAACAGGACGGCCAAGCTTTTCGGGGGGAGGTGCCGAGGGCAGTGATTTGAGCCAGTGGTGGTGGTGGATGGTGGGTAGTGCTAGGTACTGCAGTGCTGTGCTCTTGGTGACTCAGTGGTGGCCGGCAGGCTGAGAGACTTAGCACATCTGCAGAAGCAAGGAAGGTGGGGAACCCGAGGAAGGAGGAAAGGCACCTGGCCCACCCTCAGTTGCAAGTAGGGGAGGCTTTCTAATGGGTGGGCTTGGAGACGTATCCCATAAATCAGAGGGGGAAGGCAGAGGTGTTCCGAGGGGTGAACTGTCTCTGAATGCTCATTTAAGTTTATTTGTTTTTATAAGGAAGAATAATGTGATGTGTTACCCAAGATGGTGTGAACAAAGCTTCAAGCCAGTGGAGAAGACTAGGCCTAAATAGCTGACCTGGTGAAGTGAAACATAAAGCCACACCTGGAGAGCCACATCCTCAGCCGTCTTTCCCAATGCCAATGCATTTATGGCTGTAAGTGTGGGGTCTGCCCAGATCGAAGCAGAGCTCTCGGAGCAGGTCTGGTGGATAGGTGTGGCGAGGCTTTACCCAGACGGCCAGCTGTAGTCCGAGAGTACACAGGCACTAAAAGCTGAGTACGGCACTTCCCTGGGGCGGGGGCGGGGGTTGGGGAAGCCACCCACATATGTCCCACCACTCTGTGCAGTTGGAAATGTCTTTGTGGGGACTGCGGGGTTTAACCCCTGATAAGTGATTATCCTGAGTGCGTT
This sequence comes from Camelus dromedarius, assembly GCF_036321535.1. Lineage (NCBI taxonomy): Eukaryota > Metazoa > Chordata > Mammalia > Artiodactyla > Camelidae > Camelus > Camelus dromedarius. The sequence goes on along the minus strand of NC_087439.1, from coordinate 31,456,962 downwards.
CACACAGTCAGCCTGTCATAAAATCATCTTGCCTGGGGACTGATATTTTATTCTGAATAAGAATAAAGCGTTATTGTACACTGGAAGCACCTCACCTCCCCGCAGTGTGGGAGAGATTCTGGTACTGTGATGTGAGATTTTTCTTAAGAACCTGGTCCAGCGGTAGATAGTATACTGCTGGTACCCTAGATTTTTGCCTAACCTGTGTATTTCAGGTACCGCGTATATAAAGAGAGAGGAACAGGGGTCGCGCTGGAACACACTTAAGTCTGGGCATTTTAGATTCTTGAGTCCTTTGGAGCCTTTTTGGACAAATCTGTTAACTTCTGCTCTGGTTTCTGGGAGGGTAGTTAAGTGTCAGCATCATTTAGGATTAAAGGAAGTGCAAAAGACCTTTCGGTGCCCCACAGCAAGGCTCCTCGCAGAATGTCACATCACTCCTTTTGTTGCCTTGACATGGATGATGGAGTGTGTGACTCCTGAACGGGTCCATACCCAGCCCAGATCAGTTGCATCAATCACGCACAGACTCTCACAAAGCTGTCTTCTATGGGAGGGGTGCTCCCTCCCCCCCTTCCCGCTCCCACTGGGTCTTCATTCAGGTCTTGGTGGCTAAGATACTTTTCACTGGCTGGGCCCCCAGTATAGACTATGTATTTTTTATCTGATGCACAATTGATTTTGGTAGATCTGCTCTTTGGTATACATGTTTTTGTAAATAGATTCATTGTGTCTTTTGATGTTTGTGAAATCATTATAAGAGCAATTTTTTTTTAAGGGGGGAGGATATAGCTCAAGTGGTAGGGTGCATGCTTAGCATGCACAAAGTGCTGGGTTCAATCCCCAGTACCTCCTCTAAAAATAAATAAATAAATAAACCTAATTATCTCCTCCCTCCCCCCAATTTTTTTTTTTAAAAGAGAAGATTTTTTTCATTCAGCAGAGACAAACAATAGGAGGGATATTCTTGTAGGGATAAATGGAAGGAGTGGATAAGTAGGAAAAGTTGCCTAAAATCCACCCAGAGGTAATTGCTGTTAACATGCTACTGTGTCTCCTTTCAGACTGTTGTTGTGTATGTATGTAAGTATGTCCTTCTAAACCTGCTACTGTGTATTGTATTCTGTGAAATCGTGTTCTCACTCAATAGAATATTGAGTGCACTAGGACTAGACTGGCCTGTGCAGGAGATGCTTTGCGAAATTTAAAGCTCCTACGTGGACCTTCTGGAATTTTGAGCATTTTAAATGAAATACAGATTGTTAAGAGTATTTTGTAAAGTGAAGCAAGACTTAACTGCTCATAAAATTAATAGCTGATTCTCTGACATAATTTGTTCCATTTCCAAATGCTTAAATCTGAAAGTATGTAGAGGGAGAGACCTGATCTTTTTCAATAAAAAAGATGATCAGATCATAATTCAGGGCATTTGCTAGGGAGGAAAATACATTCTTTTAAGTGTTTGCAATCATAGAAAGAAGCCATAGTATACTCATTAATACTATTAGAAATCTTAAAGTGAAGGTAGATAGATTTTCACAAAATCTAGTGTGTATGTAATATCTGTGTGTATATATTAAAGTGCATTTGTAAATTATATGTACCTCTATATTATAAGGAGAACTAGATGTTAATTATTTAAACTATTCATTTTCTATAAGCTGTATACCTATGTATGTTTGTCTAAATGTCTGCATACCCTCAGGTGTACACACACTGTACACCCTTGTCCATTCACATACAGTCATATATAGATGCTCCATGCTTTGCCAATTGATGGTTAATGCTAAGTGGGAGATTTCTGCCATAGAGCTTTTGGAGAAGGCAAATTGACTGCTTTTGACATAAAGATACCCAAGAAGGGTGAAAGGCAACACAACCCTGAGAGAATAAAGGATTGCCACTTTCAAAGATATAATAAAGTTATTAAATATGAAGATATGTCCTTGCGCTTGTTAGAGAGGAGGATGAACTTCACGCAGAAGGCTTCGTGTGTTTAGGGACCTTTGGAAAAACACTCCAGGGATACTAAGGATTAGATTGCTTTTGGAAATGTTTAAACCAGAAGTCTTTATGGTTTGATAGATCAGGAGATCCTTTCTGGGGTCAGAAAATTTTTCTGGCCTATTTGTAGAGAATGAGGCCTGTTCTATAAAAGAATCCACCACTGGCCAGAGAGGAAAACCAAATGCTGCTTAGGGTCTGTGTAATAAATTTGACTAAGAAAATCAACTTGTTTTATTCAGCTGAGCGATTTTGGTGTTTGGTGTAAATGATGACCAGAACCTTCTCTTCAATCAATCAATCAATCCTTAGCAATGATGGCTTTCTAAAATATATATTGAAACAATTTCTAGTTGTAATTGTCATGGAGCTAAAGAGAGAAGTTCCTTAAACCTGATATGAACCCGTGAGTTTACCTCTCCAGGGTCAGTCTTGCCACTTTCTTGGTAGTTTCCATTTTCTGGTGACATTGGGAAGCGTTAGGATCTATCCCTTCCCCTCCTCAGGGGCTTCTGTGTCTGCTTTCCTGCTGGTGTTCTACTTCCTGTTAGATTGTGATGAGTCAGTCAGGACTTTACAATATGGTCTTGTGACTCCATGTGTGCATAGTGAACATGACATTATTCTGCAGTGCAAGGTGCTCCGTAGGGAGGTCTGCAATAATGATGAAGAAAGCATGCTTTTAGGGTGAAGGTGGAGCGGCATCACATTGCCTTAGCTCTTCCCTTTCCATCAGAGTTCAGCCTGAGTCTTCGTTCTGTGTGGACTGTTCTCATTCAGTTCACCATCTCCCTTACACATCTCTTGCCCAGGTAAACTAAGCTACCCAGGGAGGACAAGAAAACAGAACTGAACTTGTCATTTTTTGTTTTTTTGTTTTTCCTTTTCCCACTACAATAATCAAGTCATGAGCTCCAATTTCCATAAAGCTCAGTTTAAAATTATACCAAGAAAGCTGTGTAGATATGGACTCTATATGCTGATCTATATCAGGCTGACTTAGGTGCCTGTGATGTGTTTGCATCAGGCCAGGAGGACTGTAAAAGCAGCTGCACAAGGCAAGGCCACATGGAGCAGGTGCATGGGAGCCCCCTTACTGAGGACGGGGCACTTGGAGTGTGTAAACTCAAGGGAGTTTACAGTTCATATAAAATAATGGCAAGGGGGTTGGGAGCTGTAGAGTTTTATACGTTGGACTTTGAAATTTTCAGGACTTTGAAGAGTCAAAGATAAAACCGTGTGGCCCAGACAGAAGGAAGGTGGCCCAGATAGCTCACAGGGCAATTTTTGAGATCTAAATAGACCCATCCTTGTTCTTGCTCTGCATTTGTATATTCTTTTATAGCACAAATGTGTGGTTTTAGTAATAAATATTTTTCTCTCTTAAATGATGCCACAGTAGCCTATCCTATGTTTTTTCCTTTTGCATCTATTCTTAGAAATATTGAAAAGTCTTACATTTAAAACAGGATGTTTTGAATTTGCTTTCATTCCCTTTTCATTCAAGGAAATTGATCTAAGATAAGACATCTTAACATGAGTATTTGGCAGCTGTCAATTATTCAGGAGCTTGATTGTGTAGTTTGTGAATAACTAGTTCTCTTATTTTGCCTTTTTTCCCCTATTATTCTGGAATCCCTCTCTTCTTTTTAGCTTGAGCATCATATAGGAAAGATTCTGACTTTCAATGTTATGACTCTATTAGCAGATTTGTTGAAAAGGTCAGTGAGTGATAAGGTTATAGTTAAAAGTGTATCTCAATCTTTTTTAGCCTCCATAAAACGGAAAAAACTTTATCTTCTACTGAGCATGTCTCTGAGCCAGGAAAATGTTGAGTTTATTTTTTGTACTTTGTATTCTGAAACATGTATCTGTGGTGTACTAGTGTTGTGATTTGAGAACAAACACTCAGTCAAGATCATCAAGGATTAAGTCTTGGCTCCCCACTTCCTATCTTGTGGCCCTGGGTACATCTCTTAAATTTTCTGGGCCTCAGTTTCCGCATCCCTGAAGCGTCAATAATAATGGAACCTGCGTCCTGGGTGGTTTTGAAGACTAAATTAGTTAACAGGTGTAAAGCTCTTAAAGCATGTAATGTTTTCTGCTGTTATTATTGTTATAATACGTATAATGAATATGCTTATACTTTTGGGAGCTAAATGTATCCCTTCCTCTGCAGGTTTTGATATTCCCACCAAATCCTGTGGTTTATTTTCGGAGTACTCTCATGGTTTTTGATAGTGAGTTCCAAAAATATAGTGGTTGACGAATAAAAGAATGCACTCATCTCCTAGGGCCTTATGATTAGTTTGTTGTATTTTGATTCAGAAGAGGGGATGGTAGAGTATAACTGAAAAAACGCTGTAAGTTGGAGATTCTTTGCTACTTTTTAGCAGTGACCTTGGGCAAGTCATTTAATCATCCTAATCCTCAATTTTCTTTCTTGCAAAGCAAAGAGGTTTGACTAGATAATTTCTAAAGGTTTATTCACATGCAAAATTCTGTTGCATTTTCTGATAGGCAGTTTCTTTCTTTGGGATACAGATGCCACTGTATGCCATTTGCTTTTTGACATGAATGGGTCAGGATCTGGACCTTGAGTCTCGATGTCTAGCCTTTTCAGAATCTTTGAAGGAGGAAGGTGTGTGTGGCACCTTTGAGTGGACTTTGAAAGGACTAGATGTTTGAAAAGGGAGATTTTTAAAATTTTAGATTTCTAACTCTAGAAGCCAAAAATGGGTGCTTTTTCTATTGCTCATTTGCTTGCCAGTACCCATGGTGTACTTCTAGCCCATAGTGAAATACTTGAGTCTCATCTCTAAGCAAAAAAAAAAAAAAAAAAAAAATCAAAGGCAGAAGCTTTCTGAGACGTAAGCTTCTCCTAACTCTGACTGATGATCCAGGAGAGAGAATTTTTCTTTAATTTATCTCTACCTTTCCTTAGTTGTACACTAGGACAGTGTTGACAAAAAAATCTTTAAGTAATTGTTTGGTGATTGTTGTGATGTTTAATCATCATTAATGTTGATTGTTAGATGTTTTCTTGCTTTATAAACTTTTCTCCGGCTCATCATTATTTGGGGGTGTGCTAAAAACAACGATTAGTCAATAGGAAAACTGCAGGAATAGAATACATTCTAGGAGATATTCATGATTTTTTAAAAAGTCATTCGTTACTTTTAAGAGAGGCGACCATGCCTGATCTGTTTAATTTTCCTCTAAGATAAAGTAAAAGGCTACAAAGATGAAAGAGTCAAGAATATTTACTTTAGCCCCAAATCAAATATCCCCTTAAATATGGTTTGAATGAAGTAAGAGTTGGAGGCAAATGTTCATCATCAGGCTAGAAAAATATGGTGACTATCATGCTCAAATAGTTAATGAGTAAATAAATTAGTTCATTTCCAAAGAGTCTAATTTCAAATGCTATCCCAGAGATGAATGTCTTGGATTTATTTGATTCAATGGCTCTGTTGATCAAAGGGGTGGGATTAAGGACTTATTTATTAGATTTTCAAATCATCTCACATTTGACTGTATTGTTGTTGCTTAGAATATAGGGGTGGGATTATATATTTATATTATTATGGGTGAAATTGGTAAAGTAGGGAAGCACAGAACGTTTCTTAATTATCATGATGTGCAGGGCCCGTTGTGAAGTATGAGAATCCTGTGGAGTAAAGTAAGAAGTAGAACCACACGGGTCACAAAAGACTAGGGGGTACTTGATTTTAAAAAGAAAAGATCACTGAATGGTCACATTTAATTATTGGTTAACCGAAAGCCAAAAATTTGGTACTTGAAACATGATGTATCTTCCTAGAGTACCAATGTTAGTTTTCTTCTATACTATAAAAATTTCTAAAGTCATATACTGTATTTTATTGATTATAAGGCATACTCCCCCACCCCCCACGTTTTGATACATCTGAAGTGGGGCTACATCTTAAAATTAATGGTATCTCATAATTTTATCAGCAGTTTTCTCCCTGAGTGATACATAATCTAATGTTGAGTCTTGAATTCATTGGTGTCCTAAATTCAGTGAAATGAAGATTTAGGAAACATTTAGAAAAAAATATTTAAACAATACAAAACCATAGAGTGTGAAAAATTTGTCTTCCTTGACCATCCCCCGACCTAGTATCCTCCCCAAAGGTAGCTGTTCTGAACAATTCAATGGGAATCCATTCACACCTTTTTCCTATATATTGACAAACATGAATATTTAGAAAAACATATAAGCATACATATCCTATTTGTAATTTTAAAAAACATAAATGAGGTTATAATAAATCTTATTCTGTGACTTGCTTTCTTCACCTAAAACTATACATGGATGTTTTTCCTGATAAATTTATTCTTTTAAATGACTGAATGACATAATGACTGGATAATGTGGAATTACTGTACTGAGTTTACCCCACTGATAGATTTAGAATATTTCCCATCTTTTAATCCTGCAGATCAATGTTAGAGTTAATATTCTTACACATGAATCTTTGGGTTTGCATGGAGCATTTCCCCAAAATAGCTTCCTAGTTCACATGAGTACTTTGCAAGATTTATAGATTTTGGTGAGTATTGTAAACCATTTTTATATTCAAATAAATATAAACATTCTTCTTTAATTGAGAATAAACCAAATTAGCTCAGAGTTTTAATGTGAAGTGTAAGACTTTCAAAGAACTTTCGTGATCAAGGAAAGCAGCTTTAGGCTGTGGCCTCCAAGTTCCATAAGAAGAAATTATTTGCTCTCTGTTGTAATAATTTGGTTTTTAAAAACCCACAAAACCTTGTGGAGTTGCATCCACCCCTCCCCCACCCCGCTTCATTTCATACATGAAAAACTGAGGTTCAAATCGGTTAGGCAACTTGTGCATAATGACCCAGACAGTTTGTGGTGGAATTGGCCCTAGAACCTCCTCAGATCTCTTTCTGGAGCAGTGTTCTTTTTACAATGCCAAATCCTGAGGTTAATAATGTAAAAAAAACTGGAATAAACCACGGAAGTTACTATGAGCATAGCATTTTGTACGGTGCTCTCTGGACAGTTAACAGAGCAGTTGGGAGTTGGGAGAATCTCCAAAACAGAACAGATCACTCACTGACCAAAATGGTGAGACCTTTGTCTAATTTGGAGTCCAGGGTAAAGTCTCAGTTTCTTTCACGCTTTTTTGTTTGCTATTGCTTTCCACTATGGTTTGAAATCCCCAGTCATTGATGGATTAAAATGATAATGCATCCATAAAACATAGACGAACATTAAAAACTCAGTGCTAGAGAATGTCAGGAAGAGATTTTGTGTTTTAGGAAAACGTCAGAGTTCTCAGCATTTGTATACAGGTCTTGACGACACTGGCCTGTTGATGCTACATCTGGCCCTAGCCAAGAACCAAAGTTCCATTTTTATTCTTTCTCATGTTCAGTTCAACTCTATGAGCTTCCAACCCAGGAAAACATTTGCTTGATGATGTTCAGTAGTGATATTTTTAAAAGGTAAAAAGGACAGCAATATTTATAAAAGGTAAAAAGGAGATGACATGTTCTGAGTAGGGGGGATGTTTTGTGTATCATTCAGAATCTCTACAAAAAACATAGTGTTCTCGAACTAGGACAATTTGAGAGGGTTTAGTAATCCAAAAAGGTGTTGGTGGAATGTAAGGAAACCACAGGGGAGAGTATAATCCCCCCAGGGCTGGTAACTAACTGCAGAGCTGTTACCACCCTTAGGCCCAGTGGGACCAGAAAAGAGCATTGTTATGGGAACCTAGGAAGGCTGAGTCCTGGCAAGAAGGCTACCTCGAGAGGGATGCAGCTTTCCCTGTTGGGGGTATAGCCAGCCTGAGGGCATCTCGTGGGGAGGAAGCTAGGGGATAAATACCCTAGTCTCATTCTCCTCCCTCATTCTGATCTTCCCCGGTGCTCCGATTGGCCAAACCCAAGCAGAAGCCGAAGAGTAGAGCTTACAGGTCAGCCCTGCAGTGCAAGAGCAGAGTGGGGAGGAGCAGAGGCTGACCTGGAACCACCTGACGCTGGTTTCATCCACAGTACTCATAGGCCTTGTCTGAGTATATTCGTGTCAATAGATAAAGCATGCAATCTGAGATATTCCTAAAACACTACTCTGAAGATGCTAGTGAAACTCTAAAGGTGCTGCTGTCAGTCATTTTCCATTGGAGATGTGTGCTGGCTTTCGTGTATGAGAATAGTTCTACTGAAAATGGTGACCTGGATTTTAATACTGTTTTTGTTTTTTTATTAAGATTTGGAGTATTTCGACAAGGTCTGTCATTGGGAGAAAGCAAACCAAAAAAAGTACTACTTTTGTGGAGAAAGCTTGAGAAGCTAAGCTGTGCATGCTTCCACGATGATACACTAAGATCTCTGCAGATAATGAGCAGATACAGAAAAGCACGAATGAGACCAACTTGTGGCTCAGCTCTGCTCCGCTGTTATGGCCAGACCTGAATAATTCTTAGGAACCCTTTTAATGTCATTACTTTGTGATTCCCAGCACATAAAACAGTGAGAGGGTTGGTGGGAATAAGGATTAGCATTGTGAGATTTTTACAGTTCTGATGACAGACTCCTTATTAAGAAATGTATTGACTGGGTGGGGGCAGGAATGCTAAGAGGAGCATGTCCTTTACAGTGTTAAAGCAGAGCTTGTTTTGCAAGGTTATAGGAAGCATATAGAAAAGACTAGCATGGAGGCCAGGCTTTGCCACTTTTAGTAAAACTAACAGACCTTGTGTGTCTCCATGGAAAAGTCAACTTGACTGCTTGCTGGTTATGCAGTGTAAAATTTGTGAAAATACATTGAGTTGCACGTATATATGGCATGTTTCTCTATGTACATTATACTTCAGTTAGAAGTTTTGGAAGTCTTTTGGGGGGAAATAAGTAAAACTATTAAGAATCTGGAACCTGGAATAGGGTTTTGGATTAGGATGGACGTAATGAAGACCCTTGCTTCCCACTGTTACAGCTTGTGAAATGGGGAGGGGGTAGATTCTCACATGACTGTGCTGGAGGTCCTGAGTTCAGAAAAGCACTAAGCCTCGACTGATGCCTTGGCCAAGGATGGGACACATGATTCGTCACTGGGAGATGGGAAGACCATGCCCTTACAGGGTCTGGAGCAGAAGGTTCTCTCATTGGTTGACGCTCATCTTGGCCTTTTGCTTCATCGCCCTCCCTAGGACAGATTATTATAGTGGTGGTTACGTGCCATTTACAGCAGATGCCTCGCCTCTCTGAAAATGACGATTCTTAAGGTAAGGAGGACTCTGGGGAGTAGACTTTCTCTCTGCCTCCTGTATTGTCTGCAGGGTCAGAGCCAGGCTGTTTTCAGTGGTGAGAGCTGGTCCTTATGCTTACAGGATTGTGCCAGTGCATCAGCAGAGAGCCAGTTCAGGTGATAAACAATAAAATGATGATTGCCATGAGTTTATGTTGAAGTTTGCTTGAATTAAGTTCTAAGGTTCAGATGTTTACTCTTGGAAGGGTGTGTGCTTGGTACCTGGTCATACTCAGCAGAAAGGTGCTGCCTAAGTCTTTTAATTTGTGTAAGGAGCTGCCTTAAAGCTAAGCTGGCATACATATTATGGGAACACTGCTTGAGTGTTTTCATTTTCAAAATTTATGTACTTATAAAATAACATACATTATTTTTAGATATTTTTTCCTTATATTATTTTTATAGCTTTAAGTCTTTAATTATTGCTAGTGCAGAGTGCAGTTTGTAGGAAGGGTGAGGTAGATTTTATAATTGAAGTACACTGTTACCATTTGTTATTTAGATGTTTTCATCAGCTGTGGTATTTCGAATGCTCTGTGTGTGTGTGTGTGTGTGTGTCTGTGTGTGTGTGTGTATTAAACTCCTTGGAGCAAAGCTATAATATAAAGAACTATGCAAACTATGCAAGATATTATAACTATTAGGATTTTATTAGGACTGAGTGGTATGTTGATAAATATGAATTTTGCCCTGGTTTTGAAACATACACTGGTATAAAGATAGCTTAAAAAAAAAAGAGTTCTTCATGCCACATTCCAAACTTAGTGGGGGTGAATTTCCCAAAAAAAATTTCAAGAGAAAGGAAATGAGAGAATACAAAAAAAGATAGAAAAATAACAAGGAAATGCATAACCTAGTTTCTGTGAATGTTTTGATTCATATCCCTTTTAAGTAAAATATGTTCTGACTGTAAGATGTGCAACTAGCTGTTAGACTTTTCATTTGAGTGTTGCATTTACATTGCATTTACATTGCATTTACAGAAGCTGGCTTTCAAAGTGCTAGCCGGCAGCCAACTTGGATACTGAAGATTTGTCTAACTCAGTGACTAGTTTAGTAGAAAGATATCTTGAGGACTTTGTGGGGAGAGCACACATCAGATACCTTACTCTGGAAACTCAGCCAGAATTGTGTCAGATGTGATATATCTGATTCTTAGGGTATTTGATTTTCACGTCTTATTTTAGGACTTGCAAAGATGTTGTGGACATAAAACCTCAACTCCACATACTTAATTGAAAATGGATAATTTTGAAGTTTGAGACTGACTTCCTGGAGAAAACTTGGGGATATTCATCAGGCTCTGGCTGTAAACTATACCCTTTCTTTAGAAGTGTAAAAAGCACTCTTTATCCCGTAATCATTTATGTTAAAATAACTTCCAGGATCCCCCAGCCAAGGATATTGATAGACTCTGCAAGTGTTTCCCAATTTACTGACCGGGGCTTCCTCTGAGTCATGGCTCTCCAAAAAATTACTGGATCTTTCTGCAACACTGGGGGACAGATGAGACACTGACGGGTCGTCCTCTTTATTGTACCGACATAGTAACACTCGGCCTCTGGTTTCAAAGGAGCCCTTATTGTGGATCAAGCATTGTCTGACTGTTCTGCAGAACATGTTTTGGGGAAATTTATTTGCAGGAGGTAACTGGGAGCTATTGAAGGATTTTTAAAACAGAAAGTGGTATGATCAGGTGTGCATTGGTCAGGGTGGAGGGTGGATTTGAGGAGAGGGAGGATTCAGGCAGGGAGTCCAATTAGAAAGCTCTCGAAATAGTACAGGTGTGAGATGATGGAGGCCCCAACTAGGGCAGTAGCAGTGGGAATAGAGGAGGAGGCGAACTGAGAAATATTTAAGTCATAAATGCAGCAGGTTTAATACCTAATTAGCTTAGGAAGGGAGAGGAGTCTGGTATGAACCCCTCCACTCAGCTTGGGTGACTGACTGGTTGTGTGCTGCTGAGATTGGGAAACTAGGCCATTGCTTCTGATGCCTTTTGAGTTAACCCAGGGGAGCTCTGGTTAGAAGCTGTGTCCATGTTTTGAAGGCTTCAGTCTTCTAGCTGTTGATCTTGGTTCCTGGCTCAGAAAATTTCTGGCTTCATCCCAAGGTTGTGAAATAGTTTTGTTCTGGAGAGTGAGGACCCCCAGAGACCCAGAGCTGGCTGCAGAATAATTATGTTCTAGCTCTCTCCATTCTGGACCCTGTACTCTTCCTGGTACACCCTTTTATGTTATATCTGGAAACCAGAGAGGAAACATGCTATGTTCCCCCTAACCTCCGACTTGAGGAACTTCTCAGCAAAGAAATCTTCAAATTAATTTTTAAATATCTCCCTCCTTCATAAATGAGTATTATTCCAAGTGACAACCAGACTACCAAAAAAGGACATTTGAGATATTGCTTAGAGAGTAACCAGAAGGAAAAACTATTTTAAAAAATATTCCCTTATATATGCTTCTTTTTCTATTAAGAAGTAGATCTTAATATTTTCCCAGAGTATCTCCTATCTCTTAATTTTGTTAGGCGTTTCTAGCTGTCAACTTAGTATGTCCATCGACAAATGTCAAAAAAAAAAAAAAAAAAGGGTCCCCAGTCAAGTAAGTTTGGTAATGACCACATTCAGTGTCCCTTTCTTAAAGATTTGCAGCACACAGTAGGCCAGTAAAGTCTCTTAGCATTCTGTAATCAGTAAACCAGTTAAATTTTATCTAACTCAGAGATATCCTATTGTTATTTGACCTCAGAACCCATTTTTCACCCGAGAAATGCCTGTTAACTACTTAAAGAACTGGTATTCTGCAGAATGCTGCTGGGGAACGGCTTGTCTAATCATTTACACCACGTCTCATATTTGCTGGGAACAGTCTCAGCATTTTGCAGGGTGGGATGCAGCTAACATTAGATAGATGTATATATTCCTGGGCCTTCCCCTCAGACTTTGGTTCCCTAGTTTGGGGCAGGACTTAGGATTTGCATTGTTGACTACCCGCAACATACACAAGGTGATTGTGATGTAGGTACTTGAGAAGTACTGGGTTAAATCATTGTCCTGATCAGCCAGTGTTTGTGACAGGGCACAGTACTTCGAGTTTCCCTTTTTTTAGGTCTTTGTCCTAAAAGAAATGTGTACTATCTCCCTCTGGGTGGTAGGCCCTTTGAAGTAGGAGTGTCTTTCTTATTCCTCCCCCTAGCCTTGCTTGTCTGTGTGCTTGTCCCAAGACAGACACTCAATAAATGGTTGCTGGAATGAATTGAATTTCAGTAACCCTAATTCCTCCAGAAATCAGGAGGGACCTCGGGAATGGTCGGAAATGACTGAACATGATGTATGTGTCAGGGATTGCCAAGGGACATGTATACATATATCCTTGACCAGCCATGCAGTTATTTTTTTCTTTGAAAAAAATCGAAGTAAATTTTAAAATAGAGGTTAGCAGGTCTAGGAAATTAAAAGAGCTAGAGTGTGATAAGGGAAACTCAATCTTCTTTCCTCGTATTTCCAACTGGGCTGTATTGATTGTAAACCAATGGGTGACAATTTAAGTTTCCCTCCCAGGCTAGACTCCTAGACCCTACTCCCTGGAGCCCCACTCTCCTAACAGGTTGTTTTTTAATAGCAGCTTTATTGAGATATGTCAATACAATGTACCCATTTAAAGTATATAGTTCAGTGGTTTTAGTATTCTCAGATTTGTGTAAACCATCACATCCCCCTAGAAAGAAACTCATACCCATTAGCAGTCACTCCCCACTCCCCCACAACTTCCCCAGCTTTAGGCTGTCTCTGTGGATTTGCCTTTTCTGGACATTCATGTGTATAGAATCAATCATGCAATATGTAGCCTTTTGTGACTGGCTTCTTTCACTGAACATAATGTTTTCAGGCTTTATCCATGGTGTATATCAGCATTTCATTTCTTTTTATTGCCAAATAATATTCCCTTGTGTGGCTATAAACATTTTATTTATCTGTTTATCCATGGGTGGACATTTGAGTTCTTTCACTTTTTGGCTGTTAAGAATAATGTTGTTGAACACATTTGTGTGTGTATATGGAACTTAACAGTTTCTTGACCAGTCATTATGAAATGTAAGCCATTTTTAATAATTTGAGATATATTAAAGATATGTTGAAGATTCAAGATATTTTTGACTCCTGCTCCACTGATCTCTGTGGCCCCTTTCTCAGCTATTTCCAAGCAACCCTGCTCTAGGCAGTGTGGTCCCCTCACAGTTGCATGTGTAGACGGTGCTCAATCTTAAGTACAAAGTTGTGGACACTGTTCATTTCATGGGAGAAGTTCCACCCACTTTTACAGCTTTCATGTCGCACAAGGTTCAACTCTTACTCTACTCCTTCTGTGAGGCTATTGCCAGCATTTCCAAACTCTTTTGAATTCCCGTGGCAGCTTCTACCCCATTCACCTGGGGGTTGACCACCTGCAGCCTCATATGGCTTTGTCACTGTTTCTTGTGTCTGTGTCATCTCTCTGCAGATACAAGATGTGGAGGGCAAGGATCAAATTCTGTCACTCTTTCGTGCCTCCCTTCCCCCAACCTCAACTGCATAAAAGAGAAATTAATATGAGAGAGTGAATGGATGCTATAGCTCACAGCTTCTATAATATCAGTGTTCTCTGTGCATAGTCAAATGAAACTGGTTTGCACCAACTAGTGAGGAAAGATGAGAGTCATCAATTAAACCAGGTGCAGCTTCGAAATTGCGAGAGGCTCATTTAAAGAGTTGCTGACTTGTCACAGAAAATGCTGAAAGGCGTTCTGTTTAGAAAAAAATCTTGTCTGAACATCGTATATTCTCTTCATTTCTTCTTACTTGTTCTCATTTGCAAGGACATGTTCAGGGACATTGTCTTGAAAATAGGATTCTTGAAACTTCCTCTGTTTTATTTCCCGGCTCAGATCATAATTTAGCAGCTCTATCATTATCAGAGACATTATGTCTGCGATGGCCATAGACCGTCATTTCCGTGACTTCGCAAACAAGGTCAGTTCTTTGAATGAGCCCCACGTAAACGGACTTTCTCATGTTAATCTCCAGAGCCAAATGGAAACCAAAAAGGAAAAAAAAATTGTTAAAAAATTAGAAAAGTGTGATTTGAAATGAAACAAAGACATTTTAGTTTTTGTGGCACACGGCAATGAAAATTTCAGCCATTTTCCTATAAAACCTTCTCTTCAGATATTTCTCTGTGGATGAGAGTATTAAACAAGCCATCCCAGTTCTTTCTTTACGAGCTCGTTATGAAAAGTTTTGAGGAAGTAATTCTGCCTAAATAAAATGACTATTGCATAGCCTTAATTCTTGTGTGGTATTGAGAAGAACTATGGTCTAGGACAGTAGCTGTTGGTCACTGCCACCCTGGTTTAGAGCGAGGGGCTGGCTGAGAATTGTGGAGGCAGACTGTACATTATAGTGATGCTGTGGCTGTTTCTTATTAGGTCAGGGCCACTCTAATTCGCTTGGTCACAGCTGTGATAGGCAGAACAATGGTAGGTCCCTTCAGAAGGAATGTGTCTTTGGATCCCTGGCGTCATTCATGTAAAGACAGGGGTCATTTGGGTGACTTCCTTGAGTTCCCGCTTTACAAATACGTTGACATGTTTGTTCAACAAACAGATGGAATTTGTTGTGAAGGCTTGAGCTTTATAAATTAATCCTAGACCTATTTATTGGTGGCTTTTGTACAGGGCCAGTTATTAAATCAGAACGTTACCAAAGAATTGTTGACAGATGTGTTTTTTTTTTTTTTTCCTGAGCATCCAAACGGACAGTTAGTGAGTTACCAATGGCATGGCTAACACTGTACTAGGGGTTGTAGTTCTTATAAGAGCAGTAGAAGTAGATGCTCCCAATATGAAAATGCTTAAAGTCAAGTAGACCGGAACCATGCACATGAAACAACCAGGAGGGACCACAGAATAGCAGAATGGGCTTTATTTTTGCCAAAAGAATTGGATTCACCATAGTGCTTGCCATTTACTAACTGTTTGTATTTTGGACAAGTTATTTGCCTCCCTGACTCTGTTTTCTAATCAGTAAAGTGAGGATAATAATAGCCTTTAAGTGTTATTGTGGTGATGAAATCAATTTAGATAGCACACATAAAGAGCTAAATAAAGTTCCTGGCACATAGTAGTTTAATAAAATTTGGATACTATGATGAATTGGAAGACAGCTTAGGGTGACTGAAGTCAGGTTCTGGAGGTTTGGTATAGAGTGTAAACATAGGCACAAAAGAAATTGGGAATCATAAAAAGATTTTGGAGGCATGAAATTAGTCTGAAATTTTATAAAATTTATAAAAATTTATATATAAATTTATTATATATAATTTATAAAAATATAAATTATATATAAAAATTATATTTATAAACATTATAATTTCATAAAAGTGATAATATCTAAGCCAGACCACTGTAACTATGGTAGTAGTCACTCTGTGTTATGGGCCAAAATTATTAAGTTCTCTATGTGAATTTCTTCCCCTTAATTTTCAGTTATCTTATGATGGAGATACTTTTATCATCAATTTCCTAGGCATAGAAAAGGTTAAATGATTTGTCCAAGGTCACACAGCTGGTAAATGATGGGTCCAGAGTTTGAATCCAAGTGTCTGACTCAGAGTCGCTTCCTACAACAGGGAAGCGAGGGGTTAGGGTGGCTAGAAAGGCGGAGATGGCAGATCAAATGAAGAAACAGAACAACTGGAGAAAGGCAAGGCAAGGTATTGGCCAACCAATAAAGGTGGAGACATGCTGGTTGGTGATGAGGCCTGGCTGTGGGACCCAAGTGTTTGGATGGGTTTGTAGACACAAGGGAGCCACTTCTTTGCATGTGGAGGAATCCTGAGAAGGTGGTGGTCTCACCTGACCACATCTGCTCCATTTGTGAGTTCTACTGATAATGACTGAGCCACTTCATTGTACATTTCCTGTGTCAGGACAGAATCTTTCATCTCTTCTGAGTTGTTCCTTAATTTTCTTAAGTTTAGGGCAGGAATTGCATTCCAGTACCCCATCTGCTATGCAGTTTCTTCTCGGAACACACCCTGTTCTCTCTTCTCTACCAGCCATTTGTGCACTCATCCATCTATTCATTCAGCCAGGTCTGAACACTTGAAGACTGTGCTGGCAAAGTGATGAGCAAAGCCAGGAACTGTTTTTCATCCTTCTCACACAGTTCTCTGAAATGTAACCCCTATTCCTGGGAATATAAATGTTTGAAATATTTTTGAGAACAATGCCAGAATGTGAATCGACATGCTGTTAGCTTTGCTGATGTCCCTACCCTCCAACCCTCCACCTCCCCTATAAGCAGTCTTTTCTGTTGAAGGAATCAGGGCACTGATCTGCATTCTGGTGATGCCCCTCTCTTTGGAGGGAGAGGTGGGGTGAGCGGCCCTTTAGGTCCTGGACCAGCTCCTTCTGCGGTCCTTTTGTTCGGGGCCTCTAGACTCCTATGGCAAGTTATTATCCAGTTTTAAATGTACCCTCTGCCTATTTACACTTCCTGTGTGCTTTCTTTTTAAGTGTCTGGGGTACAGGATCCACTTTGCCACCCTCCCTGGAGATCATCTGTCTACAGAAGCGGGGTGTGGTGAGGGGACAGGAGAAAGAGGGAGGCTCCTGGGCAAGGGGGACTCTCAGAGAGCTTTTCCAGCCTGTGCTTGATGGTCTGTGTTACACACAGAGCTATCCAGAATTTCTATGTTTTATAGAAACAATACTCCCACCCCTCCGAGTCCTAATTCTAGCTGCCTCTTTCAAATAATAGTTACTCTCCATTGAAGACCTACTATGAACCATGGATTATTTGGGGGCTGATCTGTATGTTACTGGTGCAGCACACAGGCAGGACATGGCTGGTGTCCATCTTGATTGCATTGCTTATTTTCGTGTTTATTGTGATTAGTGGGTATGGGTATCACACAAGTTATCCAACAACCTGAATATTGCTCTGCACTTTCTGGATACTCTGCATGACATGTATCATTTAATTCTCACGTGAGCAGATGAGGTACAAGGTAGGTGTAATTATCCCTATTTTACAGATGAGAAAACTGAAGTCTAGAGAGGGTAGGTAATTTCTCGTAGCCACACAGTTAGCCCGAGGGGGTATCCAGAGCCTCCAGGCCTTTCTGGTGTTCAATGCTACTTTCCAAGCCCTAGAAAGCCCCTTTTCAGTTCTTAGTGCACCTAAGTAGGGTCTTGCTGCTTTGTTTACTAGATGCAGGCTTTCAGAATGCCGCCTTTTCAGAGACTGGAGGAGGGAGGTTTAGTTAGCTTCCTTGTGCTCAGCACTCCAGCCTCCTCATTAGTCTTTTCTATTAGGAAGAAACAGAGGTGCAGCCACAGCAGAAGCCAGACACTGCAGTCTGCAAGCATCCCTCGAGCTACTTTCCCTGCTGTGCGTGTTTCTGCAATGGGCCCTGAGCTTTCTTCCTATGCATGGACTTCATCTTGTTGCCCTGATTGCTGTTCTGTCGTATTCTCCTAAACTCTCAGGTTCCACCACTGAGAGGAGCAAACTGAAGCCTGTTCTCGCTAACCTCCCTGGCTCTGCTGGCTCCTCCAAACTCTCAGCTTCCTTAAGGGAAGTTGGAGAGTGTGGTCATCAATGGCTGTGTGCTACCTCTGGAGGGCTCTCTCTGGTCAGCTCTATCCTTGTAACACTTCAGTGATCAGGACATTACGTCCTGGAAGAGACTTGGAGAATGAGGAGAGTAAAATTGCATCATTAAGTTTTTTTAAAAAATTTTTTATTGTGGCAAAATTTATGTACCATAAAAATTCACCATAGTACATTCATAATGTTGTGTGACCCCCACCTCCATCTAGTTCAAAGCATTTCATCACTCCAAAATAAAACCCGGTACCCTGAAACAGTTACTCAGCACTCCCCCCACCTTCTTCCCACTCTGGGCATCCACCAATCCTGCTTTCTGTCTCTGTGGATTTACTTTTTTTGGATATTTCATACAAATGGAGTCATACAACATGTGGCCTTTTGTGTCTGGCTTCTCTCACTTAGCAGAATGTTTCATCCCTATTGTATATATGAGGACTTCATTTGTTTTTATGGCTGAAGAATATTCCATTACATGAATATGCCATCTTCATCCATTGATGGACATTTGGGCTGTTTTCAGCCTTTTGCTGCTAAAAACATTTTTATATAAGTATTTGTTTAAGTACCTGTTTTCAGTTCTTTGTGGGTATATACCTAGGAGTGGAATTGCTGGGTAATATGGTTATTCTGTGTTTAACTTTTTGAGGAACTGCCAAACTGTTTTCCACAGGGGCTGATGTGTGGATCATTAGTTTTGTTAGAGAACTTTGGGGACAAGAAAGGACATGTGACTGTCTTTACAGAAAGTCTACACATCTTGGAATAAGACCAAAAATGTACAGTAGGATGTCTTCTAGAGACCAATACTGAGCAATAAAATATATATAGCTATATATGTATGCATGGGAGCAGAGATTTTCTTATGTCTCCCCCAGTCCATCATCCACTGGGATTATTGAGATAACCTCTTTGCTGGTCACTCTCTCTCTCTGCCATTGTCCCTTTCCAATCCTTCCCTTGGAGTGGTTTGCACTCAGAATTATCTTTTTGAAACACAAATCTCATCTTGTTACTCACCTATATAAAATCCTTAACTGGTTCCCCACGGCCTTCAGACTACATTGCAGATCCCTCTCCTCCGCACATCGGGACCTTTACACCTTGGTCCTTGCTGGAGTCTTTAGCTTCAGCGTCTGCCTCTTCCACAGGCATCATCACACCTGGACCACACCACCTACCTGTAGATCCCCAGCGGCTCATGCTCTTACATCTTCTTGCCTCTGCACATGTTCCCTCCTCTGCCCATTGGGCTAACGCTTTCATCTCCTTCCAGGCTCCACTCAAACACCACATCCTGCCAGAAGATTCTCATGGCTGCCTGGTCTGAACTTTGGTACTCCCCACTGTATTTCCATGGCTTCTTTAAATCTTTTACTAGGATCCATGAGAGTAGGGACCGTGACTTTGTCTGGTTCGTTGTGTATCTCAGACACCTGCAACAGTGCCTGGCACAAAGGAGCTCTCAAAATAGCTACTGACTGAATGAGGTCAAGATGGCATTTTTCATTTTGTTTTCTCACTCTCTGATAGGTCGTAGGTATCAAATCAATGTTAGTTGAATGAAAGACAGGGTGGAGGGGAGAGGAAGGGGTGAGCAAGGGAGGGAGGGAGGAAGACAGAGGGAAGAGAGAGAAGGAAAAGAGGGAAGAAGAAGGCAGGAGAGGCAAAGAGAAGACAAAAAGATAAAAAAGAGAGAGGATAAAAATTGTGGAATGAATGAAACTAGGGAAGGCAGGGAGTAGATTGGCCAACAATGCCAAGCTTCCAAAAAATGTATCCGTTTATTCTACAAATTTCAAACTTGTTACATTAAAGCACATGCTTGCGTATTAGAGGGATAGGGTGCTTCAAGTCTGGGAATGAATGCCCCCCCACCCCACTCTGATCTCACCCCATTCCATGTCCATTCTGCACGTGACCAGGGCTGGGAGAACTCGTATTTTCCAAATCTCTGAGGGTCTAAGACACTTGACAGGAATAGCTGCTTCCTTTAGTCTCATCATCTTTTTAGTCTGTTTTGGGGACCTCTGGGTTAGAGCACATAAAGAGGCATTCGAGATCAAAGCAGGAGAGGCTGTCTCCTGCACTGCTTACACAGCAAACGTTATATAATCTGCACTTTGCCAGCAGCTGCTAGGTGATGCCGCTACCTTCTGGCTCTGCAGCTAAACAGGAGAAGCTCACTTAGGAAATGCTGGCATGGGGTTAGGATGGCTTTTTAAATTCTGGTCTCTACAGAGAAAATAACACCAGGTTCCTTCTTAGTTTCTCGTAAGGGATTTTTAAGCAGCTAATCCAAATGCGATAAATGTGCTGGTGACACTCGCATCCCTATCCATATTGCTTTATGCATGCCAAAGAGGGGAGGCCCAAGAAGGCCTGAGCCAGTCACTGGTCTCCTAGGGGCCCGAGCTACATGGAGCACGAAAATGCCCTCACCTCCCTCCTGCAGCCCCGGCCCAGGAGACTCCTCAGTATACCACTTCTGCACTCTTTCGCTGGCCTTTTACTCCCCTGTTTTAAGGCTACTGTTACTTGTTTCTGTAAACCAAGGACTAGTCAGCCAGCAAATTGACAATCTCATCACAGTGATTAAAATCTGATCCCGTGGGTCTCTCTGCTGGGCTCTGTGTTGGGACAGGTGCCTGCAGAAAGGGCTGGGTGTGCTCAGGGATGGAGGGGGCAGTTGGCAGCACTCACTCCCAATTAGAATCTTCTGCTGGCAGAAGCCAAAGACCTCATGGCTTTCTGTAGATCAAAGAACCTTCTCCTTACAAAGGGAGCCGTGAAGTCAGTGTTTCCTGAAGCACCTCTGGGAAGTGCGTAGACATTTTCAGGCCACTCAGGAGCTGTTTCTAAAGTTGTTTAGTCTCTGTGTGATCCAGAGCCCTTGCAGCAGCGATTCTCAAAGCGTGGTCCACAGACCCGCACTGCAGTAGAATCCCCGGGGAAGCTGATTAGGAAGGCAGTTTCTGGGACCCCCTTCAGGATCCACTAGGGACAGGGAGGAGCACCACCTTTAAAAGCATCTCAAGGAGGGTATAGCCTAGTGGTAGCAAGGAGGGTATAGCCTAGTGGTAGAAGGCTTAGCGTACATGAGGTCCTGGGTTCAATCCCCAGTAATTCCATTAAATTAATAAACCTAATTACCTCCTCCCTCCCAAAGAAAAGAACCAAAAAAAAAAAAAAAAACAAAAACCCACAAAAACCCAAAAAGTGAAATGATTAAAAAATAATAACAAAAAATAAAAGCACCGCAAGTGATTCTTTGCATGCTGGATGCCAGAACCACAGGTTTACAGAGCAGCAAATTTGAAAGGCAAGCCCCAGGCGTCGCCTGTTTACACACCTGTGGAGTTCCTTCCCTGTATCTCGCCTGGATGACCCCCCTGGTTCAGAATGATGTGACCAAACGCACAGCACCTGCTGCTGGCTGTACACCTACTGCTGGCTGTAGAGGGCACTTTTGGAAATCTGATTTAATCCATTCTTTTCAGCTGGGTTGCTTTTTCTGATGACTGCTCTTTTCTTCTCATTGGCCACATACAGAATGTTTTTCATCCGGTATCTCTCCTTGGGGGATTGGACTGAAATCAAATCTCAGGCTGTGAGCACATGTCACACCAGGATCGGTGGCACCGGGCACCAGGATTTACTCAGATTTTGTTTTCTAAAGGACTGAGAATCACCACAGTCCTTCAGAGTCCTCATCTTACTTCTATAAGGATCTATAGAAGAGACCTTCACAACTGTAGTAAAGAACCCTCCACCTGAGGATGGTTTCCGCTAACATGAAGAGGGAGAAGCAGCATCTCCCAGGGACTGTTGTTTCCTTCCTTTTTCCCTCCTCCTTATTGGGCAAGTTGCCCTCTTTCCACCTCATTCTGCCGGATGCCAAATGCTCAGCAGGAGCACTTGGCTGGTCAGGACACACCCTGAAGCTCTGATCTCCTCTGACTGCTGATTACCCATCAGAACTGATTTGTCATGTGGCTCGTGTTATCTGAAGTTTGCTACCTACGTTGATGATCTAATTGTAAAGTATTAAGGAATGCTAGTGGTTCAAAACAACCCAACTACTCTCTGACAACATTTGCATCTCAGTAACAACCTCAGTGAAATGAGCAATAGAGGAATTTGAGGCTCCTTAGGGCAACCCCATCCCCGTTTGCCAACTTGGGAAACACCTCCATCCCAGGCAAATGAGGACGATTGGTCTCTAATGTCTCATTGAGGAGCTATTTGATAATAATAACAATGGCCTTGACAACTAATATTTGTATGGTGCTTTGTGCCAGGCACTGTTCCAACTTCTTTACACATATTAACTCATTTATTCCTCTCAGCAACCCTATGGCTTTGTACTGTCATTATCCCCATCTTGTGAATGGGGAAACTGAGGTACAGACACATGTGCCCAAGTTCATGGGGAAAAGAGGCTTCCTGAAATTTCTTAAGTTATCAGCCACATGTATGCCTGTTCTCTGTGTAAGGCCACCCTGCAAGAGGTAGTCCTGGGATAAAATAGTCTTAAAAACCTGAATGTTTTTCCTCATGCCATGTGGCTTTCCTTTCGATGAACTTTCAGTTTCGTGGAAAAGGTGAGAAATTGTTTTAACCAACATATTCATTGAGACACCTGCAGAAACTTACTTGGTACTCTCAGTCTGGGCTTCTCTGTTACTAGAACCCCCAGTAAATACTAAACTTAGTCCCAGTGAGTGAGTGAGACACCAGGTGAAGGTATTAAACACTGCCCAGGTTATTGACCATGGAGCAGGAAAAGATCTACAGCTGGCCTATGATCTCTGTGTTCGTCTGCCTGGCCTGCAATAGCAAAATACCACTTAAATAAAAGAAAGTTCCATAGGCGGAAAGTCCAGGATCCCGCTGCCAGCAGGACTGGTTTCTGGGTAGGCCTCTCCTCCTGGGTTGTATGTGGCACCGTCTCACTGTGTCTTCACATGACTTCCTCTGTGCATCCCTGGTGTCTCTTTCTCTTCTTCTAAGGACACCAGTCCTATGGCATTAGGACTCCTTATGACCTCGGTTAACCTTAATTGCCTCATTATTAACCAACTACATTAGGGGTTAGGGCTTCGATGTATGAATTCTGAGGGACACAATTCAGTCCGTAACAATCTGGAAGGCAGAGCTTCTGACTTCAGGGCTTGGTTCTGTCGCTCGCTGGTTTGCCTCATGAGTGCTTCTAAACCTTCTTAAATTAGTAGTTCTGTACAGGAGCCTGAGACAGTGGTTCCATTCCATGGAAAATGTGGTATAGTCTCACTTGGGCACAGCTTGCTTATGCTTGGGTTTCCCAAGTCCATAGCTCAAGACTATGGGCTGTTGTGTGTGTGTGTGTGTGTATCTAACTGGAACTTATAGCTGTGTAACATAAAGTGATTATAGCAGAGGAAAATTCCCTGGGGAGCAGAGCTAATGTAGAGTGACTGAATGGGTGCCTCTTCCACCATAAACTGTTTCTTCCACTCTTGGTGATCTTGGAGCACCAGACCTTGGACCTGAGGACAGCTGTGTTTGGCACAGCGGCTCCCCCTTCATGGTATCTTTCCTTTACTGGTTTTCAGACACATATTGTTCAGGGTCTTGTACTCCTCTGACTCCTCCTGTATCACCTTTACGGTCATCTCTTCCACCTTGTAGTCCCTTATACTTGCTCTTTCCTAAGATTTAATTTAGACCTTGATCTTTTTCTCTTTTCTTAGTTTCTTCCTTGAAGAGCTCTTCTGTTTCTCTGCTTTAGCCATCATCTTTATTGCAGTAAATCTTGAGTCTTCATCTCTGATGTATCATCCTGTGTCTAAGACCATAACTCCGATTGCCTACCAGCCACTTCCACTTGAGTATCTTGTCATCACTTCAGATCCAGTGCCTCAGATAAGCTGATGCCTTTACCCCATCTCCCATAAGTTGCTAATGACTAAATCCTGATGGCTTTTCTTTTTTTATGTCATTTCCTTCTCACTCCTTTGAATATTGACTGGGTGCAGACCCTGCTCCCTCCTAACTGGACCACTGCCACAGCTCCATTTCTGGCCTCCTGGCTCCCAGTCTCTCTCCTTTCCATCCCATATGCTCCTGCAGAACTGTCTTCAGATACAGTTTTTATCATGTTTCTCCCCTGCTTAATACTTTACTCTCTTTTATCCTCCAGATGAGACCCGAGGAACTCTAATTTTGATGTCTACTGCATTCCTCATCTCTTTGAATCATAGGAGCTCAGTGCTGAAAGGGACCTTACCAGTCTAATCCTGTATCTGTGTGGTGATCCATTACCCTCACAGACTATGACTCACGAGCAGCTCCTACAGCTCTAGTCACAGGTGACGTAGGGAAGCACATTCCCTCACACACTGTAATTGTCAGAAAAGTCTTTCTCCAATACAGGTAGATTCGAAGTCTCTCTAATAATTGTCTGTTGGCCTTAGTTCTGCCCTTTTCCCATCTGCTGGTATTTATACACAGTTACCATGTGTTGTCTTCCCCAAAGGATGTGCAACCAGTGTCTTCAGATGATCCTCAAAAATCCCTTACCCTTCTGGTCCTCTTCTGGAGGCTCTCCTGGTTGACACTGTTTATCCGAACATGAGACACCTCACACTGAACCTATATTAGCTTTGGTGGAGGGAGAGGCTAACATGGATAATATTAACTTTATAGTCAACTAAAACCACACACCCTTCTAATTATTATTTGTACTACTTTTAAGTCAGGCCTCTCATAACTGTACGTGGGTAGATTTTTTTCCTCCCAGAAATAAATACCTTTATCTGTATTAAATTTCATCTTGTCCAGTCTGGCCATCACTTCAGCCAGAAGAATTCTTTTTGAATTTTCTATCTGTCACCCTGTGTATGAATGTTCTCTCCCAATGTTATGGTCAACCATGAATTTGATCATCAATGCTATTTGTATCTTCAGCCAAGTTTCTGATAATGACATTTTGGGCAGGACACAGTTTGGAACCAGCAGCACAGCTTGACACATGATGGGCATCCTGTGTTCAGGCACCTGCACATCCATCTAGCCCACAATCTGTATTTCTCCATCATCCGATTGACTCCGTTCTGTGGCTTGATGAATTCCAAATAGCATTTCTTATAGCCATATCAGAAAAGAAGAGCATGGAAATCAGGATGACTTCCTTGTTATCCAACATCCACGCCATGTTCACTGTCACTTTGGGGCCTTTTCCCCCCAACTCTTTCTGCTTAAAAGCTCCCCTTTCCCACCTTTTATTTATATTCATAATACTCTCTTTAATGGCCAAGAAGCCAGCACTCATCTCCTCCCCATTAATTCCAGGTATTCAATTTTGCTACAGTTTAGCCCTTGCTCTTAAGGGCTGTGCATTGTATGTACATTGTTTGGTATTACATTTATGCCCAGAATGAAACATACATTCAGGAAATATTTGTTGGATGAACAAAAGTTAGTCTTGTCATCTTGCTAAGACCATAACCATAAACTCTTGATGGGAGGTGCTAGTCTTAACAATTTTTTTCTATTTTTATATTACTCTGGAGAAATTCACGTAACATGAAAGTAATCATTTTAAAGCAAACAATTCAGTGTTTTTTTGGGGCAGTCAAAATGCAGTAGAGAGGCAGCTGAAGGAGTCTTTCTTCCCTAATGAGTCCTGGTCTGGCTTGGTTCATTTGATCTCTTTCTATGGAGGTAGTGAATGGAAATCTACTGTCTAAGTGCTCCTTGCTTATCCAGAATTCTTTGTCTCTGAAATAATAGCATGGGAGAGTCTAATACTTGCAGAAAAAGGCTTCCTTTAGTCCACAACTTAGAGTTTCCAAAAATAAAACACTGGCTATGCTTATAGATTCATTTCAAAGGATCTGGGTAATTAGTCATTAGTCACAGCACGCTGATGGAGGAAACCGATAGATTATTACACCAGGTTATTGTTAGCAAATGCCTATTTTAGGATTTCTGTATGGTTCTGGGCCAGAAGAAGAATGCCACAGCTATGGGGACCACGATGAAACCATACCTCCACACATCTCCTAAGATCCTTTAGAATCACACCGCTGTTAGAAACACAGCATCTGGCAAAGGCATTTTATCCCACTTTAAACAGTTCATACCACGTAACTCTCCCTTGTCTTCTTTGATGCTTGGTAGTTGGCAAAGGGTTTCGGTCTTCAGGAGCCAGTGAGCCTGGTGGTGGTAGGATTGTGCCCATTTATAGATGAAGAAATTGAAAGAAAAGAGAAAAAAAAAAAAAGAAATTGAAGCTCAGATATGACCAATATCTTGCCCAAAGCCCAACAGTTAGTAAATGCTGAACCTGAGACTTAAATTCCAGCCTGTACCTCCCAAGCCTTTGGAGGCCCCCAGGACACATGCAGCACTCGGATTTGCCCCAGGTTACAAGGAGTCAGTGGTCGGAAACCTGGCCTTCCACTCTAGAATCCTGTCTTGGAGAAGCAGTTTAGCTGAAGATTTCCATTCCCTCAACATTTATCCGTTTCCTGCTTTTTTACCATGGTTCTTTCCTTTTCTCTCTTCTGGTACCACTTATACATTTTCTGTCTAAATCCTCCTCAAATTCAGAGGGTTCTCTGTAGGAACATTGTTGAGGTTCTAGAAGGCCTTGTGTTGTGCTGTGTGGTTCTAGGTCAGCACTGTGTGCATCGCTTCTCCAGTGTGTACAGTAAGGACTCAGAACACTGTTTATAAATATCATGTTAACTAGAGAGAGACATTCTCTTAGGGAAAAAAAAACTGGATTCCACTGCTTACTGATTTGCCTTTTTCTTGGGCATATATATACATGTTAACACTGCTAATCATGTAGATAAGCTAGGAATTGTTATTTGGGCAAATTTTATTAGGCTGGAACAATTTTTTTCTGGATTGATTTTCGAACTAACAAGAGTATAATTTAGGAGTAGGACAGATTATTTGATATAAAATTCACAGCCAATCTTATCTAAGAGGCTAGGCTTTTTTACTTTAAGAAATGATATGAATGAAATGATTTTTTTCCTTCTTCGCTTCGTAAGTCCTTACATTTGTGTAGTATATTTTTGCTTTTCTAAAAAAACTTCTCATCATAGCAGGGTGAGTTTTACCCTTGTCCGGGCCCACCCATTTTCCTTTCGTCGTGGTTTAGATGGAATTTGACCCTTAAATGGGGAAATGAACTAGATGCTCTTGAAAGATGTCCTCCAGCTTTGAAATGAGGTGATCCTGTGTGTCAGTCAGAAGTTAGACGCCGGCTTTGACCATTGCATCAGTGACCATTTTGCAGCCATCAAATAGGGCACCATGACATAAGATTCCATTGTTCATTGCAAATTCTGCGAGTCACCATATATCCATTGTCTACAGCAAAGGGGACCATGAATGACCCCAGGCATAACGCTCCCTTGGTCCTTCAAAGACCTTCAAGCTTTTTCTCTGATTTCTAAGCTAGTACCATTCCAGAATATTCTGTTTATCTTCTCCATAGTATACAAAAGCACATCGCAAATAGAAATCAGCTAAGAAAGTTTTCCTTCCTTTTGAGGGGCCCTGGCATCTCAGATGGTTCTCTTTATTCTCCTCTTTCACCTCTAGGCTCTTAACTAACTCTTGGGTAGCTGGAAAGTGAGTTGAGAGCAGAAAAAGACTTAATGTAGCCCCCTCAAGAGGTCTGTTCCTTTTCACAGGGAGTTCTGGATGATAAAGGCAAAATGAAGCAAAACTCTAGCCCTTAAAAGAATAACTCACTAACGGTAGAAATTGATTCTGGGACTGGAAGAAAGAGATTTCTGGGTTGGAGGACTGGAAGGAAGAAGGGCCTTCCTGGCATTTGGATCCTTATCCAACCTGCTCACTTACAAGGCCTGCTCTGATAGGAACTCACTGTGAAGTGTTAGTCTTCGTGGTTTCCAAATAGGAAACTCTATGAAGTAGAATAGAATTTATTCCTTGCTGAAACTGGGTTGAAAGGTAATTTGTGCCTTTTCCATGATTGCCACATGTCTCCTCTGACAAGGCCTTCTCTGATCCCCCAAAAGAAAACCTTATTCAATGAGACATATAAAGACACCAAATGCACTCTCATGAAATGACCTCCATAAATCAACTGAAGCATCTCCCGTGATTTATGCTTTGAGAGGCCAGAGAACATTTATAATCTTGAACATAGAAAGGCTTTAGAGGTTTTTAGTGGGAGTTCTTCTGGTGCATATTAGACGAAGGCATATTAGTCTGCAGGAAGAGAATTGAGTTTATACCTAATGATGTAATAGACACCTTGTTTCCCTCATGAGAGGTGGTCCAGGCTCCAGGGTTTTCCCAACTATGTATAACTGGGAGAGAAAGATGAAAAGGGGTGGAGGCTTCCACTTTCAAGTGTCAGATCTGCTCCCAGGAAGGCTGCTCTTCATCCCTGAAGGAGGCAGTCAATACACGAATGACCAAGGGATCAAATACCATAGGACACAGCAGGCATGAAACACTTGAATTCACAGATCTGAAACAACGTGATTCATTTTCACAACAGGACCCAGAGCCTTTTACTATTCTTTGTAGAATGGGAACCACTTAGGCAAAGTTATTTGCACGGCATTTCTTTGGAGTTCTGACTACCATTTCATGCTTCTTTGGCTGAGGTCTTTGGCTAAGATTCCTGGAAGAAGTGGGCAGGACCAAAGCACATTATGGTCAATAACTGTCCATTAGAACCAAAATGTGGCTTTTCATTGTAAGAAAGCCACAGTCCTCTGTGTAATAGAGTTGGCTACTCCCCAGAATGCTTTAGTCAAGGATTACTAACCACATGCTGTCTGAACTTCTACTCCTTTGAAAATTCATGTGGGCTTTCTGGCACTCAGCAAAAGCTGTTTACGTTTCTGTTTCAAATAGCACAGATTCATGAACTGCACTTTTCTCCACAACTTCAGTTTGTTAGGGACCAGATTATTTAATTGACCAAGTCTTGGGAATCTTAAAATAAGATTAATATAGTTTTGTTTGTTTTTCTTTTCAGAGTTGGCTTGAGTTCCTCCATGCATTTATACCTGTAAAGTTGACCCAATAAAAGTTTGGGAATTTGAAAAATGAGTAGATTCACTTATACAAAAAACTATAATGAAGGCTAGTCATCTTTCAGAAAGCAATCCAGATCTCCCTTTTCTAGACACTTCATATTCTTTTAAGGGAAACCTTTCTGAAAAGTTGTTATTTTAGTTGAATAAAAACCTGTCTAATAGCCTAATACTACTTCAACTCTTGTAACAATTTTCATGTCCATATTGACATCACATATTTTTGTAATTTGTAATGAAATGCAATGAATGCAAAATAATTTGAATTTTCTTGAGTTCAGCATCGGCATTCAATTAAAGTGGATGTATATCCACAGATGGATTCGTCTGTGGGGATGTGCTACAACTACTATCATGGTTGTTTCCAAAAGTTTATTAATACAAGCACAGCTTGCTTCACTAGGTTCTGATAACCAGCTCTTTCTTAAGGCATTCTGATGTTAAAATAGGAAAGTCTGCACAAACTAAAACCAAAGCATAAGTTTCAGATGTTCAGAGTTGTTGCTTTCGACCATGTGATAGTTTCCACTGATTCAGCCCCAGGCTAAGTGCTTTGGTACCTTGTCTCACTTTTACTCCAGAACCCCTTTGTGGTATATGTAATAGTAGTTGCCCCATTGCAAATGAAGAAATGGAGGCTTAGAAAATTAGTCACCCCTCCAAAGGCACAGCGTAAGTAGCAGAGCCCAAGATTTAAATCAGGATCTCTGATTCTAAAAACTCTCAACCTGTGGTTTAAGAGCTTTCCTTCCACAAGAAAGTCTTGTTTCAAACTGTACAATACTCTGCAAATGAAGACAATATTTTGAAGTTCGAATAGTGGTTCTGAGAGTTCTATCTTAATTAATCAGCCAACCAACAAATATTTATTTTTCACCCACCTACGATGTTCCAGGTGAGTTCTGGGAAGGTACAGAGATGGCTATTAACTACACAAAGGAGAGGATCACTAGTATCTTTACTTTGAAAACACGGAGCAAATATGGGTATGTTTGGTATATTCATAGTGGATGTGTATGTTTAGTTGTAGCATATTTTATTCAACACTCAATCGGGGAATATTATCAAATAGCTATATGTAATGTAGTATCTTAGAAAGAGTAAATAGGTTTCGATTGAGAGATCTACCATTCTAAGTTACTTATGTCTTTGAACCTTTGTAAAGTGGGAGTGGTAATCCCTGCATATCATGTGAATTGAGCCAATGGCTGTTAAGCACCTAGCACAGTATCTGGTACGTGGTTGACTGAAAAATAAAGCACTCTGCCACACTTTTCTCACGTCACCCTTCCAAAAACCTGTGCATCCAAGTGCGTGTGTATCTGGGCTTACACACGGCCTCTCCTGAACTCTGTCTGGCCTCCAAATCTAACCAAGTGGCCACACTCACTTTCTTGGCCACTTTTACGTTTCTCAAATTTACAAAGTTGACATGACAGAGGAAGAGAGCAGATGGATGCTGGTTCCACGTGGAAAACATTATTTGTCCTTGTGTCCCTATGAATGCACTGGCTGGGGACAATGACCACAAGTTCCAGTTGTTCAACCCACAGAACAGCTGCTCTTTCTCTTTCCCTAAAGGGGAGAACACTTTTTTCTCTCTCTGCATCTTACAGAATTCACATAGTTTAGCTGTCCCTTCCTTCTCAGTCACCTTATACCCCTATTTAGAGTGGGGCTGGGAAAATCTGCACAGAATATTGCCCTCCTCAGGTACAGGGCCTGGCATCGCATTCTGTAGCCCTGAGCCTGTGGGTCTCATATTCCAAATCAGTTCCTACTTTATCAAGCCTAATAACTGAAATTTCATATTTTGGTACATATTCCTATTAGGGTTAACTATCTTAAGTGATCTTCTCCATAAATTAAAAAAAAAATCCTCAGTATAGTTATTTTAATGGTAACCCTATAGTTTTTTTAAAAAAAAAATTCAAAATACGTAGAATTGGATTTTAGGTGTCACTGCAACTTAATTAAAGAGCCCAGATGTTACAAGCCTGTCCTTTACTCAGCACAGTACCATGCACTGTTGGGGAGTCTGAGTGGAGGCAGAGAGGTTTAGCAGTTCAAAGAATGGATTTGGAGGTGCTCAGACCCAGATGTGAGGCCCGGCTTCTGACTTTGTGATCTTGCTTACACAGCCTTTTTGGGCTGGTTTCCTTATCTGTAAAAAAGGGAATGGTAGTAACAATACAACTAACAACCTCAAGGGTTGTGGTGGGGTTTATATAAAATAATGTATGCAAAGCATGACACTTAATATTTAAAAAGTAACTAAGAGTACTAGGATCACTGTAAGATATGGTCAAGGTACTTTCCTGTCTTGTTCAAGAGACGGCATGTGTCCACGGAGCCACTAGAGAACATAATCCTGTTGACAGCTTACTGAATTGTGTGAACTACATGCCAGGGCTAGCACTGAGATACTGACACTTTCACTTAACCTTGTTGGATACGATATTAGTTTCCTGGGGCCGCCATAGCAAAGTACCACAACCTGGATGGCTTAGAACAACAGAATTCTATTATATTTGTAGTCTGAAATCGGTGGAACTTTTGTGCCAACATTTGCGAGATTTGTAATATCTAGGTCCTAGTAGCCACCAGAAAAAGACAAGGTGTATATTTTTTCTTTTACAAAATGACCTCAGTTTAACTTGATTACCTCTGTAAAGACCATATTGCTGAAAAAGATCACATTCTGATCTGCAGGGAGTAAGGGAGCTTGACATTTCTCTTTGGAAGGGCACAATTCAACCCAGATCAGATATGTATTCTCTAGTGTTGTCCATAACCCTGAACTCCACTGGCAACGGTCCCTCACTTGTGTTTATCGACTGCCATGCAGTGGCTGTTTCATCTCATCTGCAGCCTTAGGTATGGTAGAAATCTGTCATTCTTGCATAGATTTTTTCAGGAGGTATACTTGGTCAGTGACCTATTGTACTTTGTTTTAAAATGTTTTTCCCCTTTATAATTTTAAAATTATAAAAGCAATATATGTGTCTTAAAAAAGACACAAATGAACTTATTTACAAAACAGAAACAGACTCACAGACATAGAAAATAAACTATAGTTAACGGGGAAAGAAGGGTGGAAAGGGATAAATTGGGAATTCGAGATTTGCAAATGCCAACTACTGAACAGGTTTCTTCTGTATAGCACAGGGAACTATATTCAATATCTGGTAGCAACCTATAATGAAAGAGAATATGAAAACAAATATATGTTTGTATCTGTATGACTGAAATATTATGCTGTACTCAAGAAATTGACACAACATTGTAAACTGACTATACTTCAATTTTAAAAAGATCTAAAGTTTAAAAATAAATAAATGAAAGCAAATACACTTATTGTAACAACTCAATGACATATAAAAGCAACAGTTAGCCATCTCTCACTAGCTGTCTTTCATTTTCATATTCTCCAATAGGAAAGTCAGTATTAGTAAGCCTATTGTTTGTCTTTCCATTATTTATTGATGTTCAATCATGTGCAAGTGAACCTTGTCATTTTTCTGGTTTACTTATTTTTACAGAAAATGGGATTGTGCCATACTCATTATTTTGCTTGCATCTATGCCATAGGTAGAGAGCTATCACTTTTTAATAGTCGCATGATATGTGGGTGTACTACAATTTTTTTCTATTCATTATTAAAACTTAACAGATGGACCTTTAGATTTCCATTTTCCCATTTGAGCTGTAGGAAGTGTTGAGGAGGGGTGGAAATCATCCATTTGTCTTCCTACTGTGCAACTTGAATTGATTATTTTAAAAGAAAACCCTCCAAATCTCAGATCTAATCAATGTAGGAATGTCCAGAAGTGTTTCACAGAGGGATGAAGCCCTTGCCGCTTTGTTACCCTATGCCTTCATTTGGGAAAATGACAAAGGGAGTGCCTGGGGCCAAGGGGGAGTGTGAAGTGTGGTTTGGAAGCATCTTTAAGCTTCATCATTTAATGATGCCTGTTTCTCTAATTTGCTGTTGCCATATTGCTTTTGTGAGCCTGAAAATAAGCCATCATAAGCCTTCATATGTACTATGTATGTCATTGCCAGCTAGACTGGACCAGCAGGCTCTTCAGCGGAAAAAATGAGAACACACTAAACATAACCAGGATTTTATAGGTGAGCTTAAGCTGATATCATCCTTCACTTTAGGGCCATTTCAAGGCTTAGTTTGTTCATAAAAATATCAGTAACAGGCTCCCAGGCATGAAGTTATAGTGAGTAGCTAGCATCAGTCATAAACTGGTTCTGTTTTCAAACCAAGCACGGTATACAGGTTCCTTAGCAATTTCTGGTCAGTAGCCAACTAGCATACTGCGGTGACCTGGGATAACCTGAGAGTTCACTGCAGGAACTGAGTTTATAGGTTTATATATTTCAACAGAAGAGGAGCAGAGCATGGATAAAATGGGGGTGGGGTGGGGAGGTGCGTGGCACATTTGGATGTCGTACTGGCATGTTTTCATTTTCTACTTTTTAAAAGCTCATGATAAAACAAACTTCAAATAGTACAGAGGGGTATAAAATGCCAAGTAAAAATTCTGGGGTCCTGGAGGGGTGGGAAATAGCTCCGTGGTAGAATGCATGCTTAGCATGCACGAGGTCCTGGGTTCAATCCCCAGTACCTCCATTAAAAAAAAATCTTGGGTCCCAAAGTTCTAATCTCTTGAAGTAGCTGCTAATATTTTCTTATATAATATGTATGTTTATAAGATGTATTAGTAAGTGAAAAAGGCAAATTACAGAATATTGTATATAATATTTTTCTACACATGTTACACAGTAAACTGTAATGTAAATAAT
Organism: Camelus dromedarius; assembly: GCF_036321535.1. Taxonomy (NCBI): domain Eukaryota; kingdom Metazoa; phylum Chordata; class Mammalia; order Artiodactyla; family Camelidae; genus Camelus; species Camelus dromedarius. Next base: position 31,423,106 of record NC_087439.1, on the reverse strand, counting down.
AACATATACTATATGTAAAGACACAAGTGTGTATATGTGTGTTTATGGTATATGTATATATGTATAGAATGTTCTGGAACTTTCCCTTTCACTAAATAATATACCTTCAACGTGTTTCCTTGTCAGGAATTCTAGATCCACCCCATTCTTCTCAGTTGTATCAAAAGTTGTATCTTTTGTTTTCTAATTCACATAGGTTAATATTTTCAAACTGTAGGTCACAACCCATTTGTGAGTTATTAAATCCATTTAGTAAATTATGACCAGCATTTAAAAACCTGAAAAAAATTAGAATATAAATAGAATAGAAAACTATCAGAAAGCATTTCATATAGTAAAAGGTATGAATCTGAGGTTTCAGTTGTGTGTGTGTGTGTGTGAGTGTTTACTGGGTCACAAGGTAAAATTAGTGTCTTCCTGTAGGCTGTGGTAAAGAAAATCTTTACATATGCTCACATAAGTGATCTCATTTCTGGAACTTACAAATACTATTCCTTTTCCTCTGGCACTTAGAGGATTCCCTTGACTCCACCTCCCCTTGCCTACCCATCAGGAGCACTGAGTGGAATTACATGAGCACTAGGGTGACTTGACAGCCTCTCGGTGGAATGATAGTGGGTTCAGAAGCTCTGGGTTGGAAGGTGATACCTTCAGCAGAATATCCAGGAAATGGAGATGTGCCAGGTTGCTTTTTTTTTTCTTTTAAAAAGGCAAAACGTGAAGGCACTATTTGTTGAATTTAGGTAGAATAGTGAATCCATCTGTGTTATCTTTTTTGCTTAATTTTGAATTATTTGCCAAATAAAGATAGGGATTGCAAATAGACACTTGATTTTTCAGCTACCTTTCTCAATAGGCAACTCAATTTCTCAAGGAGGCAGAAATTGGAGAGATATAATCAGGGCATAATCCCTTAAGAGTCATCACGCCTACATATTTGTGGACTGCCTCCCAAGTGCAACGGGATGTCCTAAGAGACACAGGAATGGACCACTTGTGGTCCTAGTCTTCACAAGGCTGCTTGTGGTTCTGTTACATTATATAGTTACTCAAATACTGACATTTGTATACCTGCAATTCAACACAAAATGTAGAAAGCACTGTAAAAGGGGGCATTAAGCTGGTCATTTGTAAATTGAAAGTCATTCAATAATAGAAAGATTTTTTTTAATTAGGCAATAAATGGCTCTCATTTGCTTTTATACCCTTTGATTCAGATAGCTGTATGTACTCAAAGTCCAGAGCAGCTCCAGAGACCAGTTCTGAGCAGGTAATGCCTTGAGCAGCAGAAGCTGATAGATCTTTACTTCGATGGTCAACCATTCACCTGACCAAGTCTTCTGCTACCTCATACTCAGCTCCAGTTTCTGCTTACTTAGGACTGATGCTTACTCACAGCCCGCCTGTGCCTCTCCACATTACAGCCTTTTCCTGCTGCTACCTGCCTAATGGTTTTCCTATATTCTTGTGTTTGACTCCCAGGAAAGCAAGAGACAGGGAAAGACAAACAGAGAAAATGAATCTGATTGGTCACACTCACCTCTTCGGTCTCTATGCTCTTTATTTTCCAGCTGCTGGCCACTCTCAGCAATCTTGCCATTCTCTTGCTTTGTTTTCACTTGCACAACCCTGGTTGCATCCAACTCTCCACCTACTCAGAACTGCAGCTGGATGAGACTAGAGTAAAATACACAGTCATACTGACTCACTTGAAATTTGTGATTATGAACCTCAAGTGAGTCCCCCAGTACTGTTCTCCAGTCACTCTGCATTTCACTATTCCCTTCACTCTCCTGCTCTTCTGGACAACCTTTTCATTCATACCTTCTGCTCTCTCCTTAGACCTCTAGCACCTGCCCCCTAATCCTCCCTCTCCACTGATGACTTTGCTTCTAAATTTTATGAGAAGATAGGAGCAATCAGAAGAGACCTCCCATAGGGTCTCATCAGCATCTCTTCCCCGCCACCTGCTACTCTGTCCATACTCTCTGCCTTTTCTTATGTAAGTGCACAAATGACCCATGTTCTGATCTTAGGCCAACCCCTCCACTTGTCCATCCATTAGAAGGATCTAAGGCTTCCTCACCTCTCGCTTGCTCAAGAGCATTGCTTTAGCAATTCTCCCTACTCCTACATCATCATTTCCTCCCTCTGTAGTAAATCATTTTCACCTGCAGTACAAATATCTTTTTATTTCTCCCACATTAGAGCATCCTCTGTTGATGCTTCCTCCTCCTCCTAGGATCCGTTTCTGCATTCCATTTTCAGCAGGCACTCTTAATAACTTCTTTGTATAATGGATACCTTTAATGGTCTGGTGAAGTCTATGGATTCCTCAGAATATTTTCAAGTACTGAAAATAAAATAAAGGATTGCAAAAGAAACAAATTATATTGGAATATAGTTATCAAAATCACTTTCAACTGCTGTGATGTGGTAACATGTTATTCATCATTAACATGTTAGATAATTCATTTATATATAGGCAAGCTAAAGTTAGATTTTATTGTTTAAATATGTAGTCCTGCAAAGTTTCCCTCCAGTCATAGCTCTTTTGTCTTGTACCTGTGTTACAAAAGGTTGTGCTGTCCTATGAGAGTTAAGAATTCTCATTTGATCTGTCAAGTTTTGTAAAATTTAACCAGTGAAGCAATGAAAGCAATGAAAATCACTTATCTCCTTTCACATATTGACCAACAAGCAATTGTGGATTGAAAGGGAATACTGAAGAGCAACAAAGATGTCTGGGTTACCAACATGAGAACATGTACTGTCACTGCCAAGGAGCTGAATGACTTCTGGGCACATTTGCCGAGAGTTGGCCGCCATGTTTGTACCAGGACTTGTACAGCAGATCCCAGCCCCATGAGATCTAGTGATGGATCCAGTAGTTACTCTACATTTGAATAGCGATGGTCATGATGTTATGAGATACCTCTAACAACTATAATGTGATGTGAAAATATCCACAATTTCTTAATTTGGCAACAGAAACAGACACTGCTGATTTTACATTAATAATTGAAGAAAATGCTAGATAAGTTAGAGTTTTGTAATCCTTTTCCCATCTAAACTCATGAGCTCTCTGAATTCTATCCACAGATTCTCTGGGGACCCTAATTTAAGAGGCTGTGGTTTTGATAGCAAAATTCCTTTTGGGAGTTGTTACAGCCTTTGCTTTCTACTTCTCTTTCCCTTTCTCTGTTAGAGTCCACTCCAGTCAAGGTTTTGCCCCCATAATCTACTGAGATTGTTTTGATTAAGGTCACCAATGACTTCCATATTGTTATAGCTGATGACTTTGCTTGCCTTATCAGCAGTATTTGATATTTGATTATTCTTTCTTCTTGATGTACTTTTCTTCCCTTGGCTTCAAGTAAATATACTCTCTTGGTTTTCCTCCTGCCTTTCTGGCCACTAGTTCCTAAACCTCTTCTCCTGTGGGCTAAATCTTGCAGTGACCCAGGACATTCATCCTTAGGCATCTTTTATTTCTGTCTGTGCATTCTCTTATTCATCTTGTCCAGCCTTGAGGACTTAAATGCTCATTGTAGTCTGATGTTCCCACCTGATAATTAGAACTCCAGTTGTGACGTATTGGCTGAATTCCACCCTACTGTATCCAGCTGCCAACTTAGTATCTCCACCTGGTTGCCTAATAGGCAAACAAATTCATTGTGTCCAAATCCAAGGTCCTGATGTTCTCCCCAAACCTGCTTTTCTTGCTGTCTTTCTCATCTCAGCAAGTGGCAGTTCTATTCTTTTTTTTTTTAAGTACAGTCGGTTACAATGTGTCAATTTCTGTTGTACAGCACAGTTTACCAGTCATGCATATACATACATATATTCGTTTTCATATTCTTTTTCATTAAAGGTTATTACAAGATATTGACTATAGTTTCCTGTGCTCTACGGAAGACATTTGTTTTTATCTATTTTTATATATAGTAGTTTATATTTACAAATCTTGAACTCCCAAATTTATCCTTTCCCACCTCCTTTCCCCAGTAAACCATAAGATTGTTTACTACGTCTGTGAGTCTGTTTCTGTTTTGTAGACGAGTTCATTAGTGTCTTCTTTTTTCTTATTTAAATTCCACATACGAGTGGTATCATATGGTATTTTTCTTTCTCTTTCGGGCTTACTTCACTTAGAATGATGATCTCTAGGGCTATCCATGTTGCTGCAAATGGCATTATTTTATTCTTTTTTATGGCTGAGTAGTATTACATTGTATAAATATTCCTGTTGCTTCAGTCAAACACCTTGCAGCCAGGTTTAACTTCTTTCTCCCACATCCAGCATCCAGTCCATCAGCCAATCCTGTTAGGTCTAGCTTCAAAGTATCCTGGTGTTACCATTTTCCACCACCTTACTGTTGTCACCCTGACACAAGCCTCCCAGGTCTTTCCCTTGGAATACTGTAGCCTCCTCCTCACTCCCCCACTCCTTCTTTCTGTCCTTAAATTTGGAAGTTCATAAATCTTATAAGCAACCCATCCACTCTGCTCCTCTGAATTCAGAAGAAATATAAGCAGTTGCCTAACTACATTCAAATTCTTCTAAGTGCCGATATTTATTGCTACTCTACACAGTTCCAAAACGATGGATATTTTCCCACGAGTGAATTCATTCAGCAGCAACATCATTAACCTGATAGGATTTTAAATGTAGCTCTGCAGGTTTGATACCCATATTAAGACAGTTTGAAAAGCTTGGTACCTCGACTTTAAGAGCTTATTTTTAAAGGATGCTCAGAAATTGTTTCAAATGTTCAAGTGAAATTATGACCTAGGTACCTAAAATATTGTTATTACTGTTGTGCGACTGACAAATTTAAAAAAAAGCTAATAGCCGCATTCTGCTACTGTTCATTCTCTGCTATGGAATCAGAAAAGAACAGAAATACCTCAAGTAGCTTAGAGGGCTGTTAACCTTTCTTAGCAATTAATTAAGTCATTCATTCAGTAAACACTTTGAAAGGCTTTTATGTGCCAGGCACTCGACTAGGTGCTGGGGATACAAAGATGAATACAATCCAGTGAATATCCTCAAAGAGATCACAGACAAATGGGGGAAGCAGAGGAGTAAACAGTTACATACAGTGCAGTCTGGCATGTACTAGAGGTGGTACGTATGAAATACAACAGTAGCACAAAGGATGGAATTCTCAGCTCTGTCTAAATTAATTTGGACGTTTCAACCCTGAGGCAATGTCTGGGATTCCTTGAAAAATGATATGGTCTCGGTCATCATGTATAAAGCGTCCCTGTCCCTACCATATCTCAACTCTGTTCCAGGGCTTGGAATTCTGAAGGATGGAAAACAAATATTGTAGGTATTGTAAACACTCTTAAGTTGGAAAAATGCCAGTCTGAAATGTTTGAGAAAGTGGGATCTGTTCTGAAACCTTCTAAAACATTTTCCAGAATACACATACTTTAGAAGGCTTTAGAAAAGATTTTTATATATATATATATTTATATATATATGTTCATATAAATATATACATATAAAATATACACACGTATATAAAGAGATCTCTATGTAATATATTTTAAATATATTCATATAAATATATATAAGTATATCAGAGAATCATATTTAAAAGCCAGCCCTCTTGTGGGGAGATGAGATGGAAACCCATGGAAAATTATTAGAAATTTCAGGATTATGAGAGACTGCTTGAGTATGTTAAAGTATCAATGTTCCCATCTTACTTTCCTCATAATAGGGTGCATGGAGCCAGGAAGTAATCTCCCAGTTCTTTTCATAATATTTAAGAGAAAGCTGAAACCGATTTGGGGATGACAAAATTTCCTCTGATCTGTAAGAGCATTGGGAACAGAACCCAAGTTTCCTGCCTCTGTCCTGTGCTGCTCCTTCCACTTTCTTTCTGTGATTTCACTGGCTGGCACACAGAAACTTTCCCCATCAGGATTCTGTAGGCCAAGCTGAGCTTATTTAGGCAAGAATAAATAAATTCTACTCTAAGAATGGAATATTAGCTAGATGCCATCCATTGGCCTCTGACCAGGCTCCCTCTCACCTAGTGGCTGCAACAGAAAGCCGCCTGACTAGCTGTAGCCGCCCACAAGCAAGGGGCTACCCTGATTCATGGGCCTGATGCCAGTGTGGGAGCAAAGCACAGGAGAGGTTCAGGGTCTGGGCAGCAACGCGTTGAAAACCAGGATAGTGGGTGAGAGATCTGGTATCTAAACAGAAGAGCAAGATGCGGATGTCAGAGTCTGTAAGGCCAGAAAGGAATGGAGAGGGCAACGTGAGGTGAAGCTCTAACGACAGGGTAGGAATAGCGGGTCCTCCGGAGCTCGAAGAGTTGGATCAAGGTTCGGAATGGAAACAGCCTCTATCTGGCAGGGGTAGCCGACTTACAGCCTGAGGGCCAAACTGACCTGCAGTTGTGTTTGATTGAGAACAGTTGTCAATTTTTAAATTGACTTTAAATACTTTAGGCAGGTCACATGCTCTCCATTTCACCAGTCTCATCTGTTGTCTCACACCCACTCAGACAGGTACTTAATGAGCTCCAGCTGTTCCTTTAGGGTTCCAGGTGTTGCACAGCTGATTGGGAGGCAAGCCCCATTCCTTAACAATCTGACAACCCTCAGAGGCTCACAAATATGAATGTGGATGAATTCCCACCGGGACTTATTTCACAGTAGGCAAACTCAACAAATCTTAGGTATTGACTAGACCTGGTCCTTAAGAATCAACTTAATATTTTGTGAAACTCACTTATGAAGTTTAAAAGTTTTACAACAATGGCATGAAAATAGCATTTGTGATTTACAACTTCCTTGTAAAATATCTTTCTTTGAAAGTTTTGGTTATCAGGAAACTCCAGATTGTACATGCCAAAGATCTAACACTTGAAATGTCATGAATCTTATAAACCCCTGCCTCACACAGTTTTATATAAACTCCTTATGGTAGGCAGAATAATGGCCTCCCAAAGATGCCCACAGTCTAATCCCCAGAAAACGTGAATATGTTAGGGTACATAGCAAAGAAGAATTAAGGGTGCTTATCAGCTAACTTGGAGATGAGATTATCCTGGATTATCCATGCAGGCTCAGTGTAATCACTAAGGTCCTTATAAGTGGAAGAGGGAGGCAGAAGAAAGAAAACCAGAGTTGACAGTGTAAGGACTCAACCAGACATTGCTTGCTTTGAATATGGAGGGAGTCTGTGAGCCAAGGAATACAGGTGGTCTATAGAAGCTGGAAAAGGGGAGGAAATAGATTCTCCCCTAGCGCCTCCAGAAAGAATGCACCCCTGCCAGTACCTTGGTTTTAGACCAGTAAGATCCATTTTGTAATTCTGACCTCTACATCTGTAAGACAATCAGTTTGTGTTGGCTTCAGCCACTGCGTCTGTAGTCATTTGTTACAGCAGGATTATGAAACTAGTACACTCCGAGATGAGGAAAGTGTGACTGAGGCATGGCTAGATCAGTGTGGCTCCTCTACTATCATTCATGTTGTTTTAAACCAAGATTCACCATCTGATATTTATAATTCGGCATTTGAAACAACAATCATTTTTTTATGATGAAACTGTGACTTGTTCCCAAAGGGTATTTGTGAAGCTCTTTGAACTTCCTAAACCAATCAAGTGAGTTTTAAATGGCAAAAGCTAAGGATTCTAAGCCCAGCTCTCAAAAATCTTGAAGACCCATTATAACTAGCCACTTAGCGCTGTTTCACTTGTTCAGTTGTGATCATAAAATATAGTTGCATGTTTAGATGGAAATTCTTTTTTGGTAAGTTGAGAACCAAATTATAAATCACATTAGACCAATAAATGAGGTTACTACGGAAACTCTAGACTGATAAAGTCAAAAAGGAATATAAAACAAAGTCTCTTTACAATTGTTCTATTTCTATTAATTAATATTCTCAAAGGAAAGATACATTCTGACACCTAATAATTTCTAAATTGGTATGATGCTTAGTGGGTTGCATAATAGGATTACCAAACATTTGGGAGGGGCTAATTTTGAGGCAATTAATTTGGAAATCACAACCATTGCAAAATGGCTTTCTAGCTTGATTTTTTGGGTGTTTGTCATGGCAGGAGGAAAAATGAGTCAGTTAGTAATTCAGTCCTGTCTTGTCTGAACTTCCCAATGTATATCCTGGTTTTTAGTTGTATGAGGAAAAAAATTCAACTTGGGTGTTTGTTCTGTTTTTTAAACTTTCACTTAAGGTGTGCCTCTTTGATGGTGGCTCTGGTCTTAATGTTTTCTTTAGGCATTGCTAGATCCTGGTTCTTCAAAGTGTGTGTAGAGGACTGACGTACAGAGTAACGGGCACTAAATGAGAGGAAGGAAGATTGGGACAGGTGAGCGAGTGAGGAGCCTAGAGCACAAAATTTAAGGAGGCGCTCAGTCTCTGGAATATGCACATGCCAGTCTGCACTTGCATGACCCTGAGGGTGGTGCCTCCTTAAGAGAGAGGTGCCCGGGTACCGACATAAGGAGGCACTCACTCTCAGGGTCATGCAGGTGTGGAGATCCTTACCACCATCCTGACTGGTATCTTCTTGCATTTTGCACCCAAGGCACCTAACTTGCTCAGTAGTCTTGCTCTAATGGTGAGGGCATGGTTGATGATGGCTGTAATGATAGATATTAAGCCTGTCTCTAGCTTAGAAGTCAGATTTTGTCCTGGGAATCCTCATGCTTTCCAGACCACCCTCTTTGGCAAACCCTGTACCAATAAGGAGAATTCACAGAAGACCTATCTTAGTACGGGCCCAGATCAGTCCAGAATTGAGCACAATCCCTCCTTTGAACCATACCTCCTGAGGCTACCCTTGTCAAGGTTCAACACTCACCCCTCGAGAGAACTTGACCCCACAGGTGGCTCTGGTCTAGAACACACCTTCCATGTGTTACCCAACTTCAGGGAACGGATTCATGCAACTCCTATATGCCTTTTGATCTCATGAAACTCCTTTTAGTCAATGATTATTTGAATCTATTTTGTACAAATAGAAACATTAAAAATTTTATAACATCTGTACAAAGTTGGAATGGTAAACAATGGATGTAGTTAACAGAATATTTCCATCTCTGGACATGCTCTCATTGCCAAATCTGCCTTTTATGCAAGGGATCACTTGCATGGAATGCCAGTGCTACACAGTGCAGTTATAAAATGGGTTTTGTTAGGAGAACAATTAGTAAGCAGGCACGTAGCAGCATGCAACAATCCTTTGAACTCTCCTCCCACAACTTAGGCCAGCCTTAGAGTTCTGCGTGCACTATAGCCACAGCTCCGGTAGAGAATGCTTGATGCATTTGTAGGGTCAGTGGCCAGGGCATGTCTATGTGATTGTGGAAGCTCCCTGGTCGGGGAAGTGGCCTTATTAGAAAGGGAAAGCCTCCAGAGCCCAGTGGTTGGTATGAGCTTATTTTCCGTTGAGCTGAGCCAGCTTTCTACTCAGCTGGCAAAAGAGGGAAGGAGATGAGTATCCGGAGCCGCCCATAGTGTGTCTTGCTAACCACCGGTTTACTGTTCTTTTTGTCTGATTGGGAGCTGTGGGAGAAGAAAGACAAAATCACATGGATCTTTGCACCTCCTGTGGTGCCCTGCCTGTGGTTGAGTGCTTAATACAGACTTGTTGATTGAATGAATGAAATCATAGCCTTCAATTGATGCTGAATGAATGCTGTATTAAACAAAATAAGTATATACTTTTTGTGGCAACTTGAAAACAGGGGCTATGCCTCTGTAATGGCAAACCACACATTTTGGCAGGAAACAGACTGGTGCATGTGGTTGAGGGTGGCTGTTGTATGTTCTCACTGTGGAAATTGGTAGTGCCCTTTCTCCCCCAGCGCTTTTCACTTCTGTTTCAAAACATCTGTCTCTGTCCTATTGAGAGGAAGAGTTACGACAAAAGACGTCCTTTAGTTGTCCGTGCACGGAGGTTTCTAGCCAGCTTTCTCTTTAATGCCTTTCAAGTCGTGCACAGACAAATTATATGGAGGGGAGAAGTTTGGGTAAACAATAGTGCTTATTTGTGTAGACTTGGTGTTCATAATAAGAATGACAGTCATCCTCATTCTCCTGTTTCTAGCTTATGTCATTTTGAACATTTGCTCTGTGCCCTGCAGTGCACTGAGCTCATTAAGCCACATAGTCCTCAACCCTGTGTGGCAGTCACGCTTTATTAAACACGTTACCAGCCCGTTCCCAGACCTGAGTTCACCTGGGAGTCCTTCCAGGTGTTTGTTTTACAGCTACATTCCTCATACACCAGCAGCTGTCATAGATGGGGAGCCCACTGAGATCCAGGCAAGCAGGTTTTGCTGGGTCTTCCCAAAGCCTTCCAAGTTGGCAGTTGTCTTTTCATCCCTGATGGTTTTCCAGCAGAGAGCTACAACCTATTCTGGTTATTTAAGGGATGTGTGATCAAAACTCCAGCTTAATAAATATTGGTGACATTGTATTAGTGCCCCTACATCCTAGCTATCTTCTTACTGAAATATTTAAAGTGAAGCTATGCTTGACTGGTAGTTTTCCTGTTAATCATGGAAAATAACCAAACATATTTCTAAATATATCACTTAATTAAAAAATATATACTGGTCATTTAAAAAAGCTGATGATTCTAAGTCAGAGTTTCTTTTTTCTTTCTTTTTCTCCCCTAATGTATGCAGTTTGTGGAGTTTGGACATCAGCATATACCCATGAAACAATTTCCACAATCAAGGCAATAGACATGTCCATCACCTCCAAAAGTTTCCTGTGTCCCTTCGTAGTTCCCCTCCCCGCCCCGTGGTAAAAACACTCAACACAAGATCTACCTTGCTAACAAATTTTTAAGTGCACAGTAAAGTATTATTTTTAATTATAGGCACTGTGTAATTCAGCAGATCTTTATAACTTATTCTTCTCACATAACTGAACAACTCCCATTAACCCCTCCTCACGAGCCCCAACACCCTACTTCTGTGAGCTTATTTTAGATACCACATATAAGTGGAATCATGTAGCATTTGCCCTTCTGTGACTAGCTTATGTCACTTAGCAAATGTCCTCTGGGTTTATCCATGTTGTTGCAAATAGCAGAATTTCCTTCTTTTTAAAGGAATAATATTGCACTATATGCATACACCACATTTTCTTTATCCGTTAATCTGTTGGTAGACACTTGGGGTTGTTTTATATCTTTTTTTTTTCAATTGAGGTATAGTTGATGTACAATATTATATGTTTCAGGTGTCCAACATAGTAATTCAGTTTTTAAAGGTTATATTCCATTTATATTTATTATAAAATATTGGCTAAATTTCTGTGTTGTACAATATATCCTTGTAGCTTATTTGTTTTATACATAGTAATTTGTACCTATTAATCCCCTACCCCTACCTTGACCCTCCCTTCTCCCCTCTCCCAACTGGTAACCACTAGTTTGTTTTCTATGTCTGTGAGTCTGTTTCTTTTTGTTATATTCATTAGTTCATTTTATTTTTTTGGATTCCACATATAAGTGATATCATACGGTATCTGTCTTTCTGTTTGACCTATTTCACTAAGCATAATACCCTCCAAGTCCATCCATGTTGTCCATCCAGAATGAAATCCAAAATTTCTGTTTTATGGCTGAGTAGTATTTCATTCTATTGTGTGTATCTTCTTTATTCATCATCTGTTGATGGACACTTAGGTTGCTTACATATCTTAGAAATTATAAAGAATGCTTCTATGAACATTGAGGTACATGTATTTTTTCAAATTAGCATTTTCTTTCAGCTATACACTCAGGAGTGTCATTGCCAGGTTATATGGTAGTTCTGTTTTTAGTTTTTTGAGAAGCTCATAATGTTTTCCCCAGTGGCTGCACCAATTTACATTCTCATCAACAATGTATGAAGGTTCTCTTTTCTCCACTTCCTCACCAACATTTGTTATTTGTGGTCTTTTTGATGATATCCATTCTGACAGGTGTGAGGTGGTATCTCATTGTGGTTTTAATTTGCATATATCTGGTGATTAGCTATGTTGAGTATCTTTTCATATGCTGTTTGCCATATGTCTTCTTTGGAAAAATGTCTGTTCAGGTCTTCTACCCATTTTTCAATTGAGTTTGCTTTTTTGATGTTGAGTTGTATGAGCTTTTTATATACTTTGGATATTAACTCCTTATCAGTCATATCATCCACAGATATCTTCTCCTATGTTCAGTAGGTTGTCTTTTTGTGTTTTGTTTTTGTTTTTGTTTTTTTTTGATGATTTCATTTGCTGTGCAAAAGCTTGTAAGTTTAATTAGGTCCCATTTGGGTTTTTTTGCTTTTATTTCTATTGCCTTGATAGACTACCCTAGGAGAACATTGCTGAGATCTATGTTAGAGAATGTTTTGCCTATGTTTTCTCTTAGGAGGTTTATAGTGTCTTGTCTTATGTTTAAGTCTTTAAGCCATTTTTGAAATTTGAATTTATTTTTGTGTGTAGTGTGAGAGAGTGTTCTAATTTCTCTGGTTTACATGTGGCTGCCCAGTTTTCCCAACACCATTTACTGAAGAGACTGTCTTTTCTCCATTGTATATTCTTGCCTCTTTTGTCAAAGATTAACTGACTGTAAGTCTGTGGGTTTATTTCTGGGCCCTCTATTCTGTTCCATTGATCCATGTCTGTTTTTATGCTAATACCACACTGTTTTGATTATTGTAGGTCTGTAGTATTGTCTGAAGTCTGGGAGGGTTATTCCTCCAGCTTTGTTCTTTTTATTCAGTATTGTTTTAGCAATTCTGGGTCTTCTGTGATTCCGTATAAGTTTTAGGATTATTTATTCTAGTTCTGTGAAAAGTGTTCTGGTTAATTTGATAGAGATCACATTAAATCTGTAGATTGCTTTGAGTAGTATGGCCATTTTAACAATATTCTTCCAATTCAAGAGCATGGGATATCTTTCTGTTTCTTTAAATCATCTTTAATTTCCTTAATCAATGTTTTATAATTCTCCACATATAAATCTTTCACCTCCTTGGTCAAGTTTATTCCTAAGTTTTTGTTTTGTTTTTTTTTTTTTTGATGTGATTTTAAAAGGAATTTTTTTTTTTTACTTTCCTTTTCTGATATTTCATTGTTAGTGCAAAGAAATGCAACTGATTTCTATATATTAATCTTGTATCCTGCTACCTTGCTGAATTTGTTATTAGCTCTAGCAGTTTTTATGTGGAGTCTTTAAAGTTTTCTATATATCATATCATGTCACCTGCATATAATGACTGTTTTACCTCTTCTCTTTCATTTTGGATTCCTCTTATTTTTTCTTGCCTGATTGCTATGGCTAGGACTTCCAATACTATGTTGAATAGAAGTGGTAAGAGTGAGCATCCTTTTCATGTTCCAGATTTTAGTGGGAAAGCTTTCAACTTTCCACTGTTGAGTATTATGTTGGCTGTGGATTTGTCATAAATAACTTTATTATGTAAGGATATGTTCCCTCTATACCCATTTTGGTAAGAGTTTTTATCATAAATGGGTGTTGAATTTTATCAAATGCTTTTTCTGCATCTATTGAGATGATCATGTGATTTTTGTCCTTTCTTTTGTTCATGTGATGTATCACATTGATTGATTTGAGGATATTGAAAAATCCTTGCATCCTTAGGATAAATCCCACTTGATCACAGTGTATGATCTTTCTGATGTTTTGTTGGATTTGGTTTGCTAGTATTTCATTGAGGATTTTGGTATCTATGTTCATCAATGATACTGGCCAATAATTTTCTTTTTGTGGTTTTGGTATCAGGATGATGCTGGCCTTATGTAATGAGTTTGGAAGCATTCCCTCCTCTGCAGTTTTTTGGAGAAGTTTGAGAAGGATAGGTGTTAACTCTTCTATAAATGTTTGGTAGAAATTACCTATGAAGCCATCTGGACTTTTATTTGTTGGGAACTTTTTTAAATTACTGATTCAATTCATTACTGATAATTGGTGTGTTCATATTTTCTATTTCTTCCTGGTTCAATCTTGAGAGATAGTACATTTCTAGTAATTTGTCCCTTTCTTCTAGGTTGTCCATTTTATTGTCATATAGTTATTCATACTAGTCTCTTATGATTCTTTGTATTTCTGTGGTGTCAATTATAAGTCCTTTTTTTTCATTTCTAATTTTATTGATTTGGGTCCTTTCTCTTTTTTTTCTTGATGAGTTTGGCTAAAGGTTTATAAATTTTGTTCGTCTTTTCAAAGAACCAGCTCTTAGTTTCATTGGTCTTTTCCATTGTTTTTTGAGTCTCTATTTCATTTATTTCTGCTCTGATCTTTATGATTTCTTTCCTTCTACCAACTTTGGATTTTGTTGTTCTTCTTTTTCTAGCTCCTTTAGGTGTAAGTTTAGCTTGTTTGTTTGAGATTTTTCTTGTTTCCTGAAGTAAGCTATATTGCTGTAAACTTCCTCCTTAATACTGCTTTTGCTGCATCCCATAGATTTTGGATCATTGTGTTTTCATTTTTATCTCCAGGTAATTTTTGATTTCCTCTTTGATTCCTTCAGGATTGGTTGTTCAGTAATATATTGTATATTCTCTGCATGTTTGTTAGTTTGTTTTATTTTTATTTTTCATCTAGTTGATTTTTAGCCTCATAGTATTGAGACTGAAAAAGATGCTTGATATGATTTGAAGCTTGTTTTGTGGCCTAGTGTGTGATCTAGGATAATGTTCCATGTGCACTTGAAAAGAATGTGTTCTGCTGCTTTTGGAGTTGTTTCCATATTTGACTATTATGAATAGTGCTTTAATGAACATGGGCTATCTGTTTGAGATCCCAATTTTAATTCTTTTGGATGTATACTCATACATGGGATTGTTAAATGATATAGGAGTTCTAGTTTTAATTTTTTGAGGAAGAGTCATACTGGTTTCCATAGAGTTTCTGAACCTCAGCACTATCGACATTTGGGGCCAGATAATTCTTTTTGTGGGAGCTTGTCCTATGCATCCTAAGATGTTTTCCAGCATCCTTGGCCTCCACCCACTAGATGTCAGTAGCGTTCCCTTCCCCCATCAATGTGACAATCAAGGTTATCTCTGGACATTGCTATTCGTCCTCTGGGGTGGCAAAATTACCCAGTTGGGAACCATTATTCTAAGCCCATAGTTTAAAAAGCTTGACTTTGCACCAGAATAGAAATCTGCTGTTTCATCTTGTGGCTCTGCAGGCAAGTTGTGTGCAGTTTCAATATTTTGGCTTTCTTAGGTATGAACAACCATTAAGTACTTTATAGTCCTTAAATAATTCCTTCCCTTTGACAATGTATAATCAAGGTAAAATTTAAGATGTCTTAATTGACTATTTTAAACCAATGATTGATTCTCATGTTGAATGTTTTATTCCACAATACGTCTTTTTTTTTAATAAGTGGAAAGCTTTTAAAATAGGTGTGAATAATTTTATGCTTAAAGTGCTTTTGTTCTTCCAAGTGTTCATATAAATATAGAATAAAATGGTTCAATTTATACCTATCTTGATCTCTTATGTTTTTCTAACTATTTGTTTTTCTCTGTAACAAATAGATAGGGGTTATATCAGGAAATCATTTAGAAGGGGGCTTTCTCTGCTTTAAAAAGTAGATAAGAAAACATAATCATAGTAAGAGACTGAAAAACCTTAAAAAAGGACCCAGGAATAAATAAGTCAAGGGTGGAAACTTACCTAAAGTTTTCTTTCTTCACAAATTTATCCAGTTATCATTTTTCAGGGATGGTACGTGTTCCCTTCTTAAAAAATTATACTTAACAAAATTCATAATTTATTTATGGTGGCATTTTTGCTTTTTACTGAAAATGGGAAAATATCTTAACACTGACTTACACTAACCAACTTAGTATGAACTTGTAGGTTTACTAACTAATTTGTACTCTTTTAGGTAAAACACCAACTTATTTAAGTAATCTCTCAGAATTATAAGGGAACTTGAGAAAATAGGGCATGAGATTTCATAATCTGTATCAGAAACCTAGTCCTGTTGTACCTAATAATTCTTCCTGTCTTTGTCAAAAAAGTGTATTATGCCTGACTTACATCTCTCATGCTGCAAGGAGGCATGTTACTTTTACTCTGCCATCCCTGCAAAAAACACTTTCTTCCTGCAGCCCTTGAGTTGAACCATTCAGATTCTCAAAGCATGTTAACTTAAAATCTTCCCTTGGCTTTCCGACTCCAGATTGGTTGATCCAGATTTCTTTGCCATGATCTGTCATCATCACCTGCGACCCTCTACCTGCTTTTTTTCAGGATCTTCACTTTCCTTTGCCTGCAGATCTCTGAAATCAGACAGGACTGAGAATGTCAGGAGGGTACCATGGAGGGCCTGTTCAGGTATCCTGACTGGCCTCATGCTACTGTTCTAACTAGAATAGAATCCTCAATTCTTTGTCATCAAGCAAAAGTTCAGCTTCCTTTTACCTTAAAAATAGTCCCTGCATGGTGTCTGCTTTCAAACTTTCCAAAGTGCTCAGGTTCACCACCTCTATCTAAATATACTGCTCTCTAGCTTATAAGGCCTGGGAACATGGAAATTAGCAGCAAATGAGCTCCTGATTGTCTGCTGTTAATGCTCTATGCATCTTGAAAGGCCCCTTTGCTGAAACAGCCTCTCTCTCGTGCCTTTGTTCCTTCTCCCACTGTGCCCTTCCTCTCCAGCCTCCCTGCCTGGGTTCTGGCAGCAGCAAAGGCCCATCCCATCCACATATTCTCCTCCCACAGCTCTTTTTTCTAACCCACCGTGCCAAGCTAAGCTTCCGGACAAAAGCCTCTTGAAGAATATTTGGGAACTTTTGATCCACATGTGATCCCTTTGAAAAACCAACTCAGGATGCTCTGTATTACCGGCTGTCTTCCTTGCTGTCGTCTCTACTCTACCTCAGTTTCTTTTATATAGAAACCGTGTGCTGACCTAATTGAAACATCCTTAGCCCAGATGAGCAAACAGCTGGGCCTGGCAATTGAAGCAGGACAGCACCTGCTGTGCCCATCCTGGCTGAGACCAGGAAAGGAGGCTGCTGGCCTGTCCATCACACATGAGAGAGAGGAGATGGCAAGAGTGGTTGAGACATTTAATCCATGTTTCAGTTTTTCTTATTCGAAATCAAGTCAATATTTGACTTAGGAAAGCATATACTGCATGCAATATGATAACCTGACTTGAATGCTGAAACAGGAAAAAAAAAAAGGACATTCATGGGAAACTGGTAAAATCTGATCATATCTGGAGTTTCATAAATGGTAATGTACCAATGCTAGTTTCTTAGTTTTGACAAATGACCAGTGCTGTGTAAGATGTTAACATTAGGGGAAACTTGAAGGTTTTGTGGGAACTCTCTGTACCATCTTTGTAACTTTTCTGTGAACCTAGAATTATTCCAAAATAAAAAATTCATTTTAGAGGGCCACAGCTCAACCCAAGATCCCTTCACAGCCACATACACAGTTTCATACTCACTGGATGGAGTTGGGTAAACCAGGCAGGAGAATCTGCACACTGTGCTTGGAATCTCAAGTTTCCCTGGGCCTCTGGGCAGTCCTTCCTTGCCAAGGCCACTTCTATTTTTTGAGGCTCCCCATAAATTGAAAATAAAGAAATGGAGGATGAGTATAAAAAGTTTACTTTAAAAGATAGCATATTTTTCTCTAGGATAATTTGGGTTGCTTACCTGTGTGTCTTTGATGGTCAGTATATTAAGGACCCGATTTAAGGAAAAAATATTAACATACAGTGCAGATTTAGCATGCAGTAAAGAATTGTTAAACCTATAGTGCATCCGTATTTGTAATGAAAATACCTGATCACATATTAATGCCCTTGCTTGTGCTGTTTTTCCTACCTTCTGTTCTGTGCTTATTTATAAATTATTTACTTATTTCCATGTTCCCTCATTCAATAAACATTTGTAAAACCAGATACTGAATTTAACCCTGATGGGGGGGAAAAAGAGAGATGAATGAGGCATGGTTCCCACCTATAAGGAATGCACAAGCTGGTGGGAAAGAAACATGCAGAGGGATAAGGATTAATGTAAGTGCAGTAATAACAAACGTATACAGCAGTTTTAATGGGAACTAAACAAGGTTATCCCCAAAAGCATCCTGAAGGGCACACACCTCTTCTTCCAGGATGAGCACAATGAGGATGAAAGTGTTGAAGAGACACATCAAGGTAGGAGTCTACATGATGCATTCAGGGAACTAGGGAGCTTCAAGGTTTCAGCATAGCACGAGGAAGATCACAGGGAATAGTGAGAGATGAATCTGGGGAAGTACACTGGAACCTGTCTTAGGGCTGTCAGCACTGAGTGGTCCTTCTGTTGCTGGACGAGACTGCAGTTTTGACCCTTTAAATAATAATCAGATGAAAATCGTAAGACAGCAAAAGATAGAGACCAGAGAATTTCTTCTTCTCTTTATTCCCCATCCATGACAATGGCTCAGGTATTTCCTGAAAGTAAGGCTTACCTGAAGGAGCAGTTCTTTCTGTGAAAGCAGTTGGTGGTTTTATAGGTGCAGTGATTACTCTTGGACTCTTACCCTCTGCCCTAGTAGCTAGAAACAGTGGTTTATTTGTAATGTTTATATAGACACTAATGTTCAATAATGATTGCTACTTAAACAAACAATAATGTATCGATTATTTTTACCCCTGCAAAAGAGTGAAAGTAAATCTTTTGCTTTTATTCATGGTTTGATTCATATTTCACTCAGTGTCTTCAGTTACTTCTCATTTTAAGAACACATGTGATGCAGATATAGAAAACAAACTTAACGGTTGCCAAAGGGAAAGCAGTGGAGAGGGAGGGATAAATTAGGAGTTTGGAATTAACAGATACATACTACTATATATAAAATAGATAAAAAGCAAGAACCTACTGTATAGCACAGGGAACTATATTTAATATCTTATAATAATCTATAATGGAAAAGAATTTGAAAGAGAATATTTATGTATACTAAATCACTTTGCTGTACACCTGAAACTAACACAGCATTGTAAATTAACTATGCTTCAATAAAAAATGGTTATAAAAGATAAAATAAAAGGGTGAATTAAAAGAACTCATGTGGCAGAGGATATAGTTCGAGTGTAGAGTGTATGCTTAGCACACACAAGGTCGTGGGTTCAATCCCCAGCACCTCCTCTAAAAATAAACAAATAAGTAAACCTAATTACCTCCCCCCCAAAAAAGTTTTAAAAACTTATATAAAAAAAACTCATGTGATGAAATAGAAGTTCTTAAAGAGGCAGATAAGTTGCTTAAGGCAGCTGAGTACCTCTTTTTAAATACAATGTCCCTAAACTATCTGCTAAGAAAAAAAAGCCAGTTTTTATATTCTGGATCTGCTGCAATTCCTAGAAGGCTATTGAGTAGGGAGGTAGATGATAGCATGGTGTGTGGTGTAGGTGTGTGACAGAATGACAGAATGAGGTAGGTGCTTATGCAAAGCCAGAAAGAAACCAAGGTAGGGTTTTGACTAAACACCCTTTTCACTTAAAGGGGATGTGGGATATCAGGGTTTACTCCCATTGCGCTCAATATGAACTTGGTGTAAGAAGTTGAGTATTCTTTCATTTGTGAACAGTTTCATTAGGAAATTACTTCAGACAGTAAGTGATCTATTCCCATTTCTGATCAGTGAATGCTTGATGCCTAGCCCCGGCTGCACCGGCGTTTCTGGTTAGCTTCTTCAGATCCCAGTCCCCCTGGTCCTCTTTCCCTTGGCGAGACTTCTGTCAGTGATGTTCCCCTGAGATGTGAAGAACAATCATTCTTCAGCTAAAGATCCTGCCCTGATGTAAGGCAACTGATACTTGAAGGAGTGAGCTGAGTCTGATCCCCACTCTATATTACAAGGTATAGCATACATATTTGTGGCCGATCTGTCAGATTATCACTTTCTTTAGGGCCCTGAATTCAAGAGAGCAGGTCATCTACCCAAGATCTACCCAAGACACTTGGCCTTCACAATCAAATTACTCACTTCTTAAAGTTGGACTTTTTTTTTTAATCTTTTTTTTTTAATTGAAGTATAGTCAGTTTGCAATTTCTGGTGTATGACACAATGCTTCAGTCATACATGAATATACATATATTTGTTTTCATATTCTTTTTTGCTGTAAGCTACTACAAGATATTGACTATAGTTTCCTGTCCTATACGGTATAAACTTGTTTATCTGTTTTATATATACCAGTCAGTATCTGCAAATCTTGAACTCCCAATTAGGTTGAAAGACAAGTGCACATGTGGAAGGTGTGTTTTAGGTGGGAGTCAGATGCGTTTTGAATTATCTGCAGCATGTGAGAAACTGTAAATTGATAACACACTATTTTAGCAAATGGAGTGACAATGGGTGACAAACCACTGGCTGGCAAGAACTCCTGTTTGGGAGAAGGACAGACGAGGCATGGAGGCTGAGCATTTCGTGTCTTCCTTTGGAGGATGGGTCGGATATTTTAGGTTCATCTGCAAGCCTCTGTTACATTTAATTGCATAGTATCCTGCACGCGCTCGAACCATGCTGAGAGGCTGAGAGGCTGACAGCCAAGATGAGCCAGATCATGTTCGTACTTCATTATTTGATTGCAGGCTCTGAGGGGAAATGAGAGCATTCTAGTTCTTCTTTTTCTAAAAGTCTGCACTACCTTTCAGAATGTTCCATGGCCAGATACTGCACAGATTTCAAGTGTAGTTCCTCTCTTCCACCCAGCTAGTAAACCTGGAAACCAAAGAGAGATATTTACTTCAATTTTAGTCATTAAGCTGTTGCTCATTGTTACTGTCTTTATGTGGAATGTCTCAGGGTTCACTGATGGATGGGCTATATTTGGATTTTTTTTTACCTGGTTAGCAGAAGAAAATGGGAGATTGAATGGGATCACATTTATTATGACAATAACCAAAGGAGCAACGGGAGTTTGCATACTTAACCGCTTTTGTAAATGACTCAGTTGTTTGTCAATAACAGATAGTTTGTTACTCGATTTTGATTGGCTGAGAAGCAACAGTGGCTCCATTTCAGCAGATAAATACTGAGGATTTGAAGCTTTAGTAAAATTAATGACAGCTGTAGGAATTCCCAGCTGCACATGTAACTGGAAGTGCTTAATGACCCAATTAATCATGAATGGATGGATTCAGTGAAACACAAAATTCAATCTGCTTTTGCAGGGGTGGTTTTGAAAAATTGGAGGCAAGCGTTTTTTTTCCATTCAGTGCAACTCTGAGTGGCTAGTAGTATGCCATGTATTCTGTTTTTTTTAAGAGCAGTGCAAAGAAATGTTTCTCCCTCCCTCCCTTCCTT
This sequence comes from Camelus dromedarius, assembly GCF_036321535.1. Lineage (NCBI taxonomy): Eukaryota > Metazoa > Chordata > Mammalia > Artiodactyla > Camelidae > Camelus > Camelus dromedarius. The sequence goes on along the minus strand of NC_087439.1, from coordinate 31,401,766 downwards.
CCTACAAATATTATGTACCTACTACGTGCCAAGCCCATGGTGGAGGCACAGACGTGAGAAAAATGCAGTACCTGCCTTGAGTAGTTACTGTCAGAGAGAAAAACAGCTACACATACGAACAGTTATAACTCAGTGGATGGATGAAATGGAGTTTGCCAGATGGACAAGGGGAAAAGGAGCTTTTCAAATAAGAGTTAACAGCCTGTACAAGGACGGGAAGGCATCAGAGCATGCCCCCTCCTTATTCAACAAGTACTTTTTGAATGCCTTCTGTGGGCCACATGCTGTGAAGGAAGCAGGTTTGGTAGAAACACAAGAAGCATATGATGGCCAGGGTGTCGGAGGAGAAAGACGAGAGGTGAGCCTGGATATTGGCAGGGTTGATTTAATATGTCATTTTAATAATGATGCTCCTAATTTTGTTCTTCTCTTCAAAGTAAATGGACAGACATTTTCTTATTTTTGTTGTAGCTTGTTGATGATGAAATAATAGTGGGACAAAGATTTTGAGTTCGCTCAGTACATGGGTATATCCAATCTTAGTAAATATACACAGAAACATAATGAATGAAGCACAAACTCAGCATCCAAGAGCAGAGCCAAGCCCCATGGCACAGTAAACATTTCTTATTTGGAAACTTTTAAATGGTGAGCAGGAACCTGGAGAGACTGCAAGAGAGGGACTGAAAACCCTGCCTGGAAAGAGAGACTATTAACACTTAACTTTAGTCGTCGTCAGTGGATAGCAGTAACAAGAGCTCAAAAGCACCGTCTGTATACTTCTATAAAGGGAAGAAAGTTTCAGTCACCGCAGAAGTTTAAAATTCAGTAAAAATTGTTGTTGTTTTTAAAAAATTTCTAGTTGCACCTCATCTAGCAGAGATTTTGAGGTGACTTAAAAGGCTTTATAAAGCCCCCCAAATTATTAACAAGCAAACGATTAGGGTCACGGAAAATATAAATTAAGACAGGAGACGTACCCCAAAAGGAAAGTTAGAATTTTTGTGTTGAGCTTCCTGGTGGCAGAAGCAAAACCCAAAATACACTCAATTATTGGCTTCTCATTGCCTGTGGAGAGCATATCTTGAGGCAGATGAGGACTTCTTTTTTTATTATCTAGAGCACAAGGTTCTAATATTTGTGAAGAGCCCTTCTTCATTTAGTCATCTCAGGTCGGAGGCGACTGTAGGCAGCCTTCCCTGTTTTGAGGAGTGTTTTCATGGGGGGACTCTGCCAGGGCACTCAGGGGGCATTTTTGCTGCAGTTTTGTGGGCTCACAGCACGGTCACGGTGACGCGCAGCCTGGTAAAGAATTACCAGAAACTGAAAATAGTTTAGGAGGGTTTAATAGCTACACTGCTACGGGCAACAGTGGGCCATACAGGCAAGAGGTGCCTGCGCGAGCAGCATGCAGGGTCTTTTATTGTGGGGAGGGGGCTGTGCACACAAGGAGTAGGGGCTGCATAATCAGTTTGTGCACAGGTACCTGATTGGTTGTAAGATCTGCCATGGACTCTCTGAGCAGTAGGTTTCATGACTTTGATAAGGTCCCCTAGGGTATTGTTGAGATGGGCTATTTCTTAGGGTGGTTTAACTTTGTTAAGGTAAACACACAACAGGAGATGTTTTTATTCTACAGAAATGCTGTTATGTGAAGGGTCCTGCAGTGAGGAGTGGGAGTAAGGTGTCAGTAATCTCCAGGCACATGGAACACCCAGGGCTGGGGGGTTTAGGACTCCAGAGAATGCCAGCCAGCTTCCAACAGAGTTTTCATGTGAATGTAAAATGGCATTTCGTTAACAGACAGAGGGTAGTGTTATCCACTCAGAAGAACGTTGCCAACTTCAGCTGCACGAGGACTGCCTTTGACAATATGCATAGTGATGTATCTTCTGGTAAAGTTGGGGTGCTCTGCCAGTGTGAGCTTCACTTTTCCTTCATATTCAGCATGTCTACAGCGTTTCATGCTACATGCTGATAGGTTCTGTTGCAGTTCCCGTTGTGTAAGGGGGTCATAGAATCTGCAGTAAACCCAAGTTGCCCTGGAATTCGGTCAGTAAAGCAGTGATAGCTTAAAATGAGAAAGGCTTGTTTCTCAAATTCTTATTCTCAAAATCAGTATAAACCTCAGCCTCCACCCATTTTGCTTGTCCTTCGTTGCCAGTTTTTATGCTCTCTTTGGTTATAAATAACTTCTGGAACAAGTACCAGACTACATTTCAATAACAATGTTCAAAACTCAATCCACATTCCTTTTTAAATCCTCTGTGATCTTTTCTTGGAGGAAGGATTATATACTAATTTTAATTTTGTAGTATTGTAGACAGTATTGCCTTGAACCTGTAGCTTAAGTGGGTGAAGAGTGTTTTCACAAAATACAAAGTAAATAATGAGGATTTATTGGATTTGTGAGATAAAGGACATATTTTAAAACATTCCCACCATTTTCTCTCTTATCAGTTCTGATTTTTGTTTCTCCTTGTCTCTGCTAAACAGAAGACAGAGTAAATGCTGATAGTTTGTTGATGGATTTAGCACAGCTTTTTAAGAAACCAAACCAACCATGAAAACTACTGGCCTTCAAACTGAAATGACTAAATTAAAAGATGTGGGTTTTTTTTCCCCACCTCTGATCACCTCTAGCCAACACATCCCATTCAGTGCTGAGCAGACACTAAACAGTCGGTGAAGTGTATATATCCCCTATATTCTGTCAACCATTTTTAGCATATGTTCCTTGAAATGTGTTTGGGGTTTACCTTTGCCTCCTCCCCCTTCCTGCTGCTGTTTTCCTATCACTCTCCCTATCCATCTCTCTCAGACACTCTCCCTCTTCCAGACCCAGCCTCCCTGGGCATCCTCTCCATCAGAAACTCTCCTACTCAGGTGCAGCGTCAGCCATTGACCCCCCTGCCAGCCCCGCCTCCTGGCTTCCTGGTTTGCCACACTCTGCATTTACTCCACTCTACAGTTTTATTTCCAGCCACTCCTCAACATGACCTCCTCAAGGCACTGCTTCTGTGCCTTTATTTACACTGCCTTTGCCTTTCTTTGAAATGCCACGGCTACGTTTTTCAAAGCTGCACTGGTCCTTAAGATGCAGCTGAAGCGCTGCTTTCTCCACTCAGCTTACCTGGCTGGGCCACCTCAGACTGACCTCTGCCTCCTTGCAACCCCAAAGCCAGTAGCCTTTTCACTGCTTTTTTAAAATGATGTCGTTCTAGCACTGAATTGCTTTGTTTCACGGACACATCTCCTCAACTTGATTGTAAACTGTTTAAAAACATGAAACATGCCTTTTACATCTTTAGTATCCACCACAACTCCCACCCCCATACTGACCACAGACTTGTCAAAATTTATCATTCTCCAAGCATTCCCTTTGTTTTCCTGCCCTTTGGCTTTGCTCTCCTCCCTGTCTGGAATGCCCTGTCCTGATGACTTGCCGTACAGCCTGTTCCCGACAGCCCTGCTAATCTAACACCCCTCACCTCCTCCCAAAGGTCTTCTGTTGCCCCAGACAGAATTCATCTGTTCTGTCCTGTTCGTGTATTTCTGTGACGGCACTTCTCATGCTCTCCGTCGTAATGTGGTTGTTTGCAGGGCTGTCTGCCCTATCAGAGTGTGAGCCCCTGTTATGCAAGGACCACTTCTCATTCATCTTCGTGTTACCATTGCACTTAGCACAGTCTCATACATGCTAATTTTTCAACAAATGTTTGAATCCCATACTGAATGGTAGACAACCAAACATGAACTAGTGTTTGTTGTTAGGCACTGACAAGTGTGGTTTGCGTGTGGAGAGCCACTGACCTGCTCCGTCTGCTTGGGATACCTGGACCCTGAGAACAGTTATCAGTTAGAGTCACCTGGTTCAAATAAATACATCTCTATCTTTTCAAGTGTTCAAATGTATATATTTAAATAAAAATTATATATACATATATTTAAATAAAAAGTATATATAAATATGTATTTAAATTAAAAGTATATATAAATATATACTTAAATAAAATTACATATATATATATTTGAACACTTGAAGGGATTCTTTTATTTGGAATTTAGTAAAGACAGTAAAATGCTTAGTGTGAATGACTAAAACTAAACTGTGGGGTTAGAACCAAGTGGTTGGGCATAATTTCACTACTGTGCATGCAGCAAGCCACACAGACTCTGCAAGGCTGTTGAGTACTGACTCTGGTCCCTTGTCACGGGTGCTGGTAGTGCCCTCCCCCTGGGGAGCATCAGTAAAATGTCTCTGACCCCCTTCTTTCCAGGGCCTTCGTGCAGCTCTGTTCATTGGCCTGGTACTGTTCTGTTTCTCAGGCCATCTCCACTGGAATGTTCCTTCCTCATCCAAAGCCTTTTTGTTCCCTTCCTGTTTTTAGGCAGCGCATTCTTAGTGTTGTGCCTGCACTTGTCCTAGGTTCTCTGTTGAAGCACCGAGTCTCCCTGAACTGAATTTCTTGCCTAGTGCACAGGGTCACACAGCCCCGGGAAGACGGGAGCTCCTCTCTCCTCCTCGTCAGCCTGCCCGGTGTGCCTGTGGTTCTCAGGGTGGGCCTCTTCTGTGCTGTGGGTCTCTCTGAGCTTTGCTGTGGCAGAATGGAAGGAGTTCTATATGCCCTGAAATATTAGGGGAGAAAGAGCTTTCAGGATGCACCCGATGAGGAAAAAGCTTTCCCTCTGCGTGGACATCGTGTCTCTTGTGTTCTGATGTGAACCCCCCGCTTTGCAGGCTCTCACCTTCACGTGGACTGGGGTTTTGCTTTGTCACCATCATCACACCTTCCAACAGAGACTCTGGGACTTATGGTACTCAAATATTTGTTTATTTCAAACCCAGCCATTTGAATTATATATGTATACGGTTCATGAATTTTTTTATTCCTCTGTCAAGATGCAGAGTGAAAGTGAAAACAAAAGACCTATTTTTAATAAATTCACCTGAGCTTTAAAATGGGAATATTTTGATTTTTAAGCAATGTATTTCGAAGAAGCAAAAAAAGTGAGAAAATAGGGGGGAAAACCCAAATATAGCTAAATAAAGCAACTGCTGCCTTATTTTCCTCACTGAAATGACAGAAGGGCACACTCTGACCAGAGAGCCCATATTCTGCTTTTGGAAGGGAAAAGAGTGTCTTGTCTCTTGGAACCTGTTTAGGATTCTAAAAGTTTCTGATGGGTTGGCTCGTTTTGTTGACAGGGCTGGCTGTGAAACCCTGGGTGTGTGGGTGGCTTAGTAGAGGATGTGCCTGTGCTCTGTGACTGTCCCTAGCCTTGGTCGTCTTGCTGGAGGTGCTGGAATCTTAAAGAGGAGGGTACCACATGAGTCTTGGCTAATGGGCATGCCAGGAAGTTCAGAGTGGAGAGTGGGTCATGGCCATTATCCCCACATGCAAAGGACAGCAGTCTTACTCATGCTGTTCTCTGACCAAAAACCAAAACTGATCGTCCTCCAGTTATTCTTGAAGAGGGGATGCCTCCTGAGTGAACACAGTTTTTGCAGGCAGAAAAAATATGGAGGGATAAAGCCAACCTGAGGCCTAAATTTCATTTTAGCCAATACCTTTAATTGTCCCAAAGTTCTTATTAGAGCATTTAATTCTTCCTCACCTTGATTAATTTGAACTTTACATCTTTACCATTTTTTTAGAGGGGGGTTAAAAATAGCAAATTTGAACTCCAAGAAACAAAGGGCCTGGAAAAACCCATCAACGGAAGTGTACTTGCTAGCTAGTACCGAGGGATTCCTCTGCTGAGTGCCTGTCACCCTGTTCTGACTGCATAATCTTCACTGCAGTTCCATGAGTTATGTTAATATGCTCCTCTTCAGAAAAGAGACTGGGCATAGAAAGATTAAGTATCTTGTGCAAAAGCAAATACCTAGTAAATGGCAGTCTTAGGATTCCAACCTAAGTCCTCTTTCAAAGCCCAGCTCTCAACTGTGTAGTCTATTCCCGCTCCCCTCCAAATAATCACTCCTCTCCTTATATTTCCTAAGAAAAATAAAGGTGATCTGAGTAAACTAAATCATAGTATCTCTTCCAGACTCATTGCAATCAATAATTTTATCTCAATTTTTTTTTTTTTTTGGTTTGGTCCAAAGGTTTCTAACAACAACAACAAATGAGCAGGTCTGGATTTCCTCTCAGACTACTTTGGATATAATAATGAGCTAATGGAAAAGCCTGAAGGAAGGGGAGAGAAAACCTGAAAATTTGATAGTCCCGTCCTTAGAAATAGTTGATTGCATGTAATTTGACATCAATTCAAGTGAATGCTCTAGCACCAAGTACTTGAAGACCTAATTCCTGGCTCTCTGAAGACATCTTTAAGAACAGATCTCAGAGGAATCTCAGAGGTCACTCAAGAGCTGCTCTGACCTGAAATGCAATTCTTGGCTTCACAGGCTGATGGTTGGGTGACAATAGGGCATGCAGCTTGACCTGTCTGTGTGTGAGGGCTCAAAGAGCTTTGGAGAGAAATCAAAATCATGTGCAGGAGAGAACATAGCATACTTAGTAATTGTTAGTTATTCTATAAGCAGAGAGGGAGAGAGAGAGAGATTCTACTTTTTTTTTTTTTTAAACCTCCAGCCTTGGTGATTTGCTCATCCAGCACTGCCTGCTACTGGGCTTAAATATTAGCAAGGGCTTTTGAGTCAGTCAGGTCAGAGTTCACTACAGCTCGCCAGCTGCACGATCTTGGCTATATTACTAGTTTCTCCTAAATCTTGATTACTTGAATGTGGATAATGAGCTCCATATCTTAAAGTTTTTATGGTGACTAATTAGATAACGTCTGTAAAGTGCTGTTTTATTCTGATGAAAGCCTCATTTCCAAGTTCCAAAGGTTGAACTAAGAATTTCCTCCAACCTAATGAGCCCTAATACAGAATTATCAGATGAGAGTCAAAAAACAAGCCTTGCTTTCACCACCCCACTTCTGAACCCACTGGAGAGGAAGGGCACGACCCAAGGGAAGGTTATGGCTCTCACCACTCCAGACTCCAAATGAAGTTGATGGATGCTGATGGGGAAGGCTGGACACTGTGCAGTCTCTGTCAAGGCCCCAAAGAGCAAAGAGTAGGTAGCAAGTGTGTAAGGGAATACAGCAGCCTGGAGTACGTACAGGTCCTGTGACGTTAAGATGCCAAGGATACCTTCTTCTGTGGAGGTCACTAGGGGTAGGCGTGGCTCTTATGTGGAGCAGCAAGTCTTCTCCATGTGCATAATGGACCCAGCACACCTCAGATACTCTCAAATCAGTCATGTCTCATAATTCAAAAATAGCATTTGTACCTAAATTTAAACTACCACTCTAAGTTACACCATCTTGTTTTTAACTTAAGAGCCACAGGCTCACAAGTTTAGAAGACTGGTGACCAAAGAGAAACTCACACTAACCTAGCCTTTGTTGGGGCCCCCAGCCCTTTCACCAGAGATATTCTTTTCTAAAGATCACAATTAGTAAAAGCACTTAACACTAACCATAGGACATACTAAGTGCTCAATAAATAATGGTTATTATTGGTTTTGATATTATAATGATTATTAGTATTTAATGTTGCCTATCAAAATCATCATTTGAGGTTAATATCATCGGATAATTTCAAGCTACAGAACTCTTCGTAAAAAAAAGTATGTATTTATTTATATTAAATATACAAATGGGAATATCTATATAGAAAATACTAGTTTTTAGAAAAATTTCTCAAGGTAAAAGTTCGAACTATACAGAAAGGTATAAAGTCAAATAAATGTAAATTTCTTTTCCTCCTCCAGTATATATGCATATAGGAACACATAATAGACTCCCAGTGTATTTATTTTAACACAGTTTTAAAACAGTGTGCTATATTGTTTTACAATTTGATCTTGTGACTTAACAATTTTACGTATAATTACTTAGAGGTCTGTATCATGCTTTTAAATGTCCACATACTATTCTATTTTGTGACTGCACCATACTTTAAAAAAAAACATGTCTTCTATGGCTAACATTTAGGTTCTTCCTAATTTTTTTGCCATCATATGCAATATTGCAGTGAATACTCTTGTATATACTTTTATACATACATCTCTGATATGTGGTATATTTATTCAGGTAGAATGGTTTAGCTAAAATTTGTATCTATTTTAATTTTGATTGTTTTGCCTAGTTACCTCCAAATGTATTATACCAATTTACATTCTTACCAACATATGTGTTAGTTTTACTGCACCCTCACTAATGCTGGGTATTATCAAATGTTTTGATCTAATCCTGTTTAGGATCACAAGTAGGATCATGTTTTAGTTTTTATTTCTTCACATAGGAAAGAGGCTGACCCCCTTTTCATATATTCAGTGTACATTCTTGTTCCTTTTTCTGTTTCCTAACTATTTTTATTACTTTGCCATGTTGGTGGATGAAGAGGTAGGATGTTCATCTGTTTCTTATTACTTTGTTAGAGCTCTTTGAACATTAAGACATTACACCCAGACGTTTCCATGGTGGGGCAGAACTTGCATAGATATTTCACAACCCATCCTTTATATCTCAACAAAAGTTAAAAAACAAACAAGCAAAAAAAGCCCAGGACATTGATGTGACAGTTTTTCCTTTTTTTGTTGTTTGTGTTTTGACTGATTTATGTATTTTTTTCCCAGATAAATATCTAAACTTTTTATGTTGTCAAATTAATCAATCTTTTTTCCTAATGGCTTCTGAACCTTTTGGCATGCTATGTTAAAACTTTAGCCATGGTTTCTGCTAGTGCTAGTATACATATATGTATATATGTAACAAATATATAATTATATATATAATTTTGACTTTAAATCTCTTCATCTGCAATTTATTTTTGTAAAGGAAATCAAAAGAGATCTACATTTTTTTCCCACTTAGCCAGCTAAGATTTCCGACATTGTTTTTTGAATAATCACTTTTCCCGCTGATTTGAAATGCTTTCTGTATCATATATTAATTATCAATATATAGAGATTGATCTGTGGACTCTGTTATTTATTTAATCTGTGCCAGTGCCAAACACTTTTAATTTCCGCAGCTTTATAATGTTTAATATCTATCAAAAAGGTTAATTCTCATTTATTTTTTTAAACATTTTTTTCTGAGAGATTTTTGAATATCAGTTTTTCCAAATCAACTTTCATATTGTTTTGTCAAGTTAACGTTAGTGTTTTCCACTCTTCTTTCCAACGTGGTTTCCAGCAACATCTGGAGGCAGGACGTGTGTGCTCCCTTTGGGTGAAGTCTGGGCATTACTGGGTGCTCCATTTACATTTCTCTCCCTCTCCCTGAAACCTCCTCATTCACTTTTTCATTCAGTAAATAGTGTTTTTTTTTTATTTATTTATTTTTTTTAAATTGAGATATAGTTGATTTACAATGTTAGTTTCAGGAGTACAGCAAAGTGATTCAGTTATACATATACATACATACATTTATTTTCAGATTCCTGTCCATTATATGTTATTACAAGAAATTAAATATAGTTCCCTGTGCTGTACAGTAGGACCTTGTTGTTTATCTATTCTATATATATTAGTTTGTATCTGTTAATCCCAAACTCCTAATTTATCCCTCTCCTCCTTCCCCTTTGCTAACCATAGTTTGTTTTCTATGTCTGTGAGTCTGTTTCTGTTTTGAAAATGAGTTCATTTGTGTCATATTTTATATTCCATGTATAAGTGGTATCATATTTGTCTTTCACTTTACTTCACTCAGTATGATAATCTGCATCCATGTTGCTGGCAAACCTCATTATTTTATTCTTTTTTATGGCCGAGTAGTATTCCAGTGTGTGTGTGTGTGTGTGTGTGTGTGTGTGTGTGTGTGTGTATCTCCAGTCATCTGTTGATGGACATTTAGGTTGCTTCCTTATCTTGGCTATTGTAAATAGTGCTGCTATGAATGTTGGGTTGCATGTATCTTTTTGAATTAGTTTCCTCCAGATATATGCCCTGGAGTGGGATTGCTGAATCATATGATAACTCTATTTTTAGTTTTTTGAGGGACCTCCATACTGTTTTCCACAGTGACTGCATCAATTTACATTCCCACCAACAGTGTAGGAAGATTCCCTTTTTTCCAAACCCTCTCCAACATTTTATTTGTAGATTTTTTTTAAATGATGGCCATTCTGATTGGAGTGAAATGATACCTCATTGTAATTTTGATTTGCGTTCCTCTAATAATTAGTGGTATTGAGCATTTTTTCATGTGCCTATTGGCTATCTGTATATCTTCTTTGGAAAAATAACTATTTAGGTCTTCTGTCCATTTTTTGGATGGGGTTGTTTGTTCTTTTGTTACTGAGTTGTGTCACCTGTTTATATATTTTGGGAATCAAGCCCTTGTCAGCTGCATGGTTTTTAAGTATTTTCTCGCATTCAGTAGGTTGTCTTTTTGTTTTGTTTATGGTTTCCTTTGGTGTGCAAAAGTATGTAAGTTTGATTAAGTCTAATTTGTTTATTGTTGCTTTTATTTCTATTGCCTTGGGAGACCCATCTAAGAAAACATTGGTACTGTTTATGTCAGAGAATGTTTTGCCTCTGTTCTCTTCTAGGAGTTTTATGGTCTCATGTCTTTTATTTAAGTCTTCAAGCCATTTTGGATTTATTTTTTGTATGGTGTGAGGTTGTGTTTTAACTTCATTGATTGACATGCGGCTGTCCAGCTTTCCGTATGAAAGCAAGAAAGTGAGAGACTGGCCTGTAAAGATAAAGATTGCCTAAATGACCTTTTTGCTTAGGGCAGCAGCCTTGTAAGGGGGTTCCTTACATATCCACTGTGGGACATCTGAGAAAGTAATCAAGGAAGAGCTTTGTTCCTTCTGCAGTGTGGAAAAGTGCATCACTGTGTCATTGCAAACTCAGTGGAAAGAAACAAGCTCAAATCCACTGGAAGTGATATGTTTGTCTGGATATTCCACTGTCACTTAGTCCACTTAATGCAACTATTAAAATGTCAAATTTATATCAAGTTTAACATCCCCGTGTCTGATCTGGAAGGGAAACTGACATCTGGAGTATCTACGAGTGCACAGCCCAGTATGGTAAGCATGCACTCTACCACTGAGCTAGTTCCCTCCCCCCAGAAATATTCTAATATTAGATTGTCATGTGAAATGTGTCCTGTGAATTTATTAAAAATGTATTGAATCATACATTTAAACCATGTCAGTTTTATGATATGTAAATTATACTTCAGTAAAGCTGTTTAAAAAAAAAAAAAAAGAACAAGCTATGAATGCTGAAACTCTAGGGCAGCCAAAAATTGAATGTTGAAAAGCTGCCAAAAACTTTAATTAGTGAGTCAGATATTATTTGCTAGCATTTCCTGAATTTTCCTCATTATGGTAAAAGAAATGATGTTCCAGTGCAAATCAAATACCAGAAACTCTACAAGGTATGTGTTATTATCCTCATTTCACAGGAGAGGAAATTGAGATTCAGAAAGTTAAAATAAGTTGCCTGAGACCCACAGCCAATAAGAACTGGCAATGGTGTCAAACCCGATATCTGCCTGGACCCAAAGTCCATTGTCTCCGGGCAGGAAAAGGAGCCCTTCCATTGTTTGACTTGAGATCACTTTCTTTCTTCCAAGACAACAGTAAACTGATTTTTCAATGTTTTTATGAATGTTTGTATTTTGTACTCAAGATTTATGAAAGATATGAGACTGGGATCTGTTTTCGATATCGAAGTATACATGTATTACTATTATATATATATGTGTGTGTATATATATATGTATACATATATATATGAAATGTTACATACATGAAGAGACTTGCAACAGTTGTTTCCATTCTTCCCCACCAATTTAATTGGTTCTTTGGAGACTTGGAGATCAAGATGTGACCTACAATGGCGTCACTTGATAAGTTGGGTAGCTTGCTCTTCATCCATTTTGTGAAGTGGAGTTCTGAAAAATGAAAACCTGATGGGACTGCGATTTCTAGCTTTGGCCAGAGCTAGTAACCTTTGTAACTTTAGTTCTGTCCACTTAGCATGTAGCATTATTTCCTTTTTGCAGTTTCCCTGCTCCTAATCATAAAGGTTTAACCAGCCCCCTGGGCAGTCTGCCTCTAACCCACCAGTCCTGAGAGCCTGCCGGAGCCCCCTTCTCTCCCCATCCCTCCTCTAGTCTGTCCCAGGCCGTCTCCCTTGCCTCTTGGTGGCTCTCTTCTTCTCTCTGTGCCTTTGTAAACAACCTTGGTCCTTTTTCTTTTCCTTTCTTCCTACTGTCTATACTCTCTATCAACCAGGTGAAACAAAACAAAATAAAAGTAGGTAAAAACAAGAAACCAGTTCTGTGCCTCACCAGCAGAACATATCCATGGACCAAATACAGGCTCCTGATATTGGACCTCTGCTATCCCTAGGACCTTGAGAGACAGCAGCAATGATTTTCATATTCAAAGAAATGCAGATGTCATTTTTTAAAAAAGCAGAATAAATACTGTGATGATATAATACTGTAATTATGAAAATATATACCATAGTGCTTTATTTTTCCCTCTACCAATATTCTTAGAGTATTGTGTGCTTTTACATATTTGGCAATGGTAGAACTTGTTAAGTAATTTTGAAGTTCTTAACACTCTTGGTCACATTTCCAAATAGAGTTCATTTGCAGGAGTCCTTGAGTCACTTCTTGTGTGTGCAGAGATGATTAAATGCCGGGATTTGAAAAGTCGTTGAAGTGGTTTCAGGAAATTAGCCATCTCCTAGTGTCGACAGTAGACTGTGTATTTTAGCTGTTTGACTCCCTGCTTCAGTGGGCAGCCTGCTTTCTTGTGAACTGTCGTCATTTGCCTTCCCCAGCACATGTTTTCAAAACAAGGCAAGTGCTTCCTTCCTGACTTCCTGCGTCGTAATCACTTTATAGGCCAGACACCTTCACAGACACCTAGCACGTTAAAATGATCAACTGCACACATCACACTTCAGCAAAGCCTTGCCTGGAACTAACACAAACTGTTTTCATATGTTTTTTTAGAAATATGGTTTCCTTTCTCTCTTACTCTGGATTTTATGCTGGTGTACCTAAATTTGGACGAAAGATTTGTTCTGAGGGAACTCTCTTGTTTTAAAGGATTTCAAGGTAGCTCTTTTTTAAGCAATGAATGTATCTATGAAATAGTCACCCTGTATTTATTTATTTTGTAAATCCAAATTTTCCCCCAGTAGATTTGCACAGGGGAATTTGGTTGGAATTGGTTAGCAAATACATTTCCTCTGTAAAGGGCACTTTCAAAAACACTGCATAAAGTGCATGGATTTGGACACACTGAAGTTATCAAACTTACAGTGTAATCATTTTGCAATATATAAATGTATCAAATCAACACTGTACACCTCAAAACTTACACAATGTTACATGTCAATTTTATTTCAGTAAAGCCGGAAAAAAAAAAAAAAACCCTGCAGTGTTTCTATGCAGTAAATACACTAAAAATGGATGCATTTCAAGATGGTCTATTGTGTATATGTATTATAAGTCAGTTGAAAAATAATTAGAATCTCATAATTTTTTTTTAAATCAAGTAGAAATATCAGCACTAGGAAAAAGGAATGAGAATGTCTATTTATTGTGTGCCTACTATGTGTCAGGTCCTGGAGTAAGTATTTTAATATCAATTCCAGATCAGTGTAGGGTTAGAAACTTCTGGCTCTATGGTGAGACTACCCAAGTTTGAGTCCCAGCTTCCCCACTGCTGTAGGGATTCAGGGAGATAAGGTGTGCAAAGCATCTAGCCCCCCACCAGCTCACACTGGTGTGAGAGCTAGGGCTCAATGGTCAGGTGTTTGTTGTATCTTATTCCATTTTTTCCTGCGAAGCAGGCAACATCCGCATTTGACAGACGAGGAGACTGAGTCTTGGAGTGGTCTAGTAAGTTGCATAAAGTTTTCGGAAGTGGGTTGCAGAGTTAGATTTTAGAGCCAGGGTTCTACTGGGCACTATGAGAAAACCTCTAACCAGGAGTTACTGTTCTAGGCTGCCAGGAAAATCTGTGCTGGGATTCTGTGTGGTGGGAAAGACAACCCCAGCTAAAATGACACCCTCTACTGAGACAAAGCTGCCCTTACAAAGCAGCAAATTCACAATGTATAAACAAACAAGCCTTAACATTTCTAAGTTTAGAAAAAACTTTCAAATGGCCCATTTCAGCATTCAGCTATTCCTAGGGTTCTTTTTTTTTTTTTTTGCAGTGGGTAGCAAATTCTCAGCTAGGTGGATAAGCATACACTTTTCAAAATCATGTAACATGCCAAATACGCCAGTCCTATCAATACCTCCGCTGTGTAAATGTTGTCATCTATGCAAGTATCAGCTTCTAATGCCAGCCTAAGGAAATTGTAAGAATGATGTTCTTTTAGCAAAGAGAAGGCAAACTTCTGGGGTGTTTTGTTTGTTTATTTCTAAGTTTTAGCTGCTGTGGTTTTTGTCTCTTCTTATGGCACGAGCACCAAGTGATGTCTGGTCCCCCCAGTTCCTTGGCCACATCAGTCAGGCTGGATCTCAGTGCTGTTCAAATAGCCTGTCTGGGCATGGGCTTCAGTTGAGGGCATTCTTGTTCAATGGCGTTGACTTTGGAACTGGAAAGTCATTTTACTAATGCAGGTTCCTGCTTTGTTGTTTTGAAATCTTAGACAAATTGATCATCTGTAATCTATAACCCAGGATATGGGAAGGATTTGGCTGAGTCTCTTTCTCCTTTAAGTGTATATCTAAGAGAGACAATGGAATGAAACTTCAGTTGCATTAGTCAGTATGGGCTTAATTTTAAGATAGCGCAAAACAAGAACAACTGGGGCTGAATATCACATGACTTTCATTGCAGCTTACCTTCCAGCACTTAATCGAGTCAAAATATTTCCCTCTGCAACATTGCTACTCCCAAATTACTCAGATGCTTAACTATATTATGCCGTCTAAATTTATGCCCGCGATAAGGCACAGAATGTAATGCATCAGATTCTGTGCAGAGGAGGAGAACTCACCCCAGGATGTTGTTGTGGATGTGACTCTCTTAAGAAGCTCCACATCACCTCATTCAAGCTACTCCGGGTTTTCCTTTCCAGGGTTCAGCGGATTCCTACACGAGCAGGCCGTCTGACTCCGATGTCTCTTTGGAAGAGGATCGGGAAGCAATTCGGCAGGAGAGAGAGCAGCAGGCGGCCATCCAGCTTGAGAGAGCAAAGGTGACATTCTTGCCCCTCTTGGTTTCCAAAGTGGCATGTTGTTCAGCAGGTATCAGCTGCTTTTCCCCTGCCTCAGATTTCTCCACAATAATTATTTTGTGATTGTCCTGATCAGGCACCAAATGGCAAGGCTCCCTGATTCGTTCACCTCTGATAGTAACCTATCCGTAGACACAGACCTTTTCAACTTCTTTTTGTGTTTGATTTGGTGGTGAAAATTGTTGGTCATCTTCCAATTAGCGATTATAATTGGATTATAATTATAATCCCCAGTTAGCGATTATAGCCAGTATCCAGCTTGCCACTCCCAGTGTTGGCAGAGAGCCTTACCCAAGGAACCAGCATGCCGACCTGCTCTCCATGACACCAGCCTGCATCACAGGCCACACGTGCACAACTAGTCTAGGTCTCCCTGTTGGTGTCTCTGTTCCTCCCTCTTGGCTTCAGCCTCCCATCTCCAGTTCACCATGAAGTTCAGAACTTTGAACAACTATTAGCATTTCAGCAAAGATGAGCAATAAAAAGCTTGGCTGAAAAAGACCTTCAGATATTCTCCAGGGAGGGCCCCCGTAGGAATCCCTGCCCTGACAGGAGGCAAAAAAGAACAAATTGCATTTTTGAATGTTAGAACCGGATGAGTTACTAGAGATCTCCCATGCTGTGTCTTTCAAACTTTTTTTTTTTTTTTTTTTTTTTTAGCACAGATCCCTTTTGTCAAATGAAGTTTTATGCACAGTAGCGGGTACAACAGGTTCATGGTCAGCCTCTCCTCCTTCACTTTCACAACAGACTCCTAAGGCATATTCTAATTTTTAGGAGGAAAAAAAAATGGAAGCTCAAATAAAGTGAGCTGCTTTCCTTTTCTGTTTTTACACTAAAATATTTTAAAGAGTGGGAGAGGAGAATGATTCAGGTTCCTTCGCTTCGATGCCTATGATGTCTGTGCTCAGTTGGTGGAAGGGGTTTTGGGACAGTGACTAGGCAAGGACTACGGGGAGACTCTAACTCAGCTCCTGCTCCCCAGTTGTGTTCCCAGCACAAATAACCGAGCCAGTAACAGAGCAGTCTGGGACTACCGGAGCCTCGTGCTCTCATTTGTGGCGAATTTTTGTTTTAGTTTTTTTCTCACAGTTTGTTTTGTGGCCTTCGTGGTCACCCAGAAGTCAGCAGCAGCACTGCTGACTTAGGCTGGCGCTGTGCTTAGCCTCTGCCAGGCTGTGCTAGCCCAGGAGCACGTTGCTGTGGAGGAATTCGTCTGAAGAGGGTTTCGGACCCAGCTTTTGTTGGCGAGGGAGAGATGATGTCTGAGCAGCTCCACCCTTCCCTGTCCAGCCTTTCTCTTCCCTGGCAGCACAAGGTATTCCACCCAGTGGGATCCCACAGGTTTTCAGATCCAAGGCTATTTCAATAATATTTATTTTACCCCTCCACCACCTTTTTATTTAAGACCAAGCATACATTTCCTATATCCCAAGGTGGGGGAGGCTCTTATCATTTAAAGTAGCAGAGTTACGACTAGAGGACAAAGAAGGTTGCCTGCTTTTCCATCCCTCTCCGAGACATTAGGGCACGATTCTTCATTTGGGATGTTGAAAAGTACAGCAGGAGGGTGTGCATGGTGGGTCTGGTAGGACTGATGCTTTCAGAGTTGTTTCTGCTGATTTTTCATTGCTGCCAGGAATGTGAAACCCAGTTGAGATCCCTCTTTGGAAAGTGATTTCCCTTACTGCCTGGTCCTATCCATTATCTTAGTCTTCACTTCAATGTGAAAAATCTTCCTCTGTCTTCCTCCTCCATCCTTACTCCATGGTTCTGTTCCCAGTCCAAACCTGTAGCATTTGCTGTGAAGACAAATGTGAGCTACTGTGGTGCCTTGGATGAGGATGTGCCAGTTCCAAGCACAGCCATCTCCTTCGACGCCAAGGACTTTCTACACATTAAAGAGGTAAATGTAGGACATTCTGCCTCCCTTAACTTGCTACAAAGCCAAGGCCCGGAATCCGCTCTGAGCCAAACTAATGGAGAGGAGCCCTGAGGAACTGCCAATGTCTTACCTCATTTAATTTGCTGGGCCTCCCAAATCCATGCCTTCTCACCAAGATTTTGAAGCCTGAGATCATCACTTGCATTCTCACACACTGAAAACATTGAATCACAGTCATCATAGGATGGATTTAGGATAGACCTGTGGTCCTCTCTCTAGTCACCTTTTAACTACCTCCCATGACCGCAGAGCAGAGGTCAGTGGATCCAACTTAGGGAAACATGAGTTTGGTGGTCTGACTCCTACCCAGGAGGGACCATTTACAAGGGATGTTGTGATTGTAAACATCTGGGTTGTAGTCCTGTGGACCTTGACCTTGGAACCAACACTAGAGAGTATGATAATTAGTGTTAAAGCTAAGAGAAGGGAGGGGGACTTTGGGAAACAGAAAGCATGAGGGATTAAGGACTTGAGGCCTTGCACCTTGAAAGATCTGGAGCCATGACATCAAAAACTTTCACTTACTCAGCCTAGGTATATTGAAACCCTGCTTCATGTCAGACATTGTGCTGGACATTCGGGGACCAGAGATGAAGGCCCATTGTCCACGCATCCAGGGAGCTCTGAGTGTGGAGGAGACAGACAAATGCATAATTTCTGCACAGGTTGAGAAGTTCTGTTACAGTCTCATTGAATGGGTGTTGTAGGAGCCCAGAGAAAGAGCAGGAGGGACCATCCAGCTGGGGAGGAGTAGGACCTGGGGCTGGAAAGCTCTTCGAAAGTGGTGAAGCCCGAGTGAGTTCAGGCTGGGGTGAGGGGTGGCGGTGGCATCAGGTGGAAGGATAGCAAGGAGAAAGGAATGCAGCATGGCTGGAGGGCGGGAAGTGGGGAGTGGGACCGGGGATGGACCATGTCAGACAGGCAGGGGCCGCATGAGAAAGGACCTCTCAGGGTGTGGCAAGGAGGCTGAACTTTATCACCAGTGAGTGGGCTGGAGAGGAATTTTAAACAAAGGACAGCTGTGACCAGCTTTATATCTTAGCATGAAAAATCTGATGGTTGAGGCAGTATTGCAGAGGTTGGGAGACATGATAAGGCTGGACAGTGGCTGAAGCAGAGAGGATAAAAAGAGGGGGTGCAGCTTGGAGGGAGAGTTAAGAGGTAAATAGACCAGATTGGGAAATTTCACATGGGGGAGGGAGATAGTGGAGAAAATGAGAGAAAGAGAAATGAAGGCTGGAGGACAGTTTTTCTAGCTTACTTGAAAGGGCAGAGGGTGGTGTTAGCTATCAAAATTAAAAAGTCAGAGAGTGGGGAAGATTTGTGACAGGGGTGATGTGGTTACAAATTTGCTTTTAGGTACATGGTGTCTGGGGCGCTGTGAACTTCCCATGAAGATACTCAGTAGGCCTTTCTCCACACAATCTGGAGGCCAGATGAGAGGAATTGCAATTTGCTCTTCCAAAATGCTTTGAGGTGAAAAGGAGAACAGGTTTTAGCCAGGAGAAGGTAGCATAGAATTGTGGGAGCATTTTTACCTTTGTTTTTGCTTTTTTTGTTTTCTTAGGATGGGAAAAATTTAAGCATGTTCCTCATGCTGAGATGCTGGAGCTAGTGAAATATATTGAAAGGAAAAGACATAGCTGATAGTGAGGGTCTGGAGTAGAGGGGAGGAGATGGCATCGGGAAGATGTGCCCAAGAATTTAGCTGAGGCAGGAGGAAAGTCTTGCCTTCCTTGAACTTCCCTGTTCTGCACAGGATTTTCCAAGGGGATTGGAGGCATATATTGGAGAACATTCCTACTTGGTAGTCTCCATTAGCTCTGCTATGAAGGAGCTGTTGGAAATTGGATCTTAGAAAAAGGAGAGTGCAAAGGTGGAACAATAAAATGAAAAGAGAGAATGGAGGAGCCTGAGGAATGTGAGCAATAGAAACATCTCACTTAATGTCACTAAGATACCTGCACGTACCCTCTGGTCCCAAACGAGATGTGCACAGAAATATAGAACAATTTGAAAATCATTGACTTTTAAACCTCTGCATTCTACAATTGCATTAGTGACACCAAGACATATACATTTTTAACATTTTACCTCTTTGATAGCAAGTAGGTCAAATATTGGGATGCCTACAGATATCTCAGTGTCTTTGCACTGTGCCTGTGTGACCCAGATGAGTCCTACAATTTGTTCCTTTATTTAGTCACTCATTCAAGATATAGTTCTTGAGCGTTTAGTATGTGCTAATGTTGGCAGATACTGGCTGACTGATGTTGTCTGACAGCTATAAACAAAGCAGACAGAATCCCTTCCCTCATGGGCTTAAATTCCAGTGGGATAATGAATAAATAAATCATTTCAAATTGTGAATGCTTTGTGGGCAAAAAATGAACCAGGTGCTGGGAATCTTAAAAGATAGGGATGGCGGGGGCTATATACTTTTAAATATAGGGGTGATCAGAAAAGGCCCTTCTGAGAATGTGAGCTTTAAGCAGAGACCTGCAGGATGAAGAAGAGCTAACTTTAAAATGAGCAAGAAGACTTCTAGAGAGAGGAAACAGCATGTGCAAAGGCCTTGAGGTAGGAGAATTGCTTGGCACAATCAATTAACTGAAAGAATGTCATGGCTGGAATGCAGTGAGCCACGGATCTAGTAACAGGAAACAGAGTTGTGGAAGTAAGCAGGGCACAGGTCAAGCAGGACCTTAAGATGATGGTGAGACTTCAGCCTTTATTATAAATGTAATGAGAAGCCACTAAAGGCTTTAAAAGTAGAGGAGTGGACTGAATTTTTTTTTAAGGCTACTCTGATTGTTGTAGAGACAGTGGATTGGAGTGGGATACGTATGAAATCAAGGAGACCATTAGAACCATTCTAGGTGAGCTAATGGAATTGAGCCAGCCTGGTGTCAGTGAAATGGAGAGAAGCAGACAGATTTGAGGTATGTTGTGGAAATTCAGTGAAGGGTGCTAGATGGACCACTTGTAGGAGCTAAGATTGAAGAAGAAATCAAAGATGATCAAGGAAATCAAGGTTTATGAATTGAGCAACTAGGAGAGAGATGACTAGGACTGGGTGAGGACAGGTGGGAAAGGAGGTTGGGAAGTGGACATCTCAAAGGAGATAGGAGGTAGGAAGTTAGATATAAGAATTTGGAGCTCAAAGGAAGGGGTTGGGCCAAAGACATAAATTTGGATCATTAGTTTATCCAGGTGGCATTTAAAGCTGTGGTAATGAATGAAGTCACCTAAAGAAAGAGTAGAGGAAGGAGAGAAGACAGTTCTGGATTAAACCCAAAGGATTCTATCCTGCTAAAGTGGGGTACGTGAAAAGATTCAACAGACAAGGAAAAGGAGAAGCCCAAGATATAGGAGAAAGCTAGGACAGAGCAGTGCATGGACATCAACAGGGAAGAGTGCCCAAAAGGAGGAAGCAGCCAGCTGTGGCCAATGTTGTGACATGTCACCTAAGATGAGGAGTAAGCAGTGGACGTTGAGTTGGAAACATGGTGGTCAGCAGCATGGAAGTCACTGGGATCATTGTCTGGAATTGTGGCAGTGGAAGCCAAATGAAGTGTGATGAGGAGAGAAGGGGCGTTAGGAAGTATATTTAGCAAGCATAGACCATGCTTTCAAGGGAGTTGACACTGACCAGGCAGTAGACCAAGGAGGATATGAAGTCAAAAGAGGTTTTCTTTCAAGATGGGAGCTATCAGAGCACCTATCTGTTCATGCTGATATTAACCCAGAATCTCTCTTTCTGGAAGTCAGGGACAGGGAGAGAGAGAGAGAGAGAGATTGATATGAAAGGACAGAGAGGCACAGGAGTGAAGCTTTTGATAGTTAGGAAGCGTGGGATCTAGACCCCAAGTGGAGGGGACAGACCTTTGATAGGAAGCGGAACATTTATTCATTTATGCAGGAAAAAGGTGAGTGCAGGCACAGACAGCTCAGAGCCTTGGTTACTAGAAGCTGAGGCAGCATCGAATTGATGGCTTCTGCTTTGTCCACTTTGTGTGAAGTGGGGATACCCATATTTGCCTAGAAGACAAGGACTCAACCTCAGACATGTGCCCTGGCATCTGATTGGTTAAGTTGACTTGGTCTCACCATTCCCATCAAAAATGAACAAACAGGGGGTGAGAGTATAACTTAGTATGTGCTTAGCATGCATGAGGTCCTGGGTTCAATCCCCAGTACCTAAATACAAAAAAGAAAAAAGAAAAAAAATGACCAAACCATATTCATTAGTTGTTCATACCCATTGTTTCCAAGGAGAAACAGCACTTAAAAGGTACAAGAAGTTCTCATGTATTCCGTGTGCACTACTCACACCAGCATCCCCAGCTTGCTGTGTTGTATCGCTTTCCTCCATTCCATCAGTGTTCTCCATTTGTCCTGTTGGTTGCTTTTTGATCTATGTGCTCCTTGATCAGTGACTTTCTCCTGTCTGGCAGTTTGAGTTATGGTATTGAGCCGATAATCCCATGTGGATTAGAGTCACTTGTTGTCAGATCTTGAAATATCAGATAAGGAAACATCTTAGAAAGAGAAAATGCTAATCATTTGGGGGAACTCAGAATGAGAAGGATTGAAACAACATAAGGTGACCTTGCCAGAAAGCTGGCACATGCTCCCAGAACAGCAACACAAATGAACATATTTCTGTAATCGAGTTGCAGTCTTTCCTCTCATCCATCACCTAGAAGGCCATCTCGTGTGCTCTGTTTTAAGCCTTTTTCTCAGTAATGAAAAGCTTAACCGCAGAGAAAAGCTGCAGTTCTCCTTATAACGTACACTAAATGACGGACCGTTTAAGCTCTTGGAGGGACATCGCAGCTTTCCCTCAAGTAGCTCAAAGAACTTTCATTCGCGATGAGTCACATTCTCACTGTGCTTTGGCCGTTTCCTAGAAGTAAGGTAAAACATCTTGGGAAGTTGCATTAACTATTTCAGGAACCCCTTTAAGGTCTTCTGGGTACCACTTAGTAAATTAGTGTTCCAGTGGGCTGACTTGATTTCAGGAATAACTTAAGCCATAGGAAACTATGACTCATTGTCTGCTTTGTCCCCACTGCAGTAAAATTTAAATTCCAGATCTATGCACCAAAGATTCTAAAAGGGTCCCGTTGCCTTTTGTTAATTCCAAAATACACAGATTTGGTATCCTGAAATAAAAGGTGGGACGATGAGAGAAACAAAGACCTAGATAGGTGATGATTTTATATTAAGTCAACTCATGTTTCTTCAGTGCAAGCTCAGACTGCTTGCCGTATGTGCCTTGTGTAGGAGCTGTGTGCGTAACAAAGGCCAAATCCCTAAATCTCATCTTTTTGCTTTTGAGTATGAGGCTGTTACTCAGAATTACTCAAGGTTACGTGGAATTTCATGCTGCAATGATTCAACGAAATCACCCATTCCTCCTTCACAATGTGTCAATGTCATATACATATAAATTCTACTTTTCTCTGAGCTAAGCACAGTATACATGTATAGTTACATTTTGAAAACAATAGATACTTTCTGGATCAAAGAGAGGGAGTTACCTTGCCCAACACTGATCAAGACAATAAAGGAAATTTTTGGAATTAACTCTGGAGGATGTAAACAGTAGGATGAATATCTGCTTTCTAGCAATTACCTACCTGAAAACTTCCCTTGAGGCAGGCAGCTTGGATTAAATATGCCTTTTGCCTTAGGATTCAGGAAATCCAAAATTGCAAATGCAGTTTTGCTGGCCCATCAAATAGGACCATGTTCACCCCATATTGGCTGAAGCCTTTGCGTGGGTTTGTTTCCAACGATTACATGTCATGGAATTTTATTTAAGTGGAAATCCACACATTCCTGTTGGACTTCAGGCCATTTGGAGATTATTTCCAAAATTCCAGATATGTATAATAGCCTTTTTAAGAGTAGGCTTTGTTTCCTCAGGTAGTAAGATGGACCTTGATTTGCAAATTTTTAATTGGAAGATTATAATTCTTCCCCAGAGACAGTAGACTACAGATAGTCTGGTGGAATTTTTACCTCAAAGCTTTTGACAAATATCAGACTATTCAGTGTATTTCATCTCAGACTTGTCTATCTTGTCTTCCAGAGTTCTAAGTACATGGATGCATATTTATCCTTGTAAAATGTATTTCATAAGAATTGACTAGGGTGTCTTGACAAGGACCAAAGGAATCCAAAGGTTAGGACCTGACTTTAGCCCAGGGATTGGCAAACTGTGGCCCACAGGCCGAATCCAGTCTGCTGCATTTAAAAAAAAAAAAAAGGTTTATTGAAGTACAGCCATGCTTACTTGTTTACTTATTGTCAGTGGTGCCTTCCATGCTACGATAGCAGATTGTAATAGCTACAACAGAAGCCATATGACCTGCAAACCCTAAATTATTTGCTACCTGGGACTTTAGATAAAAAGTACATTTTGTTCTGTGGACCCCCCAGATGTATCTACTATAGTTTAATAGGCTATAAACAGTGCTTGTGTATACAATAGAATGTAATATTATACAATATAAATAGGGTTTCATTCTTCTGGTCCCCTGAAATTAATTAATAAATGTGAAGGTAAGTGAATCACTGTTGATAGCAGTTTTATTTCTGCATTCCAGAAATATAACAATGATTGGTGGATAGGAAGGCTCGTGAAGGAAGGCTGTGAGATTGGCTTCATCCCAAGTCCACTTAGATTGGAGAACATACGGATTCAGCAAGAGCAAAAAAGAGGACGTTTTCACGGAGGGTAAGGTTCCTTCCCTAATCTAAATTTTTTGGGGGATGAAGAGTAAGAAAATTAGGTGATTTTTTTCAAGTTTGCCTATTAGGTTAAAAATGTATGCTTTTAAAGTAGAAGATACTTTTCTGTGTGCAGAGTATTTCTGAAATTGACACAAAGGGGTTTCAGATGGTTCACTCTCCCCAGTGTGTACAGAAGCCTGACACCCTGGGAATCAACACGAATTCCGCAGTGGAGACTGTTCTGTGGCCTCAACAAACCCTCCTGGGAACCCAGGTTTCCTTCCATGAGAGTCACGGAGGATATCCTTTCTCAGTACATTAGTGGGAGCCTGGCCTGCCCCGGCATTAGGGCTCTTCTTGGTTAACTTTCAGAGACTCTCTTTCAAGTGGGCGTGGAACAGCATGGTACATGCGATACCATCCCGGGACTAGGAGTACCATCTCCACCCAGGAGATGGCAGAGGCCACAGAAAGCCCAAGGTCCCACAACTAGTAATTGGCAAAGCCCAGATGAGAAATCTGATGGTCTTGACTCTGGGGACCTACTTAAGCATCAAAAGGGAGGGACACTGGAGAAGTAGAGGGGGGGCTCCCAACGGCCGGGGTGGGCTCCAGGGAAGCTTCCAAAGCCATGTAAGGAAACCGCTGCCAATGAATTTCCCTTCTGATCCGTAATATTCTTTGTGACTAAATCTTTGCCACTTCTTAATTCTGATGCCCTTATAATTACTTTTAAGAAGTGCTTCTTCCAGCTCTTGTGGCTCATACTGAGCTGTGTCCGACATCCAGCTAGTGCATTGGTGACCAGTGTTGGTTAAGCAAGCAGTTCACAAGAACATTCCTGTTAGTGATTCCTTTGCCGAATTTATGCCTTGAATAATTAGGAGAGATACTTTTGCAAAATATTTCCAGGTCCTAGTTAGTTTCCCACTTTCTCTGAGAAATGAGGTCAAAGAAAACATTTGGACAGATCCGTGAAGTTCTTCTCTATAGCAGGACTTGGTGTGTTTTGAATTATTTAGCAGGATTAAGGCCAAAGAAAGCTTTGTACTCACAAGTTCTATTTTCAAGGAATCTGGGGAATGAGTCTTAAGTTCCTTTTCTGTATCTTAGGAAATCCAGTGGAAATTCTTCCTCAAGTCTTGGAGAAATGGTATCAGGGACATTTCGAGCAACCCCCACATCAACAGGTGAGGGTTTTAGTTGGACTTTTTTTTTAATGGAATGTATTCTTTTCTTAATATTTGAACATACATACAGGTATTTTTACTAATTTGGGAACAATCTAAGGCTTGATTTAAGGATTCTTCTACTTAACATTTCACGGCACAATTGCTTTCCATAGTAATTTGACTGGATTTTAAGGGTACTTGTGATGCTAAAAATTCAGATCATTGTAATATAATTCTGTAAAATCTTCTTGCCCTCTATTGTATAAATCATTCCGCAGCAGGTTCATTATGCCACCCAAGAACCCAGCAGACTTTAAGATGGCAAAGGCCAATTAAAAAGTTAAAAAAAAAAAAACAGTTGTAAACGCTTAAGAAAGTGCTCTGTTCCAGTCTCCATGTGAAACTTTATGATATATTGGTACAGCCTGGGCTGTGGAGATTGGGAGGGTTGAAGCAGAGAATGAGGGTGGGGCCAGTTGATCTCATTTCTGTTTGGACAGCAGACAACTGAGCCATGGAATTAATGGTAATGAAGGGACAGTGGGGGCCCAGTCAGGAGTTGTTGTGCATTTAGAAAGTGTGGAAGTATTCAAGCAGGATTTTTTTTCTTCCACCACATTCCCTGACTCCTATAGGATAATTTTATTCTGGCCAGAGTTGATGCCACATTAGGGCATCTAGGATTACCCATTCAGAATGATAAGTCCGAGATCTATCCTGGCCTACTGTAACTGCAAGAAACTGGATTGGTGCCAGAACAGATCTGAGTATCCAGGTTTTTGTTCATGTGAATCCTGATTTCCAAGGTTCTGAACCAGACTAGGTCTCTGGGTTGCCCCCAGCTGGACTGGACCTGCATGGATGACCACAAACCACCCTTAATCAGATATTGAGTATATTTTGACTCATCCCCATTTGTTGGACATCTAGATCATTGCTGCTTTTCACTATTACAAACAAGAAAGAAAAGGAATAACTGATTATAAACTTAAAGTTAAGAGCAACATGGTAGGAAAAAAATGTGTCAGTATTCCGGAAAGTGGGCAGAAATACTTAAGAACACATAAAGAACTGCAAAGTTTCCTTTTGCCTCACCAAAATTACAAATCTAAAAATAACTGGTGAATGAGGCAATGATCATGATCACCCAAATTGTTATTCCAAGTTTCTTTTTGTCAGACTTCATTTGTCCAAGTTGCTCTCAGCCACACTGCATGCTGTGTCCAGCAGGGGAACAACCAATGACCCAGCCAGTGTTGTTATGAAGTCCACCCTCCCCACCCAACATGAAATCAGGATCTAAGGTCATTCGTATGGGGAGGAAGTTGTCTGTTTTTGCATTTGTCTTCAAAATTGGCCTGTCCAGAATGAAATAGGAAAGGAGTGCTCTGCAGAGTGGGTGATAGTGAGATGACGAGAATTCTGGGGACAAATCAGTACATTCTCCCATCTTTTAAATTCGTGTGCTACCATTGACAGATTGCATATGTTGATGCGGTTCTCGTTGTTGTCTTTTAGCAAAACAGAAGCAAAAAGTGGTAAGTGGCGTTTCCTTTCTAAGTCTACTGCTAAGGTTTCTATCCACACATGCCTGCGATGCTCCATTTCAGTGACCCATATGGCTATAAAATAAGGGAGGAGTCTCCCTAGCGGGACCTACGGTCATCATGTCTTGTTTGACCTGAGGATTGTGAGTGTTGTGGCTGTGGAGGAGGTGTGTTTCTCGTCACCGTGTCACGCGCGTCCGATCGTTTTTTTCAGACGGAGCATATTCCTCCCTACGACGTGGTGCCATCCATGCGTCCGGTGGTGTTAGTGGGGCCGTCACTGAAGGGTTATGAGGTACAAAGACGAGTCTGTTCCACTTCAGGTCTTGATCAAGAACGTAGGGGACAGCCGGTTGGCATGTGCTTCCCCGGGGTCTGCTTACACATGGGTCCCAATGGAAGGCAGCCCTCAGCATGTGAGGACGGGGGTGCAGTGCGGGGCTTACGTGGCCCTTTGCTCTTTCTTCCCTCTCTGCACACTTCTTTCACTTATTACATTGTTTAAAAATAGCTCCCTCAAGGGGGAGGATATAGCTCAGTGGCAGAGTGTGTGCTTAGCATGTACGAGGTCTTGGGTTCAATCCCCAGTACCTCCATTAAAATAAATAAGTAACCCCCTAAAAATAAATAAAATAAAAAAAAGCTCCCTCAAAATATTTATAGTGGGAGGCTCTGGTCAAAGGTTTGCTCTGCATTAAATTAAAAGAAAAAGACTTTGTCTTAATGTTCCCATTGCTATTAAAAACAAGAGTATGAACAGTACAAGGGAACATGCCAGCAAACCTAAACCCTCAAAGCAGCAACATATCTCACCTTACTAGGTGCTCAGGACGATGGTGTGTTCCACCAAACATTTCTCTGCTTATTTATTTTAAAGGAAAAAAAACACTCCACTAAAGACATTAATGAACTCCTTCAGAGATTAATAGAGCAATACCAGGTAAGAAGGAAAAGAGTAAAGGCTTAGATGTACTGCATTTCAGATGTTGCCATTTTGACTTGATGCCAGCATGGATAAGAGTGAGTGGGGTTGGACATTAAAATCTGAAGGTGGGCAGCCTCCAAGGCCCCATTCCCACTGGGTGAGCAAGATGGCTGGCACATAGGAGGCATTCAGTGCACATTTGTTGGGTGAATTAATGAATGTCTTCGGGGCTGATTTAAGAATCCATCTCCTCCCCCCTCCTTTCTCCACCTCTCCTCCCCTCCCCCTCTCAGTGGGGACTGTCAGAGGAAGAACAGGAGAGTGGGCCATAGAAATCCAGCCCTGAACATGGAGAATTTCCACCAGCGTGCACAGACCAGCAGGAGGCAGAGCCCAGGGCTGGCCTGAGGAGCTCTAGCTACTCCCCACTGGAGGCAGGCACCACTCAGGCAGGCCAAGGACAGCTTGCACCTGCACACAAAACCAGCCCACCATGGTCTCCTGATGGCAGCTCTATGCCATAAAAAGAGATGAGGGTCTAGTTGCCTTGGGTCTAGTGGACACTGCTGGTTCATTCCTCAACACCCTGGAGAAGAACCGAGGAGAGGGGAATTTAGGAAGTGCAAATGGTTAAATTTGACAAACCCCTCCCATGGTCACCTGCCATGTCCTGCCCCCACCAGAGGACAGGCTGTGATAAGGTCTTTGCTCAGTCAGGGTGTCCTTCCCTTCCGGCTCTCTCACTTTTGGCTTATCTCTCTCTCTCTCTGTGTTTGCCTCATTCTTTTTTTTCCCTCACCTCTGCAAAGGTAACAGACATGATGCAGAAAGCCCTGTTTGATTTCCTGAAGCACAGGTTTGATGGGAGGTGAGACATACAGATGTTTTTGTACTTTTTATTTGCCTTTAACCAAACATGTGTGATGGTTTGTGGATCTATGTTTCCAGTGATTGCAGATGTTTTCTAATTACAAGTTAAGTCAGTATTCAGAGGAGAATTCAATGAAAGCATTCTGAAAAATGTGAAGTTATGATGAATAGCATTCAACCCCTTAAAGAAAAAGGACCTTGAGAAGGAAATTAATCCATTTGTTTTATTTACATATATGTGCTAGTCTTTATTTTCTCACTTCTTAGTGAATTCATATCAAACTTATTTTTATGAAAAAAAATGAACATATAGAGCATTTCTGACAAACATGGTGGCTCGCTGGTCAAGCTGGGGAGTGTCACTTGGGACTCGTGCGTGCGCGTGCGTGCGCATGTGTATCGTGTGAAGGTGTGAAGTGCGGAATGTCCTTGAAAGAGGAGTGCAGGGACTGTTTTCACCATAAACCTCCCAAAATGGCTATTTTGTAGGGAATTCAGAATTCTTTGGATGATTAGTTTGGGGCTTGTTTTATTAGAAATTACCTTGTTATTTTATTGGTTTATTTTGTATGTATCCTACTATGGCTCAATCTTTAACCATTATCAACATGGTTCAGTCTTTATCAACATGGCTCAGTCTTTAACTATCAGATAATTTTGTCATTTAAGTTTTGTTAAGACATTGTTTTAAGACATTTAAAGATATCTAGAAAGAGTTTCTGTATTTTGCAGAGAAGTGGTAAAAAGTCCATGTTGAGTCAATACTAAGTACTAAGCTCAGCACTCCATGTAAAAATAGCCACATGCAGATACCTGAAGATGCATGAGAAATGAAGAAAACTTAAATAGTGTGTGCTGAGAAGTATGGATAAATGCATCCAGCTTACCAAATATTTAAGTATTTGAAGATATTTTAAAAGCATCCACAAATAGATTTTTTTAAATATGGTATTTTAAGAAAAAAGCAAACATGATAATGCTTTAAGTACAAGTTGTATATACGTGTCAAAAGGAAAGCTGTCTGGGGGGAAGGGTACAGCTCAAGTGGTAGAGTGCATGCCTGGCAAGCACAAGGTCCTGGGTTCAATCCCCAGTACCTCCTCTAAAAATAAATAAATAAACCTAACTACCTCCTCCCCCCACCAAAAAAAAAAAAAAAAAGGAAAACTGTCTGGATAATTATGTTAAAAATATTTGTTAGTTTCTGGAACTGTATACAAAGAAAATAAACTGAGATTTTTTAGCTCCAGTAATTGAGATGTTAGTTTAAGAAATCAGAATGCTTCCCTGCCATTATGTGAATTGCTACATAGCTTAATACAGGCCAGGCTGCCTTCATAAATAGAGCCCAAAATGTGTAATGAATCAAATGTGATGGATGCTTATTATTGCTCACATGACAGTGTAAGGCAGACGTTCCTCAGCTGGGAGTGGGTAGTGCAGGGGAAGGAAGGACTGGGCAGAGTTTGTTCTGCCATCACTTGGGACCCTTGGCCTGGGGGTGGTCTCTCCAATGAACTGGTAGGTAGGGGAGCCAGGAAGTGACTCACAGTGATCCTCACATTTCATTGGTTAGAACGTGGTCCCGTGGCCATACCTAATTGCAGAAGAGGCTGGGAAGCACAGTCTAGCTATGTGCCCAGGAGAAAGAGGAAACAGATTTTTGTTGAACAAATAACAGTCTACTCCATTGATCTAGTAGACACAAAGGGCTTAATAAGAAAGCCATACCTGTATCCTATTCTTTAAAAAAAAAAAAAGCTAGTCAGAGAATGAAGTGATTTCAAAGAAAACAAGTGAAAAGCACTGAAGACTAGAATGTTGGAGTTGGCAGGAAATATAAAAGTCCTTTTATTCTAATCTCTTACTACTACTACTACTCTTTGAAAAATTTTGGCTCTTGGGAATTCAGTTCTTAAAAAAAAACATTACAAAGAAACAGCTGAACTCTGACTCTAACTTGATAATATTGGTCTTGGTCCTTCCTCCTGATGACATGGGCTATAACCCCTACCCTCATGCCGCTCTCCCTGGGTTGGCGGCAGCTAATGTGCCTGGCTCAGT
The DNA here is from genome assembly GCF_036321535.1 of Camelus dromedarius. Taxonomy (NCBI): domain Eukaryota; kingdom Metazoa; phylum Chordata; class Mammalia; order Artiodactyla; family Camelidae; genus Camelus; species Camelus dromedarius. The sequence goes on along the minus strand of NC_087439.1, from coordinate 31,371,239 downwards.
CACGCACACTTCCTTCAGTTATGCTTGGAGTCACATGGTTTTAACCTGTGGTGCCTTTATTTGAGGAAGTTCTGAGCAGTGCCTTATTCTGTGGCTCCTTAACAGCCCTTGAGCCAAACAGATGCCACTCCATACACGTCTTAAGTTTGTGTTAGATTGTAACATAACTTCCTTATAAAGCCACAGTGTTATTTAAGGTTTGGAAGGTAGGACCTATGGAAAAGAAGAAAGGAATTATTATAATTTAGCAAAGAGAAAGTGAGTAACTTAATTAGTGCCTTCAAGTATGAGGAATCTGAGATTCTTCCTCAATCTTAGACCCAGAAAGGGGAAATGCTTTTCATTGTAACAGCAGAGATTTTCTTGAATCAGGTACAATTACGTGATTCACCAAGCACTTATATACACTATAGAAGATGGTTTTAATAGAAGTAGAATTAAAATTTCAGTGCCAAGTGTCCCTTGGGGTCTGATGGCACAGCAGAGGGGCTGGAGATGTGTGGAAGAATACAGCAGCTGCCAAAGAAATAGCTGGAGAAAGAGACTCAGCCCCAGAGAGATCTGACGTGTGGCAGAGTTGGAGAAAGCTAGACATTAAAGGTGGAAGGAGAGTGGACCTGCTTTCAAATTATAAGAGGCCAGTGCAGCAGAAAAACAATAATGAATTCATTGGTTGAGCATAAATGGAGACTTTGATAAGGAAGAAGAAATTTACTTGTAGCTTTACATTGACTCTGACATGTCTGTGGTGTGGGGAATATTCTTACATTTTGAGCCATGACTGTCTGCTGTGCTGTGTTTTAACAATTAATAAAAGGAGAGAAAACAACACATAGTCTTTAATTGAAACCAGCCAAGAGAACAATTACACAGCAGGCTTTTGCACAGCAAAACAGCATAAACAATATGTTCTAAAGGAAACCTACTCAATGTTTCATTGGCTATGAATGCAGTAGGTTAGACAAAATAGTCAGGATAAAGTCTCCTCTTTTTCAGAAAGAGCAAAAGATGCCAGAAAAAAATTGGCTAAAATGCTTTCTTCTTCAATACTGTTTTTCAGATCTTGATTAAAAAATAATTTAACAAATTGGATTAAAACTCCAGCATTGACTATTACAGAATCATATGCATACCTTTTAATGATACTTTGGAAATAATTTGAGTCAGGGGGGAGGGATATAGCTCAGTGGTAGAGCACATGCTTAGCATGCACGAGGTCCTGGGTTCAATCCCCAGTACCTCCATTAAAAAAAAGAAAAAGAAAAAGAAATGATTTGAGTCAGTTTAAAGCTACTTACTTTTACAATTTTATTATTATTAATTGTAAGGCCTAACAAGAATCTGTGTAAGAAAAATGAAAAGCAGAATACCAAATGCTTCCCAAGGGAACCCCTGTACACGTGGATAGCCACACGTAGTGACAGGTCCCGTGCACAGATCATAAGCTTAGTGAGCCTCACAAGCTGCCACAGTGGTACCAGCCGGGCGGAGACACAGTGGATGCACAATGACGTGGAGCTTTTCTCTCTTCATTTCACGCCACAAACATTCATCGGGGATCATCCTTTCAGATGAGGTTTGTTCAGCTGGTTGAATCTACCATTCATAGGCTGAACAGCAAGCAGTCAAACCAATTGCAGTTTGTTGACCTATGCTAATCATTTCAAATCCTGATAAAGTTGTAATTTTAGGCTTTTTGACAACTGGATCAGATCAGCTCTCTGGCACTTATAGGACACTTTGTAAGTGATGTGATCATGGCCCCAGATCCTCAATGAACATACAAATGGGATCTGAGCTATTAGCCAAGGAACACTTTAAAAAAGAAAAGAAAAAGAAAAAGAAAAAGGGTTTGAGAAAGAATTTGAAGAAAGAAGACTAAGAATATAATTTCAGGAGACTCAAAGAAGTAGTATTTATCTATAAAAGGAAATAGCAACAGTTGATGCTGTCACAAAGCAGCCAAGAAGTGGAAGAATGTAAACAACTTGTAATTGCAGTCAACAAATGGACAAGAACAAGACATGCCTTCTGTTTCGTAACCAGTATCATCCTCTTATCATCTCTTCCTGCTGCTCTCTATTTAAATGCAATCTCACTGGGGACACTCAAACACTAGAGATGATTAACTGAGCATGTTAATGCCAAACATGAATATTTATATTAACAGGTTTTGATTACAACTTATCTGACCTTATTCTCCCAGCCCCGAAATACATATACATTTCATGGACTCTGGGAATGGGAGAGTTCATGGTAGACTGCTAACTTTTGAGAATAGGGTATAAAGAAGCTGTCTCCTTCAAGTCTCAAATCTCCAATAATTGCCTTGTATACATTATATATGTGCCTATCAACATAGGATTCTATGAATGATTATTTAAGAAAGCACTTTTATATATTACCTGGTTTGCTCCTAATGACAATCCTGTGAGATAGTTGATTATGATACGGATGCTCAGAAGATGGCATGACCTGTCCATGGTCACTCAGACAGCAAGAGGAAGATCCAGGAAGAGTACTCAGATCTACATATACCTTTCATTCCTTTTCTCCTGACAGTGTGCTGTTCTGTTCTTTGGAATGTTTTTCCTTTGTGAATACTGAGTTGAAACAAACAAACAAACAAACAAACAATATACTACCAGGGTTGCATATTAGATGTAGTAAGGATGGAGTGTAGAAGGATCTTTAGCTGTTCCATTACCATCATGGAAATACTAATTATTTTTTAATGAATGCATCTCAACTGAGAGTACTAGAAAAATCACAGAAAACTAATACTCATAGCACATGATGGATTGCAGAAATTATGATGCATTCCAAACCAAAAATAAGCAACAATGAGGGTTCAGATTTACTAGATCTAGAGATACATACTCAGTCTGCAGGGAAACTGAATTTCTGTTAGTCTTTTATCCCCTGGCTAGTAATTACTGACACTATGTCACATAAAAGTTTCCAAGGGAACTTCTCAGAGACGAATATCAAACAAGATACACAGAAGTGCTGAAAGACAGTAGAAGATCTGAATATAGCAAGAACAGACATAGAAAGGATATCACTTTAAGTAAAAAAAAAAAGTATAGAAACTAGATAGCATCGATGATGAATGTAATTACATTGCTCGGGAGCCTTTTAAACCAAAAAAAGAAGTTTGGAATTGGTGTCTGATTTTGATGATAGTAAGCATTTTTGCATAGAAGATAAAAACTCCTGTTTTGTCTACTGAAGCTGTGTTTCTGGAGCTTTCTGTCTTCCCCTGAGCTCTTTCATACATGTGTATTTTTATTAAGAAACAACTTGTATTACCAAATTAGCTGGTATTTTACTGACAAATAGAAGAAAAAGAACTCTTTATTGTCCATACCTTTTTCTATTTTTGGAATATATGAAGCAGGTTTTTTTTTCTTTTTTTGTGTATGTATGTTTTGTTTTCTGGTAAAACTTTGGATGTGTTTGAAAATGACTTGATAAAAGCATGTTTATAACCCGGAAAAAATAAGAGTACACATCTGTTGATAATCCTTTCAAGTTTTAAGAACCAAGAGTTACTATTTGGCTAGTATAGAACTAGAAAATTTGATTTTCATGTAAGCAGAATAGAATCTCTGAACTCTCCCAAAATCATTGTTCTAGAAGGTGGAATTCTGTCCGTCAACCAAGTCACTTGTTTCCAGTCATATATTTGAATTGCTCTGGCACTTGACTGTTTCTAACCAGCAACTCCATTCTTTAAACAACAAACAATAAAACCAGAAACACAAAAATAAACAAGCACATCCTATTCTGTAGGTGATAGGAGCTATGACCACACAGACCACCTATGAGATTTCATGCCTCAAGTGCGGCAGCCATCTGAGTGATGGAGACTCAGATGTGGGGCTCGCTGACTTTAACCTGATTTAAGTCCTGACCAAATCAGTGTGTGGTCAAGATCTGCGCTTGATGATTTGGCTTGTATCTGGAGATTCAAGACTGATGGAGAAGAAAACTGAAGAGAATTTTGAGTCAGTTCATGAAGCACTGGCCTGATGCTTGGGGGCCTGTGCTTTTAACGACTCAAACTAACCATGTGGAACTTCCTCTCTGCATCTCACTTTTCTTCCTGATAAAATGAAGAAGTTGTACTAGACCAGTGTTTCCCAATGTCTATAAGCAGTTGAACAAGTTCTTACAAAGAAATCAGATAAGGCCCCAATGTAGAAAACAGAGATGCTGAGCTTTGCCTGGCATGGAGGGTGGGAAAGCTGGAGCCCTGCCGGCTGGCTCAGCCTCCATTTGATGTTCTCACTGGCCCCAGGGGTATTTTGCAAAATTCTTGGTTTCTGCCGAAGACAATTTGAAGATGCCTCAAATAATTGATTAGGGCCTAAAAAATTCTAAAGAATTAAAAAATTTTAAACTTCTGGACCATCTATAGCTTAGTAATAAATACGACACAAAAAAGGAGTGTTTTGCTTTAAAATGGCACCAGAACTTTTGCACAGCCTTTTGCTTTAAAGAAATGATTTACAACCACTTATGAAAAGGACTATTTTAAATTCTCCCCAAGGATTCAGGTCACTGAAGTCAAGTGAAGAGTCTCCAGAGCATGCTGACAGTGTTGTCCCCAAATAGGTGTGAGACAACATATGACTCAGTAATTGTTAATGACTCTGCCCTCTTCCCTGCTCCAGCCTCGAAAGGAGTTTGAAAGTGTGGGGATTGAGTGCCGGGAGTGTAAAAGGGAAGGGGCAGTATCCTCCTTGTCTACTCCTGGAACTCTGCCAAGCTCTGAGGAACAGAGAAAGGCCCACGATGGTAATAGTTGGCTTAAAAAGGCATTCTTTGCATTCTGCAGGTAGATCATTATCTGAGGTGGAGCAATCCCAGCTTAAGATAAAGAATTTAAAAGCTATTAAGTCCCAGAGATTCTCGTTTGCTAAATCATATACAAATAGACTCCTCTCTCCATTCATTTGCATTGTCTCTGATTTATTCTTGTCTTGCGTGACTGCAGGGTACTTTGTAACTCGTGGAAATCCTGGCACAATCCTTACATTGCCCTCAGCAATTAGCGTCATTACTGCCCACCATATGCATTCAAAGCAATATGCAAATATGCTGAAAAAACTTGTGCCTGCAGAAAAGAAGTCATATTTTTCATATTATTAGAAATGAAACATTCCTTTGGGCCTGTGGCAGAACACTTTCATGTGTCGTGAGTTAACTGTTGAGCACTAGGAATGCAACATAGCTATCAACTGGTTGATTGTCTTTGATGATCAAAATGAAGAGTATTTCCCCCTTTGACCAGCAGCACGGACACAACAGGGCAGAGCGTTTGTAGTTCCTGAAGGTCTTGTTCAAGAGCAAATCAACTGTGAATTGTGGGGAAATTGTATTGCTGCTTCCTGGAAAGAGAGTGGTTTATTCGTATGTTTCGATTCCCTCCTGGCATGGTGCTCATTATAAAGAGAACGGCAAGGCAGACAGTGCTGGAGAAAGAATGCGTTTTTCCTGGAGTCTTTTTTTGTTGTTGTTAAACAGCCAAAAACTTTCCTCCATTCTGCTTTGCTTGTAATTTAATACTAGCCAAAGCCTGTTTAAAATACTTGTGGCCAATGTTTATTATACTGTGGTTGCACCGTAGTGTGTAAAGGGGCTATTAAGTACTGCGGTTATAAATCACTTGGAGAACCCCATAACATTTTCACTGGCTTGTTCTGTTCTGTGTTCCTATCATAGGATATCAATAACAAGAGTGACGGCTGACATTTCTCTTGCTAAGAGGTCTGTCCTAAATAATCCCAGCAAGAGAGCAATAATTGAACGTTCGAACACTCGGTCCAGCTTAGGTAAGATGCTCAAATGTGGTACTTCTTCAAGCTGTGCTTTCAGACAGGGATGACACACATTGCACTTGTGAATGTCTTTTCCAGCTTGCTCCCCATTCTGAATGGGGAAGGACTGGTTAACTGACAAGAAGGCCAGCCACAGTTAGGGAGCAGAGTCCTGCAGGAGCCTGGGCCTCCTTTCTCTCAGCTCTGATTAATTAGCTAATTAGTAGTCAGGTAGGGAGAATCCTCATAGGCTCTCCTGGTCTGTTACTGCCTAATCCCGTGAAACCACTCATCTCCACTCACCCAAGCTTCTCTGTCGTATCTGTCATACCTGAGTCACAGCTGACATGAAAGGAAATGAGATGTTCGGCTTTCTCAGATTCTTAGAAGAAAGTCGGATGATGGTGTTTTTAGTGTTGATTCTGCTGCTAGCTGGTAGTACCCAGTATGTAGTCACATCTGTAAGTGGAAGTAGCAGCCACCATTCATGCCATTCAGGGAGTTTAAGCGTATCTTTCCTGGAACCCCAGTCAGAAGGCATCCTGAAATTCACCATGATGGAGAAGAAAAGAACACTCTGATTAGCCCCAACAAACATGTATGAGCAGGGCTGTGGCAGATGGATTCACCGTCCACAAAAGTGAGTCCATGCTGCAGAGAATCACAACACTCATCTCAGAAGCCTGTTGGTGGCTTCTGTGATTGCCCAGAGTGGTATAGTCCACTCATAACTTTCTTTTGCATTCACATTCTGAGAGCAACTTGTTTTACTGCCCTTTTCCTCATGGGCAGAGTAGGAAAGACAGGGTTCATCTATGCCACTGTATTTTTTTAAAACTGCTGAAAGGAGTTCTATAGATGATAGAAAACTTTTTTTTTTTTTCAGTTAGGATTTCCAAGATAGATTGCACGCCAAATACCACATCAAGAGTCCACTGAAGGTTCTGCCTTGACCCTGAGCCAAGAATTGTGCAGATGGAAAGAGACTAGTGTTGTCTCTATTCCTGGCCCGGGATTGGCACACGGTTATTGCTCAATAAATGTTCGTTAGATGGTTGCTTTGTGAAAGAATGCTAAACATACCAAGTGGGGCAGTTGCTAGCGTTTGTGAGGGCAAGATCCCAGGCACCGGTGGTTCCTTCTTTAGTCCTGTATTTAGAGCCTTCCATGTACAGAGTGAAACCATCTTAAAGGCACAGTATTTTGAATTTCAGGAGTAATCATGGCAGAGTTGATGATGATGAATCAAATTAGGTAACTGACTAAAGTAATATATCACAGGTGACAAGGATGCCAAATCAGATCGAAGACTTCTCAAATAAGCATCTGTTCTCTGCTCTCCTGTTTTCCACCCTCCTTTCCATTCCTCTCGGTGCCTTTGACTTTTAACCAGTCCTTCCTCTGATGTATAATGAGGGGTTAGAGGACACTTCAAAGAATAAGCGAGGTTGCCCAACTTTTTCAACATCTTGCACCAGCCTAAGGTTTCATGGATTTTCCTTTGAAGTCATTCCATATAATCTATGTTTCCAGAGTCAGTGGAGTGGTTGGGGTAGGGTTAGTTTAAATATTGAGGAAGAAACAAGATAATCCGTTCACAGGTTTTCTTTTTTACTCAGTGAAGTCATATACCCATCACTGGAGTTAATTGAATGGTAACCTATTATGATCACCACTGTGTGAGCCCCTTACACCCATTTGTCTGTTTGTTAGTGCACGTTTGTAGATTCTTTCATCAAATGTTTGTCAAATGTTTGTCAAACACTTGTCACTTAGGAAGTATAAGCATAACCAGGACAAAGTATCTTACCCATCGGCAAACAGAAAGAAGGGAGAGTGGGTTAAAATATTCTGTGATAATGGAATTATGAGCAAAGTACTAAAGGTGTAAAGAAAGGTAGGGAGTAGGAGGTATCTCAGAAGATGTCACAGAAGCTGTCTCTGAGCTGATTCTTCAGGGAAGTCAAGAATGTACACAGGCATTGAGAGAGAAACATTGTGTGGTTGAGAAGCCAGTAGTTTTGTGAAGAGCATGCTTAGAAAAAAGGAAGTGGGGGGCATGATTTGAGAGCAACGGGAAAGACTGAAAAAGTAGACTGAGGCCAGTATGTTAGGGCTCTAGTGTGCCTTGCTAAAGAGACCTCCAAAATAGATTTCATGAAATGTTAATTTAAAAAAATACTGATAGTATGTTTTCCATTTTTGAATAAATTTGGAAATTATGGATTAGTTTCAGGTTTCTTCACTGCAAGACATGTTGGAGGCATTAAGATACAAAGGGTAATGCACATTTGAAATTCTAAGACAAACCATTATGGTATGTGATATTTCTCTTGCAGAAAACTCCCTTCTTCCCATAGGATACCTTATGGGATTAGTGTTCCAGGCTACTCATGTTGGGAAATATTACTTTGGGCTATAGAGAGCCACTGAAATAGTTTAAGCATTTGGATATAAGAAAGATCACAGGTGACAGAGATACCGGAGCGAGGTTGGTCCAGACCAGTTGTGGTCAGGTTATAGCAGTGGTCATTGAGGTCCCTGCAGGACCACAGTCTATGATTTCTCAGAGCTCTGTTTGCCTGGAATAAGATCATGATGAATCAGCCAGGATCATCAAGATTGCTGGGTTTAAGAAAATGAGCTGTGTAGATAAATATGTCTATCTCTTCCTCACACATGTAATTTATTTATTGCAGTCCATATACATAGTCCAAATACTGGTATGACTCCAGTATATAGTGTAGCCCTCTGCAGCCTCCTGGCCTGCTCTGCCTGAGCACTTCTTTTCTTATGCCCACTGCCTAAGTTTTGTGTTGGTTAAGCAGTAGGTGTGCCTGCCCTCTGTGCTGGTCAAACACCACACTCACCTCATTGCTGGTGCAAAGTAAATAAGGCCCAGGTATTTCTGTATTACTGACACAGAGACTCAAAGTGCCTCAAGGGTTCTTTGTACCAGGGCAGTCTCTTTCCTTCACTGCCTTTTTGCTACTTCAGAAAATACTATATTCAGATTTGAAGCTTAAAGCAATATAAACTTATTCTAGTGCAGTCCTAGGCAGGAGTTATATTAAACCACAGCAGTTTAATGGAAAAAAAAAGAAAGAAAAACGTACCCCAACATCCTGAGACTGAAGCTAGAATAAAAATAAACTTTATTTTCCAAACTTCTCTCATAAAAAAATTCTTTTTTAACTGCTCTGACATTCGAGAGAAAAGGGACAAGTATGTTGTTATTACTAACAAATGTAGACTATAATTTCAGAATTTTGCAAATAAGCCAAATTGTCCAGATCCTTTACAGTGATATTCTGAAATCTAGTCATCTTTCAGAGCACCAGGAAATCTTTCAGCCATTGGTATTGGATATGATGCAAAATGATAGATATGTTGCCTTTTTGTTGTTGTTGTTGTTGGCTTGAACAACAGAAATCTATTGTCTTGCATTTCTGGAGGCTAAAAGTCCAAGATCAAGGGATCTGCAGGGTCGCTTCCTTCTAAAGGATGTGAGGGAGAATCTGTTTCACACCTCTCCCCTAGCTTCTGGTGGTTTGCTGGCCATCTTTGGCTTTCCTGTCTTGTAGAAGTGTCACCCCAGGCTCTGCCTCCATCTTCACATGGCATTCTCCTGTGTGCGTGCCTGTCTCCACATTTCCCCTTTTTATAAAGACACCAGTCGTATTGGATTAACACCCACCCTAATGACCTCATTTTGACCTGATTATCTCTGTAAAGACCCTATCTCAAAAATAAGGTTACATTCTGAGGACTAGGGGTTAAGACTTCAACATATGAATTTGGGGAAATACAATTCAACCTATAACAGGAGGGAAATCATAGAACATGTTGTGAGTCAGAAGTTGAATTGAGCAGCCTCTACTGGGTTCTGCTGAGCAATATGTTGACTCTTTAAATTCATACTTCTAGTATAGATCATGCATTAAACATCAGTGATTTTGTGGGAAGAATTTTATGCTATTATGCAAAGCCCTAGAAAGTGGAGTTACAGGATAGTCTTGAGTATTTGTGATCCCACACACCCTGTCAATCTGTTTGGTTATGGAAGGAGAACGTTTTGGTGGGTGACATTAACTTGAATTTATCCTGGATAAGCAAAACAAATCATGGGATTCTGGTACAAACTCTTTTCAATGAGGACATTTAGAGCAACATCAGCTTTTTTCCTAGGTCATCTTTGAAATCATTTAAATTAGGTAGCTTTGTATAAAAATAAAAATAAGTGAAAAAACAAAACAAGATCATCCCTCTGAAAATTAAATATTCTAACTCAGTCTTTGGACTTGACCAATAAATCAGGTGATTTATAAAGTATATATTAAAAGCTTTTTATATTTCAGAAAGCCATATTATGTTTTTGTAGATAATTAGCTTAAATATTTGCTTTAAAAAATCTGAATTGCTTTGGACGGTGAATATAACTAGATTTTTCGTTTGACCAGGTTCACACACAGATTCAGGTCAGTTGACTATTACAGCTGGCTAAAAAGATTTGCATCTAAGTGCACTGTGGCACTTTAATATAATTGCCTATAGTTTTTTTTTTTAATATTGAAAATAATTATGCCTTAGAACAAGTCCACTGGCTCTAACAGCTGAATGAAGACTTAGCAATATGCTAGTTATAAGAGAAGATCCAGAACATTTAACAGGGATACAGAAATGTGCATATTGGTCCAAACCGATGAGTTGTGAGGCTTTTAAAAACATATTCATGAAATATGAATATATAAGTTGTTGATCAGAAGACATATTTCAGTGTAACTTTCTTCTCATGTGATGTTGCTCTGCACATGTATTTCGGTTGTTTCCTAAAATGTGGTTTCAACTTCTATAGCTAAAATAAAAGTTCTTTAGAACAAAACCAGAGTCCAAAACAACATAGCTATATAAATAGCTAAATACTAGAATGAGTGTAAGATGCAAATCAAGAGAGCCATCTCAATTTTTCCCACCGTTTGGTTTTATGCCACGCTCAGCCCATCTCTCTTTAGAAAAGACCTTAAGTTAGATAGGACTATGAAAATTCAATGTGTTTTGTTTTGCAACATAGACAAACATCTGAAAGGGGGTACTGCTTTTTAAATATAGGAACTATTTAATAAAAAAATAACCATGACCTATTATTTATTGTTTCTCCTTTTAGCGGAAGTGCAAAGTGAAATTGAAAGAATCTTTGAGTTGGCAAGATCTTTGCAACTGGTTGTTCTTGATGCAGACACCATCAATCACCCAGCACAACTTATAAAGACTTCTTTAGCACCAATTATTGTTCATGTGAAAGTCTCATCTCCAAAGGTAATGAGTTCATTTCTGTCTTAAGAATGAGAAGCTTGCTTCTTTTGAAATTTTCTTTGCTCTGTGCATTTTTGTTAGTGGGCAAGGAGGATGTCATGTTGAGACCCTTTTTGATGAGCACAGTTTTTAATTCACCTATTCTGTACAGGTTCTAGAAATTTTGAGACAGCAAATAAATAGTAGCCTATTCCATCAAGAAGCTCACTGTCTATTGCAGTTCCCAAACCAGGTGGTTATGCAAGAGTATAGTAGAAACAAAAAACTAAGAAAGGTGAGGAAAAGTCAAGCCTGGCTTTTCAGAGACTTTAGGGTCTATCTTGGTAAATTTCTTGGGTAGTATTGATTCTTTTATCACCTATATTCTCTCCTCAGTTGAGAGGGTACATAGTTCAAGAAAGAGCTATATTTATCATATATAAAGTCAAATATCACCATATAAAATCTCTTATGGAAACATTATAGATCCTTACATTTGCGCTTAGGTTGGGTTCTTCAAGGAATAGAGGTATTCTGTGATTGAGCACAATGGGATATCTGCCGTGTATCTTTCTGCTAACAGGGGAGATAAAAATAAAAGTGGACAGCCTCATATTGGTCTCTTTAGACTTGGTTGTTATTTAACTTTAAAATATGATGATGTCCTAAAAAGTTAATATGAAATGGATACCCCTGGGAGGTACTACCTTAACAATCAGTTTCTTTCCAATGCCTCCAAGAGTGCATTTTCATGCTTCAATGCCAATTCGACTTCCATCCAGAACAGTGGTTTCCTCTCCCAGGTGGAGAATGTGCCCCTCCCAACCCTTCTGACCTCCTTAGCCTTCCATCTCTCCACACACTGGTTCTGTGCAGGATGAGCTTGGGAATCCTGACCAAACCAGGGCTTTTGGGAATCATTAGAATGGATTGAAGTTGTCTTAATCACTTGGAGTCTCTTTCACCCAGAACTGAAGGGGATTCAGGCTCCCTTCCCTGCAGTGGAATAGATTTCAACCCCTCTCACCCCTGTCCCTGTCACCATGGGGTCCATAAGTACAGGAATTGGGACTCCTGGGGACATATGTGCTAAGGTAGCATAAAGCCTCATAGATTAGTACTGTTTTGGGGGAAGGGTCCTATTTCAGCTAAAAAAAAAAAGAGCAAAGGGAGTATATGGAAAAATGCAGTTACAGCAGTGCCCAAAAGGCATAGGTGTATCACTGGTTTATATGTAGCAGTACGCCAGTGCAAATGTTTTGCTTAGATTTCTATTATGATGTTGTTCTGTTCATGTAAGATTAGACTGGAATGCCTTAATAATTATCAATGACAAAAAGGGTCAAATATATAAATGACTCTGATATTTATCTGACATTGAGATAGTGAACCAAAATAGAACTCAACTGAATTTGGACATAAACGACCTGGTACAGATCAGTTCCTCCACTTTTACGAGCTGGCTTTCTTTGAAATCTCTGGGTAAAATGTAGGGCGAGAACACAAGATCCCAAGACCTCCCATGGAGTGAGAATAGGATGAACATATCAAATCCACTATAACTGAAAGCCAGTATAAATGGATGATGTCATTACAGAATTTATATATATATATATATATTTATATATAAATATATATATGACTTGTCACATTATGTTTTCTTTCTTTTAATACTCAGGGCTACACAGACTATGAAAAAAGGTCTTAGTTTATTTGATTTTCTTTCAACTCGTTGAAAGTATCACAGATTCATGTCTTCTTCTATCAGGTTTTACAGCGGTTGATTAAATCTAGAGGAAAGTCCCAAAGTAAACACTTAAATGTTCAACTGGTGGCAGCTGATAAACTTGCACAATGCCCCCCAGTAAGTACAATCATTTTTTTGTCATGCTCATTCTTGACTGGTTAGGAGAGGTTGGTGGTTTTGTTTTGTCTGAACATATATTAACATTGTCATTCTTATTATAGATGGTATGTCGTGGTGATGGTATGTTGTCATAAACCTAGAGGGTTTCTTGGAGCAAACTGCTGCTCTCGTGTTGGCTGCTCAGGCATCCAGGACTGGGTGGCGTCTGCCACGTCACAAGACATGAACTTAGTGTCCAGGGTCCAATGTCCTTACTGCTACCTTGATTGCCCTGCAAACACTCAGCAAACTACTTAACCCAGTCCTGTGGACACTTTTATGAAAAGGAAAGAACCAATAAAACATACTGATTTGATTTTCCTTTAACTTTTCTGCCAGAAAGTTCCGCTAGGTGTAGAAGATTATGACACTGAAAGTTAAGAACTTCTTAGCACTAGAAGAGCACTGTGGTTATAGCAGGTAAAAAGGTCAGGGTTAAGTCAGGTGACAAACCATATTATAGCAACTTTTCTTCTAGTGCCGTTGCCAGCAAACAGCTGCTGAGCAGGAAGCCAAGGAAATGGCGAGGAGGTGGGGGCAGGGAGGTGACTGCTGTCATGTGGGTCCGCAGAGGCTGATCACTGTCTACACCTGCTCGGCTGACTTACTATTTCTGTGCCTGTGTTTCTCTAAAGGAAATAACTGCTTTTCCAACTGATTCGATTCACTAGGTTTTATCATATGTGTGTGTAAGGATCATTAATGCTCTGTGGAAGCATAAAATCCAATCCAGATATTTAGAGAGGCAACATAGCACAGCTGTTAAACGTGTAGACTCTGGAGCCAGACTGCCTGGGTTCACATCCTCCACGCATCCACACTAGGGATTACATCCCGAGTTATGTAGTCTTGAGCAAATACCTCCCTCACTGGATTGGTGTAAAGACTGGATGAGTGACTGTGTGGTAAAGCTCTTGGAACAGTGCCCAGCACACAATAAGCACCTAAGTGTTTCTGTTGTAATTACTGGATGTACTTTGCACTATGCCATGCCTATCTGTCAGGTTCTGTAAAGATCTGAGCTGGTCTGGTTCACTGTTGTATCTCAGGTTCCTGTCATATCAGGTCCATGAGAAATATTGAATGAATGAAAGGATGTACAGGCAGGAAGAGGACAAGGTAAGAATAAGGATGTACAGGCAGTGCATCCTCTCATTAGATGCTTACAATGGGCCAGACACTGTGCTAGATCCTTTACATAGATTCTCTCTAATCCTCACAGTCATTTAGTAAGCTGGGTAGTATTATCCCCATCATATAGTTGAGGTAACTGAAGACCAAGATGTTAAAGGATTTTTGTAAGGTCACACAGCAAATTATGATTAGATTTAGATCTATCTGGTTGCAAAGCCAATTTCCTCCCCTCACAATCCAACTCACCTATTCACACACACACCCCTAGTGGTTGCCTACCTGCAGATGATTTGGATAGCTCAGAGTCTGGAGTGCTATGTTAAGAAGTCTAACTGCACATTGCCGACTAATGAAGCCCACTTACACGATGGAATGTATGATTAAAGCACTGAGCAAATGTAGAAGAATTTATTTCCCACTCCCTGACTCTGTAACATGTCCCAGTTGAAGGAGGCTAACCTTTATTGAGTAGCTCCCAAAAGCCAGGAACTATGCTATTGTTTCCCATTTTTTAGAGCAGTCTTACAAGGGTAGTTATATCAGTTTGGATCTTCTGGGAAGCAGACACCTGGAATTCGAGGTGCAGACTTATGAGAGGAAATGCCTATGAGAGGGAAAGGGAAAAGGGACAGAACCACAGGGAGAGCCTTCAGACCTGATGCACTTCTGACCCTGTGAAAGGAAAGGGGGACAGGAGGAGAAATGGGTGGGAGGAGCTTCAGACTGCGATGCAGCCTGGAGAAAATCTCCAACATGGAGCTGGGGATCCCCAAAGCAAAGGTTGCCCCATAGAGAGCCTCGTGTCAGGCAGAAATGTTCGGGCTCTAGTCCTGTGCTGTGTTCAGGCGGTGGCAGGGAGCAGCCCGGAGAGAGCATGGCTTTGCTTGAATGCCACAGTGGATCCTGAGGGCGCAGCGGCGCGAGGCTGCTGATTGCACTGGTCACAGCCAGCTCTCAGTCCAGGGGAAATCTGCACGCACCTCTGTGACCCCCAGAGTAGATAACCCTATCCTTACTTTCTCCAGGAGAAATCTAAGTCCCTGCTAAGAAATGTGTTGGAGGTGACTGAATAAGTGAGCCCCAAGAGTCAGCCCTAGAGCTTTGACTCCAACAAAGCTCTGTCCACTGTACCGCTCCCAGTCTCCACGTCTCCACGTCGCCATGTAGTGTAGATGGATCTCTGGTCCCCAGCTTTGCTGTACAAGAAATAGCTCATTTTCTACTTTGACCCCTAGCCCAGGGGGCAGGCAGGAGGTTTAGCCATGCTTGCAGCTGCCTTTACTCTAACCCAGGACAGAACAAAGACTCCAAGTGGTAAGGGTGGTGTTGTCGAGGAAGTTGAGGGAGTGAGGGGAAGAGTTCCAATTCAGACAACCATTGACCAAATCCACGTAGTCCCTAAGGATGGATGCTCGGCTGCGTCAGACCTCATCCGCAACAGAGGTCTTTGGCAAGGCAGGGAGACACATAGCCCCTGCTCTCTGGGGCTTTGGCAAGAGAGCTCCCTTCTCTTCTCTGTCTGAGGGAAGGGAGGTATCTCCCTTTTATCCCCTCTTGTTGCTATTAAAGGGACTTCCTCTCTGCTTTTGTTGTACCTAAAAGCATCCCCACCTTCTTTTGTTTCCAGAAGCAATTAGCACAAAATGTTTCCAACCAATTTAGGCTTTGGGAACACAAAATTCAGAAGGGGAAATGGAGAGCTGGCAATTTCCTGCCACAGACACCTCCCTCCCCAACCAGACAAGGAAGCACGGACGCTGCCACCTGCTTGAGTGGTGGAAAAATAAAGAGGGAAAAGACAAAAAGAAAAGGCACGGATTATTATCTCAGGTTTCACTGGCCAGGTCTGAGTTCAATGTAGAGACATGCACTGGGAGGGCAGCACCGGCACTGTGAGGTCCCAGGCATGGCACTAAGATCTGCGGGAGTTCTGGGAGCAGATCTGGGTGGATTTGAGAGCAGTTAGGCCCATCTAATTTCATTTGACACAGTGATCAGACTCACCCACCAGGGTTAAGGCGTTTCACAAGTCTGCTCAAAGGCACATGTTGACAAGAATGGGAGGGCTTTCCAAGTAAAGAGCTTGTCTCTGACTGCCTTCAGCTGGAGGCAGCGGCGGGGGTGGAGTGGGCTCCATGAGCCAATGTCCGCAGTGTTGTGGAAGGAATCTCCTCTGGTGAAGGTTAAAGGATGTGGTATCTAACATCCCTTCTCAGCTCCAACACTCTGATTCTATGTAGATTTTGGAAGTGATCAGCTTAGAGATGTTATTGAAATCATGAGTGTGGTAGAGCCCAGGGAAGAGGAGAGTATAAAAATAAGCAGAAGACAGGGAGGGTGTAACTCAGTGGTAGAGTGCATGCCCAGCATGCACAAGGTCTTGGGTTCAATCCCCAGTACCTCCATTAAAAAATAAAAATAGAGGAGTTCTGGTCAAGATGGCGGAGCTTACCTCTCCTTGTGACTACAACGAAACCATAACTGAATGCTAAATAACCATCAAAAAAAGACTGGAACCTAGCAAAAAGATCTTCTGCAACTGGAAACATGAAGAGGGATCCACAGCAGGATGGTAGGAGGGGCGTGTTCATGATATAATTGGGACCCATACCCCCCAGGTGGGCGACCCACAAGCTGAAGACTTGTTAAGTTGCAGGGGCCCTCCCACAGGAGTGAGAGCTCTAAGCCCCATGTCAGGCTCCCCAGCTCGGGTCCTGGTATTGGGAAGAGAAGGAGACCCCAGAACATCTGGTTTTGAAGGGCAGGGGGGCTTGGGTCTGGGAGCCCCACGGGACTGGGGGAAATGGAGACTCCATTTGCTTGGGAAGCATACACAGAAATTCATGTGCACCAGGTCCAAGGGCAGAGGCAGTGATTTCATAGGAACCTGGGCCAGACCTGCCTGCTGGATTTCGAGGGTCTCCTGGGGATGTGGGGGGTGGCTGTGGCTCACCCAGGGGACATAAAAGCTGGTGGAGGACATTCTGGGAGTGTTCATCTACATGAGCTTTCCTGGAGGCTGACAACTTGATTGGATCATAGCACCAAGACCTAGCCCCACCCAGCAGCCTGTAGGGAAGCCTCAGGCCTAACATCGTACAGGGTGGGAACACAGCCCCACCCATTAGCAGACTTCCTAAGCCACAAAGGCCTCTAGACACAGCCCTACCCACCAGAGGTCCAGGACCTAGCTTCACCCAGCAGTGGGCAGGCATTGGCTCCTCCTGCCAGGAAACCTGCATAAGCCTCTAGTCCAGTCTCATCCACCAGGAGCAGATAACTAGAAATAAGAGAACAATGATCCCAAAGCCTGTGGAAGGAATCCACAAACACATAGAAAGATAGACAATATGAGGTGGCAAAGGAATATCTCCCAGGCCAAGGCACAAGATAAAATCCCAGAAGAAGAAATAAGTGATGAGGAGATAGGTAATTTATCTGAAAAAGAGTTTAAAGTAATGATGGCCAAGATGTTCAGAGAACTCAAGAGGAGTACAGATGCACAGAGTGAAGTTTTTAGCAAAGAGTTGGAAAATATAAAGAATACCCAAACAGAGTTGAAGAATAAAATCACTGAAATGAACAATACACTAGAAGGAACCAAGAATAGACTAAATGAGGCAGAAGAACAGATCAGTGAGCTAAAAGACAAATTAGTGGAAATCACTACTTCAGAACAGAAAAAAAAAAAAGAATAAAAAGGAATGAGGATAGTTTAAGAGAACTCTGGGACAACATGAAGCACTCTAATATTCACATTATAGGGGTCCCAGAAAGAGAAGAGAGAGAGAAAGGACCTGAGAAAATTTTTGGAGAGATAATAACTGAAAACGTCCCCAACTTGGGAAAGGAAACAGTCACCCAAGTCCTCGAAGCGCAGAGAGTTCCGCACAGAATCAACCCAAAGAGGAACACACCAAGGCACACAGTCATCAAATTAACAACAATTAAGGATAAGGAGAAAATATTAAAATTAGCAAGAGAAAAGCAACAAATAACATACAAGGGAACTCCCATCAGGTTATCAGCTGATTTTTTAGCAGAAACTCTACAGGCCAGAAGGGAGTGGCGCGATATATTTAAAGTGATGCAAGGGGGAAACTTACAACCAAGAATACTCTATCCAGCAAGACTCTCATTCAGACTTGATGGAGAAATCAAAAGCTTCACAGATAAACAAAAGCTAAAAGATCTCAGCATCACCAAACCAGCTTACAACAAATGTTAAAGGACCGTCTCTAGTCATCAAAGCAAAAGAAAAGAGAACAAAAAGAAGAGAGAGAGAGAGAAAAAAAAAGAGACCTACAAAAGATTGCTTTGGCTGTTCGGGGTCTTTTGTGGTTCCTTATAAATTTTGGAATTGTTCTAGTTCTGTGAGGAATGTCTCGAGTATTTTGACAGGGGTTGCATTGGATCTGTGGATTGCTTTGGGTAGTGTGGCCATTTTGATAGTTTTGATTCTTCCAATCCAAGAGCAGAAGAAATCTTTCCGTTTCTTTGTGTCATTTCAGTTTTCAGAGTATAGGTAACCTCCTTGGTTAAGTTTATTTCTAGGTATTTTGTTGTTTTTGATGTAATGGAAATGTCTCTGCCAGTTATAAAATTCTGGTTTTTGAAGTGAAAAAAAAAAGTGAATGAAGGGCCACAAAGGGCAAAATAGCCTTCTTTTTAATGGGTGAGTTGTATTCTACTACATATATATATTATGTCTAATATATATATGTGTGTGTGTGTATATATATATATGCTGCATCTCCATTGTCTATTCAACTATTGATGTGCACTTAGGATGCTTCCATATCTTGGCAATTATAAATAATGCTGCTGTAAATAGCAGAGTGTATGTATCTTTTTGAGCTCTTATTTTGTGTTTGGCTTTATTTCTTTGATAACTATGTAAGTTTAAAAAGCTAAAGCTCTAAACATTCTTAGAAACAATGAACAGTACATATATGTAAATTAAAAAATATATGTGCAGTAAAAAAAAAATGATCTATCAAGCCATGAAAGACATAGAAGAAACTTAAAAAGACATATTACTAAGTGAAAGAAGCCAGTCTGAAAAGGCTACAAACTGTACGATTCCAACCAAATGACTTTCTGGAAAAGGCACAGCTACAGAAACAATAAAAATATTGTGATTTCCAGGGGTTTGGGGAGAGGGTGGGAGGGAGGAATGAACAGATGGAGCACAAGGCATTTTTAGGGCAATGAAATTATTCTGTACTATATACTATAGAGATGGCTACATGTCATTATGTATTTGTCAAAACCCATAGAATGTACAACATCAAGGGTGAACTCTAATGTAAACTATGGACTTTGGTTGATAATAATGTGCCCCTATTGTTTCATCGATTGTACCAAATATGCCACACTGATAAGGGATGTTGAGGATAGGGGAGTATATATGTGTGGGTGGGGAGGGCTATGTGGGAACTCTGTATTTTCTGCTTAATTCTGCTGTAAACCTGAAACTGCTCTAAAAAATAGTCTATCCAAAAATAAATAAATAAATAAACAAACCTAATTACTTCCCCCCAAATTAGCAGAAGATATATCAAGTCACCTAATAGCCTTATGGTTTCAAGACATCATTAAAATCAAATACTTCTACAGAATGACATGTGGGCATGTCTGAGGATGTGATATGCATGGTTAAATCAGACAAACTCAAATATTTAGTTATCTCAATTCTGTGTAGCTCATTTGCAATCAGATCTCTTGGTGAGAACTAAAATACATTCAGCAAATATTTAAACATTAGGCCTGTTATCTTGCTAGGTGCTGGGGAGACAAAGGCACTGTCCTGTCTTCAAGGAGTGCTTAGTCTAATAAGATTCTAGTTGCTTAAGTCAACTCTTGGCAAACAATTTGTTAGATTATAAATGTCCTTACAGATACTACTTGGTAAATCTTGTTTAGGTAAGAGTGTTTTAGGTCAGGGATTCTCCACAATTGACATTGCAGGTTGGTAAATTTTTTGTTTTAGGCACCAGCCCTGTGCATTGTGGGATGTTTAGCAGTTTCCCTTGCCAGTAACAACCCCCAAGTTGTAGCAATCAAAAATGTCTCCAGACATTGCCAGATGTCCCTTAGGGAAAGACATTACTCCCGGTTGAGAACCACTGGTTTAGATTAATATCTTCACAAGTTTTGGTTAATAATGTTATAAGGAGTCTCAGTAAGTAATTCCTTGAGATGTGTTTCAGGTGAGTTGAATTTGTTTCTTTTTAATTTGATCTTTTTATAAGAATGAGTTTATTAACATTTATTCCTAATAATTACTAGAGAAAATGACTTGTGTCTTACTAAAATGGATATATTTTAGCTGCTGAGATGGTTGATAATTGAGTAGTTATATGTATAGTACAACATGTTACATCTGAAATAGCTGGAGCCAAGAAAAATATGTGCCTACTTAAATACAGATAATACTATGAGCTGCCTTAGGATGTGTACTCAGGTCAGGAATCTCCAACAGCCTCATATACGGGGAAGGCAGCCTTGCCCTGTCATTATTTCAGCAGGATAAACACTCCCTGGTTTTGTGTAATTGGTCCGAAAACTTGGAATTCTAAACAAGCTGTCTGGATAAGTAAGGTTACCTTGTATTTAGTATTTTGTAGACGGTCTTTACATTATTCAACATGTTCATCTGATATTACTTGAATATCATTTGTAATGCTAAGGAGGAATTGTGCACTCTATTTTGGCATACATGAAAAAATCTTCGAATTATACAAACTAGTAGTAATCTCCAAATGTATCTGCATTTGTCCCTACTTTTACTTCAAGACCATAATTATCTTTGTCATCCAAAGATAGGTGATCACTCCTAGCTCCTCTAGGAGAGTTGGCAACCTGCTTAATTAGCCACCGCATCTCCAATCTGAAAAGTCAGCAAATTACACTGGCGGAGTCTCACGTTGCTAAGAAATTAAAGGCAGCAGTCTTTAGAAAGGGAAGTCTAAAAGAGTATTGAAAAAAGTAAACTCTCTGTAGGCGAAAAAATGAACTCAGGGACTGTTGAAGCAAAAAGGGACCTCAGATACCACCCTATGTATTCTTCCCAGTATGTGACATCAGCAAGTGTTATGGGGAATGCACTCTGATACCACAAATGTTTGAGAAAACACCTAAGTAAACATATGTAGACTGGTTTCTTGACCACAAAGGCCTTAGTATGCTAATGAGCATTTTATATCTCCATTAGGATGGGTAGTGTACAGTGCTTCCCCTGTATTTTGACTATAGAACCATTTTCCACAGAGCATCCTATGGATCTAGTGTTCCATGGAACAATTCTAAGGAAAGACTGATCATTTTACAAATGAGGGAACTGAGACCAAGAGAGGTGAACTGGCTTTCCAACAGTCATACGCCTTCGCCAGAGTCAGACAAAGATCTCTGTCTTCTTGTCTAGCAAGACTTTAGAGAGTGAATGGCAACAGACAGGTTATTCTGTTTCCTCCTGTAGAGAGAATCATGGGTTCATGGGTAAGGCTTCTTCTAAGAATGGGGTCGGCAAACTTTTTCAGTGAAGGGCGAGACAGTAAATATTTTAGGCTTTGTGGGCCATGTGTTCTTACTCACAAAACTACTCAACTCTGCCTTGGTAGCAGGAAAGCAGCCGTACACAGTATGTAAATGAATGCAAGTGTTCCAGCCAGACTTTGTTTATAGAAGCAGGGGGCAGTCCCAATGTAGCCAGCTCACCGAAGTTGTCATCTTTGTTCTAGGACAAATTTCCGGTTATCTATTCCTGCGCAACAGACTACCCCAAACTAGTGACTTTAAGCAACCAGCACTTGGTGGTATTCAGCTGGTGGCTGAACTGGTTCCTTAGCAGGGATGGCCAGAAACCTTGGCTCAGCCAATTTCTCTCCCTCTCCTCGTGGTCTCAGGGCCTTTCCACATGATCTCTCCAACAGGAATACAGGTTTCCTACATGGTAGCACCCAGAGCTCCAAGAGCAAGTATTTCAATCCCTTAAACTGGGCTTAGATATTGGCACAACAGCACTTCCATAGCATTCTGCTAGTCAGAGGAGTCACAGAGCCTCAGATTCAAGGAGAGGGGACATAAACCCTCCATCTGTATGGATGCAGGGAGTGGTAAAGAACCTGTGGCCATTTTTAATCAGCTACAGACAGAAGGATGAGCTGGGAGGATGGGCTATGGAACAGTTCTACTCTGGAAGAGGGAGGGCTTTCCTTCATTGGGCATTGGGCCTGCTCTGGATTCACAGAAGAAAAGGTGGGATGCAGACAGAAAAGGGGCCTGTGAGACTAGGACCCACAAGCTCATTTCATATATGTATTTTTATATGAATTGCCTGAATTTGCATTTGGAATATACATCTGTACACTATAGAATTGGATTTCATTTTGCTTCTACCAGGTATTGGTACCCTTTTCCTTTTCAGAGAAGTTGAAAATAGTACATTTTAAGAAGCACAAAGTTCAAATTGCCCCAGTTCTAAAGCAATGAGAGCTACATAATGCATGGCGAGAAGAGCAGATAGGCAGACAATTGAATGTATAAATGAAATGTAATCCTTTAATCCTACTTAGTTACAAGCTGACTTGTGTTACCAAAAGCTAACCCTGGCTCTTTGTAATTTTTCTGTGCATGTAAAACGACATTGATCACTCTCTCGGCAAGAGGGGAACACATCTCCTCCAGAGTCTTGCAAACCTCTAACATTACAGTAACCGTAATCCTTCTCTTCTATCTCTTCTATGATTTGTCTTCATTTTCTGTTGCTGAATGGGCTCAGATTTATTCTATTAAACACAGGAACTCTGAAGTGAAAGATCGTGCCCAATGTCCTATCACAGTAGTACTGCTGTCACAGTAGTAATTTTCCACTGCCCCTTTCCAGTAATTTTATTTAAATTATTTAGAATCATGTGGATTCACCCACCTTTCTGAAGTGCCATCCCTACTGGTGCATTCATTATTACAGAGACTCTGGATGTTTGTGGTTTAATTCATAACATTACTTTTGAAAAAGATACTGATCAATTTCAGATGATTCCTTCATGAAACGAGGCCATATGGGATCTAGTTTCTCTCAGTCCCAAGGAGACTACTCTTGTTGCAGGAATTTCAGCCACCCAACTTGGATATACGGAGTCAGGGATAGTTCTCTCTCCAATACTATGGTGTAAAGCATTGGATTAATTTGGACTTAACGAAAACACTGGATGCCTTTTCTACAGACAGTAACACTGGTAGATGTTTTTATACTCTTTGAAGAATAAGAATGGACCTGTTGGATGAGTGTGGGGAGGAAAATGTGGTTGGGTTCATGATGAGAGTCACAGATCATTAAAGAAGAGGAACTAGAAGGGATCACAATCACTGTATTCTTTGCCTTCATGTTTTCCCCACCGATCAGTGGCAGGAATTCTGATTGTCTTCCCCTTTGGGCTCATTAAAGTGGAAACTGTGCCTGAGACTAACTGCTAGAGCCCCGTGTTATTGGTAGGCTTTCCTTTAGCCTCGTAAGACCTCATACATCTTTCAGAATCCCTTTAACTTAGACTTTCCTATCACTAGTTGACCAGTAAGTTGAGTACTCAGGAATTCAAAAGCTTTAATAATATAAAGAATGCAATTCTGATATGAAAGAAACATTGGCTGGTCATTGTATAATTAGCATTGTGTATTTGCCATTCAGCCATTTTATTTTACTGAACGGTACTTGCCAGTCATTTTTTTTGATGGTGGCAGATTTAGGATCTCTTTATTCTGTTAACAAAGAAGTAAAAGTATGCCCAACCCGATTCTCTTTTTTCCACTTAGAAATAAGAAAGATGAACTACATAAGGTTTTATCTCTGCACAATGAATAAATGTAAAATAATGCATATACCATGGGAGAGTTTGTATATATTTAATCTCCTGGCTAGCTAATACTCAGTAATGCACCAACTTAAAAAAAAAAGTTAAGATTAAACTGCTAAATTAATTTCTAAGTTTTATCAACTTTTTGTTAAAAATTTTCAATAGCAAAAAAAAAACTAATTGAAAAAAGGAGGGGAGGGTAAAGCTCAGTGGCAGAGTACATGCTTAGCATGCATGAGGTCCTGGGTTCAGTCCCCAGTACCTCCATTTAACCAAACAAACAAACTTAATTACCCCCCAAAAAAACTAATCAAAAAGTTTTTTCTGAATGTTCAATAGCCAATTCTAGATAAAACATATTAGAAATCATGTTTGTTTAATGAGATTCTCCTTCTATGCTAGAAAGTATGTATTTCACAGTCATAAAGAAAAAAGACTTACCCACTTCCTCTCTCTATCTTCCCTTCCAAAAGACTGTAAAAGAAGTAAATGGGACCCATTCCAATTGTCAATGTAGGAACTGAAAAGTGCTCCATCTTTCTAAAAACCAGCGTGACCAAACGCTCCCATTCTCCCCAGTTACCCAGATTTCGGCACGCATAGTCCCAAGTACCCAGAACCACTCAGTCCCGGGTGGACCAGAATGGTTGGTTGCTCTGATTCAAGTGCCTTCCTTTGGAAAGTTTGTGATATTCTACAAATTAAGAAACAGAGAGTTCTTTAAACAGTTAAAATTTTTTAAAAAGCTATTGCAGATTTTCTTCATTACCATTTTATTCAGCTTCAATCTTTTCCTTTCTTCTCTGTCATTTTCATTCTCTGCACCACGGGATAAGCTAGACGCATGTTTTTCACTCTTGTTATTTCTAACACTTTAGTTTTACATTCTCCTGCAAGAGCTTATCCAGAAAGGGGACCTACAGTGCCTGGCTTTCTGGTGGTTTGTTTTGACTCCTCTGTTCACTACTTATTTACTTTGGCAGCCACATTATTTCTGCCCACCTCGGCTGAAGAAAATATCGCACTGCAGAATGTCAGAGGCGTGTGCTGTGTTGGTGCTTTGGAAACAGCTCAGTGTTACCCTTACCTCCGGCTGTCCCAAGGGCATGGTATCTTTGAGTGGGTAACTGCTCACCGCCTGTGACTGTCCCATTACCCACACCCTCTTCTGCTGATTAGATAGCTCTTTGAATCTCATATCCCACGCTGTAGACCTCATGTATTGCACAGTAAGCAGCTAACTGTGCTTGAACCTTTAAATTTATGAAAAATTGGCAAATCCGGCTTGCATAATTCATCGGCCTGCTTTTCTTTTAATTTCTTTTTGTATAATTAAAAAAAATTATTTTTCCTCCCTATCCTCACTTTCTAACACTCTGGTCTAATCAGCGGTGTTATTTCCTGAACAGTTGAAAAGAAAAATTGTCACAGATATCTAGGCTGTTAGATTCTTCTTACTTGGAAATAAGCCGCATATGTCAGTATTCATTCAGAAGCTGAAATTTGCTTTGCTCTGTGCTTTTGAAAGCCTAAAAGCAATTTCAAATCATCTTCCATCATATAGCTGTCTTTTTTGCAACACAGAAGCATAGTTTTCTAGAAATGATTGGGGCTTTAGCAAACAGCCATGTACCGATATATACAAATTCTATTCATTGACAAAAAGAAGTACTTTATTAACCTTACTTGTAATCAAGTATATGTTTGTGCCTGCAGCCATGACAATGTGACATTTGGAACAGCCACATAGATAGAAATCTCATTCAAATAACATTTTGCAATGGGGGCTGCTTACCTGGTTTTGCCCTCTCTGGGCTTTACAGTCCTGGCTGTGATAGCCAGAACTCTCACTGCAAGTTCCCCCGGAGGGTTCATTAACTTGAGGCTTCACGAAAGCAAGAAAATGACTTGTTGAGACTATACATTGTTGAGATCCCACATTATAGAATGAGACCCATGTGACTGAATAACATAGTTAACATAAATAGCATTATGTAAACAGCAGACTCCAGATCAAATAGAGCCTAGGGTTTATGAACGAGTTTAGCCTGGAGTGACACAGAGTGGTCCTTTGTTACCCAGTTTCCTCTTTCTTCTTTCAGTGTCCTCTGTCTGAGTTGTGTGCGCACTTTGGGATGGGGCTGTTCTTGTTCTGCTCATGTTAGTACTGCAATGTTAACTTGAGAAATCAGAGAATACAATGTTTATATCAGAGCACTAGGGACATTTCTCAGATTCTATATTTATAACCATCAGTGGTTTACATTGATGGGGGCAGGGGCTTTTGATTGCCAGAGACAGACACTCCCTTGATTTGCGTTAGTGGAAAAGAGGATTTTATTGTAAGGATATATGTAGGAACTAGCTGTTTTCCCATTCTCTCCTGGGCCATGTGGTCTCTGTGCTTCTCTTTTTCTGTTTCATTCTCTTCCCTCTACAGATAGAATTGTTTGACTTACTCATAATTTCCCCTCACTCCTAAGTTCAACTTTCACATGTCTCTCTGGGCCTCCTTCTAAATCCAGAACTTTAAGCTGCAGCTCTGAATGTTAACTGGCTCAGTCTCTGTTGTTCTGAATTCAAGTGCCGGTGTGACATAGAGTGTTATGGATTGTAATACTCGTCTCTCCCACCGGACTGCATGCTTCTTGAGCATAGGGATCATGTCCGTTTTCTTTGCCACAGTATACCTGCAACGCCTAGCACAGAATAGATACCAAGTAAATATTTTATGAATGAATAAAATATGCAAAAACCCATCTGAAATCTATGAATAAATGTTCCTGTTGGGGAAAGGTTTCCCCGTGAGTGGAACTGGCTGAGTCTTCTCAAGCACCAGTCGGTTTAGACTGAAACCACCTTATTCTTTTCCTAGTTCCTAAACATTTCTCACTGCTTCAGGGACTTGCAAACTGCTTCGCAAATTAGGGTCAAAATGTTCAGTAAAGATCAATGTAATGAAAACATTCAAAAACTAAACGCTGGGAGAGAGATGGTTTCCATGGTGACTCCTGCTTCAGGGAGCCCTCACACTGATGAGAGTGAGTCAGCTGACCCTCCACCGACTCGGAGTCATCTAGTTGCTATAAACCTACAATCCACCTGCAGCATCAGTGCTGATGGCGGTAACCCTGTATTTGATTCATTAGTGGAAGCTCCTTATTTTGGTAAAGTGAGCTTGTAAGAGCAGGTGGGTGACAGCAGAAGTGGTGCAAGAGGGAAGATGTGGATTCAGCTGCTGGAAGTCGGGGGTGTGCTTTCATTTACCTGTGAAATGGCTTTTCTCTTTATGAGGTGCCACAATCTTCTGACTGTCCCTCCAGGGAATCTGTGTCCCAGGTATATTATTCTGTCTGTGTTCCCGACCACACTGCATTGACAGAGGGGCCACTCTGCTCCTTTGGGGCAAAAGAACAACTCCTGATTATAGGATAGGTGTTGGAGAAAGTTCTTACTGACAGAAACATGGACACCAGATACTTCTTGTGTGAACCCTCCACCCCCACCTCCCACCACAAGTGCTATCAAATACTCCTAGTCCTTGTTCTTTTTTAACCATTTCACACGGTGATCTTCTGGTAGCAGAAATCTCTGTAATTTGGTTTTCTACTACTAATCCTAAACTTTCTGTATTGTTTTATCATGAGACAGATAACATCATTTTCACAAACATTCTAAAAATTATCTAAGTAAATGTTATTTCTTCTAACACAGTTACTTTGGGAAATGAAATATTTATTCCAATGATACAGTCATTGCCCAAAACATTTTTGTAACTCCTCTTTCAGTGCCATTAACTTGCTTCTCTCATATTCTGAAGTAAGTATAATTCAGAACTTTTATATAATATATAAAAGGGTGTATTCAGTAAGTGTTATTCCATAGGAATATATGGGTAAAGATATGAATACATGTATATTTTCACTATATTCTGCTTAGGACACTTTCACATGTACCTCATCTTTCTTTTCTAAAAATCCAAATATTTAATGAGCTTTCCCATTTTTATGTCAATGTCCAGATTTGTACATGGTTAACTGTGCAGCTCTTCACTTGACTTTAACTTTAGGAACTGCCATTACAGCCCCTCAAATTTAATATTTGCTACTAGAAATTAGAAACGATATTATCTGCATGAAGTGGAATTTTAGGTTTCATTGCCTAAAACGTAATGTATGAATGACATGGGTTTTTCTTGTCATCTGCAGGAAATGTTTGATGTTATCTTGGATGAAAATCAGCTGGAGGATGCGTGTGAGCATCTGGGGGAGTACCTGGAGGCGTACTGGCGTGCCACCCACACGACCAGCAGCACCCCCATGACCCCGCTGCTTGGAAGGAACCTGGGCTCCACAGCACTCTCACCGTACCCCACAGCGATTTCTGGGTTACAGGTAGCGTCACTTTTCACTCATGCTTTTACAACGTTACATGTATGATTGTATAGGAGACTTGACTGAGATGGAGACTGGGATTGTCCTTAATCTGAAGACAGAAACATGTGCATTACTAAAAATCTGAAGTATTACCTAATTGTGATCTACCCTAGACGAGGTGACCCAGAGAGTGGCCTTTTCCTTAGAACTTTGCTCTCTGTTAATTTATAATGGCTTTTACTTAGATAAATCAATCCCTCCTATGTTTAAACCCTGCTAAGAAATTTACTACCTACTATGCAATTATCTGTTACCGCTCACATCACTTCTTAAGGATTACACAACGGTGGCACTGTCAGGCGCATGGCCAGCTACGTAAGACAGGTGGGACAGATGACCCACTGGCTGCCTTACCTCATCCTGCCCCACAGGCCGCTGGGCCGGCCCCCTAGCTTTCCCAAACAGAATGTGCACACGAGTTGAGTCACCCTGTTTGGAAACTGTGTTCAGATCCCTGAGTTTTCAGGGCTGGGTGGGGGCCCACCTTGGTCAGCGGCTACTTCAGGTGTGCTCTAGGGAAGCTGAGGTGAGTGCAGGAGGCTGAGGCCCTCTCTCCTGCTGTGCTAGTGCTGCCCTCAGAGCTGGATGTGGGGAGCCAGAGGCACTACGATACCACGTGAATCTCGCCTTCCTCCATCAATTATAATTACCATTTACCAAGCAGCTGCTGGAATGTGGCCAAACCCCCAGCTGACTGAGTAACGCGTAGTCAGTCGAGCCCTCTTGCATCGCGCCTAGTTTTGTATTAATGAGTGATAATGATAGTCATGATTGTAGATCATGTCGCGTTCGCTCTGCAATAAATAGCACTGTGAAATGTGATTACAATTATATTACTCTTTTACAAAATTGCATCTTGGTGAGTAAAAAACTGCCATATAAGTGAATGGCTTTTGAGTCTGGAATTGAACTTGCTATTGTAATACGCAATACATGTGTGGTCACCAGGACTCATCTGGCTTCACTGGCTGCATGCTGATCTGAGTGTGGCTTTTCCACTGACTAGTTCGGGTTGGCTCCAAATTGTACACTGTGGAATGAGAAATGGATTTAGCAATACGCTTCTGTAATGTAGGTGGGAATGAAATGTTCCAATCTGTTTATGAAAATAACACTCTTGACTTATCGCCTCTAAGACATCCACCTCGAGTTGTTCTCCCCGTGTCACTTGAGTTAATGTGGTACCCTTTATCCTGCGGCCTAATTCTCTTGGTAACCATGGGCATTTAGTTGTTAGACTCCTGGTGGGAGTTAAAGACTCAAGCTATGGCTGTTGACTGAATTTCCTGCTGCGTGAAGGGGAGTGTCCTTGACAGGAAATGTATCTGGGTCTGTGGTGTCATCAGGATCCTGTTTCTGAACTGCGGAGACCTACCTAAGCAGACACAGCTGTGACACGTGTTTTCCCATCATTTGAAGAAAAATGTTGATAGCGTTTCCTGAGTGCTCAGCTAAGTGTCTGAAGATACTAATTTCAATTAATGGTTATAGGGGAATTTAGTTTCTATCTGAGGATTATTTTTGCAGCACATTTCAGTTGAGGAGGCAAGAATTGGAAATGTATCAATTGGCTGGCTCCATAATTACTGTGTACTTCTTTGGAGAGAACTTTGCTGAGTCTTACATTTATGTAGGATGCAGAAACACATTATTTTATGGGCAGCACAAATCATCATTTCATTATAATATTTTTAAAAGATACAAGGAACGTTCAGCTAGATAAAGATGAAGTGTGTGACTTTAGGAGGAGAAAGATTTTATCAGTTCAAGAGAGGAATAAAATAACAGATGCTATTCTGAACTTTAACTTGTTTCCCAGTGGTAAAATAATCCTCATTTTTGCAATAGAAGTGGAATTATTAAGCCTTCCTAAATACACTAAGTTCCATTCAGCAGTTAACTCTTAATTCTATATGTTTAATAAGAAGCATAATTATGCAGCATTATGTAATTAAATTCATAAACTATCAGCACTTTGGCATCTTTGCATGTTGTATCCCAAATACATAAGACCAGATATTTCGAGCAGACTGTTTGTGTATCAAACTGTTTATTAAGTCGGATGTAAAGCATCTTATGGTACAGAGTCTACATGTTGTGCATACATGTACATGTTCTAGTTGAAGGAAGCTGATGTGATTTAACCAGTGAACCATCTGATATTTTTAGAGTCAGCGTATGAGGCACAGCAACCACTCCACAGAGAACTCTCCAATTGAAAGACGAAGTCTAATGACCTCTGATGAAAATTACCACAATGAAAGGGCTCGGAAGAGTAGGAACCGCTTGTCTTCCAGTTCCCAGCATAGCCGAGATCATTACCCTCTTGTGGAAGAAGATTATCCTGACTCCTACCAGGACACTTACAAACCTCACAGGAACCGAGGATCGCCTGGGGGATATAGCCATGACTCTCGACATAGGCTTTGAGTCTACAGAAACAAACAAAAAATTCATCTGTTGATAATTTGCCATAGCACTGCTAGGATACAACCAGTCATCTTAACTTGGCAAGTACAGCACAGTATTCACTGTGTTTATGGGCTGCTGTTATTGATGCCAAAAAGGGGCAAAAAAAAAAATGTACATTATGCCCTTAAGTCTAGATGGATATTAGATGCCCAATCATATAGATATTTTTAAGTGCAACATTTACATAACAGTACCTTTTGTTTTCTTCATTAGATTTAGACACATCAATTTGTAATTTAGGGTACTTATCAAGGCACATATAAAATAATTTCCCGTGCTGGAAATTCCAAATGACCAGTTCCAGTTGGAACCAATTTATAAACCAATTCCTGTTGGAATTTGGGCAATCGACTAGAAAGTCTACTTGAGCATGTTGCAATCAACTAAAAAATCAGAAAAAAAAAGAAACCAATTAATAAAAAAATCAAAATACCAACAGAAGCCAAAACCAGCTATGATATTTATTTGCTGGAAGTTAAATTTACACTTAAAGTTGGAATGTATAAACATTTTAATATATGTTAACGTTGCCACAATGGCTTTTCAAACTTACCAAATGTATTGATAGTGCCAAAAAATCTCAAATTAATGCAGAAATTATACCGTCTCCTCAGATTTTAATATTTTTCTTTCTTTCCTGGCACAGCTGTTGTATTCAAAGTGTTTTGCTTTTTGTTTAGTCATAACTGTTAGCTTGTTTGAAGTTGGCAAAAAAAAACACCAAAAAACAACTCAATTTCTTTAGCAGTGAGAGAGAATATTAAAGAGAAGCCCAATCACAGCTGGTTATGTGAGATGGAAAATGGGGTGTTGTTTCCCCTTTAATCAATCTGAGCACAACTACATACATCCAGGAATCTGCAGTCAGGCGGTGAGGATGGGCACAGGTCCTCCTGAGTGTGAGGCTGAACATCTCCAGGTGGGATTGCATCCACCCCACTTACCACAAACACGGGGTCAGTGTTACCCACCAGCACAACTGAATCTCTTTCCATTGCTTCCCTCAGTCTCTGTCTTTGAATATCTGAATGTTCTAGCCCTTCACCAAATTCTCTGTAATCATGCTATGATTATCAAGGATTTTTTGTTTTACACAGACACACTGAATTTTGATATTGAAAGCTGTATTTCTACACAATGATTCATCGAAAAGTTGTGACAACAGATGATGAATTTAAAAGCTTGCAGTAAAAAAGTAAACTCATAGATTCGGAATCGATTTGTTCACTAAAATTCTAACATTTTTATTGCAGAGGATTATAAAGAATTTGAAGATTGAACTGCCTTATTTCTAATGAACACTCCTCTTTCCCTAGACGTCTCACAGTCTCTCCAGAGGCTATAATTATAGAATCGGTGACCTTATGTCTTATATGATCAAGGAAGCCTTAGATTCCCTATGATCCAAGAAATTATTGAAATTGACCCTTTTATACAATGCACAAATGTCTGTGGGAAAAGACTCTCGTTTCTAAAAGTCCACAATGCGTGCATTTTTCTAAAGCCTCCATAGGGTCAGGCATAAACATTCTTTTCTACTAGTACATTGTCATGAAGCCTACTTTTTGGAAAACAATAATAATTCGTTTTCTGTTTTCTTATTTCTCCCCACCCAAGCCTTTCAATATTTAGACTCTCAAAGCATGCATCAGTTAAACAATTTTCCTGACCATGAAAATAAGTTCCATACTCCTGATTAGTTACATACATCTTGAACCTCATTATGACCTCCCACATCCCCCTCTCCTGTTGTTCACTGTGTGTACCCCATTATGAACATGTTTAGCTAGTAATGAGGATGCCTATAATTATGTAAGTTATCGCAAATATTTGATACAATTAAAAAATGTGGGCTCAGTGAATTCTAAAAGTTAACATGTGATACTGGCTTGTGAGGTTCTTTTGTCATCTAGTGAAGCTTATAAAACTTTCAGTTAAGACATTTAAAAGAGCTCTATCCATTAGGCACTTTAATACACATATAACCTGCCATTATTGAATACTTTGTTAGAGCACAGAAGAGCATTTTCCAGCAAACAGATATATTTATTACATGTACAGCACATATCTGCATGAGAAAGAAGACATTAGCCAAAACATTTTTCTATATGCTTTACTGGTTTCTTGTTTGTGTGCATTAAAGTATTTAATTGCAGAGTGCACCAAGGTGTATAAACTTAGACTAGACAGCTGTTCAGCTTTTTCTGTAGTAGCATTAGCAATCTGGTCATTTAACTACTTTAAGATATTTACATTTTATGGCAGGTAACTGTAACAGCATTTACATATATTTCCTAGATTACCATATTCTTCCAACTTTTAAAAAAAATCTTGTTTTTCAAGGCCTCTCAAAGCCTAGTTTCTATGTCTTCCATGTCATGCTGATAAAAAGAGAGGTCCATTCAATCTGTGCACAAAAACCAGTCTTTCCTTTACCATCAAGTGTCCATACTTGTTTTGCTTTGCATTCTTATTCAAAAGCTAACAATCTCGGAAAGGGTATAATGTATATTTTCTTGATGGATATATTTAAATTTTTACTTTGATTGGGCATATTCTTTCCCCTTCCTTTTGTACTAAGTTATCTTCTCCAAATGAATAAAGGATTTTATGCATTTTCCTTTTTTTTCTTAAGCCTTAGAGTTTATTGTGTAAATGATACTAAAATACAGATATATACTAAATGAAAAGTTTTATTTTTGCCAAGCACATCAAGCACCTTTGGAAGATACAGATTCCACAAATACTTTGTTTTTAACTGATTTCATTTAAAAATAGCAATGATAAGCAGGAGAAACAAGTAATACTGTTTTGAGGCTGTTTTAACTTGTAGTATAAACCACATATTCTGTCATTTAAGTAATATGTAATTTCAGAATATATAAATTACATATTCTGTAATTTCATTCAGTGAATATGTAACAGTGTAGACTCATGTGACATTGTGGAAATGTAGTCTTGGAAAAAAAAGGAATGCAATTTGTCAATCCTGGTGTTAATTCTCAAGGCTAAAATGTGACTCCAGTATTATAATCAACAATGTTATCTTGTTTACTCCAGTATTTAAAGCAACACTTAGAAATGTTTATAAATGACTGATGATTCTCTCTTATCTTTATATGGTTCTATTGGAAAGAAAATTGAAATTAACAATTTAGACTGACAGTTTTTCCTAATAAGAGAGTCTTAATTATGTGGCAATATGTCATTGCACTTAGTTCTTAACGAAATGAATTTTTTAAATATAAAACAAATTCTGAGAAAACTATATGTTCCCTTTGAATAATTTGTTAATTACTTTAATTATTATTGTTGTCGTTTGCAAAATGTATTTTTGGAATGTTAACCTCTTTTCATACCTGCATACTTGAACTTGTCTTTTGTGTGGGGGCCTTAAAATTCATAATAGGAAGCTAGTGCGGTGAAAGGGAGGGAGAGAAGGAAATCATGCCAAAAGATGGTTTGCAAATTCAAGGTTCACTCCTTGAATGACCATATCATAAAATGTTGAGACCCAGGATGTCAGTTAAGAATGTTTCTAGGCAACCTTAATTTGCATGCTAGTGTGTTTTCTTAGTTATACAATTTTATTTTGGTATTTGCTAAAAAATAAAAACAACATAATCCCACTCTAGAAATTGCCCAGTATATTGATATTTATACTACCTCTTCTCTAGAGAAGACAATATGTCTTTAAAGAGAAAAACACTTTTCAATAAATAGTAAATTTATTACTCTTACTGCTAACCTTACTGCAGAGCTAACTAAATACATAAATTACTAAAATACACTTTCCCTTTAGATTTTAAACTGTTGCCAAATGCACTCGTCACCCTTTCATTTCTTCCATGTTAGTGAGGTTTTCTTTGAATTGGTTCACAATGTATGAGGAGGCAAGGGAAACATTTAATAAATTAGCAATCATAGGGAACAAACAGACTGCCAGGAAATTGCTTTTGTGTGCAACTTGTTATAACATCCAACTCTAAGTCTAATAGAGACTAGACTCAGAGACTTGATGTTTAAGTGCAGCTGGTTTGCAAATTCAAATTTTGTTGATCCTTGACTTCTCCTATAGACACAGCCATTTACTAAGTAAGATTATCTTGGACACCCATGTCATTGGAACAAACTTCATATCAATGTTTCAAATAAATGAGAATGTACCCCTTATTTCTTTTATATTTCTGCCTATATTTCTGTCTTTTATGACAGTGTTGCATGTTCTTTTATTAATTATATAAAACTCATCTTTGAATAACTTTATGAATGAAAATGTTATAGGAAATTATGGAATAAAATTTTTTTCATTAGTTCCTCATACTTTTAAATATTGTTAATGCTGTAACTGTTATTAAGTTACTTACTCCAGCTGTGTCTGTAATGGCAGAGGACAGTCCTCCTCTTTTAAATGATAATAATGATCAAACCACTCAATACCATAGTTGTCAGACAACAAGGGTAACTTTTCAGTTGTTGACTTAGGCAGTCAAGTTAGTCAAATAGTAAAACCGTTTTATATGGGCAGACAGAGCTACAGCATTAAAAAATTTGCTTTTCAAAGGTTTCTTCTTTTGTTAAAATGAACTTTCTCAAATGAATTTCATCCTCATATACCAACTCTCTCTCTCTACTTGTGGATGATTTCATACCTAATGCTTCATGCAATTAAGGGACATTATGAGAGGACTAGAAAATATTTCATCAGATAATCTTGACTAAGGGCTGTAACCAGTTGCCATGAAACATGTATAAATAACAGTGAATAGCAATGAGTTTGGGGGAGTAATAGTTACACATGAAATTTTCCTTTGTTTCTTTTGATGTGTATAAAATGTTTGCGGAAAGACGGCAGAAAATGTTACTGATGAATTTAGAGTGTTTGGAGAATACACTGATGCTTCCTCTTTGAAAATCATACAGCGTTAAAGTGAGAACTATCTAGGAACTAAAAGTGGCTGACCTCTTGCTTTTCAATACTTTGTATAAGTGTTCTTGGTTATGTTTTGAACACTTAAATTTCTCAACAAATGGCTATGTCTGTATTTACGTACGGGCCACTCTTGCTCTTCTTGCCACCTTCACACATCTTTAACTGAACCCAGTGTGAACTCTGTGTGCATAAGGGATGTATTTAAAGATGCAGGATCATTAACGCTATATTGTTGCATACTATTTTTCATATGCCTTACAATATTTTCTGGGACATTATTAAAATGAAAGCATTTTATTGCCAAAATAAATCTATGTTGTTATTTCTAATCTGCATTAGCAGTAGAAAAATAATGTAGCAGAAACATATATTGTACAGTACAAAAATTATAAAAGATATATATTTTGCCAATAATAGAAAAAATAGATTGAGGAGAAAGAAGCACATTTGTTATAGCACAAACTTACAACAAAATCCACTGTTAAATTTGGCAGTTGTATTTTTTAAAAATCTATAGACTTAGTTCTAAGTTTTATCAGATTTATTTCATCTACCATCTTTTTAACTTGCTGCTTGATATTTTTCCAGCAATTTGCTTCATAGCCTTGCAATCTGTGGATGTAACTTATTTTATTTAATTCCCTTCCGTAAAACTTATTAAATTTTATTTTGTGATAAGACTCATACTATATTTACTGTTCTTATTTCTTCTCCTTCAGTAGTAACTACAAAAAGTAACAGCCAGTGACCTCATAGGGCTTCTCTGAATTTTGGACATGTTTGAAATGTTGTATATTTTTCACAGCCTACAGTCAGAATGATAAAGATGTCCCAACAACAACAACAAAAGTATTGAGGGATTCTTCAATTTGTTTCGTACTGAATACTATTTTGAAACATAAGTTAAAGCCATTAGCTTTTTTTTTTTTTTTGAAAGGGTGGTGGGAGGGAAAAACAGATAAACTTATTAATACTAAAAATAAATATGGCAAATTGATGTAAAAAGATTTCCCTACTATTCTGAGTGCTGTTGATATTCCAAGCTATTGCTATATCTCCAGCTACAAAGTGGGAAAAACAAAACAAAACAATGCCTTTGTCCAGTATTTTTTCCTTTCTTTAAATTTTAGTTATTTATTTTGATAATTTACCCCCTTTTATTTTTCTTATCTAGGTAAATGTGTAGCATTCTACAAGGCATGCTGGGTAAAATACACTATGCAAATGTGTACAGTGCTGCATGTTTTGTTCTCCCTCTGCTTTAGTGGCTTTAAAGAAAAAAAAATGTGTTGTTATTTTTGTGAACCAAAACATTTAACAAAGAAAATGCAGAGTGCATGCATATAGTATCCTAATTTCTATGGATTTGTTTTATGGAATTTAAATGTGTACAAACCAACTGCATTAATTTTTTTCTTTTATATAATAAATGAAAAAAAAAAAACTGAAACCAGCGTTATACCTCTCTCCTTTATATTATTCTAGAGATACATTGAAGATATACCAGAAACCAATAGATATATTCCTGTACCTCTTATAAGAAAAACAAGTCTAAATATTTATACTTAAAACACAGATTCAGTTAAATGGCTCTTTCCTGAATTCTCTGCTAGGTGCTGTGAGTGGTCACAAAAGGAGTACCACATTAGGAAAGAACTTGTGGTTAAATACACACACGCTACACATGAAATTGAATACATTACAATATATATGTGAGATGGGATTGAATACAATATAGAAAAATAAACTGAATAAACCATATTGTTCACAAGAAATCCCTAAATGATTACTTTAATGTAACAATTACCAGAAGTTTCCAAAGGTATCTTGTACCCATAAGAATTCCATGGATGGCATATAGCTTATGACTCGACATTTCATGTATTCAGTGTCAGTTGTCTGTGCTATAACTTGATTGGCATTTGACTTTTCTCTCATTGAAGTGCAAAGAAGTTCAAAAGAAATGTGTACTATGTTGATTATTATCACTGCATTAGAATTATACAGTGATTTATTGTAGCCAGGTTATTTCACAAACATTACATTTGATCCATCTGACCAATCCCACCCCCAACAGAAAATAGGCAGGACACAGATTATTAGACCAACTAAAATGAAGAAACCAAAGCTCATTGTAACCTTTCTCTCTAAAATACTTTTATCTAAAAAATACATATATGCTTTTAAGCTGGTAGTCATAGGAAGAATACAAAATAATGCCTGGAGTACAAAAAATGCTCCCTGAATGAATGGTACCTCAGTTACTGGAGATGCACTATAGAAGGCTGCCTCAACTACCAAGGTATTTCAGTATCAACAATCTGAAACTCCCAACTGGAAGAATTGCAGCTCACTGCAATCACTCAATCAACCTGGTCCTATGCCGGAAGCCACCTCCCATATCACCAATACATCTCCATAATGAGATTGGTTGGAGAGAGAAACATCTTGTCTGTCCTGTCATACAACATGCAGATTAGCATAGTAGTTAGACTGTGACCTCTAACCCTTGCCTGGGTTCAATGCCTAGATCCTGCAGTAACTAGCTATGAGTTTGGGGCAATCACTTAACTTCCCTGTGCCTGGATCTGCTTCTGTAGAGTGATCTTCCTTTTGGTTATGGGTCACATTTTCATGTTTCTTTGTATGTCCACCAATTTTTTTTTATTGGATTCAAGCTATTGTAAATTTTCCACTGTGCATGACTTGATTTTGCCATCTTGATCTTTAAACAACGTTGGAATTATTTTGATAGGCAACTGTGAATTAGTTTGATCCTTTTGAGGTTTGTTTTTAAGCTCCTTGAGGACTGGTCTAGAGTAAGACTTATCCTTAGGCTAATTTAGCTCATCTTCTAAGGTCTCTGGGGTGTCTACTGAGTGTCCCATATATTCTGTGTTTTCCCTTGATACTGGCTGAAGGGAACTCAAATGATTCCTGACCCTTTGTAAACTCTAGGAATTACTTGTTTCACAGCTCCCTGGTACTTGTTTTTTCCCCTCAAATTGTTATTGGCTAGCCTCTCATACTGGCTTACTCCTACACACATACAGATTGACATGCAGCCAAAAACTCAATAGCTCAACCTATGTAGGTTTCTGGAGCTTTTCTCTGGATAGCTTTCCCCTTTCAATCACTCTGCTTCACAAATTCTAGCTGCCTTGATCTCTTGGAATGCTGATCTATGTCTTTAACTCAAGGAGATTGCCAGACTCTGAGTACCCACTCTTTCTGTAGTTGGCTGGAATTACCTCCAGGCAGAAAATCCACATACTGATAAAACTTGTCCCATTTGGGTCTCTTATCAGGGATCATAGTCCTGTGCTGGGTGTTGTCTGATATCTGAAAACTGTTGTTTTCCATATTTTGCCTGGTTTCCTATTTATTAGTGGTAGGAGGGCAATTCCAGACCATCCTGCTCTCTTACAGAGGGAAGCAGAAGTCTCTCCAATGATGTTTTGCTATCATTATAATCATGAATAAATTATTCTTCAAAAAGTCTTATAAGGAGTCTGTTTTTACAAATAGTTTCATACTATGGAACCAATATTCCCAATTACTTCTATAGTAGTTCCAAATTTGTATTTCAGCCATGGGTCCTATAGTTGGACAAGACTGTATTAGGAAAAATCTCCCCTCCTTTTTTTTGAGAGACACTTAGAAAATAATCTCGGAGACCATTTCCTTCACATATATGACAAAATATGAAACTCTAACTTTGCAAGTTAATATGGTATGACATCCATTTAATAAGTTCACAGAGATGTGGGGGGAGTTTGCAAAATGTCTTAGAGCTGCAAAAGCATTACTACAGCAATATTAGAGATTTAATGTAAATTGGTTATGCAAACAATAGTTTTTCTAAACAGCCTAGGGAGTACTTTATTATGTAAATATAAACATAGCAGATTTAAAATGTTGTAAATTATGGATTATATTTGTAATATAATTTACAATAGATTAATATAGTCATCTTTCCCTTCATATGTCTCCTCTAAACTTTGGCTTTTTAGCCGTAAGCCCCAAAAGAAACCAAAGAACTTTTTCTTGAACAGTTTTTCAAAAAGAGGCATGTTACAGTCCTCAATGCTGCCCTTTGTTTTCCAGGTGCAAGTTTTCTAGCTCAGACAACTAAGAAACACTGTAGACCATCTTGAGGTCTTACTCAAATGGGGTATTTTTCTACATATTGAGATGAGACAGTGCATGGCTAGAAAAACTGGGGTGGAAAGGTGTAGCTTATTGCTGATTTTGTTTCATTTTATTCAGTTCTTACAAACAGGGGACAGAGCAATTCAAAATGCCTTTTACAGCTCCCCCCCCCCCCCTTTTTCTTTCTTTTCCTTTTAACCAAAGTTAAGGAGACTAGAAGGGGCTGGTTTCTTTTTTCCCACCTCTTGACTCTAATAAGAGTAGAGACTAATCATAGTCATCAGGTGATCTAGAATCAAAGAAAGACCCGAGACAAACGCTCTTTTACATATGTGAAAACGGAGGCCTAGAGAGCTTAAGGAACTTGGCCAGCTAAAAAGATAACACATGGGACAAGAACTCTGATATCAAGTTAACTAATGATTCATCTATAATCTAGTTTTCAACAGTGTTCTGCAGTAGAGGGCTGATTAAATACAGTGTGACGCTTGCCTAGTACGGGACACAGCTGTTCAAGATGTACAGGTAAGAAGCCTGGAAGAGCAGAGAGGACATTTGACCAGCTGTTTGACCAACTTGGAATAATGGAAGTTACAGCTGGAAAGGACAGTTATGGCCAAATCGTGGAGTACAACGTGTATGTGTCTAAGATACTTGGACTTTACTGCTCAAAGAGCTTTAGTGGACAGTAAAAAAATTTTAAACGTGGGAGTGACTTGATCACGATTGTTGTTTCTCTTAAGAAAGATCTAAAAGTGGAGGGAGACTGGAGAGGGAACAGCCCGGAGGTACAAGACGGCCATAGGGCGGATCCCTAGGTAAGGTCACCTGCTGGGTGTCGGGGTCTAGAGGTCTGAGAAAGGTGTCAAGCTTCCCTCAAAGAGCCGGATGGAATGCCATGCCTTTTGAAGGCCAGGACGTGGGACTTGCAGTGTAGCGTGCGTGCAGGGTTGGGGATGGGCAATGGGCACTGAATAACACGTTTACATTAGGGCTCTGTGGAAGAAACGCAGAGAAAAACAAAACAACAAAACTCGGCGGGGAGAACAAAGCAATCAGTCGAGAGAACCACCTACCCCAACCCGTAGCCCGTACTGCCCGAATCGAGGGGGTCAGTCCGCCTCCTACAGGTTGTCTCCTTACGCAAATAAACGAGGGCCAGGCGGGCGCCCTAACGCAGGCCCCGCCCCGCCGGCCGCACGCTTGCGCCTTCCCGTCTGCTGCGCCCCGCCCCTACCCTCCCCCGGACCCACCCCCCGGTCGCCGCCGCCGCAGCCGCCTGAGAGGAGCTGGGGGAGGACGGTGGCCCGCGAGGCTCGTCGCAGACAACGCGGCGGCGATGTCCGCGAGCCAGGCGAGAGCCGCGGCGGCAGCGGCGGGGCCTCGCACGCGGCAAGGCGGCCTGGGCTTCGGCCTCCCTCCGGTTCCTAGGAAGCGGGCCGGCGGCCAGCGTGGGAGCAGCAGCGGCAGAGGCGGAGGCTTCGGCGCGTCTCTCTCCTCCCGTTGAGCCTGAGCCGGGGGAGGCCAGGCGGTCC
Organism: Camelus dromedarius; assembly: GCF_036321535.1. Lineage (NCBI taxonomy): Eukaryota > Metazoa > Chordata > Mammalia > Artiodactyla > Camelidae > Camelus > Camelus dromedarius. The sequence continues at coordinate 31,329,700 of NC_087439.1, read as the reverse complement.
GGGTGGCTGGAGGGGGGTCCGCTGCCCGAGAATGGGAATTCTCTTCACCAGGATTTGGAGACTGTTCAATCACCAGGGTGAGGGGCTCGGGCCGAGCGAGTACGGGTGGGGGAGAGGGTCAGTCCTGGCCTAGTGGGTGGGGGTCTCCGAATACTTCCGGAGTGTGGGCGGCGCGGTCGCGCGCGGTCTCTGCGCTGGGTGCGGGCTGCTGCGGACGCGGGCCTGGGGCTATTCGATCCCACTCCCAGCTCAGGAACTCGGGAAAGGTTCCCGACTCCCTGCCTCTTGTCTTAGGAGACCTTCCTAAGAAATCCATTCCGCAAATACACCCATTGCTCCGATTTCGGTTGGGAGTGGAAAAAGACTTTTGCCTCACGTCCGGCGGCCCTGAGCCTGGCCTTTCAGCCCTCTTTCCTTCAGCAGTTGGGTTTGCACACCACGGAGAAATACTGGGGTTCTCTGGGATGAAGGTTATAGGTTGTGGCCCCAGCCGCACCACCAAGCGACCAAGGATTGCAGAATGCAGAAAACGTGAGGAATCGCTCTTGACTTGTACAGTGCACCTCAGGTTCATGAGCCTTCCCGGCACCTCCACCCCGCTTTGGGGAGACTCTAATGCATCCTGAGTACTGATGGTCCTCTCTCCCGTTTGCCATATTTATACCTGTGTTTAAGGTTAAGTTTAAGGTCGTTTTCCTACTCGTGTTGCTTATTTAAGTAGAGGGTTTGGGGCTGGATTAAGAATGTCAAAGTGTCTCACTGCAAGCATTTAAAAACCATATCATATGAGACATTTGTTAACTGTAGGTATCTAGTAAGTTATTAGGTATAGAGTGTATTATAAAGACATGCTTAAGTTCATCTAAACTCAGACTATTGTCTTGAAATGCATATCAAATTTATTGAAATTTGTTACAAAATAAAATGTAAAACTGGGGAAAGAGGATACAGGTTTAACAAGAAGACGCCATAGTCATTAAGATACAAAATAATTACTGGTGTACTTTTGTTTCTTCTTAACTCAGGTAGGGTGATTCATCATCCCTGCTGTCAGTAATTTAGTTTGTGTTTTCCTCTTGTGGAAGCTAGTGGTGGTGTCACAGCCCAAAGTTTTCCAGTAAAGACGTAAATGAATGGTGACATCTATTATGTACAGCCATCCCCACCTCCTCCTTCATGATCCAGCTGCTCTTAACAGAAGGCGATGGATTGTAAACTGACTATACTTAAATTAAAAAAAAAAAAAGGCAGCCCCTCCCCCCCAAAAAAAGAAGGCAATAGGAAGGGAGCAGAACTGGGACTTGTGATCGCTAGTGTATCTTTTTAAAAAATAAAAATGATAGTGTAGATCACATACTAAGTGGAAGAGCAATATTGCAAATGATTTTCGGAGACCTGGATAATTTTCATAAACTGGGGAAACCTACACTGTCTGGCTAGCTGTTTCTGTTGGGAGAGGGCAAGTGGGCATCACTTAATCTTTCTGGGTCTACCTAGAACGTTCGGGGTTTACCTAGAACATCAGGGATCTTGACTGTATGACTGAAGCCCACACGTCTTGAAAACTTAAATCTCTTGGTCTCAAGAAGTGAAACTTAACATTGCTGTAAAACTGATGGTGCTTATAGTAGATAAGATCTATCATAATTTTAATATCCATAATTTTGTATTATTTTAGCAAAGTTAGTGTTTCAACTCTGCTGTGAAATTTAGAAAGACTTTCCCTGTTAGTTGAGCTCTAGTACTGCAAAAATTTAGATATCTCCACTTTCTCATTTGAGTCAATGATAAAATTATTTGTTTCTGTAACTTAAGAATGAATTAGAACTTTGCCAACGGCTACTTGCCAGTAGTAAATAATGTGTGCGTTGTTACCACTAAAAATCGCTAAGAGTAGTGTTCTTGTTACCTGTATTTTATGGTGATTTTTGACTGGACATTTATTTCATTGTTGGGAAACTAATAGTAAGAGGAATTAATGAAGTTAAGTTCTAGAAATTTAGATGTTAATATTGTGGAAATGTGAATAAACTGTTTCTCTTCTGTTAAATGATGTGGTTGTCTTATCAGTAGGGTCACTTTAAAAAAATAATCACCATTAAATCTAACGCCAGGTCCTTGTTGGTCTTTTTAGTTTTGTATTAAATTGAATGTGTATGTGTGTGTGTGTTAGATATATCTTAGATGCTTTATTTTGCCTTCAGAAGAAACAGAACACAATCCTATATTCTTTTCAAATAAATTCTTGGAAGATTTTAGGGAATTACAGAATTTGCTATGCTCATGAAAGAAATCGTGACATCTCTCTCTTTTTCTGAACTCCCTTTAGAACAACCTTTTCAGTTTAAGCTTAGCTAGGTTGACTACACAGTGAAAGCTAATTGTGTATTGCTCAGACTTGAGAAACCGGAGGTTGCATTTAGGTGATATTTAAATCAGTAGGGTACAAACTTTGTCCTAGATGCTGGTGTATATGTCAGTTTTTAAAAAGTTTCAACAGTCCTCTGAAGTAATTGTCCTCTTCCCCTGAAAAGAAGAAACTGAGGTTCCAATGGAATGATTTTCCTAGGCAATGCAGCTGGTAAATGCCAGAGTTAAAACACTGTAGAAATATGTCACTGATACTGGTCTTCTTAAAAAAGTGATTGGTGCCATTTTTTCCCCTGTGAATTGTTTCCCCCTATTAGCTGTTTCCCAGTTGTTAAACTAAGTCTTTACAACTTTAGAACTTTGAAGAGTTGCCATTAGTATCTTTCAGTATAGAAAGGCTTATGATCAGTGCTTCATTTGTTTATTAAACAAGTATTTTTGAGCACCTATTTTGTGCCAGGGACTGTTTTAGGTGGTGGAGATAGGAAACAAAACAGACAACCCCCCTGTCTTTATGTAGGGAGACAGAAAATAATCTAACTCCATCTTTATAAATAAAATAATAGCAGTTAACGCTGACATGAAAAATTAGGTTCTGCATGTTTTATGCAGTTGATTTTGTCTTTACTTGACTGATTTACTCTCAAAAACAACCCTGTGAGATATTCTCCCCCACTTGAGCTATACCCTCCCCTCCTTTCCCTACCTTAAAGGGCAAGAAACATTAGGTAACTTGCTAAAGACACTTCAGTTTAGTGATAGACCATTTAGAGATTTTAACCAGGATCCTATAGTGCTTAAGTTAGTGCCCTTGAAACAAAACAGAACAAAAACTTTCTTTGTATAAGAAGTATTTGTGTTAGATAAAAGGAAGAACTTTCAGACACTAATTGAGCTATGAGAGAAGTCTTGGAGTTTCCCTATTGTTAGCCTTGTTTCATTCTACTGATTGGTTCTTCGAAAAGGAATGTATCATTGTGAGTGAGTTCTGGAGAAGCTGTTTGTGCTGTAGGAACCTGGTGCTGGGAAAGTCACCTCTGCTTCTGTTGTTTTTTTCATTGTGTGGGAATTCAAATGCGTAGAAGAGTACATACAGAAGCTGAGTAGCCAAAGGGGTGAGCTGTGCCAGTTCTTAAAATGTTAGCTACAAATTCACCCTTTTTGCCTGCTCTGTGGATATGGAGCTGGATCCTTTAAATATGTTTCTTTTGCCAGCTGGCACAATGTTAAGCTTTATCAGTAGACGGCATTGGAGGGACACTGCAGGAGGAGGGGGTTTTTCTCCCTGGATGTAGTGTGCTCTGTCCTGCTCTTGCAGAGTGAGCCCCTCCTCCAGTGGCTTGCTTTTGCACTGCCTAGTGGTAGCAGCTGCTTCCCCTAGCACCCACTTCAGTTGGTTTCAGGATGTAGGCCCTCCAGTCAGTGAACCAGCATCCTAGAGGGAGGATTTCCAGAAAAGTCCTCTGACAACTCCACACAGCTGCTTCTCTGACATTCAGTGAGCCACGGCCAGGTCCTAAGCAAGGTCTGCATCTCAGTCCTGGGGAAGTAGGGGAAGCTCTATCTCAGCCTGAGAGGTTGTGAATGCTCCGTGTATTTGTCATTCCTTTAATCTTCAGTTATTTCTTGTTAGCCAACCCCTCATTACTCCAATCCCCTGTAATCGTTATTTTCTTTAAATTAAACTTTGCAAGTTCAAATTGCTATGTGGTTTCTGTTTCCTAATTGGAGCTCTACTTTTGTGTGTATAATTGTTGCTTTCCTTCAGCAATTTCTTAGTGCAAAAGAGAAGTTTGGCATTTTGTTTTGTTTTGTTTTTCCTCCTGAAACTTCACTATCATGCTATAAATTGCAAGCTTATTTTCAAACTTTGTGTTTTATTGATACTTTCAGGTTTTGCAAACTGAATTTTTAATATATAGTGACCTGATCAATTATCTCCCTTCCAAATCTGATTTATTTATTCATTAATACTTTATTAAGCACATGCTTTATTCTAGGTTCTGTGTTAAGATCTGAGAGAACTATAGTCAACATGACAGAAATGGAATTTTTTGCTCTGTGTGAGACAATCAATGGGGCTTAGTGAAAGTTTGGGTATGTGGTGAGAATGAAGAATCAGGATGACTCAATTTATCTGTCTTAGTATTTGTGTTTTCTGGTTTTGGTATGCTTCACAGAGACAGAAGGCCTCCAGGATGACAATGACTTTTTTTTTAATTTTTATTTATTTATTTATTTATTTATTTATTTATTTATTTATTTATTTATTTATTTATTTATTTATTTGCTTAGTTTACTGACAGGTAGTTGGAAGGATATATATTGACTCTTAGAACTTGGCAATAAACGGAACTGGTAGGCTGCGTGGGTATATCAAAAAGAAATGAAGAAAAGAAACAAGCATTTTCATGACAAACAGTAAAGTATTGATTAGGAAACTAAAGCCTAAGTGATAATTCAAAATTCCATCCAAGTACTGTAACAGTGTGTAGTTGTTTTAGATTATCTGAGAAACTGCAAGAATGCTGTGGCAAAGATATTCTAAGAGAAAAACCATACTAAGCAGTAAACTTGTCATAAATCACATGCATCAAAGAATTTAAATAGCCAAAAGTTTTATTACATTTGCCAACATAACATTGTCTCTTAGAATGCAAGTTGTAGTTTAAGTTCTGTGGGGTATTTGTTTTGAAGTGCACGGTAACACTTTTTAGCTACACAATTTGTGTTTTGCATAGAATGCTGCTCCATCCTGGTCATGAGAAACAGGCTGGGGTGGTGAAAGAACCTAAGGATATTCAAAGGAGTTGACTTAGTATTAGACAGTGTGAATAATTTACCCCTATTGTTGGGGAGAAACTGGCTTTTCACCATTGAGTGGCACCTTAACTTTGAGCCCATTGCACAATTATGTCTTAATCTTGTAGTTCTCACTGTGACCCACATGCTATACCTTAAACTTAGGAAGCTGTTAAAAACAGGCATTGGTGCTTTATTATAAAAACACACAAAAATTCAGAGACAAGTCTTAGGGAGTGGATATAAGTTGGCATTGAATGTGGCTTGTAGGAATCTGGGTGAGACGAAGAGGTGAAAGTCCAAAAAGATCTCAGACTGCTTCACAGAACATGTGGCTTCTCAGAGATTTTCTAGGTTCTGCAAATGTTTGATGTGAGATTCTTTCCTTCTCTTTTTCTTTTTAAAATATTTTAACCACTTAAAAACCCCTCATTTGTTCATTTGTTCAGCTTGCATTCCCTTGATTGACTTTATTTATTTATTTAATTTATTATGTTAGAAAATGTTTTGCCTATGTTTTCTTCTAGGTTTATAGTGTCTTATATTTAAGTGTTTAAGCCATTTTGGGTTTATCTTTGTGTATGGTATGAGGGAGTGTTCTAACTTCATTGATTTACATGCTGCTGCCCAGTTTTCCCAACACCACTTGCTGGAGAGACTGTCTTTTCTCCATTATATATTTTTGCTTCCTTTGTTGAAAATTAATTGACCATAGATGTGCAGTTTTATTTCTGGGCTCTATTCTGTTCCATTGATCCATATGTCTGGTTTTTTGTGCCAGTACCATGCTGTTTTGATTACTGTAGCTCTGTAGTATTGTCTGAAGTCTTTTATTTCTTTTTCTTGCCTGACTGCTATGGCTAAGACTTCCAATACTATGTTGAATTGAAGTGGTGGGAGTGGGCATCCTGGTCTTGTTCCAGATTTTAGTGAGAAGTCTTTCAGCTTTTCACCATTGAGTATTATGCTGGCTGTGGGTTTGTTATAAATAGCTTTTATTATGTTGAGATGTATTCCCTCTATACGCACTTTGGTAAGAGTTTTTATCATAAATCGGTGTTGAATTTTATCAAATGCCTTTTCTGCATCTATTAAGATAATCATGTGAATTTTGTCCTTTTTTTGTTGATGTGATGTACCACATTGATTGATTTGAATATGTTGAACCATCCTTGTGTCCTTGGGATGAATCCAACTTGATAATAGTGTATGATCTTTTTTATGTGTTGTTGGATTCTATTTGCTAATATTTTTTTGAGGATTTTTGCATCTATGTTCATCAATGATATTGGCCTGTAATTTTCTTTTTTGGTAGTGTCTTTGTCTGGTTTTGGTATCAGGGTGCTGGTGGCTTCATAGAATGTTTCTGGGAGTATTACCTCCTTTTCAATCTTTTGGTAGAGTTTGAGAAGGATCGGTATGAGTTCTTTATATGTTTGGTAGAATTCTGCAGTAAAGCTATCTGGTCCTGGACTTCTGTTTGCAGGGAGGATTTTTATTGCTGATTCTGTTTCACTTCTCACGATGAGTCTGTTCAAATGATCTATTTCTTCTTGATTCAGTTTTAGTGGACTGTATTTCTAGAAACTTGTCCATTTCTTCTAGGTTGTCCAGTTTGTTGACATGTGGTTGTTCATCAAAAGCTTTTTCTTAAAGATCTGCTTACTCTTAAGTGCTACAATCCTTAACATTTATTATCTATAAAATGAATATTAATTCAGCATTTATTGAGTGCCTACCTTGTGCCAGAAAAAGTTGTAGTTACTGAGAATATGAAGATGATTAGCACGTGATCTGTACACTTGAAGGGTGCCTCATGAAGCTAGGAAGAGTAGTGTGCTTATAAATCATTATACGTGCTATGTTAATGGTGTTGCAGAAGAGCAGGAGAAAGTGGTTTTTCTTGGGAAGTTAAACCTTAAAAGATTAGAAGAAATTCCCTAAATGGAGAATTGGGAAGGATAATTCCAGCACAGGTCAAAGACATGAGTAGAGGTAAAGAAATGTTTGCTGTGAACATATCTATCTACTTATGTGGGGAGAATGGCTTGAATCTAGCTTAAACACCTGAATCTACGTGGCGGTGAGGCATAAAGCTGAAGCCTATTCATTTGTGACTGGCTTTATTTACAAAGCTGAGAACTTGTACCTTGTCTTCCTGTCAGAATGAAGAAGCATCATTTAAATAAGAAAGTGGCATGATCAGCTTTATAATGTTGAGAAATTACTGTAGAAACAATAAAAAGGTGAATTGGAGATAGTCCACTTGGGTACAATAAGAGATAAAGAGGACTACAACTAGGACAGTGGGGAGGAAGCAGATTCAGGATATATTTCTGAGGTAGAATCAATAGAATTTGGTGACAAATTAGATGTTGGGGTTGAGCAGGGACTCCAAAAGCATCTGATGTTATGCTAATATCATTAAGCAAATTAAGTAGGATAGAATTAGGAACAGGTTTGAATATTGGGTTTTGGATATGTTGAGAGACACTGTGTCCATCTGCTGGGTAGATTGGACTTTAGGAAAGATTTGGGAACATGGATTAGGAACTGTTTTTCTTGGTGGTATGCCCTGCCCATGTACTGTCTTAATCATTACATAACCCTGAAACATAGGTAGTGTTGTCCATGTTTTACAGTGAAGAAACCTAGGGTTAGAAAAATAAGTCATTTGTCTGGGGCCACGTAATCACATGTATTTTTCCATCTTGCTTCTGTTATCCATTGCTGTGTAAAAAGCCATTCCTAAAGTTGGTGACTTAAAGCAGTAATTTATTGTAATTTCTCATGGTTCTCTGAATTCACTGAGCTCAGCTAGAAAGTTCTGGCTTGGGATTCTCAGTTGGCTCTAGTTGGATGGCAGATTGAACTGGAGTCATCTTCAGCTCCACCTGGCTGCATATCCAAGATGGCTTCTTTATTTGTGTCTCTGGCGACTGAGCTGGAATGGCTGAAACAGATGGGGGCAGCTCTGTGCCTCCCTCCACGAGGTCAGGCCACATGATTAGCCTGGACTTCCTCACTCATTTGCCTAGCAGTCTTGGGGTAGTCAGACTTGTTATATGGTGTCTGCCTTAACCCAGAGGGACTGTCCAAGAGCTAGGCAGCAGCTGCAAGGTCTGTGATGATCTAGGTGTGGAAATCACACAGCATCACTTCTGCTGCATTCTGTTGGTTGAAAGTGGGTCATAAGACCAGCCTAGATTCACGAGGGTAACTATATGGGAGAATGAATGTGCAAAGCCCATCTTTGGAGATTAGCTTCCTCCACACACTGCTGGCTTTGGGAATAGTTTTTAGATGGCCTGGCAATAGATGGGCCCTAAAATGGTGTTGCTAAAATGTGAAAGGAGTGCAAGAAGACAACTCTGGGAAACAGGAACGTTTGAAGGAGGACCCAAGGAAGAGGAGTCAGTGAAAAAATAATAAAGAGATAGAGGAAGAAAATTTGGGTAAAGTGATGCCATAGAAGCCAAGGGGGGAGGGAGTCACTGCCACCATAGCCACAGGTCCTTAAATTTGGTTAGAAGGGCCCTACGGTTCACATGTACTCAGATAGCTTACAATTACCTGTGATGGGGCCTGGCCTTTTGCCAGCAGATTTAAAAGACTGACCTTTTTTTCTTTCCCATTCACCCCGTGTCACCTGTGCATACCCAGTTAATGCCTAAAATTCACGTTTAGAACTTAAATGGTTTAGTCCAATGTGAAATATTTACACCTTAAGTTATTTGTAAATTGTTGTGATTACATTTAGGATACTTTACGGAGAGTGGACTTCCATAGAGTAGAAAGAATATAGTGCTTTTGTTCTCTATGTGGAATGAGGGGGATGGGGAGGTTAGACAAATGGCGTACTTCTGCTGGTCTGCTGCGATATCCTTTTGAGTTCCAGGAAGGTAAGTGCCATGCACTGAATTATACCATAGCTGGAAAGAATGGAAATGGGAAATTTTAAAATTTTTATATAAAATTGATAAATCACTGGTGTTTTCTTTTTTTCAGAGCACAAAGTTATCATTGTTGGGCTGGATAATGCAGGAAAAACTACCATCCTTTACCAGTTGTAAGTATTAACTACTGTAAATCTATTTTATTGTTTATAGTTACTTTTTCTGCTTGAGTGGTATTTGGTTTATGAAAGCAATAGAAAATTATATGGAATCCAAGTTACGCTGTAAGAAGGCAAGTTAGCCATGAACCAGGAGCCAAGTTTAAGCAACTGTTTCTAGACTGCTAAACATTTATGACAATGAGCATGTTGTTCAGTTGTTTTGCTTATAGAAAGTAAAGAAATATTTGTTTATAGAGTTCCCTGAAATGAATCTAGAATATTGCAGATAGTCCACTTCCTAGGTTCCACCTCTGTTTAAATCCTTAGTTACGAGTTAGTGGAAAAGGGAAATTTGGGTATAAAATATAAAAGAAAGTCATGCTGATTTATCCCTTAATTGAAAAATGTTCAGACAATAGAGCTTCCTTGCTAATTGTAATATATTTGAATCCTTTTTTCCCCAGTTCTATGAATGAAGTTGTACATACATCCCCTACAATAGGAAGTAATGTAGAAGAGATAGTGATTAATAATACACGTTTTCTAATGTGGGATATTGGTGGCCAAGAATCTCTTCGTTCTTCCTGGAATACTTACTATACTAACACAGAGGTATGTTTCTTAATATACTAAACCTTCTATGAATAGAATGCTTGGGAAACACCTTCTAGATATGAACTCTTGTAGTTAATGTTTTTGAAATATCATAGTATGTTAGTATAAGTAGAGTTTAAACATAGTGGAATCTTTGATTCCCTCTTTCAGGGTCGTTGTTCTGTATGTCCATTCTCATTGAGCCGCTTTATGGAGGATTGGTGATTGATTAGTCTAATTATGTATTGATCCCAGAGCCTGTCTTAAGTAATTATTTTTATAAAGAGTTCCATTTTACAGTTTGTAATTTCACTTTTTTCTTACTGTTTATTTGTGTCTGTATAGAGTAAATCCTAGTTAAATGAGAGAGCTCTGGTGGTTTGAATCCTGGCCAAAATTTTACTGTGTTCTTTCTTTGATGCAGCACAACTGCACATTAAAGAATTCTTTTTCTTTTGGTTATAAAGCAATTTAGACATAATCGTATGTTTTACTTACGTATTTTTTTCAAAGAGGAAATTTCAGACCTATGACATTTGAGAGCTTCATTGTATAGATCTTATAAGTTGAAAGCCTGTGACAGTTGTTTTTGTAGTGCTGATTATAAGTCAGTAAGACTCCAAATATATATAAGGATGAATATTACATCATTAAGACACTGTTAAGTGTCTCTAGTGCCTGATCCCGTAATACTCCATTAGGCTTTTGATCATGTCTGTTGGAGAAGGAGAGGTGTAAATTGTTAGTACTCATATATAATGCTGCAGGTATCAAATTCATGGCAACACCTTGGAAATTAATAACTTTATTCAAAAGGCTTGGAATAGAACAGGTCCTACAGTAATAAAGCCACATATCAGTAAGGTCTCAAGTAAGAGAAGAGGTAAAGTAGCAGCTCTCTTACCTATCTAACTTATGGTTGATGAAATCTGAATAATTGAAAAGCCCCTGAAAATTACAGTGGTTTAGTTGGAAATGAAAAGTTAGTTCTAAACAATAAGTAGTGCTCGTAATAGGCAGTCAGAATGAACTCGGGCATCACAAATGCCATCATAAAGTGGCTACATCTGCTCCTGTTTCCCTGGTGCTTTTTGGCATTCATGGAGTTGAGGAAGAGGTGCATTATAGCTCAGTCCTGCACAGCTCCTTTACAAGTCTTTGATTGTGTCTTCTGAGGCTAGTCTTATCATCAGTTCAGGAAAGAGTTGTGCTTGCAGGTAGCAAGTGCCATTTATGGCTGCTGGAAGAGAGCATGGTTTTAGATACAGATTTATTTTCTCAATTTGTTGATTTTTTTTAAATTGATTTCTCTGTCACATCACTTTGTTTCCATACACACACCCTTTTAGATTTTTTAGTTGATGTTAAGTATTACCTGTCTAGAAACAACTTAAATTTAGGACCATAATATATTTTTATCTTACTGACTTACAGTGCAAACAGGCCCATTAGCATTTAAGATACTAATTTAGAAAACAAATGTGTGTTATATTTTGGTTAGAATATTAGAGTAGTCTAACAGAATGATAACATCATATTGTCTTTTATTTTCTCTTCAAAATTAGTAACTATATTTGAATTAGGGATGGATCAGACTTTTAGGATTCACAGTGTATGGTGGGTATCTCTGGTTTCCAATCATACCGTCTCATAAGGTTCTAATTTCTTGATGGTTGTAGCCTGTAAATCAAATAAGCACTTTATTAATTTTACAGATAGCAAATTTTGCAATCACTAATGATTTTTTTGGTAATTATTTTAGTTTGTAATAGTTGTTGTGGACAGTACAGACAGAGAAAGGATTTCTGTAACTAGAGAAGAACTCTACAAAATGTTAGCCCATGAGGTAAGTAGGATTCTGGCGTTAGATGTGTGTGGGGGGTATTTCTGTGACATTTGTTCTTTCTACTTTTTCATGAGGATACTATTTCAAGTTTAAAAAAAAAAATCCTTTATCTGCTGGCCATGCCTGCTTTATAATTTTGACACTTCCCAAATTGGGAACGTATCTAGAAGCAGCAGAAAGATTGTGGAATCAGTTTTAGAATTTTAGTTTCACTTATCACAGATAAATTTGGTCTAGGAGTTTTCCTGAACAATAAGACCTAAATTGGCTTTCACTTTGCATTTTGAATAGATTAACTGTACAGAGGATTATCATTGGAAATGATATTAATTAATTTAAAACTTCGTTAGAAAGATACCCTAGTTTTCTTAAGCTTTATTAAAATGCCACTGAAATTAAACAATTACATAAGATGGGTGAATTGTATTCAGAGTGACTCAACTTCTAGGAATCATCTTCACAGATGAAGCTTTGAGAAACAAGTTGACAACTACATATGGCATATAGAAGATGCTAAGTAAATATGTTTTGTATGTGCTGTTATTCATCTTCATGACTAAACTAAAAATATTTTTAGACTCTTAAGAACAGAAATCTGTGCTATGTATCAGAAGTTTTTCAGAGTGTTTAAAATGAGAGACGTATGAAAGATCACCACTTTTACCTTGTACTTTGACTTCTTTTTAAGTCAAGTTGAACAGCCTTAATCCAATATATCTCTTTTCTATTACTATCATAAGACATAATTTGTTGTGAGGTTATTAAATAAAAGGTAAAGGAAGATTTTCTTTTATTTCTTCCTAAATATTTAAAAGTAGGTAAAAAGGTTAAAAAAAATCAAGAACCTTTAATAAAAAAGTTTGAGCCTATGAAATCTAGAAAAATTACCTTCAGTATGAATTCAGTTTTATGGGGGATTTTTTTGAGAACTTTTAATAATGATTTTATTTCTTGTGTTTTCCAATTATCCATCTAGGATCTTCTTCAAATAATTTCATTACTAAAAGTGATAAATATATATACTTGTAAATAAAATAGCATAAACTCTGCGTCCCAACTTATGCTAGGTATTTCCAATGTCAGGTATCTCTAGAGTTTGTTCTTTGAACATGCCAGCATTGGCAATCCTGACCTATATAAAAGATTTCAACACACAGTGGCAAGAGATAGTGAAACCTAAATGATAGGACAATCGGAATTAAATGACATAGGAAGTCCACCTACTCAGTGACTCAGCTATATATCAACTGTTGATAATTGTTCCATTTTCTGATTAGGATAAGAGAAAAAATATCCATATCCTTGATAATGTATATGTATACTAGCTACAGTTTGTCCCTTCAAATTTTTGCCTTCTTTGTAGATAGGTGAACTGAACTATAGGTGAACCAAAGTGAACATAAACCCTTAAAACTTAAAAGTTCTAGAGTATCTCTTTCTGACCAAGCTCTTGAGGTGACAGTCATTAACTGTAGTAGCGTAATTGCCATCCTGCAGAGGGCACTGTGAGTAAGTCAGTCTCCATTGTTATATAAAGCATATTACACAACTCCTTTTAACCAAGTAAGAAATTTACCACTTATATTTTTTATTTACATCAAAAAGAATCAAAGAAGTCATTGAAACTGTATTCTAACAAGAGTAAAATAATATGGAGCAGTGTTTGTTTAAACCTACTGAAGACTTTCTTGCTTCAAACATCTATACACATAATTAAAACCAAAATATTCAACTAAAATCTCTAAGAAGATAGCATTCAACACAGCTGGGAGAACTTGCAAACATAGCACCAAAACCTTAGTTTTCTCAGTATCTCTCTCTATATACAAGTGGAATTTTATGAGTTTAATCTGCTTGTTGAGTATAGCCATTATCATTTCTTAGCTTAGGATCCAAGAATGGATTTTAGGATATCTATTAACACCCTAAGATTGTATATAATTTTTTTTGCATGTGCATTTTTATGAGGAAAAGTTCTATAACTTTCCATAGGTTGTCAGGGAAGACGTTGGCTGTAAAAATGGTTGGGAGAGGGAAAGGTATAGTACTGCAAAAGGAGACCAAGAACTTTTGGCCGGCTTTGTGAGTAAAGTGTTAGGTCAGTCAGTTGGGGGAATGCACAAGGGTAAAGCTAATTCTCATTTGCAGAGCAGTAAGTACACTAACATTTGAACTGTCACCAAAGCTAGGTACTGAACTAAGCACTTTAATGTAGTAATTCACTCATTCAGACCACAAACCCAGGAGGTAGATGGTGATCTCAGCATTTTACAGAAGAGGGGCAGCAGCTATAGTAGGAAGATCTCAGCTCAAACCTGGCTCTATTATTGAGTAGTTATATGACCTTGTATGAGTTACTTACATCTGAGCCTTAGTTTCCTCATCTGTAAAATGGGAATAGTAAAGCCTTGTAGCAGTCTTGTGGGGATTAAAGAGATTTTATTTGGGAAATGGTTAGTATGATGGGTGTCTTGCTCAGATTAGATATTCAATAAATGTTAGTTATGAGGAAGAGATTCAGAAACGTTAAAGAACTTACCTCAGAATCAAAGCATAAAAGTGGTAGAACTTACTATGCAGTTGGGAAATTTGATAAGTTCAATGCCAATCTAAAAAAACCCTATCAAATATTCAAATCTAAGAAATCTTCATGCACAAATATAGAAGAGCTAGGTCTCAGAAGATGACTAGGATTGCTTTAAGAATAGCACCTCTCAACTGAGAATTAAGTCCTAAGGCCCTAAGGTTTATACTGTATATAATGAATTAGTTTATTTCATATGCACCTAGAAGATGGTAACTTTAGGTATAAACATATATCTAAAGTATAGGTTGGGGTAGAATTTTGTTTTAGTAGCCACTGAAGCCTAGTTTGGGGTTGGGGGAAGGGTTAGATGTGTATTTTATCAGAAGACGTGATTTTGTTAAATACAGCACTTCGAATCATAAAAATGTCATTTTATAAAAAAAAAAAGTAAATCTATACAAATATGGACTGACTTATTTAAAATATGTTCAGTTTGAAGTTTGCTTTCTATCATAAGGGCTGTGATAATTTTATGTCAAGTAGTTGAGAAATTCTAGCTTACAAAGATTATCAAATATATTCTGTTAATTAAGTTGGAAAATGTTACAGAAAAAATGGACTGGCCCTTATAGTTTTGTTTGCTTTTATAGGACCTGAGGAAAGCTGGATTGCTGATTTTTGCTAATAAACAAGATGTTAAGGAATGCATGACTGTAGCAGAAATCTCCCAGTTTTTGAAACTAACTTCTATTAAAGATCACCAGTGGCATATCCAGGCATGCTGTGCTCTTACTGGCGAGGGGTAAGGTGTCTTCATCATGAATTGCATGTATTTAGCTTTGAAACATGTTATTTCTCCTTAAAATCAAATATTTAATGTTACCATGTACAAAACTTTGTAAGTTAGAGAGGTTAAGACATAGTCCATGTCTACAATGAGAGAGTTCTTAGCTTGATTCTGTAAAGAATTAGACCCGCAACATACACAGAATACATGTAAACTGAACTGAACTGTCATCCACAGGTGAGCCTGTGGATGACAGAGTTGCTGTAGGAGTTCAGAGGAGTGGGAGTGTCATGAGAGCTGGAGAAGTCAAGAGACAGTTCTTACACTGTTGATGGGACTTACAGTATAAGAAAGGAACTGACACTTGCTAAGATTGTCCTGTGTCTTGGGTCCTTTCTACAGAGTGTGTCATTTACTCCTAACAATCATGTAGACCAGTTGTTTTTAATTCATACTTTATGCATAAAGAAGCTGAAATAGAAGATTTTGCATGTGAGACGAGTTTGGGGATACGCCACCACTGTTGTCAAGAGTGAGTTACTACACTTAAAAAAATACAAAAGTTAGAATTGGAGAGAGTATGGCTTGAAGGTCCTTGGCTCTGGAGTGAAAGGTAGGTACTTGCAGTAAAATTTTGCCCAAGACTAATGCCCAGAGATGAAAGGACTTTGAGAAGGCACCGGTTGTCAGCATTGTTAATTGTGATGTCGAGGACCAGGGGAATCTGCTATTATGAGAGATGGAATAAAGGAGATAAGAAATAAGATTTTAAAAAGCTAAAAGGATGAGCAAGCTAAAGTTTTTGTTGTAGTTATTTTTCTAAAATATGGTAGATCTGTGTATTTAAAAGCAGAAGGAAAAGAGTTAAATTGGAGGTGAAGTATTCTGAATAGAGGTGTTACATTGGGGTTGAATTTCAACTCAGGTATTGAAAAGGGCAGAAACTTAGGGCACAGATAGATAGTGTCAATATTATTTGGTTTACCCTTTACCATGGTCTTGAAAGGAGGAGAATTTCTGCCACTTGCTGTTAACTCATCTATCCATGCCACAAGCTTCTGCCCTTTCCTGACACCTGAAGAACCTCAACCCCAAATTTAAGAACTTTATTTAGAATCCTTAATGTATATGTTTAAAAGCAGAGAAAAAAAAAAGTTAAATTGGAGATTAAGTCCCATCTTAGTGAAATAGAAGACATTATTAACTGATTACAGACATTTGGAAGAGCATAATTGGAACCTCAAAAAAGTGAATCTATTAATTTTTTTTAAATCACAGATAGTAACAATTGTCCATGTACTCATTTAAGTAAAAATATCTTTTACATATTTCTTTGTCAAATAGTTTAATACATGTCAAGATACATATGTAGATATAGATATATCTTTATATATCTTTATCAAAGATCTTTAAGCAGAAGCACTGATTATAATGCTAAATTTGACAACAAAGACAAATCATGTAAGACTGATAAAAGATTTAACTTACATACTTTGAGTAATTGTGTGGAAAATACATTATTAGTTAGGTTACGTATGAACTCTGACAGTTTTATTTTTAAAAGAAGAAATCAACAGATGATGGTGTCTTTTCAGTTTGGGGTTTATGTAGACTTCCATTTGCAGCAGTTAGAAAGTGGAAATGTTTGGTTTAGGGAAGGATGTTTCCCTGTGTAGTCTGACCACCTTGATCTAAATTCTTGGTTTTGGTATTGGTCAACATTTTGACTGCCATCTCTGCCACTTGCTAATCTCCCTAAGCCTGGGCTCCCTCTGTAATATGGAAAGAGTTCTGGTCTTAGTGTTGTGAAGGTTAATTAGGATAATGGATATTAAGTGCTTAGGGCAATTTCTAGTTTCCTATTAGGTAACTACTGTACCTTTAACAGTTTGGAATTAAATAACTTACACGCCTATTATTCTTAAAATTTGTATAATTTCCTATCAGACATTTAAAAGTAAGGAATTGGATTATGCTCAATTACCCATCGTTCAGTGATAACTGGTGGTAGTGATATGAGATTTTATTTCCTTCAGATTTTTTTAATATACAGATATAACATGAATATTGTGTGTGTAATTTGTTTGAACAACTCTACTATACATTCATTATCCTGCCATTTCTACTTCATTTATGTCATGAGAATTTCATCACATTGTAAAATAGTCTTTGAAAGGAAATGTTTCATATTTCATCATATGAATGTTCCATAATTTGTCACATTTTTTTCTCTATTGTTAGGCACTTAAATTTTACTTTTTCCTATTGAGAATGCTTTTGTGAACAGTTTTATACATAAACCTGTCATTATCTCTGATCACTTTTTAGGATATATTTCTAAAAGTGGAGAAAGGGGTAGAGAGTATTGACACTTTAAATATTTTGAAACTGATTGCTAAATTACTGTCTATGGGCACTCACTATATAATTGTTGAGCCCCTTTCATGTGGCAGGCAGTGTTCTCAGCACCAGAGACAGAACAGAACCAAAAAGCACAGGTGTGCTGTGTATGAGAGTATGGCGTCACTGCCATAGCGCTGACATTAAGTCTTACTGATTTTTTAATCTTTGTTGTTTAGGTAGATGAAAAATGATCTCTACTTTTAGTTTACTGTTCATAGCTTTTTAGTTGAGAATTTAATCAAAAGATTTTATTTTCTTTATAGATTATGCCAAGGACTTGAATGGATGATGTCACGGCTTAAGATTAGATGATCTCTACTGACCTCTTCTCATAGACTTTGTATAAAGTGCTGGACTTTACATGAAAGCTGCAAAACTTAATGGTTTAGATATATTTATAATAAACTGAATTAAACATTTAAACTTTTTCTATAAGAAGAAAAATTAAGACCACTTATTTGAAAACAAAGATGAATCTCACCTTCCAATCTGCTTTCTCATTAGTTCCTTCCAAAGCAAAGTCTTAAAGCTGTGATTGACACTTTTCTCATAATGAATCCTCTCAGGATGTTGTGTAGCCTGTGGTAAGTACAAAGGGAGAGGAAGACATTTTTAACTTTAAGAGCTTTATTATTAGTATAACCCTCCCTAGTTGAATGTTGTTCTCCTCTTGTTCCATTAAGTCAAAATACAAATCAGCACAGTTACTCAGTTTCCAATATTTTAAAGTGTAATGTTACTTATGAAAAATATTTTGCCTAAGGTTGTTTATGTATTGTGTATATACCTCAAGTTCCAGTTAATGGCTTTGATTTATGTTCTAAAAAAGCGAGTAACACACAATTTAATAATATCCTTAGTTATAACCATAGTGAGATGAGTACTGGCATTGGTGGTAACTGCCATTTTGTACTTGCCGTATGTTCTCTGTATCAGACTAATCAACCCCCCAACTCACTGAGCTGCTCTTTAAAAAAAAAAAAAAGAAAAAGAAAGGCAGAAAAAGGAAAAAACTTGGCATTGTCTACCTAATTTTTTGTTGACCAAATCACATACATGGAAACAGGTAATCCAGCTGAGTGGAAAATCTATCATATTCTTGACTTAGTATTACTAATGGACAGAATTGCATGTTGAGCAGTTATCGGATTGTTCCCTTTATTGGACCTTATGCCATCTAAATTACTGAGTAAATTATTAATCCATCAATCAGTCAATCATTACTTGTGATTAAAGTCATTAAGTGATTTTTTTTAGCATTAATTGGAAGCTGTTGTGTGAAATATATCTATCCAGAGAAATGTCACCCTATAAATATTATCAAATAATTTAGCCAAAGTCTTCTTAGATATTAAATTATAGGTCAAGCATTTAAAGTGAATTTGAGATGAAATGTAAAGCATATTTTCTAAGCAACAAAGATAATTTCTTAATTTGAAAGTTTCTTATTTCTTATCTTAAGAGTTGAAATAGTTGAGATTTTTTTTTGTGGTTTGTAAGTTTTCTTTTATCTGCTCACTCCATAATGCATTGTTTGACAGTTAAAGAATACAAACCTTTTTTTAATGCTTTTAAGAATTTGGTTTAAAAATTGATCAACTTAATGTTTTATTTTCACTAAGAAGTAACTTGGCCCCAAAACCTTTTATATTTGTTAGGGTTTTGTTTTTGTTTTTGTTTTTTCCAGCATCTGAAAGTCTAAGATACTTCTTTTGCAACTGAAAACAAACTTACCCTAAATGTGTTAAATCATATTCTTGTGTACTCTGTTGGTATATCTTTCATTCCCTGAAAATCTGATGGCTAATCCAAAACTGGCATGCTTTAGAATATTCAAGGAAAAAAAACTACTTTTAATACCAGCCTTTTAGATTTCAAAGATTTTCATGAGAAATAATAGTATATACTATAAGCATTGACAAAACTTTGAAAGTTCCTTTCTATAAAATATAAAATACTCATTATATAAATCCAAGTCAGACATGGCAGGTCAGTGTTTAACATAGGATGTTTTGTGTTTTATATTATAATGTTCAAAATACAAGTATAACCTTTTAATATTTGTCAACTTGCTTTTACAAAAGTAAATCTTAATTACTAAGCTTTATTTGTTCATATGTCCTCATACTTCTTCAGATCACTATAAGGAGTTGCTTGTATGTTAAAAACCCAAGTCTATTTTGTAGATGTTGCAGTGTCATCAGAGACAAATTTTCTGTAAAATAGCCCAGCAAAGACATCTTTTATCCTTTTTATCTTTTAATTTGAATAATCATGGTTTAGTCCCTTGGGTTGCTGCCACATCGGTTCAACAGTATACCAGCACATTCCCTTGTCATCATGGTGTTGGCCAAAATTTATTCTTAATTGGATGTTTAAAGCATGCCCTACATTGTTACGGTTGGTTTAGTGATTGACATGGCATCATAAGAGTGCATGAAATCTTATACCACATTTACAAAACATGTTTTTTTGGTCATATTCTATCCTCTAGGCCAAGCACTAGAAATAAGGGTGGTACCTTTATACTTGTGCATAAAACCAAAATTATAATGGAGAAAAATGTTTTTAATTCATGTATGAAAATATAGCAAAATCATTTTAACAGTATTACTTCCAAATAACACGTAGAGCCTCATGAATAGTCTTGTTGGCGATTTATGTGTAGTTTAAGTAGAATTAAGCAAAGGGCAAAGCTTTTGGTTTTTTAATATGCTACTTTTGGGTGTAAACAAACATCTTATTTAGGGTTATTATGCTCAGCTTTGCAAAGAACAAAGCTTCATACCTTTGTACATGTGGCTGGATTTACATATTCTGTGTTTGATACTAATTTTGAAAGTCATATTACTTCTCTTGGTATCTTGGTAAAAGTAACCATGTTGCTATAAGCCTTTAAATATGTTTAATTTTGTCATATACCATTTAGAAAGTATATCTTACACATTATAATGAGGATTCTTGTTTGACATTTTCAGTTCTATCTTCTTTGGCCCTCATAATGGGCAAAGAATACAATGGAGGCAGGTGGTTTGGGAGGCAGGGGAAGGTGGGGAGGGAGTATGACATTTTGCCTTAAGAATAAAAAAGTGCTTCAGCACTGCTGTCTGGCATTTTTAATGCAGGTAATTAAAATGATTTTAGGATCATGGTATGGAATAGAAGAGGAATTTCTCTTTTCTGGTCTTCGAGAAGTGCCTAACAGGTAGTGACTGAGATCACAGAGAAGTGCAGGGCACTTAAGGAAAGTCAGGAAGGCCCTGAGATGTCCTTTTCTTTTTTGTCTGAGTGTATAGTATTAAGATGCCTAGAAATG
Organism: Camelus dromedarius; assembly: GCF_036321535.1. Lineage (NCBI taxonomy): Eukaryota > Metazoa > Chordata > Mammalia > Artiodactyla > Camelidae > Camelus > Camelus dromedarius. The sequence goes on along the minus strand of NC_087439.1, from coordinate 31,308,998 downwards.
GGATTCTGTTGTCCCCTCTTACAGGCACTTTGCAATTCTTGCTGTGACTACAGCAACCACATACAGTACAGACAACCTCAAAATTTGTTTATATTACTGTAAATAGAAAAACTAGACAGCTTTCTAGTTTTCTCTGCTGACATTTTTTGAGAATATATCTGTAAATTTTGTATGTAGGGGATGGCAGCACATCCCGTATTATCTGTGGACTTTGGGTCATCTTCTCTCAATTGCCCAGTTGTATCCTGGAATCAATCCACTTTTCAAGGCTGGGTAGAGACAAGGTTTCTTTGCATGACTTAACTCTGAAACTTCCCACTGTCCAAGTATAATCTGGAACTTCTTGCTTGAGGATTGGCTTTCCCATAGCTCAGCCATCCTCCTGTATCTTTGTTCCCTGTCAATGAAGATATGCTGTCTTGGTCTTGGAGATATTCTCAACTTTACCTATATCCATTGTTCCCCAAACTACTAATTTCTAAGTAGGTTCTCTAGTTTTTTGCTGTCCTCCCACCACTGGCTTGATTCATTGATTTGCACTTCACTCATTGGAGAGTATTGTCAGAATTGAGTACATCACAAGACTGGCTTGCTGTGTGCACAGCATATAAATACCAGTAGAGTCCTTTAAATTATACTGTATTTAACATTTTAATACTTCTTAATTTTAGCTTCATATGCTGAAAAGTCGATTCAGAAAGATAAGAGAAGTACCTAGACTCTGCCAGCTCCTTGAGCTACCAGTTAGACATGAAAGGGATAAAGTTAAATGTGTATTATCTTCCCATTACCAAAAATGGGTTACGTTTTGAAGAATATCAGTACAAATAGTTTGAGTTGGAAAAAGACACCAAACCAAATTCATATGTAGTGTTTAACATGAAGACATCCCCCCATCCTTAAAACTGTAGATCACATTCCATTTTTTTCTCGTTTACCTAAAGAACTAAGATAAACATTAGCTGTCTAAAGGAATTAATAATGAGAAGCCTATTTTTACAAAATGAACCTGTTGAAATAGACTTTAAAAGATGTCAAAAGTATTAATCATCATGTATTGACACTGTGTAGATGCAGGCATAATATAGAAAATACTTTTTTAATGTTACACTTATACAAAAATGAAACTTCTATATTATGCTCCCTCAAAGAATATATGATCATATTAAGACCAGAATGGTGGAGTAAAGGAAAGAAAGACAGAATTTTAAAACTTCGAATGCTAAAGAGTGACTGCTTCCATTGAACCCTAAAATTGTGTGTGGAATTATGAAGAAATTGTAAGAGAATACAGTTGGGTAAATTATGCAATGTTTCTTATCAGTTGTCTGGCCTTTGTGTATTATTCTAAAAACTGAAATTTAAATCTTTATGGTCTTGCCTGCTAGATATTCTGTTCTTTGGTAGAAAATTCCCATAGTCTGTACTCAAGAAGTGCCTAAAATTGATTTGTGTTGATTTTTAAGTCCATCTAATAAATTATATGTGTTTTCTATGGTATTATATGTGCTTGGCTTACTGATGATACAGCCCTGAGGGTTTTCAAGTCACAGCTTTTTTGCTTTGTTTGATTAAAAAGCCTTGAAATGGAGAATACCTATCATAATTCTGAATAAACCATAGGGTAAGGAAGCATGAACGAAACCATTTTTTCTCTTTCTTAATACAAATATTTCATTATCCCAGTGTTAGTTAATGCAGAGACTAGAAAACTGAACTCTATTTCTGTTTTTTTTAAATAATTTAAACAGACAAAATTCTATTGGGTGTTTTAAAACCTTAGTAAAAATGTGTTGCTTGTGTAGGAGGAGTCTCTTAATTCTTCTCATACTTAGTGGTTAGTAATTTTGAATCATATTTAGATCTTGAGCCACTTTATGTGTCAACATACCAAAGTCCTTCCTCTTTCGATTCTCCTTAGAAAACAAAATACTTGATAGAACTTTATTATGTTTCTCATATATCCTTTCTTCCTTCCTTCCTTCCTCCCTCCCTCCCTCTGTCTCTTCCTTCTTCCCTCCCTCTCTGTCTTCCTTCCTCCGTCCCTCCCTAACCATAGAACATGACTGTAAACTGAGGGCAAAGGCTTGACTGAATTTTCAGTGATTCACAGTTACATTTTGTTTATATTTTAAATCATCTTGCATGGAAAGTGAAATGTATATATGATTTTAATTATCGTAATATATACTGTTCTCTTCCAAAACTTCTTATGTTGGTGATAGAAAGAATTCCTCTAATTATTTTTGCCTGAAACTAATCCTTCAGATTAAAGTAGCTTTTCTTATGTATGTCCCTCTGTGGTTCCTTGAGAGGAGGTGATACCTGCAGAGCACTTTTAAAGATGTTTTCTGGGTTAATGTAACACAAGATAACACATTGAAGAGGAAGCTATAATTATGTCTAATGAGGGCTCTTTTGGTTGCTAGAGATGAAAAAAATGTATATTAATTTTAATTTGTGCTTGAAATACATTTTACTAACTATTGATTTTTAAATGTGACAAACTCATCTTGTAGATATTAATCTTCCTTGCTTATTGTATTTTCCTAGAGAAACCTGGATGAAAGTGTATTCGAGCTAGTCTCTGTATATTGACATTTGTGCTCTATGTATATTGACGTAGTTGAAGCTGCATTTAACAACAAATTAGAAACCTTTTGAAAACTTTTAGGTTTGTTGTATTGGAATTTCTAATATGATAAAAGGTTTTGACTCAAGCTTTGTAGGCAAGAAGAGGTGGGAAATTTGTCTTATCTCTTTATCATTTTGTTACCTTATGTTTCTCTATATCCTAGGAAAATTTTACACTCAAGGAATATTCCAAAAAGTGATGATCTTAGAGCACTTGGGTGCTTTTGTGTTTCATCAGTGCTGACATGTTAGGTACCTAGGGAAATAATGCTTCAGGGTCTTCTTGACAAGACAGCTTCCTGGGTGGCTGGGGGATATTTATGTTTGCGCTCAGGTTGGGACAGAGTGGCAGATGGTGTAGGGACCTCTCCGTTGGTGAAGCAGTGCAATCAGCTGCTTTTCAGGTGTGTTACTTCATTATACTTGTAACATAACCCTTGTGTCCCTAACTGACTGAAATGTCAGGCTCCATAACTGTAAGGTATTGGGTCAGGTGACCAGTAGTAGGACTTTGTTTATAATGAAATAAAGGAATAATGTTAAGTAAGGTATACTTGTGGGAAAATGAGAAATATGATTTTACTGGTGAATTTCCATGTTTAAAATTATATTAACTTTTTTTTAAGTTGCATGTTAACCTGGGATAAAATATTGTCTCTGCTTTATGCTTTGAGTAAAAAGAAAAAAAAAGATGAGTTAATTGTTACCCTATTATATACTGTTACACACGCCTTTTCTTTTAGAAAAGGTTAATTATAATTACTATTCACACATCATGTTGTCAGTGTTTTTTTTCTAGTTTGTTCTCCTAACGTGTGCAGTTTGGTGATGGCATAGCTCTATTAACTGTCCAGGGCTGGGATCTACCAGGGCAGGTGAAAAGGTGTGACAGCCTTATTGTGCAAATAAGAAGATTGTCCTAATCTTCTCTAGGAATCTTTTTATGGAACTTAGTCAGCTAATAGCATTCTGTCTTTTACTTCTGGGTATTTGAATTGTACATGGACCTGATAAATAGGGACGTTTGTGTGATTAATTTGTCTTAAAATTTAGGGAAAGTCCAGTCATTTTAAATGAATATTATTAAAGTGAACATTCATGAGAATGGTTGATAGTAAACAGAATAAAGTTGCAGGTGGTGGCGGGAAGTCAACCGACACATACGCTTATTTGAGTTTTGGTCTTTCTCCCTTCCTGGAATGTAAGCTCCAGAACACCAGTGACCGTGATTGTTGTGTTTACCAATTTATATCTCTCAGTGCCGAACGCAGTGCCTAGTATATAACGTTTATTCAATTTATGTGTTGATGAATGAATGAACTGTTAATATTTCTGTGAGTTTTTCTCCATGGATAAGTAAATTTTTCTTACCTATGTGATCGTAGCATACTGCCTCATTTAATTCTTATCTCAGTTTAATTATTATCTCAATTTTTATTTAATTCTGCATTATTTCAAAAGAAATTCAATGTGATTATATATTTTTCTGATTAGTTCTTCTAGTAGAAATAAGACCTGTTTCCCTAAAAATGGCCTAAAAGCATCATGCAGTGCAAATAAATATGTACAAATTTTATTTCTTTGAAATCTGTGTGAATCTGCATCTAGGAATGCCAGGAATGTCAGATGTTTGTTGTAAGCCTCTGCAGACATTAAAATAGTAAATGGTACAACAGCTCTTTGGGAGAAGATCTGTGTCATCTTCTTGATCTTTTATGCCCTTCCCTTTTTTAGTTTCCACATCTGGAATATCCTCTTGGTGGTAGTGAGATAACCTTTGTCCCAAGAAAAGAATGATGTTTTCACAACGTAAAATAGCTTCTGGCAGGCCTTTTGAATACATTCCTTGTGACTGGAACCAAACTTTTGAGGATTCCAATGAGTTGGGCTGCATAGTGACCTTATGTTCTACATTACAGCAAATCATTCTATATCAAAATGGATGAAATCTTTTGAAACAGATCCAATGCTTGGATTCTTCTAGTATTTAAATCCCCAAATAATATTCCACCATATTTCTATTATTTTCTTGTACAAAGAATACTTTCCACTGCAAGTTTTTTTCATAGTTCAGAGCATTTCTCTTGGCTAGAATCCCAGAAGAGAAACTACTGGATTAAATGGTTTGATGCAATTTGAGAATGCCTATTATTCCATATTTAATTAATATTGTGTATTAAGGAAAAAAAAAACTTTTCCACTCTAATAAAAGGAAAGCATGTTGTCTTATTTTGCACTTATTTGATTGAGACTATTTTTTTTAATACGCTTCAGTTTCCTCTTATTCTTTTGTTTTGTTCATTTGTTACTAGGATCTTAGTGTTTTTCTAGTGAATGGATTAAATTCTTTAAATAGTAAATATTATCAGTCCTTGACCATTAGACTTCCCAATTTGCCCCTTTAATTTTTATAATTATCCTTTTAGCATATAAAAGTGTTCATTAATGTAAAAAGTTACATAAGAAATGCATAATTTCTTTGAATGAAAATCAGGAAAGAGATACAATAAGCAAAAAAGAAAATTAAAATCATTCATTGTCCCATTATGTTAATAAAACCAGTAACAACACTTTGGAATGGGTATATATTTGAATCAATATTTTGAACACAGAATTCCAAAACACTGGATAATTTTCTAACAACATACTTAATGAACATCTTTTACGTATAAAACATTAATTTAATGGATGTATTGTGTTTGCCTGTTTGGATTATCATAATTTATTTAACCAGTCTTCTGTAGATACATATTAAGTTGTCCCTTATTTCTCACCATTAAAAATAATACAGTTAATAATTGAATTTATTTTTTATTCAATTTACAAGTTGAATTTGCTGTGTAAACATGTGTGGATTTTTAAAAGGCATTATTGACATATTGCCCAATTGTCTTCCCAGAATAGTACCCAAATCCTGGTTAGTTCTTTGCTCAAACACATGGCATCTCTGTACTGAGACATTTCATATTACATTACGATTTGTTAACCTGCTCACTACTCTTCACAGGCCATCACTGCTCTCCCCATGCTGTGCTTTATGTTCACTTGTTTGCCCTCATCCAACAAAGGGCAGCACAGAACTTCTCTCTACCCTTGAGTTTTCTGTGATCTTTAGCCTTTAATTGTTGTGCAAAGTTTACTTGTTATTCCACTTGTAATGTATCCATCCTATGCCAATCATTGACTCTTTTGCGAAAGAATAGAAGGAGAAAAAAACTTACAAAATATTCTTCCAGCTGATCTTTTTTTAATGTGGGGGGAAGAGTGATCCCTAACACAGTCATCTAACAGGTGACCTGTCTTCTGCCTCAATGCTTTCCTGCAAATGTAGCAGTCTACAATTATCAGCCTTCAATCCGAGTCCTTTTACTTTTCTTTTAAAGGTTCTTCATTTAATAGGAGTTTATATTCATTTTAATAATATAGACTGTACTCTTTCCTGTGACTGAAATTCTTATCTTATTATCTCTTGTAAGAAATTTGCTTTTGATGAACAAGTTTTGAAGTTGTAGGAACACATCTTTGTTTATTTCAAGCATTACCTGTTTCATTCTTTTAAATTCTTAGCTAATCTCTGGGTGAAAAGTGATACCTCATTTGTGTATTTGAGGTATGAGATTGAACATCTTCATAGATTTTTGGTTATTTCTATTATATAAATTTTCTCCTTTGTACATTTCTATTTCCTTTGTACTGCTTTGTGAAAGTTGTTTTAAAGCATAGTGATCTTTTGCCATGTGCCATTAAATTTTTTACATTTGTTGTGGTATCAAGTGGTATCTTAAGTTGGTTGCAGAAGAATTAAAAATTTTAGTTGGATATATTAGGCTTTCTTTATGGTTTATCTCTTGTTCAAAATTTTTATGATGGAGGAGATGGAAAATAATTATAACTAATGGCTGTAGGATATTTTTATCTGTTCCCTGAGTGGATGATAGTGACTTTCTTTTTTCCTTTTTTCCCCCAATGAACTGTTTGCAGTTGATGTGATAGGATTAATAAAGAGGACATGATTGGCTTTTCAATCTACTGGAATATATGTCCTGCATTTCCTTTAAGTGTCTTTAACATTTTACCTTTTTTGTAGGATCCTACTTAAGCCATACATTGCATACAGTTTAAAGGTAAAAAGTATTGAAAGTCCTGTGTTAATCCATTCAAAATATAGACCCAGTGTCCATTAATGTCCAGAATATTAAGGGATTTGTTAAATTATAAGATGAAACATGCTGCCATTAAATTTTTTTTACAAGGAGATTTTAACAACATGGGTAAATAATTGATGATTGTGACATGTTAAGTGGGAAAAAAGGATACAAACTTTTACATCTAGTATGATCTCAACCGTGGGAAAAAAGCATAGAAAAAAGGAAGAAAATGTATCATAACATTATGTATTATAGGTTGTTGTAAGATGACAGCATTATGGCTGATATTTTTCTCATTCTTTATACTTTTGTACATGCCAGATAATTCTATATTGAGCATGTTACGTTAATACTTAGAAAACAGTGTTGGATCAATTTTGTTTGTTTTTAAAGAATCATCTTAATGGGGGGTGGGAAGAATACAAAAATATTTCTAATTTATAAGTAAATAAGATGCAACTCATTTGTTTTCTCTTCATCTAACTGTATTTAGGGGCATTATTGAGGAGAGATCAAGGTGATTAGTAAAAATTAATTCACTGATACAATACCATTTGCAAACTTTAACTGCAAAGTTGAATAATTTTGATAGAATTCTCTCCAATCATGGTGGATGTAAAGGTATGAACTACTCTTTTAGCTTATTGTTGATATTTTACTGCTTTTGAAGGATTCTTGACCATAGGTAATATCCATTCAGATGGTTGTTTTCAAAAGATAGAAGCAAAATGCAGTGAGAGTTAGAAAAAAAAGAAGTAGTATCACCAGTCGGGTATTCAAGAAGTGTTTGTATAAGCAAGATGGTATATAGTAAGCCAAATACTGGACGGAGAGACAACTGGGTTATAAACTTGGGTCTGCTGTGTAAACATTTTCAGTGCTTTAAGACCTCAACTTCCTTATTTTTCAAAACTTTTTTAGCAATGGAACCCTTTTTTTCATAAATGATGTTCTGTGGAACCTTGTAAAATAAAAACAGGTAAAGTTGGTGTTTTTTCCTGTGCATTTTTCTGTAAGTTCCCATATTTACTGGGTGAAAAAAAGGCAGTATAATTAACGTTTAATTAATTAGAATTTAACTTAATTTAAAATTTACATTTATTTAGAATTTTTTAATGTGTTCACTTTTTGAAAGTGGGAAAATAATTGACAAAAAGTGGAAAAAATTGATTTACTAATGATAGAAATAAATTTTAAATATGTAGTGGCCTTATTGTACATATAAATGTGTTAACATTTTGACTTCATTTTAATAAAACTTAATTAAAGGATGTATTTTAGAGAGGGAGTAGTAGTCATTTTTTAGGAAATGTAAGATCTTTTTTCAGATTATAAAATCACCTGCTTGTTTTTTGTATTCAATAAATGAAGGCCAAATTAAAATTATTTATGGTTTAATGGATTACTTCACTGAAATTTGCTAGTTGAGAATGTTACTTAATGAAAGATGTGCATAAATTTATACAACATTTTTCCTGGTGAATGTGGCTCTCAAATGTTTTATTTTTATATTATCATTTAATTAAATAACAAACTTGTTTGTTACAGACAAAATTATTTGCTACCCTTTAAAATGAAAACATTTAGGAACCTATCCATGAAAAAGCAAAGGTGATATATGAATAAAGGTCAGAAGGGAATTAAACCAAATGGTTAGCAGTGGCTTTCTCTAGGGAATGGAATTGTGGAAATGCAAAAGTCTAACGTGTATGCTAGGTATAAAAATGACTTGAGTTGTAGCTATAAAATTATTTCATTTTTATTTAATAATTTAATTATCAGATTAAGTTTTTGAATTGGTATTAAACTAATTATAATTAAACAGTATGTGAGTTATAATTTTGGTAGTAAGTTGGAACAGAAATATAAGGAATATATCTAATGAGTAATGAATATAAATAAATTATAATTTTTGACTCTTGACTTAACATCAAAGTTAATTATAGTTAACCTACTGCTTTGAATATTAGAAAACAAGCTAACGCTTTAAACATTAGTAATGTATTAAAATGACTCTTACTTTTAAAGGGGATTCAGGTAGTTCATATTAAACTTTCTTTTGATTTTAAGTTGCCAGCTGCTCAAGTACAAACGTGAGAACTTTCTGAATACTGTTGCTGTAAACAAGCGTATATTCGGTTCCTGCTATGTGAAAAGGAGCCAAACGTAATGATCGTGGTCTTATTCAAGGACAGAGTGCTGATGATATCATTTCCATAGACAGTACAATGCTGCAGCTGGCTCTGTCAGTCTAGGAGGAGAGCTCACTTAAAAAAAGACCATGAAGTAATTTGCAATTCAGAGGCAGTATTTTAAAGGAAATGAGCTGGAAGTCTACTCATTGAAATCAAAGGAAACCTTGTGCTTTCTTTCTTTTTAGTATTTTTGTTTCTTCAAAGTATAACCATACCAGCTTGCATAGCCCATGTTAGGAATTCAGGAAAAGGTGACAGTGTTAAGAATCTTGCTTTTTGGAAAAGTTCTTTGGAGGGAGACCTTGGAGGAAAAAATTGTATAGGTGTCTGGAATTTAAGCCTACATTGCTCATTTCATTTAAGACATTTAAGACATGTTTCAGAGATATTTATTAGTATCTGTTCCCTCACAGTGCAAGGCTGATAAGTATATATGTGCACGAATCCCAACGGCATGAAAGCAGAGTCAGAATTCCCACCCTCCTTGGCTCAAAGGCAGCACAAATGAAGTGAGTAGCATTCAGTGGACCAATAACCTGGCCAAATATCCATTAAGTGCAAACATCTAGCTTTCTTAGGGGACAGTATTTTAGCTACAAATAAGCCCATTGACTCTTTTTGATACTGAATGTGTCTCCTTCTCCCCTTTTCTAGTGTCCAAGAATGTGTCTTTCATCTTCCTCTATTCAATAGCAAAATAAAATTCAACAGATACCTGAGTACCTACCATGTCTTAGAAACAGTACTAGGGGTCAGGGATGTAGAGAATGAAAGCACATATGTTCCCAAGTTGCTTAATCTTGTGGGGAAGATTTATGACCAAATAGCTTGTGCAGTGTTAGAAACATGACAGATGGAAGTATTTCTGCTTCTAGTCATAAGATTTCTGACCTGCGTACCCTGGTAATGGCCCAAGACCTATTAAGAAATAAATCTATGCCAGAGCATCTCTCCCTTTTATTACACATAGCATGGTTCTTCTCTTGGGATATTTTTTCATACTTATGTCTACTGACTTCTCTTTTCACCCCTGTACCATGGAAATTCTTGAGACATGCCACCACTCTGCTACTCCAAGGCACTCCAGGTTTTTCCAAACCTCCCTCTCCATCACCTTTTTGCTTTTCATTTAGACTCACGTCACCTACAGACATATGTTGCTTATGTGATTGTTCAGATGTCTGAAATGAGATGTAGATGTCAGAAAAATTCATCTTCTCTACTACCCACCTCTGACTTCTTCCCAGTTTCTCAAATTTCAGTACCATTGATCTTTGTCCTCAGAGTAACAATCTTCTTAAATAGAACGGCCTCTCCTTTTTTCCCCCTTCTCTCCCTTCCACCTTTGTTACCACCATGTCTGTTTCTTTTCTTCTTTCAAACTTTAAACAAACACTTTTGGAAGGTTCTCCTGGTTTGAACTTGAAACTTTATTCCTTCCTTGAGTTTGTTCTTTCAAAATTACTGCTCAAGTTACTTAATAGTAGTCAGTTACATTATCATAAAAGTACTGGTATACCAAGTATTATTAAGTATTACTTTAAAAGTAGATTTAGGAGAACAATGACATTTCAAACGTTTGCTAGTGATTATACATTTATAGTAATAATGTTCTATATGCATGCATAATTAGTAATATTCTGTATGCACGTATTTCTTGAATTCCTAGTCCACTCAACAGTGGTATCAAAATTAATTCCAAAGTATTGTTTGAAAAGAGAGTGAATAGGGAACAGCCCTGAGTTGAACTTTCACATGTATTTAGAGATTTTCTAGTTGTCTAGACCTTTATTTTTTTCTCCTTCAAATACTAGGACTACCTAAATAAGCCCATTGACTCTTTCAGCATACAAGAACCACGAATTCAACTGAGTACTTTTCTACAGATTTGCCTATTCACCTGTAAACCAATACATCTTTTTTCTGTACTTTTGTAACAATTTTTTTTACAACAAAGTAAGCCAGAGACTCCTTGAAGTTGTTTATTTCTCCCATAATTGTCCAAGGCAGGTGTTCCAGTTTGATGGCCAGGTCCTTTCGTCTTGTGACTCTACCATCCCCAAGGTCTTGCTGTCAACTGCATCAAGCCTGAAGACAGGGACAGAGAGCATGGAGGTATGTCTGCTTCTTAAAGGCCTCAGTGCTGGAAGAGGCATGCCTCACTTCTGCTCACAGTCCATGGGCAAGAGCTGGTCACAAGGCCACCTCACGATAAAAGGGAGGCTGGGAAACACAATTCCTGGCTGGACAGCCCCTTCCCAGATACCACAGTATCACAGTCAATGAGAAGAGTGGGGTTTGGTGACAACCACTCTGTCCTGTAGGGCGTCTGGACAAGTTAACAATTATACCACCACAGAAGATAATAAGTTTAACTTGGTTAACAGACTAGGGGACAAGTCAAGAAAGGCTTTGGGGAGGAAGTGGCATTTGAGCTATGTCTTAAAAGAAGAGTGTAAGTTAACCAGTTGGAAAAGAGGAATAAGATTTTAGAGAAAACATGCGAAAAGATAAGGAAGTATGAAAAAGTAGGGCCTATTAGGGGGACAAAAGTAGTGAAATATAAGTGGATTGTATTGTGAAGCCATGATAAGAAGATGAGCCAAAAGATGTGGCTAAAGAGGCTTCCGACTCAAAGGAAAAACTCATGCATTCAAGATATTTTGTGGGATGTAGAATCCACAAGGGTTGGATGGGAGATGAGGTCTGAGAGGTAGTGAGAGGCCACATCACCTAGGCCTTGTAAACCATAAGGGGAATTTTGGGTTTTATTCTAAATAAGACTAAACTAAGGACACACATGTATTTATTCAATCACAACAAACATATTCTGACCCTCTTCCCCAAAACACAACATTACCTGAATGATCCATGTCAGTGTAGTGTACCGATATGGAGTGCATTATTTTAGAGTAACATTGACTTATTTGATTGAACGTCCTCAGCTGTCTCATGGTGAGAACTAGTTCACATGCAACAGAAGTAAAGACAACAGGTATAGGGAGAGGAGGGAGTGTGAAAATGCCAAATAATGTTAATCTTAATTTTTCTGAAAATGGAACATTTTGGGTATGGTGCAAAAGCCAAGCCAGAATTCAGTGTTGGGGGGCAGTCTCCAAAAAGAAAGTTTAACTCTCATGTAAAATCATGGCAGCGGCTGTGGCTTAGTTCTCCTGGTGTCTATGAAAGGTACTGTCCCAACAACTCCATGCAGAGGATTTTGGGAAGAGTTCAAGAGAGGTTTAAGAGAATTGTGAATTAGAAAACTCCTCTTCTAAGTAGGAATCTGGGATATGATAATCTGAAAATGCACTTTTCAAAAGTGCCTTCTTTAGACCCAAAGAATAATTTTAGGGAAGGGAAAAGCCTCAGAGTTAAAGAGCAGATTTTGACACAACTGCTTATAGAATATGATATGAGAGGCATTTCTGAGAGAATTTCCTATTCAAAATGGCAGTATAGCTAATTTTGAATGGCTAATCCCCATAACCCACTGCTAACCGCAGGAACTTTCTAAAAGCGCTTGGTATTAAAATGTCACTCCATTGGTTGGGTGAAATTTTTCTCTCTTTGAGTACAGTGGGATTGTCCTTACCCTGATTTGGTAGATGCATTGATAACTGAGTGACAGACAGGAATCCCATTTTGTACAGTCTCCTGAAATACCCAGTGCAGCACACAGCAGGTGCTCCTTCTCCTTGCCCACATGAGGAACTGCAACACTTCAATGGACAGCTCAGGTCTCCTCCTCCATTTTCCTTGCTTTCCTTCCCCCAAGCTCAGCAGACAACCTTGCTTCATATTAAAACAAAACAAAACAAAAAAAACAGTCAAGGTTATGAGGTGTTAATTTCTTGATTTTCCTGCCCCCTTAGCTGTATATTTACCTCCCTCTGCCCATTTTCTGAGAATTTGTTTCCTCCGCTCACTGAGGCTGATTCAAGGCTCCTTTCATAACTATACTGTTAATTCCATTTCTTCTTGCATTAATTCCTCAATTGTTTGCTTCCTTCCAAAATGTTGTATTGAGCACCTACTCAAAAAGATCTAAACAGAATGTTAATACTATGTGTGTGCCACTGTGCTTGATGCTGGGAATATACTTGTGATAGTTAAGATGGTCAAGGTGGAACTGCCATGCTAACAGGAAGAATATTCTTTATTGAATTTTTAATTTCTTTCTTTCAAATGGCTTCCTCTCTAGAACCTAAAACTGCATTCAATTCTCTCTAGTAAAGAAAAAGAAAAAAGAAAAATATTTTAAAGTCTCTTGATTTTATGCCCCCTTCTTGATACTACGCATCACTCCCTTGGCAGCTAAGCTTCTCGAGAAAACATTTTATTATTGTGTTTCTAAAACTGGAGTCACACGAACTATTTTTTTTTCACAAGAACTGTTTTTAAAGAACTTTGATCTATACTTGCACCCTATGCAGAAATAAACTCAAAATGGAAAATAGACCCAACTGTAAAACATAAAACTATGAAGCTTCATAAGAAAACATAGAAGAAAATTTTTATGCCCTTGGAATAGGCAAAGATTTGTTAGATATATTACCAAAATATGAGCCATAAAATTTTAAAAATTGACAAATTGGTCTGCATCAAAATTAAGAACTGCTATTTGAGAGATGTCTTTGAAACATGCTGATAAGAGAATGAAGAGAGAAGCTGCACACTGGGACAAAAATATTTGTAAATTGTATCTTATGAAGAACTTACATGCAGAGTATATCAAGAACTCAAAATGCAGTAAGAAAATAACTCAGTAAAAAAAAAAAAAAAAAAAAGGCAAAAGATGTGAACAGACATTTCACCAAAGTAGATATTACGGATGACAAGCGCATGAAAAGATGCTCAACAGCATTAGTCATTCAGAAAGGCAAATTAAAACCGCAAGTAGTTACCATTACATATCCACTAGAATTGCTAAAATTAAAAAAGACTGACTAAACCAAGTGTTGGTGAGGATGAGGAGGAACTGGAACTCTCAAACACCACTGGTGGGAATGTAAAAAATAATACAACCACTTTGGAAAATTGTTTATCAGTTTCTTAATAAGTTAACCCTATACCTCTCATATGACCCAGCCATTTCACTACTAGGTATTTACCCAAGTGAAAAAAGAGCAGAATATATGACCTTATGAAAGACTTGTACATAAATGTTCAGAGCAGCTTTATTTGCAGTAGTCCAAAACTGGAAGTGTCCCTCAGCAGTTGTGTGGATAAACAAACTATTGATGCATGGTTCTCAAAAAACTTTTTTGTAAAGTAAATCACTGAGTTACTACATAGTCACTTGAAACAAAATTAACAACAGATAAAACTTATAAATTGATAGCCACCTTACAAATTTTTCCTGGTTTATGACTTGCTGTAATTTTCTTTCCACAAAATTCTTATGCTGAGTGTAAGCCAGACAAAACAAGACTACATGTTCCCTGATTCCATTTATATAAATTTCTAGAAAATGCAAAGTAATCTAGAATGACAGATCAGTAGTTGGCTAGGAATTGGCAGCTAGGGATGTATGGGAGGTAGGATTATAAAATGACATAAGGAAACACTTTGGGGTAATCTATATATTCATTATTTTTATTGCAATGATGGTTTCATGAATATATATATATATGTATGTCTAAACTTCGTAAATTGTGCCCTTAAATATGTGCAATGCATTATATGCCAATTAATTTACAAATCAAAATTCTAAAATTACAAATTCAGTACCATTCAACAAGATGGACAATGTTATTTTGCTGAAAATAAAGTATTTGTGGGTGCAGAATTTTCTCTGGGACCACCCACCTAGCCACCCTCAATACCTAACATGGAGTGTGCTCTCTCTTGAGTCCTACATCCCCTCCTGGATAGTCCTTCCCTTCTTCTGACTCTCTTCTCCCAGATCCTCCCAGCTACTCCACCCCACAAGGCTCCAGGTCCAATTGTGTCTCAGCCTAAGGCATCAGTTGCCAATCATTTTCTGCTCCTCCATGGGCCCCCTGTTAGATAAGGGAAAATGGGAGCTTCTGATCCTACAACTGGAAAAGGAGAAAGAGAAAGGAAGCCACCTGAGAGCAGAAAATCTGAAAAACAAACTGGGACGGTTGCACACGTGCTGGCACACATCCTTTTCCTTATGCTGAGAATACCTGTTTCTGTCACAGCACAGAATGACCCCTTCTGTTACCTTAGCCTTGAGGTACCAGGCTTAAGAAGGCAGGGGGTGGGGAGTCCCACCCTGCCAGGTCTCTCGACCCCTCAAACCCCTCAAGGGCAGTGGACTTGAAGTACAGTCTCTTATAAATCATTATACCCTCAGTACCCTGTGGTACCTGGCATATGTCAGTTTATAAGTAAACAAGTAAATGAATGAATCAATTAAATTCACTCAATTGTGATGAGTTGAATAGAAATTCAATGATTAAATGGTACAACCCAAATACAATTTAATTTTTGCCTTAATTAATTTATCAGTATCTGTCCATGCACCAACGCTTGGTTAACACCCAATTGATGCCTGTCTTTTCTAGATGTCCTATTATCTGGAAGAGGCTTGGGAAACTGACTTCACACAGGTTTCTGTCAGCTTATCTTACTAAACATCTTTAGAAGTCCACATGTTTTTAAAATAGAAAGTACAGACTCTGTACCCTTGGGCAAGTTGGGCAATTTCTCAGAGACTCAGTTTCTTCAGCTGTAAAATAGCAATAATAATAGCAACAATTTAATAGAGTTGAGGTGAGGATTAACTGAGTCAGTCCACGTACAGCGCTTGGCACAGTGTGTGTCACCAAGTAACAGCAAGCATTGACTCCTCTGTCTCCTTGTCCTATTACTCCTACTATCCCCACCACCAGCCTTGCTCATGTCTTTGCTTTCTATTTTCTGTTAAGGTGTGAATGTAGCCTTGCTTAGCTGGAGGAAGTATTCTGAACTCTGACCGTTCTCTTAAGCTCACTTAAGAAATTGCCATCTGACATAATTTCACCTGGGATCTCCATAGCACACTATTGCTTGTTTAAAATTAAATAGAATAAATTCGAATGACTTACCGACTCCTGGCACACAGAATTTATCCTTTAGAGGGAAAAAAAAACACACCTTATTCTCAGGAGGAAAATAGCACTAAATTAGGATGTATTTTTGGTCTTAACAGAGACTATAAAATGTGTTCTTGAATTTCCAGTTATCTAGGCAAAAAGTGGATTTCGAAAAGGGAAGGGACCAGGTGGTAGAGCTGTGAGGGGAAGAATGACGTTGCCCTTGGGCCCCATCTCTGCAGGGATGGTGGTGTAGGCTGGTGGTGGCCAGCTAGGGTTTTAACTGGATTCACTTTTGACTCTTCTCTTCATCTCTTACTGGTTGTAGGATTTGAAGCAAATTATACTCTCAGCCATCTCTTAGCTTCACTTTTCTTCTTTATGAATGAGAATAGCGTCTACTTCAGAATGAGAATTAAATGAGGTCATGTAAGTGTGGAGGAAATAAAATTTTATTAAAATAACCTAATTTCAGACTCTTCCACGTGAAAGGTCCTCAACAGAGGAAAATGTATCCCTTTGATTAGGAGAGGATATTGATGGGCCATCTACTTGGGACAGGCAAAGTCCAGGCCCAGTTGGATAGGAGAGATTGAGATAAAGTGGATATAAAGGTAGCTGGTCTGAGTACTGAAGCAATGGGAGTTTCAAATTTTCTCCCTGAAACCCGAGAAAAGGAGTTTGGACCTGGAACTAGAGGGAAAAGCAATGGGGGAATAAGCCCAGAGTGCTCTTCCCAGTGGGCATATTGGAAATCAAGTGAGGGTTGCTTTCTCTTCGGTGCTCCCTTTACTTGTTACCCTTTCCTGTGTCTTCAGTGGGGCTTTACAGCTTCCTTAGACTTGTATTAACACTGCCTTAGGGAATCAAGGGAAGGCCATGTTCAGAGCAAGCTGGGGCAGCCCACAGGACTTCGATGGGGGATCAAGTGTTGTGTCTAGAGCAGAGACCAGGAGCAAGTGGTGAGAAGAGCCGCTGGGAAAATACAACTTCCTCTCTGGCCCTCCACTGAAATATGAGGAAGGGAGCTAGACTCTCCTAGTTATTAAATTGTTTGCATTTTACAGTCTTTGCCTCCTCTTGAGCCCAGAGGGCTGGAGGACTTGGGGACAAGTGGAGTAAATATACTTTATACTGAGCACTTTTTACTGTTACCACCTTAGAATAAGGTACTAACTCCTTTAAGCTGGACTATTGCAGTTGCCTCTTTACATAATTGCCAGAAGAATATTTTAAGCATAAAATGGATCAAGCCATCACCCTTCTTATATCATTTCATTGGCTTCCCATTTGCCTTGATTAAAATCCCAACGCTTCTTTTGACCTATAAACCCACTTGCTTCCATGAGCAGCCCCACGTGGTACCCAATGGCCCCCCTTCACCAATAGTGCTCCGGGACCCAAGGGGTCTGTACACACAGCCTTCTCTCTTCTGAGGTCCTCCTCCTCCTGTTCTTCATGTGTCTGGCTCATCCCACTCAGGTCTCAATACCAATGTCACCTTGGGCATCTTTCCTGGCCAATCTAGATAAATAGGTCTCACCATCTGGTCCTTGCTATTATCTATGGTGATACCCTTGCTGTTTCTTCATCACACTCACCCAGTTTTGTGATTATTTATCTTTTTGCTTTCTTATTTCCTATCTGTCTTTGAGTATTTCACAAATCCCACCATGCATCTAGCACCTGCTTTAGTGCCTGCACCCTAGGAGGCACGCAATAAATATTTGAAGGATGGAAGAGTGAATGAACATGTGTCCAGAGTAACACCATCCAACAGAAATACAACGTGGGCCACATATGTAATTTTAAATTGTCTAGTAGCCACACGTAAAAAGAAAGAGTAAAATTAATTTTAATAATGTATTTTATTTACCCAGTGTATCCAGAATCTTATCATTGCAACTATAATCAACATAAAAATTATTGAGATATTTTACATTCTTTTGTACTAAGTCTTCAAAATCCATTGTGTATTTTACACTTTCAGCACATCTCAGTTTGAACCAGCCACATTTCAAGTGCTCAGTAACCACATGAGGAGCCAAGCTCCTGTACTGGACAGTGCAGGTCTTGAGCATACAGGTGCTCAATATGGGATAGCTGTCAGATAATAAAAATAATGCAAAGTTTCCGAAGAAGAAAGGTGTATTTTGAGAGCTGTGGAGAAAAGCTGTAGCCAGTGGCCAAGTCAGCAATACCTGAGGCTTCACTCACCTGCTAGCATCTGGAAAAACCGGGATACCTCACACGCCCTATTGGATGAGTAAGGCCACCGGACGAGGAGTGAGATGGACACTTGTGCAAAAGCCCTTGCCTTCCAGACACCCGCAGAGAAGAGTGGAGAGAGAGGACACCAGAACAACAGGCTTGTTGCGTGGGTGGAAGGAGACAGTGGGCAGCAGTCTTTGCCGGAAAGGTCTCTGCCAGCAGAGTATCTCAGAATGGAATCCATCCAGACACCATCAGAAATCTTGCTGAAGCATACTGTTCCTGGGGTTTGTTGGTGGCAGAGTATGTAATGCTGATAGTTTCTTCCTTCCTATAAAACTTCCTGTGGCTAATTTGTGGCCAGCATACTTCCAGTTAGGAAGTTGGAAGTAGCCAACTAGGCTGTCTACTGAAGAGTTTTAACCAGTTTTCATGGTAGGAAATTTCCTAAGAAGTGATTTAGATGCAAGCCTCTCACTAGATGTGCTTGGGGGAGGAATCCATTATATGTATTTAAAACTCAGTTGTAATATGAGAGTAAAATATGTGTCATATGAAGAGGTAAGCTACTTACTCTGGTGTCCAAAGCAAGAACTGTCTCCCACCCACATTTAATTAATGATTACGTTTCATTGCTCAGCCTCATCATCATCATCTTATCGCTGTGAGTTCCTGAATCAGAAGGATGAAAGGGCAATTAGTGCCAAGTTACCTGAGTCTACCTCTCTGCTCTTACCAAGCAGTCTGGGTGATGGGTTCTGAATCATTTTGCACAGAAAGTCCCAAAGGTGTCAGTGGGGATCTGTAAGGAGGAGCAAGTTTAAGATCATTTAAGGGAGAATTCCGCACTGCAGATCTGAGAACCCAGTCCACAGCCCAGAGTGAAGGGTTTTAACACATTTTCTCCAGAAAATGAAGACTCACTCCTTGCAAGTTTCAAAGAATATCTGCCAGTAACATTTTGTTGGAGATCCATGATTTACAAAAGGTCCAGTAATTTTGGTGAGAGTTTTTCAAAGCCGGGTGAGGAAGGTAAGACTGTTTCCCAGCACAAAGAAAGCTGCTAATTTGATGAAATATCAGCTGTGTTTGACAACAAAGAGAAACACGCCATGAAAGCCCAACTGTTCCTTTCAGACGATATTAATAGAAAACTGGCAAACAAGGAAGATTAGTAGAAGAATGTTCTACCAAGTAGATCCAATTTCTCCAAGGAAATGTTAATCCATACTCAATACGGTCTTCCACATTTAAAAAAAAAATGAGTCATTGTCTCACTGATTATTTTAAGAGATTTTATAAAGGTTAACCCGTGTTCGAGTCAAATGAATCTTTTTGATTTCTTTTTTCCCCTTCAGATATTTGTAAAGAACATTACAGATATATTCTTAATGAAATAAAATTTTAAAATACGCTTTTAAGTTATTATGGGCCCTTTGCCGATTTCATTCCTCTTTCCCTCCTGAACTATATTATGATGTCTCTGCTCCTTACATGTTTTCTACTTGCTATGTATGTGTGTGTCTAGAGATGAAATACGGTATAGCCTTTGCATTTAAAAATTTTAAATAAATGGTAACTACTGCTAACACTTTGTGTCTTCTTGCAGAAATTTCTATGAATATGCAAGCATATATAATTTTTTTATTTAAATAAGTTCATACACACATTTCTACACCTTGTGTTTTTCACTTAATATGTCTTAGGTGTCTTTTTATATTTATCCATATCAATCTACCTCATTTGGTTTAACAGCTCTAGGTATACCTCAGTTTATTACCCCAATTTCTTATCAATGAGCATTTAAGTTGTTTACTTTCTCCTGTTGGCGAACGTTCCTCTATTACAAATATTGCTGAAAATATTTCCGTGCACTTACAAAAGTGATCTGTGAACTAAATTTCAAAGGCTGTGTTCATTTAAAATTTTGATAGTCATAACTAAATTGCTCTTCAAGAAGTATGAGTGTCTATTTTTCCATATTCTGGGTATTATCAAATGATTTGCCATTAGTTAAGCACTGGTGAAAAACGGCATTTTGTTGCTTGAATTTGCAATTCTCTAATAATGTGCACAAAAAAAGCTCTTTTCATTTTGTTTATTGGTCCTTTATTTTTTTTCCTTTGAACTGCCTATTCATAGCCTTTTCTCATTTTGATTTCTTTTTCAAATTGCTATAAAGTGCTTTTGTATATTAGGGAAATTAACCTCATTCTCATTTGTATTGCAAATTTTTTTACGTTTGTTTTCTTTTGATTTTGTTTATAGTATTGCTTAAGTTACAAAACTCTGCAGAATTTGATTTTCTTACTTCTCTTTCTTACTCTGGTCTGGGTCCTTGCCATTCAAAGATTTCCTATTGAACAATTATAGAACCAAAGCAGGCATTACTAATAAACCTGCCTCACAAAACTGAGGAATCCCAGACCTTGGAATGGTTCAAATTGGCACTGAAATTATGCCACAACAGGAATGTTGTGTGGAGAATGGGGAGATGGGATTCAAAGATATTAGAGTTTCTTCCACTTTTCAGTAAACTCCATGGTGCTATGAAGAATCTGGTTGGAGTCATTTTTTGGCATCTTTCAGAATGAGCATTTTTGAGTCCCCTTTGTAGTCTGTAGTTACTTGTTTATTGTAGAGGAGTTTACTGACTTGGCTGCAATTTAAGCCCATGTGACTCTCCAGAAATAAAAGAAGTTGTTGAGACATGTGACTCAAGGGCTGTGGCCAACACCCCCTCCCCCACCCTCACCTCCTCTGCCCTTGAAGATAGATCCCGCATCTCCCTGGCCCAGGTGGGGAACGAGGACTGGGTTTGTGTGATGTGTGAGACCTACAAGGGCTGCTGTGGGACCATCTGTTGGTCAGCCAGAATGAAATGTACCCCTCTTCCCAGCCTACATAGCGTATTTGCCAGCTTCTTCTTGAAGATGGACACATTCCCTTTTCTGTTTATCCCGTAGACACTCAATAAATAGCAAATGTTGGTAGTCATAATAATCCATGGTTGCCTCGAAAAACAACAGACTCTTGAGTAAAACCAGCATTAGTGGACTCCAAACAATCGTCATGTCTCAGGCACCTCCGAGCAGTCTTTCTGTTTGATAGCCAGTGACCTTTCTGGGTGAGCATGCTCCCGGGTATCACTGGAGGAGGACCAGCTGCTTTCCCAAGGTGCAAAGGGCGGCTTCCGACAGCTGTGTTTGCCCAACTGTTTGATGTCACCTCTCTATTTAGACCATGGACTAGATCTAAGAAAAGAAAACACAAAACAGCAGCAAGTTCTAAACTGTAAATACAACACGGCAATGAAAATGACTCATTTGCTTAGATATTGGGGTTGCTTCCTAGATGCCAGGCTGAAGGCTGGACAAGGAGGGTAAGCTAAGATTTGGGGTCCCCATTTCTCAAGTAAGGCCTTCAGAAGTCTGAATTTTTTTTTAGTGTGTAAATTCCATAGAACTAGCATTCTTCAATTGGTTAGAGAGTCTGAATCTGAGCTGCTGACAGAGGGAGAGGCTAGCGGAGAGTGATGGTCCAACAGATGATTAATCATCTCCAACCTCTTCAGAAATGGAAAAAAGGTCCTCCAGCACTGTGCTGTGGTTTAGTGGTAAGGACCAGGACTACTTCTGGAGAAGAGTCCCCTATTTCTGGCACTACCTGGACCAACACATTTTATCTGTAGGCTTAGTTTGTCTCGGTTTGCCCATCTGTGTAATGGGGCGATCAGACTTCATTAGATTGTCCCTAGGGCTTCTCTGGCCTCTGACTCTAACAGCTTCAGTAACCTTTGCAAAGTTAAACAGAGACCAGAAACTACTGAGGAAGCCTTGACTTCATCCACAAAAGAAAGGCTTATAAACACTTTTTTTTAATGTCCCTTGTGAATTTTATATAAAATTTGCCACTCCCTAAATCTTTATGTTTCTTTGGAAACGAACTCCAAAGAGGGTTAGTTTCATGAATCTACTGACAGGAGTAGAAGGAATTTGACCAGCTGGAAGAACTTCTAAACTCTGAGTCCAGCTCTTGTCTATCACTGCCATTGATAACAAAAATAAATATGTACTGATATTCACAATACACGAAGAACTTATGTTGCCAGAATCTTGGTTAAAAACAAAATTAGCCCTATGCCTGACAGACTCACATTGTCACTGTAGAGGTAAATTTTAAATAACAAGGTAAAACACAGGGAGTGACATTTTCTGGATTTCAGTGGAAAATGGTTTAAGGATGCTCTGTGGATGAGGAGAGCCCTGACGGGAGCCTTGGAAGTAGGAGACCTCAGAGTAGTGAAGTGGAACTGGGAGGTACTCCAAGCCAGGAGGAATGATGCACAAGGGCACACAGAGCCATATTTGGGAGACAGTGAGCAGTTGAGTGTCTGAAAGACCGGACCAGTGAAAGCGAATGGACAGTAGATTGAGCTGGAAGTGAGGTTGGAGGCTTTAGCAGACACAGCTGGCTACTTCCCTCAGTATCTTTTCTTCTCCTCCTTCTTAGTAACCCAACCCTGATTTTTAGCTGAGCTTCTTGCTGCTCAGAATTAAATAATGCATTTCCCAAATTCCTTAGCAATTAAGTGTGATCATGTGGGTGAGTCCTGGCCAATGAAATAGGAGCAGAAATGTTCTGGGGGAATCTAAGAAGGTGCATGTTTATCTTCCACCTTTCTTCCTGGTACTTGGAATACAGATGAAGTGGCTTGAGCTCTAGCAGCCATCTTGGACCCAGAGGTGATTTAAGAATGGGTATCACATGTTAACGTTTATAGAGAAAAAAGGAAACTGGGATATTAATAATGCTTGGAAGCTGCATACTAGCTTGAGACTGCTTATCTTCAGACTCATTCTACATGAGAGAGAATTTTAAGACATAGTCCTTAGTATTTTTCTTTTTTAAAAATATTTTTAATTGAAGTAGAGTCGATATACAGTATTATATAAATTACAGATGTACAATGTAGTGATTCAGAATTTTAAAGGTTATACTCCATTTATAGTTATTATAAAATAATGGCTATAGGTATTTTTCTGTTATATGTATATCCTATCTGAAGAATGACCAGAGTTTGGTAGGCATAGGATTTCAGAATAAATTGTTTGGATTTAATCCTTTACAAACTAGAAAACCTACAGATTTTTAATAAGCCTATCAATTTTATTTTGGGCATCTACTGTACATCAGACACTGTACTAGTTGCTGGAAAGATGGTAAGCTGATTTTCTGAAGACCACAATACAGAGATGCTTTTGTGTTTCATCTAAATTAAAGTACAGCTTCCTCTATAGTAAGATATTCATATTACTTTGGCTCATCACATACCGTTAGAAAAACAGCCCTAGTTATGCTGTCACTGCCCAAGAGCACCTAGAATATGCCGAGTTCATCAGAATGTTTGGCTGAGATGGGAAGGCTGCAGTGTTTTAAAGAGAACTTAATATCCTTAGTGTTCACTTAAAAAATAAACTGGGTGCAAGTATAAAACTCTTCTCACATTCCCCCCAGTACACATGCCCTAAGCACTGAATCAAAGGTAGGGCTGCTGCCCCAAAGCTGATTTCCTAACCAGCTTCCAGGTGAGGCTGATGCTCTTCATCCACCAACCACAATTCTTGTAGCAAGGGTCGCCAAAGGAAATATTACCCATTCCAGAGGTGCTTTCATACAGCTTCTCATGTACCCTGTGCCAGCATGGGTGACACCTGAGGCACAATAAGAAAAACACTGATGACCATGGAATGTTTGTGCTATTCTAATGCTAAGCATTTGGTGCATCCAGAGTGTCAATCCCATTATATTTCTTTAAAAAACCATTTTTGATTGAGCTATAGTTGATGTACAATATTAGTAAGTTACAGGTGCACAACATAGTGATTTACAGTTTCTAAAGGTTACGTTTATAGGTATTATAAAATATTGGCTATATCCCCTGTGTTGTACAGTATATCCTTGTAGTTTATTTATTTTATACATAGTAGTTTATACCTTGTAATCCCATACCCTTATCTTCGCCCTCCCTGCTTCTTTCTCCCCACTGGTAACCACTAGTTTATTCTCTATATCTGTGAATCTGCTTCTTTTTTTTGTTATATTCACTAGTTTGTTTTATTTTTTAGACCCCACATATAAGTGATATATAGTATTTGTCTTACTCTGTCTGACTAATTTCACCTTGCATAATACCCTACAAGTTCATCCATGTTGTTGCAAATGGCAACATTTCATGCTTTTTTATGGCTGAGTAGTATTCCATTGCATATACGTATGTGTGCGTGCACAATATATTCTAATGATGATAAGAATAATAATGGTAGCTAACTTTTCTTTGAGTATTTACAATGTGTCAGATGTTGCAGACAGTATGTTACATGTATTATTTAATTTAATGCTAACAGTAACTCTGTATGCCAGGTACTGTTATAATTTCTATACTTCTCATGAGGAAACTGAGGCTCAGAGAAGTTAAATAACTTTTCCAGGGTCATATGGCAGGTTCACAATAGAATTTTCCTACTCCTTTAAGAAGAAGTTTAATGAGTCCTCTCTGTAGCCCCAGACAGGCGTAAGCTGAGCCCAGGGTGCAGAACAGAGATTTTTAGGCTAATGAGAGGATTTATCTGGCTATTTCAGAGAGCAGAACTTCAATTTTGACTCCCTGGGTTTTGAGGACATTTTGACAGTGCTGTCCAAGCATACTACCTATAGTGATGTTCTTTTTAAACATATCATAGGAAAGAGTTAAAATATGAGAAATATATGTAAGTTATCTCTGAAAGGCAAAAATAAACTCCCTGTTTATAAATTTATCTTCTTTCTTAAAGATTCAAACTGAGTGCATTTGGGATATGAAGATAAACGCTTTGCTCATGAACCATGTGTGAGTCATAATGACTTTAGGAAATGCTGATTCAGCAAAATGAGTCAACAAAAATTGGTAGTAAATGAACTATTTCAAGATCTCTTAGAGTTGTAGATTTGGAAGGACTGTGGGATACTGAGCCCTTCCCGTCACCAACATTCCTAATCAGAGGCTCTGCAGCCGTCTTTGTACCCTTTGAGTTACAGCAACTATTACCTCACCAAGAAGGAAATTCCTAAGTCACACAGCTCTAGTTATAAAATGTGTCTCTGTCTGTATTAACCTTGAATCTGCCTCTCTGTAACCCACCTTGCTCTCCACTGAGCCTCATTCTGCCATTAGAGATGCTCAGAATGTGTCTAATCCCTCTTCTACATGACAGTAACCTATGACCCTGTTTCCACATTCCAATTCTGAGGTTGCTTGCCTCTGATTAAAAAATAAAACTGTGTGTGTGTGTGTGTGTGTGTGTGTGTGGTGTTGGGGGGAGGAAAAAGAAAAGAGCACGTCACATAACCACACAAGGACTGGCTGGTTAACTCTGGTGCTTGAATGTTCATGTCCAAGCCCACCTTTGCTAAGTGCTAGCAGGGCTTGTTAACTTCAAAGTTGGTTTTTGCTCGGTGAGCTCTAGCTTGGAACATCCAACCGCTCTTTCTGTTGCCTGTGAGTTGACACATGAGAGAGAATGAGCATGACTCATGGGAAAGGTGAGCGCCTTTGAGTTGACCTCAGTCCGTGGCACCCTCAGAGGATGGGCATCTGGAAGAGTTATCACAGGGTGGGAGGAAGTGCTATTCAAGCAGTGAACCTAATGATGGGAGGAAGGGAGCCCAGTGACTATTTGGGGTAAGAATGTTCCAGGCAGGGCTGTTGCCTGGCACTCCCAGTAAGAAGGCTGAGGGGATTGGAGGCCACTCAGTGGGAAGAGGTGAGGCTGGAGGGGCAGGAAGGAGCTGATGGAGGAGACTGGATCTCATTCCAAGTGTGAGGGCTCCCATTCTCTTTCAGTTCTCAGAGCTGTGGTTCAGTCTGTGTGTGTAACAGGTAGAAAACTGCTTCTCCCAGGTCCCTCCCTGTCTCTGGCGGTGCTGAGAGTTGAGAGGTGGATGTTGGGCTGGGAAGAGGGAGTGGGCATAGTAGGTCTCCTGGAAAACCTTGTGAAGCTGGTGACTAAGGAAGGTGGCCAGAAAGGGAGTGCATGCCAGTTCATTTTGTCTTTTTTCTTTTCTTTTTTCAGTTTATAAGTCTGTCTGTGAGTTAGGTGACAGTTGTTTATTTTGTCTCTAATATTGTGACCAAAACAGACATAGTCTCCATCATATAGGCGCTGTCTGTCGAACAGGGGAGAGAGACAATAGCACAAGCAAGCATTCCAAGCTGACCTCAGGGCCTTTGCCAGACAGCTAGTCCAGGCGAATGTGCTCTGCATGGGTTTGACAAAGTGTTTGATGAGGTGTCTCATGATGATCTTGAAGGCAAAGTGGAATAATGTGCCCTGCTAATATTATAGTCCCATTTTATACTTGGGTCCAAAAAATCAGCTGTTCAGGAACAGAGATGAGGACATGTGAGCCATCATCCTGTATTTTCAAACTCTGAATTCACTGTTTAGAATGAGAGAAGCCCTATCTCCTCCCACGTTTCCCCGCTGTGTTTTCTCCTTGAGTTAGAACAGAGATAATTGATAGCAATGCTTATATTTTCTCTCTTAGCTTGCTTTTAAAAGATTTGCTAAGCTGAATAATTATGTATACTAGAATAATTTCTAGTGTTTATAGTACATAAAAATTCTGATCCTGTTCTCACTCATTTAAGTTTATTGTGTACCCTTCAAACACCAGCAAATAAAGGAAAATTTCAGAACTTCAGGCTTAATTAAAGGCTTCCACTGGTGCTCAGGTTGGTGTGCCTTTCTGCTGTGTCGTCCTGCTAACGCAAAGGGAGTTTCTGTCCAGGATGTGTCTGGCCTCTGGGTGGTGCTGAGGATGGATCTCAAATAGGAGATCCGCTGAGCTGGTGGTGATACTACCTGTCGACTCAGATCTCTTTGTGGACCTCATATCTCCCACACGGCCCCAGGGTCCTCTGCGGTTTTAGCCACGTTGGGTTGGGGAGTTGTTTGATTGCTGTTTTGTTGGTTTCTCTGTTTACATGAAGCACTTAAAGGTCATGAAAGGACCTCTGAATTTCCTCTCTCTTCCCCAGGAGGACCAGCTCATGTTTGTGAAATACCCTTCAGGCAGTAGTACCAAGAGGACAGTCGTCACCTGTGTGTCATTCCTACAGCTTTTGTTGACTAGGTCTTTTTAGTCTGGCTTGCATTCATAAGCAATGACATCATTTAGCATCTGTTCACCCAAGATTCACTAAGCACATATATTTTGAATCTTTTAGGTCATTCAGTAACTATTTACTGAGTACCTGCTGTAAAGCATTAAAATAAAAAATCAAATTCTACCTTGCTTAGCAACAGCAAAATGCCAACATGTAAAGGAGGGGGAAAATGGAGAAATTCTGCTGTAAGTGATTCCTGGGGTAAACCCAGGAAAACTCCTTCCAACCACAAGGACCTCAAAGACCATGGTTGAAAGACCATGGTCAGTAAGAGTATTTTTAAATGTTAAAAAAAAAGTTTTCTCAGTTCTATTCAATAGTGATTTTAAGTAACATACCCCAGTTTAAAAACCACAGTCTGCTTAATTCTCTGGCAAACTATTGAAATTCCCACCACTTGGCAGGTAGACAGAGTGCTGATTCAGAGAAAGGAAGTGTCACGGTAACCAGGTGTCACACCTAAAGCATTTGTATGCAACGGTGTGCACCTGGGTGGGTCAGAGTGCTCTCGATTTTCTGGAACCATGTGTACCACTGTACCAGGCAATCTGGACCCATGTTTACCACTGTACCATGTGACCACTGGACACGAGGAGTGTTTACTGCAGTGTGCTCAGACAGTGTCAGGAAGCATTTCTTTTTCTGGTGACTGATTTGAAGGCCAGCTGCCCTGAGAACTTGGATTTTTGGGATCTTCTCTCAGGCATATGGGAAATGGATGGTGAGCACATAGTCATTCTCTTTCCCATCTGATCCTCTGGGCAACTAGTAAGGTTGACTGGATGGTTCCAATGTCCAAGTCATGACGGTACTCTGTTAGAAATAACTCCATTTGCATCTAAGGATAAATAACAAAACACAGCTTTTTTCTAGTGAGATATAAATCGGTTATCTTTGAAGTTACACCTTTTGAAGAATTTAAAATGTCCAATACCTCTGGAAACACATAAACTTTAATGAGTTTAATGATTTTGGGTTTACTGTTTCTTTTCCTTTTGTTACATATTTCATCTTTCTGGAACTGACATGTTTAAAGATAACACGATTATTTTCAACCGAATGGTTGTGTCTACAGGAATCATTGCACTAGCCTAATTGTAAAGGTCATTAAATATCTACTCAAGTGCTGTTGACACAAGCATGTGAAATTTATACACATCTCCACACACGTATGCAAAATACATGGAGAAGGAGAAACACTGAATTACAGCTTATATCTCTCACATATACACTTGCAATGAAGTGATACTCATTTTTAATTTCAAGGAATTTTTTCCCAGACAAATCGGTAAGGAAAATCGATTGCCTATAACTTACTTTTAAAAAGACCCAGAATTATGTAGCTGAAGGCTGCTCAGAGGTAAGGGGCAGATCTGAGGTCAGCTGTGAGGTCAAGGCTCAGTGTCTCAGAGCCCATAGTGTCCTCCAGGTCCATCTGCTGCTACCCTGGTTTCTCATACCTGGCACCTCTGTATACCTATTAAGTTGGAAATTAGTCATATTCGAGGGCTGGAGGCTAGAGTTGGACTAGCAGCCAAGTGAATCCCAGAGGCTCCTTGAGATTCATTCAGTCAGTCAAAGATGCATTTATCAAGCAACTATTTTGTGCTGAGATACAGATGAATAAACACCACTCCTGCTGATAGCCTCAATAACACAACACCAACAGGTGGGATCCTGTTCTAACAGATGCCTGAACCATCTAACAGGGGCTGTGAAAGTAAAGGGACGATGTAACCTTGTGTAATAGTTTCCTAGGGTCGTTGTAACAAAGTACCACAAACCGGGTGGCTTAAAACAGAAAGTTTATTGTCACAGTTCTGGAGGCTGCAAGTCTGAAATCAAGGTGTTAGCAGGACCATGTTCCCTATGAAAACTGCCAGGGTAAATCTAATCTTGCCCCTTCTTGCTGCTGGTGTTTGCAGGCAATCGTTGGTGTTCCTTGGCTCCAATCTCTGCCTCCATCTTCATCTGGCCATCGTCTCCTGTGTGTCTCTGTTTCTGCACATGGCAGTCTCCTCTGTGCTTCTCGTCTTTTTATGAGGACACCAGTCATACTGTTTAAGGGTCTACGCTACTCCGGTATGACCACATTTTCACTAATAACATCTTCAACAACCCCATTTCCACACGAGGTCATATTCTCAGATCCTGGGGGGTTAGGACTGTGATAAACCTTTTTGGGGGGGACACAATTTCACCCATAATATCCTGAGGTGAAAGTGATACAAAGTAAAAGTAAAAGTAATCTAAAGCTTCAGGAGCCTCAGTGCCTGGCCTGTTCCACTTGTTCTTTGGAGCCTCATGGTCTATTAAAAAACAACTTTTAAAAAATATTGCAGCAGGATTGCAAGCGTATGAGTATTGTGGGAAATTTTAAATGTTTTCAATCAACAAGTTAACTTATAACACAAAAACAGAGTGCAATATATTTATGTTATTCACAAGATAATTGCAGAACTTACTTAAAAATCCTAATTCATAGTGTACTCTAGACGTCGGATCCGAGCTTTAGGTTCCCCAGTGAACAGCGACTTGTAATCCTATGGGTTTATCTTGTCAGGTACTGTGTCACCCCGTTAGATGTAACTTCAGAGCCTCCTCTTGAGGCCCTTTGTGACAATGAGGCTGAGCCATGGGGCCCCGGCTCCCCACAGACAGCACAGCCCCTTTGGAAAGAAGCTATTTTTTAAAAAACTGGGGGCCAGGGAGGTAACTAGGTTTTAATTACTTCATTTAAATGGAGGTAGTGGGGTTTGAACCCAGGACCTCGTGCATGCCAAGCATGTGCTCTGCCACTGAGGTATACCCTCCCCACCCTGGAAAGAATCCATTTTTGATTGAGATGCACTTAGTTTCTTCCCTTCTACCCACTGAGCCAACACACACTGCCTTTGCTCTGGCTTAGCTTTCCCCACACCCTCGTGACCCTGTCTCAGAGCAGTGCCTGCTGTCTCCTGCCGTCTCCTCATCTGCACCCTGCCTGCTCTTCGTCAGAGGGTGGACTCATTCTGTCCAGCCCGCAGGTGGCTGCTATTTGCAGCAGTGAGCTCTGCAGTCAACACTGTGTTGACCCCAGGTCTTAAGCCTGTTCAGTTTTGTCTGGTGACCCAAAGAGGGCTAAAGGGCTCAAGTCCAAGTGCTGTAAGCATTCTCCCAAGATGTTGTGATGGCTCCTATAGTATTCTTCACATTTTGGTAGAGAATATTGCTTTTCCTGACTGCATTGCTACTGCTCCAGAGAAATGGTAATAATAATAACCAACATTGATTGAACACTTACCATAGATTAGGCACTGTGCTCAACTTTTTACATAAATTCTCTCATTTGATATGCACAAAATCTTAAGAGGCCAGTAAAAATGTCTTCCTTATTTTACAGGTGGGGAATCCAAGGTACAAAGCAGGTTGGTTACTTGCCCAAGGTCACACTTTTAATATCTTTGCAGAGCCAGGACTCACACTCAGGTGCTCTCACCCCCAGGACAAGACTCTTCACCACTCCAGCTACCAACGGAGGACAATGAATGGATGACCAGTGAGTAGGTAGATGGATGGTTAATAGAGCAATGGATTGATCCCTGTGCAATGAACTCAACTGGCCTACCCTAGGGTATGTCAGGCCCTTTGGATAATGTCACATCCCCACAGTCACAGACGTGCTTGTGAGGCAGTAGCACACAGGCGTTAAGAATTTGTGCTCTGGAGTGACACTGCCTGGGTTTGAATCCTGGATCCATTACTTCCAAGTTATGTAATGTTGGGTAGGTTTTTTCCAATGCCTGCTGCCTCAGTTGCCTGTTATGTAAAATGGGGGGGATTATCATAGTATCTTATTCAGGGAACGTTAAAAGGATTAAATAAAATAATGCATTTTACACTCAGATTAGGCCTGGCAAATAATTTTTGCTCACTAAATGTTGGCTAGTGTAATTGTTACAATTTTTTGAAAAGAATACCTTACTTTTGTCTTATACCTCAAAGCTTTCAAAGCTTATTATAAACATTTCTCAACCAGCCCTAGGTGATACACAAGGCAAGCTTTCATCTCCAGTTTACAGAGGAAGGATTCATCTCAGAGTTTAGGGACATAAGAAATCCTAGAGCCAAAGATAGTAAATGCAGAATGGCTGGAAGCCACGTGGCCTGATGGGCCCTGGTGGGTAAGACCTACCCTGAGGGAAAACTGAAAAAGTAAAGAAAAATATAGCTTTGGTCCCATCCTCCTCCTCTCTTCACTGCTGCAGCCTGAGTTGCTTTAGGCTACTGATCCCCTCCAAGATTTGATCTAGAAGGATTGTTCTTTGTATGCTTATGGCTTGTTTAATGAAGGGGACTGGCAAGTTCTTTAAGATGCTAAGGAATGCATCTGTGATAGAGGCACTCCTTGAGGGAGTGGGTGGGGAGGTGAGCTGTAGGTATTGTGATGTGTCTGTAGTCCAGGAAAAGTTAGACAGGCAGGAGCCAAATCACAAATGGCCTTGCATGAAGAGCCAAAGGATCTTAAACTTACCTCTAGATGACATTCTGAGCACTAGAAGGGCACGTTTGCATTTTAGACATGTACATCTAATGGTTGACGGAGGGCAGTTGGGTGGCACGGATGCGGGGAGACCAGTTGGGAGATTGCATTGATAATCTGGTGAGAAATATGGATTAGCCTGGATTAAGCCAGTGGCAATGGAGAAGGGGAAAAGGTTGATGTGAGAGAGATTTAGGAGGTAGCGCTGAGAGTTAAGTTGACTGTATAAATGTGGAAGGTGGTGAGGAACTGGAGTGGGAGGTTTTTACACTCAGATTGCAGGGGACAGGAAATACTTCCTAGAAGAGTAGTTCTCAAACTTTATTATGCATGAGAATCACTTGGGGGACTTGTTAAAATAGAGGTGTTGGGCCCCTACCCAAGAGAATCTGATTCAGTAGACCGGGCCCAAGAATTTGCATTTCTGGCAGGTTCCCAGGGGGTCCTAATGCTGCTGGTCCTGGGACCACTCTTTGGGAACCACTATCCTAGAGAATGGTCTAGTTACATTCTGATGTCGCATCCAGGGAAGATTTAGACATAAGTTAGCTGAGAAGATGGAGGCGAGCATTTTAGAGGGGCTCAAGGGCATAGGCGAGGCAAGCGTAAGAGACCATGACTTGCCCACTAGTGTGCCCTTTGGAGAGCTTGAGCATGATGGCGGTGAGATTTTCTTTGACAACCATGCTCCTTTGCTGTATTAGCTGTTTCTGAGAACTTCCCTTCCTGGTGTTGTGAAATGGCCACTGGATATAAGAAGTCTTAGTGTGGGTTTTCCCAGATGCAGGCACTGTAGACGTATTTAAGTGAAAGTACTTTAAGGAGTGCAAGCCACTCCGTAAAGAAGGGCATATTATACAGGGAAGGGAAGGCAGAACCATCAAGCCACAATGAAACTGTGATCAGTGCAAAGCACATGCCTCAAAATTATTCCTATCAAGATGGGAGGGAGCTGGGATATTTATACAAAAACTCCTGACAGTCATTATTGAGCACGGTAGCTGGTGACCGGGTGGTGTTAGTTTCTCAGCACTTCTGGTCTGCAGCTTGCTAGGCAGTACAGCTTCCCTTAGTCCCAAGGAAAAGAGCCTCAGGAACAGAGATGCAGATATGCCTTTAGAAGTGGTGGGACATAGCCAAAGGGCCAAGGGAGAGACTATATGTTGACAGGGCACTACCTGGGGTAATCTTGAGCTAAATGCCAATAAGGGTCGCTGATAAGGATCCCAGTCTGGGCCATTAGGCGGCGTGGCAAAGCAGCAATTAGCCTTGTGATTCCATGTACATTTCCATTTTGTGCATCTGGAGAATGAGAAAGTCAGCAAGGTGAATTGAGCTGAGGTATGAGGAAGGATTCCTTTTGGATTTCTAAGGATGCCAGGTACTTAGCCTCTGGGAACAGTGCGTTTTTAGAGTTAATATTCTCTACCTATTCCTTACATGTTGGGCTATTCTTTACCTATTCCTTATTTGTAAAACTATTCTTTGCTTATTTTAAGAAGCAGAAGTTAAATTCCAAACTGCTAATGGGGTTATGATTTTGCTGTACGTATTCACTTGAGGTGAACACATTGAGATGAACGTTGCTAGTTTATTATCTTACAGTTTCTCATTGTTACTTTTTCTCACTGAAAATACCATGGCTTAGGCATTCTTTAATTCTTCCCTGAAAGTCATATTTTCCTGGTATTTATATTAGATTTACATTTTACTTTTGGTCCCTCCCAGTCTCTGCAGCCTTAGGTTCATTTTTAGATCATTTGATGTTTAGACCCTTTTGTCACCATTCTGAATTAAACAAAATAACAGATAAACAAAATGTTTCTGCTACCTGTTAAACCCCTGGGGTGGGTGAACACCTATACTAATCACATTGAAAGGTCTTTTATTGCTTTCATACAAAGCAAAAGAAAGCAGAAATAGGAATTTTCTAGGTGAAAAATTTATTATTAATCCCAGTGGCTCCTGGGATAGCTCTAAGGTGCATTGAAATGCCTCTTGGATGTTGTCCTGTTCAGAGAAATTGCTCTGTAAACATTGGTTAGCTTTAAACTTATTATTTTTCAAATAAAAATCAGGACTATCATTCATACTTGTTAAATAAAAAATATACCATTGCTTTATAATGTAATATGATGGTTTAAAAATAGTGTAAAATGTTTTTTCTTGGAGGTCAGATTGGTCCCATTTGAAAGTTACTATGTGTCAATCTTCTGCTATAAATTCATCCTGAGACCAAGATATGGAACATCTATTTATGGAGGATTAGCTGTGGTGTCTGTCACTCAGCAGCCCAAGGGGCAACGGAGAGGTCAAGTTCTAAAGTGAACCTCACACATAGGAAGATATTTCATGCAATGACAGAGCTGAAAGGGTCATACAGCTCGCTCATTTTACAGACAAAGAAAATGAGTCCCAAAGCAGGGGATAGATTTCCTAGAGTAATACATTAGTTGTCAGTCAAATGGTGCACAGGTCAGAGATGGAAAGGATGGTAAACCAACTCTCTTCCCACCCTTGGGTGCCCGTTTTTCCTGGGCCAGTCCCAGGGGTTGTTTAGACCGACGTAGATTTGCAGTCACCACTCTGGACTAGTGTTAGTATAGGGATTCACAAAGTTTATTCAATGGGACAAAATTAACTTAAATATAGTGTTCTGTGGTTGAATAATTTTCAGATATGCAAGGTGAAACCAAAGAAGCCAACAGATTCTTTTCCTTCAAGGCTTTGTTTCTTGGAGCCATTACAATTGAATGTGCCTGCAGAGCTCACAGAGGGGTTCTAATGCTCAACACGTCCCACACTTCTTGACAATGGAACCCTCTTATCTTGGACCAACTTGTAAGACTAATGATTCTCAAGAACTCCTATTGGGAAAGTCCAGTCCCAATTCCCTTGATTACTTATAAGGAAAGGAAGTCACAGAGACATTTTATGGGACCAAGCTTCCATTTTGGAAAAAAATATTCTCAAGCGTAGCCAAATACCAATCATGCCTACTCTAGGCAAATGTCTACTGAAATGATAATTTCAGACTGCAGCTATTTAGGCTTCAGTTTAGATCTGAGATTATCTGTTTAATTCAGGGTCCACAGTGCCATCTTGGCCCTCCCAAAAGTATTTCTTAGCTCACTGGAGGTAATAGAATTGACCCAGGTTTTCAGTGACCTCTAGACCACCTATGTTCAATAGGTTAGCTAGACTGCTCACTGGATGAACTGGATTTCAGGAATAGAGCTGCACTCCAGGGTCTTCCTGGGACTAAACTGCACTTGGGAATCAATGGGACAATCATTGTCCCGTTTACCTGCTGATGTTTGCTATATTGTCAAACACTCCAACTTCCAATGCTATGTGACTGATCATGAACACTTATTACTGACAAACTCTCTCCCTCTTCATTTTTCTCCTTGGAAAATAAGCTTTTCTGGTCTCACTGACAATGATAGAAAGATGAGTTAGATCAAACTCTGTCAAGTGAGTTGGGCATTCCTGGACTGCTCATTACCACATAAAGAATGTTAAGAACTATTTAGCCATTTAAAAAAAAAAAAGAGAGAACTATTTAATAAATCATTGTCCAAGGATGGATTAGGTGGGTTGGTTTGGCATATACAAGACCTCATAAAATGCCACTTCCTTCACACAGCCTTTTTTTTTTTGACAACTAGAAAGTGATATGACAGCTTCCTCCCCTAGACCAACTCAGATGAAAACTAATGAGCATGGAAATGTATATTCAATGTAAAAAATTGTCATCTAAGCTAGAGGCACATTTTATGTTGTAAATTCTATGGCTGCCTCCGTGTTCATATTTACATATACGTGTATATGTAAATATATGTAATGAGTAATTTTTGAACCCTTGACCTTACTTTTAACAACAATGTAAGGACTTATATATTCAAAGTAGTATTAGGAAGTAATTTTCATGGAAAAATATACATACACACACATACACACATATACATGCACACACACACACACACACACACATACACACATGCCCACATATATTTGTGTGTGAGGGCAAGATTTGGAGGTACTGTGTATGGAGTTAGTCCACAAGCCACACAAGAAAACCACCTTTGCTATTTATATTTATATCTCATATTGGCAACTCCTTAGAAATCAGCAATTTAAGGCTGACATTTTTGGGGACCCACTCGTTTGCAAAGTCTGGTGGGAAATGGGCTGTAAATTGTTACAAATTCTGATAATTTGCTCCAAAACAATTGAATAACTGTGGCTATTGGGTTGAAAGAACAATTTTGGACTAGGCTGTGGAAAGGGGAGAACAGAAGCAAAACACAGAAAACCCTTGGCTGTTCTCCTTTCAATGCTGAGACCCAGAAACACACTGCTTCATAGTAGGACTCTTGAAATAAGAAAACTTAATGAAGAGCTGACTTAGAAGAAAAACTTATGTCTAAGTCCTACAAAGAAGCAGGAACAGTAGGAAGGGTACCTAGAAGTGAGTAATTTAAGATTTAAAAATCTCCCTCTTCCATGTTTATGTATTTTTCATGGGCTCTAATTTAGGGGACATCAGTAGGAGGAAGTATGAGTATTTAGAAGAGTGACTAGGCAACACTGGTAAAACTTACTATGTTTGACATGGATTTTGGAAAGCAAATAACACCTGGGACTTTTGATAATTTGAGAAAGCTCTTATTTGTATCTCTAAATCCTGCTACGCTATTGAATCTGCATGTTTCACAATTGAATATGTTTAATTGTATGTTGTATAATGTGCTTCTGATGTATTTTTATTTAGCTAATGTCTGATTGACTTAAAGCTCTACACTATGTAGAAGAAAACAGCAACATGACAATGTCAGAACATGCCATTTTCTACTGCTTAGCTGGGCAAGCAGGGTCCTTCATAGCATGCTTCTACTTTAGAGTTTCCCATCACTTCTCTCCATATACTACTTAGCCTAAACCAAATTAATCTCCACTTCCCAAACATGCCACACACCTTCCCACCACTATGTGATTGCTCATACTACCTACTAATCCTGGAATGCTCATTCCCCTGTCATTTCCACCTCTTAAGGTTCTATCCAAAATTCACTCAAAAATACTATGTCCATGCTTTGGATTCAAGATGGCTGAGTGAGCACAGGCATTTATTTCCATCTCTCTCAACATCCTAATGAATTTTATGAAAAAGTTAATAATGATAAATGACAAATCGATAACAGTAATAAAAAGAGGAACTTGCTACAGTGTCTAATAGAAAGTCTATACAGAATCCCATTTATAATGAAAATAGGTGCTTTAATATATCTAGGAATACACTTACCCTACTTAATGTGCAAGATCTATATAACAAAAACCATAAAACTTTCCTGATAGATGTAAAAAAGAATCTGGTTGGGAAGACTACATTATGAAGTATCAGTTCTTACAAAATAAATCTACAAATTCAGTGCAATTATTTTTTAAAAATCCAAGGACAGTTTTCGTGGAACTTGGTAAGCTAATTCTCAGTACTTCTGAAAGAACTAAAGTATACGAATATCCAAATGAATTTTGGAAGAATGAAGGCAGTTTGCCCTACAAATATCAAAACATACTAAAGAGCTGCCATAATGAAAACAGTGTGATACTGACTTAGGAAGAGTCAAATAGATTAACTGAATGAAAGAAACTACACTTTTTTTTTAGAAGCTGATAAACTTCTTGTAAAATTTATATAGAATACCCAAGATAAGTAGAACCAAATCTCTCTTAAAGATGATACAGTGGGAGGACTTGATCTTCCAGACACTGTGGCCAGTCAAAGCTACAGAATTGTAACAGTGTGGTATTGTAGACCATGGATAGAATAGGGAGTCTGGAAAGAACTCATACATATCTGGATAAGATTGATAGCAGAGGAAGAATTTCATCCAGTGGAGAAACAATGGAATTTTTAATAAAAAATGCTGGCACAATTGGCTATGCATATGTAAAAAATAAAATTAGATTTCTAGTTTATATTCTATACAAAAAATAATATTTTCAGGTAGATTAAACACAAATATGAAAGGTAAAACTCCAAGAATGTAGAAGAGTATATAGAAACCTATCTTCATGAAATATGGGTAGAAGGATTTTTATTGAAAGCACTAGTCACAAAAGAGATCGATGAAGCTGACTACATACAAATTAAGAACTCCTGCTCATCAAATGTCAGTGTGAAACTAATGAAAAGAACCACAGATGGGGGAAGATATTTGCAACACATAACCATCAAAGGACTAGTACCCATATAAAGAGGTCTTATAGATCAATCAGCAAAAGGCCAACCACTCAACAGGAAAATGGGCAAGAGAATTAAACAGACTCTTCTCAAAAAGCAGCAAAACATCCGAAAGTCTAATAAACATATGAAAAAGAGTTCTACTTGCAGTCATGGGAATGCAAATTAGAACCATAAGATTATATTATTACACATCAGACAGACAAAATTTAGAAAGCTTAACCTTAAAGGATAGCCAGATTAAAAGCATACATGACTGATAAGAATATAAATTGGTAGCAACTTTGGAAAACAGAATTACTTAATAAAGTTGAAGATAAGCATACTCCTCGAATTGTAATTTACATGCCTACTTACATACTCTGATCATTCAGTTGTCTATGATCACAAGAATGCATGTGCAAGGATGCTTACTTCATCTTTGCTCTTAATTGACAAAAGCTGGAAATACCCAGTTCCTCCTCACCAGCAGAATGGATAAATAAAAGTATAGTCATATTATACAATAATTAAATTATTAGACAATAGTACATATTATACAATATTATACAATAATTAAAATTTAAAAACATGACATTAAGTGAAAATTAGGTCATAAAATTGCATATAATATAAATCAATTATATAAAATTTTAAAACAGACAAAACTATCATTTAGAAATAGATACAGAGGTGGCAAAATAAAAATAAAAGCAAGGAAATTATTGCTTTCAAGATCAGGACAGAAATGACCTTTTTAAAAAAATTACAGTACATTTATTTGTTTGTGGGTTTTTTTGGAGGAAGAGGTAATTAGGTTTATTTAGAAATGACCTTTTTATACATGAGTGATAGTTATATGGATACTCACTTTACTACCATTTGCTAAATTGTACACATAAGTTTTAGATACTTTTCTGTATATTATACTTCAAAACAAAAACAAAATTAAAGTAAAAAAAACTCATAAAGTAAAAAGAAAACAAAACAAGAAAAAACTCTCACAAAAGACTCCAGAAACAGACATCCATGTTAATTACATAAGTGCTAAAAGTGGCATTTCAAATTTAATTCATTTGATGAGTATTGTTAAAACTGGAAAGAAGGAATTGCCTGATTTGACTGCATATGAATTTAAAACATCTCTATGGCCACAGACACCACAAACCACTTTAAGAAAATAGTTACAACACACAGAAGAAACACATGGCCAGTAGCTATGGTGTCAAGAATGTCTATAAACTGGTGTAGGTGGGGAGATATGGGCCAATAATATACAGAATAAAAGATACAAATGGTCAATAAACATATGAAAAAATAACCAACTTTCTCAGTAGTTGGTAAAGTGCAAAATAGAAAAAAATATATATAACATGCAGGAAATTTTAAAATAATCCGAATGTAATTATTGTATAATTATATATTAAACTTATTAAATCATAAAATAATTACAAAACAGAGAACTTATGGGAGTCATTAAAGGCTAAATCTCCTTCAAACTTTACCATTCTTAGTATATGACTGAGTCTTGAGATGGCTGCTCTGCCCCTAGACATTACATGTGTTCCAGGCATAAGAGGAGGGAAGAGTAGCAAGAGGAAAACAGTACATGCCAGCTGAATCTGTCCCTGCTTATCAGTAAAATCAGACCTTTCCCAGAAGCCTCATTTCCTAGAATCACACTTAAATCTTATTGACAATACTGTCACAATTTTCCCCTAAGTCTTAGGGAATTGAAGAGGAATGTATTTTTTAAATTAGCATATTTTTGTCCCAAACTAAATTGTGATTCTGTTAATAAGCAAGAAGTGGAGCATACAGTTGCTTAGTCAATGCCTGCTGCATGATGGAAGCACTTAGAACAGTGCCTGGTACATTGCACATAATAAATGTTAAAGAGAGGAATGGGAATTTTCAGATTATAATCTACATAATCCTTAGAATGACAGTGAAGGGGCATCAAGATGAGACTTAAGCATCAGCCACAGAGGAAACTAGTCCGGATGGAATGAAAGGCTCCCTGAGGGAGTGAAGGTGAAATGGATACAATTATAAAATGCTACTTAATGTCTTTGAAAACACCAAGAGTAGATTTAGAAAGTTTGAGATAGTGATAAGTCTCCGGAATTGTGCTGTTCAATGCAGTAGCCACCAGCCTCATGTGGCTATTTTAGTTTAAATTAAATAAAAAAATATAAAAAATCGGTTCTGTACTCATGCTAGTCCCATTTTGAATGTTCAGTGACCACATGTGGCTAGTGGCTTCCATCTCGGATGGTGCTGGTATAGAACATTTCCATCATTGCAGAAAGTTCTATTGCATACGACTTATCTAGAAAAATTAAGCCAATGGAGAAAAAAAAGGGGAGAGAGAGAGAGAGAGAAAACTATTCACTCCCAGAAAACCAAACCCTTGTGTAGGAAAGGAAAAATAATCATAATATATGGGGTTCAGCTGTGAGTAGCCTTTTGTTAATCATAATCATGTAAACATTGAATTCTGAATTACATAAATAGAACCTTATTGGGAGGATAGAGATGGGAGATGAGGCTTGTGTCTTGGTGGGAGTGGGGGTTTATATAATGGAGAAGTAAAGCCGCCTCTTTCAAGATGGGAAACCTGACAGATAATGCCTATAGCTGGAAAAATC
Organism: Camelus dromedarius; assembly: GCF_036321535.1. NCBI lineage: Eukaryota > Metazoa > Chordata > Mammalia > Artiodactyla > Camelidae > Camelus > Camelus dromedarius. The sequence goes on along the minus strand of NC_087439.1, from coordinate 31,268,154 downwards.
AGAGAAGAGCAATAAGACATTGTTAAATATATAGAGATAAATAACAAAAGATTCAGCTAAGAGGGTTAAAATGATTGATGCCAGGGTGGGGAAAATAGAGGAACGGTGGAAACGGGGGGCACTGATTTTAGTAACAAGCTTTGCAAAACTATTTGATTCTTAAATGATACACAGATATACTTTGATTAAAATAATTAATAAACTCAAACTGCAACAACAAAAACCCTATTACAGTGCCATCTCACCCATCAAATCCCTTCAGGTCCCCAGACATGACACTTCCATACTTTTGATATTTTGGGAAGCAGCATCTGAAGCTCTGCTATTGGTAACTAACTGTACCATGCTTTGTTCTGTAGCCAGTTATACAGACGGATAGCCAAACTTCTATTGATTCGTTAATTCTTAGACTAATACAGTCTGATTTCAGAAGCTTCACACGATATTTTGATATTTCAGTCTAATACAGAGTCAAGAGTAAAGATTCCAATGAAATATTTTTAAATGCAATAATAATTTTAAAATAATAGTTAACATTTATTGAGCCCTTACTATGTGCAGGGCATGTGAGGAGAACTTGCCAATAAATCAAGATGTCAGTTTATTCTTCTTCCACAGAGGAGGCCATAGATAGGCCAGAAAAATAGATAGAACTGCTCTTTCATCTCAAGGGCATGACTCCAGAGAAGCATTAATCTATGCTTGTTTTTTACTTTAAATATTTCTGTACTATATGCTTAAAAAAAAAAAAGAGGACCTGTTTATTTTCCATTTAACACTATCTTTTAAAAAGCATATAATGAATAGTAAGTCACAATTCTTCCAGCTTGCAACTGCCAGAATGATCTCATATTACACACATATATCCCTTGGTTATAAAACCTGTCAAAACATACAAAGGGAACAGGTGTAATTAGTTCAGATGATAAAATGATGTTCATTTTTTTTACCACCATATGAATCATGGAAGGAGGACTGGTACATACGTTTGAAATGTGAGATTACTTCCTAACATGTAACTGAAAAAGAACTGTTACAATATATTTAGTTTCAAATCCATATCAAGACATGAGTGACCCACAGGGTTTTTGCCTCAGTACAGGGGAGTGGCAAGAGATTAAATTGGTGAAAACTGTCTTCAGGTAGAAAATTCTTAGATAATTTTTACAAAGTCAATGTCTTAGCACTCTGACATGCATGATAGAGCTTTATCTTCTAATGATTTCCTCACTTCCATTTTTTTTCTGCTTTTGCTGTTCAGAAATTAAACTCTTTCATGCCTGCATTCATACTTTGCTTCTAGGAACCATCTGAGTAAATGGAAAATCAGTTACTCAGCTACATGTGAGAGAGGTTCTGTATTCCTAGCAGCTAGGCTTGCCTAGGAAGAGAGAAGGTGATGACTATGACAGTGGTTTAGTAATAGAAAAATCATGGGGTCTAATCTCTCTAATTATGCCCTGTGGATACCTTATCTTGTTTCACCATCAAATATTTTCACCTGTCACCCCATTTTATCACAGTTTAAAAAGTCGGTTTTGCCACGTTGGTGTTTTCTGGATCTCATCCCTGTTTCTTTCATATCAACACCTGTAACTCATCTGTGGCTCACCTGGTGAGCTGTATTAAGAGCGACCATATTTATCTCCGTGAAGATTGGATCAGTGACGGGAGGAAAGCAGTTACAGAAGGGTTAAAGCCCTTTAAAGTTATGCTTATTTTCTTCTAAATTCTTTTGCGTGAATATGGTATTAGATGGGGCCGTAGGAAATGAGAGAGTAAACCTCAGTTTGAACCCCATCTGCTGGAAGTTAGGTAAAATTCCATTACATTTGAATAGTTCTATGCAAGCAATTTGTTACCCTTTATCCTTTAGTGGAATTGATGAACAGGTGTTTTTCAGAAGATCACTCAGTATATTTAGCTTCTGAAATCTGAGCGACTCAAGATCTGATTGGCTGCTCTGACCACATGATAATTCGGAGCCCAGGCACCACGCTGGCTCTTGTCTGGGGTTCTCAGGAGGGGAGAGTTGGGAGAGGCTTTGCTGCTGAAAAAATTTATTTGGTAGACTGAAGGTAAGGCCAATTTATGGTTTTTTCTGTCAGGTTCTCTCAGAAGATGTTCCACAACTCCCTTTGAAGTATTTTCTAAAGTTTGGGTCATAACTGGGAAAGTGAGTAAGGGAAACGTGAGGAGGAATGTCTAACCCCCTTGCCCTACTCAGGCCCTACTAATATCTGACATGTAGTGCATGACTAGAGTCAAGTCCTATACTAACCAATTTACTGCTTGACTAAGTTGGCTTTCTTGTCTAACAAAAAAATTTTTTTTGTCGTTTTTTGCCTTTGCTTTTCTTTCTAAATATATTAGACTGAAAAAGGATCTATGTTCTACCTTCCTATATTTACCCTGTTCTGCTGGGCTTCATTTGCCTCAGAAGGAGTGGTAGTTTTGCTAGCTTCACAAAACCAGCCACAGCTGGGGTATTGGTTTACATGGCAAATAGCTCGGGCGCAGGAACAGCTGCTCCAAATCATCATCCACTTTTATCAAGAGTCCCGCTGTCTGGCGTCAAACCCGGGAAGCCTTGGGAGACCCTTTGGCTAGTTCCTGAATTAGAAGCGTAGGCCAAGACCCACAATCTCATATGTACTTTGGTCAATGCTTTAACAATTTGTGATTTTTCAGGTTTGAACAGAGCTACAGAACCGAAAGAGAGAAATCCGTACAAGCCAATGCTGTTCGGGAGGAAAATAATCCCATTGCCTTGAGGTTTCTGTTTTTCCTTTTAAAATCTGTTGGCAGATTTATTTTTATGTGTTCTAATTGGAAGCATAGGCTCTATTGCATACAATGTAGGAGAGCAGTGTGGGGACCTAAGGCAGCCCTCTGAGAATTTTGGTGCTACAGGGGAAAATTTCCAGCTTTTCCCGAAAGCCAAACTGAACTTTCTCTAAAAGCTTTGCTTGAAATTATGCTTGAAAATGTTTTTCTCCAAGTATTTGGAAATGTAAATACTCTGTTTCTTTGAATTCAAACCCCCTCATTCCCTGACCTCAACTTCATTTTACAACTTTAGCTAAATTGATTGCATAGCTAGGAGTAGCAATATGCAACATGTTCTTGAGGGAATTGAGAAAAAGACATTTGAAGCCTGTTTTTTTAGACCTGTATTTCGATGTTTTCTCTCACTTAGCCCGCAAAAATATATAAATATATAGAATATGTTAGCTTTAAATTCTGTTTTTTGTAATATTATAAGATGATTTCAGTCCTGGGAATAGATTCTAATGGATTTTCATTTGTCTGGAATGTGAAGTTTGTAGGTGCCACTACTACTCTGGGAAAATGGCAGATGACGAAGAGTATGAGGAGGTGGTGGAGGTAAGATTAAATAAAAGAAAAAAAAAAACCGGCTCTGACAGCAAAGTATTTTATGTGGCAGCAATCAAAGCCATGTAGGTGAATTAATCATTCGAAAAATACATTGTCTATTATAAATTCACAAAGAGTCATCATTAAAGCATAAGAAAAGAATATTTTACATTCAGTCTCACTGTAATTATGTGGGATTAGAATTGAAAAGAAATATCACTGTTTCCCACTTTTGCTTTTCTTTAAACTCTCAAAAAAACAAAGTGTGGGGTAAAGGCAGATTTTAACTTGTCTTCCCCACTTCCCACCCTCTATGATCAAAGGAACAGAGGAGATGAAGGCGAAGTTCTGAGAACTGAACTCTGTTTCTTAGTGCCTGCATAGCAGTAGAGGAAAAAGAGCTGCTTTTGGCTTCAGCCAGCTAATTATCTATTTACATGGCAAAATAGATTAAATGTTTAGAATGATATAGATATGAGGTTATATGTATGTGAGATTTTATATACATGTATATTTGCACATACACACATATGTAAAAATAAACTCATAATGCCCACAAGTGACAGTGGAACCACCTTTTCCACCAACTCTATTATATTTATTCAAGGGAACAAGACTAGCTTTGCATTTGATTTTTGAAGAAGAACAAAGACCATATTGGGCATCTTGAAAAATTCCCTCAGGGTTATTGGTGGGTATCTGACACGATATACAAAGTTGTTAATTGTTTATTTTTTGTAGGGAGGAAGTAATTCGGTTTATTTCTTTATTTTTAAAATATTTATTGTTGTATTATTTAATTATTTTACTTTGGCAAGGGGTGAAGTATTTAGGTTTATTTTTAGAGGAGGTACTGGGGATTGAACCCAGGGCCTCCTGCATGCTAAGCATGTGCTCTACCACTGAACTATATGCTCCCCTCTTTATATTTATTTTATTTTGTTTTGTTTTTTATTATGTTTTGGTTTTTCTTTTAGCTCTTTTAGCATCCATATAGATACATTGCCACTGAATTTAAAAGTGCTTAATTATTACCAATTAACGACGATGATCTAAACATGTGAACCTCTCCAAGTGCCCAAGACACTTGGAGGTACTTTTGAAAACCTGTGCTTTTTGATAAGAATGAAATTAGCTTTAAGAGCTACCCAGAATCAAATTCCAAATGAATATGCCAAAATTTGTCTTTATGGAGCAGTTTATATTTAGATCAAGAACATCGTATTTTATTCTACAAATAAAATTACTTTTACTATTGAAGAAAATGAAGGAACAAAAAAGAACACACCAGACCAACCTTCATACAATATAACATTCAACCTCTCTGGCTTAAATGCGAAAGGCCATGTCTTCAATGTTCGATATTGTCGTGAGTGTGCATTTTACATATACCCCCTAACAATCAGAATAATCACTGTCAAGCACTAATACAATTATAAATTAAATTGTCTTCCCTATGATGGTAATACCAAGAATACATTTTAGCCTCCAACTTAAATATACCTTATTTTCTTAATATAATTGTGTTCATCGGTCACTGGAAATTGTACTTAGTGCTAGATTTGATGGACTTAACTAACTAGATGTCATAAAAATGGAGGAAGCTATTTGTAGGCAGCTCAACTTTGCCATTTTATTCCCATTACTGCTTCTGGGTCTGACCAGCAGGTGCTAAACTAATAAACTTTCTGCCAGAAGTGTTGAACCAAGGTCTCTCTGACCTCAAAAAAAAAAAAAAAAAAAAAAAAAAAAATGCCGTGAGAAAGAGATGGTGGCAGATTGAAGAAAATGGGCAGGGAAGAGTTCCCAAAACAGACAGGAACTAGCTTTAAAAATATATCTCCTGGGGAATCTTAGGCAACTAAATAAAATTGTACTGTCACTCTCTACTCAAACTTAAACTTGGAAAGAAAGGAAAAGAAGCAAAGATATACTATCTAATTAGTGAAACAGCTCTAAAAGAAAAAAAGTGAGATTTGGTATAAAAATTAATGCCAACCATTTGGATAAGGTTGCCTTTTTTTGGTAAGCTTATTTCTAAGATAGATTTACTAATGATGTAAGCCCAGCAAAGGTAAAATTGGATGGCTACCAAAGAGCTGCTTTTACTTGGATGCTAAGAAAATCCAAAATAGTTGTGAATCACTGATTTTAGTTTAATATTTCTTTTCAAGTCATTGATGCTTTGTGCAGCCAGGAAAATGGTTCCACATAGATCAGCATCAAACAGCATTTCCAAATGATACTTCCCATGTGATGGAGGCACAGCTCATAAAAAAGAAATTCTCTGTCCTGTAAGAGCTCGTGACTTCTGTTGCTATGTATAAGGGCACAGAGACAGAATTAGATTTCAAATTAAAAAAAAAAAGAAAGTACAGGAGCAAAGAAACCATAAGAGTAGGGGACATTAAGCTAGTTTTATGCTAATTTTACTGCAAGTGAAACAGAGCATGTAGCCTATTGACAATGGCTAAGTAATCTGATGAGAGTTCACTGAACCAGGGTAAAAGAAAGGAGGACTTCGAGGGGAATTTTGCATTCAGTTTCCCCCTTTCCTTAAGTATATGTCTTGGTGGTAAAGGAAAAAATGAAGCATAAAATATTATACATTTTGTTGACTGAGAAAAAAAAAATGAGCCAAGTGTTTCATTTTTATCCCCTTCCTTGTATGCCTTGGCCTAAACTGGCTTTTCCTTCTGTTCCCCTAGGTTTGCTGGGTGAGGCTGGGGGCAGGATTCCACTCTCCTTACGCATCTGAAACAAAATGTCAGCCAGTTCCTACCCATGTCTATTTATTGCTAGTGATGTCAGAAGCGGTACAAAAGTAGATTTGACCTCAGATCTTGTCTGCAGGCACCTCAGAACCATCAGTGGCAAATTGCTGCCTAACTTCCCCACATTTTATGATGAGGAATCTTCTCATTTTTTCCTTCTCCCATTGGTATTTGTAAATTTTCATCGTAGCATCCCTTTTACACCACCACTACTGGAAGGGATGTACCCATCACTCCATGAGAAACTCTCATTACTTAGTAGTCAGGGTGGTAGAGGGGTAATGAGATGGTATGTGCCTTGGGATCTATCATTTCCATGATGCAATGTTTTAAAATGTTATTCACACTGAGGTGTCTGTTTTATTGTTAGTCAGCAAACAGTGTTTTATCACATTTCCTCTTGGCCCAACTCATACACTCAAGATATTGTTATACCCTTTTCTCAGCAAATTCTGTCTTGGTTACCCTATGAAAAAATTTTACTTGTTCCAAGTGAAATAGCTTCACCTGATATATACCCAGCCTAAGACACCTTTCTCATTCTGCATCTTTGTCCAGTCTGATGGCTTTCACTTTAGCTACCCTGAAGTTTCACACAGTCGGAATGGGTTCCAAAATGTGAACAGCTTCCCTCATCTACTTCCTTCCCACAAATACTGAAAACCAACTGGACTAGTGAAATAAGCCACGTGATTCAACTGAGGCAGAGCAAGGGTGATTTCTTTGGTTTTCATGACACCTTTGTTCTCTGTTTACAGTATTACACAGAGGAGACAGTCTATGAAGATGTACCCGGAGAGGTAAGACCCAGCCCACACCTGCACGAACTGCATGCTCATTAAAACAAGAAAAGTCTCTCTGACTCCCACGGCCACAGAATTGGCAAAATGGAGAATCTGAGAGGATCACTCCCCTAAGTGTGCCCAGCAATGGTGGTACAAGAATGAACGTCACTTGTTTTACAACATGTTTTTCAGCATGTCCAAGATGGCTAGGGATGATTTCCCCCATAGCTTGTGTGGTATTTTTGGTGTAGGTGATGCTTATTAGAATAATGTCATTGGCTATCAGCACTCTCTGACTGTAGCAGAGGAATAGCCTTGGACTTCTTATTTGCACAAGGACCAGCAGTTTTATTGTGTAGTCCTAAATTCTGGAGCACCAGCTCTGCCAAAAGGGATGGCGCCTCCAAGCCTTTGTTCCTGATGATACAATAAAATGCTTCTTAGATTTTGGCACATTAGCAATTCTGAGAAAGCCATTCTCATAAATATTCCAAATTGGAGCTTATTTTTTCAATATGAAATACCTCTCTCCTGCTTCCTTTCTGCATGAAGCTGTTTCTCTTGAGCATGACAGATAGTGATATGGATGGCTAACCCTAAAGCCTGCACAAAAGCTAACATCTATAGATGTTGTGAACAGGTTAGTTTCTCACGATCAACCATACATCAGTAATGATGGGCAGAGAGCAACCTATTAGCAGTGATCTGACAGAACTTGGGGGAGCTGTCATAGATGTACCATTTCCTTATTATTTAGATTTCTCTTTTCATAATTGATGTTGGAACTCTTCCTTTGGTACAGAGGATATAAGCTGTGAAGGAAATTATACTCTGAGATGGACTGAAGATTTGACTGCTTATCCTCTTTTCTTATATGTAGTATTTTTAACCTTGGACTAGACCTAAACTTTGGACCTTCCACTATAAAGCCTGTTGTAAGAAACAGTAATTTCCCACCCACCACATACATAGGACTGTTGTGTGGGTAATTATGTCATTACGTTGTCATCCTTATTCGTGTCCACCTAAGCATTTATTAGTGTTCATGTTAATTAACTAAGCCAAGAGAATGGTAATCACATGTAATATTGATGGGATTCTTTTTTTTTTAAATTCATTATTCTTTGTCTTGTACTACAGAATGCCTAAATGCCTATAGAACAAGCAACTGACTTTTTCTTAGAATCGTTTAAAAGTTAATATTAAAGTCAAGAATTTGAGCTTTATTTGATTGTCTTCATTTTTTTTTGTTCGCTGATCCCAAGTTTGCTTTTACTTTACCCATGCAATTTAAGAAGATTTTTAAATATTTGAGAATATTTCTATTTTTCATTTTTATCCTATCTTAAAGTGTTTCCTTAGGCAAATGGAATTTTAAGTCAGTATTGTAAGTCAGTAAGGAGTAAGCTTTTTTTTCCATGCAGTCTGTCACAGTCAGCATTCAGATTTATGTAACATAATGTGCCTTCACATGGATATAGTGTGATTTCCTGCTTTGGCCTGATTTAAATTTTTTTTTTTTTATTTAAAAATTTTTAATTTTGGGGAGAGGTAATTAGGTTTACTTATTTATTTATTTTTAGAGGAGGTACTGGGGATTGAACCTAGGACCTTGTGTATGCTAAGCATGCACTGTACCACTGAGCTATACCCTCCCCTTGCTTGGCCTGTTTTAGATGTGGAGAAGGAACACCAGGAATATTACTCTGACTTAAAGTTAGAATAATGTACATCAAGATCATGGTATCACAGTTTTCACTTTAAAATCAGTGCCTTCAAATTTTGATATAACTGCATGTCACATTTTCAGACAATAACACATGTCTATGAAACTACGACAACAAGGACTTCTGACTATGAGCAACCGGAAACTTCCAGGCCAGCACTGGCACAGCCAGTCCCCGCAAAGCCGGTGGGGAGGAAGAAAGTTATCCGAAAGAAGGTGGACACTTCAAAGTTCATGACCCCCTACATTGAACACAGTCAGAAAATGCAGGATCTCTTTAGCACAGTAAGTTTCAAATAACTTCTGCTTCTCTGGTTTTATTATTGAGAAATTACTGATCTCAACCAACTCTGTTTTGGATGCTGGCTGGATTTTATTTCTCAAGATTGTATGAGACAGCACTTATTTTGCAGAAGTATGAGCTCTTGTGACTCTTGAATTTTGCTTTTATGTAATTCATTTGCACCATTGTGGCATCAGGGGAAGCACCCTTATTGAAATTATTCCCACAAAGTAAATATAAAGCCAATTATAAAGCATTTACTGGTATTTAATCACAATTGGTTAGCCACTCTGTAATAATGAAATCATACATATAGATTTAGTTGAAATCAGTTCACAGAAGCTAAATGGCACTTATGCTATGTCTGAGCAGGATGCCTCTTAATGTAGACTTGCTAACAGTATATACCTCTAAGAGGTATATAGTGAAAAAGAACATGTAGTTTAAAAAAAAAAACAGGATCAGACTAAGAACTCATCTGAAATTGAGGATTAGAATGTTCTACTGTGCCCTAGAACAAAGGTTTTTAACTGTGGCTGCACATTGGGATTCCCTACGAGGTTTAAAACTCCTGATGCCCAGGCTACTCTAGGCAGGCTTGGGGCCTATGGAGAAGGATTTTTAAAAGCTGCCTAAGTTCTAATGTGCAGCCCAGGTTGAGAATGATTGCTCTTGGATGACCCCTCGTCCTTAAATTTCCATTGTCAGTGCTGTACGTTACACTGCCTGGCAGCAGATTTAGACCCCTTTGAATGGATCTAACTTGTTGACTGTCCAAGGTAGAATGAGGTCTCACTAGATTGTACATCCTCTGGAGGCTTGAAAAAAATGAGAAGTACTCAGGGGGACACTGGACTATATGGGACTAATGCTTATGTCAAAAGCATCCTGTTGTGGTTGGCCAATAAATACTCATTTTTGGTTGAGTGTTAACTACTGGGAACTATTTGGTAAATTTCTAGTTCAGATTCTTGGATGATCTAAGAGTTAGGTTTTCTAAGACTTAGATTTCTAAAGACAAAATTATCTTGTCTCTTTTATCACTGCAGTATTCAGCAGAGATAGAAAAATTTGTCAGTTTATTGCCATAAAATTTTTCATTAATTCAGACACTGATATCCTAGAATTTCTGATAGTCTGAACAAAATGTTGGCAAAGGTTTATAATATTTTTAAAGTGGTTAGTAATGAAATCAGTGGTATAATTTGGATTATTGATTACTCCACTCTGGAGTCCTCTTGAGCATTAATAATGGTAAATTATGCATATTATCATTAAAGCAAGAACTTGTATATTTAGCAGAAATAATAAACTTGCATTCCTTTTCAAAATACTTTGTAATGTAGACTTTCCATTAATTCAGCTGGTGTCTCACTTATCCAAATCACTGAGATTTAGCTGCAACTTGTGAATTGAATATTTTTGCATTGTATTAGCAATCAAATCTTTTCAGACTTGACTCAGTTTCTCTATTTATTTTCTAAAATTATTGAGGCTCCAGCTTCTTATGTGTGAATTCAGACAATAAAAATGTTGAAAGAATCATTTTAGGGCATTTCTAAGACAATAGTTTATAATAAAATTTCTGCTGTCTCCAGTATTCAACCATGTTTAGGAAGAACAATTAATGTATCTATTTTAGTTTTTGCTGAGAATCAGGGTAGGAGACAAAAAGAAAGGTGTTATAATTGATAATTGTTATAACCTGCAGGATTAAGAAAAAATCAGATGGGAATGTGTTCATTGCCTGAAAATTCCGCTACCCTTGTGTCAGATTTTAGGCTAATATCTGATATCCTTTTTAGAATAAATACAAGAAGAATTATGAGAAAACAAAAGGACAGCCGTATGCCATCACAACTGATACCCCAGAACTTCGCAGAATCAAGAAAGTACAAGATCAACTCAGTGAGGTGGGCTGCATTGCTAAAATAAAGGAGAGAGACATTTCAAAAATATAGGAATTGAGGGTTTTAAATACGTGTAGAGAGAATATGGGGTTGAATTACTGTGAGTCAGTCCAGAAATGCAGAGGAAGCATTGGCCATAGATTATGTTGCTCTAAATGTGAAGCCAAAGAGACTTCTAAAAGCTTGGCTTAAAGATGATGTCAGATGGAAGTTCCAGCTCAGTCTGATCCTCCACACTAGAGCACACAGAGGTGGAAGTTTGACTGGAAAAACAGACAAGTAGTAAACGCAGGTGCTCTACAGCTCTTTGGAGATCACAGTTTTCTGCCTAAAATGCAGAAACTTTGTGATGCAGACATAGAGTGACTGGGTCAATGCTCTTTAGTTATAAGATAGTCTTTAATATACTCTTACGTTCATGATTGTCATGAACTCTAATTGTGCATTAATTCTGTAGGTTAAGTATCGAATTGATGGCGATGTGGCCAAAACGATTTGTCATGTAGATGAAAAAGCAAAGGACATTGAACATGCAAAGAAAGTGTCGCAGCAAGTCAGTAAGGTAAGGTCATGGTATGGATGGCTGGGATACTAAACAACATGTGTCCTACCACTGTCTGACCTTAGAGAAGTCCTGCTCACCAGTCCCAGTCAAACCCACAGGCATCGTGGGCTCTAAGGACCACACACGTGTCGGAGGCTGCACACGTGACTGAAGTGGCTTGTAGGAGCTACAAGGGATTGAAGAGCCCAGACCCTGTGACTTGGCTCCAGGCAGTTGCTGTCTAGAATGCAGTCTTAGTGTTGCCAGAGTATCTTATTTTTAAAAGAAGTTAGGAGCTGAATTTTAATGAAAACTCTTCACATTTCAAATGTAGGCAGCTAATTAAAAACATTAAAAAAAATACCATGTAAGTCAAAGGAAACACATTTCGCTTTCAAATTCAGCCAATAACTGACAGGTTGCAACCCTTGAAAAGAATCGATAGAGAATCAAAATTATGATTTAGTTAAAAAAAATTAGGCTTTTCAAGCAAAAGCTTACTAGTGCGGGAAAAGTATCATGGGACATTGACAGGTCAACGTGCCATGGTCAGCGTTTTCGTGGTTGATGCTGTTAGCACATCATCATGGCTGCAGCCTTTGGTGAGGGCAGCGTGGGTGTGGAAGACTTCCCCGGGCTCACCTTTGTTCTCTCAGTCCTCATTCCCTTGGGGGAGATGTCAAGCCACAGGTCCTCTGCTCTTTCTGTCTAGGTTTTATACAAGCAAGACTGGGAAGACACCAAGGATAAGTACCTGCTTCCTCCTGATGCCCCTGAACTTGTCCAGGCCATCAAGAACACAGCCATGTTCAGTAAGGTAAGGCCTCTGCTCAGTCACCACTTCTGTCTTCTCATGTCCTCCCACCCCATCACTAAACTCTGGCTAGTCTGAAATACGGTGAGTAGACTTGAGACATGTGAGGCTGCAGGGGTAGAGCTTGGCCAGGAGGACCCGAGAAGAAAGCTCCTGGGCCTAGTGGAGGAGAGGGCCCCAACCACTGGGGAGGAGTGTGTGGGGAGAACAGAGATGCTTCTGAGAACCAGAACCAGCTCTGAGACCCACAAAGACCCAAAAGTGTAGAGCCTTTGCTACACTCAGGTATTCCTGGCTGTCATTCTTATTAAAGGTTTAAGCACAGAAATGAGGCTAAGTGCTTCCTGGTTCATTATACTTGCATTAGTGCTTGTTGCAGGAGGCAAGTAACGTTACAGAGAGGAGAGGAATCAAAATCAGACACAGCTGCCCTTCTGCAAATGAGATTTGTTGGGAGAAGCTGGTGAAACTATTAATAAATATGACTTGGATTGGATGGAAAGGGGGAGGGTATCATGCATTCCATTTACATTTGCTCTCACTTTTCCCTGGCTTCTTTATGCCATTGATGGATGATTTCAAAATTACGTATTTCACGTAAGTGTGTTCTCCCTTTCTCACAACTTTTCACTCTTCTCTGATTTAGAAACTGTACACTGAAGACTGGGAAGCTGACAAAAGTCTGTTTTATCCATATAACGATAGCCCGGAGCTGAGGAGGGTCGCCCAAGCCCAGAAAGCTCTCAGTGATGTAAGTGCAGTGCACTGAACCCCTTTTGGGGGTGAGGAACCAGGACATATTGAATTATGTCTTCTAGCCAGAAGTTCATTGCAACTCCTCCTTTCAAAAGACTAAGCACTATTAGTGCAGAGGAATATGTATAGAATCAGTATAATTTATTAAGTGTAGTTTAAATTAGATTTAATAATTTATATTAGATATCATTTAGTCTAATGCCATCCTCTTGCCAGTGAGGAACCTGAGTCTAAGGTCACATAAGTTGTTAGTGGCAGAGCCCAGACTAAAAGCCTTGTCTTGTGATCTCAAGACCAAAGTTCTTTCTACTAGAGCGTGTGTCCTTCTGTCCCCTTGGCTGGAATTAAGTTTTTCTGTGACAATAGAGTGGCATTTTAAAAAACCTACTGGGATCGTAGCCACTTTCCCAAATGTACTAAGTGAGCAATGTTATTGAAGGACTTTGATTTGCTATCCTAATCATAAAGTCTGAGCTGTGGTGTGTCCCCTTTTTCTGCACGGGGGACCTGACTCCGTACTTTTCCAAGCATGTTTGTGTGGTTATCTCACAAACGGCTTTCAGCATTAGGTGTACATAAGATGATATTTGAGTTAGTAAAAAAAAAAAATTCAGCGGCCCCATTGGCCTGAATTCGAGCATCCTAGACCTTGAAAACTGTTTATTAGAGGAATTTAAAAGGCTTAATAGAGTCCTTAGAGTTTAAAGCAGCAACAGCACTGGGGCCCAGCACTAGCCCTTGTTTTGAGGTACTTCTTGACCCCTGGTTTTGCTAGAGGCCATATTGAAAATCTGAATGCTCTAGTCTTAAGGAGAGCACTGTATTATAAAATAGGAAGTTATCTTTCATTCAATAGACCTCTGAACCTCTTACATTTAATATGGACTGAACCAGTCAGTTGGCATCTTGAGATATATTGGGGTTTACTTCCAATCTTAGGATCCTATCTTGAGCTGAACTGAAGTTATATATACTCATTTGAAGGTATCTCCAACTTGTGAGGTCTATTTTTTAATTTCCTATCACTCAATATCGACTGCAAGTTTAATAGACATATTTTTATCCCAGCTTGCATATAATTGGTTAAAGTATAGGACAGATATAATCCTATCCTTCCATAGAGTCTGTTAGGAAATAAAGAAGGCATACCAAAATTTTAAGACCAGCTAGTAAATGGCACCAATTTTAATGTGTGGGGACTTTTGCTTCTCTTTTAAGATTAACTTTTTGGTTCTGTATCTCATGAATATATAATGTGTGACCTTTATCAAATGATCAATACTTATTTATTGAAAGTCCATTATGCCTGCATACCTGGCAGGCTGAAAGAATACAACAAGAAATTTTCATCCTTTCCACTAAGAATTTATAATCAGGCTTGTAAGATGAAAGTGTTACATATCAAACGACAAGACAAAAGTAATAAAACCAAACAAAACAACAAACCCAAATACTACAGTCTAATACTTGCTAAGAGAAAGACCAGACATATGTGAGTAATCCGAAAAGGCCGTGCGGAGGTGGTGATCCCGAGGGAATGGATAGTGATGAGCTGGAAAGGCATTTTGAGCAGTGACAGTACTAGAACAAAGGAACACAGAGGTGAAATGAGTCTAGAGTTCGCAGGGGACAAAGAAAGTGAATGCTGTGGATGCTGATTTAGGAAGGCATTTGTAAGAAACTGGTAACAGGACCTTGAAAATCAGGCAGCAAGAGGCATCATAAGTATTTGAAGAGGAAAACAATATGATGAAAGTATAATCTGGAGAAATTATGATGGACCATATGGTGGATTGGGACTGGGAAATATCCTGATAGCTTATAGAACACTGTTTGAGTAGAATAGACTGATTAGAGGGATGATGGGGAGAAAGGAGAGCAAGAAAGGAATCTGACAGTAATTAGTATTAAAGAAGTGTTAATGACATTAGATGTTGAAGACAAAGGAGAGAAAGGAAACACCGATGAGGTTGTAACACAGACTGGTTGTTTGGGTGAACAGGGGTGCAAGTGGTAAAGACGCACTAATGAAAAGGGAAATAGTTGAGATCATGGAAGGAACACTCAGATCAAAGCATCTTGTGGATGAATTAGAAATTTAGTACTATTGCACAGTGTGAGATCAGGACAAGAGGATAATATTTGAGAGTCAAATAATAACAATAAAAAAAAGACAGTGACAAGTGGCAGACATGAAAATGTGAGAGGGAGGCAGAAGAGTGTATGGCCAAGGGCAAAGTTTTGGAGGACACTCACACTTAGGACACCTGGAAAGGAGCCAGCAGAAGAATGAGGGGACAAACGGTCAGAGGAGTTGAAGGGGAACCAGGAAATGCCATGTCATGTAAGCCTAGGGAGAGGTTTCCAAGAAGACACTTAATCTCCAAATATCTCCCTTTGCCCATAAAGTGGAGAGATGAAGGGTCACCTCCATGCCACACTGGTGCTATGGACTTTGAACAATGGGAGCTGACCACATTTTTTGAGATATTTCAATAGAAGACATAATGAAGGAGGACATATAATAATGAAGTAGAATTTTCCCATCCTTGCCTCAGAAAGACTTGGCAGTTGATGGGTGGCTTTTATTTTTACTGTAGACCAAGTATGCACTATCAGATTACCGACATGCCTATTAATACTGTTGTCAGCACCAGGAACTTCTACAGTTATTGGGCGCAGGGCCCCAGCAAGCTGTTGTCCACAGAACATATCACTGGGCAGGCTCGTAGATTTTGAGCTGAGGGTTTGGTTTCAGAGGCTCCCTTTCCCTCTCCTGGACCTTATTCCTGGGTCCCTCTTAACCCAAGCAGGGTTGATAAGCAATGATAAGCAATCATGTTTTCTTTATTATCTGAGTAGAGCTAAAATGCTTTGCAAACACTAAGAGTCTTTAAGCTGATCCAAAGTACTGAATTCTAACTAGACAGAATACTTAACAAAGGTTCTTGAGAAATTAGGACTTCTAGATCTGATTTCTCAGAAAGTTCTTGACAGAATGTCATACTTAGTAAGCATTTCTCTGGTAGAATGTTGCTTTCTCCTTAAGGACTTAGCCAGCCATGGGAAGTACAGGTTGCCTTGTGCCTAAAATAAGTCTTCACTTATTTAAAAGAAAGTAAGCAGAGGAATTAAGACAAATGCATTTTAAAATCTGTCTTTTATATCTCAGTTGGTTTAATGTTTGTGAAAGCTTTTGATATAAGCTCCAGGTAGATATTATTAGAATAATATATAGTTTAGATTTGGTTAAAGTATGAAGAAGAGGATTGTGACCTTGTCACAGTGTGAACAATCCAACTTCTTTACTGCATACATAAGAATACTGCCCCATGGAAGGAGAAAACACTTGCAGACATCTCCCAGTGGAGTAGTGGAAGAGTAGGGTGGATAATTCTCCTCTCAGACTCCCCCACCATGGCCTCAGTATATAAAACACACATTCAGAAATCAGTCATTCAACGCTTGCTCTAGTCAGGTACTAGACAGGGAGCAAGGGTTCTTGAAGTAGAGGTTGTGTTTTCTGCCATCTTAGAGCTCACAGCCTAAGGAGGGACAGACATGTAAATAACCAGTTACAGTGTCATCCAATAATTTCTTTGAAGGAGGTAAGAGCCAAGTTGAGTGAAATCCCAGGAGAAGGTCATCAAGTCCAGAAGGGTTCAAGAAGGGAAAATTAGGCTTGTCCTGAGATGTGGAGAATGAGAAGCAGTGTGCAGGCAGATGGGGAAGAGAGTGGAGTTGGAGTGTTCCCGGAAAAGGGAGCCTCATGTCTGAGGTTAAGAGGCATAAAAGGACTTCACTTGTCTGGGGATCTGAGAATAGTTTTGCATTGTTGGAGGCAGGAGTCAGAATTGGTGGGGGGAAAAAAGCCAGAGGGATCAACAAAGAAGGAAAAAACGGAGAGCAGGAGCAAAGGGGATGCATTGTTAACAGGCATGATGCTTATTTTAAGACAAGAGAGGCCTTTTGTAGGTGGAAGGAAGAAGCTAATGAGAGGGAGCTGTTGGAGCTGTAAGACAGAAGAGGGGTGACAGGTAGCACTCGGTACGCAGGGCTATTGGAGGGAACAGCACCCTGAGTGCAGGACTCACGCCCTGCAAGTGATGCTTCCTCTGAGCCGTGCAAGGGGTGGGAGAGGCAGGGGTGAGCAGAGATAAAGATGAGTGTGTATCCTGTCTGTATGAAACAGGAAGCTGAGAGGAAGGTGGAATGGATTGGAGACTCAAGGACAGGGTTGAGGTTTTGGATTAGCCACTGGGAGTAGAGACTGACCAGAGACACAAAATGAGATATTCAAGCTTCCGTAAAGTCAAAGTGGCAACTAGATACCATAAATTCAGAGTATTGGACACAGAGTGCCAAGTAAGTTGCTGTGCAAGGAACATACCATCGGGTAGACATACAGATTTCAAGCTAAAGGCTTGTGTTCAAGGAGCTCCCCCTCCCTTGTACCTCTTCCAGTCCCCCTTTTAATCTGCTTATGATGTTAGCATTCGTTGATTCATAGAGTTGTGTGACTTTCTGCAGCAGCACTCAGCATCCTGGATATAAGAACTGCGGAGGTGTGTGGTTGAGTTGATCTGGAGCTGGGGGGTTGTAAGCAGGTGTGATGTAAAGACCAGACGATGGGAGGTTAGGATGCTGGTTAAGAGAAAAATTTTAGTTGTAAATCATGGGGTGGAGATATCTGAATGGAAGAAACTAGATCTAAGACCAATAGTCTTGGAGAAGAAGGAAGACTCAAAGAAACTGAAATCACTAGTAATGCTGAGACCAAGGGCCTATAACATCTAAAAGGGTAAATAAATTATGGTACACTAAAATAAAGGTGAAAATATAGTCTTTGTTAAAAAATGCCAACAAATGGAATGCTTTTCTATGGCTCATGAGTCTCCCTATCTCTCTTTTTGTCAGATTGCCTACAAAAAAGGTCATGCTGAACAGCAAACTCAATTCACATCTCTGCCAGATCCTCCAGATATAGAATTTGCCAAGAAAGTAACCAATCAAGTGAGCAAGGTGAGTAAATAGGGGCTGAGACAACTGTCCCCCTTGAAAACTCTGCTGAATAGTCTCAACCATCAGCAAAATAACTAAGGTGAACCAAAAGCACTAAGATATTTTTGCATATGACCCTAAAAACTCTATAGCTACGGAAACACATCCACTAACACCCTGGAACCATGTTAATAAGTATTCAGCCAGCTTGGTGAGTCAGTGATAAGTGTGAAAGTGCGTTTTGAGAACAGAACCCACGTCCTAACGTCCTCTGACATTTTGACTTATGAGAGTGGTGCTAACAGAGTAACCACAGATTTCCATGGAGGATTGGATTGTTTCAGTTCAGCAAGAAGACCCCGTATCGTTTTATGCCTGCAGCTAGACTTGGAGAAGACAAGAATGCATGAGTGGGCTCTCAGACACAGCTTAGCTGAACAGCCATAGGCAGTGCACCTCATAATTTTCAAGGCCCTGGCAAACAGCTTAGTCTGTCTATATTTAGTCTGGTAAACTAGCTCTGAGGAATGCAGCCCTGACAGGGAATGCAGAGAGACAGATGTTCAGCTGATGAATAGATCCATGCTAAATTCCTATTTTAATTTCGCCCAAATCAGGCCACTTTCTTTTGGGATAATGCTGCTTTTAAACACTTAGGTTTGCCTTCTGTGGAGTTGACTGTCAGTTTAGTCTTCTGCTTGAATTTTGATGGAATCTCAAGATTTCTATCTTGTTGAAGTATTTTAGGGGAATGTCTCCAGTAAAGGAGAAGGAAAAAAATTAATGGATGATGAAGTCTATTCAATGTTTTTTAGTATCTGAGAGTGCAGATTACCTAACAGTGTAACCAAGGGTCATTTGGATAAAAGGTCTAGTAAGTACAATAAAATTTCATTGATAGGAATGCTATGAACCTGAAATTTTGGCCAGGCAGAGCTAAGCAGATACTAACTTTAGAAGTGTCCATAGAGAGACGGCCTACTGCAAGTGCTGATATTGTAAATACGGTTGGAGAGCAAGGATGACTTATTATTTTTTTTTGGAAGAAAAAAAACTGCTTAAAAGTGGTCATTTAGAAAGAGAGATAAATCTATATTTAATTTTTATTTAAAGCCTATTTAAAAAGAGATCTTATCAGTGCAATATTCTTTTGCCTTATTTGAGTATACAGGGTGGGTACTTGGAAATGATTTTTAAATATTGATTTCAAACTCCTCTATAATCAGTTTTGACTAATTTAGGCTGGCCAGTTAGTCTAGAGCTGCAATCTTCAACAGAGTAGCCACCAGCCACATGTGACAGTGAACCCTTGAAATGTGATAGTGTGAAGTAAGAGTCCTGTATGTGTGAAATATACACTGGGTCATGGTCTTTTTGGTATGATAAAAAGAGTGTAAAACAGCTCATGAATTATTTTTATATTGATTACATGTTGAAATAACAATATTTGGCATCTACTGGGTTAGGTAAAATATTTATTAAAATTAATTTCCCACCTGTTTCTTTTTTGTATTTTATTTTTACATGTTTTTAAATGGAGGTACTGAGGATAGAATCCAGGACCTTGTGCATGCTAAGCATGTACTCCACCACTGAACTATACCCTTCCCATTACTTTTTATATTTTAAAGCATGGCTACTAGAAAACTTAAAATTATAGTGGTGGTTTCCATTATATGCCTATTAGACTGAAGCAGTCTAGTTGGATATGGAGTCAGCATTGGGTACTTTGAAAGCATTTCCAGGGATGGGTTTGCCTTTCTTTGTGGAATAACAATACAAACCAAGGGGAGAAGGGCTGTGGATGAAGGTCAGTAGATTTGGCCATTGGTGATGGTTTTTCATCCCAGTCTTACCCAGATTCCCAAGTTCTTGATGGTTATTGTGCATCCAAAATATAGTCGTGTTGCAAAGGAACGTTTGTGTTGGGTAGCAGTCCATCCAGTAACAAACTATCCAATAAAACGGGCAGGAGGCTGCCAGGGGTGACTTAAATGTGCGACTAGCTGCTTTTCTCTTAAAGTCTTCATCACTCTCAACCTGCTTTGACCCTTGTTTTGGTATCATTTTCCTTTCTCTCCAGAAGGGTAAAATCTCCTTTATCTACTCAATTTTATGCTTTAAGCTCTTAGACATAATTTGACAAGGAAATGCTCTCAGATCCATAGCTTTGTCTTACAGCCTCCAGTTCATATGTTAATATAACAAACACCTACCTGTAATGATTATATTGCTGTTACATTCCAGCCTTCCTTACTATACCTTTTGGAATCAATTCTCTCACCTTTGTCTTTGGCCAAAGCTATCAACTGTATGTCAGCGCCTCCTTCTGGCTCAGTTCTCCTCCTGGCTCTGTTCTCTCCTCACAACACTTCTGACACAAGTGTGTGGGTTTTTTTCCCACACTGACCAGCTGGGGGACGTAAAGTTCACTTCAATTCTGACATGAACTACCTGGAGTTAGTGTCACATCCCACAAATTAAGGGCTCAGACCCACAAGACTGCCCTGACTTCAGACACCAATCATAAGACTGGTCCTTCGATATCTGTAACCAAAAAGCTCTAAATCCCAGGTTCCCACAACCCCTTTCTTGGGTTTGATAATTTGCTAGAATGACTCACAGAACTCAGGGAAACACTTGCTTGTGTTTATAACATAATAAAGGATTAAATAAAGTACCCAGATTAATAGGCAGATGATGAGGTACATTGGGTGAGGTCCGAAGGGTCTCAAGTACAGGACCTTCTGTCCTGGTGGAGCTGCATCCCTGCATGTGGAGGTGTTCACCAAACTGGAAACTCTCTGAATCCTGTACTTTAAGGATTTTTATGGAGGCTTCTTTACACAGATGTAATTGATTATTAACTTGTGTCTCCAGCCTCTCCCCGCTCCCCAGAGGATGAAGGGTAAGGCAGAAAGTCCTAGTTATGGTTTGATCTTTCTGGTGACCAGTTCCCATCCTGAAGCTGTCCAGGAGTTGTCTCACTAAAACAAAAGACACTCTTATCACTCAGGAAATTCCAAGGGTTTAGGACATCTATGTGGGAAACTGGAATAAAAGAACAAATATTAGAACAAAAGCTGCTCCTAGTACCCCTATCACTTAGGAGATTTGTGGAGCTCTGTGTCAGAAAGTAGGGGCAGAGACCAATATATATTTACTAGTATTTCATAAAACTGTTTTTAAAATACATCGTTCAGTGACGTATTGTTACACAGCATGAAGAGACCAGGCTCTGATCTTCTGGAACCATGAAAGCCTTATCTTGTAGAATTAGGAATATTCCCATTGATTTCACCAGAAGAGATTTGATTGAGTCAGGAAGGCAGCCTGAGCCCACTGTGAACGATGAAAGTATCAGCTGGGACCCCATCCATCTCCTCTGAGAGGATAACTTCTCCACAAACTGAAGCCATCAGGAGCCCCAGTGGTTAGCTACACACAGGAGAGAAATGTGATTAGCTGGCTTCGTATTCCTCCCATTTGATAACCGTGTCAAAACCACAGAGGCAGATGTGGAAAGTAGAAAATGAAGCCACGTGTTTAAGCAGGACATGAGAGTGCCTACCTTGTGGCTCAGCTGACTTCTGGGGAGGAGGGACTATGGTCTGGAAAAGTGACCTTTCTACTTCTGTTGACATGTGGTTACCCTCTTGCCCACAGAAAGTGTCCCAGGGCTTGTAATTGATCTACTATACTTTCCTCTGTTAAGTGAACACAAAACCCTAGAGAAAGTTAAATTGATTCCTGCCTCCAGGTTGCAAGTGATCAAACATGACAGTTGGAGAGAAGGATCAGGGTGGATTTCGAGGGGAAAGTTGGACCCCTGATATGGCTAGCCTACCTCCGTGTACCACACGCCCTCAGGCCTCACTCCCAGACCTGCAGACTGAGACCCCTTGGCTGGCAGAGGTGGTCCCACGTGGAGGTGGTCCCTCTCCCTCTCATTCCTCTGGCTGCAATCTTTGATCCTTTCAACTTCACTCCTACCCCCCAGTGAAGGGGAAGGCCGAAACTTCCTCAGCAGTTAACATGCTCCAGCCTCCCTTGTAGTGAAAAGCTTCCCAGACCTGGGAGCACCCAGGAGTGAATTGGGAGAGATCCACTTTGACCCGGGCCCATTTTGGCTCTGGGTAGGAGGAGAGAATGGGCTTTGGTTCACAAAGGTAAGAAGAGAAGAACTTGGGATGAGAGGGCTGGATGGTCTTAGACTCTTGTTTTGCATCTTGTTTTAATATCTTTTTTAAAAAATCAGGTATCTGTTTCTCACTGTGAGAATTAATCTCCTATGCAGTTTTCCTTAACAAATCTACATATGCAACTTGTATTTCTCTCCAATAGCCCACTTTTGGACCTCATTAAGAGTATCTGCTGCCTTCTCAACTTTAAATTATGTTTCAGAGTTCTCAGTATCTCCGTTTGGAGGTGCATCAGGCCCAGTTGCTACTTTAACCCAGTCCTAGAGTTTTCTTCCTGTGACAGCAAGCAGAATAAGGGCAGCATCTCTACAAAAAAAAAAAAAAGAAAAATGTAGATTAGGAGATCATAACCTGGGGTACGTGTGCATCATGAACCTCTGAAGTTTACATGTTTATTGGCATTTTATAGCTTTCTCAGACTCCTGATAAGGTCTGCTCTCCCAAAAGATTAGACACACTTCTGTAGGCAGTCTTAGCAAATTGAAAAATCTGTTTCATTGACTTCAATTCTTTAAAGCTTCAAAAGAGGAGGTAGGCAAATTAACCAGCAGTATAATGAAAATGTTATCTCAGCAAAGATACACAAATACACATGCATGCACACACTTTTCTTTTCTCCAGAGTTTTACTCTGTTATGGTAATAATAATAATAGTGATAACTATTAATAATAATACTATTGTTATAATCTACATTTGTTTAGCACCACAGAGCTTACCAAGCATTCTTCAGTGTATGATCTTATTTAATCTTCCCAACAATCCTTTGTGTAAATATTGTTATTATTTATAAGGTCAGCACTTATGGTTGAGAGAACTGAGGGTTAGAAAGACTGAGTCACACTTTTGATGATGGAATCAAGTCTTGGCTCCAGAACTTCTGAGCTCAGGGCTCTAAAATTTGTAGTTGTGGAAACCACTTAGCTGTTAACCAACTAGCATTTTAACCTTTTGAGAAGAAAGGATATAGGGCATTAGAGAGAGGGTTGGGCATCCTTTAACTCACACTCACTGGCTCTGCATATCACTCACTCATGGTACTTTTTTTTTTAATGGCCAGTGAGTATTTTTCTTTTTTTTTTTAACTGAAGTATAGTTAATTTGCAATATCGGTACTTGTTCTTTAAAGGCATAGCAGAAAACCACTTTCTTTTTCCTTGAATAGTGTGGTGGGGGTGTAGGCATGCAAGCAGAGACCCACTGGTTATGTCTGTTAACACATTCTATGAGCCAAGAAGGGGAAATTGCTCTAACCCAGCTCTGGCTCTGGTTTATGTCCCAAATTTGGAGTTGGCTAGGTTAATTATTTTCCAAGAGTATTCAAGCCAAAGTAGTCAAAATATCATGGACTAGGTTCTGTTTAGTGTAGTTGAATACGCATTAGTGAGGTAACTTCTACATGCTGCATTGTGTGCTATGTTCTGAGGATGCAAAAATGAAGAAGATACAGTTCCTCTCTCCAAGGAGCTCACAGCCTAGAATTCAGGAGGTGTGGTGTTTGGGAGTTAATATGGGACAGCAGTTCAATTTTTGAATTGCATGATAGTTCTCATTAAAATTTCTTTAAATCTAAATCAGGAAGTCTTATTTATTGGACTCCAAGCCAAATTTTGTTGTGGTACTGCTTTCTGGATAACTGGGAGTTTTGGTAAAGCTCAAAAATTAACAGCTAAGTTCATCTGGCATGAAAATCTGGGGCTGAGTGGTTTTATTATAACTATGAATTACAAAAGGAAGACACTTTTGACACACTCTACCCTCAAATATCAGGGACTGTCTGTGAGTTTTCAATGAACTATGTCCCTGAATTCAATAAGTGAAAGGAGGAATTGATACTTCTATCCCCCATCTTTCCTGTTGGGTAAATTGACACTCTACTGAAAGATTTGAAGACAGCTATTAAGCACCCAAAAAGGGCCTGGTCAAGATATTTTTAAAATGACCACTACCACTTAATTTTCTGCCTTATTTGTCAATTCCTAAGTTTTGCTTGTCTTATTTTCTTTTTTTTTTTTCCCTCTCCTAGCAAAAATACAAGGAAGACTATGAAAATAAAATCAAAGGCAAATGGAGTGAGACACCTTGCTTTGAAGTTGCAACCGCCAGAATGAACACTGCTAACATTAGCACAGTAAGTCAGAAGGGATCGCTGGATGTCCTTGGATTGAGAGGGTGACCTTTTCCTTTATGACTTCTAACCACTTACTGCTCCAGAAATGGCACCAGAACATTTGAGTCCAGGCACCTCTTCTTGGGGGCAAGACCTGTGTAGGGTTCTGATTTAGAAAGAAATCCTACAATCTTTCTTTCCTTTTGAGAAATATTGTTTTGATTGGATTTCATTATTCTTGCCTCAGTTTTCATAGGAACAATATGGTTTCAAAGTCAGTACAGGTGAAAGGGGCCCTTTTTAATTTATTCTGTACCTGGGCACTCAAATGTTACATTTTTAAAACTGATTAGTTTCTTCCCAGATTCTCCTCTTTTTCTTTTAAGTTCTCTGCCTCTGGCCTTTGATAGCTACTGCTTTGAAATTGTCCTCAGCCCATTATAATTGCTCCAAATCTCTGTTAAGTTACTCATAGTTTTTGTGTTGGCATCACATTCTATGATTGCATCCTAATCTGTGGAAGCTAAGAGAAGCATGGCTTTGGGTAACATCTCCAAGTGGCCTCTGTCCTCCCATATAAAACCTTTGCATAGTTTGTTCCCACAGCATCTCTCCAGCATGTTTCATGTCTTACAGAGGAAATACCAGGAAGACTTTGAGACTATGAAGGACCGGATCTACTTCATGCAGACTGAAACACCCGAGTACAAAGTGAATAAGCAAGCTGGGGTGGCAGCTAGCAAGGTATGGGGACAGTCTCTCATTTATCTTAATGATCTTAGTGTGGGTGAATTTCTTACGACTCTTGCTTTTGTATATAATGGGGAAAAAAAATAAGGTTCTTGGGGGAACAATAAGAAAATATTTGGGATTGTAATAGGGCTACCAAATTTTTTTTTTAAATGCTGCATAGGAGAATTCACAACACTCAATTGCTATCTTTGCATTTCATAGACCAAAGGACCTTTTGATACCTAGAAGTAAAAAGGACAAGAGAACTTCTCAAGAAAAGACAATTGGCAGGCTTATGTGACTATAGACACTCCTATACTTAAAACTACCATTATTTTTCTCTTTTCCTACTAACTGGTGAAAATCTAATTACAGACAAGATATACGAATTCATGAATTTGCTCATATACTCTATAGAGTAACTTTGGTAAACAATCTACTCCTTGGCATTCTAAAGCACTAGAAAGAGCAATAAGTTCAGAGCCAGCCAGACTTGATTCTAAGCCTGGCCTTGGGTCTGCTGGAGGAGTGAAAGAAGGAAGATCGCATCACTTAGGAAGCTGTTTCAGGATCCAGATGCCAGACAGTGACGTTTTTGTCCAGGAAGGTAGTACAGAAAGTGATGAGAAGTATTTTAAAAGTCAAGCCAACAAGATTTGCTGATGGGATGGATGTGGGATAGGAGAGAAAAATTTTGGTCTAAGTAACCAGATGGATGGGGTTTTCCTTTATCAAGATAGGGAAGACATTGGAAGGAGTAGATAACTTTTTTTTTTTTTTGGAAGGGAGACCTGAGCTCAGCTTCAGACATGTAAGATTTGAAATGCGTTTGAGACATCCAAGTGGAAATGTCCAGTGGGCATTTGATTATATAAGTCTGAAGTTTCAGGGGAGGCATCTAGGAAGGTTGTATATACTTGGGGGTCAGTAGCATATAAATCATATTTAATATAAGACTGGAGGCCATCAAGGGAGCAAGTGTAGACAGAAAACTCTACAGACTGAACTCTGGAGTGCTTTCATGGGAAGACATCAGTGAGATGAGGCAGGAGCAAAGTTAGGAGAGAGTGATGTCTTGGGAAGTAGGGGAAGGGGAAGGCAGCGATCAACTGTGTCAAATGTTTCTGAAGTAGGTTTATCAGTGTGTGGTCTCTGGTGAACCTAACAAGATTGTATCTGGTTGAATCTGCTTAGAGAGGGTTCATGAATGAATGAAATGAGAGAAATAGAAGATTATAAGGATATTGGACTCCTTCAAAATATTTTCCTAAAAAGAAAAGAAAAAGGAATAGTAGCTGATGGATAAGTAGATGAAGAGGGGATTTGTGTAAGGTAGGAGACAAAAACACAATGTTTCTAAGCTGATAGAAGAGCCATCCAGTGTAGAGGGAAAATGTGATGATGCTGGAGAGCGGGATGGGTGACTAGAGCGTTGTCCTGGGGTAGGTGGAAGAGGAAGGGACCTGGTGCTTAAGAGGAGGGAATGGCTTCCCCAGAAACAGGAGAGGAGGCTGCAGGTGCAGGTGGGGGGATGGTAGGGTTTGTGGAATTCCCTTTCTGGTTGTTTCTATTACTCAAGGAAGGAGATGATTCTATAAGGTAGAGAAGTCATCTATATTCTCTGTTTTTGTGCAGAATCCCCTGAGTCCTCTGGGCTATAGAGGGTGGTGCCTCTGTGTTTCAGTTGTGTATCTCCCATCTTTGGATATCAAGCTGATTGTATTTGTTTTCTGAGGTTTTTAAATGTTGGAAGATTATCTAGGATTCCCTGAACTTGTCTATGTTCTAAGGTTACATTGCTTGAGCAAATAAATGGCTGGCACTGGGGCTCACAGTCAGGACTAGGATCAGTTTCTTATTTTCCTCCCTTTGGACATGCTCCTGAAGGGGGCTTTGGGGACCTCCCTTAAAGCTTCTGTCATAGCTGGAACTGAAGGTGCAAAGTGGGGAGAGCAGAAGGAAAAGGTGAGGTTGCCACCATTCACCTTGCTCCCAACCCCTTACTCCTCCCCTCACGTGTCCATTAAATACATGTGTGCTCATGCACACAGTCACAGGTGAGGCATAAAAGGGTAGATTGATGATGCTTCTGGCATTTTTCTTTAAAAACATGTTGGCAGATAGGCAGCTGGAGGTTCTGGAGCAGCAGGTACCTAGGACGTGATGTGCTGTCATTATTGTGATGTGCAGCTTAGTCTCCTTCATTATTTCTCTTTATCTCTGAGGGCAGGGACCATGTGTGACTCTTTCTTGTATCTCTTCCAGAGCCAGGCACATAACTGATGCCTTATGGATATTTTTGAATGAATAAGTGAATGGGTAGAAAATGTATCCTGAAAATGTATGCAGTTTCCCTGCTGCTGTTATGAGTTACTATGAATATTTTGTTTATAAAATGTCAAGCTGCCATTTTTCTAAAGAGAAAATTGATTTGTGGAGCTATGTCATAGTGTCCGTAATAGAGACAAGAGCAAAAATAATCTGGAGAATTCCTTTATCACTTTATTTCACCCCTACAGGTAAAATATAAAGAAGACTATGAAAAGAATAAAGCAAAAGCAGATTATAATGTACTTCCTGCTACAGAGAACCCACTGCTCAAGCAGCTGAAGGCAGCAGGAGATGCCCTGAGTGATGTAAGTATATTCTTGTCAAAAGTGTTTTTTTTTTCACCTTAGCTGCAAGAGAGATGAAACTTCTCTCCTAAAATGACTGAATGCAAATATAACTTTGAAAATACTTTAAGGCTGTGGTGTAGCAGTTTCCCTGGAACTGTCTAACCACTTGAAGGCATTAGTGCCTCTGAGTACGATATGTGTCCATGGGGCAGGTGGCGGGAGTTGTGGACTGAGTTCAATGGGCAGGAAAGTCCTCATTTGCTTACACGCTCCAGGTGCCTATGCCTTTGTGTGGGCCAAGAGTACATCATAGGAGTTATGTTGTGATTCTGACAGAGGCAGAAGGAGACCTTGAAAGGGGAGGAGAGAGAGAAGCAGCTACTTAGTACCTTGCCCTTGTGTTCTTCAAGCCTGCTGCAGGGAAAAGAAGATGTCCTGTGTTTCACAACTTCTCTTCCCGACCTCTGCCATTTTCTCTGTAGGTCTTGGCCTCAGAAACTATCATGTGCAGACAGCAGAACGTCAAAGATTTCTTCACAGAAATTTCTACTTGTGGAATATTAAGAGCTTGGCTAATCCATTAGGTTTAAAATAGATGAGATAAGCGAGAACTGGGCCTGGCATTAAAAGACCAACAGCTCAAGACCACTTTGACTTTGTGTATAAAGAGAGTGAATGTGAGATCAGTTGAGTTTTTCTCTTTTGGTTAGGTAGTATTAAGTTTTCCAACTTTTGAGGTTTATATGTAGCTTCCTGTATAGCTTGGTTATCGTTTCTTTGTCCCTTGAATTAAGCCAGTGCTGTAGAAATATGTACCTGTGATTGAGGAGTGGGGTGAGTGGGTGGCAGGGGAGCAGCACTGTAGATGGATCTGTCCAAATAGCTCTGCTGGGAAATCAAGGCAAAGCACATGTCCTGCTTCCTAAATGAAGGGCATCTTTATCAAACACATAAAAGCCCAAGTTCAAATCCCTTTTGTTGAAAAAGACAACAATATAAAAATATTAAAAATGAATAGCACCACCTACACTTTCAAAGCCAAACATGAAAAAATGACAGTGATCCGCTTCAACAGTTTTGGGTTTAAAATCCAGTAGTTGTTACAGTTAAAGATGAAACCCAGCAGAGAGTGAGAGTTAGTAGGCTCTGGTATGGTATACACCTTATTTTTAAGGTATACTGTCTGTTCTTATAATAAGGGATTTTTCCTGGGTAGAAGGAAGAAGAGAGTGTGTGTATTTCTCAGTGTGTACCAGACATTTTCCATGAAGGTTTGTTTTAAAAAAAACAATGAAGAAATTGCTGTTGCTCAGAATATTCCTGTTTGTCAGGGCACCATTAGTGAGGGAAGAGTGTGTGAGCTGGGAGGTGGAGAAGGCAGCGATTCAGAAATACACAAGAACCTCTATGGCTCAGGGCTTGGTCTGAGGCTGCATGTTGGTTTCTTAGTCTTCGGAGAATATTAAAAACTAAGGCTTTACAATAATTGCTAAGAGGAAAGTTTATCATTCATGACACCCCAATGTTTGGTTGTCAGTTTTAAAATGGTTGATGGGTAACATCTTTTTTCTTCTTCTGTTTAACATTGGAAAATACGAGTGTATATAATCAGCGTGGGAGTGACAGGAATCTGCTTTAACTGATTTTTTTTTTCTTTGACAGAAACTATACAAAGAAAACTATGAAAAGACAAAGGCAAAGAGCGTAAATTACTGCGAGACCCCCAAGTTTAAGCTTGATACAGTTCTGCAGAACTTCAGTAGTGATGTAAGCCATCCCACGGTCATTCCTTCTGTTAAAGCAAAGACCAATCATTTAGCCATTAAATAAACAAAATATGTTTTGTCTTTCAGACTAAATATAAAGATTCCTACTTAAAGAATATTTTGGGACATTACGTGGGCAGCTATGAGGATCCATATCATACGCACTGCATGAAAGTCGCAGCTCAAAACAGTGATGTAAGTTCTAAGGCAGTTGTTTGACTTCGCAGATGACCCATTTTCTGGGCATGAATATGGTGGTTGCATCCTTATGTCTGATTACTTTTCCTCATAGAAAAACTACAAAGCAGAATATGAAGAGGACCGAGGCAAAGGCTTCTTCCCCCAGACCATAACTCAAGAATATGAAGCAATCAAAAAACTAGATCAGTGTAAAGATGTAAGTCTTGTATAAACTGTTACCGTTACTGCCTTCCATGGCCTCTCGTGGTCAAGACGTGTTTAAAATTTTGACACTTTTACAAACAAATTCAAGCAAGGAGATTGTAAGAAAAACAATTCTATTTTGTAGTAGATATGCATTTTTTTCCCTTGTTGTCACCCACACATTTCAAGTGCTAATTCTAGCTCATTTTCCCAAAGAAAAGTAATCAGAAATCTGAAGATATGGGGAAGTTTCCTGTATAGACGTCAGAGCATCTCTCAAGGAAACTGCAGGCTAATTGGGGAGGTTGGGGGGAATGTGTTTTATTTACTGCAAGTTTCTTTTCATTGGAGGGGTGGGGTTCTGCTTGCTTGGCCTGTAGGCCAACTTGGATTTGACAAGCCATGCTACTAAACCTGATTTCCTTTCCCCTCACAGCACACCTACAAAGTCCATCCAGATAAGACAAAATTCACTCAAGTTACCGACTCTCCTGTTCTGGTACAAGCCCAAGTCAATACCAAACAGCTGAGTGATGTAAGTTCCCCTAAATATCCAAGAATCCAGTTATGAGGGATAACATACCATAACTCTATACATGAAATCCAGGGACTTGTCACATTTATGCAAAAGGCTACATAAGTTCTAACAAGATACCTGTTACTGGTAGAATTTGTAATCACCAAAAGTGCTTTCCTATTTAGTAACTGTGCATCTTCTTGGGTGGATAACAATCATAGTGGAAGAATTCTGCAAGGGAAACTCATGTAGCTTAATGTACTAGGAAGAACATGAGTTTTCGGGTCAGGCAAAACTGGATTCAAATTCCATCTCTGTCATTTATGACCTGGGGGCCTAGGCAAGTTGTTTAACCTCTCATACCTCATCGTTCCCTTTTATAATTCGTGGTGGTTTTGAAGATTAAGTGAAAGGAGATATGTACGTGGTACATGTACTGGCCCCGAGCAGGTATTCAGTAGATGGGATTTCTCTCTCCCTCTCTCTCAAATAAATTTTTGGGAAATACAGTCTTTGAGATATGCTTTATCATATGAGTTTTAAGTGTGAATCTCCAAACTTGTGTTGAACTAAAAAAAAAAAAAGAAGAAAAGAAAAGTAACCTCAGTGATTTATGGCCAGAAATGGTGATCCACGAACAATAATGTATGTGAGGGGAGGTAACCAGATTTGCTAGGAAAGATTCCCCAGTGAGTGAGCATTGACCACAGAAAGTAAGAAAATCTGTCACTCTCAGAACCTATGGGACCAACTGTGACATGCTTCTACGGAAGCATGGAGAGGAGAGCTTTTGTGTATGAAAGCACCACCTCCTTCCATTAGGGTCCTGCCACGGTGACAGATGTGGTAACAGCTGTCACCTCTCCACCACACAAGTGTCGGTACTGCAAGGGACCCCGCCCCCTCTGGATTTTTCTTTTGATCTTAACAACTTTGTCAGTTGTTGTTTAACCAAATGTATTTTACATTTTATCTTATGAAATGTACCACACAAATTTTTTTTGGGGGGGTGTTGGATTTCAAAACAATTCTTCTGAATTGAGAGCTAATTGACTCATTTTTCTCTCTCTGTCTTTCTCAGCTAAATTACAAAGCAAAACATGAAAATGAAAAGTTCAAGTGCCATATACCTCCAGATACTCCTGCCCTTATCCAGCACAGAATCAACGCCTATAACCTGAGTGATGTGAGTTCCTCATGCACTATGCCATATGATACACTGACAACTGTGCCTTTATTTTTGGATTGCCTCATTGAATAAATATTTCAGTGTTAAAGATGGGAATAACAGTTAACATCTGTATCATGTTCCTATGCCTCTTCCAGGGTAACTTTGGACTCGCTTTATAAAATACGTGTAGCAAACTTATAAGTAACTTCGTACAGTGGGACAATCTTAATACATTTTAACCAGCCCTCAAAATACCACCGCTCATGCATGTTAAATTGCAAATCTTAACCTTAGCTCTTTTAGGCATATATTCTTTTATACTATACTGCAATTAATTCTCCTTCAGAAGTTGATATGTTTAGATACAATTTCATTTCATTTATTCCCCAGGCTGATAGTGCCCCTTATTTCACACAAATGATGCTTATTTCTACACGTAAGAGAACTTGCACTAAGGAAGATGTAGAGTACTCAGAAGGCATAAGGCCTGGTGTCCATTGCTATCTTTCATTTCCAATTTAATATTATAGAAACATCAGACTACCCTTCAGGATTTCAGTTTCTTGACAGCAATTCTGTAGATAAGTACTAAGATTATCCAATATCAATGAATATTGTAATAATTCATGAAATAATGTTTTCAGAGGACTTTGAGATCAAATAAAAATGATGCCTTTGTACTAAATAAAAAGTATATTACAGAATATTTGTGCCATTCTATAGTATATAGTATTAGGAATCAAATATTAGTAAGATAACTAGAATTAAGTTAATTTAATGAAATATCCTAATGGAGAGTAGAGAAGCTTAATCTTGGAGAATTAGAAATTCAGCTCAAGGAGAATTCTCTGAAATATGCATGATTTCTTAAACAATGAAATGGTCTATTTATTTTCTGTTAGGACAAGGTACTGAATCACCCTTTAGTCTTTAAATTGTCATAACATGCATATCACTTACCCATTCCTGTGCTGAAATTTTTTTTCCAGAATATTTATAAGCATGACTGGGAGAAGACCAAAGCTAAGAAGTTCAACATTAAAGTGGATGCCATTCCCCTGCTGGCAGCCAAAGCCAACACAAAGAACACTAGTGATGTGAGTTTGGCCTGGGCACCTGGGCAGGGGGACCTGAGCGATGCTTCCTGATGAGTGGGATCTGGCACGTGTGATGTCTTTGCAGGTGATGTACAAGAAAGGCTATGAGAAAAGCAAAGGGAAGATGATTGGAGCCCTCAGCATTAATGATGATCCCAAGATGCTGCACTCTTTGAAGACGGCCAAAAACCAGAGTGATGTGAGTGCTTTTGTGACTCTGTCTTGTTTTCAGATGCAGCCATACTTACTGTTTAATCTATGCTTGGATGGGACGTCAGCCTAAATGAAATCTCAGATTGAGGATGACAAATCAAACATGAAAGCCTAGTGGTAAAGCATGATTAACTTCCTCATTCTTATGACGTCTCAGTACTTTGAGACACCAGAGAACACTGTAAGCTTCCCTTAACCCCTTAATGCCTTCTGTTTAATTAGAGGGAAAATTACACTAGCAATATCACTTTTATTGTTTTTCCTAGAAATGGGCTCAATATCTCAGTATGTCTACACGCCTATTAATTCCATGCCATGACCTGACTTAAGATACTTTGTAAAAATACATACAGAAAAATAAAAGGCAAAAAGTGGGAAAACGAGGCTATAGACAAAGTAGGAAAAACTTGATGAAGCATAACCTCAAAAGCAAAGTACTGTAAGGATTTTATAAAATATTGATCTCATTTTAAAGACTTTAAAATAATTAAAATACTTGTTAAAATAAAACAAAACCCTTTGCAAAAATTGATTTTCTAATTCAGAGCAAAAAAAGAAATACTCTCTATTCTGTATCATTTATAAATATTCCTTTCTTTATTGAGTATATTTTTGAATTTATTTATGGAAGAATTGAATGTAAAGAAATATATGATACACACAGTAAAACAGAAAAACCATTTTTTGTGTATTATTGTTATAAAATAAAATATTAGGTCTTAATGATAAAAACCAGCTTCCAGAGGTGTTTAAAATGTGTTTTCATCAAGTGCTGAGCTGAATACTTTTATACAACTGTGCCCAAGTATCTAAGCTCTGCCTTATACCTTTTGCAGTATTTCACACCAGCTCTTAAAAAAAAATCATTTTCCTTCAAACATGTTCAAGTGGAAAAAGTTATTTTAGGACAAAAATTTGGTTAGGCAGAACCATTGGTGACCTCTGATTTATTCTTGCGGAGAAATATTAGGGTAAGTCACATAAACGTATTTATGGTTTCTAGCAGACTGGATCATACAAGAAATGAGCCTCTATCATATTCATTCTGCTTTTTTTCTTGGTAGAAAATGAATGCTGGAAAAATAGAAAATTTGCCCTTTCAGTTAAAGAATAGCAATGACATGAAAGGCTTCTAGTCTGTGAAATATATTCTTTTATTTTCTTCATTTAATTTTCTTTTTCCTTTGACAGAGATTATACAGGGAAAACTATGAGAAGACGAAGGCAAAGAGCATGAATTACTGTGAGACCCCCAAATATCAACTTGATACTCTGCTGAAGAAGTTCAGTGAGGTTTGAGAGGCCACAGTTACCTCTGGGGTTTGAGGGCTTTCCTACAATTTGACAAATAACTGTCAATTTGAGTTATGTATGTTTTCTTCTTCAGGCTAAATATAAGGATTCATATGTACAGGATGTTTTGGGACATTATATAGGCAGCTTTGAAGACCCATATCAAATACACTGCATGAAAGTTTCAGCTCAAAACAGTGACGTAAGTTTGGAGACAGTTGTTCATGCTTCTCGGTGACATTGTCTGGGGGCAATAACAGTCATGATATGTTTTTGTTGTTCCTCATTACAGAAAAGTTACAAAGCAGAATATGAAGAAGATAAAGGGAAATGCTATTTCCCTCAGACAATAACTCAAGAATATGAAGCAATCAAGAAGCTAGACCAGTGTAAAGATGTAAGTCAGCTTGTGAATTCTTGCTATTGGGTTTGGGATTCTTGTGCCATCTAGTGGTAAATTTAGCAGGAGTTTAAATGTTAGCATCTAATGGTTAGCAGATATTAAAATTTAAATGTTATTTTTTGGGTAGAATTGGGGAACACAAAAATTACTGTGAAGAAGCCTATTTGCTACAAATAATTCCAGGTTTTATAAATCTTTATTTCCACTGATTTATATTTACATGGCTTTAGGGGAATGAGGGGACATGTTGATTTGTAAGAGGTAAGTGTTCATGCATTTAACAAATTTACCTAAGGGGCAAGCATGTACCAGGCACTGTCCTTGGTGCTGAGAAAGAATAGGGGACAAGTTGGGCTACCCCTTGTGAAGCGTGCATTTGAGAGGGAGAGACAGACAATAAACAAAGAGCACAGAAACAAGGAAGGTATCAGGCAATGATAAGAAACTAATGTAGAATGATGCTGCAAAATAAAAATGGGATGACCTGGGAGAGAGAGACTGGATCAGTACCGGAGACTGGGTGGTTGAGGAAGGTCTAAGTCAGCAATATATAGCCTTGCCAAGATCCAGGGAAGAGCAGCGGGAAGAACAGCCTAAGAAGAGACAAGCTCAGCATGTAAGGACTTGAAAGGATGAGGTGACTGAAACTGGGGTGGGGAAGGAAGGAGGGACAGTAGTAAGAGGTAAAATGGTAGGAGATGAAGGAGGGGATGGATTCTGTCCAGAACTGAATCTAAGTCCAGTGGAGATCCATTGGAGGGCTTTGGCAGGGGGGAAGTTTAATCTGGTTGCTGAATTGCAGCAGGGAGACCAGTTTAGAAGCAACTTCAGGAGAGAGAGATTAAGAAAGAGAGGAAGTGAGAACATATCATTCAAGTTTTCAGGAACAAAACAAACTATTTTTGGTTGGAAACTTTACATGCTATTCTGTATGTGAACAAGAATATAAAGATACATTATGAAATTTCATTAACGAACATCTTTTCTAGCATACCTACAAAGTTCATCCAGATAAGACCAAATTCACAGCCGTCACTGATACTCCTGTACTGTTGCAAGCCCAGCTCAACACGAAACAGCTTAGTGATGTAAGTGCCCTGATTAATGCAAGTGTGGGTGACCCAGAATGCTTTGCTTATTTGAGACGTAAGCATTTATATATTTCATCCTCATGGGCTCATCTATCATTCCAATAATGTCACTTTTCAAGATTTATTCAATAAAATGCAAATAAAGCTGCTAGATTGAATTGTAGCCTCAGGAAAAATGGAGTTAGACAATAGTAAAAAAATAATAATGCTTCAATAACTCACTGGTTTTTAGTGGGAATTTGCTCATTAGGATCTGTCACATACCAAAAATAATGCATACTAAAACTTCACGGCAACTTAAAGAACAACAACAGAAATACCCACTTGGCCAGGTAACAATGCAAGCTTTTCCCATCCCTGAGTTTGCTAACAAAGACTTTACAGAAAGAAAAAGAGCCCAGAAACAAGAAAGATGGCAGGCAATCATAAGAAAACTAATATTGGATGATGATACAGAACTAAAATCAGATGGTGTAGGAGAGAGTTACTGGGTAGGCACTTTGGATTAAGTGGTCAAGGAAGGTCAAAATAGAAGGGTCCAGCCAGGCAGCAGTGCTTCACAAATATTCATGTGTGTGTGAATCACCCAGTCACCCTGTGAAAACGCAGGCTATGGTTCAGTAGGCCAAGGGACCAATGGTCTGACTGGTAAGTTCCCAGGTGACACTGAGGTGCTGATTGGTAGACCCCACTTTGAGCAGCAAGGTGCAAACACAGCTAAATCCTGAGGAGTAGCACATGCTTCTCAAGACAGGGAAATGGAATATTCCACTTGCCCTATTATAAAATGAGTTTTAATAGCACTAATTAGCTCATGTGCAGCTGGTAAAGGAGAGAGCAGCATCAGTATAGTCCAGAAGACACAGTGGTTCTATGCAACATGTTAATATTTTGTGCCCAGATAAAGGACAGCTAAACATTAACATCACTGCCCCACCTGAACTTGGCAAGCTGCAGAGGAATGGGGTGCTATCTGTGGTGCCCAGGCACCACCCGCTCTTCTCATTGGCCTGGTGGGCTCTGTTTTGGAGATGCTTAATGCACAGTTCTCAATCTTGTGCATTTGCCTTTAACTCCAAAATTCAACAGCCTCATTCCCTCTTTACACTTTCTTCCTTCCTCCTAATGTCACTTTTTAAAAATTTCAAATGAAGTCTTGTATTTTATATCTTTAGTAAGAATTTATATATCTTCTTAACTGTGCTAGCATTTTATCTAGAATTATTATTGTTTTTGTCAGTGCTCTGATTACATAGATTCTGAGTGTTCGTGCTCTCAAGGCATATCCTAGGGGACAGTAAGACTCCCGTGTATACATCATGGCAGCATTTACGAAATAACAGCCCAAAGTTTGTTTATACCACAGTCCATGAAAGAGGGAGTGAGTCTGGGCTCCATGCTGGATTTTGACTGGATTGATGATTTCTTTGAAGCATTTTCTAATAATGACTTAGCTATATACACTCTCCTATGTAAAGTCTAGGAAATCCCTGTCCTGAACTGTTTGGCTATCCTTTACTGTTTTTCAGGTGAACTACAAGGCAAAACATGAAGGTGAGAAGTTCAAGTGCAACATACCAGCAGATGCTCCACAGTTTATACAACACAGAGTCAATGCCTATAACCTGAGCGATGTGAGTACCAGAGCCACAGAAACCCATGTCGATATATGCATGCAGAGGAAATGTTGTGGGTGCTTTAAAAAGACCAAATTAGGAGTTATGCAAATAAACAACCATTGAGATTGTTAGCAGAGCATTAAGTGGAGCGTCTAAGGCCTAAATTCTCTTAAGGCTCTTAGGTAGCCATCAGATATCATTCCCCACAGTCTCTGTTACAGTGAGAAACATTCTTTCAATCATCATGCTCCCTGCCCCTTCCCACATATGCTGATCCTTAAAGTTTTACAAGATCTCTCACATGTAAATGTTATACTTCACTTTCTGCA
Organism: Camelus dromedarius; assembly: GCF_036321535.1. Taxonomy (NCBI): domain Eukaryota; kingdom Metazoa; phylum Chordata; class Mammalia; order Artiodactyla; family Camelidae; genus Camelus; species Camelus dromedarius. Next base: position 31,230,640 of record NC_087439.1, on the reverse strand, counting down.
CATGGTTGTCGTTTTATATTATCCTTTGTACATCAAGATAGCAGAGTCTTTAGAAAGTTCCCAGAACATTGGAAAGGAATATATTACACTTTTGTGGTGGATGGGGAGAAGCTGGATGATACATAAATCAATAGCTACACTACTATTTGGTAAATATATTATTTATAGGTAAAATAAGTCTCCGTATACAGGTTCTCAGTCTGTTTTTAAATTTTTACTGAGTTCATCTGTGTTAGATGTTGTTCTTACCATTTTCATGCTGAAATTTTCCTGTCCAGAATATTTATAAGCATGACTGGGAGAAGACCAAAGCTAAGAAGTTCAACATTAAAGTGGACGCCATTCCCCTGCTGGCAGCCAAAGCCAACACAAAGAACACTAGTGATGTGAGTGTGGCCTGGGCACCTGGGCAGGGGGACCTGAGCGATGCTTCCTGATGAGTGGGATCTGGCACGTGTGATGTCTTTGCAGGTGATGTACAAGAAAGGCTATGAGAAAAGCAAAGGGAAGATGATTGGAGCCCTCAGCATTAATGATGATCCCAAGATGCTGCACTCTTTGAAGACGGCCAAAAACCAGAGTGATGTGAGTGCTTTTGTGACTCTGTCTTGTTTTCAAGACTATGTTCTAGTTAACACACCCAAGGATAGTGATGGGAAAGGGTTCCGTATCCATGGGCTCTCTCAGGTTCACAACAACAAGCAGCTGAGAAGAACTTTAGACGTAGACTGATTCCCAGGCTCTTGCACCTCTCATGATTGAGGAGGGAAATTAATGATTTGTATTTGATCTCCATTTCACTTTGAAAAACCTGTATGTTCATATTTAATAGAACATTGATTGTAATTCTCAATACCTTTTGGAAAAGATCAAGACATTTTGATATTTTCTAATTGAAAAATAACTTTTAAAATTATGATACACTGGAATTTGACACAGCATTGTAAAATGACTATAACTCAGTAAAAAAAATGTTTTAAAAAAGTGTATTTTGGAAGAAAATCATGAGTCAGAGATAAAAATCTAAGTTTAGCTAACATTACTCTTTATTAACTTTAGTAATTAATATTGGCCTAGGTCCAAGAAAAATATTCCATTGATTTTAGGCCCCTTTGAGAATCTGATAGATTTGGACCATCCCTTTAGAAAAATGGACTTTTTAAAATGACTTTTGCCTGACTTTCAGAGAATTCATGGATTCCCTAAGGATTATCTTTGGTCCATCTCCTTCCAGTTAAATATATTAGAAGGAAGATTACATTCTCTAGGAAAGCTAAAAGATCAGACTATTTGCAAAAGGAATTTGTACAGGAGATTTATGATACACACTTATACTTGATAGCTTGGGTCACTGTCTTTAGTTCTTACGTGATTACAGGGAGATCTAATGGGTTTAGAAGTTTCCTAAAGGCACTGGGTCTGAATTCTTCTCTCTGTTAGGGTAATTGGTGAGCAGACATGATGAAGCTGGGACTTTGACCTAATTAGCATCCTGTCTAACCATTCCAGAAAACCAGCCAATGAAAGTGCCTTCCGAGGCTCAGTCAGGACATTTGGTTTATAAGAACACTGTACACAGGGGCAGCTTTTCTCCTTTGAGGTCTTATAACTGCTCCAATCTGAAGCTTCTTTTAAATTGTTACCAAAATTAAACTTAGTATGAAAAAACCTTTGGGATTCTCAGTGGGGCTTATCTGTTGTCAAAAGTAGAATAGTCTGGTTGAAAAATCAGTAACTATTTAATTTAAAGATGACTTTAGAAACCTCAAGAAGTCAAGTGTACAGCTCTACTTATGAAGTAGTCATTTTACAAAATCAGAAGTATGAAATGATTGTCATATGATATTTGACAATTTAAAAAGTACTTTAGTGGAAAAACTCTTCAAAAGTTAGATTGCCTTAGTAGGAATAATACTAGTCAGTGGTCTTTGAAAAACCTTGTTTTAAAACAAAATAGTAACTGGCTGAAGCAGAAGCTGTGGCCCATTCCTGATATCTGACAGTTCCTCTTTGATCTAAGAAAAGATTTTAGAAGATCTGTCCATATATGAGTGGGGGCGGAGGAGCTTCAGTGATGTGGAATATATGATCAAATTTTAGGAAATAAATAACAAATCAGATGTTTGGGTTTGTTTCTCTAACTCATATTTATTGTCTATGAGAGATCTCAGTTCTTTTCTGGAAACCCATTGAAGATTCATGCTAATAAATGATAATGTTCTATTCACAGCATGAATATCGTAAAGACTATGAAAAGTCAAAAACTATCTACACGGCACCTCTTGATATGCTCCAAGTCACTCAAGCTAAGAAATCTCAGGCAATTGCCAGTGACGTGGACTATAAACACCCCTTACACAGTTATAGCTACCCTCCTGACAGCGTCAACGTGGACCTTGCCAAGAAGGCTTATGCACTGCAGAGTGATGTGAGTAGTCAGACTTTCTCTATTTCCTCTTTTTAAGGTAGAAACTGAAAAGAATTTCTTCTTTTTTTTTAATGGACCTACTGGGGATTGAACCCAGGACCTTATGCATTCTAAGCATGTGCTCTACCACTGAGCTATACCCCCCACCCTCCAAAAAGGATTTCTAAGCTGAGTGATATTTTTGGCAGTTCTCAGAAATGTCTGCATTGTCATCTGTATGTAGTAAGTATGTAATGGAATAATGATCCTTGGGGTCTATAAGTGCATACTATTTAGAGTTAGAGAGACCTGGGTCTGGCAGGCACACCATCACTGTTTCCTTTTGGGAAAGTTATCAGTGTTGCTGAGTTTAGAGTCCTCATTGTAAAATTGGAATAAAACAAAAGAATTGTTTTGAGTATTTAAATGCATTCAAAATACTCTTAGCACGGTGCCAGGCCCCGGTGAATTCTCAAAACCATGGTGATGTTATCATTATCACCACTATCATAATCATCACTATCATAATCACCACATTCATCGTTATCAGTATTTTTTGTATAGATTGCTATCTTATCCAAAAATAAAATGTCCTATTATTTAAAGCTGGGGTTTACAATAGCTGGGTTTTTTCTGCAGATCAGAACATCCTTGGGCACGTCAATTTATCTGAGCTACACAATTGAACACTTTATCCTAATAATTCTGTTTTTTTCAAATGATAAAATACATATAACATAAAATTTGCCATCTTTACCATTTTTAAGTGGACAGTTCAGTAGTAGTTAATTCCATTCACAGTGTTGTGCAACCAACCTCCAGAAATTTTTCATCTTGTAAAGCTGAAAACTTGGTACACATTAAGCAACTGCCCATTTCTTTTTCCTCTTTACTTTTTGTCTCTGAGTTGGACTACTCTAAAGACCTCATATAAATGGAATCATACAGTGTTTTTCTTTTTGTGACTGGCTTATTTCACTTAGCATAATGTCCTCAAGGTTCATCCATGTTGTAGTGTGTGTCAGAGTTTCCTTCCTTTTGTGGCTGAGTAATATTCCATTGTACGTGTCTACCACATTTGGTTTATCCATTTATCTGTCAGTGGACATTTGGGTTGCTTCCATCTTTTGGCTGTTGTGAATAATGCTACAATGAACATGGGCGTATGAATATCTTTGGGACCCTGCTTTCAATTCTTTTGAGTATATACCCAGAAGTAGAATCGCTAGATGGTACGGTAGTTCTATTTTTAATTTGGGGGAGGGGGGACCACTATACTATTTTCCACAGCAGCTACACAATTTTACATTCCCATCACTAATAATTCTATTTTACGCATTCTTATCTGTTTCATTTTGCTGTTCCTTCCTCCAAAAAGATCACAAGTTTTTCAAAGACAAGGAACCAAATGGTTTCTTGATTTTTCGTTCTAGTGAAAAGGTCCATACTAAAGAACAATGACTTGAATTTTGTATCTAGAATGTACATGTCAGGTATCACATATAGCCAGACAACTAGAGTAGCTAATTATTTTAATAGCATCAAGTAACTCCCCTAAGTAGGACCAATTCCAAATGATAACTGATCTCCATTAGCAAATTAATGAACATGACTATTTTAAAGGGCATTGTTAGCCAATGTAGAGACACTCCTAAACTGACCATTACACCTGAAGGGCAATGTGTGCAAACACTTAATACAAATAACAACTATCAAGTCTTATCTAATAGAAAGTGAGCAAAATTATCCACCTTCAGTATGACCTTCAGTCCTAATTTGACTATAGAAACAATATATTTAGTGTTCTAGTGAGAAAATATCTCACATTTGATAGTCTGAATATAACAATTTCACTTATTCTTTGAATTTAGCATTTCTTGATTGGAATTATAATTCCACATACTTTGGAAATAAGGATGAAGTGGAATACATGCCAACTAGAATGAACAGTGAAAACCTAAGGACCGTTAAAATCTCTCCCCAAGGAAATGTTTAAACTAACCTTAATGTCTGGAGTAAGGAAAGTGGTCAGAAATCTTAAAAGCATTCTCTTGGGTAAATTGTTAATAATTTTACAAATATGGATGATGTTGAGTAAAGAAATGTAACCTTTCTCTTGGTGTTTTAGGTGGAATACAAAGCTGACTACAACAGCTGGATGAAAGGGTGTGGCTGGGTACCTTTTGGGTCCTTAGAAATGGAAAAGGCAAAGCGAGCTTCAGACATTCTGAATGAGGTAAAGCCATCATGTCTCTGAGAGTCAGAGACAGATTTGTGAAGGTGTCGTGTTAAACCACCCCCCCAAACCGTGGGAAGTGCATCCTTCACTGGTTCATTCTCTAAAATTATTGCTGAAGTAAACAAACAAACAAACAAACAAAAAACCAACCAAATTTATCAAGTGCATGAATTATCTGTAGATAAGCATACCTCTTTACATCACCGAAGTCATTTAAGTTAACCAATCATGATAGAAATATTTTAACAACTTTATTGAGGTATAATTTGCATACCAGAAGATTCATGTATTTCACCTTGACAAGTTTTAATAAATTCATACAGTTGTATAGCCATCCCCACAACTGAATTTTAAGATGCCACTAGTACCCCAAAAAGTTTCCTCAAAAAAATTCCCACTCCCATTTTCAACCCCAGGCAACCATTAGTCTGCTTTCTGTCTCTATAATTTTGCCTTTTCTAGAAATTTCTTTTGTATCAAGATTCTTTCACTTAGCATAATGTTTTTGAGATTCATCATATTTCTACATGTACCTGTAATACATTCCTTTTCATTAGTGAATAGTATTCTTTTGTATGGCAATATCACATTTTGGTTGTTCAGTTGGTGGGCATGTGGATTTTTCCAATATTTGGCAATTGTGAATAATGCATATAATGACTATTATAGAAATTTTCTTTGAAGTATTATATGCCCTATGCTATATTCACAATGACTTTGAATTAGTGGATAAGTTATCATTCAGTCTAAGGAAGAAAACAATGGTGATCTTGGGGCTCTTAAAACAGTCCCTCCTCTGACAACAACTGAACATCCCCACTACTATCAGGTGACTCCACCATCCAGGAAGTTAGACGACATAAAGGAGGGTCAGAGGTCACTTTCTCTACTCCAGAGATCTTTCAGAAAAAGTCTTCTGGGTTGGTAGTGTTGAGAAGTCTGATGTTGGAAGAGGAATGCTGCTCTGTACACAAAAGAGGGGTGTATAATATGCACAGAGGAAGAGAACAAGGAGAAGAATATAGGAGTACGAGTAGCTCATGTCACCAGCTCCCAGCTGAGACATCTACTGTCGCCTCTCCTGTATCTCCTCAGTACTTTAATGAGAACTTACATACTAACCACATTAAGGCTTGCAAAGCAACAGTCCTCCCCTTCTTATTAATAATCCATAGCTGTTGCCCACCCTAGTTCTCCAGTTCTCCTCCCTCAACAGGACAACTTCAGTTGCTGATGGGGTGACAGGGAAAATGACATCCCTGGGAGCTTGTTAGTGTCATGCAAAGTCCTTGTGTGCTTTTCTGTTAATCCTTTAGAAAACTTGGTGATGTTTTAGGATTCTGCTGAGCTGACGGTACCCTCTTTCACATCATAAGCAAGAAATTAGGAGAGTAACGTCTGGTTCCTGAAAGTTGTATTGGTCTGTACTACCCCAAACAATCCAAAATTAAAACAGTTTTTTAAAATGCTGGCTTTTGTATTGTATTCATCTTTTCCCCCCAAGCCAATAAAGAAGCTAGTAGTTTTACATTTTAAAATCAGGAAAAATTCTTGTCCCTCCAAAATAAATTTAAAAGATTTTGATATATTAGTCTTTGGTGAAAGTAATTTTTTTTTCTTTTTAATTCACCAAACAGAAGAAATACCGCCAACATCCAGACACTCTCAAGTTTACTTCGATTGAAGATGCTCCGATTATAGTACAGTCAAAAATTAACCAGGCCCAGAGGAGTGATGTAAGTGTTAATTCTCTCTGTATTTTGATGAATGTTAACTAATACAAGTACGTTTGTATTCCAAATGTAATGATCACCTGGACTTACTATATGCTGTCTAAAGAGACTCAGTTATATGAACAACTGTGTAATTCCCCAGCTTTTCATTAATAAAGCACACCTAGGTCATTTCTTTAGAAGATTATGTTTATTGTGCTGACTGTCCTGTTAGTGACTGGGCGCTGCTTTCCAAGGAAAAGGTAAGAGAGGCTTTTCTTGATGACCAGAAACACAAGCCTATTTCTAGGAAAGATCAGGAAAGTGAATATAGGCACTGCATCTCATGGAGGAGTTACGTTTTAAGTCAGAGCTGAGATAAAAATGTGTTTAGTAAAAACTACCCCTAAGTCCCTTTAATCTCCCATAAAGTATAATGTAGGTAGTTGGTGAATCCCCCCCTGGTAACTTTTCCTATGCTCAGGAAAGCATCTGCAGGTTAACATTGTCATTGGGTCACCTCCCTGGGCTGTTAGGTAGGTCCCCCTACCTAAGCCTGGAGGTTCTTAGGGCATACCGAGGGACTTTTGCCAAGGCTGGACCCGCACTAAGATCAGACCCTATGCAATTGTGTAAGAGACCTTAAATGCCTACAGATATTTTCAGGTGAATATGGGGTTGGCATAGAGAATGTCTTCCATAAAAAACACCTCTGTGCCACGTGATCTGCTCTGAAATTATTTTCCTGTGCCATTAAACCCTTTCCCATACTTTATTTATCTGTTTGTTGGTTTATGCATTTTTTTCTCTTCCAGGTCGCCTACAAAGCCAAAGGAGAGAAAATTATTCACAAATACAGCCTGCCGGCAGACCTGCCCCAATTCATTCAGGCTAAAGTGAATGCCTACAATATCAGTGAGGTGTGCACGTGGGCTCAGATGCTCATTGAGGGCTAAACCTTTTCTAAGTGTGGTCTGAGTTATATTCAAATGACATTTTTTCTTTCAGAATATATACAAAGCAGACTTGAAAGATTTGAGCAAGAAGGGATATGACCTGAGAACTGATGCAATTCCCATTAAAGCCGCCAAAGCTGCCCGGCAGGCGGCCAGTGACGTAAGTCCAGCTAGTGGTCACTTGTTTGTAACCAGAAAATGTGGGCAGGTGGGCTTGCTATCAAGAAGTCACCATGTGTGCTGACCCTGACTGGAGGCAGGTCAAGCTGAAACTGTTTGGAAACAGACCTGAATTTTCATAGGGATAAGGATTTGCCTAACCTTTTCTAATATGTTCTGATAATCAAGCCCCCTAATTTAAAATTCTCATCTGTATTTCTGCAGGACATAATAATTCATATTAATCCTTTTGCAGAAATAAAGAAGTTACTTGCTATCTAAGTCATAATAACCTCCTGATGGCAGACGTTTATCTCAAAGCTGGCTTAATTTATAGGAAACCCCTCATTCCTTAGCTCTGTTTTTACTTCATTGCTTCTGTAGACTGATGAGTGGACTTCAAGTGTCAGAGCCCCTAAGAGTCAGTCATTAGGATCCATTAAAGTTGAGACTTTTGTTTCTTTTCCTATCTTGCTTCAACTCAGATGTGAATGGAAGTCACTTTGCTCTTTGAGATTTAAATAAAATTGACTCAAGACCCCTCCTGTTGTCCTGTAGGAAGTGGGATGCCTTCCCCTTCATTGCTGCGCAGTCTCTGAGGTTTTCATTTTTTTGATCAACTCTGGCTCCACAGTGGTTTTGCTCTGGCTCACCTGGGCTCTCTTCCCCTGGATTTACTCCTCTCTCTGCTCCATATGATCCAGAGATGGAACACAGTCCCTTCCTTTTGGCTTCCCTCACACATCCTAAGCACAACTTTATAGATTGTTTGAAATGACATTGACATTGCAACAATGTAAATACATTACAATTGAATAATAAGTGTCTGCCATCCTAAAAGCCCTGCTCCAGAATTTCTCACTGATACCCTTTCTCTGTGGGTCCCCCTCTAGCCACCCAACCCTGACATGCACACAGACCTTCCCTCACATTCCTGCTTCTCACTTTCCTGGACTTCTTCCCAGGTTTCCCCAAGAAAGTTCAGTTCTCCCCATTTTATTGTTCAGAGCCAATTGGTGTTACACACTACTGGTCTTGGCTCTCCCTCTGAATATCCAAAGATTCATTAAAATTGTACTATTGCTACTAAAATTCTTCTCCCTCCTCTCCCTCCTCTCCCTCCTCTCCCTCCTCTCCCTCCTCTCCCTCCTCTCCCTCCTCTCCCTCCTTCTCCCCCTCCTCCTCCCCCTCCTCTTCCCCCTCGCCCTCCCCCTCCTCCTCTTCTCCTCCTTCTTCTCCTCCTCCTCCTCCTTCCTCCCTCCTTCCTTCTTCCTTCTTATCCTCCTCCCCTTCCCCCCTCTTCCCCCTCTTCCTCCTCCTCCCACCACCACCACCAATAAAATAGCCAGCTATTTGGCTTTAGAAGCACAATGTAATTGGTCATTTGGCTTTATCATTGTCTAAAATGGAAAGGAACTTATTTTACTTTGTCACTGATATGAATTATAGTAACATCCCCACCCCAATCTCTATCATAGCAGAAGCAACTGCAGACAACCAAATGGGCTCTAAATAACATTTAATTTTACCAGGCTACATTTTAAACATATACAAGCAAATATCTAATTGATTATTAAAGTAATTTCTAGGAAGTTCAGTTGCCTCAAATACATCTCATTGTTTGGTAAAATCTTCATAACTACATTAAAAAGTATGCCCACTTTTGTTCCCAATAGGTTCATTACAAAAAAGATTATGAAAAAGCCAAAGGGAAAATGATTGGCTTCCAAAGCCTCCAGGATGATCCTAAACTGGTTCATTATATGAATGTGGCCAAGAGACAGTCGGACCGAGAGTATAAAAAAGACTATGAGAAGACAAAGACCAAACACAACACGCCCCATGATATGTTCAACGTTGTGGCAGCTAAGAAGGCTCAAGATGTCGCCAGCAATGTCAACTATAAGCATTTGCTCCATCATTACACCTACCTGCCTGACGCCATGGACCTGGAGTTGTGTAAAAACATGATGCACATACAGAGTGATGTAAGTGGCCATTACTCTACAGGATGGTCCCCCTGTAAGGCGTGTGAGAACCTGTGTGAGCGAGCACCCACCACCTGGGGCACTCACTCCTCTCTTCCCCTTTTGCTGTAGAATGCCTATAAGGAAGACTACAACACCTGGATGAAAGGCATCGGTTGGATACCTCTTGGCAGTCTGGAGGCAGAAAAAGTTAAAAAGGCGGGTGATGCCCTGAATGAAAAGAAGTACAGGCAACATCCAGATACCCTCAAATTTACCAGCATCGTGGACTCCCCAGTTATGGTCCAGGCAAAACAGAATACACAGCAAGTCAGTGATGTGAGTGCAAAAAGACAAAGGGTGCAAATGATGGAGGGAGGCTTAACAAATCATTTTTATTCTCTGAGCCAATATCTTTTCCTTTTAAAATTATTACTGTATTTTATTTAAAAATAATAACTACAATTATTTTTAATGTGGGTACAACATTTCCTTTGTCTTCTATCTTGCTTTTTACCTTCTTTTTTAAAATATCTTCCTTTTTAACTGCCTGGAAATACTGTGTTATTGGATAAATGTGGCACAGTGCAAAAAGTTCTACCCTAGTACTACACACACACAAGCAAAACTTAAGCTTAAATCCTAGACACCTTATTGCAGCAAATTCACCATATTCAATTCTGCATTAAGTTGCTCATATTTACTTTTCATATATGAAATATTAATACAGGGAAATACACATGAAATACAATTTTGCTCCTCAGAATCATCATTCATGATTATTATAGAGACCTTTCTTTACTTATGTCTTGGTGGAGATTAGTATATTGTTTGCCTGCCTACTATATTGATTAGTATATTGTTAGTATATTGTTTCCCTGAGCAGTGTCTAAATGGCTAATGTCAGGTCTAAAGGAAAGTTTGGTGTATGGAAGAGTTAAAGGGACTTCAAAAGCATTCATTCATTAATTCATTGAATGAATGTTTTTAAATACCTTCCATGTGCCAGGCGCACTGTATTATGTGCTGATGGGATCAAGATGAAATAGATGAGGATGAGTGTGATATAGGGTAAAAGGAAGTTAGAGGAACGAGAATAAGACAAAGGCATGGGCAGAAACAGCATGGCCACTTGGAGAGCTGAATGCTACAGGAGAGGCTTGTGCTAAGTACAGGGGAGGGGCTTGCTGCCTGCCAGAGCTTCCCTGGCAAGTAAGGGAAGGCCACATCCCTGGCAAAAGGAAAAACATAATGATGACCAAGAAATAATGAATGGAAGGATAGTGAAGGATGAAGGATTACAACCCAACCGTTGAGGGGTTTGCATGCTCATTTATACTCTGGATATTACGGGGGAGGTAAGGGGAAGCACTGAAGATTTTTAATCCATGGAGTTGCATGATAAGGTCTGTTTTAAAAGATAACTAGCAAAAAGTCCGGAGACTATATTGGAGAGGGGAAGAGATTGAAGGCAAGGAAGTGAATTAGGAAGCTGTTACAGAAATTCAACAGAAGCCTTATTTGGACTTAACTCGGGCAGTAGCAGTGAGAAGGGAGATGTTTAGCAGGTAAAGTTACGAGATTCTATAAATGCTTAGAGATGGTTTCTAAAGGCAGTGAAGTGAAGATAGCTCTTGGACTCCTAGAAGAAATTATTCAGTGTTTGGGGGTTCATTTAGTTATCAGCCATTTCAGATTTTACTTGTGATACATACACACCAGTTTACATATGATGTTCCATCTAGGGAGATGGAGAGATATAAGGCAAATGACAATCAAGAGACTGAAAAATCTACTTGGGATTTCAATTCTATTTTAGTTTTAGAAATTAAGCAATTTCTTTCTTTTTCATTAACAAGAGGAGGATACAATATGATTTCTACTTCATGCACTCTGATATCTTTCAGACAACTTTAAAATAACAAAATAGAGTAAATATGAAATGATAAACCTTTTATGTATGCTGGATTTACATATGAGCACCTTCATATCATGAGGAAATTATTGTGTGCGTCTACTGATACAATTATAATTGGAAAGTTTTTAGCAGAATTGAAAGACTCATTCTAACTACCATTTTCCCTCTAAAACTAAGAAATTAAAACAAACAGACAAAATCTCCAAGATTTTATGAACTATTTACTCCACTAGCAAAAAATGAACTTTTTGGCTTTGGTGAATTCTGTTACTCATGCTAAGGTTTCATATTTGAACTCATTTTTTATTCATCTCTGGCAAGCAATGATTTCTATTTTCTTAAGGATTTTTTTTCTCTCTTTCAGTACTGAGCTGTTGGGTCTTCCTAAATATAATGAGATTCTTGAGTTTCTTAAAGTAGGAAAATGCCTTTGATAATTCTAAACAATAGAAATAGTGGGGGATTCTGCTAGGAATAGCTCCTTTAAGCGTGTAATTAGTGTATTTTCCTTTTTCTACCACCCATGGTGCATTTTATTTTTGTGACTGTGCGTTGCAGGTCTTATACAAAGCTAAAGGCGAAGATGTGAAACATAAATATACTATGAGTCCTGATCTTCCTCAGTTTCTCCAGGCCAAGTGCAATGCTTACAATATAAGTGATGTAAGTAGGGGATTTGATGGGGTGTGAAATCCAGACCTGATGATAGAATAATAGAATTTTGAAAGATAATGGGGTTTTGATAATTACTTAGGTCCGTTTTCCACAGAGCCCCAATTACAGCACATCCCATGCGGGTGGTTCTGTGCCCTGTGGGCTGGCCTTTTCAAGTATAGGACAGCTCTAAAGGGTATAGCATTCTTCTTTGTGTAGAGCTCAACCTCTATTACCCTAGTTTTCCTAGTTTTACTCATGGAGGCAGTTTTTATCCCCCAGAAAAATAAGAATAAATAAAGCCCCCCCCCCTTTTTAAAACAACAACCTTAAGATCTCTAAAGCTAACCACCAGGTCTTCCCTTGACCTTCCTTTTATAAGACAGAACAACTTCATTTTCTCCAGTTGGTCCTCACATACCATGGTTTCCAAAACCTTTATTTCTCTCCTCTGGATGCACTCCAGTTTCTCAATATCCCTCTTCAGTGTGTGCCCAGATTGGAGTTGGGTGAATGACTAGTGCCGATTTTAATGATTTCATGCTACACAAAGTGTGACATTTTGCTAACATGACTTTTTTTTTTAATTGAAGTACAGTTGATTTACAAGTAATGTGATTTCTTAAAACAGTGTGTGCTATAGGAGATTCTTTTAGCTTATATTTGGAAAAGAACAAAATCCCAGCAGCTGAGGAATCACCTCAGCTGATTACTCCACAGCATGCTGACATCCTTTCTCCTTTTCCATCCCAGGTCTGTTATAAACGAGACTGGCATGATTTAATAGCCAAGGGCAACAACGTGCTCGGTGATGCTATACCCATCACTGCAGCTAAAGCATCAAGAAACATTGCCAGTGATGTGAGTAAAAGCTTTAGGAGAAATCTGGGTGATTGCCTTTTTAAAAAGTAATCAAATGTGTGCTTGTTTAAGTGATACCACATTGAAAACAATACATTGAATTAATGACTTTCAAATTTTCCACAAAATTTTGTTTTGAAAACCTGTCACTATCTCAATGTTTTGTGATTCTTTTCAGTTGACCCCAGTTGGTAGAGCTGTCATAAATCAGACAGCGGTTTTCTCCCCTGATTCATAGCACAAATTACCTTCCCTGACACATTTCCATGACAGCCCACATTTATTTTCAGGGAGAACACCCTGACTGACACTAACACGTTAAATTCAGATAACTGGCTGCATTATAATTGCATTAAGAAGATTGAAAAGACATTATGTAAAATGTACAGATTTTATAAACCAAATGGGAAAAAGCCTACTTTTCTAGAATGTAATTTTGACTTATGTAAATTGATGCCCATTTCATCTGTTACAGAAAAAGTAGACACTTACACTTCACCCATCATTGAAAAACAAAATTTTCAAAAGTATGCATACCCTGTAAATTTCAACATCACACACTATTCCAGGGGCTACAACCTTGGTTTGAGAAAAGAGAAGGGAAAAACCACCTATGTGTACAGACCATGTGGAAGATATGAGTATAAGAATTCTACAGTCTTCCATGTAGGGATGGTGCTGAAAACGTGTTCCTCAAAGCTTTGCACGTCACTATGTAATACATTTCTAGGTTAAGGAGGAAGTGACAGCCTGAAATATGACATTTTCTTTTTGTTTGTTTGTTTTTTGCCCTTACATGGAACTTTTCCTAATATGCCTAGAAATACTTCGTAATTCTTCTGCCTGCTAAACTCTTGTTTATAAATTGGTGCTTGAATGGCAGGAGCAGAGAGTCTGCAGAATTTGTGTGGATTTGAATTCTCTTATATAAAAGTGGAGGTTTTGATCTGTTACCAACTGTATAGTTCAGTCCACACCCCATTGCTGACTTCAGCAGTGAGAGACCTTGGAGAGCAGAGCTTCTACAGTCAGGTTTTTACTGATGGGGAAAGCCCTCAGTGGTTCCTGACCTTACTATGTAGTTCCCTTAGTTCTTCTGCAGGTGCTTCAGCAGTGAGCTTGGAGAGCAGCTGCTGAGAGCTGGGGTTCGATGCAAGCCCAGCTACCTGCCCATGCAGCATCCAAGTTGACGCCACTTGAAAAGAAGAGGGTTTTTGTCTTAGCCATATTAGGTCAAGCTGAGGCAACAAACATAGTAATATTTTCCATCCCCTACCCTAAGGAAACCCGAGTATAAATGTCTTGCATGTAGAGTTCTTTAGAGTTTATCCTGCATCTGCTGTGCACTTATCACTGGGCCAAGCAGAACAGAAAATGAACGGTTTTCTCAATAATTTCTAGTATTCTATGATGTGAAATAACATATTGGATTAGGAAAATTCACATCCCTGGAAAATCAAGAGATGTCGGTCTTTTTTTGAAATATGTCATGTTTATACTAAGTATGAAAATTCAGTTGGCTTTTAAAGTTCTAATTGCAAGTCATCTAGAGGATTCATAGCAAAGAAAAGAAACTGGTCCTGAATTTATCATGATGCCCATTTGTAACCTGGCAGTGCTGGAAATAAATGCTTCCACTCTAAACTTCCTGGGGTTGAGGGACAGGGGTGTGGTTTGCATTTCTTGTACAATCTTTCAGTAAGTCACAGTATTCTGAATGCTTTTGTGTATGAATAGAGTTGCTTCACCTAATGTTCCCAATGCCTAGGACTTTGCTAACTTAATTCTGCCTCTGCAGTATAAATACAAGGAAGCTTATGAGAAGGCAAAGGGAAAGCAAGTGGGTTTTAGAAGCCTCCAGGATGATCCCAAGCTGGTGCACTATATGAATGTGGCAAAGTTGCAGTCCGATCATGAATACAAGAAGAACTATGAAAACACCAAAACCAGCTACCATACCCCCAGGGACATGGTTAGCATTACAGCTGCGAAGATGGCCCAGGATGTTGCCACCAATGTCAACTACAAGCAGCCGATACATCATTACACATACCTACCTGATGCCCTGAGTCTTGAGCATGCCAGGAACATGAATCAAATTCAGAGTGAAGTGAGTATATATAACATAATGGAGCCAGAGATGTTGGCACCAAAGGGGTGATCATTTCTTCCTATTTTAGCAGACTTCACAATACAATAAGATTTTTTTTAAAAAATGTACTTTAAAATAAACAATCATCACTGAAAGTCTTGGTAGACAAGCTGTGTCTTACGGGCTTTCTGTGCTCCTGTTGTAGTCATTGATACGGTCTTTATTAACTTATGGATCAGAGATAAAGCCATATTCCACTAAGTGCATAAGCCACCTTGGTTCTCAACAAGAGGAAATGGTTGCTTCTGGTAGGTCTGCTTCAACTGTGATACATATAATGTGAAATAGGAGCATTCTCTATTCTTTCTGAACTAAGTAAATTTCTTTTTTTTTAACTGAAGTTCACACTCTCATGCATGTAAATCTAAGTAATGAGTCATCTAAAATGAACCAGGAAGGCATTGTGATTGCAGCATGACTCATGGAGAGCTGCATGGGGAGGGTGTTCAATATTCAGGGCATTTCCTACTGCAGAAGCCAGATTTTTGTAAGAATCATCCTTGTTAAAGGGAAGAAATGGTGTTCATTTATTGTTGCTCAATGAAAATGTCTCTCTCCAACTGAGATGGAATAGCCTAGGTGGACAGCATAGGTGAAATTCAAAGGTTATAGAGTTTCTAGTGAAATCAAAAGGAAAGCCCAATTTATTGTCAAAAGAGATACATTTATTTTTCAGCAGTACCTATGGGAATATGTGGCCTAGATTCTGTCCTAGAATGTATAATGCACTCTAACAACAAAACAGCTTTCTCTTATGATCAAATTCTGGGTAAGAATCTTGGTGACAGATAAAGCCAAAAGCTCTGGTACAGACACAGGCATGCTCCTCATTCCCTCTCGATAGAATTGCAGACTTCAGACACATCCCTTGAGTATGCTCTTGGATATCTCCTCAAATGAGATTACTCTTTTACAGAATGTATATAAAGACGAGTACAACAACTTCTTCAAGGGCATTGGCTGGATCCCTCTCGGATCTCTGGAGGTTGAGAAGGCCAAGAAAGCAGGCAATGCACTAAATGAGAGAAAGTACCGACAGCACCCGGACACCATCAAGTTCACAAGTGTGCCCGATTCCATGGGCATGGTTTTGGCTCAGCACAACACAAAGCAGCTAAGTGATGTAAGTGGTTTCCCTTCAAAAGGTTTTGTCCATGAGTAGCTCCCATGACCCAGGCACTCCACCATCCTTCTTAATTTGGTTCATGAGAGTGCATCTATGTTAGCAAATCGACTGCTTTCAGAGGTATATTCAAAAGGTTTTACTTTTGAAGCAACTTGGAACTTAAGGAGAACAGGGAGGGGAGAAGGAAGATGTTCCAAGTTTGCTTTATTTTCCAGATGTGGAAAGTCTGTGTTATTCATAAGCAGATCCCTACATTATACACATGAAATAAAATTACTATTGTCATCTGTGACTTTGAACTGTAGGCCAAGGTATTTATTGCTCTGAGTTGCAAGAGTTCTACTTAACTACATGAAGAGATGGCATAGTATCCTAATCCCCTTGCAAAATAAATAGCCCAATATTCTGAGAGAGACCTCTGAGGAGGAGTTAAGCAGTTTACTTTCAGAATCACCTTTCTGAGCCCAGCTCTGTCTGGACCGTTTTTCTTAGTCACAGGTATTACAATGCTCAGTTCTTCACCTCACTTGGTAATTTCAGAGTTCTGTTAAGATCCCTCCACCAGAAAGAGAGTGGTAAATAAAGAGCAAAGAAGAGAAGACTTTTCTGGGTTTCTAGCCCCACATATTCAAAAGTGGAGAATGCATTCTTTCGCTCAGATCTGGGGATTATCTGTGGATTTCATTTCTCAGACCAGTCTGACATTACCACAAATGTTTCAAGATTAATTCTATTCTAGTGGTACTAAATGGTGTAAAATCTAATTTCTTTTGCACTGACTGAGGTGTCACTTCTTGTATTTTTCCAGTTAGGAAAACCCTACCCTCACAATACTAAGTTTTCCTCTTCCCAGTAAATGCCATCAGTGTCTACCTGGTTATTACCTGGCTACTCAAGCCCGAAAGGGGGGAGTCACCACTAACACCTCCCTGTGTGAACCCTCACGTGCAATACATCCCCTGAGTTAGCTTTCCCAATCTCACAGCCATCCTGTTGGAGCACTTCTCTGTCTTTCAGCTGCCACCAACCCCAACTCCAGCTTTTATATCTCTCACGTGGACAACTACAGTAATCTGTTATCTGGACTTCCTGCCTGGGGTCACACACGACAACCAAAAAGACTATCTTAAAACATAAATCACGTCTCTCTTATACTTAAAACCCCCTAGTAACTTCTCCTTGAACTTAAAATAAAATCTCAACTTGTTAACTTGGTTGACAGGGCCCTCAGCTCTGTGGCCTACTCTCCCTCCTGTCTAATCCCCCCAGGACCCCCTCAGCTCATTCCAGCCCTTGACTGGGCTGCCTTCAGTCCCTCAAGCTGGCCACGTGCTTCCCATGCCCAGGACCCTGAATGCTCTTCTTCTGCCATGACCTCTCTCCTTTCTTCAAGTTTGGGCATAAATGTACCCTTTTGGAAAGCCTTTGCTGACCCCCTTAAGTGATTTAATTTACAACACATCACCAATTCTAGTTCTGTCTTACAGTTTACAGGTTTATTCTGTCTCCTCTATTGGACTATAAGCTCCAAGAGGATGAGTCTGCCTTTTTATCACTTCAAAGACAAAACCTACCACCCTGCCTATTGGCCCCCAGTGCTGCCCAATAAATATGGGTGGAATGAGTGAATGGCTATGTCTACTAACACTCCCTCTGTGTGATCGTGTAGGTGTTTGCCTTGTAAGTGGAAAAGCACAAACAATAGCCATCCTTTTTAAAGAAATGTGTGCTTGATGAAGCTTTCATTATGTCAGCTCATGCGATTTGCACGCCGCCTCCTTTATTTTCAGTTGAACTACAAGGTGGAAGGAGAGAAAGTGAAGCACAAGTACACGATGGACCCCGATGTGCCTCAGTTTATTCAAGCCAGGGTCAATGCCTTCAACATAAGTGATGTGAGTATTTGGCCTAGTGGCAGTCTAGTATTGCTTACATGGGCTTCTCCTTTCCAGTTCTGGGTAACTCTAGCACTGGGGAATTTTAGGGGGAGCAAACAGTGTGGACCCTTTGAGTCTTGCTGGAAGGAGGTCATTGAGAGGATGTGGCTGCCATGTGACTCTGGAGCTGGACCCGGGAAACTCAGGCTCCTCACCCACTCCTCTGTCCTTGGAATGTATGTTCTGCCCACTGTTCCCTCAGTGAGAGCTATTTTCAAGGACGCAGCCTTGAGAGAGCAATGTGTTGTTGAAACCATCTGGACGGTATATGTTACTGAACTCAGCTAAGGCCTAAATAAACTTGTAAGGTTCTGGTGGGCAGGTGTGGATATCTACTTGTCTTGTGACTGCCCAAGACAAGCCTCGTATGTAAGTTCCTTTGTTTATTAAACCTGCCACCTATCAGTTGGGAGTGCTCTGCCTCTTTCTTCATTCTCTCCTTGCCCTCCACATACAGGGAGCCAGTTTGCAAACCAACAGTCTCCAAATTGGATCCTTATCATAGAATATGAGACTGGAGGCTACCATACATTTTGCTTAATGCATACTTTTCTCAACTGTAGGCTATGACTTGTTAGTGGGTTATAAATCAATCTAGTAGGTTGTATTCCATTTTTTAAAAAGTGAAACAAAATGGAATAGACAAGACTGAAAAACACAGGAGGGCATAGTCTGTAGTAAGGGTAAGTATTGCTATTTCTATAACTTCTGTTTCAGTTACTTGTTAAAATTCTAAGCTTCTAAGAAAGTTTGCAGTAGTTTTCTTCAGAAACTTTTTTTGTATGCGACTAGCATCTCTCTCAGGTAGTCTAGATATGTAACTGGTGGCAATGTTTAAATTTACTCTTATGAATTATTTCCTTTTGCTTTTAAAGCAAATTTGGAAATTCTAATTTAAACATGTAATCAAACCTGGATAAAATTGTTTATTTTCTAAAAGATTACTTAGTCATTTTTCCAAACATTTTAGGCTCTCTTTTATCTCTAGATAAACATTTTCTTTTAGTACTTACTTCTATTCTTTTGGTTTATTTAAAAGTTTTCCCTTCTTTTGTAAGTAATATTTAAACATTAAGATTAATTAAAGCTGGGTGGTACCATATCTGAATTTAAAATTTTAGTATCCACATCTTTCTGTAAGTTTAAAATGCTTTATTACAAAAAATGCAAGAACATAAAAGCATTACATGCTTATTATAGAAAAGTTGGAAAATACAGAAAATTATGAAAAAATTAAAATCTTATGTTATCCCACATTCAACGCATTACCTTTCCATTGCTTTTTTATGCAAACATATTCACTTTTAAAGCAGTTGAGATCAATACTGTATATATAGTTTACTGATTTTTTTAAAAAAAGAATCTAATAGATTCCAAAAAGATAAGCTAAGAATGCTAACTCTGAATTCTTTTAGTAGAAAGGGATATATTATGACATATTTTATAATAAAGATTTTTGCATCCTATTTTATTCCTCTTTTAATTATGTCTAATAATAAAATAATCTTTCCTTTTTTCCAAGGCTCATTATAAGGCAGACTGGAAGAAAACTCTCACTAAGGGCTATGATTTGAGACCAGATGCCATTCCAATTGTTGCTGCAAAAAGTTCAAGGAATATTGCTAGTGATGTAAGTCTAATTTGAAAATAGTAAACCCTCTTTATATTTTAAAAACCTTTACATGATGTATGAGGTTATATGAGCTATGTTAGGAAGGAAATAAGATTATAATATAAAAATATTTCCTAATATGTTATGTACCAATAATTTTTTTTTACATGGCTTCACTTAAAAATATTTAAAAACTCAATACAGTTATCAGAAAGAATTCTTTTTTTTAAACTGTGAAATACTTGGAATTCTCATTAGTATTATTATGAAATTAAAAACTGCTTTTCATTTGGATTCCATCAAGAAAAAAAGCCTTAGTGTACTAAAATCAAAAAAGTCTCCCAGTATTTTATAAGAATATAATTTTTTAATAATATAATTTCCACAAAGAAAAAAAATCTGGTGAACTATGGAAAACCAGAAAGAATTATGAATTAACTGACAGTATTTTAGTCACTTACCTGCTTACTTACTTACTTAAATAATGAATTACTTTTACAAATTAAGTTATATTTTCTATATGAATTGATATAATACCTTGACAGAGTAGAAACTCATTCAGAGTTGAATACATTAATTTTTTTTTTGTTTAGTGGGGAGGTAATTAGATTTACTTATTTATTTATTTTTAGAGGAGGTACTGGGTATTGAACCCAGGACCTTGTGCATGCTAAGCACATGTTCTACCACTTGAGCTACACTCTCCTCCCTCAATAAACTAATTTTTATAATGGCTTTGCTGACGTTTACTCAGGGTTATGCTAATACTTTATAAGGAAATGCAAATTAATAATGGAAACGGATAATATAGATACACCAAATCCTTAATAAACTTTTCAAGAACTTTTGAACAAATTCAAAGAATCTACTTAGGAATAATTGAGATATAAACTACAGTTTATTCCATTCTTATCCCCAGAGCAGATCTCAAGACCATCCATTGGAAATATTTTGCTCATTTATTTAAAAATACAAAAAAACACTAGATGTTACCAAGATTTAGACTGAATTTGGCTATTGCTTAATATGTGATAGAAATTCAGTTCAACACTTTAGTATTTCCTACAACTTACCTCATTAAACTTCTGTCTGCTCTTCTTTTTCACATAGTTCAAATATAAGGAGGCCTATGAGAAAGCCAAAGGCAAGCAAATTGGATTTCTCAGCCTTCAGGATGATCCTAAACTGGTTCACTACATGAATGTAGCCAAAATACAGTCAGATCGTGAGTACAAAAAGGGCTATGAAGCCAGCAAGACCAGATATCACACATCCTTGGACATGCTCAGTGTGACTGCAGCCAAGAAATCTCAGGAGGTTGCCACCAACACCAACTATAGACAACCCTTCCACCACTACACCCTGCTGCCTGATGCCTTGAATGTGGAGCACTCCAGGAACGCGATGCAGATCCAAAGCGATGTATGTAGCAGTCAGCAGATTGTTGGCATAGAATTAGTTATCCATTTCTAGTGGTGGGAGGGGAGGACTAGAAATCGGCAATTCCACCTACTCCATCCTAAAGCTGGTTGGACTCACTATAAATAGGGATTCTTTCCGGAATTTGGAGTTTTAGGATTTCACTTGTTTGAAATACATTCATACCTATACATATATTTTTTTTCCTTTGGTTATTTTATATATATATATATGTTAAACTTTAGATACTGGACTCAATATGTTGATGTATTCTGTGAAAAACTAAGAGGTCCAAATGAGTGCAATACAGTATCCCTTCCAGTGCAAAATTCTGTTAAATTTTTTCCCCAAAAGTTAAAATTTTAAAGGAATTATTAAGTAGGATTTCCTGTTCAAAAGCACCATGAATACAATCACTTTCATAACTAATTTTTTTCTGAAAGATGGTAGAGAATAAAAAGCAGGTTATTCCTCCTGTCTCCTCATCCTTTTATTTTTCTTTTTGAAAATGAGCAAATCATCTGGCCAGAGAAACCCTGACTCTTTCTAAAATGAAAATTTCCTTTTTCATTGTAAAGAACCTGTACAAATCCGACTTCACCAACTGGATGAAAGGGATCGGCTGGATTCCGATCGAGTCGCTGGAGGTGGAGAAGGCAAGGAAAGCAGGAGAGATTCTTAGTGAGAAGAAGTACCGCCAGCACCCAGAGAAGCTGAAGTTCACATATGCCATGGACACAATGGAACAAGCCCTTAACAAAAGTAACAAACTGATCATGAATAAGGTAGGAAGTTCCCTGCGGCCTCAGCCTGAGAATCCTTGCAGTGCTCAGGCTGTTGAACTTGGCAGGGCCACCATGACCTTTGTCAGTATTGTCGTCTTTCTGATGACTGTGGCTGTGGTGATGGTGGGAGAGGGCAGAGTCTATAACCTTCGTCGTGTCTAGAGAGCTCTCACTTATACCAACCCCAGGCTGTCTGTCAACACCACGCTGAGTATGTGACAGAACCACAAAACTCCACATAGTGCGAGGTTGGGGCAAATGGCATTTGTTTAAGTGAAAGAGGGCTCCCTTGTTTGATGATTTTTAAAATTGTGTGTCTAGTCTCATCAGCCCATCTTCCTGCTATTTCATCCACTTTCCAATATCAGATTTAACCTCTTCTACCGTGGAGACATGAGTCTCTTCCTCTTGTTAGCACACTATGTATTTGTCCTGCTGAACAATCACGTGCCCGCCTTTCTTGTTGTAGAGGCTCTACACTGAAAAGTGGAACAAAGACAAGACTACCATTCACGTGATGCCTGACACTCCAGACATTTTACTCTCGAGAGTAAACCAAATCACCATGAGTGATGTAAGTAAATTATCAACAACCACAAAAATGGGGAGAGGACGTTGAAGGGAACTACTGTTTGTGGAACATCTGTCTTTCCCATGCCAACCACTTCAAAATTGGGATCCACATTCTAACCCGAATAACAAGATGCTGGTGTGTTTCTGTTTCATCATTTAGAAACTGTACAAAGCTGGCTGGGAAGAAGAAAAGAAGAAAGGCTATGACTTGAGGCCTGATGCCATCCCAATAAAGGCTGCAAAGGCCTCCAGAGACATCGCCAGTGATGTAAGTGCTTCCACTAGGCCTTGTTTAGTCTAAACGAAAAAAGGGCAAATGAGCCAAGCTTGTGTGTACCCAGGAAGCTGCAGTCAGCTCTATCCAGGGTTGGTGGGTCCCTCATCCCCTGTAACACAAAACATCCCCCTTCACCCAAACCGAGACCTCTCTGATCATTTGTTCATTATTTAATACGATAAATGACAAGATCTTGTTAAAACATGTTGCTTGTAGAGTGCTTAAGTTGTTTATGGAACTCTAAGCAAGCATAGGGATCTACACATTTTCCCAGAAGAGCCGTTACCAAGCTCTTTCCTGAATGTAAAGATGCACCATAAGGAACAGCCCTGTCTGCTGGTTACGCAGCTGAATGGGAAAAGGCTGCTCTCTAAATCTCCCTAAAACAACTTATTTACACATCTCTTTTATTAACCCTGAGATCATTTTCCCCCCATGGACTCAAGTCTGGCAAGCAATTTGAGGTTAAAGATTTTGCTCCCTGTCCCCCGCTCCCTCCCCACCCAACTCCTCCCTTTCCAAAGTTAGAGTAGCTGTGACAAAGCTAATGGCATCTAGTGAATTACGTTTGGTTCTCTTTCCTTCACTATCCTCAT
This sequence comes from Camelus dromedarius, assembly GCF_036321535.1. NCBI lineage: Eukaryota > Metazoa > Chordata > Mammalia > Artiodactyla > Camelidae > Camelus > Camelus dromedarius. The sequence continues at coordinate 31,207,290 of NC_087439.1, read as the reverse complement.
TACCATGTTTCTTTTCCATCCATAGTACAAATACAAGCAAGCCTATGAACAAGCCAAAGGGAAACAGATTGGCTTCCGGAGCTTAGAGGACGACCCCAAGTTGGTGCACTTCATGCAGGTGGCCAAGATGCAGTCAGACCGGGAGTACAAGAAGGGATATGAGAAGTCTAAGACATCCTTCCACACTCCGGTGGACATGCTCAGTGTGGTGGCAGCCAAGAAGTCTCAGGAGGTGGCCACCAACACCAACTACAGGAATGTGATCCACACCTACAACATGCTTCCTGATGCCATGAGCTTTGAATTGGCCAAAAACATGATGCATATTCAAAGCGATGTACGTTGACAGCCGCAACACTTGCAGAGCGTTTACTCTGGATAATAAGCAAATTGTGAATGACCATGAGTAATGACATTTTGAAAATCCTGACAGAAATTCATGTGTAATTGCCCAATGAGGTGTTTCATTTTTTTTACCTTAGGTTGAATTCACTTATTTATTTATTTTTAACACAAAAGTAGATCAGTTCTATCTACTGTTACTGTGGTGAGCGTTGGTGGATGATAGATTCAGCAATAGCAAATGAAATTTGGTTTCAGAAAGAATGTGTTGAAGGAAATACATCAAGCAGAGAGTCAGAGCATAAACTCCTGATTAAGGAGTAGGAGGTAAAGCAGAAAGTCAGATAAATTGGTAGCTACTTCCCTCACTCCCAACCAGCTCTCATTTCCAACTTTTTAATTGCCCATCTTACTGACTGATGAAGCAGTGAGGAGGTGATGGCTGAGGTCAGCTATGAGAATGGATGTGAGGAAGGTACAGGGAGTAAAAAGCCAAAAATTCAGCTATACAGGCCATTTGGTGGCTGGGTGAAGTGAATTGAAATTATGAACGAAATGTAGGCCACGCCAAGCCTGTAGTTCTCTTTGGAAATGTAAGAGCTGAGCTGTTAATTGCTGGGGAGGTACGTAAGTGCCCAAGGGAAAGCAACCAGGCTACAACTGTAGAGGGAAATGTCAGGATTGAGGGGAAAAATCGAAATTTACACAGAGTACAGGGAGGTTTCTGGCGTACCTAAAGGAAGTTGTAACAGTGCTGGTACTCAAAGGCTTATAGCAAAAGAGAGAAATGAGGTCCCCCTAAGTCATCTGTTAACCAAGGGGGTGTGGGGATTTTTGTAAGAAGGTTATTCCAACATGGTCACCTTTCTTGATATAGTAACAGTCACATGGAAGATTGATCTATTTGGTATTTCTTAGTACTTTTTCTTTATGAAGGCGTTGAGTGAAACAAATGAATCACAAAGGTATTACTGCTTATTTTAAATTTCTCGTGCAATGAAATGTGAAAAAGATCAAGTTTAGGGATGAAAGTAGTTAAAGGTGAATATACTGTTGGTTGAAAAGTTCCTGAAGTGGAACTTATGGAGTATTAAATACCTGCTCATGGTTCTTAGAAGATTTGGTTTCTTCTCACCCCCAAACGTTTCCTCTTTTGCAGAATGAGTACAAAGCTGACTACGCTGACTTCATGAAGGGTATTGGATGGCTCCCTCTGGGCTCCCTAGAGGCTGAGAAAAACAAGAAAGCCACGGAGATTCTCAGTGAAAAGAAGTACCGCCAGCACCCAGACACTTTGAAGTATTCCACCTTGATGGACTCAATGAACATGGTTTTGGCCAAGAATAATGCAAAAATTATGAATGAAGTAAGTCTTTCAATAATGTAGTGTTTCAGGGAGAAGCCAGGCATAGCTTACATTTGGTCTACAGGGTTTTTTTTTTTAATTTTTTTTAATGAAGTACAGTCAGTTACAGTGTGTCAATTTCTGGTGTACAGCAAATGTCCCAGTCATGCTTATACATACATATATTCATTTTCATATTCTTTTTCATTAAAGGCTATTATTAGATATTGATATTCCCTGTTCTATACAGAAGAAACTTGGGTTTTTTTGTTGTTATTTGTTTTTGTTTTGTTTTTTGTTTTTTCAATCTATTTTTTAATATGGTGGCTAACATTTGCAAATCTCAAACTCCCAAATTTATTCCTTCCCACCCCCTTTCCCTAGTCTACGGGTTTTGATAACAGTTTTAGGGCTTCATAATTAATGTTTCCTCTACCTTGAAAAAGGGTCTTGTAGTTTAAAAAAGATAGAAATTAGTCCTAATAAATGTCCCCCTTCAAATGTTCAATGAACCACCTTACCCAATAGACATAACAAAATAAATATGGGCTCTTTCTTTTAATGCAAATTTTGAAAATGAGTCCCCTTTCTCTAAGGTGAATTTAGGTAGAAGTTCATGATGCTGAATCAGTAAATTGTAGGGCTGATAACAGCTGGGCATTGCAGCCCACCACTGCTTCCTTGCTCTTCTGATGGAATAAATGAAAACTCCTAGGTTATGCAGCTATAGCAGCTTTCCAAGCCAGGGTGTTCTGTTCTCTGGCAATCCTGAGAGTAATTGTTCTCCACTTGTAGTTTCTTGGATCCTTAATGATTCCAGCCCTCAGGAAAGCCATACTACATTTTTACATTATTAGCCATAAGTTGATTTCAGAACCAACAAGCACATCAACCTTGGACATCCTTTTTTAAGCTACAAATGATAACATAATTGCAGCAACATTGGTTGTATTGTGTGGATCACAATTATAAATGCAATTGGTCAGGGAAAAAAGGGGGAAATAATTTGGACCTGAACGTGAAATAGTTGCAGCAAATGATACAGAAAGATGAAGCTGTATTATGCTAAGTCTCTGAGTAAATCCTCTGGATTCCCCTGAAGGAGAAATTTGTCAAGATCAACCTCCTTGAAAAGGACTTGTCTAAACGACAAGACACAAATCTCAGTGCCTCTTTTAAGATTTAGAATTTAAACTGTCACAAACATATATTTATTTTTAAAATACTATTTTAGACAGTTCATTTTTTTTCAATGTTAAAGATTACCATTTTAGAATAATAATGCCAAGATGAGCCTCATAGAAATAGAAAATGCTAACACTGCGAGATATTTCAGTGATCATCAGGTTGAATCCCCTCATTACAGAGTTGAGGAAATGGTGGCCCACAGAGGCAAGGCACCTCCCTTAAAGACACACAGCAAGTCAATGACCTGGTCTGGACAAGAACCAAGACTCTGATGACTAACGATTGCTCTTTCCACTAGAATTGCACTGTCCAATACTATAATCACTAGCCATATGCGGTGATGTAAATCTAAATTAGAATTAAATAACAATAATAATTTAGTTTTTTGTTCACATTAGCTACATTTCGAGTGGTAGCCCAATGTGTCTAGGGGCTGTTGTGTCAAATGATACAGAACTTTTCCATCATTACAGATAGTTCTGTTGGGTTGTGCTGGTCTAAAACCGAGACCAGAAAATTACCATTTTTGTCAGTAAAATTGTAACACAACCACAGCTATTCATTTGCAAATTGTCTGTGTCTGCTTTTGCACTTTAACAACAGAGTTGAGTAGTTAGTAACAGGGAGTCTGTGACCCACAAAGCCTAACGTAGTCACCATCTGGCTCTTTACATTTACTGATCCCTGGTCTAGAAGAAGACTCCAGAAGTTTTGGTTTCATTTTTTAATCAAACCTGGCTAAAATGAAGAGACAGCATTTTTCAACTATAAGACTCGCAGAGATTAAAAAATTTGTGCTATCTATGGTATTGGCAAGGAAGTTAATGTAAACTTCTAATCAACAATTTTTGTCAATATTTGTTAAAATTAAAAATGCAGATGCCCAATATGTTTCAGAAATCCTTGTATGTGTGTGTGTGTGTGTGAAGATATACGTACATACATATACACAGTAATATTTTTCACAGGTTAGGATCTCCAAAAGGAGATGCTCAGCTAGAATTTGGAGTACAGGGCATTTTTCAGGGATCAGAACCTTTGGGAGGGAGGACAGGCAGGAGGGGGCCAACTGTGATACTGGTACTACGAAGCCTCAGCCAATGCCACAGAGGGTTGTTGAGCATGTATGGCCTGCCAGAAGTGTCCTGCAGTGGGCAGAACGGCCAGGCCTTTGTACCCCAACTTTGAAGAGTCCCTGGATGATCAGCAGGGAAGAGTGTGCTCTTGAGTAAGGGAGCAGGTGACAGTTTGGAGGTTGTCTGCCAATAGTTGGGGCAACAAGTCCAAGTCCTTCTTTGAATGGGTGTCTGGGTGGCGCATCTCTAGGCCCATCACATAGATAATGGTACCATTGCTTATAGTAGAAAGAAACTGGAAACAACAAATGTCTATCGATGGAGAACTGTTAAAATCAATTGGGTTACACTTCTTCATGGAATATTACAGCTCTTTAAATGAATGAAGTAAATTATTTTAAGGAAGTTAAAAGATGTCTAACCTATAATATTAGGTAACAATATAATCAAACATTATATATTATATGACCTCATTTATATTTAAAAAAAAAAGGACTCTCTGTGGACTTTAAAATAGGAGAACAGGACATTTTGCATTCCATCTTACAGACTCTACTGTCTTGTTTGAATGAGCACTTTTTCCTTTAACTTTTTTAAAAGTGAAAGCTAGTTAATAAAGATACATAAAATATTGAAATTTGTATACATTGATATATATGTACTATGTGACTTCCTTTTAAGATTTTAAATACTAACTTCTAGTATTTTTTTTTAACTTTCCAGCACCTCTACAAACAAGCATGGGAGGCTGACAAGACTAAAGTTCACATCATGCCTGATATCCCCCAGATTACTCTGGCAAAGGCAAATGCAATTAATATGAGTGATGTAAGTATAATTCCTTCCACTGCCATCTTTCTTTTCCACCTAGTTGACCCAGTAAAAATAAATTACATAATGTCTCTCAATTATGAGAGTGAATGTTTTGAACATAAGAGTGGGAATCCACAAAGGAGAATCTTTCTTTCTAATCTTGCTTTGCTAAGAGTAGGAGTAGAACTATTATGGGCCTCGGGCCCAGCAGTTAGGAATTTGAAGGACAGTGGGGATTTTGTTCCGGGGCAGGTATTTCTTATCAAACTAACAGAATTAAAAAGAAGGGCTGAGGGGCCAGAAGCAGAGAAAAAGGAAGAGAGACTCCCAGGATTGACTTTCTTAGTCCCTCCACCGAGCTTTTGAGATGGCTCTACACAGGGAGTGTCAGGAAAAGTTAAATGGAAAGGGAAGATGAACATTTTGAAGAATTTAGGGCAATCCCCATTAGAATGTGAAACACTTTCTGTTAGAAAATGCATAGGTGTTTTATTTCACTTCCTTTCTTATCCTAATCATAGTTGCTAGGAAACCCTCAAATCCTACCAGTTTCTTTTTTCTTTTGTTCGTTTCAATTACACAGAGATTTGAGGTTGCAGACTTCCTTTTGGATTGCAGAATCCACACAATGATATAAATAAAAGTGTCAATTACAAAACAGTGAAGTCTTTTGATGTAAGAATATGGCTATTTTGTAGTCTTCTCTTGACTCTTATTTGACAAAATGCATCAATAAGAATCTACTGGGCTTTCCCATTTTTAAAAAACCATACTTAAAACCTAATAGAGACCAGTACCTTTTACTTTTTCTGGTTGTTTCTTGAAGATGTTCTAATTTGTAATATATTTTGTTTTCAAACACCGTTATGTTACATGTGAGAACATCCAGCCCTTGAATCACCCATGAAGCGTTCTCCTGCAAGATAAAAAAAAAGATGCTACAGTACCTGTTGACTCTTTTAAAATAATTCCAGGCTTTCCTATTTAGAAGAAAATGATTTCCTTTGCCTCTCTTTCCAGAAACTCTACAAACTTTCTTTGGAAGAGGCTAAAAAGAAAGGCTATGATCTCAGAACTGACGCAATTCCTATCAAAGCTGCCAAGGCCTCAAGAGATATTGCAAGCGACGTAAGTGCAGGGATGCAGTCACCTGGCTGGGGGCTTCTAATCTACCAAAATAATAAGGGCTGAGATCTAGAAAAACCAAATGGTTAAGACAGGGGAAAAATGCATACCTGCTAACAATAGCCCCGTTCTGTTCTGTGAATGTTTCTTAGCCTCTTTCTTGTGTTTTCTCTGGTATTTCTGAAGAAGCAGAATGCCAAACACATTATGATCACCTTGATGTCAGTTCCGTGACTCATGAGATCTGGGTGAATTTACTTTGAACTCCATCACCAAGGCTCTGGCCTGCAGAAGTCCAAAGCCCTTCACTAAGTTTTCTTAATGAAGACTTGGGTTGTTCTTGCCTCCTGCCTGTCAGGCTCTCTTCCTAACAGGGTGTCTTGCAGAGAGAGTGTGCTGGGATTGCCAATCTTTTGTGCTCATGATCGCTGATTATTAATCAAGAATTTTGCAAACCAATCATTAAACTGTTCGTAGCTTAACATCAGCCATAATGGGAGTATTGACACCACAGAAATTGGCAAACACTATCCATTAGGGCTTTCCCTCCCAGAGAGCTGCTGTGGCGACATACTACTGCTATAACATATCACCTATATGAAACTCAATTCTTTCCTTTGGTTGTTTCCATGAGAAATCACTCACAGTGAGCATTTAATGATTTGGGGGTAATGGGAAGAGCACATTCAGAGCCCTCTTTCCTTAGCTGCCCCTCTCCATCATACTTAGTCTTTCCTCTTCCATTTCTGCTCTTCATCTTTCCTACCTAGCCATCCCTATCCCACTCCTACATTGTCCTGAGAACTCCACATTCTTCTCCCTCTGTTATGCTAGAGTTACATGGCTCTCCCATCTCCCAGCCCCTAACTTGCACACCAAAACGCACAAGAGACAGGCAGAATAAGAAGCTGTCCGTGTATCAGGATCTCCCCACTATAGGCAGAAGTTGGTGATAAATAGTCAAATCTCTTCCCCATTCTACCAGTATGGAGAGTTTTAAAAGGAGCTCCACAAATATAAAGCAACCCTCAAATGACACTGCATATTTCGTAACTGAGCTTATTTTCATCAAGACTGGCTAAATGACTTCTTAGGACAGCGTTAAACTGCTTAGAACGTTCTGCTTTTTTCTCGTTTGCTGTAATCTTATCATTTACTGGAGATCTCTTTAACACTGCATGTGTGTAGAAGTCAGTGTGGTAGATCATCAAGATCTGGATTCTAATCCTTAGTGACCTTAGCAAGTCACTCACCCCTCTGGGTCTCAGCATACTCATCTATAAAATGGGAGCAGTAACAGTAACTTTGCTATCAACCTCACAAGGTGTAGTTGTGAATAACAAGTTACACAAATAAATGTGAAAAATGTGTTTTGTGAACAGCAGAATTCTATACAAACATCACTTTTTATGAGATACAGAATATTAACACTAGAATGATTTCTAGTCAAAGGAATTGCTCTGAATAAATATTCAAATTTTCTTTACAGTATAAATACAAACACAGTTATGAAAAGGAGAGGGGAAAAATGGTTGGTTTCCGTAGTCTTGAGGATGATCCCAAGTTAGTCCATTCCATGCAAGTGGCTAAGATGCAGTCTGATCGGGAGTACAAGAAGAACTATGAGAAGACCAAGACCAGCTACCACACCCCTGCTGACATGCTCAGTGTCACGGCTGCCAGGGATGCCCAAGCCAACGTCACGAACACCAACTACAAGCACCTGATCCACAGATACATCCTTCTTCCAGACGCCATGAACATCCAGCTGTCCAAGAATATGAATCACATACAGAGTGATGTAAGGCTCTTTTCTTCCTGGGTGATGGTTGCATTCCTAGCATGAGAAGGGAGATCACAGTCTTTGATATGGTAAAGTAAAATTTGCTTCTCTTCACAGAACGAATATAAGCAGGACTACAATGAATGGTACAAAGGGCTTGGCTGGAGTCCAGCTGGTTCTCTAGAAGTGGAGAAGGCCAGGAAAGCAACTGAATATGCCAGTGACCAGAAATACCGCCAGCACCCTAGCAACTTCCCATTTCAGAAGCTGATCGACTCCATGGACATGGTTCTTGCTAAGCAGAATGCTCATACCATGAACAAGGTACACAGAACAATTGTCCTTCCATACAGCTCTCAGGGAGGCAGGGCTAGCAGCCTCTGGTTTTTGTTTGGGAAATTTAATTTGGGCCCATCACTTCTCTGCAGTAGCAGATAGTACCAGAGCACGCCCCTACACCATTGTCTTCTGCTGCCTATCTCTTATTTTTATCTCCCTTCTTTTATCTCTCTTCTAATTAGAAATTATTTGTTCTTTTAAATTATTTTTTAAAATCTGAATTTATTTTTGATGTCTTTTCTGAATTTTATACTTTAGTTAGTAAATTAATATAATCTAATTCAAACTGAGTGCATTAAATACTGTTATATTTTTTCTTTCCTGTTGGTCCTAAAAAGTTATTCAAATTTTAAATGTCTGTTGTTTTTTTTTTAACTTCCTAGCACTTATACACTATTGATTGGAACAAAGATAAAACCAAGATTCATGTGATGCCAGATACACCAGATATTTTACAAGCCAAGCAAAATCAAGCACAGTACAGTCAGGTAAAACTACATAAAAATTTGGCTTGAAACTAATTAAACATATTAAATGATATGGTGGTATCTAATTGATGTAAATGCTGAAGCAATGGAAATGAATGACTCAAACTGGTTAGCCTAGGGATGCTGGAAAATATGGTGGCTAAGAGCAAGCTCTTTGGCAGCAGTTCTGTATTCCCTGGAGGTAGGCACTGTGTCTGTTTTGTGTATCTTGGTACTCATTGTGCTTGGCACAGAGTAGAAAATCAATAAATAGTCGTGGAAAGAAAAAATTGCACCAAGCAGACCTGGTATGAGCTTTGGTTTTGCCATTTATGAGTTGTATAGCATTGGGTCTAAACCTTCATGTCCTCATCCCTAAAACTGGGACCATAAAAGTACCTATGACATTGAATTGCTGTGAGAACCAAACGAGAAAATCCATGCAAGGCTCTCAGCACAGTGCCTGCCACATACTACGCACTGGATGACCTTTCAGCTAGTTTTATTATTATTTAGTTTTAACACACATGCATCCATTTAATGAATTTGATTCAGAAAGGTTAACTCATTTATTGTACCTTACAAAAGGCATTTCATTATCTATTACTTTTCTCATTTAGGTAATTAAAATTTTGTTACCTGACTTTTTTTTAAATCAGTTACTCTAACATCTGTGTTATAGTGAGCCTAGACCATACTTAACTGCATGGAAAAAGTACCTAATATACCTGATAAGACAGTATTGTGTCCGAACAGAAAAGGCCATGCTCAGTTATACTACCAGGGGGCTGGGGAGAGGGTCTCAGAACAATAACAAAAATAAATTGAAGCCAGGTCACATGATGCTAGGTCAGTGCTCTCTTAAAAGCCTTGCTTTGTTTTTATCCATATCTTTAGAGATATGATAGATAATGTTAGAATCAGATGTCTACTCTTTAGGTAAACTTTTGCTCAATTATCTGAAGGGGTTTTCATATACACTGAATAATGCTAAATAATTTCTATAATTCTCAGAAACTCTATAAACTTGGATGGGAAGAAGCATTGAAGAAAGGCTATGATCTCCCAGTTGATGCAATTTCTGTACAGGCGGCCAAAGCTTCAAGAGACATTGCTAGTGATGTAAGTATAGTTTGACTTCTTTAAGGATATACTGTTACCCTGAATCAGGTACCTCAGTGCTGGTAACAATTTTTGCAGAAAGGCCATATCTTTCAACATGTAATGCTATGCCCTTCATCTTCTTCTACCCTCTTCACTCACTCTAAATTCACCCTTCTTTCTTGCTGATCAAATACCAAAAGAAGGGCTTCCTGAACAGAGACTGAGCCAGGGAAGCTACAAGATGCATTACACTAAGATGTTATGTTTCTAGACATTACAAAAGAACCAGAGATTTCTGTTTTCCTCTGCTTTCCTACAAATAATTTTCCTGTTTTCTACTTGTCTATTTTAGGCAAATTCAAAGTGCCAGATAATAAATAACCTCAACAACCTGTTGTTAATGGGCTTTTCTTTGCTCATATTTAAAATCAGCTGCAAATTCTTTTTATTCAGCCCATCCTTGTAGTTACATAATTATAATAAATTAGCTTAGGGTACAGAAAATACAGAAAGTTGTAGGAATTTAGGCTTAAGATCCAGAGAACGTAACTTTCCCCTGGATATCTGGTCCAGAGTTCATAAAATAAGGATATTTGCTCTCCAAGGCAAGTTCTGTGTATGATTGGATAGGATAGTAAATTTGGTGAATTAACTGGATATAGTTTCTACTGATTAATTAAATTTTTACAAATATCTGACTTAGATATTCTTCAAATACAAAAACATATCATTTTGTTAACCCCAAAAATTAAACACAAAAAATTCAGAGAACCTTGGTTATAGGGAATAAATTGCCAGAATTTTATAGGGAAGTACACCCTCTTAATCAGAATCTTTAAAAGAAAACCAAACAAGGATTTGGTTTGGAGAGAAAGTGTTTCTAAAGGCAGAATTTGGCAATAAATTCTAAGAATATAAGGGAAGAATCTCTCTAGTTCTAGTTAAATCTGTGGTACTCCAGAAGTGTTGGAAAATTAATTAGATGATGTGTTTTTACCCACTCTCCAGCTTGCAGGTCAATACCTCATTAAAATGAATTGATATGGTGATGAATCTAAAGCAATAGTGATTCTTGAATGGTCCCCAGAAAGTAAACTCGTTTTCATTTAATGTTATGTGTTCATGTTATTTAATGTTATGTGTTTCCCATGAGGTAAAGATAGTTTAGGAACTGAAGAAATTGTGTCAGTACTTTCCTAACAACACCACATAATTTCTTTTCATGTGAATCTGTTAGAACCTCTTGAAATCTTACCCTAAAATTAAATTCAAATGAATTTCCCACCATTTTAGATTGTATCTCCTCTCAGTTCAAATGGTTCTTGCATCTATACAATTTAAGGAAATTAGAGCAATTTTTTATGAGTACTTAATAAGTTACAAGTGTAGAATTTAGAATTAGAAGATAGCATCAAAGTTATTTAATCCAATCTCCCACTCAACGTCCTACCTTCTCTCCATTCCAACAGGTAGTCATCCAGTCTCTGGAATACTTACAAATAAAAGAATGTTTGTGTTCTTCAGGGCAGGTCATTCCCTTGCTGGACCATCTTTACTCGACATGATCTATTTCCTTATTTCCAATTTAAACATGTTACTGATCAGCTCTGGGCTTTAGAACACCACAAAGTAGTGTTTTTCCTCTTTCACCTGACATCCCTTCAAACATTTCAAGTTTTTTAACTTATTCTCCTTTGGTTTCAGCTTTACAAGTCCTTCAGTCTTCTGATTGTTTGACTTGTGATTTATGTTTTCAAAACCCCTCTCAAAATAGGGTGCCTCAGAACTCAGTGTCATTTTCTTGTTTCATGTCAGGCCTAGTAAAGGAGTTTCTGATTTGCCTTTTTCTGTGCCCCTACGGAATCTCATAAAACTCTGCTTTTTTATAAGCAGTTTTTTTCAGATTGCCCACTTGGAGCTTACAGTCAATGTAAACTCCTGAGTGTTTCTAATACATAAGCGTGAAGCTGGGTGTCAAGAGAGAGTAGAACCTACTTCTGTGAAGTGTAATGTGCATTCAGCATCTTGCATCATGTAAATGCTATCATCTCCATCAGTATTATCATTCTTGTTATTGCCATCCAATAGTAATGCAGTTTTCCCCAGTTGAATCTAAATACTGAATTTCACTATTACTTTCTTACATTTATGTAGTTCTTTTTGACCCATCTTGGCAGTATGTAGAGATCTTGTGGAATTTTCTTTCTAATCTAACATATTGAGCTATTTTTATCCACATGTGCATGAAAATATGGATCCTGAACAGAACAACTTTATGTGACATAACTATATGGCAAACCACTGAAAAAAAAAAAAAAACTTAGTGCTTAATAAATTACTCTACACCATTAGGCCTGTTCATCAAGTCCTGAATTTTCCCAAAATTTTTTTTTGCTATTCAGCCATACTTTTCCACCATTCCCAGAAGGATATCACAAGAGCTTTATCAAATACTACCCTGGAATCAGCATACACAGTGTCTAGCACATCTCAACATATATTTCTGCCTCTCACTGGATTTAATTTCTCATCATAACCTGTCCCGATACTCAGTGACATTATGTTTCTTTGGAAGTCTCCACTTAAGTTTTTACATTTCTCACTAAGTTAGTGTAGACATCTTTATTCTCATTTCAGTTTTGGAAAAGAAACATGCAAACAAAGCAAACAGTTTAACTTGACCTGTGTTTGTGTTAGTAAGAGAATTGTTTCCTCTGATTTCAGTTTAAATATAAACAAGGCTACCGCAAGCAACTTGGCCACCATATTGGATTCCGGAGTCTGCAAGATGATCCAAAGCTTGTGTTGTCCATGAATGTAGCCAAAATGCAGAGTGAAAGAGAATACAAGAAGGACTTTGAGCAGTGGAAAACCAAGTATACTAGCCCAGTGGACATGTTGGGAGTGGTGCTGGCCAAAAAATGTCAGGACTTGGTCAGTGACATAGACTATAAGAACTACCTGCACCAGTGGACATGTCTGCCAGACCAGAATGATGTTATTCAAGCTAAAAAGGCTTATGAACTACAGAGTGAGGTCAGTTTCTACTAAATCTCATAGTTTATGTATTACTTCATATCTCATATAAGTAGCCATTGAGTCGTAAAGAGACAGAGACTAAAAAGGTAAATTATTTTTGAATAGCAAAACTGTACTGTTTGCAATGCATAGAATCACTTGAGTCAAGGCTTGAGATGAGGATGGGATTTTGATGGGTTTTTTTGTATTTTCACAGAATTTGTATAAGTCTGACCTTGAGTGGCTGAGAGGCATAGGATGGAGTCCCCTGGGTTCTTTGGAGGCAGAAAAGAATAAACGGGCTTCAGAAATCATCAGTGAGAAGAAATATCGCCAGCCTCCAGACAGATACAAGTTCACCAGCATTCCTGATGCCATGGACATAGTTCTGGCAAAGACAAATGCCAAAAATAGGAGTGACGTGAGTAACTCTTTGGAAAAAAATAATAAATTATAGTGCCTGATACCCGGTAGGTACTCAGTAGTGTTTGCTTAGTAAATTAGCAGAATGGCACAGCATCACATCACACAGCACAGCACAGCACAGCACAATGTTTTATATTTGGTTCCTTCATTTGAATTATCGATTACCCTATACTGGATCATGTACAGACAGGTTAGTATCAATTTTTGTCACCCAAAGTTTGCTTGCTTATTTATTTATCTAAAGTGTAAACAGAAAACTATTGAACGTATATTTTTCTTTGAAACTTGAGTGCATTAAAAACCCAGATTTTGTTGGGGTAGAGTGTGTAAGAGGGAGACATTCAGAGTACCTTTCATAGGCACAGTGGAAATGTTATAATACTGAGTATATTTTCTGCCAAGTGATTATAATGCATTTTACTTAGCTGAATTATTTCCTTCTCCAGCATTGACACCAATGTCTGGCATGTAATAGGTGTTCAGTAAATTTTTGTTGAATAAAATACATAAAAGATATGTAGAGTAATTCTGTGCCGAGAAGTGAAATAGTACTCATCATTGCTCAGTTAAAAGCATAACCTTGAAAATTGTAGAGGGTTGAATTATGTGCACTGAGATTCTGGAGATGGTAAGAAAATTTAAATAGATGTATAATAATAATAACTCTTGGGACTTAGAAGGATCTAAATATATATAACATGCTATATATTTTGTGTAGCTATGTATTTAAATGCTATATATTTTACATATATATTAGTTTTTATATAATATGCATAACCCATAATCAGCATATAATAAGCACTTGATAAATTGTAGCTCCTCTTTTCCCAATCAACCCTTCATAGACTTCTTACAAAGATCCAAAATTTATAGTAAATGCTGACCTGGCAGCTTTATTATGAATATTTGTATTTCCATTTCTTCTTTGTTTTTATGATAGCAATTTGAATCCAACAGGCTGACTAATAGAGCAACAAATTTATGCAAAATATTTCCCCATTTGAAATCAAAGCGTCTTACCTTTCCGTGAAACAGGGCTGTTTACAAAGCTCTGAACTAATATGGTGGCCAAGAGAAAAACCCTGGATCATGAAACTTAACATCAGTGTTTCAGGACAGACCTCCCCAGAAGTGTGTCTTGGTTACAGGATACTGATTTCCTCAGGCTTCAGGAGAGGGCCACCTGAGTCCTTGAACCTGCTGTCTCTCCTTCTGAGTGGACCAATACATGTAAACAGTATAAACAAATAGTAGAATTTCCTCTGTTTTCCATGAGGTGAAAGTGACACATGCCATTAAAGAAGTGGTCCTACTGAATGGGTCTCAACCAGGGACAATTTTTTCCCAGAAGAGACATTGGCAACACTCAGAGACCTTGTCAGTTGTCATAACTTGAGGGTGGCATGCTACTGAAATCTACTGGATGGAAGTCAGGGATGCTGCTAAACATCCCAGAATGTATAGGACAGCTCCCCCACAGCAAAGAATCGTCATGTTGTTGGCTATACAACGCCAATAGTGTTGAGGTTGAGAAACTCAAACTTTTCTTAATCAGAAATGTTAGTATAAAACCAAGATAAATGTCCATGGAATTTCACAAGCCTTGCTTTGTTGTAGCCCTGAAGGTCTTAATCGCCTCTGGATTATAAGGACTATCGTAAACATGTTCAGGAAGGAGAAAAGTGCCAGCTCCACACATCCCACACTGCACACTTCAAAGGGAAGCTGACGGGTCCAAGAAACCAATGAGACTTTAAAATTTTTTGTATTGAAATAACTTCAGGCATACAGAAAAGTTGAGACATACAAATAATTTATATATGTGTGTATATACATTTATATATCTTCACTTTTTAGATTCCCCAATTGTTAGCATTTTGTCACATTGCCTTTTTTTCTCTCTCTCCCCCACTTCTTTCTCTTTCCCATGTGTGTGTGCATGTGTAAGTTGCTTCCTGATGCCACTCCACCCCTAAATACTTCAGTGTATATTTCCCCCAAACAAGAACATTCTATTGCATAACCACAGTGCAGTGATCAAAATCAGCAAAGTAGTGTTGAAACAATACTAGTCTACAGAATTTATTCAGTTTTACCACAAGGGTCCTTTATACCAAGTAAAAAATATTTTCTGATCCAAGACCCAGACCAAGACCACACGTTGAATTTACTTGTTATGTCTTTAGTTTCCTTTAATCTGAACTGATTCCTCACTTTTGTCTTCCAAGTCCTTTGCATTTGTGAAGAACACATGCCAATTGTTTTGTATAACCTCCCTAAAATTGGGTTTGTCTAATGTTTCCTCATTAGTAGATTCAGGTTTCATATTTTTAGCAGGATAGCACATGTTGCATCCTCCTCCATACATTGTATCAGGAGGCATATGACAGCAATTTGCCCCATTACTGATAATTTTAACTTTGACCACTTGGTTAAAATGATGTCACCAGGTTTCTCCACTGTCTAGTTACTATTTTATCCTTTGTAATTGATGAGTATCTTGTGGGGGAATTCTCTGACAATGTAAACATACTGTTTTTCATCAAACTCTAACCTCCTAGTTTTAGTAAGTCAATGAGATTTTTATCTGAATCGTCTTCTGTTAAGGAAAGACAGGATGACTCTGGAACATACAAGAGATTTTTGATAAATCTCATGCAAAATCCTTTGGTGGAATTCTAATCCTTCCCAAATAATTATGTGATGTAACTATGTAATAAATCAGATAGGAAATGAGACTCCCTAATTCCTAGACACACCCCGAATATGTCATCTTTTCAGAAGTTATAAGGACTGTCTCCCAATTAAACACCGAGGGAAACTTTTAATCCCACAGATGGAGAACTCCTGCCCTATTTGATGATATTGGCAGAGGCTTTAATAACTTGTGTTGATTTCTGACAGGCAGGATTATCTGTAACTTTGAAAAAGTGATCCATAATTTATATTTTGGAAGACAATTATGTCTCAGATAAGTCAAGAAATACTGTCTTTTCTGCTTGGAAAGGCTGTTATCTGCTTATACTATTAATTATGCTGCTTAAATTAGATTGACCTAAATTAAGTAATACTGTTTGGAGTTAACGATGTCATTTGCTAATCTAACAACACAACTGGAAAATTCTTATTTCTCATTTTAGAGACTTTATAGAGAAGCTTGGGACAAGGACAAGACTCAAATCCACATCATGCCTGATACACCTGACATTATTCAGGCTAAAGCAAACTTAATTAATACAAGTGATGTAAGTTTCCAAATTCAGCATGTGTTTTTACAAAACTCATTTTAATTGCTTCTAAGGCAGTGAATTTATTTGGAAGTTGTTTTAAATGCTTGAATCATTTTAATTAATAAACTACATGTGACTTAGAGTCCTCGTTTAGTGGGTTTTAGATTGAATGTCAAAATAATTGGCACTCTGTATCTCAGACAGAGTTGGGGGCGGTGCTCTCTGTTCCTTGTAGCCCATTACTACGCATATCACCACAATGTAGTGGTCTGTATAGTTCTTCCCTGTGAGGATAGGAATTCCTTGTGGGCAGAGACAATTTGTATTGGATCTGTAGTGGTTAGCTAACATAGTGCCTGACACACATGAAATTCAATATAATTTTGAATGAGTAAGCATAAGAAACCCATGCAG
Organism: Camelus dromedarius; assembly: GCF_036321535.1. Classification (NCBI taxonomy): domain Eukaryota; kingdom Metazoa; phylum Chordata; class Mammalia; order Artiodactyla; family Camelidae; genus Camelus; species Camelus dromedarius. The sequence goes on along the minus strand of NC_087439.1, from coordinate 31,190,620 downwards.
GAGAATTTCATTTTTATTCTTTATTGTCATCATAGCATAATCTCCTGAAATTTATAGATGTAAAAACCAAATATTTTAAAGACAAATTCTAAACTCTAATACGAAGACTTTAGCATTAGGTAATGTACCGGAGTGATGACACAAAGGACTAAAATATAAAAAAGTCTACAATCAAAAAACACTGTACACAATCTGGTTTCTGGATAAAGTGCATTAAATTATATTCTCAATTATTTAATTATGTAACAAATCTGAAGATGCAAATTATATCGCTTAAGCTTTTCAAGTTCAATATTTAAACTTTCCTCAAAAAATGTTACATTTAAAAAACTATGAAGGACTTTGTTTCTTACTTACAAATGTGGACCCTACTTTAGACAGCCCTATATTGTGAGATAGACTCTATTTCACAACATATTAGCTACATGGAAGAGGTAAACTGTTAAGTGTGATTTTTCCCCACTAGAGGTGTTAGACTGAAAGGCATTGCTCTTTTCTAACAAAAACTTCTAATGGAACAGTCAAAGTTAATTGGAAAACAGCACCTAAGTGATATTTCATTTCTCTGTCAATTTGCTTCTGACTCATTCTCATAAATACTTGGGAAGAGCTGATATTGAATTTTGTTGATCTAGTAATTGAAGGGCTTTAAAGTTTAAAACAGGATCATCAGCAATCAATGGGCATAATTTCCAATTACACTTGAGTATTCTAGAGCACGGATACTAGTCTCATGAATTCTTAAAATATTTAGCACATTGGATTCATTAGGCTGCAGACGTTTATGGAAAATAGTTTTCTTCAAAGTGATATTCACCTCTTAACAGAAACTCTACCGAATGGGTTATGAAGAGCTGAAGAAAAAAGGCTATGATCTTCCCGTTGATGCCATACCAATCAAAGCAGCAAAAGCATCTCGAGAAATCGCCAGTGAAGTAAGACTTTATCCCTTGTTTATATTGATTAGATTGCAATTTTCACTTCAAAGCGGTCTCAGTTTAATTTTAAATTGAACGGAGTCTGCCAAGTAACAAATTAAAACAGAGTAAAATGATCCCAGAGATGTTGTCTAGGATGAGGATGAGCTTAAGGCTGCATTTATTATGTATGGAATTTTTAGCTGGATTTAGCCTTTAATCTTTCATATCAAAGAAGCCTTAAATCTGTGGCTCTCTAAGCTTAGTGAAATATTTGGAATTAATGTGCTTTGTAATTTGCCACAAAGATGGTAACATAAGTTAATTTTGAAAGGAATGAGACATTTCTTTTTCCTTTAGTACAAGTACAAGGAAGGTTTTCGCAAGCAGCTTGGCCACCACATTGGAGCCCGGAACATCGAAGATGATCCCAAGATGATGTGGTCCATGCACGTGGCCAAGATCCAGAGTGACAGGGAGTACAAGAAGGACTTTGAGAAGTGGAAGACCAAGTTCAGCAGCCCAGTGGACATGCTGGGAGTGGTGCTGGCCAAGAAGTGCCAGACCTTGGTCAGTGACGTGGACTACAAGAATTACCTGCATCAGTGGACGTGCCTCCCTGACCAGAGTGACGTCATCCATGCTAAGCAGGCCTATGACCTCCAGAGCGATGTGAGTCTAAGATTTTCCTTTGGTCAACAAAGCACTACATCTGCTTTCCTAAGTATCAAAGTTCCTCCAAAGTGAGGCGAGTTGAGTTCATACAACTGAGTTCTTTTTCCCTGGACTAATGGCCGTGCTCTTTCTGGTCACCAGAAATCTGGGAGCATCATTATTCCACAAAGAGAGAACCAGTAAAGCACCCATTGCTTTGGTGGAAGCCTCTAGATTATTGATCTGGAAGAGTTGGGTCGTTCTCTATGTTTTGCTGTTTAAAATGTTTTTCAAAATATGTCTCTAATTTGCATATTTTGTTGATTTACATGACATACCAAAATTTTTAAATTTCCCAAGAATTCAAGCATTGAAATATATACTAATATAAAATGTGTATTCTTTAGGGGGATATTGTTATGCTTGTGTTTAGTAGTTAATCACTTACAATTTCAGAATTTGTACAAGTCAGACCTTCAGTGGCTAAGAGGCATTGGCTGGTTACCTACTGGCTCTCTTGAGGATGAGAAGAACAAGAGAGCTTCCCAGATTCTGAGTGACCACATTTACCGTCAGCACCCAGATAAATTCAAGTTTTCCAGTCTCATGGACTCCATCCCAATGGTTTTGGCAAAAAACAATGCTATTACCATGAACCATGTAAGTTCTTTCTTTACTTGAGGAGGGTATTAATTTTTGTATGGCTGTGTGTAAACACTGAGATCTGTTTCTATAAAAGAAAAATCACATTCAATTCTTTGGCTTGGTATTAAGTGGGTTTTAGTAAGTGGTGTGCTTCTTATTGACATGAGACATCTATACCTGAAGGTGTCACAGGTACCAGCTCACAGAGCAGACTCTTTACTCTCATTAAGAGCCAGATTTATTACTGGCCTGTACTAGTCACATCTTTTTTTGTTTGTTTCAGCATCTCTATACAGAAGCTTGGGATAAAGATAAAACCACTGTCCACATTATGCCAGACACCCCTGAAGTTTTACTAGCTAAACAAAACAAAATAAATTACAGTGAGGTAAGCAATATATTCATGGTGCATAATATGTTTTTCTTACACTGCACTTTATAAATCAAACTTACAACGATTTATGTCTATTTCAGAAACTATATAAACTTGGCCTAGAAGAAGCCAAGAAGAAGGGCTATGATATGCGGCTAGATGCCATTCCCATCAGGGCGGCCAAGGCCTCCAGAGACATTGCAAGTGAAGTAAGTGCACCTGAAGTGTTCTTTGCCTCAGCTTTGGCTCAAAGATTCCTTTCCTTCTCAAGGTTATGTACTTGAGCAAGTAAACTATGAGATTAAGGTTCTAGCTGACAGTTTTTTCTAAGTAAATAGTTTTAAAAAGTGATAATGAAACTCTCAACATAAAGGCTAACTTCTAGCTATGACGGAGTCCATAGCAATGTGTATTTCAAAATATTGTCCATTTACTGCTAAACAAAAGCATTGGATACTTGACTGTAGCTCAGACAGCTCTTGACTTTACCACATGATGTATTCTTATGTATAACTAAACTCATGGTAGGATTCTTTCCAAACCCGTTCCCTGTGAACCAATGAACTTACAAGGGCTGAAGCAATGGGAAACATTATTCAAAGTCCAACCATCCACGTGCACCGTGTTTATCTCTGCATCCTGTGATTGGTTACAGACGTTTACTTTCCCTACAAGATGGATTTGCTCACATTTCTAGGAACTTTTATCCTTCTATTTCTTTTGTCCATGAAATCAGAAGTATATTTTCCCTTTATTTCCAAAATATGGAAAGTAACCATCATCCTTTAAAAATAAATGTTTAACAATTGCAGAAAAGTTAAAAGTATAAATATATATCAGTATAATGAAATACCAGTTGCCATTAAAATTCACATTTGTAGGGAATACTCGACACAGAAAAATGCTTATGTAATAACTGAAAAAAGCAGGCACAAACCCATACACAGTATGACTCCTAATTTTATTCTCTATTACACACACAAACACACACACACGTGCAAACAAAGCTGTTTCATCAGAAGTTATCAATGAATGGAAGAATAATGTTTTAATTTTTTTGTATACATATATAAGCTTTATTTTCTAAATGATTTGTAAGATATAGATGCACATATTATCTATATATTTGGAGGAATCATTATATTTTTAATGAATAGGAAAATCTGGGTCTAGTAATCACTTTATACTAAAGTTAGAATAGGGGATTATCAGTGTTTTTCTTCTTCTAGTTCAAATACAAAGAAGGCTATCGTAAGCAGCTTGGCCATCACATTGGTGCCCGAGCAATACAAGATGACCCAAAGATGATGTGGTCCATGCATGTAGCCAAGATCCAGAGTGACAGGGAGTACAAGAAGGACTTTGAGAAGTGGAAGACCAAGTTCAGCAGCCCAGTGGACATGCTGGGAGTGGTGCTGGCCAAGAAGTGCCAGACCTTGGTCAGTGATATAGACTACAGGAACTACCTTCATCAGTGGACGTGCCTGCCTGACCAGAGTGACGTCATCCATGCTCGTCAGGCCTATGACCTCCAGAGCGACGTGAGTACTGAGGCCCATAATGATGTGTGGAGGTGGGAAATCAGTGAATTAACACCCCTTGGATAGATGGCACCAAGCTCCCCAGTCCCTGCAAGTGGGGATAGCATTTCTTCTTTCCCTGTCGATGTTAAACGTCTAAACCTCCAGGCCAAATAGGAATGTTGTCTGATACCCTGCCTGTCCACCAAACTATATTTTCAAGAGTGCTCTTACTTTATTTCATATCCTTTAGATGAAAATATTTTCCCAAAGCAGAGATTAATAACAAATATTTATTGACTATTTGTGTCAACAGAATACGTACAAGTCAGACCTCCAGTGGTTGAGAGGCATTGGCTGGGTTCCCATCGGCTCTTTGGATGTGGAAAAATGCAAAAGAGCAACTGAAATTTTGAGTGATAAAATCTATCGCCAGCCTCCAGACAAATTCAAATTTACCAGTGTGACAGATTCTCTGGAACAAGTGTTGGCCAAGAACAATGCCATCAACATGAACAAGGTGAGGCTTCAAAATTCAGAGAAGCAAGGTAGGCTTCCTAAAGCTGAACCAAAGAAAAAGAAGCATGATCGAGAAAAGAAAGAAATAGAGCATTGAGCAACAAAAGATATCTGTCTGTCTGCTGTCTGTCTGTCTTTATCTACCTATCTATCTGTCTATATCTTTTCATATCTGTCTATCTAATATATATGTCATTTATATTTTAATATTTACTTCAGTAATTGTTTCATGGCTTTGATAAAATGGCACATTTTTGTAGAAAATTATCTTTGCATAAAAGATTCTAAATTTCCCTTTGTTAACATAAATTTAGATTATCAGAAAGCACTCAGACATATCTGTTCTACTATGAACTGACTACTTGATGATATGTATAAAATACATAATGTGTGTGAAATGCATAACTTTTTGTTATCTTTGTTTATAAAGTTCTCGAGCCCCTGAAATTTCTATTAATTATACACTGAATTTTTTTTTCTGATGACTTCTTATATTTTCCTTCATAGCGTTTATACACAGAAGCCTGGGACAAAGACAAGACCCAGATCCACATCATGCCAGACACACCAGAAATTATGTTGGCAAGAATGAACAAAATCAACTACAGTGAGGTGGGAGCACATGCTAGTTCTATGATATTTGCATGGTGTTTTTTAATTTCACTTAATCTGTTCCACGGTGTTGTAATACTAAATGACAACTTTATAAAGACTCTTTTCTTACTCCGCATGCATACCAACTCTTGAATTTCTCAATCACCATCCTAAGCATCAATCTTCAAGTAACACAAATTATCATTTAGGAAGTGCAAATTATAAGAACTAGTGATTTGTGTGGTAATCAGAAGATTAATTAGATCTTCCTCTTTTATTATTTTAAGTTGGAAATTAGCAATAGACCAAAATACATTTCTCTCCTCCTTATGCTACATAGCTGTGCCAAATAGACTTTCCACATATGATTTATTTTTCCTAAATTGTAGTTTAGAGTCAAAATTTAAGATTTTTAATGCATAAAATTTAAGTCAAGGACAAAAATCACAGTACAATCCAATAACATTGAGAGAAAGAGAGACAGAGACAGAAGGTCTGTCAGTGTGTTAATTAACAAGCCCATTTCCTGTACACTTTCTGTGAGCACAGAGCCATGGTCTCCCATATCAGAACCATAGATATTTAGGCTGATGGGTCAGCCTCTCCTCCTGGGCAGGAGTCCCCACCCAACAAGTCACCATCCTGCCTTTGCTTAAGTGTTCTCAGTGACAAGGAGCTTATCTCATAACACATTTATTCTGGAAAGTTCCATTAGAAGATTTCTCTCTGCAGACCCAGGTAGTCCACTGAGACCCTGCAGAACCAATCTGTGCCAACTCCACAGAGATGAGGAGCCGCTGTGGTGCCTCCCCTGCCACCTCACCCAGGTTCTTTTTCTAATACAAAAGTACCAAGTCCCTGGGTTTTCCTTATATGACATCCCCCTAGAATGTGACTCTCAGAACCAAATGAAATCCGGCGATTGAGGAATGACTAGTGTGGAGTACAGTTGACGTTGCCTTTCCTCTTCTGGGCATTTGGCCTCCATTTCTGCACTCCGTGCCTTAGGGATCCGTGACAACTATGTCACTGCTGGTGCATGTTGGATTTGGGATCAACTGAAACCTTAAGACCATTTACATGGTCTTAAACCAGATTTCTCTATCATGTGTTTATACATTTGGCAACTTAAATCTCAGTTCAAAGACTGACATTTATCTCTGCAATTTCTTCTTAGAATGAGCCTATTGGTTTAAGACTGCAGAGATTTGTGCTACCAGAGAGGAAAGTATTGTTTCTTTGATGGCATAAATCAACAGCGTATTACTCTTCTGCAGAATGTAACTTAGAGAATTTAAATAGATGAGCTGCCACCTTAAGTCATTTCATTTTTGGGGGGTGAAAACCATAATTTTAATGCATGTATAACTAGCTCTTAATTGTCACCAAAAATAAAAAACATCAAGTCCCACCCTTAAATCAAAAAGAAGTGAATTTTCAGCTAAACCTGTCCTATAGTGTAACGGGAAAGCATGAGCTGCGTGAACAGGAATTTTAGGAGACAAAGAGGCCCTGTAACTAGCCACTCAGTTTCTGGGATTCTCGACTCTTGTCTTTGTGGCAAAAGCTCAGAGATGCTGTGCATTGCTGTTGGTTTGAATAGGCCCTGAAAGAAGGCCCTGAACTGAGTGCCTAACCTGCCTGGTCTGCTTTCTCTGTCTTTGTTTCCTTAGTTTAATTCTGTTGTGTTTCTCATTTAGGACAGGAAGATAAAATGCAAATCTGATTGTGTCATTCTTCCTCGAAGATTGTTGTTGGTTTCCCATTTCCTATAGAATTAACACAAACTCAGCACCAAGCCTTCACAGCCCAACTCCAGTTTCTTCTCAGTCCTCTCCTGCCACATTCCCCAGCACTGCCCCACTTCCTTGGACACCCCTACCTTGTACTTTGATTCATGCAAGTCCCTCTGCTCTTGACTGCCATCTCAGTCTATTCAAACCATATTTATCACTCAAGGACCAATGCAAAGGTCACTCCCTCTGCAGGAACCATCCTGATTTTCAATTCAGAATAAATTGCTCCTTCCTGGCGCTCATTCTTAATAATATGGTTAAATCTCCTTTCATGGTTTGACTTTTCGGCAGCTTGTTTTACAAATTATCATTCTTTCCATTAGTTCTCCCAGAAACTTTGAAGATGGGAGAGGTCTCATATTTATCTTTGATCACAAGTAGCAAGCACAGTCATGATGCGAAATAAACGGATTGAATGACTTTCTCTTCTATGCACATTTTGCCATCATAGGCCCATAAGTTACAGCTTAAATTTTTTTTTTTGGTGGGGGGAGGTAATTAGGTTTATTTATGTATTTTTAATAATAATAATAATTTATAATATTATATAATATTAATTTTTTTTAGTGGAGGTACTGGAAATTGGACCCAGAAGCTTGTACATGCTAAGCATGCACTCTACCACTGAGATATACCCTCCCCCTCAGCTTAATTTTGCCAGTCCTTTTCAAAACTGATTGTTAGAACTAAAAGTTCTAAAACAATGTATAATATCTATATGTAGTTCATTTAAAATAAGTTTTAAAATAAAAAACAAAGGTGTCATGTTCCATGTAGGTACCATTTTTAAGTCTCAACTTCAGCAAAAAATGCAGAAAGCTTAGAACTCTCAAAAGTTTATTTCAGGCACCCACCTGTGTAGAACTTAGTGAATTGTTTGAGTCTTCTGTCAGTTTTTGGATATGAATGTCAACATGTAACTGATTTTTTTTTTTTTGGCCCAAATTTAGACTCTGTACAAACTCGCCAACGAAGAAGCAAAGAAGAAAGGCTACGACTTACGCAGCGACGCCATCCCAATCGTGGCGGCCAAGGCCTCCAGGGACATCGTCAGTGACGTGAGTTACCAGTTTACTCTGAAGATGTGGTCACTCTGAAATGACATTTTCACTGAACCAGATCTTTTAAGAGAACTTTCCTAGCCCTTTGGAAATATATCCCTACGTATTTGTGTGGGATTTTTCGAAAACTTAGTTTTAAGGGAGATGAAAAATTTGATGTTCATAAAAAATTGCTATAATCTTAAAGGCACAGTGTCTTCAGTGAAAGCTGATCCATCAGGAACAGAGAAAGCCCCACTCATGTGGCAGTTTTTACAGTGCAGCTACCATCTTGGGGATGCTTATGTAAGTCTTGTCACAGTGCTTGTAGAAAGTGTGACTCATCAACTTAGATTCTCCCAGTGAGAATCAGGCCTGGCTTTATATGGCATTTTAATACACAATATTCCAAAAATGCATATGGCACTGGCCATTACAATTCATCCTTGTAAGATTATGAAAAGAAGTCCACTGATCAGTACCAGCCGAGCCCAAGCTTATACCCTTAACAGTAGCTCCTGGTTTATGGCTTGTACCTCCCGAAATAAAACTGTCATCCTTTCCTGGCACCTCAGAGGATTCTTGAGGAACAGACCACTGCTCAAAAAACCAAGGCCCACTATTCAGGAATATGGTAATATGCTGTCCTTTATATGGGAAGATCATGTTAGTGACTCGCTTGAGTTTACATGTGTTGGACCTTTTCTCCAAATGGATTTATGCCAATGATAATAAATAACAAAATACCCTTTATCCTTCTATTTCTTTTGTCCATGAAGTCAGAAGTGTATATTCCCTTTATTTCCAAAATATGGAAAGTAAACATCATACTTTAAAAATAAATGTTCAACAATCACAGAAAGGTTAAAAGTATAAATATATACCAGTATAACGGAATACCTGTTACCATTAAAATTCATGTTTGTAGGGAATACCTAACAACACACAAAAATGCTTATGTAATAACTGAAAAAAGCAGGCACAAACCCATATACAGTATGACTCCTAATTTTATTCTCTCTCACCATACACACACACACACACACACACATACACACTCACAAAGCTGTTTCATCAGCAGTTATCAGTGAATGGCAGAATAATGTCTTAATTATTTGTATACATATACAAGCTTTGTTTTCCATATGATTTTATAAGATACAGGTGCAAGAAGTATTGAGAACTCTGTGCTAAGACCATTCTATATGTTATGTCACTTATTATTCATAATTACCCTAGGATGTAAGTATCTGATTACCCCTGTTTTGTGGATTGCTTAAGCAACTTATCTGAAATCTAACTCTTAGTAGACGGTGGAGTTGAAACTCCAAGCAACCTCATTCCTTCCCACTGTACTGCATTGCCTCTGCTGACTCATTTATACTTTCTCACTCAGTTATCTTGGAGAATAGAAGCATGTGTTTTGGATAATTGGCTCAGAATCCAGGACAATGTCACTGGACATGGAATAATAAAAATGTTATTGGTCCATGAGAGACTAGAACCCATGACTTCCTTAGGAATGTGTTCTAACCAGTTTGCTGCTGTATCAGCTTCCCTAGTATAACCAGTTTTCAAAACAACGTCAAAACTTTGCTACCACCACTGAATACCTGAAAACACTATGAAATAAATTCTTTACTGTTGCTACAGCCAGTAATTCTTGACCTAGCATACTTCATCCTTACAAAAAGCAGACACTCATTTTACTACTTATTAAACACACTGTGTCACCAAAGTGCAACTTTTTCCTAATGTACTTTTAGTGCCTAACATCCATATCTCCAAATTCCTTGGTCCAAATGGCCTCTCTCCACTGTGTGCACTTCCTGCCTCCAAAACTATTTCTTATTACCAGGCCATAGGTGATTTGGGGTATATACTACACTTACATGAATTCCATCTATTACCTCTCTAAGCCTTTAGGGAAAAGGTAGGATACTGCCTTGAGTTAGTGCTTATTAGCAAAAGTCAGCTTACAACATGATAGATGCAAGATGATTTTGTGCAGACTTGTGACCTCTAAGGGCTTATAATAAAAATCTGATTTGTGCGTTCTAATCTCAGTATAAATACAAAGATGGTTACCGGAAGCAGCTTGGCCATCATATTGGTGCCCGGGACATTAAGGACGACCCCAAGATGATGTGGTCCATGCATGTGGCCAAGATCCAGAGCGACAGGGAGTACAAGAAGGACTTTGAGAAATGGAAGACCAAGTTCAGCAGCCCAGTAGACATGCTGGGAGTGGTGCTGGCCAAGAAGTGCCAGACCTTGGTCAGTGACGTGGACTACAGGAACTACCTGCACGAGTGGACGTGCCTGCCCGACCAGAGCGATGTCATCCATGCTCGGCAGGCCTATGACCTCCAGAGCGACGTGAGTACAGCGACTATAACAGAACTCTGTGCAGAAATAACTTATACCATAGGAAAGTCATCCTTTATAAACAATCCATTGGCCTATTCAAGCTAGGATTTCTTGTTCAGTGAATGAGATTTGAATCAGAGTATAGTATTATTGCTTTATTGTGGATACATTGCTAGGCTTTATATGGAAGTGAAGTTTACAAACTGGACTTGGTCTTAGAAAAATAAAACTGGAATTAAGCAATGTGAGAATTCAGAGTCCACCAGAGGGAGACATTTTATTTTATTCTTTTACAGGGAAAAGAAACACCACATTTTTATTTTTTAAAAATTACTCAGAAATTTGTTTTTAGCTTCCTTGCCAAACAAATGAGGTTATAACTGGTAGAATACTAATGCCTGCTGCACACTAATTGTTATTCTTATGAAATAAAAGAAGTCACTGTGTCTGGAAGCTAGTGGATGGTTTCACGGACACTTTCTCCTCCCAGCAGGGCTCTCTTTGTGGATATGTCACTTGGTAATGACAGGCCCTGGTACCTATTAGAAGCAGAGGTACTATCTCAACTCCGGGTGCAAGAAGCACATTTCCTGCAGCACATATTTAATAGATGTCTGAAGGAACTATTAAGCATTAGAGGGCTTTGGAGAATAAACGGATTAATAATAATTATATATTAAATGGCTCTTCCTAGAAATTGTACAGCCTACCTGTAGAAACTCCCACTTCTGTTCTATAGCTTTGGATGACATGTAGAAGCCTGTGTTTTGCAAATAAAGGCTTTGCCTGCACATGAAAGGTAGTTAAAAATGGTTAATGTTGCCCACAGATTGGCAGCATCAACAGACTGCTTGCCTCTGTCTGTTGGTTGAGTGCCTTTTCAAGATCAACTCCTTCACATTGTGACACAGTCTTAATAATGTGGGAAGCATTTGAAGGTTAAAAAGCACTTCAGAGGTGTAAAATCTTATTGTTTTCATTCTTGCTGTTGTGATTTAGGGGCCTGATAACAAGTCAGCATAGGGCAATTCCAATAGGCTTTTAGTCTAGATTGTAAAATAGTCATCTATATTCTCTACTTAGTTGTCATTACAGGTGAAATCCTTCAGATGAGGTGGGCAAAGGTCCAACTCCACTGTTGTGGAGTGGTTGTGAATATCTAATGGGTACACAATAATCTTTAGCAGCAAAAATGATTTAAAATAAAGTGTTAAATAAAAATATGAAAAGAGTTCTGGAAAGGAGTACATGCTTCCCACCCTGAGACCTTGGTGGGGCAGGGACTGGGCCCTGGACCAAGGAGATGCTCATTTGTTGCTCTGAATCTTGGGCAGTGTTAAAATAGCCAAAGGTCTGCCTCAGGGCTTCAGGGGTTCCACATCATTATTGTATTTTGACTTCTCTTTTTTGTTAAAAAAAAAAAAAAGTAGCAGTACAGATATTTTGAAACAGAAGAAAAAATACACAGAAGGCAGTAACAGTCCAGCCATTGAAAAAGCCGATTCCTGCTCTTGTAATTTATACACTCATTGTTTTACACGCTATTTTTCATTAGTCTTATATTAATGACATTCCTACAAGTCATCAAAATTCTTTAAAATAATGGCTTTTAATAGCCACAGAGTATTTTATCTGATTAGACTTAACATTTATTTACTGATAGCCTGTTGTTGGACACCTATGTGCTTTCTCTGTGGGTTGGTATTCTTTTCCTGTGCACATGGGCGGTGAGCATCCACTGACCTCACTGATAGAAGACATCCGTTTGGATTACTCCTGTCCTAACAGCCTGATATATTTGATCATTTTCTGTTACAACTGAGAAATGTTTCTGAGTCACTTTTGAACATACTTCCTCTCTTAGTCTGCCTGATACAGTGAGCTTGTTTTCTACAAAAACCACAATAACCAGAATAGTACCTTATCAATTCCATTTGTCCCTTTACCTGAAATCTTTCAGTCTTGCTGAAGAGTTCTGCCTTTTGTCCTCCTCACAGAATACTTACAAGTCCGATCTCCAGTGGCTAAGAGGCATTGGCTGGGTCCCCATTGGGTCTGTGGAGGTGGTCAAGTGCAAGAGAGCTGCGGAGATACTGAGTGACAACATCTACCGCCAGCCTCCGGACAAGCTGAAATTCACCAGCGTGACGGATTCCCTGGAACAGGTGCTGGCCAAGAACAACGCCATCACCATGAACAAGGTGAGCCCCAGCAGCCTCAAGCTTCTCCAAGATGCCAAGAAATGTTTTTATACTTTAAAGACTCGTGGAGTTAAAATTACCGACGGAAGTGTGAGGGTCACGTTTACCTCCTAAATGACGTACTTGAAATCCTCTAAGTAATTTCTATTATTCCCAGTTTTAAACTATGGTAACTATCATTGAGACTCAACCCTCCCACTGAATACCACATATCCTAGTCTGGTTTATTTTTCCTAAATAGATCAATAGCATTACTGCTTTAATTAATTTTTTGTAATTCCTATTTCAAATGGTTTTCTATCAATGTGTTCTTTGATAGCGCTTATACACGGAGGCCTGGGACAAAGACAAGACTCAAATTCATATAATGCCTGATACCCCGGAGATCATGTTGGCGAGGCAGAACAAGCTCAACTACAGTGAGGTAGGGGCAGAATTCTGTGGGGCAACTTGTGTTGTTGTTGATATTGTTTGTTTTCTACGCTCACTTTTGGGGAGACTCTCGGGCCTCAGCTGTCACGGTGCATGCAGCACCATGACAGGGGCACTCGGCTCAGGCAACCTTGCATCTCTGGGTTGAATATCATATGCTTTAGGATTCCAGTGGTGAACCAAAATCACTTTATCTTTTCAATTTATGGTCTTTACCTGTGTGGGTGTGTGGAACTTTGTATTTTTGGTATTTCCAAGGGTTAGGATAACCAGGTATAATACCGGTTCATTATTTATACAAAAACATTATTTGTTCTTTATCTGAAATTCAAGTTCCACTGGGCCTGCTATCTTTTTATTTGCTAAATCTGGCAACCCTACCAAGGGGGACTCTAATAATATGCACCTCTTCCCCACCTGGATCCTGAATAAAATTAAGAAGTAAAACAAAGGTGTAGAACTAGGAGTCAAAATCTCACATTTTTTACTACTAAAGTTAGATTCAAGGACATATTTACATGGGAGCCAAACAGCCCCGCTAACTGAACCCCGGAATTAAGTTCCCCATCCAGGCACAGGCCACTCTGGAGCAGCACAAACAGCTCCACCTCCCTCAGGGGTGAGGGCCTACTTAGAGCACAGAGAAGCAGAGAGGGGTACGGGGCTTGTTCCTAGAGGGAGCAGGTCAGAGCTGAGCTGGTCATGCCCTGTTATCCCATCCCTCCCAATTAGATAAATCAGGAAATCACTGCACCTCTCCAGAGGCAGAGAGAGTAAAGGGGCAGAGATGAAAGAATTGAGCTCCTTTTATAGGAAGAAAACCTCAGGCATGGGAAAGAAGTGCTCTCCAACACTAATTACTGTTTTTTTAAGTAAAATGCAATTTTATAGGTGCATGTTTTACTAATATGATGTGGCCAAAAATTAGAATCTTAAAATTGTGATTATAGTCAATTGCTTTAAATTGTACTTTAATCTTCTCCTCATTTTGCTTTTTTAAACATTACAAACTATTACATGATGTCAAAGAATTTTAAGTAATAAAGAAATGAATAAAAGTATATAAGTATATATATTTTATATACAAATGAATAATGTTAAACATACTGCTTTGCAGTTTTTTCATTTGGAAATATGTGAAGATTGATGCTTTGTCCATCAGTCTATATTACCAGATTACATCAAATGTTGATATGCATAATATATCATATTAATCTATAATGATATAATCTATCAATCTATGTTAATGCTTGTTGTTATATTTCATTTGTTTTCTAATGCTACATAGGGTTTTTTGTAAGCTATCATATAATTTATTTACTTTCCAGTATTGCTAGAAATTTAGACTGTTTTCTAGAGCCTATCATTTTTTAAATTTTGTAATATGTCACCTGATAATTTCCAGGTTGTTGATGTCAAGCCTTTTGCCTTACTCTGACTTTCCTTCCATAGACTCTGTACAAACTTGCCAATGAAGAAGCAAAGAAGAAAGGCTATGACTTGCGCAGCGATGCCATCCCGATCGTAGCGGCCAAGGCCTCTAGGGACATCATCAGTGACGTGAGTAGCAATGCTCCTTGCAGGTGCATGGCTGGATGGGGATGGGGCAGGATCAGGAGTACAAGGCAAGAAGCATCTGGGTGCCAGTTAAAGCACATTTATTGTGCTGTAAATGAAATGTTTTTCATTTGAAAAAGCCCTTTCATATTTTTAACTCCAAAAGATTTTAATATTCAGGTCCCATAGACAGAGAAGGATTATCCTAGACTTCAGTATAAAATTGAATCTCCAGTTGTTCATATCTATAATTACCACACATTCATCTGCATATTTTGAACAAATAACCCACATGGAAATAAGAAAATGACAAAAGAGTTGGGAAAAAACTTGGTTCCATGTATTGATTCAATGTCAGAAAAAGATCTGGTATAGCCAGGTCTAGGAAAATGCACCTTTCCCCAAACCTGCTGTGGATTTTTGCCAACCCTTTATTTGAAAAATTACCTTAAGTGCCTCTTTTTGAGTTCTTTTTAAATGAAAGAAGAAAAGCAAAGTCTTAAAACAACCAAAAGACAACAGAATAGTGGGCCTGATTTCTCTTTCTCCAGTCTCTGAAAGAAGTTCCTTTGGTGAAATAGTCAGACTTCTGTACGTGTATGCTAGGGTTTGTGTAATGTTGTTGCCTAAAGTGGAGAGAAGGTAATGCAGAGTCAGCACCTACCCCCTCCCCCCCAAAACTTTCTTGTAGTTACATCATCTGTTTCTTCACTCAAGGAATCCCAACAAACCTCTCCCAAATTTGATTTTGGGTAGAGCAGACATGCAGGAGGGAAAACACAAGCCAGTCCATTGCAGGAGTCCAGTGACCCAGTGAAAGTCAGCAGAGCCAGATTTGGGAGGAGTGGTGTGGGCTGGAGTGTGAAATGGTACCTGTGCACTCAGGAGGAGCATTCTCTAAATCATGTGTAAAACTTCTGGGGTAATGATTTCACTGGCCCATAATGGAGAAAAAAGGCAGTATACAACTCCAATTGATTTTCTGAAAAGCATTGCTGCCTTTATTTTGAGACTTAATGTCTGCAAACCATAGAACTATGTAATTTGGCCTGCTTCCCAGTAGAGTATTGCTGTGAAATCTAATCAGAGTTTAGGATGAGGGGTAAGTTGATGCTCAGATGACTTATTTCTCTGCAAGAATTACCAATTTTAAAATAATGAAGTTTTATATTAATAAGACTCTTAGCCTTTTCCATTCTTTTTTATTTTTAAAATGACTTCTTTATTTCAGTATAAATACAAAGATGGTTACCGGAAGCAGCTTGGTCATCACATTGGAGCCAGGAACATTAAGGATGACCCCAAGATGATGTGGTCCATGCATGTGGCCAAGATCCAGAGTGACCGGGAGTACAAGAAGGACTTTGAGAAGTGGAAGACCAAGTTCAGCAGCCCAGTGGACATGCTGGGAGTGGTGCTGGCCAAGAAGTGCCAGACCTTGGTCAGTGATATAGACTACAGGAACTACCTGCACCAGTGGACGTGCCTGCCCGACCAGAGCGACGTCATCCATGCTCGGCAGGCCTATGACCTCCAGAGCGACGTGAGTACTGAGACCATTAAGTAACACTATTGACCATGCTCACTGTGGTAATACATAGTAATATACAGATAATGGTCTAGGATTAGGTAAAGCCCTCAGAAAAAAATAACACTTTTTTTTTTTCCTCTCCACCCTGCATTTACTATGCCTTACTTTTCTTTTAGAGAGAATATAATACCATGAAGCCATATGCAGTTGGCCTTCATAGTCTAAAAGACATAGGCTTTAAGTTTGGCTATCCCAATTTTCTAGTATTTTTCTTTCATTTTTGAAATAGTGTCATAACAGCTTCAGTAATCCTTGCTTTTGTGTTTGATCTCACTAGAACATTTATAAATCAGATCTCCAGTGGCTAAGAGGCATTGGCTGGGTCCCCATTGGGTCTGTGGAGGTGGTCAAGTGCAAGAGAGCTGCGGAGATACTGAGTGACAACATCTACCGCCAGCCTCCGGACAAGCTGAAATTCACCAGCGTGACCGATTCCCTGGAACAGGTGCTGGCCAAGAACAATGCCATCAACATGAACAAGGTGAGCCCCCACCCTGGGGGAAAATAACACAGGGCTGTATGTCTTTGAGAAGATCTGTGACTCATTTTTAGTCTTTTTTTTTTTGTCTTATCCAATTGTCATCCTGTTGAGTTCTCTATTCAGTTACATTAGGATTCCCAAAATATATGTGGGAATTTCTGCTTTGACATCTCTTTTAAAATAGAGTTAGGAATAAGACAGCTGTTTGGTGTTCAAACTGTTTGAAGTCTATGACAGTTATACATGTTTGGTATCAAGGTTTCTTTCTCGTTGGGTACTTATCTAAGTAAGTATAGAACAAACAAGTCAGATGCAAATCTTTATAACATTTATCAAAAAGAAATCTAGAGAGGGCATACCCAGGTACCTCTGCAGTTAATAAACAAGCAACAAGCAAATAAAGAAAATCATGCAAAGGATTTGTTAATATAGTCACAGTACAAATGGATGTGTATATGCTTGGAAAATACTTGCTTTTAGTTTAATGGAGTAGAGATGATCTTGTAATGAAACACACATGTTTTCTTTTTATATCTTGGTCTACGTTTATATTTAATGACAATAAATATCCAATAACATCTGAGATACTGAAGAATGTTGGTAGAGTGCACACAGCCCAGATAGAGAAGAGGCTGGCTTTCAACTTTGTCATGATCTCTAAATTGGAAACCTCTGTTTAAAAGAAACATTGCTTTTCTAATTAATTAACCTTTTTTATCCTCCACAGCATTTATACACAGAAGCCTGGGAAAAAGACAAGACCCAAGTCCATATCATGCCTGATACACCTGAAATTATGTTGGCAAGACAAAATAAAATAAATTATAGTAAGGTAAGACCATTTATTTTGACCTGACCACATTGATTTTGCTGATGTAGTAGAAAGGTCAGAATTATGGATTTAATTCTCATGTTGACCAATCAGCTTTGTTTTGTTTTGTTTTTTTCTTTTTTGCCCATACCTACCATTGTATTCTAAAGTAGATAGATAGAAAGGGAAATAGATAAATACAAAAATATCTCCATGTCAGGAGAAGAAAAATTCTCAAAGTCAACTATTAATGACTGGATCATATTGTAATTTTAATTAAAAATAATTACTGCTATTTTTCAGATTAGTACTTGCTTCAAAATTTGTTCTATGAGTTTTTTCTTTAGTTGTCCCATCTGTAAAATGAGATAAAAGTGCCTCTCAAAGAATTTTTGTGACGACTGAATGAGGTAGTACACATAATATGGCCAGTGTGGAGTCTGCCACACAATGGCAACTTAATAAACTTTGATTTCTTCCTTTTATGTTCAAGTCACCATGAAAATAGATTTATTTAATCCACTCAAAATAACTGCTGTTTATTTACAAGAACTGAAATAATAACTCCTAAATTCATTCATTTCAAAATTGCCTGAGGACAATAAAAAAACATTTTTTACGCACCATCTCCAGCCCCACTAAACTTGTTATCACATATCTTTGCAGAATAGAAACACTGCTGCAGAAACAGCTTCTTGGCCAATTGTTCTTGCCAAGTCAAGATTATCTGTTTGATTTATGTGAATATTGGTTTCTTACATGTTTTTGTGGTGTCTTCATTAAACAATAACAAAAAAAGGAGGGCAGTTTCAGAACACTGGAAAATTTAAGTCCTCATTTTTAAGACTTAACCATATTCATTATTTTATCCCTGTTAATCACTTTTGTCTATAATAACATAGCCCTAAAGTGGAGGCATGCTGCTATCAAATAGACATGACAAGTGAAATGAAGAGGAGATGGTTGCCCTTTGTCTAGCATTGTGAACACACCCAAGGACAAGTCTGATTAAAAGTATTTGATTGACCTTGGCTTTAGTGATTTTTGAATGAGAGATTTTTGTCTTGGCCACAGAGCTTCTCTGTTGGATTATCTTTTCCCGGAAGTTCTGCCTCACCCCAAGCAGATGAAGTTAGTTTCTGTCCCAGAGAGTAATGATGCTTTTAAGCCTCTCCCTTTTGTTAAAAATTAGGTCAGATAAGGTAGGGCTTTTTTCAGACTGCTGAGAGGAAATTAGGCTATTTTTTTTTTATTTCTAAAATTTTCAGCTGGACTTACTTGTTTAAAATTGCATGATTACATCAATTCCCTAAAGACTGTCTTCTGAAGATTAGATTTCAGAATGGCCCATTTGAATTTCTTCTCAACCTATTACCAATGGTACCTTCATTCTATACTTATTTCAGTAGAGGTAAACAAAACAACCATATCTTATTTTTTGTTTTCTCTTAAATTCTCATTTACCTGCCCTAGTTCTCTTGGGTAAATAACTTACCAAACATTCTTTAAAACGTAGCCTTGATAATAGTAAAAATGTTCCCTTCTTTGAAGCTTGGCATCTTTTTCCAATGTTGAAAGGATTAAAAAAAAAAAATCTATTTTTTTGACCTGAAGCCATGAGATGATTTAAGCACATTTTTTCCCACTTACACATAAGGACAAATTTGAGAATTTATTCTTCAGAGGAAAAATATAAAGTATAAAAGTATTTGACTCTAGCTACAAAAAAAATTTCTAGAAATTTTTAAAAAGATTAAAAGCCCTTGGGATTTTATCTCAAATATATTAAATTCTTATTTTTACCTTAGCTTTTCCTTGTAAAATCTCAATGTGGAAAGAATGTGAATTGTCACACATTAATCATCTACACTAAAAACATATAATAATATCCCTCTCAGACTCTAAAGTCACTTAAAAATTATTAAACATTAACAATGAATTAAATTCTTGTAATGGTTCACAAGCAAAGACTGAATACTATGGGTATAGATGATTTGTTTAATGCAGTGGCTCTCAAGCTGTGTTCCCATGGAACAGCAGTGTCCCACCTTGTATGTGCATCTGTCCTGCCACAGAAACTGAACAGTGAGTATTTTCCCAATTCATAAAAAAAATTATATCAATTTTGTGTTTTTGACTTGTAAATCCCTGGTACTTCTACCCCTCTGTCCGCTAGCAGTTTCCAGCAGTTGACAAAATAAAAAGGGAGCAAATCAAAATTAACAGAGACATTCAGAAACAGTGGACTGTCCTTAGCTCAGGACTGTCTGAGTGCAGGTCCATGCTCGTAGCGGTGGTGCTGCTGGTCTGTAATCAAGCTCTCTGCTAGCAAAATTGCTCCCAATCCAAATTTGGAGTTAAATAGATAGACCTTTCTTGGTTATTTCATGAAAAGAACAAATGCTGAGCAATCTAAGCACATTTGAGAGTTACTGACTGAATGTGTAAAATCTAGAAGGATTTATGCAAAGAAAAGTTGTAGTGTTACACCTGCCAAAAGAAAAAATTCAAGTTAAATAAGTAGCTTGTATAAATAAAAAGAGGAAGAAAGAGATCTTTTTAAAAAAATTTTATGGCTGAACATGCTACTGTTGTTCTACATCCAAAAGTAGTCTTTCTTTGACAAAAATACATTTTTAGAGTGAAAGCGAGCCTGTGTCTAAAAGCTATTACTTCTTTCCTCAGAATCTCTACCGCCAGGCCATGGAAGAAGCCAAGAAAGAAGGCTATGACTTGAGAAGTGATGCTATTCCCATTGTGGCTGCCAAGGCCTCCCGGGATATTGCCAGTGATGTAAGAGCTGATCAAGTTCTTACATTTGTTACCTACAGGCCAGCCACCCGCATAGGGAATCACATTGTTGGAACACTGCTGGACGTCTCCTTGGCCATCACCCATCTTAGCTATCCTCATTGCTCAGGCAAATAAATTGAGGCTTTGAGGCAATAGGTAACCTGCCCAAGACCACAAGCATCATAGAGACAAAGGAATGTGGTTCCTCTGATGCTTTTAGTCTTTTCTTAGTAAGACTGAGTACCCTGCTCAAAGTTAAATGGACATTTGTGAATTTCTCATAAAACTTTATGAGCTGTCCTCAGGATACACTCAAGGCAAAAACAGTAGGAAGGAGGCAGGCTTACCTGAGTTTTTCCCCATGACTTGAAGAAGGAGGTAGGATAGCAAAAAAGTTAAACATCTCATTGCTGGGGTGGGGGTGGGGGTGGGGGTGGTTAACAAAAATCAATATCCCTTTCCCCTAAAATGAATACATCAGGTTCCTGAACAATTTAAATATTAATCCAATTAATCCAAGCAAAATTGTCAATATTGGTAGGTTTTTCTTTTTTATTATAATAAGAATACATAACAAAATTTACTATCTTTACTATTTTTCAGGATACAGTCCAGGAGTGTTAAGTCTGTTCACACCATTGTACAGCAGATTTCCAGAACTTTTTCATCTTGCAAAACTGAAATTCTATGCTCACTATCAACAAAAATTACCCATTTTAAAACTACCCCTCCCAGATTATTTGTGCAGAGACATTATTTCTCAGAATGCCCTAGAAAAAGAAAATTAATGAACCATGTAAAAACATCCCTTAGATAGGTTCTTAGATGAGTCCACCCCCATGACTGACTCCTGAGAAAGTGTTTATCACTGTAATTGAGCTCATTTTTTCAGTGTTCACTTTTTAACCACTTTTTTTTTTGGTCAATATAACTTTCTAGCATAATATAAAGGAATCAACTGCAGTTGTGCTGTGGGTGTGTGTGAATGAGCAGCACATCATCTTTTGTGGGAGTAAGCATGCCCCAGTGTGCAGCATCACAGCCGCATGTGTGCTCAGACTCCCCTGGTAACTTAAGGACGTCATAGATAAACATCTCCACAGAGCGGGCGACAGGGACCAGTCCTTCATGCTTCCTCCTTATTTACTGGGTTCTCTCTTTCAGTACAAATACAAAGAAGCTTATCGTAAGCAGTTGGGTCACCATATTGGTGCCCGAGCGATACATGATGACCCCAAGATGATGTGGTCCGTCCACGTTGCCAAAATGCAGAGTGACCGTGAGTACAAGAAAGATTTTGAAAAATACAAGACAAGGTACAGCAGCCCAGTGGACATGCTTGGTATAGTTTTGGCCAAGAAATGTCAGACCTTGGTCAGTGATGTGGACTATAAACATCCTCTGCACGAGTGGATCTGCCTGCCTGACCAGAATGACATCATCCAGGCTCGGAAAGCTTATGACCTCCAGAGTGACGTGAGTACCCCTGATGCTGGTTCTGCGCATTAGTGATGATGATGATGATTTTGATGATGATAATAATAATAATAATAATAATAATAATACAGCTAACATGTCCTATTGAGAGTAAAATAAAGTGAATAATTAGGGAAGTATCTAATATAGTATCTCTACAACACTGCATTACACTTTATTTTTGTAATTTTGAAGATGAAAATAAAGGCAAGAGTTTTTTAAAAGTTCCCATGACAAGAAAAAAAAGTATAAGTAAGTCTGGTGGTGGACCTTAGCCAGACTTACTGTAGTGATCATTTTGCAGTATATACACATATTGAATTATTATCTTGTACACCTGAAATGAGTATAATACATTGATTATATCTCAATTAAAATGCAAGAGTGTGATTTGCAAAACTTAGCATTATTATGTGTTGAAACTCTCTACTGTAGTTGGATTTCACTTCTTTTCCGTTAAAAAAAGGGGGGGCAAGAATTTTTGTGACTGCAACACTTACACAGCATTGGTCTAAGTATGTGGTCTCTTAGGGAGTTATTAGAACACATTTTCCAAGGCTGAAGAAACTCTGCTCATGTGTAAAAATCTTGTAATACCCTCAAGGATGGGACTGTGTCTTTTACTTTTTAAAAAAATCTCTCATCATTCGTGGTACAATCTATTGTACTAAGAAATGCTTCAGAAAACAGTATACTCAGAATTCAGTAATGCTTGTGAATGAGTGATTGACTGTGTTGGCAGCTTTCCCTGTTCATCAGTCTTTTGTGTTTCTCTAGTGTGACCCATTTTGTGACTAGGAATCTGAAACTAATTAATAGATGTGTTTCTTGTCAATTGACTTACAGAATTTGTATAAGTCAGACCTTGAATGGTTGAAAGGCATTGGCTGGGTTCCAATTGGCTCCGTGGATGTAGTTAGAGCCAAAAGGGCCGGAGAGATACTAAGCGATAATATTTACCGTCAGCATCCAGACGCGCTGAAATTTACCAGCATCACTGACTCTCCGGAGCAGGTGCTAGCAAAGACCAATGCTATAAATATGAATAAGGTGAGTCTTCACTCCTCACCATCAGATATAGGAATTTTCATAGAATGAAGTAAAAATTCTGACACCTTACTACATTTTAAGGATTCCTATAGGATTTACAATACCTTTTAAAATGATTTTTCCATTTTATGGTACCATAGTTACTTAGTAATACTTCAGAATATTAACCCAATGTTAAAAATACTATATACCAGAATTATTTCATAATTACAGATATTAAGTACTACAATCCAATTATACTTTTCAGAACTGTTAAAGCGTTTTAATAAGAAATAGTGAAAACTCTGAGTCAATAAAATAGTGAGCTAAATACTCTTGGAAATAGTAATTTATCTGCATGAAAGGTAGGAATTTATGCATCTTGAGTCATTTTAGTTTTCCTGTTGTATAGAGGAGAAGTGACTGGCACATAATTGAAAGAAAAATGTCTGTGAACTCCAAAATAATTTCATCTTTTTTTTTTCTCATAGCGCTTATATACTGAAGCCTGGGACAATGAGAAGAAAACAATCCATGTCATGCCTGACACACCAGAAATCATGCTTGCCAAACTCAACCAAATAAATTACAGTAATGTGAGTAGACTACTGATCTTATAATGAAGGGCAAAGATGAACTGCTGTAACAATTTCCTTAGTGAAATGCTCTGACTGTTTTATTATACACACTCCAAACTAACACTGTCAGTAAAGGAGATAGTTCTCTCTTGATTCTAGAGATAGTTTTCCCTTGATTCAATTTTGGGCTCTGTGATGGGCAGGCCAGCCTTTTATCAAAATGGTACCAGGGAATGGAATGCTTATGGAGACGCATCCCAATAGGAATCATAATCTTAAAGCCTTCCCCTATAGGTCGGTGTGGGTATCAAGCCACCGTTTTATTCAGCAACTATTTAGCAGGCAGGCAGTGGGTTGGAACCCAGTGGGTTATCATACTGTCTATTCTTTTGCTGCTTTATTGTGTTCTGGTTCCCATTTAACGCTATTTGCAAGCATGTCTTTGGCATCTCTGTCAGGACCAATATTTTCATCAGGGTAATGATTCTGAAATCTTAGACTACAGATCGATTGTGGTCTGTGATGATAGCCCATGGCAAAATGGGAAAAAGTAAAGACAATGCATTGAGTTTTTCACAAATCCAAATATATTCAATTTAAAAATACTGTCCTTAGTCCTTCCCCTTCTTTGGTATTAAGATGGCCTTTCTTTTACATTAGGATTATGATAGAAAATAGTTGGGTTTTTTTTAAACATACACTTGCTTGGCAAAACAAAATTATAGCAACCAGATGCTGATCTCCCCCAAAAAACTTTTGAAATTTACTAATCAATAAAATATCACAGTTTTAAACTATGAGCCTTAAAATCCTTCACCTATGAAGCAGAATTTTCTACAAACCCACACTAATGCTTAACTTTGTGGATTTGTTTCTGTAGTTTAAATGAGGACAGAGAAAATTTAATAATAAACAGCTTCATTTTTTCATCAAAGGAGTAACAATTGATTAATCTTCTTTTCTGCAGAAACTCTATAAACTTGCTTTGGAAGAGTCCAAGAAGGAAGGCTATGACTTGCGTGTGGATGCCATTCCAATCCGAGCAGCCAAGGCATCAAGAGAGATTGCAAGTGATGTAAGTTGAAGTTTTTGGAAGAGGCACTTCGTACTCAAAATTGTTCACCAATGACAGCTTTTACAGCTTTCCCTGCCAGAAATTTAGTTGCCCCTGCAAGTCTCAATTTCCTTTAATGATTCCCCCATCTACAAAGTTGCAAATGAAAACAAAGAAAAGATACTATGTCCATTATGCCTGTTAATTTGTCAAAGATGAAATTACATTCTTTAAAAAATACGTATTTTATGAACACTAAAAATGGGCACATATTTTTGGTCTTCAGAAGTTGAGCAGTTGTCGACACAGATGTTTGTAAAAACACAAAAACAAAAACTTTGTTGTTAAAGACATTGGCAGCACATGTAAATCAGCAAATAAAAATGTGAACTCTTTCCACCTGCTACTATCCATTTATACTAGCATTTTAAAAAGATGTAATTATACATGTGTTTTAGAGTTTTGTTTAATCCTTTGTGACCTATAGTGAGGTTCTCCTATCAAGATGCCCATAACTGAACACAGGAACAAGTGGAGAAGTAAGCAGAGCTTTTGCTCAGCACCCCCTTTCCTCTCTAGTCCTTCCCTTCTCATGAGAAATACCTCCTGAGGGTGTCCAGTGCCCTCACTCTGAACCAGGCTCCTTAGGACCCAAATACAGACTTTCCTTCTTCTGAAAGGGCCACAGGCCTTAGATGTACGTTTCATTCCTTCTATTATCAAAGCTTTTTCTGGCTATTAAGCTAGAGAAGCCCACACTATGATCATCTCATAGTAAAATGGACCATAAAGTGCTATTCTTGCATTTTAAAAATAGAGTCTTAACCCAAGACATTACTTTACCTTGGCTGAAAGTTCAATGACATTGACAGGCAAATGAGGGAGATATTTCCTAAATGTAGCCCATATCCTTGACCAGAGAATTCACTATAAAGTCTAACTACAAGGGAAATATCTTAACTATTCTTAATATCAAAACATTTTTATAAAAAAAGTAGTCACATCTTTAAGTAGATGTACAAGATGTTTTATCTTTACTTGTTAAGAAATGTAAACTAGGTAGTGCAGCTTAGTGGAAAGGGAAAATACTAGGACTCAGGAGCTCTCCATTCTAGCCCCAGCCCTGCCACCTGCTTATGATGTGACTTTGAATAAACCACTTAATCCCTGGAGGCGTCAGGTTTCTATTCTGTAAAATGGAGTTGAGAATATTAAACTTTCTCCCTCACACTAGCGGTACAGAAAATCAAAAGAAATAATGTATCTATGAAACTATGAAATGGGATGTAAACAAGATGTCCTTATCACTAGACACATCTTTTTTGTTTTTTCAGTACAAATACAAGGAAGGCTACCGCAAACAGCTTGGCCACCACATTGGGGCCCGAAATGTGAAGGATGACCCAAAGATGATGTGGTCCATGCACGTGGCCAAGATCCAGAGTGACCGGGAGTACAAGAAGGACTTTGAGAAGTGGAAGACCAAGTTCAGCAGCCCAGTGGACATGCTGGGGTTGGTGCTGGCCAAGAAGTGCCAGATCCTTGTAAGCGACATAGACTACAGGCATCCCCTACATGAATGGCTCTGTCTGCCCGATCAGAATGATGTCGTCCAGGCCCGGAAGGCCTACGATCTTCAGAGTGATGTGAGTGGATCTTATATTCTCCAGGATGTGTTTAAAAGGTTTTAAGAAGGCATTCTAACTTTTTTGCACCGTAGAATCTTTTGGCAGTGTTAAAACAATGGACAACTTCTCAGGACCATAACATGAAATGCGTAGAACTATACACACACACATATACACACATGCTCTGGTTTCAAAGGAAACTGATCACATCAAAATGTGATTGTCAAAACACTGAACTTAATCTGTGATGTAGTAATATATATGCTTTTATATTAACACACTAAATAAAAATATCTATCAGTAGATGTAATGACTAATTTAATTTCAAGGAAGTGATGAGCATAGATATTTAAGATGTCTGCAATAACTGTAATAAGGTATGAAAATATTTATGTTTCTATTGCTGACAAAGTCCCATGTAGTGTTAAAACTACTATCATCTGTTGCCTGTATTTATAATTGAAAGAAATACCATCTTTCAGTTAGAAGTTAATGAAAACGAAGATACTGTTTTTTCTATCCAAGTTCATTGATGCCAGGTTAAGATTTCCTAGTTTAATGCAACCTGTTTTCCGAATGAATTGATTGCATTATCATTTTTCCTGACTACTTATAGGAAATGTCTGTTATAACTTGCGAGAGGAAGTTGAAGAATGAATTACACATATCAAGACAATTTTTCTAAGAAGCTGAGAACAATTATCTCCCTAGGAATATGTTAGGTATTTTTGTGGTCAGCCAGGAGATTGTCCTTGGGTCTTAAATTCTACTTTATTGGCATAGTAGCTCTTTGTTTTTTTGATCAGGCTCTGACAAGTAGTCACTTTTGAAAGAATGATAAAAGTAGTGTCATTGTAAAAAAAAAAAAAAAGAAAAGAAAAGTTTCCCCAAAAACCATAAGAACAAAAAGAACTGTTACTCTTACTTATGAGAAAAATTCTTTTGGCTAATTATTTAAATGCAAAGAAGAAAAATGAAAAATGAAAGCACTATAAAATGTCTTCTTTTTTTCCTTCTTGAATTACGATATAAGACAGAGGTCCAAGGAAAGGATAAAGAAGAGTAGAAAATCAAAGTACTCTTTGGCTTAGAAGCAAGTATATAGAAACATGTGAAAAAAATCCCTTTTTGCTGTCCCCAGAAAACACATTAATTCGACATGTAGTCAGCCAATAGTGTTCATCCTTTCTTTATGTTACATGATGGCTATGAAGGCCACTGCCCAATGAGGTAGGAACAAACTGTATTCATCTGTATTCCACCAGAGTACTATTCCCATACAAGGAGGTATGGGCATTCAAATTAGAGAATAAACACTGTATCAGAAGGCAGGCAGTAATTTCCTTAAAATGGTTTTGTATCAGTGAAATCACATATTATTAGAGAGATTTCATGGATCTTTAAAACAGCCAGGATTGGCTCCCTTCAGGGACAAAGTGTTTGACTAGCTACTCCACACCAAAGTAAGGCAGTCCTGTGTCTTCCAAGAAATTTATACAAGATCAGAATTACACATCCTCTATATCTGCTAGCAAGATCAGACATCAGGCTGAGTGGGTAATTTTTACAAATATTTGGCATTGTTTCACATTCAGGCTATTTACAAGGCTGATCTCGAGTGGCTGAGGGGCATTGGGTGGGTGCCCATTGGCTCTGTGGAGGTCGAGAAGGTGAAGAGAGCCGGAGAAATCCTGAGTGAGAGGAAGTACCGCCAGCCTGCAGACCAGCTCAAGTTCACAAGCGTTACAGACACCCCAGAGATTGTCCTGGCAAAGAATAACGCCCTGACAATGAGCAAGGTGAGTCTCCCACTGTTGCTGGTTGCCAGACTTGGCTCATCAAGTCAGAGTGCCCTGGAGGGTTTCCAGAGAAAGGAGGTGGGGTGGGCCTGCTGCTCATGCAGGCCTTCAGCCAAGCAGCTGCTTGACCCTTAGCTGGACCTGCGGGCTCTTCTCAACACTGTGTCCCCTCATTCTCAGTGTGTGTGAGGAAGCGTAGCCTAGGACAGTTTCTCTGGAATAATGCACACGTTATTCTGAGCAGTGGCCCTGGAAACATCCACAAATGCAATACTTCTCCTAGGCAAAGCAGCCTCTAGCCATCGGCATCTCTTTATCCATCCTGTAAAAAATATACAACCATTTTGCATTTTGTTCTGCAGTCTAGGAAACACAGCAGTGCCAGTGCACAACTCAGGTTAGCTGCTTGGTTTGCTCTCCCCTCTTAGGTTGTGGAAATCCACTTTGGAAAGTGAGTGCTATTTCTGCTTTCTGTTTTATTGCACGAGAGAGATGATGACTTCCTTCCTGCAGAGTTCTAGAGTCTGCTTATTGGTACTGGTCTAATTTCTTTATCCAGTGGCTAGGCCCTTAATGTGCACATTTGAGAGTGACTCTAACTTTTCTGAATTCTCCTACACCTGCCTGGACATCTTCCAAACATTCAGGGTGTGAGACTGAGTGCTCAGTGCAGAATATGAAATTGGCTCTCAGATAGCAAACTCTAGACTTTAGGGTTTTAAAACTCCAGAAATTCTACTCTGTACCACATCTGTCAACAGCAGCCACAGTGATAACAACAGGAAACACCAAAAACTTTGTTGAGTGCCTACTATGACTCAGGCACTTGCTATGTGTTATGGTTAATCTCCAAAAAATATTCAATAAATTTATATACCAAAAAAGAGAGACAAGAATAAAGTTAAAAAATACTTAATAAAAAAGATGCAGAGATTGTCATACTAAGTAAAGTTAGCCAGACAGAGAAAGAGAAATATCATATGATATCACTTAGGGAATCAGCACTGAGGAATCTAAAATATGATACAAATGAATTTATTTACAAAACAGACACAGATTCACAGAAAAAACAAACATGGTGAGCAGGGCAGGGAAAGGGGAGGGTGGAGGGATAAATTGGAAGCTTGGGATTTGTAAACACTAATTACTATATATAAAATAGATAAACAACAAGTTTATACTGTATAGCATGGGGAACTATATTCAGTATCTTGTAGTACCCTATAATGAAAAAAATGAAAAGGAATATATGTCTGTGTTATGACTGAAACATTATGCTGCACATCACATATTGACACAACAGTGTAAATCGACTGTATTTCAATTAAAAAAATTAACCAGGGGAAAAAGATGATTATCATGCTCCAAGAAATGAGGAATGTGAGGTGTTATGTACTTTTCTTAAGATCACAGAGCTTGGACATAGTGGAGTTGGGTTTGACCTTGGGATTGACTCTGAAATCTAGGGATTTCTGCTACATCGTAGTCCTGTAGCCAGGCTTCAACCTTGGAGGTTTTCTGGGTGAGCTTGAGATTTCACTGGGTGAAAAGAAGTAATAATGGAGATCCTTAGGTTGCTTCGTATTAGCTACGAAACTAACATACGGCTGTTGAAATATTGCCATGATTTACTCTCCCCAGTATGCTTTTGCTTTCCTCACCTCCAAAGAATTTTAAAAAGGCTATTTTACAGTTAAATGAGTTAAATTTGATAACAACTGTAATGTATTGGCTTTAACCAAGGGTTTTGCTTCACTTCCCCTGTAGCATTTATACACAGAAGCCTGGGATGCTGATAAAACCTCCATCCATGTGATGCCAGACACCCCAGAAATCCTTCTGGCCAAGAGCAATTCTGCCAATATCAGCCAAGTAAGAGATTTCCTGATTGTTGTTTCAGCCTTTAGTGAAAGAGTGATTAAAATACTTTTTCCGTCTTAGGCCAATTCTAGTAAGGATGGTAGTCTATTAACTTCCTATAACACTTTTCTGTTGTGTGTTATCCTCTACCTAGAAACTTTACACCAAGGGATGGGATGAATCAAAGATGAAGGATTATGATCTGAGAGCTGATGCTATTTCCATCAAAAGTGCCAAGGCCTCGAGGGACATCGCCAGTGATGTAAGTGCCCTCCTTCTAACCTCTGTGGTCTCACCTGCTGAGCAACCACAGTGCAGCCAGTGGGACACACTCTGTAATAGCTTCCCCATGTGCCCCTCCAGTCTCGCTTGCTACCTTCTAAGACCTTTCCCTTTGTCGTCACAGAGAGGAAAAATACATTTTGAAATTGTAGTTAGAGTTGCTGCAGGAATGGGTTCCCAATGAACATATATGATCACACTACAGTTATGTTTATGATAGCATAAAATGTTAGTTTAAAATTGTTCAGAAATATCGAAATGTTTGCAATGTGAAATTCTTGTCCATTTGCTTGTGGGTTTCCATGTCATCTGCTTGTATATGGTCTTAAAACCAGGCTTCTCAACCTATGTTTCTGGTGTTTTAGTACAAGTACAAAGAAGCATATGAGAAACAGAAGGGCCATCACATTGGAGCCCGGAGCGTTGAAGATGACCCCAAGATTATGTGCGCCATACACGCAGGGAAGATTCAAAGTGAAAGGGAGTACAAGAAGGAATTCCAGAAGTGGAAGACCAAGTTCACTAGCCCAGTGGACATGCTGGGCATCTTGCTGGCCAAGAAATGTCAGACTCTGGTCAGTGACATTGATTACCGAAATTACCTGCATCACTGGATATGCTTACCTGATCAAAACGACGTTATCCAAGCAAGGAAGGCCTATGACCTGCAGAGTGATGTACGTAATGTGAACTTTAGGAAAGATGGAATGGGAGGGCAGAGATTTATTAATTGTCCAGTCAGTGCCTCTGTGAACTGACCCACGGGTTGCTCACTGCACAGTCTCAGGGGGTGCCATTCACAGTGTTTAAAACAAAACCCATACTTAGAAGTTATGGGAATCAAAGAACATAGATGAGAAACTCTATTTAGATCATGTCCTTTATTCCCTGGCCTAGATTTCAGACTATTTTCTTCATGTCCTTTGTATTGTCTGGCAGTGAAAATATATTTCAGGTAAATTATCTGAATGTTTTTAAAATAACTGCCACTATTGTACTATATCCAAAACACTAAACAGTTTCCTTGGGTCAGTTATTATATGGTGAAAGTAGAATGAGACATGACAAAATGTCCTTTAAAATTATTTCAGTTCTCGGGGGAGGGTGTAGCTCAAGTGGTAAAGCACATGTTTAGCATGCACAAGGTCCTGGGTTCAATCCCCAATACCTCTCTAAATATAAATAACTAGACCTAATTACTTCCCCCCAACCAAAAAAAATAATAATAAAATAAAATTATTTCAGTTCTATAATTTCTTTCATATATTAAATAATTATCACGAAATTTAGCATAATTACTATTTTATTCCTATTCATAGCTGGCATAAAAAATTATGTTTTTCTAATTGACTCTGTCATGGATATCAACTGCTCCCCCCTGCCAAGTCATGTAAAATCTCAGGTCCTACTCATTTTGGGACCACCAATTCCTGCACTTACCAACCTGAGAACTTAACTTTTCACTTAAGGGATGGTCTGTCTAGCATTTGGAACAATATCCCTGTCTAACGTCTTTGTAGAATGTATACAAAGCAGACCTGGATTGGCTGCGTGGCATTGGCTGGATGCCAGAAGGCTCAGTAGAAATGAACAGAGTGAAGGTTGCTCAAGACCTAGTGAATGAACGACTGTACAGGACACGCCCGGAAACCTTGAAATTCACTTCCATTGTCGACACACCCGACGTTGTCCTGGCAAAAGCCAATTCTCTGCAAATGAGTGAGGTAAGAACCATCCTACCACCAGGCTTTCCTTTCACAGGACTGTCTTTTCGGAAGATGCCACCCAAACTGAGCAAGTGGGTTGTTTCTCTCCAAAGACTTAAAGTGATGGGAGCAACTCTAAGACTTGGCTAGTTCCATGAAGGTACACACAAAGTAGAACTCTGATAGATGCCTGCCTCACACACAGACTTGGAAGCACTAAAATGAAAAATAACACTCCATTAGAATTCAGGGAAACCAATACTTAGTACAAAATCTGTGGCATAATGCTACATATTAAATGGTATAATACTGTATTAGTCAGGTTCTCCAGAGAAGCAGAGCTAATAGTTTGTGCACGAGAGAGAGAGATTTATTTTATGAAATTGATTCACATGATTGTGGAGGCTGGCAAGTCCAAAATTTTCAAGGTAGACCAGCAGACTGCAGACCCAGGAAGGAGCTATGGTTCACACCCAAGTCTGTCTGCTGGCAGGATTACTCATTGTTCAGGGGAGGTCATTCTTTTTTCTCTTAAGGCCTTCATCTGATTGGATGAAGCCCACCCACATTACAGAGGGTAATCTACCCAAATTCGACTGATACGATGTTAGTCTGATAGAAAAAATACCTTCACAGAAACATTTAGAATAATGTTTGACCAGATATCTCGGTACCATGGCCTCGCCAAGATGACACATAAAACTAACCATCACAAACATATATCAAAACATTTTTCCAGATTAAATAGTCACTAAGGCTTAATGTTTCAGGTATCCTTCTCTGTCACTGTACTAAAATAATATTTTCCTTCCCTCCACAGAAACTATATCAGGAAGCCTGGAATAAAGATAAAGCCAACATAACCATCCCTTCTGACACGCCAGTCATGCTGCAGGCCCATATCAATGCCTTGCAAATCAGCAATGTAAGAGGCATAAATATGAAGTATAAATGTCTTTATGGGACAGTATCTGTCAGCTTGTGGAGTGTGTTATAATGGACAAATTACCTGCCTTAGAGATGTTTACAGCTTTTGGTGCTAGATACTTTCTCTTCAGTTACCATTCCCAGGGCAATATGAATGAGAATTCTCTTTCAAACATTAGTTTAGATACATGTCTGGGTCCCTGGACTGCAAGATTTGGGGTATCTGAATCTCTTTGGCGTGCTTGTTTCAACCTTGAAATCATTGTGCTATATCCAATTGTCTACAGCTCAGTTTCATTGTATACCAGTCGAGGATAATGAAATCCCTACTTAAGTGCCTCTTATGCTAGGAAGTATAAGAGGTAACGGTCTCTATTGTCTCTATAGGGTTTTGGTTGATCCAGGACTTTCTTATTTGACATTTCAAGGCTGTAAGAAAAGCCAAAACTTCATTATATGCAAACTGCAGGATAGGTATGGTATCTACATCACATCCCTTTGGCAGAGACCTCAGAAAAGTCAAAGGGCAGCATCAGGAGAAAGACTTATCAGGTCTCATATGGTTCCCTGATGAAGGCTTTCTCGGATCACACTCTATTCTTTGCTCCCCTGTACTGTGTAGAGGGATATTCTCAGACTGTACTATACTGTGATAAGTGTAAATAGTCCAACATTCACAGATTTAGATGTTTAGCTTTAAATTTTTAGTCGGAAGTATCCTGCACTCCACAAAGCAAATAGGCAATAACCAAAAGAACTCAGAGTGACTGTTTTTTTCTTCTGCTGCCTTCATTTACATTATGCCTTATGATTTGTATTATGACTGCTTGGGGTATGGCCACTGATTTTCAATTCTTGTAAGCAAACCTGTGTTTTCCCTCACTAGAAACTCTACCAGAAAGCCTGGGATGAGGCCAAGCAGAAAGGTTATGACTTAAGAGCCGATGCCATTGAAATCAAGCACGCCAAAGCCTCCAGAGAAATTGCCAGCGAGGTACGGCTCCTTCTGTTTCCTTGTGAATTTTCTCCTCTCTACAGCGAATTGGGAGAGTATTTTTCAGGAATTCTGGTTTGGTTTTTTTTTTTTTAATCTGTGCAAACAATTGCATTTTATCTTGGGCTAAAGACTCTATTTAAAAACATTAAAATGGGATGGAAAACACTAAGGTAAGCATAGATGAGGTATATGTGTAAACAGTTCCTAAGTGGAAGTAAAATGTCATGAAGAGTCCATACAAAATTCTTGGAAAAATTCAGGAACCAACACAATGTGATTTTTATCCCCCAAATCTTTATGACAGTCTCCATAAATATAAATCACAGATGAAAGTTTTATATAAGGCTTAAGACTGAAATCACACTTTATATGCACGATTTTAAGCTGGAGGCATATGCATAATGCTCTGAATAACCTTCTGAAGTTCATTTAACAGTAATTTAAAAACTTACCAGCAGTCAAAATATTATCCTACCAAGGCCCTCCAGCACCAAATCTTTAAGTTACCATTGTTCCTTCAAATTCTTCTCTATTTTATATCTCCTATATCCAGCTGTCTCTTCCTTCTTACTTCTCATTTTTAACTCTAAAAACCATAGCTGATCCACAGTATCTCCGTTATTCTCAGTTCTTTCTCCCTTTTGTCCAAACTCTCCTATGTTACCCAAATATGGAAAAGAAACAGAAACTGTCTTAATCTGGTCCTAAGACGCTTAGGACGAGTATGGACAAGATGGAGGCCTTTTACTATCATTTTCTGATTCAAACCAACAACACCGTTTTCCACTCCTGAAACATGCACCTTCTTCGTCTGTCTCCAAAACCACACATATGACTTTTTCCTGCCTGAGGTACCTTCAGTACTATTGGAGACCATCTGACCTAACTTCCACTTGCCAGGCAACCTTGGGGACAATGGTTACCCTCATTGTCCCTCATTTTTCCCATATGAAATGTGTAATAGTACTAGTATCCAACTCATAGAGATGTTGTGAGGATTAAACAAGGTTATAACTGCCACTATTTAACTATTTTAACTAAAAAATTCAGCAATTTCATATAGATCAGCCTAATACATTTGAAGCACTCATAATAGTGTCTGACATGTAGTGATTGCTCAGTAAATGTTAGCTATTTTTTAAAATTACTCTTATTCACCATACTATTTCCCTCTGATTTACTCATGTCCTCTGTGGAACTATTTAAATAGCTCTATCTAATTTCATTAAAGTGAACTGATAATGATGAGCCAATGATAAGCCAATTTACATTAAGGCTAAAAAAAATATTCTGAAAACGTTTAATGAGAAGTCCTCTTCATATGTTATTTTCATGTCTTATTATCTGCTTCTTCATCACTTTAGTACAAATATAAAGAAGGTTACCGTAAGCAACTGGGACACCATGTGGGTTTCCGCACCCTGCAAGATGACCCCAAATTGGTATGGTCTATACATGCTGCCAAGATCCAGAGTGACAGAGAATACAAGAAAGCTTATGAGAAGTCTAAAGGAATTCACAATACACCATTGGACATGATGTCCATTGTTCAAGCCAAGAAATGCCAGGTCCTGGTTAGCGACATTGATTATCGCAATTACCTGCACCAGTGGACGTGTCTGCCAGATCAGAATGATGTGATCCAGGCAAAGAAAGCCTACGAACTGCAGAGCGATGTGCGTATCCTGCCTCCAGACTCCGGGGGAGATGTGTGTCTGTGTGTTTCCCTGCAGTGTATTCCCTCGGGATGTAATTTAAACAGTAATCTTAATAGAATCTAACATATTCTGTAGATTTCTGTGGAGTTTTTCTGAACACTTTCCATTTTATAGGGGATTCCTTCTTATGTGGCAAGGCCTTATTTATCAAGAAGAAAATCACTCTCTTATTCTATGTAATTAGGTAGAAAATTTCAATCCCAGTTGTCCTGATCCATTAACATTTGCATGATAAGATATCTTAATGTCAGAAATAGGTATTAGCATAAGGAAATACTGGATCTCAAGTTTATCTGACACATAGAGGAAAATGTATGTATATTTTTATAATATATTTAGAGGGAGAAAGAGGAAAGTTGTCTATAGATATAGGTATGTATTTTTCTCATTACACATGCATCTAAGGACATTTTTCTCCCAAATTCCTGCAGATATTATTTTCCATGGTGTACAAAAGGCATATTTCAAGTAGTGAGCACAGAAGCTCAAACTTGCATGAAAACAAAATTGTGTGTCATTGCTTTCTGTCATCCCAAAAGTGCCACTTGTCAGCCCATCTCCAATTCCCATAGGATACTGTGAACTTCTCCCAGAGACATGTGCCAGGAATGTACTGCCCAAATATTACCGTTTAACGTTGATCCTTGAGTTTCATGGGGTTGACCGCCCAGATGATCTGAGTAGAGGCAGTGTGTGGTTTGCTGGCATCATGCTCTCGTAGGTGAATTTAACTCTTCTGCGCTCTGTGGTCCTCTCCTTCTTGTAGAACGTGTACAAATCAGACCTGGAATGGCTGAAGGGTATTGGATGGTTGCCGGAGGGTTCCGTGGAAGTGATGAGAGTAAAGAATGCTCAGAATCTCCTGAATGAAAGGTTGTATCGCACAAGGCCTGAGGCCCTCAAACACACCAGCATTGTTGATACCCCTGAAGTCGTCCTGGCAAAGATCAACTCTGTGCAGATCAGTGAGGTAAGTCAGTTCATGAGATGTTCAGACAAGTTGTAGAGGTCTCAGTAGAGATTCTAACTGTGAACCTTAAACTGCTAATACCAGGATTAGAATCTTGAATGTGCATGTACCCAGACAGAATTTCATATAGCCAATCAATGAATAGTATCCACATTTCATTTGCCTAGATAACCCTTTGGTCAAAGTATGGTAGGCATCTCCATGTTTCAGACTCTGATACCCATTTTGAACACATTTTGAGACCTTGCCTATAACACAGATCCACCAGTTAATGCCATGATCACAAAACTGCCATATTTTTATTGCTACTCGATCATGAAATAAGTGGAAAAGTGCAGGGGCGCTTTTAAAAGTGCTCATTTTAGACGTTATGATAATTATGTGGACCGAGAAAGCCAAGACTTGGTTAGCAATGTGGATCATCATCGTTACCTACAATGCAGGCTTACCTGTCAGGTAATTATATGTGAGTAAATAGAAGAGGATCCGTTTACTACCATGTTTCTGGTGCATTTTACGTTTATACTTCATCACACATGAATATATTCTTCTTGAAGTCACTTTTGACACCTTCTAAATAGAAACACAGATGAAAACAAATGCGATCACATATACATCTGAGCACATCCAAAGAGAACCTTTCATTGTACCTATAAGTTTCTTCATATGGTATTTACTCATTAATTTACTTCTTTACTCATTAATCACCCTCTGTTTTTCATTTTTACCAGCCATTGTATCGTGACGCCTGGGAAAAGGAGAAGGCTAACGTGAACGTGCCAGCTGACACCCCGCTGATGCTGCAGTCCAAAATCAACGCAGTGCAGATCAGCAACGTAAGACGCCGCCCCGCCCCTCGCTCCACACGGCGTTCTCTGCCTCCCGTCTGCGAGCTGCAGAGAGCAGTTAGCAAAAGGCATTTCCCTAACTTTCCTTTCATTTCTGGTCTTCAGTGATAAGTGCCATGTGTGTGTGCACAAGCACACCTGAGTGTGTGTTTATACTGTAGAAACGTGTGTCCTCGTCTTTATTGGACGGAAAAATGCACTGGTGAAAACCATGTGTAGTAATGGTGAAAATGCATGTATATTAATATTTAGTTCTCTTTTTAGTGGCCCATCATTGATTTTTCCTTTTAAAAGCCAAACAATATATGTAATTTTTCTCATTTTCATGTGCTTTACTGTCTTTTAAATTCCTTTCTTTAAAAAAAAAAGATATTGAAAGAGAACTTGACTAAATGTCATTAAAAATCTACTGGAACTATGTTCGATACAAAACCAAGCCATTTTACAAATCTTAAGGAGAGATTGATTTTCAGTATAACTGTTGCCATGTATTCTTGAACTTACCAGTAATGCTGACTCAGTAGCTCCCTCTTCAGATTGACTGTGGCATTGCAATCTCCATTTGCAGAAGCAGTATCAGAAAGCTTGGGAAGACGTCAAGATGACTGGTTATGACCTGAAAGCAGATGCCATTGGGTTCAAGCATGCCAAGGCTTCCAGGGACATTGCCAGTGATGTGAGAGTGCCTCCTTGCTCCTCCTCAACAAACATTAACTCATAGACACACAGAGAGTTGATACTGTACTAATCTCTAACTTAATTCCCCAAGAATTTTAATTAAGTAGAATGAAGGTCACCGTTATTCGTGTCTTGCTTTACAATCCAAAATTCAAGAACAACTTTCACAGCAATTTGAGGACCTTCCTACTTCTCTGCTTGGTTCTGCTGTTTACATGATTAAGCACAGATTTTGATTTTCTTTTCAGTCTCTTCTCAATATAAGTTAATTTATAAGCACTTACAGAGATTTAGTGGGTGCAAAGAATTCTATTGTTTCTTAAAGTGCTGCCTGCATAGCTGCTTCCTGTGATAATTTTATGCAGTCCATGAAGAAACATTTTTAAAAATAGTTATATTCATTTTAATATGTGCTAGAGAAATATTGATTTTTTCCCCACTTAAATAGAACTATAAATTTTAAAATAAAAATTTTAAATAAGTTTACACACTTTAAAATATATTTACTTAAACAAAGAATCACATTGACAAAGTAAAGTATAAAGTACAGGCGGTACTTTGTGGCAAAACACGTGAGAACAGCAAACAGTGACTGAAGTTTGGGAAATAGTGGATATGCCTGTATTGGGGGATAATTTAGAAGCACAGTTCTCATCTTTGAGGTCTTCACAATGTCTTCATGCATATAGACTCAGAAGACAAGCCAGTGTATCAAGAAGTATAAAGTTATAATGTGAATTTAAAGAAAAACAGTGCCCCTAAAAGGGTAACTTTTAGGTAAGGAAACTGAGGCTATTTGAGTAGACTGTCTAGAAAAGTGAGTTTGGAGAACAACTCTTCTTTCTTCTGTTCACATCCACCAGTATCTATACAAAACCACCTACGAGAAACAGAAAGGTCATTATATTGGATGTCGCACTGCCAAGGAAGACCCTAAACTGGTCTTTGCGGCCAATGTGATGAAGATGCAGAATGACAGGCTGTACAAAAAGGCGTACAATGACCACAAGGCCAAGATCACCATCCCAGTCGACATGGTGTCCATCAATGCTGCCAAAGAGGGCCAGGCATTAGCAAGCGACGTGGACTATCGGCATTACCTACACCACTGGTCTTGCTTTCCTGACCAGAATGATGTGATCCAAGCCAGGAAAGCCTATGACCTGCAGAGTGATGTAAGTTGTTGCTCATGCAGGAAGTATCAACGGACGTGCCCGAGGGGTGAGCTCTTGCTCAGAAAGAAAGTCTTCCACAGCTTTGCCCCTCACTCCCTCTGGTGCTCGGG
Source organism: Camelus dromedarius (assembly GCF_036321535.1). Taxonomy (NCBI): domain Eukaryota; kingdom Metazoa; phylum Chordata; class Mammalia; order Artiodactyla; family Camelidae; genus Camelus; species Camelus dromedarius. Next base: position 31,151,491 of record NC_087439.1, on the reverse strand, counting down.
AAAATGCAACTCTCTCTGCAAGAGCACTTCCCTTTAGTGTTGGTTACCAAGTGTACTCATCGCGTACCTTACTTCTAGGCTTATTCAGAAAGTTTGCATTTTCATTATTAGTGGTGCTACCAGAATTTTTCTTAGATTTGTTAATGGGTGCACTGTTTGTGGTTTATTAAACATACGCATTTTCTTGGTTCTTCAATTGAAGAATGACAGGGGCTGTCTTGCTTGAAATGAATTTCAGAGGCTAGCGGCATACTCCAAACTCACTTGTTTCCCTTAAACTTGAGATTCTTCACAACTTGATGTTTCATTCATTTACCTAAAGTATTTTTAGATTTGCTCGTGTTTTCTGCCCATTCAGTCTTTTGGAAATGATGAGTTCCATCAGGATATTTGTTTCTTGTATACAATTAATACTTTCTTTTAATTATCTGAACTTGGTTCCCTTAAGCTTCAAGAGATGCTTTCTAATAATGAATGAGTTTGTTATAGAAAAGTATATCCAACATTTGAAATGAGCTGCCAACTGGTGGATTTAGGCCAGTTTCTAGAAAAATGCAGTCTCTTCATTGACCTGAACCACATTAGTTTATTGAGGAATGCATATCAATCAAGCTCTCAAAGAATGAGGAAGGGGACTTCAAAACCTGTATGTAATCCTCTTTAAGAATTCCTTCTTCTGAATTTTGGGTCTCCATCATACTTTACACACTAAAACCAACAACATTCATCATTAATGTAGAAATTCCCTACATTTTTACTCCTCTTACTCCCTTTTTAGTTTGATATTTGTAGCCTGTTAAACAGTTATTAAAGTACCACTTCTGAAGGACACTACAGCTTTTTAAATGAAATTAATAATGGTGTTTCACATAGAATAATTTTATCTAGTTAACCACTTGCCTATATCTGAGAAAACAGGTCTAGATAGACAAGAAAATGCTAATCCCGATTCGGAGTGAAGTGCTGTCTTAGAAAAAGAAAACCCGATTGAGATCAAAATTGTGGAGCTAGGGATTGAGTTCTTAATTATCCCTTTAAAAATATGGAACACACCATGTGCCAGGGATTGTGCTAAGCACTGAAGGTACAATGGTGAATAAAGAAGAAACACAACACAGTTCCTGACTTTAGGAATTTCACATTGATAACAAAGAAACAGATCAGTATATCTCTAGTAATACTAGAGAATATCAGTAAAAAAAAAAAAAAAAAAAAAAATGGGATGACTGAGAAAGTGAGGTGGGGAAAGCTTATACGGAGAAATCTGATTTAGGGATATAAGGGAGAGTAGGAGTTGGTTCTGGAGGAGGACACAGGGGGCATTCCTGCAGAATGACCAACATATGCAAAGCAGGTTGTGTGCAAACCACAAACTGAAAGACCAGCGTGGGCAGGATGCACAGGTTAAAGGAAGACAGGTGTAGGAGGAAGCTGGAAGAGTATGTAGGGGCTGATGCTGGACCATCATCACCTTCTAATCTATGTTAAGATTTTGATCTTTACCGTAAGATCACTGGGAAGCCATAGGATGGGGGGATGTTGTGACTTCAGATCTGAGTGGTGAATTTTATAAAGATCGTTCTGGTTGCTGTGTGGATAGCTTCCTGGAGAGCCTATTATTATTGCTTTAAAAGTCCACATTAGCTAGTGTGAGGATTACCAAATATTCAGAACTCTTCCACGCATCCCCTAAGCAGAGCACTCCTTCTGCATCACTCTGCTTTCTAGAATGTGCATCAAGACCCCAACATAGACCCCCTCCACCCTGCCACAGAAAACAGAGCAGAACAAGACATGGCTGTACATATGAGGAACTGTGTGCGTCAGGCCTATGCTCAGTTTTATTATTGTTTGTGGAAGATAAAGTGTCACATGAAAAACTGCTTCCTTACTTTACCACAATTTAAAAAAACCCTACCTCTACCTAACTTTGTTTTCCTTCCCAGGCCATCTACAAGGCTGACTTGGAATGGTTGCGTGGCATCGGCTGGATGCCCGAAGGGTCTCCTGAAGTATTGAGAGTCAAAAATGCCCAGAAGATCCTACTAGACAGCGTCTATCGGACACCTGTGGTGAAACTCAAGTACACGAGCATCGTTGATACACCTGATGTTGTCCTTGCTAAGTCAAATGCTGAAAATATTAGTATTGTGAGTCACATTTTTCTTCAATGTAAAATTAAGTTAGTGTTATAAAGAAATGATAAATAAGCTGGTAATTTCTTTGTAAGATAATAATATTGATGATAGCAAAGGTTTTAGTAAGTAATATTGGCAGGGTTGTTCTGTTATTGTTTGTTAACTTTAAACAAAAACTCAAAGTAGTAATAAAAGGTATTAATACAGATTTCATATCAAATTTGAGTAACTTACATGAAAAATTCTGGAAATTTTTACCTTAATATGAAAAGATTCTGGATCAGGAAAGTTGAGAGCTGTGCATTGCCACAGGCAATTTGTAATTGTGTTATTATTGGTTCTTTCCATAGCCAAAGTACAGAGAACTTTGGGACAAGGATAAAACTTCAATCCACATAATGCCAGATACTCCAGAAATCAATCTCGCTAGAGCCAATGCTCTTCATGTGAGCAATGTAAGTACCGCAACAGACTTCCTTTTTGCTTGGAGAATCACCCATTTGGTACGAAGATATCACTAGGGAATGCTTCATAGCCTTGGAGGAGAAGATTGAGTGGGTAAGGAAGAGCCCTTGACCAGGAGTGAGGAGGGGGGCAGATCCTAGGCTCTGAGTCACTGGTGAGGGAACATCAACATGACAAAAGAGAGAAGGGAGTAAGGACAAGAAAGATGTACGAGGAATGAGGAGACACACAAACAACAGATTTGGACAAACTGACAGATTCGGACAAACACAAAATAATTAGGGGAATTCGTTGCAAAATTTTATATGAATTAATTAACCCAGATATATAGGGGATTTTTAAGGAAATTATAAATTACTAAAATTGACTCCAGAAAATGAATAAAAACATATTGCAAGAAATTAAGAGGGTTATTAAAGACTCTCCTTCTCCCTTTCCAATGTCAGGGTCACCCAGATGATTTTATAGGGGAGTTCTCTCCAAACTTGAAGAAATAAGCTACCACAGAGCCCAGTGAAAGAAGGAAAGCTGTCACAGTTACCAAAACGTGTTGAAGATAGTTCCACAAATGAAAACTGTAGGCCAATAATAATGGGGGAATCTTAAATGCAGCATTATGGTAGTACGTGAATGTATGATGCAAACAACTAGGGTTCATCCAGGAATGTCAAGAGGGTTCCCTATTTAGACACTTAATAATGTAATAGAACAAAAGAGAAAAGTCATATGCTCATTTTATTAGATTTGAAAAGGTATGTGACCAAATTCAATATTCATCCTTATTTTTAAAAATAAAATATTAGCAAAATAAGGATAAATTAATATTTTCTTGACAGGACTAAAAGTAAATCTTAAATCAAAGGCTAGGCTCATCCTCAGTAAGTAAGCTTCTCATTCAAGTCAGGAACAAAACAACGATGCCCACTAACATTACCATTATTTAACAGAAGCTTCTTATTCAAGCCAAAATAATTATGTAAGAGTATGAATAACAGATAATTTTGCCTTTTTCTTTCCAGTATTTATCATTATATGCAGAATAAATCGTTATATTCCTGGGAAAAGGAAGAGAAGCAACTTAAAGTCTATTAGATAAAATAAGAGAATTTAGTTATGTGGCTAGCTACACAGTTTAAGAAATTCAAGAAAGGTACCACCTTCATGGATCACAGAGATTTTGTCTGTATGTAGAATAAGTATGACCTTCGGGGAAGGATGCTACCTTAGTGCAGTTCACCATGACTTGGAACTCTGCATCTTTCAAAAATAATAAATCTTTAGACGAGAAAGAACCTGCCAAGCAAAGATTCCTCATTTGTGTGCCAAACCACACCATCAACTCTATTGTAATGAGCCACTTGGGAGCTCATTTTTTCCAAGAGTTGAGAAGAAAACAGTATTTTAGGGCACTGATACATTTTTTTGGACCAGAATCAGTATATGGTGCAATGCGCTCTTATTGCCCCGTGACTGGATGGAGACCAGCCAGCTCTTCATTGCAGCATCCTTAGCCTCTTCCTTCCGATCCATAGGCATCTTTGGCAAGAGAGTCCTGAAAAGTCTCATGTGCTCTCTTTTACATGATAAATTTCTCAGCTGGAAATACCAGAACCCTACCATTGATATCATGATGTAAGCAAGATTAGTATTTGAAAGTATGCCAAAAGTGAAGTTATTAAATTTAGATATATAGGTATTAATGAGAATGGCTTCTATTTTGGAAGAAATCAAACATCCCATTTGAATGGTAACCTAAACGTACAATTTCTTTACACATGGTGTTGCCGGTATATAATCTTGATAAAGTCCACTATTTTAAATTATTTCCATCATGTAGAAAGTAAAACTTTTCCAGGGTATCTGTATATGATTTTATGGGTAACCAAGCAAATTCATGTTAAATTGACTCGTTTAATCTTCATAATAATCCCATGAGTAAGATAGTGTCATTTTATTTTTATCATATGGGAAAGTTGAAACTTAAAAAGATTAAGGAATTTGCCCACATTCTTACAGTTAGTAAGTGAAGAGTTAGATCTCAAGCCTGATTTTTTTAAGTTCAAATGAAAAATATATTTGACCACATCAACAAACAAAAATGTATTATATAAAAAAGTATAACAATATATGTAATAAATAAAAGACAAAAATTTAAAATAATATAATTACAAGTTTGCATTAAATATTCTCCAGTATAATGCATTTAAATGTGGAGAACACTTTTTTCTTTTGTACAAAAAACAAATCAAATGTTAAAACAGGCCCACTTAAAATTCATACAAAAACTTGAATGAAAATTCATGTAAAACTTGTCCACACTTACAAGGACAAAATTTACCTGAGCACCCATTTTTCAAATGCAAAGGCCATGAAACTATCAATAATTGAAACTCACTTCTCCTTTCTGCGCTGTTCAAGCTCCCATAGTGATAGGTATGATTTTTGAGTTATATGTTTAAATTGCTGTTATGTCTGAGTCTTTCTGATGTTGTTAATATAGAATGTATCCACTAAAATTTGAACGTATATTTAGAAAGTTATCCGTAAAACAGTCTCTACTTTAATTAACTTCTCTTTACAAAGGAAAAAGTGTTATACTTAGAAAATGGCCATTACATCCAATGGTGTGTCAGTAAGAAGACCTAAGATTCCCAAACAGTATGCATTATCAATCGTATTAGAAGATCTAAGAAACCATATAGGGAGAAAAAAAACCCACAAATGTAAAAAGTTTATAATTCTGAAGACTATAAAATTGAATTGAGTTAAAAAATTAAATAGAATTATTGAATTAAAGAAATGCAATAATAGGCCATTAACATCTGAACTTAAATGTATACCAATGCTACTAGCACAACAATACAAGAAGTAGGTAAACCTTTTTACGTAAACCGTGAACGACTACATGGAAGTTATGATTCAAATTAAAAAAAAAAAAAAAGAACTCTTATCAAGTGCAGATCTTTGGATTCCAGACATTATTTTATATTCCAGGACAACGGTACAGAATGATTGTTTCAACTATTCTTTTTTCTTTAACTGGTTCTGGGACTTCAAACTGCACCCTTCTGGTATTAATTCAACTTGAACCCTTGGAGTTACTGGTAAATTTGAATCTGGAACGATAACTTTGTTTTTCCTCCTGTTCAGAAAATTTACCGCAAAGGTTGGGATGAGATGAAGATGAGCTGCGATGTGCGGCTGGATGCCATCCCCATCCAGGCTGCCAAGGCCTCCAGGGAGATTGCCAGTGACGTAAGTGTGGCCTTGTTTAACACCCCAGTTTTTTAAGCAAACGCCCTAGGTGCATCAGGAGTTTGCTGTGTGATCCATCTACTTTGTTTTTCCATCTCCAGTATAAGTACAAGCTTGACCACGAGAAGCAGAAGGGACACTACGTGGGTACCCTCACAGCCAGGGATGACAACAAGATCCGCTGGGCGCTCATAGCTGGCAAGATCCAGAATGAAAGAGAGTACCGGCTGCACTGGGCCAAGTGGAAGTCTAAGTTCCAGAGCCCTGCGGACATGCTTTCCATCACGCATTCTAAACAAAGCCAGGATCTGGTCAGCGACATTGATTATCGCAATTACCTGCACCAGTGGACGTGTCTGCCAGATCAGAATGATGTGATCCAGGCAAAGAAAGCCTACGAACTGCAGAGCGATGTGCGTATCCTGCCTCCAGACTCCGGGGGAGATGTGTGTCTGTGTGTTTCCCTGCAGTGTATTCCCTCGGGATGTAATTTAAACAGTAATCTTAATAGAATCTAACATATTCTGTAGATTTCTGTGGAGTTTTTCTGAACACTTTCCATTTTATAGGGGATTCCTTCTTATGTGGCAAGGCCTTATTTATCAAGAAGAAAATCACTCTCTTATTCTATGTAATTAGGTAGAAAATTTCAATCCCAGTTGTCCTGATCCATTAACATTTGCATGATAAGATATCTTAATGTCAGAAATAGGTATTAGCATAAGGAAATACTGGATCTCAAGTTTATCTGACACATAGAGGAAAATGTATGTATATTTTTATAATATATTTAGAGGGAGAAAGAGGAAAGTTGTCTATAGATATAGGTATGTATTTTTCTCATTACACATGCATCTAAGGACATTTTTCTCCCAAATTCCTGCAGATATTATTTTCCATGGTGTACAAAAGGCATATTTCAAGTAGTGAGCACAGAAGCTCAAACTTGCATGAAAACAAAATTGTGTGTCATTGCTTTCTGTCATCCCAAAAGTGCCACTTGTCAGCCCATCTCCAATTCCCATAGGATACTGTGAACTTCTCCCAGAGACATGTGCCAGGAATGTACTGCCCAAATATTACCGTTTAACGTTGATCCTTGAGTTTCATGGGGTTGACCGCCCAGATGATCTGAGTAGAGGCAGTGTGTGGTTTGCTGGCATCATGCTCTCGTAGGTGAATTTAACTCTTCTGCGCTCTGTGGTCCTCTCCTTCTTGTAGAACGTGTACAAATCAGACCTGGAATGGCTGAAGGGTATTGGATGGTTGCCGGAGGGTTCCGTGGAAGTGATGAGAGTAAAGAATGCTCAGAATCTCCTGAATGAAAGGTTGTATCGCACAAGGCCTGAGGCCCTCAAACACACCAGCATTGTTGATACCCCTGAAGTCGTCCTGGCAAAGATCAACTCTGTGCAGATCAGTGAGGTAAGTCAGTTCATGAGATGTTCAGACAAGTTGTAGAGGTCTCAGTAGAGATTCTAACTGTGAACCTTAAACTGCTAATACCAGGATTAGAATCTTGAATGTGCATGTACCCAGACAGAATTTCATATAGCCAATCAATGAATAGTATCCACATTTCATTTGCCTAGATAACCCTTTGGTCAAAGTATGGTAGGCATCTCCATGTTTCAGACTCTGATACCCATTTTGAACACATTTTGAGACCTTGCCTATAACACAGATCCACCAGTTAATGCCATGATCACAAAACTGCCATATTTTTATTGCTACTCGATCATGAAATAAGTGGAAAAGTGCAGGGGCGCTTTTAAAAGTGCTCATTTTAGACGTTATGATAATTATGTGGACCGAGAAAGCCAAGACTTGGTTAGCAATGTGGATCATCATCGTTACCTACAATGCAGGCTTACCTGTCAGGTAATTATATGTGAGTAAATAGAAGAGGATCCGTTTACTACCATGTTTCTGGTGCATTTTACGTTTATACTTCATCACACATGAATATATTCTTCTTGAAGTCACTTTTGACACCTTCTAAATAGAAACACAGATGAAAACAAATGCGATCACATATACATCTGAGCACATCCAAAGAGAACCTTTCATTGTACCTATAAGTTTCTTCATATGGTATTTACTCATTAATTTACTTCTTTACTCATTAATCACCCTCTGTTTTTCATTTTTACCAGCCATTGTATCGTGACGCCTGGGAAAAGGAGAAGGCTAACGTGAACGTGCCAGCTGACACCCCGCTGATGCTGCAGTCCAAAATCAACGCAGTGCAGATCAGCAACGTAAGACGCCGCCCCGCCCCTCGCTCCACACGGCGTTCTCTGCCTCCCGTCTGCGAGCTGCAGAGAGCAGTTAGCAAAAGGCATTTCCCTAACTTTCCTTTCATTTCTGGTCTTCAGTGATAAGTGCCATGTGTGTGTGCACAAGCACACCTGAGTGTGTGTTTATACTGTAGAAACGTGTGTCCTCGTCTTTATTGGACGGAAAAATGCACTGGTGAAAACCATGTGTAGTAATGGTGAAAATGCATGTATATTAATATTTAGTTCTCTTTTTAGTGGCCCATCATTGATTTTTCCTTTTAAAAGCCAAACAATATATGTAATTTTTCTCATTTTCATGTGCTTTACTGTCTTTTAAATTCCTTTCTTTAAAAAAAAAAGATATTGAAAGAGAACTTGACTAAATGTCATTAAAAATCTACTGGAACTATGTTCGATACAAAACCAAGCCATTTTACAAATCTTAAGGAGAGATTGATTTTCAGTATAACTGTTGCCATGTATTCTTGAACTTACCAGTAATGCTGACTCAGTAGCTCCCTCTTCAGATTGACTGTGGCATTGCAATCTCCATTTGCAGAAGCAGTATCAGAAAGCTTGGGAAGACGTCAAGATGACTGGTTATGACCTGAAAGCAGATGCCATTGGGTTCAAGCATGCCAAGGCTTCCAGGGACATTGCCAGTGATGTGAGAGTGCCTCCTTGCTCCTCCTCAACAAACATTAACTCATAGACACACAGAGAGTTGATACTGTACTAATCTCTAACTTAATTCCCCAAGAATTTTAATTAAGTAGAATGAAGGTCACCGTTATTCGTGTCTTGCTTTACAATCCAAAATTCAAGAACAACTTTCACAGCAATTTGAGGACCTTCCTACTTCTCTGCTTGGTTCTGCTGTTTACATGATTAAGCACAGATTTTGATTTTCTTTTCAGTCTCTTCTCAATATAAGTTAATTTATAAGCACTTACAGAGATTTAGTGGGTGCAAAGAATTCTATTGTTTCTTAAAGTGCTGCCTGCATAGCTGCTTCCTGTGATAATTTTATGCAGTCCATGAAGAAACATTTTTAAAAATAGTTATATTCATTTTAATATGTGCTAGAGAAATATTGATTTTTTCCCCACTTAAATAGAACTATAAATTTTAAAATAAAAATTTTAAATAAGTTTACACACTTTAAAATATATTTACTTAAACAAAGAATCACATTGACAAAGTAAAGTATAAAGTACAGGCGGTACTTTGTGGCAAAACACGTGAGAACAGCAAACAGTGACTGAAGTTTGGGAAATAGTGGATATGCCTGTATTGGGGGATAATTTAGAAGCACAGTTCTCATCTTTGAGGTCTTCACAATGTCTTCATGCATATAGACTCAGAAGACAAGCCAGTGTATCAAGAAGTATAAAGTTATAATGTGAATTTAAAGAAAAACAGTGCCCCTAAAAGGGTAACTTTTAGGTAAGGAAACTGAGGCTATTTGAGTAGACTGTCTAGAAAAGTGAGTTTGGAGAACAACTCTTCTTTCTTCTGTTCACATCCACCAGTATCTATACAAAACCACCTACGAGAAACAGAAAGGTCATTATATTGGATGTCGCACTGCCAAGGAAGACCCTAAACTGGTCTTTGCGGCCAATGTGATGAAGATGCAGAATGACAGGCTGTACAAAAAGGCGTACAATGACCACAAGGCCAAGATCACCATCCCAGTCGACATGGTGTCCATCAATGCTGCCAAAGAGGGCCAGGCATTAGCAAGCGACGTGGACTATCGGCATTACCTACACCACTGGTCTTGCTTTCCTGACCAGAATGATGTGATCCAAGCCAGGAAAGCCTATGACCTGCAGAGTGATGTAAGTTGTTGCTCATGCAGGAAGTATCAACGGACGTGCCCGAGGGGTGAGCTCTTGCTCAGAAAGAAAGTCTTCCACAGCTTTGCCCCTCACTCCCTCTGGTGCTCGGGAAAATGCAACTCTCTCTGCAAGAGCACTTCCCTTTAGTGTTGGTTACCAAGTGTACTCATCGCGTACCTTACTTCTAGGCTTATTCAGAAAGTTTGCATTTTCATTATTAGTGGTGCTACCAGAATTTTTCTTAGATTTGTTAATGGGTGCACTGTTTGTGGTTTATTAAACATACGCATTTTCTTGGTTCTTCAATTGAAGAATGACAGGGGCTGTCTTGCTTGAAATGAATTTCAGAGGCTAGCGGCATACTCCAAACTCACTTGTTTCCCTTAAACTTGAGATTCTTCACAACTTGATGTTTCATTCATTTACCTAAAGTATTTTTAGATTTGCTCGTGTTTTCTGCCCATTCAGTCTTTTGGAAATGATGAGTTCCATCAGGATATTTGTTTCTTGTATACAATTAATACTTTCTTTTAATTATCTGAACTTGGTTCCCTTAAGCTTCAAGAGATGCTTTCTAATAATGAATGAGTTTGTTATAGAAAAGTATATCCAACATTTGAAATGAGCTGCCAACTGGTGGATTTAGGCCAGTTTCTAGAAAAATGCAGTCTCTTCATTGACCTGAACCACATTAGTTTATTGAGGAATGCATATCAATCAAGCTCTCAAAGAATGAGGAAGGGGACTTCAAAACCTGTATGTAATCCTCTTTAAGAATTCCTTCTTCTGAATTTTGGGTCTCCATCATACTTTACACACTAAAACCAACAACATTCATCATTAATGTAGAAATTCCCTACATTTTTACTCCTCTTACTCCCTTTTTAGTTTGATATTTGTAGCCTGTTAAACAGTTATTAAAGTACCACTTCTGAAGGACACTACAGCTTTTTAAATGAAATTAATAATGGTGTTTCACATAGAATAATTTTATCTAGTTAACCACTTGCCTATATCTGAGAAAACAGGTCTAGATAGACAAGAAAATGCTAATCCCGATTCGGAGTGAAGTGCTGTCTTAGAAAAAGAAAACCCGATTGAGATCAAAATTGTGGAGCTAGGGATTGAGTTCTTAATTATCCCTTTAAAAATATGGAACACACCATGTGCCAGGGATTGTGCTAAGCACTGAAGGTACAATGGTGAATAAAGAAGAAACACAACACAGTTCCTGACTTTAGGAATTTCACATTGATAACAAAGAAACAGATCAGTATATCTCTAGTAATACTAGAGAATATCAGTAAAAAAAAAAAAAAAAAAAAAAATGGGATGACTGAGAAAGTGAGGTGGGGAAAGCTTATACGGAGAAATCTGATTTAGGGATATAAGGGAGAGTAGGAGTTGGTTCTGGAGGAGGACACAGGGGGCATTCCTGCAGAATGACCAACATATGCAAAGCAGGTTGTGTGCAAACCACAAACTGAAAGACCAGCGTGGGCAGGATGCACAGGTTAAAGGAAGACAGGTGTAGGAGGAAGCTGGAAGAGTATGTAGGGGCTGATGCTGGACCATCATCACCTTCTAATCTATGTTAAGATTTTGATCTTTACCGTAAGATCACTGGGAAGCCATAGGATGGGGGGATGTTGTGACTTCAGATCTGAGTGGTGAATTTTATAAAGATCGTTCTGGTTGCTGTGTGGATAGCTTCCTGGAGAGCCTATTATTATTGCTTTAAAAGTCCACATTAGCTAGTGTGAGGATTACCAAATATTCAGAACTCTTCCACGCATCCCCTAAGCAGAGCACTCCTTCTGCATCACTCTGCTTTCTAGAATGTGCATCAAGACCCCAACATAGACCCCCTCCACCCTGCCACAGAAAACAGAGCAGAACAAGACATGGCTGTACATATGAGGAACTGTGTGCGTCAGGCCTATGCTCAGTTTTATTATTGTTTGTGGAAGATAAAGTGTCACATGAAAAACTGCTTCCTTACTTTACCACAATTTAAAAAAACCCTACCTCTACCTAACTTTGTTTTCCTTCCCAGGCCATCTACAAGGCTGACTTGGAATGGTTGCGTGGCATCGGCTGGATGCCCGAAGGGTCTCCTGAAGTATTGAGAGTCAAAAATGCCCAGAAGATCCTACTAGACAGCGTCTATCGGACACCTGTGGTGAAACTCAAGTACACGAGCATCGTTGATACACCTGATGTTGTCCTTGCTAAGTCAAATGCTGAAAATATTAGTATTGTGAGTCACATTTTTCTTCAATGTAAAATTAAGTTAGTGTTATAAAGAAATGATAAATAAGCTGGTAATTTCTTTGTAAGATAATAATATTGATGATAGCAAAGGTTTTAGTAAGTAATATTGGCAGGGTTGTTCTGTTATTGTTTGTTAACTTTAAACAAAAACTCAAAGTAGTAATAAAAGGTATTAATACAGATTTCATATCAAATTTGAGTAACTTACATGAAAAATTCTGGAAATTTTTACCTTAATATGAAAAGATTCTGGATCAGGAAAGTTGAGAGCTGTGCATTGCCACAGGCAATTTGTAATTGTGTTATTATTGGTTCTTTCCATAGCCAAAGTACAGAGAACTTTGGGACAAGGATAAAACTTCAATCCACATAATGCCAGATACTCCAGAAATCAATCTCGCTAGAGCCAATGCTCTTCATGTGAGCAATGTAAGTACCGCAACAGACTTCCTTTTTGCTTGGAGAATCACCCATTTGGTACGAAGATATCACTAGGGAATGCTTCATAGCCTTGGAGGAGAAGATTGAGTGGGTAAGGAAGAGCCCTTGACCAGGAGTGAGGAGGGGGGCAGATCCTAGGCTCTGAGTCACTGGTGAGGGAACATCAACATGACAAAAGAGAGAAGGGAGTAAGGACAAGAAAGATGTACGAGGAATGAGGAGACACACAAACAACAGATTTGGACAAACTGACAGATTCGGACAAACACAAAATAATTAGGGGAATTCGTTGCAAAATTTTATATGAATTAATTAACCCAGATATATAGGGGATTTTTAAGGAAATTATAAATTACTAAAATTGACTCCAGAAAATGAATAAAAACATATTGCAAGAAATTAAGAGGGTTATTAAAGACTCTCCTTCTCCCTTTCCAATGTCAGGGTCACCCAGATGATTTTATAGGGGAGTTCTCTCCAAACTTGAAGAAATAAGCTACCACAGAGCCCAGTGAAAGAAGGAAAGCTGTCACAGTTACCAAAACGTGTTGAAGATAGTTCCACAAATGAAAACTGTAGGCCAATAATAATGGGGGAATCTTAAATGCAGCATTATGGTAGTACGTGAATGTATGATGCAAACAACTAGGGTTCATCCAGGAATGTCAAGAGGGTTCCCTATTTAGACACTTAATAATGTAATAGAACAAAAGAGAAAAGTCATATGCTCATTTTATTAGATTTGAAAAGGTATGTGACCAAATTCAATATTCATCCTTATTTTTAAAAATAAAATATTAGCAAAATAAGGATAAATTAATATTTTCTTGACAGGACTAAAAGTAAATCTTAAATCAAAGGCTAGGCTCATCCTCAGTAAGTAAGCTTCTCATTCAAGTCAGGAACAAAACAACGATGCCCACTAACATTACCATTATTTAACAGAAGCTTCTTATTCAAGCCAAAATAATTATGTAAGAGTATGAATAACAGATAATTTTGCCTTTTTCTTTCCAGTATTTATCATTATATGCAGAATAAATCGTTATATTCCTGGGAAAAGGAAGAGAAGCAACTTAAAGTCTATTAGATAAAATAAGAGAATTTAGTTATGTGGCTAGCTACACAGTTTAAGAAATTCAAGAAAGGTACCACCTTCATGGATCACAGAGATTTTGTCTGTATGTAGAATAAGTATGACCTTCGGGGAAGGATGCTACCTTAGTGCAGTTCACCATGACTTGGAACTCTGCATCTTTCAAAAATAATAAATCTTTAGACGAGAAAGAACCTGCCAAGCAAAGATTCCTCATTTGTGTGCCAAACCACACCATCAACTCTATTGTAATGAGCCACTTGGGAGCTCATTTTTTCCAAGAGTTGAGAAGAAAACAGTATTTTAGGGCACTGATACATTTTTTTGGACCAGAATCAGTATATGGTGCAATGCGCTCTTATTGCCCCGTGACTGGATGGAGACCAGCCAGCTCTTCATTGCAGCATCCTTAGCCTCTTCCTTCCGATCCATAGGCATCTTTGGCAAGAGAGTCCTGAAAAGTCTCATGTGCTCTCTTTTACATGATAAATTTCTCAGCTGGAAATACCAGAACCCTACCATTGATATCATGATGTAAGCAAGATTAGTATTTGAAAGTATGCCAAAAGTGAAGTTATTAAATTTAGATATATAGGTATTAATGAGAATGGCTTCTATTTTGGAAGAAATCAAACATCCCATTTGAATGGTAACCTAAACGTACAATTTCTTTACACATGGTGTTGCCGGTATATAATCTTGATAAAGTCCACTATTTTAAATTATTTCCATCATGTAGAAAGTAAAACTTTTCCAGGGTATCTGTATATGATTTTATGGGTAACCAAGCAAATTCATGTTAAATTGACTCGTTTAATCTTCATAATAATCCCATGAGTAAGATAGTGTCATTTTATTTTTATCATATGGGAAAGTTGAAACTTAAAAAGATTAAGGAATTTGCCCACATTCTTACAGTTAGTAAGTGAAGAGTTAGATCTCAAGCCTGATTTTTTTAAGTTCAAATGAAAAATATATTTGACCACATCAACAAACAAAAATGTATTATATAAAAAAGTATAACAATATATGTAATAAATAAAAGACAAAAATTTAAAATAATATAATTACAAGTTTGCATTAAATATTCTCCAGTATAATGCATTTAAATGTGGAGAACACTTTTTTCTTTTGTACAAAAAACAAATCAAATGTTAAAACAGGCCCACTTAAAATTCATACAAAAACTTGAATGAAAATTCATGTAAAACTTGTCCACACTTACAAGGACAAAATTTACCTGAGCACCCATTTTTCAAATGCAAAGGCCATGAAACTATCAATAATTGAAACTCACTTCTCCTTTCTGCGCTGTTCAAGCTCCCATAGTGATAGGTATGATTTTTGAGTTATATGTTTAAATTGCTGTTATGTCTGAGTCTTTCTGATGTTGTTAATATAGAATGTATCCACTAAAATTTGAACGTATATTTAGAAAGTTATCCGTAAAACAGTCTCTACTTTAATTAACTTCTCTTTACAAAGGAAAAAGTGTTATACTTAGAAAATGGCCATTACATCCAATGGTGTGTCAGTAAGAAGACCTAAGATTCCCAAACAGTATGCATTATCAATCGTATTAGAAGATCTAAGAAACCATATAGGGAGAAAAAAAACCCACAAATGTAAAAAGTTTATAATTCTGAAGACTATAAAATTGAATTGAGTTAAAAAATTAAATAGAATTATTGAATTAAAGAAATGCAATAATAGGCCATTAACATCTGAACTTAAATGTATACCAATGCTACTAGCACAACAATACAAGAAGTAGGTAAACCTTTTTACGTAAACCGTGAACGACTACATGGAAGTTATGATTCAAATTAAAAAAAAAAAAAAAGAACTCTTATCAAGTGCAGATCTTTGGATTCCAGACATTATTTTATATTCCAGGACAACGGTACAGAATGATTGTTTCAACTATTCTTTTTTCTTTAACTGGTTCTGGGACTTCAAACTGCACCCTTCTGGTATTAATTCAACTTGAACCCTTGGAGTTACTGGTAAATTTGAATCTGGAACGATAACTTTGTTTTTCCTCCTGTTCAGAAAATTTACCGCAAAGGTTGGGATGAGATGAAGATGAGCTGCGATGTGCGGCTGGATGCCATCCCCATCCAGGCTGCCAAGGCCTCCAGGGAGATTGCCAGTGACGTAAGTGTGGCCTTGTTTAACACCCCAGTTTTTTAAGCAAACGCCCTAGGTGCATCAGGAGTTTGCTGTGTGATCCATCTACTTTGTTTTTCCATCTCCAGTATAAGTACAAGCTTGACCACGAGAAGCAGAAGGGACACTACGTGGGTACCCTCACAGCCAGGGATGACAACAAGATCCGCTGGGCGCTCATAGCTGGCAAGATCCAGAATGAAAGAGAGTACCGGCTGCACTGGGCCAAGTGGAAGTCTAAGTTCCAGAGCCCTGCGGACATGCTTTCCATCACGCATTCTAAACAAAGCCAGGATCTGGTCAGCGACATTGATTATCGCAATTACCTGCACCAGTGGACGTGTCTGCCAGATCAGAATGATGTGATCCAGGCAAAGAAAGCCTACGAACTGCAGAGCGATGTGCGTATCCTGCCTCCAGACTCCGGGGGAGATGTGTGTCTGTGTGTTTCCCTGCAGTGTATTCCCTCGGGATGTAATTTAAACAGTAATCTTAATAGAATCTAACATATTCTGTAGATTTCTGTGGAGTTTTTCTGAACACTTTCCATTTTATAGGGGATTCCTTCTTATGTGGCAAGGCCTTATTTATCAAGAAGAAAATCACTCTCTTATTCTATGTAATTAGGTAGAAAATTTCAATCCCAGTTGTCCTGATCCATTAACATTTGCATGATAAGATATCTTAATGTCAGAAATAGGTATTAGCATAAGGAAATACTGGATCTCAAGTTTATCTGACACATAGAGGAAAATGTATGTATATTTTTATAATATATTTAGAGGGAGAAAGAGGAAAGTTGTCTATAGATATAGGTATGTATTTTTCTCATTACACATGCATCTAAGGACATTTTTCTCCCAAATTCCTGCAGATATTATTTTCCATGGTGTACAAAAGGCATATTTCAAGTAGTGAGCACAGAAGCTCAAACTTGCATGAAAACAAAATTGTGTGTCATTGCTTTCTGTCATCCCAAAAGTGCCACTTGTCAGCCCATCTCCAATTCCCATAGGATACTGTGAACTTCTCCCAGAGACATGTGCCAGGAATGTACTGCCCAAATATTACCGTTTAACGTTGATCCTTGAGTTTCATGGGGTTGACCGCCCAGATGATCTGAGTAGAGGCAGTGTGTGGTTTGCTGGCATCATGCTCTCGTAGGTGAATTTAACTCTTCTGCGCTCTGTGGTCCTCTCCTTCTTGTAGAACGTGTACAAATCAGACCTGGAATGGCTGAAGGGTATTGGATGGTTGCCGGAGGGTTCCGTGGAAGTGATGAGAGTAAAGAATGCTCAGAATCTCCTGAATGAAAGGTTGTATCGCACAAGGCCTGAGGCCCTCAAACACACCAGCATTGTTGATACCCCTGAAGTCGTCCTGGCAAAGATCAACTCTGTGCAGATCAGTGAGGTAAGTCAGTTCATGAGATGTTCAGACAAGTTGTAGAGGTCTCAGTAGAGATTCTAACTGTGAACCTTAAACTGCTAATACCAGGATTAGAATCTTGAATGTGCATGTACCCAGACAGAATTTCATATAGCCAATCAATGAATAGTATCCACATTTCATTTGCCTAGATAACCCTTTGGTCAAAGTATGGTAGGCATCTCCATGTTTCAGACTCTGATACCCATTTTGAACACATTTTGAGACCTTGCCTATAACACAGATCCACCAGTTAATGCCATGATCACAAAACTGCCATATTTTTATTGCTACTCGATCATGAAATAAGTGGAAAAGTGCAGGGGCGCTTTTAAAAGTGCTCATTTTAGACGTTATGATAATTATGTGGACCGAGAAAGCCAAGACTTGGTTAGCAATGTGGATCATCATCGTTACCTACAATGCAGGCTTACCTGTCAGGTAATTATATGTGAGTAAATAGAAGAGGATCCGTTTACTACCATGTTTCTGGTGCATTTTACGTTTATACTTCATCACACATGAATATATTCTTCTTGAAGTCACTTTTGACACCTTCTAAATAGAAACACAGATGAAAACAAATGCGATCACATATACATCTGAGCACATCCAAAGAGAACCTTTCATTGTACCTATAAGTTTCTTCATATGGTATTTACTCATTAATTTACTTCTTTACTCATTAATCACCCTCTGTTTTTCATTTTTACCAGCCATTGTATCGTGACGCCTGGGAAAAGGAGAAGGCTAACGTGAACGTGCCAGCTGACACCCCGCTGATGCTGCAGTCCAAAATCAACGCAGTGCAGATCAGCAACGTAAGACGCCGCCCCGCCCCTCGCTCCACACGGCGTTCTCTGCCTCCCGTCTGCGAGCTGCAGAGAGCAGTTAGCAAAAGGCATTTCCCTAACTTTCCTT
Source organism: Camelus dromedarius (assembly GCF_036321535.1). Lineage (NCBI taxonomy): Eukaryota > Metazoa > Chordata > Mammalia > Artiodactyla > Camelidae > Camelus > Camelus dromedarius. Next base: position 31,133,178 of record NC_087439.1, on the reverse strand, counting down.
TCATTTCTGGTCTTCAGTGATAAGTGCCATGTGTGTGTGCACAAGCACACCTGAGTGTGTGTTTATACTGTAGAAACGTGTGTCCTCGTCTTTATTGGACGGAAAAATGCACTGGTGAAAACCATGTGTAGTAATGGTGAAAATGCATGTATATTAATATTTAGTTCTCTTTTTAGTGGCCCATCATTGATTTTTCCTTTTAAAAGCCAAACAATATATGTAATTTTTCTCATTTTCATGTGCTTTACTGTCTTTTAAATTCCTTTCTTTAAAAAAAAAAGATATTGAAAGAGAACTTGACTAAATGTCATTAAAAATCTACTGGAACTATGTTCGATACAAAACCAAGCCATTTTACAAATCTTAAGGAGAGATTGATTTTCAGTATAACTGTTGCCATGTATTCTTGAACTTACCAGTAATGCTGACTCAGTAGCTCCCTCTTCAGATTGACTGTGGCATTGCAATCTCCATTTGCAGAAGCAGTATCAGAAAGCTTGGGAAGACGTCAAGATGACTGGTTATGACCTGAAAGCAGATGCCATTGGGTTCAAGCATGCCAAGGCTTCCAGGGACATTGCCAGTGATGTGAGAGTGCCTCCTTGCTCCTCCTCAACAAACATTAACTCATAGACACACAGAGAGTTGATACTGTACTAATCTCTAACTTAATTCCCCAAGAATTTTAATTAAGTAGAATGAAGGTCACCGTTATTCGTGTCTTGCTTTACAATCCAAAATTCAAGAACAACTTTCACAGCAATTTGAGGACCTTCCTACTTCTCTGCTTGGTTCTGCTGTTTACATGATTAAGCACAGATTTTGATTTTCTTTTCAGTCTCTTCTCAATATAAGTTAATTTATAAGCACTTACAGAGATTTAGTGGGTGCAAAGAATTCTATTGTTTCTTAAAGTGCTGCCTGCATAGCTGCTTCCTGTGATAATTTTATGCAGTCCATGAAGAAACATTTTTAAAAATAGTTATATTCATTTTAATATGTGCTAGAGAAATATTGATTTTTTCCCCACTTAAATAGAACTATAAATTTTAAAATAAAAATTTTAAATAAGTTTACACACTTTAAAATATATTTACTTAAACAAAGAATCACATTGACAAAGTAAAGTATAAAGTACAGGCGGTACTTTGTGGCAAAACACGTGAGAACAGCAAACAGTGACTGAAGTTTGGGAAATAGTGGATATGCCTGTATTGGGGGATAATTTAGAAGCACAGTTCTCATCTTTGAGGTCTTCACAATGTCTTCATGCATATAGACTCAGAAGACAAGCCAGTGTATCAAGAAGTATAAAGTTATAATGTGAATTTAAAGAAAAACAGTGCCCCTAAAAGGGTAACTTTTAGGTAAGGAAACTGAGGCTATTTGAGTAGACTGTCTAGAAAAGTGAGTTTGGAGAACAACTCTTCTTTCTTCTGTTCACATCCACCAGTATCTATACAAAACCACCTACGAGAAACAGAAAGGTCATTATATTGGATGTCGCACTGCCAAGGAAGACCCTAAACTGGTCTTTGCGGCCAATGTGATGAAGATGCAGAATGACAGGCTGTACAAAAAGGCGTACAATGACCACAAGGCCAAGATCACCATCCCAGTCGACATGGTGTCCATCAATGCTGCCAAAGAGGGCCAGGCATTAGCAAGCGACGTGGACTATCGGCATTACCTACACCACTGGTCTTGCTTTCCTGACCAGAATGATGTGATCCAAGCCAGGAAAGCCTATGACCTGCAGAGTGATGTAAGTTGTTGCTCATGCAGGAAGTATCAACGGACGTGCCCGAGGGGTGAGCTCTTGCTCAGAAAGAAAGTCTTCCACAGCTTTGCCCCTCACTCCCTCTGGTGCTCGGGAAAATGCAACTCTCTCTGCAAGAGCACTTCCCTTTAGTGTTGGTTACCAAGTGTACTCATCGCGTACCTTACTTCTAGGCTTATTCAGAAAGTTTGCATTTTCATTATTAGTGGTGCTACCAGAATTTTTCTTAGATTTGTTAATGGGTGCACTGTTTGTGGTTTATTAAACATACGCATTTTCTTGGTTCTTCAATTGAAGAATGACAGGGGCTGTCTTGCTTGAAATGAATTTCAGAGGCTAGCGGCATACTCCAAACTCACTTGTTTCCCTTAAACTTGAGATTCTTCACAACTTGATGTTTCATTCATTTACCTAAAGTATTTTTAGATTTGCTCGTGTTTTCTGCCCATTCAGTCTTTTGGAAATGATGAGTTCCATCAGGATATTTGTTTCTTGTATACAATTAATACTTTCTTTTAATTATCTGAACTTGGTTCCCTTAAGCTTCAAGAGATGCTTTCTAATAATGAATGAGTTTGTTATAGAAAAGTATATCCAACATTTGAAATGAGCTGCCAACTGGTGGATTTAGGCCAGTTTCTAGAAAAATGCAGTCTCTTCATTGACCTGAACCACATTAGTTTATTGAGGAATGCATATCAATCAAGCTCTCAAAGAATGAGGAAGGGGACTTCAAAACCTGTATGTAATCCTCTTTAAGAATTCCTTCTTCTGAATTTTGGGTCTCCATCATACTTTACACACTAAAACCAACAACATTCATCATTAATGTAGAAATTCCCTACATTTTTACTCCTCTTACTCCCTTTTTAGTTTGATATTTGTAGCCTGTTAAACAGTTATTAAAGTACCACTTCTGAAGGACACTACAGCTTTTTAAATGAAATTAATAATGGTGTTTCACATAGAATAATTTTATCTAGTTAACCACTTGCCTATATCTGAGAAAACAGGTCTAGATAGACAAGAAAATGCTAATCCCGATTCGGAGTGAAGTGCTGTCTTAGAAAAAGAAAACCCGATTGAGATCAAAATTGTGGAGCTAGGGATTGAGTTCTTAATTATCCCTTTAAAAATATGGAACACACCATGTGCCAGGGATTGTGCTAAGCACTGAAGGTACAATGGTGAATAAAGAAGAAACACAACACAGTTCCTGACTTTAGGAATTTCACATTGATAACAAAGAAACAGATCAGTATATCTCTAGTAATACTAGAGAATATCAGTAAAAAAAAAAAAAAAAAAAAAAATGGGATGACTGAGAAAGTGAGGTGGGGAAAGCTTATACGGAGAAATCTGATTTAGGGATATAAGGGAGAGTAGGAGTTGGTTCTGGAGGAGGACACAGGGGGCATTCCTGCAGAATGACCAACATATGCAAAGCAGGTTGTGTGCAAACCACAAACTGAAAGACCAGCGTGGGCAGGATGCACAGGTTAAAGGAAGACAGGTGTAGGAGGAAGCTGGAAGAGTATGTAGGGGCTGATGCTGGACCATCATCACCTTCTAATCTATGTTAAGATTTTGATCTTTACCGTAAGATCACTGGGAAGCCATAGGATGGGGGGATGTTGTGACTTCAGATCTGAGTGGTGAATTTTATAAAGATCGTTCTGGTTGCTGTGTGGATAGCTTCCTGGAGAGCCTATTATTATTGCTTTAAAAGTCCACATTAGCTAGTGTGAGGATTACCAAATATTCAGAACTCTTCCACGCATCCCCTAAGCAGAGCACTCCTTCTGCATCACTCTGCTTTCTAGAATGTGCATCAAGACCCCAACATAGACCCCCTCCACCCTGCCACAGAAAACAGAGCAGAACAAGACATGGCTGTACATATGAGGAACTGTGTGCGTCAGGCCTATGCTCAGTTTTATTATTGTTTGTGGAAGATAAAGTGTCACATGAAAAACTGCTTCCTTACTTTACCACAATTTAAAAAAACCCTACCTCTACCTAACTTTGTTTTCCTTCCCAGGCCATCTACAAGGCTGACTTGGAATGGTTGCGTGGCATCGGCTGGATGCCCGAAGGGTCTCCTGAAGTATTGAGAGTCAAAAATGCCCAGAAGATCCTACTAGACAGCGTCTATCGGACACCTGTGGTGAAACTCAAGTACACGAGCATCGTTGATACACCTGATGTTGTCCTTGCTAAGTCAAATGCTGAAAATATTAGTATTGTGAGTCACATTTTTCTTCAATGTAAAATTAAGTTAGTGTTATAAAGAAATGATAAATAAGCTGGTAATTTCTTTGTAAGATAATAATATTGATGATAGCAAAGGTTTTAGTAAGTAATATTGGCAGGGTTGTTCTGTTATTGTTTGTTAACTTTAAACAAAAACTCAAAGTAGTAATAAAAGGTATTAATACAGATTTCATATCAAATTTGAGTAACTTACATGAAAAATTCTGGAAATTTTTACCTTAATATGAAAAGATTCTGGATCAGGAAAGTTGAGAGCTGTGCATTGCCACAGGCAATTTGTAATTGTGTTATTATTGGTTCTTTCCATAGCCAAAGTACAGAGAACTTTGGGACAAGGATAAAACTTCAATCCACATAATGCCAGATACTCCAGAAATCAATCTCGCTAGAGCCAATGCTCTTCATGTGAGCAATGTAAGTACCGCAACAGACTTCCTTTTTGCTTGGAGAATCACCCATTTGGTACGAAGATATCACTAGGGAATGCTTCATAGCCTTGGAGGAGAAGATTGAGTGGGTAAGGAAGAGCCCTTGACCAGGAGTGAGGAGGGGGGCAGATCCTAGGCTCTGAGTCACTGGTGAGGGAACATCAACATGACAAAAGAGAGAAGGGAGTAAGGACAAGAAAGATGTACGAGGAATGAGGAGACACACAAACAACAGATTTGGACAAACTGACAGATTCGGACAAACACAAAATAATTAGGGGAATTCGTTGCAAAATTTTATATGAATTAATTAACCCAGATATATAGGGGATTTTTAAGGAAATTATAAATTACTAAAATTGACTCCAGAAAATGAATAAAAACATATTGCAAGAAATTAAGAGGGTTATTAAAGACTCTCCTTCTCCCTTTCCAATGTCAGGGTCACCCAGATGATTTTATAGGGGAGTTCTCTCCAAACTTGAAGAAATAAGCTACCACAGAGCCCAGTGAAAGAAGGAAAGCTGTCACAGTTACCAAAACGTGTTGAAGATAGTTCCACAAATGAAAACTGTAGGCCAATAATAATGGGGGAATCTTAAATGCAGCATTATGGTAGTACGTGAATGTATGATGCAAACAACTAGGGTTCATCCAGGAATGTCAAGAGGGTTCCCTATTTAGACACTTAATAATGTAATAGAACAAAAGAGAAAAGTCATATGCTCATTTTATTAGATTTGAAAAGGTATGTGACCAAATTCAATATTCATCCTTATTTTTAAAAATAAAATATTAGCAAAATAAGGATAAATTAATATTTTCTTGACAGGACTAAAAGTAAATCTTAAATCAAAGGCTAGGCTCATCCTCAGTAAGTAAGCTTCTCATTCAAGTCAGGAACAAAACAACGATGCCCACTAACATTACCATTATTTAACAGAAGCTTCTTATTCAAGCCAAAATAATTATGTAAGAGTATGAATAACAGATAATTTTGCCTTTTTCTTTCCAGTATTTATCATTATATGCAGAATAAATCGTTATATTCCTGGGAAAAGGAAGAGAAGCAACTTAAAGTCTATTAGATAAAATAAGAGAATTTAGTTATGTGGCTAGCTACACAGTTTAAGAAATTCAAGAAAGGTACCACCTTCATGGATCACAGAGATTTTGTCTGTATGTAGAATAAGTATGACCTTCGGGGAAGGATGCTACCTTAGTGCAGTTCACCATGACTTGGAACTCTGCATCTTTCAAAAATAATAAATCTTTAGACGAGAAAGAACCTGCCAAGCAAAGATTCCTCATTTGTGTGCCAAACCACACCATCAACTCTATTGTAATGAGCCACTTGGGAGCTCATTTTTTCCAAGAGTTGAGAAGAAAACAGTATTTTAGGGCACTGATACATTTTTTTGGACCAGAATCAGTATATGGTGCAATGCGCTCTTATTGCCCCGTGACTGGATGGAGACCAGCCAGCTCTTCATTGCAGCATCCTTAGCCTCTTCCTTCCGATCCATAGGCATCTTTGGCAAGAGAGTCCTGAAAAGTCTCATGTGCTCTCTTTTACATGATAAATTTCTCAGCTGGAAATACCAGAACCCTACCATTGATATCATGATGTAAGCAAGATTAGTATTTGAAAGTATGCCAAAAGTGAAGTTATTAAATTTAGATATATAGGTATTAATGAGAATGGCTTCTATTTTGGAAGAAATCAAACATCCCATTTGAATGGTAACCTAAACGTACAATTTCTTTACACATGGTGTTGCCGGTATATAATCTTGATAAAGTCCACTATTTTAAATTATTTCCATCATGTAGAAAGTAAAACTTTTCCAGGGTATCTGTATATGATTTTATGGGTAACCAAGCAAATTCATGTTAAATTGACTCGTTTAATCTTCATAATAATCCCATGAGTAAGATAGTGTCATTTTATTTTTATCATATGGGAAAGTTGAAACTTAAAAAGATTAAGGAATTTGCCCACATTCTTACAGTTAGTAAGTGAAGAGTTAGATCTCAAGCCTGATTTTTTTAAGTTCAAATGAAAAATATATTTGACCACATCAACAAACAAAAATGTATTATATAAAAAAGTATAACAATATATGTAATAAATAAAAGACAAAAATTTAAAATAATATAATTACAAGTTTGCATTAAATATTCTCCAGTATAATGCATTTAAATGTGGAGAACACTTTTTTCTTTTGTACAAAAAACAAATCAAATGTTAAAACAGGCCCACTTAAAATTCATACAAAAACTTGAATGAAAATTCATGTAAAACTTGTCCACACTTACAAGGACAAAATTTACCTGAGCACCCATTTTTCAAATGCAAAGGCCATGAAACTATCAATAATTGAAACTCACTTCTCCTTTCTGCGCTGTTCAAGCTCCCATAGTGATAGGTATGATTTTTGAGTTATATGTTTAAATTGCTGTTATGTCTGAGTCTTTCTGATGTTGTTAATATAGAATGTATCCACTAAAATTTGAACGTATATTTAGAAAGTTATCCGTAAAACAGTCTCTACTTTAATTAACTTCTCTTTACAAAGGAAAAAGTGTTATACTTAGAAAATGGCCATTACATCCAATGGTGTGTCAGTAAGAAGACCTAAGATTCCCAAACAGTATGCATTATCAATCGTATTAGAAGATCTAAGAAACCATATAGGGAGAAAAAAAACCCACAAATGTAAAAAGTTTATAATTCTGAAGACTATAAAATTGAATTGAGTTAAAAAATTAAATAGAATTATTGAATTAAAGAAATGCAATAATAGGCCATTAACATCTGAACTTAAATGTATACCAATGCTACTAGCACAACAATACAAGAAGTAGGTAAACCTTTTTACGTAAACCGTGAACGACTACATGGAAGTTATGATTCAAATTAAAAAAAAAAAAAAAAGAACTCTTATCAAGTGCAGATCTTTGGATTCCAGACATTATTTTATATTCCAGGACAACGGTACAGAATGATTGTTTCAACTATTCTTTTTTCTTTAACTGGTTCTGGGACTTCAAACTGCACCCTTCTGGTATTAATTCAACTTGAACCCTTGGAGTTACTGGTAAATTTGAATCTGGAACGATAACTTTGTTTTTCCTCCTGTTCAGAAAATTTACCGCAAAGGTTGGGATGAGATGAAGATGAGCTGCGATGTGCGGCTGGATGCCATCCCCATCCAGGCTGCCAAGGCCTCCAGGGAGATTGCCAGTGACGTAAGTGTGGCCTTGTTTAACACCCCAGTTTTTTAAGCAAACGCCCTAGGTGCATCAGGAGTTTGCTGTGTGATCCATCTACTTTGTTTTTCCATCTCCAGTATAAGTACAAGCTTGACCACGAGAAGCAGAAGGGACACTACGTGGGTACCCTCACAGCCAGGGATGACAACAAGATCTGCTGGGCGCTCATAGCTGGCAAGATCCAGAATGAAAGAGAGTACCGGCTGCACTGGGCCAAGTGGAAGTCTAAGTTCCAGAGCCCTGCGGACATGCTTTCCATCACGCATTCTAAACAAAGCCAGGATCTGGTCAGCGACATTGATTATCGCAATTACCTGCACCAGTGGACATGCATGCCTGACCAGCAAGACGTGATTCAGGCCAGGAAAGCCTATGACCTGCAAAGCGATGTGAGTGTGCTGCTTGTCATCCTGAGCTCTTCCTTCATGTGTCTGTGATGCCCAGAAAATTGATGTCATTAAACCCTTGCATCATTTCTTCTTTTAGACCTTATAGTGTGGTATCAAGATCACCAGAGCCACGAAGGATCTAGACTTTGTATCAAGAAATAAATGGTAGTGGGTGTATAGTTGTTAATTGTATCAGGTTTAAGACAACTGCTGTGAAAATATTATTTCTATAGAATTTAAGTAGCCACAGAGGTTTAAATTGTAAGTAAAGTATTGGCAGTCCATGGAGAGAATGTATGCCCAGATAGGCTGTTTTCATTGACACAGTATTTTAAAATTTTAAATTAAGTTGTCAAGGTTTTTTTTTTAACATTTTTTTATCAAGTTATAGTCATTTTACGGTATTGTGTCAAATTCCAGTGTAGAGCAGAATTTGTCAGTTATACATGAACATACATATGTTCATTGTCACATTTTTTTTTTTTTGCTGTGAGCTACCACAACGTCTTATATATATTTCCCTGTGCTATACCGTATAACCTTGTTTATCTATTCTGCATATGCCTGTCAGTATCTACAAGTTTTGAATTCCCAGTCTATCCCTTCCCACCCCTCCTGGCAACCACAAGTTTGTATTCTATGTCTATGAGTCTGTTTCTGTTTTGTATTTATGTTCTTTTTTTTTTTTTTTAGATTCCACGTATAAGTGATCTCATATGGTATTTTTCTTTCTCTTTCTGGCTTACTTCACTTAGAATGACATTCTCCAGGAACATCCATGTTGCTGCAAATGGCGTTATGTTGTCGTTTTTTGTGGCTGAGTAGTGGTCCATTGTATAAATATACCACATCTTCTTTATCCAGTCATCTGTTGTTGGACATTTAGGCTGTTTCCATGTCTTAAGTTGCCAAGGTTTTTAAATCAAGTAATTTTGCAAATAAATCAGAGATTTCCCATTTCTATTGAAAAGTCAGAGGATGCATCTCTGGACATGCATTACCCCTTGGCATGAATAACCTGGAGCTGAACTGAGGCTACTTCCCTTTAAGTAGCAAATATGTCCCCCAGTTTGTCATACCACCTGGCCTCATAGTTAATTTCCTTTTGTTATTTGTCTGGCTGCTTGAGTGTGTTATTCTTAAATTGCATTTCTCCATCAGGTCACGGATAGAATAAATGTGACTAGGGGAGCTGACTTCTTCCTGGTCTTGTTTTCACAGGCTATTTACAAGGCTGACTTGGAATGGTTACGTGGGATTGGGTGGATGCCAAATGATTCTGTTTCCGTCAATCATGCCAAACATGCTGCAGATATCTTCAGTGAGGTACTCTAAGATTTTATCGTGCCATTCAGCACATTTCCTAAGAGACTGAACAAAAACACACGAGCCAAAATGCAGTCAATCCCTGTCAGCAATCCTGCAATTTCAGTTGCTGTCATTTAAGTCAGATGTACATTTCCGCAAAATAATCCTGTACTGTCCCTATAGCTTTATGGGACCACATCCATAATATAATATCCAGCACACTCACCGATGCTTGGAATTGTATAAATGGAAAACTTCTTTTGTCAGCCATAGCAGTATACTTGAGAGAAGTTTGTCCAATTGAAAAGAAAAATGCATTGGATACACCTAATGATACGCTACATGACTTGGGGAGCTAAGCAAACCTGCTGCTTTAAAATATGTGGAAAGCATAAGAATTCAACCCACTTGTTAAAAAACAAAATGCTAAGAAGAAAACCAAGTTGCCGAGAAGGTGTCATTGAAATATGGCACTGTACGTGTCTAGTAGAGAAGGATCCTTACATGCAGCTTACCTTTCTCAGCTCACACAGGACCAGAGACTACGACCGTCTAAAAGATCATTTCTTTCCCACAGAAAAAGTATCGCACAAAAATAGAGACTCTCAACTTTACTCCTGTTGATGACAGAGTTGATTATGTAACAGCAAAACAAAGCGGGGAAATCCTAAATGATGTAAGTACATGACTATCATCCTAATTTGCTCAGTTGGGAAGGTGCCGTGTCCAGAGCTTCTCCACCTGCTTATGCTCAGTGTGCAACCATTGTCTGAGATACAGATTATTAACACTGAGATGACTGATGCTGACATTTGCTTGGACAACATAGGGTTTTCTTAACATCAAGTAATTTACCCGCTTGCCTCTCATTTCTAGATTAAATATCGAAAAGACTGGCACGACACCAAGTCAAAATACACCCTCACAGAAACCCCACAGTTGCACGCTGCCCAGGAGGCAGCTCGGATACTGGACCAGGTATGGCTTTTATCTGAGTGCCTGGCACTTTGTATGGGGATGGAAGACCATAATGTAACTGTAGGAGACCTACCCTCCATGCTGACTCCTCGATTTAACCCTTTGTTGTGGCTTTTTCTGTCTTTTAGTATCTCTACAAGGAAAGCTGGGAGAAACAAAAAGCCACAGGTTACATTTTGCCTCCAGATGCTGTGCCGTTTGTTCATGCCCATCACTCTAGTGATGTTCAGAGCGAGGTAATTTATTCTGATATAACTGCTCTTCACAAAGGCTGGACCTGGCCCGTGCAGGAACCCAGTTATGTTGTTAAGGCATAGCACCATGGACAGTTCCTTGTTGGCTGGAAGCCGGGCTGGGCTTGGGGATGGTTGGAGGATCTGGTCCCTTCTGGGCCTTTTCCCATGGGCTTTTGGCTTTTTTTTTTTTTCCCCTTGGCTTCTTTAGAAACTATTGCTTGAGTTCTTTATTTTTTTCTTCTATTCTCTGCTTCCCTAAAATCTCTAGGCCTTCGAATAAAATACTGCTAGAATTAGAAAATAAGTGTATATTTTTCTACTTTTAAATTGATATTTCTTCATACCTATCTATTTGTTTCAATGTCTTTTGACATTTTTTCTTGGGGGAGTAACACAGAAAGTTAGGAGACTGAATTTGCTGATGTTTCAAGCCCCCTTGCCTTCTGTGCTTGTCAAAGCTGATGGAACCTTTGTTCTTCCTCCCACCAGCTGAAATACAAAGCTGACCACGTAAAGCAGAGAGGTCATTATGTTGGTGTTCCGACGATGAGAGATGATCCTAAACTGGTTTGGTTTGAGCATGCGGGCCAGATTCAGAATGACAGACTATACAAAGAGAGCTATCATAAAACAAAGGCCAAAGTCAATATACCTCCTGATATAGTGTCAGTGGTAGCAGCCAAGGAGGGACAGAGCCTGGTCAGTGATATTGATTACCGCCATTACCTGCACGAATGGATATGTCACCCTGACCAGAATGATGTTATTCAGGCAAGGAAGGCCTATGACCTACAGAGTGATGTAAGTGATTTTTGTTTCTTAATTATGTAGGAATGCATGATATCCTCTGAGAATTATAAGCAGCATCCTGGAGCCACCAGTCTTTGGAATTTGGAACCACAAATATTTAGTTTATTCCCAGAAGGGAATTGAGGCTGGATATGAAGTAGAGAAAGGCTGGGAGCAGTGATGGACAGCTTTGCCTACTGAGTGTGCATTTCTGAATAACTTTCAGTCTATTTTTTAAAAATCTGCTGCTTTTGTACCATCTCTGCCATCAACAACTCCTCACATTTGCATGGAAAATTATCAACTGATTTAAAATAATAATTGGCTTGGGTGGGAACTGAGATTGATTTGGAATTTTGACAATGTTGATGATAGTATAGTCAAGGACCTGGGAATGCCCCATTCTTGCTTTGCCAAGCATCTCATTCCTCAAAGCATTTGTGAAGGAGTTGCTTGCAATGAATCAAAGTGGACACAAAGGACTGATGAGCTACATGAGGGCCCAGAATCCCTTATGCAGAGGTTTGGTAAACCTGAGATAGAGAATATATCTCAGGCCACCTCCCACTGAAGCCTGGACCAGGATCTCAGCCTGCCACCAGCAGTCTGTAGGGAGCAGAAGCACAGTGCATCAAGGTGATGCTCCAGTGCACCAAGGAACTAACCCTGCCGGGGTCATCTCATCATGACTGAAACAGAAACGGGAAGTCATGGACTGCCTACAGCACAGGGGCTGAACTTGAACATCCCACCTCACTGGTCGCTGCAGCAGGATGACCACTGTGGAACTTTAATCAGATTAGCAACTCCTCTTCATTTCGTGTGGGGTGGCCTGAGAAAAGCCAGGAATTGAGGACGGGGAAGGGTAGAGACAGGCTTTGTTGGAGGGATGTCTCCCCCTGCCCTACAATACATGAGCATTTACTTGTGTAATTTCCTTTATTTAGTCTAAATGCCCCACGTACTTCTACATAACTATATATACCAAGTCCATCTAAAACTATAACTTCCTTGGTAAAACCTTTTCTTATGCTCAGAGCTGAAAATAACTGTTTGCTACCCTTAACTCTGACAGCATTTGAGCGGTCTTGCTCTCACAGCACTTACACTTTCCATTTTGTAAATAACTTCTCTCTACACTTAGATGCCTTCTTTATACTTATCCCTCAAGTCACCTTGCATAGTTCCTCACTCATAGTAACAGGCTCAAGCAGTACTTCTCGGGTGTATGGATTTCACCATGACTGAATCACTGAGATGACAGCCAGTAGAGAGAAAGCCTTAAAAAGCTTCTGAAAAAAATTATTTCTAACCTGTCTGTCATCCTGTGTCTGAGTCATTTATACTTCTTGTTCCCTTGCTCTCAGAATATCTACAAATCAGACCTGGAGTGGCTCCGAGGCATTGGCTGGATCCCTCTGGATTCTGTGGACTATGTGAGGGTTACCAAGAACCAGGAAATGGTGAATCAGGTACCCAAAGCCTTTCTTACATAAAGCCTGGCTCCTCACCTGCTGTGCGGGGATGGGAAGGGGAACACCTGCCTCAATCGTCTCCATTTCTTTGCAGATAAAATATAAGAAAGATGCTCTTGCCAACTATCCTAACTTTACAAGTGTGGTAGATCCTCCAGAAATTGTTTTGGCCAAGATTAATGCAGTCAACCAAAGTGATGTAAGTTTGCTTTGTGTATGATGAGGTACAGAGACTGGGGATTTAGTTGTCTGTTGTTGAACAAACTTGCTTAACTCCAGATAATTGCTTGTCAGAAAATGGAAATAAATTATAAGATAACCTCTGGGGCAGGATATTTTAGAAGTCACTAGTAAGTGACATACTGTACCCACTTTTCAAAAATATATTATTGTTCAAAATATTCCATTATATTAGTTATAATATAAATGATATATCATATAATGAAATTTAAGCAGTTGGTTAATCTCTAAATGTAGACCGATTATTATATTCCTAGGTAAAGTCTTATGAAACTTTAAATATACATTTAGAGTAATCAAAGGTTTTATTTTGTTCTCTCTCCTTAGGTAAAATATAAAGAAACATTTAATAAATTAATAAAGGGCAAGTATATATTTTCTCCAGATACACCATATATCACCCACTCCAAAGACATGGGAAAACTCTACAGCACCGTAAGTTCCACTTTATGTGATGTACAGCAATGTTCCTAATTTTAAGCACTTGTCAGTATTCACGCTCTTTGCTGATTTTGTGAACTGAACTTATAAGGAGAGCTATTATTTTTGTTGTATTTAGTCTTGTTTATTGGAAGTAGCATGTTATTCGGGACTAGTGTTTACCCAACTGGCATTTTTTGAGCCCCTGTGATATTCCAGGCACTGTGGGAGGCACTGAGGAGCTAATGATCAATGAGACAAGTCCTTCAGGAGCCCCTGCAAGCGAGAGGGACATTTCACAGAAACAGACAATAACATAGCAAGCGCTATACCAGCTCTGAGTGCACGTTGGACTGAGCCAACTCCCAACACAGAGAAGAGAGGAAAGGCTGGTCCCTCTTTAGCAATCATGTATAAATATCTCCAGCCAACAACTGGAGGACTCGCCCTTCAGATTTTAATTCAGCGAATCTAAAGGGTGAATATGTGTGTATGCCCAATGGGAAACAATCTTTGATGATTCTCTCCCTGTGTGCAAATTTGTTTTCACTTTTATGAGAACTTTAAACATAGTTAAACTCTGTTAGAAAGTTCCTCAGAGCCTGTAGATTTAATCTGCCACAAGCCAAAAGACTGCTCTATTCTTAGATAGGCACAGTAATGGCTATAAATGAAGATATAAGCTTTGCCTTTAAACATAAATATTTTACCTTGAGTTTGCCACTTTCTTTTGAGTGGCATCTGAAAGAAGTTGAAAGCAAACTTTTGTTGATACTTATTTCTTTGTCCTAGATACTGTATAAAGGGGCGTGGGAGGGAACCAAGGCCTATGGCTATACCTTGGACGAACGCTACATTCCCATTGTTGGAGCCAAGCATGCCGACTTTGTGAACAGTGAGGTCAGTAGGTCTTTTTCCTTTCAGGGGTTTGAGAGTCTTTAAGGGGTCCCAAGGGGGCTGGATAGAAAACCCCGCTGATTCTCAATGTTGTACCTACTTCACAGCTTAAATACAAAGAGACATATGAGAAGCTGAAGGGTCACTACCTGGCTGGAAAAGAAATCAGTGAGTTCCCCAGCGTGGTTCACTGTCTGGATTTCCAAAAGATGAGGAGTGTGGTAAGCAAAGTTCACTTTAACAGAGGATTTGCATTATCAGTCTGCCTATTTATGGTTCAAGATTAGCTGGGGGATGGGAGGGTGAGGAATGAACCAGTCTTGACTTTCCCCCACCCCTGCCAGTTAGCCTCGTGCACCTTTAACGTCTATGAGTCTTCACCCTTTGCCTCCCTTCCCTACTATCAAACTCAGTGAGGGCTCTGTATTTGCAAAAAAGAGAAAACCTTTGTTTTCTTTACTCTTTGTTATATAAGGATGGGAACTTTTTAAAGAAGAAGACTATGTTAAAGTATCATTTTTTTAAACTTAGTATTTTCTAAAGTGTTTTCTATATTGAAAACAAGACTCTAAAAGAGATTTGATCAGAATAATTTACATTTAATTCCTTTCTTATTTTTGTTTTTAAAATACATTATTCTTTAGTTGAACTACAGAAGACAGTATGAGGACACCAAAGCAAATGTTCACATCCCCATTGATATGATGAATCACGTGCTGGCTAAAAGGTGCCAGTACATCCTCAGTGACCTGGAGTACCGACACTACTTCCACCAGTGGACGTCCCTTCCAGAAGAACCCAATGTCATTCGGGCCCGAAATGCCCAGGAGATCTTGAGTGAGGTGTGATGTCCTTTCTGCAGTTGACCAAATGGCAGGCTTCACCCAGCCCTGCCTGGAGCTCCCATGCTCCCTAAACCCTGCTGCTTTTCAGTACAAAGTGGCACAAGTAACCATTTTCGGTGTAAGCATCCTCTTGGAGCAAAGACACCTGTTTAAATATTTAATCTCTTTAACACTAGACTAAACGGAGCTATTGCTCTCCTCCTAAACTTCTTCAGGCCGTGGCATTAAAGAACCTCCAGCCGCTGAGAAACCCACCCTATGACCACTCAGTACTAAGCACAGCCACAGGCAAATAGGAAATTATCAAATGCTCAGTTGTATGTTCAGTTAGTACCTGTCACCTTTCACTGTTCCTTCTTTCCTGCAGAACGTGTATAAAAATGACCTGAATTGGCTGAAAGGCATTGGATGCTACGTTTGGGATACACCCCAGATCCTCCACGCCAAGAAATCATATGACCTCCAGAGCCAGGTCAGCCGTCTTCCTAGAAGGACTGGCTCTCTGTGGATTGATGGACTCCATGGTGCTCTCAGTGGGGGGATAGCAGGGCTGCCCCGTGCCCAGGCGGAGAGAGCGGCGTTGACAGTGAATGATCCAAGGGAACCAAAGGCCCCTGCCCAATAAAACCTTGCCTGGTGGCCTGCTCTGGTGCCAGCCTTCCTCAGTTAGAGTCTCTGCTGTGGTTTAAGGCATAGGCGTTTATAACAGCAAGTTATATGTAAAGGCATACTTTGACCAGAAGTAGTTAGATTTTGAAGTAAAGCATAGATATTTGGAAAATTCCCCAGCAGAAATTCAGCTCTGAAAGGGCAGACAAATGGAATGTTGACACTGAGGGGCTGCTGTCAGAGATGGACTACAGGCATGGAAAAGACAGAACGAAGAAGGGACCTGGCAAAGACCCAGATCCCACTGTTGGTCAAGAGAAACTGTTAGTTTACAGCCATTCACAGTCTGCAGGACTGTACAACCGTAGCCTCTTTCTTAGGATGAGAGCAGAAACCCAGAAATGAAAGCACTGCTAAGTTGGCACAAACAGCTAAAGCTGATGGCAGACCTGTGTCTTACCATTTTCAGTGACTTTTCTTTTTCTTCACAGATACAATACACGGCAGCAGGGAAAGAAAATCTACAAAATTATAACCTGGTCACAGATACACCGCTTTACGTGACTGCTCTTCAAAGCGGCATTAATGCCAGCGAGGTGCGTCTTCCTCGTACTTCTCTTCCCGGACGAGCGTTACTGTCTTTACATATTTTCAAACAAAAAAGAGTAACCTATCCCTTTTTGTCTGTAGGTGAAATATAAAGAAAATTATCATAAGATAAAAGACAAATATACAACAGTTCTAGAAACAGTGGATTATGACAGAATCAAGAATCTGAAGGACATTTATAGCAGTGTGAGTTGAGTTCTTATTCTTTTCTCTGTATTTGAGTTTTTCAACCTTTTAAGAGACAGTAAGAGAATAAAAGGGACAGGCATCCTTACCTCGAAGGTTTTTCCAATCCTTTTCCTAGACTGCTAAACTTCTACTTTCTTTCCTAAGTCCTCTTAGTTACAATCGAATAAGCCCCAGTTTGAATAGTGCACTATTTCATGCAGTTGAGTCAAATTCAGCAACTCCTTTATTGCAAACAGGTACTGTTGGAGCTATTCTTTATTGACCCTGAACTTGTTTTTCCTGGCTTCTCCTGTGGCCAGAGCAACAAAGGCACTCATTTGTTCTCCTCTACACTGGTTAATTCAACAAACATCTTAAAACTTTATTTTGAAATAATTTTAGATTTGCAGAAAAATTGCAAAAATGGTACAAAGAATTCCTGCATACTTTCCTTGGTAGTACAACTATCAAAACTAAGAAATCACATTAAACATTGTTACAGTGTTAATTATAGACTTTGTCCAGATTTCAGCAGTTTTTCCACTAATGTGCGTTTCTGTGCCAGATGCCAGTCCAGGATCCCACACTACATCTGGTTGGCATAATCTTTAGTCTCTTCCAATCTGGTAATTTTTCAGTTTTTCCTTGTCTTTTCCTGATCTTGACACTTTTGAAGAATACTGGCCAGTTATTGTGTAGCATGTTTCCCAGTTTGGGTTTATCTGATGTTCTCTCGTGATTAAATTAAAGGTATGCCTCTGGCAAGAATAACTCAGAAGTGATGTGCCCTTCTCAGCACATCACAGCAGGTGGTACATGATGTCAGTAACTGGTGAGGTTGACCTTCATCGCTTGGTGCAGTTGCTGTCTGCTGAGATTCTCCACAGTAAAGTTCCTACTTTACCTTTCTTATTAATAAATATCTTGGAGAAGATCCTTTGGGATTATGCAAATATCCTGTTTCTCCTCCATCTTTCTTTCATATGTTTTAGCCTCCAGTGATAGATCCTACCTGCAATAATTATTGCTGTGGGATATGCCTACTAGTGATTTTCTGTTTCCCTCAATCCTTCCACATTTATTAACTGAAATTCTTCCATAAGGAATAGCTGTTCCTCCTCCATTGTTGGTTTGCCTATTACTTATTTATAAAAGCATAGGCTCATGGGTATTTATTTTATTCTATGAGAGAGAGTCTAATGCTATTGTTATTTACTTTGTTGCTCAAATTGTTTCAGCTTTGGCTATTAGGAGCTCCTTAAGGGTGGCTCCTGTGTCCCTTTGGTATGCCCTCATATTGTGGGGTTTGAGCACTTCCTCACTTCTTGGCACCACAAGATGCTCCAGGCTCATCTTGTATTTCCCCTATTCCAGACCTAGAATCAGCCACCTCCCCAAGGAGTCCTGGTTTACTTTATTGGAGAATGGCATTTCAAACCAAGAGCTAAGTGCTAGGTGTGCTCCTTGCTCTTGGGATGTCATTGCTACTAGGTCCTTTAAGTGGACAGAGCTTAGAAATATGTCTGTGTGTACTAACCCATGTATTCACTGTATGCATCCATATCTGTTTTTGTTTCTATTACTTGTCTAACCGTATCTATATTTTAAAACCAAAAGTTCATACTGATACCGCCAATGCAATTCAGCACCACAGGATTCATTCTGGCCTTCACCCTTTCCTTATTGGTAATTTATTTTTCCAACTTGTAACTTTCTACTTCCTTTCCAGTAAAAAGCTTGGTCTCATTATCTATTATATATTTACTTATTTGTGCAACACTTGTATGCACATAAAGTATTTTCAGAATTTCTAACACATACTCCTGTGAGAAAAAATTTACTGACTAGAGTGCAGTATTTTGTGAACAGTTATTTTTGTCCATAGCCTTAGAGTGTCCAGGCAAAATACCATCTTCCAAAATAACTTAAAACAGTTGTTTTCTTCGCTGTTTCCTTCACTGTAGTCTTTTCATGCATTTGTAAAATATTTAGATTTATTTGTTACATTGTGCATTCCATTTTAATCCCCTCCCCATTCTGGTTGATTCCCTGGTTGTTTGTTTTAATTTGCATACAGTAAATTTCACTCTTCATGGTATGTAATACTATGTCTTTTAACAAATGTATAGAGTCATGTATTCACCATGACAGTCAAGATACAGAAAAATTCCGTATCACCTCCAAATTTCCCCCTCGCTGCCCCTCTCCTCTCTTCTGGCATCCACAGAGCTGTTTTCTGTTTCTATAGTTTTACCTTTTCCAGAATGACATGTAAATGGAATTATATAGTATGTGCCATTAGGCCTGGCTTCTTTCTCTTAGCAAAATGCATTTATGTATTATACACATTTGTGCCTACATCTGTAGTTTATTCTTTTTATAGAAAAACGGTATTCCAAACCACAGTTTGTTTTTCCATTCACAGCTGAAGGACATCTGAGTTTCTAGTTTTCAACAATTATGAATAAAGCTGCCAAGCACATTTGCATATGGGTTTTTGTGTGTGCATTACTTTTTATTTCTCCTGGATAAATAAATACCTAGAAGTGGAAACATTTTTTGAGCTCTCACTTGCCACATAAAAGTAGGAAAACGTAAATATATACATTTTTAATGTTAGTGGTTTTCATCCTCTAGACCTATAGAGAAATGAATATGGCATCGAAACCTCCGATACTGTCAAACTGCGATAAGCGCTATGGTGGAGAACAAAATAATGGACTCTGAAATTATGGTCATGGCCTTAAGCCAGTTCTTCCCTTAGGAGTTCTTCGACCCTGCAGAGTGAGAAGATCCGGAGGTTGTTAGGGAGTATCTGAGAAGGACAGAAACAGGAAAATTCTGCTGCTCAGAAGCTGGCCAGGTTGTTTCTATATTCACAAGCAGATTTCTAACCCCTACAGAACCTGTACAAGGAGGCCTGGGATAAAGTGAAAGCCACCAGCTACATCCTGCCTTCCAACACCATGTCCCTGACACACGCCAAGAACCAGAAGCATCTGGCCAGCCACGTAAGTTGAGTACCAGTGTGGTAGTCTTCCCGCCACCTTTTGCCTTCCCTGCTCTCCACACCCAGAATTTTTCTGGCTGATCCCTATGTTGCCAAAAGTATCCCCTAGCACTCCCAAAGGGGCACACCAGCGACTAATTCCAGGTGCTTACTCCCCACAAGGGCTGTGCACTTACGATTCCTCTCCAGGGCCCTGAGGTCCAGAAAGAGTCACAGACACTTCCATGAAAGACACAGGTGTGAACCTTTAGGCTGCCTGCCTGTGAATGACATGGATGGATACTCCGTTTTAGCCAAAAGCAGGAATAGAAGGAGGACATAATATACCATTGAAAGTAGACTCTTTTTCAATAGAATGATTTGGGCTTTGGTATAAAAATAAACCAGTGAATGTGATAACTATTACACTCAGCCCCAAATACATGATTGAAAAGTAAATAGTCATCTTTATGAAATACAAAAATTTAAAAATTTTTTGAAATTTTATCTTTTAAAGCAGAACTTTTCTTAAGTATAGACATAATTGTTTTTAAAAGAATCCTAAATCACACGAGCTGTTCAGATAGTCTTATCACTTCTAACCCTTTATGCCTAAAAGATTCTTCTGTAAAAATCTTTTATTATAAAATTACCTATAACCTTCGTAGCAGTTCTGATAAGCCTAGTTCTCTTTCAGAAACTTGACCTCTATTAGAAATTTATTTTGTATTGCAAATCCACACACACACACAGACAACTGAAGTTTTGTGAATTCCTTTGGACATCACTATTTTACAGAAGAGAACTTACTGCTACACTGAAGACAATGCACTCCTGATTTTTCAATTTCCTTCACTTAAGTGCTAGTGACCCAGGAAATTGATTTCACTACCCTCTGGTGGGCCTAGAGAGTCATAGTTTTGAAAAAGACTTTGTTAGACAAGATAAGGAATTACTTGAATTTTTTTACCCAGGGGGAAAACTAAATATGTATAATTTTTCCCAGACCCAACTCTGTTTAGAAGATTGCAAACAGACTAGCCCAAAGGAGCAAACTTTTCATTTGGGAAGAGAATTTTTGTAGATAGAATTCAGAAAGCTCAACAAAAGGTTTTCTTTTAGTTGTGAAAAAAGTCACAGAGGCAGGATTCTCTCAGCAAATCATTCTTGGAACAAAATTGGACCAGAGAAATGAATTTTTTTAACATTTTTTATTGATTTATAATCATTTTACAATGTTGTGTCAAATTCCAGTGTTCAGCACAATTTTTCAGTCATACATGGACATATACACACTCATTGTCACATTTTTTTCTCTGTGAGCTACCATAACATTTTGTGTAAATTTCCCTGTGCTATACAGTATAATCTTGTTTATCTATTCTACAATTTTGAAATCCCAGTCTATCCCTTGCTGCCCTCCGCCCCCCTGGCAACCACAAGTCTGTATCAGAGAATTAATTTTTTAAAGAAGGATTCCAATTTTAGTTTAAAAAGATGTCTTTGCTATCTTCTTTATAACTGAGGAATGGCTTAAACATAAGGACCATGTGAATGTTCTGGAAAATTCTGATGGGAATTTTGTTTGGTTTCCAGTCAGTGAAGGGCTTGGCTTAATTGGAATTCTGACATGAAAACTCCTGTCTGTCTGTCTGTCTGTCTGTCTCTGTCTTTTTTCTTTTTTCTTTTTCTTTTTTATTACTGAGATGTGGTCCTCTGAGTTGTGAGAGAATTATTATTTCATCATGTGCTAAGAGACTGGATCCCTTACCTCCTAATTCATGAAATCATGGAGCATTAATTAATAGGCAGTATGGCTTAAGAACTAGACGTTGGTTTTCCCACAGAAGTTAGTTGCACTGTGTTTTTGGAAAACCTTGTAGAAACTGAAATTCAAGTATTGAGTCTCTTAAGCATCAGGCTTGTCAGTTATTAAAAACAAAGAAATTCCTGAGCACATTTTTCATCTTTCATTTATGGTTAAGAAAAACAAAGCCAGTATCACAAAAGAGATTATTTTAAAATTATATGATCTTTAGAATTAGTTGTAGTTACAGTTGGAGTACTAGTATTACTATGGGAGTTTTAAAAATGGTCCCTAAAGGACTTTTATGTGTAGTCTGATCTAATCCCCAGGGCAATCCTGTGGCAGGTTCCAATGCCACCTCTGCCTCTGCACAGACAAGGAAATGAGCTTGGGAAGTGGTGGCCCCGAGGTGGCCAATCTCAGAGTCGGGTCCTGTTATGAAGTCTCATGCTCCTTTAACAAAATGCATCAATTGCTTACCAAAACTATGTTTCTCTCTTTGTCTTTTCTCTCTTTAGATCAAATATCGGGAAGAATATGAAAAATTCAAAGCTCTTTATACTTTACCCAAAAGTGTTGAGGATGATCCGAACACAGCTCGGTGCCTCCGAGTTGGCAAGTTTAACATTGATGTAAGTGATCCAAAGGCTGACTTCAAATTGAAGCCAAGGGATACAGCCACATCCTATAAATCAGAATGTGTTCTATTCAGCAGCACATATGGCACTGATTGTGCACATGTGAAGACGCTAAGCGTTATTTTAGCCCATGCTGCTTCTCCCCACCCCATGAATCTCTAGAAAGTGTTAGAAACTTCCAGTCCCCATCCTTCCCCCAACTGATTGCTGCGAGTTGGCTACCCTGACTGCTCTGGCATCTACAAAAGGCACGTACCGCCATGATTCCTTGCATAATTCCCCGTGTAATTGGCATGTTATGGTCTTCACAGCGCCTGTACAGGTCAGTTTATGAGAAGAACAAGATGAAAGTCCACATAGTGCCTGACATGGTAGAGATGGTTACCGCTAAGGATACTCAGAAGAAAGTCAGCGAGATAGACTACCGCCTACACCTCCATGAGTGGATCTGCCACCCCGACTTGCAAGTCAACAGCCACGTCAGGAAGGTCACAGACCAGATCAGCGACGTAAGCCCATTCTTATGAAGGTTCCCCCTTACCCAGCCCCAAGCGCCCACCCTGAAGAGAGACAGACTCACCTGTTTCTCCACCTCAGCCCTCTCCCAGCATCACTTTCCTATATACCCGTGGGTCTGCCTGGAATTCAGAGCTGTCCCTGGAAGCAGGGCTCTGCGTGCCGATGTCTCCAGGACACCCTTGGCCTTGTTGTATAACGTCTTACTTTTCATTCCATAAAGTCATCCCGGGTCTAAGGGGCATCCACGTCTTTGGTGTTAAAGTTACAGTCAAATTTTAGCTTCCTGATCCCCTCTATCTGTTGCAATCTTCTAGATTGTGTACAAGGATGACCTCAACTGGCTGAAAGGCATTGGTTGCTATGTTTGGGACACTCCTGAGATTCTCCATGCCAAGCATGCTTATGATCTACGCAACGATGTGAGTTTGCCTTGTTTTTTTGGTTAAGCGTGTTTCCTTCTCTACATAGTCTAGAGTCAAGGGGAGAGTATGTAAGATACAGACATTGTCACAGCCAGCTGTGTCTTAAGTGGGTTGAGGATGGCTGAGCTGGACGAAGATGCTGAGGAGGAGAGCAGTCTCTTCTCAGGAATGCAGACGATGCAGATGAGCTGTGCATTGTCCTCTGGTGGAGAAGGGGCCCGGCTCTTTTCTCCCCTTTTGCACTATTTTGGGTATATTAATGAGCATATAATTCTCATTATTAGAAAAATCTCATTTGTCAGGAGTTTGTGGTACTGTAGACAGGATATATTTATAAAGAGAGGATTTACTAGGCAAAACAATATTGTAGTCAAGATTTTAGTAAGAAAGCAAATATTCCTAGGAAAGCCATTGTCAAGCCTCCTAGAAGACTCTAGAAGAGCCATGTGACTGTAAGTATTGATTATGCTGATTGTTATAAAATTCAAATGCATTTCTGGTCTGTTGAATAAGTGCTAATGTATGTAAATGCCCTGAGTTAAAAGCAACCAAACCCTCTGTGAAAACCAGTAATTTCTAATATAACGAGTGGTCTAACACAGGCTCCTTTCCTTCATCTCGCCAGATCAAGTACAAAGCTCACGTGAAGAAAACAAGGAATGACTACAAGTTGGTTACTGACACCCCCGTCTACGTCCAGGCTGTCAAAAGTGGGAAACAACTAAGTGATGTAAGACCCAGTGGAACAGTTACTTCATACAGAACAAAGACGGGCCACCACTGGAGCAGAAGTGGGAGAAACCAAAGACAGGGCAGGGCCAGGCCTTCTCTCAGTGGGAGACCAGAGCTGATGCCTTAGAAAGCACTTAAGATTCTGCTCTTATTTCCTAGAACCTGATGTATTCCACCAGTTTCCTGGGATAGAGTTGTGAGTGATTCAAGTCTGTGAAATCCTTGGTGCTTTAGAGCATCTCAAGTTGCTTTTTGTATCCTTGTGTCATGAGCAACAGTTTATGCCTTGTAGTCTTGGCCTCCTGGTACGTGAGAGCTCCCCCTGGTAGAGTGCAGAGGGAGAAGGCCCTGCAGTTACAGATGTGGCTTCGACCACACACCATCCGTGAGGCTTGAGAAGAGCACTTCATCCCCTGAGCCTCAGCACCCTTATGTGGACCAGGGGAACATGGACGGAAAGCGCCCCCTGTAGAGGCATGGTGACAGCGCAGGCAGGCCGAACAGGCACAAAGCTGCCTTTTCTATTAACCCCACAGGTGAATAAGCAAATATTAAATCCCACCAGTGAGTTAGAATGTGAAAACCTATCATTTAGGATCTCGTAGTGATAAAGTGTCCATTCTTCCTTTTCTTATGCCTGAGCTGACTCTTCCACTTACTTCTCAGTGTGGGGTCTGCACCCTGGCTCTTGTCCTGTTGGAAAAGGCGCAACATAGGAGAGAGTTCTCCAGGCAAAGGGAAGCAGGCTACCTTATTTTAAAATAAGAAACTTGGGTTTCCATTTACTTTGCTTCTTTCTAACCATGCTGCTGCAGTCGGGATCAGTCACTCTGCTCCTCTCTGTACCCAGGCCGTCTACCACCATGACTACATACACAGCGTCAGAGGCAAAGTGGCTCCAACCACAAAAACCATGGATTTGGACCGAGCTCTTCATGCGTACAAGCTCCAGAGTGAGGTGAGTGGTGAGAGCTGGACAGAGTACCCGTCAGAAATCCAGGATGCCGCCTACAGGCCAGGCTTCTGTAGAAGTGGCCTCACCTTGGGCATCTTCAGCCTGACCTTGTAATTAATTGTAAAGGCTGTTCATTCACATGAGCTAAACAAAACAAAACAAAACACAATGCCTCGCCTGTCTTCCTTCTTGGCTGAGAGCAAGCAATGGGCATCTTTGGAGCAAAGCTTACAAGTTACAAAGAAGAAGGCCAGTCTACTACCTCTGCTCTCAAAGAGCTTAAAATCCAAGACAAGATGGCAAAGACAAGACATATAATCACAGAAGACTATTTACAATAAGAAATACACCTAGAAGTTGCTGTTGGAATTCAGAAGAGAAAGAAACTAGATTCCACTCACATATTTAATATCCCTGTTCTGGGTTATCTGGTGGTGCTACTTGGGTCTACTTTTAATGCTACTCTCCTATACTGAATGTTAAAAGTAATTTAGTTTTTAATATTTTAAACACTATTTTTCCTCTTTTAGCGCCCCCTTTACCGTCACAGATAGAAACTCCTTTCCTCCTTCTGCTAGGAATATGAGCATTCTGACCTCTTCACAGCTTGACATCAAGACACTATGTTTATGGGGCCCTGAGGGGTTCCAGAGATGTGTCTGAAAATTACAACTAGCTCGGGAACTGGTGATGGCTTGAACATCACCTAAGGGTAGGGTTAACGACAGAGGTGGCACCAGCTGCCTGCTTTCTTTACTTTTCCCTGATTCTTGCTAGATGCCATGCAGTCAACCAGGGATTTGTTTAGAAAAATTATAGAAGAATTATTTTCTATAAGCCCCTTTATTTGCTGCTTTTTTTTTTTTTTTGGAAAACAATTTGTTAAGAGGAATCTGATTCATTGCTTGGCTCTTAGAATTTACTTCGTTTCTTCTTGAAATCAATTCAGTAAGCATAAGTACATTAAGGATCAAATTGAAAAACCTAACAGGAGCTGGCTCTGACTTGTTTAACGTGGATCAGTTGTCTGATGTAGGTGTCACTTAACCTGCTCTTCCTCGTCCCGGCAGAATCTGTACCGGAAAGTTGGCCTGCAGTCCCTGCCCACTGGGTATAGGCTTCCAGTCGACACCCCTCACTTCAAACACACCAAGGACGTCCGATACATGAGCAGCTATGTAAGTGGTTCCCTCCTCATTAAGATGGCTTTTTGAAGTGGGAGGGGGACGCATATTAATTTATAGCTGATCCTCATCCCCCTAGTGACGGCCTGAAGGTTCAGCATGATACAGTGATGGAGCAGGGGAGGGGAGGTGGTGCATCTTTTAGGGGTGCTATGAAAATGGCTTGCTCCTGCAGTTTCGTGGTGCCTGGGTGTCTGGGTGAGTTAGCATAGGACTTTCATGGGTTTGCATCTGCATGAGTCGGTTACCTTGCTCAGGGCTCACAGCCGCCATGATGCCACTACTTTTGTTGACCTTATCACAGAAGCACCCTGAACTATCCCAAGTCATATACTGGAAATGCAACTTCATATAAGCTCTACTGCTGTGTGGCAATAGAATTGTCTTCCTTCTGCAGTATTTCATTGCAGAAGGCACATTTCTGTGTGTTCCTTTGAAAAGAAAGGGCTTGTTGCCTGGCTACTGGCTCTGATTCTTGCCTCACTACTTACTCTCTGTGCCCATTTCACAGGAAACTCAGAGGAGTAGGTAGGCTCTCACTACCTGTGGCTTGACCAGGCATTAGCTCTGACATCAGCCTTCCCCACATATGCTGACTGGGACCTGATGAACAAGGCCTAGAGCAATGATGGCTATACCAGTGACTCTGGCCTTCAGGCCCTGCCCACAAAGCAGCCATCAGCTGAAGAATAAGCTCTTCTTTCCCTTTTGCCCTCCAGAGTCCTGGGGGTCAAGCCTGCTGTCCCGCAAAGTCTCAAAGCCAGTGGCCCAATAATATGATTTCCAAAGCAGAGTCACAGATACAACATTTTTAATCAGTCTATAAAGCCAGTCATCAACCTTAAAAATAATCTCATTTCTGCTTTGGATTTATTAATTTTCTAGCCTCACTGGGGCTAAAAATATAGGGTGGACTTTTTTATTCTTTCTTTTTTTTTTTTATTTTGCATTTTGCATACCTACATGCAAACAGATTTAAATCTAGGCAAGCATGAATTTTATTCCTTCCTGGTCCTGGCTTTATTAACCAACAAAATAATTTTCAAGACTCAAATTATTATTGAAATTTTGTCAATGGCTTTTCTGAATACTTAATGCTTAGAGAGTAATTTTCAAATGAAGTGACAGCTCTTTTCCATTTGAGAAATGTAGCATGACTCTGTTCAGCCATCAGCGATCCCATTCTCACTTTGCTTTTGCAGTTCAAGTACAAAGAAGTTTATGAACACCTCAAGGCATATGGGTATACACTTGGACCCAATGATGTCCCATTTGTCAATGTTCGGAGGGTCAACAGTGTTACCAGTGAGGTACTGTGAATGTTAATTCTGTGGGGGAAATACTGAGTTTCAAATTTCAAAGACTGTGGCTTTATTTGAAATACATTAAGAATTAATTGTGGGGGAAGGGAAATAGCTCAATGGTAGAGCACATGCTTAGCATGCGTAAGGTCCTGGAGTCAATCCCCAGTACCTCCGTTTAAAAAAAAAGAATTTTATTTCAGCTATAAACCTACACATCAGCAAGGAGTAAGGGGATCCTTTTTTGTCACCATTTTGATACTGGTATCCCTTGGCAGTGGTTTTTTGTTTTTGTTTTAAATATACTTGGTAATGCCATTGTAGAGACCCTGTTTTATAGATTATAACGCAAATTAATTCCTTCTTTTGACATATGTATTCAAAAATCTTTAATAAGATTGCATATTGGTCTGACTCATGAACTTGGTTTTCTACATAAACTATTGATTTGAATATCTAATTCTACTATCCAGCCATCTGATAGAAAGTAGAAGAATTTGTGCTCAGACTTCTTTGCCTAAATAAAATAAATATCATTTTCTCCTTTTTCCTAATTTCAATCATTTTTCTATCCTTAATCTCGTCTCTCATGGCTCTTTAAATATGTAAAATATTTGATTGTTGATTAGTGTATAGATGCCCTCATCATCCTGCACTAAACACCAGGAATGGTTCTTCCCCCAATGCAGAGACTGTACCGACAGTTGTACCACAAACTGAAAGACAAGATCCACACAACCCCCGACACGCCTGAGATCCGCCAGGTCAAGAAGACACAAGAGGCTGTCAGCGAGGTGGGTATTTTCTTAGGAGAGAGAGGAGGCCATGGAACCCAGGGATAAATGTCAACCATTTATTTGGTCTCTAATTTATGTGTTTATGGATTTTTTTTCTTTAGTTGATTTACAAGTCAGACTTCTTCAGGATGCAAGGCCACATGATCTCGATGCCATACACACCCCAAGTGCTCCATTGCCGCTACGTGGGAGACATCACCAGTGATGTAAGCATCTCATAGGGGTCTGTCTGGAAGACTCTTACCAAAAGGCAGGCTTGCTTTCTGCGTGTAAACCAACCAGTCTTTGAATAATCTTTTGCACTGAGTGCTTCTAAACTGAGTGTACAACATGGAAACAAAATAGTGTGGAAGCAGGACCCCACCATTCTCTAGCTATGGAAGCAGTAGTAAGAGAATCACTTGGGAAATAAAAGAATTGCTGACCACTATTCTACATTCAACACTGAATCATTACCAACTTCTCACTCCAAGTGGCCTCTGTCCCAGGTCACGTTTAGTGTCTTTCTCCTGCTCAGCCCTACTCCCACCCCTCTAGCAACTTCTTGTTGCCCTTTTTTTTTTCCCTCCCTAAGTGTTTCCCTCTCCTAACAGACAACTCCATTTAATCTATGCTTTTTTTTTTCCATCAATATAGTAATAAAATAATAGCTGTGTCAGCTCAAGGTTAGCAATTTTAATTTTTAAAACCTATGATCTATTTGAGTGCAAGCAAACTAAGAGTACAGGGTGGCTGTGTTGAACCAAAATGAAAGATACATCAATAAAACAGTGTCAGTACTCTGTCTTGTTTGTTCTTGATTTGTATTTGCTCATGACGAGCTATATCTCTGTTTTTGTGACACAGATTAAATACAAAGAGGACTTGCAGATCCTGAGGGGTCTGGGCTGCTTCCTGTATGATACTCCTGACATGGTCCGCTCCCGGCACCTGCGGAAGCTCTGGGTGAGTGCACAACTTCACAGCACGTAGCTACCCCTACGTCAGCTTCAAGCTGCTGGGCTGGAAGAATCTTTGCCTACAGCTTCTTTTCAGGGGAAATTTGCCATTAACCCACTTGAGCAAGTCATGACCCACTTAAGATGATCTGTGCCTCCTATAAAACGTAATGCGCTTAGTTAAATGACAATTGTTTTTGTTCCTGCTGGGGAAGACAGCCAGGATACTGAGAGGGTCAGCGTGGGTCACACGTGCCAGCCATTTGAAAGACAATATGTGACCATGACCTGCAGTTCCTTAAATGGTTAATCAACTTGTATTTCCATTGCTGTTTGTTGAAGTCTAACTACCTATACACTGACAAAGCAAGGAAGATGCGAGACAAGTACGAAGTGGTGCTTGACACCCCAGAATACAGAAAAGTGCAGGAACTGAAGACACATCTGAGTGAGGTAAGTAAACCCGTCACTACAAGGGACTCATTCCTCCAGTGATCTTTTTTCCGGCAACTGTATTAGGCAAGAATCTCCCATCTGCTTTTAATTACAGAGTGGCCACTATATCTAAGCAAGTCAGTTGACCTCACTTTGCCTCTGTTTTCTTATTTTCTCCTTTTTAAGTAAGTGGAGGATATTGATACTTGCCCTACCTATGACTCGGACAGCTGAGAGCTTACATGATTTTATTATAGTTAGCAAGTCCTTCTGTCTTACACTATTGTTGTAGTCTCCAAACTGAATTTATTTCAAAACTTTCTCTCTCATTAATTCCTACTATCAGGGACCCTAATCGTGGCAGTGCTATTTGAAAAGTTCTGCAGCCCACTCAGTAAATTCCAGTCGACGTAGTTTCATTTTCATCTGCCCCAACTGGCACTGAGGCACCTGATTTATTACAGTTAGTTGGGCATAGATCTAATGCTCTCTTGTAGACTGTTGGGTCCTTGAGGGTTGCCTCCAGCTTACTTAGATGTGCATCCCATAGTCCCAGGGCCATAACGGATGCCCATGTTTTCCAAATTACTAAATGTGCTTCGTGAAGATAAGGGCATCCCACAGATGTAAACGGTTGCTCTGAATGGTTAGTGGGCCATTCTCATTCAACTCTCAATTTGTCTTGTGGCCTCATCCATCAGACCCCACCAGGCTGTCAGGTCACTTCATCACTGACTCCCCATCCTCAGTAGCTCTGGCTGCTGCTTAGTTATCACTTTTGTTCTTAGACTTAGAGGTGCCTTTGCAAACCGAGTGTTGCCCTCAGTGGAGAGAATGTGCAGCTTCCTGCACTCTTAGTGAGCCAGAGGCAGAGGATGATTCAGTCTTCAGCTTTTACAAATGCTACATTGAACCCATTTACTTTCCTGAGAGTTTCCCTCCATTATTTCAACCAGTGCTAGCACTCAGATAGGAAAGCTTATGTTATTATTTTTCTCAGTAAAGATGTCTCTCCATTCTGGCTAAGTATCAGAATAATCTATGAAATATTCTAAAACTACCCTTGAGTGGGCTCCAACCTCAAGCCCCACACTAGACTGATTCTCTATGTCTGGACATCTTTAGGCTTTTAGCTGCTTCGTGGATAATTCTAATATTCAGCCAGCATTGGAAACCACTTCTTTATAAAGTATTATATATTCCCTCCAGCCACCCAATAATTAAAAGTTGTTTGATAACTAAAAGTACCTACTTGTATCTTTGAAATACCTTTACTTCTCTTAGCTATCTGGGTTCAGAACTATCTAAAACTTTAATTTCTCTTCTTCCCAATTCCTATTGGGATTTTGTGCATATTATGCATCAACACTGAGGAAGAAGAATGGATATTTTTTTAGCAGTGTAATTCCTCTTTACTTACCTCACTGTAGAATGACCTGGGCTTGATAAAATACCAATACAAGCTACTACCCTGGATTCAGCAGGTCTTGGGTAGAGCCTGCAAATCTGTTTTTAATAAGGACTTTAGGGTTTTTCAGGATTAGGAAAGTTTGAGAAACATTGGCCCAGTAAAAAGTGTGATGGCCAAAAGTTCAGGTTGTTGACTTTTGAATCATTTTTAAATTGTGTGGATTTTTGACATATATATTTGTAGTATCAGGAAGCAGAGATGTTATCCCAAGGAGTATAAACAACACATACCTAAGTACAGGGGAAGTACACTTCAAAGAGAATTCTAGAAATGGCCTGAGAGAGTGGGGTCTGAGTTCCAGATTTACTTCCAATTTGTGGCATGACCTTGTCTCATTCAGAACTTCAACACCTCAGTTTCCTGAGCCAAAGAATTGGACTAGATAACGATTTGGGCTCATTTTAACCATGAAATTCTATGAGTTTGTCCATTTGATTTATTCAAAATTCAGCCTGGGAGAAACAGTAAATTTCTATTTTGTTTATCTCCTCTCTTTCAGTAGTAACACCACAAACAGCCACAAGTAGATGAGCTACATTTTGTTTCAGCTTGCACTTGTATATAATTTAGATGTAAAGAAATGGATATGTACATACACATGTATATACATATTATTTATTTCCTATGTTTCATGTGTTCACCTGGCATTTGTATCCATGATAGAATTTATTTGTTAGCCACTTGTACTTTATGATTTGCCTCATTATATTAAATATCCTCAAAATATATTAGAGGACTACTGTTTTTCAGATCTTTTATCACAAGGTGATAAGAGAATGATAGAGCTGATCTCCTGCGTTCCATGGGCTCATGATCTCTGAGAAGAAACAGACATCAGTATGATGAATGTGTCCTGTGGGAATAATCAGGACAGTATGGGCTCCAGGAGCTCTCCAGGCAGATAAGAGGGGAAGAGAACTCCAGGTAGACAGGACGGTATGGGTGAGTGGCTGTAATGAGCTCTAGAAATTGAGAGTAGTTTCAAACAGCACCTGGGGAATGTGGAACACTGTTGGGAAGTGAGACCAGAGACATAGGACGGAAGCCAGGTGGTGAAAACTTGTGGCTGCTATGTTAATAATCCTGGGCTTGATGAAAAATTACTGAATTATTTCTGCACAGGATGGATCTGAGCATTAGGACCTAATTAGATCTGAGCTTTAAGAAAATCTCTTTCTCAGATTTGTGAAAGATGGGTAAGATATGTGAAGTGGTCCAATAGAGGATTTGGGAAGGTGGTTTAGAGGCTCTTAAGGATGTGTCGAAAGAAATAATATAGAATGCCGAACTAGGGCAGTGGCAGTGGGGAAGGACAAAAGGTCAGACTTAAGGACTACCACAAAGTTGGAGCCCAGGATTCATGACCACTCTGATGTGGGAATGAGGGAGAAGGAGTCTAGGATGATGCCCCAAGTGTCTGGCCTGCATGACTGGGAGACCAAGGAGCCATTTAGCAAAAAGAGAAAATAGAAGAAGCATATTTAGGCTGGAGATGGGGGTAATATAAAGAATTCTACATTGAACATGGTAAGTCCCCCAAGTTCAGAATGTTGTTGATAAATTGGAGCTCAGGAGAGACACTGGCTATTAATAAATTTGTAAATTATAAGTGTAAATTTAAAATTATAAATTCCAAATTTATAAATGTGGAAGTCATCAATCTCAAATTGACCATTGAGGCCCAGGGTACTCAAAGGATGAGATCACCCAAGGAGAAGGTATAGGGTGAAAGGGGCCAACTTTTAACTTCAGCTGATAGCACTCTTTAGGGGAGGGCAGAACCAGAGAGGGAAGCTGAGGAGCACCCAGAAAGATGGGAGGCCACCAGGGGAGAACGGTGGAATAGAAGGCAGAGAAGAGGGTATCTAGGAATGAGACTGCTGAGCAGTTACAGTTGCCACAGAGAAGCATTCTAGGATTTGGCAATTGTAACATTTTAATGAGGGTTCTTCACTGGAGTGGCTGGGTGGAAGCCACACTATTGCCTTGAGAAATTAATCAAAAGAGAAAAAGCAAAAACACATAGTCCGCTTGGTTGTGAAAGAAAGGAACAAGGCCATTGGCAGAAACTGGAAAAGGCTTAATGAAGGCAGGGACTTGGGTCTGATTGCAGAAGGGAGAGGGGTGGAAAATCCAAGAGGGTGGGAGATATAGAAGGGAAGTGGGTAAGTGCTGGAACAGGATCCTAGAAGAGACAGGTGAGAAGGGACCAAGAACACAGCAGGAGGCTGGAATCTTGGACAGGCTGCAGAATGTCTCTTATTTTTGATACAAGGGGAAAAAGAAAAGGAGGACTGGACTGGAGAGGTAAGTAATTATTGGTTTATTGGACAGAATTAATTGGACTGAGATTGTTACAGCAGGAGGGCCCCTGCCTGCTTTTTCTATGAAGTCAGCAATAAAGGTGTCTAAAGAGCACAGAACATGTTGATGAAGCAGAAATGATGTCGTGACTATTTTATTTCCAGCTG
Organism: Camelus dromedarius; assembly: GCF_036321535.1. Classification (NCBI taxonomy): domain Eukaryota; kingdom Metazoa; phylum Chordata; class Mammalia; order Artiodactyla; family Camelidae; genus Camelus; species Camelus dromedarius. Next base: position 31,099,798 of record NC_087439.1, on the reverse strand, counting down.
GTGTACAGAGCTTCAGGCAAGAAGCAGAAGTCAATCTTCACTTCCGTTCCTGATACTCCAGATCTTTTAAGAGCCAAGAGAGGGCAGAAGCTTCAGAGTCAGGTAACGTTCATAAATGAAGGTTCGTAAACCTGCCGCGCTGGCATCACAGGGGATGTTTCTGTGTGCCTGGCCACTCCCGGTCAGTAGCAGGCAGACCCTCGCACTTGGTTGTCCTTGATGCAGTCTCATGCCTGTTAACTTCAGGAAGCTGTTTCCTTTTAGGCCATCGTAACTACAGTTACGTTTTACATAAGCAGGTAATGCTATGCCTTCTTTTCTAAGTTCTACTCATCTTTCATCATTGGATGAGTGGTCTGTGGCCTCCAGGTATTAAAAATAATTTTAAAAATTCATTCCATAGGACCTACCTATTGTCCACAGACAAATGAAACCACATTTCATGCATTCAGGCAAAAATGGAAAAAAAAATTGTTGATGACTCTATCAGGATCCTTTTCTATCAGCATTCTTTATCACGCGATGAAGATTAGACTGGGCCATACTCAGCAGTAAGAGTGCTAAATAACTGCGTATGTGTATTCCCTAGTGTGAGACACAGAAACAAATACACAGAAACACACGTAACAAACAAACAAACAAACAAAATAGGGCAATAACAAGTAGATACCACCTTCCTATTTTAGAATTAGAAATGAATAAAAAGGACAAAATACAAAATAAGAGGTGATTTATCGCTATGACATCTGATCTCTATTATTATTTAGTATCTGTATGTTGAACTTGCCACCAAAGAGAGGCCTCATCACCACGCTGGAAACCAGACCACGGCCCTGAAGCACGCCAGAGACGTGAAGGACATGGTCAGTGAGGTAAGCCGGGTATTCGGCACCAAGACACTGGGTTAAAGAAACAAATCCTTTGTTAAAACCATCACCTGCTGCCTCTGATCGGAGAGCTCGTTTCTATAAGTTGTGCTCAGCAGCATCAAGACACAGAAAGCAGAGCTGTTGTCTTAACAAGCATGAGACATTGTGTCCCTAGGCTGGGTCTGTGACATGGTTGTAAATTGGGAGGGATGAAAACACTTGAACTTAAATTTCTCTCTCTCCTATCTTTATTTCTTAGAAAAAGTACAAGATTCAATATGAAAAAATGAAGGACAAGTACACTCCGGTTCCGGATACACCAGTCCTCATCAGAGCCAAGAAGGCTTACTGGAATGCCAGTGATGTATGCAGCCCTTCCTTCCTTCTTCTGTGGGAGGGACAGTGAAGTTGGAAGTACCTGAGAAGCATAAGATACTTGATTCATTTCCATAGTTCTAAGTCCTGGCCCACAAGGATTAGGAAAAAGACAAAAGCACAAAAAAACTCAGGCACAAACAAGACCATTTGGCAAAGTCCCTAAGAGTAATCCAGGGAGATGCTAAAAGCCTATTAGTTTTCTCATTGATCTTCTGAGCAAAAACATAACCCTTTCTTGTAATTCTTTGGTAGCAGTTCCTAGGAATACTTGACAATTAATTATTGTTATTCATAAAATCATGTTCCTGGAGCAGGTCAAACATGGTTTCAAATCTTGATGCTGTCCCTTGCCTGCTGTATGATTCTATATAATCGACATAATTTTTCTGAGACTCTGTTTTCTGATATATGGAATGATGGTAATTGTGATAATTAGGCTAAACAAGATAATGGATATACATGTCTAGCACAGTGTTGGGCTCTTAGTTGACACTCAGAAAATGTCTGTTCCTCTCTTCTCTTGATTGCCTAAATCATGCGAATGACAGGTTTGTTAGAATTATGAGGGACAGACTTTTGTTTCCCATCCCATGTGATCAAGGACAAGACTGCCTTTCAATGGTAATGAGATTATCTGTTAATGAAGATACAAAATTAATCAATGCCAGTAGATGGCCAGTCCTTATCAGTTTTGGGTCCCAGAGCCCAACTGTGAATGCATTGCACCCTTTACCAGAACCAGAATCCCTGGAGAACTGGACATGTTGGGACTTAAACCCAGACAAAAGCACAAGCAACCTAAGAACCCCTCAACTTAGCAGCATAGCTCTAGGATTTCAAGGCATCTTAAGTAATTACAGTGATCCCTAAACAGAAATGTGAAAGGGTACAGCAGATTGGAACAATATCTCAATTCTGTAATTTTGTCAGAAACTTTCATTTGGAGCTGCAAGGAGTCTGCCAGTTGGAAAGAGGCCATATAAGCTGAGGAAAGTATATACTACCCTCAAAATCTATTCGCTAGGATCTTTTTTATATTCTTGAGACAGGCCTATCTTTATCACTTCAAGGTTACTGTTGGATATTAATTTGAACCAAGCTTACTCTGCATCACCATTTTTCAGGGATGTCCACACAGTGAAATTGGCCCCTGGGGCTCATTTTGCCCCATTGGACAGCCCCATCCCAGGGCTTTGTCAGTACCTATACTGGTAACTCTAATCTTTGAAATTGTCCAGTGTAACAAGGGTAGTATCTGGCATTAAGTTCAGCTTTATCCACCGTGGCTAGCTCCACAAGTAGAGCCAAGTGATCTTAGGAGATTACCTATCTGAAAAACAAAATTAAAGTTAATGATATCCTTCATCATGTGTTTGCTCAGCTACTCAAAAAGGAAAGATTTGTTTGAAGTTGAAAACAGACTGCTCAGAGAAGTACTCTCATCTTGTGCAGATGAGATGAATTTTCTTAGGTTAAAGTTGTCTTTTGAGATACCAGAAAGTTAAAGGTTTTAATGAAATAAAATTTCAGGACTGTTTCATGCAGAAGGCATTATAATACCAGGAGTTAGAAACGAAATCTATCTCCTTTTTCCAAGTATGATAGTAGGTCTTGGGCTCAACAAAGTTATGGAGGTTTTTTCTCCTCCTTCCCAAATGAGCTTTTTGTTTGCTTATTTTATGTTTAAATGAACTTTTTTATTCTAAGTAGTTTTAGATTCACAGAAAATTTGCAGTGATTGGACAGAGTTTCCATTCTAGCCTAGACCCAGTTTCCCCTATTGCTAGCACCCTACATCCCCATGGGACTTTTGTCACAAATCAATATTGTTACACCATTTTTAACTAAACTCCATACTCTATGCAGATTTCATTAGTTTTGTCCTAATGTCCTTTTTCTCTTCCAGGATGTCAAAGAGCTTTTTAATCTCTCCTAAATTTACTCAGGAGAAAACATGAGTGATAAGACTCAGGAGACTTCAAGGTTAAAAGAGCTCAAAAAGTTAACTTGGTAGTTTTTCATAATCCATCATGTGCTTTCTCTCTTTCCAGCTACGCTACAAAGAAACATTTCAAAAGACCAAAGGGAGATACCACACTGTGAAGGATGCTCTAGATATCGTGTATCATCGCATAGTCACCGACCACATCAGTAAAGTATGTCCCTGCATGATTCTACTTGTGTTGGGCTCAAAATAACCCATTTTTTAAAAGTATCGTTCCTTTCCTAACACTCTCTGGAGAAAAGTGGACTTTTTTACATTAACTCTAAGTAAGACTTTATAGCTGTCTTTGTGCTTTTACCACAGATAAAATACAAGGAGAACTACATGAGCCAGCTGGGAATCTGGAGATCCATTCCTGATCGCCCAGAGCATTTCCATCATCGGGCAGTCACTGATGCAGTCAGTGATGTGAGTCTTGAAATCTTCTATTTTTACATATAAATTCATATGCCCACACAACTTATGAAATCAAACACTGCATAAAACTGAACACTTGACTAAATTTTAGCTCTAGTGTAAGGATATTTCAATCATAAAACTCATTGCTAAATAAGTGAGCATCAACTTGGGAGAGAGAAAAATGTATTTAAATTTATAACCCTAATTTTTCTTCTGAGTGAGTTACATCACATTACATGGCTGGAAGGGATATACTTCATCTAAGCAATATCCTATTTTTGATCAGCTGAAGAGACAACTTCGTGAAGCAGTTAAGACACATAACAAAGCTCATTTAGAGAGAAATTTCAGCTCTCTGTAAGAAAATAACAGCTGCCAGGCTAATGATACCCTCTCAAGGAAAGTACGCAAGTTAAATCTGAATTGCTTTCATTGGTATTATAATGAAGATTTCCGTATGCGATACAGTACACCAAAAAGTGAGCAGAAATCAGCCTTACTGGAAACCTCTCTTAAATAATGTCTCAATACTTAATTTCTCCATGTACCTCAGCAGTCAGAGCTTCTATCTGTTCACCGGTATTGATCCTAACTTGCTATTTTTTGGAGATAGGTTCTTACAATTCTTTGATGATGTTTGTCTCCTAGATAAAATACAAAGAAGATCTGACCTGGCTTAAAGGCATTGGTTGCTATGCCTTTGATACCCCAGACTTCACTTTGGCTGAAAAGAACAAGACTCTCTACAGCAAGGTATATCTTCTCAAGGATAATGGCTACATCCATGCAACATACTCTGGGGCCCACAGAGAGAATTAGTACAGAGGCAATAGCTTTTCATATTTTCATCCCTACCCTTACTTCCAGACCCTAAAGTTGGAGTACATATTGCATTATTCACTTTACTTACGAATTATTTTAGTACTGACCTCACTGACAGTAGTAACCATTTGTTTATATTATTCATTTGAATTTGATAAAAGGCCATCTCAGTACAACTCCTCCTAGCTCTTTCAGGATCTCCTCCCTATAAATATGTCTCTGGGTGATTTGATAGGGTAGCAAATATAAAGTGAGGTTATTTTAATCCACAAACTTGATGTGTGACTTGAAGCAAATAACCTTGGTTTTATGGCCTCATTTTCCTACTTACAAAATAAAGCAGTTGGATTAGCTTCCTTTGAGTTCTAAAACAAGAGTCAGCAAACTTTTCTGGAAGGTACCAGATAGTAAGTATTTTAGACCAAGTGGACCACATTCAATCTGTCACATTTTCTTTGTAAAAAATCCCTTAAAATTGTTTTTAAAAATTCTTAGTTCATGGGGCTGTTTAAAAACAGGTAGTGATCTAGATGTTGGCATACTCCTGCTCTAAAATATTATGATTATCTGCATAATTACTAGAAAACTATTTCAAATTAATGGACTAAAAACTGCCTTCAAGTGCACATGGAAATACCTTCAAAGTAAAATAGTTATTTCATAAATATTGAAACAAAGAAGAAACTGATTTGGATTTTTGTCTAATATGGAGAATAGATCTATTTGACATCCATTCAAAGTGTGTACTTGGGAGTAGTTTTTAAGATATCATGGTATGTATATACCCTTCATTGCCTTGAGAGACTAAGTGCTCACTAGTTACTTGTTATCTCTATGAATGAATTAATCACAATTGTGTGATGAGATAAATAGCATATCTCATTAAGATAATCACAGCCTGTTATCAAGTAACCACACTCTGTTTTCTCTAGTATAAGTATAAAGAGATATTTGAAAGGACGAAGTCAGATTTCAAGTATGAAGCTGATTGTCCAATCAATAGGCATTTCAAGTTTGCAACTCAATTGATGAATGAGGTATGTATGACCTGATCCAGTTAAGCCCAGTCAGTTCCCCTGAGAAATTTATCAATGGCATTTGATTAAAACCCCATACATAAAATGACAGGAAAGCCATTCTAAGTGTTGATTCAAGATAAAGATTTGGGAAGACTCTTATGATGTCTCTCTCTGATGGGCTCTGCCAAAAGCATGAATAAGAGCAAGTGAAGGGACTGTCCAGGCTGGAGCCAGCATTGCCTGTGTTTGCACCAGCACAGGCCTTTGGGTGATGAGAGACAGGAAGTAAAGGATTTTGTTGACTGTCAGCTGAAGCTCCCTTCAACAGGATTCTGTGTAGAGCTGGGAGACCCAGAAGTTCCAAGTTCATTTAGTACCCCTACCAAGGCACCGAAATGGCAGCCCTCGGGCGTAGTTGTGATTCATGCAAAGTGTTGCCATTGTTACCCATCCACTGGGGCAGAGAAGTGTCCATTTGCACTCAAAATATTTGTCTATATTTCTACCCAGTCTTTCCTGGAACTGGGTTTGCAATAGTTTAAGTTAAATTTAGCTTAAAATGATGAAATAAGCAAGCTATGAATTAAGGTATGTTTGAATGGTTTACATTTAATTTTCTATCTTTGTATTTTCCACAGATTTATATGAATTCAAAAACAATGTTAGAAAATTAGTAGAATGTATCTAAAAATGAAAATGTAGCCAATGGTATATTTATTTCAATAGATGACTCTTGTTGTTTTTGTTTTAAAATTTGATTTAGTTTATTCTCAGTAGATCTTCAGGTGGGACAACTCAAGAATTATTTTCAGTAGCTTCCTAGGAAGACAGTCTTAATATATTTTGTTTCTATTTTTTTTAATTCACAAAAGATTTCCAGGTCTCTTTCATGATCAAATTATTTAGCATTTGGAGACCATTAGAATTTGTCCATGAATATGCTTTTTGATTCTCACAGCCTAAAGTAGTAAACCTGCAACTTATCAGTGCCATATTTTAAATACAATGTAAAATATAAGACCAAACATTGCTAATAGCATTATATGTAAAGATGGAACATGTTTAGGACAAGGTGCTTCCATTTTAGTGTCATAATCAGATCCATCTGAAGCCCCAGCCTTCTCCAGGAGATCTTCCTTTGCCTAACTCTCTTTGCCTCCCTGTTTTCATTACCCTGGATGCTGTGGGAGCCCACCTCTAGAAAGGACATATTTCTGGCTCTCTGAAGTGTTTATCTTGGGGCATTTCTGTCTAGCCTTGACGTTGTACTCTTGCTATAATTTGATATGATGTTTGAGCAGAAAAAATACAGAGCTGATTATGAGCAGCGGAAAGATAAATACCACCTGGTAGTGGATGAGCCTAGACACCTGCTGGCTAAGATCGCAGGCGACCAGATCAGTCAGGTACTGTGGCGGGGCTGGCTGGACGGCCAGACAGGACTGTGCTCCGGGTTTCTGATGAGATGTCGTCTCGTCTGCTGCAAGGATGTCATAGGTTCTGCCTATGATATTGGGATGTTCTGTTCCAAAGTATCTGTCTAGCCACCCAAAGAGCCCACAAGCTATTTGAGTGTGCCAGTCCATGCTTTGTGCCCTCATGTGTGCTGTGGTGAAGACGAGACTGGGTCCTAAAAGCTGGATCCTCCCACCCTTCATTTGCCAGGAGGGCCTATGTGTTAGCTGTAATTGTAAACTGTATTAAGGTGCAAAAGCAAAAACAAAGAACCAAATTAATGGAAGGAAAAAAGCGAGACCTCCTTACTGTATTTTTCTACTCCAATAATGTCACCTTTTCTATAAGGCAGTTTTAGTGGGACTGGCTCTGTTAATCCCCATTCACAAAGGCTGTGGATGGTCGACTGCGAGTACTGCAGTCACCCTGCTTGACACAGTAATGCATCTGGTGTCTTCACCCACATGCACATGTGAGTACACATTGTGTGCGCCTACATCTCTTCACTCAGAGGTGATCGGGATATAGTGCCATGTTCTCTTCTGTCTTCATAAGTCTCTTTTGTGCTTCACTGCTCTTTGCATGAACAGAGAAAATATAAGTCTAGTGCCAAGATGCTTCTGAAACAAGGATGTAATGAAATTCTGCGTCCAGATATGTTGACTGCCCTCTACAACACACACATGTGGAGCCAGGTAATGTCTGCTGTGATGTGAAGAAGAGGTGTAGAAGCCTCGGAGGCGTTCACCTTTATGCTTTCCCTGAGTTCCTTGGCCTGCCCCCTGCCCACGCTGGTTTCATGTGGTAAAGCTGCATCAATGTTCATTCTTTGTAAATGATCTCTGGATGTGGCCGAGTGCAGTGACGCGGCAGCTGTCACTGACACCTTTGAAACTCCTAGTAAGGTTAACTGAGACTTTTTCAAACTTTTTTTAAACTTCTCCAAGTTGGTATAACATTAATGTATACTTCCTAATATTTGCCCCAAAGAAATAGATTTTGTAGAGATTGAGGATATTACGTAAAGTCAATAGTTACTTAAGAGATCTGAATATTTAATGTTTTCATCTAATTTATCCACTGCTCAAAAATGACTACACTGTACCATTTCGGCAAAATGAGGACAGCAGGGCAGCCCCTTGAATATCATGAACAGTCATGGCCCCTCTTGAGTTTGTGTGTGTATATATATATTCATTGAAGTATAGTCAGTTTACAGTGTTATGTCAATTTCTGGTGTACAGCATAATTCTTCAGTCATACATGAACATACATTCATCTTCATATTCTTTTTCACCATATGTTACTACTAGATATTGAATATAGTTCCCTGTGCTATACAGTATGAACTTGTTGTTTATCTATTTCATACATAGTAGTTAGTATCTGCAAATCTCAAACTCCCAATTTATCCCTCTTGAGTTTGATGCTGAATTTGCTGGGTTATTTCCAGCACATCTGTCCTCACACACACTTGTTAACAACACTGCTGATCACCTTGCCTTCCTACAAGGTCCACTGAAGCAACACCAGCTCCTTTCCATCATATGTCAAAAGGTAAACTTGAAGCAGCAAAAAACAAACAAACAAAAAAAGTGGTGATAATTGCTTAACCACCAGATACAGTGTTAATAAAATGCCATTGTTCCCACACACAAGAGGTTTTAATCAGTCTTTTGTGTTAGCAACTTGTTTTGTCACTTTAGCTTGATGGCAGATCAACAGGTGAGATAAGGAGGACCAGGTCTTCCTGTGAACATTCTTTTGGCCTGAACTTTTTCCTTTGTCCTGACAGGATCATCAAGTAGTTGTGCATGAAATTTTGCTGCGATCTGTGTCTGTACCGCTTGAAACAGCTTATGTGCATGAAAAAAACCATGACTTGAAAATTTCAAAAATGAATGTCTTTAAAACAACCACTTTAAACTGTGGGTATTCATTTTTTTATTTTACATCTGTTTCCTCTTTGATGTGGAAACACTCCTTAAGAGGTCATACATATTCGATGCAGCATTTTCTGAGTGAATCTTTACTTGTCAGAGTCCAGAGAACGTGGGTCTAGTCCTGGCTTTGAAATTCACTCTCTGTGTGCCCTTAGCTCAGTCTCTTAACCTCTCTGGGCCTCAGTTTCCACATGGATAAAGTATATGGAAAATATCATTAATTATCATTATTTTAAATTATTGTTATTTGTTCACTCCATTCCACTATTGTGATGAAGTAAAGATTCATATGAAACACTTCCAGTTAAGAAAGCACGGCATCATGCCCCACGTCTCTAGCTTATATAACATTCCTACTGCTGCTGTGAGACTTTCTCAAGAAGAAAGCTAGATTCCCTGAAAACTCGCTCTCCTACTTCATCCTAACTTGTTCTTCTCCTCTATAATTTAGATCAAGTATAGGAAAAACTATGAAAAAACAAAGGACAAGTTTACCTCGGTTGTGGACACTCCAGAACACCTGCGTACTACAAAAGTCAACAAGCAAATCAGTGATGTGAGTACCAGAAACCCTGAATGGATTCTTGAACTTGGAGGGCATTTGCAAGTGTGGAGGGGCACGTTAGACAGTCACAACATTTGGAAGACTCTACTGCATTTGGTGGGAGGGAGGGAGGGAGGGAGGCAGGGATGCTAAATGGCCTACTAATGTCGAGACTTTTCTTTTACAATTAAGAATTGCTCCAACCAAATTGGCAGACACCTCATTTTAGAGGCACAAGAACCTTAGCAGAAAGCATGAAAGCACCTGTTGAGTTTATAGAATTCTCTTTCCTTTATATACACTCAACAACAACGTTGCATTTATAGCTTTATGTTACATTACAATGTCAATTGAGATGCATCACATTGTCTCTTTCTGCCTTTTCTCCTGCAGATACTGTACAAGTTGGAATACAACAAGGCCAGACCCAGGGGCTACACCACAATCCACGACACGCCCATGTTGCTGCACGTCCGAAAGGTCAAGGATGAAGTCAGTGATGTAAGTACCAGAATGGCTTTGCAGCACCTCTCACTGTGTCTCTTTCTAATGTGCTATAACACACCCAGGTCCATTCGTCTATTCCTGTGTATCAACCTAGCTAAAACGTAGTAGTTTTGGAGGACAGTCATCCTCATTTGCTCACCATCCTGTGAGCTGGTGGGCACAGCTGTGGGCAGATAGCTGAAGCGCAGGGCCGGGGGCCAGGACGTGGAAGGTGGCTCGCTCATAGAGCCGGCAGTGCTGACGGCTGGGCTGGGAGCTCAGCTATTGTACAGACAGGAACCCCTGTACGTGGCCTTTCCATGTGGTTTGGATGTCTCACAGCACAGTGAATGGGTTCCAAGAGGCTAGAGTAGAAGCTTCCAGACCAGTTGAGGGCTATTCCTAGAATTGACAGAGTCACTTTTGCATCATTTTACTGGACACAGTGCACATCCATATTCAAGGGTTGAAGAGGAAAATGCCCCCTCTGAATGAACAAATGGCAAGGTCACACTGCAGAAAAGCATGGCGGGGGGTGGATATTACTGAGGCCATTTTGAAAAATGCAGTGTGCCATAAACTCTGTTAATACTCTATAGGGAGGAGGGTGCAGCTTAAGTGGTAGAGTACATGCTTAACATGCATGAGGTCCTGGGTTCAATCCCCAGTATCTCCTCTAAAAATAAATAGACCTAATTACCTCCCCCCACTGCCAAAGTAAAATAATTAAATACTATAATAATAGATAAACAAATAAAGTATTTTTTAAAAATACTCTGTAAGTTTCATTTTGACTAAGAGGAACAAGGTAGCCATTAAATTCTAATACTCTGAGGAGAAAGTATATTCATAAATTTTCATATATATAGCTATATTTTATGTTGGAAAACTCTCATTATTTTGGTTAAAGAATAGACTAAATATTTTAAAGAACTCCATGGCTATCTGGGCACCAGAGGAATAGTCAAGGCAAGTATGGAATAGCTCATCCCTACCCCAACACCTTGACTGTGGCTGGGACTTGGGAATTCTTTGATAGATAAATAAGTGGGTTCACACTGTTGACTCTCAGTTGCCAAGAAAAAAAATGCTGAATACATTCAGCGCACTGTTTGTGAAGGCAGAGATGTATAAATCATTTAAAAATATTTTTTCAAATTTTTCACATTAAAATAAGTTTGGGCACTTTCAACATGAACATCAATTATTCATAGACATCTATAAGGTAGACCCCTTACATGGAGCAGACCATTCACTCTCACTGTAGAAAGATGAAGCAATTCTGCATCTTTTCTCTTGAGCTTTCTGATCATAACAATAACCTGAGATGTTGGTGAAAAATATAGATTTCCAGCCCTGTTGCCTAAAGATAGTGATTTACTACATCTATGGTGAAGCACAGAAAGTTGTGATTTGTATGATCAGGCAAGTTTAGTTATTACTTCTATGGCTCCTTTGAAACAGTTTTACTTCAGGCTTCACCATGTTAAGACCTAAGATCCTTCTGCAATAGTAAGTGAGAAGGCCCAGATGGGGCCGCAGGGCCTTGAAATCTGAAAGGAGCAAAAATGGGTGAAGCTAGAAATTCCAGGTTCAGGACGAAAGAAACTGCCAGTTGGGCTGACAGGAGCTAAGCCTTCCTCATTTCTCTCCCTCCCATCCAAACCCATGCCTGCCCAGACTTGTGAGATGTGGCTCCAGCAGTGAAAATGACGACTGCATTCATCCATCAGTTCATTCATTCATCAGATATTTATTGGGTTTCTGTGAGCCTGATGCTAGGAATGAGACGATGAATGATACACAACTTTTACCCACACGGGAAAGAATAGACAGACAGACAAATAATTACAGTGGGATGTGATAACAGCTACAGCCGTGGGGGCGTAGAAGGAGGGCAGGACTGATTCCGTCCGGCTGAGCCAGCGGGGGGAGGCTTCTCATCCGTCAACAGTTTTCAAGATGTTCTGAACTCAGGATTTTCTGATTTGGGGAAGGGAAAACACACAGGGATAGCTGTCTAGCTGTCCCTTTCAGCACAAGCTCCGAGGACCTAAATCCTATGGTGACACTGGTGAACATACTCAGTGTGTCCTGGGAGCTGGTTTTAAGATCTGAGATAGGATTGTGCATGTCTGCACAACTGTGTGGCTGCATCCTTTCTCCACAACAGATTTATTCAGTCTCAAGGAGTGTCACATATGATAGTTATGCTTTTAATTTCTTGTTTTTTAAGATACTCATGGGCTGCTATAAAAAATTAACCTGTGTTTCCTCCCCTAGCTGAAATACAAAGAAGATTACCAAAGAACTAAGTCCAATTGCACCATTAAGCCAGATGCTGTTCATATCAAAGCAGCCAAGGATGCCTACAAAGTCAACACCAATGTGAGTTCCACAAGTGTCCCCAAGCCTAATAGGGGTTGATCAGCTCCTGCAGGACACATTGCCTCTGCACCTGCTTCTTCCGAAACAAAGAGAACATTTGAGCCAATTGGTGCTCTGCGGATTTGGTCTAGACCTTCCTCCTGCTCACATCTCCCTATGCTGACTCATTTCCATATGATGGGGCATCTTAAAGCCTCAATCACAGAAACACTTGTGCATTTAGATGAGTACTGACTTCTTAAAAATGTATAAATGGTTATATGATAAAAGATTATAAAACCCAACTGGTGCCCACTAGTGCCAGGGAGAACTTGTATTTATTAGGGCCAGCAAACTAAAATGCCTTTAGGGGCCGGCAGGTAGCTTACAGGTGCCCTGAGGATGGATTGAGGGATGAGTACCAGGAATGAAGTGGGACAGAGCAAATGCAGTTAAATGTACACAGTAGGGTGTGGGTGGTGGGTGTATGGGTATTCTCAGTAAGACTCATGCAACTCTTTATATGTTTGAAATTTTTCACAATGAAATTTTATAAGTAGAAGCATGTGTGTCTTATGGTATACAAATAATACCTTGACCAAAAAAGTAGAGAGAAAAAGAGTGAGGAAAGAAACGAGGCTGTCAGTGAGGGTTCTTCCCAGGGACACTGAAGTTAAGTCACACATACTTCTGTGCCTTAGATTTGGCCCAAGGCAGCCAGTTCTCCAGCCACAATGCAAGTCTAGCAGATATATAAGCACCTCTGAAGCCAGGCTGCCCGGGTTTGAATCCCAGCTCCACTGTTCACCAGCTGTCTCACCTGGGCAGGGTACTTAGCCCTTCCCATCTAGGCTGTTCCTCCTTAGCTGTTGATTTTTTTGCAGCTGTTATGAAGATTAAATGAGTTAATATTTATAAAGCACTTTGAAAAATGCCTAGCGTGAAAGAAATGCTGCAAGTGTTTAATAATTTTTTTAAAAAGTTATCTGAATGTAGTTAGAAATTAAAAGTACTTGACTCTGAAAATGATCAGACTGCACTGGGAGAGTTAGAGTTTGATGAATCATTCTACTGGAAGCCTTTAAAAATGTTGGCCCCTATTTTGAGACCAAAGGGTCCCACAAGATGACATCTTGAGTGACCAGCTAGCTGCATAAATTATACAGAAATTTTAACTGGGGTTATCTCTTGCATAAAGCACCATAATTTGTTCTATGTTAAAATGCAAGAGGAGTCCCTCTGTGTCACATGTGTGGTTATGAATTCAGGCCATTGAATGAAGTGACTTCTTTTTGTCTTATTAAAAACAGCTGGACTACAAGAAGCAGTATGAAGCCAACAAAGCCCACTGGAGGTGGATCCCCGACCGTCCAGACTTCATCCAGGCTGCCAAGTCATCCCTGCAGCAAAGCGATGTGAGATAAGAGAGACAGAACTGCATGACATGCCTGAGACAGAAAAATTAATAATTATTCATAATAAGCTGCAGTTAAGCCTACCTCATCTGAGACCCAAGAAGGACAGGAGGGTTGTGAGGTGTGGAGGGCAAGCTCAGGAAGAGGGCCTGGCCATCGAGCCTGGTCTCTCAGGGCTGGGCCCAAACACAAATGGCTCAGAGTCCCAAGGGAGACCCATGAAGCTGCGGGCAAACGGGCAGGAGGGCTTTGTCCTGGCCTCCGGGCTGGAAGGGAGGAGCCCAGCAAGCAGTGAGGGGCTGGGAAGCACCCCCCCCCCCCGATTCTGGCAGCAAATCCTCATAGACTCCTCTTCCTACCAATTTAACCAAATACTGGCTTCCTCCTGTACCAGCCCCCCTTTTCCATCTTCCTCTGCCTTTCTTCCCTTACAGTTTGAATACAAGCTGGACCGAGAGTACCTCAGGGGTTGCAAGCTCTCTGTCACTGATGATAAAGACATGGTGCTGGCCCTGAGGAATTCCATAATAGAAAGTGACGTAAGCATCCAGCCCCTCCCAGGAGGCCCCCCTCACTTGGGTGTCCTCTGCAGCCCAGTCCCCAGGGACACCCAGGAGAGGACGGTGGGAGGGGGGCTGCTGTCCCCTGGGAACCCCAGTGATTTAGCAGAGCAGGGCAGCGGCAGTGGGAAGCTGTTAAAGCCAGGGGGCCATTCGTGATTAATCCTGCACCACCCCAGAACCCATACAGTCAGCACTGGGAATCTGGAGGCCTGGCTGGATTCTAGAAGGAAATGTGTTCATTTCTGTGGGGTTAGACTCTGTGCTTCCTACGTTTCCTCATCTGGAGAGGAGGAATAACAGTGCCTCCCAGGGTTCGGGGGAGAGTCCAATGACATGTTTCAAAGTGCTCTGAACTAAGGCTGTAGGTATAGAGCTATGTCGTAAAACCCATTCTGATTGTTACTGAGGCCTCAACTGGCAAGAGGAAAGCAAATCCTTTTTGTATATTTCCCAAACATCACATCTTTTCCTGAGTTTAATGTTTCTGCTGTGTCAAAGATGCTGTCCACCGAGCTCCTTCTAGTAACTCAGGAGCTTAATAAAATAGGCAGGAAGCTCCGAGGAGCTGAAGAAATGCTTATTTTCACCCCTGCAGCTGAAATACAAAGAGAAACATGTCAAGGAAAGAGGAACCTGCTACGCTGTGCCCGATACTCCTCAGATCCTTCTGGCAAAGACTGTCAGCAATCTGGTGTCCGAGGTAACCCTCCCGCAGCCCACGTGCTCGCCTTCCGTCTCGGGCTCACGCCCCAGGCAGACGTTTCAGCAAGCTCTCCGTGCATTCATTCCCCCAGAACAAGTACAAGCGCCACGTGAAGAAGCACTTGGCCCAGGGCTCATACACAACCCTGCCCGAGACCCGGGACACCATCCATGTCAAGAAAGTGACCAAGGATGTCAGTGACGTAAGTGACCAGGGCTCACAGTGGCAGTGGCAACCCCACCGCACCTTAGAATCCAGCAGTGGACTGTAAGCTGCCTTTTTTCTTACAGACCCTTTCCTTTATGTCACTTCACTCCTACTGTCAGTGATTATATGTGACCTTGGAATTCTGGTTTAAAAGACGACTCAAAATTTATTGGCTTTCCAGTTGTGGCAACTGCAGCAGATGGGGGTTAGGCCACAGGACATAGTATTTAGCCATAGAAGATGTCACTAAGCAAGTGCTGATAGGGGCAGGAAGCATCTCTCCTCTCATTCAACTGTCCACGCCTCAGTAATTTCTGCCCACTATTTCCCTATGGGTAATGCTTTAATAATCATGGTGTTATACTTCATGAGCCCTGTATGGTTCCTTTTATTTTTATTTTATTTTATTTTATTTTATTTTATTTTATTTTATTTTATTTTATTTTATTTTTTATTTTATTTTATTTTATTTTATTTTATTTTATTTTATTTTATTTTATTTTATTTTATTTTATTTTATTTATTTATTTTTATTCTCTTCTATTCTATTTTATGGAAGTACTAGGGACAGAACCCAGGACCTCATGCATGCTAAGCATGCACTCTACCACTGAGCTATACCCTCTCTATCCATTTATGTTTTTAAAAAGTAGAAATGGTGAGTGAAAGAGTTTAATTTGCCTATAGTCAGTTCTCCAAAGATTGGGGTGTGGTTCAGCTGTTAGGTTCCAGGCAGAAATGGCAGGGAAGAGCTAGATTACGGATCAGAGACCCCAGTTCCAACATGACGCCAAAATGGGGAACCACAGGTTTCCCTCAAGATCGTCTCACAGTTCTTCAAGTAAAACAATTCTGCTCCCAGCTTTCCTCTGTTCACACAAGGAGTTCTGGCTCTTTTTAGACAAATTACAAGAAGAAGTTTGTCAAGGAGAAAGGGAAATCCAACTACTCCATCATGCTGGAGCCCCCAGAGGTGAAACACGCCATGGAGGTGGCCAAGAAGCAGAGCAATGTAAGTTTCCCCTCTCACTCTCAGGGGTCCACTTGGGCCGGCGGATCCCAACTTGGTGGATGCTGGGCTAGTTCCAGTGAGTGCTCACCAGGATTTCTCTCTCTGGTGGTTTAAAAAATACAGTGGTGGGACTGATTTTGTTTTAATAAAATGTTCCTTGTACTTAATGAGGACTTTCAGAAATACAGAGTATTTCTCAAGTGAGTAAACATTTTTTTTTCTCCAAATAAAGATCGCTTACAAAAAAGATGCCAAAGAAAACCTGCATTACACCACAGTGGCCGATCGGCCAGACATCAGGAAGGCCACTCAGGCAGCCAAACAGGCCAGCGAGGTAAGGATGTGGCTGAAGTGTGGCCAGTCCCCAGTGGTCAATGCCAACAGGTAGCATAAAGCACCGGCCACCTAAAGTGTGATGCCCATTTTGGTTTTCTTTGATTCAGGTGGAGTATAGAGCCAAGCACCGCAAGGAAGGCAGCCATGGGCTGAGCATGCTCGGTCGCCCAGACATTGAAATGGCCAAGAAGGCAGCCAGGCTGAGCAGCCAGGTAACACAGATGGGCAGACAGCGGCTCTGATGTGAGGAGACTTTAAAAACCTTGCCAGAAGAAGTGACTCCCAGAATGAAAGTATAACATTAGCAACCAAAGAGATACTGGGTCTTTGATCACACTGCAGAACTTTGAAAAGTTACATCACGAAAAGGGTGCCAAGGACCCACTCTCATTTTCCTCTAGTATCTCTAGGCCTTTCTTGTTCTCCACTTTTCCATTCATGGGCTTATGTCTATCTGTTTGTGTGCCTCACTATTTTCAGGCGACAAGACAGCAGCTCATGAGGTCCTGTTGAATCCTCTCCCCAGGTCAGGGGAGCTGCATCCCAAGGGCCTGGTTCGCACATGAGTCACCAGTGGGATCTTGTTAATGTGCGAGAGTCATGAAATTCTAACTTCTAGAGCCCAACCAGCAGCAGTCACTTTTAGTTTTGCATTCAACATACGTATATTGAATGCCTGGGAGAGGAACTAGTGGGGAATAGATGTCCTCGGACTGTATGTCCGTGGATAAATAATTACCATGTGGGGAGATAAGTGTTTAATCAAAGTATGTGCAGGGTGCTGGGGGTGGGAATGACTAATTCTAGCAGATTTCATGTTATTGAGAAGGTGGACTCAGAACTTTGTCCAAACCTAACTGCCACATTTCCTAATTTCCCCTGCTAGACCAATTATGTAGCTACTGCTGAGTTACAACAAGTTTTCCGACTTTAGCTGAGAGACCCCCGTGACCAACCACCACATCTTTCAGAGAGCAAGTTTTTGTCCTGAAAGACTTGAACTCAAGAATATCTTATTTCTTTTCCAATTCAGAGATCCTACCTTCTTCTTCCTTATTGTCTGTTCTCTAACATATCTGTTTGAGGAAATAGGTTTAGGATACATTTGGTTGTTACATCTGTGACTTTCAGCAACATGAAACATGGGATCCCAATCCTTTGGAAGCTATAAAGTAGCGATATCAAGTGATAAAACAAGAGGGAATTATGAAGAGGAACACAAAGTTCAGATGACTGATGACAAGCAAATATGATTTTTAAAAAGGTTTTGAATTTAAAATTCCTATGCAGTACTTTTATAAATTGAGGGAACTGCATAAGTTCTCAAAACCAAGATTTGAAATCACCAACAAAAACAGTGGAATCTCTTGTAATGAAATGTAACAAGAACTTTTCAATGTAAAAACTTTTAATAGGTTTTAAAATTTCCAAGGTTATACCCTTATCAAGTCAAAAACAAGCTGAGATTTTGAAGACTTTGCTGTTTTTGAAAATAGGCTTGTATTTCTAATCCCAGGTGGAGCCTATAATGTGGAGAATGAGACCCAACCAGCTTCTTTTAGGAGCTCCCCTTCCTGGGTTACTTGCCTCAGGAGTTACAGCTTCCTGCGGTGGCCTCTGGCCCCTGGAGGCTCCCCTCCGCATGGGCTCCCCACCCAACCCCGTTCTGACTCTGCTGTCTTGCTGGTGCTCTAGGCGGAATACCTCCAAGGCCAAAGGCGAGGGCACGGGCACGGCGCCGCGTCTTATGACACCCCTATGATGAGGCAGCTTAAGAAAACTAATGCGCTCGTCAGTGATGTAAGACTGACCCCAGCAAGCCAATATCTCTGTCTTTCTCTTTCTCTCCTCTACTTCCTTAGCCGTGGTCCAGGGACTGACCAAGCTGCACTCTTTTCTGTTGGTTTTGTGTTGGAATGTGTAGAATGCTGTGGGCATTTGTCAGAGGGTATACTTTTGCACACTCCTGTCTCTTCCTGCATGAAACTTCCCCTCTGGAACGTGCCCCTGGAATAGGAAGGTGGGGCAGACTTGGAGATGGCCTCCCAGTGTCCTGAGGTTGCTGACCCCAATCAAATCTGTGAAATGAAAACAAACTGAGACTCTCATCTCCAAAAACGTGAAGAAAGGCTCTGCTTATCACCATTGCTGGTGTTTGATACATTTAAGACTGGTATTTAATACAGTTTCTCAGTCCAGACAGCCTCTGAAGCAACAGAATAAACTCAAAACGTTCTCAAGCGCAGCTTTCACTCTGTTTTACAGCCTCAGCAGCAGGAAATTTTCTAATTCTTGGACCTGTTCTTCAGTCTTTAGAAGCACCGCTATACAGTTCAAGGCCCTGAAAAGGAGTAGAACAACTGGATGTTAGATCTTTAAATTCAATTAAACTTTGAAAGAATAACGGATTCGAAACCACTTTCCCATGGTCTGTCTCCAGCCGTCAGCGTCGGAGCCGGTGGGATGAGGGGCACCGTACGGCACTTGCTGGCAGACGGCATCACGTGGGTCCCGCTCAGGCTTCCCTGGTGAACGAGGGAGAGAAGGCTTTTCCATTCCATAATGCCACGTGTTTGTGGTTTTACTGTGCTTCCTGCCTAAGCCAACAGCTTGCTAAGCTCCCTGCAGTCCTGAATCAGATGTGTGTCCTTACCGTGCAAAGTACAGCAGTTCTTCAGAAGATGCGGTCAGAAAGGAGGGTCACATGTGCTGGTTCCGGTTCCCAGCAGTGGTCGTGCTCAGCTGCATTTGCTTGGGGGCCTTCTTATGGAGAGGGGAGGCATACCTTTTCTTTCTTTTGAATTAAAAAGTTAGAAATTTAAATTTACTGAATATTAATGGAAGAAAAAGGAACTGAAGTGAGACCAGGGGAAGTGCTGTTCTTCAAATAAATATTTTTTCAGAAACGAGCCATTTTCTAAAAGAAAGAGGACTTAGAACATACTTCTAACAGAGGCAGATTTTATTCTCATCAGAGGTGGGCCGTCGCATCTCTTCTTGCCCAGGCGGACTCTGCGCATCTAGTTTTCTCTGCTTTTCTGTGTTTCGCAGCTCCTGGGATCCGCCCTAGTCTTAGGGGTTCTATACCCTTAGAAGGAGTGTTCTCTTGGTCCAGACACCAGCTCACTTCCTCTAACTTTCCTCAGCAGGCTTTTCATTTCCTTATTTTGGGAGTGAATTTCCTTTCAAAGAGCCATGGTAGCATTCATTTACATTTTGTTTTCCTGTTACGTTGTTTCCGCTCCTCCGGGGTCTGACTCCGTGTGCCTGCTGCATGCTTATTTTGTGTCTGCATTTCCACAGTAAATGTGTTCCAAATAAACAAGTCTCAGCCCTGTGAATGCATTTTCTCTGATGTGGCAGATTTCATTGTTCTTAGCATCTGAGTGGTCTCATTTTGTGTCCATTCTGCTGGACGGGTAAAGTTGTGGAGAAGTTAAGTGATGAAGCATGAGGGATATTGATTTTAAATGTCCACAGAGTGAAACATCTGAGTGACCAGATCCTGGTGTGATAACTTGGAATGAGTGAGTCTTTCATCTTACAGTAACAGAAATTCTAGGTTTCCTGGAGTGTCAAATATAGCCCTTTTAGCTGGTTAACATCTAGAAATAGCTCATTTTTCATTCTTCCTAGAGTGATAACTAGTGGAGAGCTCTACTTCGGGACCTGGTCCTAGAATACTATTGACAAAGGCATCAGGGTATCTTTCAATAAGGAATATTTCTCTAACCTTCAGTTTATTTTGTTGAATTTTCCTAAAATAAATTATCCTCTTTAGCCATTTTACCCAAACATAATGACTGACTCCTCCTTTCATCCAATCAAATCGCATTTATTGAGCAACTACTAGTGCCAGGCACTGTGCTTACTTTTTAAATTGAAGTAACTTAGTCCTTGGCATAGTCTTACTTTTATGTATCCTGCAAGACTATTTAATCTTATTTTTCTCATTATGCTGAAGTATCTCACTTCTTTCTTTCTTCTAGCCTGAAATGCTACTGAAGCCACTAATCCCCAAATTCTGTCCTTCTTTTACTCAGAAATTATGTCAATTTTTTTGCCAAGTTTAAAAAAATTAAAATGGTGTAGCCAAAGTGCTATTTTAAAATAACAATAAATGCTCCTAATTTAACAGATTCCTTACTTCTTCTCTTCTTGATCATTTATAAAGCCTCTTTGAACTCTTGGCAGTAGACCTAAAATGCTTTTGGTTTTGCTAGTTACGAGGGCCAAACTGCTCTGAAACAAATCCATTAGATCATTTCTCTGAGTTTAGCCTGAAGCCTTTTCCCACTCATTCTTATTCTGCATCAAAAAGAGATGATTATCTTTCATACCTCTGGATAGTATAAAAATGAACAAAATAAATGCTACATCACTTGATCTTATTCTCGACTGCCTGTTACCCCAACACAATTATTAATAGTGCTCCCTTTTACTCCTAAAAGTGTCCTGGTTTGGATAATAAATTGTATGATCACTTACTGTATAACACGAACTCTTTTGCATTTACATTTTCTCCATTCCTCGGTCATCAAATTAATTGACATTCAGGAATAATTTGGATTTTTTCCATTTGCTGTTAGATTACATACCGAGAAAATTTCAACAAAGAGAAGGGCAAGACACCAAAGTACAATCCAAAAGACAGCCAGCTTTACAAAACCATGAAAGATGCTAATAATCTCGCAAGTGAGGTATGTGTTTGTTTAATTGTGGTTAAATATATAATGTGAAATTTGCCAGTTTAACTATTTTTAAGTATATAATTCGATGGCATTAATTACATTCACAATTTTGTCCAACTACCAGTATTATTTTCAAAACTGTTTCATCACCCCAAACACAAACTCTAACTATTAAGCAGTGACTCTCCGTCTCCCCCTCCCACCAGTCCCTGGTAACCTCTAGTCTACTTTCTGTCCCTATGAGTTTGCCTATTAGAGATTCCATTTAAGTGGAATCACATAATATTTGTCCTTTTTTTGGTCTGGCTTATTTCATTCAGTATAGTATTTTCAAGGTTCACCCATGTAGCATGTGTCTGAACTTCATTCCTTCTTGCGGCTGAATAATAAATAGCCCATCGTGTGTATACACCACATTGTGTTCTGTTGATGGACACTTGAATTTTTTCTGCTTTTTGGCTACTGTGACTGAGGCATGGTTTTTCATCACCATCTCCAGCATTTGTTCCAAGATGGGATATCTTATTCTGGTTTCCATTAGTACTATTTTCCATTTCCTATTTATGTGATTTCCCTTTTTTCCCCCCTCAATGTACAGGTAAAATATAAAGCTGACTTGAAGAAACTTCACAAACCTGTGACTGACATGAAGGAATCTCTGATAATGCATCATGTCTTGAATACCAGCCAACTCGCCAGTTCTGTAAGCTCAACGTTTGCTCCAGAAACAGCCTGTTTCACCCGTGTTCGCAACTAACTTCCTTCTCTGAGCTCACGTGCATCTCCTTCTCTGCTACTGAGACACTCGATTTGTTAGAAAGCTCTTCTGTTGCCTGAGTGCATTCTTCCAATTACAACATTAATCTACCAATTCTCCACTGACTGTAACACCTCTTAGGGTATAAAAATGCTTCTATTTTCGGACTATTTAAACTTTTTTGTTCAATTAACCACTCCTTTCCCTCCTTCTAAAAACATAGAATTATCACTTGGAATAGTTTCTTTCACTTTCATCTTTTCACTCCTAAAACCAACTCTGAATAAGCCGTGTAACCTACGTGCTTACATCCTTGTATTAACCAATAATAGTGAACATGGATCTTTATCCTTTAAAACATTTTATTAACCCCCTCCATAGTGTTTGCTAATTTTGATTCGGTCTCAATGCTGCTGCTGTTAAATGTCTAATCTCAAGACAAAACACAGGAATGCCGAGCAGCTTTCCCATCAGTGTGCCTTTTTTGCCGCCCTCCCCTCAGTACCAGTACAAGAAGAACTATGAGAAGAGCAAGGGCCACTACCACACGATACCTGATAACCTGGAGCAGCTTCATCTAAAAGAGGCCACAGAGTTACAGAGCATAGTAAGTCAACAAAGATGGACTTCTTTCCTGCACCTTCATCTACGATGTCAAAACCTTTCACGGATTCCCCCCAGGACAGTAGTTATAGTTGTAGTAACTGTTGCTTGAGAAAATGCCCAAAGATAGTAGGGGTTTTGAATTTAAAAACACATTGAAACAGATGTGTTTATGTCACGAATGGTAACAGTGTCAACATATGTTGGAGGAACAGCACATAGACATGCAGCATGTGGTGGGCAGTTGCTGACAGGGACTGGAAGCGCAAAGACAACGTCACAAGGGAGACAAACCCCTCACAGTAGCCCCGCTGTGCTCCAAGGAGTCTGCCCCCAGCTTACAGGACATTCCTAAGGATGACAGGGAAGCTCTGGAGGGTTCTGAGCAGACAAGCGTTGTGACCAGGTCGACCACTGAAGCAGTCTCTGGGTGTTTAAGAAATGGCAAAATTTGTACAATCATTAAGATTCTCAGAGGAAAGAACTCAGAGAAGGAGCCTGCTGTCACATGACCTTCTATATCACAAATTCAGCACTATTAGCTCCCCTGTTGGGCATTAGCCAAGAGCTAAATTACTGGAAGTGCCCTCATGTCATCTGTAAAGCAGCCCATGTTAGGAATATCTGTAGGCTCCCCCCCATTCCTGGTCATGTGAGGTGAGAATGAGGAGATGGTATTTGTGAAATAGCTTTGGGAGAGTCTTATGGAGAATGTCAGGTTGTTAGTAAGTCAGTCAGCAACTAGTCAACTGGATTTCATTTTATACCAGTCTATACTGGCTGCATTAAATATGTGACCAGTTAGGACCTAGATTGTGTTACTGACATATAAATAAAGTCATGTGTAGTATCTATTAAGTCAAGCCTCCAGGTCTCTCTTAAAAATTCTTATGAAAGAAAATGGGAGATTTTTATCAGAAATGTTGACTGATGCACTGGCTAAAATGTGCACATCTACACACATCCAGTCCCGGCCAATGTTATCTATGGGCGATTTCCCCATGTATTTCCTTGTTTCAATGCTTCTCAGCTGATTTTTGTGCAGTGATTCCCTTGTCTCCTTGAATTGAACATAAATCCTGGCCATGCCTTGCAGACAGTAATGGTGATTTCCCCTTAGGCAAAAAAAAAAAAATCTACTGGATCTGATTTGAATGGCAATGAGATGCCACCCAATTGGACATAATGTATCAATTAAAAAAATACTATTGCTAAACTGGTCTCTGTCCACGAGTTGACCAGAGATGAGATATCTAATAAGGCTTTTCATCACAGGTGAAATACAAAGAGAAGTATGAAAAGGAGCGAGGAAAGCCCATGTTGGACTTTGAAACACCAACATACATCACCGCCAAAGAGTCTCAGCAGATGCAAAGCGGGGTAAGTCCTGCACAAACCCGCCACACAGCAAACACACCATCAAGCTGATGAAAACAAGCTCCACTCAGAAGTATCCAGCCTGCTGTTACCCCAGCTGCAGGTGACGGACTCTTTAACAAGTGATCACGAAAATTTTTCTCAGTCATCTGTGGTTCCGTTATAATAGACGTTCTCAATAGTAAATATTTACCATGTATCTTTTATTTCAACTATCATTTTCATAGAATTAGAACATAGCAAACTATTCCCAACAATGAAACAAATTATATTGAATATAATGTCAGTTTTTCTTTAATGAATGAAAAGTTCCCTCTGCACAGACCATCCACTGGCTTTGGATTGCTCTTAATAGGAAGCCCCAAGCCAAAAAAAAAAAAAGAATTTTTTTCTTTTGATCAAGATGTTTATCAAAACATCAAAAGTCAATGTGCCATGTTTTCTATTTTAGAAGTTTTATGCAGAGGCATTTAAATTTTTTTTTCATTTTTAATCAATAGTGGAGAAGAATGAAGTCTTATTTTGAATTGTAGAAAGTCTGTTTTCATTGGGAAACAGGGCTTTTTTTTTTGGATTTCTTTGTGTCCTCCATAAGCACATCTCCAACCATAAAGATAGTTTTTAAAAGTGGCAGTTTGGGGAGGTGTCTGGTGTATAGAATGCCAGATAATGAAAAATTTTAAATAGTTTTAAATAATTGGTGAATCTGCGTAAAAGCTCTATTGGAGTTCCTTGTACTATTCTTGCAACTTTTCTGTAAATGTAAAATTCTATCTAAATTAAAAATTACAAAATCAAGTTCCAATATCTATTCCAAGCCTCCCAGAGAAACAGCCTCATCCTGGGATTGGAGAGGAGATGGGGGAGGTCACAGCCCTTTCTCTCAACAGTAAACAGGCCTGAGAACTTCTCAGGGCTTCATCGTCCACCTTTTCTATTCAGTGATTAAAAATAAGTCAGGATTATGAAAAAGGCCAAATTTGCGTTTAGTGCACTCAGGTTCCCTTCCTCCGGGGGTGGTTCCCCCTCCTTGAGTCTCTTCTAATTCAGAGGTACAGTGTTTTGTTGCCTCCAGAGGAATGTCATCAGGAGAGATGACAATGGATTCAGAGTCTTGGTGGCCCATCCCAGCCGTCCACTCTCTTGGGGGCCAGCCCCAGTCACAGCGTCGGATGGACGAATGAGAAGCCCACCAACATTTCTCAGCCTCTGGGTTTCTAGGGCTACTTGCTCTAAATAAATTATTTCCAGAACAATCAGACATGCTTCAAATATGTGACCATTAGCAGAACTATGATCAGGTTAAGAGGCCATACTTAGGAAATGTAATTCTCCCCAGTAGGATTGAAAAGTAAATTGTAGTAAAGGTTCTTTCTTAACTTGTCTTTCCTTCCTACTCACATTAGAAAGAATATAGGAAAGATTATGAAGAGTCCATTAAAGGCAGAAACCTGACTGGCCTGGAGGTCACGCCAGCTTTATTACATGTCAAATATGCAACCAAAATAGCCAGCGAGGTAGTGCCCACTTGGTCTTTTGTTTCCCTCTTGATCCAAATAATTGCACTAATGATGCTCATCAATGTGTTCCTTCTACCGTTTTCACCACCACCTAACTTCCGGTTTCGAGTTGGGTTCACATGTGTTTGGTACTACCACCTAATCTATTACTCACGTTAACCCTTCTAATTTTTTAATTGAATACCTAATAAAATGTGCTTACTTTAGCATTCTATTAATTTTTAGTTTCTTATTTGATATTGATATTAACTGATGAAGCTTATCCCTGCCTTTATTCATATCTTCATTTACTAAACTATAACTGTTTAAAATCAGAAGAGTTGTTTTTTTATTTTTGTGGGGGGCGGTGGTTCTTTACCGAAGAGGAACAATCCAGGCTTTCTTCTCAGCACTGTTGCTCATATTTTGTGCTATAGAAAGAGTACAGGAAGGACCTAGAAGAAAGCATCCGTGGGAAGGGGCTCAGTGAAATGGAAGACACCCCCGACATGCTAAGAGCAAAGAACGCCACTCAGATCCTCAACGAGGTGGGTGCACAGCCAACTGCATGCACAGATTCCCAGCCAAGTTGCATACAAAAAAAAAAGTGGTAAAAAGAGAGTTATTAAATTTCAGACTCCATAGTCATGATTATTAACCATTAAGTAAAATGTCTTAATTTCTGATGAGTTGATAATAACAGTCTGTTTCTGTAGCAGCTATTGTAACCTGTTCTTTATCGGGTATTATTTGTTCTAATCTTGATACGTGTGTTGTGCCCACTTAAATAAAAACGTCACACTGGAGAGGTGTGCACCTAAGTGTAATCCTTGTTATATTCCAAACCAGATTTAAAATGTGCTCTCTACTTCAATTTTCTAAGTAGAGAATGCTGAAAAGTGTTCAAAAGGAGGCCTGGCATGAGTAGAAGAGTTTCCTAAAGTGGTTCTGTTGTCACCACACCGTCCTGGCCCGGGGAACGGTGAAGGTGCCCACTAGCAACTGAGGTGCCATGCTATGTGGATCCATTCTCACTCTGTACATTTATTACCTAGTCATGGAAGTTAAGTAACTTTTTTTCAAATGCTACTGTAGAAAGAATATAAGAGAGACCTGGAGCTGGAAGTCAAAGGAAGAGGCCTGAATGCCATGGCCAATGAAACTCCCGACTTCATGAGAGCCAAGAATGCCACAGATATTGCCAGTCAGGTCAGTGTTACTGTTCCATGTCAGTCTTTCAGAAAACATAGCTGCAACTGCAAGGACACAGTGTTGTCCTTCTGTTGTCTTACTTATTGGTCAGTTGCAGTCACATGCATATTATAGTGGCATCTTTAAATATCTGCCTGGTGGAATCCATTCCAAGGAAAGGATCAGGGACCCTTTGCCAGGGCCGCTTGTATCTGTCCTTCTCCCAGCCCTTCTGGAACCAGTTGATGCTTTACTATCTGTTGATGGTCTCCCTCCTCCTTTCCCACACCCTAGCTTCCCGCCCCCTCCCCGCCCTGCCTTGCCCCTGTCCAACTAGACAGTAAGTCTTTCAACAGCTCCAACTCAACCTTTCTTTCTGAATCTTACTCTTTAGTATAAAACTGTAAACACAATAGGGAAAAAAAATGTTGACTATCAAATGAATGAATCCTTTTGGAAAAGAAATATTAATCACCTCTTAATCAAACTAAGCTACAAAACGTTGTGCACATGGTAAACATTTACCCAAGTATTGGCTGTCCTTTTGCAGATTAAGTATAAGCAATTAGCAGAAATGGAAAAAGCCAATTTCACTTCTGTGGTTGATACTCCGGAGATCATTCATGCCCAACAAGTCAAGAACCTTTCAAGCAAGGTAAGGACATTCATCAGAATGCCACTCATTGACCCCAGTCATGAAGAACAAAGTCTTTCCACTATTACTGAAGGAGGTTCTTTAAAACCAGTTTTCCCAGTGAAAGAGAAGGGATACATCCATGATGCAAGCTGGAGTTAGAGTTGAGATTTCTGTATCATAAACTGTAGGAGGGAATTTTAAGGTACTGAAGAACTCTTTTGTGGTACTACCCATAATTTTTTAAATTTATTTTTTCCAGTTTTAGTGAGATATAATTGACTTATACCACTGTATAATTTTAAGGTGTACAGCACAACGGTTTAGCTTATATTTCTTGTGAAATGATTACCTCAGTAAGTTTTAGTTAGCATTCCTCACCTCGTATAGATACAGTAAAAAGAGAAAGCAAAAAAAGAGAAAAAAAAACGTTTCCTTGTGATGAGAACTCTTGAATTTACCCTTAAGAACTTTCACATGTCATACAGCAGTGTTAGCTACAGTCATCATGTTACACATCACATCCCTGGTACTTACTCATTTTAGAACTGGCAGTTTGTCACTTTTGACCACCTTTCTGCAGTTCCCCCTCACCTCCACCTCCCGCCTCTGGAAACCATAAATCTGATCACTTTTTCTGAGTTTGTTTTGTTTTTAGAGTCCACAAATATGTGAGATCATACAGTATTTGTCTTTCTCTGTCTGACTTATTTCACTTAGCATAATTCCCTCAGGGTCCATCCACGTTGTGGCAAATGGCAGGATTTCTCCTTTTTTATGCCTGAGTATTATTCCACTGTGTAAATATACCACAACTTCTTTATCCATCATCTGTTGATGGACACTAGGTTGTTCCCATGTCTTGGCTATTGTAAACAATGCTGCTATGAGCATAGAAGTGAGGGTATCTATTCAAGTTAGTGTTTTCTATCCTTTGGATATGGTCCCAGAAGCAGAATTGCTGGATCACAGGGTAGCTCTATTTTTAGTTTTTTTGTGGATCCTCTATACTGTTTTCCATAGTGGCAAAACCAGTTTACTGTCCCACCAACAGTGCACTGTTTTCCACATTCTCACCAGCATTTGTTATCTCTTGTCTTTCTGATGATGGCCATTCTAACTGGTGTGAGTTACCACCCATAATTAAAGCATCAGTATTTTAAAACATGCAAAGCCTCTTATAATGTGGATGTAAAACTTGTATGCAAATCTGGAAGATGCAAAGTAGACAGCCCACATTTGGATTATCAATTTCTGTAGCAAGATTGAGACTTTGCCATCAACACCAACCACACAATCTAACCCTGGTTCCTCCTATCGTGGATAACTCTCCATCTTCCTACAGATGGAGAGAGAAAGAAAAGTGACATGTCCTTCATACACCAGGGTAGACCCTCATTTGTTTTAATCTTCACTGATGATCAGGAGTCTGCAGTTTATTTAAACAGCCCCAAATTAGAATTTTTGCTTGTCTTCTGATCAGTGAATTCTGAAGCAGTCGTTACCTGACCTGGCTATACTTTATAAACACCTGAGAATGTAGATTTCCTGGCCCCACCCTGGACGCTCCTGCTGGGCCTGCCTGCCAGCTCAGTCCTTTAGCCTGGAGCCTGGACCACACCTGCTCCGGCTCAGTGAAATTATCCTTGTCACTGACTAAGGACAGCTTTCAGGAGGCCTTACTGATGGCTCTTAACCCTCCTGCTTTTCTCCACCTCCCTGCTGAATAGTCTGGCTCCATCCAGCTCACTGTAGGCATCCCTGTCTCCCTGCCAGGAACCTCAGGGACCATCACCCTCCCTCATGTGGACCAGTCCACAAGGGCCTCCCTCGGCCAGCTTTGCCATGAAGCGAAGTGAGTGCTATGAAATACCTGCGCTCAGCTCTCCTGGAGAGAAAAGACATGACACTCTGACCGAGAGGGCTCTGCTTTATAACTCCCTAACATCCTGGGGCCATCAAGACAAAGGACTTTCTCTCTGCTGAGCAGGAAGCACTATTTTAGGTTCCATTGGCCCACATCCTTGTGTTATTCACTATCCTTATTTCTTGGACTCTATTCCCAGAAAAAGTACAAAGAAGATGCAGAGAAGTGCATGTCATATTATGAGACTGTTTTGGACACCCCAGAGATGCAAAGGGTCCGGGAGAACCAAAAGAACTTCAGCCTTGTGAGTTTCCTTTGAATCTAAGACACAGCTCATGGCTACCTGGGTTGAGACAGGGCAAGAAGGATGCCTCTGGGCACACACGCTCGGGTATCCCACCCGCGTCAGCCCTCAGCAACGCCCGCCCACTGCCCGGGAAACGTGGGCTCCATTCTCCTTGGGGCTCATATCTCAATCCCTAATGTAGCGTGAAAGGCCCATCTCTCGCTTTGTTGGTGGCTTCCTGTTGCTGAATATGAACCATCACCATCTTCCACTGGTGGTGTTATCTTTTTCAAAGTTAATTCTAGGCGAGATATAATTAAAAAGAAAAACAACTAGTTTTTAAGGTTTTAAAATTTTTGTTTCTCTACAAAATTCTTATTAAAGAATTTCCCATTGGCTACCTGACTCTGATTATTGTGATTCAGACTTTTTTTTTTAAATATAAGATTTTAACTTCCTTTATACAATATAGGACAATTAAAAAATATATAAAACAATGCTGAAATCTTAACAAGATGTTTACTCTTTCTTCATAGCTCCAATACCAGTGTGACCTTAAAAACAGTAAAGGAAAAATTACAGTTGTTCAAGACACGCCAGAAATACTGCGTGTTAAAGAAAATCAAAAGAATTTCAGCTCGGTATATGTACTATTTATTTTCCATTTAATGCTAACCTAATAATTTCAGTCTCCTCTTTAAAAATATACTAGCCTCACGTTGATTCAGACAATTAACATCTAACCTCCCCAGTTTAATGCTAGCGGTTATTTGTCAAAATTCCCCATACTTTGCTCTAAAATCATCATTCCAGAGACCATTTGAAATAACAACTTAAATCTGCTAACAAAGGAGCCTTTCTTTCTTTTTAACTTTTTAAATCCCTGAGCAGTAACACATGTTGTCTTGCTCCAGGAAGATGGATTTCTTTTTGACACTGTGATTGATTGTCCCTTCCGAAAATAACTGACTGACTGTATTTCTTAATGGATTTTGTGTTTCATGTGGGAGGGTTTTTTAATCAACAGTTTCTGGTTTTGCTCATCATGTATTAATACAGTACAATAATTTTAACAGAACTCTTGAGATCTGGAAAGTGATGTGTGTTGTGTCTGTGGTTTGAGTTACTGATGCTGACGCAGGAGACACTTCCGATGCTCCAGCACTTGTCTAAGAACGTTCTCTAGTGCCTTTTGTTTTCACAGACTCCATATTTCCTAGTCTTTCTCCAGGAATTGCTGGGTTTTCCTTTCTTCTGTGTAACACTTCCTAATTCTGAATGCCCAGGTTTTGTACAAAGAGGATGTCTCACCAGGAACGGCGATTGGAAAGACACCTGAGATGATGAGAGTGAAGCAAACCCAGGACCACATTAGCTCGGTAAGGACACCCCTGGGGACTCACTTTCAGTGTTTTCTGTCTCCCTCTGATGATTTACACTGATGTCTGAGCTGCACTCAAAACCTTTGTCACCAGAAGCAGCTGAAGTTGCTAAAGGGTCATTTCATAACTCAGCGCTGACGCAGTTCTCACGAGGGCTGGTTTGACATGGACAACAGAGAGGCCTGTGTCACAGCAAACCAGAGCTAGACAGTAGTTTAAGTAGTAGAACAGATTTTATTTAGAACTATCTTAATACAGAGGAAAAGAGATCTCAGTACACATCCGAACTCAATTCTGAATACACCTGGGGAAAGCAGGGATTTAAGAGAGGTGAGGGGACAGGATGGGGGCAGGGAATGGGGAGGTGGGGGTTGTGGGGAGAAGATCCGTGGGTAGAAAATTACTCAGAGCAAACATCAGGGGTGAGGAGGGATTCTGGCTAAACCAGCTTAATAGGCTTCTTGCTGGAGGCAGATCAGGCTGATCAGATGTCACCTGGGGGATGGTGGGGGTTGGGTAAGGAATTTGATCAGATATCAAGGGTGATGAGATACCAAGGGGGGGAATTTTGGCCAAACTGATATAGCAGGATTCTTGCTGAAATTGGGTGATGCAAAGATGGTCTCAGAAGTCCAAAAGTTGAGGCCTAGTTGAGTAGAAGATTCAGAAGAGCCTGATTACAGGTTGGTCAAGAAGAGACTCATCACTTGTAAGAAAGTAGCAGACTTGAGAGGCAGAGGATGGCCTTTCCTGGGTGTGTGTATGTGAGTGTCTGCTCTGGGCAAATGAACTGTGGGTATAAAACATGGGAGACCCCAGGGAAGAGAAGGGGCTTCAGTCTAAGGGTGGACCCCACCCCCAAAGAGACCAGAGAGAGCCCAAGAGTCCTTGTCCTCGGCAGTGTTCTCTGCTGACCCCATGTTGGAATGTGGCCTCCTGCCCGCTAAGCATAGAGCTTGTGCCATTTAAATTGTGACTGCAAATTGTGGGGCTGCTAATCAAACACGCACACATGTTCCCATCTTTATATCTGCAGGTGAAGTATAAGGAGGTGATTGGACAAGGAACCCCCATCCCGGACCTGCCTGAAGTGAAGCGCGTCAAGCAGACACAGAAACACATCAGCTCGGTAGGGCGCCCCCCGTCCCCGCGCTCGGCCCATGCCTGTGCCGCCAGCCCCCCACCTGCCGCTTCTTCCTTCTACCAGGCTTCCCCTGCCCAAGGATGGTGTGAACCCTCCCTGTCCTGAGAGGGACAGCGCAGTTTGCAAAAGCAGACAAGAAACCTCTGTCTGTACATAATCAAGGGTTTTGGCTTCTAGATTAATCATTGAACCAGCAGTTTCTAAAGTAAAATGTGCTGACAGTAGTAATAAGGTTATTGGGATGATCTCAAGTTAACCAAAAGCATGGCCATATAAACCTAAAAGTAATACAAAGCAAACACACATACATGCCATGGGACATTATCCACTGTCCAGAAGACCCCAGGTAGACAGACTTGTGAAATCTATGCTGCCTTCTCCCGTCCCTCACCCTGTATCATCTGCTCTCTGCTTGTAAATACAGCGCATGTTGAAGGCACTGGCTGTCATCTACCCACAAGGGTATATTATATCTTAAGCCTGTCCTCTAAGGAATTTCAGGCACCTATGCACAATGTCTTTGTGTGTGTGTGTGTTGGGGGCCCCCCCACACCTGAATTATCAGGTTTAGCCCACATTTCTCTCTCTGTCCAGCTAGCCCTGCCTCCTTCCTCCCTTTATCCCCCCAGCACGCGTGCACACACCCCTTTCCTACCCATAAGCAGGGTCTAAGCAATTGCTGGCTACTAGCAAGATTGTGTGAAGTCTGGGAAATAGTTTACAGCCAACAAAAGGTGAGGGTCTTGGTTTCAGAGATTCTCCTGGCCTCTGGAGGCCTGAACTCTCCTCTCATTTCCATGGGAAGACGTTTGATACTTCTCTTCAAATTGTTCATATTATTTAGACCTCATTCCCTTTTCACTCCCTGCTTATACTCTGGCTTCCTGTGGTACAAACTGCAGCCAGAATTGCATGTGCACTAATCCAGGAAAACTAGCCTGCGTCTCCTTTGCTGCTTCTGATTGCAACTCTTTGCCTTTCTCTGATTTTGTTTCGTTCTGTGGTCCATGATCAGTTCTGTTGCCTTGCCCAGTAAAGAAAGACAACTTTGTACCACGATGGCAGACTTTTAGAGACCCTGAAGAGTTTCCCAGCCCCCCCACAAAAAAACAACAACAAATATGTGTATCTCAGCACTAGTTTGTCAGTGATTTTAGGAATTAATCTGTTGACACAAACCCCTAGGTTTTTCAGGTTGCTCCCCAGCCCATGCTCTAGTACAACATAGAATCCATCCATTTAAAAAGAATTCACTCATTCCTTTAGGCTGCAAATTCTTCACTTTGGAGGGGAAGGAAGGAATGTAAGAAGCCAAGAGGCTCTGGAAGTTTCTTATTTGTTTCATTAATATTTACAGTCCTTTGGTACCTCCCAGAACAAATTGGGGCTCCCCCCAGTTCAAGAACACTAATTTACAAGATCCAGCAATCATCAGGAAATATTTCAGGGAAAGACGCTCTTCCTGGAAAATAAACTGTTTAATTCTCCTTACATCAAGGGTACCTAAGTCTAAAAGCCAACTAGGAATTTTCAGAGGAAAATATAAAACAAACAGAAAACTCAACGCTGAAGGAACAGAGGATCACACAATTAGAAATATTTAAGCCCAGACAGCTATTTATTAAACACAAACCTGCTGCAGACCTGCTGCATTCAAGAGACTAACACTAGGTGTTATGAAACGGTTAGTTTTTTTCACTGCTGAATTTATTACCACTATTTGGTGAATTTTAGACGTGTGCTAAGTGTTGACTAAAGAAGATGCGCAGTCTTCAAGGTAGTAAAATCACTACTTTTGAAGAGAGAACATAAATATTTGTGGCATTTCCTTCCTTATTCCTTGAGTGTTGTGTTTGAAAGCCAGATTGTTTTTATGAGTTTCCACCAAATAGCCCACATGTAGCTGTAATCCAAAGGATTTTTGGTAATTTTACTGTTTTAGATACTCTAATTATCTTCTACAGGTTATGTACAAAGAAAACTTGGGAACAGGCATTCCAACCACTGTCACTCCAGAGATTGAGAGAGTCAAACGCAATCAAGAGAACTTTAGCTCGGTATTTACAAATATATCAAATAAGAACCTTGATTTCCCATTTAAAAAATTACCAGAATAACCCATCATCCTTTTTTTAAAAGTAACATCTTAACAACAGTTTTGTGTGTATATGTGTGTGTGTGTGTTATGACCTGACCAAGACCATCTGTACTTACACAAAATGATTCACTTTTCTGATGGTATTTTAACACTTTTGGTGACTGACAAGTGTGAGCACTTAGATCTAAAATAATGTAAGCAGAATTAACACAAGAGCCTCATTTTTATGCTCATATCCTATACTGCAGTGCTTTCTGTCGTACTTTTTCATTCGCAGGATTAGCATCGTAGAGCTTATCATTTAAATATGAAGTAAAAAGCAAGAGCATTATCCTTACTAAATATTTCTCACTAAAAAACTCCCTCCTCACACACACTCCCTGCCCCCTGTGTTCTCCCTTCCTAAATCTTTGTTCTTGTTTTGAATGTCTTTTGGGTACTTTCTTGTATCTCACAGGTTTTGTACAAAGAAAATTTGGGGAAAGGAACCCCAACAGCTATCACTCCAGAGATGGAGAGAGTCAAACGCAATCAAGAGAACTTTAGCTCGGTATTTCTTAGGGGGCAAAAAATAAAATTCCTTAAGTTTTATTTAAAATAATATTTTTAACACATTGCAAATATATAATTTTCTTCCTATAAAAATACTAAATTCATATAATGAAAATAATGATACCAAATATTACCTCAGTTTTCAACCCAAATCTAATTTAGTATTTATTTTAGTTCTGGTGTGAAATTTTAACTGCGTTTTTCCTAAAACACAGCTATTGATCACTTCCCTTAAAAACCTTTAATACTTAGTGTTTCCTTCCCCAAATCCACCCTGGATAACAGTAGATGTTTCTAACTGGTGTGACACGAGTTAAAAGTAAAATCTAACACACCTTCAAAAGGACAAGGTTAACTAGAATTTTACTTGTATTTATTGTGGCTCTGTTTGATGCATATTTTATGTTTTCAGCTTTTCTTAAAAGAATGTGATTCTTGAACATTTTCATTCCAGGGACAACATAGCAATTCACAGTAACTCAGAAATACAGATTTACTTGGCTCAGCTAATTTTTTGGTATTAAAAAAAATCACACAAGATATAAATGAGCTTCCTTCCCTTTGGGATAGTTTCAGAATCACTGAAGGCTAATATTTATTTAGCTTTTAATACTTATTTATATTTATTTTACTCCCCCAAACCTCCCTGTCTCTCTTATTTCCCTGATTGCGAATTACCAGCAATTCCTTATGGATGTAAGTTTCACTCACCTTGAACACTGATAAGTCCTATCGTTCTGTCTTTGAGAGAAGACCTATGTCAGTAATGCCTGCCTGCAGTCTGGCAGCTGTGTCGGTATTGATGCCACCTAGAGGCAGACATCACACTGCGTGTGATGGAATATCCAAAGGTGACCTATAACTTGTTCTAGTTCTTAAAGTTATTTAGGCCTATTCTGTATCATTATGAAAACAAGCAAAAATCCTTTTAGAGCCTATTTTAAAAGTTATTCTAAAAGATATACCTAAAAGATGGGCCCAGGCTGATTTGATTGTTGGTTTTGTGCACACAGATTTTGTACAAAGAGAACTTGAGCAAGGGGACTCCCCTCCCTGTCACTCCTGAGATGGAGCGAGTCAAGCGCAACCAGGAGAACTTTAGCTCGGTACTTGGGAGAAAGCTCCCTTAACTCCATGTTAAAAAAAATAATATCTTCCTATAAAACAAAACTTCTATTAGTTCCTTTAAAATAATCAATTTAACAAATCCTTTTTAAAAGAATCTCATCAACTGAATTCTTCTGTTTTCCAGATCTTGCACTCACCGTTTGGTTCTAACGTCTTAGACTTCCTGTAATAGTCCCTTAAAACTTTTAATTGGTTCCCTTCCTTCTCTTTTTATCTTTTAAGTTACTCCTGGGACTTCTGAAGTTAATTCATGTCCAAAACCCCCAAACATTATAGCTCTTATTTACTTGGAACTCTTTTATTTGGTATTTCTGGGTTGGCATTGCAAGAAAAGACACAGGACTTGAGGCCACATGTAGAAGTAGTGGCTCTTGCTGGGGACGGGGGTTACCTTAACACAGATCCTACCTAGTGAACAGCAGTACCAATAAAGCAAATCATTCAGTGTCGGTACCCAAAGCAACTTTATCTGGATGACTGTTCTAGACAAGACATTCCATGAATAGAAATGCAGACCTTCTGATTTAAAAAAAAAAAAGACCATAACTTTATATTTAATGTTATTTTATCTTTTATTAATATTTTTGTTGCTGAAAAACCTTTATAATACTCAGTCTGTGAAACTTCTATGGAAGGATCTTAGCTTCACTTATCCTGAGATGGAGAATCAAATGTCATTAGGAAAGTTTAGCTGAATTTTTTTTTTTGGTGGGGGGTTAGGGAGTGGTTTAATCCAAAATATTTTTAATTGTTAGTTTAAATATTTTCTGAAAATTTGATTCTTCCACATAATTAGATCAACAACTTTCTTTGGTCCCACTGTGTTTTTGTTTTGTTTTCCTCTGTTTTTAACCACTATTCACTAACAATCTTTTGATTTTATTAAATTTTCAGTAGAAGTTGATGTTATATTTTATTACTATTTTTCCTTCTTTTGGAAAGGTTTGCATTAATTTTCAAAATTATTTTTGAATTATTTTATTCTACATTAGAATAAGTATGTAATTGTTTGTATCTACTTGAGATCTTGATGATCCTGGACAATTTAACCATTTGTGCTCATTTTCAGAGATTGCATTTGGACAAAATTGTCCAGTGGTGCACAGAGCCTTTAAGATACTATGGGAACTAAACAGTACTATGGATTTAGACTTGACCACCTCTACAACTTGAATTTACTCAAAAAAGACCAATTTCCCATATTACATAGATTTGATCTATGGGGTTTAAAATATATCTGTTATTCTGTACAGTAGATGTTCTGTGTAGGGAAAAATACTTGCCAGTCTAATTTTAAAAATAAGCTTTCTGTAGTACACTAAGCATTTTAGTGCTTTTATAAAATAATTTTTTTTCTTAATTCCTAACACATAAAGTAAGCATTTTATATATGAGTTAAAGTTGAGTATCAGATACACTGGCACTTTACGGAGCATGGTCTCATCCAGATTTGTACCTGAAAGACAGGTTGACTTGGTGAATTTGTCCTTCCTGTTTGATGTCTGTGTCTCATAGTAGGTGCCTTACACGTTAGATCAAAGGGCTGTTTTGACTGCTCTTGTTTTTTCTGGATGCTTTCTTATATCGTACAGGTGTTGTATAAAGAAAACCTCGGGAAAGGGATTCCAATTTCCATCACTCCAGAGATGGAGAGAGTCAAACACAATCAAGAAAACCTTAGTTCGGTATTTAAAAACAAAAACAAAAAACCTCCCCAAAACCCCTCTAACTAATTTTAAACCATTAAAAAAAAAAGATTAATGACTATATTTTAAAATCTAATCAGCCTATCCCAATAAATACTTTGACATGTCTTGTTTACAACTTAATGCTGCCATTCCCCATGGATCAGTTTCCTCATTTCGGCTAAACATTAATATCACCTTAAAAAGTGATATTAATATTATATTTCAGCCTTTAAAAAAACATAACGTTCCCAGTCTCTAAGCATCCATATTTATCCTGCTTTGGCAAATGTGATCTGAACGTAAAACTTACAAAAATTTTGCAAAATCAAACTATTGGCCTCATTTCCTATTCTAACCTTCTCAGTCCCTACTGGTATTTGTATAGATATTTTCAAGTCCTTTTTTAGCATTTTGTCACTGCACTCCATTTGCCTTAAATATAATTAATTCTTCCCAATAATGTTCACCTAAACTAAAAATTAAATACCTTGACTTCTTTTGAAAGTCAACAGATTTGTGTGTATGCACCTTCACATAAGCAATGTTTATTAAACCTAAATATCCATATGTGGTTTATTAATAACATTTCCAAATCAAAATAACGTCCTTGGCTCTTCCTCTGTCCCCACCCTTTCTATTTTCTCCCATCCTCGTAACCAGCTGGGGGCGCGGCTCATCACATTCTCCCGTGCTGCTCTCCTGTGTTCAGTGCTGCAGAGATTAGTTCAACAACAATAACACAACCTTCCTTTCAATTTTCTTAGTTTCCGCTGCTCCTTCCTGCATTCCCTTGCTTTTAAGGGTGTCTTTAGGCTCCTACAGGTCAGATCTAGAAGCTTCTGGTACTTCCCTTCATCTAAATCATTCTCTTCCTCTGCCCTTCTGCTCCCACTTGCTCTGCAAGAAGGGCAGAGTGGTTGATTGCTCTTTTTGTTCTGGATGCTTTCTTATCACACAGGTGCTATACAAAGAAAACCTGGGCACAGGAATTCCAGTCTCCATCACTCCAGAGATGCAGAGAGTCAAACTCAATCAAGAAAATTTTAGCTCGGTATTTTGGAAAGGGAAAACTAGATGCCATTTAATCTCATAATTAAATTGATCATTAACATTTATTTATTATTTTTTTAAACCCACTTCCCTTCCTTTGCTTCTAATATGCCTCCCTTAGCAGAAGGACACACTTTCACATTTCTGTGGGACTACTGTGGATTCTTTTTTTTTTCCAGTTAATTGAGATTTCTATTCCATCTGGCATTTTAAAATTTTTTTTTTTTTTAAAACCACTTCTCTTTTAGTTTGCTTGGATAACAACAAAACAGTTCTAACAATCTCAAATCCCCATGTGACTGTTTGGAAGGTGCCATGCTCATAGAAGTGAAAAAATAACACGGGTAACTCCTCAGCCTTTCCGTGGCAGCTAAGGGCCCTACTGCCCTAGGAGTCAATTTCCCCATCCTGAGTGGCTGCCATTCAAGTTTTTGTGGCATCTTACCGCATATAACTTATAGCATATAACTCCTGACTTCTTGGACTACTGTGCTGTTTGATAACAAGGAAGTTGAATTCAAGCTCTTAAAAATCTCACAACAAATGAAATGTTACTACTTATGGTTGTTTTTCTGAATGCTTTCTCATCACACAGGTGTTATACAAAGAAAACATGGGCAAGGGAACCCCTTTACCTGTCACTCCAGAGATGGAGAGAGTCAAACACAATCAAGAAAATATTAGCTCGGTACTTTGGCAAGAAAAGAAACCTACTTTTTAAGTGATTTATAATACGTATTAATCCTACTTTTAAACACAACTGAAATTTTGTGAATTTCTTAATCACATTTATCCTCCCCTTTAGGGCTACTCCTAGCCTTAACCCCATAACAAGGTTGCTTTAATCCATACTTTAAAGTTCTAATATCAAGAAGTAACAGAATTTCCAATTAAAACATCCTCTTGCTCATCTCTCCCCACTTACTCTCTATTCATTACCCCCAAGGTCTCTTTGTTTTACACATTCGTGAAATTTGGGGAGTGGTGTAGTAGGCATGATAGAGCTCTTTCTGGAACACTGGAGTTGTAGTTTTGTTGTGTTTTTGCACTTACGACTTTAGGTTCTAATTTACCCTGTCAGAATTGGACAAAGAGACCTTGGAAAAAATAACCCCTGATCCTCTCCCTTAGGGATAATGACATAAATTAAGATCCACTAGTGGTTTTAGCAAGTGAATGTCAATTTACTTAAAAGTGTCACTGAAACTGATTTTTGTTTTACCAATTTTAGTTCCTTTTGTTCTTCTGTCTTTATCATGGTCTTTAACTGCTAATTTTAGTAAGCCATTTTCTGTTAGCCGATGCTCTGTGATATCATGTATATTAATAGATTGCCAGTGTAATGGGGTTTGTGTGGGGATATTAGCTTCCACAATGAAGAACCTTGTGGCCCTCCACATTGACGCTGTCTGCAGGTTCTTCCGATACTGGAATGAAGTGCTTCTGAACCCTAGTGTGCCTCAGAATCACCCGGACCCACAGTTTCTCATTCTGTAGATCTGGTATGGGGCCAGAAAATCTGCATTTCTAGCAAGTTCTCAGGTGATACTAACCTTGCTGTCCAGGGACCTCACTTTGAGAACCATTTCTTTGACAGAATTCTTCCTCTTGAATGCCATATCCCAAACCTCCTGTGACCCCAAGA
The DNA here is from genome assembly GCF_036321535.1 of Camelus dromedarius. Lineage (NCBI taxonomy): Eukaryota > Metazoa > Chordata > Mammalia > Artiodactyla > Camelidae > Camelus > Camelus dromedarius. Next base: position 31,059,683 of record NC_087439.1, on the reverse strand, counting down.
ATGACAATGAGGTGACAATGAGGTTGAGAATTTATCATGATGTGTTACTATGTTTCTTACTGATTTACCATGATAGTGATATAACTGCCAAAAACATTTTTTCCTAAGTGATAAGTATGATGATGATCTGAACTAAAGCAGAGCACAGATGATAGCAAGGATACATTTTACTGATGTCTACGTAAACTTAAGTGCTGCAAAAGGGTCTAGTCTCCCCCTGCTTCTTAAGGAGCAGCCTCCACCTTCTCAGTGTTAGTGAAGTGCGTGCCCCTACATCCTGTTAGATGATCTGTCAGGTGCTTGACATGCGTAAATTAGCAGTAGAGTGAAGGCGGTCTCCCATCCTTGCCCCACGCCCTGCATCCCACCCCTCGGAACTAGGCGCAAAACTGCAGTTCCATCTTGCAGACTGCAAGGGTTTCAAGGGCAGGAACTGTCTATCTTGCTGTAACTACAGTCAACTTGCTTTGGAAACATTTCTTTCCATCTAACTTTATTGCCCGAATGGTTTGACACCCTGAGCCTCCTAACAAATGATCTGTTTTATTTAACCCTTTGGTAACTGTAATTCTGTTTTTCTTTTTGGCTTTTTGGATCCGTTGGACTCCGTAGGTTTTGTACAAAGAAAGTGTGGGGAAAGCCACCCCAACCCCTGTCACTCCAGAGATGCAGAGAGTCAAACGCAATCAAGAGAACATTAGCTCGGTATTGTCTTTGAGAAATGAAAGTGCTTTTAGTTTTGCAAAGTAACCCCTGCCTTTTGACCTGCTCCTAACTCCATACCAGGTTAAAAATAAAATGCCTTTTTTAAGAATCGCCCCTAAATGACATACTACAACTTGCCATTAACTTGTTTTTTAAGCTTTCTTCTTGATAGCTGGTCTCACTAATAGTAGATTAAACTGGTGTTTTCTCCCCCAAATTGTATTATATTGAACAGCCTGAATATTGCCTCCTAGTGACTTTCGGGTCCAACTTTGTATCTCACAGGTACTATACAAAGAGAACCTGGGGAAAGCCACCCCTACACCCTTTACTCCTGAGATGGAAAGAGTCAAACGCAATCAAGAAAACTTTAGCTCGGTATTTAAGAGAGGGAAAGAGATGGTGACTCTTTTAACAAGCCTGGCAAACATGGTTATACCACTAATTTATCTAACAGTAGATTAAACCTGGAGTTTTCTCCCCCAAATTGTATTATATTGAACAGCCTGAATATTGCCTCCTAGTGACTTTCGGGTCCAACTTTGTATCTCACAGGTACTATACAAAGAGAACCTGGGGAAAGCTACCCCTACACCCTTTACTCCTGAGATGGAAAGAGTCAAACGCAATCAAGAAAACTTTAGCTCGGTATTTCAGAGAGGGAAAAAGAGATGGTGACTCTTTTAACAAGCCTGGCAAACATGGTTATACCACTAATTTATCTGTTTCCCCAAAACTTTTGTTTATCTTTTAAAATCCTTATTTACCCACTTAAAAATGACATACCAACCCCACCAGTTCAACCTGATTTAATTCCTTCTTCACCTTTTGCTTTTATACAATAACATTTTAATGGCTTTCTCTTCGTGAGGTGTTTCTTATAGAGTGTGACATAATTGAGCCATAACACCAGCTAGATGATGGTTTTCAGAACGGGGTTTTCTGCTCTCTGATGTCTGGATGCTCTCTTGGCTCCTCTAGGTATTGTACAAAGAGAATATGAGAAAAGCAACTCCGACACCCGTCACTCCTGAGATGGAGAGAGCTAAGCGCAACCAAGAAAACATTAGCTCGGTATTTTCTAGGACTAAAAAAGGCGTAGTGCAACAACTTAGAAAATAACATTTTAACATCATAAAAAAAGTGTCTTTCTCATTAAACTGAAAAACACACTAAAATGAAGAGAGAAATGCAACATCTTGGAAAATAACACTTTAACACTATAAAAGTGTGCATTTAAAAAACTGAACTGAAAATTCACACTAAAATTAACACAACTGTGCTTTTAAATTCCAAATGATCATACTAAGACATAACAAGTTAATTGCCAATGTCTTCTCTTCCCTTTTACTTTACTCTGAGGTAATCTTATGTAACCAACTGTAACAAATTGACTTCCTAACATCCTCAATCTTCATCTATTTTTAAGGTACTTTATGAAACAGGTAATTCTCTGAAATGGATGCCTTCTCTTACTTTTGATACTTTGGGTTTTTCATGTCTGAGACTTTGATTTCTGTATTAGCATATTGGTTTATGAAATCTGGACATAAACCTTCAAAAAATGATCACTTGTTCTAAAAGATAGTTCTTTCAAATGTAAGTATCACACTTAGTGCCAAACACCATCCAATGTGCTGGTGCTACAATTCCCAGCAAATTCAAGAGACCACTTTTTCCCCTTTCTTTCAAAATTATACTTTGCCCCTTCTCCTTTGAAAATGGAAGTTAACATTTTCAAAGTCAAAACAAATCCTTTGTCTGATGTGAGTCCTGCCCGTCCACCCTCATGCTAACTGTTCTGCTCAGTCATGGTCTCACTGGGGCTTTTCAGGTGACTTAAGCTTCCCTGCCCAGCAAATTTCATCTCCATCTATTGGAAAGGTTTTGAGACTTCAGAATTAGGATGGTACCATGATGTGTACTCATTCATGGTCTCTCCATCAGGTGCTTTATTCTGATAGTTTCCGGAAACAAATACAAGGCAAAGCTGCCTATGTCTTGGACACACCAGAGATGAGACGGGTAAGGGAGACCCAACGCCACATCTCAACGGTGAGTCACGAATACAAGTTGATGGGTGGGATGCCTTATTGGACATGTGAAAAAAGAAATGATCACACCATCGTATTTTCACCAAGTGAATTCATGAAATTTCAGGTGAAATATCATGAGGACTTTGAGAAACACAAGGGTTGTTTCACACCAGTGGTGACGGACCCGATCACTGAACGAGTGAAGAAGAACACACAGGACTTCAGTGACATTAGCTACCGGGGTATTCAGAGAAAAGTGGTGGAAATGGAACAAAAACGGAATGACCAGGATCAGGAAACTATTACAGGTAATTGGGGCTGGGGAGGGGGGTGTCAACTTTATGTTAAGGGAATAGAATGAGTGACATGATCCAGAGCAAGGCAAAGGACAAAACACTTCAATCTGTATTTTCATCCGGTGCGAAAGAAAACCCCTATCATTTCACCACTTGCAAAGCTGACATCTACTTTATGCTTCGTTCCCCTCTGAGGAGACACGACCACAACTAAGCTAAACGAGTGTGACTCAATCCCCCTGTGGTTGTTCAGGTTCATGCCTTGGTCTCCTAATTACTGGAAGCTTCCAAGAACAACTGTGCTGATCCTTAGTCTCGCTTTCAGGTTTACGTGTCTGGCGTACAAATCCTGGCTCAGTTTTTGACTACGATCCAGCAGAAGACAACATTCAATCCCGAAGCTTACACATGATTAATGGTATGTGATGTCACAAAAGGCTCAGACATAAATGTTGCCACATAGCAGGCTAACGTCAATGGCTTTTAGGCTCAGCAGCTTCTCCTCCAGGGTTTTCAACTTCCTGAGTTGTCCACTCGGCATAAAAAACACTTCCCTGACTAGGGGGAGCAGCTCATTTTCTAAACAAGTTAGGGAAAGACTTTCAATGCCTCAGGGTAAGTCCCTTTCAGTCCCCATTTTTAACATTTTTCCTCCTAAAGAAAAAAAGGTAGTATATCTTTCTGTTGGAGAAATAGTAAGGAAAAAAAAATAAGCAAAGGCAAGAGAATGGCTTCCACCGTTAGCAACTTTCTAAACTGTTACATCAAGGAAGATGAGCCATTCAGCAATATAGGCCACATGACTTTACGCTTCCTATTTGTGTTAAAAGTAAAATAAGATGTAGTGCCTGCCCTCAAAGTATTTATACCCTAGTCTACTGACCAAGACAGACCAGTAAATCAGTGGTTACACCCTGACATGAGCAGTTTTAAAAGTTCTAAATTCATTTAGAAGTTAGGGAGGACTTTCTGGAGAAGTAGAAAGGTGGAGTTTGTGCACATTACTAATCTGTTCATTTTGATGAGCCAGGAAATTGGGCAAGGTGGCAAGAAGGGACAGTCAAGGGCAGACTCAGACTGGAAGCCTGGCTGTACCACCTAGACCATTAGGGGACCTTGGGTAATTAAACTCTCATCTGGAAAATGAAAATGACACCTTGTAAGAGTTTGAGGGTTTAATCCGTGGAGATCTTCTTAAAACAGTGCTTGATAACAAACAAAAACCAACTGAGATACAGTTACCACTAGGCATTACTGCTGTAGAAGTTTCATTTCTGCCCCCTTTCCGATCTCACCTCCCCCAGCGCAAGCCCAGCGCCGGAGCCGGGAGCAGTCTCGATCTGCCAGCGCGCTGAGCATCAGCGGAGGCGAGGAGAAGTCCGAGCATTCAGAAGCTGCCCGCCTCTCCACCTACAGCGATGGGGGTGTCTTCTTCTCTACAACCTCAGCAGGTACAGGCTGATGGCCCTGACCTTGATAGCAGTGCCCAGCCAGCTCACTGGTGGTTACAGTAAGAGATGCTTTGAGTAAAAACAAAAACAAAGCAAAAAACATCTGGATCCTTTCTTCTGAGAGGACGAGAATTGTGGAGAGGTACATGCAGTTAGCTATTTTTTAATTCCTCCTTTCTTGGAAATTATATTCTTTTTAAACTAGGGGAGAAGGCAGCACTGCTCAGCTGCTTTAAACACAGGTTAAATAATTTTCTCCAAATAAACTATTTCCCCCTTCCTTTCAGCTTACAAACATGCAAAAACTACAGAGCTCCCACAGCAACGATCATCTTCAGTTGCCACCCAGCAGACAACAGTGTCCTCCATCCCATCTCATCCATCCACGGCCGGAGTAAGTAACAATAAGGAACTTACTCGAGTCATTCTCATTTTTTGATATGGGCAGTAATGATTATAGGTATTCTGGTCTTTTTTTTTCTTTTAACCAAACCTTCTATCTTATATAATGCTTTTATACTACATCTCACGTTAACAGTGGTAAGTATCAGAAAACCCTCATTACCAACTCAAATGAATTAAAAAGCATTATTCAATGATTTAAAACAAACACACAAAAAACTAAAGCAAAATATCTGTTGCTTGGAATCCTTCCAGAATATACATATGTATGCACATGTCACACACGTAAACTCGTCATATGTTAGATCTCCCCTATTAATATATATTGAAGAGTTAAGAGTTTTAAAGTAGTCTGGCAAATCGTGAACATGATTTGACTTAAGTTTAAAACCTTGGGTCTCATTTATAATATTACAAAAGCATAATTCTTTAGGATTTAAATTAACAATATTTGTATGAAGAAAACTATCTTTACTAAAGGATGTAAAGATTTATTAAAATACTGAGACCCATTATATTTCAGGAAGGGAATCGTCTAGTCATTTCTCCAGAAATAAATCCATAAATTTAAGGCAATTCCAATCAAATCCTAGTAACATTTAAAAAATTTTTATACATTAATCCTAAATTTGAAAGATTAAAGATGAAAAGAATCAAGCAAATTTTGAAAATGACAATAGGAAAGGACTTAACCATAAGAGCAAGATATGCTATAAAGCTATCATTAAATATGAATTTAGCGTAAGAATAGATCTAAAAATAGATGAAGTTCAAAAATGGACTGGCCCCTAAGAAAATTACGAAATCAGCACAGGAGAAAAAAAAAGGCAGAATTGTAAACTACAGAAAAAGAGAGTCTCTTTTTACAGTATCAGGGATGGGGAAAGTCGTCATCAGCAAATTTCAAAATCTAGAAATGAAGACTGACAGCTTTGACCATAAAATGTTTTTATAATAATTAATATTATTAAATGTTTTTATAAAGAAACATCAAACTGGGAGAAAATATTGCATCATACATAACAAAAGATTAATATTTAAAAAGGCATAAAGCATTCAAAATCCAGTGACAAATCATTCCCCTTCCCTTCAAAATAAGACCTGGAAGCATGTGAATAGTCAATTTATAGCAAAAGAAATAAATGGCCAACAAAAAAAGATGTTCACCATGACTACTAACCAGAAATATGCAAATTAAATAAAGTATCCTATTAGAACATCACAGTACCGAGCTTTTTGAAAAACCTAAAATGCACATAATTTGACCTAATACTTTAACTTTTAAGAGCTCTTTTGATGTATTTGCCTAAAGACAAACACTACAGAGTTTATGGAAGAAAACATGGTAACACATGCCCAGAAATAATAGAAATGGCTAAATAACCTGTAATATTACTAAAATATGGAATTCTTTGCAGCAGTAAAAAGAATGAGATCAATTTATATTTATATGGAAAGATCTCCAAGCTATATTAAATAGAAGGAACATGTCACAGTAGTATTTATAGTATTATTCCACTTCCTAGGTGAGGGGACCTATCCTTGAATGTCAATATGTGTGTATTTCAGAATACTAGGAAAAAATATGTAGGTCACGTACCAAATTACTCACCAGTGGCTGTGCCTATGAAGAAAATTAGTGTACTTCCAAATTTTGTTATTTATCTCTTGTTACAATTAAAAAATTACTTCAGTCTTGTGAGAACACTTAAAAATATGGCAAGACGGTAGTAGGTCTTGTGTTAAGTGTACAATACATTATTGTTTACTATAGATTCAAGGTTGTGTACAGATCCCTAGAGAGTTCTAGGACAACAGGTCTCTACAGTTTATTCATCTTGCTTAACTGAAACATTATGCCTGTCGATTAGTAAGACCCCATTTTCCTTTCCTACCATGCTACATTTTTTCTTTTTTTAAACACTGTGGAGAATAGCTTCCAGAAACTTTTACTATTGATAAGCTCCCAGATTCCCAAAGTGAGAGATACATACAATACTGCTATGATTTTTCAAATTATTCTTGTCTAAAACACTAGATTAATCTCTTCAAACAAAAGGGGGTGCTGAGGGGAAGGCATATATATAAGTACATTCTTTTTTCACACATACATGGTTTTCTAAATATATTAAACAGAAAATTCCAAAAGTGAACAATTCATATTTTAAATTATGCACCATTCTGATACCACAATGAAATAGCAAGCTCTCTCGCTCTACCCACCGGGACATGAATGAACCAGCCCTTTGTCTAACATGTCTACGCTGCACACACTACCCACTCATCAGCCACTTCGTAGCCCCGTTACCAGATGAACTGTCAACGTATCACAGTGCTTGTGTTCAACTAACCCTTATTCTACTTAATAATGGCCCCAAAGCACAAGAATAGTGATGCTAGCAATGTGGATATTTCCTTACTGTGCCTAATTTATAAATGCAACTTTATCATAGTTATGTATGTATAGGAAAAAACAGTATATGTAGGGTTCAGCACTATCTGTGGTTTCACGAAATACTAGGGGTCTTGGAACATATCCACTCTGGATAAAGGGGGACTACTGTATTAACATACTATTAAGTTCATCATTTGAAGTATACAAGTCCAATGATTTTTTAGTTCATTTAGAGTTGTTCAACCAACATATTAGAACATTTGCATCACCCTAAAAAAAACCCTTTATACTCATCAGCAGTCACTCCCCATCCCTCCTCCATCCAATCCTAATGTACTTTCTATCTCTATATCCTTTTCTATTTGGGACATTTCATATAAATGAAATCACATTAATATCTGGTCTTTTGTGACTGGCTTCTTTTAATGTTTTGAGGTTCATCCATGTTGTATCATATCAGTACTTCATTCCTTTTTATTAGCAAGTAATATTCCACTGTATGGAAATACTACCTTTTCTTCATTCATTAGCTGAGAGGCATCTAGGTTGTTTCCACTTTTTGGCTGTTACAAATAATGCTGTTATGAATATGGGTATACAAGTTAATTGTGTGGACATGTTCATTCTTCTTGGGTATATACCTAGGAGTAGAATTGCTGGGTCACATGGTAACTCTACTATTTAAAATGGGAGAAACTTGCAAAACTGTTTTCTAGACTGTCTGCACCATTTTACATTCCCATCAGCAGTTTATGAAGATTCCAGTTTTTCCACACCCTCCCCAATACCTGCTACTGTCTTTTCGATTATCACCATTTCAATGTGTGTGAAGTAGTATTTCATTGTAGTTTTGATTTGCATTTTCCTGATGACTAAGGATGTCAAGCATCTTTTCCTGTGCTTATTGGCTCTTTGTATATCTCCTTTGACAATTTCAGATCCTTTGCCCCCTCCCCCTATCCAGTATTGTAGTTTTTTTAAAAAAAATATTCTGGGTAGCGATTCCTTATTAGATATATGATTGATTGGCAAATATTTTCCCCTAGCTTGGGAGTTGTCTTTTTACTCTTTTGGTGGTGGCTGCACATTCTGTTTTGTGCAACTTAAAATTTGTGGAGTAAGTCACAAGAGACATTACAATTAGGTGTTTGAGTTAATTGTTGCAAATCTAATTTCCTTTTTTTCTGTCCTAACCAACAGAAAATCTTCCGTGCCATGTACGACTATATGGCTGCTGATGCAGACGAGGTGTCCTTCAAAGATGGAGATGCTATCGTAAATGTTCAAGCTATTGATGAAGGTTGGATGTATGGCACTGTGCAGAGGACTGGCAGGACCGGCATGCTCCCAGCCAACTATGTTGAAGCTATTTAGGCACTTCAAAGCATCACTCCTGTCTTCAGGACCTAAAAGTCCTGCCATCAGAAGTTCACTTTAGACTCTCCACTATTGCCCAAGTTCTCAAGCTGCCTAATGGTTTTTGTATCAGTATGATTTAGGGTTGTACCATCCCTTAATTTGTTTCTATATGTACCCCAATAATTCTCCAGTAAAACAGAAGTTAGTATCACTAATCTGTCCAATTATTAAACTAGACTTTCTTCATTATCTTCTGAACTTGCACATAAAACTTAAGAGACATTAAACCCAAGCTTCATTATTTTTTAAATTACCATCAAATTTTCCTTTGGGTTTTAAAGTTTAATTTCCAAACAGACATTTTAAAAGTTTCTGCACTGTTAATTATTGCTGTATCAACCCAGAGTGTTTCTACATTATAAAAATGTTGTTTAACATTATTTCTTCTCTAAAACAAGGGTTCTGATCATGTTAAACACATTTAAAAAAAAAAAAAAAACAAATAGCAGATAGTCACCGTTTCCCTGCTTACTGACTGCTGATGCTTTTATTTCTAAGCCAGTTCTGACGTTCTAAAGCTGAGTCAATGTAAACTGGTAATAAGCTAGTAACTAATAAAATCTGTAATTCTGCAACAAATACCACTGATGGAATGAGCCTTATTTTATTAATTTTAAGATCTACAGATGATAAAAACTTCATCAAAGCAAATCCCTTACACTAGACTTCACTAAAAAAAATTAAACTTAAAAAAAATGCACTGTTAAAAATGCACAAGTGTAGCTGTTCTCAAAACTATCCATATTTGTGTTCAGCAAGCTTCCTGTATAGCTTGGCTCATAAAGTTTTAGTTTTAAGTAAAATTAAGGGATACTAAACACATTTAGCAACATTACACAATAAAATGAAAAATACAATAAAATTAACGTTAAGTTCCTGCAAAAGAAAGTTTTAGAAACCAATGCTAACCTCAAGGGATCTTCCATGTCTTTTATCAGTGGGCTAGCAGTTTGTGGCAAAGGCATTAAATGGACAAAGGGTGGAGTGCCAACCAATAACGGCTTAATGCTCAAGTTTATAGGGTATCCTTTCTAAAAAGCAGAAGTTCTGTCCATGTTACTTTAGAGCTGTAGTAATACTGCTATCCTCAAACTTCTTAACGTGTGTCTCTCTGAGACTCACAGCTAGTACACTAGCTGAGAATGCATGTGGAAATGAAGGCAGAGATTGGGGTGATGCTTTTACATGCCAGGAAAGCCAAAAATTGACAGCAAACCACCAGAAGCTAGGCGAGAGGCATGTAACAGCCTTCTTCACAGTCCTCAGAACCAACCCTTGTGGATACCTTATCTTAAACTTCTAGCTTCCAGAACAAGACAATACATTTGTTATTTAAGGCACTCTCTGGCTGTTACAGCAGCCACAGTAAACTAACACAGTATGTTTCAACATGACTAGGTCTATTTTACATTTTTTTCTCTTAAAGTATGGATGTACAATCTCCCAAGACAAAAAGAAATAAAAGCAGAAATGAACAAATGGGGATCTATCAAACTTAAAAGTTTTTGCATAGGAAAGGAAACCATCAAAATAAAGACAACCTACAGATTGGGAGAAAATAATCTGCAAATGATGTGACCTACAAGGGGTTAATTTCCAAAATACACAAACAGCTCATACAGCTCAATATCAAAAAAGCCCCAAACAACCCAATCAAAAAAATGGCATAAGACTTAAATAAGACATTTCTCCGACAGAAGACAGAGATGACCAACAGGTACATGAAAAGATGCTTAACACTGCTAATTATTAGAGGAATGCAAATCAAAACCACAATGAAGTATCACCTTACACCGTCAGAATGGCCTTCATAAAAAAAGTCTACAACTAATAAATGCTGGAGAGGGTGTGGAGAAAAGGGAACCCTTGTACACTGTTGTAGGGGGAATGTAAACTGCTACATCTACTATGGAAAACAGTACGAAGGTTCCTTAAAAAACTAATAATAGAGTTACCTTATAATCCAGCAAGCCAACTCCTGGGCACACATCTGGAAAAGACAAAACTCTAATTGGAAAGGATACATACACCTCAATGTTCAAAGCAACACTAGTTACAATAGCCAAGACATGAAAACAACCCAAATGCCCATGAACAGATGATGAGTTCAAGATGTGTATGTGTGTGTGTATATTTTTTTTTATTCCTCAGCCATAAAAAAGAATGAAATATTGCCATTTGCAGCAACATGGATGGACCTAGATAATATCATACTAAGTGAAATCAAAGACAAATATCACTTCTATGTGGAATCTAAAAAATACAAATGAACAGACTCACAGACATAGAAAACAAACTTGCAGTTGCCAAAGGAGAAAGGCAAGGAGGGGGAGGGATAAATTAGGAGTATAGGATTAAGATTCACACTACTATACATAAAATAATAAGTAACAAGAACTTACTGTTTAACATAGGGAACAAAATTCAATATCCTGTAATAACCTATAGTGGAAAATATGAAAAAAAAAAATATAACCAAATCACTTTTCTGCACATCTGAAACTAACAAAATACTGCATATCAACTATACTTTAAAAAAAAAGTATGGACTTAGAAGTACATGGAACCCACAAAACTATGAATAAAACCAAAAACCTCTACGGTTAAAAAACAGGTCATAAAAGGTGGCAAGAATATGAATATTCATGTGATTGTAGACGAATACAAGGTTAACTTTAGGTTGGTATTTGGATTATGCTATTTTTATTCATTTCAGGAGGCATCATTAGAGCAAAAAACATTTAAAACCCAAAAACCAAAGAAAAGCCAAGTACTAGAATTCTTTAGTTTTTTTTTTTATTTTAGATTAAAGTGCATTTCTTTAAAAATTTTTCAATATCATGTTTCAACTGGCAATTGTACAGTCAAATCTCAATATACCATGAAAGTTTTACTGTGGATCAGACACAGGGTCTCTCTCCCTCAACCCAGTCATAATGAGCCTGAAAATACAGTTTTAGTATAGGTCTACCTGCTTCAAACACTGTATAAAGCATTACACAAACAAAACCGACTGCACCCTTATTTTCCATCTACTAATGCAGTTAACTGAGGAATGAACAGAAATTCTATGAAGTTTCAACTTAAATTATTTGACTTATCAAATATAAATACTTTCTGAATGTAAAACTAAGCTCTTTAGTTTTTCAAATGATGAAAACAAAAATATTGTAGGGCTAATAAATGACTGATTTGACTTCTCAGTCCTTTTCTAAGTGCATATTAGTCAAGTCTATCCACAGGAGGTAGTGTTTACACTGCAAGCAATCGATTACTCATCAACACAGAAAGCAAACTTTCCAAACCCCCCAATTTGTTTCACAGGTGTAATTTAACCAATTAGTGCCAGGTGCCTTCCTTCACATAACAGGTCCAATAACCCATGGCAAACATATAACAATAATTTAAGAGTTTTAGGAGAAAAACGTGTACCTAAAAAGTACTAGTATCTCCTAGTATATGAGTATTTGAGCAACAGTAAGATATAAATGGAATCGGGGAACCCATTAAATACAGTAAACTAAACAGCAATAGAAATTAAGAAACTAAGGAAACAGAATCCCTTTTCTGCCAGCTAGAAGTAACCAAATTGACTATATTTCATATATGAACAAAACTATCTCTTATGACAAGGACTGGCACAATTTATGTAAAGGGCCTGATAATAGTCAATATGTTCAGTACTACAGGCCACACAGTCTGTCAGTCTACTCAGTTCTGCCACTGACGCAGGAAAACAGCCAAATAAGTAAATGAGCATGGCTGTGTCCCAGTGAAACCTTATTTACCAGCAATAAAATTTAAATTGTATACATTTCATGTCTTTTGATTTTTTCCAACCATTCAGAAAATGTAAAAAACCATTCTTAGCTCATTAGATGTGAAAATAGGTGGCAGGCCCTGCTCTTTAAAAACCTACTAGGTAAGAATGCCATCTTTCATTTTCTATACTCAAAATTGATTGTTCTCAATTCCATTTTTTCTATAAGAAAATTTCCACCCATAAAAATAAAGAACTTTTTAGACACTTGTTAATTATTCGGTTAAGTATCAAAATAGCCACTATACTATATTCCATTTTCAGTTCCACATCACTTTATTTTGAAGGTGCACTTTCTAGTTATATGCAGTTTATCCATTTAAGAAATGCCTTTTGTTGGAAATATTTACTAATTTGGGGAGGAGGCAGAATATTAAATAATAATGTATTTGAAATAGTTACTCAAGGTACTTATAAACATTGATTATGGTACTGTGTTAAGTATACAGTAACTCTCACAGACCACTGACTACAAAATTATTTAAGTTACTTGCAAAATACATAGAACTCTTTGTCCCTATACTTAACGGCCTAATTGCTTTATCAATATTTCAGCTCAGCCTGTCTTTCCCTTTCACTTCACTTAATCATTTATCAGTGCATCCATTTCTATCAGCATATAAGCTTGCTGTCTAATAAGCTTAATTTCATCCACAATTATAAAATGGCACACTGGCCTAATGCTATTGTCTCCTCTACTACAGGTAGAGGACCAAAAGTTACATAGGTTTTTTCTTCCATGTGACATCAATTTAAATACTGCCTTCAATTTTATACTCACAGTTAAGGGGAGAGATTACCTTTTATTCTAATGGCATATTTCAGGGGAGTAAGCATTTACAGCTTGGCACCTCATGTTTGGTTTTAATTCTTCTTTGGTGAAAGGCTTGGCATATAAAGAAAAAAGTGGTTAAGACCACATTGTAAAATTTAACATTCTATTCCAAGAACTGAGTAAACACTCAAAATGATGTTAGACTACTCATCTATTAAGTATCTGTAGATCTTCAAACACAAATGACTCAGATTTTGATGGGTACTTTCAAAAAGCAATATACAAGGCCTGGCAGATAAAAGATATCATTAATGGAGCCATCAGAAACCACAAAACCCAGATGTGTTTTACAACTCAAGCAATCAATAAATTCTGATAAATCAATTTTTAAAACCCATTACTTCACTTCTGGTGACATTTCCTTAAGTGCTTTGGATAAGGGAATATACCATCTTAACAGAACGCCAAGAAATTAACTGATTTTAGAGAATCAGGTTATTCAACTCTCTCAACCCCATTTTACAATGAAATACTAACTTTCAACCATGTTAACAGAACAGCAGTCACCAGAGACCTTCAGTAAAATGACAAGGCACATTTGTCAGAACTGACTTACGGCACTAATTTTACTGTCAAATTAATCTTAGTTAGGGGTAGTCTGTTTTATATGTTCATTAATAAAGTAATGAAGTCTCGTAAGTTAGAAGGCAAGATTCATTTAAGAGACTAAATGCCTAATACTGTGAAAATTTACCTTTATATCAACAAAAAATCAGAACATAATCCACAAATACTTCTAAGACTCCACGTTGTCCAAATTGCTTAATAAAGTTCTTTATAACATAAAATACTTGTCTTCCATATTTAAAAGGCTCCAAATGAGGCAAAATTCTACCTTTAACAATTTAAATTTCTGAACTTTAATTTGAAAGCTTGAAGACAAGTCTGCATCCTCAACTATAAATTTGAAGAGTTACTTTTAAAAAGACTAGCTTTTATCACTTGTGGCAATAATTCTAAGGACTTAAATCTGCTTGGTTTAACAAAACCTAATTGTTAGTTTGAAGTCTCTTACACTTCCCTACTACAAATGCAGTCCAGACATCAGCGTTTGTATAGATCACACGGCAATTTTTAGAAATGAACTATTAGGTGCCCATCACAGACTTACTGAATCAGAATTTGCATTGTTACATATACAAGCAAGTTTGAGAAGCACCGAGTTGAAAGTCAGAACTTCACTCTAATGTTGTATACAAAGTACAAGACCTTCCTTGGCTTAGGGATAAAGTAGACGTGAGTTGTACTAGTGAGTAAGCAGCTCCCTCCCTTGACTGGAGTTTTAGCCTAATAATATCAACAATCACTAACTGACAAATTATCTCCCTGAAAATTATCAAGAATATGAGATGGAATATAGGCCCTTCTTACTAGACTATAAAATCAAAGTTGGAAGGAATGGCATGGAGGGAAAATGTGCCCCCTTTCAGTCACATTTTTGTTAAATTTCACCTATGCCTCTCCCTTTTAAAGAGCACTTACTTTTAACTACTCTCATTCCTTTAAAAAGAAAAAAACTCAAAACTTACTTATTTTTCGTATACTTCTCCCATTTTTCCGTACTTTTGCTTTTTGCCCTGCCACCTTTATTTTAGGCAAGATATATAATCCAACTTTAACATTTTAATGATTTTTAAATATATAATAGAATACCTGACTATTTTCAAGATGCAAAGAAAAAACAAAGCATGGGCAATGTCATGATCTACCATGCTTCTGAAGTTCACATTTAAACCTTATTTTTGACTGTATTAACATATTACATTATTCCTTAACCTGACACATCCTATACTCTACAAGGAGTCTAGAACTAAGATTCCATACTGTTCAACAATGGCTTTCAAACTTGTTGAAACAGCAGAGTATCTTTTAATAATAGACTCACTGAAATACTAAAAACTTAAAATCCACTATCCATTTTGGAACATGAAAAATTATACCATGGTTCTTGCATGTAACTAACTAGATTCTTATAAATGCATAAAATAAGAAATCACATTTGAGGAATCTTACTAATATTTGCTGTGTTTTATTAACCATTAGAAAATATTTTGAAAAAAACTGATTTCACTTTAGCAGTGAAACAGCACACACTGG
The DNA here is from genome assembly GCF_036321535.1 of Camelus dromedarius. Classification (NCBI taxonomy): domain Eukaryota; kingdom Metazoa; phylum Chordata; class Mammalia; order Artiodactyla; family Camelidae; genus Camelus; species Camelus dromedarius. Next base: position 31,044,227 of record NC_087439.1, on the reverse strand, counting down.
AGCTGATCAAGGAATATTAATGCTTTTTGGTATTTAGGAATCATTCAAAGAAAAATTTGTAGTAAATTTTAAGAATACTGAAAATAAAATGCCTTAAATATACACTCATAATTACATAAACAAAGATTAGCAAACCGGTTTTTGCCCTCAAATATTTTTAAATATCTATCTATTGAACCACGATGTTTTTAAATTAAAATTTGTGCTTGCATCAAGCCATTTAAGTAAATGGTAATCATTTTGGTCACATTTTCTGCTATACTGTTCACCTTCCCAAGAACTTCATCCTACCAGGAAGTTAGTTCACACAAACATAAAAATATATAGTCAAGAAATGAGCTAATTCTGCCTCCTATAAACACGTATTTACACATCCCCCTTCTTACTCATACTTGTTCACTAAAAATGTATGTGCCCTTTTACTGTTAAGTATAAGTTGGGAAGTAAATGATAGACATACTTAAACCATAATTATAATTCTGTTTTTAAAATTCCTATTTTTTCGTTATTTCTCCAAGCTGCAATCCTCAGTTCAATGGTCCCAGAATTTCTTTTAAAACCATCCTCAGTATATAAATATCAAGCTTAAATCTCAAAATATCTATAATACAATGATAATGGATTTATTATAAAAAACACTAACTTTTATTGTGACTATTTGGCAGTCCACTTCTGAATATAGAGCTAACCAGACACAAGGATTAAACTTTCTATAAGTTGATGAAGAATGTGTGCCTTTTCAAGTAAAGGTTAGTTCCGAGTAAGTCTGAAACTAAGGCTCACTCATTCTATTCAGAGAACAAGTGAGACATTCTCATGGTTAAAAAGAGGAAACAAATATGGGAAAGTTAGGCACTAATACTAGTTGGTAAAATTTACAAATGTTTTAATTATATACACCCTATTATTTTAAACTGGGTTAAAATACACATTATTTTGAAAGAACAATTTCAAATTTCTTCCAAGTATGCTTTAGGTATAGTTGAAAAGAGCAGATAAACTCTAGACTTCTTATAATCCAAGTTATAATTAAAATATTCAAGGTAAATCCTCATTAAAAAGAAATGTAATGTGGCACGCTTTCTAGTGGCTGTTACCCTCTTCCAAACCAAAAAAAAAAAAAAAAAAAAAAGGGTTATGGGCATGAACAGCAAAGTTGTCATGTAACACTTTCTCAACTATAACTTTACTTGTTCTGCTTACTTTAGAAAATCATGTTTTAACTAAGAGTATTAACTAAGTACAAAACTATTTGTTGTTTTATTTGTAGATACAGAATCCTACAAACATCTGCGGCAAGCCCACAAAGCACTTCTATTGTCCATACTGATAGCTCAGTATTCAATATATACAAAATATTTCTATTAAACAAAACAAAGGTATTCACAAGAGGCTGCGGAAAAACTCATGCAATTAACGAAGACTGAAATTTATAAATTAAAAACTTAATCTATACATAATGTACAAATAATCGTGCATTTTAGATGAATGTTATGTCTCATAAGAGTGTTTTCACAGGCAAATGTTTCTGCACAAATATTTGCTAATGCAAATGAATGAATCTTAGTAAATTCTGCTTTTATATTTAACCCCCAAATTGAAACTTTTGCTATTTTTGAAGGTTGTCCAAATGAAGTTGACATCTACAAAAAAAGTTCCAATTCTTTTGCATCTCATTTAGGGTGTTTTACCAAGAGCAAATTTCTTAAACCTCAGGCATAGCAAATATAAATTTAGAAAAAGAAATGAAGTATAAACACCTATCAGTTCAGCAAAAAGTTCAAATAAAAATTTTCAATTTTACTGAGAACAAGCACTTACATAAAATGCTTCATTAGAATATACATAAGTGAAATAAAATGTATGCTTTTGTTCCTAGTTTTTGCTTTCACATTTCAGTAAGATAATTTAAATTTTTGGAAAAATTACACATAGCAACCAAGAAAACACATTATACAGGAAAAAAATGCTCTCACCAAAGTGAACTTACTGAATAAATCATTTGACTTTCAGAGTTTGAAATGTTACCAACTTCGCAATTGTTCAGTCTGAAATTGTGCTATATTACCAGAACTTATTTTATGAAATCAGTATATCAGTGATTTTTTTTTAAACTTAAATTTTCTCTTAGAATACTAAATAGAATTTTCGTGGGCTGGTGACCTCCAACGTGACTGCAAATTTTTGATTATAGAGTTTGCCATGCTACCAAGTTTCTCATGCATTTCAAATAATTGGCTTCCTGAGTAATTATGGAGATCTTCTGAATCCATTTGAAGAGCTAGTGCACTAATCTGTGCCAGAAGATTTTTTGACAGTGGACTCTCTAAAGCAACAGGATCAATTAAATCTAAAAGAAAGAGAGAAAAGGATAATTAAATCTTTCCAAATAAACCTTAAACTGTATCCATCTCCTTTTAAGTTAATAAAAAGTTTAAGTGCTTAGGTTTCACGTTGAGTGCAGGTTGCTCAAGAAAACAAGGCAACAGAAAAACTTCCGTAACTTACTCTGTGCCATTAAAGAAATCACTAAATCACTTCATTTTTATGTACAATGTAACTAGAACACAATGTTTTATATCCTCATTTGAGACCTTGAAAGAGTAAAAAGTGACAATTAGAGAAAAAGCAACTAGATATACTTGAAGACAAATCAGTTACTTTTTCATACACTTGGCAACTATCACACAAAAAATACTTGTTGAATTCATAGGGCATGGTCAAATTAAAACTAAAAGCATAATAACAAAACATCTCTTCAAAAGTCAGCTGATCTTATAAATTATCCTACTCTGCTAAAATATACCTGAGGCAAGTCTTTCTTCATCAAGAGAGAGAGATTTATTTTCCATTCCATTCATTGTTTTTTCGGAAATATCAAAAACTGGAATCTCTTCTAGTCCACGAGACTTCACCTTGATTATACATTCAAGCCAGCAAAAATAAGAACAAAAGTGACAGACTGAACGTTATTTTCAATAGGACTAACAGTACTAATACAGGAAAAGAATCTGACATACTATGTTCCACAGTCAATCACATGATTAGCTTAGGTAATATTGCTAAGAAATCATGTTCTACTAACAACTCAAAAAATAGCTTTACACAGCGTTTTTTCAAAGAGGTGATTAAGGAATTTATAATTTTTCCTACTGGACTCATCAAGAAATATAACCGTGGTAGGCAAGAAAAATTCATTCCCCAGGTTCAGAATATGGGAAAAGCAAATCTAAGGCAAAGATTTCCAAGGTTAACATACGGAATTCTTTTTAAAAAAGAATGTAATTTTCAAAGGTATTTCCAGGACTTATTATTACTGGATTGAGACAATACTAATTTCAGAATGTTAGAGTTACCATATGACCTAGCAATTCAACTCCTACATATACACCCAAGAGAAATAAAAATATATGTCCACACAAAAACTTGTATATGAATGTACCTAAAAGCATATTCATAACAGAAAAGGGTGTAAACAACCCTAATGTTCCTCAACCGGTAGACAACCAAAATGCTGTACAGCCATACCATACCAGGGGTTATTATTTAACCATAAAAATGAACAAGGTACTAATACATGTGAACCTTGAATATGCACAAAGAAGCCAGTCACATAAGACTACAGATTACATAACCTTCCTTTAATGAAATGTCTGCAATAGACAAAGCTAAACACAAAGATAAGTGGATTGTCTCAGGTGTAGAGATGCAAACCAACTGTTAATGAGTACAGGACTTTTTCCCAGGTAATAAAAAAAAAAGTTATAAAATTAGGTCTTGGTGAGGGTTATGTAACTTTGTGAATAAAAAAGAACATATAAAAATTTTTTAAAATAAATAAATTAATCTAATCCTCCCCCAATAGCTTAAAAAAATAAAAATAGTAAACAAACAAACAAAAAACCAAAACAAAGACCACTTAACTGAATGCTTTGGGTGGGTGAATTTTATGTATGTGGCTGTATAAAGCAGTTTAAATGCTTCATCTCTAAGACTGTAAATTACTAATAGTTTTTTTTTAAAGAATTGGTTAACAAATCTTTTTACATATCACAAATACATTAATACTAAAGCAAAAACTTTCAAGAATACAGAAGTCTTCAATATTGAGTTAGCAAACTCTAGTCTCATAAATTCTAATAGAATGTTGGTTTTCACCCTTTAAGCACCCTACTTTTCATTTATTCACAATTCTGCATACTATCAATGAACACAAAATGTGTATCTAAGTGGATTTCAAGAGAGTCTATAAATCCTTCTGAAATTATATACAAACTTTTCTATATTTTTACAGGAAAAAAGAATATTTGCTTTCATAAAAATCTTGAAAAACATCCATGACCCATAATGTTTATGTCTTAAAAGTTGATAGAAAGAATAAGTAAAAAGTAATGGTCATGATTGTGTTGAATATCAAAGTCAAACTACTGTTAACTACAAGTCTGCAAGATTTCTGTAAATGTTTAGGAATAGCAGCCATGAAACCAATCATCAATTCAGTAGAAATAAAAGAGATAAGGGGAAAGGAGAACAGAATGCAAAGAATAAAAAGATGTAATACAGAAGAACAGTATAAAATAAATGAGGAAACTCCTCTATGGAGTTATAAACCTTTTAAGTTACTCTTGACTGCAGGGGAAGGGAAGTTTTTAAGCAAGAATAGTTTAAATGCAAATTTCTGTAATTGTACTGCTTGATCATTTATTTGTACATGATTTGTAACTAACATCTCAGTTTTTACCTGCTGCTCATGATATAGTCTGAGAGCCTTTTTTACATTAGACACTTTAGGAGAACGTATAGGAAGAGTTTTTATTTCAGATGCTGTAAGAGTACTCAAATCACCAATTGTTTTTATATTCTTGGCTCTGATGAGTTGTCCCAGTCCTCTCGCCCTAAAGAGATGAAAGAAACAGGAGAAATGTCATTACATAGTTTCACATTTATTTGTGAGGGCCTATCCAGGTGAATTTCCTGATTTAAGCTCAATCATAACTGAATTTATATAGGCCAACCCAGCCCACTCTGGGGAGAGGCGTATGTACATTTAAGACAGAAATTGAATCTGATGTGTATGCCTGGTTTAAGTGATAGCACTGGAAATAGACTGAGCCTAACTTATTTCACTTACATTATGACATACTAGCTGTCTGACTTTGGTGGATTAGCCTTCATTATAAACACTTTATAAAGTGAAAATAATTATACTCCTTATTGTATTTATATTAGCATTAAAAAAGATAATGTATGCAAAACTTGGCAAATATTAAGCATACAATTATCTTAGCCATTACTATATTATGATAAATGCTTCTATTACTGCTCTATCTCAGCCATCTTCCCCAGCTAAATTTTCATTTATTTCTACTCTGAAGTGTGTGAATATATGTAAAATCAATTCTAAACATGAGAACCTTGATCATTTAAATATTCCTCTTAAATAAATGGCATCTTTAAGTATAAGCCAGGATCCTAACCGCTTACCACATGTTGGACGTAATCTGAGGTAAAATGATGTCAACCGGTGCCACACAGTTCATCAAGGCAGGGTAAATGCTTTCTGTTGGGCATGGCATATATTCCTTAGCCATCTCTACAATCTTAAAATAAATTTCAAAAGCTGTTAAACAGAGGTCACCTGACTAAATGTGAAAATATAAAGTTGCATGAAAACTAAAGCATTTCTTACTAAACACTTCTTTGAGCTCTTAAATTTAGGGCTACGTGATCCTGGGGACAGAAATCCTTTGGCTGAAGTGGTATTATGCTAGACAGAAGAAAGGAGAAAAAAAAAACTCAGAACCCTAGATAACTATAATTTTACAACTTTATTTTCACAACTTAAGACCACAGTAATTTCTTAAAATTTTCAGAAAATGTAATAGTAATACTGAATCAATTACTTGCTGCATCACTATTGCCTCTTAACACCTTTTCAATTCATGTCTGCTTACATGGTAAGCAGACAAAAGAACAATATATCCAAATGAATTTTTTTTTCAGACAAATTACCCAACCCAATTCTGTGTCTGTACGTGTATTATTTTAAAGCCTACAGCTCACCTTATACTGTGCAGTAGGTGAAGTTTTAACACTTTTTACCATGGGAGAACTATTTGAAGAATGGCACCTAACAGTAGAGCATCGTCTATCAATGTCATCTGCCAATCCTGCTTGGTATATTGGATCTGCAAAGGAGACACGGCGAACCTGAAAACATACGTCATGTTTTTACTTAACAAAATTAAGTTTTTAATAATAACACTGTAAACTCTCATTATAAGGTTAGCCAAAAACAGAACATGGGTTTAGAAGCTAAATTTATTTCATTAGAGGCCAACTGCACATAGCTGCAGCTTTTCCTAGTGACTGCTTTCACAGATATTACTCAAGACCAAGGATCATTCCAATTATCTATGTCCTAAACTGTTCCACATAATACAGCAACAAGGAGCTTGTGAAACAAGTACAGTAGGAGAAACTTAAAATTGCATATGACAGTTAAAATTCTATAATCAAATTCTACTAACCTTACAGGCTCACCATGAACTGTAAACAACAAGGTAAGCACGGAGAGACAGTACCAACTGGCCTCTAGTATATCTTATTAATCTCTGTTCTTAATTCTTTAAGGGTACCAGAGTCACAGCAACTGAGTGGCAATTTTTATCTTTCTTAGCCCAGCTTGAAGTCATTCTGGCCGATTCTAAACTCTCTGTTCACTCATTCAGCCATTTAAGTACATGACAAAGCATTTAAACCACTACATACAAATGACTCCTGATCTCGATTCCCCAGAGTGGGCAGATTCTGTACATATCTGCTATAGAAAACTAACAATGTACTATTGCCTAAATTAAAAATTAAATATGAGCTACTATCAAACAAAACATGACTAGTTAACTTGTATTAATCTAAAGAATACTGAAGACATCAAATGCATTCTATCTTCATAAACTTCTCAAGAACTTCTATGGCCTATTTAAACTTAAAGTTAAAAAAAAAAAAGTAAGAGCCTCAAAACAAAAGCAAAGCAAAACCAAACCAAAAAAAAAATCTCAAAAGGTGTTAAGTCTTCCTAAGGACTAATCTCTGAATTCTCAGTATAAGAATTTTCAGTATATTTTGGGGAAGTCTTCATAATGTGCTGGCTAAGGGCAAAATTAAGGGGCAGTGTAATTATATTTATATAAACAAGTTTATACACATAAACACATATATTCTACAGTAGATGGAAAGTTCAATTTCAAAATTAAGGAATGCCTGCATCATACCTTTCAAAACATTTACTTTACTAAGCAAAGGACAAATTGAGCTATGTAAGCACATGCAACTTTTCCTTTTTAAATTTTATTTATTCATCAAAATATGTGCAAGTCACAGGGCCAAGAGCTAAAGTAGATACATATATAATCCATATGTTTACAAACTAAAGGAGTTCTATTTTAGTGAAGATGGGGACATAAATAATTAGAAATGAAATCATATCCAGAAACTGATAAAGACACAACTTAAAGAGATTTTGTTCTCTTTTTAATTAGATGGTCTCAAAATAAGAGTTTAAATAAGTACTTAAATGTGAAACAATATAATGTCCTAGTACAAAGTAAGTGCTAAATTTTATCAGTCTCTAAATCTGTTTCCTCATATATTATGGCATGAAGAGCAGAAAGAAATCACCATTAGAGATTATCAATTCTGCAAAAGGTGAACAATGGTGATGGTTGTATAGAGAACTTTAGCTTAGTGTCCTGAAATAAAGGAATTTCAAGGGCTTCAGTTTCCTTTCTCAATACCTTTCCTTCTACGTGCACTTTCCCCTAGCCACCATGGTAAATATTCAAAAGGAGTGGTCATATAAGACCAATATTCTGTCAATCAGCAGGTGTCACCGTATGGCCAAAATATTCCAATTAAATATGGACTTATTAATACTGAGCCTCAATCCCTACCTTGTGAACAGGTGATGAGATCTCATCTTCTTGGGATCTTTTTAGTCCTCTCTTTAAAATGCTGGTGGATGGAGAAGCCAAAGGAGACCAGACACAGCGTCCTTGCATGCCACTAGGACTGTCATTTGCTGATGCGAGTAAAGGATCAAGATCCCCTAATTTTTGAGGAGATGTATTATTGTCTTCTGATATAAGTTCGGAGACAGCTGTTCCAGAAGTCAGAGGTTGTGCTGTTTCCTCCACTTTCTCTGAAGTATGATGATCTTCTTGTAAAACTCCATCATTTCCTGCTACCATTTGATTGTCATCTAATTTTGTTTCCTCAAATTCATTACATTCAGTATTTGTTTCAGTTTTATTAGAGTTAACGTTTCCTTCTTTAGTGCTCGTCTCAAGTGTGTCGGGAACAAAGTTATTGATTTCTACATATAACCTCTTCATCTCAGCTTCTACAGGCTCAGAGGCTTTGATAGTCAAGTCCTCGTCCTCTGCTTCACTGACATGGTCAGTTTCAGCAGTCACCTCGCCAATCACTGTTTCTGCACAACTTCCCATTTCAGCATTCATTTCTTCAGATGAGTCTGGATTAGATTCATTACCTCCTCTGTCTAGTTCCCCAACTGCTGTCTGTTCAGAAATCTCTATCTGAGCACTCAGTTTTACAGGTGTGCTATTATCAGAATGACCAATACCTGAATCCTCAGTTACTGCTTCTTCAGCTGCATCTGCTTCAGATTCATCCCTTCTTTCACTGTTTTCCTCAGTTAACTCTTTCTCTGAAATACCAGTTTTGACACTCTTTTGTTCAGAGACGCTAACTTCAGATTTATCACTTTCAACATCCAATTCCATAGCATCTACTTCTTCTGGATTCATTTCTGCTTTTACTTCACATGCATTTGCTTCAACATTAACAATATTCTCTATACTCGATTCCTTTTTTGAGACAGCCTCTGGCTTTTCTTCTTTGGTCTCCAAAGTAAAACATTCCAGTGAAGTATCTTTGGTATCATCTAAACATAGGCCACTAGTTTTACATTTTTTACTGGATGGCTCCTGACTTTCAAGAGATGTTGGTTCCTTAGAATTCCTATCACAAGTTTCTTTAAAATTTACCATTCCAGAAGGAAGAGAGTCTTGAATAGTATTTTCTTTCAGCTCAGTTTCAGACACAATTGGTGAATCATTAGTAGTATCATTCTCCTCCTTGAGATCTAAATGAAAATTCACAGTATGATGCTCATCTAAAAGTTTTACTTCGGAGTGCAGATCAGCTTTAGAAGTTTCTGAGATAGTTACAGGTGTTCGCACATCTGTCTTTTTTGTTTCACTGACCTTTACATCATAATTTTCTGTGTCCTTTAACCCAACTGACTTTTCCTGAGGCTGTGATTTTTCTCCACAGCAATCGCAACCCTTAGATCTCCTCACCCTCCTACTTCTCTTGTGTTGGCATTCAAGTGTTTGGAGAGTTTTTTCAGAAAGCAAAGAAATATCTGCTGTCCCTACTTTTGAAGATTCCCCCACACTATTTTCTACAGAATCGCGCTTATGCAATCTCTTATTGGCATTTCTAGTCCTTAGATTTGATTCTGGTACAGGAAGATTTAAAAAGGGACTTTCTGAATATCTGCTAGTTTTACTTTTTCCCTCGTAAGTATCTGCTACATCATCAGAAACTTGTAGTAAGTCTGAAGATGCTGTAGAATCTTGAAGAATTACAGTATTATTTTCATCTTTTTCACAGATCTGAGATTTTATGTCTGTGTCTACTTCAAAATTCACTTTATAATCATGTGTTTCATGTTCAACTTTTATACATTCTTGTTTTACCATTTTCTCTTCTGGATCTTCAATGTCAACACTGTCATTGCTTCTGTTTTTCCATTTTCCAGATCTCTTCTTTTTAGAACTCTCTTCTTTTGCCTCAGAACTATCAGATTCTGAGTTTTCAATGCTGGAAAGTAAACCCTGGGATGCTCTTCTTGTTTGGTATCGTGTTCGTCCCCTTACTGATTTCTCAGAGGATTTATCTGCAATGTCCTGGGCACCATCTCCCTCAGATTTAGTATTCTCAAGATCTGGCTTTCTTCTATTTTCATCAGTTTCAGAGTTAGTGCTGGTTTCCCCAAAAGTCTTCTCATGTAAATTATTTCCTTTCTCAATTAAATTTTCCTGTACAGTTTGTTCAGAAATCAGTTTTTGTTTAGGTAACAAATCATCTTTTACCTGCAGTGGACTTTTCTGAAGAGTCTTTTCTTCTTCCTTACGTCTTTCCCTTTTCTGATGATTATTTTCTTTATCTTGGCTATCAGTGGTTGGCTCTGTTGTTTCTGAACGTCGTCTTAAAGATCGTCTAAGGGTTTTTTGATTTGAAGTTATCTGAATGTGACTATCCTCATTTACTGTTTGATCTGCTGTTATTATGGCTGGGGGTGTATTTTCTTTGGACTCCAAATTTATTTCTAAGGCTTTCTCTTCTACAGTATTGTTTTCTAATAACACAGCATTTTCTACTGTTGGTTTAAGCATTATATCCTCACACTCCACTGTAGATTCAGAGAGATGAACCTGATTATCTAACACACATTCTGTTTGATTAAGCAAATCAGGTGGGTTATTTTCTAAGGCTACCATGCCATCAGCAGATTCCTGAGTACTTTTTGCCTGATCAGACTTCATTAAGGGCTTAGACTTTTTATTTCCTATTTGTTCAGCTTTACTTGACCTGCGGCCTGATCTCTTACTTCCATGCACTATTTTTTCAGAGTCAGATTTTGAAAGAGCCGTTTCTCTTTTCCTTGCTTTTGGTGGATTATCCGTTTTAGTCGTGCCTTCCTGGTTATTTTTCACTGTAACAGTTGATGCCATGTTATTCAAGGGGGATGGACTAAAAGGTCTATTTTCTGAACCATCAAACTTCTCCAAAGTAATAAAAGACTGCCTTCGACTTGTAGGCTGTGGGGGAGCTCCAGGAATAGTGGCATTAGAGCTACTGCTGACACCATAAGTATTTTCTGTACTAGGTGCACATTCGGTCGGCGTTTTCTTTGATGCAATTAAAGCTTTTTTTCTGGCATCATTATTACTGCTCAGTATTTCTGGATTGGTTTTCTCAATAGAACCACACTCATTACTCGAAAAGGAAGCCTTTTCAAGATGTTCATCCATACCACAGTTTTCCATGACAAGTTGAGGCATGACACTGTCACTTTCCTTTTGTTCTTCCTGCACAGAGATGGACATATACATATAGATTAACCAGCAAACAAGTCTGACATTCTGGGGAAATTTCTGTATAAAACTTCAGTAATTAAAAAGGTAATGTAACTTTCAGTATTTTGCAAATATCCCAAAGGTGGTAGGAGATGTCCATTAATTTGTGTTTCCAATTATAAGTATTCAATAAAGCTAAATATACTTAAACACACTGCACTCATACCCACATACACTGACTACAATTTTGTTAAAGTCTGCTAAGGAGAGTTAAGAGATTATACAAAAATCTTAGTATTAATATAAGTGACGTCATAATGGAAGGGTGAGTCTAAATACCCTGAAATACAAAATATCAAGTATACCTTAAGTACCATCTTGGAATCTTCCTTTGATTTTTCAGTTAAAGTAGGAATTTCCCTGAAATAAATAAGTGCATAAATTAGAGTACTGTTAATTTAAAAATTAGAAAACTAGTTACTTCAACAACTTCCATACTCACATAGATTCTTCCTGACTATACTGAGAAAATAAAGTATCTTGTGAAACATCCAAATTATTATACATGGCAGGAATATCACACCTGAAAAAGATTTTTTATATTAAACTTCAAAAACCTGATATTCCTACAATTAGAAATTAACCTTAGCACTTAAAATACAGTACAGTATACACAGCATCTTAGTTCTGAACACAAAATTATAGTTCACTGCATAAGATCTAAATGTAAATACATGACTGAAAGTGTGCTGTACACCAGAAACTGACACAACATTGTAAACTATAACTCAATAAAAAAAAATGTAAATACAGAATACTCAAATCAAGAGTACAAAGGAGTACAAACCTCTTTGTTTTGAATACTTCTTTCTGATGTTCAGTTAGTATTCTTTCTTTTGCTTCTTTTCCTTCTGGAGGTATAAACACAAAGTCAGTAGACTTTTCTTCTTCCAAAGGCATTTCACTCTTTGGTTTTGGAGTTGAAGAGTCTAGTGGCAACTGCAAATTTAAAAAATAAACGTGTATTTAAATTCCCAAATTATTTTTCAATATGTCAAGTCTCTCTTCTCACACTGATAGTTTTTGATAATAACTAGGAATTTAAAGTTCATATCCATAAAATATTCCTACTTAATAACAACTAATACAATGTCCCTCACTTTCATTCCGCCTCTATTAAAAACTCAGAAAATAAAAATTATTAAAAACTCAGAAAATAAAAATTATTATAGCTCTTTCAAAAGCAGGCAAATGTGTGCTTACGAAAAAACACAGGCAAATGTTTTTCAGGCCAACACACAAATGGTTTAGCAGGAGAGTACATCTGCAGCTCTGAAGCTGAAGCACAAACTAGTCAAACTAAGTTAAAAACTGCCAAAATAATATGCCCTCCATACCAGTAATATTGGTACTATGTTATTTTTATACATTTTTAGCAGATGTTTTTTCATTCTAATTTACAATTGCTACAAGACTGTGTCAAAGTTATTCTTTAAAATAACATTTTTCTTTCCTTTTGCCAGGGCCATGGTCTCAAGATTCTAGAATACTCCTTTATTGGAGATCCTGAAAAAATTATTGTCTGAAAATCAGTTAATTGGCTACTAGCGACTAGATATTTAGTTTCAGATTTGAGGTTAAAATGCAAATCTCACCTAGGCATTCTCTTTCAATTCAAGAACAAGTTATAAAATATTCTTTTACACTACCTATGTTATAGTTATTCATATCTAGTTTCATTCCATCTGCCTGGACTAACTATACTTAATGGATGCTAAGTATTATACAGACTTAACCTTACTAAGTAATCATCTCCCAAAGATTCTGTATTTCCACGCCATCCAGTTTTTCTAGGCCAAACTCTATTACTTCCCTACAATCCCATCTTTTATTTAGTCTTTCAGTTTTTTCTTCCAATTAAAAGTTTTATGTTCCCAAGCTTCCATACATTTTAATTTAAAAAGTTCTACTAAATACACTTTAGAAAAACATACTTTGGCAGGTAGTTTCACACTTTCTTTTGTACTCTTTGTTTGTGCCAAAAAGGAATCTCTTTTTCCACTTGATTTTCTTTCCATGCCACTTATTGTCATATTTAATTGTGAATTTTCTGTCTGTTTTTGTAAAAATAAAGCAATTTCATTAAGGGCAAATGCTCATTTTATTTCCTTTTCACATTTTGATTCCAGTGTAATGAACACTCATTTCAAAATTTTTTAATTATTCAAATCGACTAAGATCACATCAAAGAAAAGAAAGCCACTGTAATGTAGTAACAGCAAACAGATTTCCAAATTACACAGCAGTAGTTCTTTTGCATCATTTACTTTTACAAAATCTGAAAAAATTAGATATACTAAAATGAAATAAATTACTGGGCTCAAATACCCCTCTTATTACTGGAAATTTTTCTAAAAGAATATCAAAGCCATAAAACTTTAAACAATAAAACATGCTTGACAGAAAATATTAACTATCAGGTCCCAATACGGCTTTTTTCAGGCCAAATTACACTGAACGAGTCTCAACAAGTCTACATAATTAATGAAATTTTTATTTTATCCAAAAACTAAAACTAGAGTACTTAGCCAGCTGTTAACGCTTTTTGCCTTACATGGGTTCTTATTAAAAAAAAACAAAAAAACAGCTAGATTCCATTTGTTGTTAAATAGGGAAAAGTTGCCTAAGGATGTACTCTTATCTTTACTCCTTACTCTTCAGATAGTAATCAAGTATTACAAGGATGCGTTTTTCTGACAGAAGGAATGAGATTCAATGGAAAGAAATGAGAAAATGAAGGGTAGCTCTTGCTTAGAGATTGTTACATTAAGTAACCATGTATACTTGATTGATGGCCTAGATTTACCAGCCATCAATTTCCTAATATTCCTAGTTTACCTAAAGCAACATTTAACCATATACTTAAATAATTCCAACCTTTGCAAAAAAAATACACACAAGGTGCCAGTTAAAAAAAAAAAGACCATAAATGTATAAGAAACATTACGTACGTAAGACTCTATGGTAAAATTTACTGTCCTTAATTCATAAGTTTTCTAGACTAGACAACTAACTATATGGCCAACTCCTATGTTATAGAGCTCTTTTGTTCAGGTTTTACTTGTTTACCACTTCAATGAAACATTCTAGGTTTCTGTCCTTTTTAAATTTACACTGAAATCCAATAAACTACTCAAACATCATTCAAAAGAAAGAGCAACCAACCAACCAATCAACCAAAACCAAACAAACAAAAACTTACTGCATCTGAATATGGTCCACTGGATTCCTCCATAATCTCAACATTTTCCAAACCAGGCAACAGAAGCAGAAATTTTTGTTTGGCTTGTATTAGTATTGGTCTTCAAAAGAGTACACAAATACATACACCTTGAGTACTGGTAAGTACTGGTAACATGTTAACACACGTTAAGAGAACACTTTAATTATAACTTTAAAGTGTTAAAACACATCCCAGCTTAAAGACTGTTTCTTACTCTACGTACATAAAACTGGTAGAAATTGCAGACAATATTTGGATTTTTCACTGAACTCTTTGGTCTCCAAATTTTAATCTTTAAACTTTTCAAATTTTCCAAATTTTAATCATAGAAAATTTCAAGCAAAAGTAGACTGTTACATTAAGTAACCATGCATACTTGATTGTTGGCCTAGATTTACTAGCCATCAATTTCCTGCCCTTTGCATTGTTTCTGTTAAGGATAATTTGAAATTGCTTTTTATGTTCCTGACACTAAGGTTACTCTAAGGAGCAAAGGGTCAAATAATTTGTATTAATTACCACATAATCCAAATATTTCAACTGAGAAATCCTCTGCAATGATTCCTCATAAGGAAAATTTATGTTAATACCAAAAATGCTAATTTATATAATCAGAACAAAATAACTATATAAAGTTTTATTATTAACATACTTTAACTCCTCAGGGTAGTTCAACATTGTCACTTTAGCAAATGTGGCATTCCAGAACTGAGCACTTTGTTTTCGAATCTGTTTATTCTTGTGTGAAAATATTACGCATAATAATGGCGAGATCTGTTCAAGAAGTTCACTGTCATAAGCTCCAGTGCAGCTGAAGTGTAGATAAGAAATAATTTCTCCCAGCAGCTTTTCTAACTAAGAAAAAGGAAAAGTTTATTGGAACTCTGGAAATGTTACTTCTCAAACAGAAAAAAATAAAAGCACAAAGCATACTAAATTAACTCACAGAACATGTTATTTGAATTTTAAAAATTCAAATGGTTTTTTAAAAGCTCCCATCACCTTCAGTACATATCCATCTTTATAAGATGGCAAGAATGCACTTTGATTATCAAGCCTAAATTCAAGTTTATGTTCCATTAATGGAAAAAATTCTGTTTTCATGTAAATTATACAAAATTAATAACTGCCTAGAGAAATTTTACTTTCAAAGCTTTGTAACCAATCACTCATATATAAAAGGGATAAGACAGGAGGAAGTGAGTTATATGAGTTTAAAAGCAATATTATTAAATCTGTCTTTAAAAAATAATCATTTGATTATATCCATGTCTTGTTACTAAAAGTCCATAAAACTAAAGTATTGAAATAACCCTTTAAAAAATCAAAATTACTTTTAAGGAAGACAATTATTTAAGTCCTAATATTTTTCATCATGAAAGTATGTTTTATGGACAATGTCTATTTTTACCTTGTTGTTCATACAACTATACACTTTAGGAACTTCATCGAGCCTGGGAAGAAAAACACAGAGTACCATTCATATTTTAGAACATTAAACTTAAGACACTGTAACGCAACCAAAAAAAATGAGACGTATAGTGATATAAACAGGTACCCCAAGATTTAACACAAAATGTCAAACTGCAAACATTAAGCATGAAACAAACCTGTCTTTAAAATAGGAGTTAAATAAAAACACCTGGAATAGACCTAAAAGTACTAATACTAGTCATTTGTTTTTACCTTTTTTAAAAAAGCACCTATTATTTTTGATTACGCTTAAGGACTAAAATAGACTTGCAAAATCTTAATGAATCTGGGGTTCTAATTTGTACTTTATAAAATCTGGTCCTAAAACTTTCTCTGTGAATTTAGAAAAGATACTCTATTATGACTGAACCAAACAAGCTTAGCTATAAAGAACACTGATGAATCCTAAAAAAGCTTTTTTTTTTTTTTTTAAAGTATGCTATTTGGGATTTTTTCCAGGTTTTTTAAGGCACAGCTTGCTTCGATTCAAATATAAAAAGTAATGTATATTAATACAAACTTTTGGAGGGTAATTTAGAAATTTAAATGTGCATACCCTTTGAACAATTTCAATTTTAGGGCCTTGTTCTGCAGAAATAGTGGCAAATGTGGACAATGATTAATGTACAAATACGTTCAACTGTGATATTGTTAATTATGAGGGGAAAGACTGGAAAACATACATGTCCACCATCAGAAAATCAGGTAAAAAAGTTTCATGGAATCCTATGCAGACATTAAAAACAATGAGATTTCTTAGATGTATGATGAAAGACGCATATAATATATTCAATGCACATCATACATTTAACTGCAAAGTAGTGTGTCAAGTCATAAACATCATACATTTAATAGATACTCGTTTTCTATTAACAATTCTGAAAAGACATGCACTAAATTGAAAAGAGGGTTGAAATAAGCATGCAAAATAAAGGGACTTCCAAATTCTACATCACATCTACGTATTATTTGAGCTATCTTTTTAACAAAAGCATGACTTCATATACTACCACCCTCTCCACTAAATTGTAAAGATTAATCTGTAACAACAAAGCCAATAGGAAAACAACAAGAGTTGCCTGCCTAAATCTAGGCATATAGGTTTAATTCAAAGCTATTAAGCCCAAAATACTTACTTTGAGTTTTTATACAGTAACGCCAGAGGTCTTGTTAAAGTTGCAAATATTTTTCGGATCATAGAAGGTAAAGAAACATGTCCAAGTACACTGGAAAGAATGCTGATGATGGAGTTGCCGATAGCGAGGAGAGTATCAGAATGTACTTCCTTGAGGCTCAGAGTATGGAAAGAATCGATCACTCTCACAATAAGTTTAAATAAAGAAGCCAATTTCCCTAGGGGCTCCTTCTTCTTTTTGGACCAATCTGAAGGTCTCTGCGGTGCTAAGATAAAATTGAATTTTTTAAAAATTCAAGTGCTTTGAAAAGTGTCACTGTTCATCTTTACAATTTATACCTCACATTTACATGACAGATACACGTAATGCATGTTGTTTCTGTAGAGAGATACCAATAAATCTTAAAATTAATGGATAAACGTCACTACAGCCTTACCTGTAAAACAGAATCAGAGATAAAGGAAAACTGGCAGATCTAGAACAAGAATTCCAGAAAAATAAAGTCTATTTTCTCTAAGGAATTTTTAAACATATTAGAATTTTTATCTTAGTCTTGGAATTTCAACAACTAATTTGTAAGAAAGTACTAAATTATATAAGATATGCTCCAAAATTAAAATTTAATTAAACTCCATTTTAAAAGTAAGAGGCAAAATTCCCTTAGAAATTATGGCTTCCTAGCTCATAGACTACACTGAACCCTACAAATTAACATTGAACAAGTCAGAGATCCAAATCCTCAGAAAGAACACAGGAAAAAAAAAGGCCTAATTTAAAGAAAAAGGTGTATCTCTCCAACTTTCCTTTGCACTCGTCTTAGACCCCATCTCTCCAGCAATAATCCCATTATGTCTGGTCGAGAAAATCGTACGTTTCCCAAAATCATCTTTGTTTCCCTCAGATAAGTCACTCTTTTAAGATACCTCAAATTCAAGAGAAAATGGTAATTCAGTGCTTCTTAATTAAAAGTATCACGTGGTGAATGAAAAATGAGTGTTGTTACTAAAAGGAAGTCAAAATCTTCCCTAGAATCAGTTTCCCAGACATGAATAATGTAAGTTGGAAAGACTACCCAGAAATTCTTGGCCAGGACACTGAGGCTGAGAAGACAGTCCATGAGTCAGGTGAGTTGGTTGCATACAAGAGACCGTGATCAAACAGTAAATATATTGAGGGTAATGGGGACCAGGTTTCTCACTATTAAAGATAGGTATATACAGAAAAAGGGTAAGACTAGAATAAACTGTTTTTTTCTTTTTAAAAAATTTTTATTTATTTTGGTTTTTTTTTTGAGGGTGGAGGTAATTAGGTTTGTTTGTTTATTTAGTTTTAGAGGAGGTACTGGGGATTAAACCCAGGACCTTGTGCATACTAAGCTTGTGCTCTAGTGCTTGAGCTGTATCCTCACCCCAGAATAAACTTTGTGATACTAGAAGATCACTGAAAGTAAATCTAAAGAAACAGATAACCGTGTAGTTCACAAGCACACCAATATCTCCCACTCCTGTCCGCTCAGAGGATCCAGAAGCAGTGACACCTTAGTAGCAATGAACAGATCTTAGTTTCTAAATGCCATTCTGAGCTAGAAGGAACCACATTCTGTGGAGATACAGTTGGTTCCAGGCTGAGGCAGGGAAAGTATCGTATGAGCCTAAACATCGTAAGTCAAACTTGTCAAAGAATAATGGAAACATATGAGAAGGTCATAGAAGTCAACATAAACATTAAATAATAATAGTAATAAATAACTTATTGAATAACAGAAATCCATGTTGATAAAAACAAAACAGGTAGGGGACAGAGGAAGCCATACCTTGCATTAGGACTTCACCTGCACCTGGAAGAGACTGGTGCTTTAGTAGTGGCTCGATAAATAATTGTAGAATGATTATGGGAATACAATGAGTAAGTAATTAAAACAAGATGAGTTTTATAATTAATATAATTAAAGACACAGGAGATAAACTCCCTGATACAAACTAATGTAATTAAACTATAAACTATCACTTTGGGAAACATACTGTTTCAAGCATAAAGTATCAACGGATGTAGAACGTCAGTGAAAATATGTTGGGGAACAGGACAGTTATATAGCCTCAAAGTATCTGTCACAAAACATTAATTTATTAATTATAAATATTTAGTAATTTACGTTAAAGTGGAAAACCTGGCAGACATCATCTTAACCAAATAATAAATGTTAACATCAGTAATGGGACAAAATGAGTTGTATGCCTATTGACATAATACACTAAAAAAAAAAGCATTATTTCTGTAGTATCCCCATGAAGAAAGGAAATCTCAACCCAATCTAGAGAAAATACTGACAAACCCCAATTGAGAGACTCTCAAAAAGTAACTTTGCCTTTACTCTTCACCTTTAGGTCATGAAAGACAAGACCTGGGAAATGGTCCAGGTCAAAGACTTGCCTACAGTACACTTTGAAACTGTTTAGAAGGATGGGGGAAGAATAAATGGGAGTGGGAGATGAAAATAAGACAAATGCAATCAACTGATACACAGGAATCTGAGTAAAGCATGATGTTGCTTGGTATCTGCATATAATTTTTGCAATGTTTCTCTAAAACAAATTATTACAAAATAAAAGTTATCAAAAAACTCCCAAAATGATCCTGATGTGTATTCATTAATAACAATTTTCTTTCAACTGTTTAATTTTTATTTCCTCTCCTTTTCAACTTCTGCTGGCAGATTTTAGAACTCTCCCCTAGTTTCCATAAATTAAACAGCAAGAATACCTCTCGCAAGACAAGGAGTGAAGACGAAAGATACCTCTAATTATGGTTTTAAGGATCATGGACAGACTGGATATTCAGTTTATTATATTTTTCAGAAGTAACAAAATAAGTAAAATTATGTCAACATGGGGCTCAACATCTTGGCCTAATCAAACTTCAGTAGCTTAAAAAATAATTCCTTGTACCATTTGTTATATAACTTTTTTATAGTTAAGATATTTAGAGATAATTTTTCTGACACACTGAGGTAATCAGATTAAGTCTTGCTCAGCCTGAGATGGGGTTAAGATTAAAAAATTTAAGCACATCTACAATCTGTTTCTGTGGCACTGAGGCTGAGATGCTCTGACCTGTAATACAGTTTAGGCACCTAACATGTTTCTCTGTATTACTATTTAGCAAAACCTGAAACACCACCCCCTCACCAAAACAAAAACAAAACAAAAAAACTAAAAATATTTTCTAGAAATCTTTACACTAATTCACCAAAGATAGATCTTACTAAAGAAAACTGAGTATGTTCCTAATTTTTAAATAAGAAAAGTAGTATCTTTAAACATCAACACTTTTCATTATTAGAAAGTTATTTCCTATATAGTATGAACATATATAATCACTGGTAGAAATATATAACTTCAAAGCATCAAATAGTAGATTAAAATAGCTCAGTATTTATTACAATATGATTTAGAATTAATCAAGGCATATAGTTTTAAAATAAGACTTGTTACAATTTCAACTGTCTAATTTTAACTAAAATGGTAAAAATTGGGTTAAATTTTCAGAATCATTTTAAATTTCCTATAAAACCATAACCAATTAACTGCTGTCAAGATTTTCTATTCAACCTAATGTCAACCCAGTGATTACTTCAAATTAGGCTACCAAATAAGAATATTTTAACAAATGTCAAAGTTTTTTGTCCAGATAATCCCTTGTACCAGATGGAGTAGGTAAAATTACTTCTATTATTAGGCAAGCTCTATACAGGATAATATTTGTCTCCGCATTATAAATAGGAGTTAAAACACTTCGTGTGTGTGTGTGTGTGTGTGTGTGTGTGTGTGTGTGTGTGTGTCACTGTGTGAGAGAGAGGGAAAGAGAGCAAGCATGTGAGCTCCTAGCATAACTGACGAGGTTACACAACATCAAAAGTAGGTAAAATTAGGTGGGAAAAGCTATTAGGATTTGCCTTAACAACAGTTCAGACAGCCATACTTAATTGTGAAACACTCGGTGAAAAATTAAAGAAAATACTTACATTTAATTTTGGGCTGATATTTAACATTATATGGTGAAAAGTCAACGCAATCAACCATTACAGTAATAATATGAGTGATCCTATCCAAGAACAACAAATTCTAGGAAAGAATAGTTACATATTATGTTAGAACCTATTAACTACTAAGAGAGTTTATAAAAATTGCAAGCATGAACAAAAATCTGACTTTAACTCCCACATATAACATACAATACACATGTCATAGCTTATGCCATTTAAGTTACATTAAGTATAAGATTATGAATATTTCCCAGTTAACTGCCATGTGCCAAGTACTATACCTTTTGTGGTATAGTACACACAGGGAAAATAATTCAGCTTTAAGAGCTATAAAACTAATACACTGAGAATAGAAGAGTTAGGTGCATAATTAGATTCTTTATCAAATTCCTCTTCAAAATTACTTAAGTGTTCACTAAATCCAGCAAAAACGAAACAAAAAAAATGAAAAAGTTGCTAAGCTCCCTTATATTCTTTCGTCCTTCCTCTTCCCTCCTCAAATCTAACTGAAATAAAACTAAACCCATAGAAGCACCTGAGATTTTTCTGGAAAATTTTTTTTAAAGTCAGGGCAGGAGACTAAAAACAGAACAAAGGAAATCCCAGCACCATGAGCCAAAGAACACCTCAAAAACAATGAGCTTTCCTAGAAGAAACCGAGTAACAAAAGACACAGTGAGAGCTCTGAGAAAAAGATCTGATGATTATTTAAAAAATTAAATGGATAATTAAAATACTGAAATTAAAGAAGAGTTGCTCTTCCTTCATTCTCCATTACCTTTCCATTTGTCCAACTCACTGGACTAATTCACATCTGCCAAAGAAGACCACTCCCAGTGGGTGCTAAAAGCCAAAAGGAGGAAGGGGGTGCCCCTAGTTAACCTACAAAAACCCCAGGGAAGGTTATCAGATAATAACCACAACATTCACAAAGAGAAGATGTTAAAGTTCCAGGTACTTCCTTCTTGTTCACAATTTTAAGGCAAAGCTTGCCTGTAATTACAATTTGCTATCAAAGCCAGAAAACCAGAGGTTCTCTCCTGGGTTAGGAAACACACTGCAGCTATCAATACTGTTCAATATTAACGTTTATTGACAAATATGAAAAAGCTGTGCTAAATACCAACAGAACTAATACATGAGGAAACAGTAACAGAAACAGAAGAAACTAATATCCTCAAAAGTAAGAGGAAATAATTATATCCACTTAAAAACATTAAATGTAAAAATAAAACTATTGTAAGATACCTCAGCACTTAAACAGGAAGGAATGGAAACAGAAATATTAAGCTCCCAGAAAGCAGTACTGAAAATAAAACAAAACAGAAAGATATAGAGAAAGTAAGGGATACAAAAGATGGCACCCGAAGATCTAGAAACTACCTAAAACAGACCAAGGAGGACCACCAAAGCAAGGCACTTTTCCTGAGATGAAGGCACAGCTCTTCAGATTGAAAGAGCCCATCAAGTACTTAGAATAATTTAAAAGGACGCCCCAAGACACACGCTGGTGAAGTCTAAATTCCAAAGACAAGACAAAAACTCTAAAACTTTACAAACCAAAAAAGAGATTAGTAAGGAAAAAAATAAAAAAAGATTAGTATCAAATGATGCATTTGCAACAGTAGCAATAATAAAAGAATAATCTTAGATGCATGTTTTGTAGAAAATGAAAAATGTACTATAGAAACTAGAACAAATGAACAATAACTTTTCAAAACTCTGTGATACAAATTTTCTGGAACCTACAAATGGTAACTAATTTATTACATATTGGACAAGGAGCTATCAGTCATATACATGTAAATTTACTATCGCCACAACACAAAAAGTGGACAATGAGGAACTCCAATCTCACCCATGAATATATATGCAAAAAACCTTAAAACACTTATCTGCAATTTTTTTAAAAGAATTTCACTGTGACCAAGAAGGGTATCCCAAAGACACAAGATTGGTTCAATATATGGAAATGTACATTAACAACAGCTTTTATATACTTCAACAGCAACCAAGAATGGACAGGGAGGAGACCATTTATAAAACCTGAAAACAGCTCTAAAATTCTTAGAATCAAGAAAGCTAGGTTAAGTTTAGAAAAACTAAAAATAAAAATTCCTGAATGGAAAACTCAATGTTATAAAGATGTACATTTTTTTTCCGAATCAATCTATGAGTTCAATATAACCAACCAATGCCAAAATCTTAACAGGGTATTTAAGAAAACTTGACAGATTCTAAATTTCTTCCAGAGGAGAGCAAATATGTAAGCCTACCCAAGACAATATTTTAAAGGTGAAAACCGAGGGTCAAGCTTCTCCCTAGCAATTACAAAAACATTCAAAAAATTCATTGTCTTTGTGCCAGATAAAAGCTAGGGTTATTATACATCAGCAAGACAGGTCTCTAACCTCATGGACTGTGGGTAAAGTACCATAATGAAGTACACAAAAGATTTTAAGGTAAGTGCCAAAAAGGAAGTAACAAAGTGCTAGGATAAAATTAACTAAACTAAGTAAATAACATTTTTTGAAGAAGGAAGCACAAGCCTCATGAGCAGCTGTAAGCAGTTCAGATTTTTATTCCAAATGCAAAAGAAAGCTAAGAAGTATTTTAAGAAGAGTGACAAGATCTGATTTGCATTTTTAAAGTCACTCTGACACATACTATAGTATAAAAAGGCTATAATCAGAATTATGCCAATGTTTTTAAAAAGAGAATATTATAAGTGAATTAAAAAAACCTGAAAAGATGGATTTCTAACTCCTGAAAGACACCTCTACTCTTCTCTACAGGGGTAACTATTACCAAAAGCTAGAAATTTATCTTTTCAGATGAAAAAAAGACTGCTTCAGAGTAATAAATTACAATAAATTTCAACTGGCAAGAAGCTGTATTCAAGTACATATGTAAATATCAATATGTAACTTAAGGTTAAATGCAAAGAAAGAGGTCTATTCTATCCACCAAACTGTTAACAGCAGTTGTTCTTTATAGACTAAAGATGTATAAAGGGACCTACATTTTGAAGTCTAAAGCCAGTCCTTTAGAAGTCTGTAAAGATCTAATAGATATGACAAAGCAAGGTCCAGGACAGCAAGGTCCTTATATCGTTAACCTAGAAGAGCACAGGCACAAGGAGATACACAGCAGTGCAGTCAAAGCACATCACTGTTAAATGGTCCTGATATACGGACCTTAGAGTCCAAAGACACAAAACTGTTTCACAAAGCTGCTACTTGTTTTATGTATTAACTTCATTACTTATAAACTGAAAGTATTAGTAAATGATTGTTCACAAATGTTATCTGTATTTACTTGAAAAGAATCCTTTAAATGCGAAAAAGGTATCAGGATAAACTCACTGAAAAGCCTTCCTCTTCCAAACTGGACATTATCTTGGAAGAAAGTTCCTCACAACATAAATTCTCTTCTGCTGTTGCCACCAAAGCTGCACAGCGGGCAAATGTTCTATATAATTCTGACCAAGTTTTAAGTAAGGTCTTCATGGTGGCCTAATAATAAAAAAGAAATTTAGAAAATGTGTATCTACATATCAAACACCTAACAGAATACATCCTTAACGTTTTAGAAACATAGTAACATTTAAGGTGTCAAAGAGACAAGAAAAGAGTAATGAGTTTGCCCACCCCACTGAAGAATCTTAGTATTGCCACAACACCAGTAATTATCAAAGGTCAAGAGGAACTTCTTTCTTCTTTCAACAGTTTCCTTTCCCCTAAACTGATTAAAAGTCATAAGGAAGTTTTGTTTTAGGAAAAATTACCATAGGAGTTCATTATAAAGGGTGACATAATATTTTAAGAAAAATACAAGTTCCTCAAGTAAAAATTTGCCTTACCGCTGGAAATTTTTGTGCTGAAAAAATATGGTTTACTGGTAAAGTCAATGCACCATAGATAGCACTAAAATTATGCTCTAAGGCATCACCTTGATTCACCTCATTGGTCTGAAACAAGAAAAATAATGAAGTCAGACAAATTACCATTTAATTCTGGGCCAAAACAGTAATATCTTACTATGCATACTGAGTAGAATTGTGTCCCCAATGCTGACATGTTCAACAGATAGTGAACCCCTAACCTCTGTAACCTTTGGAAATAGGGTCTTTGTAGATATAATCAAGTAAAAATGATGTCATGCTGGTTTAGGGTGAGCCCTAATCCAGTAACTGGTGTCCTTGTAAGAAAAGGGGAAGTTGGATAGACAGGGAAGATATGGGGAATAATGCCATGTGAAGACGGAACTGAGACTGGAGTGATGCATCCACAAGGTAAGGAACATCAAGAATTGTTAGAAGCTAAGAGAGGCAGAGAACACATTCTCCTTCAGGATTCCAGAAGAAACCAACCCTGTCAACACCTAGATTTTGAATTTCTGGCCTCAAGAGCTACTAAAGAATAAATTCCTGTTTCTAGCCACCAGTTTGTGGTAATTTTTTACAGCAACCCTGGGAAACAACGAACTGTGTTTAAGTCCTAAAATTAAGAATCCCAGGGATGACCCCAAAATCTTTTAGTATACATAAAAGGTAGCATTCAAGCAAGGGCTGATAAAAAGGGACTCTACCATCCTTCAAACAGGGAGAAACTATCTAGGAACGTCAATTTTTTTCTTCCGTTAAGAATATGTTTAATGTGGTGTTGGCTTGACTAGCCAAAATACAGGCTATATTGCACAATCATGTAATAAATTCCTTGGAGCCTTCACTCCAGTTGAGAGTTACAGCAGAATATTTCATAAAGAATAATTCCATTTAAAGATTAATAAAGCAGCTGATGAACTATAAATAGTGACAAAACTTGAGCCCCGCACCCTGACAATACTGCCACTTTTATAAGTATTTAAATGTAAGGGTTAGTCAACTCTGAACAATTAATGATTTAGGAACTACTATATGGCTTTGAAGTAATCACCAATGTGACTCAGCCATGGAATCCTAAGAATATACAGTCTAGTCAAGATGCCCATGTTATTCCCCACAATACAAATACTGAAAGAATATAGGATATAAACGGGAATCTGTATATATCATATGTGAGCCTTCTGTCATTCTAATCACTATTGGAGAATATGGATTGTTTAGCCCCCACTAAGTTACACTTTCTTAAACAACAAGGCAGAAATACAGTGAAGAGAAATCAACTCATCTAAAGAGTAGAAAATTAACCAATCCCACAGAAAAAAAAAAACTAATGCCTTCCATTCAAATGCAAACTTCTATTCAAATACCCCTGCTGCTCTAACAAGGAAAAAAAAGGAAGATATTTAAATCTGGAGGGACACATGCAGTTGACTTACATCATACCTGATTAATCAATTCAGTTAATGGAGTGACTATAATATTCCACATTCTCCAAAGATACTCCTTGTTTTCCAACTGCTTTGCATTTTGATTAATAACATTTAAGACAGAATCACTGAAAGCTAGTGGTGAAGTTGGACCAGAAAGAACACAGCGTACAAGTGTTTCCAGGTTGAGAAAAAACCTAAGGGAAAAAATTTGAACTATGCATTAACTGTATTTCCTACCGAAATACATTATACTATAACAAAATTATAAAAATAACTTACAAAAAAAAAATGAATCCTCTTATTTTAATTTTTAGAAAATTTATAATAGAGCATGTAACTCAAATATATCATCACATAAGTAACCTTCTAAGATAAACATATTTTATTTAAAATTACCTTTCATCTTCTACACCATTTTCCAAGAGTTTATTATTGAAAATTAACTGAATTAAGAACAAAGCAGGAGTTCCCTGAAGAAAGATGGGAGATTAAAATCAATCTTGTTACAAAGAGTACAATCTTCTTATTACACTTACTTTCTATAATTGATTATATGAAACACAACCCTTTTAAGTTTGAGAAATGTAACTCTGGAAATTACTTGGGATATGACAAAAATGACAGCAAATATACTTCTACAAACTGCACACAAAAATCAAGTCCTTTATATTTTAGTAATAGCTAACGCATCTGCATGAGCAACTGAATAGTGAGGGATTCCAGATTAAAAAAGAACATGAACTTAAACTTGCTGGATCAGCAATACCTACATTCTGCAGATGTTAAATATATTTCACTGTAATTAAACCAATGTTACTAAGCTTCCAAAATTTCTAACAGTAACCAGCACTATTATATAAAGGCAAATAGAAAACTTTCCTTCTAGAATCCTTCATTTAATCCAAGAAAATTGTTCAAATAATCGCGCCATATTTAATTTTTCACACTAATCTATCACAAGCGTACCTTGTTTTACTGTGCTTCGCAATACTGCATTTTTTACATACTAAAGGTTTGTGGCAACCCTGAGTTGACCCATTCTTCCAACAGCATTTGTTCACTTCATGTCTCTGACATATTTTGGTAATTCTTGAAATATTTCAAACTTTTTCATTATTAATATATTTGTTATAGTGATCTATGATCAGTGATCTCTTATGTTACTATTATAATTGTTTCAGGACATACTCATATAAGGTGGCAAACTTAATAAATATTGTGTCTGGACTGCTCCACCAACCAGCCATTCCCCCCGTCTCTCTCCTTCTCTGGCCTCCCCATTCCCTGAGACACAACAATATTGAAATTAGACTAGTTAATAACCCTACAATGACCTCTGAGTGTTCAAGTGAAAGGAAGAGTTACACATCTCTCACTTTCAATTAAAAGCTAGAAATGATTAAGCTTTGAAAGCATGTCAAAAGTCAAGAAAGGTCAAAAGTTAGGCCTCTGGAACCACTTTGCAAAGTAATTTTTAATTAAGGTATGTAAATAGTTCTTTTTTAGACATAATGTTATTTATTGCACACTTTAATAGACTAAAGTACTGTGTAAACATTAACTTTTAGATGCACTGGGAAACCAAAAATTTCATGCGACTTGCTTTCTTGTGATATTTGTTTTCTTGTGGTGGTCTGTAACCAAAGCTGCAATTATCTCTATGGTATGTGTGCACCTTGTCTATCATTTTTTTCCTTTAATCAGCATATTCAACTTTCATTCTTGGAATTCTGCAATCTAAGTTTCACTGTCTTAAGAAAAAAAAAATCATGGAACTTTTTGTTAGCTAATGTTAATCATATCATTACATTTAAGATACTTGCATTAAGAATATCCATATTAGCAACCTGATATGCTGGAGAACCTAATACTTTCTGAGGAAGTCCTTTAATTGTAATTTCCATGAGGACCTAAGAAAGATAAAAAGTTTTACTGTACATTAGCCATAGAAGTTATACCTTATTTAGTAAAAATCTAATAGTTAACTATATTTGGAAATTTTATTGTTAAGAAACATTCACTCATTAATATACATACATTCTCATTAATTTTAAAAGTTCAAACACAGAAATACAAGAAATGAAATGACAAAGTCCTTTCTTATCTCCAGGGATAATCAATGCTATCAGTTTGGAGTTAATTTTTTTAGACCTAAATTTCCATATACGTAAGTACACAGAGAAACATACCTTCCTAGTCTGGCCATCATATATACATTTTTATATCATTAATGATATACTGTGAGATACTCTGGAACCGACCTCCTTCATTTGTGTAATGGAGTTTTCACATCAGTCTATGTAGACACATTCTTATTTGATACACAGATATGCACAGTTTTTTCAAATACGTTTAAAATTAATGGGCCTTGAGGCTATTTCTACTTTTTATACTACCGAAAAAAAATTTGCAGTGAATTATGTACTCACTAGTAGCAGAAGCAAGTATTTCAAAGGATTGCTAACTAGAAGCTGAGTCTAAGATACATCTCTCAAACATGACAGAGCCTACTAAACTGTCTTCAAATATTACCCACACTAGTATTAACCTGAGCTCTGTAACTTAAGTGACATAACTACATGACAAAAATAATTATGTTTAGTGAAAATGTGCTTTCACATATTCTCATTTGAAGCAGACTCTAATAACAATAATTAGCATTTGTTGACTCATTTATTTTGTTCCAGCCCCACACTGCTCTGCATTTATCAACTCATTTAATTATGAACTACCACATCTCCTCCTTCCAGAGAGGCGAGAGAGTAGATGAAGTGCTCAAGTTAACTCAGTTAATAGCTGGGCTGAGGCTCAGTCTGTACCAGAGCCCCTGCTATTAACCACTATGTTCTACTGCCAAAGTAGACATCCTTGTCACTGCATATAAAGGAAACAGACTCAATCTATGTCAGGGTATACTTTTTTCCATCTGTAGCTTATTTGGGGAGACTCACTATTACAAAAAGTATATACAATTTGGTTTTTCCTTCTCTACCATATAGGATAAAACAGGTGCTTAATACCAAAGTTCTTATATTGGTTAAAGAGAGCAGATTTTAAAAAAGCTCTGTAAGATTATCACTAGATATTTTTTAAAATGTACAAACTAACAATTGGTGGAGCTCAGCAATTCTGACATAAAATTAGTGCTCATCTGAGTTTCTTCGATTAAAGTTTTCATGACCTTTATCCCATTTTCTCAGTATGGCTTATTCTTTTTCTTATCACACTGGAAGATTATTGTAGTTGCCATTATATTCATCTGCTAAGAAGTGTCAAATGACTCTAGCGTCATTTGAATATAACTTATTACAAGGCTAAACTGATGATAAATACTTGATATAAAATATCTTTCCAAATCCCAATCTGTACAAGTAGCTTCAACATAAAATTCAATTTTAGAATATGGTTTTAAAATTCCAGCATATACGTATTACACTTACCAGTGTTTTTGACACAGGAAATACTTCTGATTTCACCACGCTTTCCAAAGATTTCAGTAAGAGGGTCAAAACTTCAGAACCTGGTCTCTCTTTTTTGTTACCTATCAAAAAGAGAAAGGAGTGGTATAGTTCTAAACATGTTAGGTATTTTTAGGTGTAAAAATTAACAGAGAGCTATTAAAAAGTAATTTTTTACTAAATCTTCAAAGTGTTTTGTTTAAAAGACTGGAAGATATGACATTTCAAAAAGTGATTTTAAAATACACTTCATATATGAAAGCCAAACAATTCATCGAGTGCTATAAAAAACTCATTTGATCATTATAGTGCTTACCTGATTCAATAACTGACTTCACCAAGCTAATCAGCTCCTTCCAAATAGCAATGATAACTGCATCTGTCAGGCAAAACTTAAGTACTTTAGAATAAAGTAGATATGGCTAAAAATGCCCCTCTTTCATCCTTATACTATAAACTGAACAATACTTAATAATTTAAAATACAATTCTCTTCGTTATAGTCTACCTTGTAAATCAATTTAATACAGTATCACCTCATTTTGTTTAAAGAAATGTTTTTTCCAAAAAGAATGCAACATACTAAAGTAATTCTTTTTTTTTTCCATCTTCTGTATTTTCTATAATGAACATCTTTCTCTTTTGAGACAAAGAAAAACAATTAAAAATTCAGAAGGATACCTGAAAACCACTAGAAAAAAATTTCCCAGCCAGTTGAACAGCAACCTATTATTTTTTGGTATCTGTCCTCATTACTTAATAAGCTCCAGAACACAGGAGTTTAGGTGTAGATGCTGGAGCCAGAGAAGCCAGGTCTGAATCATATCTCCATCACTTACTGTGTAAGTCTGCACAAGTTATTTACTTCTCTGTACAATTCCTCATCTGCAAAATGGGCTAACACAGAAGGTTACTATGAAGATTAAATGGATTATATGTAAAGCTCTTGTGCACAATCTGGACAACACGTGGCATTACATATTTACTGTTTTGTTTTCTTTTTAAACACAGGTTTAAACGATAAAAAAATCTTCTCCTAAGTATTTACCAGAGGCATCTTTTCCAACTGCAACAAAGCTATCGTGAACAGCAGTGATAAGTGTATTTGCATGTTTGAAAAAAAAAGAAGAGCTGCTGATTAACGGATGTTCAAGTGGCTCTAAAAGAGAGAGAAAGAGACAATTACGCAAAATGAAAGCTTTATGAAATAAATTTCTAACATGTTAGGTGGCCTGATATGCTTTCTCATAAAAAGACACTTATTTTATACATAGCTATAAAATATTTTGGCTGTGGAGAAAGTATTTCTCCTCATCCCAATGTACAGTGTTGTGAACTATTTTTTAAATATTTTTAATTTTTATACAATTTTTAATGGTTACTTTCCATTTAGTTATTACAAAATATTGGCTATACTCCGAGTTGTACAGTACATCCTACATCCTTGAGCCTATCTTACTAAATCCAATAGTTTGCACCTCCCAATCCCTCACTCCTATACTGCCCTCCCCTCTCCACTGGTAACCACTAGTTTTAATAATTAAAATTTTTAAAACAATTAAATACCTAAGCTCAGTATTAGTTTGTTTTGCTTGGCAAAACTCAAGACTTCCGGACCCAATAAAAAATGAAGCAACATTTCAAGCCCCAAAAGTTGAATAGAGGGGATTGTGGCCATTCCACCAAAATTTGAACTCAAGTTCATCCGGGGAGTTACAGGAGCTCCATATGGAGAAGCACCTTTAAAAAAACATAACAGGTAAGTTACATAAGCTTAAATCAGTTACCCAAATGAATATATTTCACTTCATTTCAATGAAATGTACCTTTAAGAGTAAGTAATTTGTTTTTCAAATGAAAGTTGAAGAGTTTTTGTTTAAAGCCACAGCAGAGTGCCTAATTAAATACTAATCTTACTAGGTTAAGAACAAGATTAGTGTCACACACCATTTAAATGAAGGTAATTCTTGGGGATTAACCAACCTGAAACTTCTCTAAAAGAATACAGTCTATAAAAAAAAAGAAAAAAATCTTGGAGCAGACCCTAAATTCACACACACACACACACACACAAACACAAAAAACCCATACCTTAAAATATTAACATGCATGCATTCCTCAAACTTAGAATCTAATGCTGAAACAAACATAAAAGTCTGTAATCCACACTTCACACAACGTAGGGGAAAAAAACTGATCTTTTCCAACTATAATAATGAAACTACAGCAGTAAGCAGTAACACATACAGAAAACAATCAAGAATATATAATGAATTTTGTGATAAGGGAGCCAAAATTATGAAGTGCTTCATTTATGTGAATAGCACAGAGCAAAGACCTCATTCAGAGTGTCTATTTTTAAAAAAGAAAAGGAAAAAAAAATGAAGTTGGTCTACCTCTTACCTTTGTGTATAGGACTCATAGGATTTAAACCTGGAGAAGTAGCTACACGAGGTGAATTGCCTTGAGGCAAAGGACTGGAATCGATGCTTATGGTGCTTTGAATCAGAGGTACACAAACCTATTGGGGTTAAAAAAGGGGCAGTTATATCTGTAAACTGCATAATTCTCTTTTAACTCTATTTTTTTAAAGTACTGCATAATAGAGCTTAAGAAGCAGTCTGAACTCTTTTGATATGCTGAATTTTATTGGCTTTTTCAACGCACAAGCTCAAAACTGAAATTTGGAAAAGTGAAAATTTTTATTATAACTATATTTGCCCTAAATATTTACTATCTATAAATTTCAATTCTAAATTCCAGATGGAAAGCTATAGACACTAACAGCTTTTGCAAATAACATCTATGTGAGTTTTAATGCTATTGGTAGACAAACCATTTTAAGCTTTTTAAAAACCATCCTAAGAAAATATGAACTAAGACACTTTCAAGTTCATTTCTAAGATAATTCCAGTATCTGTCGAATCTAGCCTATGAGTAGATTATGCTAAGGAATGTATGGGACAATTGGATAAGATTAAGGACCTTATGATGGTAAAATCTGGAAAAATTATGACCCCAATAACATATTACTATCAAAGTCAAATTTTAATTAGTTCATGCTCTATTAAGTTTAAAAGCCTTAATACATTAAACAGTTAAAAATTTAAAAAGAACTTGCTAAAAAATTTCAAGTATATTTATTATAAATTCCCCTTTTGCAAGAATACATTCACTGTTATGCAGTTATTTATATAGACTAGAAGACAAGGACTACATATCCAAAAGTAAAATGTACTCCAAGACCCAAGATAAGCAATAAAGGAATGAAAAAGACAAAAGGAGTTATCAGAGCTACCTTTTTTTTACTTAACTGTAAAATAATTCGGAAATCAAGGATGGGATTAACTGCAAAAATGAAAATAAGATTAAGCTTTATGTCTAAATGCCAGCAAGGGTATCAAAATCTAAAGGAAACTGTAAACTCATTTGTAACAATAATGAAAAGCTACAATGGAATTAAATGATCAGTTATCATTATGTAGTCATACATACAAGCCAAAGAGATACAAAAAATTAGAACTAATCCAACTTTGCATCTACTTTCTATTTCAGTAATATTTACTCTATTCTCAATTATATTCTAAGTCCTATGAAATTCCTTTTTAAAAAT
The DNA here is from genome assembly GCF_036321535.1 of Camelus dromedarius. Taxonomy (NCBI): domain Eukaryota; kingdom Metazoa; phylum Chordata; class Mammalia; order Artiodactyla; family Camelidae; genus Camelus; species Camelus dromedarius. The sequence continues at coordinate 31,010,739 of NC_087439.1, read as the reverse complement.
CTTTCATGACTCCAGAGTAAGAAAAGACATTTGAGTGTTTGTTATCAAAAAGCTTTCAGAGGCTCCATTTCAGACAACCGAAGAATATCCTTTGGAGGAAATGAACTCAAATTCAGTGTCAGCAGGAAAAAAATCTTTTATGTAATGCGGTCTGCTAAGACATAGCAAAAACAGCACTGAAAGATTAGATTGGTAAGAACTTAACATACTAGTTTAAGAAACACATTAAGTATTATAGTCAACAACTGTAATGTTACCTGTTCAAAATTAGCAGGAAGATGAGGTCCTAGTCTCATCAATAAATACCACCAGACTTCTAGTTTTGTCAGTGCTAGAGTTTCTGTTCTCACATGGATGGAACTCAAAGGCTGCATTAATAACTTCAGTCTTTTTGCACTACATAGTATTTCTTAAAAGAAAAGAAGTACCCAGGTAAAAACATTTAAGAACTAAAGATCAAGTCTTTCAAGAATGAGTATGCAATAGTCTTTTACCATAGTAAGAGAAAAGATGTTTAAAAAAAACTTATTTTAATCACCAGCTGTTCCTGTTCCATCCCAAATTCCCACCTTGATAAACTCTAGTACAGCTAGGCCACAATACTTAATAAGGCTGACTTTGAAAAATAATTAGTACTTATTAGATACCATGTGACAGGGGAGATTTTCCCAGCATTCAGCAACATCTACAATCTTTTTGGTTGTTATAACTGACAGTGGTATGAAGACTGCTACTGGTATCTAGTGGGCTGCATCCAAGTATGCTGCAAAACTTCCTCTAACACACAGGGCAGTTCTCGGAAACAAACTGTCAAGCCAAATACGCCAAAATGCTGAGAAACTCTTTCCATGCTGCTTCGTATTCTTATTATCTGCATCTTACAGATTAAAAAAGAGGCATATTTTTACCTCAAAAAAGGCTGTCATTTAAAAAAATTTACTACTAATTCCTTTCATCAACCATTTTAACTGTCAGTACCATTAATTAGATTTTGGAAATGTAAATAGATTCATTTATAATTAGGTATACTCTACATTAATAATATTCAGACTGCTAAAATTCTACATAAATACTAAAAACATTAAATACACTTCTTTAAGCCAAATATTTATATCAGAAGTGTTTACAATGTGACTGTGACTGAAGATACATAAAATAAGATAGTCTGCTCAAACAACTTATCAAAGACTTTTAAAGGATTATGAAACATCTGTCAAGCCATGTATTTGATGGAATAACATTCATCAATGTTTCTTACAACTATTCTGCCACTCACCTTTCAATTAACAGTCCTATAAAAAGAAAATAAAGTCAGATCACTGCGGAAAGAAATCCTCTAATACTTTTTGAACTCCTATTCTGCACGAGAGGATGACAATACCAAAAACTGCTGCGCAATAATCCATTCTCTTCTAGTTACAAGACCTGCTTTCACTCAGAACCATGATGGGTGTCCAATTTTTGACTGCTTTATCTAGTCTCCCATTTAGCCATTCTATCCAGTGAGATATAACTGGAACTGTACATGGAAGTTCTGAAACATTCTTTATAGATAGCTTAGTCAGCTGGGAAGAAGTTCATTTTTGCTCCATTTGCCTTCTCTCCTTCCTGAAGTCTGCAATTAAAGCATACTGAAGGTGATAACAGAAAATAGGCATCTAATTCCTTAATGACTTCCGGGATCCATAATTCCAGTCATAGACTCTCTAGCTCTGAAGTTACTTCAAATGATAGCATTTTATTTACCTTCTTTAAGTCATTCCTATTTTATGCTGTAACACTCAACTACACATAATCCAACAAAATTTAATACTAAACAATATCTAACACTGCCATTTCATAAGCAATAACCAAAAAAGGTGACATTTTCAATTAAAATCTGGACCTGGCAATGCACTTGTATTAATATTTTCAATAATAGTAATTCTACTTAATGAAAATAATTACTTTATAAAACATATTTTAAAAGGGAAGAAAAAGAATTATTAATGGTCTTTAGCAAGGATCTTTTAGCAGAGTACGAAATCAACATTATTTACCAGATCTTGTTAAATAGTATCAGCATACCTAAGATTAACAACCCAGTTAAGCAGGTAGTCATACTGACCTACTCTCGGGCGAAATACTCTCTTTTATATATATATAAATGTATGTATGTATGTATATGTATGTATGTATGTGTGTGTGTGTGTATATATATTTAAATATATATTTTATATATATATAAATCAAACACCTCCAATAGATAGTAACAAGATAAGGGTACAGTAAATCAAGAGGAATCACTTCTAAATGTTAATGCGAACTCCCTATTAAGTACTGTTCTAAAGGTCCTGAAATAAAGAAGTTCATCAACCACTGATACTTTTACTCCACAGCAATCACAATTGTTTGCTATCATCTATTGGCTCTGTGACCTTTGATAAAGTACTCAACTAAGTGCTGGAGTGCACTAAGAAAGCCACAAGTGGTATTTGTCATCTTGTTCAGTTTTTGAAATAGCATAAAATAAATCTTGTATCTGTTTTTTTCAATAAGGCTTAACCTTTATTTTTAGCTACAAATTTAGTCCCCTAAAATAGTCCATGATAGGTTAATTTCAATAGAGTCCAAAAAAATCAGAAAAGCTGTGTTTTTAATCATAAGTAAAAGTCATAAAAAATCAAAATTATAAAATTACTTACTTACCTGGATTTAAAGCAAAATTATCTATTAAACTCTTCCAAGCAATAAAAGCTATTTTTTTAATCATGGGTGTGCCACTACGAAATCCCAGTTCTTCCAACTGTAATAAAGAATTGATGAAACTCCCACTTCGATGCAAGGTCTAAAAAGGGAAAATCATTAAGAAGTTATTTACCTGAAACAATATATAGGCACTATTATTATTCATTTATCTAATTCATTCTGTGTTAGCTGTGTAAAATTTACGGAGTTTAAATTTTTAAAACTAATGAATTCTGTATGCATATTCAAAATTCAAGATCACAAAATATAAAGCTCCGAAGTAAACAAAACAGTGCATAATACACATTTCTAAAGCACTAGAGGACATTAGAAATGTTAGATACAATCCTAAATTTACCAACATATTAAAAAAAAATCCGTATGAAAAAATTTAAATATAAAAGAAAAAATAAGAAAACCTGAAACTAATAATCTTTCCAAATACATGGAAAGTCAGGAAAAACAGTTAAGTGAAAAATGGACAAATGACAAAGAATGCATACCAAGAAAAAAATACACGAAAAGATAGCACATTAACAGTCCTAAGTGGCTACAGTCCATACATAATCTGAACAAAATACAAAAATTAAAAAACAAACAAAAAAATGGTTTAAAAATTCAAAAAGAATCCACAAGAAAGCTAATAGAGCTAATAAAATAAATCTGCAGTGTTGCAAAATACAAGACCAACCTACAACAGCAGTGAACAATCTAACAAGGAAATCAGAAGAGCAATTCCACTTTCAATAGCATCTAAAAGATGGCATCTAAAAGAATTAAACACTTAGAAATAAATCTAATCCAGCAGTGAAAGACTTTTAAACTAAAAGCTACAAAGCACTGTTGAAAAAAATTTGCAAAGATCTAAATAAATGGAAAATCATCTCGTGTTCATGAATAGGGAGACTGAATGTCATTAAAATGTCTATACTACCCAAAGCAATCTACAGACTGAACACAATCTCTATCAAAATTCCAATGGCCTTTTTCACTGAAAAATAAAAGTTGTTCCTCAAATTCATTATGGAATTGCAAAGGGCCCCAGATAGCCAAAACAGTTTTGGAAAAAAAAAAGTTGGAAGACTCACTTCGCTGACTTCCAAACTTACTACAAAACTACCATAATTAAAGCTTATGGTAATGGTAAAAGGGCATAAACATAAACACCAAAAGAACAGGGATCCCAAAATAAAATTCTCACATATACTGTCAACTGATTTTCATCAAGAGTGACAAGACCATTCAACTCAGTCTTTTTAACAAAACAGTGCTTAGAAAATTGAGTATCCAAATGCAGAAGAATGAAGCTTTACCCTTATTATATGCCACATACAAAAACTCAAAATGGATCAAAGGTCAAAACTTATGAATTAGCAAATCCAGAGATACAGAAAGTAAAACAGAGGTTATCAGGGGCTGCAGGGAAAGGGTCAAAGGGAGTCACTGTTTATTTAACATGTATAGTTTTTGTTGGGGGTGATAAGAAAAAGTTCTGAGTATAGACAGTGGTGATGTTTCACACAACTTGTAAATATTTTTAACGCCACTGAACTGTATACTTAGGATGGTTTTGACAAATATTATGTTTATTTACCACAATAAAGAACCCACCCCCCCACCCCAAAAAAAAAAAACCTGGCTTAAAGAAAACGTACAGTTGATTCTCATTATTCTCCACAGTTACATTCTATAAAGTGCCTCAACAATGTATTAGTGAATACTGAGCCACAGCTACTAGGGAAAATGCAGGGTTAGGTTCTTGCAAGCCTCTGATCACACTGTCATCAACCAATTGACACATAACCATGTTCTTATGTTTTCCTGTTTAAAGACCTTATGTAATATATATTGTTGATTCACTAACACTGCACCCACAGCAGACAGCACTTTAACTCATGCCTAAACGAAGTTTACCTAACACATGTATTTTCCCCCTAAGGGAAACAGTGCTTAGGAACCACAAACAGCACTTCAGCACTACACTTGGGGCCATTTAAAGCTGAAATCACCAAGGAAAAGCACAAAACATGAAAAATGTGGCACTAAATGCATCATGAAATAGACATTCGTTTAAAGGATATTAAGAGTTAAAGCAAAAAGGCAGAGCAAAACTCTGCTCAACCTCAGCCAAGAACATGTGTGCTGGAGGACTCGAACTTTTTGCCACTCTACATGTCTAACTGACTGCAACTGAATGCAGCACAAGTACTGATGTTGGGTTTATAAATAAATTTTAGTGAGCAACTCAACTCATGCACACTGTGTATGAATAATGAGAATCGACTGTACTATGGAAAGTTAAGAGATGGAAGGCTCTGGCAAGTGAAATGTATTTGTTAACTGTGGACTTACCTTCCCAAGAAGTTTGACAAACAAAGGCCATAATTTCAACACGTAAGTCTCATTTTTACTCATAAATAGCTTTTGGAGTTCCGAAAGTAATTTCTGAAAACAAAAGCAAAAATATTTACCAAAAAGACTCTTGGAAAGGAAAAAAAAATGCAGTATTAAATTGACTGTCTCAGCTAAGTAACTTTTCTCAGTATTTTATTAGGAAAATTGTCATGCATATAGCAAAGCTAGTAAGTTTCACAGTAAATAAAAATCCAAATACCACTATTTTACTATGCTTATCATATACCTGGCCATTCTTTCATCCATCAACAGAGTTTTTTTTCCTACTAATACACTTCCCCCTAAAAACTTCAGTATGCATATTATTAGAGTTCAAATGATAATGTTTTAATTTCTCACTCTACTGCCTTTAAAAATACATTAATAGTTTCATGGGTAACATATCAGAGAAAACTTTAGTTCAAATTTATTAAGAATTTTAGGGGGGTGGAGGGTGGGAAGGGATAGACTGGGATTTCAAAATTGTAGAATAGATGAACAATATTACACTGTATAGCACAGGGAAATATACACAAAATACGATAACTCAGAGAAAAAAATGTGACAGTGAGTGTGTAAATGTTCATGAATGACTGAAAAATTGTGCTGAACACTGGAATTTGACACATTGTAAACTGATTATAAATCAATAGAAAATGTTTAAAAAAAAGAAAAAGAATTTTATACAGCGGACCCTTGAACGACATGGGTTTTAACTGTGTGGTCCACTTATACATGATATTTTTTCAGGTAAATACAATACTATGTGGTTCATGGCTGGCTGAATCCAAGGATGCAGAGGAACCATGAATTCATAGGACCGACTATAAATTATATGTGGATTATACTCGAATTGCTCAAGGGCTGACTGTAAATACTCTTTAAAAATAAACTCATCAGAATAAAGAAAACCTGCAAAGACATTGATTGGATTTACTTTATTAGACTCCAAGCATTACCATGAGGCATCTTGAAAATAAAAAATAAAACCCCAAGTTTTAGAGAATCTGGAAGGCTCCCTACTGCCTGGATTATAGTAATCTCCTCTAACTAGTTTCCCTGCTCCTATGCAACCCTTCCTAGAGTCTATTCTCAAGCACAGGCAGGGTGAGCCCTTTAAAACCCAAGTCAGTACGTGTATCACTGGTAGACTCAAAACCTTCAAATACAGTTTTCAACATAATCCAGAATGTAAACTAAATGCCTTACAATGGTCCCCAAGTTCCTATGTGATTTGGCCCTCTGATTCTGTGACATCATCTCCTACTCCTCTCACCCTCATTCGCTCTATTATTCTGCCTAGTGTTCGCTGAATACAACCAAGTACACATCCATCAGAGCAAGGCCTTTTGCCCTCCTGCTTCCTACTGCCTGGAATGAGCTTACTCCATGTTATTCAAATAGCTAACTCCTGTATCACCATCAAATCACTGTTCAAATAACCTGTTCTTTTTTCCTTCCCTGACCACCTCACCAATCCTGTCCAATGGCACTCTCCATCCAGTCTCTGCTATTTTTCCATAATGCTCTTCATCAAATATACTATATTCTTTATTACCTCTCCCACTAGAAAGGAAGCTCCACAAGAAGATGCTTTTTTTTCACTGCTATATACACAGTGCCTAAAACAATGCTGAGCAATTAGGTGATCAACAAATGCTATAAAGGCTGAAAAACTCAAAACCTGGGGCAAGTAATAACTTTAGAAAACTGTACACACTAGATGCACTTACATGCATTAAATTTATATCTATTGGGTATACCTAGATAGCACTGAAGCAGTAAATGATCTCCCTTTTCCAAAAATGCAATTTCTTTCAATTATCATTCTTGGACGATGGGGTAAAATGCCTGGATTCTAACAACACTGAATAGACAAGTCCCTTCCTTACTGCAATGCAGGGGGAGTGTGACTACACTAACTTAAGCAATTGTTTGTTTTAATTCAAAGAGGAACCTCCTAGATTATAGTGCAATTACACCAATATGTGCCCTAAACTTGGCGGAAAACCTTACAATGCAGAACCCCCCAAAAAATCCTTAAAATATTACTTACAGTAGTCATAAGCTGCTCTGTGATAGATGCTATTTCTTGTTGTTTCTGAAGCAACAATGGCATCCCCATCTCTAGAGCAGTCGCTCCTCGCAAATGTACCTTTTGGGCCGAATGAACCACTAAAGGTATAACCAGTTTTGCCCACCTAATTGACTCTTCTCCCATTTGAACTGGGGCTTGTTCAATTAGCCTATGAAAGAGAAATCATTGACTAAACTAGTTTGACCTCAACTTTTACGTTTAAACTACCAGGAAAATAAACAGCATATGCAAATATGTGTAGTATGGTCCATTTGTTTCAGAATACACACACAAAAATAGAACAAACTTTAATTGCTAATTTATAGATTTCTGTATTATTTTTATAAATTTTTCAAATAAGGAGAACACATCTTCTTGCCTTCAAATTAAAAATTTTTAAATACTAATTATTTTCACACAATTGATTTCGATATTCTTACAGAAGATAGCTGGAGAACCATGATACAATGTGAACATCAGAACACTAAATAGTTACAGCATATAACTCAACAACTACTGAAAACTTTTAAAGAATGAAAAACAAGGTAAGACAAAGCCTATCAACAGCATTTGTGCTGTGAGCATATTCATTATGAATAAAGCAGGGGTGGGTAGGAAGAAGGTAAGGGATTTTCCTATTCTCCCAATTTGCTGTTAGTCATTGTTAATGCTTTCATAAATACACCCTGCAGCCCACTTAGGAGTCTACTATTTTTTGAATTCTTGCAAAAGCTTTAACAGAGATAATTTTTAAAACCAGAACTGTGTTAGCAGCAGCAGCATAACAAAGAAACCTAGCAACTTAGACACGTCTACTTACTACTTCCTGTTACTTTTTGAGAATTTTAGTCTGGAAGACATTTCCTTCTTTTATTACGTCCAACTCAAATTTAAGTCCCAAAAGTCTATTCCTTAAATTCTAAATTTACTGAAAATATTCTTCCAATATGCATAGCATCCAAACTCATACCTGATGATGACATTTAATGCTTCATAATCAACAACAGCAGAATGCGTCTCTCCTCTATTAAATACTATTTCTAATGAATCAATTATATTGGATACCTGAAAGAGAACCAAATAAAAACAAATCAAATATGCCTGAGTTTTTTTAACTAGCATATGGTTGAGAAGACATATGCAAAAACTATACTCACTACTCTGCCAACAACTTCTGCGGGAAACGTCTGCTTGGATATCACCCAAAGTGCCCTAGTACGTACATTTTTATCTGAACTCTTAACAGTATCATTCAGTATTGAAAGCAGTTCTTGAATATCTGTCTCTGAAAAATAAGCAGTTTTAATTATGTGGAATCATTTACATCCTTTAGAAGCTCAGTTAAAAGCAGCAGAGAAAAATCCTATTCTCTTCATTGTCAAAAAATTAAATGCATATCCAGAAAGGACCAGAGAGCTAATGTTGATATCAAACTTACTCCCAAAACACAAAATTAAGGTCAGAGGAAAACAATACTCAAAGAAAAGATATAGACTCAAGAGTAGATATTTTTTGCAACTAAAATAATTCTACACGGTCTCATCATTAGGTTTGAACATACAAGTCAATTTTTGGCAAAATGTTATAAAGCCTGTATCTTTGCGCCAAAATGAACAACTACTTTAGACTGTTAACATTTCTACATATAAAAAAGTATATACTTTTCCCTCAGAAAAAAAGATGGTAACAACCTTCTGATAGTTATTCCCTAGTCCTGATTGCTCTTCTCTAAAGATTGCCTCCCAGGTTTCCTTTACCATGGCAAGCTTCTTACAGAGCAACAATTAAGATTATAGTCCTCCCCCAATACCCATGGGGGACTGGTTCCAGGACTCCCCCAGGGATATCAAAATCCGATAGATGCTCAAGTACCTTATGCAAAATGAAGTACAGTCAGCCCTCAATATCTTCAGGTTCTGCATCCAAGGATACAGAGTGCTAAGGATGCTTAAAAACTCAAAGCATCAGATCCTGTGCTTTCATTACCACTTTTAGCTCCAAATTATCTCATTTACTACTGTGTAGAACAACTTTTCAAATTACCATATTCTCTACTGCATGCTTGTGTAAAATAAATGACCATCTAACTTCTAAAATTAATTTCATCCAATTATTAACTTCCAAAGCAGATGTGTTTTTATAAAGGAGAAGACTGTCGTAGCAATTATTTTTAAATAGGCTCATTTCCTTTTAGAGCTACCTTTATGGTATCAAAGTTTAATATCAAACACCTCAAAAGCAAATCCTATATAAGTTATGAAACTAAAGAGAGGTAACAGTACTTTCAACAGTATTAAATTATAAACTCTACAAATATTGTCATAATAAATTTAACTACCTGATAATCCTGAGGAAATTTTGGGATTATATAAGCAAAACCCCAAAGCCTGTAGAGCAGCACTGCTAAGCTCTGAGTTTTGACTGACAATGTGAGCCTATGAAAACAAAATCACACGTGTTACAAACAAGTACAGTTGTAAATCAATTTTTGTCAAGCAAAAGGTGACCAAGAAACAAAATTACATTTTAATCTCAACAATCAACACATCTTTGAGAGCAGATAAAAAAGGAGTAAGAGCAGGTCACGTACATAGCTTGACAAAGAAAAGAGGGAAACTAGACAGAACTCAGCTAAATAAAGAATATTTTTCTTAAAAGAAGAACACATGCACACATCTGAAAGCAAAAAAATTAAAAAGCAGCAGCAGCTAACAAATGGAAGATGCTGAAAATACTAGACAGGAAATGAAGAGTAGGAGCAAAGTCCTTCCACAAGAAGTAAATAAAATACTCAAAGGCAAAAGCTGACATCTTAGCTTTAGAATGGAGTGACACCTCAAAGACAAGAGGGAAGGGATTAGAATGCAACATTTACTGAATAGCTAAAGTATTAGGAGCTTTAAACATCTCAATCTTTGAAAAAAAAACAAACAACATAAAAACCCTACTTCACAGCAGGAGAACTGAATCCATGACCATTTGGAATTCAAACCCTATTCCACGTTACGTATGTTAAAAGCTATAAAATTCCAAACCAGTCAGAGGGAATCTTGCCATATTCCCAATCCTACATTTACTTGTAACCCTGTATCTTTCTTGGTACCATTTCCTATTCCAAAGTGATTTATCTGCAAATCTCCCCACTTCTCTGAATCAGATATCCAAGGAATCCTCAACTATGTTACTCTTGAGCAGGAAGAATGGTAAATGTTAGTAATCAAATATAAGAAGACACTTTCCTAGAACATCTCCTATAATTAATCAAACCAAACATCCATAATACCAAACCCTGGGTTATAAGTGGTATTAAAGCAATCATTTCAAACAACCACAAATAGTTTTAAACACTTAAGACTGTGAGAGCTACTATTGTATCTCCTAGATAGTAGTTAGCATGTGTGCAATCAACTTTTATTAAATATATACTGCTTGAAAATGTTCCACAACAGCGAAGCGTCTTATGCTTGAGAATGTTTCAAGTTATTAGACACAATACTGAATTCTAAACAGTAACACAGAAACATGTTAGATTTCATCTAGTATGGTTCCTATTCTGAAACAATTATCCTTTCAGTACTCAATAATTTACATAGAAAATTACTGTTGATAGAAATCATTAACCACCCATTTGCTTCTAAATAATTATTTATCAGGGATTTAGTTACAAAGCACATCAAAATCCATGCAGTTGAGTTCCTGATCCTACATGCTCTCAAATACCAAATATATAATGCATGTCTTCATCACATCAACTATACTGCTGGAATGTGGAACATAACAATGAAGAAAATGGGATAATAAATATCATTAATTGTGTTTATACTGTTAATAAGTCGAACTACTACACAATAGTTCTTGCTTACATGAACAAAAGCATTGATGACTATAACAGGAATATTTAAGGGTAGTCAGTACCCCTAATGCCTCAACATTTAGCCAGAAATCATGCTAAATTGTACAATAAACATCCTGATAGAATACTTCCATTTAAAAGCACAAAAAGAAGGTCATTAAAATAAGAACTCAAAGGGACTTTGGAGATTTAGTTCAACTTCTTCATTCTAAAAACAAGGAAATTAAAAGTTAGGTATTAAGTAAAGTCACAAAGTCAGAGTACTCAAACAAGGACAAGAATATTGGTCCCACAACTTCCCTATAAACAAAGCAAAAAAGTTAACCATTATAACGGTTTTTTAACAAAGCAACAGTGGTAAAAACTGAGGGTGAGTGAAGATAAAAAAATGAATATTACACACACAGTAGACCAATGACATAATTAAAGAATCTTTTTAAAAAAAAATTCTTACAAAAGGAGAAAAAAATAGATTAAATAATCTGTGATCACTGCTTTTATATTAAGAGTGCAAGTTTTGGTATTCAAAAGTCCATGGCACCTTTAGGCAAGTTTAACCAATTTCTTCTGCAAAGTGGTATTAAAGAGTAACCTCATCAGGACACCAGAGGATTAAGTGAGAGAAAACATGTAAAATAATTAAATAACCCTAATACGTTGTAAATCCTCAAATAGTAGTATAATAATCCTACTGCTAGTTTAGATTCAGTTTTTTGAGTTAGCTGGCAAAACTTTTCTCCCCTCATAAAATAAGAACCTATTTAATAAGCAACAGAGATACGTACCTTTAAAGCTTTGAATAGCCGAGAAAGTTTTTTCTCAATTTCTGCAATGATTTCTTTTCCATCTTCTCCAGTCATACGACTTAAAAGCAGAAAGAACGCAGGTTTATGCAAATGACACACACACACACTACCACAAAAGAACTACCACAAAAGAAATACCTGTATAATCTTTTTAAAGGTTATGTTAGAACTCTGACAAATTAATTGACCCAGTGCTTAAGATACTTTAAACATAGTGCAACATATATCTGAAATAAACGCAAAGAAACCGTCAGAATAACTTGTGCCTCCACAGCGTGCACACGTTTTGACAGCTTCACTACGCGAAAAGGGAACAGGGAAGTCTATTACTAGTTCCAAACTTACTAAATCTGTATCGTTTTGTACCAGTTGTTATCCTTTCCTAGCCATTTCCAATTAACTACAGATAACTCAGAAAAACATGGTTTGCAGGGGGGAAAAATAGGACGAAGCATTTGCGATTAAAATAAAACTCAGGTTATTTGCTCTCTATTGAAAAACCAATTCTGGGTAGCCCCACTGTCTCAATACACAGGTGGCGTGCACTGAAAAACCAATAATCCAGCATGCTCACTTCCAACCAAACTTTTCTTAATCCTTCGCTTACAAGACACACGTGCGGGCTTCCTCATTCCAAACATACACCTAAGGCAGCAGAGCCCGCACGCCGGAAAGTCACCTAGCACGCATTCCCCCCACCCCCGACCTCGCCCGCGACGCCGGCGTCCCCACAGCTGCTAGGCTTCTAGAATACACATACTCACTCTCCGTGCCCCACCCGGGCTTATCTTCTCCCCCAAACCCACCAGGGCGCCCCACCCCCACTCCCAGCAGGCCTCACCTGGTCAGAGTCAGGTAAGCGTCGGTCTGCTCTCCCTGAGAGGCGAAAGGGTCTTCCAAAGTCTCTAACAGCGGGGCGAGGGGGTTTGGACCCGGGGCCGTCATGTCGGCCACCCTGAGGCCCGGACTGGAAGAATAGAAAATCCAATGACCGATAGAAACAGCGCCGCGGCGGCCCGGCATGAGTCCGAGCCCCAGACCCACGCGCCCGCACCCGGCCTCACAACCCCACCGCGTCCACAACCCGGGCCCGCGACGTACAAACTCGTGACGCTAATCTCCCCCTGCTCCCCCCCACACGCACCCAGGCCCACGCCGCGCTCCAGCGCAGGCCCACTCCCGCCACCACTTTCCCGGGCAGCTTTCAACAGGGGGAGGAGACCGGCGGGGGGCGGGAGAAGCCCGGAGAGCGAGGCATCTGGCCGCGAGGGGGCGGAGGTTGCTCCAGGCTGAGGGATCCCCGCCGCCCAGCACTGCGACCCCGATATTCACCCCCACGTACGAAGACCAGGCCTGCGTCCTCTCCACCGCTGCCCCGCAGCAACCGGACGCTGCAAGAGCTCGGCTTTCCCGGCTCAGGCTGTTTACTCACGCGTGCGGCCCGCTCCCTCCCAGGCCAAGATGGCGGCGGGGGCGGGGTCTGGAGCGCGCGGGAGTAAGGCAGGCCTGGCGGGAGAGGCTCGAGCCAATCCAACAGGCAGTGGGGCGCGCCGAAGTCATCGATCCCTCCCCCGCCTGATGTCCCGCCTTGCCCCTCAGGTCACCTTGCAGGTGGAGGTGTTTTGGCCTAAAATTAACCGGCGAGGGACTTAAAATTCAAAATGTGAGTGAATAGCCCAAGTTCCCCAGGCTAAATTTAGTGGGTCTCCAGACTGTCTTCAAACTCGAAGTCCAGTAGTTAATGAAGTTTTAGCAACAAATCAATTAGCAAAGGGATAACCGTACTGTGATGTTTAAGACTGTCTAGTTTGGTCTGCATTCCTAGTCCCCTGTGACCTTAGCAAGTTAATCACCCTTTTTTATGCCTCAACTTCCTTCTATGTAAAATAGAAATGGTAATAGTACAAACTTAAGGTGAAAGCTTAATGAGAAAATGTGGGAGAGACCAGCGGCTCTCAAACTTTAAGTGTACATAACAATGGCCTGCGGATATTCATGATTTAACTGCAGGCTTATGGGCCCCGCCCTTAGACTTTGAGATTCGGTAGATTTAATCAGGATCTGCTGTCCTCTATTAGGCCTCCGGTGTTGAAGGGCGGGGCTTGGTCAAGAGTTCACACTTGGAGAAACTACAGTAAACCCTTACTGAAAGTCATTTCTTACCATTAGAACATTGCTCCCCTTTTCATGGGCCTGTGAGCACTTTCCACAGGACACAGAAGTGTATCAATTTAAAACCAGGCATCTAAGGCCAAACAGCAACTGGTCCTTCCTCTCTGGCCTCACGGGTTCCCACACCTGGCTTGAGCCTCTGTTTACCCACACGCAGTACTACTGTCAGCTCCAGAGTTTGGGTCTGTAGTTTGCTCTTCTTTGTGTTACTGCACCTAGCAAAGTGTCTGCCAAACCAAGCACAACACAGAACGTGTTTCTTAAACAAAATGATGAAGCAAGAAAGGGAAGGAGACGTATAAGTTCTTGTGAGCCAAGCTATGGAAATTTTAAAGACTTAAGAAATGGTGAAGAGCTGTGTCTGGATGAAGTGTAGAGACATTTGGGAAGTAATGTCAGGGAAAGGTTTTCAGTGCAGCCTGGTAACAAGTCTTTAACCTTCAGAAGGGAATTTGCTCCTCATTTCTTGGGCTTTGGCAAGAGAACACATTTATGAAGATAAAGAAGTTATTAGACAATGAATGAAATATATGGACAGGTTTGCAACATTGAGATTTCAATATAATGGAGCTATTGTGTTGAAAAGTGAGAGAGAATCTTCAAACCCTATTATTTTTTATGGTGGCTATGAGATTAGTGGAAAGAACATTGAGTTTGCCTTAAGTACCTCCACCCAATCCTCATGTGCCTTACTTGGCTTTACTCTTCTTTCTAGTACTTATCACTATCTGATATTACATTATACATCTTTTTTTTTTTATTGCTGCTGCTCCCCACTAGGTTGTAAATTCCTCCCATATAGGGCCTTTGTTCTATTCATTTTTTTCTAATTTCTCCTTTATAGAGAAGAGGTTGGGGTGGCCATCTTGCTCCTCTTTCAAATGTATAGGACTATGATCTTACTAAAATGTTATGTAATATTTTATCATTGTCACTCCCATGCCTGAAATCCATTAGTGGGTCCCATTGATCACAGGATGAATTTCAAAACTCTTGGCATAACACGCAAGCCTATTAATATTACTGGGCCACTGCTTCACCTCCAGCCTTAGCCAGGTTCGGAATAGTCTGCCAGGATCTCTAACTTTTCAGTGTCTTTGAAGGTCTCTGTTGTTCCTTGTGTTCAGAAGGTTTAGTCACTTTTTCAAGTGTGATGAATAAGAGTCCACTAAAATCGTACCTTTTTATGAAATCTCTCCCTCATCTTCCCCACCCCAAAGGAGAATTAAATGTTTCTGCCTCCATGCTGACAAAGCTTTTTGTACATAAACCTATTAAAATGAGTATCTCATTGATTTGATTATGTGTGTCTGCAGTGGGAGAACTGATGGTTAGCCTGAGGGAAATTAGGTCCAGCCATTATCTCAATTGGTGCCCCTTCCCTGTTCTTATTTTTTCAGTCTGATCCAAAGTACTAAGAGATGACAGAGTCAAGACAAATCCCCTTCCCAACCAAGACACCCTTCCAACCAGATTGCTACTCCCAAGTTTCTCTTTGACAAAAATTTTGAAACCACCACCACGGACCTGCTCCCATTAAGCAATAAATTTATAGTACCTGGCACTCAATAGATATTTTGAATTAATTTATCCATGTATTAATTCATCCATCCCTTATTTTATTCATTCAACTAATAACACAATTTCTATCTTCTTTGCCTTTCCAAATTCCGTATCTGTTTCTTCTCAGAACATCTCCTTCAAGATAAAAAGCCTTGCACCCTCAGTCCAGTATTCCTGCCTAACTTCCCCATTCTTGTCTTTGATCATATTAAGCCTATCATTGTGTATCTGTCAATGACTCCTTCCTCCACCTTGTCCCAGTGGTCCTAATGGTTCTTCCTACCTAATAATTCTTAGCTCTATCCACCTAAATCTACCTTGGATCCCAGTTTATGGCCTAGACATATTACTTCAAGATTATAATATTGCTTTTTTTTTTTTTAACTGTTTTTTACTGAGTGCTAGGTGTTTTACATTCATGATCTCATTTATTTCTCATGGTGGTTTTAAGATGAAGTACTCTTCTTGGATTTACAGATAAGCAATGTGAAGCTTAAAGAGTAACCTAGAGAACTTTAATGTAGTCATGTCTAACTCCAAAGCTAATCTATTTAAGTTACATTCATTCATCAACATTTAATGAGCTCTACCCTGCATAAGCACTGAGGGGTATGGTTTTCATGGCAGATTTACTCTTTAACATTGTAAGAAAAATTCAATATAAAGAGTCCAATGAAAGCTCACTGTTTAAAGGTTTCCTATAGTAATTCATTTAGTGAAATGAAGTATCCATCTGTAATCCAAATTATTACAGTTAACGCAATGTGTCCAGCTTTGGAGTCAAGTAGGTGAGACTGGAAATCCTGGCTATGCCACTGTGCAACTTGAGCTCTCCCCCTAAAATTCTTAACGTCACCATGTCTTCATCACTAAAATGAGAAGAAAGACACTAACATCAGGGTTAAATTATTATTACCCAGTGCCTAGCACAAGTCCTGGTACATAGTAGGTATGTAATAGGTGTTTATTACATGAATACAGGAATAAATTACATTAATTGAAAATGTCAGGTTTTTTTCCCTGAAATATGTGAGTTACTTTAATGTTTGTCACATAAAAATTGTGGAGTATAAGGGTTCTGGGAGACATTTGAAACACTACCCAACATGATAACTATTTTATTGGATTCATTTAAAGAAAGCCAGGCTTTGAGATCTTTTTAGCTTTTTAATTCGGTGGTACTGAAAGATCCCATGATGGACTTTTTAACAGCTAATAGATGGGGAAAAGATTTGTAAGATTATTTCATCCATCATTAGTTCATATACAATAAAAATACACAGCTAATAACATAGCCCATCACTATCATGAAGTCTACTACCCTTGCTTGCGCTCAGACCTAGTCCACAATGATATCCAATTGTATTAACTAAGAGATGCTTTAATCTTTTAATAGACCAAAGGCCTTATCTGGACAGATAGTTATACACTTTCCACTGAACTGTGCAGAGTTCCTACCATTTAGGACCAAGCCAACTCCTATTCAGATGAGAAATTTGAGCCCCTTCAGGTTCAAATCAAAAGAGAGGCAACATAGTATGAGGGAGCTTGATTGCTGAGGTTTGAATCCTGACCCTACAACCTCTTAGCTGTGTGACTCTGGCAAGTTACTCAGCCTCTTGTGCCTCAGTTACCTTTTCTCTAAAATGGGAGTAATTGCACTTACCTCATAGGCTTGTGAGTTATGTATAAGTTAATACATGGAAGTTGCTTAAACAATGAGTGGGTACATGTTATAAATATTCAGAAAATGTTAGCCATAGAAACATTGGTTTCTAAGGTTTAAGTAAAACAACATGTTATAAAACCATGAATGCTCCCCCGCCAACAAAAACCCAATTTTTCATTGAAATATGTTTCCTTAGCCTACATTAAAAGTATGAGACTGCAGCCCATTAGCAATAATTTAATGTTATATTGCTCAAAGTGTAGTTCCAGTATCATTGCAAGTATCACTGGTTGCCAGAAACACTGGAAAGCTTCTATATATGCAAATATCTGGTCTGTACCTCTCAGACCTACTGAATCAGAAGTTCCAGGGGAAGCCCAGTAATATGCATTTTTAATATGCACCCCAAATGATTCTTTTCAGTGCCAAAATCTGAAATTCCTACTGTGTTCAAGGCACAAATTTTCTTTAACTTTTATAGAATAGCTCTTAACTATTCATATTATTTGTAATTAGAATACAAATATCTGCTTTTGAAAGAACCTACCTATGTATGGCAGAAATCCTTTGCCTACATCTCAAAACATAATTCATGGAGAGAAAACAAAATTCTCTTAGAAGCTCAAGAGCTACAAAGATGATTGAAACTGACAGCCTTGAGAAGCCAAAAGGGATAGTGATTCATTGTTATGTTTCAGGCCTTGGTGAAGAAAGAACGTAATCACAAATTTAAGAAGCTAATCCGGTCTGAATTTATCACCAGGGCTACTCATGGGCAGGATTCAATGCTCTACTTTTCTTGATCACTGGGTTAAGGAAGTTTTTTTTAAACTACCTCTTTTAGTAAACTAATATAACTGAAAGACTTAAATCTTCTAAGTGTACTATGGATAAAACAGAATTTTGACCCAAATTTGTAAGCTTCATTGTTGGTTCTCATATCACACTTGTAGAAATGTATGTATATTGGTACAACCTCTGGGAAGGACAATTTGCAGTATTTATCAAAATCACAAATTCCCAAAGTCTTTGATGCAAGAATTCCACGTCTAAACAATTATCCTGCAAATATTCTCATTCGTGTACAAAATAAAGTTTGGAGACTTTTGTTTATTGCAGAATTGTTTGATTAAAAAAAGATTAGACATGACCAATGAGGGCATGTTAAAAAGATTATGGTACATCTATATTGTATAATCCTATGCAGCTATCTAAGTACCAATGTATCTTGATAGCCAAAATATGTTAATGGAAAAAAAAAGTTTCACTAAAAGGAACCAGACATCCTTAGAGAAATAACTAATACCAGGGCTGGGTTGATAAAGTATAAGAAGAGTCTGGAATATCTTTTTTGTACCAGAAAATAAACAAGTGCTTAAAAAACATCGGGAACATGTTCAAAGGACTCAGGAGCTAGCTTGAAGGCCTCCCACTGGTGAATTTGGAACAGTGGATTAAAAACCATTGAATAGAAAAAGAATCCATGAGCCCATACTGGTATGAAAAATACAAATAATGCAAGTAAATAAAGGGAGAGAAAGGAATGACAGATAGGAATTTGCCATTTTGGAACCATGATAGTAATAATTGATTCAGGCAGTAATCATCAGTAGGTATTAAAAAACCATTGAACAAATGTTTGATGGGGAGTACAGTCTCAAAGTATCTCCTCAGAGATATTCAGCAAATAAGAAGAGATAAATAGTAACTTTACGATGGAGACACCAATGAAAACCACCAAAACTCACACAAACCAATATCACTGATTCTCTGATGTAATTTATTAGAGAAATAACATCATTTCTATGATGTGCCAATCAAAAATTTGCAACCTGAATCTATCCATGAGAAAAAAATCCGAAAAATTCATATTGAAGGATGTTCGATAAAAACAAAAAGCAAACAAAAAACTCAGCCATAAAAAAGAATGAAATTCTGCCATTTATAATAACATGGATGGACCTAGAGGATATTTTGCTTGGTGGAATAAGTCAGACAGAAAGACAAATACTCTATATTACCACTTACATGTGGCATCTAAAAAATAACACAAATGAATGTATGTAACAAAACAGAAATAGACCCACAGATAAAGAGAACAAACTAGTGGTTACCAGTGGGGAGAGAGAAAAGGGGAGGGGCAAGAAGGTATATGGGATTAAGAGATACAAACTGCTATGTAAAAATAAGTAAGCAACAAGGACATATTGTGCAACTCAGGGAAATCTAGCCATTATTTTGTAATAACTTTAGATGCAGTATAATCTATAAAAATATTTAATCACTATGCTATACACCTGAAACTAATAATATTGTAAGTCAGCTATACTTCAATTAAAATTTTGTTTGCCTTAAAGGAGTAGTGAAATTTAAACAAATACAAATGTTACAACAAATACATTTTGTAACTGTACTATGGTTATCTAAGAAAATCAGAATGAGAAATTCTTATAAATTTAGGAAAAGATTGATTGTTCTGTAGCCATAGAGCCAATTGGTAACGAGGACACAGTCTGTTGATAAACACAACTCACTTCAGTGGACCTGCTTTTGTAAGCCAACTAATCACCATCAGCCTCTTGCTTATGAAAATCAGCTGATCAGGGATGAACTGACTCCAGAAAAGATGCCTTAGAGTACCAACCAATCAACAATAGTTACTCAAGTAGCTAAGGTTTTAAGGATCATCCCAACCCTTTTATGCCTGTCAAAGCCCACCTATACTGAACTCCACGCTTCCCAAAGAAGCTGTGAATCCAGCAGTTGGCTTTGCTCAGACTCTGCCTGACCAGCACAGCTCTCCATCACTATAGTAAGCAGTAAATCCAGCCTTGTCTTTTTATTTCAGATACAAGTGGCAGCCTCATTTCCTTTGGTGATTCTAGAATTTCCACCAAGAGTTTTTAAAAACTCTACTTGGCAATATTCCAGGTAAGCTTTGGGCCAACAGGTGCGCTTACTGGGCCACTTGTGTCCACGTTTTGTCAGGTCAGCTGCCAGGCGAGTCAGTCTCAATAACCACCTGAGCTCTCCATTCACTGAATTCTCATTACTGTATTTATTCGTTCAGCCTGGGGTGTGTAACCAGGTAGTTCTTTGCATAAGATCATTACACTTAGGTCTTTGTTAGTAATTAGACCTTTTTGGTTTGGAATAGCACCCTTTGGAAGTTACCCGGAGGTATTTAATAAGGTTACTAGGGCTTCTGCTTTGGAGGTCTACCATTTGAAAATGTTTGCCATTTAACTATGTATTCTGCTGCTTTTTTTGTTTTGCATTTTTAGAAATTTTTAATGAGCCCATTAGATGTTAACATAAATATTATATTTTAATGACAACAAGATTTTACGAAAAAAATTAGAAGCCTGGCATTATGTTTTACTTTTTTGTCTGGTTCAACAGAAGACAGCTGAGTTCTCATAAAGGCTGTTGCCTTTAATTTACTGTGCTATGTTGTTTTGTTGAAGAGTGGGAAGAAAATTCAGCCTGGCATAGGTATATAAATTGGAAGAAAGCAGTATTTTAATAGATTTTTTTTAGATAACTGTGGATATTATTCTTTGATATAATACCAGAACTTGGCAAGCAGTGGTTTCTTAAAGATTAATTGCAATGTGAAATCTGAAATTTTATCAATGAAATTTTCATACTCTGCTACATTAAAATACATTGGTTTATCTTGAAGTTTGAATGGATCTTTTACCCATGTGTGATTTTGTATCAGTAAGCATTGGTCACTTTAAAAATATTGTCATTGAGTGATGTAGATCTTCCAAATGTTGACGTATTTCATTATACATTACCAAAATAACCTGTGTTAATATCACTACCAATCTCATTAGAAAGTTCTTTCTATTGGTATATACCTAGCAGTGGAATTTCTGGGTAACAGGAAATTAGAACATTTAACTTTATAAGGTTATGACAACTTGTTTTCCAAAGTACTGTTCCTAATTCACAAACCTACAAGCAATCTTACAGTTCTGGAATTTTTTCCAGAACTTGATAGTTTCAGTTTGAACATTGGTTATCTTGCTGTGGTCTTGAGCTGCATTTTTCTGACAATGAATTTGAGAAACTCTTCCTATTTATTCTATTATGTGACACAGATGCCATGCCTTTCATTTCTCCCTTTTTCTCTTAACAGTAAATCTACTGTTAGACAATTATAGTTGATCAGATTATAGTTCCTCTAGGTATGGGGATGCATAATATGTATGATTCAAGAAACTGCCAAAAACATAGCTATGGTTCCAGAATTCCTACGGATAGAATACTACAGATACAGGCAGATTAACCTGGAGCAGAGCCCATAAGATTACTGATTTTTTTTTGCCTAATTACAAAAATTTTTCTTTTTGTACAAACATGAAAATTTTAGGCCATGCTCTGGGAATTTTTAACTCGTTAAAAAACCGTTGCCTATAAAGCCTATCCCTTAAATAGGAAGCAAAATAAATAAGCCTCCTTGCCTCAGAATAAGTACAGGCTTCAACTAATGAGTCAGAATAGCCTCAGATCTTCACCAGGTCTTTCAGTCTAATGTTGGCACACATACTCAATCACCACTCCTAGCAGAAACCACTCAATGTATTTTACTGATTGATTAACTAATTATGAGTTATCATCACGTTCTCCTCATATAACCAAATACTGTTGTAGGGCTCTTGATCTAGCAACTCTGTAACCCTGTGTAGGAGAATCCCATACTCATGCTCCTGTAGTTTAAGAAGATATTCATGATCAGAACAGAACTTTGACTCTAGTACCAAGTCTTTATTCAATAGTTTGTTGATGGGTTTTATGTTAAAAACATGAAAAAGCATAAGACTTATATATGAAAAACAGTCCTGTCTCTTTTATAAAATCCAATTTCTTACCAAAAGTCAAAGTGTTCAAATAACTGAACCATGATTCTTTCTAGGGTATATTAAATTTTAGTATTAAAAGAAGTTCATATATAAACTAAGATGGGTAGCTTTTAGAATAAGTCACTTCTTTAGAATAACTCACTCACTTCTTTAAAAGTATGTACAAATGCAGAAATTTCTAAGATATCCTTTAAAATAGAATAACAAACACATCACTTACCTGATGTCTCCATACTAAAGTAGTTGCTGTCATAAAGCTGGACACTCATAGTAGAAGGGATATTATAGACGTTGGTGTACTATATATACTATAATCACTACAGAAATACTTTATATGTACTATAGAAATACATTAACAGATTGTCATGCTAAACTGATTTCTGTGATTAAAGTTGTTATACAAGGACATCATTAAAACATCAAAAACAAAAATAACAATAAAATCATGTAGAAGTTCAAGGATTTCATCATAAATGGACAAAATATGATACCCAAATTCTGAAAATAAGCACTGGGAATGATCAAGTTTAAGGTCTATGGGAATAAAATCTGGCAAATCCAGAATGGCCCCCTGATAGCACCCAATAATACTCCAAATGAACGCTTATGGAAATCTTCAGTGAAATAACTCATCCACAGTAAGGATAAATTGGCCACAGAATCAGATCATTATGGGGAAACTTCTAGGAACAGAGGATTTAACCAGTTCATGCCCTACCTGGAAACAAATTAACCTGGAAAAATAGTAAAAGTAGGGCATAGACTAAGATTGTGTCCTAAAAGATCCCTTGAGAACACTGAATGAATTGTAGCAATTTCTTCCCTCTCTCATTTATGAAGAAACACTGTTAATGGTACATTTATTTTCTAGATAGGTTAAAACATTTGCCTGTTGAAAAGCCACAACATTCACAATGGTTAAAATACTATTAGATCTTGTATTTCCATGTTAGGACATTTCATCTATTTCATTCAGTAATATGGGGATACATTTAACTAGAAGTTATTCATGAATTATAGACAGGGTTTTGCTCTTTACTCCAAAACCTTGTCTATCACTGACGATCCTCTAGAAAAATATTAGAGCCCTTAACATAACTGAAAATTTACATCTAAAGGAGATTCTAAACTGAGATTTTCCAGAGACCCTCCAGAAGTTGATGGTTCTTTAAAGTGGACTGCTGAGTCAAGATCTTAGAAATAAGCTGATAACTGAACACTGTGGAATGTGTTTTCCCAAGATCATTGAAACAATATTCTTCTATGTATCACACACTCTCTTAACCTTTTATATATTCATGTTTTTTATTCTTTCTTGATTTAAAGTTGTGTACTTTTGACTCTGTCATGTTCCTCTAACCAATAATAATGATGTACTTAGATGTGAACTTTATTAAAAACAATCACAACCTCTCCTCAATAAAGCTGGAAAAGAATAAAATTAAATAAATATATTTCTTTTAATGCTGGAAAAGAAAAAAATTAAAAATAAAAACAACCACTTTTCTAATTCTGTCATTTAGCTCTCCTAAGCTTTGCTAGCATAGCCAACTTGAAAAATAATTGAGGAAGGTATAGCTCAGGGGTAGAGTGCATGCCTAGCATGCACAAGGTCCTGGATTCAATCCTGTGTACCTCTATTAAATAAATAAACCTAATTACCTCTCCCCTAAAAAAATTTTTAAAAAAGAAAAATAATTGAAAGTATGTTACATAGTAAAATATAATTTATATTTTGTATATTAATAATCATATCAATGTAATGTACTGTGTATTAGTTAACAATATGTAAGACAATGTATTATATAAAATTATATTAACTATATTGTTTACAATATACAAATCAAGAAAAATGTTCTTTTGCTGCAAGAGGGGGATATAACTATTCTTGGGCAGTGGCAGTAACTGTTTCTCGTAACCACATCCAGAGACAACATATCTACAATTCCAAGATTGATCATCCCTCTTGGGCACCTCCTGGATTCTTTTCCCTATGTGAAAATCAGTCTCTTCCATGCCAACCCAGAACCCAGATTAACGATCTGTAAGGGCTATTTGTGAGATCATTCCATGAGTTTAACTCCCCAACACTGTCAGTGAACTACATTTCTTAAAAAAGAGTCTGAAAGATAAAACCCTTCCTTCAAATACTTCTCCCCACCCACAACCTGAGATGGTAATTGAAAATCTGTCCCTTCACATTGGCTGAGCCTGACAGGCAGTAGAATAAATAGCCTTAAATATTTTGGCCAGCCAAGAGGGAGTCTGTGCCATTACTAGGACTTCTCCTCATACAGGGAACAAGACTTTAGGTGAGATAAAACAATCTATATCTGTTACAGGGAAAAGGGAAATCAGAATTACCTCAGTTCTTAGTCACCTGAAAAAGAAGAATTTTTGACGAGAGACCAAAAGTGTGATATAAACAAGATTTTTATTAGTGAAGTAAAAAAATAGTAAAAGATAGTACACTTGGGAGAATTGGGAGTGGGCCAATTCAAGAGAGGAAAATGGAGCAGTTCCTTTGTTTTTCCGTCTTATATCCTGGCCAAGGGGCGTTTTTGTGATTGATTGATTCATTGATTCATTGATTGATTGATTTATTGACAACTCAGGTTCTCTGTGCTCTGGCATGCCCATCCCATTTTGGGCAGGTTCATTAGGTGAGGTTATACCAGGTCCTTCTCTTATGTGCAGCTGCAGCGTTTTAATTTTAACTGGCTTCTTTTACTGGCCCTCATTTAGAGAAAGAAAAAATTTCTGGAGACCCTTTTCCTGAATGCAGACACACTGCCATTTTCTGGGTTGTTCCTCTCCTCCTGCCCGTGCTCATTTCTATCTAAACTACCTGACATATCTAAGCTAAAAGAAAAGACAAACTGACTAAGGTAGACTCAAGGAACCGTTAGGCCTTGTTTTATTCCTCAGGCTTGTAAAATTTGGTTCATGGTTGTGGAGTATCTTCCGTTCTCTTTTAAACATGTAAAACTTCCAGTTTTACATGTTTGTCTCACTGCTGTTCAGTGGCTGTTGTCCAAACTTTTAAATGTTTCCACTGGGCTAACAATGATTCAACAAATGATTCAAAGACAAGAACAAGATAAAATCACAATGATCAGTGTGCAAATTGAAAATCGTACCTCCACAAAGGAAACCTCAATATTCAAGAACAATCAACAATAGTTGTGAAAATCTGGACTTCCAATCTCTCTTTCAGCTTTGGCTGAATGAGAACCAAAAAAGAGGACTGAGAATAAAAGTCTTCTCAAGTAGAAAATGTAGGAAAACACCGCTTGTTCAGAACCATAATAACAAGTAACCATCAGAACTGGTCTTAATTTAAATCTGTTTAATTGATCAACAACTTACCTCAGTGAACACGATTTTAAAAGCAAACTAATCAGTTTCAGCTTCTCACTTCTGAAAATCAGCCAATCAGGTATGTACTCAGTCCGGTAAACATTACTTGAAGTGCCAAACAGTCAACACAATCTCACCTAATTTAGCTATGCTTCAAATGATGACATTAATTCACGTATGCCTCTGAAAGTCTGCCAGTCCCAAAAGTCCTATAAATCTCTTTTTATAGTAAATAATAAATTCAACATTATTATATCTAGTGTTAGTATCATCATTTGACAAATATCACCCTGTTCTTAAAGGATACACATGAAATATTTAGAGTAAAACATGGGATGTCTGCAACTTAACTTCAGATGGTTTTAGTATGTTTGTTTATATGAGAGCAATAAAGCAAGTGTGGTGAAAATATTAACAATATTTTGTTGGTAAATCTAGGTGAAAATTCATTATAGTAGTCTAACTTCTCTGTAAGTTTAATTTTTCAAAATTAAAAAATGTTAACAAGAGCAGTGACATCAGCAAGATGGTAGAATAGGAAATTCCAGACCCTCGTTCCCCGTGGAGACACTGACTTAACAAGTGTAGGTGCCAAATTGTCCTCTGAGAACTCCAGAAAACAGTTAAGAGGTTGTAGAACCCCAGGTGAGTGCAAAGCCAGGAAGACACATGGGAAACAGGTAGGGAAGCTTTTCCTATTTGCCTGTCCTGGCCCCTCCCCCTCCCCAGTATAGCACCACACACTCCCAGGTTCTCTATTGGGAGGGAAAGAGAAGAGTGGAATGTGCATCTAATGTTCTGACTTTTCAGAGGGCTGCCCATGGGGTTGGTTTCTGTCTTCCCTGACTCAGCGTACTGATGGGAAGATAACGTAGGTGTACTTTGGATGCCAGGTTGGGGCATCTGAGAATAATGGCCAGCACAACTTGTTATACCAGAGAGACTGCAGTACTGCAGACCAGACACTAGGGGGAGAAGGAGATTATGGGCTCCTGAGAAGAAGCCTGGGCAAACCTCTTCCGGAAATGACATGCGCAAGCCCAGAGAATATGCATACTCAGAAAAGGTTTGAGAGGTCCCCAGACTCTCTAGCTAAACTAATTGGTTTTTCAGATGCCCAAATCTCAACAAATGAGCACAAGTCATACAAAGAAACAGGGAAACGTGGCCAAATCAAAGGGAAAACAACAACAATAAAAATGAGGTAACTGCCAGAAAATTTTTTGAAAAATAAGCAGAAATTTGCAAAACTTTCTGAGTTCAGTATCATAAAGCTACAGTAATCAAGTGAATGTGGTATTGGTATAAAGATAAACCTACAGATCAATGGAACAGAATACAGTCCAGAAATAGACCTACACACGTATAGTCAACTGAATTTCCACACAGATGCCTGTGCAGTTCAGTGGGAGAAAGGATACTTTTTTAAAGAGTGATGCTAGAATAATTGAATATCTATATGGAAAATAAAAAAGAAAGGAAGAAAGAAAGAAAAAGAAAGAAAGGAAGAAAGAAAGGAAGAAAGGAAGAAAGGAAGAAAGGAAGAAAGGAAGAAAGGAAGAAAGAAAGAAAGAAAGAAAGAAAGAAAGAAAGAAAGAAAGAAAGAAAGAAAGAAAGAAAGAAAGAAAAAGAGATTATTGTCTTATACCATGTAGAAAATTAACTCATTAACTGACCTAAATGTCAAAATAAAACCTATGAAATTTCTGGAAATAAATACAGGAGAAAATCTTAGTAACTTTGGAGTAGGCAAATATTTCTTAAATAAGACTTTAAAAACAAACTATAAAAGAAAAATAAATTAGACTGCATTAAAATTTAAAACTTTAGTCTTCAAAAAATTACTGTTAAGAAAATGAAAGAATGGACTAATAGAAATATTTGCAAAACATGCACCAAAGGACTTGTATCGAGAACAAAGAACCTTTACAACTCAATAATAAAAAGACAAACAGTAAAATTTTTAAATGGGCAAAAGATTTGAAAAGATATTTCACTAAAGAAGGTATAGGGATAGCAAATATCCCTATGAAGGATAAAGATGCTCATGAAAAGATGCTCAACATTGTTAGCCATTAGGTAAATGAAAATTAATACCACTAGGTATTTGCTAGAATGGCTAAAATTAAAAAAAAAACCAAACTTAACACATCAAGTTTGATGAGGATATAACCAGTTAGAATTTTTTTTCATTGCTGGTGGGCATGCAAAATGGTAGACATTTTAGAAATAGTAGGCAGATTCTTAAAAAAGTTAAATGTAAATTTATCATACAACCCTGTAATTTCAGTCCTAAGAATTTACCTAAGAGAAATGAAAATATCTGTCAACACAAAAACTTGTACAGGATGTTCATAACAGCATCATTCATAGTGTCCAAAAACTGAAGAAAGCACATGTCCATCAACTGGTGAATACCAACAAATTGTGGTATGCAGTGGAACACTACTCAGAAATAAAAAAGAATGATACAAACAATATGAAGTAATCTCACTAATTTATTAATATAGCTACCACTTACAACCTTTGAATGAGTGTGCCCAGTAGAATTTGAGAACAGATGACATTTTCTGAATATGTACATATGTACATACTTCAGATGGTACTTCTGTGGAATAAAGTCTTGGCCTATGCCATATAATCTTCTGAGAATACAGGTTTAGGGGAGGAAATACACATTTTTAAAAAGTATTCAAGGGTATGTAAAATAGTACAGTATTTATTGTGATTTTTGAACATGTATATTGTGCCAGTATTCAGTTTATTGCTTCTCAATTCTAAATACTTCATTGTCTACCCTGTGAAAATGGAGATGGGCCCCTTAAAATTTATCCTTTATGCATCTTTTCATAATGTTAAGCTTTGTCAGTAGAGAGGACTGGAGAGATGGGGGAGGGGCTTCCCTTCCTAGTTTCAGTATGCTTTCTCAGCAAGTTCCCGCAGTACACATGGCTTCTTCAGCACCCAGCTCCTGCAGTGCCACAGGGTCAGCAGCACCCAGCTCCCCCTAGCACTCACCTCAGATAATTTGGATAATGCAGGGTCTTCCATGAGACACCTCTATGAATAGCTTTCCCCACTAGGGTGCTTTCCAGAAAGTTCCACTAGTGCTGTACTGTTACCAAACCAAACTTGGGTTTGCTTGCCCAACACATAACAAAGCCAATCTACTCACATCAAGTTGTGATGAAGTAACGTACAGTGTTTATTTGCAGAGTGCCAAGCAAGGAGAATGTGCAGGTAAGGCTCAAAAGGCTTGAACTCCCCAGTGGCTTTCAGGCAAGGGTGTTTAAAGGCAACATGGGGGGTCAGGGTCACAGGATACATGATCAGCTTGTAGATATTCTTCTGATTGGTTGATGGTGAGGTAACAAGGTGATGTTTTGGGAATCTTAATCATCAATCTTCTGGTTTCAGTCTGAGGTCTATGCGCTTGTGATCATCACATAGTCAACATCCTCCATGGGGTGAGGGTCTTAGTTTCTGCAAAATGACTCAAAACTGCATCAGATTGTTATCTATATCCCTTCAGGAGAAACTAGGAGTCAGTTCTGTGACTCTGTTCTATCACTGAACTATTGTTCAGGCTGTTACTACATTCCTTGCTTGATTGCTTTTCCTTGTTTCTGCATTTTCTCACTTCTCTAATCACTAATTGTTGGAGTCTGCTGTTTGGAACTCAGGGAAGACCTTGGAGACTAAAGCTTTGTCCTACAAATAAGAAGGGGGGACATAGAGGGGCTTGTACTCATCAGGGTTCTGCTCCATTTCAATACCACAGTGACTTCTCTGCCATTCAGGAGACTTTCCAAGAAGGTCTGAATCTCAGTCCTAGAAGGACTCTTCCGGAGTTGCTCTATCTCAGCTCTATGGGTCTTGGCTCTCCTTACATCTGCTTATACCTCTTTATATTTTTACTTTTTACTAGCCAGTCCACGGTTGCTCCATTCTCTTGTAGTAGTTAATAATACTTTACATAAACTTTCACTGTTTAAATTACTGTGTGGTTTCAAGTCTCCTGACTGGACTCTAACTGATGCAAGTGTAAAACATGTTTTCTATTACTTAACTCTTGGCAGATAGTAAGAATATTCATGATAGTCCACACTTTAATATTTTTTCCACTTGGCTTTATGATTTTATGCAGTTATATTTAATATGCCATTTTCATTCTAATTATAAAAGGCTAATATTCATTCTTTAATTTGATTAAGGATCTTCTATGTGCCAGCTCTTATTACAGGGCCTGTAGATACAACAATGAAACAAACAAATAAAAACGCAGCAAAATACACTGTTCTCATGGAGTTTACATTCTAGTGAGAGATCAAACCAAGGTAAAATAATTTAGCATACAGTATGCTAAATAGGGAGAAGTTCTGAGGGTAAGAATAAAGTAGGGAAGGGGATATGATATTTTAGGGAGAAGGTGGTTGGAATGGCCTGGTAAGGACGCTAGAGTGGCTGGGGTGGAATAATGGTGGAGGAGGAGGTGAGGGGAGAAATAGGAAATGAAATGGGAGAGGTTAGAGGAAGGGGGCCAGACCGTGGTGGGTCTTCTAGGGTCATGGGATCACTGACTTTTCTTAAGTGAGATGGGATCACCATCGTCATCATCAATACACTATTATTTCAAGTGTTCTTGTTTGTGTTTGAAAGATATTGATTACTTAAATACTTGGTATTTTAGAGTAGAAAAACAAAAAGAACACATTTAAGATTATTTTGTAAGTGATCCCCATTC
Organism: Camelus dromedarius; assembly: GCF_036321535.1. Classification (NCBI taxonomy): domain Eukaryota; kingdom Metazoa; phylum Chordata; class Mammalia; order Artiodactyla; family Camelidae; genus Camelus; species Camelus dromedarius. The sequence goes on along the minus strand of NC_087439.1, from coordinate 30,980,503 downwards.
ACTGTAGCAGGGATAGAATTTCAGAAAGCAATGTGAAAATTAGTTTTTGTACTGTATTGTACATATAATTTTTTTCAAATGAACATCTTGATTCAGTTAAATCTAATACTGTGTAATTTTTCCCTTGACATCATGAGAACCACTGTGAGGTTATTAATACTTAGGCAAGTAATAGTTCTATTTATAATTGTTTGACAGTCAAATAAATGCTCAAAAACTGTTTTGTATTTCATAAGTACTGTTAAGGGTGTGGGTTTCCCAGTAGAGGCCCAAGAGCCTGTGTTTTTAGGGAGCTTCCTTTTATACATTGAGGTTTTTGTGGGATATGATTTCTTCTTGTGATTTTCTTTGCTGGGCATTTGTTCAGAAGGAAATTAAACATCTGTGGATATAAATTTTAGAAATTTTTGAAACAACACAAGACATGAAAACAACTGGCCTTCACAATAACAGAGCCTGGAAAAAATTTTTTTCAGGGGGATGAGTTGCAAAACATGTTCTCAAAAAACTTCCTTTTCAAAAAATTTTCTTCAGAAAGATCTGAACTTGAATGTTATATTAAATAAAATACTGAATATGTGCATATTATAGTCATCAGTATTTTTTTTCTCAGAATATTAAGATCACATTCAATTGAAAGTAAGTAAAATTTTAAAAAGAACCTCTCAAACCCACATATAGACATGATAAAGAAAAAAACAGAGAAAATCTACAGATACTCCTGAGCAGGTATTAAATTGATAACATTCAAGTAACGTGGAATTGCTAGAATATAAAGAGTACAATTTAGCAAAAGATGCTAAATTGAGTAAAGAAAATCAAGCTTTAAAAAATGTTCCACAGGTCACTCTTTTTTTTAACTAAAATTTTTAAAATAAAATTTTACTAAAACTTTATCTTTCTGTATTATAACTCTTCATTTCCAGGTATTTCTGTAGATCTTAGAATATGATCATAATGTATCCTAAGTCTCAGTAGGAAGGCTTGTAAATGATTCAGTCGACTCTCTAGAAGTCACTATAACCCATCTCTGACCCTGTGAATAATACTCTCCCTATACTATTAAGACATAGGGGGATCTAGGTCAGTGGTAGTAGATGGCATTTAATATCATTCTAACTACTTTACACTTCTGAATATTGTTTTCAGGAAAACCTTAGAGGATTTATATTCATCTTCATCATCATCATCATCGTCATCATCAAAAATAATGCCTTGTATCCTAGAGTGCATTATAATTTTCAAAGTTACACACATTCTTCAATTTACTATTTAAATTCCATTCATCAAAATGTCCAAAGGAGAAAAATTCTGGTAAAGACCAAAACACTTGTAGAGAAAATGTAGTCAATAATATTGTAATAATGTTATATGGTGACAGATGGTAACTTGACTTATAATGGTGATAATTTTGTAATATATAAAAATGTTGAATCACTTTGTTGTACACCTGAAACTGATATAATATTGTGAGCCAATTATACTCCTTTTTTTTTTAAATGGGGGAAAAAAGGAAGACCAAAAAAGCTGATGAATGTGAAGGGAAAAGTCAAAAAAAAAAAAAAAAAGGTGAAAAAAAAATTCATGAGCAAGGAAGTAAAAAAGTATTAGATGTGCAGGAAAACATATAAACAGAAAGATGTTATACTGGCCTTAAATTATATTCACCTAAGTTAATTTCTCTTAGTTTAGAAAATGGCTGTCTTCTGTTTACAGCTTCTTTTTTATGCTTTGTCATCTAGAATTAGATTTTTATTCCTAAGTCTAAGACTGCATGAAACTGATTAAGAGGTATACTGGCTTTCCATCTCTGCCCTCCCCAAATTATAACTTACATAATGGCTTAAAACAGCATGAATTTATTATCTTACAGTTCTGTAGTTCAAAGTGCAATGGGACTCACTGGCCTAAAATCAATGAGTCAGCAGGGATGCATTCTTTCTGGAAGCTCTAGAGGAGAATCTCCTTCCTCGCCTTTTCCGGCTTCCAGAAGTCACCCTCATTCCTTGGCTCGTGGGCCCTTTCCTCCATCTCCAAAGCTGTCAACGTTGCATCTCTCTGACCTTGCTTTTCTTGTCACATCCTTCTCTGACTCTCTTTTTCTTATGCCTCCCTCATCTACTTTTAAAGACCCTTGTGATTACATTGGCCCTACCTGGATAATCCAGGATAATATCCGATTTTAAGGTCCTTAACTTGATCACTTCTGCAAAGTCCCTTTTGCCATTTAAGGTAACATATTCATAGGGTTTGGTAATTAGGATGCAGACTTCTTGGGAGGGGGCACTGCTCTTCCTACCACAAAAGGTTATATTTAAAATCCCATTCTCTGACCTCTACCTACTATCTCTCCAATGCATCCCCTTTCATACCTTGATTTGACAATCCTTTGAGCCCCTATGGGACCTTCACTTGATCACTTTTTCACTGTCCATCATTTCTCACTGTCCTCTCATCACTCCTTCTCAAACTAAATTCAGTGGATTATCATCACAATCCCTCCTTATGCACATCCTCCCTTCCCTTGCCCTTGTCTTGTACTCACTTGGCTCACAAAGCCCAGCTCTGGTGACTCCAACCCTCTCGCTAATCTAACTTTGTCCTTGAGTAGCTGAACATGGCCAGAGGAAAACACAGCCTTGCTGACGAGGTTCCTATTTTAACATCAGAAACTTCAAATGGGCCCTTAATGCTGCTTGGTAATGACATGCTGTTTTCCTAGTCCATTCACTTTCTCACTTTCCTAGAATAAGCCCGCTGAGTGAGTAGGGCAGCCCATCTGTGGTCCAGCCTGCCACCGACCCCATTACTGTCATAGACTCCAGCTTGTTTCCCTCAAATAACTTTGTTGAATTTTCATTAACCTCTGACTCAGTAATTCCACTCCTAGGACCCTATCCCAAGTAATTAGAGAACTGTACAAATACATATATGTTCAAGGATGTTTATTGAAACAATATTTTTGAAAACAACCTGTAATTCCCACAAAGAGACAGAATTAAATAGAGTATGAAAAACAATTGTACTATGGAATATTTTACAGCTGTTCAAAATCATGTTTTTGCAGAATACTCAATGATAGGGGGAAGTGCTTATTACATCATAAAGTTCAAGACTGAAAAAAAAAAGTTGTAAAACTGTACGTAGAGCAAGATTTCAAAATCTGAAATACAAAATGATATAGATACATATATACATATATTACAAAATTGAAAAATGACTAAGAGAAAAATCTATAAATGTTGATGCATGTTATTTTTATGCGGTGAGATAATAAGAGATTTTATTTTCTCGTTTAGAGTTTTCCGTATTTTCCAATTTTCCCCAAATTATCAGGTGTAGCTTTCACATTTAGAAAAATAATAAATAAATTTTAATAATAATAATAACATAAAAGTGAGATCAAAGGGGTTCCAAAAGATACAAACATAAATACATATTTTTTTGTTTGTTTTATAAATGGCTAAATCTTCCAGCTAAAAAGTTTTTATTTCCGGTAGAAGTAGTACTTGTATTCTTTCCTTGACTGGATTTGGGTAGAGGATCCACTGCAACATATTTGATCTGGAACCCTCCTGCTGTCACTGAAGCATCACTTAGAAACTTCAAGGTCATGACATTCCCTGTGGAAGAGGAGGATGCAAAAGAACCAAGATATTACTCTCCTTCGATTTGGTTGACAATTCAAAGACTCATCATCCTCATAGGAGAATCTAAATTCAGGAACAACATTCCTAGGATTCAGAGCTGGATTCTCAAGATACAGAGTCTGTGGCTTTACTGCCAAGTGGAGAAAGCACTTTCATATTTTTTCCCCTGGCTCTCCAGCCTGTCCTATAGGAAATTTTGTCTATTCTATTTTAAAAGGTATTTCTTTGTAGAAGGAACATCCATAGAATTACAGGAGAATGGCAAGCAGGTCAAGCCAGTGAGGTATGGATGGATTCTTTATGAAATGATGGCAACAAGCCTTGCATTTGTAAAAAAGAAAAAAAACCCCACAAAACTAGATCCCTCCTTTACATGAAGCACCTGGTATATTTTACCTGCATTAAAGCCCAAAATAAAAAGTAAAAACTTTATTATATAAAACAAATATAGGAATATTTTTCATTTTCAGGAGGGAAAAGTCTTCTTAATCTAGATCAGAAATCCAGAATTCATTACAGAAACCCCGTATATACTGAATACTAATGTTTGCCAAGCACAGCTTTTAGTGCATTTCATCTATGAACTCACTTATTTTACAGAGCAACACTGTGAGGTGGACACTGTTAACAGAGTCATTTCATAGATGAAATTGAGGCACAAAGAGCCAGAGTATCTTGCCCAAGGCCACAGAGCTCCTAAGTGGCCAAACCAGGTTTGAGTCCAGGAAATCTGGCTCCAGAGTTTAGGCTCTGAACCACTGTACTTTTCTCAAACTTGGAAGAGTTGCTTAAATGAAAAAAAAAAAAAAAAAAAATTTTTTTTTTTTGCAGATTACTCAACTGGTCAAAATACAAATTGGCACCGTAGGATGAGTGCTAATTTGGCAACTTCTATACACATCTAAAATGCACATCACCCGTGACCCTAAAATTTCACTTCTAGGAATTTACTCTTAAAAAAATATAGCACTGCGAAGCAGAGGTCTAAAGATGTCCAGTGAAACGTTGAATACCAAAAGAAAAAAAATCAGAAACAATCACCTTTATAGTGTTCAGTACTTGTATGAGACAAATTTTGGCACATTCATTCGATGACCTATTAAATGGTCATTAAAAAGAATCAGAATGGGGGGGAGGGTATAGCTCAAGTAGAGTGCATGCTTAGCACACAGGGGCCCTGGGGTTCAATATTCAGTTCCTCCCCCAAAATTAAATAAATAAACCTAATCATCGCCCCCCCACAAAAAAGAATAAATTTAAAAGAATTAGAATGAGCTAAATATTGTCCTCTGACTTGGAAATAGGTCCATGGTATCCATGTGTATAATGCTTGTGTGATACAGGAAAACATCTGGAAGGATAGTCACACCCTTAATCGAATGACTTTCTTGGGTGGGGAGAGATGAGAATGGGCACATTCTTACTTTATATACCTTTTATTAAAGTGGTGAAATTATGGCAGTTTCTGGTTTATTTATTTTCTTGTTTTGTTTTTTAATATAAATATCCTGGGTTGACTAAGCATATAGTTAAGAAGAAAACTAGATCAAGATGTTAACAGGATTATGCTTGACTGGTAGGATAGTGCTTTAAATGTATTTTGTATACCTTTTTTTCTATTACTTTGTATCAATGACCTCTTCCTGCTGTTTTGCTAAATCTTTGGCTTTTTGTTTAAGTATGTTCTTTTCTGTTGATTTGTTTCTCTTTGAGTAATAAATTGTGTGAGTTTTTCCTCTTCAGTTTCTTGCAGTTGTGCAAGAAAAACTGATTTGGTGTTACATTTGGAGAAAGTTTTGTCTGTTCTAGACAAAACAAGAAAAATGTCAAGTTTTAGGCTTCCTTTTGACTCCCCTTCTTCTCCTTTTTTTTTTTTAATTGGAGTCTCATCCCCCAGCTATCTCCCATACCTCATGTTTTCTTTTAACTTTCCGTTAATATAAAATATGTTCTCAAGAAAAGAATAGGACATAAAAAGTTGAACAGATTACTCTTCCTAGGGAGATTGTAACAGAGTAATGAATTCATAAATTTTAAGCATTAATCATTCCCGGATTGAACAAGATATTCCATCTCTCGTAATGATTCATAAATGAGAATTGCATGTCCTGCAAGGTTAGGGTGTGGGAGTAATATAGCTTATAGTATCTCAGTTAAGGACAGCTTAGGAATGCAACTCAGTATAGCTTTTCTGTTTTTAGTTGCAAAAGTTTTGTGATAATATTTTTATGACTTGGGGGAAAAATAGAGGAAGTCAGAATGCCAGTTACTAGTCCTGGTGATGGAAATGAAAAAGAATAATGAAGACATCTAAGAAAGTTCTTAGCCAGAAAGTAGCAGTTTGAGGCAACAGCAGTGGTATTGCTTATTGAGATAAATTTATGCTGCTACTAGAACATTTTTTGAAGTATATTTCAAGGAACAAAGTCACACGAAATAATTAGCAAGAGGAAAAAGATCTGGAAAACATTCCCCACTGTAGCTTGCCTTTTTAGATTTACTATGTGTAATTAGCATATTAAAAGTTCTCTGACATCTTCCAATAAAGAAACCTGTTTAACATTGTTTAACCCAATGTTTCCCAAATTTACTTGACCTTAGAACCCTTTTATCATGTAATATCTATTAAAAACATCTCATAGAAGACTGTCTAGGGAATGCTGAACAAATGTGAAAATGCAATACATACAATGGAAAAAGTTTTTCAGTGATAGGTTTTTTTTTTTAACAGCTTTATAAATTACTTCAATTCTTTATCAATGAAAAATGTGGGCCTTTTATTACCACATTTTATGGGAATTATAAGAGCTACAGCAGTATTCGTGGATTTCCAAATTCAAGACTATGTCAGACTGCATTTCCTGCAAGTAACAACAGCCTACACATTTTAGTGCAAAGTCTTTCAGTATAAATAAGCACTTCTTTGCCTTTTGCAAGCTAGCAAGCTATACCTGCCTTCAGTTCTCTCATCTTTAAAAAGTGTATTGTCATAACTACTGGATCCTTCACTTTCAGTGACACTGAGAAATCGTAGTTTTGTTCCTCAATTTAGAGCCATTACCTGTACTAATGATGTCTTCTGGAAGCTCATCTCCACAGTATCTGAAAGAAAATTTTTTAAAAAGAGAGGTCACATGAATGAATATTACACCGTTATTGCAAGTGACTCTTACTGATAATCAACTTGCTTTATTCCCCCTAAATAATGGCTCATTTTTCTATTGTTTTACAAAGTTTATTATTTTATTTTATTTTTTTACTTGAATTTATAAGAGAGAAGAGGGGTTAAAACATTGTTTGAAATACCCTCACAGTATTAATGAGATTCTTAAAAAAGGATATATAGCAATTCTACTCTGTATGTCTTCAAAGCTTTTTGTGTAGTAGACAATGTGTATCTATTTGGAAAAATTTTTTAATTTGTTTCTGATTAATCTCATAAAGCTTTCTTCCCAGTTAAAGAAGAATAGGTGTATGGCTGATGGTATTAATATTTTGATTTCTGGAATAGACTGATATAAAAGTGAAATAATTATGTTGGACCTTATAGACATAAGAGGGTTTGATTTTTATCTGAATCATGACTTGAAAGGAATTTCCTTGCACATAATATAAAAAGTAAAGGTTTTTTGTCAGTTTCTAAAAATGTAATTTATTCCAGAGGGGGAGAAAGTCTATTATAAAGGTAAATCACATAATATAATCCAATAAATAACAAATTAGCCTGTAGATTAAAAAGCCACTTATGATTTTTATCTAGGGCTATAATTGATTTCTGAGATTAGGTTTAGAATAAAAATGTTATCTTAATTCCCAAGACAGGAGGTCCATTCTTTCAAAAAAGACTTTGTTCTTAATTCCTCCAACTCTACTTCATGTCTTTTTCAAACTATTTTAAAAAACTATTTGTATTTTTTATATATCAGTAGTCTCACCTAAAGAAGAAAACAAAACAAAAACCACTTTCCCTCCAAAAACTGTTGTTCATTTATGCAAGAAATGCCTTTGTTTTCCTTGGTATTTAAGTTATACAGTTCAAAGCCAAAAACAAGACTCAATAATAAGCTATTAAGTCTGTCATTTTAAATTGTCCCCATTACTATTTTGTTTCACTTAGTTACTATCATGGATAGTAAAGAATTGATAACTGAACATCTATTGATAATGGATAGTCTAAAATACAAATTAATAAGTGGCGACCTGAATACACAAAACACCTAACTGTACACTCTTTAATTTGCAATATTTTGTAAAGTATCACAAAATTTGTATGTAAAATTTAAATTATGTTAAAGATTTAGGGTGAGAACACAAAAATATTGTGTCCCAGAACATCAAAAAACCAAGGGAGAAATACTGAGGAAAGGAGTATTTGTTTTTTATGGAAAAGAAAGCTATTTTTAAGAAGACATCCATTGTATATTTAGTTAAATTTTGTGAGAGAAGGGGCTACACTTTACTTATTTACCTTATATCCATAATGCTTAGTACAGTGCTTTACAGATGACAGGCAACAATTACTGAATATATAGTTATTTTTAGGAGGTTGACAGGTATCAGAACATATAAAAACTCCAACAAATTTCTCAACTCATAGATCTTCTTTTTCCTGTTCGTCAAATCTTGAGGTCTTATTTATAAATAGAATGTTGAGCTAACTGTTACAACTTAACAATAATCAAAAAACAGCTATCGCTATTTTAATAGTAAGTAGATGTAGCAGCTAGTCGACTATGGCTTGTTATGAGTGAAGTGCAAAGAAAAACTCAGTTAAAGAAGGACTTGGTGTTGCAAGATAGTAGACATACTGGAAAATCAATATTTTAGGGACAGTTGGAGGGGAATTAAAGAAATATCATGCAAAATATCAGATGCTCTTTAACTTCCTGAGTGAGGAAACAAGAAGTACCTTCCCACAAAGCCATGAACGTCATCGTAACTGTCATATATTTCAACATAGTCAGCGAAGCAAGCTGGGTCATCTTCAAGGTCAAAGTCCAGAAAACTCAAGTGAATACGCTGACCATACTTGAGTCTAATGTGCCAGTAGCAGATCTGGTTATCACCATACTCATTTGGGAAGCCTGGAGATTTAAAAATTTGCTTTGGATCTGTGAAGACACCACCACACTCTTTTGCTGAAATGGGGAAGGGGAAAGATAAGACAGCATTAAGAAAAATTATTCCTACTTTAAAAGGATATTCACTCCTTAATGTTCATCTATTTAGTACTTTTTATGAAACAGAAGTAAAGAAATGGCTTAATATATAGCATCTATAGTATATTATATACAGTTATAGCTAAAAAATAAATGTATTTTTTCATTAACAGTCGCTAAATTCTCTAAAATGAACGTAGACTACCTGTGAATTTTTTAAAAAGAGAAGGAGCAAGAAGAAATAATAATTTAATTGTGCTCCTGTTTACATTTTTTGCTTCTTTTTATTTTTTTAAGCATTGAACGTATGTCTTAGGTGTACACTTAAATGTGTTTTGACAAATACATACACCCATATTATCAACAGCCCAATCAAGATGGCATGGATTTTGCCCTCTGGTGTCAATACAGTGTCATCAGGGACTTGAACACTTAGAATAATGAGTCCAATAAATTCTGTTTGGAAAATCATTATAGAATATGAAGGTCACTAGGAAACTTGAAAGATGTGCTAATCCAGTTAAAAGGAAAAATCTATAATCATTCTGTACTCCTTTGGTTTAAATTAGCAGCTTAATCCTAATACTATTTGAGGATTTGGTGGAGAGATCCATGTTGGTTTTTTCAAGTCATTTACCATTTCATAGATTTCTGCCATGTCCCATAGCCTGTTATAAGAACAGACAATCTCTGCCAGAACCAGTGATTTTTGAGTATGACCTAGAAGGAAAGCTGTGGAAGGGCCCCAGTTAATTTTAATTCCATAGCAACTAAATGTCTAGTATCTTGGAAAAAAGGTACAACCTAGGAACTCAAAAATAATCTGAGTGGAGGTGGTAGTGGTGGTGGTAACCCTGGGTAGCATGCAAAGGTTTTTTTTTATTACATGAATTAGAGGCTTTTTACAAGAATATTCTCCTTTAAAATAACTATTTTTAAAAATTATGTTAGAATCCTTATCTCCCCAAGGCAGAATAGGATCTTAGAAAGACTGGGGATTGGTCAGAGAAGGTCAGGGATCTAGTCTGAGCTCTGTGACCACTCTATACCTCAGTTTCTTCATTGTTAAAATAAATATAGTCTTGCTTCCCCTATTACCCCCCTCCCAGGACTATTCTGAGGATAAAATATACAGAGTAACTGAAGGGTGTTACGGAAAATGTAAGCTATTATTGCATTACTAAATAATACATAATACACAGTTTGTATGTGCACATAAGTGTGCATAGAGCCGGCTTTTGGAGGTATTTTCTCTGCTCTGTAGCATCCTATCTTGGTTGTATATATCATTAGGTTAGGGAAAAAATTCAAATATTGAACTAATTTGCTTGTATATTTAGCTATATCTATTTAGTTCTATATTTCATGTTACATGTAATTGCCTCATCTCTTGCTTATTTAAAAAATGACATGTTTATAAAGCAGACTGGGTCCCTGAGGACCAACTGCTAGTTGATCAAGAAGTATTCACACAAAAGGCAGTTGGCATCGTGTCACTCATTCAGAACTTGAATGAGCAAGAATACGTCTAACACATTTGAGTGACCCTATTCTTCCTTACTTCAATTAACTCTAACTTGATGATATTGATTAATTAATAATGATTGCTTTTTTTTTGTTTCTGTTGTTAATGGAGATACTGGGGATTGAAGCCAGGACCTCATGAATGCTAAGCATGTGCTTTACCATTGAGCTTTACCCCCAACCCCCTGCTTTATTTTTCTGATACTGTTATGACGGTTTCATTCTAGTTATTTTCCAGTGAACTGTTCTCCTTCCGTTGCTGTTTCAGGTGGTCCCCAGTCCCCTTCAGGTTAACCACATGCTAAATAATCAGCATATCACTGAATCCAAAAGTAAGCTGAGAACTGAGTAAGAACAAGTCTCCCAGGATTCTGTACACGTTTCCACAGTAAAAATTATTCAGCCTCTATGAGAAACAAAAGCAGCTTATATAAATTTGTAAGTTAAGGTGGCATTCTTATAAAAGGGCAATGAAGTACTGTAAGAATCTTTGCATTAGCTCTTCATCTTCCCTAAACTTTCGCCTATGGATGCTCAGAGATCCTAAAGTTTATCAAGCAAAGGAATCAGAATATAGTTAGAAGTAGAAGTTACTCTTGAGAGTAAAAAGAGAGTTACTTGTATAAATATATTTAAGAAAAAGGAAGGAAGAGAGAGAGATGAAAAGAAGATACATGAATTATTAACAACGACTAAAATAGGACGAAATATAGTATAATGTAGGCCTAAACTATGTCAAAGTGATTTGAAAGTTACAGTCCTATATGAATGCACTGTAGGTATTCATATTTTGTCTCAAATGGGAATAGGTGATAGCTTTAAGCAAAATTCTTTTCTACTTGAAATACACATTATTTTGAGATACAGTTAGTTACAGACATGAGAAACTGTTCTCCAAGAATGGTTAATATCATTAAATAATAAATTCTATAATAATATGCTAGAACTTCATTGTAACTCTTCTACTGTGTTGTGGACTTGTTTATAAAGTAGATCCAAATGGAACACGACCTGAAGATGTTTATGATTATAAATGTGGGAAATACTTTGTAACACATCTTAAGACTTTGTGATATTATCCTGGGGGAAGTACATCCAAAAAGAACAGTCTACTTTTCTCTCTAAGACATGAGCATAGTAATTATAAGTTAATTTTGTCTTTAAAGTTTTCCTAGCTACAATCATGGAAAAAGAATATGAATAAAAATATACAATATAACAATAACTAGGATACCCAGTGTATATTTGTTAAACCAGAGTGAGAGTTGCTTAGTTTGGAAGTTTAAGAATTTATGCATAAAAAGAAATTAGGGAAAAAATGTGTTCATTCTGTCTCCTTTTCCCCATTCTATCAAAAAGATAGTTAACATTTAGTAGTACCATTGCATAGTTTTAGCTAATTAACTGTGACAAGTTTATAACCTGCTTTTTTTTTCCCCCCCTTTGTGGTCAGGAAGTTCCCTGGCACAGAGAAGAACTAAATTCATGATCCCACCTGCCTACTAATTATTGACTGTCTGATTTTGGGAAAGTTACTTAAGCTCTTAAACTTTCAGTTTCCTGATTTCTAAAATGGGTGTAACAATAGCTCCTTGCAGAGTTGTTGTGAATATTAAGTGACAGTGTGGATGGAGGAACGTAAGTCAGTGTCTGGTATAGCATAATCATTCTATGAATGGTAATTATTATTAATAGTTATCATCACTAAGTTGATTTATCTCTGGAAGAAGAAGCCACTTCTTTTTAATGACCTCTCAGTAACATGTAACTATTTTTATAAAGTATGAAATTATTGATTTTAACAAACCATGTGGGTTGTAGCAATAGGCATCCCATCTTTCGCTTCTGTTGAGACGGACTCCGTAATCAATAATACCAGTTTTTCCAAATCCACAGTTGGGCCCTGGCTTCACAATGGGGTATCCCACTCTGCCCTTGGCCATCCACCCAGCAGCACAGACATGAAATCCTGCAAGATAATGAAAGGCTTAACTGGTATATTCCCTCAGCTGAGCAAAGGTCATCTTAAACAAAATACCCGCTTCCAACAGGGACAGTGTCTAAACTGCCCCAAAAGGGGAAAAACTATTTTCTTAAAAAATAAAATAAAGTTTGAACATATATAAAGTTCTTATAACATCTGACTTTCTAGTGAAAGATGACATCTTACTTGAACAACAACAACAAAAGAAGCAGCTGGACTAGGAAATCCTAATACCATGTATATGAACACAATCCGATTTCAGAGCTGATATTCTTTTCAAAAATGACCCAGCTAGTGCCAAGAGGTAATTTCTAAAATTAACGTCAAATCTGAAAAATTTTTTCACATGATAATTTGATTTCTTTTTAAGGATCAATTAAGATATTGCTAATATTTTTTAAAAAATTTGAATGGGGATAAAAGCACTCATAAATTTCAAACAGAGCCTCAGCCCTACTTTCCTTGCTCAGTCTTGGAGGCTGTTTTAATATTTGCCAATGCCATCCAAGAAGGATTTGAGTACAAATCCCTGGTAGCTGGTAATGGTTCTGGCCTTAGTAGCCATCATTCCGGTTACTGCGTCACACACAGCCTTGTGGGTAAAGACTGAGCCGTCTCATCTGGGGAGGCTTTGGGGCATTTTTGCAAACACCTTAATTTTTTTGTCTTGGGTAGTATATAACAATAGCAAGAGCTTTGTCAGGTATTTTCCTATGAGCAAGGGAGAAGAGAGTTCTGATTGATGGTGGCCTTTTGGATTCTCCTGAAAGTCCAGGAGAGACAATGGCAGCCCTTTTTTAAATAAAGAAGGAAATGGCACTAGTTAATTACTGAGTTTTTCAGCAGGTCTCCTGACATCATCTTCCCACTTTCTTTCTCCTGCCATCTTACAACTTGCTTATCCTCCTTTTCCTCATAGTTTTTGATCCTAAAGTACAAATGCATTCTCCCACTTAATATTAAAAAAAAGAAAAATGAAAAAAAAATTGAAAAGACTTGAAAAAAAATCTACTGAATTTAGTGGATTTCCTTGTAAGACTCAACATAGTAGCATCACTTAACAGCTGAGGAAACCCATACTCAGAAGTCAAGAAGAGGCAGAACAGTATTAAAAATGAATAGCAATGACATTAAAATTAATGAGAAATTTAAGTGACAGCGAGATAATGATATCTTCATTTTCTTTTGACTTTTATTTATTAGCCCCCAGTTGGGGTGTGACTCGAAATAAATTGCTAGGACTAACTCTAGACAAAGAAGATGGAAGAAGCCCAAGGAACTCTTAGCAGGGGTGGAGAGATGAGTCTTAAAAAGCGGTTGCCAGAGAAGTGGAATTTTTTTCCCCAAGGGTGAAAAAGAAGGAAAATTATTGTCAAAAAGACAGTTACCAATTTTTCTGGCTGCTTCTAACTGCTTGTAGGTGGCGAGATGGCCACCTTCGTATTCACACACCGCCTTGGCTTCTGCGTAGGTGAGCTTGTACTTGCCGGAGCGCGCTTCTCTGTGGTACACGCCTGCTGCTTGTTCTGTGAATTCACAAAATCTCGTAAATGCACTGTTGTCCGTTCTTGTGGAACAAGGGAAATTTTGTGGTCTCAGCTGGAAGATTACATCAGCTATTGTTCCTGCCAAAGGGTTCCCTGGCTTAGCTGCCTCGAATGGCTAAATTTTCATTGTTAGAAAGCTTTGGGGAAAAAAATATGAATGAGGGAAATTTTAGGGGAATTTGGGGATGTAGATAGAAATTTGAGGCATAATTATGTTTTTGAACTGATAGCCTGAAAGAAAGTTTTAATACAACGTTGTGTTTCTACACTATCTAAAGGTGATAAAGTTTTGACTTTTTTTGGCTTTAAGTCATATGAAAACTTGGAAAGGTAAGCAATAGGAAAAGAAAGGGAGATGAAGGCAAACGAAACCAACAAAAATTGGCTCACAATGAAGGAAAAAATAAGCCAAAATATTCATTTGAGGGAAATGACTAATGCAATATAATTTAGAATTTAGTAAACAAATCAAAAACTGAGAAGGAATTTGAAGGAATCCAAAACAAGCAAATATCACATTAAAGAAAAGAAAAATAGGTTTAAATATAGCAGAGAAAAAACGGGACACACCTAAGTACCAGTTCCTAAATTTTTTATCTGGTTTGTCTTTTTTAGTTCACATTTGTTCCCAATATATTTTAGATAGTGTCAGTCAGACATGAGCTGTCTCCAGTAGACCACTGTTTAAACTGATTGTTTTGAGTTTGGAGTGCATCTTGCCATAGAAACAATGTGGAAAGTTTCCCAGGACGATGATCATAACATATCTCTAATAGTTCTATGCAGGCTGTCAGATTATTAAGCCTTTGTACCCTGACCTGTGCAATAGACCATCAAGACCATTTCTGATGAGAATATGTATTCCTTGGCATGCAGCAAGACATGAATCCAGTGGTATTAGAAATACTGTTCTTTACTCTCCTCCCCAAGCCGAAGTTGACAATGCTACAGTTCAGTAGGAGATGCTGCTTGGCATTTTCCCTGTTTTTCTGGACTCCAAGAGATCCTGCTCTTACACATTATATGATAAAAACCTATCAATTATACACAGTACATTAGTCAATCTGATACTTATAGGTCAGAGAATACAGGGAACATCAAAGTCGTTTTCCCCTTTGAGAGTCACCAATGCCCCAAGTGTCCTTGTTGTGAAAGCCTCATTAACTGAACTTGCACTAGTTTACAATTTGGTTGTTTTAAGAATATACCATGAGGTACTTTGCTAGGTGCTGTGGATCAAGTTCTGTTCTTAAACAACCTGGGCCCTAGTGGACAATGCAAGTACACCTATATTTGAAGTACAGGGGTACTAAGGCTTTTAGTAGAGAAGGGAAACATAGAACTTACTCTAATGTATGTGACAGAGATTATTGTTAATTATTAAAAATGTTAAAACTGTATCTGTTTCCTGACTAAAAGATCTTTCTTTGAAAAAAATTTTGTAGGAATTATTTTTAGTGTCTGCCAAGTTTTCTCAAACTAAGATTTCCTTGGGTTTTTACTCCAAAAATCAAAATATGTATTAAAAATAAGACAACAGTCTCCAAATGGAGTCCTTTATGCTAAGCTCTGCATCACCCAAACCAAGACTTAACTTAATTACAGTTTTTCTTCACCCAGAAATGGAATCTTAAACCAGTCCATCAGGAATCATCTGGTCAACATTAGTTGGGTAATTTGCCTGGTAGACCCTTGCCATACCCTAAAGGAAAGTAACCTTGCAATAACCAACCCTCTATTTTGCCCAGTAAAACTTCCGTATTCCTGCTCCCTCCTGCCTATAAAAGTCTTGCATTTTGTGCAGCTCCTTAGAGTTCGTTTCTATCTGCTAGAATGGATGCTGCCCCCATTCGAATGGATCTTTGCTCAAATAAACTAAAGATTTTAATATGCCTCAGTTTTTAACAGGTGTTTGCAGGAAAAATAAATTAACAATAAGATTTTTAAAAATAATTTTAAGTATTCTTCTTGGTAATTTTTCTTAAACTTTTGGTACCTGCTGAAACCTGTCTAGTAAGAAGATAGTAACTTAAATAGCAGAAATGTCTACACTATATTTTTACTTATTAAATGATATTAATATTCCACATAGTTCCTGAAGGAGAACCAAGCCTCCCATTATCTTGCCTCATGAACAAGTTGAGAACTCCTGGCGAATATACTTGACAATTTTAAGCACACATTTATTTTAACGTATTTCTAAGTCCAGAATTTTAAACTACTAAGATGGTCCTTTGTACAATGCATTTCACCTTGTGGAAGAAGTAATAATTTATTAATTTTTCTAGTCAATAGTCATTCATTGAAGTTGGAAGTCTATTTAACCCATAATTTCCTTTTCCTTTTAGTAAGTAGAGACAGTAGCATGTTGACTCTGATTTCTACCTCTGGTTCTACAATGGACATGGCATAGTTTACTTCCTGAGCCTCAGTTTCCTCACCTACCAAATGTGAATAACCATAGCTATTTTTTGGGAATAAATAAACCATAAAACTCATATATATAGCTTGGGGATCCTAGTAGGCACTCAGGAGAATGTTACTTTTCCCTTCTTTTTCAGATTCAATACAATGACTAAAAGGAATTTCTTATTTGTGCATTTTGTATATCCATAATCCATGTAAGATAGTTGAAGTCCCTTGTGTCCTAAAGTGTCTTTTCTAAAAAATTACTGTTTAAGGAATTAGAGGATACCAGAGTTAAAAATAAACCTTGGGGGTTCTCTACTTCAGCCTTCTCATTTTACCAGTAAGGAACTGGGACCAAGTGCTTAAAGTGCCTTTTTCTTGATAGTTGCTAGCAGATTCCTGACTTCTAATTCAACTCTCTTCCCTCCCTAGTTTTCTAGCACTACATTGACCTAACCAACTGTAAACAATTTATGCTAGGCTGGCTGGTCAATAATTTGTCCCAAATTGAAGCAACATGCAATCACCCCGGGCCTCAGATGTGCAGCATACTATTAACAAACGTTTGGGTTTGCTCCTCTCTACGTCTAGGACAGAACTTCTATTGTGCAGGTTTATGTTGGTTTGTATTTTGGTAATATACAACATCACTTAAAAAGACAGCAGCTCCAAATTACTTGATCGTTAGAGAATTTGACAGTATTTCAAAGTTTATCCATGTGGGTTGAATTCTTACTAGCTTCATGACCTTTTTTTTTTTCCATTTCTGACATATAGGTGTGTATTTCCCAAGTTTGACAGTGTGCAATGAAAATAAACAGAGACTTGCTCATTCCTCTAGTAAATTCCAGACCCCATCTTAGCCAAATGGATCTCACTGTTCAGCGTGAAAGTAGTTCACTGGCTCAAGCTGAAAAAAAGAGGCAGCAAGGCTGTGCATTGCAAATCGAGCTTTTTAATGAAATCCGCATGGCTGCAGTTATTACCAGAGAGAAACATGCTGAAGGGGAACATATTCTACAACTATGTGCTGCTTAGCAAGCATAAAATCAAGATCTAGGTTGATTTTGCTTTCTCTTATTTCTCTATTTTATACAAGGATCTGTCAGTTTTCTTTACTATCAAACATGACGGTGAACATAAAGCAATATTAATTTGTATCATGAGACTTTAAAGCATTGTTTAGAGTACTATATGGGATGTTTAGGGTTTTCTATATTTAGCCTTTTTGTGGCCTTTTTTTAGCCTTCTATTGTGTTAGACGTGTGTCATTCCTTACATTTAACAAAACAAAACAACCAAAGAAACTTTCCTTGTTTAACAAAAGAGGTAGAAAAGTACTTAAATGGATAGCTCAAACAAATCAAGTGGTAAGAATTCATCCAGAAATAATAAGCCTTTTTAATTTTTTCCTATATTACAGCTGGCTTTGTCAGACTAGTCAAAAGATGTTTGGAAAAAGCAAGATATACACTACAGGTCAGAGTACCTGGAGGAATGATTATAAAGTTATTATATATTCCAATTTACCTGTTATGATTCTCTATGGTTACCTGTTATGAAGTCTGACTGCAAATGCATTGAAATTAAAACAAAATAATATATCAGAGGTTTTTTTTTAATGTTTTAATTTTGTTAAAGAAACATTCCCCACTACACCATCACACCTGCTTTGAAAATTTTAAAATATTTTTTCATATGGAATATAAATATTAACCTGTATCCTCTACTAAACAATTTACTTTATAAAAAGCTATTTTAACATTTTAGAAGGCAAGAACATTTAAAAAAAATAATATATGCATTCCATAGCTATCTTTCCTAAGCATTTTCTTTGAAAACATCAGCCTTGAACAGGAGAGAAAAATTTACTGCTTTGATTCACTTCTCCATGAATTCAAGGAAGCAAGTTTCTCAACAAGAAGCTCAAGAGTCAAGTTTCTTACCAAGCCATATGGAGTTATGAAAAATTCCGTTCTTGAATCCCCATCCGTGAGCCTCTTCCCATAGCAAAACAAATAAGTAAATTAAGATGATCATATCTCAGTTGTAGAGGAGGAATAGCCTGTTAGGGGCTGCTCAGGATAAATTCTCAGAGCAGAGGCTGAAATGTGTCTGAAACATCTGGTTTCCACATCTTTTAAATGGTTTTTTTCAGCTGTGAGGTCAGCAAGTACTCTCCAATGGCATTTTCTGCTGTAGAGTTACACAATTAACTCACTGTCTGAGGCAAATCCTCTGACTCATTTGCATTGGCAACCAAAACTAGGGATATAGAACGATCATCTACATTTTAAAATTCACTTACTTGGAAAGGGGTTCATTTATTTTGATTGTCACGGATACTTTTCTATTAGGAAGTTTTTTTAACTTGGTGCAGATTCAGCAGTGGTTTCCAAAAAAAAAAAAAAAAAGAAAGAAAGGAAGAAAGAAAGACACTTCGGTAGGAATCTTAAGAGAAACCCTGAATGTCTTATTTGCATTATGGGGTTTGGGGTTAAACACTGATCTTGAACTTGACCCTGGTAATGTTACTTTAGTTTTCCCTTAGCATGCCAAGCTTGCATAGAAAATTTAAAACAAAAAATGTGCACAGTCTGACAAATCCTAAACCATCTCCAGTGATGTAGAATTTCTTTACCCTCCATCTGCTTTTGTCCTGGGGTGGGGTCTGTGGCAGTCCTTGGTTTATTGTGGTCAGCAGGTAAATACATCAGCTTCCAGAAAAGCAGCTAAGTTTCAGAGCCTTAGGACATTCCAGCAGCTTTGGGTATCTTATACAAATATTTCCAGGCCATAAATCCTTGAAGTTTTGGGAGAAAGGTAGGTGGGTAGATAGTCATGAAGTTAATAAAATTATGCCCCTAGCTTCCCCAAGTCACTCTAACTTTGAAGATGGTCAAAATAATAGGTAACAATTATCATAGTAAAGTCACTATGCCTTAAAATATCCCAAACTTTCCTTTTGTGGAAGGTTCTTGGGTAACATGTCTGGTAATACCCCAATACTCTGATGCTAGTGGCATTTCCTGTTGATTGACAGCCATTTTTGGGGGGCAGCTTTGACTTCTCTTTCTCATTGGTTATTCTTTGCCGCTTAGCGTCTCTACTCTTGCTACCAAGCTGCTTCCCGTTTGCTCTCATTATATTCATTTCTCTCATACTTTCTTAGTTCCTCCATTGATATTGGAATCCTTTGAAAAAGTCAACTTTCTGGACTTGCTTTCATCTGAAGTTAGCTTGAATCCCTTAGGCATCTTTGCATTGCACATCAAAGACTTGCCCTGATCTCATCTCTTCTAGGAAGAGCAGTTGTGGCAGGTAGGCTGAGGGTACAGAATTTACTGGACACTCACGAGGTAGGCATAAAGCTTTCAGGGTTCAAAAATATCTATTTTGGGTCCACAGCAAATAAGAGACGAGGGGATTATATGCCAGTTCTCTGGTAGAGTTAGAGGGTTTAAATTTGGTGCAAAAGAGGATATTGTCTAGACCAGGTGGGTGTGACTATGGAGAAGGCAGGCATGGTCAGCAAGAACAGGATGAATAGATAGTTGGAAGGAACAAACCATGGTATTTCTCTGGAAAGTAGAATTATGTGAGTATTTTAACTTTGTGGTTTAGGAAGTAAATATAATTTTACTTGTTCAAGGCTGTAGCAAAACCATCACAGCCTTCCCCATTCTTTGCCTCTCACATTCTCTGGCCATGTCCTTTCTGCATCTGTCTAAAGTACTCAATTCCCCCTAGTTTTCATTTATCAAAAATTACTCTCAGGAAGTGTTAGAAATTAATCTTTACTTAGGTCAAATAACATACAAGAGATACCCTTCTTTGTTCATCTGCATTTTAACAAAGCTCCAAGTATAACAGGGTGTAAATGTTCAACTGGCTTTAACATGAACAGTTAGTGATTATACTGATGGATTAACCCAATCTCAGGTAGAAGATTTCTTTCTCCCCCTCCCATTTCTTCATGCAACTCCCGCCACCACTGTATGGTGTCTGGAAACCCTGTCCTCCCTGTCATCAAGCAAAGAGAAAACAGTGCCTAATTGTGTGGGCTCTGGTTTTGAGGAGGTGTTCAGTTCTATTGTGGAAGAAAAGAGGAGAATGAGGTTTTTGTAAGGAAAAGATGCAGAGGGAGTGGGTGGGCATTCAGTGGAGAACCAGAGGGAGAAGAAGAGCGAAGAGCAGAGGGACTGTTGCCTGTGAACTTACCTTGGAAGTTGCCTAAGATAACAGGCACCCCCTGCCTACCCCCCAGTACACACTGCCCAGGATGTATCTTATGAGCCAAGAAAAGATGCACTGATGACAGTTCCTTTCAGGGATTCAGAAGACTTTACCAGTCCAATGCTCTGCCTTCAGGGATGAATGTCACCCCACCTCCACCCCCATCTCTTGATCTGTCGGTCAAGGTGTGCAGTGGCTCTTTTCGCACCCACCCATCACTGGCTGAAAATCCAGCCGGACTGTTGTTTTGCAGATGCACTTCCCATCTCGGCTTCTTTCCCACAATGTTCCAGTGCTCATCAGCCTAAGTAGTTACTAGACACACCTAAAGACAAGTTTGTCCAGTGCAGTCTTGGCCCAAATCCAGTGTGGAGCTCCCTACCTTGTGGCTTAGTGATGTCACTATTCCACAGAAAAATGAGACTCTAGGGTAGAATTTCAAACATCTGCCAGAGGATGACAGGAAGCATTTTAATTTTATTTTTATTTTTTGACTGACAGATCCTGCCTTAGGTTTATTTGTACAAACAGCACAGGATGACATGAGCCCCATGCAGACAGCAGCCCAGGGGTCACACCAGTCCTCTAACCTCACATCAATAGATGAAGGCCTCTACTCCGGAGCCTTTGTCGGGGCCTGGGTGCCTTTCGGAGCCTGAGCCGGAGCTGGAGCCAGAGCTGCAGCTGCAGCTGCGGCCTTGGTTGAGCCTTGTCCTTGTCCTTTGGCCGGCAGAGCCTGAGACCCTTGGCGACGCGGACACAAGCACGTTTCCCGAGCTTGGGGCGAGCGATGTAGGCAAGTTGACTGAGCTCGTGGCTGCTGCCCTCTGGGATCTTGGGCTTGACCTCCTTGGGCTTTCCGAGAGCCTTGGCAGCCTCGGCAAGTGCGCTCATGGCCTTGGCGCTGTTGGCCTGCATCTTCTTCAGGCCCTTCTTGGCAAAGCACGTGTTCCTCAGGAACTTGGGGTCCACCCCCTTAAGAGATTTGTATCGTTGTGATTGGGGTTTTTTGATGCCGTTTCTGTGCCGTTTTCGGGAGTGGTTGTGTGTGGTGTGGTTCTTTGGCTTGGCCATGTGTGCACCGGAGTCGGCTGAGGAGGCATTTTTAAATCCTTTCGACATGCTGGGTCTCAGCCGACAGGGAAAAGGTATGGAGAAGTGTCAGGTGGATGTGGGTGGAGGGGAGAAAGAAGAAAGGGAAGAGAAACAAGTTCTAAGTGATCACATGTCTGAGTATACTTTAAAAAGATTGGATTTGAATAGCAAGACACTGTGGGAAAATGCAATTCTTTGGCACATAGTATGAAAACTGAAACAAATTATTATCGTTTATTGATCATATCATATTTTGTAATCTTGGAAAATAAAGGAAAGAGCAAGAGAAGAATATAAGAAAAGGGTGGAGCTCAGTGAATTACAAAATATGTCAGTAGAGGACATCTCTAAGAACACTGCCAGTAAGGCCATGAAATTACAATACAGGAATGCCCCACCCACCCTAAGAATTCCCGTATGGACTAGGGTGTGAAAAAAGGCAACAAAAGAAATAAAACTCATTCTTTTAGTGCACAGTTTAAAACAATTGGAGAGAAATTCTAACGCATGGCATAGAACAAGGTGAAAGAAATAAAATGTGGCATTCCACTCACTCACTCAATAAATACTTAAGAATTTTCACGTGGAAAGCTGCAGACTCTTACAGGGCCAGTAAGCCAGATGGATCCTATATAGAACAATGGGAATATATGGAAAAGTGAAACATTTAATTATTTTATATGAAAAAGCTTTTAGAAAATGAATATGACACTGAACAGAACAGTGTGCTTGCTAGTTTGTGGGAAAACAGATGTCAGAAAGAGGCCTGAAACTGACATTGGACTTCCCTAATGGGCAGCAAGGATTTCTGGTTCTCCACCTTCCAGCAGCCTGATAATGTTGTTCCCTGTAGTCCTCTATGGTTTGGTGGGATCATGTGATTATTTCTGGCCAATGAGATGTGAGCAGAAATTAGGTATGTTATCTCAGAGACAGGCTTTTGATTGCTGATGCCCCAGAGCTCTTGTTCCCTTGTGGAAAGAAATGTAGAAAATGCATGGAAGGAAATGTTTCAGATGGTACCTGCTCCATCATTGGATCCCTGATTGAGCCTGATGTTATGTAGCATGAACAAAATACAAGTCTTTATTGTTTTAAGTCACTGAGATTTGGGGGTTATCCATTGCTGTTAGCATAACTTAATCTGCCCTGATTTATAAGAAGAAATGAGTGTCTATGGGTATTTAAAGCAAAGGATGGCTTCAGAAGGTTGAGGGCCTCGGGACATTCAGACGCAAAAGTTAAAGCAAAGAGGAGGAAGAGGAGGAAAGAACAAGGAGATAATGATTAATGTACTTAATATCCTCCCTCTCTCCCACCCCACCTGCTTATAACTCACATGTCCCCAATTTACCTATGATGTGCCTTCTAAATGTATTTATGAGTACTCCCCCATACACATTCATTCCAATCAAACTGTTCTCTTGCCTCCTTCTCCTACCTCTTATCTTTTCTTACTCTCATTGGAGAATCACAGAAGTCAGTGTTGGGAACTTAGGGATTAACTGGTTCACGTTCTACCCATGCCATGAATCCCTGCTCTGCTGCCCTTACTTACGTTGACCTGAAGTCCTTTTTATTAAACTCTCACTCATTTCTGTTACTGAAGTCCACAGAATAAGTCTTACCTGTATCTGTTTTCAGGAAAAATTACAATGATCTATGAAGCTGGAACAAAGAACATACATTTGAAAACAAATGTAAAATATGCTCATTTAAAATTTACTTTTAAAATATTTTTTAAAATAGGTCCAGAAATATTAAGCTCAGAGTGATCTTGTCTTGATAAGAGAGGGATATGTATAAATATATATGAAAGAATATACATACAAATACTAAATATCTCCATATTGTTCAGTTATGAGGGTTTTCTAATTTCTTCTTTTTGTTTTTTGTTTTCTATTTTATAAATTTTTTTCAATAAATATGTATCAAAAGTGAATGAAAAAAGTTATGATTCATGTACACATATTTAAAGACATTACCTTAGTTGATATGGCAATGAAACTGATAAAGAATACCCTAAAATCATGACTAGAACAGAGTATTAAATTTTTACAGGCACAGAAAAGACTGAGTATTGTGTATCTAACCAGGTGAATGAGTGATAGGATTAACAGTCTTTCCTGGGAGAATGAGATTAGTCATAATGGGATCAAAATTGAAGCCAAGCCATACTTCATAGATTTGTGCTGAGGTCACATGGCATATATAGTTGCTTTCAGATAACTCTTCAGGGCAGTTGCTATGTATATAATCAATCTTGACCTTAGCCTACACATAAATATTTAATTTTTTACAAATGTTTACAGAGGGCATAGTTGTGTTAAACATTGTGCTGTATATTAGGTGGGGATATAAAGAGTAATAAAACAGAAACTCAGGGACCTCACCATTTCCCATTTAGAAAGTTATCAAGTTGGTTTGATTCTTCTCCTGGGAGTTTTTGAAAGGGTTTTAGGTAAAGGTAATACTATGCTCACTGTTTTTCCACATCCTCTGACCCAGGGAAGGGAGGATCTACCAGGAAGATTTTTGGTCTTAGCATCTTCACTACTGATAATCCTGGCAACACTAGCTGCTGCTTGCCACCACTGAGACTGGTGGCTCTGCTTACTAAGTATTGGTATAATCAGCCAGGTTAGTACATCCTTCTTCAAGGAAATAACTTTATATCATCAGGGACAGCTTTGCTTCAGAAATGACTTCTTCCTTTTCTGCCTTTATGTTCTGCTCAATTGCTATGGGCAAGATCTTTTTGTCTCCTTCCACTCATCATCCCTTGTTTTAGTACAACAGGTGAGGCTAGAGAAAGGTGAGGAACCAAGCATATCTCCTAGATCGTCTTTCACCTCTGTTACCAAGCGTCACTAGTGAGAGAATTCTGAGGCTTCCTTCTTGACTCCTCTCTTCCTCTTACCAATTTCATCCAATCCATTCCCATGTCCTGGATCTCTTCCTCCAAAACAAAATGGTGGCAGTGATCATTAGATGATTACCAAACCAGGTTCCCTTTCTGCCTGGGCACAGTCATCAACTACATTTCTCTACCTCCTTTGAAGTTAGGTGGATGGAGTATGTGGCTTGATTCTAGTTAATACAGTGGGGGTTTACTTGATGTATAGCAGTTTCAGACCTGGCCCATAGAAATCTCCCACAAGTGGTCAAGAATTTGCCATCTGATGACTGAATGAGGAGAACATCCTTGGCCCTAGAGGAGCGTGCAGTCAAAAGGTAGAAGGAGCCTCATTCTCTACATAACCAGATAGAAGCACACCAGGCGGGAAAACCAAACACAATTCTACTGTGTTAAGCCACTGAGACTGGGATTTACTTGTGACTCTAACTAATATAATACCATTATATTGTATTAAATCTGCTGCTTTCTATCTCTGTGCTTCCACCCTAGTCTGTGGCATCTAATCTCCTGCTTGGACTATTACAGTAGCCTCCTGTTTCCTTCCACTCTTGCTTTCTACAAGTCATTCTTTGCAAAGCAGCCTGAATAATCTTTTAAAAGTGTGAATCAAAACTTATTCTTCTGCTTATAAACCTAAGTTCTCCTGTGGCATGAAAATAACTTCAGTCTCCTGATGTTGGTTTCTAACCTCGCCCATCCCCTGGTTCTTGTTAACATCTCCAACCTCACCCACCCTGCTTCAACTTGAACATGCCAGGCTTATTCCCACCTTAGTGATTTTGCAAAAAGGCCTGGTTTCCCTTCATCTTCTTTATATTCAAATTTCAACTTCATTACTACCTTCTCAGTGAGGCCTTTGTTGCCCAATCTTAAGCAGCCTCTTGTGACTTTTTATTGTAGGATCCTATTTTGTAAAGGTCAAGTTTTTTGAGATTTAATTTATATGTGGTGTCACCCTTTGTGAGGTGTACCATTCTATGAATTCTGACAAATGTATACAGTTGTGTAGCCACCACAGTCAAGATGGAGAGCAATTCCATCATCCTCAGAAGTTCCTTGATATTACCCTACTCTAATTCATCACAACCTCATATTCTTAAATAAATTTATTGCAGTCTAGTATTCTTTCTTGTTTATGTATTTGTTTATATTTTAGCTCATTTGTTTGTTTTATTATTTTTCATCTTCTGCTAGAATCCACATCCAGGAAAGCAGGGACCTTGTCTCCTGGTTTGCTTCTCTAAGCACAGTGCCAAGAATAGTACCTAGTACACCACAGATTCTGAAAAAATAATTTTAAAAGGAAGGATGGAAGGAAGAAAAGAAGAAAGGAAGGGTGGGTCCTCTGAGTCTTGCTTTACAATGTGATTTCATATGTCCAATGGGAATGTGTAATAACATCCCTTTTAGAGTACCCGTGAGGACCCCAGGAGATGTTGACCATGAAAGCCCCTAGCATCATGCTGGCATTTAGTCATGTTCAGTACATAGAATTCCTATTGCATCTGAAGTCAGTTCACCAATCTTCCTTGGCCTGTTTGGCACTTTCAGTAGGACTAGTCTTCTTTTACTTTTACTTTTTCCTTCTGTGGTGGCCCACCCACCACTGGCCCAGGGCTTTTCTTTCACTGGTGTGAATTCTCCAGGTCAGGTGGTCACTGACCTCCCTTAGCAGGCTCCTTCTGGTTCCTCCTACTCTGGCTAGTAATTCCATGTGTTCCTTTCACAAGACCCACAGTGAGGAGCAAGATAAGGGATTCTCTGGTGTCTCCTGTCTTTATGGCTCCAGTGACTCAGCAAATCTAGTGGCTTTTCTTGCTGTGAGGTTCTGGGGTTCTCTCAAGGATTTACTCCCATCTCTAAGCCCCTTTTAGTGTTCAACCTTGGCCCAAACTTCGAAAGAATCAACAACCTGCATATCAGCCCTCTCGTCCTTTTCCAAGGTACCACTGCCCATGGCTGATGTTCACTGTTCCATATTACAGTTGTCTGATTTCACGTGAAAATGTTTTGTTGTCGCTATTCTCTAGCTCCCAACTTAAGGAGGCTTTAACCTGCATACACTGGAGACCCTCGTTTTAATTCTTCTCAGCCAATATGGTGGGGACAAAGTTTGGAGCACAGACTTATTGTTGTAAGTAAAGCAGATACATTAGAAAATATACAACTTCTTAGCAGGATGTTCCCTCTAACAGTGTGTCTAATCAGACAAATTAGAAGCAGCTGTGATGTCAATCGACAAAGGAATGTCGATTGAGTAAGTGATGGTTTTGCCATATTTTGGAATATTGCACAGCAGTGTCAAGAATGAGAAGAAAGAATTCCAAGGTTGATGGGAAAGGTTTTTAAATTAGTCTTATTCGAGTTATTTAAATAACAATGTTGGTTACTGAGTAATTAAAGTTAAATTAATTTAGAAAAATTTTAAAAGAAAAAATTTATTTGATCTGCTACCTAATTTGAAGCCTGAGAGAGAGCTCCTTCTAATACCCTCATTTAGTGGGTGCAGAAACAGAAACCCAGAGAAATTAAGCTGTCTTGGCTTGTCAAGGTCATATTTATCAGAATCTGGACCAAGACCCCAGTCTGTTGATTGCTGTTCGCATATCATTAATAAAGTCAACATATTATCTCCCAGAGAAGGGAAATGAGATGTTTTCTGAAGCCTTTATACCTACCTAATACCCCGTCATTGCACAGCCAACACTCTGAGATATTGATGGCCTAAGGATAAAGGGGAGATTGGCACATAAATCATGCTGTGGTATCCTTGAAATGGAAGATAGTATTGCATATAATGTGATGAAGCATGATGGCTAATTGCATTAGACACATTATTACTTGGATTCTTAAACAAAGAATTATCTTTAAACAGTCTTTAGTATTTGGATGCACTAATCTTGCCAGGGCCGAAATGTTCCAAGCAAAGGAAAATACACATGCGGAGGTTCAGAAACTGAAGCAGCTGACTCCTTTGGAGAGCAGCAAGTTTTTCAGTATAGCTGGGGAAAGGGTCACAGTAGGAGATGGGGAAGTGATCTGAGATGAGGCGAGGGGGAAGCACAAGCCAAGTCTTCTTTGTAAACCTAAGGAGTTTGAATTTTATCTTGAAGCCAGAAAGTACCTCTGAAAGGCCAAGAAACTGTCTACAACATGTTTCTTTCCCTAATTCCTTTAACCTTCAAGACTCTTTTCAGGAGTTCTCTCATTCATGAACTTCTGTGACTCCTTGGTCCAGTTAGATGTGTTTATTTGGGACAATTAAGGACCGTAATCTGTTTTAAAGGGAGAGACTTTTTAATTGAATGCCAAAGTGTGCGTGTGTGTGTGTGTGTGTGTGTGTGTGTGTGTGTGTGTGTGTGTATTACCATATATTTAGTATATCTTGACATCAGGTGCTATTAGAAGAATAAATAAATAAAAATAAACATATACAACAACATATACACATCGACAAATGTCGGCCGAGGGAGGTTGATGTGTGGTTCTAGGAGGTGAACGGCCCAAACAAAAAAATGCACAAGGAGTTGCCATACCGCCAGACAGACCAGCCGGAGACACCACAGGGTTAACAACACTTTATTGCCACAGGGAGGTGTGCCTCTGATGCACCTGTCCTGCTTTTATCTGTTTTCTGCCAGCACGTGCGCAGTCTGAGTTTCTTTGTTCATTAGGCTTACAGAATATCTCTAGCACATGCGTACTTCTATTTTCTTTGTTCTGAATCTTATATAATTGACACATGCGTGTAGCAATTATTTACTGCATACTATAAACATGCTCTGATCGTGGCCTTGGGTCCCACGGCCTTAACTCATCTCAAGGCCAGCTCACAACAAATTTTTGAAATATTTATTTACCCATGTTTCAATAGCACTCCATGCATACTATCAGATTTAAAAGTCTCCTCCTTAGAAACAAATTTTAGCCCTTAAATCTCTCCTATATAGAAATTCCACCGCTGCCACCAAATAAAATTTTTTTAAAAATACATTCTTAGAGGAAAATACATAGGCAGGAAAGTACTGCTACTAAAGGTGGGATTGGCTCCAGGATTGCTCTGAACACGTAGCAATGGCTGTTAGGAATAGAAAGGATCCCTTCAGCAAACATTTGTGTGACTGGGGAAGCATCCAGAATGGTCAACCAGGAACTCTGGCCCAGTAAGAGGAAGATAGCAGAACTGTTCCCTCCTAACTGGAGCAAAGAGGGTGGGCGCTTGGGCCAGAGACAGAGCAGTACCCTCAGTGACTTTTCACCCTCAGAAGGGAAGGGGAACTGGTATTTCCACAATATAAGCTACTGTAACATCCCAATAGGCATCAGATTCAATCCTTTCCCAACAATAGTTGGTGCAGACTCTGTTGAACAGAAGCAGAATTCTCAGACAGGTAAATGTGCACCTTATAGTTTCTAATGCACCTTATAGTTATCATGAAGCATGTCTGAAGTTTGGTAATCCCTGCTACCTATGAGAATGTGGAGTTCTCCAAATGAGGAGATCCCAGAACTGTGGGTCTTTTATCCCTTTTTGGTTTGGGGAGGAAGAAATGAGAGTCAAGAATGTCAGCACTCATGAGTCTACTTTATGATCATTTCAAGTATGACGAGGACATATCTCCGTATTTCATTTTTGCTGTTCCATTGGATCCACTCAGAGTGTTAGTGCTAGAGGTCTGCACATTGCTTTTCACACAACCTTTGCCCATTTTTTTGTTGAGTGTTGATATTTGCCATTTCTAAACGTACCACATGCATCTATGTTCTCCCTTCCTCCACCAGAAAAAAATCTATTTGTAATTCAAAATTTTGCTCCCTTATGCCACATGAAAACTTCCCTTATCCTCCCCAGGTAGAATGAATTTCTCTCAGGCGATCTTAAGAAGAGTTCATTCTTACAACATTTTCTGAAACAAACGTGAATTCAGGACACCACTGTCACATTTGTGAGGTTTGTTGAGCAAATGAACATACCTTTTGAAAATAACCCTGTTCTAGAAAAACCCTGGCACAAATATAGCAGTTACTGAATTCATAGATGTGGCTTGAAAAATAGCACCTTCAACCCGAGAAGCATACCCATCATAAGAATAATGATAATCTGTAAGAGAGACAGTATGGTACTGAGAAGAGAATGGATTTGAAGTCAGACAAATTAGCTCTGTGACCCTAAGCATGTCGTTTTATCTCACTGAACTTCCATTTACTTGTCTGTAATGTGTGGGTAAATAAATTGCAGGGTTCCTGTGAGATTTAAGTGAGCTAACAGATGAGCAGTACCAGGTATACAACAGGCACTCAATAAATGCTAGCTCCTTTGGTGCTTTATAGCACATTTTTCAAAGAAGTCCACATCAAGTGTTCCACTGGAGTAGGGCAATTCAGGTAACATTTTTTTTCTCTCTTCCTTTTTTAAATTGAAGTATAATTGAGTTATATTAGTTTCAGGTGTACAACATAGTGGTTTGATACTTTTATACATTACAACATGATCATCAGGGTAAGTCTAATTGCCATCTGTCACCACACAAAGTTATTACAATATTATAGACTGTATTCCCTATGCTATACTGGATAACATTCTTAATTTTGGAAAATTATTTATAGTACATGACTACTAGTCCCTGGATAAATCAGTCACAAATCAGAATAAAACATAACTTCATATTTTAAAATGTAAATTGTCATTGTCCTTATATCTCTTCCTCACGAGTAGAGTGGGGTAGAGATGGCAACAGAATTGCAAACCGACTGACAGCTGAATAACTTCCAATTCTCTTTACCTCCTTCCTCCCTCTCCCCTTTCTCCTTTTCTTCTTCTTCCTCTTCCTCTTCTCCTCCTTCCTGTCCTCTTCCTCCTCCTCCTTCTCACTGTCTCTGTCTGTCTGTCTGTCTCTCTCTCTCTCTCTCTCACACACACACACACACAGGTTGCTTGAGGACATAAAAAGAAGAAAGATATTCCAAGAGATAGTATGCATTTAGGATTCTCCAAGTGGAATTTCCTCTCTTTCCCCTCTTGGCTTTTGTCCCTCCCAGTTAGTGAGAGAAAATGTGCATGCCAGGATGTGAGGGGCACTGTGTACCATGACCGCTGGCCCACCCCCTTCTCCGCCAGGGGTTTCCCAATTAAGAAGAGATGAGGAGATGGAAAAAGAAATTTATGAGGGAGGAGAGAGAAAATCACTCTAAACCAGGGAAGTGGAAGAGACTCAGAGACTCAGAATGCAGGCAGACATCTGCTGCTCTCTCCTCTTTTAGTTAACACCAGTCATTGCCTGCTGTTACCTGCTACATTCAGATCTTGCTGCGGTTTTAAAAAAATCTATCCCAAATTTTCCTCATCTCTATCACTCTTCCTAGTGTGCTTGTGGATGAATTGTTATAGAAGTCCATGTGTAAAAGTGGCAAACATTGCTTTTTTATTAAAATCGAATTTTTCTCAAAATAGTATCATTACTTTAAAATATAATTATTTTATTCTTAAAAATGTAATATAATTATA
Organism: Camelus dromedarius; assembly: GCF_036321535.1. Lineage (NCBI taxonomy): Eukaryota > Metazoa > Chordata > Mammalia > Artiodactyla > Camelidae > Camelus > Camelus dromedarius. The sequence goes on along the minus strand of NC_087439.1, from coordinate 30,949,474 downwards.
AGTAGTGGTGTGGCGTCTCAGGCTACTTGCCCCTGACCAGCTCATGACCATTCCCCTTCCTCTCCTTGCTAACCTAGCTGCCCTTTTGCTTGGGACAAATTCCACTTTAGCTTCCTAAATATTTGTCTCTATGTCAGCCTTGTAGTTTCATCTTCTTTATCACCAGAGTGGGGTGTTTTGGTGGTTGTAGGGAGGAAGTGTTGCAGATGGGCAATTGCTTCACTTGTCTCCACATTACGATTTTGAAAGCAGTGTCAGGAGCTACCTCCCACCTCTTCAGATACATCAAAATTCTCACTGTGGATGAGAATGCCTTGCCTTTCTGTGTGTCTCTTTTTCCATAGTGATGTGTGATTATGGTGAAGTATGACTAGCTTCTCAAATTTTTCTCTCTGCCAGATGAACTCTCACTTCTTCAAAATCCTATCCAATTGCCATCTCTTTGAGACATGACCTTTACTTTTCTCAAGCAGTTAACCTCTTGAGTCAGTTCTGCCTCTTTGCTCCCATAACGCACAGAACACATCTCTATTATGCATAGTACGATACGTTTTTGCATACCTGTCTCCTCCATGTCGGCAGGGATGGATATGAATGTTTGAAGAACTTTTAATATATAACACCAGCTTACTCTTTAGAAAGGTTTGCACTAAGACACATGCCACCTTCAGTATGAGTACCATTTTTCCTCTACTCTGACAAATACTAGATAACATAATTTTTAAAATCTTTGCTAATTTGGTAGACTAAAACTGATATCTCATTATTATTTGTGTACACCACATTGATTATTTTGGAGGTGAAACATGGAACAATATGTTTTGTGTAATAATGACTGTTTGTGTTTTGAACTAATCGTATTTTGAGGTCCATCCAGTTCTATTATTTTATTATGATGTGCTCCACCCACCCCAGTCTCATGCCCATTCTATTTAGCACTTTTGGGGAATGTAATACTTGTTTTGTGGAACATTGCGCTATGGTGATCTGATTAACTTACTTCCTGGGAAGATACTATTGAGGCCATAATATTTTCCTGGAAAATAGTTATGCTGACTTAATTCTCTTGGTTATCTCTGCCCAGTCACACTACTTCTGAATTACACATCACTACCAGTAAGTCCAACAAAAATATATTCCAAATGATGTCTCATTAGTAAATCTGGGGAAGATTTGCAAAGTCTCTGGGAGTCAGGGGAAATATTTTTATGCTAATAAAATTTCATAATATATTTTATGTATTTGTATCGAAAAATCTTATCAGTGAAAGATGAAAGGGATTTAGAAAACGGTTGGAAAGTTTGTCAGTATTTGATTTTACGTGAATTTTAATAGTTCCCTGTTAATGACAATAATAATAGTGAAACTAACATCAATAGCTAAGATACATTGTGTTTAAAAAGTGATGGGCATTATTCTAAAGACTTTGTATATTTTAACAAGTCTAGTTTTCATAGCATACTCAATCCTTTTCCACCCTACTCAGTTTCTGGGGGCTGAGGTTTACAGACAGCATTGTTGGAGTCACTTCCCACCTGGCCTTCAGGGTGCCTGGCCAGTGGGAAACAGGCAGGAGATTGGAGGGAGGCAGAAGGAGGGAGGCTGGGGCCTCCTTCCTGTCAGCTTGAGGCAGTTGTCTGCCTCCTCTACTAAAGGATGCATCTACCCTCTGCATGTTGGTAATTTGGTCTTCCCTTTGTGCCCTGGTGGTAATGGGCTCAGCTCAAACCTTTACAGCCAGTTCCTTTATTAAGCCATTTCCATTATCGTCCTGGAGTGCCCCATCTCTTTCCTGCCAGGATCCTGGCCAATATGCTTGATTGATGATTTACAGAATTCTCAGTTAGAAATAATCCTTCTCAGAATTTTAATGACGTGGCTTCATTGTGTCAAGCTTTCAGTGTTGCTGTTGAGAAGTCCGATGCTATTTTGATTCCCGAATTTCTGTCTCCCCAACCCCAGAATCTTGTTAAATCTTCTCTTTGTCCCTGGTGCTGTGAAAGTTCACAAAGTTGTGTCTTTTTTGGCTTGTATTGTTTGTTTTTTATGAGGGGGAGGTGATTAGGTTTCTTCACTGATTTCCACTTGGAGGAGGTACTGGGGATTGAACCCCTGACCTCTTGGGTGCTGAAGTTGTGTCTTTTTTGAGAGACTTCTCCCACCATCGTCTTGGACGGTGGGCTCTTAGAATCTGGAAGTTTATGCCCTTGTATATTGGGAATTTTTCTTGATTATTTTGCTGCTTCCTCCTCTCTGTTTCTCAAGTTGTCTCTTTCTAGCATTCATATTACTGTATATTAGATGTTGGAACTTGTCTTATCCTGTAGTTTTCATAATCTTTCCTTCTGACTTTCACACTTGTCTTTTTGTTTACTTTTTGAAAGATTTACCTAATTATCTCACAACACTTCTACTGAGCTTTTCATTTCTGCCATCATCCCCCCACCCTCTGCCCGCCTCCCTCCCCTCTCCCCCATCCCTGCCCCGAAATCTCTTTTCTTCTCCTGGAATGAGCCATTCTAAGGTAGATATTTATATTTCATGGATGTACAGTCCTTTTGACTGTATGAGGATATTGGTTTGTTGGATTTTGAAGTTTTCTTCTTCCTGCTTAGTATCTGTTTCCTCCAGGTTCCTTTCATTCGTTCGTTTTCATCACTGTTTTTTTTTGTGTGTGTGTTAGATACTTTCTCAATTTCTGGTAACCCTTGTTTGCTTGTAATTAAGAATTGGAAGTAAAAAAAGAAACGGAGACCCAGGGTGCACAGGTGAGTTCTATTGGTCGTGATCTCTACTCTAAGGTGATCTGGGTGGGCTGTGTCTTTGAGAAACATAGCTTAGGTCTGAGCTCTTAGATTGGTCCTCCTCCCCAGATCAGAATCTTCCAACGACTTTCTTTGAAAGGTTAGTCTGGCTGAGGTACCTGGAAGCTGAGTAGGGAAAGAGCCAGGGGCTCAGTATTCACTATGAAAATATCCACTTAATCCTTCTGTTTTAAGTCCACCACTTCTGCTCTCTATTGTGACTGATTTTTTCCTGTCCAGAGATCCTCTATTTTTCCCTCTTCAAAGTTGGTGGGAAAAAAAAACAAAAACAAAAAACCTCTAGTCTTCTGTAAAGGAGAAGAGCAGTGGTGAAGCTGATCAGAGTTGCATGGATCTGGGAGTTATGCTGGTTCCTCAACACATCTTCAACTAATCCTTACATTTTTTACCACTTCTTCAAAATCAGTGTTTCCCCCTAGCTTGATGAATTTAACCATGTCTTCAGATCTGTGACATAATAACCAATAGGACTGATAATATTAACTTTGAACCATTAGTATCCAAGGTTAAAATAAAAATCAGTCAACTAGCAAAACTGTAAAGTTATACCATATTAACTTGTACATCTGTAATAGCTTGATATCAGTGTTATGGAATATACCATAAATAATAGTTAATAGGAACTTTAAAAGAAATTTTCAAATTACCTTTCTTGTATACTAGCTTTCAGAATAAATATACAAATGATCCTGTTAGCTTTTAAAAATTGTTCTGTGGTTAATTTTCTTTCTTTCTTTCTTTCTTTCTTTCTTTCTTTCTTTCTTTCTTTCTTTCTTTCTTTCTTTCTTTCTTTCTTTCTTTCTTTTTTTTACTTAGATGAAACTTTTGGTATTTGTTTAAATTTTTTTTTAAAAAAAAAAGGCTTTTTCCCTTTCTCTCTGCAGTGTAATGTTTGCTTCTCAGTTTCCTTCACCACTAAGATAGGATTTAGCTTTCTTGCTCTGCTAAAGTAGTTGCCACTCTCACATCTGTTTTCTAGCTTCCAAAATTTTCATGTTAGATAAAGATCTTTAAAAATATAACCATTTAGTGTTATTTCAGTGGGATTTCAGGAGGAAGAGCATATTAATGCATTTGTTAAATGTACCATTTTTACCTATTTAAAGCTGATTATAACTTCTTATGGCTGAAAAAAAAAAGTATGATACACTATTTTTGGCCTCCTATATACTTTGAAGTACTTTCTTCCCCAATACGTGGTTGTTCTTGATTGTTAATGAAATAAAACCACTTTATAATTGTTGATATTGGTAAGATATATTATTCCTATATGAGAATGAGTGATCTTAAGAAAAAGCCAGGTATCTTAAGAACTGTGCTCTGATCTCACTGTGTGAACACCATATTAACAAGTTAATAATAAGTCCATAATTTTGCGCTTGGCCATGGCCACCATGCAAACTGTGGCATTTTGTTTTAGCACTCTCATCTACTTTTTGAGAGACCTCCCAATACATGTATTTTCAGTGGGAGTTAGTAGCCAGCTTGGCCTTGTCAGATTCAGGAGATATATGGCTTTGGATCTTCCTGTTGGATGCTGTCCTGCACTTTGTCATGCGAGGTTGTGAGGTCAGATTTATCACAGAGGCAGAGGCCTTGTTATCCTCTTGCGTGACTGTTGCTAAGGTTTCTGTTGTTCAACCTGGTCATACAGTCCACCCTGAGATTATTCCTATTTCTCAAGTGGGGACATCTGGACTCTCATCAATTTGGTCAGCCCTGATGACCTTCTAATAAATTTCTTTTTTGCTTAAGATAGATAGCCATGTTTCAGTCGCTTACAAACAAAAGCCCTGACAGATAAACATGGCAACTATAGGGAAACTATTCATTTGCAAGGAGGCTGGAGGCTGGGGTAGATAGACACAAATTCAACAAGTCTTCAGAAAATAAATCGAAAATTCTTGCCCCATTAGGAATGGATGGCCAGTATCCCTTGCCTATGAAAACAATGGTCGACTTTTTACAATCTCTGCCACTTACAGTCTGAGTGGGTCAATGCTCACTTCTGTGCCTCTGAAATCCTGTGTTTGTCTTATCAGAGCCAAAGAAAATGACTCACTAATGAGCACCAGATTTGCCTTTGTCTATAATGCCAAGGGAATTGTTTAGTAATATTTGGGAGCAATCCCTAAAAAACAGCATAAATCTAAGAGTCTAATAAATTATGTGGGAGACAAATTCATTTTCGTCTGCCAATACTTTATCAGTCCTATACACTCCATTAAGTCAAATAGATTTAATTTGACTTATGGTAAAAGTTACTTGAGGTTGGTAGCAATTTAATCTAAAACATACACACACACAACATCTTAAAATATTGTAAGTACTAAAGAAATGCATGAAACAAGCTTAATGTAAGAATAATACACAAATGTATAAAATGAAGCCAGAAAGTCCTCTTTTCTAATTCTCATCCTCCCCAATCTACTTCCAATCCTCTTCCCTCCTCATATATAACCACTGTGAACATTTGGACGTATGTGTTCTTCCAGACCTGGAAGTTACTATTCCTACGTATCTCTACACATATTTGTAGATTTACATTTTTATGTATTCATAAGCTTATTAGACACGTTACTCTTTGACATGTTTTCATTTATCCAATATACCTTAGAGATCTTTTCATGTAAATATATATAGATCTCCTTCATTGTTTTTTATTACTACAGAATATTAAATAATATGGCTAAACACAATTAACTTGATGAGTTCCATATTTATGAACTTAGGTTAGGTTGTTTTGATTTTTCTCTTTCAAGCCTCACTAACATGGATATCCTGTGTCTTATATTTCTATATGCATTTAAGTATTCTGTATGATAAATTATTCTCAAAAGTAGAATTTTTGGTTAAAGGCTGTGCATGTTTAACATGTGGAGAGATCCTGCCCCCCAAAAGATCTCCTATGACTTTAATCTTTTGCATTTCTATGCTCACTAGAGGGTTTGAACATCTTTCTTCATGTCTTTGTTGTAAAATTATTTATATTATTTTTACTATTTGTATAAAACTGTTTATACTATTTGTCTACTTTCCTGTTGGGTTGGCTATCTCTTTCTTGTTGATTTGATTGAATAACATATTTATAGTAAACCACATTCATGCTATGCGCTAGAGGTCTACAAATGGCAATTTCTTATCCTTACTCCCATTTGCCTTAATTGAAGCAATATAAAAACCTAAAGGCTTACTCAACTTTTTAAACTACAATGCCAAGGAGTCAATTAGTGCCAGCCATAGACATTAATCTAACTTGGACTATATGTCTCAAAATAAAGAGACAAATAAATTACTGAGATAGTATTCTCTAGATGGCTCTTTTAAATTATACACATTTAATTAATTTAAAAATTAGAGTATTTGACGACCTAGATAAGTTTATTCTAAAATTTAAAAGGAAAGACACAAGTCCTAGAACAACTAAAACAATCTTGGAGAAGATGAATAAAGTAGGTGGAATCACTCTGCCTGATATGATAGCCTACCGAATGACTGTAGTGACTAAGACAAAGTGGTACTGACTGAGCGATAGACGCAGAGACCAACAGAACAGATAAAGAAGCCAGAAATAGACTCACACAAGTATGTCCAACTCATTTCGACAAACATGAAACAGTATTCAATTGAGGAAAACTGGGAATAGACTTTTGTTACTGAACCAGGTTTGTTTTGCCTGATGCACAGCAAGGTTTGCAATGAAGAGAGGGTTGATTGTCAAGGTACATCAAGGGAGGAGACAGGAGAACAAATCTCAAACCTGCCTCCCTGAAGCCATGGGGCTTGGGATATTTATGGGGTAAAGTATAAAGAAACAGGGTGGTCTGAGGTGTGGGGAGCATGGGGAGCAGGGGGAAAGGTGATTGGAAAAAAGGTGCGATACTCATGGTTCTGCACAGGCATAACTAAGCTATAGGCCTCTGCATGTTCCAGAGGTCACCGAGTGGACACTTGCATGCCCAGCTGAAGGGATGGTGGCCCCATCCAGTCTTAATTGGCTCAGCTGGAACTAGACATATCTGACTCTTGGCTCAGGTCAAACTAGATACAGCTGACTCCAAGTTTGTGGAAAAACAACTCAGGCAAACATCTTACTGTTTAAGCAACATGCAGCTTGGAGGATATGCAAGTCTTTTGTAGCAAAAATTAAAACCATGTTGATTAGTGAAGGCAGATTACAGGTGAAATGCATTTAACTGACGATTACCGATGATTTCACTTTCAACAAATGGTGCTAGAACAATGTGACATCCATAGGTCAAAAAATGAACCAAGATTTAAACCTCACATTAAAAGTTACTCAAATGAATTCTGTACTCAAAGGTAAAATGTAAAACCAAAACTTAAAAAAAAAAAAAAAAAGGAAAATCTTCAGACTCTAAGACTAGGTAGAGACTTCAGGACCAAAGGACTAGGTCTTAGACTGGACCCCAAAACACCATCTATAAAAGGAAAAGTTATTAAATTAGACTTCACCAAATGAAAAAAACAAAAAACTTTTGCCTTGGGAAAAATTCTGTCAACAGGACGAAAAGACAAGCTACAAACTGGGAGAAAATTTTGAAATTCATATAACTGACAAAGAATGTATAAAGAACTGTCAAAACTCAATATTAAAAAACCAAATAATCCAATTAGAAAAGTGGGCAAACATATAAACAAAATGTATAACTCCTTGAAGAAAGTAGATAGTTGGCAAATAACCACATGAAAGATGTTCAACATCATTAGCCATTAGAAAATACAAAAGTAAAAATGTAATGAAATATCACTATACAAATACCAAAATGGCTAAAATTAAAAATAATAATACCAAATGCTAATGAGAATGCAGAGAAACTGGAGCAGTCATTGCTGGAGGAATATAGAATGGTAAGCTCTTCTGAAGAGCAGATTGGTAGTATTTTATAAAACTAAACATGGAAAAGACAACCCTTAGAATGGGAGAATATATTTACAAAATCTGATTAGAATTTAGTATCCAATATATATAAAGAACTCTTACAATTCATCAATAAAAAGACAATCCAACTTAAAAAATGACAAGAGGATCTGAACAAACATTTCTCAAAAGAAGATATACAAATGACCAATAAGCACATGAAAAGATGCTGAATATCATTAGTCATTAGAGAAATGCAAACCAAAACCACAATGACATACCATAAAATTAATTGTAGTGATGGTTGCACAACTCAGTGAATATATTAAAAATCATTGAACTGTATGCTTTAAATGGCTGAATTTTATTTCAATAAAACTGTCACAAAAAAAAAAAATACCAGAACATAAAACTACTTTATGACCCCAAAGTTATATCATTGGGCATTTATCTTAGAGAAATGGAAAGCATAACATCCCTTAAAAATCTGTACCCAAATGTTCATAGCAGCTTTATTTGTAATAGTCAAAACCCAGAAAGAACCCTGATATCCTTCAAAGTATGAATGGTCAAACAAACTGTGACACATCTATTCCTTAAGAGTACTACTCAGGAATGAAAAAGAATGAATTAGTGAGAACCACAACTTGGACAAATCTCCAGGGAATTATGCTGAGTTAATAAATCTAATCTCCAAAATTCACATACTGTATGATTTCATTTTTGAAAAATTCTATATTGCCAAAATTATAGAAATAGAGAACTGATTAGTGGTTGCCAGGGTTCAGGGATGCAGTGGGAGGAGGCAGAGGGAGGGTGGGTATGACTACAAAAGGGCAACATGAGGGATCTCCGTGATGAAAGAACTGTTTCCTGGCTGTATCAATGTCAATATTCCGGTTGTGATGTTGTGCCGTAGTTTTGCAAGATGTTACCATTGAGGGAAACTGCATAAAGGGCAAAGGGAATCTCTCTGTGTTATTTCTTACAACTGCATGTGAATCTATAATTTTCTCAAAATTGAAAGTTTAATTAAAGAAAAAAAACTAGGCACAATGAGGGCAGAGGTTTTGTTTAATATTTAACAGAAACATCAATTAGTAAAAAAAAAAAATACGATAGATATCTTCAAGTCAGCTTTATATTCAGTAAAGTTCCTTCTTGGAAAGGAAACATTTAATACCCTTAATTCTTAAAATTTAATTTTAAATTTTTATCTGAGTTTTAAAAGTCATACAGTTCTATAAGACAAAATTTGGAACTTGTTGCCTGACCTCTCTTTAATCTAGTATGTCCCAACTCTTCAGTTCCTACTTCCAAAATCAATCATTTTAGATTCTTTCAATAGTTTCTTCAGGTATTTGCCTCTGTATTTCTGTTATATTTATACTAATATTTCTTAATTTTCATTTTTAATTATTATCCATTGATTTTATACAATGAAAAATAAGTATTTAGCTCTTATTTTCTTCCTACTATCTCCACACTACCCTACCCCCATCCTCCCAATATAATTATACCAGAAATATAAATGAATATTTAAGTGCTTACATTATTATGACTGTGTGATCACTCTATTTAGCTAAGCCAAGTAGCATACTATGATTAAATATCGATTCTTGTACAAGATGGATGTTTCCTCTGAAGATATTATCTCTAAAGATAATACTTGCCTCTTTTTTCATTTGCTTAGTTTTCTCTGTATGTATTGCTCTTTCAGCTCTAAACTTCCCACAGGATTATAAAACTACCCTCAATATGGGCAAACATATAACTAAACTGTCTGTTCAGATTTGCCTGGAGACATCTCTCCTAAAGCCCTCTGCAGAGGAGGGAAGGCTTGTTACCTGGCTGTGCAGAGGTGGTGAGATCTAGTGGTTGAACTTGCTTTTATGCAAGCCAGTCCTGCTGTTTTCAGACTCATCTGCTTCCCACATTTGGAGACAGCATGTGGCTCTAATTTCGGACTTTGATGGATTTGGCAGCCTAATCAGCATGCTTCTAGGCATCCTCCACCTTCAACCTTACTGCACATTTCATTTCTTACTTCCTCTAGTCTGCTAAGTCAGTTATCGTAAGTCTGTTTTCTCAACATCTCTTAGCTGCTATTATCTCCTCTCCCATCCTTTCTGTGCTTGTAAATTTTTGACATTTTCTTTAAAAAATTTTTTACCATGATTTCAGTGAGATTTGGTGTAATGACAACGAGGGTAAATAGGTGCTTTGCTTTGCCATATTTGAATGGCAGTCCAAACTTGTATTCTAATATAAATATAAATGGTGATCACTTCCCAGTGATCAAGTTTATGGAGCACCTATATTGTTAGGGCATCAGAAGACAGCTGTGGCACTGTCTACTAATTATTCTCCACTGATTTCTGGCCAATGGAATATAAAGAACTGATGAATACTAATTCTGCTAGTTGAAACATAGACATGGACAATATGGATGAAGAAGGCAGCCTAGAGATGGCAGAGCAACAAGATAGAAAATCTGGACTCTAGACACTGTGGTGCTGTCATATCCTTATGCTTGGAAAGTTATATGGGAGAGAAATTAACTTTAACTTCTATTCTCTACAAACTTCTCATTGCTTTTTATTTATTTGTTTGGTTGATTTACTGCCACCAAACCAGTATCTCACATAATGAACAGTGATATTTTTTTGTTAAGGAGGTCAAGGATATGAGAACAGTCTTAAAGACAAAAGGTGAAGAAGAAAGGAAGAAAGGAAAGAGAAATTATTAAGAATAAGTTTTTCCTATAAGTGATTTTATGTTTCATTAAAATAAAAGATCACTCCTTTAAGATTTAGAGTGTGAAAAATTCTTATTCTGCTTTTAGAAATCTTTTTAAAAAGATCTTCTGTACACCATGTAACTTTGATTTTTTTTTCTTTACTATAAAAATGTTGGAGAAAAAATAACATTATGTTCCACTTGATAGTTGACTAATCTTAGGTTTATTTTTATTATTAGTGAAATATGAAACTCCTCCATTTCTATATTTTAGTCAGACATGATATCATGCAAACTGATTACATTAAAGTAGCTTTTCTCTGGTGATTCAGCATCTTTCTCATTGCTTGCACCACCATGTCTAGGTTCTTGGGTTGGAAGAAGATGACATTAGACTGATATATTTTATGTAACATTGATTAAAGGAGTTCAGAATGTTGACATTACAACTTTTGTTTTTAAGAAATAAACCTAACTTATTTTTTAAAGACTTATTTTTATTTTTTCTTTATTATTCTTTTAATGAAGGTATAATTTACATGAAATGCACAGACCTTAGATGTTTTTTGTTCAATGAATTTTGACAGAACAAGACCTAGAACACTTCCAGCACCTGAGAACTTTTCCTGATGCTCCTTTCCAGAGAATACCCTTCAAACATCCAGAGTTAAGCATTGTTCTAATTTTTATCATTACAGTTTTGTCTGTTTTGGACTTCATATAAATGGAATCTTATAGCGTGTATTGTTTTGCAGCTACTTTCTTTTGTGCAACATAATAGAGTAAAATTTTTTTGAGATTTGTCTATGTTTCTGTGAGTATCAGTGGTTTGTTCTTTTTTTTAAATCACTGAGTAATATTCCATTGTATGAAAGTATTACAATTTAAGCATTTATTTTCCATGGATAGATGTGGTAGGCAGTTTCTGGTATGGTGATCCTCACCTCTTGATATTCCTTCCCTTATGGAAACCCCTCCCTTCAAGCATAGGTTGGACCTCACAACTTTCTTCTAATGAATAGAATATAGCAAAGTGCTGGAATGTTGCTTCCAAGATTTGGATAAAAAAGACTTGACTTTCATCTCTCTCTCTGGTTCTTCTTGCTTGCTTGCTCCAATGAAGCAAGCTGCCATGTTGTGACCCTACCCTATGGAGAAGTCCACATGGCAAGGAATTGAGGGAGACCTCCAGTCAGTAGCCAGTAAGGAACTCTGGCTGTTATTCTAATACACTGTGAGGAACTGAATCTTGACAACAACCATGAGAACAAGCTTGGAAATGGGTCCTTCAGATGACTGTAGCCCCAGTCAATACCTTCAGTGAAGCCTTGTGAGTGGAGAGACTGCTTCTTTTCCTGAGATTCTTTACCTTCAGAAACTGAGATATTAAATGTTGTTTTAACCATTAAATTTTCAGATAATTTGTTATGCAGCAGTGGATAATTATTACAATAGACATTTGGGTTGTTTCCAATTTGGGAGCTATTATGAATAAGACTGGTATGAATATTTTGTAGACTTTGCTAAATACGTTTTATTTAAAATGTGTTTATGATAAATAGCATATAGTTGGGTCTCGTCTCACCCCACTCCTTGCCCCTCCCAACCCTCATCTGACAATCTCTATTTTTTAATTGGTGTGTTTAGTCCATTTGAACTTAATGTAATTATTGATATGGTTGAGTTTAAGTCTACCATTTCATCATATATTTTCTGTTTGTTCCATTTGTTTTATATTTCTCTATTTCTTTTTTTCTTGCCTTCATTTGGGTCATATCAATTAGTATTTAATATTTCATTCTTTCTAATCTGTTAACATTTTTAGCTATACTTCTTTAGTGATATTTCTTAGTGGTTGCTCTAGAGATTACAATGTCCACTTTTTAAAACTTTTCTTTTTTTACTTTTTTGTTGGGGTGGGGGATTAGGTTTATTTATTTATTTATTTTTGGAGGAGGTACTGGGGATTGAGCCCAGGACCTTTTGCATTCTAAGAATGCACTCTACCACTTGAACTATACTCTCCCTGCCTACAGTGTCCATTTTTAATTTATCTCTAACTTCAAATAATATTATTTAACCAACAATGGAAATATCTTACAACTGTGTAATTCTATTACTATCCCTGTCTTTTGTGCTCTTATTGTCATATGTGTTACTTCTACAATATATTGCTGTACTTTTTGCTTTAAATATACATATGTAAAGTATATTTAAAGCAAAAAGTACAGCAATGTATCATGGGATATAGATTTATAGCAAGTATAGCAGCAATATCTTTAATTTAAAATGACATTTTATATTTACCTAGATATTTTTTGTTTCTGTGCTCTACATTCTATCTTGGAGATCCAGAGTTCCATCTGATAACATTTTCCTCAACTTTTAGCTTGAGTAATTTCTCTTAGCATTTCTTAAGGTGCAGATCTATTGGAGACAAATTCTATCAACTTTTGTTTTATTCTGACTTCATTTTTAAAGTATGTTTTTTGTATGTTTTGAATTCTGGATTGAGAGTCTCCCTTACCTCAGCATTTTGAAGATGCTATTCCTTTGTCTTCTGGCCTTCATTGTTTTAGATAAGAAATCAGTCATAAATTTATATTTTTATCCCCTTGTATATAATGTCTTTATTCTAGTTTGTTTTTAAGATTTTTTTTTTCCTGTTTGATTTTTTTGTTGTTGTTTTCAGCATTTGGACAATAATGTTCTTTGGTGTGTTTTCTTTGTGTTTATCTTGCTAAGTTTTATTGAGCTTTTTGGATCTGTGGGGTCTTTTTAAAAATTAATTTTACAAAATATATTTTTAAAGGATTTTAAATAAATTTGAACTTTATTTATGACAGTGGTATCTCCATTCCCCCGAGAGCAAGTAGTCTAGATATACGTTAGATGTATTGTTGTTTCTATATGTAGACAGGGCTTGGTGCTTGAATGGATACAAGGAACCCATGAAATAACTAACTTCTGCTTTCACAGGTTGGAAAACATAGCTCTGAATGAGGCTGGCAACTAGGTTCCTTCTTTTCTCAAAGTGTTTCTGGTCATGCTGTTCTTGTACTTCAGTGCAAAACCTGAGCCAAGAATGCTGGCAGGAAGTGCAAAGAAAGAAATGCCAAGGAGTGCAACACCTCTAGAAAACAATCTTTCTAGCCAGGTTAGGGGATTTTTGTCTCCATAGACAATAATTGTCAATGTAATTAGATTACCAGCTTAGTAGAAAAGGATATAACTCAGGAACAGCCAGATAGTAGAAACACATAGGACAAAGTATGTGGGAGAATATGAGGAACTTCCAAGTCCTCTCCAGGGATCCGCTCTTCCTGAACCTTCACGTGTTTACCAGCCCAGAAACTCCTTAAAAATTCTTGACCACTATCTCCTTACATACTTCTTTTTCCCCATTCTTTCTCTCTTCCTTATGGAGAAACAATTACATATATACTAGGCCATTGTTGCTGTCAAACAACTCTTGGATTCACTTTTATATTTATTTGAGAGTTATGACTGAATCCTTTTTAAGAATTATGTTTTAACACATGTCACCTTTCTCTAGTAGGTTGTTAGTCTAGAATCTTGTACTCTGTCTGTTGCTCCAAGTTGTACATGGACCACGACTCACTTTGCTGTCATTTTCTGGGCTTCTTGGAAATAGACTTTCAATAGTATATTATTCCCTCTGATTGAACATCAAGTAAATGTGTGATAAGCCTCATTTCTACTACTGCTCTTTTCCTTTACTTTCTATACCACCCCCACTTAAGGTTACAAAAGGTTTTTTATACTTTACTGAAGGATTTGGTAGGTAGCAGACATCTATCATTTGTGACTAATTGGAATCTTTTGAATAATTTCTTTATATTTTGTTAGTTACCTACACTAGAAATCTTTCCATCTTAATGAAGAATCCAAAAACATGATTACCGTCTTCCTTGCTGCTGAGTGAAGGTGTAAATTATGCCAATCAGATGCATCATGTGAGACTGGCACAGAAATGAGTTACTTGGTAAAAGAGGCGGGATGCACATCATCCATTTTACTGGCATACAGCTAAGCAGGAGCATTGTTGTGTGGGGGCTGGCTGCTGTGACCAATTTCTCCATCATGACAGATGCAGCACTGGCCTATTTAACATAGGGCTGAAGGAGTGGAATAGTTTATCATAATAATGACCTTCAATGAATCATGCCTCTCTGTGTCTATGTCCCTATGTAATGTGACCTTGCACTCACTTCATCAGGAAATGAGTCTCAATCCCCACCATCAGGGACTTGGGTTGGCCTTGATCATCATACCGTGAAGACATCGAGTTTAGCCTAATGGAGAATGTGGGACCTCGTGGAGAAAAAATAAAACTCCCCAGCCAAGAGACAGGACTGTGTTCTTAGAAATTTAGTGAGGCCATCTCAGACGTTCCAGGCCAACCTGGCTTCCACCTGGGCACAGTCACATGACGAGCAGCCCAGAGTCCAGGTGAGACCAGCAAAACCATCCAGAATGCCAGATAGCAGATTAGAAGAAATAATAAATTATTATTGTTTAAATTCACTAAACAGTAATAAGCAGGGTATTTTGTTATGCAGCGATAAATAACTGAAACAGGAATTGGGCTGTTGCTGCAACAAAAACCTAAAACACTGGTTGAGGGGTCAGGTAGTAAGCAGAGGCTAAAAAGGTAGCAAGGAAACTGTTAGTGGAGGCTGGAAGACAAGTGAGGGTAATTATTATTAAGACTGCAAAAAGGGCAACTGGTATAATATAATAGTGGAAAAATTAGTGACACTGGCACCTCCTCTAACTTGTAAATTAGAAAATGTTCCTAGTAAACTGGAGCTGGCTAATGAGAACATTGAAAGTGCCAACTGGTTTCTTTTAGCTTCAGATAAAAAAGTGTCATAAAATAGAGAGGGACTGAAAAAAGGAACCATTTTATTTGCAAGCAGAATGCAGAGGAAAGATGGACAGCCCAAAACTTGTTAGCAGGTGCTATTTCCTAAATGAATTTATCTTCCTCTTTCTGAGTCTGCCCATGTATTGGTAATGGTATCAGTAACATCACTGTCTACACTGGAAATTGGGACTAACTTTAAATATTTCCTTTTTCATGCATTCGTCCATTCATTTATTCTGAATTCAGTTGCTTAGTACCAGGGGATACAACTTTGTATAACAATCCTGTAGCCTCACAGAACTCATAGCCTGAGAAGCTCTAACTGGTCACCAAGCCCTACTAATTCTACTCCCTAAATATTCCTGGATTCTATCTTTTCCCCTCTGTTCTCTCAGCCCTTACTTTAGTCTGGTTGTCATCATCTGACTCTTCTTTATTCGGCATTCACTTCCTCCTTTCATTCATTTGCTACTTAGCTACAAGAATAGTCTTTTTACATGCAAGCCAGAAAGTTTCCTCTCTTTCTTAAAATCCTCCAGGATAAAGTTTAAACTCCATGATTTGATGGTAGCCTATATTTTTCACCCTGCCTGAAGGTGCCATCCTTCTCCTCAGCTCTCTGTGTCTTTTATCTCTTCTCTCCAAAACACATTTGATGAATACATTTCTCAAGATAACAGGTGAAACCCTGCCTTCCCTGTGGACATACCCAACCATTCTAGGCACATTTTAAATATAACACTTAGGGCATCATACTATAAATCTCTTTTTGGCTATATTCCCCACTCTTGAGTAGAGGAAATCTAAGTCTCAGGAGGGTAAGAATTTAGTTATATTTGTCTGAAATAGTTTTCTGAAATAGTACCTGGTATATAATTAATTCAATAACTTAAAAAAAAAGTGAATGAGTGAATGAGCCTGTGTAATGGATACAAGAGATTAAACACATCAACTCTGGAGTGACAATCATCTCCTTTTACACATTTAGCAGATTTATTCAGCATTTATTTGTTTCATGTCTACTTTGTGCCAAGCATCAATCCCAACATTGTAATGAATAAGACATAAAAAGCCACTGCTTTTGTGGAACTTACATTCTAGTGATAGTGATGGATTAATAAAGCGATAAAGAAACAGGGAAATTATCAGATAATAATAAATGCTTTGCAGAGACTCGAGGCAGGATGATATGATACAGAAAGACTGGGCAGCTTCTAGGAAAAAAAGATCAGGAAAGGCCTCTCTGAGGAGGTGAAATTCAAGCTTAGATCCAAATGACTTGAAGAAGCCAACCATGCAAATATCAGTGCCCAAGTGTGCCAGATAGATTGAAAGGCTGGAGAAAAAGCTCTGCAAGAGTGAACTTGGCCTCATCTCCAGGAATAGAAAGGAGACCAAGGAGATGGAGCTAAGTGAGAGGAAAAGCAGGCAATGGCCAGTACTATGTGGTTATGCAAGCCGCTTCAGGAGTGTGGAGTTTAGTCTATGTGCAGTGGGAAGCTTTTTTTTTTTTTTTTTTTTTTTTAAGCAGGAGATGCCATGATTAATCTATGTTTTAAAATTATCTCTTTGGATAAACTATCCTATTTAGAGAATAACTTATGGTGAGTTGAGGGGTAAAACAGGGAGCCGTGTAAGGAAGTCTCTGCATTTGTCCAGGGAGAGAAATGGGATGGTGGCAGGGACAGTGGTGGTAGCAATGCAGATGGGGAAGAAGTGTGCTGATTGTGGAATTTTTTCGTTTGGAGGTTTGTGCTTAAATTTGATGAGCAGAATGAGGGGATCAGAGCTTTCAAGAATCCTTTGATGAGTCCAAGTCCTTTATTCACTTTTGTTACCAGTCTTTTATTCATCAAGAGAGAAAAGGGTGTAGAAGGAGGCTTAAAGATCTTGCTTATGGCTATTGAACAGAATGTAAAGGTGGAGAATAATGTGTCCCTGGATGGAGACTGTCCATAGAAATACTGACTATCTCCTTGAGGAAGGGTGTGCCCTGGCTACCAATATTTAATACGTCCCAGGGCAAAGACACCAAAACAGATCAGCAGGAGGTGCATGAGATCTACCCATGCCAGCAATATCAGAAATTGAAGATGCCAACACAAAAAGACCTCTTGGGCATCAGTGACTGTGAGGTATGGAGAGAAAATGGGACATGGCTAGCTAAAGTATGTTTGAAAACACCTTCCAAAAGAAGCATCAGATTGCCTACTGGAACACTTTCTAGCCGAATAGGAAAAGTGTAAGTGCCTTGAGGGCAAGAATCATACCTTAGTCATCTTTGAATTCCTATTCAAGGCTTAGCACCATGCTTGGCATACAATAAATAATGAGTTTATTTTAAATTAGAATATGCTTATTTCCCTTTTCCCCTCTTTTCCCCAAAAGTAGTTTTTTTTTTTTTTAATAAAATTATTCTCTGAGCCTACCTGAAAAAAAAAATGAGTGAGAGATCAACTAAGAAAGACGCCACCCCTACTGAAAGCACAACTGCATAGAGAGGATTCAAGCATCTGGCTGACAGGCTAGATGACCTCTGAATTCTCCAGCTCTGAGATTCTGTGAATGAAGACAGGAGACAGGAATTTCTAAAGCTAACCAGACTGAAATGGCTGAAGTAACCTGTGTAAGGGAGTTCTGGGAAATTAGATTGGAGTGTCAGATTTCAGCCTGGTTGCATTGATATTTTGGTTGTAAGTGTGTGTTGGGGGAAGACTTGGGTAAGTGGATTTGCACAAAAGAAGAGTGACAAGTTCAGGAATCATTTTCTCCCTCTTCTTCCTTTTTCCTCTTCTCTTTCCTTCTGTATTACTTACTTTTGCATGGCATGAGCAAGTTCTCTTAACATACTGAGCCTCCTTTTTCTTGAATTTCTGTATGAAATAACTTAAGCTCATTTGCCAGATAATAAGAAAATTAATGCTAGATACTCAAATCAGTCTTCTTTTTTCCCATCAATCTGAAAATAGTAGATCTTTGTAAAACAGTGACTGATTTACCCACATACAAAAAAAAAAATCACATGCAAATGGAACTAAAAATTTTATGTTTATTTTTAATTGTAGTAAAATACACATAAGTGGAATTTACCATTAACCACTTTAAAGCATACATTTCAGTGGTTTTCAGTACACTCACATAGTTGTGCAGCCATCACTGCCATCTATCTCTAGAACTCTTCTCATCTTCCCAGACTCAAATTCTGTACCCATCAAGTAACAACTTTCCATTTCTCCCATCCCCCCGGCAACCATGATTCTGCTTTCTGTCTATGGATTTGACTACTCTAGGTACCCCATGTAAATGGAATCATACAATATTTGTCCATTTCTGACTGGCTTATTTCACCTAGCATAATGTCTTCAAGGTTCATCCATGTTACAGCTTATGTCAGAGTTTACTTCCTTTTTAAGATTAAATAACATTCTGTTGTATGTAAATACTGCATTTTGTTTATCTATTCATCTTTCTAAACATTTTCTAATGATAATCCTGTAAGCCATAGTTCTGTTAGGGCCTTATCCTGCTATTTGGGCCTGGAAAAGTTACTGCAATTTCATTTGAAAGTTTCTGAACATTTCCACTTTTTGACAGCCTAGAATTACTTTGATTTGTTTTTCATTCTCAGACATAGCTGCAGTTCTCCCAGGGAGCAGGGCATCTTAGAGCCAGGGCTGCGGTGTAAATAGGAAAAGAGTGAGGTCAAGGGCATAAGTTGGTTCATGTTACCTTATTACACAAATATTCACCGGTCACTCCTGTGTACAATGCCTCACCTTAGTCATTCAGGGGAGTTACTCTTCCCACAATGGCCAGATGTCCATGTGGTGAAGAGAGTGGACAAAAGTGCTACAACAGTAGGCTTAATACTACTTTAGCTCCATGCCTAATAAATAAGACAGGCTGTTGGAGAGAAGTTGTGTGTTTCAGTCACACACAGGCATTGCCACGTATCAAGAAACCCCAGAAGATAGTCAAGTAATTCTTTGCTCGCTCCATCTCCCCACCAACCCACCCTCCTCACCCCAACTCCCTGCTTCCGGTAGCTTGGTTTTGAGAGCGTGTTGTAAATTAGCTGCACAAGAGCAGAGAAATGGCTTCTCCTGACTCTCTTTCCTGGCACTACATGAGCTCCCCTGCATCTTGCATCACCATCATAGTATTTTCGGTAAGGATCTATCCACATGTGGTGCAGGGCACTGCACTACACAGAATGACATAGAGAGAATTCATTTTCTCCTTTCAGACACTTCCATATGTTGTCACAGTTGTCAAAGCAAATGAAAAATAGGGCCTGCTGAGTCACAGCCTCCTCTAGTGCACATGTTCTCTTCTGCATGTGTCCAGAGAACTGATGTCATTTCTCCAAGGATTTCTTGGAAATTATCTACTTTTTTGTGTTTCCCAGTATTATTACTTTGGTCTATAGCCAGAAAAGCATAGGTTGGCTCTCATTTTAATAAGCGTTTATTGACCTATTTTCTCCTTATTATTATCTTCTGGGGTTCTCTTCACTATCCACATCTAATGTCTTTGCAGTGGTAGTGGGCTCCGAGAAGTTTCTCACAATAGAAACCAACCCAAAGATTAGTAATATATAAAAGATTTTCTACTTTTTCCCAGGAAGTGAAACAAATCAGTATGAAATATGAGAAAGTGTAATTTTTCTAGACTTTCACGTCTCCACCATAGCAGGGAGCTTCCCTTGTAAATAAGTGCTCTCATTTCTTCCAGAAAGAAGTTTATTACAAGAGGCTAGTTAACTACCTTGGGGAGATGGTGAATGTCCCATCTCTGAGTCATGGCGCGTAACTCAGTGGGAATCAATTCCACAGAGTTTCAGTGACGATGATCTCACTATTTTATACCTCATGTCTATGCTTTAGTTTACATGCCACGGTTGCTTTCCCTGGAGGACAAAGTTTGTCTAAGACAAAATCGATCTTGCCTTTTCATCATCCCTTTCCATTTCCAGTTGGACACACTTTGGCATGTGGTGCTTGTTAATGAATCTGACTAGTCAAAGACAGCCCCACCCCAGATTGTCACTGGCACTTGTTATTTGACGTCTATGGTATAACGGGTAATGAGTGCACTTTAGCTGAAACCCTTAGTCAGCAGTACAACATTTCCAGAGGCGATGACCTGTGTGAGTCCTGCTGCTCTTCTGCGTTCCAGGTAGAGGGAAGGAGATAGGCACTGAGATACTATGATCCAAAGGTTGAAAAGGGTGAGCTCTCTTAAAGTGTCCCCTCATTGGACTACCAAGGGAACATCCAAGTTAAGTCTTTGGTAGCTGACTCAGGGGCTTTGGTGTGGCCTAAGCCATTCATTTATCCTGCTCCAAGATGCTTCAAAGCCTTATTAAAAATCTTTGGATCCCTCGTGAAACCCTACTTTGCTCAAGTTTACCAGGAGATTTGGGTAAGAATGGGGTTGATGGGCTTCATTGTATCAGAGTACTAATAAAAGCAGTAAAATTTTGAAATCTCAAGTCCTGGGCCTGCTCACAGTCATCATTAACCAGCTTTACTTGGACTGCACATCACATGAAACGTCAGTCCAGCTGTAAATTTAAACAAGCTCTGTCAGATGGGAACATGGAACATCATTGTACACTTGTGTAAGTGCATGAAAATATGTACTTATAAGACACACACACAAAACACCAGTTAATTCTTTAGGCTTGTGTTCTGGTTCTATTACATTCCATTTAAACCATGGTCCTTAACCTAGATTCCATGGACTCTCAGGAATCTATGAATGGCTTTAGGAGATGAGACACCTGAAATTGATACACAACTTTGTAGCTATGGATGTTTCTGAGAAGTCTCTAGCGCATGTCAGAATCTGAAAGATGTCTGTCACTCCCTCACTCTCTAAGTGAGGTCATTTGAAATGCTCACATTATGATGTATAGGGTTCCCAATTATTCAATCAACCCATTTTCATTAATACAGGATAAGTGATTGCCTAAGAAAGGCACTATATTTGACATTTAGGGAGAGACAAAGATACAGTACAACTCTTGTTTTGGAAAAAATGACCATCATTTGGGGATAATTGCACAATAGTCTCCCAAAAGACAATTAACAATGCAAGGCTGTAAATGTACCTAGTAAGTGGTATGGGCAAAACATGCTAAAAATAATTTAGAGGGGGAGGGATCACTGCCCCTGGGGTTGTTGGACAGGAACTTAAGCTGAGCCTAGAGGTGCATCAGCAAAGCCTGAAATGGTGTTCAGCCAGTATGCCAGGGGTGCTCTTGTCAGATGTTAAATAATGAAATATTTTTGTATCAGGTGGTTGCGCTCTTCCCCCAAGCTTACCACAAAGACTCCACTGCCCTGGCCATACCTGTCCTGCCACCAGGAATTCCCAACACTTTCCCCACCCACCTACTAGGATCCAATAACTGTAGGATTAGCGCCTGAGTCAGAAGAATTCTCTAGGACACCACCCCAGCACTCTGGCTAGAGCCTTTCTGATGATTCAGTGTGTCCATACTGGTTAGCTGTTAATATTTTGAATATCAGCCCTACATTTAAGCTATGACATGTGTTTGTTAGAAGTTCACTTATCTAACCGTATGACTAAAATAATAGAAAAGAGAGGGAAAACATCTCAGGAAAGGGAAATGGTGAGATAAGGAAGACCAGTTTGTTGATAAGACTATTCTGGAGTTGGATGGCTGAGTGCTTTAGTTGGATACAGAGAAGAGGAGTAATGGATGATAAAGTTAAAAAGACAAGCTATAATCAGCTTGTTGTAGAAAGATTTTGGGATTGAGAGCATGGAGAGGAGGGAAGGTCTTGCCCTTTGGAGTCTGGGCTGTATATATTAGATATGACCTGCAAGTGCTTAAGGTCTGGAATGGTATGATAAAGGCAGCACAGAAGAA
Organism: Camelus dromedarius; assembly: GCF_036321535.1. Taxonomy (NCBI): domain Eukaryota; kingdom Metazoa; phylum Chordata; class Mammalia; order Artiodactyla; family Camelidae; genus Camelus; species Camelus dromedarius. The sequence continues at coordinate 30,927,236 of NC_087439.1, read as the reverse complement.
TAATCTGGGAGGGGTGTGCAGGATGAAAGGACAAAGGGAATCATTAGCAGATGTAAATTAGGCATCAAGAAAAGTTTTCTGTGGAAATAAGACAATCTACTATGAATTTTAATGCAAGGGGGTGTGGAGAAAAAGAGATACTGGCTGTGGCATGTAATAAAACTGGGTAGAATATTTGAAATGGAGTCTTAAGCAACCTGGGCCATTGGGTCACATTGTCTCTAGGAGAGGGCAGATCAGGTAAGTGGCCACAGAAAGGAACCTATGAAAAAAAGAAGGGACAATTACATTGCTGCTTGGAGTACCTTCAGGTAGAGACTAGATCACAAAAAAGTCACTCAAGAATTACCTGTCCATCATATGTAAATTTCATAAAATAATGTGAAAAAATAGTTGGAACAGAGAGTCGAGGTGCAGTGAGGGTTGGGAGGAGTGGAGAGGAAGAATGAATCTTGGACTTATTATTTGACTAATGTGTTCTTACTTGTTCTAATTCTAGAACAGCAGCCAAGCAGGTCTTGGCAGCCCAGAATCTCTGCCTAGCATGTATTACTCATTTCCAGGGGACACCAAGAGACGCTGTGCAGTGCACACTCAGTGTGTTTAAATGTAATTACCTTGGTGACCCCATGAGATCCTAAATTTTATTTAAATTATCTAGTTATTTCTCCTATCCCACAATTACCTCTTCAGATCAACTCTGAAGACAGTATTAATAATACTCTTTTACTTTATGTTTACTGTTCAAAAAGCATTTTTATGTACGTTAGCTCACAAAACACTCTATAATTGTTAGGTAGACATTATATTTTCATTTTACATTTGAGGAAACTGAGAAATACAGACTTAGAAAGTTCAAGGGAAATACTATCAGAACTCACTTTTTTTTTTTTTTTTTTTTTTTGAGTACCTGTTATGTGTCAGGCACTTCACACATGCCCAAATTCACAGAGCTAGTAAGGATCAGAGTAGAGACTCAGCCTGTTCTCCTGGTGATTTTAAGGGAGTGTAATTTCCATGACAAGCCAACCTACCAGCTGTTGTTCACCCACCTGAGAAAACTTTGAGTATTGGCACCAAAACTAGAGTTTTTATTCTTCAAAAGGTTGAAAAACAGCTAAGGTCAACCTCCCAAAAGGCAATCCTGTTTCTATTCCAAATCATAAAGTCACCAAGCAATAAGATCTGAAGGACACTTTTTTGTTTTATTTTTATTGGGGATGAAGATTGGTTTTTTAAATAATTTCTATGGAGGAATTTAAACACTTAGAGGGATGAATTACCTCTGGCTTTGTGTATTCAACATCATCAAACTGCCCCATGCAGATATTTTGTTATTAAAATGAGCCCTGTGTGTGAGGTCATTCTATCTTGTTACATTGTATACCAGGGCAAACCAGTTAGAATAAATTGAAATGAATAATTAATGAAAGCTAAAAGAATATTCCTTTCAAGATTCCCGGATACATTAGTCCTGTCTCCCCCCCCCCCCCCCCCCCCCCCCCCGGCTTCTCCTTACTTCCTCTTTCTACTTTTGCATCATTTTGACCCGTTCACTATTATGGCTTATTCCCTCCTTTCCATTTCAGAGCAGCTGTAATGGCAGCCTAACTGCAGACAAGGAGCCTTTGTTCTCGGAAGGAGATGGCATGAAAGACAGGAGCCACTGTTGTCCTTCCTACCAAGAAATGCCTTGCCTTCCATCCATGAACCTAAGCCACCAGGCTGGCAAACAGGAAGAGGTCCTGTGCTCCCTGACTGAGTGAGGACAGGGAGAACCACACAGTGCACAGTACCCTTCCACTGGAATGACCATTTCTGCTGACTCTTTGTTATTTAGTGAACTAGTTAGTCTACAGCCTTGCTACTCAAAGTATGGTGCAAGGACTGGCACCATCAGCATCACCAGGCAACATTCAAAATGCAGAACCTGCACACTGAACCTATGGAATCAGGATCTACATGTTGACAAGGTCCCCAGCTGATTTGTTTGAGCAGCTCTGGTCTCCAAGACATCATCTTTCTCACACACATTTCCCCTTTCTTGTGACTGGCACACAATTCAAGGGAAATCAATAGAAATTATAGATTATACTGAGATATATTTTAGTGGAAATTGTCCCTACATATAACTAGGTACACCAAGACCAAATAGAAAATGAATTTAACTTAGAACAAGAAGTTGAACTCTTTTGCCTGATATTTTTTAATACTCTGAATAGATCAGTGAACTCCCTTGTAGCAGAGACTTGACACCTCTTGTAGAGAACTAGTCAAACCAGGGAAATAATCAGAAACAATTTATTCAGACACCAATCCAAATCTTTCCACTTGGCAATTTCTGGAACTCCTCATACAGTCCCTCAGGCAAAAACAAACTACAAATTCCCAAATCAAAAAACACAGAGAGTCAAATAAAATAAATTTCTTCTAATATTTCTTTAGCTGTTTTTCTACTACGTTTATGCACGGTCCCTTAACAGCTGAGCTCCCTGAGAAGCTACGTTGATTTATTTGGGTGCTTTGCCCAATTCTTTCTAAAAAAAAATCGAGATTCTGGGATTTTTTTTGGTGATAATCAGAATTTAATATTTCGATTTTTTCCACATTCCAAGGCTATATTCTCTTTAAGTGCTCTGAGAATCCCAAGATTCTTTAAGCTTTTTCTCCCCTGTGATTTTAAGTTCAAGCCAAACAGTTGGATTTATCTGACCATCAGTTCACACTGAGAGAATTCTGTCAGAAGCAGTATTCAGTTTGTAAGCAAAGCAGAAAAACATCAGCAGTATCCTCAGATCTACTTAAAATAATTTCTTTACCATATTATTGAGGTTTACTGCTTGATATCTTAAAGGCTTGGATATTAAGGGTCAGTGTTTGTTTTTGAACCTCTAGTTCATGAGCAAAATGCTTACTTGTTCTTTCCAGCATTGTCCAAAGATACCAGCTTCATTCTCTAACTACTTTAACAAAACAGAATTTTCTGACTGATCAATTATGTTTATTTGATAAATCAGTGGCCCAGGCATGATTCAAGAAGATGACATCCTTTATTCCTTAATTTTATTATTGTCATTTTACTTGGATGAACTTCTATTTATAAATATTGGATCTATTTCACAATATTTCATTCACTTATACAAACTTTATTCATACGTACACCCTAATATGAAAACCTGTACAAAGGGGTTATAAAACTGGGCCCAGAGTATTTGACTCCTACTCTTATTATATCTAACTGCTAGCTAGAAATAAGTATATATATAGCATGTACTAGATCTAGTCACTGTACTAGTAAGTGTAGCTAACAAAAGAAATAAAAACTGGTCTTTGTCTTAAAAGTACTCTTTTAGGTAGGAAGATAAAGCAGAAGAAATGTGCAAGAAGAACATGGGGAAAAAAAATTCTCACCAGTATATTACTAGCTATCAGCTACCATTTACTGAGCTCTTATCCTGGATAAGGCACTGGGCTTAGCCCTTGAGATGTAGCAGTAACTCATTCACAACAGCCCCATTTCACAAGGGAGAAAACCGAGGCTAGGGAAACCTCAGTAACTTGAAATTGGTTCAAACCAACATCTGATATCAAAACTGAACTCTTTACTATATAGTGCAACCTGCCCAATAAAGAGTAAGGGATTGGGTACTTGTTTTCCTTTATTTTTAAAAAATCTGTTGTCTACAATTTTATTGATTTTTTCCATCCATGTTGAGATAATAATTGACATATAACATTGTGTAAGTTTAAGGCCAAAACATGCGGATTTGATACACTTATATACTGCCAGATTATTACCACAGTTACTACTTCCATCGTGTTACATAATTATCATGTCTTTTTTTGTGGTGAGAATATTTAAGATTTACTCTCTTAGCAACATTCCTTTACTCCAGATATTTCAGTTTCAAACCTCTTGAAAACAAGAATAATTCCTTTGTATCCCCCAGTACCCTGCACAATGCTGGGCACGTTATAAATGTTTCAACTTCCCCAAGGATGAACTGCAAGCAGGATCACTAAAATCTCGGCAACAGCAGCATAAACTTTGTGCGCTAGACCTTTTCTAAAAGAAAGAGCGTAACATAGTAGGTATCAGGTAGTTTGCTCATGGTCTATGTATTCACTAAACTCTTGGTGCCTCCCAAGTTGTTTTATTCCTCTGGGATTTTTTGACCTGATCTATGGTCTCAGTTCACCTCCTCTACCTTTAAAAGTCAACTCAATCCTCACCTCTTCCAAGGAGGAAATGACTTCCTGAGATAGAGGAGACTGCCTTCTCCTTTGTGTTCTGCTACTCCCAGGATCACACTTCTTCATAGAACACACTGTACAGTATGTAACACTGGTGTGTGTGTGTTGGGGGAGGTGAATTTATAGGGAAGTCTGAGATGAATTCATTGCCATCTGGTGGGGAGATAAATTTGTAACATAATATACATCTCATATCATGGAAGTGTAGATTTACATGACATGTCCAAGGCATCTCATGTACCACTTCATATTTATTGAGTGTGTGATAGACACTCAATAAATAATAACTTTTATATTTGGAGACGATATAATTTAATGTGGAGAAGGAAAAAGTTTTACTTGACCCTCTTAGGGTTCCTGGCTGGGTCTGAAAATTAAACTGCCAAAGGCAGATGAACAGGAGAAAAGCAGACAAATATATTTAACATAGGTTTTTAATAAGACATGAAATTCTTCGTAAGGAAATGACCCACAGCAACAGTCAGGCCTGAGTATTTTTATGCTGGGTTTGATGAAGAGTGGACAGTCATGGAGGAATATGATAGGGTCAGAGAGGATGAGGCAATCGTAGTACACTGGGGAAAACTTAGCAAGGCCGGTTTGTTAGGATTCTTCTCCATATCCCTTTGTCTTTGGAGTTAAGAATGCTCGTTTCCAGGGGGAGGGTATAGCTTAAGTAGTAGAGTGTATGATTTGCATGCATGACGTCCTGGCTTCTATCCCCAGTACCTCCTCTAAAAATAAATAAACCTAATTACCTCACCCCTCGCCACTGCCAAAACAAAATAATTAAATAATACAATAATAAATAAATAAAATATAAAAAATAAAATGTTAAAAAAAGAAGTTAAAAATAAGCATTAAAAAAAAAAAAAGAACGCTCGTTTCCTGGAGGGTTAGGGAGAGAGCCTCCCACAGAAGGCTTTTATGAATTATATCAGAGGAGAAGGGTGGCGGAGTGAGGGGAAAGGTCAGAGTGACCTTCTTGCCTCTACTATTTTCTCAAACTCCTTCAGCTTAAAATATTCAATACGCCCAGGTGCCATGTTTTGAGGTAGCATGTCCTGAACCCCATCATTAGTAAAGCATTACTCAAATTGCCCCATTAGAAACTTTTCAAGATTTTAATAGCTGCTCCTTGAAGAAAAGGATTTAGTGGTCAAATTAGTTTGAGAAATTAAAGGTAAAATAAAGTTAAACTTTTAAATGCATGCTTTAATTTTTCCCTGCAACACTTCTCAAAACTCTTAATGTGCTGAGATGCATTATGAATCTCCCAAATGTGAATCCAGCAGGCTGCATTGCCTAATCGTACTTGCCCATAGAGTTCCTTCTTTTTCATGCACCATAGAACAGTGTGGAGACACCAATTTCACTGTTGAGAGTAGAGTACGATGTCAGTGTCTTCACATATTAACTGCTTGGTTTTGGGTTACCACTTTAAGCCTTAGTTTCCTTATTTGCAAAATGGGGATAATACCTATACCTCATGCTGTTGTTGGCAAAATAAAAAGGTGTATAAAATGCCTAGGTGTTCTCAGTAGATGTTAGCAATTATAATTGTTAGCATTTTATGTCCGGGAGCTGACTATTCATCTTCAGAACCCCAGAGCTTTGCAGAGTACTGTTTTTGATGCTGAGTTGAGTTCAGACTGTTATACATGGCTCAGCTTTAGCAGGTGGGTGGCCATCAAGTTTTCGTTACTACCTGTATCCTTTGCCCTCTAACAGGATGGGAGTCAATATTAGATGAGTCCTGTTTTGGTCATGGTCCTATTGCTTAGTGCTGCCTTATAAAAAAACAAAATTAAGGTAAAAGAAGAAATAAGGTTTGAACTAAATAACCTCTAGAGTTCATCTTCTCTATAATTCTAAGGGGGAACGCAAGTCATTCTCAAACTGTAACAGGTGGCATTTTTGTACTTTTTTTTGACTGGGCTGATGAACACAAAAGTCCTTATCACACACCACTTTATTTTTTTCACGAAAGGCCACTTTAAATTGATTGCCATCAATATTCTTTACATAAAGGAATTTGACTTTGGTTAATCTCTTATTTTAGACCACTATATTGGTCTTTATAAATGACTATACAGCACTATAAAACTAGAATTTATGTCTGGAAGTCATTTTGATACATCTCTTCCCTGACCTCTATTTACCATCAAGTACAGCTGTGGGGTGGCTCTTTGTGTAGGATTAAGAAACATTGCAGTTCTTCAAATAAACCAGATGTTTTCCATTTCAAAGGAAAAGATCACACCTAGTGAAGTTTTTATTTATAAGCGTCACAACAAAACAAAAGATTATAAGGAAACTTTCAAGGGACATGGGGTCACAGGAACCAACTGAACACCACAGCTTTCCCAACTACGCGGGAAGTTACAAAGGACAAACACAAAAGTTGACTTTGGGCTGGCTTCAAAAATTTGTAGATTAAGGTTATAATGAGCAATAAATTACAGTGAAAATTACATTTTGAATTTATTTGGTTTCTATCCCCTTTTCCAGTACTCCCTGCAATTCACACACAAAGGAGTAATTTTTAAAACATGTCCTAAAATTAGTGTCTATTGAAGCTTCAGGAATACTTTGGGGATAGACTTCCTCAAAACAAAAACAAAACTACTACGTTTTAAAGAATTGAAAGTGAAACTAGGTATAACTTGTTCGTGACTAATCATCGGGGACAACAGGTTTGGTATTCGAGCAGTGGCTAGATTTAAAGAAAGTCATCATTTGATTACTTTTCTTTTCACTTTTTCTTTCTGTCTTTCTTTCTTTTTCCCAAAGGAACCAAACTGTTGATCGGGGGACACCCACTTGAAAAAGGCACAAGACGCTTCTGGACTAAGCAGCGCCGGGCCGGCCGCGGGGTTCCAGCGACTCCCGCGGGCGCTCCATCCGGGCGCCGCCGGCGAAGTTTCCGGGAACCAGGGCGCGGCGCTCGGCCGGCGGAGGCGGGTGAGTGGGCGCCCTGCTCCAGTGCTGTCATCCCTGCTCCTAATAGTCCCGGGCTGGAGAGGCCGTGGGTGGCGGCGAGGCGGGTTCCGCGGGGTCGGGGACCGCGTTGGGGGGAAACGCCGCGCCGGCCGAGAGCGTGGGGGCGGCGGCTCTGCGCCCCGCAACCCCAAGGTCCACAGCCGCGCCCCTGCGCTGCCCGCTGCGGGGGTCACGGGGACCGCACAGCCACTGAGGGGGAGCGCGCGTCCCCGGGCTCACGGGGCCTTCTCCCTGCAGTCCTGGCCTCTGACCCCGTCTCCTTTGCTTTGCTTCGCTTCGCTTCAGAAATTGAAACTAAAAATGCTTTGTTTCCTCACTGTTCATATAGTGTCTCTGGAGATCGTTCTGAGGAAAACAGATTCCTTAAGGATTTTTACTTTCTTGGTAGGCGCAGGGTTTGGCCCTCCGTGCCTCACTTTTTGGAATATGCAGAGATTTTTCTTGAAAGAGACATCCAAAAGAAAATGTGATGTTTTCCTGTCCGTAAAACATGCGTGAATCAAAACAAACAAACAAACAAACAAACACTATATCTGCACATCACCATTTTATTAATCATCATCTCCTTTTCCCCTTCCTTCGCCTAATTTCATTTCTTTTTGCTGCCAGGCATGCATATGGGAAGATTCGCTTCTGTCAGGCCAGGCACCACAGTGATACGAATATGTTAGGGAAATAGGTGGTAAATGAGTGGAGGTGATTTGTATTGTTTTTTTCATTCGCTGCTATAACAAATCACCTCGGATTTAGTGGCTTAAAAACTGCGTTTATTATCTTAAAATTCTGTGGGTTAGAAGGCCAAATTGGGGTGGGGGTTGTCACTGGGCTAAAATCATGGTGTCTGCAGGGCTGCCTTCCTTTCTGGAGGCTAATGGGGTGGGTGAGTCTGTTTCCTTGTCTTTTCCAGCTTCTCTAGGCTGCTCAACTCCTTCGGCTCAGTGGTGCCCTTTTCTCCATCTTCAAAGCCGGCGTGGGTTGCATCTGACTATTCTTCCGTTGTCACATCTCACTCTGATTCTGCTCTTCTGCCTTACTCTTTGACTTTGAAGAGGGCCCTGGTGATTACATTGGTCCCCACCAATAATCCAGGAAGAGCTTCATATTTTAAAGTCAGCTGAATAGCAAACGTAAGTCAGTCTACAACGTTATTTCTCCTTTGCAATGTAGCTAACATATTTGCAGATTCTGGAGATTAGGAAGTGGACATCTTTAAGGAGGCCATTCTGTCTACAGTCTGATTGCATGAAAGAAAAGCCATTAGTGTACATCTCATTCATGCAAAGAGGGAAAGTATTCAGATACTAGATATTCTGTAAGAAGTTCTGGGGATATTATGTAGTAGACCATTTATATGAGTTAAATATACTACTGACAGCCTTTATTATAAACTCTTAAGAATATAGACTTTAAAAAAAACAGTTAAATAATGTAGCAGTTTCTGCTTTCTGGAAATGTAATAAGAGAACTTCATATGCCTGGTATGTCCTGAGCAGAACAAATACCTGAGTCAAGATAACACAATTGTATAAATATTGAGTGTTTTCAGTATGCGAACTTGTGCTCTGAATGAATACAAAGAGGAGTGGACATGGTCCCTGGCCTCAAGGTCATGACCATCTAGTAACAGAAAATGACACAGCTACACAAATAATTAAATCTCCCCAGAAGAGATGATAAGAGGAAAAGTAGCATCATTTGGGGAAATCAGAAAAGGCTTCAAGAATCTGGGGGGGCAGATTTTGGAATGGATGCTGAACAGTAGGACTTCGTTAGGTGGAAATTAAGGTTGGGAGGGGAAGAAGGATGTGACACTGAGGGACAGGAGGGAGAAGAGAAACCCTTAGAGTGTTCGGTGTGGTCAAGGGACTTAGTCCAGAAGTTGTCTAAATAAGACTAGAAAGTAACTTAGGGTTAGATTGTGTAAGACCTTGGGTGAATGTCGTTATAATGATTCTGCAATTGTTGATGCAGTGGAGAGCTACTACTATATATCTTTTTTATTTTTAAACCCTCTCGAACTTATAGAAAATTTGCAAGTAACAACTTTTCTGTTTCCTGAGTTATTTGAGAGTAGGTCTCCAACTTTGTGACCCATTACTCTGGAATTCTTGAGTGTATATTTCCCACAAAAAAGGTATTCTCTACATAACTACAATACAGTGACCAAATCAGGATGTTAATATTGATACATTACTGCCATCTAATCCTTAGATCCAATTCAGATTTTGCCAGTTGTCCCAATAATATCCTGTATAACAAAAGGACCCAGTTCAGAATCATGCATTGCATTTAGTTGTAATGTCTTAGTATCCTGTCTGGAACAGTTTCTCAGTCTTTGCTTGGCTTTCATGAACTTGGCACTTTTGAAGAGAACAGACCAGTTGTTTCCTATTTCCTCATGTTTAGATTTAGCTTATGCATCTTTGGCAGGAATATCATAGAAGTCATGCTGTGTTCTCAGTGTACTTATCATACATCAGATGATTTTGATGTATCCCATTATTTACCCTGATTACTTCATTATGGTGGTGTCTGCCGGGTTTCTTCACCGTAAAGTTACTGTTTTCCCCTTTGAAATTAACAAGTGTTTTGTAGGGAAGTATTTCTTCTGTCTGTTTATGTTTTGTTTTGGAAAGCTTTAGTCATAGTAGCCCCAAATTGTAAACAACCAAATATCCATCAACAAGAGAATGGAAAAGCAAATTGTGGACTACTTATGCGTGGAATACTATACAGCAATAAAAAAGAACAAACTACTAATACATGCAATAACATGGACAAATCTCCAAAACATGTTGAGTTTAAAACTCTAGCACATACAAAAGGATACATACTAAATCATTCTACTTATATGAAGTTCAAGAACAGGTTGTTCAGTGTAATGAAACTTTACTTCAATTAAAAAAAATCATTTCTTGAGGACAAACTATGTCCCTGGCACCCTTTTGGATACTGTTTTGGTAGCATTCCAGGGGAACTAGGGCATACTCTAGACAACAAAACAAAAACCACAGCCCTTGTGGTGCTTATGTTCTTGTAGTCAGCTTGATGTGTTTAGTGCAAAAGGACAAGCTGATATTTATCCCCATTGAAGTTGTTGATCTCCTTCAAGGGCTTGTCAATGCCAGGACTGGTGAGTCCATAAAACATGTAACCAAGTGATTGGGGTTGCATTGGAATTTGGTTAGCAGTACTTGTGGGTAATTATTTTGAAACACCTAAATGGTCCTTTCCTCACCAAAATTTCAATCAATCAGTCTCTCTATCTCTCTCTGTCTGTCTATCTGTCTGTCTGTCTGTCTATCTATCTATCTATCTATCTATCTATCTATCTATCTATCTATCTATCTGTCTATCTCATCTTACTACATAGTTATCTAGTATGGACTCAATAGTTCTCTATTTTACTTAGTGGATTTAATTATTACTATCATTATTTATTTTGATGATTAATTTATTCCCAGGTTTGGCCAGCAAGAAGCAGCTCAGGTTGGACTCTGTGTTCTTCTGACATATCCTCATCATTTTTTTTTTTTTAGCACTTCTTGCTTTCTGGTGCCATAAGATGCGTATGTCGCATTTGTCCTGTCCCAGTCTTAGGATCAGCCATTTCTCTGAATAGCCTTGGTTCCTGGTAGCTGAGAAACCAAATTCTGGGTGCTAGGTGTGCTCATTGCTATTGTCTTTGCTTCCAGGCCCTTTCAGCAGACAGAGCTGGGGAATATATATCTCACACACATACATACACACTTAAATCTATATTTAAATTTCTGAATTTTTTATCAATCTATCATAAATCATGAGATTATATAGATATCTCCAGTTCCAATTCATAGCATTCATTCTGTTTTTCTCCCTTTCCATATTTACAGTCACCTTCTCTGACAGTGAAAACCAGACTCCTATTGTCTCCCTATATTTACTTACTTGATAAATCAATCCCCCTTATGTGCCTTTGGCCCCTGGGAGCTTCAGTCTCATCTTATGTATTTCCTGCCCCAGTTGTAGAAGCAGCCATTGCTCAAAGGAGCCCTGGTTCCTTTTATTGGAGAACAGATCAGAAACTAAGATGTGTGTGCTACATGACTCCCTCTCTTCTCCATTTTTATTGAGAAATAATTGACATATATCACTGTATAAGTTTATAGCACAATGGTTTGACTCATGTATATTACAAAATGATTACCACAATAAGTTCAGCTAACATCTATCTTGTCATATAGACACAATAAAAAGAAATGAAAGAAAAAAGGGGAAAAATTTCTCTTTATGATTAGAACTCTTAGGATTTACTCTCTTAACTTTCCTGTGTATCATGTGGCAGCTTTAGCTATAGTCATCATGTTGTACATTACATCCTGCTACTTATTTATCTTATAACTGGAAGTTTGTACCTTTTGACCACCTTCCTCCTATTCCCATTCCCCCTGACCCTCTGCCTCCAATAACTACAAATCTGAACTTTTTTCTATGAGTTTTGTTGTTTTGTTTTTTTGATTCTCCATGTAAGTGAGATCATATAATATTTGTCTTTTTCTGTCTGACTTATTTTACTTAGTGTAATGCCTTCAAGGTCCATTCATGTTGCTGCAAATGGTAGAATCTCCTTGTTTTTTACGGCTGAATAATATCACTGTGTGTGTGTATGTGTGTGTATATACACACACACACGCACACACACACACACACACATATATATATATATGCCACAACTTCTTTATCTATTCATTCATCCATTGTTGGACATTTAGGTTATTTCCATGCCTTGGCTATTGTAAATAATGCTGCAGTGAACAGGAGGTACAGATGTCTTTTCAAGTTAGTTTTTTTTTCCCTTTGAATGTATTCCTAGAGGTGAAATTGCTGGATCATACCAAACTAAAGAGCTTCTGTGTAGCAAAAGAAACCATAAACTTTTGTGAAAAGACAACCTATGGAATGGCAAAAAATATTTCGAAACCATATATCTGATAAGGGGTTAATATCCAAAATATATAAAGAACTCAGACAACTCAATAACCAAAAAATGAAATAACTCAATTAAAAAATGGGCAAAGGACCTGAATAGACATTTCTCCAAAGAAGATAGATGAAAGGCCAACAGGCATATGAAAAGATGCTCAACATCACTAGTCATTAGTGAAATGCAAATTAAAACCCCATGAGATACCACCTCATATCTGTTAGAATACCCATCATCAAAAAGACAAGTGGATAACAAATCCTGGCTGGCATGGATGTGGAGAAAACGGAATCCTTGTACAGTGTTGGTGGGAATGTAAATTAGTGCAGCCACTATGGAAAACAGTATGGAGGGTTTTCAAAAAATAAAAAGTAGAACTACCACAAGACCCCTTTTTTTTGACACTGCTTGTGTTCACATGGAGTAAACTAAGACATGACTAATTTTTTGCTAGTCTACTATTTTATTTTTAAAGAGGAATATGTGTCTTTCCTGTTTCTTTTGTAGGAATAGTGAGGATTTAGTCACTTGAAATCTTGGAAGATTGTGTTAATAGATACATTTTTAATGAGCTTTTAAAACAATAAAAACCAGTGTGATATTCCTTGTCTCATATTTGATCTCGGTCCTCTTCATCTTAGCAAATTCATATGCAGGCAAGGGTTCTTAACTTTTTTGGTCTCAGTCTGATAAAGCCTGCGGACCTTTCTCAAACAAAGAAAAAAGTTCTTAAATAGTATAAAACAAAATACATAGAACAATAAGGGAAACCAATTATACTGAAATATGATTATCAGATTTTTTAAAAGCCAATTTTAATATAGTAATATATATTAATATACTACAGTTTATTACAAGACCTAGTCATATGTTTAATGACTGTCATAATTTTGAAGCAAGATTAAACACAAACAATGATTCAGGATATCTGGAACAGTTAAAATATTTTATGAAAATAACTGTGCCATCTCAGTGACTTTTGTCACACATGCAGCAAGTACTATGTGGCTTGTCACCTATATTCATATTTGAAGGGAATGCTAAGCTTCAGTCAGAGGTTATTAGAAATAAAGATGTAATTTTTTTCCTGTCCAAGTGTATGGACTCAGGGGAAGGATTTGTGAAAACTCCAGGTAAGAACCCCTGTATGTATAGAGGAAGGGTGTTGGGAGGTCTTTTTACCCCATTTATATTTGGGGGTATAATAGGGAGAATTAAATATTTAAATAAAAACCTTTGAAGAAGTCTGGAAGATCAAAATAATAGTCTTTTAAAATGGAGCATTATGTGAACTACAAAGGAATGTTTTTTAAATTAATTAACTAATTGATTATTGAAGTATAGTCAATTACAATGTATCAATTTCTGATATACAGCACAGTGTCCCAGTCTTGCGTATACATACATATATTTGTTTTCATATTACAAAGGAATGTTAATACTCATATTTTCTACTATGGTGTTGAAAAGCAAAGGATTTTTAGAACTCCTTAATATATTTATAGATGTGAAAGTTATTTGAAATATATAGACTTTGTGTATAAGTAACATGATAATAAAGACTTGTTGATAGGAAAAAAAGATACAGCGAAGAAGAGATGTTTCATCTGTAAAAGGATAAAAGTTATTTTTTCTTGAGCTTATGTGTATATACTATTTTAAAGTATTTATTTTTTTATAATAATTAGGAAATCATGGCAGCCAATGAAGATAACAAAAAACAAGCTCTTAAGGAGTGTTGTCTAGATGAAGAATTTACGCAAGATGAACAAAACCAGGTAAAAAGGAACAATTACTGAGTACTATTAAGAATTAACTTATATCTATTAGTTTTGCAGTGAGGCATGTTTTATATGTCTTTGTCCAACATTAACTTGAATTTGGGAGAGTAGTGGGGTTTTCAAGTTTTTTTTTACTTCCATCATTCAAGACTTACAAGAAGAACAGTATTTCTATTCCTTCTCTTACATGGCTTGCAACATTATCTGCTTTTTCACCTCCTCTCTCATTTCTCTGATTTGCCCCTAGAAGTTAAGATCTTAGTTAGCAATTATCTGATCAGACCCAAGAGGGAATGGAGGCTCAGGTAGCTTAAACCAGTTACCCAAGGCCATGTCTGGCATGTTAAGGCAGCTGTACTGTGGGAATCACAGCAAAAAAAAATCTAATTGCCCCAGAGTAACATATGTCCACAATTACAGTGCAATTTAAAAGTCATATTGTAGTCACAAATAGCTAGGAAAAGAGTTGATAGAGTGTTGAATTATCAGAAGATTTGGGTCTTAATCCTTGCTCTACTACAGATATTTCTGTGACTTTGGTCTAGTGTGAAAGGTGGTTTCCCTGTTTGCATAATGGAGATAATAATCCTTGGCAGTGGTAGGCATCTTGACAGGTGATGACGTAAAACATTCAACAAATGTATTATTCACATAATCATATTTATTCTGAGACTGTCTAAAGTCTTATTTTGCCTTCTTCAGAGTGAGAGAAATTTTGCTTCTTTAATTCATTTAGAAAAATGAGGTCGGGGCTGTTTAAATTTTAGGTGCTTTTCCTTTTTCTTTTTTTTTTTTTATTAGAAATTAATTGATGAAATTGCAAAGGAAAATATTCTATTAACAGAGGAGATCCAAAAACTTGAAGCTGAATTACAAGAGGCCACCAGAAATTCCCAGGTACCCCTTTAATTATTTTATGTATTGCATTTTTAACAGACCCTATTTTTCAGAAAAAGCAATTTAATTATGCAGAATTCATTTCTAAAATATTATGATCATCCATGACACCATGGTTTGCAATAGCCCCAAACTGAAAACAACCCAACTATCGCTTCATAGTAGAATAAATTAATAAATTTGGGTGTATTCACACAATGAGAATGAACAGCTTGCAACTACATGCAGTAACATGGATGACTTTCCTCAACACTGTGAATAAAAACAGTGGTGAATTTGAAAAGATAACAGAGGGCCTGCCGTATGCTTTCGTTTAAATATAGTACAAAAGCAGAATATTATAAGTTGGTACGGTGGTTACTCTTAGAGGCAGTTAGGATCTGGAAGGGACCACAAGAGGGCCTCTAGGGTGTTGGTCTTGTTCTGATTATTGATCTGGGTGGTGATAATAGATGTGTGATCACCTTGTGAAATTTCATCTTGCTGTATGTTTATGTTAATACACTTTATAATATTTATGTATATGTTAATACAAAAGCAAAAAAAAGGTGGTCATTATCAATCACTTTTGGATTAAATCCTTGGTCTTCTCACTAAGTTCCTTTGTTGTTCTCCTCATCCAAGTTATTTAAATAAGTTTCACTGTTTAAAAAAATTGGACCTATATCTTCACCATTTAAATTCTCTTCTAAATTTTCCTGTATTTGAATTAGACATAACTTTCACTCCTTTTTTCTTCATAACAATCCAGATTGTTAAGAAAAATACTTACTTCAAACAATTTGAATGCTTAAAACATTATCACTTTTTGTTTCTGAAATGAAGGGTAAGACATCACTATCAGGAAGTGTGGTTTCCTGTGTTTGTGAGACTTAGAGAAGCTCTGCTGAGATTCTGGTTATTTTTCAGACTGAATTCAGTCAGAATCCTTTCAGTCCTACAATGCAAAGGGCCTTGGCAACCCAGTGCACTCTGCTGGTCCACTTCACAGAGGATTGAAACTTGGGTCCAGAAAGCATGAGTGAATTGCTCCCTGCCACAGTGTGCCCAGGACGAGAAGCAGGCACTCTCAGTCTCCAGAAAGCTCTCAACTTCTCAGGGTATACTGGGTATTTCTACATTATTAGGAAACTCCCTGCTTTTTCTCAAGACATTGCAGATTGTTTTGAAATTGGACATATGCTAAATCAGAAGTTCTACTGAATTTACATGTGAAGACATAGAATAAGTGCCAGATTAGATCAAATGACTCATTGGATATTTCTAATCTTTTTGTGAGTCTCTTCGATAACACTTTTTCCTTCAGCATGTAAAATAACCATGGGAAATAGAAATGCAAACACCCGACTCATTTGTGCATTTATGTGAGGTTGTATGTGTCTACTAACCCCAGTTATTTTCAGCAGCTAAGTATAACCACTTAACTTTATCCTCCAGGTTGCAAATCTTATTTGTAGTGTCCCTTCACATTTTTACAAACCTAAATTTTGGCAATCGTTAAAAAATTGATGAGCAGGTATTGGGAAAGCGGGAATTTAAATTTGATAAATTTTAAGTCATTAAATTCAGAAGTCTTCTTTTTGGATGAAACTATCTGGGTTTGCTGTCAGAATAACCATGGCATATGCCCAACTCTTTGCAATGAGGGTAGACATGCTGTGTAGTGACTTCCTTGTGAGATAGCCTATTATTGGCACAGTTGTTTGAAAGGTACTTGTAGGCTTTAGGATTAAACACCACACAATACTGACCAGTTAAAACATTGATTAGAAAAAGTGAGAGATTATATACTTAGAATGTCATCTGTGAAACAGTATTAAAGGATCAGCATCTGATTACCTGACTGAGTGCTTACGTGGGAAGAAACAATTACTAAAGACATTAAAGAAATTAAAGATTAATAATCCCACATTCAGTATTCTGTGGGATTCTGAAGTCAGTGAAGAGTGAGTTATTGGATGATCGAATCATATTATCATTGGAAAGACTTGTTATTTCTTGTCTTGATTTTAATCAAACATTTCTGTTTGAATTAGATTAACGAGGATATTCCTGAAACAAAGATAAAGTTCACGTCTGTAGAGAATCCTGAGAGTGACAGCCAGTTTTCAAATATCTCCTATTCGTGTCAAGTGAGCTCAAAAGTCCCCTATGAGCTACAAAAAGGACAAGCCCTTATCACCTTTGAAAAAGAAGAAGGTAAGGCTAATATTCAAAAATTTGACCGGTTACCTTTGGAAAGCAATGGAACTTTCAAAGAGTTTTCATAGGTGTTCGGCCATTGCTTTACAATTTTTACATAAACCATTTCATCTCATCCTCATAGTGACACCCGGAGGTAGGTATGATTATCCCCGTTTTACACATGAGAAAACTGACTCTGAGACATTAGGTGACTTGAATATGGTCACTCATTCAGAACATGACACCTCTGGGACTCAAGCCCAGGTGTTGTGATATCCAATACCAGCATCCTTCTACCGCACCTGTTACCTGCAAATGATAATACTAGTGGTAAGGTTTCAATGAAGCAGAACTCTACACAGTTCTGAGAGAGTTCTTACAAACGTTATCTCATTTTATACTCACATGACTCCATGAAAATAATAGGAGAGGGGAAATACTGTTTTCACTTTACAGCTGAGAAAACAGATTCTCAGGTGGTTAAGTGATTTGCTTAAAGGCACAGGACCTGTGAATGGAAAGAGCCCCAAAGGCAGACATTTGAGGTGGGACCTGATGTTTGCTAAGTCCGCCATGGTATGGGACCCTTTTGAGAGCTGGGGGCACCTTAATGAGGAGAATCTGGCTTTGAGTGCCAGCTTTGCCCCTATCTAGAAGTGTGATTTGGGTTGGGTTCTTTATAAATCTCAGATTTTTATGATCGGCTTTGTGACAATACCTACCTCAGGGGGTTGCTTTGAGTATTAAATGAGAAATACTGATGAAGTACTTAGCACAGTGTCTGATACATAATAAACATTTAATAAGTGTTAGCTGTCGTTATTGCTACACGTTAGGAATTTCTCAGATAAGGAAACAGCAGCTAAGATAAGGAAATTGCTCAAGGTCCATACAGGTAATAGGGGAGAGTATAGCTCAGTGGCAGAGCACATGCTTAGCATGCACAAGGTCCTGGGTTCAATCCCCAGTACCGCTGTTAAAAAATAAATAAAAATAAATGACTCTAATTACCTCCCCCCAACAAAAAGAAACAGAAGCCTTCAGAATGCGTTAAAAACAGAATCTAATCATACAGGTAATAAATTGCAGAGCTGAAAGCCAATCCCCAAGGACCCTTGTACTTTCTACTGGACCAACATTCCTTGAGCAGTCCACCATCTGGGTCTTTGTTCTCATACTTGCAAAGTTATAGGTAGGATCAGATCTTTCAGTGCTCGGATGCTGGTTTGTAACCTGGTTTGTTACTATAGCCTGAAAATAAGTGTTAAAGAGAAAGGCATTCTGGCAGGTCAGTATATGCATATACTGTTTGCTCTCCCTGGGTCCACTCCTGCAGCTGAGGGTGGAGGGGAAGACTAAGACATGTTGGCAGTTGGTAGTGGTAACTGAGATATAACTGAAAGAAACGAGGATTTGGGAAGCAGGGGATTCTGTACAGGAATTACCTGAGGATGCTGGGAATAGGATTTTCTTCAGAAACAGCCGCATCACTGCTTCCACCCTTGATATGGCTCTAAGGTTCTGCTCTCCTGGGACAACTTTGGGCTTTTACACAATTAAAAGTGTTGGCTTTTGATCGTCTGAGTCACAAAAGTTGAAACATAGGTGGTTCCTCTCAGCTGTGTCAGATCACCAGATGCTGAGGTTTGAGGGGTGGAGGAGATTGGGAGGAAATGATCATCATCTAAGTATTACTTAGTTAATATTCTCTATTATTGTTGCTTGTTGTCATTAACGAAAAAAAAACCTATAATTCAAATTGTAGAATCATATCGTGGTGCACTGAGTCTGAATTCCCACATGACAACGCCCTGTTTTATAGCCCTGTTTCTTGCTTCCTCTAGCTGTGCTATCTGGTTATCAGAAGCACATGTAAGGTTTATAGGACTGGGAGTGGGCATCTCTTGTCTTCATGACAAATTAGAGTAAGCAGCTCCAAATATCAGTGTTGTAAACTTTCATGTCATGCAAGTAAAAATAAACACATACCCACACGCGTTTTAAACTGACACAGAGTTGCTGTTGGATTTCTAATGGTTTTTGGCATAATTATATTACTTAGCCTCTCTATTTGCATGGATAAATTAGGTTTGATAGTTTTATGATCGGTGTATCAAGGCTATCGGCTTTTTAATGAACGATCTCAAGAGCATTTTAGTGAAAGTAGAACTATCACCAAAAAAGAAGACTCACTCTGATTTTTCAAGCCTATGTGTTGTTTAATATGTAATCCTTGGGAAAGACCGAGACAAGAACAAATGTTTATTTCTATGGTGCTTATAACATATTAAGGAGGGGTGACAAATGATAAATAAGATTAATTGTCATAATGATACTGACTTACAAAAGTTTTCCCAGCTTACTCAACGTGGAAGAAATTTCTGGCTGTGTTTGAATGTACTAAGAGAATTCTCTGGTAATTCTATCAGCAGTGGAAAGAAAGGGTATGTGGCTGTACTGAAGTAACATATGAATTTCTGAAGAATTATCAAGCTTATCTCCTAAGAGATGAATCTAGAACTTGATAAGAATTTCTACATTGTAATTTTTGCTGATGTATTTTGACATTAACATTATCCTACTGTGGTGCCAAGACTGTTATCACTTAGAAATCCTTAGAAAAATTTAAAAGTTAGATCCTTTAAAATTAAAGAAAATTTAAAATATTCAGGATAATTTGTCATTAAACCAAACGTGTAAAAATGTATTGAAGTATTGGAAATTCATACTTCCCAAATTATTTTTCAGTTGCCCAAAATGTGATCAGAAGGGGGGAACATTATGTGCAGCTGCAGGATGTAAACGTGAAGATGATGGCCAAACCGGTCCCATTAAACTCAGGAGTCAGATTCCAGGTAACATGGTGGTTAAAGCATTTTAGAATTCTGTTGAACATGGACAATTTTCTCATCCATATTTCTGAACATGAAACGATTTCCCAGGTTCACGTAGAAGTGTCTAAAATGAAGGTCAACGTTACTGAAATTCCTGATATATTGCCTGAAAGTCAGATGAGAGACAAGCTAGAACTGAGTTTTTGTAAGTCCCGCAACGGAGGCGGCGAAGTGGAGAGCGTGGAGTACGATAAGCAGTCCGGGAGTGCCGTCATCACGTTTGTGGAGAGTGGAGGTACACACGTGCTGAGAAAGTTAAACGGTGCTCTGCCATTTCAGTTATGTCCTGCCACGTCTGAAAGTATCCTTTCTACCTCTTTTATTTGGAATTTATTAGACAACGTAGTAACAGGAGATTTTATTTAACCTTATAAAATGTAGTAAAATAAAATAAGAGTCCTGAAAATGATTTTCCAGAATGCTGCCAAGTATGATACTACAAATAAAAAGTATCTGCATCTTAGTGCATTCTTATTACATGCCAGGCATGGAGCCGGATGTTTGATACATGTATCTCCTCTGATCCTAGCACAGCTGTGGATGTAGGTGTTATACTCATTTTATTGATGAGGAGCCTAAGGTGTAGGCAAGGCATGTGACTTACCCAAGATCACACAGTGTGGGTGTGGTGCAGAAATTTTGAAAAAATACTTAGAAAACTGTCTTCCGTCTCATTTGTTATGACTAACAAGGGTCTCTTAGGTGGAAGGAAACGATTCCACGAAGACAAGGGGGTAAGTAAAAGGAACAGCTGTTCCCTTTTTAGGTAGAAATGGACTTTCACCAAATCATCCTAGGGAGGTTTGCATTCTTAGGATGAAAAATGGAAGACTCTTCAGCTGCTTTTGTTACTATGTTCAACAGATTTTCGATGTAAAAATCCCTTGCTCTAGTTAATCTAGTCTTAGGGCTTCTCCTGGGTTTGCACATGTGATAGAAATCCAACTATATAATTAAAAAACATCGACTGTGGGAGGATAGTATAGGTTAGTGGTAGAGTGTGTGCTTAGCATGCGCGAGGTCCTGGGTTCAATCCCCAGTACCTCTGTTAAAAAATAAATAATAAATAAATAAACCTAATCCTCCCACCACCTCCCTCCCCCACAAAAAACCCAGCAACAAAAAAACATTGGTTAGGTTTTTTCATAATGAAGTAATACACGCTTTTAAAGAAAATTGAAATAATAGAGAACAACATTAATGTAATAAAAATTGAGACATTTCCTTAAATTTCCAAACTTCCCTTTCTTATACTATGTGGTTAGTTAAATGTCTTTCCAGATCTTTCTGGGATTTCTGTATAATATGGTAATTCTATGTTTAATGTTTTGAGGAACTGCCATACTGTTTCCCACATTGACTACCCCATTATGTTCCTCCCAGCAATGTACCAGGGTTCCAATTTCTCCACATCCTCACCGGCAAGGGTCTGTACTCTTAACCACTGTACCATATTATCAATTCAAGGTGGACTGGTGAGAGGAAAAAAACAACAAAGTGATTGGACATTCTTAAGAACTGTTTGTGTTAAACTTTATGCAATCTTGACACATTGCCTTTTTCTCCTCTAGGAGAAAAATGCTTTTAAAAATAAATCTGATTATTTTTTGTGTTGGAGGAAACTGATAAAGTTTTATTATTTGCTTTCATGTTTTCTAGATGACATTCAACAGCCCCCCACCTTTGATTAACATCATTATATTGGTTTACAGAATATCATATATTAGTTTTAGGACAATCAAGTAATTATATATATATGTGTGTGTGTATATATATATAATATAAAATAGTAATATAGTAATTTGCTCTATATATGTGTATACATATATTGTAATATATGTTACACATGTAGTATATGTAGAATGTGTGTGTACATTTATATTGTTATGTGTATCATATACATAGTGTGTGTGTATATATATATACACACACACATACACAGGGAAAGAGTGTATCCTGTCTCTTGCAGTTTCATGTATACTTCTTGAGAGATTGGGACACACTCAGTTTTGTTAGGATGGCTGGGCTACTTTTTGCAGATGGTTGTTGCATTTTATGTAGTTTAAGGTAGGTCTATCTGAGGACACTGCAGCCAGCTGTGCATTAATTGACTGAAAGTTCAAGACAGATGGAGCTATTTTAATCTCATTTTTGTTTGGTCTTATATTTTTCAAAATTATGTACTATGAAGTCTTTAAAGTGGACCATATAGTTTCTTAGAAGTCAATCACTCAAGTCACTTTTTACTGTAATAGTGTTGTGTCTGAAGGAAGTTTTAATTTTGGTTAAAAATGTTTATGATATAAAAAAGAATTTTTTTTTATAATTTACTTCTAGTTGCCGACAAGATTTTGAAAATGAAAGACTATCCTCTTTATATAAATCAAAACTGCCATAGAGTTATTGTTTCTCCATACACAGAAACACACTTGAAAAAGTTTCAGGTAATGCCATCTCTTTTCTTTCATTTTGGGAACTTACTGTCTGACCTTACCCAACAAATAATAAAAAGTTGTGAGTCTGTTACTGTTTCAATCTTCTTTGTGAGGGATATCAAAATAGTGTCTTCATATCTGCTTGATGCAGAATGAATTTGTCTTTTTAAAGACTATTTTAATGTCAAACTGTACCTTATTATTTATAACACACTTTTTGAAAAACCTGAAATTACTCAGAGTAAGGCACAATATTTTTATATGTGGAGACATAGCTACATTTTTCTCATGTGTCTACTATTATTGGGCATTAAAAGCAATTCTTCCTGCTCATTTTCTCTGAGATCGTTATCTTTACTCCAAATCTGCTCCTTTTTTTCCTGTTCCTACTCAGGTATTAAACGGCATCACTATCTACCTAGTCCATGGTCCTGAAAGCTACAATGCATGCCAGCTCTTGGTTTGCTTCACCTCCAGCATTCAGTCACTTGACCTTGTCACTTCCACCCCTGACTCCCTCTCTAACTGGTCTCTCTGGCAGTAGAATTGCCCTCCTTTCCTCTATTTGTCACAGTGCCACCAGAGTCATCTTTCTGAAACTCACATTCAACTCTGATAATTCTCTTGCTTGAAAAATCTTCCCAAGGCCTCTTGTCTCTCTTAAGATAATGTCCAAAATATTAAGCAGAGCTTATAAATGTAAAGTTTTGCCATTCAAAGCTCTTAGAAAATTTTCTATTTGTCTTTTTTATTTTCCTTCTTAGGTATTTTCAGGAGTAGCTAAGAGGACGGTGCTGCTGACAGGAATGGAAAACCTTCAGAAGACAGATGAAGAAACTGTAGAGGATTTCATTAACATTCACTTTCAGCGGGAGAAGAATGGAGGTGGAGAAGTAGAGGTGGTCGCGTGTTCTCTGGGGCAATCTCAGATAGCATACTTTGAAGAATAGACTCATGGAATCATATGAAAATTAGAGCTTCTGCACCCAAATCACTGTCAATGCTTGACAAAAATGAATATCCTTTTCCTTAAAAAAAAATTAATTCTTTGGTGTTCAATTATTCTTAGATACAAAATATATTTCTGTTTTTGAATTCTTCCTTGTTTCCAGCTGTGCTGCATGCCTGCAAACATAAGTGCACTGTTATTAAAAGCATTTTTGTTCTTAAATTATGTGGGTTGATGCCACATCCGCTGAAATCAACCGTAAGTTATCCAGTTGTCCGCCTGCCATGTTGACTCAACCTGTTGTGGTCTTGTGGGCCAATTCTGTTTCGTACCCAGGTTCATCAATAAGCAGACTTGACTCTTAAACAGTTCCCAAGAGTAATGTTATGTTTAGCAGTTTGTGATTTACATAGACCTTCCTTACTTTTTAAAAGACTTGAAGAGCAATACTCTTCCACTTTACCCAGCATTTCGTTCCACAGCTCCAAAGCTGCTTCTCAGAGCCAAGTGTGATCTTTTTCTTGAACTTTCTTTCACCGAGAGTGCCAAGTGTCCCCTTATTACTTTGAAGACATCTCCTCTCCAAACTGAATTTGTAAAGACCAGAATTTTCTTTTACACTTATAATGGAAAGAATCAATTTAAGGGACTGAAAACCTTGGAATTAAGAGAGAGAGAAATGCAAAGCTAGGGGCTGACCCCACGTTGTGCCAGATGCTGGAGAATGAATGCCTGAAGGTCAAAACACTGTGCCTGCCCCTCAGGGGCTTAAAATTTAGTCAGAGAGAAATGGAGTTTATTAGCATCCGACTGTTTTTAAATTGCAGAAACTGTAACGGTAAAATTCAAGACTCCTATCAGAGAAGGTAAAATCCTCTTGGGTAAAGAATGTTTGGACCGCTTTTATCCTAATATGGTATGTTTCATAAGAGCCAACAGCAGAATTAAATTCATATTAAAATGCTGGCAGAAATGAAGTGCTTTTAGAAAAAAGTCTAAACCTAAACCTATCCAGTGCTGCCTGCCATCTAAAATAAACAAAGAGAAAAGCTGAAAAAAAAAAGGCTTGGTTTTGCTTTTGAAATTTTATTTTTAGGTATTCAAGTTGTTATGTTATCATCAAAAGTACTTATTACTCTCACATTTCTCTTTGGAATAAGAAATGGTGCCTAAAAACTGGGCAGTTTATAATAAATCTTCATATTCACCATTTAAGGAAAAAAAAACTCTCATTGTGTCAGTTGTTCTTTGGAAATAATAAAATTATTTCAAGTTCCCCAATATATTAAGAAGAACAATTTAAAGACCTTATTTAATTTCAATTGGTACAGTCTCACTAGCACAGAGGGTGTCAAATTTAGTTCGTGGCTGACTGCCAATCAGAAATAACTTTTTCCTGATATTTAGGACAAGGTTGGAAACAGTCACTTGTTTTGGGCAGTAAAATAGATAATTTCATTCGATTTTAAATTTTCATGATGGTTTTGATGAATGTTACTTATCCTGGAAAATTATACTTTTCCCTTGGGTTCCTTTCACCATTCCACCTAAGTGATCTGACTAAAACTCAGAAATCAAGCATTGGCTCTCCTGCTTATTTCCAGTTTTAGAGATTTCATGGGAGGAAATGTGTCTTTGAAAATTTACCAGAAGATACTGTATTGACTATTTAACATCTTGCATATTACATTAGGAAGCCTTCAATTGTGTGTCCAGCATGAAATAGCTCCAATTATTAATGTTTACAATGTTGTTTGCAATGATGTATCAATTTCTGGTGTACAGCACAATACTTCAGTCATATAGGAATATACATATATTCGTTTTCATATTCTTTTTCACCATAAGTTACTACAAGATACTGAATTCCCTGTGCTATACAGTATAAACTTGTTTCTCTATTTTATGTGTAGTAGTTAATATCTGCAAATCTTGAACTCCCTATTTATCCCCAATTTGCATTTCTTTAACGACTAATGATGTTGAGCATATTTTCATGTGCATATTATCCATTCAAGAATCTGCTTTGATAAAATGTCTATGCAATTTTTGTCCATTTTTAAATTGGGTTATCTTCTTATTTTTGAGTTGTAAGAGTTCTTTGTGTACTCTGAATACAAATCCCTATCAGATGTGTGATTTGCAAATATTTCCATGGTGTTCTTTTAATCTAGTGGTTTGGATATATTAGTCAGGGTCTGCTAGGTGATATTGCTGAAAAACATTCAGGAGCTTCAAAGTTTTATTTCTCATTCATGTAAATTCTGTTGTGGGTCCAGGCAACTCCCTTGTACAACTGTGTTCTGTTTGTTGGCTCAGTGTCGCATGTTCCCTTCAGTACATGCTTTTATGAGCACTAAGGCAGAGAGTACGTTGGAGACACTTGTGCTGGCAAGGAAATGCTTCCATCCACATACGAGACATGTCAATTCTCACATTTCGTTGGCTGAATGAATCTTATGGCTATGCCTAACATCAAAGAGAGAAGGGCAAGCCCGCCATGTGCCTGAATGGGAACAAAGACTGTTGGAGGGCAGTACTAATGTCTGAGAAAGGGGTGAATGCTATTCAGATGCAATAATAGGGTGACAGAATAACAGCTTGGGCGGGGGGGGGGCAAATTTAGACTGGGTGATCAGAAACAGTGTCTTGGAAGAGGGCTCATTTGAGCTAAGGCTCCAAGGTTAAGTGAACTATCAAGGAGGAGCCATCCAGGCCTAGAAGCCAGTCCATGAAAAGCCCCCTTAGTGAGGATGTAAATTTTATTCAAAGTGTAATGGGAAAACAATGAAGTGTTCAAACGGGGATCAAACCTGATTTGCATGAAAGAAACATCTTGGGTGTGGTATCCAGAATGAATTGAAGGGGAACAAGGCAGGATGCAGACTAGATCTGGATGGTGGAGATAAAGTGGAGAGAGTGTACGGTTTCTAGGCTGTACTAACAGAGCAAAGGGAAAGAGGAATAAAGGAAGATGAGTCTGGAGTTTAAGTGTCTGGGTGGGTGGTAGTGCTACTATTAACTTGAGGGGGAAGAAAGAGAGGACGGTCCTGTTAAGCTTTACAGGCTTATCAGACATTCAAGTGGACATTTAAGTGTAGGAACCTGAAAATCAAATATAAATCTGGGAATTACATATAGATTCACCTCATTCTGTTTTAAAATCTTCATAGCCTTGGGCCTTATAGACGTGCCATCGGCCATATAATAAATAGTTCTATTCATAGTTTAACTGGATGGATCCGTTTTTTAAAAAACTTACTGTATTACATGCAACACACAATTAAAACTTACGGTATCTTAATTCTACTTGCGCACTTCGGTTCAGTTCTGAAAGTGGCGTTACTAAGTCTAAGGATACATGTATTTTTACCTCTTTTTGTACTTTACATTATTGAGAGGGGCCCAAATCCTTAGAAATGTTTGCACCTATCTACGCTTGCAGCAACATTGACGCTTCCTTACACTCTGGCTAACACTGGGTGTTATCACACTTAAAATTTTTCGCCAATCTAATTGTGGAAAAAAGAGATCCTGTTATGATTTCAATTTATATTTCTTAGGAGTGGAATTAAACTTCTGCGTATTAGCCAGCCATTTGGCTTTCTTACTCAGTCACTTTTTGATTGGCGCCATGTATGTAGATTCCCTGTGTCCCCGTAGACGCTAAGCTTAGGAGTCGCCCACAGTGTGCGGGCTGTTTTGGTAGGGGCCGTTCGCCTTTCATCCTGTGCCCTGCGCACCGGGCCATTGGGCTGGGCTGGGCTGGGCTGGGCTGGGCAGGTGGCAAGAGGAGAAGCAGGTGTGGTGTGGTGAGACGACCACCGGGGCGATTACGAGGGCGTAGGAAGGCGGGCCCAGAGTCCACTGCGCACAGGACCCACGCAGGCCCGGGAGAATCCCCACATTCCCGCCGGGCAGCCCCGCCGGCCTCTCTCCAGGGAGGTTTCCAAAGTTGCGAAACTACCGAGGGCTTTCTGGCAGCAGCCGTCCTGGGCGGCGTTCCCACCCGGAGGCCCCGAGGCCTCAGAACCGCGAGGTCGGATTTGGGGGCCGCCCTTTTCTCGCGTCGTTTTCGAACGAGCGGGAACGGAAAATCGAAACCAAAACCTGCCCGTCGGTCACCGCCCCGCCGCCCGCGCTCCGCTAGCTCAGGGCCCTGCCGGCCGCCGAAGGCGCGTCTCTCCTCCGCCATGGCAAGTTGATTTTGCTTTGGGTTTTGCGGGGCGGAGTGGTCCCCACCCCGTCGCCACGGTCCCCCAGAAGGCCACTGAACCAGGCGGGGCGGGCTAGAGTGCGGGGTGATCCCGGGCTGCGCGGGAGGGATCCCGGAGGCAAACCCCGCCCTGTCTTCCTGCACCTGCCCTGGTGGCTGTTTCGCGCTCCCGAAATGCCCTCTGCGAGAGAAATGCCCAAGGCATGGGTCACTGCGGCCACCTCCCGCATCCAGGGACATAGCCGTTTCATCCAGGGACATAGCTGTTTCATCCAGGAGTGGCCTCGCCGCCAGTGTTACAGCTTAACTGTTGTCCTCCCATGCTGTGGGGGACTGGAGCGTAATTGCCCAGAAATGAAGGCCAGTTTCCTTTTGAAAAGGGCCAGCAGGAAGGATTCGAGCCAAGGACACAGTTAGGAAAGCAACCTGATGTCTACATTAGCGGGAATTCTTCTCTCTTGTGGCCTTAGTTCTTTCTCTAGACACAAAGGGCTCTGTGTTGTCACCATCTGTGCTGCCTAGCAAGAACAGTTAGCAAACTTAAGGTTTAGCCTGCCAGGTTTTTTCCATCAGACGCCTGAAAGCAGTGGCCCGAGCCTTCAATTCCTGGTCAGAAATACTAGGGTTCCGGAAATGCCAAAGCAGTGGTGAGATTCGAGTGCGATTTTGTTTACTGGTGGCAGTAAAGGCAACTTGAATGAAAATAAACAACTGATTTGGAGAAAAGAAATGTAAGCGAACGCAGTGAATTTAATTATTGCCTCCCAAGTGCTTTATTTACAAAAATAAACTCACAGTTTTAAATCTTTTTGCTTTCTGGTAGGATGGTTAAAAGTCTCTTAAAATGTTATCACTGATACGGGGAAAATGCCATCACCTTAATACTTCTGGCCAAAATGCTGCTCTTGTTCCCAAATCCTGTATCTCCACGTGGTAGCTCTTGAAAAGGCGATCTCCAAGATATCCCTTTTCTTCTTAATCATAGACAGAGATTAATAGCCGTCAAGACAAAGTTTCTTTAATGTCAAAGGTAAATGTAGACACTTGAATAAAGAAATACGGCATTAGAATTGATGAGAGCAGAGGTGGAGTACGATTTTCTGAGTTTAAATTGAAAGTTTTTGTTTGACATTGGTGAAGAACAAAAAGGAAGCTAATTTACTAGCCACTTACCCATTGAGGCTGATGTGGACTGTTTTATAGTAAAATCAAGAGAAATCTCCTGTGAAATAAAATTCCCTGAAAGTTTGAGAAATCGGTCACTTTTTCCTCTTCTAGA
Source organism: Camelus dromedarius (assembly GCF_036321535.1). Lineage (NCBI taxonomy): Eukaryota > Metazoa > Chordata > Mammalia > Artiodactyla > Camelidae > Camelus > Camelus dromedarius. The sequence continues at coordinate 30,898,381 of NC_087439.1, read as the reverse complement.
AGGAACTATTTTGGGATAATTACATCTTACCACTTGGCGCTAGGATAGAGGAATGCGTTTATATATTTTTACTATTTCCTCTGCAATCTGGTTATCCCTGAATATTTTAAGAACCTCTGTTTTCTTCCATTAAAACTACCTCCCATAACAAATAGTCAAGAATTATTCTGAGTTTCTTTTTCTGGAGACCCTACCTTTGTTTTATATGTCTCACCATGAGCCGTTTTCATCCTCCACGCCTCTGTCCCTTTGCTTTTGCTGTGAACCCTTTTCTGCATTTTTAATTCAATTTGACCATTAATTAAAATTAAAATTGAACCTCAGCCTTCAAGGTCTCTCATAAAGCCTTTTTTGACTGCTTTTGCCAGAATTAATCTTGCTTCCTAATCCTGAATGGCTTTTATTACGTATTTTAGCATTTTATTGTGAGTGGTCTTGTATCCTTCTAAGATTGTTAGGTGTTGGTCTGTTTTCTCTCGTAGAGAAATAGACCTCCCTCTTTTTGTGCCTACCAAGCTGTGTTGAAATTTTTGTATGTATCTGCCTCTCTCTCACCCATAAGCTAAAGATCCCTTTTTTGTGTCCTTAGGCCCATCCAGGTTCCCGACAGATAATAAATGCTCAGTAAATCTTCATGGTGGAACTGAATTTCAGGGCAAAGGATGCGTTTTATATCTTTGTATGTGTCATCTTGGGTACCCAGCATATTGCCAGGTATAGAACACATGCTTAATTAATACTGTGTTAATTGATCGACTAATTGACAAGATACTGTTTAATCTAAGAAATACAGGTACATTTTTGCCACTTTATTTTAATAACTACCAGCTGAAATATCAAGGAGATGTTAAGACAGTGCATATCCTGGGCGTGGTGATCATTGACTTTGGTCATTTTCTATTGAATTCTTGCTGTGATAAATGAAAATGTCAAGCAGGTAACCTCTGCCTTCTCCCACCTTTCAAGTTTGAAAGTTTTAATAGTATTTTAAATTCTCCGAGGTGGGAGATGGGGATAGCTCAGTGGTAGAGTGTGCGCTTAGCATGCATGAGGTCCTGGTTTCAATCCCCAGTCCCCCTATCTAAACAAATAAATAAACAAACCTAAAAAAGTAAGTAAATAAATTCTCCTAGCAACTATGTTTGTAACTTTCATAATATACTTAAAATTTGATAGTATTACATGATTTCTGTAATTTAAGTGTAGGTTTTTCTTTCCATCTTTTTTCTCAGCTTCTAGTTAGGTTTGCCTTTATTCTTACACTGACAGGGTTGAATGTTTCCATTTTATTCTGTAATCATATTTAAGTCTTTGGTATTTTAAAGATTTAACAGAATTAGTCTAAAAGTTAAAAACCAATGAGAGTGTTTACATTATTATGCAAACAGTAAATAGTGTTTACAGCGGGGACTAATGGTGTGCTGCGATTACTTGTTCTTCTTTTGGCCCAGTGTTGTGTGTATTTTTCCATTTTCCACTTACAGAAAAATGTTCGTCACAGCTGTGTCGAATAGATTTTCTTCTTTGGTGCTCCATAATTTACTCCAAACATGCCACACTTTAATTTGCTTGAGATCTTTAGGCTGGGGCCCCTTCAAAGGCCAGAAAGTGGGGGAACGTGCTCTGGGGTGCCAGCATCCATACTAGCAGGTCACATTCTCCCGAGAGCTCATTCAGTTTTGTTTTGCCACTAGCCTTTCAACTGATCTTTCTGTTTGTGGTCCTTTTTTTCATTTCTGAGGTTCTGCACGAAGGTGGTCACCTTTCCACTGCAGCCCTCTTTTCATTATTCTGCATTCCCCATCTTATCCGTCCACATACTACTATGTATTTTCAGTCTTCAAGAAACTTGTTAAAATTTCTCCTATGCCAATGGCTCCCTTTAACTGGGTTTATTCTCTTTTTATCCTTTTACTTGCATTTTAAGGTGCTCTTGGGATGGATTGTGTGTGTGCTTAAGACTGTCTTCTTGACCTGAGAGTAAGTAGTTTGCCTATCCCCAGTGAAGTCCTACTCTGAGTATGTATACAGAGTCCTCTGAACTGAAAACCCGAAACATCTTCGTGATCTGTTAACCATGACTTGGGCCCATGAGACATCCTGTCCTCCTGGGGATAATTTAGGATAGATTATGTCTGAGCTCTGGTGTGGTCTGGATGGACTCCTCATATAAGCATTGGGAGAAGTTGGCAGGTCCACTTCCCTAAGTGGCCTGGGAACAAATTAAACGTTAATACAAAAAGTTCGCAGAGAGTGAGCCCAGGAGAGGATCTACTTGCAGTTGGTACTCTGTGCCCAGGGTCTGCAATAGCATGTGCTCCCAGAGGTTGAGTTCTGTCTCAGAAATGTGCTGAAGGGCAGGATTTACTCCACTGCAGCCCAAATATTCTTGCCAGGGTTTTATTTTTTTATGGTGAGTTTTTCCTAATTTTGGAAAAACAACAACAACAACAACAATAACAAAACCAGAATGTGTTTCTTATTGGCTTATATACTTTTGACTATAATTAAGGAAATACACAGCCAACTCCAAAATACCAAGTTTGATGGTTAGCTTGACTTCTTTAAATTTCAGTTTTTTAAATTTATATCTCTTAATCTTCTCCTTGTGATTATAACTATTTTTAGGTTTTCTAAAATCAGACAAATATTAATCAACGTTTTCCATTTATTAAAAAAAAGGTTCACTTTTTACATTTTAACTCTCAAATTTATATAGAGAGTTTATGTTGGTATATGGAGTGAGGCAAGGATCTATCCTTAATATTTTTTTCAAGTATCTATAATCAGTTGCAAGAGCACCTTTACTGAATAATACAGCCTTTCCCACTGGTGTGTGATGTCTGTGTTAAGTAGAATCTTATATATTTAAAGAGAATCCTTCTATTTCTTTTGCAGGCATCAGTTTTGAAGGTTAGGGAATCCAAAGCTTCTGAAAGAACAATTGTAGTTGCTGGTCTTCCAGTTGGTTTTGTTAATGATCAGTTACTGACCACATTACTGAAGATTCACTTCCAAGATACTGAGAATAAGGGTGGAGTTGTTGAAGATGTGATGTATCCAACAAGAACCAAGGGTGTTGCATATGTAACATTCAAAGAAAAAGAAGGTATTTCCAAGTCAAATTTTTGTAATCTTAGAAATACTTTTGTAGTTAAATTGAAAATTGAATTTCATTAAGATAATTAGTGGGATTGGTAGTTTTAAAGTAGATTTATTAAAGAATAATTATCCTATCCTTGAATATAAAAGTGGCACAGTATTGCATTAGCAAGAATATATGTGAAAATGGCTTATGATAGAGTTGTCAGTAACTGGCAAATTCTTAAAGACTTTTTTCTTTCTATTTTTAAATGCATCTATATCTGGGGATAAAAGTAATAAATTTTATTCTAGAAAACTTGTAAAATATAGGAAAACTCCCTATAAAAGTTATCTATAGTCTCACAGGATAAATACTCTGGGAATTTTGAGGTGGCTTCAGCAGTACTGTGCCATTTGCTTCTTTTTGTTCAAACCAACCAATGGGTATTCTCACATAGTGTCTGCTTTATTACTGGGAAAGTTGGACTGGAGAAATATGGCTTGGATCTGAGGTCACATTGAGCCATTCTGTTCCCCACCCCACTGACACAGGTGAGGAAGGTCTGCAGAATTTATTCACCCCTCCAGCCTCATGGAGTGGGCAGCCTTCTTTACAAGTCAGTGGCTGGTAGGATACATTGCCAGAGAAAGACGAGCCTCCATGCCAGCCTCTTGGGGGTCAAAGTACCACATATGAGTAGGAGCAGCAGAGACCTCACTCTGAGTGAGGGAAGACAGAGTCCAGAGAGACCAAGAGACTGTGGATTGTCAGTCCCTTTCTCTCTCACCATTGGTTACTTCATTCCTTCTCAGTAGTGATGTTCAGGTAAGGGATGGTGGGAAGGGCCCCTTATTATTTCTCTAAGGAGGAACATAGTGTTTTTGGAAATTAATAATTTTATAAGTTGACTTGATAGCTCAGAGAGAGAAAGAGAGGGCTGATTTTTTCATTTATTCACAAATTTTTATCGAGGGTGTACTATTTGTCAGGTATCATTGTAGTCCTCGAGGATACAGCAATGAATGAAATAGGCAAAGTATTTTCTTTCATGAAACATTTTGTAAGGGTGAACAAATAAACAAGATAATAAATGAATACATAATTATGTTGGGGGCTTTATTTATTTGTATGTTTATATATTGCTTTTATATTTATATGTATATTAATATATAATATAGTGCTGTGAAAAAATATAAAGTAGAATAGAAAGATAGAATGTGGTGGACAGTGCTCCTTTAGATGGATTGGGCAGGGAAGTACTCTGTTTAGGAGACATCTGAACAGACTTGAATGAAGTAAGGGGATGACTCATGCAGAGAAGGGGGAAGAAAACTCTAGGCCAAGGGAAGGACTGGGAAAAGTTCCCAGAGGTAGCATGCTGAGTGTTTTGAAGAACAGCAAGGAGGCGGATGTGACTGGAGTGGAAAGAGCAAGGGGGAGGCTGGGAGATGTGGTTAGTCGGGTAGCTGGGACCAGTTTATGTTAAGTGGTGTATAGGTCAAGACTAGGTGTCTGGATTTTACTTTGAGTGAGATGGGAAGCCATTAGGGGGTTTTGGGCAGAGGGCTGACCAAATGTGACTGCTTTTCTTAGATGATCCATCTGGCAGCCAAGTGGAGAATAAGAGCTACTAGTCATCGCTGGTTTTGACTAGAGTGGTAGCAGGGCAGGTGATTGAGAACTGATGGATGTCCCGAATTTGTTGATGGAATAGGTATTATTTTCTGAGATGCGGAACACTGGAGGAAGAGTACTTTTGGAAGGAACTAGTTATCAGGAGTTGAATTCTGGTCATTGAGATGTCTATTTGGACAATATAGTAGAGATTTCCACGGCCAGAAGGGAGAAAGGTTGAGGCTGAAGATAAGATAAAACTTTGGAGGAGACACATAGAGTAATGGTATATAAAGCTGTGGAAATTGTTGAGAACACCCAGCGGTTGGGTGTAAGTTTAGCAAAGAGGTATGAGGCCTGAAGCAGGGGGCCTGCCAACATTTAGAGAATGAGAAGAGAAGGAGATTAGCAAAGGAGTCTGAGCACGTCAGCCAGTGAACTAGAGGAAAACCAGGACTGTGTGGTATCCTGGGTTCTGGAAGGTGAAGTATCCTCATGACCATAATGAACAGAGTGGGAGATTTACTTTTAGGTGTTCTTTATGTATATATGTATATATGTGTGTGTATATATGTATATATATATGAATTTTAATGTGTTAAAGTAGAAGGAAAAACTATTTAAATGTTGAATTTAGAGGAAAAACAGAAAAAAATCTTAGGTATTCTAAAAGACTTGAACATCCCTATCATTATTATTAATGAAAATAATTATTAGAGTATTATGCCACAGAGATTTCTGATGCCCCTGTTTCAAATTAGTTGCAGAGAACGTGGTCAGAAAAAAACACTGTCTAGCAGAGAAGGTTGGACCTGCTCAACTCACAGTCTCTCATTTTGGTGAAAAGGTAGGTGTGATGCTGAAGGCATGCTGATCATCTAGATCTTGTTTCTTCTGCAAAGTGTCCCCTGTACCTAGGAGACACAAAGCACTCACCCCAGGACTTCTAGGAAAGAAAATGCAAACTCCTTAACCTGAGTCAGTGTTAAAGGCTGAACCTGTGTCTTGAAATGTTTTAGTTATTGCCTAGTCAGTTTTTGTTTCTATATGAGCCTCTTGATGCTTTTAAGGTGACAGTGAGCTTTTATGTTATCGTGGATGATGTCAGGTGTCTACCTAAAGACTTACTCTGTAGGGGGAAAAACCCGATTAGGATGAACATTTAAAAGGAGCTTTGAAGAAACAGGAAAGGTGGAAATGAGAGCAAAAAGTAAAATCCAAAGCATTGGTTTAAAGCTTTATTCTGTAAGAAAGCTAGGGTTCTGTGCAGCCATCTGATGAACTTCAGACTTGGAGGGCTCTCTGCAGAGACCCCTATCCCCAGAGCAGAACCAGAACAGTGTGTATCTATCGGTTCTGCCTAGGAATTTGCTTCAGAAAAGAATTCTGCTTCTAAAAATTATGTGACCACTTCTGTTTTAGGGAATACAGAGAGGGACTGTGAATCCCAAGCTGAACATTGTGGCCTTGATGGGGTTGTGGGGTCCCTTTGACGGGCGGCCATGGCGCAAGAAGCCAGTCTGTGCTAGGCAGTTGGGGCCTGGTTTAGGGTGGCTGCTGAGGAGACAGAAAATGGTGGGAAAAGAATGTGTTTATAAAGTCTGCTCCACTAGGTGGTGCTGTTTTAATTTCTCTGTTTAATTTTAGGTCTTCAGCTCTGTACATGCTGTCCTTGATCTTTCTGTTTTTCGGAGTCAAGTCCGTCTAGAAAACGTGGTAATGGACCTTAAAAGGGAAATCTCAACCTTAGGCTTCAGTCCTTTGGGAGCCAATGGAAGAATCTCTGTTCAAGGATCATTTCTGGCTATCAAGAAGCTCAAAGAACTTTTGCTATTAAAAGTAAGTTCTCTTTTAGAAAAAAACAGGAGTGGACAGAGCCCAAGAGGGAGTATGCAGAGAAGCAGTCACTCTTTAAAGTCACTCAGGTCCTCAATACCTGAGACTCTGAGGAGTGGAGAAAGTCTTGTTCTCGACACAGATGTTTTCCTTTACCTGAAAAACAAGAGTGGATTTTATGAAAGCACATTGAAAAAATTTCATGTTCAATGTCAAGAGAGAGTGGATGGTGACATTACCACAGTTTGTATAAAGAATGTTCAAGATAGGTCTCAGCCAAACAAGGCAAAACAGGTAAAAGAACTCATTGAGAAGTATTCACATGCTCTTTCCTTTGAGCTTAGAAAGGAGACATTTATTTTGGAAGGAAAGGAACATAGAGAGAAAAGAAATATTAAGTTGGCATGTGAACAAGTAAGTTCGAGGTGCCTTCAGGTTCTGGTTAATTTTTATGAGACACACATTGATGTTATAGGATCTTCTTCTGACATATACTTGTTTAAAAAAGAGGTCATGAAGTTAACAAGGCAAAAAGTTAGGTAATAAAATGTCAACAATGGTAACAATAATGGCTACTGCTTTCCCTCACATGGTGATGCCATGTGTGATGCTGGCTTTACCTACATTTTCTTATTTAATTCTTTCATCGTAGGCATTGCTATCCTCATGTTATAGGATTTAAGGAGGTTAAAACACTTGTTTGAAGTTATTCAGCTGGCAAAAAGTGGGGCTAGAGAAAAACCCAGTCTATCTGACTACAAAGATAATATCTAAGGCATAAAACTTCGAAAAAAAGAAACTCACTAAATTTTGGGGAAACCTCACTTTTTCTGCAACCCCAAAAGTCTTAGAAAAAGGGGTAGCCTTAATTCCAACATGTGAGAAGGCAGATGATTATTATAATGCAATTTCCAATTTCTTAACATTTACAAAGTCCATTTACTCCAAATAATTAGGATGCTGGCAAAACTCACTTGAGAAGCTACTTGGATGGTAAATGTTTCTGATGCAGGTAGTCCTTACTTGACTAAATCTCATTATACTGGGCGTATGGGACATTTTTACTGCTGCTTACTTAGCCTAAGTGCTTACATAAAATGTTGGTTCTTCTGTTAGAGTTATGAAGGAAGTATGGTGTCTTTATAATTGTATTGTTCAAGTAATATCATTTCAAGAATAAGATCACAGACCATAAGAATAACAGCAAACACTTAGTTGCCAGGCATAATTTTAAGTGCGTTGCATGTCTTTACTCAGTCCTGACAGCAGCCCTGTGAGGTCGGTGCTGTCTTTGTCCCCTTCCACAGGTGAGGAAACTGAAGCCTAGTGACGTAGTGCACCTTGCCTGTGCTCTTAGTTACGGAACTGTGCTTCTCCCATTCATAGTCTCCCACGGTTCTACTTAAACACTTGAGAAGTGTTTGCTTAAAGATGACAGAAGGATTTGAAAATGCCTTCCTGAAGAAGGGGAGCCAGATTTTGTCATTTGATTATCTCTCACAGCCCTGCATTTGACTCTGGATTAAGCCAGTGTTAAGTAACCGGGGCATTGCAGAGAACCTCCCAGGATAATAAAATGTATATCTCTTGCTCTTGTCAGAGTAAGCAAACATGGTTATGATGATTTGAACTATTTTTATCAGTAGAAAAGGATAAGAAAAGTCTCTCTCTCTGTGTGTTCATCTTTCTTAGGCATCTAAATCCCAGATATGTAAATGATTTCCATTTCTTTAAATATGTTATTTCATTTCTGTATGAGTAAACATTCTGTCATGCGAAACTTCTGTTTATATCAAGTGCCCAATAACGTATCTTTAAAATCTTTGATTTTCATTTTGCTTCTAATGGTTTGTCTCAGTCTGTGTCCAATCAGGAGAGAGAAGGCACACAGTCATTTGAACAGGGAAAGTTTAATATAAAGAATTGTTAACCATGACAGGAGATTGGAATAATGAGGGATTGGCTAGTAAGAAATAGAAAGAACTCTGCCACATACAGGAATAACAGATATAAGGAGTAGTTAGATAGAGCACCCTGCACCCCAGGACTGCAATCCAGACTTTGCTGGAAGATTTGTGCCAGGGGATCCTGCTGGAAGTCCATCCTCTAGGGTGCTGGAGGAATCCGTTCACGGGTGTCTCACCAGGGGCCTCCATTACAACCTGCCCAGGGGGGTTGCTGCGGGGAACTGCTGGTGGCTGGGAGCTGCTGGCCAGTGTGTACCACAGGCACTGAATGCTGGGGGGGTCTCGTGTGTGGGGGCTGGACACTGGAGCAGCTGACCACGCTGCACCAGCCTGACACGCTGAGGAAGTGGGTATTCCGCCTCGGAGCTGGATTCCAAGGAGCCTCCCGGTTGAACACACGGAAGTAGGAACAAGGCTCTTTCCTCCAGCAGTGCCTCTCCAGCGCCCTCTACTGAGAAAGCTTAACATTCCTGTCAGCTACAAAGGAAAAATGTGTTGAAGGACCCAGATTTGTTTTTAATGAGTAGGCAAATAGGATGAATTTAAAGCTGAGTCAATAAAATGGCAACTGGCGGAGTTCTATTTGATACCTGCCGAGGCTTTTCATTATTACCACAAATTTAATACCAATAAAATAATCTTTCAACAAAGAGCTGGATCCGAATAGTGGGGCTCATTCCTTGACTGGATAGACACTAAATGCTAATTGATTTACAGGTATGAATATAACATCTTCTGCTCGAGAAGACTGTGTATTTCAGGTGTTTTACATACTGCTGTCTCTCTTTATAATATGCAAGTTGTGTAGCCAGTTTCTATCCTTAATAAAAACTGACATTTTTAAATTTTCAAAGTGGGAGTAGTCATTTTTATTAAAATTTATTTTTGAAGGTTACTGATGTCCAGGAAGGTGATGTGAATTCTGTCCTGTTGTCAAGCCTAAGCCCTGTGGTATGTCTGCCACTAGGAGAAAAACCTATCATTTAATTAGTCAGTTGATACTTTTCATAGAGACTGCAGATGGTGAAGAGAGCCATTATAAAGTTAAAAAAGAAGATGTAGTAGGAGTTTCACCTCATGATGAACAAAGGAAAAGGGTGGGAGAAAAGGCTCTGCAGCATTTGGGTAAGGAACTCATTCAGGGATTTTTGTTGAGCTCATCTGGATTTCAGAGACTGCAGTGGATGGAAGACAGGTGTTCACTGACTCCTTAGAAGTCAATGTCTAGTCTGGCAGAGGAGGCAGGCAAACCAGCCATTACAATAGAGCTTGCCATAGAAGTACTTGGGGTAGAGTTGAGGGTCAATTCTTACCCAGGATACGTTAGTCATTTCCAAATCATTAGCATAATTCTCATAGGAAAAAATAATAAGGATGCTTTAAAGTTTTACTTACCTGTTTATTGAGGTGTAAACTAGCAGAATGACAAAATGTTTCAAAGAGAACATAAGAAATCTATTTTTGGTTTTTTTTTAGGGAGGTAGGGAGGTAATTAGGTTTTTATTTATTTTTGGTGGAAGTACCAGGGATTGAACCCAAGACTTTGTGCATACTAAGCAAACACTACCATTGAGCTATACCCTCCCCCTTCGAGAATATAAGAAATGGAATTAAAAAGTCAGTAGGAAAAAGCATGTTAGTAAAAACTGCTAAATTAAAAACAAAACTTGTTAGTGTCCTAGGGTGCTATAAAGCTGCTTTGGATGGTTATTTTCTCTGCTAAGACAGAAAAGAAAATAATCACACTTTATCTGTTTTTTAAGAAGTTAAACTTCTAATTTTACAGAGCTATAAAATGTCATTGCTCTAATCAATTGTGATACTAAGTGAAATGAACTTATATTCCTCAAAAGAGATGATCCACAAGTGGTCTTATTAGAGCTTGACATTATAAGTCATAAAGTTATTTTTTGCCTTATTTCTGTGTTTTGAGTAATTTTCTTTAACAAGTGTCAGTAGCAGCTCTCAGAGGCTGAGAGCAGGTGGATGGGTGTGAGCCCAATGAGAGGAGACGAGGAGGGAGGGCAGGCCGGCATCTGGTTTGGTAGATGGATGCCAAGTTTAGGGATGGCTGAATTTCGACAGCTTAGTTTTTACGACTTTGGTGGACAAGACTCCTTGATTTCTCGATAGAGGACACTCATACAATGGTGTAGAGGGAAGGAAAAGTCGAATTTGTTTTGTGAATTTCTCCATATAAACCACGTTAGTGACAATGTATGCAGTTTCCAAAAGACAGCAATTTAAGGAATCTAACTATCTTGCCAAGATTTTTTTACTCTAGGACAATTTCCTGGTATAAATACCGGCTTAGGAAAATAAAAACCCTTTCAACTTAAGTGGGCTTTCTTCAGTATTCTCCACTTACCCCTTCTCTCTCATCTTTCGCCTCTTCCAAACGGAGTGATTCTGAGAAAGTTCCTTGCCCCTCTATTAAGCCACCAGCCTTGTGGTAATTTATTCTGGCAGCCCTAGGAAACTAATACAGCTTTCTTTCAAAAAATTCCTGGGACCCTCTGATTCTTGCATCTGGTTCTGTGTGTGGGACCCCGTTGTATGCTCGATATGCCCCTCTCCTTGACAGCATTTCCCAGTACGTTTCTTTTGTTGGTGTCTTGTCTTCCTTTCTCACTGCATGGTGGTCTCCTTGAGAGCAGGAATTTTGTCTTTTTTCTACTCTATTTATCCCCTGTTTATAACTGCCTGGCACATAGTAGGCATTCCACAAATATTATGAAACATAGGAACAATTTTTGTGCTCCCCACAGAATTTAGTACAGGGTTTTGTGCTGAAATAAGCATCTTATAAATGTGTGTTCATTGGTCCAGGAATTTTCTGTCTTTTTATATAGTTCTCCCACTTGCCAACATCATAAAACTAATATTAATCTCGTACCATCTCTTTAGAATGTGTCCTCATTTCTCACTTGAGTCATTTCCTCTGAAGCAGGAAATTCTGGCAAGACAAACTCAAGCAGGTTGGCCAGTTATCACCCTGGCAGGAAGGCACTGGGCGTGTTCCCTGAACTCCCTCCGTTTGCCTAGTTCCTGACTAGGTTTCAACAGTGAGACAAAAGTCCTTTGTGATTTAATTAGATAGTTATGAAGATTCACTGGGTCTGTATGCTGATACTTGGTTACTGTCAGCTATAGGAGGCCACTGGGGAAATTTCTGTCCATAGTCCATTATGGACATTAATGCCTGAGATATTTAAACATTTAATCCGTAGAAAGTACTACATAGCTTGTATAAGTCTGTTAAGACTAGCCTGCAGTTCATTGTATTTCTGGCAATGCTGAGAAAAGCCATAGGATTAGAATATGCCTCCTTTTGATTTTCCAAGAAATTTAGTATTGGAGGAAATTAGTCTAATAAATATTTTACTGATTTAGATATTATAAAAGGATTACCTTAAAGGATGGGGACTTTTAGGGATTGGATGGGAAGAGGTAAATAGAAAATAAGAGGTTCTTTTTGCTGCTGTTGGGGAAATTTGTTTAAAATAAGCAAGTGATTTCATGAGAGGAGTAAAAAGATACAATGTAAAAACGGTAGTGGTTTTTGAAGGATGTGTATGAAAGTTAGGAGGAACAACTCACTCCTGGTGAAAATAGATGTTTGTGAGCTAACTGTCTAAAGTTTATCAAAAATGTCAACAAAGTAGACAGTTTACTTCTCTTCTTTCTCCCTGGCAAGGTGCTTCTTAGACTGAAACCTCACAACTTCCTTCCCTCATGAAGCATTTTGGGTTCTATTTCCATTTCCCCCTTTGTATTTGTTTCCCCTTTTCCATTCTCTGTGCCACTACTATAAAGAGCTCATGTATTCTCCTAACTGGCCTTCCTGGCTTGGTGTTACCCACCCCCATGCCCTCAATCCACTCTGTATGCTGCCACCAGATTAATGTGTCTACAATGATTAGTGGCATTTGAGAGGCTTCAACTGTCTGGCTGGTGTTAATTGTCCTACCCTGAAATTCCATTGCAACATTTAATCTTATGTTCTTCTTATCCATTTACAGCATGTGTTTTCTGATAGGTACAGCCTACTCATGCTCATAAGAGATTAGTGTTTTGTCATATATTAACTAATATTCTCTGTTTTTTAAATGTCTAATATTCAGAAATGAATGTTTTTCTTTTCTAACCTAGAGCTAGTAAGCATCACTTACTTACAGGTAGCACTGTGTCAGAAGAACACTGCCTATGTGGTAGCCAAACAGCATAGAGACTGAGAGCATGGCTTTTGTAGCTTGATAGATCTAAGATTGAATTTTAGCAACACTACTTACTGACTTGTGACTTTGGGCCTTCAGTTTCCACATTTATAAAATGGGAGTAATAACTCTGACCTCATAAGGTTTTGTGATAATATGATAAAGTCCTCATCTGGGGCTTGGCTCCCTGTAGCAAATGGGAGTCACTTTTATCACTTTTATCGAGTTGGAGGAGAGGATGTGCCACGGTTCAGAGTAAATATAGCCAGATGATAAGTATTTCTTATATTTGCTTTTACTTCAGGCCTTTATCTGTAATAGGAGGAACACAGGAAGGAAGATACTGCTTGATATTATGAAACATCTATAAAAGAGAATGCCCTCCATAGTGGTCTCCCCATACATACAGAGGTGTAACTGAAGCAGGCTTCATTGCTACCAAGCATAATTTTAGGGAGGGAATATGAAGAATTATGTCTTGATATTTTTCATGCCCTGGGGGAAGAGGAAGTGGTTTCCATCCAGGCTGATGACAGTAGGTGACTCCACCCCTTGGTCCCCTGAAGGCTGAGATCTGGCTTTATTATGTTAAAAGACACTTGCCTTTGTGTAGCTTTCAGCCTCCAGGAGCCTTGGACCAGATTCTTGTAGTTTTCAAATTTCCCAATTGATTTTTTTTTCTCCTGTAGGGGCAGGGGAGCAAGGGATACTTTTCTTCTGCAGTTAGCTGTCGGTAGTAAACCATTACACATTGTCAGGAAAATGCTTTAAACCCTTTTAAGTGATCTATTCTGTTTCATCACATTGGGGTATACGATTAGATTCTTTTTAAATATTTAAATGAATAATTTCAGTCCTCTTTTTTTTCCATTGGGAGAAGTCCTTTCCTCTTTTTCTGGGGTCCCCTCTGTCTCTAATTCTAAAATCTCAGGGACATTTGCTCACTGAAAGGGTCAGGCCCGAAGGAAAGACATCTGGTAAGCCTGCCCACCCCAGTTTGCTAGGGGAACCCAACCTGGTTAACATGTTGTCTTAAGAGGTCTGCCATTTCAGTGTGCAGCCTAAATAAAGAGGTAAACTGAGGCAAGCTCACATTACCAGAAATTGAATTTATTCAGTAATAGCCAAGGAATTGCAATTTGGGAAGCACATGCTGCAGTAAGTGATAGTGTCCGTTAAGGGTTTGGGGCTGGCTGTTATTTATGGACAAGGAACCAGAGTCCAAGTAGTACGTTCTTTGGCTTGAGGATGGGGAGAGATTCTTGGTGGACGTTCGTCCTGTCAGCGGATCAGTCTAGGTCTTTGCGGCGGCAGCGGGAAATTGGTCTCAGGCTGTAGGTCCCGCTCTTCCGAGGGCGCATGCGTGAGAGCCGCCATGTCTTCTTCGGGTCCGTGTTTGATGGACATCCACGACACCAGTGCGGGTCGTGCCAACAAGGTGGCGAGGACCTGTGCCCATCACTGAACCGCAGTAGTTCCGGTGGGTGAAGAAGGTCGCCTCCGCGGGTGTGGTACTCGGCCGTCCTCACCGCGCCAAGGTAGGCCGGCCCCCAGGGAGCTGCCTCTTTAGGGTCGGAGCTCTCTGCTCTCACATTTCCTCGGTTGTCATTATTCGTGGATTCCGTATTAAAAATTTCTGCACTCAGTAAAATTTATCTATAACCACCATTCCCGGGCAGGCGCGGAAGCTCCCACATTTGAGTCGCCTGACAGGCCTGTGCCCAGCTGAGGGGGCGCAGGGAGAGGCCTTAGCTGCTTCCGTCAGCGCTCCCGCTGTCGGCAGGTGTCCTTTTCGCGGTGTTTAGTGCCATGTTTCTCACATATCTGTGCTTTTGAGGGGGGGGGGGTGCTTTTGCCTTTTAAAGTGGCCCCCAGGCGTAGCACGCAGGGCTGTCTAGTGTCGGTAAGTTCGAGAAGAAGCTTTTTCATTGTTCATGGCAACTTTACAGGAAAAGCTACCCTGAATAATGAGAATCGACTGTCTATACAGCCATTTCCCGAGGATGAGTCAGAAGTTGTCCTTCTGTAAGACCTTGTGGAAGGACCAGACTCTCCTAGTTTCCAAGGGGTCAGCCCTGGCCTTCTTGCTATTCTCTTTTGGGCTGGAACCGACATGGGCTGGGGAAGATGGTGTGCTGTGTCTTCCTTGTCGCTGCCACTGGCTGGGGTCGGCTGCTGGAGGTGTGGCATAGGGTGGGAGGGTAACCCAGAGGTGTGACAGTGCAACCCACCCTCACCTCTCTCGAGCAGCCTTCTACCAGCCCCACTCCTGTGATCTCTCCCTTGAACCCAGATATGGAGAAAATCCCTCATTCTGGCCTCAGAATGAGTTGTAGTGGAAATATCTGCTGTCTTGCTCTCATTCCTCTAACATGTAATTGCAAAAATAAAACAATCTGACACTGGTCCATTTCCCAAGATCTGAGCTGTCCAGCTTTAGCCAAGGTCACCCCGATAGAGAGTGATGTAAACACTAAAAACAGTTATCCATGGGTCCTGTTTCTGTCATTACTAGAATAAAACCTGAGGCTCCATTGGAGAGTGAGGAGTAAATCAACACTGCCTGCAGTCAGGTCAGGTATGAGCTGGGCTGGAGATTGAATTCATGTTTAATCAAATTATATTGGGTTTTGTTGTTGAACCTTAGCTATTCTGTGAAGAATTTGAAGGTGGCAATGTTTTCCTAACTTTGGCATTCTCTGGACACGGTTGAAAAGATTTCTCACAAGTATAAGGGACCAGTCTTGAATAGCTAAGTTATTGCTACCCTGAGAATTTCTATATGAGGGACTTAGCGGGTATTCACCTGGTATTCAAGAGATGGAGTGTAATTTATACCCTGCCTCTTTTTCACTTTAATTCAGCTTTACTTCTTTTAGGAATGCATTTTTTAAAATGGCTTGTGGCAGAACAGTGACAATTTTTAAACATAAATAAACAAAATAAAATAAACATAAAAAAATCTTTAAAGCTTGTCATTTTGGCAGAAAAGGCGTGCCTATCCATACACTTACTCATAGATGTGAAAATGATTCAGAGAAGGCTTGCTTGATTAGGTGCTTGCCCTTGGTTTGTTTTTTATATCAATTATACCACTTTGTATAATCAATTATTATTTCAGATATATTAATTTAGCATGTTTTGATTATATATAATAGTGTCTATGCCTCTCTCTTCTCACTGCCTGGTGCTGTCTCCCAGTTTTAAGGGTTGTTATAATCTGTTTTTCTTTCATTGTATCTCTCCTGTTCTGTCTTTCATCATCCTATGCAATGACAAAAACAACTATAAGACATCAGATTGCTTTTAGAGAAAGCCCTGTGTACCCGCCCTCCCCAATACAGTAATAAACAGAATGAAACAGTAGCAGTCTGAAATAAAGGTGCTATTAGGACAATAGAGGTATCCTGGAAACAGGAGCAAGACATTCTGGTGTAAAAGATGGTTGCTTCTTTGAATGATAAACTATGACGTTTTCCATGATAGAAAATATCATGAGGAGGTGACTCAGCATTCAGTAGCTGTTATCTTTCATTATTAAAAAGAGGAAATAATCCCTTACTTATTGTTGAATAGTCTGAAGTATGAAATACGCAGCCACAAGGTAGTGCAGCATGGAACTATTTACAGAAAGATTTTTTTCTGTTTCTTAATTGGTTTGAGAATCAGAGACAGTTACACAATTTGAAAAAAGCACTAGAGGGAGCCAGACCCTTTTCTGATGAATTCTTCTTTGTCCTAGAGCTGAAGCATGATTCTAGTCCACACTGAGATCAGCTTGTAGACTTATGAATTTAGTGCTCATCTCAGTCCCAAGACGCGATTACATGTGTATTTGAAATTTAAAAATCACAGCTTTTAGAGAGTGAACTTTTATACATTAAAAAGGACTAAAGAGACGTATTATCTAAATACAATCTGTGGACCTTGTTTGGGTCCTGATTCAAACAAACCAACCTAAAAAAGATGTTTGTGGGACAACTAGGGAAATTTGAACAGCCATAAATATTACATTAGGGAACTATTGTTAATTTTATTAGGTGTGATAATGGTATCTAGGTAATGCTAGAAAATTCCTTTTGAATCCTATTAAAGATACATGCAGAAGAGTTTTTGCTCAAAAGTATATGATGCCTATGATTCATTATAAAATATTCCACAATAAAGAAAGTGTGTGTATGTGCCTCTGTGTGTGTGTGTGTGTGTGTGTGAGATAACAGATGAAACAAGATTGGGAACATCTTGATAATGGCTGGAGTTTGGGTTTGTTTTACTATTTGTTCTATTTTTGTGAATATTTAAAAATTTTCATTAAAAGTAAAAATAGAAAAGCACAGACATTATTTTCTCATAATTTATATTTATGATCTAGTTAATGATCATTTATGGCTAATGCATCTTTCTTAGGTTACAGCTCAGGAATACAAGAAAGTGTCATCTTTTCCCCTGAAGGAATGTGCCACTCCAAACTGACTGTGTGAGTTTAGGACATTCCACCCCAGAATATGCTGCTTTGATATATTGATTATTTTGAGCTGTAGGCACTTGAAAAATAGGAAATGCAGGGAGAGGCTTTCTCCTAACTCCCCTTTTCTGCCTAAAGACAGATCTTCCCAAAGGAACTCAATTGTCATAAATCCCTTCTCTTGGAGTTTCAAGTGGGGAAGACTGACACTTACCACAGGAGAAGACACAAAGTCAGTACCACACCTAGATAAACTTTGTCACAAACTGTTGTACCTCCCATCCATTCTTCAAGGACCCATTCATCTTTCCAAAAAATCATTTACTCTCCCCCAAGGAGCCTATGTCCCCTCCCTCTCCTCTTTCCCTATTAAGACATACTTTAATCTTGAATTCTAAGCCATCTTGGGGAGTTACTCATTTTTCCCTGGTATCTCCCAGGTATGAGTATACATGTTAATAAATGTCATTTGTTTTTCTCTTGTTAATCTGTCTTTTATTATACAGGTCTCAGCTAAGAACTCAGAAGAGTGGAGGAAAAAGATTTTTCCTTCCCTATACCCCCATAATTTAATTTATATTTTCAGTTTCTATTCGACTAGATATCAGAAAGTAAATATCATTTAACTCAGTGTAATCTCCCATTTCACTGAGTCAAAAACTTAATTCAGGATAATCTTAGTCAATTTTGAATTTTCCCACCTGCATTTGCATAGCAGAATCTAAATTCAGTAGAATTGCTGATTGAAAGCCAGTGAGTGGGAGATGTTGATAGTGAGATGGGGGCTGGTCCTTGGCTGTCACCATTGTAATCAGACACCCAGAAACACAACTCCCATTTTCTCTCCTGTCAATTTGTCCTGCAGACGACAGCCATGTTGTCAGACAAACTTCTGCAAGGCCTCTCCAGATCTGCCTCTCCCCAGTATGGCCAAACCTATTTTGGAATTGGGGAAATACCTAGAGGTTTTCTCAACCCACTCTGACTTTCTCAGCCCAGCCTGCTTAGCCATTTCTACTGTACTTCTATACCATGTTTGTCATGGAAGATTCTGGAAGACTTCTCTAGGATACTTGCCACTTCCAGAGGTTCTATTTGGGGACAAAGGCACAGGTGCTTTCTGCTTTCAAAACTGTTTACAAATCTGGGGGCTTCGAGGCATACTCAGAAGAGAGGGACACACACAGGCCACCTTCTTAAGGAAATATCACAATATCTGATATCTCTCTCTGAAGCCTGTGGTGTTTGTCTGGTCTGATGGGAAGGTCAGCACATAATCTTCTGTAACAGTTGCGTGTGGCGTAAACATGTCCAAGTTCTTCAGAGCTCTGGATGCTGAGAAGGGCCAGGGGTTAACAGGAATTATGAAGAACCATTTTCATCAAATTAATATAATAAAATGTTATCCTATTCAATAATTTTAATTCTAAACTAACTGCTTGCTTCTCATACAGAAATGAGCTAGTTAAGTAGGGGTTAAGAATGTGGGTCCTGGGCTTAGATAGACCCGTGTCTTTTTCTTTTTTTTTTTTTTTTGTGGGTGGGGTAGGTAATTAGGTTTATGTACTTATTATTAGTTGTTTTTTTTTTTTTTTTTTGATGGAGGTACTGAGGATTGAACCCAGGACCTTGTGCATGCTAAGTACAGACTACCACTGAGCTATACTCTCCTCTCTAGACAAGTGTTCTAATCCTGCCTCTGTGTCTTTTTAGGAGAGATCAGCACAGATTTGTTAAGGTTTTTAAACTTCAATTTTCTTATGTATAAAGCAGAGGCAGTAATATCTAAAATGTTTTGGGCAGAGTTAAACAAGAATAACTAGAGAGAGTGCACAAAGAGAATTTGGCCCTTTGTATGAAGCCAATAAATGGCAACCACTTTTATTAAGAATAACGTAAGCATAAAAGCCCCATATGTAATTTTTGCATTTGGTTAGTGGACCTTTTTCCTAGGAGTTCCCAACTTACTAGATCAAGTCTTAGAGGACCACATGGGAATTTGGGTGCCACCTGAAACTACTATAACTTAGAAAAAAAATGATCTTTCTGGTATACAGAGCCTAAATTCTTTTGGTATTTTAAGAGTAACTGCTTAGCTTTCATTCCCAGTGTGGCCCATCCTTTATGAACTGTCAGAGGAAAGGAAGCAGATGAAAGGAGGAATTCCAAGAGTATAGTATCACCATGGCCTCATGAAACTAGGGGAAAGAAACCAAACAGCTTCCAGATGTTTATTGCCAGGACCTTCTGCTCAGAGTGGAAAGAAAATCTAAACAAATGCCATGTCCTTCTCCTGCACTTTAAGCAAAAGCAAAGTTACTTTACTCACACTTTTTTTTTTTTAAACTTTCTTTATCCCCCCGCTTTGTTATTCTGGATAGATATATCCAGAGGAGAGGAAGGTAAATTGCTCCTCTGTTTTCCTGGGAGGACTTGACAGTGATCTTATGTTGAACAGATTTCTGATTCCTCTTTGCTCTTGGATATTGGATTCCAACCCCCTTGGTAGAGATGTCCAGCTTTGTAATTCGCTTCCTTCTAGAGGGAGTATGGTGTTGGTAAGATGCCAAGAATTGGTTTGGAGAAAGAAACTACAGTCTCAGATATATACAGGCTCTTTATTCAGATACAATCTATTAATTAATATTATGCACCCAGAGTGTTACATTAAATTTTAATGCTTTACTGTTTAAAGTCAGTTCTGTCAAAAAATGTGACTCAGAAATCAATTGTTCTCACACTGATGTTTAACACAAAGCTCTTAGATTCAGCGTATTTTTAACAAGTGTCTTTGGTAGACAGTTACATTAGTTTCTGTTGCTGCTGTAACCCCTATAATGGTTAGATTCAGATAGTTCCTCCATTTTAAGATCCTTAACATAATCATATCTACAAAGTTGCTGTTTTCTTATAACATATTCACAGGTTTTGGGGATTAAGAGGGATATCTTTGGGGACCATTATTCTATTTATCATAGTCCACTTTCTATCCCCCCAAATTTACTTCTGTTGCACATGTAAAATACATTCACCTCCATCTCAACATCTCCAGAAGTGTCAGTCTATTACAGCATCAGCTCAAAGCCCCCAAATCTCATCTAAATCTCATCAGCTCAAAAGTCCCACATCTCATCAGGTATGGTAGAGGTTCTGGGTAATCATAAGGCACAATTCATCTCCATTTCTGAACCTGTGAAACTGGAAAAAAAAAACAAACCAAATTACCTGTTCCCTAAACACAATGGTGAGATAGGCATAGGACAGTTATAAGCATTCTGGTTCAAAAGGAGAGAAAATGGAAGAAATAGAGGAGTCACCAGTCCTAGGCAACTTCAGAATACATCCATGCAAACTCATCCATCCATGAAATTAGGTTTCGAGGCCTGGGAATAATTCTCTGTGGTTCACAGCTCCACCCTCAGGGCTTAAGGCTCTCCCCTGAGAGTCATCCTGGCTTCTTCATGAAGGATAGTATGTATTTGCAGATGAATGGTTTATCTGATTGTTTCTGGCTTACACAGTTTTGGATACCTGACAGTTTGATTTCATTTTCTCTCTTTAGTCCAAGAGGGCAGTGCTTCTGTTGCTTTTGCTATTCTTAGGAACCTAGTGGATCTCCTCTGTGTCATGGAGATTTACTGTATTAGACAGGAAGCTCCTCTGCAGCTATTGCCTAGATAGTCCAATCTCTAGTAGTCCAACTGAGACAACTGTTCTGCTGACACAGTTGAGAAGATCTGTGAGTTACATGCTTAATCCTTTAGAGAACCCTCTGTGTGACAATGTTTTGATCTTTTGTTTCTTCTGAAATCCTAGCAAAAGGTTATGCAGCATGCCCTCAGCTTTCTCTCTAGAATGTAATTTCCTGACAGTGAATCTCCTAATTTTAGTGTCACTTGAAATCTGAATAGGTTAAGAGTTTCCCAAATCATTGAGTCCTCGTTCCCCTTTGGAGTGACAATTCTTCCTTGAATCTGTATTTTCCTCTAGTATTTTACTGTAAACAGCAAGAAGAAACCAGGCTACACCTTCAACATTTTGCCTGGAAATCTCAGCTTCATATCCAAGTTAATAATTTACAAGTTTGTTTTCTACACAACTGCATACAATTAACTTAAACTTTTGAATGCTAAATAACAAAGATCCTTTTTCTTCTAGTCTTCAGTAACATGTTCTTAATTTCCATCTGAGCTCTCACCAGCAACATGTTTAACGTACATATTTCTACCAAAAGTCTCTTAATGACAACTTAGATATTCTCAGAGACTACATATGTTTTTTTCTACTGTGGTCTTCACTTCCTCACTAGAATCATTAACATCCTTATTTCTATTAACAGCCTGTAGGCAATCTAAGCTTTTTCTTTTATGCTCTTTAGAATTCTTCCAGCCTCTGTCCATTGCACAATTCCAAAGTCACTTCCATATTTTTAGATACTCTTTTTTTAGCAGCACCACACTTTCAGGAACCCAAATCTGTTCAATTACTACTATGACAAATGGCCAAAAAACCTAGTGACTTAAAACAACACGAATTAATTGTATTTCTGGGGGTGAGTATGCAATATATCTTATGGGGCTAAAATTAAGGTATCAGCAGGGCTGAATTTCTTTTGGGCTCTAGGGGAGAATTTATTCCTTAATTTTTCCAGCTTTTAAAGGCTTCCAGCATTCTTTAGTTTTTGCCTCCCTTCCAACATCACTCTAACTTCTGCTTCCATTGTCACTTTTCCTTCTTTGACTCTCCTGTCTCCCTCTTTCACTTGTAAGGATTCTTATGGTGGTATTGGTCCCACCTTATTACCCAGGATAATCTCTCCATTTCAAAACCCTTGACTTAATCACATCTGCAAAGTCTTTTACTTTGTAAGTAACATATTCACAGGTTCTGAGGACAAGAGCATAGATATCTGTGGGGGGCTGTTATTTTGCCTATCTCAGCAGCTTGACTGTCTCAGGTTGGGTTCTCTGGAATTAGACACTGAAAGTCAGTTTGGGCTGCAAAAATATATTAGGATTAACACCTGAGGAAAGAAGTAAGCATGGGTAGAGAAAATATTTGGACTTTGATGCAGGCCTAATAAAACCTTGGCCAACTCAAGGTTAGTGGCTGTCATAGTTGTCCTGTGTTGAGCCAAAATGGTCAAGCTTTTATACCCATACCTTGCTCAGCCACAGAATAGACATTACCTATGGTAAGGCAGCTTTTTGCAGCTGAGGCAGACTGTGAAGGAGCCAACAGTTGGAGGCTGTCTGCTGATCACAAGTCAAGGAGAAGTTCTTCCTTGAAGGATGATTTTGATCGTGCATCTTTGTATTTATCGCGTGTATTGGGTCATGGTGAATATGAAAGAGATATGAAGTTAGGCCTATAGTTCTTGCAGTCTTTGAGTGTTGAGTTGGAAGCTTCTCCTAGACCAACTCTCAAGTCCTGAAACAGTAGTGGTGGAACTGTCATGGTATTTAGGGCAGCCAGTTAGCTGAAGAGCGAGCTCAGTTGGGTTCTAGGGACCAAAGCTCATTATGGAAGTTTTCCCTCTAGGTTCAGGCCCTTCCTCCTGGAGGTAGGTTGTTGAGGAAGTCTAATTTATTCAGGCTCAGACACAGCCTCTATCAGAAGCCAATAGTCATTATTGTCATCACCAAATTCCTCATTGCTATTATTTATTTGAACACTTACTCTGTATCAAGTACTGTGCTATGTATTTTACATGTAATGTCATTTAATCATTTCAATATGTCAAGGAACAGTTCAAGGAGTAGTTGTGGGTTAAGTAAAGGAACACACAATTGTTCAATTCTATGCTCAGTAATGCTTCCTGAGATGTCACATCACAGCTCAGCAACAGTCACCTCCTTCTGGTGAGCATTTACTTTTGCGCAAGTCCTAATGTTTAACTGTAGCATGTTACATCATGGCATTGGAGTCAGTGAGATAAGTTGCTTGAGTTCTAGAACACTTGGATACCTTGCCATTCAAACAGCTGACTTCATCCTGGTTGGTTTCAGTGTTCTCTAGAAGGTGCTGAATAGTCTCTTTTGTTTAAGTTTAGATTTGGCCCTTTTCTTGGTGGGGTTGAGGCCAAATGGGAGGAAAGATTTGTCATGCTATTTGTACCACTAACGTTTGATTGCACACTGAAAAGTCATAGATGAGACTACCAGTCTAGCATCTATAGCCAAAAGCAACCCTCCCAGTTTTCTCTGGTGCTGTAAAATTTTTTTGTGTGTTTTTTCCCATGCTCAGTATTTGTGATGATCAGAAAAACAGCTCATGTATTATGTGACACATCTTGTATAAAGATATTTGCAGACATGTCCACATTTTATGTCTGATATGATTTCTTTTTAAAGTTCTGGGCTCATCTATGAAAATCTGTCTCATTTTTGTATTTTTGTGTAACTAAAATTTTGACGCTTTTTAGACTGTGGCAGAGTGTAAGTGAAAGACAAATTAAATCCTCTCATCTTGTAATTTTGGGCTTAAATTTTTAGGTCAGATGTTCGAAGCCTCTTGCATGGTTATAGACTTCATGCATAATTTCTCCTGAGTGCTAGACTTTTCTGAATTCTCTAAAATAATCGATAACTTCCCAAAGCATCTTCATGTAAACAAAACTTCAAGTTCTAAATGTATATGAGCTTTTTGCTGGTTCTTACCAGAATTTTGAGTTTTCTGGCAACAAGAATACTTGAGATAACAGCTTTCTTATAGAAATAGGATTCTCTGGATAAACCATTAATGTAGTCCTTGAGAGAGAAGGTAGGTACAAAAAGCTACAATTATGCTCAATGGGACAAGATCTTAATTCTCAGGTAGTGGGTCTCCTCTGCGTTACATAGGAAGAAATTTGTAATTGGCCTTCTTGAGCTTCGGCTTTCACCGTATCTACCCTGTGTTAGCTTCCTGTTGCTGCTGTAGCAAATTACCACCAACTTAGTGGCTTACCACAACAGAGATGTATTATAATTCTGGAGGTCAGAAGTCTGAAATGTGTCTTATGGGACTAAAATCAAGGCGCTAGCAGGGCTGGTTCCTTCTAGAGAATCTTGGGGAGAATCCATTCCTTGCATTTCCAGCTTCTAGAGACTGCCTGCATTTCTTATCCCATGGTGTCATATCACTCCGACCACTCTTGTCTTTGTCATACCTCTGTTGTTTGCCTTTCTCTGTCTCTGATCCTCTTGCTTCCCTCTTAAAAGGACCCTTTGATTACATTGGGCCCAGCTGGATATTTCAGGATACTTTCCCTACCTCAAGTTCCTTAACAATATCACATATGCAAAGTCCCTTTTGTGGTGTATGGTGACATGTTCAGGTTCCAGGGATTAGGACGTGGTCTTCTTTGGTGGGCCATTATTCAATTTACCACATACGCATTCATGTCGAGCCTTGCAACTAAAATGGCTCCAGCTAGACATCTTCAGTGGCTTCCTGCTTCTTCCCACATCAAATCCATATTTGGGAATGCCTGCTCTGAATCCTACTCATTATTTAAAGTTCATACTCAAATTTTGTCTCTTATCTGAGACTTCTCCTGATGACTCCACCTTGTTTGGTTTCTCTCTTCCTAGTTTTCTAAAGCACTTGTGGATTTTGCACACAACTTTTGTATATATGTTTATATATATAATATTAGTCTTTTGCTATGACTTCATTTGTGTTTTCCTTGTCTCATTTTGATTACAAACTTTTTGAAATTAGGAAAAATATTGTATTTCTTTTTGTATATTGAATCACTTTTAGCTTGGTAATGTCACTAAGACTAAGCACTTGGTAATGTCAAATAGATATTTACTCGCTGCCTCATTTGGAGTTCTCTTTTGGTAGGTGCATGACTTTTAGAAACTTCCACTTAGAATATAGTAAAATAGACCTCAACTTAACGTCTACTGAATAAACAATAGAGGATTCTGATTGGATCCATTCCATAATCCACTGTTAAACTATTTTTCTTCATTTGCGTTTTAAGATCTGTGATTGATACTCTTTATGGCCAAACTTTCTCCACATTGTAATAAGCTAACTGGCACACAGTGTATAGTGCATAATCTGTTCCAAAGTGACTTAGCTTTGTATATTATTGTGATATCCCTTTGATTTATGGAGAACTCTGTTGTCTTTCCTGAGCAGATAGTGTCCTGCTGTCAGAAATTGTTGTGTTGGCCTCAGGATGAGCCTTTCATGCAAGGGGGGATTTTGGAAGGCTTGAACACAGAGAGTAAGCCTTTCTTAAAACAGTAGATCATGTGGCTTTCCTTGTGTTTGCTTGCTAGTAATTGCTGGTGCATTGGTAGAATTTTTCCTAAGACTTGTTTTCATTGTAATACTCCGCCATCTAGGAGGTTGTGGAGAAGGGGAAGATGTTCCCCTTTACTTCCTATTGTGGAGTCTATCTAGGAGGCTTTCATTACTTACCAAAAGAACCTGATGATTGCTGAATGGCCAATTTGGCTTGGGTCAGTTTGCAATAACAAACCTAGGAGAAAGGTATTGTTATTAACTATTATTATTGCCTCCATTTTATCGATGAGTATACTAAAGCATATGAAATTAAGTGCCTGGACAGTGGTGGAGCTAGGATTTGAATCTAGGCAGTCTGACTTGAAGGTATTGGCTTTTATCGCTAGAGTAAGCAACCGCAGTATCTTTATATTCACTCAGGGTATTTGGTAACCCAATCGAAGAATGAAGAATATAAACTGCCATATAGAATAGGGCAAGAAAATGTTTAAAGACTCGAAAGTGCTGAAATAAAAATGGCTTCTCTTCTAGACTAGAAACATTTAAAAGCAGGGTGCATCTTTTGCACATTAAGTAGGCCTATCTTGTTTCTTGCTCCTGTTGCTATGGAAGAGAGGTTAAGTAGAAAGGAACTTATTGATTCCCTTCAACGCAAACTTACTAGTTGTAACTTACCTGGAAGAAATTTATGCCCAGATCTCCCAAGGTGATGTAAAGGACTGTTGGCCTGTTTAGATAGTGTAGTTGTTTACATTGTAATTAATTCCTGGATATATAAACCATATATAGAGAGTGTATGTATGTGGAATATATATAAGTGGGATATATGTGTTTATAGAATGCATATATTTTATAAAGCTGATTTAACTCATTTCAGTCAATTCATTTTTCTCTATCTGGAAATCTCAAATTACGGAACTGTTTCATATAATTTTTTAGCCAGAAATACCTAAGCCTTTGAGGAATATAAATATTGACTATAATGAAATACCAGCATGTTGCTTCTTCATTTATACTAATTAGGATGGATATTAAATAATAATAATTAATTTTAAACAAAGCCATTTGCGTTGGGGTATCATTTTCAGTAAAATTTAAGAAACACTTGACATAGCAAAATAAAGAATTTGCCTCTTAGCAATAACTACTGATGCTATGCTGATTTATGCTCTGTGAACAAAATATGATACAGCTAACTGCATCACTATAGCTTATGAAAGATTAGAATAATAATTTTAAAAACCTGCTTTTTAGAAAAGATGCAACAATGCAAAGTGTCTGTCTTAAAAATTTTTTTTTACTAGTTGTAAACTCCTCTTAGCTAGGGAACATCTTTAATCATCATCAAATAAGTAAGTTCCTACTGTTACTTATCTTGGAGAACAATTCATAGGGCTTGCCCACGTGAGAAGCAGCCCTATCACAAACCAGTGCCTATATTATATATCCTGTTTGCCTTTATAATTTTTAATTTGTGGTTCATGTTTGAAACTATAGTTTATTTTCTCTGTTCAAAGAATTCTAATATGTATATGATGTTTTTTCAAACCATTACTCAACTTAGTATCTTTAGTTTTAGCTGTTTTTAAGCATTGTAGTCTATATTTTTGCTGTGTTCTCTGGATTCTTCCCAAACACATTTAATAAACAATATTATATAGCTTATTCTTTAATGTCCAGGAGATTCCAAACATAACTGTAAATTTGGTAAGAGTCTGATCAGGTCTTTTTTTGCTTGACAGAGTAATAAAAAAACAGATAAAAATTTAATTATGTAAAGTATAAAATGAGAAATAGGGACTGACATACAAAAACAAAGCAATAGTTACAATAATACTAATAATTAATTCCCAAGTTTGCTTGTCTTTTCACTTTCTTAATAGTGCCCTTTAATGAAGAGAAATTATAAAATAAAATGAAGAGTAACTAGTTCATTGATCTTTTCCTTTATACTAGGTGATTTTTGTATTCATTTGAGAAATATCTTTGCCTGACCTAAGATTAGGAACACATTTTCCTTTGTAATCTTCTGGGGAGTTTAGTGCTTGACTTTTCATATTTAAGTCTGTGGTTCATTTGGAATGGGTATTTATATGTATGGTATGAGGTAGACATCAACATTTCCTCCTCCCCCTCACCAATTGATCTAGAACCATTTACTGATAAGATAACTCTTTCTCCACAGTATTGTAAGTGTCTAGGTCTATTTCTGGATTCATTTTTTTTTCCATTGGTCTGTTTGTTTATTCTTGTACCGATGACAAGTTTTATTTTCTCTAATTTGGTTATATGTCTTGATACCTGCTATTGAAGTCCTTCAATTTCGTTTCTTTTCTTGAAGATGGTCTTGGCTATTTTATGATCAAGTTGTTAATTACCCCTCTACTCTACCCTTAATTGGTATCCTTTTGATTGGGGTTACATTGAATTTATAGATCAATTTGGAGAGAATTGGCATCTTTATAACACCAAATCTTCTAATCCATGCACGTGGTACTTTTTGCATGGAGATTTTGCCTATCTATTGTTAGATTTATTTTTAGGCATTTGATGTTTTTTGATGTTAGTGTAAACCATATTTTTTTTTAAAGTTTATTCTAATTGTTTATTGCTTATGTAAAAATATAATTGATTTTAAAATATTGACCTTGTATCTTGTGCCCTTGATAAATTCTTCTGTTATTTCTGTTCATTTTTAGATATGTATTTTTGGATATTCTACATAGTAGGTTTATTTTCAGTTATCTGTTTGTGATGTTGTTACATTTCTCCAATCTAAGGAAACATGCCTTTCATCAGTTCTGGAAAATTTTCTACTTTTGTTTTAGTTGAATGTAGCTCCTCCATTTTCCTAATTTTTAAATTTCTCTATGTCATCTAGAGATATTATTATAAATTTGCACATTGCCAGAGACTAAAACCTGCAAAGCAACCTAAAAGAAAAAGATTTCTTACAAAGGAACAATAGATAGGCTTGCAATAGATTTCTTCAATACCAGAAATAGAAGCCAAAGATGGTGAACAATACATTGAAAGGACTGAGAGGAACTATCAATATAGAACTCTGTATCAAGCAAAGTTTTCATTCAAGAGAGGGTGAAATAAAGACCTTCTCAGAGAAAGACTGAGATAATTTAATTCTCCTATAGCATTGATGAGAATTACTAAATGATATGTGTCATTGAAGAGAGAATGCAGAATAAAACAATATTAGAGACATAGGGGGACTGATGCTGAAAAGATTTAAACAAGTATTAAGAGATTACCATGAACCATTTTCTACCAATGCATTTGAAGCCTTATATTAAAGGAACAATTTTCTTAAAAAAAAATGAATGTTTTAAAATTGGATTAAAGAAGAAATAGAATACTGGAACAGGCCAAGATTCATTAACAAGATTGAGTAAAATAAAATCACTTCATATAAAAAAGTACAAAATATAGACACAAGTGGCTTGAGGGTAAATTCTAACAACTCTTAAGAAACAGATTACCTGTATACAAATTATTGCAATGAATAAAGAGGAATTTTGTACTCTCAAACTCATTTTATGATACTTGTGTAACTTTGATTATAAAATAAAATGTACAAGGACAATACAAGGAAATCATGAACATAGATATTAAAATACAGAATAAAATATCCGCAAGCAAAATTTGCAAATGCTTATCATGATCAAATGCATCATGTCTAGGTTGATTTTACTCCAAGAATAAAAGACATTAACATCAGGAAAAATACAGTTGCAAACCAGAGGCTCTTCCTAAGCTGAAAAAGGGTATCTGTCAAATGCACAGCAAGTATCATGCTTAGTGGTGATACATTTGAAAAGAAAACAGACTGCACTCTGCTCAGCAGACATGTTGTTTATGTGGGGTTTATTTAGGATGATTGAGGAATGTTCTCTTTTGTATCTCAAAGAACTTCATGTTTGAAAACTTCTGTACTAAGTGATAAACTGCAGTTCATGTCAGAAGAGCTGTGATCTACAAATAGTTTATTCTTAGATGTCAAACAGTTCATTCAAGCACTTCCGGATATCAGTGCTAGATGTTTGGTTTTGACATTTAGACCAAGACAGGCTGCTTATATATTAGAGCATTCCAACTTAAACTCATCTTTAAATCTGATTTTGTATACTTTTCATATAAGATCTTAACCATATGTAAATAAAATACAAATGCATTGAAAAAACCCCTAACAGAGGTAGTGCTATTAATGTACGTAGTAACAAAGACTGCTGTATAAATATTATACTGGGACTCCTGCTAAGGCATGCCATAGAAAGAAATGTACCAAGTGTAAGGACTGGAAGGCAAGAAACAAAATGGTTGGCATTCATAGGTTATATGGTTGTCTATGGAAATAATCCAAGAAAATTAGAATCAATAAGAAAGTTCATTAAATTATTAGGTAAAATAAAACTCTATAGAACAGCTAATGGTATTTTATGCAGAGACAAAAGACAACTAGAAAACGTATTTAGAATAGAGATTTCATATACAAGGGCAACAACAATGATAAGGAGTCCAGGAATAACTTTAATAAAAAATAGTTGAGGCCCTTTTATTGAAAAATATGAAAGAAGATCTTAATAAATGAGAAGCATTCTCTGTTTATGGATGAGGTTACACAATACCATATGGCAACTGTCCCTGAATTAATTTATAAACAATGAAATTCAAATGAAAATATCAATAGTGGTTTTTTTCATTAAACTTGTGGTCCTGAGTCAAGAAAATTTTGAGGAAGAATAAGAATGCCAGTCCTGTTGCTAGTTATCAAGACTTAGTTACCTTAAATATTTTATTAATATAGTAATTAAAATAAACTATTGGTGAAAGGATAGTTAGACTTTTGGAACAAAATTAAAAGCCTAGAAATATATCCATACAAACATGAAAACCTGTACATTTATTCATTCAATAATTATTAGCACTCTCCTTTTTGCTAGTGGGAGCTTCTTCAGATTTTCTTCTAGGTTCTTTTGACATGATCCTAGGAGTCATTGATAGCTTCTTTACTATTGGTGTGACAAAATTTTCCAGCCTTACCTGGTACATTTCCTGCTCCTAACCTGGAATCAGCCATTTCTTCAAGAAGCTTTGAATTCTCTTAAGGGAAGTAGAATTTCAAGACCACATCTATGTATTAGGGATGCTCATTGCTACTGGGTTGGTCATTGTTTTTAGGTCTTTTCAGTTAACAGAGCTAAAAAATTAAATATATATTACAAATGAACTTATTTAAAAGCCAGAAATAGACTCACAGGCATAGAAAATAAACTATGGTTACCAAAGGGAGAAGCAGGGCAGAAGGAGGGATAAATTAGGAGTTTGGGATTAACATATACACACTACTATATGTAAAATAAATAAACAACAAGGACCTATTGTATAGCACAGGGAACTGTTTCACAGTCAATATTTTGTAATAATCTATAATAGAAAAGAATCTGAAAATTAATGTATATGTATAAATGCATCATTTTTCTGTATACCTGAAACTAACAAAACATAAATCAACTATATGTCAAAAAAATTAAAAATATATACATTATGTGTATATATACACATACATGCAATACATACATACATATATATTTAATTTATATTATCTACATATTAATATATTGTATATATTATATGTTAATATATAGTTAAATATATATATTTAAAGATATACAACATTGTAAAATGATTATAAATCAATAAAAAATGTTAAAAAAATTAATGTGAAATGAAATGCCAAAAAAAAATAAAATAAAGATAAAACCCTCATGAGTTCATACTAGTACTTCCAATTCAAATTCAGAAATACAAGACTTTTATTTATATTCTCATATATTAAATCTTTATCTCCTTTGATATTGGGAATCACAATTGTGAAAGATGTGAAGGATGGGAAAATAACAGCATACGTTCCTTACGAGTTTGCTTTACACCTTATTATACCAGAATCACCTGAGAATAATAATACTAGTACAAACACTGCCAGTATGATCACTGAAAACACTTAACTTTTTGTTACTATTGTCTGTGGCTTTTTTTTTTTTTTTTTTGATATGTGGGTAGTTGTTTTGTCTGTTTTCATGTGGGGGCTTGGGGGGGTTAAAATCTATGCTGCTGCTTCCATAGCAGCATATACTAGCTCAGAATCTTCTTTTGAAAAGTTTTGAAATTTTCCATGGATAATTGAACGTATTTAAAGAGTAATCCAACTGGTTAATCATTGTTTAGTTCAGTCCAGGATGTACTTTGTGGTTTATTTCTAAAGGCCATTGTTGTGCCGTGATTCTATATGGTGGCTTCCCTGGTTACTCCCAGAATAAGGCCAAGCAAACTGTAATAACAATCAGGGGATGTCTTTGGGGTTGTAGTCAGTAGAAGGGCCAAGGTATGGCTTAGAGAAGTTTAATTTAGCCAATAATTTTCAGCAACCCTTCAAAACTACCTCAAAGAAGGTACAATCTAAGTCAAAGCTGTGTGATGGCTATTGAAATGCAGCATTAAAAAAAATACCCTATTGTCTCCTTTCAATCAGATTGCTGCTTCTATGTAGAAATTCTGGAGCTGGCATTACTGGTAGTAGACATGTATTGTGTTTGGGTTCCACATCACCCACTTGCCCCCACTTTAGCATAAGCACACTAATTTCCTTTTTTAAATTAAAACTTTATTTCTTTCAGCAGTTTTAAGGTTCATAGCAGAATTGAGGGGAAGGTATAGAGATTCTCTACATATTCTTTGCCCTCACACATGCATAGCCTCCCTCATTACCAACATCCTCTATCAGAGTGGTACTTTTATTACAGTTGATGAACCTACATTGACTCATTGTAATCACCTAAAGTCCATAGGTTACGTTACATGTTACACTTCACTCTTAGTGGTGTATATTCAGTGGGTTTAGATGAATGTATAATGACATGTATACATCATTATGGTATCATACAGAGTATTTCCACTGCCCTAAAAATTTTCTAGGCTCCTCTTTACCCCTTCCTCTCTCCCTCCCACTGAGCTTTGGCAACCACTGATCTTTTTACTGTTTCAGTAGTTTTGCCTTTTCCTGGAATGTCATATAGTTGGAATCTTAGAGTATATAGCTAATTTCCTTTTGAAGAACTATCTCTCCCTCTAGAAATTTTCTACCTTTGGGAAATTATCTACCCTCTAGGAGTAGGCACACAGCACTAGCTAGATTAATCAGATTCTTGTGGAGCTTCTAGTATTGATTGGACTAATGTGGAAAGGTTACAAGATGGTAGATCATTCATTCTAGTGATGGCTTTGTGGTAAGAATGTTGATTAAATCCACTTGCTTTGGAGCTGCCCGATTCTTGACTTTTTCTGGCTTATTTCTCCAGTCTTACTGTCAATTTTGTGTTTTCTCTGATATACACTTAATACATTCATTTACTGTTTAGAGTTGATTTCTGTTACTTACGGCCAAACAACTGTAATTGATTCAGTGCTGATCTCTTGAATACACTGGAAATGTTCAATCTATAGCCCTGCCTTGGAAATATTGTGGGTTCAGTTCCAGACCACTGTAATGAAGCAAATATTGCAATAAAGTGAGTCCCATGAATTTTTTGGTTTCCCAGTGTATACAGCAGTTATATTGATGCTATACTCTAGTAACTGTGCAATAGCATGTCTAAAAAACAATGTTCATACTTTAATTAAAAAATACTTTATTGCTAAAAAATGCTAACCATCATCTGAGCCTTCAGTGAGTTGTAATGTTTCTGCAATAGAAACATTAAAGATCACTGATCACAGGTCACCATAACAAATATAATAATAATGAAAGCGTTTGAAATATTGCAAGAATTGCCAAAATGTGACACACAGACACGAAGTGAGCAAATGCTTGCAAAATGATGCCAATGGACTTGCTTGATGCAGGGTTGCCACAAACCTTCAACATAAATTTAAAATTTAATTTCAGTGAAAAAATGCAATATCTGAGAAATGCAATAAAGCAAAGTGCAATAAAATGAGGTATGCCTGTTTTTAATTTGCAGCCTCTCTTCCAGCAGTTCTCTTGATCCTTCAGTCCTCATTCTGTTAAAGAAATACACTTTATAATTTACGTATTAATTATGTTTGTCTATCTACCCCATTAGAATGTAAGTTCTATGAGGGCAAGAATTCTTTATTTAAATCTGTTTCTATGACTCCTATATCCCAAGTACCTAGGACAATTCCTGGATCATAATAGGTGCTTAAAAATATTTGTAAATTTAATTAATAATTAAATCTAAGCCATTGTTTTTTGAATTTCTTGATTATATGGAGCAGTGCTTAGTCCCAGTTCATTGTAAAATATTGTCATGCTTTTGCTGCAGATGGTTTTGTTATCACTGTGTGGGTTGGGAGAAAATGTAATTACGTGGAGGACAGTAACCAGCTGCTCTCCACCCCCAAGGAAATGAACGATCCTATGGGCTCTTCAGATGGTTAAAGTTCTACATGGTTTTCCAGATCTTGATATCTAACCTAAGCTCATTTTATTTTTTAAGCGAAGTTTTGAAAATATCTATGTCATAGTAAGGTAAAAGCAGATTTGATTAAAGGACTCAAAAATAATGCATTTATTTTTATCAAAGATATAAAAGTTTAAAATGTGCACTATTCCAACTAAATGACCTAACACCAAACTGAGACTAAATCAGTGAAAGGACCTCAGATTGGAGAAGATGACTAATAAGTGATTGGAATCCTCATAGAAACCAAGCTCAGAATGTTACAACTGTAACAATGTTATAATTGCTAGTGGAAGGTCAATTGAAGAACTAATCGTGGACAAGGAAGGGGAATTAATATTTATAAGCAAGTCTAATGTTTCACACAAACATTACATATATTATTCTACATATGCTTTTCATATGTTTTTTCACATTATCCTCAAGATAAGCCCATATCTTAGCACCTTCATTTTATAACCAGAGAAACTGAGATTTAAAAAAGTTGGTTAACTTATACTCACACAAACAAGAAAGTGTCAGACTCAAAATCTGGCTAAGGTTAATCTAAATCTTTTACTCTTTCTACTACATCACCCGTAACATAGGAATTGAATCTGAAACTATAGAAAACAAGCTACTTTTTCTAGGAAAAGATGGTGGATTGAGTATATGCAGTAGCTACCACTTGCTTGTCAAACACCAAACCTGTTTAAAACAACAGTAACTTTTTAAAAGGCATAAACATACAAGGACAAGAGAACAGGAGAGGACATAAACAACAAAATTTGAGGAATGGATTAGTAGAAGAAAAAGTGGGAATCTCAAGCTGGAAATAGAGAAAGTTGAGTAACAAATTTATTTGCACCATTGAATCCCCAAGGCTCAAGAATTAGGGCAAGGAAAGTAGTCTGATTTTGAAGCACTTAGGTTCCCCAGATCCATGTCCCAACTCCATAGACTTGTATGATGGCTTGTTCCTCTCACATCCTGGGAGATTAAAGATATATTCTCTGGAGAGGATGATGCAGAAAGCCACTGGAGGATCCCAGACACAACTGAGGACAGGGGACTGACCATACTGAAAGCAGGAGGAAAGAGTGAACTTTTGCACAATCAATGCTGAAATCATGACTATCTTTCCCTACGTACCTCACAGAAAGCTGGCAGTCAGGCCTATACCTTGTAGAAGAGGAATTTGGGCAGTCATTCTCTGGGGATCTAAGCAGCCCACTGCTCTCCAAGAGGAAAGCTCTTATGACATGAACACCAGGGATTCTTTACTGAAATAGCTCATCTTATCACTTGGAACTAAACCTATGGCTAACCAGTCCCACCTTTGTGCTCAACACGAACATTTAAAAAAAGAGTTATTTTAAATTGTGGTAAAAAACACATAACATAAAATTGACCATCTTCATCATTTTTAACTGTAGAGTTTAGTAGCATTAAGTACATTCACAGTGGTGTACAACAGATCTTCAGAATTTTTCAACTTGCAAAACTGAAACTCTATACCCACTGAACAACAACTCCCCACTTCTCCCTCCTCCCAGCCCCTGGCAGCCATCATTCTTCTGTTTCTATGAATTTGACCACTTGAGATACCTCACATCAGTGGAATCATACAGTGTTTGCCTTTTTGTAACTGGCTAATTTCACTTATCATAATGTCCACAAGGTTTGTTCATGTTATAGCATGTGACAGGATTTCCTTCTTTCTTAAGTCTTAATAATATTCCAGTTTCTAATCAACTTTTAACACTGCAGTCTTAAATATGTGCTGACCTTACAGTTGCCAGGCATCAGAGGAAGGCTTTTTCCATGAAAGACAGAGACACAAACAACATAAGACACTAGACTATTCAGGGATAAGATAACTTTTCAAGAATATCAATTAAACTGTTAGAGAATAGAAGATATTACTGGAAGTAAGAATACGATAATTATTTTTAAAAAGGAATAGTAAAAAAGAGACAAAACAGAAGAGTTCTTGGAAAAACTCAAAAAAAATAGTGGGACTATCAAGTTGGGGAAATTTCTCAGAAAGTGGAGGAAAAAAAAACAGATGGAAAATAAGAGAAATAAGATAAAATTAGGGCAACAGATCAGAAAATCCAAAAATTCAAAATACAGATGTTTTAGATAGAACAGAGAAAACAGGGGAGGAAGTCAATGGAATAATATGCAGAAATTACTTAGAATGGAAAGGAATGAGTTTTTCACTTGAAGAACTCATTAAAGTTCCCAACAAAATGGCACAACATCATGAAATCTCAGGGTATCAGGACAATAAGGGCACTCTATAAATGTTAGAGAGAGAGAAAGAAAAGACATAGAAATTGGAATGACATCAATATTGCAGTAGCAATGATGGAAGTTAGATGATAATGGAGACAGATCTTCAAAACTATGATGGAAAATCATCTCCAAAGTAAAGTTTGCTACCCAGCTAATTTATTTATCAAGGCATCTAATGATTATTAATTTTGTGAGTGCCAGGGCTCTACTTTATCATTTCACTTGCTGGGTGCTGTTGGGGAAATAAATAAAAAGTACTGGTCACTTTTCTGTATTTCCTTGTTGTTTTTTAAATAAACATTTAATTTTAGAATGGTTTCAGATTTACAGAAAACTGTGAAGACAGTAGAGTACTCATTTCACCACACCCAGTTTGCCCTCTTATTAATACTCTACATCAGTCTCATACATTTGTCACAATTTATGAACTAATATTGATACATTATTATTATCTAAAGTCTGTACTTATTCACATACCCTTAGTTTTTATCTAATGTCCTTTTTGTGTTTTAGGATCACATCCCGGACACCACATTACTTTCAGACATCACATCCCCTTAGACTCCTCTTGGCTATATGATAGTTTTACAAACTTTCTTATTTTTTATGACCTTGCCAGTTTTGAAGAGTACTAGTCAGGCGTTTTGGAGACTGTTCCTTAATTGTAATTTGTCTAATGTTGTTATTATAGTTAGACTGGGGTTACAGATTTTTGGGAGGAAGACCACAGGGATAAAGTGTTTCTCATCACATCATATCAAGGGTACGTTCTATCAATATGACATGACTGTTAATGTTGACCTTGATCACCTAGCTGAAGTAGTGTTTATTAGGTTTCTCCACTGTAAAGTTATTCTTACCCACCTTTTCTTACTGTACTCATTGCAAAGAAGTCACTCTGTGCAGCCCACACTTATGGGGTGGGAGTTATGCTCCACCTCCCTAAGGGTGGTATATCTACATAAATTATTTGGAATTCTTCTGTATGGAAGATTTGTCTTTTCTTACCTCATTTATTTATTTGATGACTTATTTGTATCAATATTGACTGATGGATATTAATTTTATACTTTGGATTATAATCCCGTATTACTAATGTTTATCTTGTTGTGTATTTCTTTTTGTAATACGTATTTCACTGGTGCTGTGTCACAGAGACCCAGAATAGTCTAGTTGTCTCTCTTCTAACCTATAGCCTTTAGTTTAGGTCCCAAGCAGATAAAATTGATGTACTGAAAAAATGATCTTCTACTTATACACAAGTCACAGACTTTAATTAAAATAAATGCAGTCAGCATTCTCTGTTAGCACTGAAAACCACTCCATGGAAGGCACGGTGCTTGTGGAGCTTATGATCCGTTCACAATGTGATGCTATTTCCCTGAATTAGGTCTGTTGAGATGAATTTATGTTGTAGTTAGCCTGAGCTGCTGTGGAACTTTAGGCATTAAAATGCTTCTAACTGTACTGATTGTCATTTGGCTCATATTCCTGTCAAGCTATATATGTAAGAAAAGTGTATTTATTTTTTAAAGAAAAGTTAACTTTAATTTTTTAACTTCAGAGCAGAGAAAAATTTTAACTTAAAAATTTTAACCTTAGAGCAGAGAATTATATTTAGAGACGGTAGAGCTTCTTCAGCAGGCTTATAAAGACATAACATTCCTCAAGAGGTTTAGATACTAAAATTTGAATAATAAGAAATATGTTTGAATTTTCTAGCTAATTTCTCCAAATGTGGTCCTCATGACTTAGACTATACACCTTCAGTTGTATGAATTACAATGTGCTCAAAACAAAGACTCATGGTAAGTCATTAACCTTAGGTTAAACAGAAACAGTATGGAAGAATATCGATGATGGAAGTACTTGTCTTATTCTTAGCTGCTAAGTTTCATAATTAAGTATGAGGTTTTCTATAGGTGGCTGGTACAAGTCCTTTATCAAATTTAAATGCCATTTCCTTGTATTCCTTGCTTAATAAGATTTGTTTAAAATTGAGAATTAATGGTAAATTTATCAAATACTTTTAAAGAAACTCCATTTTTCCCCCTCCTTTAATCCCTTAATGTAGTAATTTGTATCAGTAGGTTTTTCTAATGTTGATGATTCTTGTATTCCTAGGAAGAACGCTACTTGGTACATTTGGCATAGAAATTCTTTGTTCCTTGAGGGTTTGGTAATGTTTTCTTATGAAACCATCTTGGTACTTTTACTGTGGGGCAGAGTTTTTACTTACAATTTTTTTCTTCTATGTTTATGGATTTATCTAAATTTAAAAAGTCGTCTTGAGCCAGTTTTGTTAATATGTATTTTCCTAGGTAATTACCCATTTTATTTGGATTTCAACTTATCTGATATGAAGTTATACCGTACTATCTTAAAATTAAAAATAATATTCTTTATATACATTTTATATTCTTTCTTGACACTATATTAATATTGTTATTTGTATTTTCTTTTTCTTTAAACTTGCCATGTTTTTGGTCTACCAGTAATCAGTTTTGTATTTACTTGATTGATTACTAATTTCTGTTACTTTTTTAGTAAACAGGGTAACACTGAATATTTGTTTAAAAAGTGAACTCTTTTGTGGAAAAAAATTTGACTAGAAATGTATCCTGATGGGAAAAGAAGTCCAAACAAGTCCTGCTTCCCCTCATCCTCACAGAAATAGAAGTTTTGGGTTCCTTACATTTTTCTATTCTCTTTTTTTCAGTAGGGGAGAAACTTTATTCTATAGTGGAATTCACAGATTTGAAGATTCTCAGAGGTCTTAGGGTCCATCCCATGAGAATGTCAATGGTGTTTGTCTTAACAAATTGACTTAGGTGGAGCTGGAACAGCCCAATGCAGGAAGGACGCCTGCTGTTTTAGTTGTTGCTGTACCTCTCCATAATGCATACAGTTATAAGTTCATAAGGAGACTGTATAATGAAAAGGGGAAAGGCCTGTGGAAACCAATTTATAGAGCAAAATGGGCAAATAGTTTTGCACTAAAATTATGCATCCATTTTAAGCTTGCATCTAAAATGCATAGAAGACTGGCTTTTTAGTAATGTTTGGAAACAGCTGTACCAGTTCTATTCTGCCTCTGGGGTCCTTTTATGACTACCCTACAGGAAAACTTCAATAATGAAGGGGAAGATGAAAATATTTGCACTTTGAATTAAGTTTTGCCATTGTTTTCTGTCTGTCCTGCTTCTTTATTCTTACTTATATGCATTTTTTTGGTAAACATTAAAGCCAGAATTGATTAGAACAAGAATTCTGTGGCCCACACAACACATGCTGAATCACCACTCTTGTCTAGAAGTTGGACATTTATCTTTGCAAGCCAGCCTAACACCTAATTGTCTCCACATTGTGAGAAGTGTAAAGGCCATCATGACAATGGGGCAGAAAGTTTAGCCTATTCAGTTTATTTAACACCTCATAACACTCTGGAGTTTTCTTCACTGCCCAGGTTTGTAAAATTTATTATGAACCATTAATCCTTCCCCCTGCTTTCCGTAGAGTTTTAAAGTGGATGTAAAACAACAACAAATAGAGTCTATAAAAACATTTCTACGGCAGCAGCACATGTGGCCTTGCACGTGCTATGACTACAGCTTTAGGAATCTGTTCCAAATGTGTTAGGCTTTTCAGACATTCTTACACAGACTTTGTCTCTCTTATGTGAAAGAGATGTGAACAGTAAGTCAACATTTGTATGGATTATACTCCTCATTCTGTCTTTGCTTTTTAAATATTTTTTATTATAAAGATAATACAGTCACACACTAAAAAATCAAACATTATTACTTTTACCATAAACATAGTACATTCACATGGAAAAAAATTAAAACATTATAAAGGAGAGTAAAGTAAAAGGTTAAATTCTTCTGTTTTTCATCTCTATTTTTGCTCCAGGTACTTTTTGGTCTTTTTTTAGTGTGATAAATGCAAATATTGACTAAGAGCACCACCAATTACTTCGACTATTGACCTATATTTACAAGACCAAAGTAACTAGTTATAAGTAACCAGATTCTAACAGCAGAACAATAGCCAAAAAACAAAACAAAAAAGCATCAAACCCAGGAAAATCCCTATAATGTCTGATTACTAGCTGTCATTTCAAAGGCAAGAAATGATGGGTTACTTCTCCTTTTGTCTCAGTGAAGAATTAACAATGTATGTCATTACTCCAAAAAGGGAAAATCCTTGTTCTTGAATGACACTGGACCACATAATCATATAAATAGGAAATAAAACATAAACCAGAACAGTCCTGGATTCGACTGGGACATGTGGTCATCCTGTACAGTACTTCACTCTGTTCAGTGTTAGCATTGGTTATGTGCTGCCTGGTACTTATTTTGTTTCTTAGATGAAGTCTTATTCCACATTTTAACTCTCAGTTACTTATTAGCAAGCCCTTTGACTTTTACTTTATTTATTTATTTTTTAGATTCCCAGGAGCATATAATAGAATGATTAGTAAATACTATGTATTAATAAGAATTGAATGATTAGTAAGAAATGCTAGTAAAAATTTAATAAATATTTTTCTTTCTTGATAGACTAACAAAGACCTTAATGATTTCTAAGATTTTTTTCCATCCCTGCCTCCAGATTGTTAGAAGCCTCCTATCTGTGATTCTGTGGATTGCTGGGCTTTGCAGTCGTTTCTCAAAGTCTCTGAAATTGTATTGAGACACACACAGGAGTCCTTCCTACTTGATTCTGGGAGATCTGGACTGGCTACTAATTCTGTGGCCCAGAATGCCCAGCAGCCTGTACCACTGAGTTAATGGATGGTCTCACTATATTTTCAAAGTGGTAGGTTCTATTCCTAAGCTTCAAATCTGTTTCTCTTGGAATATAATTATAGTATCTAATGCTTGTTTGCTTGGCATTTAGAAGATACTCAATCCCAAACAAATTAACAAAAAATCAGATTTAGAGGGAGGCAGGACAAGAGGGAGTAATGATGACTGTTGGAGAAAAAACTTCATTAAAAGCTTCCTTTCTGATGTCAGTGATCTTTTTTTTACTGGAATTTCTTTATTTCCTTATTACGTTTGGAAATGATTTTGCACTCATTTTCCCATCCCCTTCAAAGATGTATAAGACAGAATCCCAGACTGCTTGGAAGACTATTGGGAAGACAAATGCTTGAGCAAATAAATTACCATGCAGTATTGTATAAACAATAGACAGACTTATGATCATACCTGGAAAGTGTGACAAGCTCTGTTAGGGTGGGAGTGGTGAATGGGGTGTGATGTCAGGGTGGCTCTTGATCTGGGTTTTGAGAGCCTAATAAATCCATTATGAAGTGTGGGCATAAAAGGATCATGAAAGACTCCTATGAGCTAAAAAGTCCCATAATTGAAGTGTTGGGTGATAGAAAGTACTGTTAAAATGGATTTGTGTGGCTGGTTAAGTTCTTTCACAGGAGGTATAGAACTATTGGTGATCTTTATATGCCACATGTTTGTATAAAAACTGATCCAAATGGTACTTGAGTGATTTTATTGTCTTGATAATTATAATATAATTTAGTAAGACATGTATATATAATTAAAAATACATACATATAATTATACAAAATGTACATTTTCACGACCATAATTAGATTCTTTTTCTCCTAGTCATTTTTTTTTCAGACTGCTGTTTAGATCTTCATTAAAGTGAAATATCTTGCATGCTTAAATCTCCATTGAAGCACCATAGTTTGTAGCAAGGAAAGGTCTTTGAGTTGCCCTGGATTCCTTAAACCTGTGTCTAGAGATTATAACTTCCTCAGTGAACGTAAAACATATATGCTCAAGTAATTAAGGATACTTATGGGGTTAAAGCATGCTTGAAGTTCCCAAACAAATTTGTAAGTACTTTTCCAGAAAACTTTCTTAGGCAAGTGCCTAAGAAAGGTTATGCCAGTTCTCAACACAGCAGTGACTTGCAGCACTGAATTCAGAATACTTGATGACTACCTTTCCTTAGCACATAGATTTGATTCTTTGTTTCTTTGGTTTTGTTTCTTTATGCTGAAAATGTGTTGTTAAACTTGTGGCTTGGAGATGTGGTGATTTAATAAATGATGGAAATAAGAGTTTTAATTTCCCTGGTTAGGATTTCTCACCATTGCTTGATGTAGCTGTTACTAGATTTAGGGTGTTTTCCTGTAGGGGTTTGATTTTGGTTTGTTCTCAATGATCTAGGCCCAGTAGTGGTCCATATAGATGATTGATAGGTATAGCAAACTCATTTTACTTGGCAGACGTCATGGTTCTGGTCCATGGCAGGAAGTGACTCTGGTCCTTGGGCCAGCCCATGCATGAAGGACTTACTCCCTTCAGTCAGTTTTCTAGCTTCATCGTCTATAACTTTTCTTCACAAATCTACCAGGCCCTTTCCTTTCTTTAACCTTTTACTCCCTTTACTTAGGGGAGAAGGAAGAGATGTAGAAACTGATACTTGGGGGACCAATGCAAGAAAATGCTGATATTCTGGCTACAGCTATTGTTGTCAGTAATGAAGTCCTTTATCTCTGATCCAGGAGAAACTTAAAACAACTTCTGGGTAAATCTGGGGCTTCTTACTCAGCGTTGATTACCTGTAGGGTCAGAGGCCGGCTGTGACTTTCTTCATCATTAACATAAGGCCGTTTAGTTCTCTGCTAGACATCTGTGGGTTTGAGTTTTAGTGCAAGGATAAGTCTGAGAACCCAGGACAGGGATAAGTGATTGCTGTCACACTAACAGGTAAAATCAGCTGACACTTCAAAAGAATTATTATTAATCATTGTTATTGTTATTTTT
Organism: Camelus dromedarius; assembly: GCF_036321535.1. Classification (NCBI taxonomy): domain Eukaryota; kingdom Metazoa; phylum Chordata; class Mammalia; order Artiodactyla; family Camelidae; genus Camelus; species Camelus dromedarius. The sequence continues at coordinate 30,855,369 of NC_087439.1, read as the reverse complement.
GAAAGATTTCAAATGCCTAAGAACACTATAATTAGGTTTGTGTGTATGTCTGTGTGTGTGGCTTGCACTTAATACACAGGCATTTTTTGCTGCAAGGCAGTATTTAGTTCATACACCACATTCTGGGCATCTGAAACCATGGCAACCATGATTTCTGATCATTTGTAAGCAATGTAATTTGGGTTAAACATTTAGAGGCATTATTTTGCCAGTTATTTCTGGAAATAAGAAAAAAAAAACCCATTTCAACAGGCATAAATTTTAATTTTATTTTAGTGCTTTTCCTCTGAACCATTGTCTTCCTTTTTTTTTCAGGTTCCAGGGGTAGAAAGTGATTTATATCTATAAGGCTATCAGTATGCTCATGTACCATTTACTTAGTTTTTGAAATTGGGCTCAAAGAATTCAGTGCAGGACAGAGAAGGTATTATCCTTTAAAGAAAGTCATAAAGCCCCTTTCTCATTTTTCTCTAAGTTAACACCATGAGGGTGTTTAAGTAATTTTAAATCCTAAAATGCAAACTGAGGTAAAGAAAGACAATTACTGATGTTTTATGTGTGTGTCAGGGAGTAGAATGGTATGATTATTTTTAAAGCTATTAATTATAAAAGGAAAATGCATCTAATTTCTAACAAACATTCTTTTTATCCAATCTCATGGTAGCTTTGCCTTGTACATTAGCTGAATCCTCTATAGATTATGAAGATTATTACCACAAAATAACAGGCTGAGTTTTAAGCCTAAAAGCTCAGTAACTAATGTTTTTCACAGGTCTCTCACAATTGGAATTTAGAAGCTTCCGTTCAGAATGACTCAAGATAAATTCTCCACATTTGTCAAAATTGGTGGATATATATGGAAATTTTTCTTCTATCCAACTGGAGGAAGACAGTTTTAGTTTTGTTTTCTCTCGTAGTCAGTGGGTGAGGGAGTGCTAAAACTTCTTGTTGATAAAATATTTATGAGACAATATTTTCAAAGTTATAATTGTGATGGTAAATACATTTATGCAAAATTAAATGAGGCCAAGTGGGAGTGTAGTTAAATATCTTCTTAGAAATTTCGGCAAGTTACAATGGAGATTAAGGTTCCGAGTCATTTAAAAATAGAATTCAATAATTTATTGTCTTTCAACCCTTTTGTGATTGTAATTAGGGTACCATACATGTAATACAAATATTAAGATTATTTGTGCATGTATTTGCTTGGCTTGCCATTATCTATACATCTTTTTCTTTGTTCAGAACACATGCTTGACTAAATGTTAACATTTGCATTTTAATATGTAAACTGGGGTTTGTTAGTGGCAGGAATATTTTTATAAATAAATTAAAAGAAGTTTAAAAATGTTTCATTTCTATATGTAAAGATCTATTGGCATAGATGGCCTTAACTCCTCAACAATGCTTTGGTACTGTGATATTAAGAAATTAGGTAGACAGTTCAAGGAGTTTTGGGATCTCTTAGACAATCCTCAATGGGATTGAGGCCCTTCCAAGAAAATTCTACTAAGAATCAAGGTTTCCTTTCTTTGGTTTCCAGGTCATCCCCTACATTGTAATAGAAGCCCATAGACCTTAAATATGAAGTTGGCTGGTACAAACTGCTTAAAAAAATTCACTTTGATTTTTGAAGCAAGACTGTATTATGGGGCTTTTAATTGTGCATTTAAAAATGTTGCCTGGATACTCCCGGTAAGTCAGACTAAACTCAGCTGCCTTATTGCAAGGGGGCCTGAAGTTTTCTCTCTGAGCTGCGTTAGAAAGTACAACGCATAACTGACCAGATACCTTGCATCTGCTGGCTCCTGCTGATGGAAATATTTCTTTTGCCTGGACTGATGATAAAGAATCCAGTTTCCTAGGACTTGTGGCCACCAAGCTGCACCTCCTTCTCCAACTTGACTTCTCAACCATTGTGATGTCCTGTCTGGAGTGCTGAGAAAGATTTATCCTTCTTTTTCAGCTAGAGGTACTCCCTTGCCTTCCCACTGGATTTGAGAAGTTGGGAGGAGACATTAAACCCTGCTTGTCCTTTTATCATGTTCTGTAAGTCTGTGTTGCTGTGTAAAGGTATACTTTCCTAGGTAGAAGAGAGCCTGCTCTGAGCCTCACCTTGGACCTAGAAAATCAGTCCTAAATCAGGTTAATGCTCTCTGCCGGATATAGTCATTGTGATCTCATCCTATTCATGATCTAATTTCTCAGTCTTCTCAATGGGTCAGCTCTCTTCCTTCTGATTTCTGTGTACAAATGACATCAGAAGTTATGTAAATGATTACAAATTAGATGGGAAAAATCAAAGCTCTATATCTTTAATAGAATTTAATTCCTTAAATTAGATTAAATTCCTTGAGCCACCATTCTCACTTGGCAGTGGAAAACAATCTTGTCACATTCATTTATTCTTTTCAACTAGATTTTAAATCTTTTTTTTTGTATATTCAGTCAAATATACATGTTACTGTCCCTTCACGTAGCTGTTCACAGCTCTCTCTCCCCATCTTCTCTTTTCCCAACTCACAGTCCTGCTTCTGTTTCACTGGGCTCAAGATTCCATCACCTGGCAGTGGAAGGAAGAGAGGGAATTTATGGAGATGGTGTACGGTGAGACATATTAGGCTGTCCATTCCCTTGATCTCATTTCTTACCTAGATGCTAATGCTGTTGATGTCCATGGTTGACTCTGGAGACATGAATGACATCCAACATTGACTCATTTGTGTGTTACATTAGATGATCTTCAGTGTTCAACTGATGCCCTTTACAGCAGATTGTAGGGGATCCTATTGAGGCAACATTGCATCCCCTCCTCTCCTGTTACATTTTATTCTTTCTTTTACTGGACCTCATCTGGGGCTGGCAGGCTAGATCATCTCACTGGATACTTTCAAGTACCTACTCTAAGTTCACAAGAAGCCTAGAAATCTCCACTCTGCCATACTTGCTGCCTAGGAAACCAGAGGTGATGATGATCTAACCCTACCTAACTTTCCCTCTGATTTCTCTCTGCTGATCCTTTTCCCATGCCCTGTCAGGCATAGTACTGGGTCTGTTGCTCACCAAAGATGTGGTTAGCAATTCTTTCTACCCCAAATCACCCTCACGCTCTGGGAAGATTCTCTCTGGCACCTACTCTTCTCTTGGGATTACAGTAAAAAGTAGGGAGAGGGTATCCCAAACATGGTTTTTTTGGTCTTTTATTTTTAAATGATGGTTCTGGGTCTTGAACCCAGGACCTTGTGCATACTAAGCATGCACTCTACCACTGAGCTATACCCTTCCCCAACATGGTTTTTACTCTTTTTCTTCAGTGTTGTTTCCCAGCTTGTTTTATGTTATGTCTTCTCAAAGAACAAATTTTCATGTCTACTCCCCAGCTGTTTTTATCTTATTGCTAACTAGGTGTACGTCGAATCGTTTGTAATTTAAGTCTGTGTGTGTGTGTGTGTGTGTGTGTGTGTGTGTGTGTATGCTGGGTGTTTGTTTGAAAGTGCAGAGTTGTTGCAGGCAGAAGGGAAAACCTGACTTGTTTTTTCTTGCCTAATTACTGCTTTGGCTCTCTGAATAATGCAGTAGAGTGGATGTGTTAAGTATCAGAGAAGAAATCAGAACTCTAGAGGTCCAAAATTTGGTCTTCCTAGATTTTTTACAACATTATATTGTGAGCTTAAAGTAGCAATATTGACCCAAGATAAAAGTAAAAGCTTTCAGGTAGTCATGGTTAGGTTTATGTTTTGATTTGTTTTCCTAAATAAAAATGCAAACGTCTCCACTAGTGGCAATTGTTGGTATTAAAGTTGGGAAAGCAAATGGGGTATGGACTCAGGATAAGCACTAGACAGGTCAAAGTCAGAACAAGATTGAGAATGTCTTATTGAAAATTATGTTATTTCTAAGTCCAGTGAGTTCTTATAACATCATTGACATTGAAGAAGATTATCACAACTCCCTCCCTGAACTTGTATATCACGCAGTAGTCTTTCCTACCTGGGATGAACTTGATAAGCTATGTGCATCTGTGCTTTTCTTTCCAAGAATGGAAATTATACTTGTTTTACAACTGCATAGAATTTAGTGTAATTGATAATGCTAAACTGCTTTAAAATCTTGCTCTGCAAAAATGATTTCATTCCATCTCAGAAAAAAATGAGTAAAAAATTTCCTCAGGCTTCAAAGTATTGAATAAACAGAGTTCTTTTTTTGAGGAGGGGTACTTAGGTTTGTTTGTTTGTTTGTTTGTTTGTTTGTTTGTTTATTTATTTATTTATTTATTTATTTATTTATTTATTTATTTATTTAATATGGAGGTACTAGGGATTGAATCCTGCATGCATTCTGCCACTGAGCTATACCTTCCCCCACTAAACAGAGTTCTTAATGGACTGTCTGCACATATCAAGAGTCAGAAGTGGGTTTCTTTTAGTGAAGGGATGTGTCAGACCAACAGGGCCGACATCAGTAGATTAGGTAGACCTTCTGGGAAGATCCAACAAAGATGATTGCAATGTTAGGAGATCTAACAAGAGACAGATGTGCAGGTGGAATGAAAGAGGATGAAAGCATGAAGCCCTGGTGGCGCTTGGAGCTTGGAAACCAGAGATGGTGGAACAGAGGTAGAGTCTACTGTCAAAAGGGCCTGCCTGGCAGGGCCAGGTCCAGTGGGAGAGGCAAGCCCAGCAGGACTCACAGGTAGAAACAAAATGTTTGTTAGAAGCATGAAGAAAGTGAGAAGTAAAGGGGACAGAATCCAAACGTGAAATTCAGTAACAGTGATGGCCATGAGAAGCAATGAAGATCATGAGGTCAAAACTTAGGATTCTAACTCAAAACTTTCTGGGACAGAGACCAGATATGGTTCTAGTGAGATGGAGATAAATTGGTTAATGTGGCTAAGGCAAGTAATGTGGGCAAGGTATTCCAAGACTCAGATCTTTAGAATATTACACACACACACGACTGAAAAATTACAGAGCAAAATGTTCACAAAATCTCTCTTAGAAGGAGAAGGAAAATATAGGTGATTTCATTTTCTTTTTCTTTTTGCTTGTATATGCTTTCTGAATTGTCTACAATGAACATGTATTATAAAAAAAGATATAAAAATGGTCTGTAAAAAAATCTACCCAAATAAACTCTAGTGTATTTGCAGATAGTTTGAGAATTTGGTATTTTGCATGGGAACCGGGTGGCTGATCCTGCCTAGAGGGGACACAGATGTAAAAACCAAATTATCACAGGACACAACAAATTCTCTTGAAATTGAGTAAATTTCTATATTTTATCATTTGCCTTTTATCTTCTGGTGGAAACCTCTTGATCAACTGATAGAACAGTTACCCTCTTCCAGAACAGCCATTTAGGCTGGATCTGTGTGGGACCAAATGAAATAAGAGTTGGAAATTGTTGAGCTGAGATGATTAATTGGGAAGATTTGAACTGAGTAAATTACTATTGGACCCCAATCCATGTACCCAGCTGGATACTTTTTATTGGCCGATTGAGCTTATAATGGGATAATGGAATAAAAAGAATGTTGGACTGTATTTTTTAGTACATTTTGCAAATGAGAAAAGCCTTAGGCAAAATTTCTTTTGTTCTTAATGCCAAAATATTTCACCATTAACCCAGCATAAGATGTATTAGATAATAATTTTTTAAAAACACTGGACCAATAAACCTCATAAAATTTAAAAATGTTTCCTGTCCTAAGTATTTTCATTAATCCCAATGATGTAATTGGAGCCAAAGATATCAATAATGAAAAGATAAACAAGTTCTATTCTCAGTTAAAGCTTTTATTTATGCTTCAGGAATTGGGTTTTAAGAAAAGAAATACTTATTATCTGACATACATTTAAAAAATTTTCTCCTAGAAGAAATAAAAGCAAGAATAAACAAATGGGACCTAATGAAACTTACAAGCTTCTGCACAGCAAAGGAAACCAGAAATAAAACAAGAAGAAAACCTATGGAATGGGAGAAAATTTTTGCAAGTGAAACCGACAAAGGCTTGATCTCCAGAATATATAAGCAGCTCATACGACTCAATAAGAAAAAAATAAACAACCCAATCCAAAAATGGGCAGAAGACCTAAACAAGCAATTCTCCAAGGAAGACATACAAATGATCAAAAAGCACATGAAAAAATGCTCAATATCACTAATTATCAGAGAAATTCAAATCAAAACTACAATGAGGTATCACCTCACACCAGTCAGAATGGCTGTCATTCAAAAATCCACAAATGACAAATGCTGGAGAGGCTGTGGAGAAAGGGGAACCCTCCTACACTGCTGGTGGGAATGCAGTTTGGTGCAGCCACTATGGAAAACAGTATGGAGATTCCTCAAAAGACTAGGAATAGACTTACCATATGACCCAGGAATACCACTCCTGGGCTTGTATCCAGAAGGAAATCTACTTCAGGATGACACCTGCACCCCAATGTTCAGAGCAGCACTATTTACAATAGCCAAAACATGGACACAGCCTAAATGTCCATCAACAGGTGACTGGATAAAGAAGAGGTGGTATATTTATACAATGGAATACTACTCAGCCATAAAAACCGACAACATAATGCCATTTGCAGCAAAATGGATGCTCCTGAAGAATGTCATTCTAAGTGAAGTAAGCCAGAAAGAGAAAGAAAAATACCATATGAGATTGCTCATATGTGGAATCTAAAAAACAAAAATGAAAACAAACAAACAAACAAAAACAAAGCGTAAATAAAGGACAGAAATAGACTCACAGACAGAGAATACAGACTTGTGGTTACCAGGGGGGTGGAGGGTGGGAAGGGATAGACTGGGATTTCAAAATTGTAGAATAGACTACACTGTATAGCACAGGGAAATATACACAAAATGTTATGATAACTCACAGAGAAAAAAATGTGACAATGAGTGTGTATATGTCCATGAATAACTGAAGAATTGTGCTGAACACTGGAATTTGACACAACATTGTAAAATGATTATAAATCAATAAAAATGTTAAAAAAAAGAAAAGAAATACTTGGTTACATGAATGAAATTGAATATTCAAATTTATTACACACATGTACATGTCTATTGTAATTTTCTGGTTCAGTGGCAAAGTTTAAATAGCAGTCATGATTTTAGCCTATTGTTGTTTGTGTGCATCCCTGAATTTTGGAAAGCCACAGTGGCTTTAGGACAAAAATAGGATGGTTTGGCTATAGACTGGATGTTAGATAACTTACATGCTGTGTCTTTAATGCAAGACCAGTAACGTTTAGCAAAGGATAACAAATGGGTCGTTGTCAGGTTCAGTAGGTTCGTATCACCCTTACCCATGGCTTGGGTGGATAAAGATCACAAAGGAGCCAGTAGGGAATATAATGATGCTAAATGGACCCTAAATGTGCTATTCCTCACATAAGCACCAATTGAGGTTGTAATATGGAATTTATCAGGCCTCTGCTAATTGCAAATCCTCTCTACTTTTTGCTAGAGTGACATAATGGACCTTGTTTAATATTGCCATTAACATGCTGTGAGTCCCATGATTACTCCCATGCACAAATGGTCTCAAGTGAGTAGTGACCCCTAGGTGGGCGGTGGACATGCTTGTTTTTTGATTTGACTATTTTCTCTGTCATTAAGGTTTTGGATGAAATCATTCAAGCTGAAGGGAATTTAGTTATTGGAGGACAGGTCTGGGATAATTAGGCCAAAGCAGCAGCTTTCGTTTAGTGTTTTCCCATCCTTTATGCTCCACTTAACAGACATATCTCTGATGACACCAGCCAAGGGGTACAGATGTGTCATCTTGTCTTAGTTTCTAGATCCTACCGGTTGTCCCACATATTCCCCCAGGCTTTCTTGCTTTCAGATGATAGCAGTGAGACTGCCTTAGTCACCCCTCTTTTATGGATGTCCTTGGGGTCACTGAGCCCAGCTATCCCCTGCCCAATGCAGTCTTGGCTGCGCTGTTTCACTATCACTGCACTGTTGGTACTGGCACACTGTCTGGGCCATGGTGTCTGTGCCTGGCACAGAACTTGAGGCATTGGGATGGCTTACCTAAACTTCCATTCCAAAGTGGGGTGCCCTTTCCTTTTCTCTTTCTTTGCAGGGAGTTAAGCTTCTCAGGCCTTAGGTTCCAGGTTACATGAAATCCCACCACCTGGGACTTTTCTGTGTGATTTAGAATTTTATGTTCTAAGCAACTGGTGGAACCTAAACAAGCTTGTCTTCATGCCTTTTCTGTGGCCCCTGCAATGGTCCACTCAGAATCAGCAATCAGATTTCTTAACCACTGAACACAGAGTTGGAAAGAGATGCCCACAACAGCTTCTTGTGAGCTGCTGTGAGCTGCTGTGGGGCTGTGGCCCCAGCTCACTATAGTCTATGGATATCTCTCACTTTGTGCTTTGTTCCTAATTACAATCAGAAGGTAAGTTAAAATTCAGTGGAGTAAACAGTACAGAGATGTACCTTGCTTAGTGCAATAGAAATGGCCCTGAAGGTTGCACCTGAGTAGAATTTTTATTAATCATAAGGGAGGTCATTATTTCAGAGAAGACATAGAAAAGAGCTTAGTAAAGCAAAGATTCCACTTTTGCAAAATAAACCATGCCTCCTGATTTATCTGATTTATACGTTTGGATTTAATGTTTCAGATTTTCTTTAAAGTAATATATGCCTATAAAACTAAAAAAAACCTTAACAGTTCTGCAAAGGGCTGGGGCTTGAGCGGGAATCTGTCATGATTTTCTGTATTTAGGTTTCCTCTTTCCCTTCAACTGAAGAAGTGACTGGTCTCTTTGGCAGGTTTTGGCAGGCTCCTAGGAGTCACCTGCAAGGACGAATCATCTGAGGGCGAATCTGCATATTTTAGACTTCCTATTTTTCTGCATACTTTCTCTGTTCCTTTGAACAGAGGCATGAGAAAGCAGGGAAGCTGGATTTTGGTGCTGGTTCTTCCTTAGATGGCTGCATGATTTGAAGAAATCAGTTGGCTTCTCTGGATCTCCTTTTTTCTAATCAGTAAAATGAGAAGAGTAGGCTTCATGATTGCTAAATTCTCATCTGGCTGTGCAATTTTAAAAAACAAAAATAAATGTTAGAGTCTGTCTTTGAAAACACTACCAAAGCATGAATTTCTCTGTTCACATTCAAATTCTGATCACCGAGGACATGTGTGGTATGCTTTTCTGAAGGCAAAAACAACACAGAACTTTTGGGAACCTTACATATTTAATAGAGCTAAACGATTCATGTAGTGGCAAACTGCATTCTTGAGTAATGGTGGAATATATTTTCTCAGGTGAGAGCTTAAATTCAATTCTACTGAGGCTTAATTAAGGAATGCTGTCTGTCGTCATGAGCAATTCTGTGGAATAAAATCACTGAAAGTACAGAAATGCCCCAGAAAGCAGTGCGGGTCTTTGGCATTTGAGGCATAATCAGGTTTAGTTAGTTTGGGTTTTTAAGCTTGAAGGAGAGTCAAAGCTCTGTCGGATGGACTAGGAGTGAATCCCAGTGGCCTTGGCCTGTTGCAAAGAGCCAGGGAAGTTTATTTTGTGTCTGGGCTGTTGGGTGAGTTCCCGAAACCAATTTTCTACTGGAAACGGTGTGTATCCTTCTGGCAACAAGCTGCTTGAGCAACGAGCTGTCACATTTCAATGCAGAAGCCCTTGTTTGGCGATGAGATAATTTTAGTTCTTATTCTATCAGGAGTCTATTTGGAAATTCAGCATCAATGCATTTGGAGTACACTGGGCTCTTCACAGGGGAGCTAAGGTCCGGGGAAAATCATAACGTACGTTTTTCTTATTTTCTCATTTTCCTCTCCTTCTGCGTGCCATGTTTTGATACAGGATACAGAGGCAACCTTGAGAGGTGGTTCCCAAAGCACTGTATGTGTAGAGTGGACGGAAGTACATACACAGCAGCATCCACTCCTTGCCTCAACAACGGAGGTCAGAGAGCAACTTAGAAGCGGAAGCTGTGTGTATGCATTGCTGGGGTTTTGTTGGCACCTACTGGCATTTGCACTTGATAAGCTTTATCAGCTTTCTCAGGTTTAAACATCTATGATACTAAGATAAAACTGGAAGTATGCTTAAGGGTGTGCTCAGATTCAAGTTGCTCACAGGTCTATGAGGTCAGACCATCCAATTCCTGTTTATCTTTAATTTTTATAATTGTCCATTAATTTTTCCATTTGTTCTTATATATTATCAGAATGGTATTCAAGCAGATTTTCCTTGTGATTCTCATTTTTTGTGATTCTCAATTTCTTATGTAAGGAAACACTGACATGAGAAAATTGCACTCTTTTTAAGGTGGCCTAGGTGCATGTCTTCTAACATAGAGCTTTGTGTATAATGTAACCTGAACAGAATATTGGTAATTTCCTTTCTTTCCATGAAATTCCTTTTCACTTATTTTTATTTATGTACCAATAGAGACCACACCACAGCTTTTCCTTTACATTTCCTTATATTTGCTCTTTCAATAACCCTTTTGAATTCAACAGAGCATGTAATTATTGCACCATATAGAAACAGTTGGGGGAAACAAATGGCATAGTGCAAAAGGTGTAATTTGTGGAGGTAAGTCATCCAGAAAAACCTGGAAAGAATGTTCAATTTATTTTAAATATCTTGATACATGGCCTTTTTTCCCTTTCAGTTGTGCACATTAAATTCTTTGTATGACACATGAAAAATTATTAAACATATGCCCATATAAAAATCTAGTAAACGTTGCTGTAAAAATTAAAATATTCTGATTTAAATGACAGTAGAAAACCAGCAGAGTTTGAGGCTTATTTCCTTGGTTCAGATGTGACTGTGACTAGATTCAAGACCTTTTCATTTGTCAGCAGCTCAAATAACTTAATGTTCTTCAATCTTAGAAAGGTGCAAAGGTGAGATTCCAGCCTTATAGAGCACTAGTGTGAAGTGTGTGTGTGTGTATGTGCATGTGTATAGTGGTAGAATGGAAGTACTACTGACATTTTAATGTTAATTTTCCCTGAAAACCAGATGCATAGACTGTAAGACTGTAGTAGTATAAAAATAATGTACTCACACTGTCATCCTCATCACATATGTTTGTGTATATGTATGTGTACATATATATGTATGCCTACCTTGTAAATGTATGAATACTACACCAACATATTCAATCTTGGCATTAGGATTTTCAAAATAAGCAGAAGTAGGGTACAGTATATGGGGAAACATTGTTTTGAAGTGTTTATTTCAATATTTAGGTTATTTGGCTTCTATTAAATCTCCATGCTTGGCTGTGAATGTCTCTCACCTTTTAGCTCAACAGATCTAACACTGGATTCAATAGGATCATCTAAGGAACTTATAAAAAAAATTCCACTGCCCAGACTTCATCTCTGGAGGTTCTGATTTCATTGGTCTGGGAGTGGGCCTGGGCATTGGTAATTTTTAAAAGCTCCCTTCAAAAATCTAAGGTCCAGTTAGGGTTGACAGCTAATGTGTTAGCTATGTGTGGATGAGCAATCGCTGGCAATATCTAACAACAAGCACGTGGTGATCAAGGCTTTGCTGGGATCTTTCCTGCTTCCTCGTGACTATCTATTGCTGAAACTATGGGCGGATGGGGTCTGCATAAGGGCGCCATTTATAGCTTCAGATAAAAAGAACCAGGGAAGGTGAAGTAATGTAAATGACTCAGGACAGGTTAAAAGTGAGGTGACTTACCCAAGAGTGCAAGCTGAGGGGGAGTCAGGACTTGAACCAAGGCCTTCCAGAGTGATGTGGTTGTGAGTGGAGGCTCTGGAGTTAGCTAGCTGCTGGCTAGGTGTGTTGCTCCTGCATTAACTTGCTGGCTGAGTGATGATGGGCATGCCATTTATTTGTCAGCCTAGTAGGTACTTTGGAACTCCTCAGTTGCTAAGCCAGTTATATTTGGGGAAGAAAAATGTAGCATCAGTCACAGTCTCATGTGACAGTTCTTATCCTCTTTTGACCGAAGTTTTCATACCTACAAAATGGAGATTATTACTATTATGCCTACTTTATAGGTTGAAAGGTTGAGAGAATTAAATGATGTAATAAATGTAAAACCACTTGTGACAGTACCTTACACATAGAATGAGTACAGTACCTTACTCAGATTGTGTTTATAAACCTCAATTTTAAGTTTTTTCTCATGATTTGGAATCTTTTCACTCCTAGGAGCTGGACACTAAATCGGATTCTTCACCTCAGCACTTACCTGACTTATAGATTATTCTTCCGTTTTCTTTGATAACTGTTCTTTGGATTGCTTCAGCTGCCTTTTCTTCTAAGCCAACTAGAGATGTAGAAGAACATTTGTTACTGCTTACTTTTCCTTATGTACTAGAAATAAAAAACAGGCTAACTGTAAGTAGAATTAAAATAAATGTATGTAAATGTTTTGAAAATGCAGTTCTTTCTGTAATAATATCAATATTATATGGTGCTTACTATGTGCCAGGTATAATTTTAAATGTTTTACATAAAATATTTAGAAACTCTTTTTATTGTGAAAAATTCCAAACACAAAGAGTAGTACCTGTGTATGTAAAGTGTGTGAACCTCCACATACTCATATTTCATTTTTATATATTATTCCCTCATGGTCAGTTTTGTTTTGTTCAGAGACCCCCTCCAATCCCAACTATCTTAATCTCATAAACAGTTTTCTCTAGCTAGTTCAGTATGCAACTCGAAAAGACAAACACCTTTTTAAAAAGATTCTCACAATACCAGTATCACACATAAATGTAACTGTTATAAAAAAATCTTATATGTTACGTAGTGTTATCCCCATTTTACAGAAGAAACCGAGGCACAGACAAGTTAAGTAACTTGCCCAAGGCCACACAACTAGTAAGTGACAGAGATGGAATCTGAAACCATGTGGTCTGGCTACATCTATGTTCTTAACCACTTTGACATACCAACTACTCTAATGAAAAAATGCTATTGTCGACAAAAATTAGTCAGTTGATCTAAGAAAGAAATGGAAAATTTTATTCAAGCCCATTTGAGGATTTTACCTGGGAGCAGTATCTCAGAAAGCTCTGAGAACTGTTCCATCTGTTAGAAGTCAAGGCACAGTTATATAAGTTTATTTTTGAGACAGAAGGCTAAATATTAAATGTCATATTACTGACAGTTTACACAATCCAGATCTAAGCATCATTGTGGCCCCTTTCAAGATCAAGAAGGAATTATCTTTAAGGAGTTGTTTTGTTGATGCTTGGAGAACATTGCTTTTGTGGTTGAGCAGGTATTTCTGTGGATGGGGGAGGCTGGTTGATGCATAATGCAGATACACAGTGCGCAGTGTGCGGAGAGAGGTCAGAGGGCAGAGAAAATTTTTTTATGTTAAAATTTTTCTTGTCTTGCCATAAAATGTGAATTGTATTTCACACTATAAACAATTATTTCTTCTCAACGCACGTGAAGTTCCAGCTTTTGGTGCTCTTAGTATCCTGATTAGATGGGTGTCCTGTTGAATACTGAGAGCCAATGTTACTCTCTGCAGTTGCATGGACTTAGGTTTCAGACAGACCTGAGTTTGCATCCTGGCTCCATCACTTATTAGCCACGTGACTTTGTACCTGTTGCTTCTCTATAAACCACAGTTCCTTCATTTGTTATTCGATGTCATCACAATACCTACCTCATGGAGTAGTTGTGAATCAATGTATACAGAATGCTTTGTACCATGCCTCACACATATGGGTACTTCTGCACTATAATCTGGGTACATAAATTAGGCAGCTAAGTGTTTTTAGGAAGACAGGTGTATATTTCCAAATGTTTGGGGGTATTTAAGTAGTATTTAAGTGCCAACATTCAGAAGTATAGTTTTTTTATTTTTTGGCTGCTGAAAGGACACAGGGTGCTTGATTAGATTGATTCTCCTGACTTGACTGGTTAGGTGGCAGGCCCTTTGAATGGTCAGGAAATGCTTTGATGAAGACTTAGTGCAACTGATTTAGAAATGCCTTCTAATTTACAACTGGGAAGCTGCCAGCTTGCTAAATAGAAATAAACGTTATAATATATTAGCTCTTAAGAGCAAAGGAGCAGCATTTTCAAGGAATGATGTCTCTCTCTTTGAGCTACTTTAAAGTCATTTGTCAACATCCATCCTAAGAATATGGTGAAATTCTCACGAAACACGTATGTGTATCTTTTGTTGCCTGGCTTCTTCCACTTCAGCTGGAAGGCACACTGTGAACAATAGGATGGAGTGTGAAGAATGTTAAGACCTGGGGAATGTAAGAGTGTGTGTGTGTATGTGTGTTTGTGTGCACCCTCTTAAATTAAATATAAATTATTTCTTAAACACTTACTCTTCCGGAACTTATGTGCATTCCTATATACCATTGATTTAAATAATCAAGGGTTGATCACACAAAATATTTTATGGTATTTTTCCTTTGCTCTGTAACATCTGATATTCAGAAACTGTACCCCATTTCAGATCTTCTTTATTTTTTTCCTCATTCATATTGGTTCTTCCCAGGATTTATATTGAACAATTTTACCTTGTCAAAGAAGAATCATGCTCTCCCAATATTACACTTAATTGTGTGCCCTATTACTTCTAACCCATGTGATTTATGTACCTTGCACATTTTGTCAACAATGCCATTCCTTTCAGTATTCCCACTAGGTAAGAACACTACCTTGCTCTCTCCCCTTTCTCTGCTTTGTTAGGTGAAAATGAAAAGGTTATTTTGATTTACAAGGAGCAGCTGAGCTTGGCAGTCACCTTCAAGCTATCTTGCACAATGAAGAAAACAAATGCTATTTTCCTCTCTAAATGTTATATTTGAGAATTTTCTTCACATGCCTTTTAACTTCCTGCCCCTTGGTTTGGAATTCCTCCGTACCCATGGAAAGTGAAAACTGTTGAGCATGCTGATTCTTGTAAATGCTCATGTGAAACCAGGGTTCTTGCCTCCAGCAGTGTCTATATAGGGGAAATTAGCTTGCTTGCTTTTCCTATAGTTATGTCAAAGTATAACTCATGGTGTCTGATCAGATACTTGGCAGGACTTAGATGACATGCTAGCCTGTTAGAATTTTGCATTAACAATTTCTGAATGAAATAAAAACTCCAAATTCTATTTTTCTTTTTAGTTCAGGGAATTCAATGCTGGGTATACAATCAGAAAATTGGGAATGGTTTGTCACTTGGATGAGTTTGGTTTTGCTTCATTTTATCTATCTGTCTGTCTGTCTATCTATCTATCTATCTGTCATCCATCTACCTACTGTTTATAGGTATTTTTTATAATCTTTTTGAAGTATACTTTTTATACAATAAAATGTGGCAATTTTAAATAGAATTTGTTGACAAATGGGTATATTCAGGTAACCACTACCCTGAGTTAAAGAACATTTCTGTCTCCCCCAGTCTTTCCTTATGCCCCTTCCAAGAACACCCTTCAGAAACTATCATTCTTAGATGAAGACACATCATCAAAACCTGGTTGTAAATGTGTGGCTAAGGCTGGTTTCGCTTTAACAAAGGCAACATTCACTATAATTACTTTATTATAAGTAGAAACATGCAGGCACTAAAAGAGTTCCCACCCTTGACTGACAGCTGAGAAAGGAGGAGGGGAGGAATGGGTGAAAATGAATGTTTGCTGGGCAGCAGTTTATACAATTGCAGTCAGCTCAAGATGCTGGCATTGGCTTTCCAAGGATCTGGCTTTCTGTGGCTTTAGTAAAAGGGATGAATGATAGTCGACATCTGCAATGGAGGCAGCAAGATGACCCAGAGGAAAAAATGTCAGACGTGGTAGAGGTCAGAGAGCCTTGCTGAATTGTTATTCAACAAATGCAGGTTTGGTAATTGTCATTCAACAAATGTAGGTTTGATGCAGAGGCCAAAGGCAGCTGCCAGAGAGTAAGAAGATGTCAGAGCTACGTGTTCAAGAATAGAGAGTATACAGAGTGTATACAGAGCGTTCTGGTCAAGGTAGTGATCCTTTATTAGATCAAACAATTCTGCCTGGACAAGACAGAGGTGGGATTTTACAGTGGTTGACATAGTGGGTGAGAGGGTGAGACAATGGTGAAGAGGCTGGTGATTCCAATTAAACAGGGTTTATTTTTGATGAGATAGGTCTGAATTCTTTCCTCACCACATCTCTGTGGGCGTTTGGTATCGTTCAGACAGCTCTATTATAGGATTTTGATGCCTTCAGTGGCTCAATCAATCATCTGCAGTGAAGTTCGGGTTGTTGTGCTGTAATGTGCTGATGAAGATCGCAGTTAGCGCTTTCATTATAAGAATGGTGGGACTGTAGCATGGGAGACAGTAAAGCTATTTCTGATTTAAATTGCCTGCACACAATTAGATCTGAAAAGAATAGTTTGGAAGATGGAATAGGATAGAAGCCTCAGTTTTGCCCATACTCCAGGCCTTATTTATTTCTTATTATTCTATTTATGCAGCATTTAAATTGAAGTGCATGCAGCTTGGTCCAAAAGACATCAAACAAGTAAGGACTTCTCTGGATTCAGAGCAGAGCAGTTCAAACAGAATCACATAAGGAAGTAGGGAGAAGGTGCAGTGGTTACTGTGGTCAAATTTCACGTTCAAGGTCAGAGTAATTTTCCAAAGCAAGAGGATTCGGGTGATGCTAGGACATTGGGCAGGATCTCCAACAGTAGTGGCACATGGTGTTTTCTGTCACCCCGACAAGGATAAATGCCTGAGATTTAGCTGATCCCATGGGCTCTACATGGAATGCCTGAATTTCCCTTTGACTCTGTATTTCACCAGAGTTCAATCAGTTGGTTTTTATGTATAGTGTTCCTCCAACCTCCCCAGAAAGAGTGAGGTGTACTTTACAGTGTACTAAAATAGCCTTTATCCATGCCAGGTGGCTGCTTATTACTATTTAAATATAAATAATTCTTAAATATACCTGCATTTTTTGTATAGACACATACTTGAATTACCAACTCTTTGTTGTGTTTTTGTTAATTTGCAGCAAACCAGTGTGTTTGATGGTTATATTCCTCCTGTGATCAAGCCTTTTTTTCACTTTTAGTACATGCTAATTCTCCTAAGACTAGAGTCTAATTCATTTCTTTGGAGACAGGGTAAGAAAACCCCAAATTTATCAGGATCACAGTATTGTACAGCTTGGGAAGTTTTAGTTACAATTTGTTTCCCCCACCAAAGAATATTTTGATTAAGCAAAAAAAGCACATGCAACCTTCTTCTCTAATTCTCCAAATCACCTTTTAAATATAATTCCTCCTCTTCCCCCAGCCTTTGGAGAGACTAATTTTCTTCTTTCTCAATTTTCTTTGTTTTCATTCTTTAAATGTGGCTGGATAACAATGACTTTAACTTTCCATCTTATAGCTAATAAAGACTCTGACCTGTTGTTCCTAATAAAAGAGTTATGAACCATGCCCTGCTAAAATGACTCAACTCCCCCTCTCTCCCTTCACCTGGATAAATTCCCTTGGTGGGTGATAAAATACTGGATTGAAGCGGACACATTTGGTCTCTGTTAAAGCTATTTATGGTGATTTCTCTGCCGCAAGCATTATACTTAGGGCAACCAGATGCTCCTCTTTTGGGGTCCCTCTCGTAACATATTCTCTCAGTATTCCAAGAACTCCTTTGGGTCCAGCAAATTATTCTCTCTCTGCAAATGCAGTTACATAATGTAGCTCCATCCAGAGAAGCTGTGCATATAGGGGGGGAAAAGGGCACAAAAGAAAGCCACCTTTAATTTTTTCAAAAATGCATTCAACCAAATGTCATTTGCTTTCTCTTTGTTCATATGCTTAGCTTCCTATAGTGAGGGACATTGGAGGTGGGCTGGTGGTTGTCTGGAGGGCATGAATGATTTTCATTCTTGGCTGTTTTGTTTCTGGAAGGATGCAAACTGGACTAGCCATTTAAAGGCTCAGGTAAACAGACATGCATTCCTTACAGTTTACTGTGAGACCTAGTATTCTTAGTCTTTTCTAATGTTGCACTTTTCTCCACTAATCTTCTTGATAATTATTACATCAATTAAAGAAGCTTAAAATCAGCTCCCCACAGCACCCCAGGCTTCTCCATGAGCATTAGGCCCTAGTGTTGCTAGGACTGCATATATATCTGTTTGAAGAAGACATCCCTGAAGATCCATGTATTTTATTTACATTTTTGGAAGATCCAGGTTATCTACTCTAATTACAGTTTGTCAGTTGGATATTTGGTGTTTTGTCACCTTCAGTAAGTTTCAGCACCATTCTCCAAGGCCTTTTTTTTTTTTTTTGAGACCACCATTAAGAATAATAGCACTAAAAAATTACATTTAAAAAAGAAAGAAAGTCTCTCTAGGAGCAGGGAAGTTGCAAAGTAATACTCTCCTGAACTCTTTCTTGCTCTGGCTATTACTGCTTTTCAGATGAACACTTGGTGAAGGTGCTGAGTGCTGTCATATTCCTAGTTTCTTCCTTCCTCAAGAAGGAATCCCTCACTAAAATGACATTCAGTTAAACAAACATTTAAGGAATGTCTGCTGAGTGCAAGATATTGATTCCAGGTTAAATAAAGTATTAAAATAAGCTCCCCCCTTTTTTTAAAAAGAATAATAACACTAATAATATTGTTAAAAAGGCTTTACTTATTAAAGCATGGATGAGTGCTTCTCTGTAAGCTCCCAGGAATGTCAAAAAGTTGTCTTTATTCCTCCAGATGAGTTGCCTGGGAGCCCAGAAATGGCAGGAAGGCTGTGGTAGACCAGAACCTTCTTCTCTTTGGCCTTGCCATATACTGTTTCTTCAGTTTCACAAGCAAATCACACAGTTGCCAGGTCTAAAAAACAACATTCCCAGAACAGACTATCAGATTCATGGAGGCAGGGTACTTTTCTTCTACTGTTTCAAGAAAATAATTTCCTTTTAGGAGTGATAGTAAAACGAGTACCCAGAATTACCTGGTAACTTTCTTCTCACAAACTGAAAAGTCTAGTCTGTGGAAACATTTAAAAGAGAATAATCTGTCTGTTCCCATTTCTTCAGGGGAGAAACCTGGATGGTCCTAAAGTTATTTTGAGTGCCTAGCACAATGCCTGGCAAAAAAAAAAAAAAAAAAAAAAAAAAGCCATTCAAATATTTGCTGAATCAAAATTTCTGTATTAAAAATATCTATGAGCTGGAAAAACAAGAAGAATATTTTAAATATTAAGTTTTGATAGTGGTTGTTGTGGGAGGAAGACAAAATGATTAATGTGGATGCAGGCTCATACATTCAGAATGTTTATATACAGTTTGTGGAGATTTAACATTTATTCCTTTTATGCCATGATTAGATGAAATTCCCTTATTATATATCTTGATCTTTGACTGTTTCCATTGCTTACTTTGGAACTGGCTCTCAGGATCTAAGTTTAACATATGTAAACATGCCATATTTAAAAATTGTTTTGGAAGCCCTGATGTAATCTTTTAAAATTCAATTTGCTGAAGTAAAGTCTGCTTTCGGTAAAAAATTCTCCTTGGGAAATAGGATTGTCTTTGTGCAGTTGAGGCATAATTTAAACAAGGCTGTTATAGGATTCAAATTAAATTTGGAAAATTAGAGAACAGTCTGAACCTCTAATGCGATAGAAAAATAACCACCGAGTTTGGTGAGATCTTGTTCTCAGAAAATTCGATTCGATTTGATTTAATTCAACTCACTAAACATTTACTTTGTGCCAAACATTGTGCTAAATGCTAGAAATACAGCGATGGGGGAGGGTATAACTCAGTGGTAGAGTGCATGCTTAGTATGCACAAGGACCTGGGTTCAATCCCCAGGACCTCCCCTAAAAATAAATAAACCTAATTACCTCCCCCACAAAAAAAAAAAAAAACAAAGAAAAAATAGAAATACAGAGATGATTTAGATATAATTTATACCTTCCAGGAGTTCACAAACTGGTGGGGAGGGTAAATGATTCCTTTAGAATCTAACCTCCATGAGAACAGAACTTTGTTTTGTTCACTCTTGCATTTTCAGTGTCTAGAATAGTTATTGGCACATAATCGTAGTTTGCTCAGGGTGCTGTAACAAAATACCATAGACTAGGTGGCTTAAACAACAAATTGATTTCTCATAGTTCTGGAGGCTGGGAAGTCCAGAATCAAGGACCCTGCAGGCTCAGTGTCTGGTGCAGGCTCACACTCTGGTTTGCAGACAGCTGCCTTCTCACTGTGTGCCCACATGGCTTTTCCTTGATGTATGCTCATGGACAGAAAGAGGGGGCTCTTAGGTTTCTTCTTCTTCTTACAAAGCACTAATGTCATCATAGGGGCTCTACCCTTATGACATCATTTAAACCTAATTACCTCTCAAAGGCCCCCACATCCAAATACCATCACACAGGGAACTAGGATTTCAACATACAAATCTTCACAGGGGATACAAACATTCAATCCATAATGGTAGGTGCTCAGTTAATAACTTGAATAGGAAAGAATGGATCGATTATTATGCTGGAGAAGGATTCTGATTATCACGTACTTGTATGAAAAATGGTTACTAGGAGGAAAATTGAGCAAACCTTGTTACCATCTATAGAAGATCATAACAATTGCCACCCTTTTCAAATTCTAGATTATAACCTGGTATGTTTGGATGTGAACTTTGTATCATCCACCGTTGTCTCAGAGCTATCTTCCTGTGTAGGACAAAACCTAGCTTAATGATTTCTTTAAGAGAGCTAAGTCTCTGGAAAGCGTCTTAGAAGCATTGAATTCCCAGTTCTCTGTCTCACAAACAATAGGAAGAGTGTGCCTCTTGGAAGCTGGTTTACACAGCAAAAATGGTTTGGAAGCTCTAGATCAACAGCATTCTGGCACAGGCCACAGAGAATCAAGCCTGTCCCATAACTACATCATCCAGAACAGCTGGGTTTCTCTGTCAGGAGAGGGACCAGAAACAGAATTATAATATCTGGTCTCCTATCTGATGTGCCTGGACCCAGAAGGTGGTCAGTTAATCAACAAAGTCAGCTAAAAGTGAAAAATCCTAAAAAAGAGTATATGATAACTTACACAATATTTAAAGATACTTTAAAACATGCCATATGTATATTCATTATTCTGAGTTTTGATATGGGTCACGTTATTCTTTAAGTACTGTCCTGTTGACTGGAATACCTGTTTTTCTTTCTTACAGAAATTATGTCCATAATGCATCTTCCATGATTCCTGGTGTCAGTGTCTTTAAATTAGATCAGGAACCTCAATATGGATGGAAAGCATTTGGAGAACAAAATATTTCTATGCTTCTATGATTTTATGCAGTTATAAACTTCCTAATTCCTCACTAATTTGCCTCTATTGAATCCTTTCAGAACAATAAATTCTTTTGAGATTAGTATTGCATTGATTTTTCCCAGGATTTATTATTTATGAAATTGCAATAACAAGTACAATTTTCACAACGATTCAGAACAAACACAACTGATTCTTGATAAGAACACAACTCCATGGTTGGGAGCAGAAATGCACACTGCTGAGTAGCCAGTTAGCTGTGAGTGGAAAAAGAGTTTGGAGATTTAGCACAAGCTTTGCCTTGAGTGACCTGTAAAACTGTGTTATTAGTGGTGACCTACACTGTGACAATGAGAAACAGCAATACAGCTTTCACTGGGCAAAGATGAGTAGCTCAGCTCATACTTTTAATGTAATGTTAAAGTTGTTTTGAGAAAATGTAAAATACAGCTTTTACTTAAGCTGGCTTGATGACTCAAGAGGGATTAGTTTATTTGTGCTGGGAGAAATAAAAGTGTATAATAAGTACTTGATCTGGAGTCAGAAAACCCAGATCCAAGCCTCAGCTCCAGTTCATCTACTCACTAGCTGGGTGAGCTTGGACTTCACCTGAACCATCTCAGTGTATCCACCTGAATGTCTGAAAGTTGTACCCAGAATCAAAACTCAGCCCATAGGGGTCCACTGTCCTGATGCCACTGCACGTATTTGTGTGTGTTATATGTGTGTGTGTGTGTGTGTGTGTGTGTGTGTGTGTGTGTCTGGGAGGGAGTGAGAGGGAGAAAAAGTGAAAGAGAGAGAGAGAACATGAACCTTCTATCCTTTCCTGCTTGAGTCCCTAGATTCTGAGTCCAGTCCAGTGTGAATGAATCTCTTTTTCATTGGTTACAAGCTTGAGCCTAGTTATAGATAATGCTAGGAAGACAACTGCTTAGCATTTTTAGCTTTGGTAGCAAGCTCTTCAGATAGGAATGCACCAAACACAGAAAGAGTTTAGATTCTGAACTGCTGAAGTGAATGTCAAATATCTGCCTCAGTACCAAAGAGCCATATGAAGGCCACCGTGAAATGCAGGAATGCTGAAAAGATATGGGCCCAAGTGAATATAAAGTGTCCAAAAAGGAGCATCAAGAAGGTTGCTGTCCTCGTTTTTTTATATATTTTAAAAACTTTATTTATTTATGTATTTATTTTACAATATCATATTTTTAAAATTGAAGTATAGTTGATGTACAATATTATATGTTACAGGTATACAATATAGTGATTCACAATTTTTGAAGGTTATACTCCATTTATAGTTATTATAAAATATTGACTCTATTCCCCATATTGTACAGTACATCCTTGTAGCTTATTTTATACCTGGTAGTTTGTACCTTTTAATCCTCCATCTCCATCTTGCCCCTCGCCTTCTGTCTCCCCATTGGTAACCACTATTTCTTTCTCTACATCTTGAGTCTGTTTCTTTTCTGTTATATTCACTATTTTCTTGTATTTTTTTAGATTCCACATGTAAGTGATATCTTACAGCATTTGTCTTTCTCTGTCAGACTTACTTCACTTAGTATAATTCCCTCCAAGTCCATCTATGCTGTACACCAGAAACTGATACAGCATTTTAAATCAACTGTACTTCAGTTAAAAAGCAAACAAATAAACAAGCAACCCATTTAAAATATGGGCGGAAGAACTGAACAGACATTTTTCCAAAAGAGGAAATGCAGATGGCCAACAGGAACATGAAAAGCTGCTTAGTATCACCAGTATCGGGGAATGCCGAATCAAAATCACAGTGAGACACCATCTCACACCTGCCAGAATGGCCATCATCAAAAAGAACACAAATAACAAATGTTGAGGGGTGAGTGTATAGCTCAAATGGCAGAGTGCATGCTTTGCATGCATGAAGTCATGGGTTCAGTCCCCAGTATCACCTGTAAAAATAAGTAAACCTGAATACCCTTCCACCAAAATAAAAAAAATAATTAAATAATATAACAATAAACAAATGTTGGCAAGGTTGTGGAGAAAAGGGAACCCTTGTGCACTGTTGGTGGGAATGTAAACTGAAGCAGCCACTATGGAAAACAATATGGAGGTTTCTCAAAAACCTAAAAATAGAACCAACATATGGCCTAGCAGTTCCACTCCTGGGCATATATACAAGAAAAACAAAAACATTAATTCAAAGAAAAACATACACCCTGCTATTAACAGCAGCATTATTTATAATTGCCAAGATATGGAAGCATCCTAAGTGCACAACAATAGATGAATGGATAAAGAAGATGTAGCATATATATATATATATATATGCAATGGAATACAACTCACCCATAAAAAAGAAGGATATTTTGTCATTTGTGGCCCTTTGTTCACTTTTTTTTTTTTTGCACCTCAAACACAAGAATTTTATAACTGGCACAAATATTTCTATTGCATCAAAAACAACAAAGTACCTAGAAATAAACTTAACCAAGGAGATTACCTATACTCTGAAAACTGTAAAACATTGATGAAGGACATTGAAGATGATCCAAAGAAATGGAAAGATACCCTGTGCTCTTGGATTGGAAGAATCAACATTACCAAAATGGCCATACTACACAAAGCAATCTACAGATCCAATGCAACCCCTGTCAAAATACTCACGACATTTTTCACAGAACTAGAACAAACAATTCCAAAATTTATATGGAACCATAAAAGACCCTGAATTGCCAAAGCGATCTTTTGTAGGTCCCCCCCCCTTCTTCTTTTCTTCTCTTTTCTCGTGGTTTGGTGACTAGAGAAGTTCCTTTAACATTTGTTGTAAAGCTGGTTTGGTGGTGCTGAATTCTTTTAGCTTTTGTTTATCTGTGAAGCTTTTGGTTTCACCATCAAATCTGAATGAGAGCCTTGCTGGATAGAATATTCTTGGTTGTAAATTTTTCCCTTTCATCACTTTAAATATACCTTGCCACTCCCTTCTGGCCTGTAGAGTTTCTGCTGAAAAATCAACTGATAACCTTATGGGAGTTCCCTTGTATTTTATTTGCTGCTTTTCTCTTGCTGATTTTAATATTTTCTCCTTATCTTTAATTTTTGATAATTTGATTACTATATGCCTCTTTGGGTTAATCCTGTGTGGAAATTTTTGCTCTTCCTGGACTTGGGTGACTGTTTCCTTTCCCAAGTTAGGAAAGTTTTTGGTTATTATCTTTCCAAAAATTTTCTCATGTCATTTCTCTCTCTCTTCTCTTTCTGGGATGCCTATAATGCAAATATTAGTGCACTTCATGTTGTCCCAGAGTTCTTTTAAACTATTCTCATTCCTTTTCATTCTTTTTTCTTTTTTTCTGTTCTGCAGTAGTGATTTCCAGTAATCTATTGATTACTTGATTCTTCTGCCTCATTTAGTCTATTCTTGGTTCCTTCTAGTGCATTATTCATTTCAGTAATTTTATTCTTCAACTCTGCATATTCTTTATATTTTCCAATCCTTTGCTAAAAACTTCACTTTGTGCATCTACACTCCTCTTGAGTTCTCTGAACATCTTCACTATCAGTACTCTAAACTCTTTCTCGGATAAATTGCCTATCTCCTCATCACTTATTTCTTCTTCTGGGATTTTAACGTGTGCCTTGGCCTGGAAGATATTCCTCTGCCACCTCATATTGTCTATCTTTCTATTTGTATTTTTAGGTAGGTTAGTTACTTACTCAACCTTGGTGAGGTGGCCCTCTGGGAGACGTCCTATGCGTCCCAGCAGTATACTCCTTTCTTGTCACCCAAGGACCAGGGTCCAGCCAGTCCCAGTGTAGAGTCTGGCCTGTGTTTGTGGATTCCTTCTATAGGCTTTGGGATTGTTGTTTTCTTATTTCTGGTATCTGCCCTGTGGTGGATGAGGCTGGACTAGAGGCTTATGTAGGATTCCTAGCAGGAGGAGTTGGTGCCTGCCTACTGCTGGGTGAAGCTTGATCCTGGACCTGTGGTGTGTCTAACTGTGCCTAGAGGCTTTATGGTTCAGGACATCTGCTGATGGGTGGGGCTGTGTTCCCACCTAGTATGTTGTTTGGCCTGAGGCTTCTCATCCCTTAAGCCTACAGGCTATTGGGTGGGGCTAGGTCGTGGTGCTAATGATCCAATCAAGATGTCAGTCTCCAGAAAAGCTCATTGTAGATGAACACTACTGGAATATTTGCCACCATCTTTTATGTCCCCTAGGTGAGCCACAGCTGTCCCCTACCTTTGGAGACCTTCCAAAACCAGCAGGTAGATCTGGCTGGTTCCCATGAAATCACTGCCCCTGCCCTTGGACCTGACACATGCAGGATTCTATGTATGTTTCCCACAAGAATGAAGTTTCTGTTTTCCCCAGTCCTCCCAGTCCTGTGGGGGCTCCTGGAATTAAGTCCTACTGGCCTTTAAAACCAGATGTCCTGAGGTCTCCTCCTCCCAATGCCAGAACCCCAGGCTGGGGAGCCTGATGTAGGGCTCAGAACTCTCACCCCTGTGGGAGGGCCTTTGTAACTTAATTATTCAGCTTGTGGGTCGCCCACCCCAGGGGTAATGGGGCCCGATTATATTGAGAGCATGCCCCTCCTACCATCCCACTGTGGTTCCCTCTTTATGTTTCCAGTTGAAGAAGATCTTTTTTGCTCGGTTCCAGTCTTTTTTTTTTTTTTTTTTCCAGTGGCTGTTTAGCAGTCAATTGTGGTTTTGTTATAGTTGCGAGGAGAGGTGAGCTTGTGGTTCTACTACTCCGCCATCTTGACTGGAGCCACTGTCCTCATTTTGGAAGGACACAAGCCACTGAACCCTCCAAAGCTTGAGGGAATTCTATCAAGATGATAGCTGGGAATTGTAGTTTTACAGTTGTTCTCAAGGTAAAGATTTGAGTTGAGATTAGTGTCCAGGCCTTAATTAGCACTTTTTAAGGGTGATGAATGAGCATTTCTCTCTGCCTGCTGGAAAGGAAATAGGAATAGGATGTATCCCTAATGGGATAATGGGGCAGTGCTACAGTGCTTTAGTTTCCCAATTTTGGTAGGATTTAGGCAGCTGTGATTAACCTGACAAATCAAGGAGTGGATGGTTTGACCGGATCCAAACAGCTGAGCCAACCTGGCACTCCTCCATCCTGCATCCTTGAGGGCCTCATCTGACAATGACTTGGCTCCACTCTTGGTGGGGATTCTCTGTCAGGCTTCCAAGGCGAGGTCCCAGTGATGCTTGATGCTGAAGTCAGGGCCAAGATTCTCCTGGCTGTGGTCCTATATGTGCCCATGGAGGCTGTTTCTAATCCTGATTTGGAACAGATTGCAGTGGGGAAGATCTCATACAGAGATAACCAGCCAGCAGTTATGCCACCCGAAGTGGCCTTTGGATTGTCAGCCATTTATATACATAGCAAATATTTGCTGAACACCCAGTGTTCAAAATGCAGGGTTAGTCCTGTGGGCGTTAGAGAGAGAAGAGGAACACACTGCTCTGGCCTAAGGAAGGTGAAAGGAAAGGACTAACACATTGTGTGGAACCCTGATGGGAAGGAACTCTTTTATATACTAGTGTAACAGAAAATCATTTCTGTTTGCATCTTGGGCTGCCATGGACTGTGAAAATTGTTTCCTCCTTGGGGAGCTGGTGATGTCTGAGTGAGCTGATGAGCACTGGACCTGCTTGGCATTGGCTTTCGAGGGTACTTAAGGCTCCCAAACCTCAGCTCAGCCTTCTGGAATTAGCTGCAGCCAAATGCCTAATCTCTGGGTGTGAATGCCAGATCCACTTAGGACAGCCTGGTTGGAGGGTGGGAAGGGTCTTTTGGTTGCCAGTTTAAGGTTAAAATAATACTCTTTTTGTTTCAACTTCTGCCAGCTTGACTACTTTGTGGCTTATTTTGCCTTGTTTGAGCACATAGAGAAATGAGCTCAGGTGGTCAAAAGAATTCTAATGAAGTCAAGTTTCTACTTCAATTGCTTTGGATCTGAGATTCTCCCCTGAAGAGAGGAACTGTTTTCCCTGGGTCCTGCCAACTCTTTTAGTGTAAAAACAAGAAAGCTCATTCCCTGGCTTTCAACTTTGGAAAACAAAAGCTTTGATGCCATCAAGACTGATTGTAGTCACAGGCCTTAGGATGGGGAAGAGATCCCTCAAGAGGGAAAATTCTTGAGCAAAAATTTGGGGGGCTTTTATGAACAAGGTCCAGGTACTTCATGAGGCAGAGTATGAGGATGGAGTGCTGTGTGTGATGAAAGTCCTAGCTTCTCCCACATGATGATGTTTACAACTACCAGTTAATGCTACTCTAGTGCTTCTCTATCGAGCCCAGTTCTAAGTGTGTCCATATGTTTGAAACCTATGATAGATTCTATGAGATCAATTCTGTTATCATCCCTCTCATAGTCAGATGAAGAGACTGAGTTTCAGAGGTAAGCACTTACTCGCTCAAGGTTCATGCCGGTAAGTATATGAACTGGGCATTAAGCCCAGGGCGTGTGCCTTTACCCATTGTGCCAGACTGGGTCTGGAGGATAGTTTTTCTTGGGAATAAAGGAGACATGATTAGACAGTGAATCTCTGTTGCTGTGGGCCAGGAGTTCAGTTCTGTCATGACTCAGGAGTCTCACCTTTTGGTTCCTTTGTACAGAGATCAGCTGCCCTATGTAGTGAGAGAAGAAATGGATGTAAAAGGAACAAGATCCAGTATGTCCTCCTCTTCCTTCCTATTCTGGTCTTTCTCAAATTAGTCTCTAAGATCCTTGAGGTCAGGGATGATGTCTTATTCAGTTTTGCAACCCTTTATTAGCCAGTGCAATGCCTTGGCACACAGTGTGTCATGGGAATGACTGAAACTCCCTAGTTCTGCCTATTGTGGACAGTGAGCCCCTGAGCTGCTATAGGAGTATTTGATGGAAATACCTTTATTCATAGATGTGTTCACAAATCTCTAGCACTTTGAGCATCACTGATGACATTGATATTTCATGCTAATGATTTGGTAGAAATTGTAGTTCTTGCAAAGAAGAAAAGGATGTTTGCTTACTTTCTTTAAGTCCCTGGTCTGGTGATTCTGTGCTTAGGCTGAAGATTCCCAGAACTGTCCTGAACATCCTGTATTGTAGTGAGAGCTGAGATCTGTGATGGGGATGCTGTATTCAAATATAGCAGCAGAGCACACTTTGGTAAATGAGCTCTTCCCTTCATCTTTCCTAATGGGATGCCAGTTTTATGGGGAAAGGGACAGTTATGTATCCAGCTAAAATTATCACCTTTCTGAACAACTAGAGCTGGTCATTTTTCATAGTACCAGCCAATGAAATTTAAATTAGGTTTCATGGCAAGCTTTTCAGTTTCTGATATAAGTACTCTCTCTTCTTCCTTACTTTGTTATTCTTTCTGCCTGGAATAATGACATGAGGCTGAGGATGCAGCATCCATCTTTTTACAATGAAGCAATAAGCAGGCAGACTGTATCCAACATACAAGGGATGGCAGAGCAGGAAGCAAACGTCTGGGTCATTGACAGCATACTTGAAAAGCTGCAGCAGCCCTGGACTGCTTCAATTTAAATTTCTTATTATGTGAAAAAATAAGCCTCATGGTCAAGGCTTCTATAAATCAAGTTTTTTGTTACTTTTAGATGAATGTAATCCTTATTGATCGAGGTGGCATCTTCAGACCTTGGAATTAGCAAAGTGTTGAAGATTGAAGTAGCAGCTAAAAATAATCATTGCTCAATGCATGGAATTAACCGGCCCAAGCAGCACATTTAAGGGGTCTGTTGTAAACATGCTTTTAAAATGAGAGAATAGCATGTTTCCAAATGATTTCTTCAGGAAGGCTTTAATGTAAAGCTCAAGTAACATACATTAACTTTTTGAGAATTGTAACATGGGATATAGCTGTCCCATAGTTGACTGATAAAGGATTCTTAATCTAGAGAGTAAAAAATTTGTGAATTCACCGTTGTTAAGGAGAGAGTGGACTTTTGTTCTAAATACTGGTTATACAGACAAATATATCCATCAGTGGACAGGGGTGATTCATCCAGTTCCCTTGACTGTGGACCTGGGACTAGGGTCAGCATCACCTGGAAAGTTGTAAAAACTCAAATTCCTGGGTCCTATTACAGACCTACTGGTTTGGAAATGCTGGGGAGATGGGAGGGTGTCCAGCAATCTGTGTTTTAATAAGCCCACTAGGTGATTCTGATGTAAGCTAAAGATTGAGAATCACTGCCTTAGATTAATTTTCATACTTTAGATTAATTTCCATACATTAGGCTAACTAGGACTGCCCCCCCCCCCGCCCCTGCTCTCCACCCCATTCTAGGGTCATTAACATCTTTCTGATTTGTGACTTGGTCTCCTGGTGACCATCTCCAGAGGGACTATCCTGTGATGGTAAATTAAGAACTTGGCTTTCTGCTTTCTAAATCAATGTCATGTAAGATGTAGTTCCTCTCTCCTAGGAGCCCTAAGCAAGCCTCTAATATCATGTTTCTAAATCTGACTTAATCTGTCTTACTGAGAGGAGACTCAGTCTGAAGCAACTGACCTCTTTTTATTCATCTTTACCATGACAAGAGCACTCCAAGTTATACTACACTTTATTTTTTTAATTTAAAATGACTTCTTGAAGCTGAAAAAAGGGATTTGCCACTATTAATATGGAATGTGAACAAGTAGCTAATTGACTATTGGCTCTAAGTAAATGAGAGGAAAAGCATACCAAATAGGTCTTTCTGGCTAGCAAAGATGATTTTCTGGTTTAAACACTTTACAAAAGGTTAGCTCTACAATTAAATTCAACACACACTCAAAAGGTAAATAATATATGGGGAGCTTTGTTTGTATATTTACTTATACTTGAAACTATCAAAATTAATGACCTATTTCTTCCTTCATAAAAAGTCCTTAAAATGAAATGTCCTTTAAAATAAGTTTGATTTGATTTCTTCTGGACACAAATGTCTTAAATCTTCCCTTCCTATGACAATAGTATAATTCTTTGTCCCAGAAGATGAAAGCAGGTACATGCAAGAGAGGAATTTGATGCTAGTACAGCTTCTGTTAGGAAAGAGTAAGTGTCTGAGTGAGGCAGATGGTCAGTAGGAATTTGTCAGCCTTTTGACTAAAGATATTTGGCTTTTAGGAATAAAATTAATTTTTGATCTTACCATAGGGATTTTTTTTTCCAGTTATGTTTGTGAGGATTTGTGGGTGTTGTGATGTGTGTGAAAGTAATATGACCCAGCTGAAAATACAGAGTAGTGAGTACTAATGAAATATATGAGTCTTTATTATAACAATCTTTTATAACAATGTATTTAAAAGAGCACAAGTCCACTTGGATTCTTTAACTGTGGCATAGCTACAAATATCTTAGTAAACTTTCATTTTACTCTATTTCCTGGACTCTGGAATACTGTTGTTTTATTGAAGATTCAAAGCGTGTATGTCAAAGACTGCATTAGTGTATGTCATAAATGATAGACTGACATTCAGTAGGGCCATGGGTTCCCGCACTGTTCTCATCATTAAATATTTCAACGATCACTCCTAAGAAAGCACAACCCTGAACAGTGTGTAGCAGGGAAAGCATGGCTACAACAGTAAGTGAGGGTGATTGCTCCAGCTTGCCTGGAATCTGGAAATATTTTCACTATTGGACACGCCCAGGTAGGGCACAACATTTTGAAAGTATGCTGGGAGTCCAGATAATGGAAAATGGTGTTTGGAGTAGAGAGAAGAGGAAAACATTAAGTGGGGAAAATGGGTAGAGGTAGACTAAAGATTTAATTTAAAAAATACTAGAGAAGAGTGAAAGGAAGCAGGGATATTCGGGGTATCAAAATAATCCCTGATGGGCATCTCCAGTTCAGATTTTACCCCTCTCCTGGGCCAGATGTACCACCCGCATATATTCCTATTCCCAGGTGTCTTCCTTCATTGCTATGCCTCCTGTTTTGTAGAGACCTTCTCTTCGTTGGTAATCTAAGGTTTTAAATCTAATAATCAAACTACCCAGCTATCAAAGAGTGTATGCCACAGGACCTGGTTCCAACTAGGTTGACTTTGATGTTCAGGCGTAAAGGTACTTCTGAATTTACCTTCTTTTGACCTTAAGAAAATAAATACACAGAGAAGAAAAGCCTGGGGCAGTGATTTACTTGACCTCTGTAGACTTGTGGACAGAACAGACACATTAATTGGCTTGCTGACCAAGGCAGCTCTACTTAAGACATCAGCCCCACAACTGCTCTCTGAGCTGGGCTGACCTCTGCTGGTCGTTCTTCCTCTGCCACCTCTCATGACTTAGAAACATAAAATAGCCTAACCTCTTAACTTGCCAGTGTTCAGTGAAAATACCACAATGCCCTTTTTATCTTATATAAAGATCAGTTTTCTGAGTGAAAAATTTAGATTCACAATACCAAATTTGTAATCCCTTGGTTTTCAAACTATAATGTGCAAGGCTTCTCAGGGACCACAGTAGGGAGTTAGGGGAGCCCCAATTTGGAGAGAGGGTTTGCCACTTTTCCTTTTGAAGTCCTCCAGGTGATTCTGATGCAAGTTGAAGTTTGCGAGCCACTGCTCAAACCCCCCTTTTCCATGCCTTGATTATGTGATTATGATTGAATCTCTTAGATGCCACATGTTCTTTGGGCCACTTAACTCTCACTGAGCCTTCTTCCTTCAGGCTGCAGGTTCTCATGGTGATTCTTTGCTGCACCACATTGACTTAGATGGAAATCTAAACACTCCTTCTAAGAATCCACTCACACAAAAAGCTCTTATGACCGTGCAGACTTGCCTGAAGAGAAGTAGAAGAGTGGTGAGGAGGTATTTATATTATATACCCCACAAGAAGCAAGCTAACAATGGCCTGTTAGAAATTCCTGGTCTCTCTTTTCAGCTGTGTGGTCCTTGGGGCTGTTCTTCTGACCCTTGCACCCTACAGCACTCAGCTTCTTCCCCTCTTATTAGCTCCTTTGGATCTTCAGAATATCGTCTTTCTTTTGTGTTGATCTCTCATCAGCTCCCACTTCCCAACTTGCATTCACAAACCCATGAAGGCATTGGTAGAACAGAAAAGCTGCCCTTTAATTGGATTTTCCCTGTCAGACAGCAGTTATAAATCTCACATTTTATTTTTTCCTGTTGTTTTTTTTGCTGCATAACCTGAAGCCAAATGGACTGAGGCGGATTCAGTTCTCACTGTCAGAGGGAGTGTGAAACGTCTTCAGGGTGGCTCTGCTCACTGTTTTGACTTGTCACTTGATCCCATATACTAACTGGATCAAGATAATGCCAAATAAATGACTGAAAAAATGAAAATTTCTATCAGCTGGTTGCTTTGCATAATAGCAAGCCACCAATTTGACTTTTTCTTTTGTTTTTCTTTTTCTTATAGAACTGAGTTTTGGGGTTAAGGGATGGTGTCATGCAGATATAGCCATTGTCAACCTTCAGAATGATGAGCTGGATCTGCTTCATTTCCAGGTGGTGATAAGAGAAACAGGGTACTTCAAAATTAGCAAAGATGTGAAAAATTCTTTAAGGAAATAGATCCTCCAAATGCCAAAGGACAACTTGAAATTTGTATTAGGCTTCTCTAGAAATAAGAACTGCTAATGAATAAATCAGCATGGTAGTGATTTTGAATGTGTCCAAGATGAGGAAGTTTTTACTTTACTTGATGGGGAAATAAAGACAGTGAATAGATTATTCAGTGGACTGCTGATGTGGCTTCACATCCATTCTGGCAGGTGCACTGTGCTCAAATATACATGATAATAGTTTAAATGTAAATAAGGTTAATGAATTTTAATATTCCTCTGAATCGTGTATTCATACTTCCATTTGCATAGTGACTTATTTCTCAAATCCTTTTGTAAATATTGTAATGAAATAAACATAAGAGCCGAGCACAAAGGGGTGCATACAATTAGCTCAGCACACAGTCCTCCACCAAAGCAAATTGGAATCATATCACAGGATCGCAGACATCAGGAATGGATGCGTCGCATAAGTAAACCAGATGATCCTTCTTTTCTAGTGGGGAATTATTCTGTTCGGGAATTTTTCAATAAAGTAGCTTGGTTTAACTTTCTATGCCTCAAGTGACAAGGTTTCTGAACTTGGCTTCAGTGGAACATTTACTGTGCTTCCCTCTGAAGTGATTGTGGTCCCAGGGATGTGGTGTGAGGGATGAAGAAGAACAGAGGTGCCTGCCCAAGCCACCTTGGGCATAAACACTGTCAGAGGCGGAGGGCAGCCTCTTGTCCCTGGGAGCACTTGGGCCCCAAAGTTAATCTGGGAAGCATTGCGGCACGGAGCAAGCCTCACTCCTTTCTTTCTTCTTCTTCTATTTTTTTTTTTTAATTGAAGGATTGTCGGTTTACAATGTTGTGTTAGTTTCTGGTGTACAGCATAGTGGTTCAGTTATACATATATATATTCCTTTTCAGGTTCTTTTTCAGTATAGGCTATTGACAAAGTATTGAATATAGTTCCCTGTGCTATACAGCAGGACCTTGTTGTTTATCTATTTTATATATAGTAGTTAGTATCTGCAAATCCAGAACTCTCACTTTATCCCTCCACTGCCCCCCACTTTCCCTCTGGTAACCATGTTTGTTTTCTATAAGACTCATTTTCCTTAGCACAGCTTTCACTTTTTCTATTACCAATTTTGAGAAATAATTTTTAAAAAAGGTTACCCTTCCCCGTCACCACTGTTGTCTTGGCAAAGATAAGCCGCATTGATCTTAACTCTTGGTGATTAAGAATGCTATTTAAGTTTAAGGCGGCTAATGATAATTTTATCTTTCAGCCTTTTCTTTAACCCCAAGCCATTATATACAGTGACAATATTTAAAATTTCAGCTCTATGCTGAATGCACTATATTCTTTCTTGCCTCAATATCTGTACCTATGCTACTGCAGGAAAGCACTGTGGATGCTGGGATCACGGTGACAGCCCAGATGCTGGAATCAGGACACCCACATTCAACTCCTGTGTGAACCAGGAATATTAATAGTAGCTACATCACAGGTTTGTTGAGTAGGTTAAGTGAGTTACTACATGTAAAGTGCTTGGAAGCCTGCCTGGCATTGCTAAGTGCTTAGAAGCATTAGCTCTCAGTTTCTCTGCTTAAAATGCCTTTCTCCTCGTCTATAAACCTCTTTTGGGTTTATAGACTTGGGGTCAAACATTGCTAGCCCAATTCCAGTTCCAGCTTTCTAGTTCAAGTTAGAGTTAGTTGTTTGTTCCTCTTGTTTCCTTTAAACATTTCACATTTTTTTTATTGCATAGTATTTGTCAAGGTGTATTAAATTTAGTCCCCCAATATTTCTTCTGTTCCCAAACTGTAAATTCCTTGAGGGATGGACTGTATTTTACTCATCTGTTTATCATCCCTCAGTATCCAGAACAAGCCTTGGATATAGGAGGTGCTTGATATTTATTTATCGGATTGAACATGAACAATGTATAAGCATTCACTTTTTTGGGAATGAGTCTGACTGAGCACTTACTATACCCCAGTATTGCTCTGGATGCATGTGTGGATAAGAGAGTGTTTATTTCTCTCTGTTCACTGCAAGAATGAGTCATTTGTGAATGTAATTGTGCTTTAATAAAATGGGCAAGACCAGGGGGATGGAGCCGGAGGGGCCTGGAATTCTGCTTTTTATTACTGAAGTCCACATTTGTGAAATCTCTGGCTGCTCATTTGTATTTGAATAGCCTTTGTGTATTTGGGGAAATTTCCACATTTTTAATCTCAGTATCCTTTGCTCTTAGAATAAGTGTGGGATGCTGGGCTTCCAGTGAGACAAGCCTGTGTGAGGCTTTGGTCTGAAAGAGCAAGAGGAAGCGGGGCTATGCTAACTACCCTTCTCTGGTGTGCAGGGCTGTGGAGGTGGATGGGTTTCAAGTGTGGCATAGGTGGTAAGAAGTAGTGTTTGTACTGGAGGTGGTGGCAGGGACAGTAAAGGCATGTCCTCCTTAGGCTAGTTCTGTGGCATCATTTGGGGCATTTTCCTGGAATCCAAGCCTCTAGTCTGTCTCTCTATGATTTTGTAAGTTATGTAATATCCTTTAATAAATCTCCTTTCTCTTTAAATTAGCCAGAGGAGATTCTGTTGTTTTCCACTAGAAACCCTGATTAATAGAGCTGTTATGAAAGTAACTCCTCTTGTCCAGCATTTTCGCAGGGTGGTGGTGATAATAATAATGTGGTTTGTTTGGAGCCATGGATTTAAAACCAGAGCAAAAAAGTCAGTAGGTCCCTCCAGATGTCATGTGACAACGATTTGTTATGGAAGGAATGTGAAAACCATATAGTACAGTTATTTTCGGTGGAGTCTTTGAAAAAATCAGTTTTGTTATTTATAAAGGGCTGGACCATATAGTCTGAAAAACGCCTCCATGTTTGACCAATTAACATACTCTTTTTTCTTTTTTCCAGCCGTCATTGGAGGTTACAGAGCAGGCATGTGAGTTAGTGCTTTCCTTTGATGGCTGCCTAGACCTTTGAAAACAAATAGGTTGCAATCAGCAGAGGGAGCTAGAATCAGGAGACTGGAAGGCTGAAATGAAATGAAGCGAGAGTTTCCAGGGGGAAAATTACCCAACATAAAAAGAAGGTCAGGAAGAGTTCAGTTAGGATTTTCTGAAGAAGAAAAAGATTGGGAGAAAGTAAAGACATCAGAAAATTTTTGGAAGAGTAATAATAACAGATTAAAAAGTAGGGAAGAATTGACAGATACGATAAACAGCTGTCACTACTTCAACTGATAAGGCTGGTTAATTGCCTGTGTAATCCTAGTATATAATTTCCCACCTAGTATACTTCACTCCTGAGAATCATAAGTGAATTGCACATATTACTTTTGTTAGACTGCTGAGGACGTGAATACAAGCAATGGTTTTGACTTAGAAGAAACAACATGGTGAAAACTAGACTTTGTGTATGTAAGAAAGGGTCTTTCTTGTTTACAGGTTGGAGGCTTTTTGAGCTGGCATTGAAGACAGAGGTGGTCTCCTCTTTCTCTTCATTACATAGATGCAAAGCTAAGGCCCAGGCAGCTGAACTGATTGGCCCCGAGACAGGCTTCCTTAAATGGTATGTGTTGTGACATAAACATTAGGAAATGTAATATTAGACTCCTTGCTTTATAACAGCTAAACAACCATCACATAAAAGTCCCCAGGTCTAAAATATCCTCCTCCTTAAGTGCATGTTCAAATCCCCTTTTATTTACTCAATTCTTGACCACTTGGAATATGGCAGTGATCTCCACGCATATTCTGATCCATGAGAAACAGAGGCAAAGCCTAAACAAATTGCTGGTATGTATTCTTTATCTCCCTCTTTTGCTTTTGTCCTTCATTCCTTGTTACTTGACAGATGTCAAATGCAAAGAATGGCAGGGTGATTGCAAAAGGCTTTTTCACTCTTTTAAAGCTTGTGCACTCAGATATTTCTTCAAAATATTCTAGTCTGCAAACACTAGCAAAGGAAAGCTTCCTTTCCCTTGCATTTCAAACATGCAGATTTTTTTTTTTTTCAGTCTACACTAGAGGACTTTTTTTCCCTATGTCTTTGGATTTTTAAGGATTTGATACATTCTAGGGGGAAAACAGGTTTGTCAGATTCAGGCATTCGGCTGAGACTTTGAGCCAGTGAGGAAAGCCTGTCTAATACCTCCTGTTAGCAGTTCCTGTATTGCTGCAATCTATAGGGCTAGAATTTCATTTCATTGTATTCTCGGTGCTAGCATTACTGTGCTATAATCCTGTTACTGTCATTTGCCTTTCATTTCCTTCTGTGGTTTACTTGGATTATGCTAGTGATTCTTTGCAAATCTTAAAGGAATATGAAGAATTATTTTTAAAAAGAAAAGCATTTTCCTTGGTCATTGCTCAAGCTTTTTCCTGGCTTAGACTCTGATTTTGTCTATGGAAACCAAAGCTTATTTACTGGTGTAATAAATGAAAACTGTTGTCACATTTCTGTACTTTTTTATTTGGGTTTCTTTTACGACTTTAAAAAAACTGGAAAATGTTTTCTTGGGTGCTGTAGCAATAGAATAATCTTAAAAACACTTAGGATGTCATTATTTAGAACAATATTTAAGGAAACAAGTCTGCTATAAATGTGGGTAGAATAAAAGGGACACTGCTCTTATGTGTTAGAAGTATACTAATATAAAATCAACTGTCTACCTCCAGTGATCCCTCAAAGATACAATCTGTACAAGAAAGAGTCAGTTTGATTTAGACTCTCTAAGGCTTGTTTAATTCATCCTCTATATTTCTACCAGCCATTTTTAAAAGTGAACCTTTTGGTCATTCCATGATGTTGTTTTCTGAACATTAAATTTTCCCCATTTTAAGCCATCAGAGTCCTTTGCTATCTTCTTAAACTCTCTGAAGAATATTTATATAACACATTGTGAGTTTTGCATCATTTTATCAGATAGCCAATAGCAATTGATCTTTGTTCTTTAAGGATTTGACATTTGCAGTTTGAAGTGATTTTCTCTTGGATCTCAAGATTTATAATATGTACTTTATTGTAATTTTGAAAAGGTGT
Source organism: Camelus dromedarius (assembly GCF_036321535.1). Classification (NCBI taxonomy): domain Eukaryota; kingdom Metazoa; phylum Chordata; class Mammalia; order Artiodactyla; family Camelidae; genus Camelus; species Camelus dromedarius. The sequence goes on along the minus strand of NC_087439.1, from coordinate 30,817,484 downwards.
GAATTGAGGTTGGATAAGGCTTAGGAGGTGACAGCCCAACATTTGCTTTCCAGCGAGTCTAGACAGCTGACAAACTCCTGAATTTTAATATAGTTTTAAAGCTTTGTTGTAGTCGGCTGATTTTCTTACACAATAGCTGTGTGTGTGTGTGTGTGTGTGTGTGTGTGTGAATATGGTCTTTGAGTGAGAGGGTAAAACTTGAGTGATGTGAAGATCTGCCTAAGAAATGTGTGACTCCATGAAACATGATTTGGAAGAGAATTAGAAAGCATCAAAAAACAATTCGGATTAAAAATTTGGGAATTTATGAATATCTGGGAGCATCTACTTGTGAGTGTCAAAGGGCTACTTTACATGCATTTTAAATAAATCTAGGAATTGTACCAGAAAAGAGAAAAAAATGTGTTACTTTCCTGCCAACATAATCCTTTGTGACTTACCCGAAACATCCAGCTTCATGTTAAATTATTTATTTGTCTTTGTGGGCTTGTTCATCTGTTCATGTTGGATATAGTCGATGTTATAAAACTCAAAACATTGTTAATAGTATTTTCTTTGAAACATAAACTTCATATCACACCATGCTTTATTTATAAAGAAATTTCAGTTTGGGTGTGCAGGTAGAAATAGCCAAGTCACTTTATTCAGAAGGATGAATAATATATTTTTTCCATAATTTTACACTTTACTCTTGAGAAATCCTTAGATTCATATATACTAGTCAGGTTATAATACACATGATGTGCTTCACAGATTTGTTGGCTACCCAGAAAGAGGAGACCCCTCTAAAGACAGATGCCTATCAGGTTCGGCTGCAAAAGAATGAGAAATGTCATGGGCCCTCTCTGGTCTGAAGAATGATTTCTAAGGCATCATGTTGGCCTGCCCCAATTCCAGCACAAGCGTGAATCTAAAATTTAAGAGAGAAGAGGGCTTGACACTACAAAATGCTGACTCAGTTGGTCTGGCAAAAAATCTATTACCCCACAGATAATTTCTACTATAACATAGATGTAGAAAATCCCTACTGTGAAATTCTATCCTTAGCACATGGGCTTCACAGGATAACAGCTCATCAGAAGTAGGGGTTGTGGTCAGCTTAGTACCTTGGTGGCTTGATCTTAAATTAACTAGATATATAGGTCAGCCAGAAGTTGGCTGGCTAGCTCACAAGCACGTGTAGAGTATTTACTGCTGGGAGGATATAATAAATGAAAGATGGAGGAAAGCAATTTTTGTAGATTTTTTTTAAAGAAAGGAAGCTTAGGCAAAATCTTGAAAGATTCACTTTTCTTTCTTTCTCCCTTTCTCCCTTTCTTTCTCTCTTTCTTTCTCTTTCTTTCTTTCTTTCTTTCTTTCCTTCCTTCCTTCCTTCCTTCCTTCCTTCCTTCTTTCCTTCTTTCCTTCTTTCCTTCTTTCTTTCTTTCTTTCTTGTCTTGCTATGTTAATTTTATCCAGTTACTCAGTTTTTAGGTTTCAAGTTCCCTTGGGCCATTTGTTTACGAAAAAATGAAAATAATTTCATTATTTGTTGCTAAGTCAAGCAGTTATAGAATAGGTCTCATCACTGAGTTGAAAAGCCTTTAGGTGTTATGCATTTTGGTCTCCTTAACCAGATCACAAGCTCTTTGGTGCCACAGATTACATCTGACTACTTGAACCCTCACGTCACCTACTAAAAGAGTTCTAAAGAGATTTATACTTTAAAATTTTGTATACTTTGCCTTAGAGTTCTTGCTGGGATATAAGGTTGTATTTACTATTATTTTATGATATACAAAAGCATACAAGAAAATAACTTAAGAAAATACCAGAATACTAAATGGAATACATTAGGATGGTAGCCTTTTTATTTTGTCTTTTTCAATTTATTATAATTTTTTTACCATCCACTAGTGGAAAAATTAAATCTATTGGAAATAAAATATACTTCTGCTTCTGGGTATAATGGAAAACTTGTATCAGATCAATCCTTTCACCAAGAACATATACATTTATATATGTACACAGACACACACACAGACACACACAGACACACACACACACAGAGACACACACACACACACACACACACACAAATAGCTGTTGACATCATCAGAAAACAACCAAGGCAGCCAGGACTTAAAGGGCCAAGACAGAGGAAAGGGAAACACATTGAGGTAGCCCTGAAATTCTCTGCTTACTTCTCCACTCTAGGTTTTTGCTGATTTGTAAGCAGGGATGAGAGGCTGGGTAAAAAGTGGAGGCCCAGGGAGTCTGGCTTTCTGTTGGAGCTAGGGAGACTAAAAAATCCCCAAGCCCTCCCCAAAACACCACCCCCAAGAAAAACCCACTAACCAACCAAACAATAAAACCCCTGGCGTTCAGAACCCACCAAGGAGGAGTGGCTGTGGTAAATGCCTGGGTTGAGACTGTTGAAAGACTAGACTCCAGGATAAACCAGAAGTAGACCAGCCCTTTCAAAGGCTAAAAATTAGTCTCAAAGCTTCTTAGCTCCTAATTGGATCTGCCTTTGGTCTAATAGCTTTTGGGAAGAAAATTAAATGCTCTCTGGAGGAAGCCAGCATATCCTTTTAAATTTTTCATATACAATACATGGCAATTAAGAGTTAACTGAGATGCCAGGAGACAGGACCACATGACTAAAAACCAAAGGAAAACCTGATAAATCCATCCACTGATATTAGCGCTATTAGACACAAACTCTAAAATGGCATGATTAATGTGCTCAAGAACACAGATGACAAGATAGATAGTTTCTGTAAAAAAGAATCGTATGAGAAAACAGAACAAATATGTTGGACTCAAAGTTCTAAGGTCTCTTTGGCTTCTTAGAAAGTGTATCTTATGGACTTTTTTTCTCTTACTTGCCTTCTTTTTTATTTTCCTGGTCATGGCCCCATGCTTCTGTAATTCTCCACTGTTGCCTTTCTGGTGAGTCATCCGTATCCAGAGGCTTCCTCACTTATGAAAATTCTAGCTATATTGAAGAAGATATTTGCAAACTCCTCCCTTTGCTCCTCATATCCCTAAGTCATTTCCTATTCTGTGGGTTGGGAGTTGGAAGGGATATGTAAAGCAAAGTCCATTTTATGGCTTACCAACTTGCTTCTTCAACAGAACAGACTCTGGACTGGTAGTTTTATTCCCAACTGTGTTTCGGTCTCTTTGAATGATCTGGGCCAGACATAAGCAAGCCATTGAGTCACAGTTTCCCACTGAGCCCAGGTGTAGGTTTAGAATCTTAGTATCACATTCAGGGCAGCCTACTACAAAATAATTGGGGTTGCCTTTGAGACAGATTATCTCTAGAAGCTTTTCTGGCTCTAGAATTCCACAGTTATAACCAGTAGTTGGTTTTCAGTTGCTCTTCAGTGCATTTATGAGTAAGGAGCATGAGAGATGGGTGAGTGGCAGGGAGGGGTGATCCAGTTACAGTTAGTGATGCATTTGTTTAACCTAGAATTATATCCATTAATTCATATTTCCCTGCCCTGAGTAGTACATTTGATTAGATGAACCTTGCTACAATGTGCATCAGTTGCCAACATAATTGAAAGCTCTGATTTGGAGTTATTAAATCTAGTCCCTTTTGTGGTATTGGACACAGCCAAACTCAGCCTCCTTATCCCTCAGAGTCACACCTCATCAAGCTCTACCAGCTACAATTTCTTCTCTGCCATCTGCAGCCATGCTCTGGTGCTTCCAGTTGATTTACACTGGATCCTTGGACAATTCATCTGAATGCTGTAAGTGTCAGAGCATGGCTACCTGCACATCCAGTGTCTGTAATGATTTCAAGAATCCAGAGTTTAGGAAGAGAAAGACGAAAGACCAGATAGACAAAAGCCTTTTTTTTCTTGACTTTTAAAAAATGTGGTAAAATACATAAAACGAAGTTTACCAGCGATTTAAAAGTGTACAGTCAGTAGTTAAGTATGTTCACATTATTATGCAACCAGTCTCCAGAACTCTTCTCATCTTTTAAAACTGAAACTCTATACCCATTAAACAATTCCCCACTCCCCCAGCCTCTGGCAACCACATTATACTTTCTGTCTCTATAAATTTAACTACTCAGTGGACCTCATATGAGTGGAATCATACAGTATTATTATTATTATTTATTATTATTATTATTATTATCATTATCATTATCATTGTTATTATTGTGACTGTCTTAATTCACTTAGCATACTATCCTCAAGATTCATCCATGTTGTAGCATGTGTTGGAATTTCCTTTCTTTTAAGGATGAATAATATTCCATTGCACGTATATACCACTTTTTGTTTATCCATTCATTTGTTGGTGAACACTTAGGTTGCTTACACCTTTTGGCTGTTGTGAATAATGCTGCTGTGAACATGGGTGTATAAATCTCTCTTCAAGACTGTGCTTAGAATTCTTTGGGGGCATATACCACATGATCTAACAATTGTATGGTAATTCTGTTTTTAATTTTTTGAAGAACCACCATACCGTTTTCCATAGTGACTGTATCACTTTGCAGTCTCACCAGCAGTGCAGAAGTGTTCCAATTTTTCTACATTGTCACTGACATTTGATATTTACTGTTTTTTTTTGGATAGTTGTCATCCTAATTGGTGTTAGGTGGTGAAAACCTTCTTATTAAAATAATGTCTTCTTGCATTTAAAAATTATGTTTCTGCAATTGTTTATAACAAATCTGTAAGATGGACAATAGACAGCCAAACTCATTACATTTTGTTAGTCATCAGTCTTTAAAACCTCTACTTTAGGTAGTTTCTTTTTGAACATTTCATGTCAGTTATCTGCTAGTTAATAATTGGCCAAGCAATCAGGGCCTTAAATGAACCTAAGGATGGTGTTCTGTTTTCACTCAAGTTAGGGCTTCAGTGAACTGGTGAACGGTGGCAGGCAAATGGATTAGAGGTCAGAGTAGATTCATTAAACTCTAATATCTCTTCCAAATTCAATTGGTCATATTCAGGGAGGTGAGAGCTGTAGTATATTCTACCCGGCTGTTTTAGAAGATACAAGTCTTTCTCTAACTATGAGGCTAGAATTTGCCCCAGCCCCTGAAAAACACTCCATATGCTGAATAAACTTAAAAACTACATCAACAAGGTTGAATGATCTCTGTGCTATAAAACAGACATAATTTCTTGTATAGAATTATGTGTCTTTTGAATTTTGAGGATTGTAGACATCTAAAAAGGGATATAAAATGCAGAACTGACTTTTATTTGTTTCAGGACTATTTTGGCATTCAAAAAAAGTTTTTTTAATCCAAAATCCATCATTATTTGTAAAGGATTTTAGCTATTCCTGGAATCGTAGATTGGCTGTATTTTAGAGATGAGTTAGGAGGAGAGAGGACTGGCTTGCCACAGCTGAGTCTGTAATCAGCCCTATTGTCCCCTTCCAGGCAGCAGGGGAGGTTGGTGCAGGTGTGTGCAGTATGCCTTTACCTGCTTTCACCCCTGTTGGGAGGGGCCTCCAAAGGCTATGATCTGCACCCTCCTTTCCAAAAGTCGTGTTCTTCACAGTATGCCTTCATACCTCGATAGCTTCATGACCTTGATCAAGATAGGAGGGCCATTAAAGTTTACCTGGGGGAACTCTGGCTTCTAATGGCTGTGTTTCTGAGCAAACTTTCTGAGGAAAGCTCAGAGTTTTAAAAATGTGAACATAGATAAAAACATCAAACATCAAATAGCCTCTGTAAGCTACCATGAAAACTGATAAGCTTCTTTTTCCTCATTTCTCAGTTCAATTTGGAAAGAAACCTTAATATAAGGTTTTTTTAATTGAGGTATAGCTGATTTACAACATTATATGTTTCAGGTGTACAACATAGTGATTCACAAATTTTAAAGGCTATATTCCATTTACAGTTATTATAAAATATTGGGTATATTTCCTGTGCTGTGCAGCATATCCTTGTAGCTTACTTATTTTATACACATAGTAGTTTGTACCTCTTATTCTTCAATATAGGTTTTTATAAGGTCTTTGTATATGGAACATTTCAAACCTATACAACAGAAATAGTGTAACTGGTTTCAATGCACCAACCACCAGCTTCAACAACTGTCACCATCTGCCACTCTTATTTCATCTATACTTCCTCCCACTTCCTGCCCCCCCAACTCAGTAATTTTGACAAATGGATAAAGTGGTCACCAGTTTTTAAAAGACCTTTGATCGATTAAACACTGACAATTGCCATTATGGTTTGGCCTACATTTTATCTTGGCACTGTTATCTAAAACCATGGGAAAGCAAACTGTTTCATATGTTATCAGTAAATCAGTTAACCTCACAGTAGCATCCAGTCCTCCATTCATTTGCTCAATAAACATTTAGTGAGAGCCTACATGTTCCAAGTAGTTTTCTAGGCACTGGCAAGAAATTAGTGAACAAAAGCACCAGAAACTCTTGTCTTGATGAGGCTTATATCCACATGAGTTTGTGTGTGTGTGTTTGAAGCTGCAATATTAAATAGAGGTATCAGAGAGGGTCTTACAGGGAAGATGCTATCTGAGCAGAAGGTGAGGAGCAAGCCGTGTGGAAATAAGAAGACTGTTCTTATCAGAGGGAATAGCAAGCACAGAGGCCCAGAGGTGGGTGGAGGCCTAATTTGTTCTAAGAAATTAATGTGTTAATGTGGGGGTGAAAAAGAGAGGGGAAACTTGGAGATGGGGTCTAAGGGGTAAGAGGAGGGCTGGCAAATGGTTTGGAGAGGCTGAGCCTGAGCAGGGGGTATAGTTGGCCAACAGAATCAGACTGAGGTGCAAAGCACTGGTTTGATCAAAACAAACGAGACCAAACACAGTTTATGGTTTTCACATAAGTTGAATTTCTGCAGTGATTTGGACAGTACCAAAATTTTATTTCCCAAATCTAAAAGGAATGCTGATACCGTGGGCACATTTATTTTTCTACCAAGTTGTTTTATTCAAGTCTTCTTGTCCAACTGGATTGTTTTAAATATCCTCCTTTCTTTGTAAGGTCAGCCTAATAGAACTCACAAAGAACCAGATTTCCTTAGACAAACCTGATTCCCAACTCTGCTGCTTATATTAATGGGTAATATTTGCTCAGGATCTTCAGTACAGCTTTGATGACTGAGTTTTTTAGCTTGTCAGTGTTCTCACAGGGCCCTGAGAAACTATGCTGCTCTGAATGACTATGTAAGTTATTTGAATGCATTATGTTATACTATATTTATAGGGGGCCATATTTATTGCATCACTGCTCTCTTACAGGAAAAATTGCTCTGGGAGGTTTCAGACATATGTTAAATGGCTGTATAATCTGCTTTGTTTTATCGCTATGTTTTTTAAAAAATCAGATTTGAAAAGCAGTTGCCTTGCTTCTGGTCAAATACCAGTGTAAACTGATTATTGATTTCTTCAGCTGTGTCCGCGGTGGTTCAATATTGTCTTGGGGCTAATGCATTTCCTTTCAGAGGTGGTAGGGTGCGTTTATTACACTCAGTGAGGTTGCACAAAGAGGGGTGCAGGAGGGACTCATTACAAGTCATGATTTTCAGTCATTCTCATTCACGTTCAAATCTGATGCAAGCTGGTGTAAGTCAGAAGTCATAGTATGTGATTAAATTTAAAAGGAGAAAGATTGGGTATCCGTCTGTGAAAGGCAATTGAACATCAGAGGAATGTGAAGGCAAAAAGACAAATTTATTCTTAGGTAGCTTGCATAAAACTTGCTTAGCAGATTTTATGTATTTGCTCATAATATCAATTTTGGGGGTTTTATTTACCTAAAATTTTGATTGACTACCTATTATGAATCCATGACTATAGTGTGTACTGGAAGAGACAAAGACTTGTAAGTTGTGGTTCTTGCCTTTGAAGTGACTTTAGAACAATAGAAGACAGCTTTCATCGATGCACCAAATATTTTTGAGCATTCGTGTTTTTGGGCACTGTATGAAGAGGTAATAAAACATTCCTTTATAGGGAATATCTATTAGTTCTTCCTTTGTATAAATTGTCTCCATACTCAGAGAGATCCTAACCAAATGATAAGCACTATAACTCTGACCTTCTAGTGACTGAATTACAGAATGATGCTTTTTAATGACATAGATAAGGGCTTTCTGAGTCAGCAGCACAAAAGCAAACAAAAAACAAAGAGTCGACCTGATATCTATACCCTGGTTTAACAATGAACATTTTGAGCAGATGAAATGACCCTAAACCAAAGGAAGATGATTATAGGCTGATTTGGTCTGCGAGAGGCGCAGCCTAACGGGCTGAGCATATTTTGACAGCGTAACTTGGACTTTTCAAAAGGTATGAGGAAAGGAGGATGAGTAGAATAAATAGAGGGCTATGACTTCCATTTGCCACAGTTAAGCTTCTTCGTAAAAAAGTTTTTTTAACCAAACTAATCTCCCACCACTTAGTATTTTCAGCCTTGAAAAATAGTCACTGACTTTGATGTTCAGATTGTGGCTAAACTGACCTTCTTTCACTACAAAAAGATAAAATTGAGTTTTTCTTTCATCTATTCATCCACACACCCTTTCTTAATCATTATTCAAAGAAATTGCTCACGTCACTCTTGGCTCTTGGCTGATCTGCTGGCCTTCCAGTGCTGGTCAAGTACCGTGAAGCTGAGCAGCCCGCCCACCCCTAGTCGAGGATTCTGAGGATGGCCTCTTAGCCTGTGGCATGGATGTAATAGAGACTTGCACAGCTGACACTTTAGTATTCATGGGGTGGGGGAGAAAGTACATGTCACTGTGGATTTACTGATAAACTGAGGACCATGCACAACCTCCTTGTTTAATCCACTCTGCCAACTGAGCTTTGAATGCTAGCCTCCCTGAATGATGACGAGCCTTGAGCAGAGAGCTGTGGCTGGCCCCTCATTAGAAGCAGGAAAACCCAATGGCTGGATCAACACCGCAGTACTATATTTAGCTAGTGGGAAAGAGAAAATAATCACTTTCTCTCTTGACTGCCTTCTTGGGCTTTATCCTCACTTAACTTTTTGTAGAGGATATTCTGGTTTACTTATAGGAAAATAAAATGTATCAGATTCTTTTTTCATTGCTGAAAGTAGTATATCTTCTTCATAGATAATTAAACAAACACAGGAAAGTAGAAGGTGTTTGTCCATCACTGAAAGTAAAACCAATGTGCACACATTATACTTTTCGCCTAGGCAAAGTTTTAGCTTGTTTGACATAGTTTAATCATAGTGCATTTTTACTCAACGTAAACATTTTTTCCTTTTTTTTTTTTTTTTGGCGTGAGCATTTCACTTTAAATGGCTATATTCCTTTGGGAGGAGTAATTTATTTAATAGTTCTGCTAATAGTGTGTCATTCTTTCCTTTGGTTTATTGTTAACAATCAATCCCTGAACAAGGTCTTTGTACGTGTTGTTGTTTCCCTTATTCAGAAGTATTTCGTTTAGATAGATTTTATAGAATTGATCCAGTGCAGATTAACCCCCCCCCCCTTTTTTTAAAAACATTTCTAAGGTTCTGGATGACAGTTCTTCAGCAGTTTCACAGGGAAGTAGGCTTCAATCTGTGATTTTGAACCAAAAAGTCCTCAGAGGAAAAGGTGGAAGAATGGCTCTATATCTGCTTGCCGTGTTTTGAATTTTGCTTCCTGACTCTCATCCCTGTCTTTATCTGTTTTGCATTTTATACTTAATGTCTTTGGACTTGTTTCTCCATGGCAGACCTGTTTGGCTCTGCTGCAGTTCCCCCATATCACGTAGATTTTTTTTCCCTTCAAATTTAAATGATTGTTTGTTTGTAGACTTTTGGCAAGGGAACCCATCTGTCATTGTTTTTACATCAGCAGGAGTTCAAAAGTGTTAGCAAAAAGAGTAAGTTTTTTTCCCCTTCAGTTTGATTGAGATATAATCGACATACAGCACTGTGTAAATTTAAAGTGTACAGCATAATTATTTGATTTAAGTCATGAAAATGATTACCGTAGTAAGTTTAGTGAACATCCATCATCTCATATAGATACAAAATTAGAGAAATAGAAAAACAATTTTTCCCTTGTGATGAGAACTCAGGATTCACTCTCTTAACTTTCACATAGAACATATAGTAGTGTTATATTTATCATGTTGTACATTACACCTGGTATTTATTTATCTTATAACTGGAAGTTCATACATTTTGACTACCTTCATCCAATTCCCCCTTCCACCACCCTCTGTCACTGGTAACCACAATTCTGATCTCTTTTTCTACGAGTTTGTTTGCTTGTTTGCTTTTGAAGTGTAATTGACCTATAACAGTTCCTGGTACATAACATAGTGATTGGATATTTTCTAAATTTTTCAAAATGATCACCATAGTAAGTCTAGTTACCAGCTGTCACCATACAGAGATATTATGTAACTATTGACTATCTTCCCCACACTGCATATTTCATACCTATGACTCATTTATTTTGTAACTGGAAGTTTGTACCTCTTAATTTCCCTCATCTAGCCCCCTCCCTTCTGGCAACCACCTATTTGTTCTTGGTATCTTTAACTCTGTTTCAATTTGGTTACGTTTGTTCATTTGTTTTGTTTTTTAGATTCCAGTATAAGTGAAATCATACAGTATTTGTCTTTCTCTGTCTGATTTATTTCACTTGGCATAATACCCTCAAAGTCCACCCATTCTTTTTATGGCAGAGTAATATTCTGCCATAAAATACACACACACACACCCCACATCATCTTTATCCATTTATTTTTTTAACATTTTTTATTGATTTATAATCATTTTACAATGTTGTGTCAAATTCCTGTGTAGAGCACAATTTTTCAGTTATACATGAACATGTATATATTCATTGTCACAATTTTTTCTCTGTGAGCTACCATAGGATCTTGTATATATTTCCCTGTGCTATACAGTATAATCTTGTTTATCTATTCTATAATTTTGAAATCCCAGTCTATCTCTTCCCATCCCCCGCCCCCTTGGCAACCACAAGTTTATATTCTATGTCTGTGAGTCTGTTTCTGTTTTGTATTTATGCTTTTTTTTTTTTAGATTCCACATATGAGCGATCTCATTTGGTATTTTTCTTTCTCTTTCTGGCTTACTTCACTTAGAATGACATTCTCCAGGAGTATCCATGTTGCTGCAAATGGTGTTATGTTGTCGGTTTTTATGGCTGAGTAGTAGTTGATGGGCACTTAGGTTGCTTCTCTATCTCGGCTATTGTAAATAATGCTGCCGTGTTTACCCCCACTATACCATTTCCCTCACTATAGAACTTGGCATTAGATAGTTTTGTGTTGTAACCTTATTAACTGTGGGCCATTTCCAGAAATTTCTTCTAGTTGTTGTAGATTCTAAGTTCATATTCAGATGAAATACAGATGTTCTTTGCAGTCTGGTGTATCTAGAGAGGTACTGTCATTGAAAATGCATAACTTCAAAGTGGAAAATGAGGAAATTTTCCAGTTTCAGTCAGCTGGCTCACTGAAGCATCTCAGTGCCGGACAATTGCAGGTTTACTTATTATAGGGAGAGATTCTATACTTACCGTTCTCTAAAGAAGCATATAATGTATATTGTATTTGGAATATTACACAGAATTACATTTGCTCATTCAAATGAAGATTTGAACACTACAAATTCAGCAGTAATTTCTACCACTGACGAGAATATTGAAAACGAAAGTTAGGAACCAGAGCAAAGCATTCTGTTAGATAGACCTAGATTGTTTTCTCAAATGTTTTAATATTTATGTTGTGTTGTTAAATGAACGTACATTGAAGTAACAGGTTGTTTGCAAAGCATAGTAATTCAAAGTTAAATAAGACAATTGAAATGGTTAAATGATATAAAATATATATTTGAAATGTAAGCGTATTATAATCCCCTAAATCTAAAGGCATGCTTCATTTAGGATACAGTGCACTTAACTGTCTACACAGATGGAAAGGAATAGTAGGAATAGTAGCATAAATAATTTTTAAATGCACATAATCTAAAAATATTTTTACTTGTTGGAAAGTATTATGTGATTTTTATTTTGGTTGCAAATATATCCTCGTAATTGTGTTCTTTTAAAGTCAATATTAAATTTAGATTTGATTCAGAGAGCATTCATTAATTGATGAGAGACGATTTTAGTGTTTCCCTAAAATGAATTTGGTTCCAGCAAATCACTTTTTCGAAAACCAGGCATATTTCTTCCAGAATGCCTGTGTTTATTTTTTACCTTATGTAAAGAGAAGAGCTTCTATAGCAAGCCTGGGTTCATCAGTTACTAGGTGTATAACTCTGAGCAAATTTTTAGACACTTAAAAAAAATCAGTTTATCTAAAAATGGCAATAATAATGCTGGCATTGTTACAAGAAATGAATAAAATTACGTGTGTAGCACATGTCCTGGTATAGAGAAATTGCTTAGAAATTGCAAGTGATTTGCAAGTGACAAATGTCAGTTTCCTTTCCTTTCCTGCTTTCCTCTCTTTAACCCTGTTTATCTGAATTCTCTGGATTCTTTAAGACCACTCTAAATCCAGCCTCCTCTAAGGAAGCTTCCTTGGCCAATTTTTAGTCTTTTTTTCTCGATTTAAATATTTAAAAATTAATTCGAATGTACAGTAACCAACAGTACAGAAGGTTCATAACAAATACCAAGTCTTCTGCCTCCCCAGGCTTCTTCTGATTCTCAGTCTTGCCACTCAAGGGTGGGGAACTCATGCTCAAAATCCAAGTGGCAAGTTTGCTGAAAGCAGCAGGACAAAGGGTAGGGTAGAGAACAGGGCAAAGAACACCGTCTACTTTCTCTTAAAGGAGTATTCTGGTAGCTGCCATATTTTACCTCTATTTACAACCCCTTGGCCAGAATTTAGTCACATGGCCACACCAGCTGCAAGGAGGCTGAGAATTATTTTTATTATGGGAGATCATATGCCCAGCTAAAAATTCAATTATGAGGGAAGAAGGAAGCCTGTATATTAGATCCAAAATTGGCAATCTTTGAAAGAGTCGGGCATCTTGGAATCTTTTTTTCCCCAGGTATCTATCTCTTTTCCCTCCCCAATGCCCTTTGATACTTTTCCAAGTAGCTTGCTCTCTTCCAGGTCAGTTGCATAAGGAGATTTCCAAATCCTTCTGTATTGTTCATTGCCATAGGTCCTTTATGTTCCTCAGAATGAACCCTCTAATTTTGCTTAAGTGAGCTACCTTTCATATAAAGTTTTGGTGCATTATTGTGCAGGATTTCTTTTTTCTAAACCAGTATCTGCTTTCCTCCTCCCAAAGAAAGACTTATACTCCTCTGTCCCTATTGATTGCCCATGTGACTTACTTCAGCCAATAAAATTTGAAATTAAGGCATTTCACTTTAGCAGAAGGTTTAAGAGCTTCAGCCACTCTCTGTCTCTGTTTCTTTTTTTTCTTTGCTACATCATTCCAGAAGACTGCTTTTTTTCAGCCTGTGTGCCAGGAGATGACATGGAGCAGAGCTGCCTCCAGATGCCCCTGGACACATAACATTGAGCAGGGAGTAAACCTTTGTAGCTCTGAGACTCAAATCTTGGGTGTATTTATCACCACAGCATGATCTTGTTTATCCCAACAGATACAATTATTATGCTAAAACATTTGTATCTAGTTTTCTTTTTACTTAAGTCATCTCCAGTCCCACCTAGGAGGGAGTCAGGAGGTAAGACAAGAAGGGAATGAAAGGAAAAGAAAAGCCCATTCTGCCACACTAAGACTGTAATGTCACCAGCTGCCTGTATTACATTCTAATTTCCAAAATATACTTGACATTTCATTTTAGCATTTCCAATCATACATAAGCAAAATGTTAAGTGAGGTGATTATGGCAGGAAAAAAAATGTCCCCTTAATGAATCTATTTATATCTAATATACTATTGAAAGTACCTATCTGTCTAGGCACAATGACAGAATAATGTCTTTAGTAAGGAAAAAAAGTAGCACATTTCTTAATTGTGTTTTTATTTATGTATTTAACTCTCCAACTAATGGTTTATTTGATTTAGAGACTTTGTCTTTATTATAGCCATGAGTATATAAGGCTATGTGGTCATCAGTAAGTAAAATTGTTGTTTTCTTTCACTGAGAGAAATGGATGAGAACTTTCCAAGTTGTACATTTTGTATCAGGAAGCTAAGTTTACCAGAACTTGTGTATCCAGTTTCAGGGTTCTGGCTGCTTGGATCTTGGCCATCACTGCCACTACTCTGTCCCTTCCTAAAGGTTTGTCAGCACTTAAGCAATGAGCTCTGTGCATGGAATTTTGATGGGGCTTCTCGTTATTTAGCCCTCTTCAAAAATTACCATACAAATATTTCTCACATCCACACCACTTATAAGTTGTCAGCCTCTTTCTGTCAACCCTCATTTCTGCCTAGGGTCAACAAAAAAATTTTAGGGGAGGCACAGAATAATTTTTCACCAAAGAAGATTTAGAAACCTCATGTAAAGAAGCCGATAATTAGTGTTGAGAGTAGACGTGCTGATAGTTTGCCACGGAACTACCTGGGTAATAGTTTGATGGAATATACCTTGTCTGCTTATTTAACACTCCATCTCTAACATCAAGAACTTGGCACATAGTAGGTACTCAATGAGTATTTGTTGAGGGGAAGAATGGTAGACCTTTTGGAGCTCAGAACCAAGACTTTCAAGTGACATTTTGTCTTTTGATACTCTTCTTAGTAAAGAGATAGATGTATTTTCTCATTTATATTTCCATCAATATAGACTCTTCTAACATTACAAGGTATAAATTGGAAATAATGAGATGTACTTTTAAAACAATGACATCAGTACATCCCAAACAGTTTTGACCTTCAGATTCCTTACCCTGGAAATTTCAATGACATTGCCATTGCTCAAAGCACTTTATGAACCCCACTTCTCCCCCAGCAGGTATTCCCTCTGTAGGGCTGGTGTGTTATATTACAAGTGTTACCAGGTACTGGCCGCTGTGCCTGGATGATATGGAGTCTGGAACCTGCAGTGCCCCTTCTGTTCATCTGACTCCTACCCTAAGGCAAGGATAATTGGTAGACACAATAATTGTTGATGAGTCTGATTTCTCCCAGTGTCTAGTCGATTATCTAGTGGTAAAATATGCAAACAAATGTGCTGAGTTTCTCAAGTTCCACAGTTACCAACTTTCTCTAAGAAGTGACTTTTTTTTCTGTGTTGGGGTAGTATAGGCACTAGGGAAGCAGCTTGAACACCAGGGAGAAATTGGTTCATTTTAACAGAAACTTCTGTGGTTTTTTTTTTTTTCCTATTTGTTTTTTTAAGATCAAGATTTTGTATCAGCTTTCAATGGATATACGAGTTAGAAAATCATGGTGTACAGGTAAAAAGCATGGATTCTGGGTTCAGACTACCTGGATTCAAATTCCAATTTGCTGGTAAGGTAGCCTTAAGCAAGTAACATTTTCTCTGTCTCAATTTCCTTATCTGTAAATGGGAATGGTGATAGTATCAACCTTACAGGGTCTTTAACAATATAAATTAATAGACATGATGGCAGTAAGCATGAGAGGGATTTTTGGGGTGTGAAACATTTTCTCTTTCTTGATCCAAGTCTGTGAGCTAGTTAAACAGACATATTCAGCTTGTGAAAATTTATCGAAATGTATACTATGTGCACTTTTCTCACTATACGTATTTCAACAAAAATTAAAAAAAAAAAACTTACCCTGCGGGCCAGGAAATTCTGCCATAGGTCCCTTTCTTTGTCTCAGTAGAATTTCTTGCTCTTTGGCAGGTAAACAAATGGCAAACCTCAAGTTATTTTATTTAGTAAGTTTTATATATATATTTCTTCATATATAGGCAGGTTCTAGACTGAAATTTAAACATTAGGCTTGAATGCAGCTATGCCTGTTGTGCATGAACATTAAAGATCTTGAGGTACTTTGTGAAAAAATATTTTGCTCCAATGGTTTGTTTGAACCAAAATTTTCACTGTTGGGCAGTGGAGAATTTGGCTTAGGCTCCTGGGGTGATTGCATTCATACACTTGCTCTGGGGCCAGGTAAAGGCCTCTGGGCATCTTTACTCTCCTTGTAATATCTTTAGAATCTGATTTAAGGTGGATTGGATTTACAAAAAGGCAGTCAAAGGTTTTGTTTTTCTCAGGGGTAAAAATGGAGGGAGAATTCATAGGACAGAGAGAATCTTCTAGGATTGAAAGCATTTAAGGTACTTTTTTAAAGTTTATTTATTTATTTGTTATTTTTTGGTAATTAGATGTGTTGGTTTGTTTACTTATTTAATGGAGGTACTGGGGATTGAACCCAGAACTTTGTGCATGCTAAGCAGGCACTCTACAACTGAGCTATAACCTCCCCCTGAGATCATTTAAGATACTTCTTACGTGGAATTAGTCAACTTTTCTAATTTTAGTAAATGAAACTGAGCTGGATTTCAGAGCACATGTAGCTTTAGAAAATTTTGTTTCTTAGGAAAAGTATCTATTAAATAAAATTAATACCACCAGCCTCTTCAGACAAAAACAATCAATTTAGTGAGAACAAAAATTAGAGTCTATAGACAAAACAACAAGCTGATCAATGCACTCTTCACTCAGCTTTTGGTCATATTACAATGATTGAGCCTTAAAATCATGTTGCTTAATACACACTCTTCAAATCCTCTTAATTGAACACAGATGCACATTTTGCACTTCAGGTTATGCTTGTCCAAGTTCATTGCTTATGCCAAACAAAACAAAACACCCTAAAAATACAAACCTTATACTAAGTAGTTTATGTTCTTGAAATTTCTCCTACTCCGTGATCCCGTAAGTTAATTATAGAAGAACACTGTATTTGGAGAAGGTCTCTTGTGCTCAGTAGTATTATAATTACTTAGAATTGCTAATTATTAATGACCTGTATTATAAATGTACTTTCCAAAATGCTGTCTACCTTTTTAACTCTTTGTTATAACAGTCTACAAAATTGTGGCTCTCCTGGGAGGTGGGGTAGGTCTGGGATATGCAATAGATTAGAACCTCATGGGCTAATACCCTTCTAACTGACTGGCACAAAGTTACCCAGAATGTAGAGGTAATATCTCTGGGTTCCTATAAAAGGGGGTAGTTATACCAACCCACTTTATGAGACTGTTGGGAAAGATAAATTGTTAAGAAAAGTATAATGACAACAATATGTATGAATCAGTCCCCTGAGGCATAGAAATTTAAATGCATCTACAAATCAGGTGTATAACTGGTTATCCAGCAATGTAACCAAAGAAAGCAAATGTCTGCTTGAATTAAAGATAATGAGAATAACATATGCATTAGACAAACCAATCAGGTGGATAGGATTTGCTTTCCTGTATTTGAAAAGGTTAGCAGGAAATGTTAAATATGTAATTGAATGTATTATGGAAGAAATGAGGTATATAATGCTATTATAATTGATTACAAAATATCCATAGGTAGGAATATGTAAGGCCATTCACATGTGGCTTTTCAATCTGCCTCAGAAAGCTTTATGATAATTTATTAAGAGAAAAACCACTGGTCATTACTTATTAATAATGCATTTGAAATGTTTTTTAAAGTATTTTACCTCTTTATGTCTGTAAAAGTGAATGCAGCTGATGAAGCTACATTAGAGAAAAATGTGTATGAGGCCAATCTTGAGGGAGAAGTTAACAAAGACTCTAGGTCTACAGCCTAGAATTCTAGGTTGACAGTTAATTTCTTTCATTATTTTGAAGATATTTCTTCACTGTCTTCAGTCTTGCACTATTTTGGATGAGAAATCTGATGTCATTCTTGTATTTATCATTCTTAGATTTGTTGTTCTAGGCAATGTGTCTTTTTTCCTACAGCTGATTTTAAGATTTTTGTCTTTATCATCAGTTTTAAGCAATTTCATTATAACGTACCATGCTAAACTTTTCATTTTTTTCATATTTCATTGATCTTATTGCATCTTAATAGTCTAATAGTCTTCTCAAATTAAAAAAAATTACCATTGTTTTTTCAAAAAATTTTTTTCTATCTTCCTCCTCTTCCCATTCTTCTGAAATGTGAAACCATATAGTCATTTTGTGTTGGGATCTACAAATTACGTACATGGCCCTGCCAAGAAGGATATTTGTCTCTAAAAATACTCAGGCTGAGTTTCAAAGATTCTCCAATAGTAAGAGATCACAATTAAATCACAAAAGATTCTTGTACCATTTGTTTGTCTCAATCCCTTGGGCGCATCAGTCTAATCATGGTTACAACTGTTCAGTGGTCTGCTGAGCCAGAGGTGTCAAATATCCATTGTAAAGATACTTCTCAGTCTAGAGCAAAATGGTAGGAAAATACAAATGCCTTAAAGAGCTGAAAAGGTAACATACCATATGCTACTGAGTACGAGACAATATGAAGAGGTAAGAACTTTGGAAACCAAGAAAAGCTTGTTTTGACCAAAGGCATTTATACCTAAAACACAACAGAGCAAAACCAGGCCAAATAAAAACCTGCAAGCTCTGATTGGCCTGCTTACTGCCAGCCGCAGCTCCTGTGAAGAGCCAACAGTACAGAGCTGACTCTCAAGTAGAGAAAGATACAAAATTGCCCCTGGATTGATTCCACAAACTATCATTTTCATAAGAATATCTATGAATCTGAGAGCATCTATCATTCAATAAATGGCTAGCTTAATGTCTTGCATATGGCAGGTGCTTAATTGGTGGTGTATTTATTATTGTTGTTGTTATTGTTCTTGCTTATTGCAGATTTAGTAGTGATGTATGAAGAATTCATAGCAGCTGGAAACTACAAGTTTCAAAATGGGCAGGGGAGGAAGAAGGGAGAAGGGAGAAGCCCTTCTTTAAAAGAAGTCTGTGAGCGGATCCTGGAGAGAAAGGAGATCCTGGAATTGCTGGGTGAGTGAACCTGGAAGACCAGGTATTCATGCACATTGTGTTCTCACTGGTCTGTCACTCAACCTTCATTGAAATAGGACTTTCCCATTGACTTGAGCTTCTGCCAGTAGATTCTATCCAACAAAATCAAAGAGCATTTAGTTTCATTTCTTCCTGGTATTTATTTGATGGAAATGACACCCATCCATACCACAAAACTTTGGGTGAACTCCCCACTTCCCTCCAATTATCATCTGTGCCTGCATCTCAGAAGTCTCCAGGATGTGCATAAACCCAAATCTAGGGATATAGGGAGAGGGCCTGGATACTTGCCAGGGTAATGGTAGGGAAGTCATTGTGTACGTATTAAGAGGGCATGAGACAGCAGAACTGAACAAGAACAAGTTGCTTGAGCTGAGATGATGGTTAGGATACCCTATCATATATTATTACATGCATCTTCTTTTGTTGAAATTATATTTAGTGATGACTCTTCTAATTTACTTCCAGAGTAGCATTCTCTAAACTTTTTTGTTTAAACACCTGACTATAAAAATTTAACAGGGGTCTTCAGTATACATATTTATTACCTTATATGTTATTTTGAGGAACTAATTATTAATGTCAATTATAAAACACTCAAAATAAATTTTATAAGATGAAGATATACATAATTGGAAGTAGAAACCCTAATATTTGTGTACAACGTTGGGTAGGCACAACCTGTTTTGGAGACAGCAGCCCTGGAATAAGAGCTCGAGAGAGGCAAGTCTTCCATTTCACCAGTAATCCGGAAAGGAGCTTTTCAAACCCTCCACCAGGCCTTTTAGCTGAGGTCTTCACTTACCATGTGTAGGATAAAGATTACAGTATCATCTAAATGCAAGCAAACAATTAGAGAGCATTTCTAGGATGCTCTAAGTTATGAAGCAAATTGTATTAGTTTGCTTACTATGTGCCTGACATTGCCCATTGTATGAGACAATGCCTATTCAATCCAACCCAACACTGTGGAGTAGGTATTATTTTATAAATAAAAAAGCAGGTGCCCAGAGATTCTAATTCTAATCTGTCTGCTTCTGAAGCCTGCCTTTCTGTTTTGCTGAGCTGCTTAAGGACTGTGGCATGTCCATCTCTGCCACAGAGATGGCAGATGGACCAGACTTCTCCATTGCCTTTCAAGGAAGGACTCTGTTCATGGAAAGTTAACCAAAATCTTCATTAAAATTTTACATCAACTTGCAGAAACAATTTGGAGAAAGAACTTATTGAGTTATAGTAAACTATTTTGATTTTTATTTATTGTACAAAAGGCATTACAAGGGAAATGGTAAAAAGGAATTTGAAAACACCCATAGACACTACTAGAATATAGTCTCTTTTTATATTGTCCATATTTTCTTCCAATTTTTGTCCATGTACATACGTTTAAATAAAATTTTAAATAAACATTGTTTTCTGATAATGTTTTCACAAAAAAATTTCTGAGATGATAGATGCATTGTTCAGTAGCATAACGGGAATGTTTAATGGCTGCATTATATCCTATCAAATATTAGTAGTTTATTTAACTTTTCACCAATTTTTAGGCACACTGTTTCCAAATGGTTTTATAATATATGATGCTATAAAGAGCATTTTGTACATTCAAATAATATAAATTTAATTTCATTAGAATAATAGCTAATGATAAAAGCTATCATGTATTGAGTATTTACTATGAAGTAGTCACATTTCTATGGAGTGGGATTTCAGAGCAAAAGGTGTGAACATTATTATTCTTCTTAATATGTGTTACTAAATTTTTGGAGGCAGGGTAAATTGATAATAAAACTTGGAAAAATGCTTAAATTTACCATTTTCTCCACTACTTTTCCAGCTTTAGGGATTATTATTGTATCAAGGTAAAACATTTTATAACTAATGGTTGATGCTAGAATTTCTTTTAAGAAAGGAATAGACTTCATTGTATAAATATACCACATCTTCTTTATCCAGTCATCTGTTGATGGACATTTAGGCTGTCTCCATGTCTTGGCTATTGTAAATAGTGCTGCTATGAACATTGGAGTGCAGGTGTCATCCTGAAGTAGGGTTCCTTCTGGATATATGCCCAGGAGCGGGATTCCTGGGTCATACGGTAAGTCTATTCCTAGTCTTTTGAGGAGTCTCCGTACTGTTTTCCACAGTGGCTGCACCAAACTGCATTCCCACTAGCAGTGTAGGAGGGTTCCCTTTTCTCCACAGCCCCTCCAGCGTTTGTCATTTGTGAACTTTTGAATGATGGCCATTCTGACTGGTGTGAGATGATACCTCATGGTAGTTTTGATTTGAATTTCTCTGATAATTAGTGATACTGAGCATTTTTTCATGTGCCTACTGATCATTTGTATGTCTTCCTTGGAGAATTGCTTGTTTATGTCTTTTGCCCATTTTTGGATTGGGTTGTTTGGGAATACTACTCAGCCATAAAAACTGACAACATAACACCATTTGCAGCAACATGGATGCTCCTGAAGAATGTCATTCTAAGTGAAGTAAGCCAGAAAGAGAAAGAAAAATACCATATGAGATCACTCATATGTGGAATCTAAAAAAAAACAAACACAAACAAAGCATAAATACAAAACAGAAATAGACTCATAGACATAGAATACAAACTTGTGGTTGCCAAGGGGGCGGAGGGTAGGAAGGGATAGACTGGGATTTCAAAATTGTAGAATAGATAAACAAGATTATACTGTACAGCACAGGGAAATATATACAAGATCTTATGGTAGCTCATGGTGAAAAAAATGTGACAATATTTTTTTATTAACATATATATATGTTCATGTATAACTGAAAAATTGTGCTCTACACTAGAATTTGATACAACATTGTAAAATGATTATAAATCAATAAAAAATGTTAAAAAAAAGAGAAAGGAATAGACTTTAAGAAAATAACTTGATAAGCCACTTTGGGGTGAAGAAAGAAATTCTGAATTCATGATTAGCAGAAGCCAAGATGATAAACTACCTTGAATTTGAAATAAACGATAAATGGAGGTTAAGGAACAAGAAAGAAAAAAAGAAACAATAAGAAGAGAATTGAATGTAATGTAGCAGGAGATTGAAATCCTAGCTGTACAAATGGCTGAGTGACTATTGCTGCAGAAGTGTCTAAATTTGCATTTTGGTTTGTTTGTCTTGTGGCCATACAAATTCCCTGACATCCAACATTTGCAGTCAAGTCTTTTCCATATATAGATATCCATGGTAATGATTGGTTTGTGGGAAATTAAGAAAAACAGTTCCACATTTAGATCAATGTAGTGTGAAATTAAACAGGATGCATGAACAGGATGGTGAGGTGTTCTCTAACAGAACTAATGCAAAAATTTTAGGAGCTTAAACTAGAGGTGACAACCAAGAGAATGTAAAATTCCTAAGAAATTCTCTGAAGATTTTGAGAGGGTTTTGTATCTCCACAGGGCATGAAATAAGGATTTGAATGCTCATGTTTAAATCTCAAAAGGCATCTAGACTTTAGTAGACATCTGGTTTGTGTTCACTTTTCTTACAGTGGCTTCGAGTGGTCCTTCTTCCATCTCACACTTGTTCTGCAGTAGTTCATCTTATACTGGTTAAAGGCCATCAGTAGATTGTCAGATATAATGTCCTAAAAAAGGCTTTTGTTCATTTCTATCCTATTAAATGAACCTTCACCAGAACCATTTCTGAGCTGTCATCACTTCATTTACTCATCACTGACAAATCATCAGACTAGCACAATGTAGAGGATACTAGGGTCTTGGTCAAATGCTGGAGAAGATGGTCAGCAAGACTAGTAGATTATTTTTACTGGAAACATGTCACATTTAGCAATAGGAACCAGTCTTGCTATTGCAACATTGTTTCAAGCTTACCTTAAAAATTTTAAGGTAACATTTGACATCAGCTTTAAGTAGGGAATTTTTACCCCCTATTTTATTAGAGATATTTGTAATTGCATCTTTTTATTGAGTTATAACTAATATATGATATTATATTAGTTTCAGGTGTGCAACATAGTGATTCAATATTTTTATACATTATGAAGTGAATACTGCAGTAAGACCAATTACACCCATCACCATACAGAGTTGTTACAGTTTTATTGACTATATTCCTTCTGTGTAGATTACATCCCTGGGACTTATTTATTTTATAGCTGGAAGTTAGTACCCTCTTAATCCCCTTCATCTATTTCATCTGTCCCCCTACTCTACTCTTTCTTTTGGCAACTACCAGTCTATTCTGTGTATCTGTGACTCTTTTTCTGTTTTGTTTTGTTTGCTAATTTGTTTTATATTCCACATATAAATGAAAATCATATGGTATTTGATTTCTTTATCTAACTTATTTCACTTAGCATAATACACCCCAGGTCCATCTATATTGCACAAATGGCAAGATTTCATTATTTTTAAAGGCTGAGTAATATTCCATCGTATATATATACCACATCTTCTTTATCCATTTTTCCCTTGATAGACACTTAGGTTGCTTCTGTATCTTGCCTATTGCTAATATGTTGCAGACAACATAGGAGTACATATATCTTTTTGAATAAATATTTTTGTTTTCTCCAGATAAATACCCAGAAGCAGAATTGCTGGATTGAATGGTAGTTCTAGTTTTAGTTTTTTGAGGGAACTCCATACAGTTTTCCATAGTGGCGATACCAATTTAGATTCTCACCAACAGTGTACTAGAGTCCCTTTTTCTTCACATCCTTGCCAATATTTGTTATGATAGACTTCTGGACAGTAGCCATTCAACAGTTGTGAGGTGGTATCTCATTGTGGTTTTGATTTGCATTTTCCTGATGATTAGTGATGTTGAACATCTTTTCATGTGCTGTTGGCCATCTGTATGTCTTCTTTGGAAAAATCTATTCATATCTTTTGCCCATTTTTAAAAACAGGTTGTTTGTTTGTTTGATATTGAGTTGTATGAGCTCTTTATATAGTTTGGATATCAAATATTGCTGAGACTGATGTCAAAGAGCATATGCCTATGTTTTCTTTCAGACATTTTATGGTTTCAGGTCTTACATTTAAGTCTTTAATCCATTTTAAGTTTATTTTTGTTTATGATGTAAGAAAATGGTCCAGTTTCATTTTTTTGCATATAGCTGTCCCGTTTTCCCAACACAACTTACTGAAGAGACTGTCTTTTCCCCATTGTATATTTTTGTCTCCTTTGTTATAGATTAATATGAGCATGGATTTATTTCTGAACTCTGTCTTCTGTTGCATTGATCTATGTGTCTATTTTTGTGCCAGTATCATACTGTTTTGATTACTATAGCTATGTAATATAGTTTGACATCAAGGGGCATGATACCTTCAGCTTTGTTTTGCTTTTTCAAGACTGCTTTGGCTGTTTAGGGTCTTTTTTTTAAATAATAATTTTACAATTACTTGTTCTAGTTCTGTGAAAAATGTCACTGGTATTTTGATAGGGATTGCATTGAATCTGCAGATTGCTTTGGGTAGCATGGGCATTATAACAATATTGAGTCTTTCAATTCATGAGCACAATATATCTTTCCATTTATTTGTGTCTTTTCAATTTCTTTCTTTAATATCATATAGTTTTCAGAGTATAGATCTTTTACCTCCTTGGTTAGATTTATTGCTAGGTATTTTATTCTTTTTGATGCAATTGTAAATGGGATTGTTTTCTTCATTTCTCCTTCTGATAGTTTCTTATTATTGTATAGAAATGAAACAGATTTCTGTATATTGATTTTGTATCCTTAAACTTAACTGAATTCACTTATAAGCTCTGATAGTTTTTTTTTCCGGTGGACTCTTTTGAGTTTTTCTATATATAAAATCATGTCATCTGCAAATAGTGACAGTTTTACTTCTTCTTTTCCAATTTGGATGCCTTTTATTTCTTTTTCTTGTCTAATTGATGTGGTTAGAACTTCCAATACTCTGTTGAATAAAAGTGGCCGGAGTGGGTATCCTTATGATCTTGATCAACTTTTTATTATTGAGTATGATGTTAGCTGTGGATTTGTCAGACGTGGTTTTTAATATGTTGAAGCATGTTTCCTCTGTACCTACTTTGAGGAAAGAAGTTTCTTTTTGTTAAGAGTTTTTAATTATAAATGGATGTTGAATTTTGTCAAATACTTTTCTGCATCTATTGAGATGATCATAAGAGTTTTATCTTTTGTTAATATGATGTATCATATTGGTTAATTTATGAATCTTAAACCATTCTTGCATCTCTGGAATGAATCCCACTTGATCATGTTGCATGATCCTTTTAATATATTGTTGAATTTGGTTTGCTAATACTTTGTTGAGGTTCTTTTTGCATCTGTATTCATCAGGGATATTGGTCTATAATTTTCTTTTTTTGTGGAGTCTTTGTCTGGTTTTGATATCTGGTTTTGCTGTTCCAATTGGATAATTTCCACTAATCTATCTTCCAGATCACTTACCCGTTCTTGTGTATCATCTAATCTGCTGTTGATTCCCTCTAGTGAATTTTAACTTCAGTTATTGTATTCTTCAATTCTGATCGATTCTTTCTTATATTTTCATTGTTCAAGTTCTCTCTGAGTTCCTCTATTCTTCTCCTGAGTTTGGTGAGCATCCTTGTGACTGCTTCTTTGAACTCTTTTCCATGTAAACTACTTGTCTCCATTTCATTAGGATGTTTTTCTGGAGTTTTATTTTGTTCTTTAATTTGGAACATATTCCTCTGTCTCCTCATTTTGTTTGATTTTTGGTTTTTTTGTTTCTAGAGAAATTGGGTGAAACAGCTACCTCTCCTGGTCTTGAGGGTGTAGCCTTGTGTGGGAGCATCCCCTGTGTAGGCTGCTTGTTCCTGGAAGCTTTGGCAGGCTGACTGGCGGGAGTGGTTGGTTGGGGGCAGTCCTTGGGGAGCACTGTGCCCAAGGCTGCATTGGTGGTATGGCTAGAGCTGGAGTGGACACAGGTTAGGGAGAAGTCCTAGAGGAAGTCAAACAGTGATGCTCAACAGTGCCTTTGGCCTCAGAGAAGTCTCCAGTAGTTCCCTGCCTGTTTGAAAGAAACTCTAAGGTTAGTAAATGAATTTCCTGTCTATATACCATTTAAACTGCTGGGGGGTTTTGTTTGTTTGTTTGTTTTGTTTTTGTTTTTATTTTTGTTTTCTGTGTCCCAGGGCAGGAAAGTCTGTACTGGGGCCCCTCAGCAGCAATCCTCCCTACTGCAGGTCACTGTGTTGAGGATGGGGTTCCCATGGATACCATGTCTGTCATTCCTGCCTGTTTCTGTGTGCTTTTTCTGTGTGCAGCAGCTGTTCAGTCAGCCTTCAGTTCCTCGTAGGGAGGAATTGCTCTATATGTTGGTGTAGATTCAGTGTGTCTGTGAGAGGCAGTGAGCTCAGGGACTTCCTTATCCACCTCATGATTGTTTCTTATTATATCTGCTAGCATGGAAACTCCTGGAAGGTGAGATCTATGTTCGTCTTCTTTTTCCACTATCACCTTTAGCATAGCTTGAAATGTGTAGTCCACATTCAATAAATATTCGTTGATTAAATAAATGTGAATCCCCCCACTTGCACTCCCAAACACACAATATGTTCATTTCTTATTTTGATGTCTTACTTTTTCTGTTTAAATTTTGTTTTCATTTTCTTTGTATGTTCTTCTTTAATTGTCTGTCTCATCTAACTTACGTTGTTACGTTAGCTATGATGCATAATGCTGTTTGAAGTATAAATTATTTTCTGGGTATGTTCTCCTCCTAAATGGTATAGTTATTTTCTCCAATATGTTATAGTAACCAGTAGAAAAAAAATATATAGTGGGTATTTAATAAATGCTTCTTGGCTGGTTCACTCATTGTTGACAGAAATTTGTTAGTACAGATTATGAATCAGTCAAGGCACATAATTGACAAAATGTCCTTTTATTATTTATTAACAAACAAAAACATTAACATTTGAGGGGCAGTCTCCGGGCAATTTGGAAGAGCAGATGGAGTAATTTAACTCCTTTAGTTTGTTGGATTGCTGACAGGTACCATGTAGAGTTAGAGCAGTCACCTCCATCTGGCACACACACAGGTGGTTACTGAGGTATTTAGCACAGCAAGATAATGCTAAAAGAGATGCTACTACAAAGGTACAGGATTACAAAGTCAAAAATAGACTTTGCCGATTCGTGGACCTTACTTAAAGGGCAAACTTTGAGCTGCAATTAGTAAAAATAATGAGACTATTTTTAGGTAATGACTAGTTTTAAAACATTAGTCAGAGATATGAAATTCTGTATTTAGTAGCAGCACAATGAATATGCTATTTCCTATTCATTTGGTTCCTTTAGTGCTAGGCAGCATTTTGTGAGAGAAATCAGAGGGCACTGCTAAGTCAGTGACACAGAAAATGCTCTCACTTTCCCCGAATTAAATCCTTAGGCTTTACAGTTTTTGATTCTTTCCTGTAAACCTGACAGAAAATTCCTGTAGTAGGAATTTCTTTACATTTCTAAATGTGAGCAGCCTCTCTTTTATTTGCTAGAGGCTCCTTAACTATTTCAATTATGTAAAAAAAAAAAGGAAAATAATGTTTGAGAAAAATGAGAAATATTACCAATCTCTGTCATCATGCAGAGCAATCTGTATCCCTGAATGTATTCAGGGAAAGTCATTTAAAGAGACCCCCCCACTGTTCTGAATTGCACAAATGTGCATGTTGAAAGGCCACATTTTGTGATGTGGCATTAAGGAGAATGACATTTATAAATCTCTCCTGTTTGAGCTGTGGAATAGATGATTTAGGAAAATGGAGGCTCCTATGCACCAAAAGATCTTTGCTGTACATTCAAAACTTTTTCTTAATAAAATGGGCTTATTGAGGCTGTCTGAAAATGCAGGTGTGTCCTGTTTGAGTTATTGGAATGAAAGATATTCATATGAATAAAGGGTCACACACGTGGAATAATGATGCTTCCCCCACCCAATTTCCAGATAAGGTGGGAATGTAGCAATTAAAATAAATCCATAAAGCTTATTCTCCAGGGTATTTTTTAGTGGGCACTTTTGCAGCAAGAATTCTTTGCAAAGAGTGAGAATGGAATCTGTATTTTTTCAGAGGAGTTAATATGCTTGGTTGAAATTTAGCAGTTGGGTTATGTAAAGGGCATTTTCTTCAGAGGGATCCCCAAATACATATTTGGAAAGGAGTATGTACAGAAAACAGTGGTTTCTTTATTGGAGTAGAATACTTTTTATTTTATTTTAGTAGTTGTAGGAATAAGACGATGGGGATTAATGCGTGTGAACTAGGAGAGTGGTGGGCAACCTGAAGTTCTAGTCTGGCTGTGCTTGGGCTAGATAATTAGCCCCTCTGGATATGATTTTCTCAGTAGGTGTGAGTGAGGCAGAGTGGGGCTAAATAAGTAGGAGGGTTATTTCTACACATTGAAATTGTCACTCCAACTTCTTTGGATTTCATTGTTTCTTTTGTGGCATCATCTGTCAGTCTATTTGTTTCTTTGAAAGAAGCACCATCTTTTTTCCTTGGATGTATATATATATATATATTTTTTTGTCTTTGATTCTCAGCAGTTGTACAATGATGTGCCTAGGTGTTCTTTTATTCCAAATTTATCCTGTTGGGGTTTGTAGCACATCTCAAATCTGTGGCTTGGCTTCTTGGCCTCAGTTTTGGAAAACTATCTCATTAAATGTTACTTCTCCCTTTTTTCCCTCCTTTTCCTTCCTGGGCCCCCTTACACATGTGTGTGTACCACATGTCTCTTACATTCATTTCTGTATTTTCTGTTTGTTTCTCTATGTATCAGTCTGTATGCTTTTCCTGATACACCTTACAGTTCATGAAGCTTCTCATCAGCTTTATTTAATCTGCTGTTAGACTTCACCTGTTGTCCTCTTAATTTTACTTACTATATTTTTAGTTCTAAAATTTTCATTTGATTCTTCTATAATTTCCATTTCTCTGCTGAAATTCTCCAGTTTGCTGTCTAATGTCTTGAAGGTATTACTCTTGGTTTTAAAAAGTCATGTCTACTAATGCCAATAAACTCTCTGTGGATCTGTTTATACTGTTTGTTATTCTCTTGATTTTGATCAAGTACTCTTGATTTCCTGGTAATTTTGGATTTAATGCCATATATCATACATGAAAAATTTGGTTCTGAATGATTGTTAATTTTTTTTTTCCAGAGAGGAGTTGCTTGTGTTTAAGACAGGCAGTTAAGGTAGGGGGTGCCACTTCAGTCTTGCCAGGAATTGATCTGATTCAAAGCTGGGTTTCAGTACTTGTGGGGCTGATTCAACACTGTCTCTCTGGTTTACCCCTGTTTGTAGGGATTTACAACAGCCTCTCAGGGGTCCTGACTGAAAGCCTTGGTGATTTATCAAGATTCTTTTTCCTTAGTGTGTTCTAACTCCTGTCTGTGTCTTCCTTGGCCTCTTAAGATGTTTGGAAGTTCTGTTTAGCTTCTCATCCTCTCAGACACAGGATTCTGCTTGGCTTTTCAGCCTTTAAACCACCACTAGTAAATTGGCAAAAGCCTACAAGGTAAAAGCAATACACTGACTGTTGAGCTCATTTTCTCGATGTTCCTTTCCTCTTTGGAAAAGGAAACCTTTTTCAAATTCTCACTGTATTTGAAACTCTCTGATGCTTCAAACATTTACATTTTTAAAGTTTTTTTTGTTTGTTTGTTTTTAGTTTTCCATTTGTTCTCAGAAGGAAGATTTGTCTGGCAAAAAACAAACAAAGGGAAAAACAAAACTCTAATCTGCCTTTACAGGAAGCAGAAACTTAGGTGTTAAACTCTAACATTCTATATTTTTATGACTGTATGACTTTATTTTAAAAGGGTGAATGGTTCTTTCTTGGTAATCAATCTGTAGAGGGTATAAGACAATAAATAGCTGGGTGTTTAGATGCCCCATTTGTTGTTAAATGTATTACTTTTATTTGTTCTGATTGATGGAACTGAAAGGCCAAAATTATGGAACAACTTACAGAATTACTTTTCCTGCAGCACTACATGGGCTTGCTCTCTCTCATGTTTCTGCATAAACCAGGATGACATTCTGTGTTTCTTTCATGAAAACTGGATTTTCCCATTTTTCATTCTGATAAGAAAAATCTTGAATCAGAATAATAATTTAGAAGCTATGGATCTGGAATCACAGTGAAACTGCTTTTTCAGAGTCTTTTGGGATATACCAAGACCAAATCGTAGGTACCTCCATAAATAATTAGATACACAATATTTCCACAGCTGTGCAATACCAGATGGTTTTGCTTTCTTAGGCTTAAAGGAACTTCCTTCCTTAGCAGTTAAAAAGTCAGCTATGTCAGATTCCATATGCTCATCCTTCTTAAATGGAGTAGAGAAGGTCTGAGAGACTTAGGTTTGAACCCTGTGATGTTCTGACTTTTAGTGGAAGAGGACTCAATTAAGTATGTCACATGTTGGAGTCAAGAGGTTCTACAGCCAGTGCAGCAAATGTTTTAGCTTTCAGCTGAATTATTTAATTTGCAGTAATGACACACTAAGAGACAGATGGAAGTAGTGAAGCCGCATGCCCTGCCGACCACAGATTTTAGTTCTCAGCCAAGGATGTCCCTGCGGATTTGTTGAACTATGTATACTTGGGTCTCCGTTCAACCCCCAGGCTCATGCTTGACTTGCACTGTTTCTTTCTTTACACTGTTTTTCTGATTTCACCATTGCAGATTCATTTAAGACTGAATTCCTGATGTCATGTTTGTTTTTACCACTACCTAGTTAGGGATAACATAATAGGGACAGTCTTTTAAACAATATTAAGAGATACAAAGTGACCTATTTGAATAAAGTTACTTTGGGCTTCCTTGAAGGAATTTCTTCCTTTATGAGGAAGAAGGTAAGATTCTTCATCTTTGTTCACTGATTAGCCACACATTTTAGAAGGATAAGGACTAAACACAAAAACGAAAGAATCTTTATTTGTTATAAATATTAAAAAACATGTCAGGGGGTGGATATATAGCTCAGTGGTAGAGCATGTGCTTAGCATGCATGAGGTCCTGGGTTCAATCCCCAGTACCTCCATTAAAAAAAAAGTCTTTTAAAATAGTGTTCATATTCTTACTTTTGCTTTTATTATTTTAAAAAGTATAAAGCATTATAAACAATGTAAAAATTTTATCATTGGTGTTATTATTATTATTATTAGTTATGGCCAGCATATATATAAATTTAAAGCTCTATTTTTCTTGTAAAAATGATACTTGTTATATCCAAATGTCTCTTGGTGCATGTATATACGTATAGACATTTTCTATAACATCCTGTACTTAAGATCCTACTACACAATAGGCTGGTATTTTTTATTCAAAAATAAGTTATGGATACTATTCCAGGTAAATGATTTTAGTTATTAGTTATCAAGATATGCAAACTAGAAGGTGAATGTCAATATTTAATAGTTTTATTATTTTTGACAAATGAAGTTGCTATCATAGAAATTGTTGTGATGTAAGTTGTGAGTTGAATTGTGTCCTTCAAAAAGATATGTGGAAGTCCTGACCACATATAAATAGGACCTTTGTTTGTAAATAGGACCTTTGAAGAAGTAGTCAGTTTAAGATGAAGTCCTCCTGGGTTAGGATGAGCCCTAAAGCCAATGACCAGTTTTCTTAAAAGGAGAGAGATTTGGAGACACAGTCACCCAGGGAAGAAGGCAGTGTGACTGTGGAGGGAGAGACTGGAGCGATGCATCTACAAGCCAGTGAATGTCAAGGGTGCCAACAACTACCAGAAGCAAGGAAGAGGCAAGGAAGGATTCTTCCCAGAGCCCTTAGAAAGAACATGACCCCGCCGAAAACCCCTCGATTTCGGATTTCTAGTCTCCAGGACTGTAGGAGAATACATTTCTGTTGTTTTTGCCAGTTTGTGGTCATTTGTTACCGTAACCTAGAATACTAATGCAGTATGCCGAGGAATTTTATTTTGCTTATTTCCCTATAGCTGAAAATTAGTTATTATTAGTATCATCTGTCCCACGTTTCATGGATTGGCACTTCAACTCTGTAATTAAAGAAGCAAGTATTATGGTGTGTAAGAAGGAATGTAGAATTTAGGGATTATGACATATTAGATTTGGTAAGTTTTTCAGTAGACTTTTATGCAATTTTAATCTCTTCCAATAAAAGGAGACATGGAAAATTCAGGGACACTTCAGGGTAACAAAAAAGGTAAATGGTCTGAAAAATAAGGTAGGTTAGTCACAGTACCTGAAAGCTGAAAGGGGCTTAGTGATCATCTGTTCCAAGGCTGGCATCTTAACAGCACCGTGCTGCCCCTTCCATGGCAGACATTGCTATTCAAACAGGATGTTGCTTAGCCCTGAGCCCAGACCTGGGTACACAATCTCCTCACACAGCTATAGCTAACCAGTCAAAGCTGGTCCCAGAATAAAGCTTATCCACTACTAGGGGCCAAATCAAAAATTTAAATTTACAGATGAAAAAAGCTGAAGCCCATACAGAAAAAGGGAGTTAATCAGTGGGCTCAGAGTAAGTTAAAGACTGGATATTAATATCCAAAATCCAGTCTAATGCCTTTCTATTTCACCACAGTGTCTCCTCCTCAGGAGCAAGCAAAAGATGCAATTTTTGTTTGTTTGTTTATTTGGTTTTCATTGTTGGGGAAAATGTCCTGGGGACATCCAAAGTTCTTTCAAAATCTAAAACACATGACTCCTTAATAGTCTATCTAGGGATCCCAAAGGCATATTAAATTCTTTAAGACACAAAATTCAATGTGAGAGCATGTGTGTGATTTTAGTGAGTAACGAATGTGGTGGTGGTCAGTGAAGGAAAGAAAAAAGACAAACTTTGTTGCTGGAGGGGCCAGACTATACTACTTTGGTTTCCCTAGGCCACTATTTCACAACATTTATTAAGTAAACCTTGTGCTCCATGACAGGGATATCAAGATGAGTAAAAGAAAGACCTTAACCTCAAGGAGGTCACAATGTAAATAATTAATGGCACCGTGGTGAGATGAGTTTGGCAATGCATTTTTGGTGCTGGGACACAGCTAATAGACAATACTTTATTATTTATAGAATTAGAATAACGGAAGAAGAGTTGGAAGCTAATTAGAGGTCATTGATTTCACCTCTAGTCAATGCAGGAATCCTCTTTACATTATACCTTGCAAAAATCAATTAGTCCATTTTCTCTTAACCTAATTGACTTAAAGTTAAAAATATATGTACCTCTTAGTTTCATCCTTTGCACGGCAGTCAATGAGATCTATTTAAAAAAGGTATGACCCTGAAATTTCCCATCTGAAATCCTTTAGTGATGTCCTGTTGTCTAAGATGAGACTTTATTATAACAGCTACACTGGAGGCTAGAAGACAGTGGAGCTCATAAGCCTTCAAAATTCTGAGATAATATGTTTCAAACCTAGAATTCTGTATTTAGTCATGTTAAAACTAAAGTGTGAAGGCAAAGTAAATATTTCTGGGAAGCTACTGAATTATGTGCTTCACACTTACAAGCACCTAAATGAAAGGGAAATGTATGGACTCCTGGAATGGGGGATCTACCACAAGAAGGAGCACTGTGATTTCCAGGATGATACTGAAGGGAAACTTCCAGATAACAGCTGTGCCAGTAAAAAGGAGAAGGAAGTCAGTGGGTGCTAAGAGTGATGTCTCCCAAAGAGCAATCCAGAAAATGTATCACACCTATCTGTTGACAGCTTTTAAAAACTATAATGAGAGAGATTTTATATATCTTGGGGACAGTTGGGTGTGAATTAGTGATAAGTACATAGATATGGAAACAAATGGAAGAGTGAGGCCATTATTAACTCAAAAAAAAAAAAACCAAAATATTGTACAAGAAATTACATAATGCAAGCCAAGAAATAAACTTCACATGTATAGTCAAATTATTTTTGGCATGAGTGTTAAGATCATTCAATGGGGAGAAGATAGACTTTGCAACAATTGGTGTTGGGAAAACTGGATATTCACAAGCAGAAGAATGAAATTGGATCCTTATCTTAAGCCATATAAAATATTAACAGAATGGATCAATGATCAAAATGAAGAGATAAAACTATGAAACTCTTAGATGAAAACATATAGAGAAAGATCTTCATGACATTGGATTTGGCATTGACTTTCTGGATGTAACACCAAAAGCACAGGCAAAAATAGATCAATGGGATTACATCAAAATGAAAAACTTTTTTGCATTAGAAGACACTACCAAGAGAGTGAGAAGGCAGCCTAGGGAATGGCAGAAAATATCTGAAAATCATAGACCTGAAAGGGGATTAATATTCAGAATATACAGAGAACTTCTACAACTCAACATGAAAAAAAAGATCAATCTGATTGAAAAATAAGCGAAGAGTTGAGTAGACCCAAAAGAAGATATACAAATGGCCAATAAGCCCATGAAAATATGCTCAGCATCACAAATCATTAGGGAAATGCGAATTAAAACCACAATGAGATACTACTTCACACCCATTATGAAAAAAAATAAGTGTTGGTGACAATGTGGAAAAATTGGAACCATTGTGTTTTGTTGTTGGGAATGTAAAATGGTGCAGTCACTGTGGGAAACAGTCTGGTAGTTCCTCAAAAAATTAAACATTGAATTACCATATGATCCATCAATTCCACTTCTGCATGTATACCCAAAAGAACTGAAAGCAGAGACTCAAAGAGGTATTTGTACGCATTTCATTTATCCATTCATCTGTTACAGACACTTGGCTGCTTCTACCTTTTGGCTGTTGTGACCAATGCTACTGTTAACAGGACTGTACAAATATATGAAAACATCTACAATGCCAAAGTGGCCTTGTAGCCAAAAGAACAGCATGATGATCTCTTAGTGTTTTCATTTCAGTGGGTCAGTTTTGATACAGATAAGTTCGTTCTGATAGGTTTTAAGTGCAAACCCATGGACTTCTTGGAAATTATGATATCCAAATAAATTTTTTTTTTGGTCAAACTGTGTACAGCATAAAGCTCTCCATTTATTTATGGGCTGGTATCTAGGACTACTACCCTGACTAAGGCATCATTGTAATAGTCAAATCTGGAAGGATTTAAGTATCTTACATGTGTACAAAATTTTCACCTGGCCCACACACTGAGTCATTTCTTTTCTATATATTACCATTCTTCTTTACCTCTTAGGTTCTGCCTTTGAATGAAAAGTAACCTTAAAAATAGCATTCACATTGTAACATTGTAAAGAACTTAGAAACTCATTTTTTTCCATCAGTGCACTAAACATAGAAATGACTGTTAACTTCTTGCTGCCTTCATATAATATCTGAGTAAGTATTTCAATTTTCCCTTCTCTTCATCTCACAGATTTTTAATTTTCTGTTTCATTTAAAGTCATTAAGGAATATTACTTAAAATGAGCAAAAAAGGCTAGTGTTTAGTCATTTTTAATTTACTGTGACACACACTTTTGCTGATTTACTGAATGAACTAAAGTTATCATAATGCATGGGCCGTGCTCCTTGATGCTTTTGGATTGCATTTCCGTATGGATGCATTTTCCATTAGAAGTCCTCCTGGGCACATAGTGCCCCTATTAGCTGAGTCATAGATTGTGGAACCCTCAGGAGAACTTACTATCTGGATGTGGAAGTGCAGTGAGAGTTAGGATGAAAGACCAAGCCAATGACAATAATTTAGGACTTCCCAGGGGAAAAAAAATCACAGTTCCTGTCTCACTGCCAGTCTTCCAGACTACCACCCCAGAAGTCTAGCTCCTGGTTAGTCAGTTTCCTCAGCATCCTAGAATCCACAGCAGGTCATGTTAGGAAACGTGTATTCATGTACTTCTATAGGTATATCCTGGGGAACTGTGAAGCCCACAAGAAGGGTGTTTGAGGTTGGGTATGGGCTTGAAACAGGGGAGTGAACCACTCGAATGCCTGACACTGAAAGGAGAGGGAGGAGGTTCTTTTCATCTTACGTCACAAAGCTGTTTATGGAACCTGGGCCATGGGTCTGCAAAATATCCTGCATGTCATCTTCCCCTCGCTCACTCACACACAAGTTAGTGAAGACTGGTTTACAGTCTAGACCCAGGGAGAAGCAGACACCACAGGACTGCTCTCTAAGCACCAATTCCCAACCCTTTCCTCGTACTTTTTCTACCAGGGAGACTGGGAAAGCTAAATATACGTATTCCTAACTTCTTTGACAGGGTACTAAATGGAGAAGTTTTAGCCAAACTTTGCTTTCCTGATAAAATGGATTAAAGGTAGTTGGCTTAGTCAGGCCTTTGTCCCTCTGCTTTGTCTTGCTTATGTGTGTGGTTGTGTGTGTGTGTGTGTGGCTGTATGTGTGACTGTGTGTGGTTATGGCTGTGTGTGTATGACTGTGTGTGTGTGGCTGGCAGAGCAGCAGTTTTCTTGTGTCATGAATTTATGAGCTAACAATACCAAGTATGGCAGTACAGGTAGTAGGAAGAGCCTGAATTCTGATTGTATCTTTGGGATTCTACACCATTCTTGGACTTCTACTCTTGGAATTTTTTTGTTAGGTGGGGGAAAAACACAATAAACAAAATGGACTATTATGTTCAAGATATGTTGCTTGGGCATTCTGTTCCTTGCAAATAAAATCACTCCAAATTGACAACACCAATGAATTGAATTATTTTGGTGGTTTGTGCAAAACAGGATTTCTGTCTTGGCACTGTTGATATTTTAGGTTGGATAATTCTTTGTTGTGGAGGACTCTGTCCATTGTAGGATGTTTAGCAGCATCCTTGACCTCTACCTGCCTGGTGTCTGTAGTACCCCCAAGATGTGACAACCAAAAATGTCTCCAGACATTGACAGATATCCTCTGGGGGACAAGTCAATCCCTGCTGTACAAGCAGAAGCACAGTGAAATGGGGCTTACGCAGAGGCAGGCGGCAGTCTTAAGAAATGCAGATATCCACTTGAATCAGCTAGGATGGGTTAGTTACGCTGCAGTGACAAAGGACTTGAAAGTGTCAGTGACCTACAGCAACCAAGTTCTTTTCTTACTCGTCATGCTCTATATCCATAGTGGCTCGGCTGAGATTCTATTCTAGGTCATTTGCAGTCTGTAACCTATGGCAGTGGAGTAACTTCTGTCTGAATATTTCCAGTTGCTCAGATAAAAGAAAAAAAGAATCCATGGCTAAGCAGGTGCTGTCTCTTAAAACATCCACCTGGAAGAGATGCATGGCCACCTCTATTCACATTTCACTGACCAAAGCAAATTCAAGGGCCCTGCCTGATTGCAATACAGTGAAGGAATATCATCTTTTGATAGAGAGAGGCACCACATACGGATTTTTAAAGATAATACAGTCTATCATACCACCTGAGAAAAATAGACCCTTGAAAGGATGATACTAATAAATGACAGTTACTCTGCCCAGACCAGCTTTTAGGTCTGTTTGCTGGGATGTTAAGTCTTCACTAAGGAAGGGGCCAGGATATGTCCTGAGCAGAAAAGGACAGAGTCAGAGCAAGGCATAGAGTTTTGGAAAGCCCTAACCTCTGGGGAAAAATGTAGAGGATTAAAGTTCAAAAGTATTTAGTGGTTATTAACTAGTCAGGAAGAGGCTGGACGAATAGGGTACTGAGTGCACAGACTTTGGAGTAAACCTGTTTTCTCTTTGTTGTTGTTGTTTTCTTTGTTTTTTTGAATTTATTTTTTATTGAAGTATATTTGATGTACAATATTATATATTATATGTGTATAATACAGTGATTCACAATTTAAAAGGTTATACTCCATTTATAGTTATTATAAAATACTGGTTATATTCCCCATGTTTTACAATATATCCTTGTAGCTTATTTTATATGTAATAGTTTTACCCCTTAACCCCCTGCCTCTAATATTGCCCCTCCCCAGGGGGATTTACTATGAATAGAGTGTTTCTTAGTTTTGGTGTTCTGCATGTTGGTAACATGGTTTCCAAACCACTACTATTTTCACTCACCACCACAACAAACATTTGCTGCACATTGTTGTAGGCTCTGGAGAACTGTAACACAAGTACCCTGTCCCCATAGGATTTGCATATTTCCCCATACATCAAAAACACACAACACAATGGCTTCCTACTTCAATACACAACATGCTTCTGAAAATACACACCCATGTTAGATGTATCAAGTTCAAAAACAGATTTGTGTACAAACCTATAGCCAGCATAGTACTCAATGATGAAAAACTCAAAAGCTTCCCACTCAAGTCTGGGACAAGACAAAGCTGCCCACTATCACCACTCCTATTCAGCATAGTCTTGGAAGTCCTAGCCACAGAAATCAGGCAAGAGGGACAAATAAAAGGGATCCAAATTGGAAAAGAAGAGGTAAAGTGTCACTATATGCTGACGACATGTTACTATATATAGAAAACCCTAAAAGGTCCACACAAAAACTACTAGAACTGATCGAAGAATTCAGCAAGGTAGCAGGTTACAAGATTAACTTTCAAAAATCAGTTGCATTTCTTTACACTAATGATTAATCAACAGAAAAAGAAAGTAAAGAAACAATCCCCTTTAAAATAGCACCCAAAGTAATAAAATACCTAGGAATAAATCTAACCAAGGAGGTGAAAGAATTATACACGGAAAACTATAAACTATTGATGAAGGAAATTAAAGAAGACTTTAAAAAATGGGAAGATACCCCATGCTCTTGGATTGGAAGAATCAATATTGTTAAAATGGTCACACTGCCCAAGGCAATCTACAGATTTAATGTAATCCCTATCAAATTACCCAGGACATATTTCACAGAACTAGAACAAATCATAATAAAATTTATATGGAACCACAAAAAACCTAGAATTCCCAAAGCATTACTGAAGAAAAAGAAAGAGGCTGGAGGAATAACCCTCCTAGACTTCAGACAATACTACAGAGCTACAATAATCAAGACAGCATGGTATTGGTACAAAAATAGACATATGGACCAATGGAACAGAATAGTGAGCCAGAAATGAACCCACAAACTTTTGGTCAACTAATCTTCGACAAAGGAGGCAAGAATATACAATTGAATAAAGACGGTCTCTTCAGCAAATGGTGTTGGGAAAACTGGACAGCAGCATGTATAGCAATGAAGCTAGAACACTCCCTTACACCATACACAAAAATAAACTCAAAATGGATCAAAGACTTAAACATAAGACAAGATACAATAAACCTCCTAGAAGAAAATATAGGCAACACATTATCTGACATACATCTCAAAAATGCTCTCCTAGGGCAGTCTACCCAAGAAATAGAAATAAAAGCAAGAATAAATGGGACCTAATTAAACTTACAAGCTTCTGCACAGCAAAGGAAATAATAAGTAAAACAAAAAGACAACCTACGGAATGGGAGAAAATTTTTGCAAATGAAACCGACAAAGGCTTGATCTCCAGAGTATATGAGCAGCTCATATGACTTAATAAGAAAAAAATAAACAACCCAATCCAAAAATGGGCAGAAGACCTAAACAAGCAATTCTCCAAGGAAGACATACAAATGATCAATAGGCACATGAAAAAATGCTCAATATCACTATCAGAGAAATGCAAATCAAAACTACAATGAGGTATCACCTCATACCAGTCAGAATGGCTATCATTCAAAAGTCCACA
Source organism: Camelus dromedarius (assembly GCF_036321535.1). NCBI lineage: Eukaryota > Metazoa > Chordata > Mammalia > Artiodactyla > Camelidae > Camelus > Camelus dromedarius. The sequence goes on along the minus strand of NC_087439.1, from coordinate 30,777,903 downwards.
AATGACAAATGCTGGAGAGGCTATGGAGAAAAGGGAACCCTCCTACACTGCTGGTGGGAATGCAGTTTGGTGCAGCCACTGTGGAAAACAGTATGGAAATTCCTCAAAAGACTAGGAATAGACTTACCATATGACCCAGGAATCCTGCTTCTGGGCATATATCCAGAAGGGATCCTACTTCAGGATGACACCTGCACTCCAATGTTCATAGCAGCACTATTTACAATAGCCAAGACATGGACACAGCCTAAATGTCCATCAACAGCTGACTGGATAAAGAAGAAGTGATATATTTATACAATGGAATACTATTCAGCCATAAGAACTGATAACATAACACCATTTGCAGCAACATGGATGTTCCTGAAGAATGTCATTCTAAGTGAAGTAGGCCAGAAAGAGAAAGAAAAATACCATATGAGATTGCTCATATGCGAAATCTAAAAAAAACCAAAAAAACAAAAATACAAAACAGAAACAGACTCATAGACATAGAATACAAACTTGTGGTTGCCAGGGGGATGGGGGGTGGGAAGGGACTGGGGTTTCAAAATGTGGAATAAGTAAACAAGATTGTACTGTGTAGCACAGGGAAATATATACAAGATCTTATGGTAACTCACAGAGAAAAAATTGTGACAATGAATTATATATATGTTCATGTATAACTGAAAAATTGTGCTCTACACTGAAATTTGACACAACATTGTAAAATGATTATAAATCAATAAAAAATGTTTTAAAAAACAGATCTGTGTTTTTTAAGGAGAGGGTTCTATTTTCAGAGAGCTAAAATACAGTCTAAAATTCCTAATAGTGCCTTATCTCTTAGATATAGCCTTTTTTAAAAAATAGACTTTATTTTTTTTAGAGCAGTTTCAGGTTCACAATAGAATTGAGCAGCAAATACAGAATTCACACATTGCCCTCCTCACCCATGCATATATACTTTCCTACCCTCAACATCCCTCATCAGTCTGGCATATTTGGTACAATAGATGAACCAACATGAGCACGTTATTATCAGCCAAAGTCCATAGTTTACATTAGGGTTCACTCTTGATGTTGTACATTCTGTGGGTTTTTGACAACTGCATAATGACATGTAGCCACCACTATAGTATCATACAGAATAATTTCATTGCCCTAAAAGTGCTCTGTGCTCTGTCTATTCATTCCTCCCTCCCTCCCTCTCCCCAAGCTCCTGGAAAGCACGATCTTTTTATTGTTTCTGTAGCTGTGCCTTTTCCAGAATGTCATTTGGTTTAAATTGTACAGTTTGTAGCCTTTTCATACTGGCTTCTTTGATTTAGTAATATGTTTTTTAAGTTTCTTCTATGTTTTTCATGGCTTGATAGATCATTTTTTTTTACTGCACATATATTTTTTAATTTACATATATGTACTGTTCATTGTTTCTAAGAATGGAGTCAAACCTGTTTTCAAATCTAGAATTTACTACTTTCCATCTCTTTGATCATGGACAAGTGAATTAACCAAGCCTCTTCATTCATCTATAAAATGAGGTAAATGATTATATCTACCTCTTAGTATTGTTGTTCAAATATAATGCAGCTGAACTGATTAAGACAATTGGCAACTGGCCACTATACCATCCATATAGTGTGCTTGGAAGTGAAGGAAATTACATCAAATCTGATCTCAGTACTCTGTTTCACCACTGCTTCTTTTCTGAGTTACAATCTGTCTTAGTTAGCTGGGGCTGCTAAAACAAAACACTATAGACTGGGTGGCTTAAACAACAGACATTTATTTCTCACCATTCTGGAGGCTGGGAAGTCCAAGATCAGCCTGCTGGCAGATACAGTTCTTGGTGAGAGCCTTCTTCCTGGCTTTTATGGCTCCCTTTTCACTGTGCTCACCCAGACTTTCCCAGAGGTGGGTGTGTGTGTGTGTGTATAGACAGAAAGAGAGAGAGAAACTTCTTCTTATGTGGGTGCTAATCCCATTATGAAGGCCCTAGTCTCATGACCTAATATAACCCCTTATCACCTCCCACCTCCTATACCATCAAACTGGGGTTTAGAGTTTCAACATATGAATTTTGAGGGGAACATAAATATTCAGTCCATAACACAGCCTCTAATCACTTCTCATCAGTTTGGGCCCTGGAACTCGGGACAGCAGACCTCCTTGATGAGGCGAGGGTTTGGGTAGGAGGGTGGGAGGAAGGAGGGGAATATATGTGACTCATCTCATCTCCTGCTGTTATTTCCCATTGTACCACCAGGACACCCAGTTGAATGGGTGAACTAGATGTCACTAAGAGTTGGGGCCTCATTAAAGGGAATTTACTCAGAAAGGCATTTAATACTGTCCAAAGAAAGCATTCAAAAGGAAAGCCTCCAAACAGATTTCACAGGTGGTCCTCGCAGAGGCACCCCCAAACTCCTGCCCTTGTCCCTCTGACCTCGGGTCTAACCTACTCTGTGAGATCTGCTCTTCAAACCTCCTTGAGCAAATCTCCCCTGACCCTGCAGGAAACCTTCCTAACTCACCGAGGCTCTGTGCAGGATGGACCCATTTCTCTCTTCACAGCAAAGCCTTTCCCTATGTCTGGAGATTTGGGATGAAATTAGGCTCTGCCACTACAGCAGCAGTTTCTAATGACCTTTGATTTCCCAAGTCCTGTGGAAAATATGCAAGTGAGGGATGGTGGGGAGTTTTGGTGTTCCAAGTCTGCCCTTTTCAAGGTCTTTCCCAGGGTAAGTTATGGAGATAAATTTTTGTTTCTGATTTTCCAGAAAGTACCTGTTTATACGTTGGTGCACGTGAACACATCCTGGTGCTCATGAATGCATACTCTCACACACACACGCACACACATGCACGCGCACACTTGCCAGGGACAAATACTGATTCTCAAGGAAAGGACAGTCTAAAGACAAAGGAGAATGAGGAAATTTAGTCACTCCCAACCCCATGTAGTTATTAGCAACTTTTCTCTCTTGCAATAGACTTGTATGTTAAATTATTATGCAAAGCAGGGTTAATTCCTTTTATTCATCTCTCTGCTTTCAAATAATGCCCTTTGAAATGACAGAGAGAGAAAAAAAAAGGTGCATTTCTGACCCATACCCATCTAAATGGCTGTTTCCTTAGCCAGGCAGACACAAGATTTGGGTGTGTATATGTTTTACACAAAGCAGTTGTCCTTCTAGTCTCTGGCCTTAAATGCAGGTGGACTGTGGATAGAGGCTTTTCTTCATGTAACATCATCATAATTTATTATTATTACTATTAATTATCTTAAGCTACACCAGTATGTTATCTGGCCCTAATTTATTGTTTGTATGTTCTTTCCTCTTTAGCTTAAATTTTAAAGTAACCATCAATACAGCTTTCAGAGATGGTGCAGATGTCAAATAATATTGCCTGACTTTGCATGACAATATCTCATTTTATTCTCTAATTTAGTTTAATTCAAAATAGGGCTAATGTGTGTGAAATAGCCGATACAGAGACCAGCTGGGAACCTAACTGGCATCACAGGCTCCGCTCAGATTAACATTTCAAAAATGACACCATATGGTGGAGAGCTTTGGATTTTATGACAAAGAAGCACAGTGAATGCTGGACATGACAAACCAGTGTAGGCTGCACTGAGTCGCTCCCTGGAGTGAAAGGTGCATGAGCAGGAATGATGCAATGGCCACCCGCTTCCTTAGCAAGCTCCAGGCGCAAGCTGTTTTCACACAGTGTTTAAGCAGACATCGTTGTCATTTACAGAGAGCTAGATGGCCTCTGATTTCAATGTATTATTTTCAAATAATTATTGTTTTTATTATTGTGATGATTGAGACCATCTTTCAGGAGGCTATAGTTAACTACCATAGAATGGTTTAGTTAAAAAATCCAGACACATGTTGATGTTTATATGTGACACCAAACGGTTGAGAACGTGTCCTCTGAGTTTTGCCAAATTTCTCTTAATTTTTATAGTCACACAAACGTGAAAGATAAGTATGATCTGTATGTTCCGAACTTAACTTACTATCAAATCTTTCAAGTGATGTTTGTTAAAAGCACAGTAGGATCCATATAGGAGTTGTTTTTAACCCTTTTCCCATAAACTCTTGAGGAGTCTTCCCATCTCAGGACTCAACCACCTCCTGATGGTGGGAGCCAGATAATCTTTCTTAAAAACGATGTTGTTTATGACAAATGAGAACATACCCAGATCTAGATCCAGGTCTATCTATAAGCTCTGTATGTCTCTCCCTATCTGTCTCTACAGCTGTACCTCTACAGATACAGCAATACAGTGCCATATGGCTTATAGGGGAAGTTTTGCTGATGGTGAATTTTTAATTTGTTACACAGTGATTTTTGAATTTGCTTTAAAGTTTTTAAGATTTGTGTTTGATTCTTAATGAAAACCGTAATGCATATTTAAATTTCTCAGTCTGAGTGTTGTTTTTCAGTGACATATTTTCTTCTCAAGGTTGTCCTTAGTGTTAATGGAGTTTGGTTTCCCTGGTATTAAAATGTTGGGAGTTGGCATGGGTGCTTCAGGGAGGGGAACCCAGCATATAATGTATTTTGCATCTTATCCCAAATCCCTCTAGGGAACATTCTGCTCAAAGGAAAAGGATAGCTTTTTATCTGAACTGTCTTCCTCTGTTTTGCAAGGGTAATTTATTCCTGAACAAAATCCTTAAAGGGATAAATCGTTGTAATTCAAAAATGTAATGACCAATAGTTTAAATGGGGAAAAATTTCATGTTTTGTTTTAAATTTTTGTTTTGAAGTAATTATAGATTGACAAGAAGTTGCCCCAAAATGTACAGTGAGGTCCTGTATACCTTTCACCCAGTTTTCCCTGATGGTAACCTTTTCCACAGCTAAAATACAGCACCAAAACCAGGAACTTGACATTGGTACAATCAAGACATATGCACTCGTGTGTGTGTGTGTGTGTGTGTGTATGGTTGTATTCAGTTTTATCATGTGGGTATTTGTGTAACAGTCACCACAATTCATATGCAAGACTGTCCTGTCATCACGAGGCTCCCTTTTATTATCCCCTTGTTGTGACATATCTCTATTTCCACCATCCCTAACCCCTGGCAACCATGAATCTGTTTTCCATTTCTATAATTTTGTTACTTCAAAAATGTTGTATAAATGGAATAATGCAGTATGTAAAATTTAGGAATTGGCTCCCCCTCCCTCACTCAGCCTAATTCCCCTGAGATCCAGTCTAAATTGTTCCCTGTATCAATTGTTTATCCCTTTTTATTGCTAGGTACTGTTCCATGATAGGATGTGTCACAGTTGGTTTAACCAGTCACCCACTGAAGGACATTTGAATTATTTCCTGTTTTTGTCTGTTGTGGAAAAGCTGCTGTGAACACTCATGTATAGATTGTTGTGTGAACATAGGTTTTCATTTCTATGGGATAAGTGCCCAAGAGTGCAGTTGTTGGGTCATGTGACAAGTGCACGTGCAGTTTCTAATTTTGTAGGAAATTGCCAAACATTTTTTCCAGAGGAGCTTTGACAATTTACATTCCCCCCAGCAATACAAGAGTGATAGAGTTTCTGTACACCCTTGCTAATATTTAATGTTGTTGCTATTTTTTATTTTAATGATTCTCATAGGTGTGTATTCATATCTCATTTTGGTTTTAATTTTAATTTTCGTAGTTGCTAATGATGTTAACATATTTACCATTTGAAATATCTTTTGCTCATTTGCTAATTGGATCTTTTTTTAATTGAATTTTGAGAGTTCTTTCTGTAATTTAAATACTAGTCTTTTGTCTGATAGGTATTTGTAGTTTGCAAATATTTTCTCTTGGTCTATAGCTTGTATTCTTATCCTCTTAACAGGGTCTTCTGCAGAGGAAACATTTTAAATTTTGATGAAGTCCACTTTATCAACTTTTCCTTTTATGGACTGCATTTTTGATATCAAGTCTGAGAACTCTTTGCCTCGCTTTAGGTCCTGAAGATTTTCTCCTTTTTTTCCCCTCTAAGTTTTATAGTTTTACATTTTACATTTAATTCCATGATCCATTGTGTGTTAATTTTTGCATAAGGTATGAAGTTTGTGTGTGGTTTCTTCTTCTTCTTTTTTTTTTTTGCCCATGATCTCTAATTGCTCCAGTACTATTTGTTGAAAAGGCTATGCTTTCTTCATTGAGTTGCTTTTGTACCTTTGTCAAAAATCAGTTGGGCATATTTATATGGGCCATTCTGGTTTGCTGTTCTGGGATTGATCTATGTGTCTTTCCTTCCAACAGTAGTAACTGTTTGGATTACTGCAGCTAATAGTAAGCCTTGGTATTGGCCAAGGCTTTTTATGTACTTTTTTCAAAATTGTTTCAGTTATTTTAATTTTTTGGTCTTTCCATATAAATTTTAGAATAAGCTGTTTATGTTTATAAAAAACCTTGCTGGGTTTTTGATACAAATTCTCCTAAATCTATAGATCAATTTGGGGAGAACTGCTACCTTTACTCTGCTGAGTTTTCCAATGTGTGAATATGGTACATTTCTCTATTTAGATGTTCTTTGATTTTTTAAAATCAGCATTTTATAATTTTCACCATTCAGATCCTTGTACATGTTTTATTATGTGATATGTTTTTGAGCCCTCAAATTAACATTTACTTAGATTAAAATAACACAGTATTCCATTAAACTGGGCACAATTATTTTAATAGTTTTTAGAGTAAATTGTCACAATGGACCCTTACAGGGTGTTTTCCCTTCATTAATTGGACAATTGCTGTCTACTTGCTCTTGTTAAGCAATTTTTATCCCTTATCGTAGTATACTTAAGACTACAGTGAAAAACCAAACATGCCAGTTCTACCACTTACTAACTCTGTAATCTTGAATAAATTACTTAATCTGTGCTCCAGATTCCTCATTTGATAAATGGGGATAATGACAATTCCTACCTTGTAGGATGCGTGAGGATTAACAGTATGTGCTAAGTGCTTGGCATAGTGGTTTACACATTGTCAATGCTGAAAAAGTTATATATTAGTATTACTATTACAAGATAACAGTATAGCTCAAACAAGCAAAACAAGCAAACATATAACAATAATAAACACAATTCAAAGACAAAGGAAAGCAATGAAAATAATGCATATGATGTTACATTCATTAAACAAGTTGACATCATAAATGGCCTGAGATTATTTCTGTTGCTTAAATTAGCAAAACCAAAGTTTCCTGAGAGGAAAATTTAATGCAATATGAGCTAACTACGTGAGCAAAGATGACCGTGTGTGGCTGAGGAGGTGAAGGAAATCCAAATCCAATTCTGAAATGCCTCAGAAGCCAAAGGAAGGAATATTACATGAAATGCCTCATAAATGTGAATTCTCATAACCTGAACAGGCACATCTGGATTATAACTGTATTTATAGATCACTTCACTTGGTGCTTATAAAACCAATTTCAGGCTTTAAATATCCCCTCCTCTATCATTTTTACTTTTGAATTATGGTTCTCCAATACAATTATTATCTCCCTTGGCAGTAGTTACTAAGAAACCCATAGAATTCTAAGAACTTGGGGAGCTTTGTTGCTTCGCGATGTTGAAGTGTCTACAAATGAATGCCCCCTCTCTTCTGTTGTTAAGTCCCAGCTTGAAGCCCTAGGTGATCTTTCTCCTCTCAATAGCACAGTCAGGACTTCTCCAGCCCTCAAACCCTGATTTATTTTTATTAAGTCTTCATTGTCAAACTGACATAGCATCTACCCTGCATGAACAATAGCTTTTCTGAGAGTCTCCTATATACTTTTATCCATTGATTTATCATCTCTTTAATATTCAGGAAAGATAAACACCCAATTCTCCATGGTCTGGTATCCCTCCTTAACATTCATTATAGCAAACCACCCCACGTCCTGCCAGAAGGGCTTAAATTGATTCCTGCCTGTATGTCCCAGCTGGGGCTCCTGGCTTCATGTCAGTCCCCAGGCCTAGAGAGATGAGCTGGATGTATTTTGAATGCAGCTGTAGACCTTTTTAAAGAGCATAAGCCAAAATGAGTTCATAATCCCTGGAATGCATGCTCTATGTAGGCTTTTCATTTGTTTTTGGAGAAATCCCAGAGCTGGCAATTTCAGATAGAATTTCACTGGCCTCGACCTTGATGTATCCAGGAGGGGATTTTTGTTTCTTTGTCAATCTGCTGGACTCTCTATTGCCTTTGTGACATTTTGGTTATATTTCTGCCTGTTATAGAACTAGAGAAAGGTACATATTCTTAGTGGAAAGTCTTTTTAGACTCAGAATAGATACAACTCACATTTGCTAGTAGGAGTTTGTTAAAATAGAAAATGTGATGTGAGGTACATCTCTTTGGATACATGCTGTACTTAGGATGGAGCGGTAGGTTTGAGACGCAAGGATGGATGATTGAGTTTTAGCGGAAGGAGCATGCAACATGAAATTATTAAAAAGTGATCTATTTTGTTTTCTTAATGCATAGAATATTGATGAATCTGTCCTTACATTTGTTGTTACAACATTTATTATATGGTTAGTATACTGATAGAATAAATACTTTAAATCTCAGTAGCTTGATAAGGATCTAAAAACATACTTTCAAACTAGTGCAAAGAGCTCAAATATGGAATTGATTTATAATGAAGCAGTAGTAGTCTACATGTGACAGATATTAATGATTGTCTCATAAAAGGTGCTTCACCTTACTTTGACAGGCATAAAAATTTTCTCTCTATATAATTCTAAATTTATAGAATTCATTTTACATAATCTGGATTGTGGCTACTCAGAGGCTACAATATGTTTTATCTCCCCCTCTTTCCTTTTCTTATCAAAAATAACCAAAAAATGAGGGAAATTAGACTGCTTTTGAAAGCTTGACATTTAAGATTAATACATGAGGGATCTGAGCAGACTTGGGTAATGTGAAGAAAGAGTTAGAACCATCTCCAGGCTGGTGAGACAGCTATGATCTGATGGGGGAAAAGACTGAGTGTATCAGAATGGGTCTGGCTAGACATGGAGTTACAGAAGGAGAACTTGGGGCAGTGAGAGCAGGGCCCGTCCAGCCTCATCAAGGGGGAGAGGGGTCTCTAGTGCACTCGGGAATTATGTTTTCCTTGTTGGGACTAAGCCAGTATTAGATGAACAGGCCTTAATCTTACTTTCTTGAGAGTTGTTTCTCAAGATGATACCTGTGTCTCTCAATTCTAATTCCATAATTTCCCAGCAACCTTCAGATCACGTGGCATCCCACATAAGTCATTTGTTTACAGGGAATGAATGTGCTGACCGTATGATCATTCAGTATTCTTGAGAGTTGTGTTCCTCCCTGTAAGTCGGTGACTTGACATTCTACGTATAATTTGATTTCTCCCATTAATTAAATAGATATATACTGATCACCTGCTCTGTGCACATCTTGTTTATTAGGAAAGAAGATGACACTTTGTAGACGTGTGCAATTCAGTCTGCTTGAAAGCAGAATTTCTCATTGTGAATTAATAAGTGGGCATTGTGGGGTGTGTGTATGTGTATTCAAGTATCTGTGTGTTTGTTTAATCTTACGAGTCTGTTCCTGTGACACAGAGTCCCTCTTGATGGGACTGGGACAGCACACTAGGTTTCTGAGCCTGTCAGTTGGCTTCACCACAGTACACCTTCCATTTTGAATTACCCAGACAGCCTGCAGGAGAGCTGTGCCTGTATGTTCTCCTTGCAGCACAATATCTGTACTTACTAGGAACTCTCTGGCAGCAAAGCAGTCCTTCTTTGATGCCTAAGAGGACAAGCTGACCTAGGATGAAGACTGCCGAAGAAGTCTTTCTTCTCTGTCCAGCAGTCCTGCCCATAGTATCAGACATAGTGCTAGTGGACGGTTCTCTTATTTGAGTAAAATAGTCAAGTAGACCACAGGAAAAACTCCTAATCAAGGGGCAGGAAGCAGGTAATTGGTAGCAGGGGCAGGATATATACTACTTCTGGGCATATATCTGAAAAAAATGAAAACACTAATTTGAAAAGACATATGCACTCCAAAGCTCATAGCAGCATTATTTACAATAGCCAAGATACAGAAGCAAACTAAGTGTCCATCAACAGATGAATGGATAAAGAAGACATGGTATATATATGTATATATGTATACACACACACAATGGAATACTACTCAACAATAAAAAAGAATGAAATTTTGCCATTTACAACAACATAGATGGACCTGGAGGGTATTATGCTTAGTGAAATAAGTCAAAGACAAATAGTGTATGTTATCACTTATAGGTGGAATCTATTTAAAAATAAAATAAAACAAAATGAATATAATGAAACAGAGACTGACCCACAGATACAGAGAACAAACTAGCGGTTACCAGTGCAGAGAAGGAAGAGGGGAGGGGCAAGATAGGTGCAAGAGATTAAGAGGTACAAACTGCTGTGTATAAAATGAATAAGCTACAAGCATATATTGCACAGCACAGGGCCAATATTTTATAATAGCCAAAAATGGAATATACTCTATAAAAATTTTGAATCACCTTCTTGTACACTTGAAACTTACTCAATATTGTACAACAACTATACCTCAATAAAAAAATTAGAAAAAAAAATAAGAGTCAGTTTCCTCAACAGTAGCTCCTGATGGAATGTTGAAATTTACCTTTCCATGTTTTCCACAAGTGAGTTAGGAGAGTGAGTGCTTGGTTCAATTTTGCCACAGCCTTGCTGTGTGACCCAGATGAAGCCGGGCCTCAGTTTTCTCATTTCAAGAGAGTATTGGGATAGATAACAATGATTCTCAAATTATTTTTAACAGCATAATTCTTTATATAAAAAAATCTTGCATAGAATCCCAGTGCATAAAACAGACAAACACAGAGTTGTTCAGGTCGTGTCAGGGATAGAGGGGCTCTGAGCCCTGCTGACTTGCCCACTACCTGCTCCCCTAACCTACGTGGCACACCTCAAGTTTGCCCCCTGGAGAGACTCAGTCCATTTGAAAGTCACTGTACTACATGGTCCCTGAAGTGCTTCCCACATATTATGGTCTAAAAATCTACTTATAGTATTGCTTCCTTTTAATTGTCCAGGAATCACGAAAGGGTGTGTCTGTCTGCCCATCCATCTAAACATCCATCCATCCATCCACCATCTATATATGTTTATGTAAATATGTTTGTATCTGTATGTATGTGTGTGTGTGTATATGTATGTTTCTATCTATTGTACAGGGAACTATATTTAATATCTTGTAGTAACTTATGGTTAAAAAGAATATGAAAATGAATATATGTATGTTCCTATATGACTGAAGTATTGTGCTGTACACCAGAAACTGATACAACATTATAAAGTGACTATACTTCAATAAAAATATTTAAAAAAAAAAAAAGAAAAGAAAATAGCTCTGGAATCAGAATGCCTGGGTTTGTAGTCTCATTCTGCCACTTTACTGGCTATGTGACCTAAAACAAGCTAATTAACCTCTCTGTGCCTCAGTCCTCATATATGGAAAGGTAGAGGGAAAACGTCTGTTTCCAAGTGTTGCTGTATTACGTATGTAAATGTGCTGAGCACAATGTAAGAACTCAGCAAATGTTAGCCGTTACTGTTATTATAACCTGGGTAAACCTCTGAAGTTTCAAATGAATTAAAAAAAATATATATATATACATATATAAAGAGTGTGAGGCCCTTCTCCCTCAAAAATATGTCCCAAGTCCTAGACCTTAGGAAGTGGAGTTCAAGACAGCTGAGCTGTGGAGCAGCCCTAAGAAGGTAGAAAGAGGGGCTGGGTCAGTGGTGGTAGTGAAGCAGAGGCTGGGAACAGGCTCTTCCATTAAAAATGGTGACTATGCCAACAGTGAGATCCTACCTAAAGTCACGACAGTGCAGTTATTTACATAACTTGTATAATGGCTTTTACCCCCGTCGGACATTACAGAGCTTCAAGCCTCTTAAAAACCCAACTGAATATTTTTTTCTAAGAACTCAGGAAGTTTGAGTCAAATGAGTTCATGAATGTCAGCAACGTATTTGATCCTGTATTTTCCTGGCCCAGACTCACCTCCCTGGATTCTAGGCAGACAGTTGAGCACTGTGGCGCCCTCTGCTGGGCACTTCCAAGCCAGCAGGCATTGCCACTAGTGTGGCAGAGAGGCTACCATTACTCTGCCGTCTGTTGGGCATCGCTCACCTTGGTGCAATGAAGCTTGTGAAGCAGGAAAGCGATGTTATGTTTTTGGTTGAAGAAGAGGCCAACACCTCTTTCCTCATCTCTCTTACGCTCCATCAGAAGGGCCAGGCCCTCCAATAGCTGCATTGCCATGGAGCCTGAGGCGAGTATAAGAACCCAAGTACACAGATCTAGCGCACCCTTCCTGCCACCTCAACATCTTTTAACCCCTAAATTTGGCCAGATGCCACCTTAGGGAGTAGCGAGAAAGGGAGAAATCTGAAAGGCAACATTTACTTGCAAGGGATTGTTTAAAAAGAAAGAATCAGATCTGCCATGAATTGGTAAATTCCAGACACATGCTCCCACCTTTTCCTTCACACCATGATCACCCCATTGGGTGTCGGAGTCCTTCCCTTCTGTTCTGTGGCCTTCAGATTATTCAGGGACTGTGGAGTAATGGGTTGGTCACACAAGAAATTTTGGAACGTGGGTGTAGCTGAAAGTGTGTTCAGCGCACCAAAATTTTCTTTTTAACGAAATACACATTGTGAGAAGAGCTGACTCTGCAGCAGTAGGTGGTTGTCCTCAAACTGCTGCCAAAGGCTTAGCTTGGCTCTGAGTCAGCTTCCCACATACAGACTGTAGTTTCAGTTTTATAGGAAATATTTTCAAGATAATGAGTTTCGGATGCCATGAGAAACACTGGAGCTATGACCAGTCTTTTGAAGCTGACGTGAAAGGAATTTGGTAGACATTTATATGCATTGTCTGTAAAGTCATTGTTCTGACAGCTCATTCCTGCAGTGCCCTTGCAGAGAACTGGAAGTGTCAGTGTGGAGCCTGTACACTTTGCCACTTTCTAATGGTGGCCAAGGGCATCATTATTCCTAAAGTCCTCTGGGGCAGCCCTTGGGTGATCTTTAATTCCCCTACCCCTGTTCCTTCCCTGTGGCTGGTTTGTTACTGACTTCTGTTCTCACTCTGGAAGTCTTCCCTGTCTCCATGTTACGTACTTCCCTCTTTACACTTCGACCATGTCTTCTTAACTTTCCACATTGACTCTATGTGATTCTCTTCTGAACTATCTGACAGATTGTTGAGTATCCAACATGCTATTTCATTGTTCTGCTCAAAGTCAGTGTGACCTACCCCAACCTCCTTTCCTGCCCTCACAGTTTGGATTGCACTTGACAACCAACCATGAGCTGAAGAGGGTTTTAAATGCAGCACATATCACCAAACGAATGCCCCCATTATGAAACTTGAAAGGCTGGCAATTTCTATTAAAAAGCCCGCACTAAGCCTCTCTATATCCTTCATTCATTCTCTTGTATTATTTGTGCCATTAGATTTGAGGCCAGGTCTATGTTTCATGTGACCCCTGGCCACTGCACCCCACAGCCATAGCTAGCGTGGTCTGTCCACTGCCCTGCCAGGAGCACTTCATTTGTGATTCTTCGTTTTACAAGTTCCCTCATGCTCTCTCTACTATTCACATCAACTCATATTTCTCCTTGTTCATGAAGTCTTTCTCATATGATCACTGTGGGCTTCATTGAGCTCTCTCTTCCCTCTGAATTTTCAAAAATGGTTAAGTTGAGTGACACAGACTAATTACAATAGGACTGTCATGCCTCTTTCCATATTAAAGATGTTCTGACTTCCCCATCCCCTTTCACCTGGAAGAATGTCAGAGGATAATCACTGTTTCTTTTCTGTTTGCTTGTGTCATGGGTAGATAGATCCATTCCCCAAGATATCAATGCAACTAATTCTATCAGGGGCCTGACTATATCTCATGCTTAATTTGTATCCCCACAGTTTTCATGCTCTGTATGTGGTGGATGCTCTACTTACTGATTGACCAAGGGGTTAATTTTAGGACATAGCCATGCTTGACATGAAACCATCATGTGGAACACACAATCAATTCCAGAATTATAAGGAAAAGTTAAGTAACTCTTATCCTGGAGTACACAACACATGTTTCAGGACAGAGTGAAAGCATACCTTCAAATAATCATAATTATGGCTAATATTTATGGAGTGCTAATTAAGCACATATTGTCCAGCACTATTCTAGATATGTTTACCTATCAGGGAGAAACTATTATTATCCCTCTTTTATGGACAAGGAAACTGAGGCACAGCTGTTAATTGTAGAATCAGAATTTGAACCAGTGAGATTTGGCTCTGTACTCAACTACTGCATTCAGGTTGTTGGAATGTTATGGCTTCTAGCAATCAGACACAGCACTAAAAATATCTCCAAGAAGACTGCGCAAGGTTCTGCTGATAGATTTGGCAATGACTAAGTCAAATGCCAATTTTCACATGTCCCACTTGTGAAAAAGACTGAACATCACTCTTTTTAACTACTGATAAACACTTTAGGATATAGACTCAACATGTTAAGACAATCACAATAGTAGTGGCAACTTCCAAATACAAGATAAAAATTTGATGATGAAAATACTTTTAGAGATTGATTTCTGTTCATATTAATTAATGTTGGACACAAGTTTTCCAAATATTAGATTAGTTTTTCTGCAGGGCCAGATGTAAGTAATTTAGGCTTTATGGACCACAGATTCTGTCAAAACTACTCAACTTGGTCTTTGCACTGCAAAAGTAGCTGTGAGCAAAATGTAGCTAAATGGGAGTGGTTCTGTTCCAGTAAAACTTTATTAACAGAAGTAAGCAGTGGCCTGGGGCTGGTCCGTGGCCCTTGGTTTCCTGACTCTTGGTTTGGATAAATAATTTCTGTCCTGTCAGGTTACCACCAAGATTGTGCACATCTTTCAAATTATTCCCTCTGTACTTCTGTTAAGAACCACCTAATAATGGAACTACTCTTTAATTTCTCTGACAGGCTTCCATTATTCTTCCCATCCATGGGTTTTTAAAAATGTTTCTTAGACATTAAATCAACTTAGGTCTCTAAAAGCAATAGCCAGCTCAATGTTTTGTTCATTGCTTTGCAGTCATTGACTTTCAAGGATCTGGGGAAGGCCCAAGTTCTCAATTTTAGTTTTGTGTAATTGAGATGCTTTCAGGTTTGTTTCCAGCTGTTAGTTTTCAAATATCCTGAGGGGAAATATAGTAGCAGAAAGGGGGAAGAGATGGGGAAAGGAAATAAGACAAGTAAGAAAAAGAGAAGAAACAGACAAGGAAGCAGGGGATTCTGGACTAGAAAGAAAATGAATATTTATGATGTTTTTTCAAATTTATTGAAGTATAGTCAGTTGCAATATGTTAACTTCTGATATACAACATAATGTTTCAGTCATATATATACATACATTTATTTGTTTTTATATTCTTTTTCATTATAGGTTACTACAATATATTGAATATAGTTCCCTGTGCTATATAGAAAAAATTTTTAAAAGATCTATTTTAAGTATAGTAGTTAATATTAACAATTCTTGAACTCCCAATTTATTTTTTCCCACCCCCTTTCCCCTCAGTAACCATAAGTTTGTTTCTTATTTTTGTGAGTCTGTTTCTGTTTTGTAGATTAGTTCATTAGTGTCTTCTTTTTTCTTTCTTTCTTTGTTTTTTTAGATTACATATATGAGTGATATCATGTGATATTTTTCTTTCTCTTTCTGGCTTACTTCACTTAGAATGATGATCCCTAGGTCTATCCATGTTGCTGCAAATGTCATTTTATTCTTTTTTTTGGCTGAGTAGTATTCCATTATATAAATATACCACAACTTCTTTATCCAGTCATCTGTTGATGGACATTTAGGTTGTTTCCATGTCTTGGCTATTGTAAATAGTGATGCTATGAACATTGGGGTGCATGTATCTTTTCTAATTGAGTTCCTTCCAGATATATGCCCAGGAGTGGGATTGCTAGATCATATGGTAAGTCTATTTTTAGTTTTTTGAGGAATCTCCATACTGTTTTTCATAATGGCTGCACCAAACTACGTTCCCTCCAACAGTGTAGGAGGGTTCTCCACACCCTCTCCAGCATTTATCGTTTGTGGACTTTTTAATGATAGCCATTCTGACTGGTATGAGGTGATACCTCATTGTAGTTTTGATTTGCATTTTTCTGATAATTAGCAATATTGAGCATTTTTACATGTGACATTTATGGCATTCTGAAGCCTGTGGCTACTCTAGTGGAGGGAAACTCATGAAATACCTACTATAGATAGGATGTGTCCATGTGACAGCTGTGTCTAATAAACACACACAAAATTACTAAGCTAAGTAAGTGTTATTTAGCACAGTGGGAACAACCACCACTAAGTATTTTGTAAAACCCATAGAACCACTGCATGGGCTTTCTCTTCAGATGCTGCGATTTTAGAATAAAAGTATGTGAAGAAATTGTATTTGATTTTTATTTGTGTAAAATAACTTTTTTCCCCTTCAAGTAGAAGTGGTAGAACATTGCTGTCGACCGCAGAACAGTTTTTATAAATAAGTCCTCATTTGATCCTTCCATTTACGGAGATAAGTACGAGAGATGTCCGGGAATTTGAGCTTGAGGGAAAGAAAAGTGTTGGATGGGCCTTAGTGTAGTCAGAAGATGGTAATTAGGGGCAACTGGCTCAGTAGTGTGAAAAGGCTTTGCTTTTCTTGCGCTTGGCCTCTGGGCATAAGAATGAGTCCATGGGAAACCCATACAGTATGAGAATAAAGTCAATGTATGTTGTGTTTAAGGAAATTTTTTTCCCCTTAATATAGATTGAGATTGTAATTTTCTGAAAATTCTCTGGTAATGTTTGTTGAAAATTGCTGCGTGTGTGTTAATGCAGTGCTTCTCTGCTGAAGAACCAGGAAGCATGAGGCTTGGGGGGCAGCAGACTCAGAGGACTGAAGCCCCTTCACTCCACCTCACCATCCACGTGGTGTTAGTTGTGGCTGAATGTAGGTTTGGGGCATTTCTGATGCAGGTTTCTTGGGGCTTGATCATGAAGTAAAATAAACTCTTGTGGTTAGGGAATGGGCTTCTCTTAAAAAGGTGGGTATAGATCTGTGATTTAAAGATCTGAAGAAAGAGGCTATCTCAGAGAAGAAAAAGAAAGACAGGGGCTAATATGGATGAGTCTCCATGGGATTCATCTGAGAAGGGTTTAACTTTTGTATTTTGTTGCTTTGTTTTTTAACTTTTCCCATGAACTCTGGAAATAACCATATTTAAATGAAGGTTTTAAAGTTGTTTCCTTAAGTTGGACTTGATTTTAATTACCCCCAACTTGTTTATGAAGTGAGTTCCCCCTGAATCTTGTGGGTGGTGCTTGAAATTAAGAGATGCGGTATTAAAAGGATAACTCATGGGGATCTGCACTGCAGTGGGAATATGAGAACCCAGGTAAGTAGGGTGTGGGAGTCTTTGGTGAAGCTGAGACCCACTGGTGTGTGGGAGAAGCAATGGAGAGAAGCAGCTGCCAACTGAATGGCCTGGGAGCCCATGCAAGATCCCAAAACAGTCTTTCTAAGATGAAAACAAACGTTGCTCTCAAAAATCAGAGAATGAACAGCAAGTTTCTACACTGATTCACTTCGCTCCTATATCTTACTCCTACAGATTGCCTGAAATAAAACATGTTAAGAACTCTGATAGTATGAGAAATTATCAGAGGCATCTGGCTATAAATGCTAAAATTTAATTTGCCTGCATTAGACCTTTCAAACTGTCTACAGTATTTGCTAAAAACACTTAGGCAGTCCCTCTTCTTCCACCTCATGTGGCAGTGTAGTTCCTAGTTAGGCTTAGACTGTTGGCATAATGGCATGTAGTGACAGTGTAAGTATTGGATTTTCTCCTTTGTACTCAGGTGGACAAGTCAATGGCTTTGTCACTCGTGCCATTCTCATTCCTTCCATATTCTTCCTTGTATTACTTTCTGCCTTACTTAGAGGAAAAGGAGCCACTCTTTGGATACTTTATTTTTAGTAATGGAAGTGGGAAAGAGGAGATGGAGGTGGGAGCCCATGGAATTAGGTTAAACTCCTTAATTAATAATTAAGCAGGTGTCACTGGCTTCAAAATCAGATAGACACATTATAGGATAGTAGGCAAGTTTGCTCATTCTTTTTAAGCCTCAGTTCTTAAAAAACTGAGGGGATAATAATGGAACCTTCTTGTTAGGATTGTTGTAAAAAATTATATGAAAAAAGTGCATAAGAAACCTTTACGACAATGCCTGGGTCATGGTAAGCACTTGATAAGTGCTCTTTATTCAATGAACATTTCTTGAATTAATATCCAAATATTAAAGCTGATCAACATAACAATTTGAAAGATCCTGTCACCATTTCCAATGGGAATAATTTGAATTCTGATTTCCTGTCTCTGATGCTGGGTAAAAGAAGTGATAGCCTCTCCTTTGCTCCCGATTAGCATCAACATGAGTGGATTTTATGTAAATGAGACATTTGCATTCATAGTGACTGGAAGAATGAGTTCTAAATCATGTGGACTGTTTGGCACCTCATTTTCTTGTTTTTTAGTGTTGCACTAATGCCTGCATGCAATGCACCTGGGTCTTCTTGTCTGACCTGAAATCATTAAACAAATATGTGAACTGTCTGTTTTTAAATTAATGACATATGCTTCCACTCTATGTTTTGGGCAAATAGTGAAAATTTCCAAAGCAGCTATGGGTAAGTTGTAATTTAAATGAAACTCACCGTTTAAATACTTACCTTTACAAATTACTGGTTCACTAGTATCAAGAACAAATGGGAAAAGTTGCTGATGCTGGGTGTGGCATGAGCTTTTCTCTTCAGCATAATCGTGACATTAAATATGATTTCATAATTTATTATTATTAGTATGATTTGTTGGGATATTTTCCTTTCTAGGAATGCCTTTTCCACTCTTCTCTCTTCTCATATTTATAATAATCATAATAATAATCATAGGAATAGCAACTGTATCTATGGACTTGCTCTGCGCTACACATTGTTCTAAATCCTTTAAGTGTTTTAACTGAGTTTAATCTCCCCACCCTCTTCGTGTGGTAGGTGCTATTTAATCCCACTTCTACAGGTGCAGAAGGTAAAGCTCAGCAGTGTTAAGCAACCTATTCAAGGCTGCTAAGTGGCAGAGCTGGGATTTGAAGCCAGGTAGTTTGTTCTAGAGTTCATACCTTTAAAAATTATAGAACTGTGCTGTCTCTCCATTTAGTTCAATCTCCAACTTTCTTAAAGGCTCTGCTCATTGTCACTTCCTCCCGATCTACCTCCCCTGCCCAGGGTACCTCCCTTCCTAGTGTTGTTTTATTTGCTTCATTCATTTGTCATTTAGGGAACTTTCCTTATCATTGTTAATTGTTTTTCATGTGTAGATCCTGTCTGTCCCCAACGATTTGAACTCCATTTATCATACTCAGTAAGTATCTTACTTACATCAGGTGTTGATGGATGTAAAATGCTAACCTTGACAATATCTCTCTACACAGGAAAAGTGCAACATGATTTTCCCAACCATAAACTGATGAATAGAAGGGTCAAGGGATACATTCTTTTCACCTATTTGCAGATATCTGAGGCAGAAAACCTGTCTGAGCTATGAAGAAAATGAAACAGTTAGATTCTTGGATTTGGTTCTTTGTTGCCTGTGTGTGAATGATCATCTTGAGTCCATATGTTTTGAGAGTTATTTTACCCTGGCCAACATTTTACTATAGAGCTTTATTTATTAACATTAACAAGAATCATGGGACTAGAGCCTCATGCCTCAGATGGAAAGTTTACACCTACTAAGAGAGTCCAGAGCAAGGCAGTTAGCACTTATGTTTTTGGTTGTATGAATGGGAACCATCTGAGAATTAGAGAGCATGCCAAAGTGGCCAGCACAATGGAAATCAAGTTTTCAGAAATGGCAAACTGGATGCTGTGACTGCGTAATTATTTTCAGAAACATTCCACAGCCAGAATTTCTCAAAACCCAGATCACATTGATTTCTTTCCATAACACATAATGTGTAACTGCTTGTTCTGTAGCCATTTGTAGTTCCTCTGTGGGAGATGTGTTTCAAAATGGGAGACATACTCTCTTATTGGCAGTTAGGAGTAGGTAAAATTAGATGTGGCTGAACTCACTAACTGAAGATGGAGAACCCAGTATTTGGTGGGCTCACTTGAAACGGGGACAAAGAAACCCCCATTGTAAATTTCACCATTTATGGTCATTGGGCAAGAATCTGTTTACACAAGTAAGTAATTGAGGGGAGTCAGAGGATGCCCAGTAGAATTCCATTATTATACTTTAGTTTCCCCCAAACTAGGGAATAGATGAGAATTATGACTGCAATGCCATACTAACTGGACATCATTATAAGCTCAGTATTAGCTTAAAAATGTTTATAGACAGAAGCAAGCAACAAAGGAGAGGCTTCTTTGTTAACATCTATCTGGAAAACCGGTGTGATGAAGAAAGCAGCAGACACCAGTGCTGGCTGGATCTGAAAATGGGGAGGAGGAGCTGTTCTTTGGATAAATCCAAAAGAACTATTGATCTTCCAGTGTTTTCTTGGAAATGCCTGTGTTGCTTTATGTTGCATTTTCCTTCATTCCTAGTTGCTTCTGCTAATAAAGGTCCTCTGGTGGCAATAATTCTTTTCAGCAGAGTGAGGTCGTTTAGCAATGAAGTCCTTGGTGTATTCACTAACATGAAGTGCGATCTGTCCTTGCACCTGGTACACACTCAGCTCTCCAGAGAGTCACATTGCTATTCATGCCTTTTGTTTAGTCACACAAGGGAACTAGAACAAGAAGTGTAGATTTTCACCTTGGCTTTTATAAGGTACATTGTGAGCTATACACCTCCTTAGAATGAGCTTGGCAATCCTAGTTGTTAGGCAACAATGATTTGCAACTGGGCATAAGGAAGAGGGACACTAATTGCTATTAATTAGTAGTTCACAGAGTTTCTTTTTTTTTTTTTTTACCATGAATTAATCCCCTGAGAAGAATGAGGAATAGAAAAGCAAAGTTTCAGCTTTTAGAAGCCAAGCATTTCAAGTTTAGTGTCAGACTAGTGACTCACTTTAGTTTTATTTGGGGGCTCACAAAGCTTTATGTCATCCTCTCTTTTAAAATTTAATATTATTTTATCAAAGTTCTACATGTACATTGTTTAAACAGTCAAATCTTTTGCAAAGCTCATAATGAAAAACAGCTATCTCCTGCGCCACCCCTTCCCGCTTTGATTTCTAGTCTCCAGGGGCAACCTCTTTCAACTTCAAGCTGTTTCTTCTGCTGTTTACTGCTGTATTTCTAAATAACTTGTGTGCAACATTATTTCTTGATTTTTTTTCTGGTTTGGGTCTTATTTACTGGCTTATTACTATAGAAGGTAAAAAGGTAGTGCTTTTAAAACTGCCTCCCACAACCTCAGGATACATCCCCCTCTTTATGCTGTCTTAATGTCGCATTATCATTTTGATTACATCAACATTCACCAATTACACTATTGGTACTATAGAAATATTATGCACAGTTGTGAAGTGTGGCAAGGCATGGTTACATTTTATATCTTTTATAAATTTTAGTTTTCCTAGAGTTAATAATTGGCTTTCTCCAGTAACTTTGAAGACAGTCTCACTCTATCTCTCTTCCCTTCTTTTATCTTTCCTTATGTTTCTGTGTAGTTTAGCAGAAATGATTACTAACTCATTCTCAAACTGCCTGCCAGAAGTGTAAATCTCCTCTCAAATACAACCAGCGCATGTGAAAATATTAGGCAATCTGTCCATGTCCTTTTTTTGGGAAGGGGAGACCTGAAAGCACATTGTTCTAGGGGCTCTTTCTTCTGTTCTAATCTCCACTGGGTACTTACAAATCTCAGTACACAACTGCCATCCTGTGACTCCCCTTCACTGCCCTTGGCAAGATTCTCTTTGCTTTGCTTATGTGATGGGTCCCCTGTTTCCTGCACCCCATGTCTTCTTGGTTTCCCCTCATATTTTAGTTGAAAACATCATTTGGGAACTTAAATGTCTGCTCATAATTTTGTTTTGTTATCACGCATGATTTCTTGCTTGGTTAGGTTTAGATGTCTAAGATGGAAGCCATGTTTCTGCAGAATGTTTGAAAGCACTGTCCCTAATTTTGGGGGCTTCCAGTGTTGCTATTGAGAAATCTGATGTCATATTGATTCTTGATCCTTTGAATCTGAACTTTTTTGTTTTGTAATTCTTTCTAGAAATTATTGAATCTTTTCTTTGCTCCTGATGAGCTGAAAATTTTTTTATTGATATACAAAGTGATGATTTGATATACATCATATTGATGAATGTTTGTCATAGTACAAAATGATTACCACAATATGGTTGTTAACACATTCATCATGTCACATAGTTACCTTTTTTATTGTTGTTGTTGTTGTGAGAACTTTTAGGATTTATTCTCCTAGCAGTGTTTGTGCATACAGCACAGTATCGTTAACCATAGTCATCATGCTGTAATTACATTCTCAGAACTTAGTCATCTTATAACTGGAAGTTTGTACCCTTTAACCACCTTCACCCATATACTCTCCTACTCATCAACCACCCACCAGTCCACTCTGTTTCTGTGAATTCAGCTTCTTAGAATTCACATGTAAGTGAAGTCATGCCCAATTTGTCTTTCTCTGTCTGACTTATTTCACTTAGCATAATGCCCTCAGGTTTTACCCATGCTGCTATAAATGGCAAGATGTCTTTCTTTTTTATGGCTGAATAATACTCCACTGTATATGCATATATACACCACATTTTCTTTTTTCATTCATCTGTTGGCAGACACTTAGGTTGTTTCCATGTCTTGAATGCTACAGTGAATATGGAGATGTAGCTATCTCTTCAAGAGAATGATTTCATTTCCTCTGGATATATAGATAGAAGTGGAGTAGCTGGATCATATGGTAGTTCTATTTTTAATTTTTTGAGGAATCTCTATACTGTTTTCCATAGTGGCTCCACGAGTCACATTCCCACCAACAGTGCACAAGTGTTCCCTTTTCTCCACATTCTTGCCACCACTTTTCTACTGTCTTTTTTGAGAATAGTCATTCTAACAGTTGTCAGGCGATATCTCATTATGGGTTTCCCTAAAGATAACTGACATTGAGCACCTTTATGTGTACCTGTGGGCCATTTGTATATTTTCTTTAGAAAAATGGATTTTTATCTCTCACATGGCCTTCTGAGACTCTGATTACATGTATATTAATATCATTTGACTGTAACCTACATGTTACAGAGATAGCTGCCTGGTTGAACAAGGTGTATGTGTGTGTAGATCTGGGGCATACTTTAATAAAGACATGTACAAGTTTATACAGACATTCAGTCTACCCTTCTGTATTCTGCCTCACTTTAATCCTCATCACACGTGCTACCTACCCTGTGTCTTTAATTCCTGAGGCTTTCTGGGGTTCTGAAGTACCAACTGGCTGCTCCTGGGCCTTCTTCAGCTGCCTTAAGTCTGGGCTTAATTTCTCTCTGCCAAGTTAGTTACTATTTATCCATCTGTTTCCCAGTGACAAATGTTTTGGTCCTTATGTATTTTTTAAAAAATCCATCCTTTTATTGTTATTTTAGTGGATTTTAGGACAGAGTAAAAGTAGTACATTATTTAACCACAAGCCCCATTGTTAATTTCTGAAAAAAATTGACATTATATTGTTATATTATTTACATATGGTGCTTGACTGTCAGAGATGATATTGATCAAACTGTTAGCCAAAGTTAGAAATGGAATGGGGTGGGGCACTATTTTCCTTTTACCTGATCTCTCATTTCTTTTATTTTACTAGTTTTCACAAACTGCACTGTTGAAGCACTTGATTTTCAATGAGACTCAAGGCATAGTCTGACTTTCCTTGGGAGTCTGCCTCAAGAAATATAGAGAGATTATATAGCAAGGCTATAATGATCCCTTCATAATAGATTTATTTCTTATTAATGTATTTTATTATATTTCATAGTCCTTACACAATTATTTTTTAACAGACTCCTAGAGAATGTGATACCATGGCTTTCTCAGTATGTGCATGTGTCCTGGGAGTATACAAAAGTTACTGATGTAATATAAGGGTCAGCATTTAGAAAGTAGTACTTCATTTCAGTGAAACTGTTTGCCCTAAATGTCTCTATTCACTTATTCTGTCCACAAATAATTATTTGAGCTCTTACTTTGTGGAAAGCCCTGTCTTAGGTGCTGAGGATGTAGCAGTGATTTTTTTCTCTTCTTTTTAAAAAAAATTGTTATTGAAGGATAGTTGATGTACGATATTATATGTTGCAGGTGTACAGTATAGTGATTCACTGTTTTTAAAGATTATACTCCATTTATTGTTATTAGAAAATATCAGCTATATTCCCTGTGTTGTACAGTATCTCCTTGTACCTTTTTTGTACATAATAGTTTGTACCTCTTAATCCCCTACGCCTATATTTCCCCTCCCTCCTTCCCTCTCCCAACTGGTAACCACTAGTGTGTTACCTGTATTTGTGAGTTTAGCAGCGATTTTTTAAAAAATAATTTTTAAATTAAGATATAATTGACATTATTATATTAGTTTTATATGTACATCATGATTTTATATTTGTATATATTGTAAAATGATCACCACAATGAGTCTGGTTAACATCCATCACTACACACACATAGTTACAAAATTTATTTTATCTTGATGAGAACTTTTAAGATCTACTCTCTTAGCAACTTTCAAATTTACAATCTAGTATTATTACCTACAGTCACCATGCTATACATTAAGTCCCCAGGACTTATTTATTTTATATCTGGAAGCTTGTACCTTTTGGCCACCTTCCCTCAATTTGCCCACCCTCTCACATCCTGACTCTGAAAGCTACCAATCTGTTCTCTGTATCTATGAATTTTATTCCCCTGCACATATAACTGAGATCAAATGGTATTTTTCTTTCTCTGCCTCACTTATTTCATTTAGCATAATGCCCTCAATTCCACTCATGTTGTTGCATACGACAAGATTTTCTTCTTTTTATGGCTGAATAATATATATCTCATATTTTCTTTATTCATTCATCCATCTATGGCAATGTGGCAGTGAATTTAACAAACAGAACCCTCCTCTTTGAAGAACCTTGCATTCTGCTCAAGGGTATGGCAATAAACAAATAAATATGTATTATTATGTTAGTATGATGTATGTGTCATTAAGAAAAATAAAGCAGGGTGAAAAAATAGAGAGCAGGGTGATACTATTTTAGATAGGATGGTCAGAGTAAACCTCTCAAGGAGTGACTTTGAGATCTGAACAAGGTGAGGGTGGATCCAGTGTCTATCCAACAAGGAAAATAAAAACAAATAAAGTCAGTCATCTAGGCAACTGTGGCATGATTCTTGGGTATTTAGAGCTAGAAAAACCTTTACTCATGTTGTTTCATTTGGTAGTCTAGATGCCCGTCCATCTAGGATAATGTTTTTTAAAATGTATACAGTAGACCAGTTATGCTGAGATTATAGATTTCATTTCACTTTGGCACATACTTATTATACTTAAATCAAGGGATGTCCAGAAGAGAGTTTTTATTCGTAATAAACCAAATTCAGGTTCTCCTTAGCCTTTCATTTACATGAATTTATTTATTAGACTCACTAGGAGCTGTCTTCAGAGTCACTTTTGGAAAAACGCTGGCTCTAGGGAGTGAAGAATGGGCTAGTTTTCTGAATTTCTGTAACCTTCACCCGGAGATGACGTGAGAGTCACACTGTCTTCTCTGGTGGGCTCACGGGATTGCCTGCCTTCCCCACCCTCAGCACCGTGCTAAGGTGAGAATTAGTTTTTCTAATCACACATAGAACCCCCCCACTATTCTCCTGTCACATAACTTTGTGCCCCTTATGAAATAGTCATCCCATCCCACCACAGGGATTGTTATACTGAGGAGAAGCAGCTCCTTCCCCAGGGTTTTGGACAGTGAACCTGCTCAGTGAGCTGTGTCTGGAAGATACTTGTCTTCTTTCCTGAAGCAATGATAGAGGCAGGTTGGAGGGACCACCTTCCCTGCACTCTCCTGTTGGCTGTGAGCTCTGGCAGTATCTGATGTCCCCGGTGAGCATGTTCAGCTTTCTCATTCTCTTTGAAGCCGAGCTATTTGCACTCCAAAGACGTTAGGATCCTCAAGACTGTCTGGGCTGAATGTGGTGTGAAACCTAGTGTTTTCTTCACTATTCAAAAGCTCTGTCTTTGAGAGCGTATTTGCCAACAGGTAAATTGTCTAGGAGAACTTGTGATGATAACCCGAAATGTTAACAACTCCTGTATTTAATTGTCCTGCTTTTAAAATGTGTTTGTTTTGGCTTTTGTTAAAATAATTTAATATAACATGTTGATACTTTGAAGTGAAATGTTTTTTGAGCTATTGTTTTATTTTTTTTAACTATGCAGATGTTTTGGTAGCTGTATAATTAATTATACTGCCATGCACTCAACTGATACTCAATAAATGGACATGAAATAAACATATTCAATACGTTAACTAAAGTAGTTAGCTACTTAAACATGAAAACACTGAAAATTTTCTTTTAAAAATAATTTAATGATTCATCCATATTTTTACCTCTATAAGGTTAGAATTTAAATAAGTAAAGTATATACTCATAAGTTATGTTATACTCCATGGCTCAAGTTTTAAGTAAAGGAGAGAAATAAACTATTGGTAATATACTCACCAAAAAGCCAATCCTGTAACTGCTGATCCTTTTTTTCCTGTGGGCCCTGCCCTATTCTATAGGTCCTCAAGAAATATAAATAAAAAATGTGCTGTGTATTCTGGGCCATTTTCAGTAATATAATATATTTTTTGTGCAAAATCCATATGTGAAATATTAGTAGGCAGAACATAAATACAGAATTTTATATTGATTGATTACAGCTCAAATTTGTACTAAGGTTTAGTGTGTGTTTTTGTAGAGTTAATTGGTCACATAGGGCCTAGACTCTATTTTAACCTATTTACTTGGTATAGAACCATATAGAAGCTGCTGGGAATTTTACTTAAATGATTATACTCTGGTATGCCAAAGTCCTTCCTTTATCCTAAAGAATATACCTTGCTCACTTGTGTGAGTATGAGGGATAACCTAGGATCTAGAATTCAGCCCCATAATCTTATGTATAGAAGTTGTGTGGGGTTTTTTTCCCCTTTTTTCTTTTCCCCACCATCAGGGATCATTCTGTTGCTGATAACCTATGGAAATTCTGCCAACGAGGCTATGTGTATGCGTGTGTATGTGTGCATGTGGGCTGTCTCCACTGGAAAGTCCAGCGGTATGTTTCAGAAGTATTTTCCATCCTTTTCCTGAGAGCCTCCTATGTGCTTAGTTTTTCCCAGGTCAGATGCACTCCTGATTATAATGGAGGTATGGCACAAATCTCAAAGTTGTAATTTTGTTGTTCCCCTATGAGACCCAAGGGAATGACCTGTGGACTCCCTGCTTTGAAGTATGGATGCTCTCCCCTGCCCCTTCCTCTTTTCTTTTTCTCCTTTAGTTCCAAGCAGCTGCTCATGTCCCCTTGTTCAGGTGCCCTCAGGCCTCCATTGGGAAACTTCAATCTTCTCACAAGAGGAAGAAACAACCCCCTCAACTCATACTTTGATCCTTTCTTAGGTTTTATAACCCCCAGGGCCTCATATTACCTGGGTGTTAGTGGAGACTCTCCTCTGCTCATCAGTAGGAGCTGGGCTCAGATATGACAGCTGAGAATGAATGTAGGTGCCCAGTTCCCGTTTTGCCTACCCAGCAGTGCAAGCTGTGGCTGATTCCCTCACTGGTTTCCCTAAGAAGCAAGCACGATATTAAGGAGAGAATTAACCTTTTCTAATCACATGTGAACCTGCGCCCCTCCCTCCATTTTTCCTGTCATATAACGTTGTGCCCCCTGTAAAATAATCAGTCCCTACATTTCTGTGCAAATGGACAATTTATTTGTCCTGTTCCTGGATTGTTTCTCATATGCATGCATTATTTCTCCTCCATTAGAATGTAAGTTTTGTAAGGGTGGGGCTGTTTTGTTCATTCTTCTATCCCAATCTCTGCAACAGTGCCTGGCACATAATAAGAGTTCAAAACGTATTTGTTGGATAAGTGAATATTGTAAGGATAGCACACTACCTACAAATGCCATAAAGAAGTGATATGTGTCTGAAGAGAGTGTTAACCTGGATTAATTTCTATTTTATTATAAATTTCACCCCAAATCTGAAAGGAGGGAGGTTTCTAATTTATCCACTTCCTCCCCAACACTGATGCTAATCAGGGATGACTAGGGTAAAGAAACTGAAGGATGGAGGATACACGGAATTTATTTTAGTGACAGGCAGTTTGTAGTTCTGGACCAAGGACTCTACACTTGGACCTACTTCAAACTGATGTGGCTTAAAGGAATCACACTCTGCATTCAGGATTTAACTGCCAAAAGTGAACATAAGGTTTGCCTCTTAAAGCTAACAAATAAATTTGAAGTTATATATATCAGTAATAAACATTATACACATAACTTCTTTACAAGTTAAAATTTGCAGTACATGGAAGGGTATTTAAGCATCTGGTTTTTTAAAACAAGAGTGTTCAATAGAAGAGATTAGGAATAAAGCAAATACCAGCTCTGGTTTACAGAAACTTGAGCAAGGACCAGTCATGCTTTGCAGTAAGTGGCTTTCACACTGGCTGTTGAAATTGTGTTGTGCTGGGGGAAGGCCCAAGAAGATGTGAGTATGCCACAAATAAAGAAAGGAATGAATGCAAGATCCATTCTGGTGAAAGTATGAGCACTGTGCATCAGACTGAGGGGAGAAGGGCAGATTGGGTTAATTTCCTCTGTACATAATGAATATTGTGGCATAAGGCAGCAAGAGAGGGAAAGGACCATTGTGAATGACTAAAAAGAAAATTGCTAAAATCTCTAAGTCCGTAATTGATCTTAATGGAATTTAATTATTTTATTACCATAATCAGTCATCTCTTATCTTGCCTTAGTTTCCACTCCACTTTGAGAGCTATTAACTCCTGTTACCTAGCTGTGGTCATGAAGAAACTGGTTGATAACAAGTTTTAATTCTTGTTGCAGTGTAACTTTAGCAAACTCATTTGTGTTCACAACATTGGAAGAAAAATAGAGTTATTATAAAATGAGTTGGGGTGGGGAAGATTGGTAGATGTGTATATCACTGTGTTTTTTACTCTTAAATGCCCAGCGTGAGTTCTCTGAAGTTACAGTCATGTTGACTTATTTTGTATTCCCAGTATCACATATAGTACCGATTATAAAGTAGGCAACTAATAAATGCTTATGGACTGAATAGTAAAAATAACTAAAATGCATATAATTCTTCATAATACTGTTATTTCTCAGAAATGGAGATGATTTATGTATTGTCATAAATCAACTCTTTTAGTTGATTCTTTATCAACAGATATTAATGCACTTTGGTTCTGGGCAATTATTAAAGATTTTTTTCTTATCTGAAAAACTGACTTTTTAATGATGAGATTTTAGACTTGAGGATTAGAAGATGATGATAATAACACTTAGGCAATATTAATAATGTTGTGACCATTTTATTCATAATTGCAGTACCCAACAAATCTATGCGTTTTTTTCATGTGTACCTAATTAATTGGATAATTCTGAACAACCTGTTACTCCCTTCTCTATTTCCTCATGAAAGTTATGTATTTGATTTTGTAAAATAGCTTTTTATTTTGACATATATTGAAATTCACAGAGAGCTGCAAAAATATCACAGAGAATTTTCAGTTTATCCTTTGTCCAGCTTTCTCTAATCATAATAGCTTATATAACTATAGTGCATTGTCAAAATCAGGAATTTGTTGTTGGTACAATATTAGTCAAGTAAAGAACTTATTCAGATCTCACCAGTTTTTAAGTATACTCTTTGTGTGCATGTGTGTGGTGTTGTATAAAGTTGTACCACATGTGTAGATTCTGGTAACCAGCACCACAATTAGGATACAAAACTGTTCTTTCACCATAAAGAAACTCCTTGTGCTTTTTGGTAGAAGTCACACCCTCCAAACCTAGCTTCTGCAACTACTAATCTGTTCTTCATCACTATAACTTTGTCACTTAGAGAATCCTGTATAAAGGAAATCATGCGATTTGTAACCCTTGGAGACCTACTTTTGTCACTCAGTATGATGTCCTTGAGATCTGTGCAAGTTGTTGAATTCACAATATTTTGTTTCTATTTATTGCTTAGTGGTATTTGATGTATGTCTGATTTTTGATAACAGAACCTTCACATCCACACCCAAAGCATCCTACAAATTCAAACTAAAGGTCTCCTCCAAATTATGATCTTAGAACATATTATGGAGAAAGTTTCCAAGGCCAGAGAAAGCTACGAGGGATGAAAAAAAACTCATCTTTCTCAATGCCTTCATGTACTCTGAGCTTTCTTACAAACTAGTGTCATTCAGTCAAGCCCTGATTTATTTTATTATTATTATTATTTATTGTGTGCTGTGACACTTTCCCACTGCTTTCTTCAGTTACCTGGACATCGGCTGCTTCTTTGGCTGTATTCCTAGACTTCAGTGCTTTCTAACCTGTCTTTCAAATCCCAATTTTAGCAGTGGCGCCCAGCTTGAACAGCTTAAGCTGCTCCTCCAAGGATTCTAGCAGCCTGGGAACATGTGTTGACCCATGGGATAGGCCTGCCAGGCCTCTGTTTGCATGAATGGTTGAAAATTCTCCTAAGGAAGACTCAGGTTTATTAAGACTCAGGGGCAAGGTCTACAGGAAAATGTGCTTCTGAGAACACCATGTCTATCATTGAGAGTTTCTAAGAAGATTTCAAATAAAAGACTTTGAAACACTAAATGAACTCTTTCTCCTTAATCTCTGAGGGATATAGAGTACAAAACATAATGGCAATGTGCCAGAAGCACTACACTGGTAGGCAATGGTGATTAGGGCAGCTTTGGCAATAGCAGTGGTATCACTGGTGTCAGCAGCAGTATCAGTCCAAGACAGGCGTCTCCTCCAGGACGCTTGACCTTGTTATTAGTTCCTTTAGCATTGGCATCAACACCTCTGTACCTCGCAGCCTTGGGCAGACATCCACCAGCTTGGCAGGGTGGCAGAGCCTCCTGTGGCCACTGGCAACGAAGGCACTATTATCAGTATTAGTGATGAGAGGTGATATGTGAGTGTGCTTGTGTGTGTGTTCCTATTGTTAAAAAGCAAAATTCAGTTGAGTAAGTTTTAAAGATCCTACTGGCTTTTGGCTTTATTGCATGATTCATGAATCAGGCAACATCCAATCTTAGGAGCTCTGAGGAGTTAGGAGCTCTGAGGAGCAGCACAAAATGAAATACTTTTATGGGCAGAAGAGAGCAGGAACAGGGAGGTTATACTAGGCAGAAAAATCAGATTGGTTATTCCAAGATTACCTTCCTTTAGGGGATGGTAGGGGTCTACTAGGCAAATTATCCAACTAGTGATGATCAGGTGATTCCTGACAGACGGGTTTAAGATTCCATTTCTGGGAGAGCCGAAACTGTAATTAAGTTAGGTCTCTGCTTGATGACATGGGCTTAACATAGGTACCTCCATTCTGGGAATTTTGTCTTGTTTTCAACATTATATTTACTGATCAAGTGAATTAGGAAGAATGAGAAGTCACCTCATACTAGTAGGGACACCTCAGAAAAGACCATATTTGACTGAATAACTCAGAACTTTGGGGAATATATTTCCATGGGTGAGTGAATTGCACAATATTCTTGAGGTGAAAGTGGATCTTACAGCTAGATAGAGGATGGGGTTTCCCTAAAATAGGGAGATTCGTGTAGCTATGAATGCAGTTACCAGTGAAAATTAGCAAGTAATTACTGGTGAAGTTGAGATCATTGGAAGAATTTACTGCCATGCTGATCTATTTATGTTGGTGTTGTCCCTCCTTTTATATTGACCGACTTTAAATGCCACACATAAGGTAGTGACAGTTATGACTACTAACACCTCCATAGTCAACAGCGGAGCTCCACATTTCTTTAATTATCCTCTACCAACCCCATGTCCTACTATTGTTTCTAGCCTGAGATGCTCTGAGCTGCAAGGCTCAGGCAACTTCTTTATCCTCTACTCTCATTGCCAAAAATAAGGAGTTGAGTTTTTGACATGCTCGACTTGAAATTGCTTTTGGACATTTAAGTGGTGATATTAAGTAGGCTATTTTGTCTGAAGTTTAGGGAACAGGTCTGAGCTGTTAAATTTGTTATTCCCAGCATGCACATGGTGCTGTTGAACCAAGAGACTAGATGGGATAGTCAGGGGAGTCAGTATCCTGGGGTGAGTATGGGGAGGGGAGAAAGAGGAGGAACCAGGCAAGGAAATGAGGAAAGAGAGTGATCCAGTGAGGAAGGAGGAAACTTGGAGACTCTGGTATCCCAGAGATAAATGAGGTCAGGGTCATTTGGAGGCTGGAGGTCATTTTTCACTGTGATAAGAGTGGATTTGGTTAAAGCTAGTAGACAAAATCCTTTTTGGATTGGGTTGAATAGAGAATGGGGATAATGAGTTGAAGGCCTTGGAAATAGACAGGAG
The DNA here is from genome assembly GCF_036321535.1 of Camelus dromedarius. NCBI lineage: Eukaryota > Metazoa > Chordata > Mammalia > Artiodactyla > Camelidae > Camelus > Camelus dromedarius. The sequence goes on along the minus strand of NC_087439.1, from coordinate 30,745,146 downwards.
AGCAAAGAAACAGGGTGGAAGCCAGTGGAAGAAGTAGTCAAGATAATGTGTAGAAATGACTGGTGCTGCATTTAAAAAGGAGTAAAGTGGGAGGAAACATTTTGAGCCAGTTTCTGTCTCCTAGTATCCAGCAGTTTCTGTCTCATCATGATAAAAAAGAGATCTGGTCCCGATTTTGGTGGGCCTGAAGACAACACCCCAGCCTTCATAGAGACCTCAATTCAGCTGTGCAATTTCTCTCCCCTTTTCCCAGAACTGAAAATGCAGTGGTCGAGTTTGACAGGAAATTCTTCACATCAGCCCCTGACGATGATAATCCCATTCTTCCATGCCAACTCTGCTGTCTCTCTGACTTGCTTGCTACTATCCACATCCCTCCTTCCAGCTCAAAGAGTAGGACAGAAAGGGTGATTCTCAAAAATCATCACTAACTCCCATTATGCTCCTTCCCCTACGTGCCCATTCTGCCTTTAGGGGTGCTAAATGAAATCCAGCAGTTTTGAAAGAACCTAATTGCCTCATGCAATCATCATTGCAGTATCCCATGAAAATAATATTCCATCATTGTGATATCCCACTAAAGTAATAACCCATTGTTTCTCCAATGCTTAATGAAAGAAAGAATTAAGATTAATGGCAAAATATCCTTTTTTATGGGGGAGTTATATTCCATTACATACATATATATGCTGCATCTTCATTATCTGTTGAACTATTGATGTGCACTTAGGATGCTTCCATATCTTGGCAGTTACAAATAATGTTGCTGTTAATTGCAGGGTGTATGTATCTTTTTGAATTAATTCTTATTTTGTGTTTGTTTTTATTCCTTTGATAACTGTAAGTTTAAAAAGCTAAAGCTCTAAATGTTCTTAGAAACAATGAACAGTACATATATGTAAATTAAAAAATACACGTGCAGTAAAAAAATGATTTATCAAGCCATGAAAGACATAGAAGAAACTTAAAAGACATATTGCTAAGTGAAAGAAGCCAGTCTGAAAAGGCTACAAACTGTACAGTTCCAACCAAATGACAATCTGGAAAAGGCAAAGCTACAGAAACAATAAAAAGATCATGGTTTCCAGGGGTTTGGGGAGAGGGAGGGAGGAATGAATAGATGGAGCACAAGGGATTTTTAGGGCAATGAAATTATTCTGTATGATACTATAGTAGTGGCTACATGTCATTATGCATTTGTCAAAACCCATAGAATGTACAACATCAAGAGTGAACCCTAATGTAAACTGTGGACTTTGGTTGATAATATTATGCCCGTGTTAGTTCATCGATTGTACCAAATATGCCACACTGATGAGGGATGTTGAGGGTAGGGGAGTATATATGTGTGGATGGGGAGGATTATGTGCAAACTCTCTATTTTCTGCTCAGTTCTGCTGTGAACCTGAAGCTTCTCTAAAAGAATAAAATTTTTTAAAAATTTAAAAAAAGATTTAAAAGACCTAAATTTTGTGGCATAGTTACAAACAGTGCTCTGTAGTTCATTTTCAAAAGAGGTGGAGTATTAGTTGGAAAGCTAAGTAATAAATCAGATTTTCTCTATTGTTTTTAAATGCCAGTAGACTTTTATCTGTTACAGCAGATCACATTTCTTCTGAAAAAGAAGGTGCAAAACAGAAACATATTCCCTGCTCTTACTTGAGACAGCAATTTAAACCACGTAAAAGCAGGTTCTCTTTCTACACTCCCCATACATGGCATCATTTTAACTTCACAATGAAAATCAGGGAGCCTTGCCTCTGCTCCTCTTTCAAGGGGCCAATTGTGATGTCAGCATGTTACGAGCATACTAGATATGTATCTTTAGAGGTTGCCATGGCAAATCTGGAACCATAGCCTCCCTAACGAGCCTTAGCTATTGCCACCTGACAGACTAAGCATTCTCAGGCATTTCCTGTTAGACTCCGTGTTGGCTTTGGCTATGAAAGCAGTTGCTTTCATTTTTGGAGGTAGATTAGTATTGAGTGGGAGTAGGGGGTGAAGTCTTACCCAGTCATAAGTGTCACTTAATCTGACAGAGGAATTTCTAGGGCTAGAAATGTATCAAGTACAACAGGACACTACAGAAACATGGTCAGTTAAAATCTAGATCCTGGTAGCTTTATGATAAATCCCTCCATGCCTCTTGGAAATAGACAAAGCAACTCCTAAGTTAAAAGGACGTATATTTGTACATCAATAATTGGGCTAAAAAGAATGAAAATTTAAATGTTAACAGGAGAAGAAAAACAATACAGCAGTAGTAGGATAAGAGAACGGTTCTCTGAAATTGCCTCTTGTTTTCGTTGATAAGATAAATTTTGATAGTGAAGACCACAAATGTAATCCTCCTCTGGTGACAAGTCAAACATATTTGTGAGTCAAACACGCCAAGACTCACTACGGTGATCATTCCCAGTCACAGCGGTATTAAGACCGCAAGCACTGTATTTCATTATCATCTCCTTTAACATAGCTTTCAATTATTTATAAAGCTTAGAACCTGAGGTAATATCTTTTTCAGTCTGAACCAGAGTTGACATGAACATCTGAAGGCAAAACGGGGTGATTGTTACTTAGAGTCAAGAGAACAATATGTGCGGTAATGGTTTTGATTAATTTATAGTTTTCTCTTAGCTATGGTAACACAGTTAAACCCTTTGGGTGTTCAGCAATAAAACAAGCAGCACAGGGGTTCAGGGAGGAGTACTGGGAAGCCATGGGGGAGGTTTGTGAATGCTCATTGATGGGGATTATGGAATGGATAACGCTGTGAATTGTTGAGTGACAAGACAGGAAACCCAGAAGGTTCTGGCCTTTACTATCTTTTGGGATCAATCTCAGTGTTCTTGGACTGTGAGAAACCTGGGAACAAGAAGGCCTCCCAGAGAAGGAGAAACAGATAGGTAGTGTGAAATAATGAAAAAATCTATCTATCTATCTATCTATCTATCTATCTATCTATCTATCTATCTATCTATCTATCATCTGTCTATCTCTGCTCCTAGTTTCTGGCACAGAGCCCCTAAACCCCTTGGAACTTTCTGGGTGATAGGAGCATCTTTTGTTCTAATGAGCTGTCTCTGAGTGGCTTCTGTATAACTCCTAGGTGGAGGCTGGTCACCAGAAAGAAAAAAACCATGATTAGAAGCTTGGAACATTCAGTCCCACCCTGATCATCTGGGAAGGGGAGAGGGGCTGGAGACTTGAGTTAATGATTGATCATGTCTATGTTCTGAAGCCTCCATACAGATCCCCAAAGCGTGGGATTCAGTTATCTTCCAGGTTGCTGAATTCATGGAGGTACCCAGTAGGGTACGCAGGAGGGTAGCATGCTTCTGGTGAGGGCATGTATGTTCTGCACCAATTCCCCATACCCTGCCCTATGCATCCTTTCCTTCTGGATATTCATGTGTATCCTTCATCATATCCTGCTATAATAAACTGGTAAATGTAAGTTCCCTGAGTTCTGTGAGATGTTCTAGCAAATTATCAAATTCAAGAAAGGGGTCATGAGAACCACTCCCACCCCCCATTTATAGGTGGTTGACCAGAAATTTGGTGACAACCAGTGACTGGAGATTGTCATTTGCAGTGGAGGGTGGCAGTTTTGTGAGTCTGAATCCTTAACCTGTAGGATCTGATACTATCTCCAGGCAGATAGTGTCAGAATTAAGTGAAATCGTAGGACATCCAGCTGGTTTTGCAGAGAATTGCTTGGTGTGGGGAAAAACTCCTACCAATTTGGTGACTAGCAGTCAGAACTGAAGTGTTCTGTGTGAATAGTAAAGAATAAACACACAGGAGTATGGTTTTCCTATAAGGTAGTACCGTCGGGGACACAGCAATTTTCCTACAGAGCTGGCCACTTTCCCTTGATTCAGACACATGGTGGTGGGAAGTCCAGGGAGCTGGCTTTTCTGGGTATTATAGTGACAACTCATCATTGTCACTGCAAAGCTTCGTCTTGAATACAGAATGTGCAAGTTTGAGAGTGATTTGCTTGACAGACTGGACCCTAGTATGTTCCTCTCAATGTGAACATAATACCTACCCCTGATAGCCCTGTCAGGTAATATTATTTTATCTCCACATCTGCTGAGTAAGACCTTCATTCGTCAAGGATACAAGAAGACGCCATGGAGTCCTTGTTCTTAAAAGCAAATGCAAACCCTACACACCTTAGGAGGAGTGGGTCCTCTTAGTTTCCTTACTGAAGTGAGATGCGTTTGGACTGATGTCCATCCCTACTTGGACCTGGACTAGATAATTATATGAAAGCTGTGGGTTGAGGGGTTGGTTTACGCTCTTGGAGCTGGGCAAAACCAGTTGGCTTGGGGCTGAATTGAACCCATGTTTTTGGATTTAGAAGAATGATAGGCCCACTAGCCGAGTGAGCCTGGGAAGGGTGAAGAGTGCTTATGACAGATCATGGGGCTCAGTGTCCAGCAGGCTTCAGTCCCAGGATCCTCAGCACTATAAGCCCAAGGTTGCTTTGAGTTCTGTAGTGTTTCACTGATTTCAGTCCTTCAGTGGCATTCAGTGTCTGTTGGGAAGTGTTCATGAAGAAATCATCCTCCATAATACACAGGTCATCATGTAATATAACCTATTAGAGGAAGAAAACTGATAAAGCCCTGACATCTTACGGAGAAGTACAGACTCTCTCAAAAGAACCTTCAAGTAAAAGTTTGCTAAAGTCAAACTACCTTTTAGGAAAACCATACTCCTGTAACACTCTTTTAACACTATACGTTTTCCCTTTCCTGATTATCACAAAATTTGCCCTTTCATATCCTTGAGTGTCATAATGTGTTTATGTAAGAGGGTCATAGATTGTGTCTATTTAAAAGAGAAATCTTATAATTTTGCTGTGTTAAAGGAACCAGAATAGTAGGTTTTAATAAACCAACCAAGTCTTAGTTTAGATTCTGTGTTGTGGTCTTACTTTCCACAACAGCTCAAAGGGTCATGAAAATGCACCCCATTTTAGAGGGTAGAATTAGTTTGACTAAGAAGAGAGGTAAAAGGAAACCCACGTGATCTGCCTTTGTCAGTGAGACAGACATTTTTGATGCAATTCTTAGAGGAGTAAGAAGATTGTAATGGAATACGACAGCTCTCTGGAGGAAAGAGCACATTTCCTATGTGATAAGGGTGGTTATACATTACATCTGTGGCAGATTTTTCTTGAATTCAGATATTAAATCTGCTAAAGGGACTCTGGGAAAAGACCACTGTGTGGTAGAGGTAAGAAGGGAAGATTGGCTCAGATTTTCCCAAGAAGTAGATCTGACAACAGAATTTTAGCATCCACCAGGTACCTGTCAGATGGTGGCAATTTCGAGCAACAACATAACAGGGACCTATCGGTGACAGATTGAATTGGTTATCTAGAAATGAAAGGGCTCCCCAGACCCTCATTTCCTCTCAGATTCAGCTTTTGATTGCTTGCTTTGTCCTTTATATCTCTTTTCTTCGCAATCTCATTGGTTCCTTTCTCTTCTTTTTCAGAACCTCAAGCTTATCTTTTAAACTGATTTATCTCTGGTTTTATGGCTTAGGGAGCTGCTGAAACTAACAGGAAAAATACAAAGAGCAAACCTGGGTATTTTGTTATTGTCAAACAGATGCTGTGGCAGGTGCTGCTGGTAAGATACTATAATCAAATAGGCACAAAAATGTAGAATTTTATTTCACCATCTTAAGACAAGGCTCTCAACTTGCTGATTCATTCATGTGATTAAGGCCAAACTAATACTTCAGAAATTTGTCCGCAGCCTACAGGATAGTGATATGTGACAAAACCTTTATGTACTCCCATAATGTAGATTCATCTGGGAGGAATGATGTTCACCTCTTAATTAAATCCTAGTTATGTTACATTTCATGCCGTAGTGAAACAAGAGCTGCTCTATGCTCCCAAGGAAGAGGGGAGAGTTAATCATTCAAACTAATCTCAGTAGTCAAAGATTGTCTGGTTTTGATAAATCCCCATGTTTCGATTATAAGTAAAATATTCAGTTTTTTCGCTTGTGCATTTGTTTAAAGTCTGACTAATATTTCTCTAAGTTGCTCATATCTCAAATATTCTTTTTGGCTTGCTTTATGTCTTTATTATTGGGGCCAATAAGATACCTGTCAGTTCTTTTTAATGGCCCTTCTGGCTAATTTTCAGACAGTTGTTCATTTTTTAGTAAACTGTTGATGGTGGAATTTAATCCAGTTCTTCTGCCCAGAGAAGCAGCTGTGCCAGGCCGAGGCTGTTTAGATACCTGGTCTACAAAGTGGGCAGGGCTGGGCAGGTGTCTGGTCCATGAGTGTGGCTGCCACTGAATCTACTTGATCTTGGGAAGAAGATACTGCACATCTCGGTTTGTTAAACAAGACTATTGCCTGGAAAAGTTGTTGGGAAAGTTTCTCTGTTTAGAAACGGATGTAATTTCTAGCATGGCTGAATCAGTTCATTCAGTGAGGCTGCTAATTAGAGCATTTTGCTGTTAATATGTATTCGCTTTCCATTTTATCCAGGTTTGTGTGCTTAAACACATTTCTTTAAGACATGCAGCAGTGGTATTGTTAAAGATTAATTATTCTTATGAGTAGTCCTTGCTCCCAAATGATATTCATGATTTCTCTAGGTCACGAGAACTTGAATGCAGTTCAGGCCTATTAGTAATTTTCTTTCTTCCAGCCTGCTTTTGGGCTGAGGAAAGTGCTTTGGGAAACATGTCCTCATAAGTCATATTGGAGCTTTTCTTTGAGAACTCCACTTTGGTGGTTAGGCAATTTACTCACTTTCATTGGTCCATTTATCTAACTGGAAGAGAGCTGAGAGAAACATTAATTCAGGAAGCTGTTATTATGCCATGGCCATCTTGTTTTAATTACTGGAACTTGGTGATCTATTTTGAAATCAGGAAGTGTGATAACTCCAGCTTTGTTCTTCTTTCTCAAGATCACTTTGGCTACTCAGGGTCTGCTGTGGTTCCATATGAATTTCAGGGTTGCCTTTTCTAGTTCTGTGAAAAATACCATTGGGATTTTTGTAGGGATTGCACTGAATCTGTGGGTTGCTTTGGGTAGTATTTTTAACAATATTAAGTCTTCCAGTACATGAACATGGGATGTCTTTCTATTTGTTTGTGTCTTCTTTAATGTTTTGTAATTTTTAATGTACAAATTTTTCACTTTCTTAGTTAAGTGTTTATTTCTGAGTATTTTCTTTTGTTTCTACTGTAAATTGAATTGTTTTTATTTCCTCTTTAGACGGTGCATTTTCAGTATATAAAAATGCAACTGATTTTTGAATGTTGATTTTGTATCCTGCAACTTTACTGAATTTGTTTATTAGTTCTAACAGGTTTATTGTGGCATCTTGAGAGTTTTCTACAGATAGGATCATGGTGTCTGCAAACAGAAATAATTTTACTTCTTCCTCTTCTATTTGAATATGTTGTATTTCTTTCTTCTTGCCTAATTGCCCTGGCTAGGACTTTAGTACTGTGCTAAGTAGGAGTAGCAAAAGCGCAAAAGTGAGCATCCTTGCCTTTGTTCCTGATCTTAGAGGAAGAACTTTCAGTTTTTTACCACTGAGTCTGATGTTTGCTGTGGACTTTTCATATTTGAACTTCATACCTATAAAAATTCCTTCTATACCTAACTTACTGAGAGTTTTGACCATGGAAGGATGTTGAACAGAGAACCCAGAAATAAACCCGTGTATATATGGTCAGCTAATCTTTGACAAGGGGGCCAAGAATACACAGTGGAGAAAAGAAAGTCTCTTCAATAAATGGTGTTGGAAACACTGGATATACATATGCAAAAGAATGAAATTGGACCCTTAACTTTCACCATACACAAAAATCAACTCAAATAGATTAAAGATTTAAATGTAGGACTTGAAACTGTAAAATTTCTGGGAGAAAACATAGTGGAAAAAGCTTCATGACTTTGGTTTTGGCAGTTTTTTTTGGATATGACACCAAAAGCACAGGTAACAAAACAAAAGTAGACAAGTGGGATGATAGCAAATGAAAAAGCTTTTACACAGCAAAGGAAATAATCAGCAGAAAGAAAACACAACCCATGTAATAGGAGAAAATATTTCCAAACCATATATTTGATAAGGGATTAATATCTAAAATATATAAGTAATTCCTAAACTTAATAGTAAAAAACCAAATAATTCAATTAAAAAATGAGCAAAGGACTTGAATAGTTGCTTCTCTAAAGAAGTCATATAAATGATCAACAGATACGTGAAAGATGCTCAGCATCACCAATCATCAGGGGAAATGAAAATCAAAGCCACAGTGAGAGATCACCTCATATTTGTCAGGATGGTTACTATGAAAAAACCCAAAAGATAACGGGTACTAATTGGAACCCTTGCATACTATCGATGAAGATGTACAGTGGTGCAGCCACTAGGAAAACAGTACCTCCATAGATTCCTCAAAAAATTAAAAATAGAACTATCATATAATCCAGCAATCCTGCTTCTTGGTATATATCCAAAATAATTGAAATCAGAGTCTTGAAGAGCTATCTGCATTCCCATGTTCACTGTAGCATTATTGACAATAGTCAAGATATGGAAACAACCTAAACATCTATCAACAGATAATTGGATAAAGAGAATGTGATATATATATGTGTGTGTGTGTATATATATAAAATTCAGCCTTAAAGAAGGAAATCCTGCCATTTGTTATAAAATGGATGGACATTTTGGATTTTATGCTAAGCGAAATAAGCCAATCATAGAAGGACAAATACTGCTTGATTCTGTTTATATGAGGTGTCTGAAATCGTCAGACTCATACAGAGAGTAGAATGGTAGGTGCCAAGGGTTGGGAGGATGGAAAACGGGTAGTTGCTGTTCAGTGGGTATAGGTTTCAGGCATGCAACATGATAAGTTTTAGAGATCTGCTGCATAACAGTGTGCCTATAGTTAACAGTGCTGTGTTGTGCACTTGAAAGTTTGTTAAGAAGGCAGATCTCATGGTAAATGTCCTTACCACAACAGAGAAACAGTCACGTAGTGAGAAGGAACACAGGACTTGTAGTCAAGGCAACACTGATTCAAAGCCCAATTTGCCACTTATTAGCAATGGGACTTCGCCTTACTGAGACCAAGTTTCCTATTTAGTAGGATTAAGATCTGGCAGAGTTATTTGTGATGGAGTAAATGCAGTAACAAGCAAATCCTCTAGCAGTCTTAATAAATGTGAATTTTCTACCTGTTTTCTCCCTCTTCTCTGAGACTCAGTTTCCTCACTTGTAAAATGGAGAAAATGATGACTTCCCAAGGTTATTGTGAGAGTTAAAGAAAATATGGATTTATTCATGGTGATAGATAGTTACTAAAAAATAAGTCCTCAAAAAACCCCCCATAAAACCCCCTTGTTTAACCCGCCCTCTCCACATCCTACTTTACAGACAGATTGAGGCCTGGTAAGAGGTTGTGCAGTGGCAGGTGTGGGCATAGACACACTGGTCAGCGCCTGTTTTACTGCATTATTGTTGCCCATTCGAGTAGTCTAGACGACCTGATTTGAGGAGTTGGAGACTAAATTTTAAACCATGTGATGAACAGACTGGATGTACTACTGGACTTACATGATGCCAGGAAATATTTGGCAATTGCTCATCAGACATCCAGATTTACCAGAAGAAAAATCAATAGGCTGTGACTATAAAACGTGATTTTAACTTAAAGTATTGGCTTAAAGTATAATTTTAAAAAGCTGCTTCAAGTTGAACAAAACCATTTTCTTGGGTTATCTTGTTTTCCTTTGAGTACCGTCAGCATTAGCTAATATAACAATTTTGTCTTAGTGAATTCTTTACTACGTGTCTCCTTATCCTGAAAAGCCAAATAATACCCTCATTCTATATGACACCGATACTAAAGTCAGAAAAAAAAGTGTTTCATTGCAAGGCTAAGAAAGAGCTAATTTTCTAAAATTGGAACATTATCTGTCATGTGTTACTACTCTGTAATTATGACTATTATTCTCTTTGGGAAAAAAGAGGTATTTCAAAAGGGGAAAGATTTTTATAAGAGGCTTTTAATATAAATGGGCAATTATATTAAAATACTGACTTTCATACTTAGATACTATGTTGGAGATACATTATATTATATTTGATGTAAATTTAGTAAATGATATGCATGTGAAAACTTAAAATATATGAATACTACTTCCTTAAAGGCATGAATAGTCTGGCAAATAGATTTTGAGAAATGGATTCATGACTTCTATGCTTACAGAGGTTTTATTGTTAATAATACATTGTTTTTTTTTCTTTTTTGGTGAAGAATGAATCATTTTCATTTGGCAATGATTCTGAATTTTTTGCAAGAATGATTGTGCTTTTTAAATTGTTTGTGAGGCTGAACAAAGGGCAGTGATAAAAATAAAAACTATAAGCATGATTCATCTTTTTCTAGAAGAAAAAGAAGACAACAGTATAAATTACGAGGACTCTTTCAGTTTTGCTGTAAGTGATGTGTTGATGGAGTTTTCTCAAGCAGATAGAAAGTTTGGATATGGAGAGAAATAATAATATTTAATCTTTACTGTGTTTAAGATGTTTACATTGAATAGCTGTGAGGTACAGAATCTTCCCATCATAATTCACCTCTAATGTCACTCCCAGCATGAGAAAATCTAGGATTTATAGGCCAGAAGCTTATACAATTTTAGAACCTTTAAAAAAACAATGAAAGATTAAAAAGTATGTAATGAGAACCAAAGATGGTTTTTATTTGGAATGAGAAGAGAAATTAAAACAAGTTATAAATTTTAAAAAGCTGACAAATACTACAAGTATAATTATATCCAGAAAAACATCATGATATTTTAACTTATAGCTGCCTGACTCATCTTTACAATATACTTTTGTTTAAATTTCTGCTGATTAGTTTTTGATTGTTTTTTCATGTGAAATGATCTTGTAATATTTTCTATGGAGAGAATGCGAAGATAATTCTGCGTTTCCTTTAATATGGTTGATTGAAATTTGTTTGATAGTTTGATAGTTGGGATGCTTAAGTATGACCATACATAAATATACTGTTGTGTAGTACTTTTCTGAGATTGTGCCCTACAAACAAATTCGATTTCACATAATTCCCAGGAAAAAAATATGGCTCATCTACAGTTATACACTCTGTATTATACACTCTTCCCCAATAGGCGAGAGTTTCTATTTTGATGAAGGTGGTTGAATCCTGTACTAATACATACATTTCTAAGCAGAAATCTTTTAAATTAAAGATGGAACAGAAACCCAACTGATAAAATAGATACATATAGACCAGCCTTGATCAAAGCAGGGGCTGGGGCATAAAGCACTAGGCACTTGGCCTCTTCCTTCCCTTGTGGCAGGTTTCTGATTAAGCTTCCAGAAGCCCTTAGAGCTCCCACTGAACAAAATTTTAAAACTCTGGTATGGAATAATGATTCCTAGATAAAAGAATTGTAAAATTTGGGTTCTAATTGTGACTTGTATTTCTACTAGTAGTTTGACAATAGTCAAATCACTGATTGCTCTGAGTCTCAATTTTTGCACTTGCAGAAAGTAGATAAGAATATTTTGTCTTAGTCTACATTGAAGTGAGGCTATGCAAATGAAATAGGTCATAAATGTGAAAGCCCTTGGTCTTTCTAATAAACTCACCCTTTAGATTATTGAAATCACAAAATCACAAATAATATCTGAAAGAGTCATCTCTGATACTGTGTCTTTGCTAGGGTCCCAGGTCAGTGGCCACTTACTCCCTGTTCATATTGACAAGGATGCTGTGAGAATGAGTGTGGTCTTTTCCAGTATGTACTGGTACAAAAAGCCATTTACAGTGACATGAAGGGCAGTGACTAAGCGTAACAGGACGGAAGTGAAAAGCCACAATGGGCGATAAGTTTTTCTGGCATTGGCAAATTTCTGCTGGGGTTAAAAAGTAAGGATGATACTGTTGATATGATATTATATGCATATGATATGCAGAAATAAAATATTTGGAAGTGACAAATTAATCTTATTTTTAGTTTGACTTGCAGAATTCACACTGTAAAATGACAGGATATAAAAAGACATAAAAGGAAGCAGAAGAAAATAGGACAGGGAAAAGTGAACCCAAAGTATTTGGACTATTTAACTTGAAGACAAAACCCTGAAGAGTGATCTGATAATTGGTTTTTAGGACACAAAGACATTTATTATCTAGAGTACAGTCTGCAGCTAGCTCTTTGCAAAGAATTCACAAGTCTGTTGGAGCTCACAGATCTTGGCCTCCAGGGAGAGTCATAAAAAATGGAAGAAGGAAGGCAGCCTATCAGGAACATTGGCTCTTCTGCCATCAAGTCCATCTGGTATCTAAATCATTCAGAGAAATGAAATATCACTCATTCTTACAGAAACAGAATTGATCCTAGATGGGATTAAAGATGGAATGACATGGAGGAACTGGATCCTAAGCATGATCTTGAAGAAAAGCTGATGATTGACACCAGGAAAATTCAGAAACAGGAAGTGGGGAGAGGAAACTGCTTAGTAGCTCTTAAGTCTTCAGAGATGACAGAACCTGCTTCAGTTACCTGAAGACAGTGGCCTCCACACAAAATAGATAAGGACCAAAAAATCTCATAATAAATGACTTTCCTTAATTGACATGTAGGATGGCCTTTGCAGATAGAGGAGCTCAACCTACATCAAGATAAGCTTGAAGGAGGGTGGAGGGGTAAATTGGGAGTTCTGGACTTGCAGATACAAACTACTGTATATAAAATAGATAAACAACAAAGTCCTACTATATAACACAGGGAACTATATTCAGTATCTTGTAATAGCCTATAACGAAAAAGAATGTGAAAAGGAATATATATATATATACACATATATATGTATCACTATGCTGTACACTAGAAATTAACATAACATTGTAAAATGACTATATTTCAATTTTTAAAAAAAGATAAGCTTGGTTTGTGGTTAGTCTGAAGGGCTTATCTCCCCCACCCCCTTTTCCCCTTTGGCACCAGCTTGCTGATAATGCTACACTTCTCTCCTTTTTTTTAAAATTTTTTTTTTTTATTGAAGTGTAGTTGATTTATAGTGTTAGTTTCAGGTGTACATTAAAGCAATTCAGTTATACATAAACATATGTATATATATTTTTTTCTGATTCTTTTCCATTATATGTTATTATAAGAAATTGAATGTAGTTTCCTGTGCTGTACAGTAGGTTCTTGTTGTTAATCTATTTTATATGTTGTAATGCGTACCTGTTAATCCCAAACTCCTAGTTTATCCTTCCCTTTACCCTACCCTTTCCTTTTTGGTAGCTATAGTTCATTTTCTATATCCATGAGTCTATTTTTGGTTTGTAAATAAAATTTGTATGATTTTTTTTAGATTCCACATAGAAGTGATATCATATATGTGTCTTTCTCTGACATACTTCACTTAATATGATAATCTCTAGGTCCATCCATGTTGCTGCAAAATGTCATTATTTCATTCTTTTTTATGGCTAAGTAGTATTCCATTGTGTGTATATACCACATCTTCTTTATTGATTTGTCTGTTGATGGACATTTAGGTTGTTTCCATGTCTTGGCTATTGTAAATAGTGCTGCTGTGAACATTGGGGTGCATGTATCTTTTCTAATTGAGTTCCCTCCAGATTTATGCCCAGTAGTGGGATTGCTAGATCATATAGTGAGTCTGTTTTAGTGTTTTGAGGAATCTCCATACTGTTTTCCATAACGGCTGCACCAAACTACATTCCCCCCAACAGTGTAGGAGGGTTCCCTTTTCTCCACACCCTCTCCAGCATTTATTATTTGTGGACTTTTTAATGATGGCCATTCTGACTGTTGTGAGGTGATACCTCGTTGTAGTTTTGATTTGCATTTCTCTAATAATTAGTGATATTGAGCATCTTTTCATGTGTCTGTTGGTTATTTGGATGTCTTCTTTGGAGAAATGTCTATTTAGGTTGAAGGGCTTGTCTTGAGTTGTTTCAGGGTATTGGGAACAATTTCCAGGCTGGGGACCACTGAGAGAGAGAAAAGATGCACAAAGCACAGAGTGTCCTCTGTGGGTTTATAGACTTTTCACATTGTTAATACAAAGGATCCATCACATTTTGTAGAGTTAGTCCACATGAGATGAATGTGTTTTTATACTTCTGCAGGTCAATGCCCCATATACTGTCCACCCAAATCCCATATACTGAGGAGCAGGTTGGAAATACATCCACCCGCCAGATCAATTGCAGATCTCTCAGGCTATAGATTTCCTGGGTGGGATATTGCTGTCTGCTGTCATAAACCACTGGGCACAGGCCTGACCACCCTCTAGGTTTTCAGACTTATTTGAGAACAGAACATGATCTAAAGAGTCAAAGGAGCAAGAAATAAGATTTAGCAGGTATCATATTTTGCTCTATTGTCCATTCGTTTTTTCTTTTGGGAAATATTTTAATTGTCATGTTGTCTAGTTAAAAAGAAATTTTACAGACCCCTCTAGTACATAAGACTAGAGAACATTTTTTATATCTACTTCCAACTATCAGACAAAAGTTTAAGCAACTCTCATGCTTTTTATGGTGAATCCTTAGGGGTCTTTTAAAAACCACCAAGAATTATGGTTACCCTGTCTTTACTTCTTTTATTCCTTACTGTACCTGATGATAAACCACTACTTAGAGTGATTTAATGTGTACTTGTGTCTCAAGTCCATGTCTGTTAATTAATTAATAGAGAAAGCATTCTTCTTTACAGAGTGGAATCAATATACATCACAGGTTAGCCTCAGAAAGTATTGTTTAGTTTCTGGAATTTGATTCTGCTCTAAACCAAGATTTCAATGTAAAAAGGTTAAATTTCCATGGATGGCTTTGCATTAGTCAGAACTGAAATGGAGTCTGTTACTTATAAAAGTTTGTATAGAGCATCTAATTCAAGACACCTGGGGGTTTTGCTCAACATAATCCCACTAGTTAGTGGGAAAACTAGCATCATAATGTATTGAATTTTTTTTTGTATGTAATACATCACAGTACTTCTGTCATGCCTATATTTGTATAATCCCAACATGGAACTAGACTCAGTAAAATTAGGATGTATTTGAGCCTACAAAACACTAGGTGGCATCTGTCTCTTTGCATCTGATGGGTAGATGGAGAGTGCTTCAGTTAGACTTGTGCATTGGTAGAGGAATAGACAATAATTTGCAATCTATGATCTTTGTTCTTTTATAGATTTGTGTGAGCTAAGATGGCACCTATGACTCATAAACCAATGCTAGTATTGCAAGTGAGATGTGGCAAATTCTTGGTGGATATAAACACTCCTTGTAAGCACAGCAGTAATCAGTCTAAGAAATATTATTTACCTAATCTTTTCACCTTGGGCATGAGATATCTAGAGGGTTTTAAAAACTTATAACTTTATGAAGATAATCAAAAGGATCGACTGAGAAGGAATGAACCCATTTAATGGAAAGAAAATTATGTTATTATACTACATAAACTTTGATAATAAGTGGAGGTGTGATATTAATATCCAATGCCCCATTAGTAAAAATTGGTAAAACCATGTAGCCAAGTGTAGGTAAGGGAATGGTTTCTGTTCTGAATCCACCTGGTTTTCTTGAATTTTTAGGTTCTAGGGATCATACTGCAAAAGGGTTATTGCTCTTCCCTTCCATGTTTAAGCTTTTGATGCCATGTTCTTGAGTCAGGAACCTCTGCTCCCCTGCAAAACCTCCTGTAAAATCCCTGATGCCTGTTAAATCTCCCTGGAAGTTCTTTATAATTCTGTCCTCAGCTCTGCAACTATCTGTATCTTTACTTAGAATACATGGTTTAGCAGGATGGTTGTCTCTCTCATTTGGCAATTTTAATCTTGCCTCTTTTGGTGAAATTTCTGTTACTTCCAGATACAAGCTGAAAACTATTCCTCTATTTTATGAAAATGTAGATGTCAAGTCCTGCTATCAAGGGAGTGAACCCGTAGACAGACCCTGGATAGTTGGGTACAGAGGTTATTACAAAAAAATGAGCCCACTACTTCTCTAACAGATTCTTAGCCTTGCTTTGTTTCTGTGTTTTCTTCATGATCTTAATAATCATCATGTGATGATATTAGTTTAGAGGAGGAAAAGAGGATTTTTCAAAATTGTGATCAAAGTCAATGTCAGAATCTTTTGCTGATGACCCCGTCATCTTCTGCAATCAGAAACAGCTCTGGTATTTTACTCTTTAATAGTTTCATTCTACATGAGCACAACCACAAGAATCTCTCTTTGCACCACCACTGAGAGCCAAGGAGGATTGTTTAGGTGGCCAGTGTTCTCATGGTAGGTGTAGTGGGAAGGCTGGTATCATGCTGATATTGGCAGAAGGTGCAGTTTGACTCATTTAATATGTCTGATGGTTTGCACTCTATACTGTGAATGCGGTGTTTCAAAACTGAGACATAGAGCTAAATAAACTCATGAATACAGTCATCAAATATTGAGGTAGAAAATTTTAACATGCTAACAATGTGAATTTCCATTAGTGGGTACAGGCCCAACTTAAAGAGTAAATCATATATGCTAAGAATTCTGCAAATTTTACAGAGAATTACGAGAATAGATAAATAGCATCTATATAAGGGAAATATGAAAAATCCTTGACAAAACACCAAATGCCAAATGTGTTTACAATGCTCTGTAAAGGAAGGGAAAAGCATGAAGAAAACCTCATATAAAACAGAGAAGGGCAAACAAAGGCTCTCTAACATTATTGTCATTATCAATCTTTTTTCTAGGGCTAATGACTGAATACAAGACATGTACATTCATCTACCCACCACATCTGTGTAGAGCATGGAACAGCGTAACTCTTAAGTTTGTAATTGCTTGCTGCCCTGTGCTGGGGAAAATGAACTCCCAATATTTGGGAAGAAACAGATTGTGCTTTTTTGGGGGAAAACAATGATATGCTTGCCATTTCAGGTTCTTAGCTACTTTGTAGACAAACAAAAGGAGTCTATGGCTACTGGCTACTTACAGAAGTGGAGAAACTGTTTTTGAAAAAAAAATACTTGGTGCATAAATATGCTTTATAGGAAAGGTTCCAATTGCAAGTCTGTAAATATTTAGGATGGCTTTTAACACTTAATTTGCTAGCAGATATAAAAACACTGAAGTTCTTAATGTTTTTATTGTATATAATGGAAGAAGTGAAGACTTCGGTATCAACCTTTCAATGGAGAAAATCATACAATATTGGGATAACCCAATCCTCAGTCAGTGAAGAACTTTGAGGACCTTGAACACATAATAAAACCTCAACCCAAGCTCTTGCTGGTATTTCTGATACGGTTCCTTTCTTATCCTTGAAAGCCATACTGTCTCTAGTTAATGTATTAAGTTTGCTTCCTTTGTATGGTTGTACATCAGCCATTGTAGTGACCAGAGAGGAAATACTGTTTTTTAATTTTGTGAAACTGATGGGAGCTCAGTAACTATATTGAAAATTAAATACTAAGGGACCCAAAGGGAATGCTTCTTTTGGTTCTGCTTTTGAAAAATTGCAGTTTATCAGTGTGATGATGCTGCGTTGCCAATGTTTTCTGGTCTTTGCATGACATGCATTTCCTCAAAAAGAAATGCTTCTAATAAAAATGAAAGAAGAATTGGCACAAGCAGAATGTAAGCCAGAGTGTATTATTAGGGAGTCTTCAGAGTCTCCAGGGAGAAAATGCATTTAATAATAATTTAACAAAGATTTATTGAACACCTACTTTATTCCAGGCACTGTGCATACAGTGGTAAATAAGACAAAAAGGCCATGGCTTGATTGGAGCTTATATTCTAGTGGAGGAAGATTGACAATAAATAAGTAAATAAATACATATTAAGTAATTTAAGGTAGTGTTAAGCATTTTATTCCAGTTATCTATTACTGTTTTAGAAGAGGAAGAATAATTTTCCTTCTAACCATTCTGAGTTCTAGGCTGAGACCTCCATAATAGAAGACAGATTAGCAAGAAAAAAAGAAATGGAAGTTTATTAATGTATGTATCTCATGTATACTTGGGAGATACCCAGGGAAATTGAGCTCAAGCCACTAACTTAAATGCCATATTCAGCTAAAGACAAAAGAAACCTATTAGGGGAGGGAGGAGGCCAGTTATGGGAGGTTACTAGTAAAAGCACCATAAATAAGGGTAAGGTTTGTTGTGCAGATTTAGGTGGGCACTTTCTCCACTGATAAAATTCTCTTGTGATTTAGTCATCCTTCTCTTCCTGGTACATCCTTCCATTTCTTACAAATGGAAATTTCTTTCATAAATGTAACTTTCCCTTAAAAAGCTTAACTTCTATCTTGTTTTCAGAGCTTCTACACTGTTCTTTCTCAAAATTATCAGCTCGAAATAATCTTTATGTCAAAGAGGCATATTCTGAGATGGCATATTCTGTTCTCCTTCACTGTGAAATAAATCACCCAAAACTCAGTGCCTTAAAACAACTCTTTTGTTTTGTTCTTTATTTTGAAGATCAAGAATGGGGCAGGTTTGGCTGGATAGGTATCTCTGATCCACATGGCATCAGCTGGGATAGCTGGGCATGGAGGGGATTTATTTCCAAGATGGCTTTTGCACTTACACATCTAGTGTCTCTGTCACCTTGGTCTATTCTCTTGCCATGTGGTGTCTCATCCTCCAGGGCTTCTCCAGGTGAGATGAATTTGTTAAAGGACAAAGTTCAACTGAGTAAATTTTAAAGATTTTATTGGCTTTATTCAGTGATTCATGAACTGGGCAGCATTCAGTCTAGCAGGTAGAAAGGAGCTGTGAAGAGCTGTACAAGCTAGAGATTTTTATAAACCAAGTAGGCAAAAACAAGGAAGTTATACTGGCATTTGCTGATTGGTTATTGCAAGGTTATTTTCCTTATATGGAGCAAAGAGGAGTCTTGTAGCTGAGCCAATTAACTTGTGCTGATTGGTTTACCTAGACCTTCCTTTCTTGGGATTGCTGAGCATAGAAATTTAGTTAAGTTTTGGTTTATTGATGTGGGGCTTAGCATGAGTGACTCTGTCTTAGACCCAATCTGGTTACCTTAACAGATTTCTCACAGAAAGGTTGTCTCATGGTAGTCATGCATTTACATGGTGTCTGGCTTCCAAAAAATCACAAAGTCGGAATAGTTAAGGGTGATCCTGGCAGTGGTGCAATGTCATTTTTGATGTATTCAATTGGTCATATCAATCTCAGTGCCTGCTTAAATTCAAGAAGGGGTTGAGAAACAGATTTTACCTCTTAATAAGAGAGTTGCAAAGTCACATTGCAGAAGAGCGAGTCTGTCCATCTTTGGAAAATACAATGGGCTATATGCTTTAAGAATATGAAATATAGGAGGGAGTGGGTTGGGAGGAAAGTTGGAAATATTTTTAGTTAGGACAGTAGCCATGAGGAGTTGGAGAGGAGCATTCCAGTCAGAGTGCGGTAAGTTCTAGTTTTACTGCACTGTGATGGTCAGTTTGCATTCACATAATGTTCCAGCAACAATATTGATGCCAGAGGCTGGCAAGCTGAAAGACAGAAATTCAACTAGTATTCATCCACCTTTTCTGAACATTTGCTTCAATTCAGCCTTAGTCATTTATATTCTTTTCAGTATAGTTATTTGTGATAACTAGGTGATAAATTTCCATGCTGACTATTTCATATGGTTGTGTTGCAAGGTTGCTAAATATAAGCAAGTATTTCTACAAGCAAATGTAGGTATGTCAACATTAACATTGCCTGTAAATTCTCATGTCCCTAATAATCGGAACAGGGCCATAGGTGGCAGCACTATGAGATGGAGTTGAGAGCTCTTCAAGGCATTTTGTAGCATGTCCATCACAATCAAGGAGTGTTTTGCCCAAGAGAATTGAAAGCATATGCCTACACAAGGACTTGTATATGAATATTCATAGCAGCACTATCCATAATAGACAAAAGTGGAAATAATCTAATGTCTGTCAATTGAATGGATAAGCAAAGTATGGTGTATACATACGAAGGAGTACTATTAAGCAATAAAAAAGGGCTACTGATGCATGCTATAACACAAATGAGCCTCAAAACATTATTTTAAGTGAACGAAGCCATGTGCAAAAAAAACACATTGTATGATTCCATGAACATTCTATATATGACATGTTCAGAAAGGCAAACATACAGAGACAGATTAGTGGTTGCCTGTAATTGAGTGGAAGAGGTGAATGCAAATGGACATGGGATTTTTTTAGAGGGACCAAATGTTCTAAAACTGGATTTTGATAATGATTGCACAACTCTATAAATTTACAAAAATGATTGAATTGTACACTTAAAATGGGTGAATTTTATAGTATGTAAATTATAACTGAACAGAATTGTTTAAAAAAATGAACAAACAATACACCTACTATTAAGTAGATTAACAGTTCAGGTAACCCCCATCCACTCTAGTCCCAAATAGAGATAGTAAATTTCTACATCAGGCAAAGAAGAAAGTATCTATATATACTTCCTTCACCCCTTGTATTTTTTCTCTATCCAAATTAACAGTTTAACCTTATCTGAGGTGTAAGCTGTTGGAATACATGCTTTAAAATGAGGTTAGTTTCATAGTTGTGACAAAATAATAACACTGATAATAATAATAATATTAATAAAATCTAATATTATCACTATTAGATTTTAGTCTCCATTTTTGCCTTATCAGCTTTAAATCAAAGGAGCAAAAACAAATAAATCCAAGGCTTGAACTGAGAAAAGTGCTGTGTTTCCTCCTGCTGGCCTGTGGATGTGGAGACTGCCAGGGACACTGGCAGTGATGTGGTGGCCTCGTGAAGCTTCCTTTGTCTAATGCTTTCTTTGCATTGCTGAAGGGCAAGACAAGTCTTACACAGCTTGCCAGAATGAAGTACAATTCCCCTTGGACTCCAATCAAATTAAATTCCTACTTCGTTAATTAATTTGTTGCTGTCCTTGTTCTACCTCTTGCCATTGTCTTTGTCCATATGGTGCTGGGTTACAGCATCAAATAATCAGAGATAGGAGCACCTGGCACATAGTGAGAGCTCCGTAAATACTTGTTATTGCCACTATTGTTCTCATCATCCCCTCCTCAATGTGCAAAGTTGTAGAAGACCACAGAGGTAGGTTTCTTCTCATGGAACCCTACGGTTGATAAGAAATTTCGGAGGTTATGTAGTGGCTTAATATTTGATATTAGAATCTTCTCTACTATATTCCTGACAAATATCCAACCAGGTGGTTCCATCCATCCATCCTTCTGTTGTCTCCATCACATGCCTGTCTCCTGGGTTGGCTCAGAACACTACTAGAGACCATAAGCAAGGTCCCAGGGAGGGCTTTGTGTGAGTCTGGCTTTCTCCAGAATCCTCCACACCATGATGGGCCCAGGAGCTTAGTTTAGTCTCAGATGCAAGGCTGCCCATGGCTGTCATGTCACACCGCATTGCCATCTCTCCCTCAGCAGAAGCTGGGATCTGGCACTCGAACTTGAACTTGATTTTGCCAGTTTTGAAGCAAACTCTCATGTCCTTGTACAGTTTTTTCTTTCTTTAGTATTAGGAGCAGACCTTCAGTGCATTCCCTAAACATACTTCTCCTGCCTTGTGCTTTCAGATATACCCTCTCTGGACTCTAGGTGCATTTGTGTTTGTGTGTTGAGAGGAATTTATAGAAGCAGAAACTGAGGTTCACAGGTTCAGAGCAGTTGGCTTGGGGCAGGATATCTAGATTCATCTCTCAGCTCAGACTTGCTGGTGGCCTTGGGCTGCTCACTTAACATGCCTGAGCCTCAGTCTTCCCATCTCTAAAGTGGAGACAATAATTATCATGCAGTTTCTGCAAGGATTAAAAGAGATGGTGTGTATTGAAGTGCTTAGCATGGTGCATGCCTCTCCTAAGGCGCTCATGTTAATCCCTCATGAGCTAAGGTTTTCCTGGGGTTGGCTGAGGTTGTGAAGGAGGAGAGTCAACGGTGAGAGTCACTGGCAAGAGAGCTGCCTCCAGCTGTTTCCACAAGGGTGTGGGCAGATGGCTGTTAACTCAGAATTAGCCCCTAATGTCTCATTGTCTAAGCACTGTGAGGGGGAGGACTCGGTCAAGACTATAGAGATGATGTGTTCCTTTCCTTTATCTCAGTCACGTGCATAATCTTACCTACATGGGAAAGATGTGCCTGTCAGCCCTGCTGTCCTTCTACTGCATGGCGCTGCCTCCTCCTTATTCTGGTGGATCTGAGGTATTTTTCTTGAGCCCATCTGCTGCCTTATGTGTACAGTCTTTTTGGATGTGACAGATAAAAACAATTTTTAAAAAGGCCACTTTTTCTTTTGTATGCAGTCCTAGATCTGTTCCTAGCCTAGAACGGGGGATTTCAGGGTAGGGAGAATGAAAGAGTCCACAGGCTGCATTAGGGTCCCCTCCCCCCTCCTCACATCCCAAGTGCAAAGCTGCCAGTATCCATCGTGTCACATCGCTCCCTTTCTCAACTCCTTAGCCCGGGGGCCAGGGTGAGGATTTGCATTAATGTCAGAGGAGGCCACGTTCAATGTGAATTCTTGCGTGTTATGCTACTAATGACCTGCAGCTTCACTCAGAGGGTTTTCCCAGTATATTTGTCTTGTTCCTCTGTAAAGAGAATTCCACCTGTTTATCAGCTCCATCTTGAACATATTGCAGACAGAGAATCCTTATTTTCCTAAGTGGGACAAAATTTGAAATACTGACATGAGTCAAGTGGAGAGCAGATGACAGGTCAAGGCACCTTTTAAGCATGTAGGTGCTCTGCATAGGACAGTGGGAAAAGCAAGTGTAGAGTTGAGATGCACTAGGAAAGGTAATACTTGGGAAGGTTTTATGTCCAAGAGTGAGGCCTCAGAAAAATTTCCTTTATGACAAAATAAAGAAATGAACCCTTCCACTTATCTGACAGAATGATGAGACAGAATATGCCATGCCTGAGGCAGGCTTGGCCAAGGGAAATGAATAAACTTGGGACACAGACAGATGGTTTTAAATCTTGACTCTGCCACTTTGTGACCTTCATGCCTCTAAACCTCAGGAACATCACCTGTAAAACTGGGGAGTAGGGAGGGAGGGGTACCAGGTAGGGATTCGAGTTTAAATACATATGTAACAACACTTTTCACAGTGCCTGGCTTATGTCTGCCATTGCTCTCTTCCTTTCTCTTCCCTTGACTTACCTTGTTTTGTCTTATCTTCTCTTGTCTTGCCTTTTCAAGTCATAAAAGCTTTCCTGTGATGAAGACAGTCTTACACACTTGCAGAAAAAGCGGCCACCTTCATCAAGCTATTTGAAAGTCGCTGAGAGGCCAGTCTCCTCAAAACTATATCCTCAGCACCAGGCACCTCCCACCCCTGCCTTCATTACAGTTTCTAGATTTTTCTTTGTGTCACTTTTTGGGGGGTTAAGACACAGAAAGGTTCTGTTACACAAATGTTACCTGGTTTCAAAGCACTAAAGGAGTGCAAGCCTTTGACAACTAAGCCTGGGTTCGTTGATTGAAGAGGAGGGAGAGAAATGAGCCACATGAAAAAATTGTTTAATGGAGGAGAGGAGGTGAGGGAAGAAGCAAGTAGTTGAGTGCTGCCTGGGAGGAGAGGTCTAGGGAGTCACAGTAGAATCTCTGGGACCCCCATGGGATGGGCAGTGGTGGTGGGTGGTGTGGAATAATGAGGAAGGTGGACCAAGGGCAGAGAACAAAGTCAATAGCACATTGATCTGGGGCCTGTCACGTATAAGAGTTTATGTTTTATCATTTATGTGCTTTTATTCCTACATTTACATCTTGACTCCAAAAATGTAAATAGAGAGAAAAAGGCTGAAGCTTTTTTGTGACTTTTTTTAGATTCTTCATTTTATTTTTATTATTTTGTTATTATTATTATTTCTTTTTTGGTAGTAATAAGTTTACAATGTTGTGTCCATTTCTGGTGTACAGCATAATGTTTCAGTCATACATATACATACATGTATTCATTTTCATATTCTTTTTCATTATAGATTACTACAAGATATTGAATATAGTTACCTGTGTTATACAGAAGAAACTTGTTTATTTTATATATAGTAGTTAGTATCTGTAAATCTCAAACTCCAAATTTATCTCTTCCCACCCCTTTTACCCCTGGTAACCATAGATTTGTTTACTATGTGAGTTTGTTTCTGTTTTGTAGATAAGTTCATTAGTGTCTTTTTTTTTTTTTAGATTCCATAAATAAGTGATATCATAAGGTATTTTTCTTTCTCTTTCTAGCTTTCTTCACTTAGAATGATGATCTCCAGGTCCATCCATGTTGCTCCAAGTGGCATTGTTCTATTTTTTATGGCTAAGTAGTATTCCATTATATAAATATACCACAACTTCTTTATCCAGTCATCTGTCGATGGACATTTAGGTTGTTTCCATATCTTGGCTATTGTAAATAGTGCTGCTATGAACACTGGGGGTGCACGTATCTTTTTGAATTAGAATTCCTTCTGGATATATGGCCAGGAGTGGGATTGCTGGGTCATATGGTAAGTCTGTTTTTAGTTTGTTGAGGAATTTCCATACTGTTTTCCATAATGGCTGCTTTCTATCTTTTTTTTTTTTTTTAGCATCAAAAGTTAACTGTTTGGCAAATGATTACTTGGTATGCACTTAATGGCACCATAGTGTCCAACTCAGCCCATTTGAATGAACAGTGTTTCCCAGGAGAACTTTATTCACTCTGGCTTGATGGCACTAGGAAATAATTTTAGCTTCTAGGCAGTATATACTCCTTTCCCTCCCACTCCATCTCATTTATTGCTATAAATACCAATGCAAGGATTTAAGCACAGAATCCAGGGCTATTTTATCTTGCTTGTCATTAGTATTTATACACACAAATACACACCTCTTACCAAATTGTGCCAAAAGTAAAAGATGACAGTGAATAGCTACATATTAATGTTTTTACATATAATGTTGGCATACTCTAAAAACACAGAGTTTGGATTGTTAATAAAGCATGATTAGTCTAAGAAATATTAATAATGTTCTATCCAGCTTCTTGTTAATGTCTGAAAGTATTTCTGCATCTCATTTTCATTGGGAAAAGGGAAATGTAATAATTCAGGGTCTAATGGTCAAATGATTTTTCTGGTATCCAGATACTGTCATTAATGCATCATGATTATGCTGATGGATCTTCCCAATTTCATCAGTTCTTTCTGTGTCCATCAGCTGGTTAGTTTCTGACTTTCATATCAGCTTCCCCTCAACCCTCTCAAAAAAACCAGTTAACGGTGCCCACATTTCTGTTGCTAATCTTTGGTTTATTAGATCTTGTCCTATAGTTGCATTTCAGAGGCTCTACTGCTGAGCTGCAGGAATAATTGGTGTGTGTCAGGTATTATTGTAAGACTTGGGGATAGTAATCCTGGGCTTTACAAGGTAAGACAAATGTGGTATTGGGGAAAAATAGATTGTTGTTGGTGAGGCTTAGTAAGAAACATTTGTTTTCCTTCCAGCCTTGGTTGTTAAATTAAATGATGACTTTGAGGAACAGAGACTCTAAATTCTTTCTTCCTGCCTTGAAAGCATATTCAGCTAGGATTTTATGCTGGGTCCTTTCCCTTCCTCTGCCAGTGGTTGGCACCCTGATGAAGACTACTGTCAGCTTAAGATAAATCATACTTCAAACATTTTTTTTCAGATTGGACAGCCAAAATTAGTGCAAGGAATGTCAGTCTGTTGCCAGATCTGTCAATATAAAGTTTAGATCACAGTTAACTGGTGCCAGTTTAGTTAACTACCTGACAAAAAAGGCTCATAATATGCCATGAAGAATGATTTTATTCTTAAAATGATAAATGCTCAAAGCCAGCAGGGATACTGAAGCTGACACTGGCCCTTTTAAAAAGAACTTGATAACATTGTGGAATAATGGAAAGAAGGAAAGCTTGACCTGGAAATAGATGGAGGTTGAAAAATTCTTTATTTTACATAACATGTCTACTAGTATAAAAAAAAATTACAAAGCACACTCAGTTTGAAGCCATGTAGGGGTTTGTCATGTGATAAAACAGCCTCTTGGTCAGTTCAAGCTGCTTCTAAGGGTTTTGCTGATATTTCAAATTCCAGAAGGACAGAGTGCAGGCTCAGGATGGTTTAGGAATAGTTATGTTTTGTTGTATTCGTTAGAGTAAGCTCATCTGTGATAAAAAAAAAAAATAGAAGCCAAAAAATAAAATGGTTCATATATAGTTTATTTCCCAGTCTTTTGTGAAACCAAGGCAGATGTTTCTATCCAGTTTGTGGCTTTCCTCCATATGACAGTTCAGGGATTCTTGCTCTTTTCATCTTGCATCTGTCGTCCAGTCTAGACTCTCATGTTGTAAACTTGAATGCATCTATGTATCACCTAGGGAGCTTGTTGAATGCAGATCCTGTTCTGGGGGACCTGGGATGGCACCTAAGACTTTGCATTCTAGTAAGTACCAGTGATGCCAGTGCTGCTGCGTCATGGACCAGACTCTCAGAAGCAAGGGTTTAGAGGACTTCGTTATCAACTGCGTCTAGCTGATTAAAGAGAAAAGAGCATGTGGGGGTTTCTGTGGAGTGGATTTGGAAGTGGCATGTATCATATCACTCACATTTTATTGACCAGAACTCAGAAGATGGTTGCTCCCGACTCCTGGGAGGCCGGGAAATGTAGGTTATTTGTATGTTCCCGAGGGAGAGGAAACACATCTCAGTGCACTTCCACAAGTCTGTGCCACATTAGGTGGTTTCAGTTGCTAGAGCTCATTTATTTTTAGAATCTCATGATAGTCATATATAAGAATGCCTCCTAGAGTTTCCTTTTCTGTATTTTTTTTTAACATGTAAAAATGTTTAAAAAAGTTAAAAAGACATTTTGCTGTCCTTCTCTGGGAATGATAATGGCTGACACTTACAAATAACTCTTCTTCAGAGAACTCGAAAGCTTCTCTTCAGCCTGATTTCATTAGTCTTGTGGGTTAGAAATGGGGTTGGGTCACCAGTCCCATGTCTGGAACGCTTAGGTGTGTAGAATAGATGTGGCCTCTGTGTGGCAGACAGGGTGCTGGCTCTGCAGGGTGTTGTGTCACCACCATCAGCCTCCTCCTCGAGTTCTCTGTGGTTTCTTCTGACAGCAATGCCCAGGGCTCTTCTGCTTCTCCATTCCTCTTATTGCAGGATTTGCCTTATCCCTTGACCAAATAGAGTTTTCTCCTAGCTGCATGCTGTGTTTGTATTCGTATGGTGCATTTGTCCTTAAAGGATTCAGTCCATTTAGACTGTATAATTCATTTTAAATAGCTTAGTAAAGAGCTGAACTCAAGCTCCAAGGACAGTTTCAAACAAGTGCATATGTTATGGGAGCTGGTCTTCAAACAGATACAGGGGGAATGTCTGGGGGTCTGTCAGTGAGGCACTTGTTTGATTTCAGCTTGTGGTCATCAGGGCATAAATCATAATTATGGTGCCTAAAGCCATAGGTGGGGAAAACGGAGACATTCCTACAATATTATGCCAAACTGGAGGGGAAAAAAGCCCCAAAGCTTATTATAGGTTTTGCAATCATATCTTCCCAACTTAGATGTGGTCTGCATGTTAAATAAGGTAATAGCAGTTGGTGGTTTTTCAAGTCTAAAAATGTGTTTAGGTTATAAAGGCTGCCCTAGTAAAATGAATTTTTCTGTTTTTTTTCCTTTTTTCTTACCTGTGTACCTGGATGAAATCATTTGGTCAGCCTCCAAGAAATCTATAACATAGAAAGTTTAATGTTTCATAATAAACTGGCAATTTCTTCTCTGTTCCCAAAGGATGTATTCTATTTTGTGGTATTTTTGTACAAATATGACTATAGAATATGTGTTAAAAAGCTGGGGAGGAAATTTCATTTGACTGCTCATGGGAGGTACAAAACCTTCTGCCTTAAGGTTCCCAACCCCAATCTGCCCAGTGTCTTAAGCTTCTGCAATTCCATATGTTAGTTTCTCCCTTTAATGGTGCTTTTCCTCATATATATTGGGGAAAATGAGAGTTAATTTCAGTTTACCTCTTAAGTCATCTGCTGTACCTGCTTCTTCAAAGCCAGTTCTTACCTTGTCAGTCCCAACTCCACTGTTTCCTCCACAAGCTCCTGATCACTGTCTTGGACTCTTGGACCACATAGAAGGTCCCTCCCTCTGCATAGCATTAGCAAAAGGGTGTTCCAAACCAGACCACAGTTCCTTTTCCCATCCTGCTCCTTGGTTTTTCACCCTCTCAAATGCATGCTGTATAGGTACATACAACCTGATTAATGTGTTGGGAAGCTGCTACAAGGAACTACATCATAGGAAGAGAAAAATTTTATTTCTGTGCCTCTTGTGAGACTTCGTGTCATCCAGGAGAAAATCGTACCGGCATTTAAATGCTTTCTGGCTGTTGTCTCAAGCAAATTCCCCAGTTCCTACCTCGCTCCTTGGCCTTATGTACACCTTCTTCTTTTTTTGGTGGGGAGGGAAGCTTCTTGGTCTTTTGTATATTTTTTTTCCTTTTTCAGTTTTACTAGGTAGAATTATTACAGTTTAACTGCACATATACATTATATTGCATGTAAATACATGTATACAATATACTGTACACTTTTTTTTAGTTTACGTATATGTACTGATCATTGTTTCTAAGAACAGATTAGAGCTTTAGCTTTTTAAACTTACATAGTGATTAAAGAAATAAAGCCAACCACAAAATAAGGATCAACAGAATGTGGTAATCTGATCATAAAGGACAGTTAAATATACTAACACATATTCAAGAAATCAATCATTTAAGTTATAAATAATAAATAGTTCATTTGTGCCCTTTTTTTTTTTATTAAGTTTTTAGGTTCCTTGGCCTTATGTCCACCTTCTTGTAAGGAGGAATGCCTCTTCCTTAAAAACTCTACGGGATATGTCTTTGCTTCCTGTTAGGCTCAGTGTTGCCCTGTCCTACTCATTTCCCAAGCAAATATTAATTCTCAAAAACAGTAGTTTTTAGACCCATGTTAAGCTGAAAAGTATTCCATGAAGCAAAATCTAATCTGCATAGACTTCTGAATTATGCCTGGCAGATTCAGGAGAGATTTCTCCCTGACTCTGGCTTTTTTCATCCTCCATGTCCAGGGTTGGCCATTGAATCTCCTGCTTAAGAAATGGTTGAGAAAGCCACACAAACACCCAGATGAAGGTTTGGAATGACCATTTCTTGGTATGTAGCGATTGATTACATTCCTCATCAGGACATCCTCACGTGATTCCCCTTTCTTTACGTTTAAGGGAAGTGTCATTCAGGTTGGAGTGGGGGCCCAGGGAGGCAGTGTTACCTCTTTCAGTGGCTTTGTTTTTCTCTCCTGCTGTAGGGGAACTTAGCCATTGTTTGCTTGTGGAGTATTTATAGAAAGGTATTTGAAACATAAATATTAACATAATTTTCATTCTGATGGCATTAATACATATTTTTTAAAATGCAAGCTGTTATTAAAATAATATATAATATATAACAATATAGTAATAATATACATATTAAGCTATATGTTTGATATACTAGAATGAGTTATTATTTGGTCTAATAGCAACTTAGTTGTAAGACTCATCAGTTTTGTGGGCCCACACTAAAAATAGTACAGTTCTGTTAGTGCTGAGTTTCTTAAACATTGTATGTGTCTTTGAAGTAAGAGACGGGAAGGAAAATATGAACTTCAAGAATATGTCAAAAAAAATCATAGGGTCTGACTTTTAGAAGTAACTCTGAAATTGCTTAGAAACCACAAAAGAAACTGAGGGCCAGAAAGATCAGATTAAGTGACTCCACTGTACATCATTTAAAAACAATTACGTTGGGAAAAGAACAGCAGTGCAGCAACAATCTTTTTGCATTGCCAGATTCTGAATCAGTCAGTCTGGGAGAGATGAAGGGGAAGAAAAAACCAAAACAAAACAGTGGTAGCAAAAATCCACCAGCTGAAATCTTATCCAGATTTGAATGCTGCTGAGGGATGAGCACAAGTGAACCATGCTCCAAACTATCTGAGTCACAGAGCACCGGAGTTGGAATAGTTGTCAGTAGTCAGCCAGCTCCTTTATTCCAAAGAGTAGGCTCCGAGCAATTGAATGGCCTGTCAGTGTCACATCACCTAGTTTCTTGGCGGCAATTGTAGGATTAGAATTCAGGTCTTCAGACACTTCACATCAGAATCCAGGTCTTCTAATTGCTGATATCTAGGGATTTATGGAGTTGCTTCAGGAGCAATCTTAGGGAATTTGGAGGAGGTTGAGCCTTTAGCACTGGGGCCCACTTTAATGATCACATCTATACTTTTAATTGTTTTATTTATGAGGGTTCTAAGATTTCACTCACATAGGCTTTTACTATTTTTAAAAATGCTCAAAAATGTTTGTAATATAGTATTTTCCATTTATGGACTGCATATAATTTATTTGGCCTGCAAACTATGAATGTCTTTTTTATGCACATTAATATGATTCCTGTTCTTGTACTTATTGTTGTTTTGTTTACAATACCCTAAATAATTAGGCTTGTCAACTTCAGTAGATGATACAGTGTATGCTTCTGTAAATACAGGTTATGTTGCTAGGCATTTAGGCAAAAATCAAAACTCCTAATTAACTACCTCTTGATTCTAACAAAAATCTATGAAAATATTTAAGACTGAATAGTTCAACTTGTCAATAAATGCATGGATAATTTTCTTTTAGTATTTTCAGATTTTCCTTAGATACCAGTTTTTTCCCCCATCTTTTAAAATGAGCCCTATTAATAAAGGATAGGGGATACTTTGTAGACATGAGGCAAATTCCAGACATTGTGAATTGAGTATGAATGCAAAATCTATAAAGTTTGAAAAATAGTCATTGAGCCCAATATTCTTAGGATTCCCTATAGTTGACAAAGGATCTATTTGAATCCTTCAGTACAGTTCCCTGTGGCTCAGCAATCATGAAAGATTTTTCTGTCATCATTCACAGAAGATTGAGCCCTTTATGAGAACTGGAAACCAGAGGCAGAAGAGGGTGTGGGTACTCATGTTCCTAAAACTTGAGCTTTTAGTTTAATTTTTAGGTCTCAAGTTCTCATAATCATGCTCCTGTACTACAAAGACTACAGAGAAGAGGAAGGGAAGCAAAGGAGAAAGGAAGACATCACTCAGTTATTGTTTTCATTGTGTCTACGAAGGCAGTACCTCTGCTTTTTAATCTGTAAATCTTTTATTGATAAAGGAAGAGTCTCTAGATTTTCAAATGCCTTCAGATCTAGAATTAGAACTTTCTAAATAGTGGTTATTAGTGCCTTTGCAGCTTCAAAAGGAAAAATACATTTATCAAATTTGAAAAATGTCTGATAGAGCCATGTCTCCATTCCTGCACAACTTACTTAAATTTTAAACTTGTTTATCCAATAACTTCAACACTGAGCCTGAAATAAGAAAATCCTAACACTTGATTATCAACACCTAGTTGTTAGGTTTTGATTTTTTGTGTTATTAAGTAAAATAATATCTAAGTAATACTATTTATGGAATCACTTATGGAACTACTTTTGGAATACCCATGGAATTTTGGGTTTAAATCTGTTAGCTTAAGAAAAGGTTTCACAGTTTTACTTGGTGTATGTTCATGTATCACACATTTTATTAAACTTATTTCAACTTGTTCTCCTTTCTAAGGCAACTTTTTTGGGGGTGGTGGTGTTGAAGGGTCAGGAGATTTTTTAATGCAGAATTTACCATGGAAATCTTGAGGGACTTTACATGATTGAAGACAGGATCTTCATTCTGACAGTTTAATGCATTTTACATTATGATGGCATTGCATGCTTCACAGTTCCTGAAAAAAGAGCTTACATTAGGTCTCAGGTAGCTTCTTTTTCTCCCTGTATTTCCTGATCTTTTTTTCCTTCTCTGCTCACATCAGGTCCCAGAGGGTACCCATTTGTGGAGAGGGGATAATTTTGCCACTTGGGACGGGTGCATGTGGTTCTCTGCCTTGAGTAATATAAGTTAGTTAAGAAAATGTCTTGTACTCAGATTGTTTTGTCCAGCCATGGAATGGCCTTGAAGATCAGCCCCCTGACTACGTCTTGGTTCATGGCTCCTTGTAGAAATATGTGTAAGTGATTCTGCAATTTTCCTGATGTTAGGAGTAAGAAAATGGATATTGATACCGGATTTCAATCTGCCCATCTCTCCCATCTGTTTACTTCCCTGGCGTGTGAAAGAACACATGGTTTATGGTGTGCATCTCATTTTACTAGGTCCCCTCAAAGCAATCTAAATTCTGGCCTGTTATCCTCCATTTATTTGTTGTAAAATTTTGGATAAATAATTCAGTATCTGAGTTTCAATGTCCTTATCTTATGACAGGGAAATCACAGTATCACTTATTCAGTTCTTTTTATGTATCTTTTATTTCAGTTCTTCAGTTCAGTAACATTTACCTGAGAAATAAATATTACTAGTCCCCTATGACTGATAAGATAGTAAGACCCAGAGAAGTAAGTTGAATTGCCCACTGTCATAGCTGGTGAAGAACTTAGGTTACTTTTGAGCCCAATTAATGTCTGACTTCAAAACGAATGCTCTTTCCACTATGCCCTGCAGCTGCTAGAAAATGTGACCACTGTGCCATGTATTATTATGTAAAGTGCGTGGAGGATTCTAAACTGCAGAGGCTATAAAGAGAGAAAATGGTTTATTATTTATTAATGTAATCAGAGTATTGTTATTAATAGTAGTACCCTGGCAGGACTAAACATCCAACGTGTTTTGGTTTCAGCTTGCAGCCTCCTTGACTGGCACTTGTCTGGCCTTGTCTAAGAGGCACTTTATGTAATGTTACTAAATTTATTCAGAATTTTGGCAAAGGTAACAGTATTGAGAGCAGCAGGCATTGCTGTGTACAACTTTGGCTGATAACCTTTTCTGGGATGGATTATGATAAGCAGTGTTTTTGTCCAAGTCAGATTATCTGTTTGATAACTAGTGAGGGGAGATGGGCATCGTCTGAGGCAGTCTTTTAACATTCTGGAGAAATTATTTTAAACTGATGGATAAATATTCCCAGGAAGTAGGGAAATTCTAATTATGATGTGAAAAGAAGAGCAACGCAGTAACAAGCTTTATTCACTGCCAAAGTTCTAAGTCAGTTTAGGAGAGCTGAAGGCCAAACTGATGATATTTTAAAGGTTATAACAGAGTATGATAGAATGAGAATATTTGGCTGTTGACCACTTTAGCTACTGTTCCAAATCCTGCATATTTCACATTTTATCCCTGAGTGCGAAATAACACATGTGGAACAGGAATTAAGTTTATTGTGATAACTTCTGATTTTTTTTGACCTGGGATAGCAAAGTTCATTGCAATTTGCATGGATTGCCTCTGCAGCTGTCTGTGTCAGAGCCCTGAAGAATTTGCACTAGTGTGATAAGAGAAGGTTGGAACACAGTGACCCAGCAGCTGCTCCCTCCCTTGGGATTTGGGATGCTGGGCTCAAACCAGACTTCCTATTTGGGAAGGAGGAGTAGATGGTCAGGGTTCAAAAAGGCGGAACATTATTGCCAGGCTCAAGCTCCTCCCCACCTTGGCAGTGACAGTCTTTTCTTCTGACCTCCGAGGATACAAATTGTATGTAATGCAGGAGAGTATGCTGTTATTATTTTGTGTTTCTCATCTTTGTCTTCCCAGTGAGTTTTCACATTCCATGGGGACCATTTCTCTCTTTCGTATTTCTCATAGTGCTTAGTGCTGAGAGTACATAAGGCATGTTTTAAAATCTTGATTGTTTAGTTACATAAGACTTTTTTCTTTCATAAATCATGTTTGATCACGTTTGGAGATCTATTTTCAGTTTGCTAAGTCATTCCAGTAATATCCCTTTGGAAAAAGAAATTTCCTTGTTAAAAACCTTCACAGATGTAATTGATAACTTTAAAGTTCCCATCTTAAATCACACTAAGCCAAACTGTGATAGCTAGCAGATAAGAATGTAATTTATATTATTTGTGAATGAGGGCATCTGAAAAAAAATTGAGTGTTTTTGAAAATAGATGATTGTTAATTATTTTTAAAAGAAAGCTTAGAAAATGACAAAATTAACCTTTTCTTTTGGTAAGGAAAGATGTCCAGGCAATAGAGAAGTATTTATTACAAAGAGAACATCCTCCCTCTGCATTCTTCCCCCACATGGTAGATGAAGTTTTAACCGCATGACCTTCACGGTCTGGTGTGACACCAGTGAATGTGTTACCTTATTTGCAAAGAGACTTTGCAAATGAAATTAAGGTTACTAATCAGCTGACTTTAAGATAGGGAGAGTGCCCTGGATTATCCAGGTGGGCCCAGTATAATGATATGAGCCCTTAAAAGCAGAGCTTTCTTCCATCTGTGGGCAGAAGAGAAGTCAACTCATTTGATGATGGTGAAGGTTATTGTTTAAGGAGGACCAGAGAGTGATCTCTAGGAGCTAATACCAGTTCCTGGCTATCAACTGGCAAAGAAACGGGTGCTTCAGTCCCACAACTGTAAGGGATTGGGTTCAGCCAACAACGTGAATGAGTTTGGAAGTGTATTCATCTTCAGAGTCTCCAGAAAAGAGTATAGGCCTGCCGACACCTTGATCTCGATCTTGTGATAGTCTAACCAGGAGAATCAGCTGAATCAGGCTGTAACTGGACTTCTGACCTACAGAACTGTGAGGTGATAAAATGGATGTTGTGTTAAGGGGCTAAATTTGTGGTGATTT
Organism: Camelus dromedarius; assembly: GCF_036321535.1. Taxonomy (NCBI): domain Eukaryota; kingdom Metazoa; phylum Chordata; class Mammalia; order Artiodactyla; family Camelidae; genus Camelus; species Camelus dromedarius. Next base: position 30,710,261 of record NC_087439.1, on the reverse strand, counting down.
GTTACAACAGCAATGGAAAATGAATATGCCCTATGTCTCTTCCCAGGGAGTTAATGGTTTGATGTGATCCTTGAGACAACTGACTGTATTGAAACATTTGACTGAAAGTCTTAGTAGCACAATTTACTTTTATTATTGCTATGAAGAAGCTTTGCCAAGCAAAGCTAGACTTTTCCATGATAATGTTCACAATTTCCAATTTTGACTGCATGAATTCACATTGTCAACATGTCTCATCAATGAGAATTTCTACCATATAAAATTAAAAAAATCAGATGGGAACCTGACGCATTTATAATTATCTGCCTTGGATGTCTACTGTACAACTTATTCCTTCTTTTATAAATGAGCATGTTGAGCTATTTTACTTCTGTTCTGGACATTTTATGGCTTCTGTGGTGACTTTATTTATGTGTATTATAATATCAAATTTTTAAATTGAAGTATAGTTGATGTACACTATTATATGTTACAGGTATACAATATAGTGGTTTACAATTTTTAAAGGTTATACTCCGTTTATACTTACTATAGAATATTGGCTCTATTCCCCATGTTGTATAATACATCCTTGTAGCTTATTTTATACCTGATAGTTTGTACCTCTTAATTCTCCACCTCCAACCTGCCCCTCGCCCTTCCCTCTCCCCACTGGTACCACTAATTCCTTCTCTACATCTGTGAGTCTGTTTCTTTTCTGTTATATTCACTAGTTTGTTGTATTTTTTTAGATTCTACATGGAAGTGATATCTTACAGTATTTTTCTTTCTCTGTGTGACTTATTTCACTTAGAATAATGCCCTCCAAGTCCATCCATGCTGTACACCAGAAACTAATACAACATTTTAAATCAACTGTACTTTAACTAAAAAGCAAGCAAACAAAAAAATATGGGCAGAAGAATTGAACAAACATTTTTATGAAAGAGAAAATGCAGATGACCAACAGGAACATGAAAAGCTGCTCAAAATCACCAATATCAGGGAATACAAATCAAAACCACAATGAGACACCATCTTACACCTGTCAGAATGGCCATCATCAAAAAGAACACAAATAACAAATGTTGGCAAGGATGTGGAAAAAAGGGAGCCCCTGCACACTGTTGGTGGGAATGTAAATTGGTATAGCCACCATGGAAAACAATATGGAGGTTTCTCAAAAACCAAAAAAACAGAACCACCACCAAACATGGCCCACCAATTCAACTCCTGGGCATATACCCAAGAAAAACAAAAACACTAATTCAAAAAGATACATACACCCTGCTATTAACGGTAGCACTATTTACAATCTCCAAAACATGGAAGCATCCTAAGTGCGTATCAATAAATGAATGGATAAAGATGTGGCACATACATGCAATGGAATACAATTCACCCATAAAAAAGAAGGATATTTTGCCTTCTGTGGCCCTTCATTCATTTTTTTTCTTTTGCACTTCAAAAACCAGAATTTTGTAACTGGCATAAACATTTCCATCAAAAAACATTGCATCAAAAACAACAAAATACCTAGAAATAAACCTAACTAAGGAGGTTACTTATACTCTGAAAACTGTAAAACATTGATGAAGGAAATTGAAGATGATACAAAGAAATGGAAAGATATCTTTTGCTCTTGGTTTGGAAGAATCAACATTACCAAAATGGCTGTACTGCAAAGCAATCTACAGATCCAATGCAACCCCTGTCAAAATGCTCAAAACGACATTTTTCACAGAACTAGAACAAACAATTCCAAAATTTATATGGAACCATAAAAGACCCTGAATTGCTAAAGCAATCTTTTGTAGGTCTTTTTTTTCCCCCTCTTTCTTCTTTTTGTTCTCTTTTCTTATGGTTTCATGACTAAAGAAGTTCCTTTAATATTTGTTATAAAGCTAGTTTGGTGGTGCTGAATTTTTTTAGCTTTTGTTTATCTGTGAAGCTTTTGGTTTCTCCATCAAATCTGAATGAGAGCCTTGCTGGATAAAGTATTCTTGGTTGTAAGTTTTTCTCTTTTATCACTTAAAATATATTGTGCCACTCCCTTCTGGCCTGAAGGGTTTCTCCTGAAAAATCAGCTGATAACCTTATGGGAGTTCCCTTGTATGTTATTTGTTGCTTTTCTCTTGCTGATTTTAGTATTTTCTCCTTATCCTTAATTTTTGTCAATTTGATTACTACGTGCCGTGGTGTGTGCCTCTGGGTTGATCCTGTATGGAACTCTTTGCGCTTCTTAGACTCAGGTGACTGTTTCCTTTCCTGAGTTAGGGAATTTTTCAGTTATTATCTCTTCAAAAATTTTCTCAGATTCTTTCTCTCTTCTCTTTCTGGGACCCCTATAATGAGACTATTAGTGTGCTTCCTGTTTTCCCAGAGTTTTTTTAAACTATCCTCATTTCTTTTCATTCTTTTTTCTGTTCTGTAGTAGTGAGGTGTTTTTTTTTTTTGTAATTAAAAAAATTAAATTTATTTTTTAAATCAATTAATTTTTAATCAGTCTTTTTTTTTTTGAATGGTAGGTAATTAAGTTTTTATTTAATTTATTTATTTTAATGGAGGTACTGGGGATTGAACCCAGGACCTTGTGCATGCTGAGCACACACTCTACCACTGAGCTATACCTCCTCTCAAGGCAACAAGCTTTTGATCTGGGACAGAAAGACCAACATGGGACTCTTTCTGTTAAGGGCTCCAGTGGCAACATTTCATGCAGTTAACTCCATGTTTCTGCTCAGACTGAGGCTTTATTGAGGAATACCTAAATAGATGACTGAAAATATAGTTTTTTCGTAGTGGGGAAGGGGGAGAGAATAAAAATAATGATAAGTTTACTCCAGTAGTCCTTAAACTTTACTTTTGGCCTTCCGTTTGATTAGAGTGTGCAGAGCCAGCTTCTGTGTTAAATCTGTGCTGCATTTCCATAGCCATTAAACTAAAGTGGCTGTTGACCTGTTTGTTCATCCAGCCATGTGCTGCTATAGGGTTTATCACTACAGGTTAGCACCCTGTGATTGATGGGCTGAACTTTGGACTCCATTTGACCTAATCATAAGTATAGTGGTGATGGAAATTTACCTAGTGAAAAAAAAATGTCTCTGGCTGAGACTCAGCAAATGTATCCAAATGTTCCTCCATCTTATGGCATTTTTACCTTTTTGTTTTATTCTTGTAAATATATCAGGTCATGAGGGGTGGCACAGGGTAGAAATGCCGACTCTAAAGGTACTACAGACATATCTGGGCCTGCCAGGTGAATGGTGAGACAGGTCTATTTGCACAAGGGTTGAGGAGCCTTCTGGAAGAGAAGGACTCAATGTGATGGCTTTGATCCAGTAAGAAAGACCTAATTCCCAGGGGGAAATGAAGATTCTGAGTAGAGAGGTGACCCCCTGACTGTGGAACAAATGTTGCCAGTTTGGCACCAAGGGCTCCACTTCCTCAGTGGCAAAGCCTGGTGGAGCAGCACAGCGGCAACCTGATGCCTGGAAGGGTGCCACGTGACAGAGGAACGCCCGGAAATGCTGGGGAAGAAAGGAGACTTTCAAGAGTTTGAAAGTGCGGCAAGAGCTGGTGTAGTTTGAAATATTCATATGACTTTGACCTATAGGTTAGTGAGATTTGGGGAGACTGCAGACTCCCAACCTCCAGGATGACTTCCAGGGATCCCTGCCTGCTGGCATTTATGCCTGTGTGTAGTCCCCTCCCACAGGACACAGTGGCGACCTGTGAAACCAACAGGATATTTTGGAAATGATGGTATGTGACTGCTTAAGGGAGGCCATAAGGGACATGGTGGCTTTCACCTTTCCTTTCCTCAGAGGCCGTGTTCTGGAGAGAACAGCTTCCGTATTGTAAGGATGCTCCAGCAGCTCCATGGAGCGGCCCATCTGTTGAGGAATTGAGGGCTCCTGCCATCAGCCATGTGAGTGAGCCATCGTGGAAGCAGATCCTGCCCCCCAGTCAACCATAGCCCCAGCTGACATCCTGACTTCAACCTCACGAGAGACCTTGGGTCAGAATCACCTAGCTAAGCCCTTCCCAAATTCTTGATCCACTGAAACTGTGAAATAATAAAGGTTTGCTCTATTAGGCTACTAAATTTGGGGGCAATTTGTTATGCAGTAATAGCCCAACACCGCCCCCCCTCATATACACATTGTTATAGATATGTAAATCCCATTCTCCAATATATCTCAAATATTAGTTCTTTGAGGGCAGGATCTATATCTGATTCATCCTTTTTTTCCTCCGCAGTTTTAAACATAGTACCTAACATATTCTTCTTAATATATACAAGTTTAAAAGAAAAGAAACAAATTGCCTTGGACAAATACCAAATTTCCCAATTTCTGTAAAATAGTATCTAAACTAAATTAAAATGTTTCATCCTGGTGATTATTGCTATCAGAATCATGTCAGTGGTATGTAAGTATCTGTAGGAGTGGAGTAGAGAGGTTAGAAGGAGAAATAGGATAGTGATTTTCCTTTATTTATGTCTCTCACTTGTTTCTACTGCTCTTGTAGCTTTAGTTACAGCACCCTAGTCATGTAATCAAGATGACTGTGGTTGTGTGGTTGTGGCAAATAGACAACAAACAAAGATCAATAGATAGCCAGGTGGCTGGCTGGTTGGCTGGCTGGCTAGATAGGTAGATAGGTAGATAAATGGATATCCAGTACAGAGGAAAATATCTTTTGCTCACCGTCATGATCTATAGTTTTCTTTACCAGTAACACACTGGTAATGAGATGTTTTGAGCTTTCACTTTAAAAACCTTGCTAATCTCTATCTGTCTCTCAGTTGATGTGCTCATCTGCCAGTCACATACTCATCACCTTGACAGCAACTTTCTGAAACTGACATTTAATATAATGTTTTTCATAACTCTTGAGGAATAACGGAAGACTGGAATGAAAATTATTATTTGTTAAGTAGTCACTTTGCTCTTGGAACTGAGTATTTACAAAATGTTTCTCAAAACAGCCTGCATTATTATCATTTTGTTAATAAGGAACCTGAGGTCTGGAGTGGTTCTGAGCTTTTTCCAAATGTGCACAGTGAGTTAAAAGATGAGGTATGATTAGAACCCAGATTTTTAACTCCGAACCCAAATATCCTACAGAGTGACCATTTTGAAGCTTTTTTTCCTTTTACTCTTCTAATATGCAACATCAATTCTGTGCATAAGCAAGAGGAAAAAGTCAGTGCTAGGCTTCTTTCACATATCTTTTCTCTAGTACATCAATTTTGTACTAGAGTACATAGTATAGTAACATTGATTATGTTTATTTTAAAGAAGCAAAGTGCTGTGCTAGGCTTATTAAATATTGGAGGTCTTTTAGAAATGTTTTTATAGTGGAAGAATGAGATAGAGGAAGTGAATGCTTCTAATTTTCCCCAGCGTGGTCTGATATATGTTGAGTGTCACTAATGGGCCCCAGTTCATCATCATCATCATCATTCACGTAATGATGATGACGATAATGATAGGATAATAACAGTAATGATAATAGATGTAATAGAAGGAATCCCAGCCTGGGCCTAATTAGTGTTTACCCATGTATCCAGACATGTCTGGAATGTCTGGTGGAGGGGGGTGTCTCTTTACCCAAGAGACCATGAGTCTCCAGGGAAGAACACACTCTGAAGGAAGACAAATGTGCTGAACAAAATTGGTTCAAATATGTTGGTCCACGAGACAAAAGGAAAGTGATCTTGAATGCCACCTGGTACGTTATTCTCAAGCTGAGGTGGCTGCAGTGTGGGAAATGAGTAATCTAAGAGGCCTGTGTACCTGTGCTCTCTAAGGGCCACTGGGCGTTCCTGGAGTCGTGGCTGTGGTGCTGGCAGCTCCTGCAGGACCAGGACACGGCCTCCTCCTCAGGAACCTTGGTGCTGGGAGAGCGGGCACTGGTGGCCACTGCACAGGTTTGGTGGGGATTTGCGGTGGCACAGGCACCTTAGCTGGTATCCACGGCAGCAGTGGTGCCATCAGTGGACATCAGCAGGACAGCTGTCACCAAGGTAGTGGCTGCCACAAGCAGATGCTCTGAAGTAAGACCACTACCTGGGGAACTCCCAGGCTATTTGTGAGGAATCTGGGGGAAGTAGCGACACTAAAATTGGAGAGGGGTTGTAAAGTTAGGGAAATACTGATTTTCTGATTCTTCATATGACACTATTTTGCATCAAGTTAGTGTGGACCTATTGTAGGAAGTCATTATTAGAGAAATCATTGTCACAATCCAGTCTGTCCCTGTATAGTCTCCATCCAGGAATGTCAAGTTTGCCCTGAAAATGCATTCGTCTCAAAAGACTTCAGTAATTAAAATAATTATAGTACAAATTATGCTAGTGAAAACAACAATCTGATTCCTTATTTCCTGTCAACTCAATAAGTATGTTTTAAACCTGGTAATGTTATTCATTTAATTGTGTCGGATAACTTGTTTTTTGCACCTTGGCTTGGTGATGTCTCTCTGGCTCTCTTCCAAGCCCTTGCTTTCCAGGTGAGGACTGAAAGGATCTCCTGATGTAATAAACAACAACAACAACAACAACAATAATAAAATCCCAATCTCAAGTTCTAAATCATACCCTTCCTGGATCAGTGATGGGAAATATGCTGTAAGATCCCAAGTAAAAGCAACCACACTCAGCTTCTGTTTACAGAGTGAGAATGTGATTTGTGTGGTGGAGCAGGAGGAGCCTTCCTGTTCCAGATATTGTCCCTTAGGTGGCACCAGCTCAGTCTGTCAAGCAGCGTCCCCTGTTGGCTGATCTCTGGGGACACAAATAGCATTGGATTAGCAGGATGTGTCTATGTACTGTCCACGCCAGTGGTGGTGACAGCATGGCCCTGGATGTGGTGGCATGAGGTTTCCATGACTTTCTGAGGAGCAGTGGCAACTCCAGTGGAATTGTTAGTGGATAGAGAGACCCTAAATTGGAAATCCCCCCAAACATATGGGTCCTTGCATACCAATTGAGGAAGAACTCTCAGAAGAGGCAGAGAAACAAAGTGAAAAAAGAGAGCTGCTTTATTGTTCAGAGTGAGAGAAGGGAAAAAAGCAAAAAGAAAACCCAGGGGCGGGGAACCATCAGCTAGGTAGCCGGTTGAGACAGCTCCAGCCTCTAGTCAGGCCGCGGGGTCTTTTATTCGAAGGCTCTGCCCTCGTTATCTTCACTCCAGTCTTGTCAGTCACCTTCTATTATTGGCTCTTTCCTCATGTGAAGCTCAGCCCTAAAACAGAAACTTCAGCAGAAGAAGACAAAAAAAAGAGAGAGAAGAAAGAAAGAGATATTGCGCTCTGTCCTTGGGATTGATGCAGCAGTTGTGGAACATAAGATGTCCTGTTGTATGACTGTGTCATTGGAACCAAGGAGCCAGCTGTGGGATAAGAGAAGTAACCTGTTTTTTTTAACAGCCTGGCACTTTCTTTCTCTTGTTAATCAGCCAGGGTCAGTAGCCTGACTAATCACCTCTCACAGAGTAAGTAAGAACAGGGACTTTGCAACCAAACTATTCTGGCTCAAAATCCCAACCCTGTTGTGTATGAGCTGCGTGACCTTGGGCAAGTGGGCGAATCACTTACCTGCTCTTTGCTTCAGTTTTCTCACCTTTAAAATAAAGATATTTATATTATTTACCTCACAAGATTGCTATAGAGAATGAATCAATTAATAAAGATAAAGCCCTTGGGATGTCACTTGCTTCACGGTAAGCAGCTAGTAAATCTTAGTTTTACGGCTATTTTAATCATTATTCATTGTCCAGTTTAGCCTGAGCAGGTATCGATAAAAACTATGTCTCAGAAAGGTGAAGGTCATGGCAGCTCTTAGAATTTTAACAGCAGGAATTTGTGAATATTCTCACTGGGGCCTTCAATTAGTGGGTTAAGTCTAACAATTTCCAGTTTTTTATATCTCCTCTTTGTGAAATTTCCAAGAGAAAGAATAAAATGGCCTAACTTGGACCAAACATCCCCCCTTAGCTGAAATAGCTTTGGCCAGGGTCATTTAACAGAGATGTGAAAACTGGGCCCATCACTGTGGGGCTGTTCTCAGAGAAGTCATGGTAGGCTGATGGCTACCCCATCCGTATCTGTTAAATTAGGCCCAGCAACAGTCACAGAGAATCTGTGTTTCTGTGAGCGTGTGTGTGCACACATGTGTGTGAACTGTCAAACAGTACAGACGAGCATCTGTAACCAATATAGTGTGTCATTTAACAAAACTGCTGGTTGGACCAAAAACCAGCACTATCTTTATGAAGAGATACCTTTCTTAATTATGAAAGATAATCTTTCTTAATTCCTAGTAATAACCTTATAATTTTGCATAGATTTTGACCCAGTCATTTTAATTCTATAAATCTATTCTCAAGAAAATAAAGGTTATTATAAAAGATTCTTGTAACGATACTGTTGTGAAGATATTCATCAGATAAGCACGGAAAGAGCATAACTGTTCAGCTAGCATTGGTACATCTATGGAATGTTTCTCAACAGTCATTGAGAATGTTATAGAAGAACACTTAATAATATAGAATTTTGTTCACAATAAGTAAAAGAGCATGTTACAAAGTGGTATGTGATGTGATTTCATTTTTGTGAGAGTAAATGAACATGTACGTAGAAATAAAACTTTTAAGAAATATAACAGAGTGTTAATAGTGACCATCTTGGAGTAGTAAGAGTACAAGTAGCTTTTATGTTCTTTTTTCTTATCAGAATTTCCCATTTTTCCTCAGTAATTATGTTTTCCTTTTGTAATAAGAAAAATGCACAGAGTAATTTGAAAGTGTATCTGTGAGCCACCGGATTTGGCTAAAAGCTATCTAGCAACCAACACCAAGACGAGAACATTACCAGGCCCCTGTTTCACTGTGCCTATGAAAGAAAAACAAATCCAATTGCTTGTGGGGAAACACAGCTCTTTCCAGCACTTAGACCTATGAGAAATTTATCTTATGGGTCCTCTTACAGGGGTCATGGGTAGGATAAGAGACAATGTATTTATTTGATGGCATCCTGAGAGTTAATATAGCCCTGAGTTTTATAGGGCTCTTTTCAAAATTGTACCTCAACATATGAGAAGTAGTTAAAGCTGAAATTACAGATTTAAGTAGGAAACCAATGTGATGCCATCCAACTACATAATTGGTTTATTGGGCTTAATCTAGTAAAGATTTTTGCATAGCTAGAGGAATAGCTATTCTTCAATCTTCTGCTGAGGAACAAAGAATTCGATGTCGTTTTCCATGGCAAGTAGCAGGGGTTTGCAGTTTGATCTCATCTGTTACCTTGTATAGCTTATCCTCTGTCATTTAGCTGAGCAAAATCTCTGACAAGAGGGACAACTGTCACCTCTTTATGAAAGTTAGGAGTCCGACAGGGAGACATGCCTAACTGGAAGCTCTGGGCAAAGCATGGTCAATATAATCCACAGAATGTAAATTTTGAACCAGTTTAGCTCATAGACAAAGAGGAAGACAAATCAGGCTTAAGTATTTTCTCCTAGGACAGTGACATAATACGTGCAGTCCAAATGGTTTTACAAGCAGGAACAGCCAAATACCCACCTCATCTATTAAGACTAAACAGAACCAAATAATAACAGCTAAATTTAGAATCCACAGAACACTGACATAAACAATATAGTTTCTTGGTGTATATATAGTTCAAGACAAAATGATTGTGTATGTGGTTTAAAAGAAATATGTGCTTTGGTAACTGAGTGAGTTGAATTACTTAATTTGGGGTCAGTTAGGTAACAGAGGATATTTACCTAAAAGGATTACCTGTTTCAGAATGCTTTATTTATGATTTTTCTTTTTGATAGTAATTAGTTAGTTTCCATGGCAGCCGTTAAAGTGATTCCCAGTTCTTTACCATAACACCATGTTATTATCTACAGTGAAGAGGATGCATCCTTTCTGAGACCTGCTGGTAATTGTGCAGGGGTTATATGCTATAACCACTTGGGGATAACACATGGTATATTTCCCACCTTTCCTTTTCTTCTAATCAAGAACAGATTTATATGACACAGGGAGTTCTGTGCTGTTTTGTGACCAAAAAGATAAACTCCAAATATATTAGGCTCTATGCCGTCTCTCATCTCCCAGTCAGATTTACACAAAAGCAGAAGTAAAAGTGCCTGCAGATTTCGCCCATGGTCAGAGGAATAAGGAGGAGAATATGGCATCTTTCTTTGGTGGTAGGTTTTCTTGCATATATTCTCTATGTATCTGTCCCTACTGCTTATCAATTAAGTACTGTGTAATTTTGCCTGTTGCAAAAATAATGCTTGCACTATTGATTGATTGAGCATTTGAACATGAACTACAGCAACAATTAGGAACAGTGAATTTATCCATGATAATTATGCTTATGGTGTTTAAGTGTTACCAGGTGTATTTAAAATCCAGATGTTAGACAAGGCAATCTGGCACAGGGCAGTCAGAGGCCCCTTGATCATATGGGGAGTTGCATATTTTTTTGGTCAGTTTCAGTTAAAATTTTATTCATGGAAAGGGTTAGAGCTGGTAGTATGCATTTGAATTGGAATTTGGCAAATTATACTTGTTTAAAATACATGGGTATAAGCCTCCTATCATACTACCTCTTGAAACTTGCCTGGATTACTGCAACAGGCTACTAATTGATCTCACTGTTCTCTGTCCTGCTCTCTTGCAACCTAGTCCCTGCACTAAAGCCAGAGAGATCATATGAAAATGCAAATTATAATTATCTTTCAGTGGCTTGCCATTGTCCTCAAGACATCTGGACTCCTTCATGTGTAAAAGACCTCTTGTGACCTGGCTTCTGCTTACGTCTCAGCCTCACCTCTGAGTTTATGTACTACCCCACCCATCATCATGCTCCCCCACCCTCCCATGTTGCTTTGAAACTATAGTGCTGTCTCTCCCCTGGCATTCTCATGACTTTTTCCTCTACCCATGGCAATCTACACCACCCAGCCAGTTCTCTTGGCTAAATGCCTGCATATTAGTCTTCATAAGAGTTCCCTGTACCTGAAGTCTGAGTTAGGAACCCTTCCTGTGTCTCTCACACCAGCCTAAGAGCCCTCTGCCCTCTGTAGAACTATGGTCATTGCATTTTCAGTAGTTCTTCATGCCTAGAAGTTTCTCAAGGACAGGTACCAAGTCAAGTTTCAATACCTACTTCAGTGCCTGGCATATATTTGTGGCCAATTCAGTGACTTATTGGATGGATATCTGGCAGAAAGATGTCAGAAGCACAAAGACAAGACTGTTCCTGGCCACAGGAACGTGATGTAAGACACATACATGTCAGGTAATAGAGTGTGGAATGGGCTAGTGCAACAGAGTGCTCTGCGGATTCAGAGGAGGGAGAAAGTACAACCATGGGCATTAGAAAGGACTTCCAGGCAAAGGGAATTTTCAAATTGCGCTTTGGACAGCTTCAGCTATTTTGAATGGGAAGGGAATGCATTTGAGGACATAGGGAATGAAAATAACTCAGTAAGCTAGGGAAAACAGCAGTGTTTGGAGAGAAATGGCATGTAGTTCAGTCTGGTTGGAATTTCGGATGGATGAAGGGATTATGGGAGAATGTGCTGGAAAAGCATATCTGGCCAGATTATGGGGGCCAAGAATGCTGGCTTACAAAGGACACTGACTGCAAGCCCAGCGGATGGTGCTTATTTTAAAACATTAACAGGAAGATAAAGGAATGTGGTCCTTCTTCATTGTATTGTGTCCTTCACCATCACTTTTAGGGGCATGTGTGGGTATAAGCACTGTTCTTGCTGTTTTAATAGGAAGGTTTTAATAATGTTTATTATGGAACTAATGGAAAACATGAAATCTTGTGTTTCTCCTAGAAACATGCCTTATACATTGCTGACCCTTGGTGCATTTTACATACCATCCAAAATATACTTCAAAATGAGGTGGAATAAAAACAAATAAAATATTTCAGATTATGTAATTACTGAATAGCATAGTTAAATGTAGCTAGAAAGCTTGTACTGTTAGTTTTCATAGTGAATCCTTGTCAGTGGAGTTAAGGCCTTGGAGCTTGTCTGTCTTATTCTTCCACAGCCAGCTTCTTACTAGAGATCTGCTATGAGTTTGAAACTCTTCATCTGAAGACAGATGCTGGGTGGGGAGTTTGGATAACGTCCAGAGAAAAGCAATAAAAATGATTAATAGCTTGGAAAATAAGACCTCAAAGGGGTGTTTAAGGAAGTTGAGAATTTTAATCAATAGCGAAAGAATGGCATAAATGTCTTGGATCACAAGGCAGGTGCTTTTTTCTTTATTTTCATGGTGAATACATAGAGAAGTGGGCTTAACTTGTAGCAAGCAAATTCACATTAGCCCAAACAGGAAAAAATACCCACAAATATTAACATTGGTTTAACACTTACAAATACAGGTGGAATTATTCAATTCGAATACATTGGTGGTTACCAGGAGCTGGGGGTCGGAGGAAGTGGGGAGATGTTGGTCAAAGGGTACAAACTTCTAGTTATAAGATGAATAAATTCTACTGTAAAGCATTAGATTATAATTAATAATACTGTATTATGCACTTGAAAGTTGCTAAGAGAGTAGATCTTAAATGTTCTCACTGCAAGAAAGATATGGTAATTCTGTGATGGGATGGAGGTCTGGTGGTAATTATTTTGCAATACAGAAGTGTATCAAATAAACACATTGTACCCCTTAAACCTACACAAAGTTAAATGTCAATTATACCTCAGTAGAGCTGAGGAGAAAAATAGAACAGAATAGATGCCTGTCTGGGATGTTTTAGGCAAAGTAATGAAGAACTGCATTTCTTCTTCATAGAAGAACTGATTCTTCTATCTGGGTTTGTTGTTGTTATTGTTGTTTAATAACATAAATCTCTGAAAGATTTATGTGTCACAATTTGGGTTCTCTGGAAACAGATGCTGAGGCAGTTAGAAGTGTAAAATATTTATTGGGGAGTGACCCTGTGAATGGGAATGAAAAGCAGGATTGGACAGGGGGTGCTGTCAGTCTGTGTGCCAACCTGGCAAAGCCGCTGACAGCCCAGCGGGAGCTCGGAGCACAGCTTGCCCATTAGAGGGATGCTGTGTTGGGTGGAAACAGCAGACCTTTGTAGCCCTGCTTTGTTCAGTCATTGGCTGGAGGCTGCTGCAAGAAAAACATGCTCTTGGCTACCATTATCTGGCTCAGTCATTGGCCAGGGGCCACCCCACAAATGGTGTGACCTCAGCTGGAAGGCTGAGACGGCCCCTGATAGACTAACAGCTGGAGGCCACGAGCAAACCACATTCCTCACAGCTGGGCAGCAAGTCCTTTCTGGAAGGGGAATCTGAACAGGACATCTCCTTGTCTACCACATGGTGAACAACACACTTCTTTTTGGTTGCAATTAAATAAGTATAAAAAAGCTAGCTTTCTATGTTCAAATGCAATCTACAAATTATTGTTGAAATTTTTTTTTGAACACAGAGTTAAATGCAGTAGCCAAATGCACCTAAGTATGATTTTTCAGATTTACTTAATGAAAGACCACAGCCTAAAATAACAGTAATCATTCAAAATCAGACATTTTACCCACATTAGTTATAACCTTCCAACAATCTTGCAAGAGATGGACTATGATTCAGTTTTTCAGTTGAAGAAGCTATAGATCACATTGTTTAGGAGATTTTTTTTTCTAGGTCCCGTGACTAGTAAGTGGCAGAGCTGATATGTTAGATGTTTGTGTTATTCTAAAGGCACTTTGCATTATACCAAGGTGACTGATGTGAAAAATCACAAAAAGGAACATGACTCCCTAGCTTGTATTTTTGTGAAAATAATTCTTATGCATTGTGGGCCAGATTCTGGGGATGTTTGATATAATCTTTATTGTATTAAAATAAAATATTACAGCTTTTGGCATACCTTTAACAGGGTGAAAATAACTTTTGACTGGATTCTTTGTAATACTTGGGTAATTGTTTCCTGTATAGGTATATATGTTAACTCACCCCATTTGCTTGAGAGAGTTAAGACTCCTTTCCTTAGGACCTCGGGTTTAAAGATCCCCTTTTTATTTCTGGCTTTATATATTATTTACCTAATCTACTTTAAAAATCAGATAATATCACAGTCAAAATATCAAGTTCAACCAGACTATGACATCAAGGAATTTCTGAATATAAAACACAATTCTCCTATCTGTATCTTTTTCAGTATTTTATACACAACAACATGTGGTGAGCATCTCAGTAATAATATTTTCCTAATTTTTTAGCTGATGAAATTGATTTCTCTCTTCTCTTTAGAGGTCATTAGAATCAGCTGTGTGATCAAACATCTACTTCTAAGGTCAGAAAAGAGAGATTACAACTTGTTTAGATGTTTATTGATGAGTAAATTCAGCACCAGAGCACTTCATCAACTCACATTTAATTCATTCAGATTTTTAAGAATTAGCCTCAGATCAGGCTAAAATGTGTTTTATTGAATCAAGTAGTCATATGAACAAGTTGGGGGTAATAGGCTATTTAATTATTCAAAAAGAGAAGTGTTTTTGAAGAATTTTAACATAGTTGCTTTGCTAATGATGCAACTAAACAGCTGCCGTCTTTGTACTGAGATGCAGAGACAATCTGTGAGATAATAGGAAGTATATATATTAGTCTCTGACCCTGACTTTCGGCACAGAGCTCCTAAAACCCTTGTAATTTCCTAAGTATGAGAGCACAGGAGGATCTTTTGTTCTAACATTTGGTCCTTGACCCTGGTTCTTGATGCAGAGCTGCTAAATCCTTGAACTTCCTGGGCGATAGGAGTTTTTTTTTTGTTTTTTTGTTTTTTTGTTTTTTTTTGGTCCTAATGAGGTGATTCTTGGTGGGCTTCTGGATGGGCCTGGTTACCAGAAAGACCAAGTCATGATCAGAAGCTTAGAATTTTCAGTCCCACTCACGGTTCTCCAGAGAGGGGAGAGGGACTGAAAATGGAGTTAATAATTGATCATGCCTCTGTGAGGAAGCCTCTATAAAATCCCAGTAGTATGGGGTTTGGAGAGCTTGGTGAGCACATCCACATACTAACAGGGTGATGTAGCCCAACTCCATGGAGACAGAAGCTCCTGTGTGCAGGACCTTCCCTGACCTCACCCTATGTATCTCTTCATCTGGCTGTTCATATGTATCCTTTGTTATTATTTAATAAGCTGGTAGATGTGAGTAGGTGTTTCCCCAATTTCTGTGAGCTATTCTAGTAAATAAAGGAATCTGAGGAGGAGGAGGTCATGGGTACCTCTGATTTGTCCAATTTAGACAGAAGTTATGGGTAACCTGGGACCTACTACTTGAAATTGGTATTGGAAATGGAGGACAGTGTCGCAGGGCTGAGCCCTTCACCTGTGGGATCTGATGCTGTCTCCAGGTAGACAGTGTCAGAGTTGAATTAAATTGTGGGACACCCAGCCGGTGTCACAGAACAGCTTGGTTTGGGAAAAACTCCCACATTTCTGTTGTCAGAAGTGTTATAAGTGTGGTAGTTCTGTGAGAGTAAAGGAGAAACACGGGAGGAAGAGTGAGTTTTTTTTCCCCAAACCACTATCACCTATCTATCCAATTTAATTCCCCATTAGGAAGTGCTGATTTCTACACTGTTTGTCCCTGAAACAGTTTCCAAAAACGACACTCTAGTGCGTTTTTGTGTGTGGATGTATTTGTAGGCAAGCCAGTATACTATTGTTATATGGACTTCCCCTCACTCTTGGAGCCAGTGAGAATTAGAGATGAAGCCTGTGCTACACTCTCTTGGTGCATTGACTGTAGTTTACATACTCTGTCACCTCCTTAGTGAGTTGAATAGTGGTCCCAATAAGATAAGGTACCCCTGGTACCTGGAAATGTGGTCTTATTTGGAAATAGGGTCTGTGCAGATGTGATTAAATAAAGGATCTTGAGATGAGATTGTCCTGGATTTAGGGTGGGCTCTAAGTCCAGTGACTGGTACCTTATAAGAGAAAGGAGAGGGAGATTTGAGACACAGAGGGGAAGCCCAAGTGAAGACAGAGGCAGAGACTGAAGTGATGTGTCTCCAAGCCAACGACTGCCAGCAGCCAACAAGAAGGTAGGAGGCTGTGATAGAATAAATCTCTGCTGCTTTAAGGTACCAAGTGTGTAGCACTTTGTTACAGCAGCCCTAGGAAACTAGAGTATCCTCTGACTAGAACTCTATTCTGAGTTGAGTATATTAGGTCAGACAGACCATCAGATATGAGGGCCAGCACTTGCTTATGAGGTCATCTCTCCATAGGGTGATCAAGGGAGGTCCTCATCACTTCCCAGCTATGTTTATTTCTATAGCACTTTCCACCACATGACATACTTCATACCATATTTTTTCTAATTTTTTAATGTTTATGTCTCTCCCACTAGATGGTAAGCTCCGTGACAGCAAGGGTTTTTTTCTTGTTTTATACCTTGTTTTGTAGACCAGTGATGTAATGAAATGATTAATTCAGGATTATCAATTGTCAATTACCAATTTAGTGAATGGATGAAAGAAACACTTGTATAACCCCAGAGTAACACTACACAGATTACTTCCAGGTTGTAAAGGGGAAAATATTATTGTTAAATAGAGAAATCAAATTATCATCACCCTAATCCATTGGTTAATCTTAGTATCGTTAATGGTGGGTCAGCCGGATAGTATGTTTTCTTAGGTGATACAAAATGAAGTTGGTAACATTATTATGATACTGACTAGCCACATGTCCTTACCTTAAATCCACAGAGCCTTCAGATGTAGCTCTCAGTGATGAAGTAAAGAACAGCCAAATTTCACCACAGAGAAGAAATCAAACAAATTCAGAAGGTGGTACAGCTTGTAAGATAATGGTTTAGGGTCATTAAAGTAAAGGGTCTGTTCCAGATAAAAAGAGACAAGGAGTAAAACAACTAGGTGCAGTGTATGGGCTTGGATTGGCTGTAATTTGTATAAATCAATCAGTCTTACATGGAGTATTTGGGTTCATGAGTAGAAACTAAGACCTAATATTAGGTGAGATGAACATTTTTTGAAATAAAGATAGTGAATGAGAACTGGAAAAAGTACAAGAATATTGAACATATGCTTTCATTCTGATAAAAAATACAGTGTTTCACTGTTAAGTAAAACAAATAGTTAAAAGCAGTATGTGTAGTATAATATTAAAGAGAAATATACACATGCAGGTTTTTATAAAATCAGGCACTTAGCTCATAGAATTCCTTAAATTTTTGTTTCTGGATGGGAGGAAGGAAAATTGCCCTTGGGGTACAAGTGAGAGAGGAGAATGGATACACAGAGACCAAATTACTTCACATTTCAAGGCATAAACCTGCCATACATGTAAAGGTAAACTGTTTGTTACAGTCAGTTTGAATAGCTGTAGATATAGAATGTTTTATAATTGCATGGCTGTAAGTTCTCAAAATTTCTAGATTTGTTTAATTCAAATTGACCTTCCCTTGATTGATTGAAAGTGGTAAATTTTATTAAATCATATACCTAGTCTCCATCTGTTCATTATGTGTTTCAAAAAAATCTGGAAATTTCTCTCTTAATCTTTTTTTCTAATTTAAATGACTCTACTCTTAAAAGACAGAATCCCAATGATTTGGATCTAGAGTTTAGAGTCTTCAAATTTTTTTTTCTTCTTTTTCTTCCTGCCTCCCTCCTTCCTCTTTTTTTTCCTTTCTTCCTTCCTTTTGTCCATCCCTCTTTCCCTCCTGCCTTCCTCCTCTTTTCTCTTTTTCTTACTTTCCATTATCTACTAACACCATATTCATTTAAGATTTTTTTTAAAGAAGAAAATTTAAGGGTCTTTCCTTATAAAACTCCCTGATTTCATTCTTATTTGTCCTCTTCAGAGAGAAGCACTATCTTGGTTTTTTTTATATGCATGATTTTATATTATTATATAAATACAAGCAATGTTTCATTGTTCAGTAAAGCATAAATTTCCATAAGTTGTTTTGATAAACAGTATGTTATATTTTTGTATTTTTTGAACTTCATATATATTACATTATACTATACTAGTGCTTTGTGACTTTCTTATGTCAACATTATGTTTTTGAGCTTTATCTATATTGCTGTAAGTAGGTAGATTTAGTTTGTTCATTTTAGCTGCTGCATAGTGTTACTTTTTATGTATCTATCAAAATATATCCTTTTTATATTTAAATATATTTGGGTTCCTATTGTTTTGCTTTCATAAACAATGCTGCAAGTAACATTTTAAACATTTCTTCCTGTGTGCATGGTAGAGAGTTTCTCTAAGATATATCCTCAGGAGCAGAATCACTAGTGTTAGGCAGTGTGCATCTTCACTTTCCTAGGCATGGCTCCTGAGTGCTTGTTCCACTTCTATCAGCAGTAAGTGAGAATTCCTGTTGTGTCACATCTGGCTAACAATAGGTATTTTCACACTTAAAAATTTTGTCCATTTGGTAAATGTGAAATGATACCTCATTGTTTTAATTTTAGTTCCTTTATTACAAGTAAGGTTGAAAACCTTTTCATATGTTAAGTGACCAGTGGGTTTCCTGTTTTGTGAATTGTTCATTTTTCTGTTTGGTTATTGACTTCTGTGCATTCTTTATATATTCTGGATGCTAATTCTTTGTTAGTTACATGTATTGCAAATATCTTCTTTCAGTCTGTGGCTTGTATCTTCACTATTTGTGTTATATCTTATTTTAAAAAAGCCTTAATTTTAATATAGTGAATTTATTAATCTTTCATTGTGTCATTTGTGCTTTTCTGCCTTATTTAAGAACTCTTTCTACACTTTAGCATCATTTAGTCTCTTATTTTCCTCTAAAGTTTTTAAAGTTTTACTTTTCATGTTTAGGTTTATAATTTTCCATATTTTTAATGTTTTTGTAGTATGAAGTAGGGAATCATATGGATATCTTCTTTTATTTTCTTTTTTAATAGAAGTATAGTTGGTTTATAATGTGGTGTTAATTTCTAGTGTATAGATATCTTATTTTCCAAACACCACTCATCTATTAGCCTTTCTTTTTCCATTGTAACTGTACCTCTGTTATATATCAAGTATCCACGCATGTGGTCGTGCTCCAGTTCTGCTGATCTGTTTGTCTGTCACACTCTCATTGGAAAGAGGCGAGTCTTCATATCCAACTCACGAGGCTGGGGTGTTGTGAAGGTTAAATAAGACAGTGAATATAGATAGCGTAACACAGAGTAGAGACCCCCCAAATGCTGATTTCTTTTAAAAATGTTGTTGTCTGACAGAGAGTCTGACAATTAGAAGATGAGAAATAAAGGTTAATAAAATTAAATTTTATGCACACAATACACATACACACTTTGAAGATCCTTCTTGCCTTTCAAGGCTTCACGTTACACTAGGGAGTTTCTTTAATTTTGAAGACACAGGCTTCATTTGTTTTCTCTTCTTAAGTGAGAACATACTACTCCTTTTATTAAGGAAATCCGAAATATTAGGCTGAAGGAAGCTATTCTGGGGGAGACAACCATTTGGAGAACACCAAGTTATCTCTTGGTTTCAGGTAAGATACACATATTTTACGTGATTCATTATAGGTATTAAAGCTGTCAGAGAAAAAAATGACCATTACAATTATGTGACTTTAAAGTATTTTCCAAAAGAGCCATATCTGTCATCAGTTATGAAAGCTGACCAAATGCGCATGATGACAGATAGACAGCTGGTTCTCATTCATATTAAGTTCCTCTCAAGCAAAAGGAATGTTAAGGCAATCTGGCCTCATATTATATTGATTCCAAAGTAATTACATTTGTTATTTCCAGCCAATGCAGTAAATCAGGCCATGGCAACTAGGTGGATAGTTTACAGAAGTAATTTCAGAGACCACTCAGTATGATCACATGTCATGTTGAACCCTCTACTGCCTCAAGGCAAGTAATGTCCAGTCCAGGTGTGGGGGAGGGAGGAGAGTGAGAAGCAAACTATTTCCTTTGAAAGATAGAAAAACCATGTTTTTCTGCATGTAGAGGCAAAATTTACAAGAAACAGAGGAGTCTAGTTAAGGCATGCAGGGGTCAAAGGAATGGATGAACTGCCCTTGTGCAAGAGGTTTGCTATCTCTCTGTTCTCAGTCCAAAGGCTGCCAAGTCCAGCTGCTTCCCAGGCAGTCATGTACCTCCCCAAACACACCTGCTATCCTAGCACTTTACTCTGCTGTGGGGTAGACTGGCCCTTAATTAATGTCTACAGCACAAGGGTTTATGACTCTTCTGATTTCATTATAGTTAGAAACTCTGTAGAGCTTACTCCCATGTACATAAAGGCCAAAAGCTTTTAGAATCCTTTAGTAAACTAATTGCCTAAAGGCTAAATTCAGGAAGGAATCTAATATAGACACTAAATGATTATGTTGTTGTCTAAAAGTCTCTGTTCAAAATGGACATAATTCTTCTCTTAGCCTGTGATCTGACCTCCCACTAATACCAGCTTCCGAAAGTGTTATCCCAATGCAAGAATAAAGAAAGCAAAACTGAATTTGACTTTAAAGGTCATCCTTCCCTTAAACACAGATTTGCCTGAGAATAAACCTAAGACCCATTGACTCTAACATTTTTTTCCTATGGGCATCAGGGATCTAGCTGTCAGTTGCTCAATGCATTTTAAAGAATTGGAGAAAAAAAAATCTGGAATGCTTTAGAGGAAAACTGCTTGGAGGCCTTAGGGAAAGATGACCTCTGGAAGACCTTCCCAGCTCTGCACTATTCCTGAAGAGAGCACATAAAATGGATCCAGGTGTAGGGCAGCAGGGGAAGGTGTGATTCTTGGTCCTTCAAGGGTAGGCTGGCTTCAGTTGCCTGAAATAATCTAAGCCAGTGGTGAAGTTTTTTCACTTCACGTCTCTTCAGAGAAATTGGGCCCTTCTCACTATTCCTGTATCATCTTGGTTTAACTTGGCTCATGTTTGTCAGTTGTTTAGCTTATGGCCCACAGGATTTCATTCAGGGACCCTGAAATCAGAAGTGACATAAACACATGGGGGTAGCGGAAGAGTGGGAATGAAAATTACCAGTCAAATGGAAAAAAAAAAGATTTTTTTTTTTGCACTTAGTTTTGTTTCTTCTCCCCAGATTTGTTTATTACATCTACATTTATATTTCAAAAATGGGCTAGAGACAACTTATTAAGGGAGGAGGGTTTTGTTTACCTTATCTTTGGGAACATTTGAAATTCCAGAACATTCACTAAGTAGAATTAGTTTTTAGAACAAGTGTGATTGATTATGTAAATGGAGAGGAAAATAAACATATAAATATCTATATACAATGCACATAATATATTATATATGTACATAAGATAATGTATGTATTGTCTTTAGCAGATCCAGAATACAGATAGTGTGGAAAGTTCTGAGAAAAGCAGAATATCAGAGCCCACACAAATGGCATGAAATGCT
This sequence comes from Camelus dromedarius, assembly GCF_036321535.1. Taxonomy (NCBI): domain Eukaryota; kingdom Metazoa; phylum Chordata; class Mammalia; order Artiodactyla; family Camelidae; genus Camelus; species Camelus dromedarius. The sequence goes on along the minus strand of NC_087439.1, from coordinate 30,688,801 downwards.
GGGTGATAACCAGTCATCACATTTTTCTTAGTTTATTCATTTCTTTCCTCTGCTTCATACAAAGATGTCATAAACATCTCAATCTACACTGAGGGTGCTAACATCCTGCTCTATGGAGCCCAGCAGTCCTAGCCCTGCCTGAGCCAGATTCCACTTGCTTATTTCCCCAATCTGGGGAACATCACACTCGTTGTCTGTGGCAGGAGCCTTAGCTGCTTGGGGATGCAGATTCTCATGCTAGTTTTCCCACTAATCACCTGTGTGATGTTGGAGACCTCACTTCACCTCTTAGCCCCCAGTTTCTTCATTTACTTGGCACAAAATAATTTGCAGTACATTTTGATTAACTAACGAGTGGGAGTTTGATCTTAGAGACTTAAGGCCCCCCTGCCCCATTCAACAATTGTGTTACCATGTTTGACTCAGAATAACTGACAGATTTTTAGTGTCTTGGCTAACAAGATGGTATATCAACTGGCAAACTTAGCTTTTTCTAGATGTGCCAACAAAGATGCACTTGAATGTTCGTATGAAATCCTGAAATTATTTGTTCTAGCCTTGGGATTTTAAACTTAGGTAGTAGTAACAAGAACTATCAGTTATTACACGAGACAGTTTTGTACACTGTTTCAAAATGATTTAAAGAGTGCACCACTTCCTCCAGCATGATGTAACCTTCCTCCAAAGCACATGGCTTAGGGGACACAGCACAAATTAAATTTCAGACCCACTCACCTCCTCAGCCAGGCCACACTTTTTAGGGTACCAGTATGTGGTGCACTTGTAAAACAAGGTATGGTAGTCTGAGAGGTATCATGTGTACGACAAACCCAAGCCATAACTTTATAAACCTTAGAGCATCTGGAAAGTGATCTTATCACCTGTACCCATTAAATAATAACTCCCCATTTCCCCTTCCCCTCGGCCCTCGGTAGCCTCTAGTCTACCTTCTGTCTCTGAATTCTCCTACTCTAGTTACCTCATATAAACAGGATCATAAAACATTTATCCTTTTGTGTCCCACTTATTTCATTTAGCATAGTATTTTCACAGTTTATCCACGTTGTAGCATGTATGAGAATTTCATTTTTTCTTAGGGCTGAATTATATTCCAGTGTATGAGTATACCACATTTGTTTATCTGTTCATCCATTTGGGTTGTTTCTGCCTTTCAACTATTTTGAATAATGTTGCTATAAACACTGGCATTTAAGTGTCTCTTTTAGTCCCTGTTTTCATTTCTTTTTGGATATATACCTAGAATTAGAATTACTTGATCATAACGTAATTTTTTGTTTAACTTTTTGAAGAACCACCAAACTATTCCACAGTGACTGCATGAATTTACATAACCAACAATGCATGAATATTCTAGTATTTCCACATCCTCACTAACACATTAGTATTTTATTTTTTAAAAATAATATCTAGCCTAATGGGCATGAAGTAGTATCTCATTATAGCTTTTAAAAAATATATTTCTTTTAATGGAGGTACTGGGAATTGAACCCAGGACCTGGTGCATGCTAAGAATGAGCTCTACCACTGAGCTATTACTCTCCCCTCTCAATATAGTTTTGATTTGCATTTCCTAATGATTCATGATGTTGAACATTTTGTCATGTTTGTTGGCCATTTTTATGTCTTCTTTAGAGAAATGTCCATTCAAATTCTTTGCCTATTTTTAAGTACTTTTTGTTGTTTTTGCTGAGTTAGAGGGGTTTTTATATATTCTAGATATTAATCCCTTATCAGATACATGATGTGCAAATGTTTTCTCCTGTTTTATGAGTTGCCTTTTTACTCTGTTGATAGTGTCATTTGATGTGCAAATTTTTAAAAATTTTGATGAATCCTAATATATTTTTTCTTTTGTTCTTTATACAGCTAATTTTAATATATGAATTAAAAGTGATGTTCACCTGCCACATGTCTATCTGTCAGTTGATGTAGATGCTATCTTGTAGGAACAGTAGGAAGTCCGCATCATGGAGAGTTGGCACTGGTGCCCTCATGTGATTGGTAACTACCAGTGTACTGCAATGTTTATCATTCAAGTGTCCCCTCAAGTAGATTTTTGGATCATATTATTTACATATTTTTACTTATATATTTACTAAATTAACCTTCACAATTATGGAACAAATGGCTGATGAAATACCTTGCACAGAAAACTGAGATGCAAGATAAAGCTAATAATGCAAGTTGAAGGTAATAATATGTAATAAAAAGAGAATGGCAAAGTTGACACTTCCCCCATTAGGAGCTCTTTGTCAGCCACATTAAAAAGATCTGACAAGAAGTCAGTAAAAATTCACAAATATCAATGTAACTACTTTAAAATACAGATTTACAAAAAAAAATACAGATTTACCTCTGCTGTGGTTAACAACACATCATACTCTAAGTGTACATTGTGTGTTAGGATATTAGTCAATGATAGTAAAGAAGTATGAAAATTTGCAAGACATTTATAAATATTGTATGTTTATTTCATCATTTTAAGTGCTTTTAAAAATTACTGCATCCAGAGCATATTTTTAGAGTAGGTTGATATCACATACATACACAAATTTATGTTTGTATAGCCAACACTTACTGGGGGTGAATCCTCCAGCTTTTTTTTTTTAATTGATAAGGGGGTATTTTCAAGAAGTTTGGAGACCACTGGCCTCTATAAAAGAAGTAAACTTACAGACACATTTATCTATCAGCTTTGTTGGCTAGGAAACTGGCACACTTTTATGCCTAGAGTTTCTTCTCACTTTAAAACTATAACATTGACTTCACTCCAGTCTGTTTGGCGAAAGTTCCCTGATGGATCATTGCAAAGGCAGCAAAGGATTAGCACGTTTGGCTTTATTATTTATGTGACAAGTGTAGTTTTTTGGCCTATGTTTGTACAGACTTTGTGTGTATGTAGTTGAGTAATTCTTGGGACAAAACAATTACAACCTCAGGAGACTGACTTGATGCCAGAAGAAAATACCATAGCTGAGTTGAGTGATGAAAGCCATTCTGGGCCTAAGTTGTGTTAATAGAGAAGATAATTTTCTCAACAGCAAAACTGTGTATAATCAATCACATTGAACCTGGGTTTCTCATTGTGCCATTGCATCCATTCTGTTATCCAAGGTAATAGATTTGCAAGTGTCTTGTTTATCCAGACATTCTCCCACTTGTGCCCATTTCATTGCTCGTTAACATATCCATCAAAAAGTGAACCAAGACAGAGATGGGACTTTTAGCCGGTGGTTTTATTCCCTTGTTGTTAACATCGGCATGAAATTTTGGGGTTATACATGAATTTTCCTTATCCATGTGGATCTTGACTTCAGAGCCATGGCTAATCAACTGCCAATCAAACCTACTTTCAAAACAGCTATCTTAAAACCAGGACAAGCTTTTCTGGTCATGCTTTAGATGGCCACAGCTGTAAAGCCATTTGTGAGAAAACCTGGAATCTTAATGTGACTTTATAATAAACATACACACTTCTTTGAAACTAGAAGGGCAGCTAAGCCAGGCTAGGCATTGAAAAAATTTTCCGTATAAGACAGCCTAAAGTTAATAGAGAAGATAGGTTTCAGCTTGTAGTTACCCATCTCACCTAAAATCTGCAAGTTAGGCCTGGTTTGTAGAGTCATGAAATTAGAAGGGAATTTAAACGATACCATACCTTGTGTCCACCCAGAAATTGTGGTTATCTGAAGCCTAAAGTAAAAAGCTTCCTTTTCCAAGGGAAGTTAGCTCTCTTAACACAGGCCTGCCCTGTACGACATTCCTGAGAGACTCCCTGTTAGTCTGTTCCAGATGACCTTGACTTCTCGACTGTTTCAGGTGCTGGGGAGTTTTTTTTTACATCTTAAAGTGGATTACAGCACCTTGAGCTGTTCAAGTCCAGAACTGATCTTCAACTGGCTGACTTCTTCCCTTATCACATCCTTTCCTTATCACTTTCCCTTATCACATCCTGGTTCTCTCAGTCTTTAGTCCCCTGGAATCTGTTCTTTGGCTTTATTGAACCTCTCGGTTTATGATCGTTCCATTTTTCTGTTAGTCTGCGAGCCGTCTTTGGCTTCATATACTTCTCTGTTTAGTCAGGATCCCACAGTGTCTCATCCCAGCTTCTCTCTTACTAATAGCATCAATGCCCCTGATCTCTTTTCTGAGCTTATCCCACAATTTTCCCATGTTCAGTCCCTGACCCCATTGAATAATCAGACCCCTGCTATCAGAGAAAGTGGTTCACTCATAGGCTCAAATAAGATAGGGGTGATATGCAAATAGCCATAGGCCTCCATGCCCATGGAGACCCCTAGCATGTCTCTGATATCTTTGTCAACTTGTGACATTGTCCCAAGATGCAGCCTCAAAAAGTGAAGCATCTGGACTTTTAGTTTCCACTTGGGAATATAGAGAAATGGATAGAATATCACTCACTCTTTCAATAAAAATATAGCCAGGAAAACTGCAAGTTCACTACTTTTCTTGAACTCAACAGAGAGCTGACTTCTCAGGGCAACTGCCTAGTATGAGATCTAGGAATAGACAGACCTGTTCTTCTTGGTTGAGATGAGGTGCAAGCACTTGCTTACCTGGGATAGACACTGTCAAATGCTGGTAAGAGGAATTTAGCTGGAACCACCCCCTCCCCTTTTTTCTAACTTGAATTGTGGAACCATTCATTCTCTAGAGGTTCAAAGAAGAAAAACAAATTATACCTAAAAGAATACTTGGCGTTTGGTTCATCAGACTAAAGTGAACTGGAGTCATTTTAAAGACCTCACATTTTCTCAGCAGAAGGAGTTGTCTTTCTGTGGACAAGACCCTAGTCCAATTTCTTATTCAGCTCTTGACTTAAATTGAATAAGTCCTTATTGAAATTAGACTGCTTGGCTGTGTGTCTCCTGGAATCTATTTCCTCCAGGACCTAAATATTCTCAGTTAATGAGATGCCTTCTTGTTATTGCTTATAAAGTAACTAATGCTTTTCTGAGAGTTTGTGTATACAGTTTATGTTAATGTGTATCCACCCATGGGATAATCTGAGTAGCTATTTTCTCATTAAGGGAAACTCTTAGTTTATGTATTACAGTAGAAGTTTTATTCCAGAGATTTTTGGAAATCTTAGTTTTTTCATATTGAATTTTATATAAATGAATTGGTTCTTTATAAGCTTGTTTAAAGATAGTTTGTTCCGCTGCTTATAGCCCTAGTTAGGAAATATATAAAATCAATTGTTAATTAAGTGTGGGTCAGTAATATAACTTTGAAGGAGTATAAATGTGAGATCTGGAGATTTTATGGAGAGGTGACTCTCCTGCTGTTCTCTCAAGTAAGCACCTGTTTTATTTTTGTGTGACTATTTCTCCAGACCTTTCTGAAGCACAGAACCAAAGTAAAGGGGACTAAAAGGGGCTCAGAGTTAATCCTGTATCCAAGGAGCAAACTCAAGCTAGTAGTTCCACCAGGGGTTTGAACCCATGACCTAGACCTCATTATATCCAATTCTAACCAACTGAGCTAATAAGGAAGAAAAGCTGTAGGAGGAACCCGATTTCAAGTCTTAAACAATATGTGATACTATGTCCACCCATCATTCCTTCGGTTGCCACCATTAACCAAGGGAATTTTGGAAACCATCTTTTTAGGAGAAGTTTCTGATAAGTCTTACGAAGTTAGAAAATTCTTCAGGATTCAACACCATGGATCTGGTGCTGTGACAGACTTCATAGGGAATGAGAATACTGTCTGGACTTAGTGAGATAATAACTGGTATTTTCAAAACATAAGGAAAGATTTCTTTTCTACCATATGTATCATAGTGAGAAAACGCCACAAGATATTGGGACTATTATCATTATCATTCTCGTCAAGAGGAAAAGTGAGAATTGACTTGACTTCCTATTGACTCATCCTGGGCATGTCAGGAATATGCTATTCATTCATTCACTCATCTTTTAGTCAAAAATATGTATTGAACTTCTCTGTGATAGGAATTGTCATAAGCACTGGAGATACAGAGATGACCAAGATGGACAAGGCCTGGTTCCCATGGAGCCTATGTTATTGCAGGGGAACATAGTCAGTAAACATGTAAACAAATAAATGAGGAAGAATTGATCATTAAATGGTGATAGCACCTGACTTCTCATCTACTCCAGTCAGTTTGGCTTTGAAATTGTGCGTTTGAATCTTACCTCTTCTGCTTGCTAGTGCTATGGACTTAGAAAAGTTTTTTGAGCTTTCTGAGTGTCAGGTTCCTGGTCTGTAAATGATGTGGTTTTGCAGTATTAAATAGTACAATATAAGTAAAACACATGGCACTTAGCAGGTACTCAAGAAATATTAGTTCTCCCTTCCAGTGAAAAAGAATGATATGGTGTTCGTCTCTCTTAAAATAACCAGGTGTAACTTATTTTGACTGTTAGGTATAAAACGTTCAGAAATACAGTAAAGAATTTGAGCTATGGTACTTTGCAGAATGATTTTATTAAAATATATATAATTCCCTCAAGAGCATTTTTGGCTTTAAACGTAAAGGCAGTTCCATTATAACCTTGCTTTCCAAGATAAAAATGAACATTTGCTAAATCATGTTTAACTTTTCACTAGTGATTTACGACACTCTTTATCTGAAGGTATTTTTCTTCCAACTTTTCAGAGTTGAGGAACAGAGCAGATAATAGGTTAAGGGGAGAACTGCATATTTAACTTAAAACTTTTCATCTCTGTACTCTGATCTAAGCATTCCTTTTTCAGGTAGAGATTTGGTATTTGAAAAGTAAAGGAATCAAGTTTCTTGGCACGCTGTAGCCTGAAACATTTATCAAAATAAACCCCAGGAGCTGGGCCCAGCACCAGCCTTTGGAGATTAGAAGAATGCCATGCATGTGGCAGGGGGTGTGAGAGAGGGGAGATGATTACCCCCGAGGGAACTGCTTTCTGGAGGTTTCTGAGTTCCAGCCGGCTGTCTCTCTATTAGTAACAAAAGACTTGCCTTCCTCAGCCCTAGGCATCTGGCTCTATCCCCAGATGCTGCTCGAGGCCAGTAGAATACAGAAAAAATTTCTGGGTGTTTTAGATTCAGTACTACTTGGTATAATAATAATGATGATAATAGTAATAATAATTACATTGGTGATTATATTTATAAATGTATCATTGTAGATAAATGAGAAATATAAATAGTACTATAAACAAGAATTGGATTACATAAAATAATTATTTATATAAAATAAGCATTATTATTACAGAACTAATAGCATTTTGATGTACTTACTAAGAACTTTACGCACATCACCTCTTTGAAACTCCGACCAAAATATTCTGACTCAGTTCCTACTGTTTCCCCATTTCACAGGAGAGGAAAGTGAGACACAGTTAAGGGAAGTAATTTCTCCCAGGTCACCTAACAGGATCTGGGATGTGAACCCAGGCAGTAAAACTCTGAAGACTTAAGTTCTCTCTCTCACACGTTGGCAAATCTATATTCAGCTTCATTTTCTGTATTGCGTCAATGTTTTGAAAGATCGGCAACATATGAAATGTGAAGTATCAGCCACCTGATCAATTGTGATCAATGATGCCAAAGTGGCACCATGTGCCTTCCCCGGAAGAAATACAGAGAATGTGCCTTTCCCTCCACTTCCTAGCTGATGCTGCACACTTGGACGGAGTTCTAATTAAATTAGCAAATACAGTAAATCAGTTGAGCAACAAGGAGGAAGCATTTGTGATTCGGAGAGAGAATTTATACCCTTCATTTATTGAAGTCAAAAGAGCTATGTTTCATTTTCTTTTCTTGATGTCAGTTTATATTTTAGGCTTTGTTGTTTTCCCTTTTTCAAGTAAATGACCCCATGGCTGTTTCCCTTTTGTGCTCTTGGACCCAAAGCCCAGATGATTTCAAACATAACCTTCCCAACCTTTGTCTATTTTCTTGGCCAATCACTGAGCTCAACTCTGCTGAAGTCTTTCAGGCTCATTTGCTACCAGACTCTGAGGTGAGAGTTCGCACCTTCTGGTTTTTGTTTGCATAAGTTGTTTTCATCCAAAATAATGCTCTGTGTTCCAGAAAAACTAAGATGGGGGTCATCTTTCACTTCAAAGGACTTTCACACTAGGCTGGAATGTTCTCCCGAGGTCACAAGCAGTGGAAGAATTGTCAAGAAGCTAATGTTGCAGATCACTGACTTGTCAGCCTCTTTCAAAGAGGTCACCTGAAGCAACAAAGGCTTAGTCCTATTTTTGAAAAAGCAGGGCCATGGGGTCTCTTGACCATGAGGATAAGCACCCCTCAGCCATCCTTTCTGGTTTAATGTCATTTCTGGTGGCTTTAATGTTTTTCTACACTTGCTATAAATCAGAAGCCCTGGGAATTCAGAGCCCAAACTGACTTCCTGGCTTAATACTTTGGAGTTCTCTCTCAGTTAATGCGTTGCTCTTCAATCAGCCTTATTCACCAGTAAATCTGCAAATGTGTTTTACTGTGATATTTGTCTGGGAAATGAGACAAAAGGATGGTGGAAAGAAAGAAAAAGAGAAATTTTCTTGAGTTCTACTTTATTACCTCCATTTATAGCTCAAAGAGCTAAAACAATTCATTTATTCATCTAACAAATATTTTGAGCATTTATTATGTCTTGAATGTGTTGGATGGCACTATGCAGATATAAGGCTTTCTTTTGACACTTGAAAGATTTAATTTGGTCACAGGATTCAATTATCTATGTTTTCAAAGGGAAGAATTAAGAGCAATGGTTAGAGATATAAAATGCAGACTTTAACTGGATTAGAGTAGTTTAATAGTGAACACTCTGCAAAGTAGTGAGCTTCTTGTCACTGGTAGTAACCAAATAGAGGCCTGTCATTCCAAAGATTTCTGCATGGAAGAGCCATTAGAGTTGACACTTGTGACACGTCCCACCTGGAAATGCTGCAGTTTTGTGGGTTAAGTGTTTACTTTGAGTAGTTCCCAGTCTTCACCAGAAGACTAAGATCTGAAGCCTGCACATCTTTACTGGCAGCCATCAAGCAGGAATTAAGGGCAATAGAACAGGTGTGAAGACCTCTGACTTTTACACCTAGTATGCTGTATATTACCTCAGTTTTGAAAATTAGAGTCTAGTGGTGGCTTACTATAACTGAAATTCAAACCAAGGCCTTTCTCATTACAATAAAAAGGAGGTAACACATTTTATTTTGAAATAGTACTTTCAAATGTGCTGTAATTGTCAAAGCTTTCTCTAGCATCAGTGCCTTAAACAGTTCTTTCCCTTTTATATTTAAGTACAACCTGAAAGGTAATAGTCTTTTCCAGTCACACAGTCTCAGTTCCTTTGAATGAAGGTTTTTAAAAAAAACAAAAAACATGTGCTTATTAACATAGATTTAACATATATAACATAATATGCGCTTGTACTAAATCCATATACATATCCAACTATGTTTGCAACAGATACAGGAATAGTCTTTGATGTTACTTCAATTAATTACTTTAAGTTCGTTATATTAAATTATCTTTCCTACTGACAGAGGACCTTGCCTTTTAATCAGTTTCAGTCCCACAGAGCAACTAAGATGTGTTCAATACACATAAACCAAGGTTATGAGACTCATGAATGGTTCCTGTAGTCATTATTTCTGTATACTTTGCTTCTCTTAATAATAGATTTCTGGTTATTTTTTTTCCAGCAACTCTTCTCTGCCTTTCTACTTTTTTATTAATAGATATTAATTACTGATTATTGCAGAGATGGTTGATAACAGTTGATTTTTTTGAGCTGCTTTTATAAACAGGCATTGTGTTGGTCACAACTATATAAAATTGAGAGAAACTTAGACATTCTTCAGTAACAGAACTGAATGCTTCTGAAAGCCAGACACCGTGAATGACTCATAAGGAAGCGAGCTCTTTACTTGGGCCCCAGTGGTTGTAAGTTTGTCATGATAGTGCAAGAAAGAATTTCCTTAAGAAAGAACTACGCAAAAGATGGAAAACCAAGTAAAACTCATAACCTGTTAAGCTTCAGGTGATTTTAAATGACAGGAGAAGGAAGCATAGCAAAGTTGATTTGAAAACACTTTGGTTATGTATATAAAGAGGACTCTGCCTCACACACTAAGAACTTCCCACTGAATGAGGCAACCATTACTTCCTTTGACATATTTGAATTTTATTTATTTATTGCACATGCTTCGCTTTGAGAAATTAACCTTTTGCTGCAGTTGCAGGAACACTGTCCTCATTATACAAGTCAGGCTGAAAAGGTTGAGGGGGGCTGATTATCAACCCTCAAGTAAAAATCCGAGTGCTCAAATAGAATATTTGACAGCATAAACTAAACCCCCATTAACTTTAAGAACATTTTTATGAATCATTCACAGGTAATTTCTGAATCATATGCAGAAGAATCTTTTTGGAAGAAGTATGTGGTGTGAGTGGTAGTTTTCTCCCTCCTGATGTTAATGGTCCTCTCTCAGAGACAGTTTTACGTTCTGCTGCACTCTGAGGGATCAAAGCATACCTCTTTTTCTCGTGTGTGTGCATGCACTTGGAAGCAGGAAGTTTGCTCTGGAAGGGAGTTGCCCTGGCTACATCAGAAACCCTTTTTATTTTACAAATATCATGGAGTATTGCTTTAGGTTTTATGAAGAAGGCTAAGTGAAGAGCTTCTGTCCCTAAGAAGCTTACAATGTATTTATGTAGTGAGAAATTAAAATTAAAAATAGTTATGTACTACCAATGAGTGCAATCAGACTTGGGAGAAAGCTGCCAGCTCCTGTAAATGCATGTAAGTGTTATCAGTGTTGTTCCACAGTTGCCTTTTTAATTGTTTCCTAATTAGTCCATGAATTCCTAAAGGACAGGAATAGTATTTCAGCCAATAGATATTTTATCCCTTTAACAGAAATCAGGAAATAGATTGTCCAGAGGAGTTCTCTTGACTCTATTACACATTTCTTTCTGTATATGGTCAGCATTAATAGGACAGAGGTTTGGACCCATGTGGAAGAAATCTGTGCTATCAACATCTCTTGAAATACTGTGACTGTTGAAGTTACAGGTAATGAATCAATCATAGGTCTATAAGTTGTTCTTGCTCAGATGGTAGATTCAAATTTCTGATTTATGAGTTAATGTTTTATCCTTCCTCTATATAGAAGGAAATGGTAGCTGTTTGAACAGAAAAACAAACAAAAAAACAAACTTAAAATGTCATATGGTATCTCCTGTTTTAGTGTCAACTGAGCAAAATTAAGCCATCCAGTTTGGGTAGAATTATGCCCCATGCCTAGCCCTGTTAATACTATTACAGTAAATATCTGCTATATCTGGAGGCAGCACCAATAGACCGTGAAGACGACTCCCAGTCATGGAATAAGGACAGGGTTCAGGCGAGTGAGACAAAGTCTTTCATCCTGCCCCTGACTGGGGCGCACATTCCTGACCTCAGCAAAAAAGCAGTTTGTTCCCAGATGTGAAATGCCAGAGTGAGAGGTGATCATGCTGCAAGGTCCTTGATTTTAGAGCTCTGTTCCATAGTTCCCTACCAGACTAATCTTTCTGATGATCTTAACCCTGAAAGCTAGATAAAATACAAGGTAAACAAACAAAGAAAGATCTTTATGGAGTCATTGAGAACAATCTAGGCTGAGATCCCATAGAGAAAGGAAATAATGAGGTGAGTCCTACATTAATTGCTGTTTTTACACCTTGGGACATGGCACATAGGTTGAAAATAAAGCAGCACCTTTGAGTTCTGGAAGCTTCATTGGGAAAGGGGTACAAAAGTTGGAATTTAGAGCTACTGAGTCATCTAGTACTTGAAAGGCCTTTGTGCTGACGAGAGATATCTGCAGAGAATTGAACCCAGCATTCTGAGTGCAATTTCCCCTTGGGTCATTTGGTTACTTCTAAGCTGTATGTGCACAGGATGAGACACATAGAAACTGAGCAGAATATAGTTGCTAAGAGGATAAAAAGCTAAGCTGCAGATATTTTGGCAATCTGATGGTACTGAGGAAGGTCCCTCATAAATACCCAGGACTTTTATTTGAGGCTCATAAAGGGCCATCCCCTAGGAAAAAAGGCAAAAAATGGAAAAAGAAGAAGCATCTCCCAACTCATTTTATGAGGCAACATAACCTTGAAATCAAAACCTAGCAAGGTTATTACAAGAAGGAAAATTTAAAAACCAATTTCATATATAAATATAGATTCAAAAAATCTTACATAAAATATTAGCAAATCAAACACATCATGACCAAGTTAAGTTTATTCTAGGAATATGTGGTTGATTTAATATTAAAAATCTAATCATTGTAAGACGCCACAGTAAAAGAATATGAAAACCACATGATCATCTCAATAAATGCAGAAAAAGCTTTTGATAAAATTCAATACTCACTCATGGTAAAATCTCTTAGAGCTAGATATAGAAAGAAGTTTTTCTTAAACTATTAATGGATATCTCTAAAAAACTTACAGCTAATCACTTAATGGGAGATAGTAAATTCTTTCTCTCCTAGAGTCAGGAATAAGACGAGGATGCCAGTGCAATAGAGCAAACAAACAAACAAAAAAGAAAATCATAAGAAAATCAAATTTAAAATTCCATTTTTTCAGATATATGATGTGATTGTGTACATAGAAAATCCCAAAGAAACTTGTATCAGGCTTGATAAGTAAATTAGCAAGATTACTGAATACAAGGTAAATATGAAAAGAAACTCTTGTCTTTTTTTACATAATGGCAATAAACATGCATACATATACTTCAAAATGATACTCTTAACAATGGCATGAAAACATTAAATACCTGGAAGTAAATCTGTCAATCATTGAAAGCCTATGAATAGAAAACTACAAAATATTATCGAAGTAAATGAGGGAAGACCTAAGTAGAAGAAAAGATATGCCATTTCCAAGGATTGGAATATACAATGTAAGGATGTCTATTCTCTCTAAATTGATTTATAGATTTAATGTAATCCCAACTAAAGTTCCACCAGCATTTTTTTAATGTAAGTTGATAACCTAGTTCTAAAGATTTTATGGAGAATCTAAGAATCTAGAATAGTCAAGACCATCTTGAAGATCAAAGTTGGAAAATTTATCACTAGATACAGTTATTATAAAATTCTAAAATTAACGTAGGATGATTCTGGCACAAAGGTAGACAAATTGAGCAGAACAGTGCTCTAGAAACATCTATGCATAAACAGTCACTTGACTTTCAATGAAGATTCAATTAAATGCATTTTGAAGAAAAGATTTCAAAGAATAAATTGAGCTGGATTAATTGAACTAGATTATCCATGTAAAAGAAATAAACCTTAACTCCTACTTAAACTGTATATAAAATTTAATTTCAGGTGGATTTAAATGTGCTTAATTAAATGTGGAATGCTTAAATATAATATGCTTAAATGTGAAAAGTAAAACAAAGGTTAAGATTAACATGGGACAAGATTTCCATGACCGTGAGTCGAGCAAAGATTTCTATTTTAAAATTTTTATTTATTTTTATTATTTTTAATTGAATGAAATATTCTTTAAATTCTACAGTGCTTTACATTTTTCAAAAGTTTCATACACATGATTTCATATAATCCCATAATAACCCCTTAAAAATCTCCTACCCTTATACTGCCCCTTCACCTTCCTTCTCCCCACTGATAATCGCTAGTTTGTTCTCTGTTTCTGTAAGTCTGCTTTTTTTTTGTTTTATTCAGGAATTTTTTGTATTTTTTAGATTCCACATATAAGTGATATCATATAGTATTTGTCTTTTTCTGTCTGACTTATTTCACTAAGCATAATGAGCAAAGCTTTCTAAAAAGGGCACAAAAACACTATAAAGGAAAAGCTTGATAAATAGAGTCTTATTAAAAATTAAGACATTTTGTTCATCAAAATATACCTTGAAAACTCAAGTTTTAGAGTGGTAAAGATATAGAGATATAAAAATACATTGAGATAGAAAAATATGTAGTGTTTTTTTTTAGGGAAAATGAAGTACTCCTTTATAAAAAAAAAAAATCGAGATTTTTACTTACTGGTGTACTGTTTTTTTTTTTCCTAGTGGTAAAGAGTGGTAAAGATATTTGAAATTCATGTATCAAAGAAAGAACTTGTATTAATAAATGTAATACAATTTTTTGTAATAAAGAAATAAGAAAATCCAAGTAAAGTGGGCAGAAGACTTCAGTAGGCACTTAGGATTATATGCAAGTCATTCATATGAAAGAATACTCAATATCATTAATTAACAGAGAAATGCATGTTCTATCTGTAATAACATAGCACTACCTGCTGGCCAGAATGACTAAAATGAAAAAAACAGAGAACAGATAGCATCAATTATTGGTAAAGATGTAGAACAACTAACACACTCTCACACTTCTTGGGAAATGTAAATTGGTATAACTACTTTAGAAAACTTTTTGAACTATCTACTAAAACTAAACACATACCTCATGTCACAAGAAATTTCAGTTTTAGGTTTACAGCCAACAGAAATGCATACATATATTCACCAAAACCGTGTACAAAACATTTATATTAACTTTATATGTAAGAGTCTTGAACTGGAAATAACCCAGTTGTTCATCAAACAACCCATAATAAATTGTGACATATTCTACAATGGAATATTTCATAGCACAGAAAAAAGATCAGACTATGGCTGTAAGTAAAAATGTGGATGAATCTTACAGACAAAATATTAAGCAAAAAAGCCAGACTCAAAAGAATACGTATTATAGGATAATGTATGATTACATTTATCTGAAGTTTAATAGCAAGCAAAACTAATCTATGGTGACGGAAGTCGTAATATTCAGTCCTGGTCTAGGTAATCATCTTGGTGTGTGAATTCATAAAAATTTGTTGAGCTGTACAGTTACCTTATATACATTGCTCTTTAATGTATATATATATATTTTTTTTTTCAATGCAAATACTTACCAAAAAGAAAACCCTCCTAATTATCTTCAGTTGTAAATTCAAACAATTTCAAAATGTTAGGTTTTTGAGCCTATTTTGAAAGAACATTTCCTAGTGCTAAGTTTTCATGGTCAGCCAGTTAAAAGATTATACCTATTGGATACTAGTTGTAAGATTATACAGGTTGTAAAATTATAGCCATTACTTGGAAAACAGGCCACAATTCTTGGTGTCATCTTTATTTACAGCCCTTCAATTTGAAAAGATCAAACTAGTTATTTTATTTCTATTTATAATGTGAATCATCAGCAGTATATTCTACAGGCACCTCTAAACATAACACAAGACTTGTTATTAGTTTGGTTATCAGCAAACACATGGTGAATTCTGAACTGATCTTAGTAGCTTAAGATAGTCTCCATGTTGGTAAGGAAGTGGTTCTGGCTTAGCTTCAAGGAGCTGAGTGGATTTATCTTGATTTATCTTCAGTTAATAAATAATAATAATTTATTAACTGAAGCATCAAAGGCAGTTTGGGTAAGTTTGGCTGTGTGCATGTGTGTTTTGCCTGTTGCTATTCATTTTGGGTAACTGGGAAACAAAATGCTACCTACTTTTAGTTTTTTAAAATGGCTGTTTTAATGACTATAACCCTGGATCATATCTTTGCATAACATAATTAAAGGTTTGTAGGAAAAATATTAAATTTCTACAACCATGCCTGCCCATCCTTACTAGCTAGTATGTCAATGTGCAATTCACAGGACTAATCACACTAGGTCCTTATGCAAAAATTCATGTAGTTTGAGTGAAGGGCTTATGATGCTTTCTGATGTTAATTGTTAATTTATTTTTTTTCACCTGACTCTTCTATTCATAGGTAATAAACATTATGATTCTTTGGTATATTCACATATGAAGTTGGTCATCTTAATAAAATTAAGATATGGTAATAGCACAAATGCCTTAATGAGTTACCACTGTTATAGATGAAAAAGTGAATTAATCCCCAAATTATGAGTGCATACCAAATATTTGAAGAATAGACAACAAACAGCATTTCCAGAACAGTGCTACTGTCACTTGCTCAATACCTCTTAGTGTAGTCTTATTAACAAAGAAATTGGAGGTTAAAAAAGAATTTTCAGAAATATCAGGGAAAATGAAAACTCTACTTCCTGTTTTGGTATTGTAGCTAATAGAGTTTCCCATATTTGATAAACATGAGTCTTTTTAAAAATATGAAATTAAGAAAATTGATAAATGTAGTAGTGACTGGCCTGAATTTCTCACAAATCAGAGCCTGAGTGAAAGCCTGACATGAAAGAAGTTTATTTGGAAAGTGATCCTAGGGTGCTGGGATGAAGAGTAAGAGGCATTAAACGGGAAGTGGAGAAAGCCAAATATGCATATGCTCTGTGAGTGACTGCTGGTTGACTGTATTTATGTCTCTTTCATGTCTCCATAGTAGACATACATTAATTCTTTGCTAATTGTACCATTGAGCATCCCAATAGTCATATGAGTAATAGTGAAAAACATTCCAGTTGATAGAATATCATATCATAGAAAATGATATAGAAAACATTTCATATTTTGTCATAAAATGCTATGATGACTTCATGGGATAATTTTTATTTAGACTTCTTAGCAGCTCCCGTACTCTTCTCTCACTTTTCTCTCACTTTTTTTTTCTTTTTCAACACAAGCATAATATAGGCTCATTATTTTTTAAAAAACCTAAAAAAAGTAGAAGTCTCTTTTCCCCTCCCTTTCCAGAAATAATCACTGATAATGATTCAGTGGCAAGTGCCCAAACCAATCTTTTCTCCATCAATTAAAAATATATATATTTAAATCACATCAAATGTGGGATGAGATGTTTATGAAAATGGAACTAGAAGCTGAATTAATACTATATTTATTGTTATATGGTATTTTAATGGAGATGAACTTCAGCTCTCATACGTTGGCAATTATTTCTTCCTTTTCAGAACCTATAAGATCATGACATAAATCTGGCTATAATTTCTTCCAGGTCCCATTTATTCAGTTGTTGGTCAGTCTTCTTGGCCTGAAATGATGTTTATGATAACCTTCATAATGACAAATAATTTCTATCAATTCCTAATTATCTGCTTAAAATATATGCTTAAAATGTGTTTTCAACCATTTCCTTCAGGATACTAAGAACAACTATAAAATTGGCACTTTCCTATGCTTTGGAATTTTTGCAGTACATCCACCATTACGACTAGCATGTCTATTGTCTGTGAGTAGTTTTATGGGTTAAAACAGTTTTATGGGTTGAAACTACTCAGCAGAATATGAAATAATGACAGAAGGAGGATATATGGAAAACTAGTTAATTATTAGTGATTATATTTTTTATTTCCTTTTTACTCATACTTCTTGGAAACCTACAAAAATAACAGTATATGAATAAAAATTTAAATTCATAATGAAATTAAAAACAGGAGAGAAGATGACAGCAGAAAAGATATGTCAAAAGCAAGAAGTTGTGGTATAGTTATACAATGGAATACGACTCGGCCTTAAAAAAGAATAAAATAATGCCATTTGCAACAACATGGATGGACCTAGAGATCACCATTCTAAGTAAGCCAGAAAGAGAAAGGAAAATACCATATGATATCACTCATATATGGAATATTAAAAAAAAGAAAGAAAAAAGAGGACACTAATGAACTCATCTACAAAACAGAAACAGACTTGCAGACATAGTAAACAATTTTATGGTTACTGAGGGAAAGGGGGTGGGAAGGGATAAATTTGGGAGTTTGAGATTTGCAAATGTTAGCCACTATAATATAAGGGATTAACAATTTATTCTGTACGGCACAGGGAACTATTTGCAATATCTTGTAATAACCTTTAATGAAAAGGAATATGAAAATGAATGTATGAATGTATATGCATGACTGGGACATTGTGCTGTACACCAGAAATTGACATACTGTAACTGACTATATTTAAAAAAAAACACTTGGGAAAACATATTGGAAGAGTAGTAACTTACCTAGTGGACTGGCATAGAAACAGACACTTAGAGCAATGGAACTGAATCAGGAGCCCAGAAATAAACCCTGACATATATGGTCAACTAATATTTGATAAGAGACTCAAGAATACTCAATGGGAAAAGGGTAGTCTTTTAATAAGACTTGGAAAAATTGGATATACACATGCAAAAGAATGAAATTGAGCCCCTATCTTACATGACTCACAAAAATTAACTTGTGAAAATTAAAAATGTAAGACCTGAAACTACAAAACTCTGAAGAAAATGTAGGGGAAAAAGCTCCTTGACATTGATCTTGCCAGTGACTTTTTGGATACGATGCCAAAAACACAAGCAACAAAAGCTGAAATCAATAATCAGGACTACATTAAACTAAAAACTTCTGCAAAGAAAAAGAAACAATCAACAAAATGAAAAGGAAACCTATAGGATGGGAAAAAATATTTGCAAACCGCATAGATGGTAAAAAGTTAATATCCAAAATATATAGGGAAATTCATACAACTCAATACACAAAGCAAAATAATCCAATTTAAAAAATTAAGAAGGAGATTCCCCCCCCAAAATAAATAAAACTAACAGCAATCCTACTTCCACTTATACGTATAAAGAAAATGAAATCACTATCTCAAAGAAATATATACATTCTCATGTTCATTGCAGCTTTATTCACAATGGCCAAGACTTGGAAACAGCTTAAGTGTTCATTGATGAGTGAATGGATTAAGAAAACCTGGTATGTGTGTGTATGTGTGCGTGTGCATGTGCGTGTGTGTGTGTGTGTGTGTGTGTATTAGAATATTATTCAGCCATAAAAAGAAGGAAATCCTGCCATTTGTGACAACATAGATAAAACTTGAAGGCATTATGCTAAGTGAAATAAGCCAAATAGAGAAAGACAAATTTTCTTTGATCTCAACTATATGTGGAAGCTAAAAAAGTTGAACTCATAGAAACAGAGACTAGATTGTTCGTTTGTTCATTGCCAAGGGCTGGGGTATAGGGGAAATGAGTATATGTTTGTCAAAGGGTATGAACTTCCACTTATATGATGAGTTAAGTTTGGAGATCTAATGTACAGTTTGGTGACTATAGTTAACAATACTCTATTGTAAACTTGAAACTTGCTTAGAGCATAGGTCTTAAATGTTTTCATAACCACTACAACAGAAAGATGGTAATTATGTGAAATGATGAATATGTTAACCAATCTTATTGTAGTAATTATTTCGTAATACATATGTGTATCAAATCATCATATTGTACACCTTAAACTTACAAATGTTATATGTTACTTACATCTCAGTTAAGCTGGAAAATATAATCACAGTATTTTGATTTAGTAAAAAATTATGATGTACCTATTTTGAGAAGGACATAGGGGAATCATGAGTTGGGTTAGTGACCTAAGAGAATTAAATCCTCTTCTTTCATAAAAGAAGAATATAGATGATGTCTAATGTTGAAATGTATAGAAATAGAAATAAAGCTTTTATGTATATAAGAAAATGAATCCAAGAGAAAACAGCTAAGGGAAATTGGGGTTAGAGAAGGGACTGCCTTCTTTTTCTTAGGAGCAGAGCATGGTTAGCCTTATAGTTTAAATAAATCTGTTAAACTAAGTATGTTTTATCTGATACAAATAAAAGCAATAAAGCCAGAGGTAGAGGAGGCAGATTGTGAGTAAACACTTTTCTAAGGACAGCACAATACAGCCTCTTTGCTCATTGCCTGAGAGTATTCAGTCTCTAAAAATGGATGGCCAGCTGTGAGTGAAAACAAGTAATAACTGCTTTTCAGAAGTGCAAATATATATACTTTTAAAACATAAAATTATTTCCAAGGTGCAAAGTGCTATAACAAAATAGTGACACAACGAGTTATGCTAAATTAACTAGGTATGTATATGCACACACAAACACAGAGACACACATTGTGTCCTTCTTATTTTTTCTTATTGATTGAAGTTTTAATACTAGACAGCTCCTGACCATAAAGGCTCTGGTTCAACTTGGACCAGATTCCAACCCCAGAATCTGTGGTAGTTCAGAGCTTCCCCATGAATCAGCCCTTTAAGGATGTAACCTTCACAATGCTTTATTTGTTTAAAGTTTATTCCCTTTTCAGTGTTTCCCTCCAAAAAGCCTATCATACCCCAAATTCCTGAGCTTTGAAACCTCCTTAAAGAAAAGAGAAGTCACAATAAATGATATCATCACTCTCTACTCCTTACTTGGTCTTCTACCCTCCTACTGGCCCCACTTCTGTTCAACTGCTTGCCAAAGGCCAATGCCTTCTGCCTGATGTTCCTCATGGCCTGGGAGTCTCTTTAAAATCGTCCTGCGGTCTCTTAAGACAACTGCTTCTCTTGAGGGATGGGTGGCGTGCATGGTCCTTGCCAGCTTGGGCTGTCTTAACTTTCTTAAAGTTCTAGTATGTACATTTTCTCTGTCTCCGTGTGTGTGTGTGTGTATAAAACTTATTTATTTATTTATACCTCTAAGGTTTGAGATTAGAGATTTCTTCACTCTATTACTGACACTTGATATCAATCTAATTTTGTTTTACCAATCTAAAAGGTAAAAATTTGTATCTTGTTGGTTTCATGTACCTTTTTGATACCTAGTAAAGCTGAGCATCTTTTAAAAAATATTTAATGTCCATTTTTATTTCTTCTTTTGTGGATTGCTTCTTTATAGCCTGTGCTATTTCTATTTAGTTGTTTTCTTTTTCTTATGTAAATATAGAAATAGGAACTCTATAGATTTTGAATATTAAAACTTCCATAGTACACATTGTGTGTTTGTGTATATATATATATATATATATGTATGTCCCAGTGACATTTAACTTTCTACCATTTAACTTCTGTTAAAGAGTTTTTTCTTGAATAGAAATTTTAAACTCTTAAGTAGTTTAGTTTTGGTAGTCGTTACTTCTATGTTTCTTGGCTTTCTATCAATATTCTTGCTAACCTCAGGGTGATGATAAAAGTTATACTACATTTAGTGCTACTAATTTTATGGTCTTAAGGTTTATAACTTGAGTTCACCTGGAATACATTTACTCATTCACATTTCTGTGCTATAAATAAAAATATTTTTTCCAGATTCAATGATTTTTATTGAATAGTCAATCCCCCCCAATTTGAAATGTCCTCTTTATCATGTATTAAATTCCTATGTGTGTGTATGTGTGAGTTTATGCACATACATCTGTTTCTGTACAGTGCCCATTAATCTCACAGGATTTCACTGGAACTAGAGGAAAAATGGAAATCACCCAGAAATCCTGGGCAGATGGGAGGAGTGAGGAGAGACAAGATGTTTCAGTGTAGACATTTCAATTTTTTTTAAGTTGAACTATCTGAATGTGTTAAAAATTCAGAAAGTTAAATTAAAATATAAACTGCATCACCAATTCAAATTCCAGTGTTGCTTTGGGTTTTTTTTTTCCCGTGTCCTCAAAGTTTGTTTTTAATTCTAAAGTTTTTCTTGATTACTTCAGAATAATTTCTTGAAAATGCTGTGTGTATGTGTAGTCTTGGTGTGTTACAACATTGCATTTGAAAGTGAAGTTAAGCACAAGTACACAGTTTCAAACTTCATTATTTAGATTTCTGATGTTTGTCCATTAGTAACTTTATAATTTTGAAGGACTAGAATATTTTTAGGGTAGTTTACTTGATCTAGTTGAGAAAAAGTGTTGCTGGAATTATTCACTGTGGCTTTGGCTCTCCATATATGTGCTCTTTCATTTGCATATTGCCTCAAGGGAATTAATGTTTGACTGTAGGAAGTCTGACCCAGACCACATGGGCCATCTGGAAGGAGTTTCACTAGTCAGTCACTCAGTGACTGAAATGCGAAAAAAAAATCGAAAGCCAAGGATAGACTTACTTTGAGTGTCTTACACGGAAATAACCCAGACTGAAGCATCATTACGAATATGCAGTGAATTCTGCTAATATAAATATAATGGGTTTCCTAGTTTGAGAATCACCTCTGGTACTGCATGTAGTTTATAATATTCTACTTTATGATGTTTTGTATTTAATACAGTTTTTAATTGGGAATAGAAAATTATAGTTATTATGCCACAAGTTCACACCACTTGCCTATTTGCAAGTTGCCTATCATATAGTAAATGTTAGTTTTAGATAGGCAGATGATCTGAATTGTGGCTATTCATAGAAAATATTACTTATCAGACTAGAATTTACTTTTTACTCTAGTAGAAGTGAATTAAAAAATGTTGTTGGAGAAGAGTGTGGTAATTATCACATTAATGTGATTATTTATTTTATATCGTTCTGATTTCAATGATATTTAATGAGCACCCTCTCCATACCTACTAGTTTGTGGGTGTGACTCCTGAATTTCTTTGAGATATATTTATCCAACTAAGAGTCTGCAAGTCTTTGGCTGTGGTCTCTTTATGGCTAGTGCATGTTTATAGAAATCATTTCTCTTTCTACTTCATTTAACCAATATAGAGCTATTCTGTTAATAATGGACATTGCAGACAATTAAAATTCTATTGTATGGGGTGAAAGCAGGTCTAAGATTCTTCCATTTTTTTAACCACATTGACATTTATGTAGTACCAATATAGTGGCAAAACTACCAAAATTTTTGATATTATCACTAACCCTTTTCCACTTTAGTTTTCTTCTTTGTTTGCTTGTTTCCTTATACTAAACACTACTTACTATAACTGTGGGTGACTTCCTGCTCTACTCCTTACCCTGGGTGGACCTAATCCTCCTGGGAGGTTAGAGAGAGAGGGAGAGCAGACCACTTCCCAGAGGGCACTCTAAGATGATGCTGCTTTGGCCTTTTCCCAGACTCAGATGGTGAGGCTAAGGAGTGGACCAGGTGGAGTGAATGTACAGGTACACAATTTATTAATTAACTGGACTGGTCAATACTAGTGGGAGAACTTCTGCATCAGTAGGACCCAGGCATGTGCAGGCTCATGATAACCCTTTGATACATGACTGGAAGTATTTGCCAGAACCTCTTGATCTGCCTCCCAGACTCTTGCTGTCTTCTTTCTAAGGTACAGATAACCAAACCAGTTGACATTCTACCTCTAATTATTCTTTGCTTTACTTATATATTGGTTATTTATTTTTATTAGCATCAGTGGAAATCCCATTGCCAGGAACTCTGGGAGGAAAATGTGCATAATTCCATCTCTGTTTTGACTCTTCTATTTGGTCCAACTCCAAATTTGGCTCACTTCACTTTTGGAAATGGAGCCAATGCAATTTCCTCTTTCTTATTGTCTGTCTCTCCCTTGTTCCAGGTGAAATCCGTGCCCACATTCCTCTGAAACCACTGGCTTCCCCTACTCTGAGTATGCTCCGCCCTGACACCTCTGCTTCTTCCAAGGCTGTGTTCTGCCCTTGCAGGGTACTGCCCATTCAGCACCACCACCTGAGCCCCAGTGTTCTCAGAACGATAGCTGTTGCCTTCAGAGTGTGCGCCTCTTCTTTCTTTGCTGTCCGTTTTCCTACATCTTCCTAACAAATAATTTGTCTCAAAATATTTCTTTTATTATGTCACTTTCCAAGGAGTGACATAGTAATTGTCCGTTGTTACTCATCAAATGTAAGCCAAATTCTTGTGTGTTAAGGCTTGACTTCTGTGCTCCAGCCAGTCCAGGCTATTAAGTGTTCCCCAACCTCTCCCTGTTCATCTGTATCTTTAAACCACCCCCTTACTTTTTATTAAGATAAATCTCACATCTGTTCAAGTCTTAGCCTACTCATATCTCCCCTATGAAATCTTCTTTAGTAATTAAATCTTCATTCCATAGCCTTTCCCATCTCACTTCTAAAAGCATTGAGTCTGTAGCACATAGTTTAAAACCCTTTTAGCTTTATATGGTTATTTTATGCTGCATCTGTTGGAAAGTGCATTTCGTGACTTGTAAGAGACCTGAATATAGTGTCTTGAATATGACAGATATTTGTTTATTTTTCGTGTAACGAGATGCCAGGAGGTAGGGAGTTCACAGCTGCCACAGTGGCTCCTTGCGGCTCCTAGTGGCTACCCATTCTGCTGTCCCTCAGGTCTGGTCCTCAGCTTCATGATATAAAATGCTCAGTAGCTCCAGCAAGAAGAAGAGCATAAATGGCCAGCCTTTTTGAAAAAAGCTTTTCTGAAAGCACTGCCCAATGAGAGGCCACCATTTTTTCAAGGGAAGCTGGGAAATGTAATCTTGAAGACATTCACAGTACTCCCCACCCTCCAAATTGAGGGACTGTTAGTAAGGAGGAAGAGAGGATGGTCACTGAAAGACACCTCTCAGTCTCTGTGACACAAGCATAAATGTGAGGCTTCCACATCCTTGTAGCTCCAGGGACAAGGCAGATATCTGCTTTACTTTCCTGAGCAGTGGTGAGGTAAGGAAACTATGAATGTACGACAAATCAGGATGTATCCCTCAGGCCAGGAAGAGTATTTCATTTTTACTTTTTCTCATATTCTTCACTCCTTTCCCAGAAAGATGTACAAAAAGATTTAAATCTTTTAAAGATATAGGAGATAAAAAAATGTGAAACTTGTTCATTTATGAACACTGTTTTGTTCTGTTGAGAAAACACAATTACATAGGTGCATCTGGATTTTGATGCTAGACTCCTTGGTTATAACATTCAGCAAATGTCTGATAAACACTCCTCAGCATCGCACACAATTCCGGGTCTATGTAACACACACAGATTTTTTTTTTGATGTATATCTTAAATTTTCAAGCTTTGGGGGCAACTAATACAGTCATTTGTTAACCCAAGTAATCTGTCTCTGTATTCTTACCAGAATTTAAATAAGAATATGCATGATAAATATTTGCTGTTATCTGTGATGCTGTTGTGGGTGGCCATTAGGAGCATGTCTGCTTGAACTGAAGGGTGTTTTCCTGCTTTTGTCAGACACAAAGCAAGCCTCCTTTTGTCTCCCGATCACAGCTCCAATTTTCCCAGCTGGATGAATTCACCAAGTTGAGAATCTGAGAGGCCTTAACATTAGCAGACTGTACAAAGCAGCAGAGGGGCACAAAACCTGCATAGAAAACGGTGGCTCTTCAGGCTTGGCGGTGCGGTTGCTACAGCTACCAAGCTGCTGATCTCTCTGCTTCACGTTCACGTGGGAAGAGAAGCTCTCAAGGTGACAGGGGCTTCATTATATAACTGACATTGCAATTTGTTTGCTTTAATGTTTGCATTTTAATCTACCGTGCCTAGTCCTAAGTAGGTCTTTTCTTTGGGAATACTCAGCTAGGTGGGGGACGGGTAGACCAAGTTTTATACAATCAGGATGGCAGATCATAGAGTGTAATTATGATATTTTTTCTCCCTGAACTTTGCTACCATTCATATCTTGGCTTGAACCGATGTTAGGGGGGCTGCATTGTTGCATGTGCCACAAAGAAAATACAAGAACCATTGATCCATATATAGAAACACCGTAGGAGCCAATTTACAAATAGCAATTTAGATGAAATCACATCAGCCTGCCCTTGGTGAAGTTTAAGTAGATATCCAAGTATAATTAACTGACAAATCATTCTGATGCCTTAAAGTTCTATACTTTATTTAATGATCTTTAAGCACTGTCTCTAAAATATTAATTGCAGATGAATAGGCTTTGTTTAAAACCAAATTACGTACAGTTTAATTGACATATGACCTTCTCTAGGGGAAGTTGCTTAGTGACAAATACAGAAGAATGTGGGTTCATAGTTAATATACTTCCATTTCTTTTCATAAATATATATGTTATCAATGATAAAGAGGTCTCTAAATTCCCTCCACTTTCTTGTCCTCAACCTCAGTTTTGAAGAGAATGGGAGTTTTTGAGAAGCTTCTATACTGTTTTCCACAGTGGCTGCACCAATTTACCTTCCCACCAACAGTGTACAAGGGTTCCCTTTTCTCCACCTCCTCAGAGACATTTGTTATTTGTATTCTTTTTGATGATAGCTATTCTGACAGTTGTGAGGTAGTGTCTCACTGTGGTTTTCATTTGCATTTCCTTGATGATTAGTGATGCTGAGCATCTTTCCATGTGCCTGTTGGCCACCTGAATTTCCTCTTTGGAGAAATGTCTGTTCAGTTCTTCTGCTCATTTTTAATCAGGTTGTTTGTTTTATTTGATGTTGAGTCGTATGTACTGTTTCTATATGTTGGGTATTAACTCCTTATTGGTCATATCATTTGCAAATATTTTCTCCCATTCAGTAGGTTGTCTTTTCATTTTGTATATAGTTTCCTTTGCTATTCAAAAGCTTTTAAGTTTAATTAGGTCCCATTTGTTTATTTTTGCCTTTCTTTCCTTTGCTTTAGGAGACAGATCCAAAAAAAAATTGCTGCAGTTTATGTCAGAGTGTTTTTTCCCTTTTTTATTATTCTTACTTTTTTGATGTGTAGTGGATTACAATATTAGTTTCAGGTGTACAGCAGAGTGATTCAGTTATGTATAGACATAATACATATATATTTTTTCAGTTTCTTTTCCATTATGGCTCATTATAAGAAATTCAGTATAGTTCCCTTGCTATACAGTAGGTCCTTGCTGCTTATCCACTTCACATATAGCAATGTGTATCCTGCCTATGTTTTCCTCTAAGAGTTTAACCAGTCTTACACTTAGTTGACCTCCATATGTAATTCTGATGATTTGTTTCCTGAATTGATTCTCACATGCGCTCCTTCTCTTATATTCCTTTCCCACCAGCTACATTCTCCGAAATGGTTGCTCTGTCACCACTGCCCTTTGTATTCCATCCTATGTGCATTCTTTTGCTGATGTATCACTTTAAAATACCCCACTTGTTTTATAATAACTTTATCAATTCTTTTTTGTTATTGCTGTTGTTTTCTTGAGGAATTATTTGGGCAATTTCTTTAATGGAATTTGGTTTTTGATTACTTTACCCCCCACCCACCCTCTGTGCACTCAATGGTAAATTTAAAACATGGATAAGATTTTGTTTTGGTTCTTGTTCCCTTTTTTTCCTTCTTAATTACAAGCTGCCTTTGAATATGAATTATATCAACATTGTTAATTAATATATTTTTATAGGTCAATGTCTTTATAGGAGGCCAGTGTTTCCAACTCTGCCCACAATCTGATCTGTGTGTACCTGTCTTGCTGACAACAGTGGCTTCCTTGAGTCACCTTTCCTGGCTTCAGTTTTTGGCATCATCGTCAGTTCTTCTCAGTGACTCCATCATCCAGGCCATACTCTCTATTAGTCAGGCAGATCCCTAGAATTTTTTCTAGAATCCTGCAGCAGCTCGTGCCTTCAGCATTGCTTTGAAGAGAAAAACATGAAAGGAGGAAGGGAGGCACACTCTACTTTTTTTTCTTAGTAATGCTATTTCTTTCATTGCTTGATCCATTACTGTCTTCTTTTTTCCTCTCTTTCTGCCTATGTTTTTCCTCCCTGGTATATAAACTGCTGTCCTCCATGGGGCTCTGTGTAGGAAATTTCTTCTACTGCTGCCCTTATCTGTGTTCCAGAATTCTGGAAGCAAAATTCTCCAAAATATAAAAGACCTATTAATACACCAGGAGCAGTTTATTTGTATAGTTTGTTTAATTGTAGTCAGAGGCAAGTTAACATTACTAGAGTCCCTCTTTTAAAAAATATATTGATATTTCAGGTGGTTTAGCATGTTTCTAAATAATTCCTTAGTCATTTGCTAGTTATTTCTTTTTAATAGTAATTAAGAGACCTGATTTTGTATTTGTACAATTTTGCATAGATACTTATATACCAGTCACAAAGATACGGTCACCCAAACATATAGAGACACTGTGTTTTCACAGGTCTGTAAAAGATAACACTACTGGTTTATGAATTCAAACTCATTGTCTAAGTGAGAAAGAAATAAAAACATGATTTTTCCAGTGCTTATGGTTACCTTATGGTGGTTAATCCTCCAAAATATTATTATTTGGGCAGTGAGATTTTGAGGAGAAGAACAAAAGACATGACAAATATAAAATATTCAGTAACAAAGGAAGAGGAAAGTATGTTTGACCAGATTGCAGTACTCAAATTGTGGTTCAACTGCCGGCCTGCCTGATATTCTCAGGCTGATTACTACCTCCCTGGGGGGATATTATAAACAAGGATTTACTATCAAAATATTTTTTATTTGTCTGAAAACTAATTTGCCAAGCCTAGAGATCAGAGGTACAGAGCAGATGGGGAAAGCAACCTGTTCCTCTGCCTTTAAGGGATCAGCTGTGGAGGAAATGCAGCAAGTGGGATGGACATGTCACTGGAGCCCCGAAGCTCCTGTAAATACCAGGAAAGAAGACAACACCAGTCTCCCAGCCCACGGCTCACAAAGCCATTCTCTCTTCCAGCAGGTATTAAACATTAATGACCATTTTATAATGAGGGGCAGGAATGGCTCTGGCAGGAGAGCTGCCCAGCTATGTGGGTTGTGTTGAATTCAACAGCAGCACGTTTCTTAACTTTTTCTTTTTCCCTGTTCCTTTTATCCCCCTGAGAATCTTCAGCCTGAAGGTAATGAAACACTTCCTTTATCACTCTGTGTCATTGAAATATTTATCTGATTATTTGAATAAAAGATTACAGCACCAACAGTAACTCTGTCCCTATGTTTCCTCAGACTTCAAAAGTAAAAAGGAAGCTAATGAATAAAATAATACCAAGACATTTGGCAATCAACTTTACAAACAACAGAAAACCCTGAAATAAGTTGCAGCATGTAAACTCACGCATGATGCTAAGCATGGGGCCAAAACCGAAACAATAACTGGCCTTTGCAGTAATAATTTAGACAGCGATAAGTTTAAAAGATTTTTTTCCCCACACATTTGAGCATTTCTGAATACATTCTTGCCACCTTGCTGATTCAACATGGAGTCACTGAAGATAATATGGATTCATTAAGACAGTTTTCTCAGGACCCATTTTACTCCAGCCTCGTGTCTCAGGTTTTATTACCTGGTGAGTGCAAAGCAAGTAAAAGCCTAAATGTAGGTGGCTCCTAATTTCCACCTGCCTGGCTGCAGGGAGATTAGTCTTTTGCAGAGGAACCTTCACCAAGCACTTCTTGGAGTAAACCCAGGTGACAGTCCAAGTCCAAAAAATGAGCCCTTGCCCTCACTAATTGCCATGGAAGGTCACCTGTGGCAGTGACCATGGGAGACTTTGCCATTAAACTCCAACAGAGATACAGGTTCTGAGCTGACATTCTGTTCTGGTTGTTGTAACTCTTGTTCTGATGCCAGTGGAACTGGACAGTCAGTGTGAGTGCCCGGTCTCAGGAATCCAGAGAGATGAGAAGGAGAATGCTCATTCTGTGTTCCCCTCAGTGAGGAGTGAGGGCAAGGAAATGCCATCCCAAGGTTGGTCAAGCTCATAATTATTTCTGGGTTTAGTGAGACAGCTGTCAGTGCACGCACAGCCCCTGCCTTCCACAAGGCACCTGGACCCAGGATGGCTGAAATGGAACAAGCTCCCGTCCAAGCTGTGCTGGAAGCATCTATTATCCTCCACGAGGCTGTTGCGGAGTGCAGCTCATTCTGCAGTTTCATCCTTGTTTCTTGTGAACGAATCCTCTTTCAGGGATCCCCACCTCTCCTCCTTTCATCTCTCTCGTATCAGGGTCTCCTTAGACTGCTCTGCAGGCCTCAACATCAGTTATTATGCTCAGCTTTAAGTGTTTATTCTGGGAAGCTTTCTAGCACCTGTTGTGAGTCGTGACCGTCAGCAGACACTGCAGAGAGGAGCACTGCCTCAGTCTGTCGGCCAGGAGAGTTCCTTCGAAGACCAATTCTGCAGTTGCTTCTTACGTTACCATAATATACAGAAAAAGGATGATAACTTTTGTCTTCCACAGGTTCTATGTATCATAAAGGATGTATTTTTAAGTTTTATTTTTTATTATTTTAGTAGGCTTTATTTTTTTAGATTCATAGCAAAATTGAGAGGAAGGTATCGAGCTCTCCCATCCACCCCCACACATGCCTAGCCTCCCTGTTACTGCCGTCTCCCCTCAGACCAGACTGTTGAATCTGCACTGACATGTCATAATCATCCAAGTTAGTAGTGCACCTTAGGGCTCACTCTTGTTATTGTACATTCTGTGGGTTTGGACAAATGTATAACGGCATGTACCACTGTTATCATACAGAGTATTTTTATTGCTCTAAAAGGTCTGTGTGCTCTGCCTGTTCATCCCTCCCTCCTTCTTAGTCCCTAGCAACCACTGATCTTTTTATTGTCTCCATAGTTTTGCTTTTTCCAGAATGTCGTATAGTTGGAGTCATTCATTATGTAAACTTTCAGACTGGCTTCTCTCACAGAAATATGCATTTAAAGTTCCTCCATGTTTTTTCATGGTTTCCTAGCTCATTTCTTTTTAGTGCTGAATAATATTCCATTGTCTGGATACACCACAGTTTATTTATCCATTCATCCCTCATAAAGTCTATTTACATTTATAAATTAATAAGTTATGGTTAATTTGAGTGGAGTCACAGAAAGTAGCATAGGTTTTACAAGGCAGTGTTCTCTGGATCCATGTTTATCTATCCCTACTGTACTTTCCCAAATCATATCTCCATTTTATTCTTTTCTTTCCTTGTTGCTGCTTGCATGAGGTTGCTATATAACCAACATTGTATTGGGTGTGGACAGAATTAGGTCTGATATAGTTTCAAGTTTTCTTAACTTTCTTTCTTCTAAGGTTATTGCTACTGATACTACTCTGAAATAGAACTTAAAGTAAATAGATAGAGTGGCAAATGCCTGTCCCGGTGGCACATACCTGTTCCAGCGGGCAGTTAGGTGTTCCTTTCTCTTCTGTCTACTTTAGACTCAGGGAAAGGGAGGGAGATGGGAAAGAAAACAAGGAAGGATGGGAAAGTCTTCATTTGATTCTAATCCACTGATATTGGCAGAGAAGCGAGTGTCCTCTGAGTAGCAGGAGATGTGTAAGAATATTTAGGCTGCTGAGAAGATGAACAGATAGCAGAGCCCGCTCCTTGAGGAATTCTGGCATGAAGCACAGTTTGGATCATTGTTCTGTGCTGAGCAGCTTACATGAAGTGTTTCTCATTCAACTGATGGTATTTGTGACATGTGACAGTGATAATAGATGCTGGGATGATGAGTTCCAACTGTCAGACCCTCTACCCAGGTGAGGTTTCTAGACTCAGTCTACTTTGTGCGGATACCTCAGCAACCTTCTATGCTGTTTGGCATCCTGATTTGAGGTATAAATGTTATTTAGTATTAAAGACATTTTCCTCTGTATACAGATCTTCAATTTAAGGTCTAACATTTTTAGTGATTTATTTAATTTTTGCTTATTCTAAATGGATTTTTTAGGTGGCAGGGGATTTATATTTTCATTATATATTATTTTGATTAGTAAACATAACTTTGCTCTTTATAATCTTCAGACAGTAATACATACTTAGGTTTAATGTTTCCATAGCAGTCGTGTGAAATCGCTAGAAAGCATCATAGGTGGTTAAAGGGAAAGGAGGCGCTCATGAATGAGCCTTATCCCCAGAACGGTTCTGTCCCACATTCCACTCATTCACCCTGCCTCTTTGCCCACAACTCAAATAGGATTTGAGATTTCACCTGTTCATCTTGCTGCTTTGGTATTTAACCATTATGTGTACAATTATATGGGGATTATATTAATACTTTCTCAAGTAAAATCTCATGCATAAAAGAATGTGAGGATAGGGATCCTGATTAGGCAGTGGTCCCTTAGGAAATGCCAAAATTCACCTTAGATGAACATTTTACTATGCTCCTATTTGTGATAGTCTTACTTTACCCCCAAAGGTAGAATCAGCACTATGTTGTTTTTTTTTTTTTCTAAATTACTTTTTTGTAAACCTAGATACTAGCCAGTTTCATAACCAAAGTTTATTGTCGTATCTAACCACTAGGGGTCCCATTTAATAATCAAATGATCTATGGTACATGGGGCCCTGGTTTCTCAATATTGTCTTTCTTATTATACGTGTATCAGTCACTTTTGAATAAACCATGAACTTAGACTATTGGACCCAAAAAGGGGTTACCCAACTCTAGTCTTTTAAGTTAATAAGGATATTTTAGGATTGCCCTGCAGAAATTTTATTAAAGGTCTTAAAAACTTTTACTAGTTTAAACTCACCCTTAACTTACCATATGGATTTTAGCTTCCTCAGTTTAGCTTTCCTGTCAACAAAACTGACTGAAAATGTATAAACAGCCAGAATGCACAATAAATTTATCATTATATCCCTCTCTACTGCCACTATCCTATCTTGGCAACAAAATTAAGGGAAACAGAGTATTGACATTTTCATAATGACCAAGTAAATAATTTCACAATTTTGGCTTATCAGTATTGAAATATAAAATTCATTTTCATGAATCAAATAATTATTATGCACTTATTATGTGCCGGGTTCTGTTCCAGGTGCTTAAAATAGAGATCGCATGGAATTTATAGTCTAGTAAAAGAGGGCAGATTATGATAAAATATAAATAATATGTTGTCAGAAGCCATGGATAAAAATAAAACAGGTAAGTGGTTTAGACTGCACGTAGCTGAGGGGTGAAAGGAATTTATCTCCTGGTGCTCCAGTCTGATTACAGGAGCATATGCCTGCAGTTGTCTGGGGATTGGCAGGTCACTGTTAGGAAGGCTGACTACAACATCAAGGATGACCAAATGAACATCTTCACATATTTAGGGTCATGAAATGCAATGACTTGATCAAGGAATTTGACAGCTTGGTGAGTAGGGTTAACAATAGAGCATAGCCAACCCTTGGTGTCGATGGAGGTTATCTTATTAAATCTCTCAGAACCTCATTTCTTCAACTGTCAAGTGGGGTTATAATGGAACCAACATTTTTTCATATTTAGATTATACTAGGCTCAGGACTAAGTGCTTTATATATGCCATTTCATTCTCACACCGCTTATAGGTAAGTACCATAATTACGTCCATGTGAACCCTGAACACACTGAGGTGTAGAAAGGTTAAAAACTGACCTGAGGTTACCTAGCTGTGGATACAGGCAGAATTGTCTGATAAGTTACCCCGGGAGCTCTTCATGGTGTTTTGGTTTTGTTTTCCCAACAAGCTGGCTGGGACTAGAAGCTTCTCTTTCTCCAAGGAAGAGGGGGCTGTTTACAAGACTCAATTTCTCACCTGACCAGGAACTCGGCGTATTAGGGAAGTGTGCAGCTGGTATTTCCCGGCAATCTCTAAACAGATTGCCTTAACCTCAGATTATTTAGACTTGAACCAACATGTTTATTCCTACTGTGAGGTCACTCTCATGTTGGCCTTATAAGTTCCTCTCTGTAGCATAACCCCATGGGTGTCCAACCACACCCCTGCCCAAACATGCTTCTCTATAGGATGTTGCTAGAATGGGAACTGTGTGCACCCATAGATTCTTCTGCCTGTCATTTCTAGGTGGCACCAAGTGACGTTTCCTAATGAACATTTTGTAGGACAATGGCTATTAAATAGAGAAACCAGAAATCAAACTCAGGTCCATGTGTGGCACCAAAGCTCCTAACATATGTCACTTAACCCATAACCTCTACAACTCTTATGGATTAAGTGAGAATAATATGAAACACTTAATTGAGTGCCTAACAGAAATTTTCCATAATTAAAAAATAACTGTTATATTCTAGCTTCATATTATAACTACAAAATTGATATTGGTAGATGTTGTTTTGTTTTAATACAAGTTAAACTTGTTAATAGAATTCTTTGGAAAGTGTCAGTTTTTCTGTGCCTTGTTCTTGGTATTTCCAGGATTGCTAAAGGAAGAAAGAGAGCAGTTTTTCATTAAGTTAGTTACTGGGAGAACCTGCGTAGGACTATTGTGAAAGGAATAAATAAATTAAACTATTATATTCATTTGTGATCACTTTGATGGACTTGTTGTCTTAGTAGCTTTCCTCTGGAAAAAAGATGAGGGTGGGCTTTGTGCGGTAAGCAATGGGGAAGAAAAGCAGTATACTTCAGATGATGTCTTGGGATACCTGGACTTTGACCATTACTGGAATTGCCAGGGGACTGCCACCTAGAGGCAGGAAAAAGGGCACCTGGCTCTCGTTCAGTACAGTTGGTTGGCCAACTATGGATGTTAGAGGCAGAATTAACCAAAAAGGGAGAAAACAATTAGGACAGGTGTGGGGCAGAGTGGCTTCCAGAG
The DNA here is from genome assembly GCF_036321535.1 of Camelus dromedarius. Lineage (NCBI taxonomy): Eukaryota > Metazoa > Chordata > Mammalia > Artiodactyla > Camelidae > Camelus > Camelus dromedarius. The sequence goes on along the minus strand of NC_087439.1, from coordinate 30,654,555 downwards.
AGCAGTTTTCACAGAGTCATTGCTGCTGACTGAGCAGTGAGACATTTTAACCATTTGGAAATTCAGCTTTTTAGTGTAGGAAGGGCAGATGGATCTATTCTCTGATTGTGCCTTTCAGTCACAAAGAGTCTTAAAACTAAAAAATTAACAAACAGAAATCTCTATTGAATAGAGTTGGGAGACCAGAAGGGGGAGCTCTCATGCCCTATGAAGATAACAGAGCCCAACAGGAAGAAGACCCTTTTCTTCCTGGCAACAACCCAGCCAATGAAAAGCCACAGACTCTTTATTAATTGTAACCCTTTCAACTTTCTTCTCCCCTTTATAAAAGAGTCCTCCTAGCCATTTTTGCTGGGTACTTGAATGTGGCTCACCATAGTTGCAAACCCTGAATTGCAATTCATTGCTGATTCTGAATAAACCCATTTTTGCTGGAGAAATAATTGGTGGTCTGTTTTAGGTCAACAAAACAAATCAATTTAATGAAAGCTATGGGCGGCTGCACAACATTATGAATAGTTTAAGTGGTGAATTTTATGTTATATGTATTTTTAAAATTGAATTAATTTAAAATTTGAAACATGATAATGCAATATACCAAAAGCCACTGAATTGTACACTTTAAATTGGTGAATTGTGTAGTATGTGAATTATATCTCAATGCAGCTGTTTTTAAAAGCTATGGGGAGCATTTTGTTTCTGCAATTATAGGTTAATTTTCCTTAAGTTTTCCAAAGGATGTGTCACATAGGCTGCCCAGGAAACACCAAGAATTTGATACAATAGTAATCACATAATTTCAAGATTGTAGGTAGCTATGTGATCACAGATGACTACTTCATTTCTAGTATTTTTGGCAGTGGAATCAGTTGAAGGAGAAAGAAAAAAAGATTGAAATACTGGGCTTATGTGTTTTATTATGAGTTTCACATTTTCTTGTTCCTCAGTAGCCAACTACTGTGAGTTACTCCATACCCAGCCTAACAAAGCTGTGCTTGTAAAAAGTCTCATCAATACAGAATCTGACAGGATCAGACAATAGACTTTTGCTAATTAATATTTAATGGGCCTATGGATTTTTCTCAGCAGCTGGAGTGCTAAATAATAGTCAATTAGCAAATGTGTTAATTAACTCTAATTACACAGGACATGAGCTTCGCCAAGGATTTTTTCCTTTATAGATTTACACTTGAATGTTCCACCACTCTTCTTGAACACACCAGGCAGCTAATTAATTGATAAATAATAATTCTTTCTTTTCTCTAAAACATGTATTTACAAGTGAAATCCAGTTTAATGCTTGATGATTTTTTTAAAATAACATTTAAGTGTATAAGATGAATCGATGTCTGCTTTTTAAATAGGCTTCTCTTAATCACTAGGAAGTTTTTCATTTTGGGGTGAATGAGGAAGACGGAAAGAGCCTTATGAGTTTAGTGTATTTGTGTAAGAGGTGTATGTGAAAAAAAAAAGAAAGAAAGGAAGAAAGAAGAAAGGAAGAAAAATAAACAAAAATATCAGAGAGGCTGGCTCTTTGTGAGGAGTCAGGATGTGCCTAGTTTGACTTTCAGTATGCAAAATTATGAACTTCAGGAGCAAGGGTAATCAATATGTACCATGCAATTAACAGTAATCTTGTGAGCTTCGTGTGCCAGTTAAAGAAAATGCTTCTGAACATTGTATGGTGCCTGCCACCAGGGACAGAGAATGCTCCAAGGAAAGAAATTAGCATAGCAGCTTTGCACATGGTCTGGCACGAGTTGTTAGATCAAAGGCTGTGTGGATGGCAGCAGCCTGCGCCAAGGGAGCCAGCAGCCCTGCCACCATTTCGGTACCAGAGGATGCTGCTCAAGGCATTGGTAGAGAAACCCTTCAAGGGGGGTTTGAAGGAACAAAGTTGTTGTTTTTAAATAAGATGATGGTCATGGAATTTAGTTCAGACTACTCATTTGAAGAGCTCTGTGTCACCAAGTTTATATTAACTCTCAATTCCCTGCTGTTAGCCTCTGTTAAGACCCTTAAATATTAGTTAGCTACAAAGAATGTTTAGGGAAAAAAATGTTAAAATTGATTTTTCAGATTGGGCTTGTTTGATTATTTCAATAAGGTTCAGAGGAGCTACCAGCTTTGAGCAAGCACATCATGCCTTTTTACTTTCTCTTGTGGCATCAGAGTTACCAAAGTCTTGTTAAAAAATACTGTAGACAAAGGGAGAGAAAAATGCAATATTGTAAAAGTTCACATTGAAAAATATCAAGCTTTATCTATCTGTTTATTGTATTGAGAGACAATGATGTTTATCCTCTTTGTGGTTTAGAGGAAGTGGGTGCCTTAGAAGAATGTGAATCTGTTCTTGTGAGTTGGCATTCACCACTTTGACTAGTGAACAGTACTTTTGGATCTGATGGTCTGGGACCCTGTCTCTTGGGTTTTGTTATGTTTGGGGACATAGTTGAGAGCCATGTTTGGAGAAGGCCTTCGGGAAGCCTTGAGGTCCTGCTTGGCAGTGGTGCTGGGACCCCAATCTGGGAGAGTCAGTCGGTGTGGAAAATGAAGGTCTGGGTGACACTATGGGTCAGTGATCCGCACTCATGAAGCTGCAGGCCTCCCGTATCAGACAATTCTCTGCCCGCCTCGCATCCTTACCGTCCTCTTCACTCTACCTGTTACTGCAGCCACCAGCTGCAGAAGGGTGTGACTTGAGGGCTCCCGGCCTCAGCAGCATAACTGGTCAGCTTACATTCTGTTCAGGGGTATCTGTGTTACCTTCTGGTACTTCTTCAGGGCCCAGATAGCCTGCACAAACCTGGGAGGCAACCCCTTCTGTCTCCAAGTCCTCGTGCAGACTGAGGCTCGAGATTCAGAGTAGTGACAGCTTGATACTGCACCCTTGCGTTGGCTTTCCCACCTTCCCTGTTTCACTCTTCCATAGGCTCCAACTTCTGTTCCATAGGATCACTACGTATACTCAAGCCTAGGTGTTTGGAGGAAACCGAGGCTATGACAAATCCATCCCGAAAGTCGAAGCAATGACTGAAAACGCAGACAAGAATGAGGAGTCAGGGAGTGCAGACTTCCAGATCCCAAGAAATGGCAGGGAGATAGAAACCAGCCACGTAGTATGTGTTGTGCAGCCAGTACCCTGGGCCTGAAGGAACGAAGGAATGCAGCCTTCTAGGGTGGTCTTGTGTGGTCCTTTCAGCCTCTGAGCTCTCAGTGGGTGCTCGGGTCAGAGCAAAGCCTGTGACTGGAAAATTCCACAGAGATATTATTTAGTCTGTCCACCTGGCAGAATCTTTCCATTGCCAAAGGAAAGGGAAATGCAGCGTTTACCTGTGTAGCTTCAACTTGAGTGGGAAATAGACTTGGGTCAAAAGGGAGGAAACTTAAAAACAAAAAAACACCTTTGCTTTTGGTCCTTATTCTCTCCGCATAGTATAAATCCTACCCAGGTGGCATTGCAAGGAGGATTAACTGCTCTTTCAGTCCCAAGTTCATTTTCTATTGCTTCTGTAGCAAATTACCACAAACTTAGTGGCTTAAAACAGCATAATTTTCTTTATCTTACAGTTCTGTAGGTCAGAAGTCTAACCTGGGTCTCGCTAAGCTAAAATCAAGGTTTTGGCAAAGCTACACTCCTTTCTGGTGGCGCTAGGGAAAAATTTGTTTTCTTGGCTTTTCTAGCTCCTAGGGGCTTCCTTTTTTCCTTAGCTCATGTTCTTTGTCCATCTTCACTTTCAGCAGTGGCAGGCTGAGATCTTCCTACATCACACCACTTAGACCTCTTCTGCCTCCTCTGCCATTTTTAAGGACCTTTATAATTACATTGGGCCCACTCAGATAATTGAAGATAGTCTCCCTATCTTAAGGTCAGTTGATTAGCTACCTTAATCCCATTGGCAACCTTAATTCCCATTTGCCACGTGGCATACATTCACAGGTTCTGCGGATTAGGATGTGGACATCCTTGGAGCAGTCATTATTCTGCCTACCTTATAAGTCCTTTCTGAAATCTAAGTTATAGACTCAAAATTTCCCCTGTCTATAAAGCCCTCAACCTGGCATTGACAGGGTCTGACTTCTCTGTCAAGGTTCAACTCAAATATCTTCCATTTGAATCCTGCCTTGAACCCAGACAGGTAGAAATAATTATTCCCTTTATACTGCCCCTGAAATACTTTGTATATGCCTTTAATATTAGCACTTAGATAATATACAGACATTTCATATGCTATAAGTGATTCTCCCCTCTCTTAATATATTTCAGCCTAAGAGAGAAGAATTGTTATAATTATGTCTGTGTCCCTAGTTCACAGGTGAAGAAGCATAGGATGGTCAACTTCCTCAACTATTTATTGAACTGAATGATAACGGGAATCAAGGAAAGACCATGTAATGAATCTGTCATATTAACTCTTGTTAAATGGAGCACGGGGAACTAGATGATAAGCCATATTTCAACAACAGACCAAAGAGAAATTTGAAATTAAGACATTTATTACTCACAGGTCCTGAAGGAGGTGCCTAGCATACTTTCAGGACCACACAGGGAGTTCAAGGCAGAATGCAGACTGAGAGATAGGACCTGAGGCATATGTCTTTATTAGAATCCATGAGTGGAATGCTTTGGGATTCCTGGGTATAGTCTGGATTGGTCAATTCAAACCAAGAGTGGAGTTTTGGTAAGCCTTATCGGGGTCTTATCTAAGAGGTACATAAGGGGAAGTTGCTTGGACGTGGGAGACTGTGATCACAAGGGCTGTTGGGGAAAGTCATATCAGGGACTTACATTTGCTTGTATCTCTCAGGGGTGTTATCTAGAGCATGTGCTTACATGAGGGGGAATGTCAGTTTAAGGAACATGTGGGCCACTTGGCCAAATAAAATGGAAGCCAAGGCAGCAATACCATGGAGTAACTTACCTAAACTCTTAAAAAACCCTCATCTCTAAAGATTCTCTATGGGAGGAACTGTGTTTTTCTTACCTTCTTATCTATTTATGTGCTAAGTGTAATGCCTTCCTGAATAGGTTAGCCAGAGTGCTTTTGCCACTAACTCATGGTAGAATGCAAGGAAATGTATCTGATCTTTTAAGCTTCATGTTTCTCGTTTGTGAAATGAAGATGTTTTTCTCTAGTTATTTTTTAGGATTCCTGCCACTCTGATATTCATGACTTAATTAAATATTGAACCTAATAGAAGTAAACTGTATTTCAATCCAGTTAAGAAATACTGAATTTATGTCTAACCTTGCCATTTGAACATTTCGTACAAACATCTCCTGGGACTAAATTTATCTTTGTTTAACTGCAGAACCATGGAATTTTAGAAGAGCTGTATATTTCTTATGTGAACAATTAATTATTGGCAGTCAGCCTTCCTACCCTCAGCTTAAGCTATTCCTCCAAACCAGTTTGAGCAAGTGAGCAGCCTGCTACCTCATTTTGTCTAAGTTGCTATTAGTATTTTTATGTATGTAGTAGGTTAGTTATGTTTCTCAACCCTGGAGAAGTGGCCTTCTGTAGGGGACGTCCTGTGCATCTCAGCAGTGCCCTCTCTCTCATCACCCAAGCTGTATGCTCTAGGAGTTCCCCCTAAGAGGGCTGCATGGGTCCTTCTGTTGTGGTGGGCTGATTATGTGGACGGTCTGGTAGTATTGGTTAGGCCTGGGCCTGGTTGGTTGCCAGGCCCTGCCTCTTTTGCATGCTGCTGGCTGCTTGTTAGTGGGGCTTGATCACTAGAGAAATGCTGGATTCTATGATAGTAGAACAGTAGAATGAATAGATTGGGAAATGTTACTTCTTTCATTTTGTACTTTCTTTTTGATTACATCTTTCAGGGTGTAATCCTGGACTAAAATAAGTGGAGTAAGCAGCTGCTATAAATGTGTTTTAAGAAATAGCAAAATATTCACTTTATGTTCAGTATTAAGATCCTTGCCCTATAGGCTATGTCATTAAAACTCCTTGTAAACTGAAATTTAAAAAGAAAAAAAACCAAAAAACTCCTCTTAAAAAACATATTCTTAAGGAAGAATTTATATAAAATAAATTGGCTTAATAGAGTTATTTTTATTTAATAAGCAATATATATTATTTAGTATGTATTAGGCACTATTCTAAATGCTTTATAGTATTATTTAATTAGCTTTATTATCTTTTATAATTCTAAGAGAGTAATGTACAGTGATAGGAAAAAATTCATTGTGAGTATTAGGAAATAAAAGTTATGGTATCTGTTGAGGAAATAAAAGGCCTAAGGGGTCACTGAAATAAGAGGAACTAAAATGAAGGACAAAGAGAGAATCAGGATGAGGGAAAAATATCTAAAACACATTTCCATTTGCCTCACCACGTGGCCAACAGGTAGCCTGTGGCTCTCTCCAGGTTGTAGCCTACATGCTGAAATAGAGAGGAAACCGTACAAACTGTTTTGAAATGGGGAAAGAAACCTGCAATGCATCTCAGCAAGTCCCCAAGGTGTCTTTTAAGCACTACCTAAAGAGACCCCCAGGTACGGGGTTCTAACTTAGCACCAGCGAAACATCCACATCCAGAGTGAGCTGTAAAACAGCAGAATGTCTAATGCATTCACTAAAGTCATTACTAAAAATAATTAAATGCATTGTTGGTCTCAGGGATTTCAAAAGAGAAGGAGATGCATGCCAGAGCCATTCATACATTTCCTGGAGGAAGGACAAAAAAACTATGAATAAAATTAGGGCTGCACTACAATAGGTGATCAAGCAATTAGCATACATGAAAAGAATACAATTATGAGCCACAGCGAGGCAACACCACAATTTATTTTCCAAGATTGATTTCTTAGATTCCATATTTCAACAATATTGATATGTGCTTTCATAGCTCTAAAATATGAGACTTGTAAAAATCCCTTCTGAATTAAATTACTGAGAAAATCATCATCTTGTTCATGTGCAGAGTGACTACTACGGTGACATATTATAGGAAACAAAATTATTTTTAACTTTGGTAGTTTATAGGTTTCAGGGCAATGAGTGAGGTTTAAGTATGAATCAATAAAAACAGAATTATCTTCTGACAACTCAGCAGGGTACTGGGGAAAAATGTATGTGAAGTTTGGAATCCTAGGTGTTGGCCCTGGCTTTCCTCTTGTGTGACCTGAGTAAGTTGTTTAGTTTTAGCAGTCCTTAGTTTTCACAATTGTAAGATGAGATTGTTGGATCAGAAGAAAAAGTGATAATAATGAACATCTTCGGAATACATAGTGTTTGTCAGAAACATTCTAAGCATTTTATACATATTGACTCCTTACAGCCTTAGAACGGCCCTGTGAGACAGGTAGAATAGTCAGCCCCACGTTACAACTGAGAAATAGAGACACAGTGAGGTCACTGGCCTATGTCCAGCAGTGACAGAGCCAGGCATCTGGAAGGTAGTCTCGTTACTGAGCCTGAGTAGTAGCCACTACGCCTTCCTGGCTAACAAGCTGTTGGAGCCCAGGGTAGGCTGCCCCAAAATATGCCTCAGTGGGATATTGATGCTTTCAAATTAAAGTTACTTAAAAAACAGCCAATGCAAGAGTGTGTTGACCCTGTTTTCTATCTGCATGAATCTCTGTGATAGCATGAAAAAAATCTCTCATGTGAAAGGTGCCCTCCCTGTACCAGGAGGTAGAAAGACATCTTTATCACCAGAGATGGGGAATTCAGGCTGAGAAGCATGTATAAACAAACCTTGTTACTCTTTACTAATTTGCTACCCAAGCCGAAACTTTGCTTAAATTCCTTACTAGTTAGGCCCCCAAACCTGTTTCCAAGGTTTCTTTGTCATGTCAAGTCCTCTCAAATTTATTGTTTCTTTTTCTAAAAAGTATAAAAGCTGCCTGCTTTGGCCACTTCTTAGGTCCCATTTGATGAGACCTCTCTGGTCACAAATTAAACTTGTTTCTTTTTCTCCAGTTAATATGTCTTATGTCAATTTAATTATAAGTCCAGCCACGGAGCTCAAGAGGTGTAGAGGAGAAATTTACCCCTCCCCTACAAACCAGCTTTTTTTAATGTCCTATATAGCTTTGTAATTCTGATTCTATAATTCTCTTTCAAAGATATACTTTTGAGAAGAATTTTTTTCTTTTTCTTTTACTATTTTTAAATAAACATTTTATTTGTAATAATTATAGATTTATGGGAAAGTTGCAAAGAAGTACAGAGTTCCCCAGTTTTTCCTGTTTTAACATGTTAGATAACTATTTGTGAAAACTAGTCACTTCATTATTCACTGAACTCCAGACTTCATGGATTTCACTAGTTTTAGAAGAATTTGTTTTCAAATTCTTTATGAAGTAAGTGATTTTTCTGAATGAGAGTAAGCAGAGTAATTTAGTTAGAATACCAGATTTTTTTTTTCTTTGCCAAAATCAGTGAAGATTGGCATTTCCAGGCAGCTGATCATGAGTCTGTGTGTGTGTGTGGGTGTGTGTGGTGGGCAGTGGTGTTTGAGGAGGTAGGTGATTGGTTTATGATTGGTGAAACTCTTCCCCAGTAATTTCAGGGAGTGTTTTGGAGTACAGCAAAGATTATATAAAAACTCTTGAGTCTATACTGTAAATACAGCCATTCTGTAAATAATTCACAGGGCCTATTTGGAATGCACCCTGTCCACTGACATTTTCACAAACACCAATCACTCTGAATCTGCTTATAGCAACTAATGCATATTCATTAGAAGATTTTTGTTAAAATTTTTTCTGTGTAAAGAAGCCTGAGTTTTTCAAACTTTAGCTTGTATGGCTATCACCTAGAAATAGGTCTAAAATGGTGATTCTGGATCACCACTGACTGTCTCCCAATTTTGCACCCAGAAATATAGACAGTGGATCTCAAGAAACGTCATTCTTAACAATTATACCGAAGTGACTGTTGCAAGAGGACCATCCATGGATGATTCTGAGAGGTGTCCATTCAAAGGTTTTATGTGATTGTTTGGTCACAGTGATCTGGTCAGTTACTCATAAATTATGCTGGTACATTCTCATCTTGGAGAGGAAACATCAACTCTAGCCAGTTTCCTTTTAAAATAAACATTTCCATTATAGAAATAATAGTAATATTAGGATATATCTTTTTATTATGCATCAGGCACTTAACTTTAGACAGTTAATCCTCAAAGTAACCTTATACAGTAAGTATTATTATTGTGTCCATTGTATAGAGGAGGAAACTGAAGGTAGTGGGAGATTGTGGGAGATAATTAGGAGTTGTTCTTACTCAAGTTCACACAGCAAGTAAGTTCTGGAGTCATAGCTGGCAAATGGCCACTGTATCTTAGTACTTCCCCTCCTCCACTCTACCTTTCCTCTCCTTTCCTTCTTTGCTTTGCTCTCTCTCTCTCACTCTCTTTTATAGGAGATGAAAGAGTTTTCCTCAACCATATTAGGGTCACTTGCTGGGTCTGAAAATTAAACTAACAAGACAGATTATAGCAGGAGAAAAGCATATAAATTTATTTAATATAAATTTTACATGCCAAGGAAGTCTTCATAAGGAAATGAAAACCCAAAGGTACAGTTGGACCCGAGTATTTACGATGGATTTTTTGAAGAGTGGACAGTCGTGGAGGAGTGTGCTAGGAGTATGAAGTAGCTGTAGCCAACTGGGAAAGACTGAGCAGGGCCTGTTTATTAGGATTCTTTGAGGCATCCTTTCGTCTTAGGAAATAAGAATACTCCTTTCTTCCAGGTTTTGGGAGGGCACCTTCCCAGGAGAGTTTTGTGACTCGTTTCAGGGAAGAAGGGCAAGGATGAGGAGGGTATCAGAGTAACCTTCTGATGCTGTTTTCTCAAACTTCTTTAGCTGAAAACATTCAATATGTCAAGGTGCCATATTTTGGAAGTGTTCCTGAATCCCATTACTTTCTTTCTTTTGCTACCTAATAATTAGTTTTATTTGACCATTTTCTGTACGCTATGGCTTTAATTTTAAACAAGTGTTTACTACACTACTTTAGACTACCTTCATGAAGACAGAGCAAATTAGCTCCCCAGGGCATTTATGAGCTAGCTCTCTGCCCTATGTCTCTTCCTTGCCATCTGTGTTATATCTACAATCATAAATGTCAGAGGTGGGCCTCAACAGATGTTATACAGACGACAAGGTAAGAGAAGCAAAAAAAAAAAAAAAAAAAGGATTGTATCTTGATTTATATGATAGCTTAAAAAAAACCACTTAGGAAAAACAGAAAGTAGATACTCCATTTTTCTACCATTCACTGAAAGAACTATAGCACAAAAGTAAGTCATTTTCTCTGTCCTTTTAGAGTTGACCATTTTGCATTAGAGTAATTATTGGAGAATGATTAAATTATACATGATAAATTATCATTTGATAAAATTATTTTTTAAAATAATTTAACATGGGGAAAAAAATTAAGGGAAAAAAGAAGCAAATGTGGCAAACAAAGTAAACTTCTGAAAGGAAATAGCCAAAGGTTTATCGTGATTTTCTCAGAGTTGGGATTGCAAGGGATTTTTATTTTATTTTTTATTGTTCTCTATATTTTCCATGTTTTTTTCAATATTTAGGTATTGCTTTTGTAATCTGATACAGTTTTATGTTGATAGAGTGAGAAGGTACTGTTTCACCTTTAAACACTGCCTTTTTAAATCAAAAATGTATATTGAGCTTACTTGGAAATCAAACTGATAAAGATTGATAAAATAAAAAACAGGACAGACACATAATGGATAGGAAAAAGGATGGGATGGGGTGGAGTGGGTGGGTGATTGGGCAGGAACTGAAGAATTCCTCATAGATCATGTGCTTCCTAAAGCTAGGAATTGCATATTCTGTCTTGTTCACCACTGTATTGCTGGTACCTGGCACAGGTGCTCAATAAATGTTTGTGACTCAAATGAATAGGAAAGTAAATAGCAGATTTGATAACATGTGGGTGGGCTGCCAGCATTTACACTTCATAGAAGGATGAGACATTTTTCATATTATTATTATCTCTTAGGAATCTTAAAAACTATAAAATGTCTTTGGAATTCTGGCTGATTTGACCGTGGTGTATCATTTTTGGTTACTTACTCAATAAAAACTCCCAGGACTGATTTCCCCTACCTCTTCCTGTATTTTGCAGCCTCTTCCTCAGGTATAAGATCATAGAAGCACAGATAAAGAAAAGCAGTATTAACACCAGTCTAGACCGAATAATTAGGGTGGAGAACTGCCATGCATTATGCATTTAAGTGACTTTTTGATCACTGACAGTTTGAATCATCCATATGAGTTAAGCACGCATCAGTTTAGAACAATTCACTTTGACTGGGAGTTTCAGAAGGAAAACAAATTGCATTATTTCCAGTGTAAACAGAAAGCAGTAGATAGAAAACCAATAAATCACACCCATATAATTATAGCTGATCCAGAACACGAATACGAATCAGCCTGCAGCCCCTCGCCTTTCCTAGAAAGGACGATTCCTATTGGTGATGGGCACTGAGTGGTGTTGCTCCCAGCTATTCAGAGGTTGAAGTGACATAGTCAATTTCATTGTCATATTAAAAGAAGAGTCTCCTAGATAAGGACAGGCCTAATTGTTTAGGCATATCATCATGTGTCAAAATTCCTAATTGATTTCCTACTCCTTAAAGCTATTATGCTTTTTCAAGGCCAGGTTGCTGACTGTGCATACTTGAGTGCTGATGACTAGGGGAACCAGCTTCAGAGTCTATAGATTATGCAAAAATCTGCATTAGAGTTGACATAAACTAAGTTAAATGTATTGTAAAAAGCAGAATGTAAAACCAATACAAGTCATTTAGGTGGGTTTCCTAGTATGGTATTCTTTGTAGGCTATATGTGGCAATCTTACTCTAAATTCTCATAAAGACATTTACTTTTTCTAACTAACAATACCTTTGAATATGATTGAATTTCAAGGGCCTTCTCTTACTAGTATATTTTCCTCTCTGTTTAATCTTACAACAGAATGTATTTCTTATTTTACATTTTTGAGAGACTTCACACACACACACACATTAAATCCCTTGTTAATTTGATTCTGAAAATAAAAACTTAAAATAAGTCTAAGCATTGTGTGTGAATTTGCTCATTGACTAAGATTATTTAAAGAAATATATTTTTTATACTAGGCAAGAATACAAACTTGGTTAAAAAATATACAAATATGTCTAAAGGCAGAAACACAAAATTTATTTTGATCTTGAATTTTAGACATGTTTTCTCTTCACATTTCTTTTTCTTTCCCTAAAAAGCTAACAATGCTATTTAAACATTGTTCTTCTGATTTTTTTCATTGTACAGTTAATGAACTTAAAAGACTTCATGACTGATGATTTTCTATTTGATTTTGCTATTGCTATTCTTTTGTTTATTCTTTAACCAACCAAACATGGCTCAAATGTTGGGCAGCAAAATACAATTTCTGGAGCTTTACCCCTTGCATTCTCATAGCAGTCAGTTAGATTTGCCTTTGGGGATTCTCTGCAGAGCCATTGATTGAACTAAGATAGACTGAATACATCTGAAGATCTAGCTTTACATGGTACAGATAGGAAATGTTTCCATCTTTCCAGATTCAGAGAACGAATATCCATCTTTGCTTCTTCATTAACCTTTTTTTCACTGTCCTAAATTTCCCTCATCCTCATTAGCATCTGTTACTGTTATGAGTTGAAATGTGTACCCCTCCAATAAGATATGTTGAAGTCCTAACCCCCAGTAACCAGAATGTGACCTTACTTAGAAATAGGGTCATTGTAGATGTAATTAGTGAAGAAGAAATTGTACTGAAGTAGGGTGAACCCCTACTCCAATATGATTGGTGTTCTTATAAGAAAACAGCCATGTGAAGACAGAGATACAGGGAACACATGTGACAAGAAAGGCAGAAATTGGAGTTATATAGCTACAAGCCCAGGAATGCCAATGACTGCCAGCAACCACCAGAAACTAGGAAGAGGCAAGGAAGGATTCCCAGATTTCAGAGGGAGGATGGACCTGCCAAGACCTTGATTTTGAACTTCTAGCCTCCAGAACTGTGAGACAATGAATTTCTGATGTTTTAAGCCACTGAGTTTGTGGTATTTTGTCACAGCCACCCTAAGAAATTAATACAGTGTCACATGCTGTTGGTCCTGCTTCAGAGACATTGGGTAATAGCTGTTACCCTGGTGACTGCAATGGTTGAGCCATCTACACATACAGATTCCTGTGCTCCTTCATGGCCAGCAGACAGCTCCCCAGGCTGCACACCAGCACTTCAAGACAAGGGTCCAGACCTGGCCCACTAAGATATGGCAGTGCATATGGACCTTTGCCTCCTTCCTGGGTTCAGGATGCTTTCCTGTCCCATGAGCTGGCATGGCCTGTGGCAGAGTGATAGCATCCACAGTTAGGTCTTCACAGCTAAGCCTGACTGATAGCAGCAGAAGGGGCCAGAGGGCTGCTGAGGGATGCCCGAGACATTTCCCCACTTCCAGACAGGACCTCTTTAATGTCTCACCCTCTCCTTTTCCATTCAGCCTCAATCTTGTTTCTTACAATAACTACCAGGTCCTATTCCTCTCCCTGTACACCTTCTCTAGTTGATCATTTCTGTAATTAGGCATTTTCCTTCTCTCACTCCTAATTCAGACTTTACCTGGTCTATTGACTGCAAGCCCTGGCCTGTGCTGGATGTAACTTGTCTACTTTTCAGCATTTTGGTTCTGCAGGATTTCTATGGACAGAGAAAGGTATGTGGTGGCCAATGAGCACAATTGTTTAGTTGATAAACCTTGTCCATTTAAAAAAATTTACATGTCCCAGCAGTAGCCCATTAGAATTTCTATGACCTGCTTCAGAAAACCAGATTATAATTAGGGCTACATCTCTTCCATGGTGATTTTTTTCTTTTTCTCTCTCTCTTTTTTTTACACATAAGGCATATTTTAATCTATTCTTGTTATATATATGTATTTTCTGTCTTTCTCAGACTTCCACCCCCCCGACTACTTCACTGAAGTATAACTGACAAATAAAATTGTATATTTTTAGAGTGTACAATGTGATGATTTGATATACACATACATTGTGAAATGGTGACCACAATCAAATCAGTTAACACATCCATCAGCTCACAGTTACTTTTGTGTGTGTGTGTGTGTTGAGAGCACTTAAGGGCTCCTCTGTTGGCAAATTTAAAGCATACAATACTTTAATATTGTTAACTGTAGTCACCATGCTGTGCATAAAATCCCCAGAAATTACTTAATGTTTTGATTATTAATTCCTCGACATCCCACATATCCTATGAATAGGAAGTCCACAGTCCCTCAGGAAGCACCCTCCCTTCCATCACTTGTTTCTCCCTGATTATGAATGATTTAAAGAATTTGCAGCTAACTCCGTTTACTCTCAGAGAGAAAAGTCAGTCCTGCTTCCAAACACCAGCACAAACAGGTTAATAATCATATATTGCCATCACTTGCCTGTCCCACCAGGTGCTGCCATTGAAAACTTATTAGTCTCAGCCAGCCAGCCACTGGATGCCTATTCCAATAGCAGTGCAAATCCAATATTTAAAATCAATTAATATTCCAGCACAGATTTTCAATATTCCTTGACTTTTTGTTGTTAAAGAAATATTCCACAGGCTTTTTCATTCTTTTGATCCTAACTTGTCCAAAAATTCTTTTTCCTTTTAGCCTCTGTCATATCATTTCCTTTCTGCTTATAGCTATATATTACCCAGTTTAAATTCTTCTGGACACTAAAGAACCATAAGGGAATAAAAAGATAATTGACCTAGTGAAAGAGACCTACTCAGATCTCTCTAGAAAGACATTCATGACTGGAAACTCTTCGGATTTCTAGTTTATTGTCTCTGGTTTGTGGCTTGAGAACAAAAGTTCTGCTGCACATCATTGAGTTCTGATGTGGTCCTGACACAGTGATGATGATGATGAAACTTTGGGTAGGGTAAGCTCTCTAGCCAAGTGCCTTCTCCATGACCATAGTGCTTGGTTTAGGAAAGGTGTCTGACCTACATTGGTTTACTCACTGTGAAGCTCAAGACTTTTGTTGCATGTCTGAGGGAAGAAAGTGAAGTCCCTCACATACTCTGGATAGGAGCTGCCATCTTGGATCAGGAGCAAGATGGAGGATGAGGCAGACACCATGCAAGCAAGAGCCTAGACATAGAGAGACACCAGCTCCCTTGTGACATTGCTGGGTTATTGCATCAACTCTTGCCAGAAACCCAAAACGTTCTAAATTTTTCAGTTACTCAAGGGAATTTATTCCTATATTGTTAGAGGTAATTTGAGTTGGGAGTTTGCTTTTCTTATAAGTAAAATAAATCCTAAGTGATGTAACTGATAAAAAGATTCTATATTTCTCAGCTGTTCAATTAGTTGAATGAAGAAGTTGTTGCTCACTTGTGTTAGGACTTTTTATACATTTAAATTCTTACAGTAAACTTCTCCCACAGTGAAGCATCTATATATGAAACTTAGCTTAAAGCTTTTATTAGAAACAAATAATACTTGAGGGAAAAAGAGGATCCCAGACAAAACTTTCATTTCTATTAGAAAAGAGAGCTCAGATAAAAGATCTGGCAGTTAGTATTTTAGTACTCAAGGTCTAACCCTGCACCTCTTCTGACTTCTGCCACAAATACACACAGTTCCTATATTCCACTGCTAAGAAGTTATAGGAAAGAGCTGGTGCAAAATTAACCCACAGGTAACAATTTTTGGCTTGTATGATCCAAAAAGACATAAAACACATCAGTTTTATGAGGGTTACTTGATTCTTGGTGAAGAGAGCTAGGGGGCTTAGTTAAGCAGGTGAGTTAAAGGAATGGGTAACTAGGGCTTTCTGAATTAAGTTTTTGAAAGTCCCAAAGTTGTGGTTCTAATTCCTAGTCAGGAAGAGAACCCCCTCCGCCTTCTTCCCCAGTGCAGAAATGAAGCCAGCCTTGGGATGAATAAAATTAATATGTTGCTGGTCTTACTTCTTGGACTGCAGAGTTCTGTGGCATCAGGGAAGCACCAAAGTTGCTGATTGGCCCCCAAACCTGAGGGCTATGACCCTCGTCATGGCAGAAATGTCACACTACAGAGGAGAGGTCTTCACACATGGCCTAGTTATTTTACTAACATTGCATACCTTAGGTGAAGAGTATTGCAGGAAAATACTTATACCCCAAATATTCCTTCAGAAACACTCCCCTGGCTCCAAATGACTCCACTGTACTTTCCTTTGCTTTAGTGTTTTTTTTTTTTTTCATCCCTTCTCAGTTATTTAAATAAGACCAAGACTGACTCATAATTTTTGACTTTCTGTTTGACCTCCAGTGTGCTTCAATCTCCTCTTCTTTTGTCTTTTCTTCTTCCTTCCAAGCAAGTGCTTCTTAACTTTATTGGCAATATGCCTGCTAAGGTATTTTGCATAGTACCTGCCCATGGGATAATGATTAAAGAGCACAGCTCAGGGACTAGAGCATAGCAGTTACATGATACATGTTAGCTCTATAACATCATTATTATTAATATTATTGTCTTATATCAGCTTTTCATACATTTCAAATGCCACTTCAGGGTTAAAAATACATACCTAGATGGTATCTCTGTTTCTTTATTGTATTCATAGAATGTTATTTGTATTTGTAGGACATACTCTAAATGCGTGCATGCATCACCTAAATCCGATCAGTATAACACATGGTAATTCAGATTTTATACAATGTTGGTAGGTTTCTTTGAAAAAGCAGATTCTCTTTTTGAAATTTAAATATGACTTAATGGCTTTAGTGGGGTTTTTTTGTTTTTTTTTTTAATAAAGTCACTGATGGTAATAAGGGAAGTTCACTGATGTGGTCCTTGTAGCAGCCTCAACAAAATGTGTTGACTGTGAACTAACGTCTTCAGTAGGTTTTTCCGGGCTCAACAGATGTGACCTGACACAAAACAATTCTACTGTGGTTTTATCCACTAGGATTTGTTTTCATTCATATGCTAGTCTAATTTTTCATTCAGACAAAGAAATTGGTTTTCCATGCAAATTTCCTGGCTATCTATCCTTCGCTCCATTTTTCAAGTTCCATAATTTAGTCATATTATTTTCATTTGCCTCTACTAGTTTGTATATTTATTTAAAGTTAAAAACAAAAACAAACCTTTACTCCCTGATCTTTACAATAAAACTCTACTTCAAGTATTTATTTACAAATATGCCTGTTGTGATAGTTTTTGGGTGATTTCTTTCCACTTTTATTTTTAAACTAGGAGAAATTTATTGAAATTCTCAAAATTATATGGCAATTCAATCGAATGCTGCAGCTCATCTAAATGTGTTCAGCAATTGTCTAGAAGCATCATTAGCTTCTACCTTCTCATCTGCTATAATTGCTGACTGATGATGAAGGTTTCTAATTACAGACATGATCACAGTCCAGCCAGGCTATACGACACCTAAGGCAGAGTGAGCATTTCCATTGCAGACGCTCATTCCTCAGCCTGCAAATGATAAAACAGAATCTTTAGGGAGTCTTCACTTACTGTTATCCTGCCATTTAAAACACCACCCCTTGTGAGTCTTCTTACACATACACCAGGTGCCAAAATAATTGGTTCGTTTACCTCGCAACTCAGCCAATCATGAAATGCCAAATATCAACCATAAAAATAGATATTTTAGGTAGAATTCATCAACCGACTTAAGTAAGGTTTGGTTTCAATGATAAATGTTTACTTCTAGACATATAAGAGTAGTTGATATAAAATTAATAAAAATTGACTAAATTTCATAAAAATCAATTTCAGAAATGTGACATCATGAGCCATATTTTACATAAAGGGAGCAAAGAATGGGATTTAAATGCTAGCCTTTGGGTAGGAAAATGATTATATATTAGTATTAGGAATTTGGGGAACAAGTAATTTAATTTTCCTTATGTTGTAAAGACATTAAAGTTAAGACAACCATCTAGTTAAAACTGAATTACAATAATAGACTATTTTTGTGAACAGTTTGGCAAAACTCACTGAAATCACTGGAAAAAGGTTACCTAAAAACATGTGCTGGCAGATGGTTGCCTAAATGATAATTATTGTTAAAATAAAACTAATATTGCTGTATTTGGAAAAACATAGGAAACTTAATAGGTGTAAAATGTCTTATTATGACCAGTGGAAACACAGGAAACATTCACTTAAGTAACCTATTTCAGTTACTCATTAACCACTGAAATTATAGCCAGTACTAAGGAGGAAAATGAATACTGTTTTAATAGGAACAATTCATTTACTTTATAATAAACAGATTCTGAGCTTATTTCAGGGGAGCTATGTGCTGTGTTTATAATTTGAGCTAAACCTTAACATTAAAACTCATCTATCAAATGCCAGGGACCCTTAATGATTGCCACTATAAGTCATCATTTACTGTCTGCCTACCATGTGTGAACTCTGCAATAGAGACTGTGACAGTGCAAGGAACTGTAAGCCATTATCCCTTCCACCTTTCAGTCTAGCTGTAGAAATAGGCTTTCACACAAGATAAGGTAAGAAAACAAATCTAAGCAGCCCATGCATAGTAGTGAGTAAATGGTAATGGCAGTGAGTGTCATCAAAATGTCAAGGTTGGGGACGTAATTTTTCAGCACAGCTGGTCTGAGAAAGCATCTAAAAGGTTGGCTTTGGACTGGGTTAAAAAAGATAGGTAGAATAGGAACTGACTTGAAGAGGAAAAGAAAAGATGAACTTAAGGCAGGCAAGACAGGGATGACATGAAGAAAAGTGAAGAAAATTAAAAACAAAAAAATGCAGGGTGTATTTTGGTAGTTTGGTTTCTTGCCAGTTTTTGATCTAGGAATGAAGCAGTGAGGTCGGGTGTACAAATCAAGGCCAGATTCTGGATGGATTTGGTTGTAAATAGAGGAGCTGTTGAGTAGGGTAGCACTCACTCTCAAAACTGTTGCAAAGACACTCTCTCACCCTATCCCTTTGTCTTTCTGTCACTCTACACTCCCAAGTTTTTGACCCTATATGTATGGAGCAATGCTCCATGCTTTCCTACCTCTAGTTCCATGTTTATATATGCCTTGAAACTAGCAGTTTTATTTCATTTTGCCGCACATTTTTTCTGGGCATACTCAAAAGATCGGAAATCTTGAGGTAAATTTTTGTCAAAAAGCATTTTCTGGGAACAGAACCTAAACTTGCATGTCAAAGTTATTACTGAAGAGGAAATAACTAAGAGATTTCACCATATTTACCTGTGTGCCCCAAGCCTAATCTTAACTAGAATTTCATCAGTTTTTTTTCCTTCAAGGTGACATCAGCTTATACAATAAATTAGCTCTGATTCACTCTCAATATTCACCATTAAGTCATTCATTCATTAATTAATGTACCTATACTATATCGAGAACCATGCCATGGAACCCAAAGAACAAGATAAAAAACAAGCTCCCATACAGATCTCTCTTTGAGAAATTGAATATACAAATGGACAATGCCCAGATCATGTATAAAAATAGAACTATGACCTACTACCTGCCCAGGAAACCAACCCCCTTATCTACAGTAAACTACCCAGGAAGCCAACCTGCTGTAAGTCAGACTTGCAGTAAGCCTGATTGCTGTCTATAGTACACTCCCAAGAACCTAAACAGTAACTTCTATAACAATTGGTGCAAAATGGCCAGGACTTGATTAATAACTGACAGCTTCCCTAATTTTTGTCCATACTTCAAATTTAGAACCAACCAGGGAAAGCCGAATATGCACCCTCACCAACCACAAAAGATACCTTGCACCTCATTGGCCCGCCTGCAGCTTCCCCGAGATAGTAAGCTTCCACTCAGGGCATACATACGTACCTGCAGCCTTTTCTTTTTTTCTACTACAAAACTTTCCCACTCCTCCACCTGCCTTTGAGTCTCTGCCAAAACACAAGTGATGGTAGCTGACCCCCTTGTTATACTTAAGGGCTGAAAAAATAGCCTTTGCCTTTGTTATTTGATTAGTCTTTGTTTATTTGCACTTTAATGCAAAAGAGTTGCTCTTGGCAGTTCTTAGTAACACACTATTGTATTCCGTTGCTGGTATCTACTGCTCTGTATCACAGCCTCCAGCCTTTGACTATTGTGACTAATGCTGCAGGGTATCTATATGTTTAACTTTACAAAGTACTTAATGATGGGACCACCATCAAGCTGAGAGCTTTATATATGCTGACTCCCCAAAATATCACCGAAACAATCTGTTGATAAGACAAAGCTGAGTTTCTTATGCACTGCTGTAAGGGAGAGCACCACCCTGACAGAGTCTTAGTAGTGCCTCTGGGAGGGAAGGGCAATGTTGAGTATTATTGAAATTTTGAAGACTGGGTTAAGGTGAGTCTTTCAACATAGGGGGCTTGATTAGGATTGGGTAAAGGTCGTGACATAAAAAGCTTAGAGTTACTGGGCACAGCAAAGAGAGGATTTAGAGACAAGTCCAGAGTCTGGGCATGTAAACTATCATATGATGCTTTCTATTAAAGAGTTATTTGGTCTTTCAGAAAGTTCTTGGAATAAATAACTAAATTATTTGCAACTTTTACCTTCCAGGCAAGAGTTTCCTGGAATAGTAAAGTAATGTTCGTGAAAACAATGGAGTAGTAAAATCTATTTAATGTAGTAAGCTGTGTAGATGGTTTTGATTCTCACATCAGTGATTTCCCCAACAATACTGGGTGGAGGGCTTCTGCTCATTATTCCCCAGAAACCTGCCCAAGGTCACTTAGCTAGAAAGTGCTACTGATGAGATTGGTACTCAGGCAGTCTGACACCAGAGCCTGTGTTCTTAGCCATTACTCATTATTGCCTCCAGACCCTACTCCTTCAAATTTAGCACAAGTTATAAGACTAAGTCCTTGCCAGGTCACTTGCCTTTATTCTGATTTGCTACTATATAGAATCCAGGCCCAAACCTGGATTGCAGCCCATGATTGGGAGTTCTAGCAACAGCCTTTCCATCGACCAGCAGGTCTTTAAGGAGGCTAGCAATGGCATCTGGACCATTGGACCCTGAGACTTAACGTTGAGTTCCACTGACATGCATCCAGCAGTCCAACGTTATTAACTTATTATATTCTGTCCTAGGCAGAGTGGATCAGAGAATAGGATGATCCTAAGGCTGCAGAGTCCCTCATAGCTGGAAGGAGCAGAAAAAAGAAGCAAGGCACTTCTGCTTGGAGATGAAGTTTGAGGACAGACTTAGCAGAGTTGGTGAGGCATTCTGAGCACTGGTAGTGAGGCATCTTATTGGTGTCTATGTGGAGTGTGGAACCCAGTGGAAATGGCCTGCATGGTTGATCAGTGGGCCTTGAGACATGATATTGGTGAGCAGACTCTTCCCCAGACAGCAGTTGGTAGCACATGAGGGTAAATCAGAGTTGCCTAGACCCCTGGGTGTTTGGGCACCCACAGGAGGATTTCAGCAGCTGCCCCGGGTAGAGGACTCAGCAGGCTTCTATCTTGGAGATAGGCACAAGACCTGCTTTGGATGCTTGAGGGCTGTGATGATTAATTTTATGTGTTGACTTGACTGGGCTAAGGGATGCCCAATAGCTGGTAGAAACTATTTCTGGGTGTGTCTGTGAGGGTGTTTCTGGAAAAGATGAGCATTTGAATTGGTGGACTGAGTGAAGAAGATCCGCCTTAACGGTGCAGGTGCTCGTCATCAGTACACTGAGGGCGTGAACAGAACAAAAAGGTGAAGGAGGGCAAATTTGCTCTCTCAGCTTGAGCTGAAACTTCTGTCCTCTCTTGCTCTTAGGCATCGGTCTCCTGCTTTCCAGGTCTTTGGTCTCAGATTGGGACTTGCATTATTGGCTCCTCTAGTTCTCAGGCCTTTAGGTTTGGACTGTAACTTACCACTGGCTTTCCTGGGCCTCAGGTTTGCAGATGGGCTCTCATTCTCCATCATTGTGTGAGCAAATCTCTCATCATAAATCTTATTCTATATACCTACATAGATCATGTTGGTTGTTTTTCTGGAGACTCCGGACTAATACAAGAAGCTTTGCCTTTGAAGCTTTGGCCTAAAACAATAATCAACCTAAAAAAAAAAAAAGTTGTCAAGATCACGTTAACTTAGATTCAGCACACTCAATTAAAAAAATAAAAAATAAACAGGGAAATGTCTGCCTACCTACCATTACAGAAAGATTTATTTTAGAGACGTTTAGAGTACGTAAACTTGGGTGTCTAAAGCAGAAATCTTTGATTATCTAAAATTTTACTTAAAAGGAGACAGTCCTGAGTGAGTAATGGCAGATGGGTGAATTGTAAAAGGCTGATTCATCTTTAAATATAAGAAAAACCTCAAGAATAAACATAATGCAATCATGAGTCTTTTTTATTGAAATCCAGAGTTCTGAACTGATTTTAACAACCGGGGAAGGCGTAACGTGCGTCCACTCAGTGGGCACCAGTTGGACCAGTTTTGTTTGCTCTTGAGCCCACTGGCAGAAAGATATCCAAGCAGGTGGCTGAATCTTTTATTGGTACAGTAGCTGGCATTTATTATCTTACTGAGAATGGGGTAAAAACTCTTTTGTGCTATTCATGTACTGCTTTTTACGATCCAAAGGAGCAGTCACTTAATGGCTAGAGAGAAGGCAAATTAATAATAATGGACCAGACTCTCATCCCATGCAGTCAAATAGATGTTATTCTCTATTGAGTTATGCGGAGTAAGAATCTCACCTAATAACAGTAATAAATAACAGGGTAATTTCCATGCCAGCTGCTAACAGTTTCCTTGCTTCTAACCAGGGTTTTATATCATTGTACTTCTACCTTCCGGAAACAATGACATTCTCAGACCTATTTTAAAAGTCTGCACTTTTTGCTTTTTATTGCTACAGTTTTTATGGGTTGTCTCAGAGCCTGGGGTTGAATTTTTAGGTTTCTAAGAGAAGGGAAAATGTGATTAAGACAGTATAGTTAATGGAATTTGATGTGATTATTATGGAGGGGAGGTCAGTATTTCTTTTCCAAAGATCTGAGGACTCTAGGATTTGGGAGATTTTGAATACAAGTCTCTTTAAATGTGATTTGTATGATACTTAGGAAAGAATATGTTCTTTGCCAATAATGATTATTATGCCAGAGGTTTTGGTCTGTCTTTGGTGGTGTGGACTGACTGACTAATGAAGTTTAGTAGAGTAAGCTTACCTGGTGTGCTGGTTCTGAATCCAAGGGTATGATAAGTTGATTTTTATATAAATATAAATATGTATTATAAATAATATAATACATAGTATATGTTATAAATATATATTAAATGTAATATACCGTATACTATAAATATATATTTAAATTATATATATATTTAGAATTTTTACAGATAATCGAGAAGACGAGAAGCATAACAGAGTCTATGTGTGGATTTAGAAATATTCCTGTTTTTTAATTCAGGCTCCATCTCTGTGTCACCTTGGACAGTCATTTTACTGTATTATCTTAGAGTGGTTTTGCCATCACTCTAGTGTTCTAGGTGCAAATGTTCCTTAACCCCCACCTTCTTGGGATATATAAATACTTGCTTTATGCTTCTATTTTAACATATCATTGGATGCTACTTGGATTGGTCATGCAATTGTTTTCTCTGCTAGACTGTAAGCACCTTTATCCTCTTTTTTAAAGTTATTATTCTGATTGACACATGTGGAAAGTGAAACACAGAGAACTCTATGTACCCAAGGTTGCAGAGTTGGCAGGCACAGAACCAAGGTTGGAATGCAAGCAGTCTAACTCTGGAGTCCAACACTCTGCTGCTTCTCTCGTGAACAGCGAGCACAATGCCTTAGACATGGTTTGTTGAACGAATCACTATACTCACAAAGATGGTATACAAGCATAAGATGCTATTACTATGAACAAGGACTATTTCTTGGGAAACAGGACAGATGTGGTCCAGGATACCCTTCCAGTTCTTATCTCCCTGAAGGAGTGTCACATCTTTTTGGTCCTTTCAACCCCAGTAATGTTGCTATGGGTCTCTGAATCTCTCTAAGGGGAAGAGTGAGTCACCAGTACTGAACTTGTTTCTGTGAGCTTAGAAAATTCCTGACATAGCATCCCAGGCTCTAAACCCAAGCAGCTTCCCTAGTAGGTAACTTCTGTGCGTCTCCCCTGGCAATGGAGATTGTTCTTATTTATCACATGGAGTAAGAAGACCTAATATGTTCTTAGTATTCTCAAGAGTAGGGGAAATAACATGAAATAGAATATTTCTTTTATGGTAAATGATCCATGTTGCCAAAAAGAATATTTACTATCATACCACATTTCCATATCCTCTCAGTCTCATTTTAAGACTTAGCAGTTTCTATATTACAAAAGAACATTTTGAAAAACACTCTGCTACATTCCTCCAGAATGCCTTCTTGGTGGCATACATATGGAGAGTAAGACTCTAATTTTGGATCCAGACAGACACTCTTTTGGTTCTCCGAGCGGCATTTTCCTAAACAAACTGCTGAACTTTCAGAAATGAAACCTGTGATGTCTAACACAGGTTGTACAGAATACACATAAAAGAGATTCCAACACTCGTTGTCAGATGGGTTCTGATATGCTCTGGCTGATGAAAGGATGTGTATTTGTGAGATCAACTAAAGGAGAGTTTGGAAATATTTAAGCTCTTTCATTTTTATCTCTACTCGTGGTAAATAAATAAACCTTTGTAAACAAACAGATGTCATACATCTGAGGAAGATTCTGATGGCAGCTCTAAAATAAGATTTTTTAAATCAGAGGAACAATAAAATACATGTACCCAAAATAATTGCTATAAGGGTTCTTATAATTATTTCTTGTGAATAATTTTTGATTAGCGTAGGGAAGTCCTATGGCTAAGGGACTTCCTTAAAAGAAAGCTTAACATTCAAGTGTAAGTTGTCTTGTGTATAACTGCTGTTTACTCGATCTCACCACTACTCCTAAATCCTCCTATGAATCGGATACATATAGCTTCATCATGAGGGTGGTATCTGTGGTTATTTGTGTTGTGGATTATGGGCATGTATGATGGAGCTAATCAAAGGAAAGTAACAAGGCAGTCAAGAAAGCCTTACAATGGAGGACAAAATAAACCACAGCAGAAGGTGACAATCTGAACCAAATATGAAAGAATAGTACAACTCCATACATTTGTGAAATTCTTGAGTAAGATATTGAATTTTCTAGAGAATGTGGGATAGGATTTTGAGTCAGTCTTATATCTTATGGGTCAGGGTGACCTCAGATGGTATATGTCAGTTAAAATTAATTCAACAATAACTATTAAGTACCTATGTGTCAGACTGTCCCCTAGGTCCTCAGAGTATGTCAGTGAACAAAACATGGTACCTGACCTACACCATGCTCTTACCATGGCATGGTTATGGACCATTTCAAGTGTTTACAGGCATCACTGAATTTAACCTTCACTTCTCATTGAAAACAGGAGATCCAAAGATTAAGTGACTTGCCCAAGGCTAATTGGTTTGAGATGGGTAAAATACTAACTGTTTTATACGTGAGCCAGCTGGGGCCCAGAGACACAACATGACTTGTCTAAAGTATGTTTTCAGTAAGGGGTAGAAGGAACCATATCTCCATGTCCAGTTTCTCAGATGGTGCTTCTTCACTGTTCCTTACTGCCTTTACACCTGCAAAACTAGGTATGAAATGCAATTTGTATGCATTTCAGGATTATAAAACACCATTTAATAGTTAAAATTGTAGAAAGAGAATAACAGTCTGTCTTCATGAGATGGAATTGATAAATCATAATAATGTATGCAGAATAGTCATGATTTTAAAAAATAGGTATTGAATAGTTACACTTGAGCTTTTATTTTTAAGATGTAGGCCTAAGATTTTCCAAAATATACTCCTAACATTTGAACAGGATATTATATTATTGTTGTTAATGTTTTTAAAACTATTTTCCTTTTCAAGTTTGAAATACTATTCTAAGTAGTCACACTATTTAGCTCATAGAGAAAAAAGACAATTCAAATGAGTAAGTTATTAAGGTGTCAGTAACATACTAAATTATTAGGATGGATGAGAGCATTTAAGAATAACCACAATATGAAAAATTCAAGTAATTCTCTTTAAATGGTTCATAATTTCCTTGTCCTTATTACTTCTCCCGTCTCTCTGACCCACAAGCTGCAAGTTAATAGAAAACAGGAGCACGAGGGGTGTGTGTGTGTGTGTGTGTGTGTGTGTGTATGCACGCGCAGGCTCAGGATATTACATTTGTGTATCCAAAGATTGGTTATTTTATTCAGTTTATTTGGAATTCAGGAAAGCAGGAAACACATTTAACTCTTAAGCATCATGGGAATAGGTCACATAACACAGTCAGGAACCTCTCATAACAAATTAAATATAGCCAGGTGTGAGGGAAAATAAATTCCATATGTTTAAAAATTATTGGAGCAGATAGAATTTCACTGGAAAATGTAAATGGAATTTGAAGGTCCTGTCATTAAAAAGTTTATTAAACTATTATATGTCTGATAGCCATTGCTTGTCTGAGAATAGGGTGAAGTTACCATGGTGAGTATTTATTCAGATTACCTTGTACAAACTAGACCTATGACTTTACTTGCTCAAAATAAGCTTCTCTCCCTTCATGGGTTGTAATATTTGCTGAATCTTTATAAAATGTTTGGAACCATAGTGACTCTTTGGAAACTTCTTTGTTCCTAAGAGATGGCAATGTGTCCGGGATCTGAGATGACAAATGGACTCTTACTCCAGCTGAGGAAGAGTTTTTACAATAAGCCTGACCCTGTGTTAAGTGCTTTACAGAATTAAGCATGTTCCATGCTCACTGCAAGCCTATGATATTCCATCATTATCCTTTTTCAGCAGATGTGGAGATGGAGAGATTTAACAATTCACTTACTCTCCCCACCCTATAAGGACTAGTATTTGAATCCAGATTTGTCTGGTGCAAAGCATTTCTACTGAACCATGGTACTCCTCAATGGGGAGAATTATAAGGTGATGAAGAAAAGAAGACAGGTAACAGTGAGAAGGATACCTATATACAAAGAAGAGAGGGTAGAGCAAGGGTGTGAAGGTGGTAGGCGTGGAGATGTGGGAATAAAGCTACTTGGCTACCTCCTGGTTGGGCTAAGTGCTTCCTTGTTGCTGGACATCAGCCATCCTGCATCCAACTGCCAGACCTGACCTCCAGTCCTGAAGCTGTGTTCCCAGATTGTGCCCTCTGTCATTTCTCCATCATTCAGAGACCTGATATTTCACTTTGTTCCTTCTGTTATGGTGCTGCCTCTAACAGCCTCATGCTCAGTCCTGGCTGATGCTGACCTCCCATTATTAGGGCATCTGCCTTTTTCTTGTAGGTTACAAATAGTCACTTGTTTTTAAGACATTGCTGGATTTGTAGTGACTGTCTAAATCACTAGGTTGAGAATAACTTTTTCTCATTGGGAGGATTGATTGGTTGGTTAATTGATTATGTCTGTGATTAAGAAGAAGACGGAGTATAGGTAGGCATGCTATATACTTGCCATTCTTGTACAGGATAGGCAAGGTTTGCTTCTGCTTTCTGACCTATCCTCTAGCTAATCTGATAAGAAAATCAAAATTATTCCTCTGTCTTAAATGCATAGTGAACAATGAATGAATGCATGGGCAGACCCTGTACCTGCTACTGGGGACAGAGGGATGACTGTGACCTTGTCCTTGTTATATTAATTGCCATTATCAAGTGCTTGACAGTTTTCAAAACATCTTCTTAGACTCTTTCGGTCATCTCAGCAAGGGCGGTAGTCAGAATGTGGTGAATCTTAACGCATATGTACTCCAAAGAGACGGATCTATTGGAAATTTCTGGCCAACTAAGAGGATTACTATGTTAGTTTGGGAGTGCTTTCAGAGAAAAACCCAAATCACAATAGCTTTAACAAGTTAGGGAAGTCCTCAAGGACTCAGTGGCTCAAGAATATTGAGGCTGTAGTCTCTGCCATTCTCCTGGCCTTTCCCTCATGGTGGAAAGACGGCTGCTGTGGATTCAGCCATCTAGTCAGCAGGAGGAGAAAGCAACAAGGAAAGTGTGATGGCATCTCTATCAGGAATACAAAACTTTCTCAGCAACCCCAGAAAGCTTCTGTTCCCAGTGGCTAGAACTGTGTCACATGGTCACCTCTAGCTGCAAGGGATGTTTATTGGCTTCCCCAATAAAATCAAGGTTATATTAATCATGGACAAAGAAGAAAATATATATTAGGTACTCAGCTAGTAGTGTCTGCCACAGATACATCTCCAAGTTAGTAGATTGGTCATTTAGGGACCTGAAGTGTAGAGCAGGGATGTATTATCATATAAAGAAACATAGTTAAAATCTTACTTTATAGTTGTCTATATCTACTTAGGGTATTCCCATGTGGTTTCTAGTTTTCAGAAGTACCAGTGCCCATATCAACTCTCTCCAACAATAGCCTATGAGTTGTCTGTGTGTGCACGTGTACTTGTACATAGGAGAGTATTTCTGTGCATTTTCTAAAATATAATTTAATAGCCCAAAGATAAAGAGCACCTTACACTGTGACTCACTTCTTTTTTACAGGATGTCTTTGGCACTAGCCGTGCGGTGGGGTTTATGAATTCTGTGGTTAGAACCATGTGCTCCCATGAGGAATATTTCCATGTCACCGAAGTGAAAGAATGTCTTAAGGTCCAGCACCTCAGGATATCAAGAAGTATCTTGACAATCTGCTTCCTGTTAAAGAAGACACATGATTCAGCAAGGTAAGAAATGAAAATCAGTGGGTGTAAACTTTTGGTAGCAGGAACACACGTTGAAAACTAACAGGGCTTTCAATTCAGGAATTTAGGGTTTAGAAGACAATATACTTCATGTCTCATGCTGGCTTCCTTCTGGAAAAGATTGTAATGACTTTCTGGGAAGGAGAAATTACGTCTTCTTGGTATTATGTCTTCAAGTAGGTGTTTATGTTCCAGTTCTGTAGATAGGGAACCTGCATTTTAGAGAGGTGAAGTGAATTTCCCAAGGCTGCACAGCTAGTGAGTTGGGAGGTCAGATCTTGCTAATCCTAGAGTCTGTGCTTCCCCCCTACTCTGCCCTGGAGAACTGGTGAAATATCTTGAAAAAAATTACAATAGCTCTTAGTTTGAAAAATGTACTAGACACAAACCTGCCCATTCCCAACATTTCCTTCCCGACTCTGACCCGTTCCTACTTCATTTCATTTCACTCTGCTTCAGTCTAGAAGACGGTAATGAGAATGCCTCCAAATGCCATCTCTAGAGATTAAACTAACAGGAATGAGAAGAAGGCATGGCTAGCATCAAATCTCTCCAGACCACCTCTCTTATCTGCCTTAGGCCCAGGACAAGGGAACCATTTCATAGACACACTGCAATAGATTGGCTGTTTGAATCATAAGCATTTGCAATACAAATGTACAAAATACAATTTTAGAATAATATTAAGTTGACATTAAATCTGTACAAACCAGTTGCTTCTCTCCCAATGTGGCATTCTGGGTTTGTACTAACTTGTACCAAGTAGGCAAAGAACCCCTGAAGTTGGCTGAGCAGACTGCTCAGGAGCTGAAGGGGTGACTCCAATAGTAAGTGTAAACAAATCCCAGTTACCCATGACTGTCCACATCTCACCCCATGTCATGACCGTACTGTGGGAATTTCCTGTGTAAAGTAAATGAGTTATATACTGTTGATCACAAACTCTTACACAAGGTGTGCTCCCGACTCAGAAGGAGTCCCCAGAATATGAGTGTGTGTGTTTTAAATTTAACGAGTATTATAAATATGGGCTACATGAAAATACACTGAGCAGTGAATGAAGATTTGGTTACCTGCAGCTTCTTTCCCCTCGAGGGAGTTCCTCAGGCCAACCAGTTTGTAGGTTAAGTTAGGATTAAGGTTAGCAATGGGGCATCTCTTTTCTGTTTCACTCTTTTCTGTCTTTTCTGTTTCACTCCACAATGTCAGAGGAGCCAACGTGAATGAAGGAAAGTCCTCTCTGCAGCCGAGATTCTGGCGCATCATTGATCTTCACTCCCCTCTAGCATTTGACTGAAGCACCCTGGACCACGTAGTTGGAAACTAGTACCCCTCTATTTGCCTCCTGTGAGCGTCCCACACCATGGATGGGAACATGTTTACTTTAATTAATTTGTCTTCTAGACAGCTGATGTATCCACCCATCATTTCATTTTCAAACAGGAATTGTCCTTCACTGTAGCTAACAGTATTTGCAGCTGTTCTCCTTTGGTTACCCCTGGTTAACCCACCTGCGTAGTGGGTAGACTGTTAGTGGCAGGCACACATGGGGTGGATTTAGGGAGGTATGATTTTGTCACACAATGAAATAGATACTTTCCTTATTTCAGAAAGTGTTACAAGGTAGTGAGACTATGTTTCCTCCCCTCTCCCACCCTCTGCACCACCTCGAACGCAACTTAGCCCAGCTGTTTTACATTAAGGCCAAGATTCAAGGCCAGCTTCATGGATGTGTAATCTGCGTAGTCCCACTGGGTCCCACGTTCAGAGGGGCCCTACGCTTGGTTTAATGTTCTGTGGTTGCTGTCTTGAAAGTCTTAATAATTTTTTGACGAGGGCCTCTGCATTGTAATTTTGCTCTGAGCCTCGCAACTTATGTAGCTGGTATTGCCTAGCTAATCTACTTTCAAATCACCAAAAGCAAATGGTTGGAGGGAGTGAGAAAAGAAGGTGGCAATTTTATAATCCCAGAGACTTGTACACTGATCAGACGCAGACACAAGAGACATGATGAGTGGGAGTTGAGCAGAGCGGCAGGACATGGAAGTAGTTTTCCAACTTTCAAGTCACATCTTTGCATCAGGCTTAATTATGGGTTTATAACGTGAATTCCTCAATTAGAGATAGACTTGTAATCATGTCATTTGAAAGATGCTTTCCAAAGTCAAATGCTGATGCTTTTCAGAGTTCTTGGTTCTTTATTCCCGTTCCCCCATGGCAAACCTGTTGTGCAAGAGCCAGAGTAACTGGAGGTACACCCTGCACCCCGGGTGAAGGGCCCTTCTTTCTCCCAACTATCCTTCCCCTCTGCCTACTTGCTGTACAGCTAATATGTAGCAAACTGTCAGGCACCACATTTTTTATTTGTTTGAAAATATAAACAGCAGTCCTGCTATTTATTGTCATCTTTCAAGAAACATAGCCCATATCATGTCCAAACTGGGATACATAATTTTTAGCAGCAGGCGTATCTTCCTCTTTCGCTTAAGCCATATCACCTTTCCCTTGATTGTATGCTAAATCCTGTCACTTCGTATTTCCTGAATCTGTCCCCTGCTGGTCCATAGCTTTTTCCACTCCCTTATTTCAGTCCCTCAACACTTATCTCATGGGTAATAAGTGTAACTGATCCTTAAATGGTGTCGGGTTAGTCCCCATCTGAAACATACTCCTCACTGAAACGGGGGCAATCCTAAAATGCAAGTCAGAGAAGTTGGCAGGTATGGAGGGAGAAATCTGGATGAATAAACTAACTAGCAAGACTGATTTTTGCCATCTTCCTGCTTTACTCAATTCAGTGTCTTCCTTTCCCTTTCAGAATAAAATAGATCCCTTCTTGTGGCACAAAAATCCTTCAGAAAGGCACTGAAAATGACTTCACCTTCTTCCCCACTCTCATCTCTCACCACTTCTCCCTCTGTACCCTCAGCTCTAGCAGTTCTAGGAAAAGGCCACATTTCATCTGACCTAGAGATTTGTGCCTGCTGTTTCCTCTATTTAAAGCTACTTATTCTGTCTTCTTCAATTCTGTCTTCTCTACTTGCTTTTCAAGACTCAGATGAAATGCTACCTTCTCCAAGGAAGACCTTTTTAACACCCCTCACTCCTTAGGTAGTCAGGTACTCCTCTTCTGTGCTTCCAGAGAAAACTGAAATGATGCACCAATCTCTCATAACACTAATTGCGGAGTATTATACATGTTTGCTTATTTGTCTTCTGCGAGCTAGACTTGACCGCCTTGAGAAAGGGTTCATACTTTTTTGGTACTTGATGCTCAAAGCTTGATCAGTAAATGAATGCGTGAGTTAATGGAATAGATCAAAAATATATTTTGTTATCTATGGGAGTTTCTAGAATGTAAAGAGTTAGAACTTCCATGCTGCTTAATGGGCTCTTAATTTTGTAGCTAGCCACGTTTAATACTTCCTTGGAGGGACTCAAATGAAAATCTTTCTGAGCCAAGTCAACAATATAATGTTGTAAATCAAAGTCACTACTGAATTATGAAATTGGGGTATGGAAAAGAAAATAGATTGTTGAATTTAAAGCAAATTCTATGAAGTGTAATTTCTTAATCTACATATAGTGAATTTGGTCTTTGAGGAGGTATTTCCCACTGTGGGGGAAGCAAGGGAAGAGTGCAGCTTCCTTGGGGCAGGTGGAGTGTGTTGGTGTGAAAGGCAGGATCAGAGCTGATTTCCTCCTTTCTGCTTTTTATAAGGCTGATGGCCTTGGGTTAGAGCTTCTTTGAGAGGAGGAAAAAGAACATGGACACAGTAGGGTAAATAAAGAGAAGGAAGCTCATACTCAACCTCAAATAAAAGTTATATACCCCCGTGAAGTAACAACTTTGAGGCCTGTTAAGGGTGAAAGATAATGTCATCCAGATATTCCTCTATGCCTATTTCATAGAAAAGTATTTTGAGTTCTGTCATCTAAAGCAAAGATGACAAACAAAAGGTTCTCGATGGATCCAGGACAGAAATCAATGCCCAATCACAATATGTTTTCCGGCTGAGCCTGAATCAGACCTCAGAATTATTCTCAGTAGTGTTTCAGGTAACTTCCACCAATAGACTAGAATTGCTGAGTGAGGTGAAGTCAATCTGCCATTCTTGTTCTAATATATATGTTTTCCTATCTATCCACCAGCTGGGGAGGCCTGTGAGAATTTATAGAACATCATTCCTAGTATGAAAATCTGTATTAGTCAGGGTTCTCCAGAGAAACAGAACTAGCAGAATGGGTGTACACACACACACACACACACACACACACACACACTGATTGATTGATTGACTGATTGATTTCAAGGAATTGGCTCATGTGGTTATGTGATTGTGGGGGATTAGAAGTCTGAAATCTACAGGGCAGGCAGGGTGAAGAACCAGGGAAGGGGTGATGTTACAGTCTCAAGTCCAAGGGTAGTCTGGAGGCAGAATTCCTTCTTCCTCAGGGGCTTTCAGTCTTTTCTCTTTTGGCCTTCAACTGATTGGATAATGTCAACCCATATTTTATAGGGTACTCTGACTTAAAGTCTACTGAGTTAAATGTTAATCACATGTAAAAAATACCTTTACAGCAACGTCTAGACTAATGTTTGACCAAATAGCTTCGTCAAGTTGATACATAAAATTAACCATCACAAACTCTGTTGGCTGAGAAGAATTACACCCATGTGATGAAAGGAATTCCCCCCTCCCTCCCTTCCTTCTATGTACCTCTATTCGACTGCACATATTATACATGGTATCTTATATACCGTGTAGGGAATGAGGATACAATGGAGGAGTCCCCAGGTCCAGGGAGAACCATTTACAGAGATTAAAACTTGAATAGTGCTCTCTGAAAATCTTTTTGAGCCAAGATTTGGGCAAAAGAGTGGCCCTGTATGCAAAGCAAGAAATTTCAGGGAAAGTAAATATGCTCCTTTGGTAACGAACAATCTCAGCAAATAACTTCTGAAGAGAAATCCCTTCTTCATTAGTATCAGGGTATTAGTTTTGTCAAACAAACCTGAATAGCTTCTAGTTTGAGGACTTTCTCAGAACTCTCCTGTATTAAAGATGCTTCTTCCCAATGCTTATCTTCCTCTTGCAGACTCAAACGCATGCTGGTTTCCTTAACATACCATCTCACAGAGGTTAAGTTCCTAGTGCTGATGTAAACAGATCTAACAAATACATTAATTTTTTTATTGTGGTAAAATATACATAACATAAAATTTACCATCTTAACCACTTTTCCCCCCTTGTTTTCTTGATTTTTTAAATTGTTTTTTCCACATAAATGGGTTTATAGCATCCATGCTATTTGATAGTCCCATTTTTTTTTTTAATTTTCTTTTTGGGGCAGGGGAAGGTAATTAGGTTTATGTATTTATTTTTAATGGAGGTACTGGGGATTGAACCCAGGACTTTGTGCATGCTGAGCATATCCTCTACCACTGAGCTATACTGCCCCCTGCCATCTTAACCACTTTTAATGGTGCATTTCAGTGACATTAAGTATGTTCATATTGTTGTGCAATAATGACCACCATCCATTTCCAGAATCTTTCATCTAGAAAAACTGAAACACCATACCCATTAGACAGTAATTCCCCATTCCCTCCCTCCCCTGGGTCCCTGGCAATCACCATTCTACTTTCTGTCTCTGTAAATTCAACTACTTTAGCTACCTTGTATAAGTGGAATCATACAACATTTGTCCTCTTGTGACTGGCTTATTTCACTTAGCCTAATGTCCTCAAGGCTCATCCATGTTGTTCCATGTGTCAGAATTTCCTTACTTCTTAAAACTGAATAATATTCCATCGTAGGTATATACCTACTGTATTTTGTTTATCCATTCATCTGTTCATAGATATTTGGGTTGCTTCCACATTTAGCTATTGTGAATAATGCTGCTATGAACATTTGCATACAAATATCTGAGTCCTTAATTTCAACTATGTTGGGTATATATCCAGAAATGGAATAGCTAGATAAAAGGTAATTCTATTTTTAATGTAATGAGTACATTTTAAAAGCTCCTGATTCATAATCTCTTCTGTTTTTCATTCCCTGAATGAACTTGGTCCATCATTCATTGCCTTAAGAAGGTATGCTGATAACCCTGGTGGCTTACAGGGAGGAAAATAGCATAGAGGTTAGGGAGGCAGGCAGTGAGACAAGTCTTCTCTCTTCACCCAGCCCCTTCTCTAGGCCACAACGTCAGGGTGAAGGTTGTATTAGATAGGTTGAAGGGAAAGTTGAAAGCAGGGGGTAGTTTGCTTTATTTCGCATTTGGGATTCACCTCAACAGATGGTCAGAACACCACTATGGGCAACCATATCAAAGCAGAACTGGTAGATGCAGAAAACAGCTAATGGCACTGATGGGTGAATATGAACAAGAAGGAGGCACAATTTATAGATACAGGCATCAAATGACCTTCTATCTGCTGGGCAGCCTGTGGCATCAAGATAGGGAGTGGGTAAGACAAGACAGCCTGCAGGGTGGATAAGAGTGGTGCTGTAAGAAGAAGGTCAGTCTTGATGGCAGGGAGACCCAGATCTAGGGAACACAGACCTCAGGTTCACCAGCTACAAATGCCAATGGGATAAGCAAACAAATGACACAAGAGGCAGACAAAGAATGCAACCACTGAAGGTGACAGAGAGGAGAAGGAACAGGGAGGACTGCTAAGGACTGAATATTTATCTGAAATAGACAATTAAAAACCAAATTTTCATTACTGAGTGGGGTTAGGTTCCCTTACTGCCCCAGTGGATGGTGCATGGGGAAGATCAGAGCAGTTGTAAGAATACAGATTATTATACAGATTATGATGCTGATAAATCTAACCATGTAGATTTCCTCATTTGCAGATTAACTATGAGACTGGAGAATTGAAGGAAAGTGAATATAATAAACACATCAAGTTAAAATAGACCCATTTTAGAATAACCATATAGGTAATTCAATATTCTGTTTTATTTGGGTGAGAAGATCTGGTCTGAGGTCCCCCCCACCCCCGCCATGTACAAAGTTGTTCTGGGGGGCTTTTCTGTGTAGGTCTCATATTTAGAAGGCATGAGTCCAAGTGGAAAGAATCAGGGAGTAGGCACATACATTACTGAGTTTTTCCCACTGCCATGGACTATCACTGAGGAAAATAGCTTAATAAATTTAAGAACAAAGTTGATCACCTCAGTAATCATGATAGATTTAGTTACACTGACTTGGTGGGAGAATTTTAAGAGTTATTAAGAGTGCTCAAGGCTTCAGATTAGAGAATGACTTGAGGAGAGGAGAAAGAAGACCCAACCACACACACACCCCACCGCATTCTGTGATGCATGAACCAACAGGGACTTCCTCTTCCCTCCCTCTGAGGGACCTACCATAGGCTGCAACTCTTTATGATCAGAAAGCATTTCAGTATGTCAAGGACCCTTCAGAATTGATAGAAATGATTTTGATGTCCTTCCATTTTAATCAGTGTTTCTCAAGCAAAAGGAAAGATTTTGTTAACAGTCTTTCTTTGGTGCATCTGAGTTGGTGATGTGGAATGCTACACAGAGAAGAGACTCTGTAAGGCTTCAAGTCCTCATTAAGTTATTATGAAGTAAGGGGAACTTTCTGGAAAAGAAAAAAGCCACCCCTGCCATTTTCTTCCTATTACGCATTCAGCTGTGAATCAGGCTTGTAAGCTATGTGGGGCTCTCAGCAAGAGCCATGTTTCTGGTTTAAATCTCTAGCGCAGGAGAGACTATTTATTCACTCAGCAAATATTTCTTGGGCTTCTACTATGTTTTAGGTACTCCTAAAAATACTGAAGTATATCGATGTACTGAAAGACAATTCCTTTCTCTCTCCCTTCTGATACTTTCCCAAACACCAGTCTCTTCTGCCTCACTTATGAATACTTAAAATGAGACATAATGACTAAGGAAAAAGATAAGAACAGGTCTGATGCCCAAAGCTCATACCTATAGAAAGGGCCACTGAGCAAGATGATCCCTCCTGAGTGAGGCTCCTTACTTTTCAGAAAGTCATCTTGTTTTGCCATTAACCCAAAGTAAGGAAACCTTTTTTTGACATTTTCCTTGGGTTTTGTATTTATAGTTAAGTCATCGTCCTTAGTGTTTTGTATTTATAGTTAAAATGTGGGGTGTGTGCACATGTGTGTTAGCAGAGGGGAAGGAGTGGTCTGAGTATATTTGGAACAGATATAACTGAGAGCTGTGGTCTTAACTTAGCAATGGAGGGGATTGTAGAATGAGATGGAATGACTAGGAGAAAGAAGGTATGTCTTGAAAATGTGGCTCAAGCTCATATATTTCCTGTGCACTGTTGGACAGTCTGTATTTGCCTCACATGTTACTTTCAGAAAAAAGCTAAATCCATTTAGCAATCAATGTACTGCCTTCCCAGTTTACTTTTCACTACTATAAAATAATATTGTACCAAACATCCTCATATACAAATAAATATTTGCATAATTTTCTGATGATCTTTCTTAGAATAGGTTTTTATAGGTAGGATTCCTGGATGAAGATTATGCACATTAAATTGCATTCACTTGAAAAATGTTGCCCTTCATGGTTGGACCAAACTATGCTTCCACTTATGCTGAGTAAGAAAACTCATTTCCCACCACTCACACCAGTCCATAGGGTCATTTAAAAAAAAAAAAAAAAAAAAAACTTTATTGGTTTTCATTTGCAATTCTTTAATCACTAAAGAAGTTGATATTTATATATGTTTGTTGACTGCTTTTTTTTTTATGAATTGTTTTTTAAAAAATGTCTATTTTCCCCTTAGGTTTATTGTATTATCAAATAATAGCATACTAAATGCATTTAAAAAAATACCTATCAAATCATTTTAACCTTGTAATGGCCCTCTGAAATGGTTAAGATAAATTTTATTGCTTTTATTGGGAAGATAGAGAAGCTGAAAGCCTGCTTTCTCATAATAACAAACTAATGGTGGAAGCAATCACAGAATCCTGGTCTCATCCATTCCTTTTGGCGTCCCCCTTTGCCCTGCTGCCTATCAGCCTGGTTGACCAAAGCACCCGTTAGCTATAGCTGTAATTGAACATGAAGAGTACCCCGTAAAACAAGGTAAGCTGATATGAGTGACTTCAAATGAAAAGCAGCCCAGTTCCTAGAGAGGTAGTTTATTGGGCAGCTGTGAAACGTCAAAAGGGACAAGAAACTTGAAAAGAAGAGGAAGGAACCAGCTCCTCCCAGCTATATCTGATAAAGCAGGCACTTTGTAATGTCATATGTAAGCTACTCACGTAAAATTCCAAAGCCAAAGAAACAAATGAAAGCGGTCTAGGTCATAATTTGCAATGATGTCAAACTGCAGCAAAAGAAACTTTATGTAAATGAGATGAGTTATTTATAAAGCTTTTGAAGTCCTAATTTCTAAATAATATGGAATACCTGAGGTGTCCAAAGTTATATATATTTTGAAGAATTTGACAGTTGCATGGTGGTGGATGGTTCTAAACTGAACTACATTCAATCCCATTGAATAAATATATTTATCATTGAAACTAAAAGGAGAGAGAAGCAAACATCAGAGAGATTAATGGCTTTGTTTACATAAAATAATTTGACATTTAAGACTTAATTTTTCTTTAAGAAATTCCTGTTTTCTAATTGTTCTTTAAAGATATCATTATTTTAAAATTCAATAAATGGTCAGAGGAAGACTTTACTGTTTTAAAATATGTTTAAATAAACTCAAAAGCTAAGCAATATTGTAGCATTGTGGAAAGACCATTTTATGTATGTGCTAGCAATAAACTTAAGGAAATTTCCTTTGGGAAAGAGGGAATAATGCCAGAAATAATTGTTAAATATAAAGTGGTTTCAGGAAAAGATTATTAACTCACAATTGCCCTACAGACATATATAAATACTGAGGAAGTCTGAATTCCATTGGGATTTTCATCACTTAGTCCATAGTGTTAGCAAAGAAATCTGAAATCTCCCCATTAGCCTTCAGAGTGGGGCTCAAAGGAAATGTAAACCAGATGAGGTCTGTTTCCCGAGACCCAGAGCCGAAGCTGTCGGTGAGGTCCCAGGCACAGAAGGAGGGGAGAACACACAGCCACACTCAGAGCAGTCTAAACTTACCAAGCCTTGACACGGTGAGAAATGAGTGTTATTTACTCTGGCGACCACTTGGCTGATAGAAGATATAAGGTCAACCAGCTGGTTTTGAAACTTAATTTACTATCTTCTAGATTCACATTGTATTTACTTGAGAAGGAAGAGTAGCCAAAGGCTCTTATTTATTTTCCTGTGACCAAAGCTAGAAGAAGCTAAAGTGGATTTTTGAAGCATCTATTACCTGCGAAATGCACATTTCCCATTAGATTATGAGGTTGTGTTCTGGCCCCAAGTCATTTTGCTGTCAAGTCAGATTAGAGTGAAATTTATTACAGATGAAAGAGGGTGTCAATTTCCGCTGTGGTTGCTGCTGTGAAGTGCTTAGAACAAGGAAGGAAAAGGAGAACGTGATATGAAGGGAAGAGATGATATTTGTGGTGTCATGTTTAAGAATGTGTCATTTTCAAATCATTAAAAAAAAGTCACCATTAAGCATTTACTGGGTATCTCCTTTGTGCCAGGCACTGCTTTCTATATGCTGGAGAAGAAAAGATGAGTAATGTACACCAGCGAGAAGTGCTCCCAATCTAGTTGTGGAGCCCTTAAAATAAAAACTTACATGACTATTTGAACAGGGTGAATTTTGAGTTTGTTGTAGTGAAGTATGAACATGTGACCAGAAGTTTCTTTGAAGAAGTAGGCTTGGGAAATGGAAGATGAACTGTTGTATTTCTAAGGGTTGAATTTTATCCTCAGGAAAGAGAGAAGAGTTGTTTTGTGTTCCAAAGATTTAAACTCTACAGAAATTGGCAATAAAATTTTAATTCCCGCAGTAATAGAAAACTGACAGGATGGATGGTGGTGTAGTGGTGGGTAATAAGAGCTCCAGTGCTGAGTATCTCCCTGAACCGCAGAAACTGGTGCTTGAGTGGGAGGCCCCCCTGCCCCGGGCCTGAGCAATGTGGGGAGGACGGTATCTATCTAAAGAAGGAAACACCACGAGGGAGCCTTTCTTGGTTTTGTCACTATGTTGTTCAGATGCAGGATACCTGCACTGACGTCCATGGAGGATGGCAGAGTTGAGGTACAGGTCGCTATGGCCTGCTGGCATGGAGAAAAGAAGTCACAAGAGGACCACCAGCCACTCAGGGGACTGTGCTGGTCAAGGCAGGGGCTGGGCAAGCAAGACTCG
Source organism: Camelus dromedarius (assembly GCF_036321535.1). Taxonomy (NCBI): domain Eukaryota; kingdom Metazoa; phylum Chordata; class Mammalia; order Artiodactyla; family Camelidae; genus Camelus; species Camelus dromedarius. The sequence continues at coordinate 30,614,407 of NC_087439.1, read as the reverse complement.
CTTTAGACTAAGTCCCAGTGCAAGACTCCAGTGGGGTCCAGTTTCTACTTGTGAGTCTTTTCTTTACCAACAACAACCCCAGAACATGTAAGAAGAGAACAACACAGAGACCAAACACAGAAAGACACCCTAGTGGAGTCCACCTCTGGCTTAGACAGATATCAGACATGTTACATATCTATAGCCACACTTCTATGTCAATGTGATAAATATTATTTAATGGGGTAAGTTATTCAAGGTAATATAGCCAGATAGGAAAAAATCATGATTGGGGTTGAGAGCTAGAGAGTCCCTATATCATTTTGTTGGCCTCTGAGCACATCAGCTTCTGTGCCATTCAAGTAAAGGGATTTGTCCAATCGTTGAGAAATTGCTGTAACTAATTTCTCAGAGAGAGCCTCCCTTGGTGTCATTTGGAGGGTTTGTAGTAGAGAATTCTTGCAGAATATGTCACCTCTCATGCTGCATATCTGCCAAAGTAGCAGCAGTGAAACTGGGTTGCCTGCCTCCTGGAAGACCTCCATGATGTCTGGTTGCTTTGCTTAGGGAAACCATCTTCCAGTTAAATGAGAAGCCTGCAGAAGGGCAGTGTGGGGTGGTGCACAACTGGCCTAGATATGGATTTCCACTTCATCAGCCTAATCCAGCTTTGCTTTTAATACAGCCACAGCTTATTCAGCTGATACTGTTTTATGGATGCACAATAACCAAGGTTGAAACTGAGGTTTAGTTGGCCATATTGTCACTTAACACATCAGTGCTTAAGCTGCTGAGTGTACATAAATAATAAGATCTGTGTTACTGCCTTATTTTGGGCAGGTCTGCTAGAATGAGAATGTTATAGTACAACTGCATTCCAGGGAATCATTTAGACTACAGACCTTGAGAACATTTCCATCTCCAATTGCTTTTAGATTAAGTGTAAAATCTCTTGGGTTTATACACAAGATTTAAATCCTATTTTTTTTTTAAAAAGTTATATGCATTTGTGTGTGTGACAGTATGTGTATGTGTTTGTCTGAAAAGAGTACATGGCTTTGATAACACAGGGATGATGGGCATGAAAAATGCTTTGGTAGATTCTCTTTGTTCAAAAAAATCATAATATCTAAGGACTATCTATTCTCTCGTCTGTGGCAAAGTCTTTTAAAGTAAAAGATTGTTACTCTTTTGTACAATGGTGAGGAGCCCTCAACTCTTTTGCTGTGTTAATGCTCTTTATTTGCAAGGAACATTTCTGCGGCAGAACTTGTAACATCGAGCAACATTCAATGAGTTATAAGCAAACACTAAAGATAAAAAGAACTTTGATTGGATTTCATAAGCTGCTTAAGATTCCTGTGTTCTGAAGACTGCAATGGATGTTTACATTTCTGATAATAAAATTCTGTCAAGCAGATGACAAGTACCAATTAAAAGCAACCACAAAGCATACTCTTTCCATAACCCCCAAAGTAAAATCTTTAAATACTGGTTTGGAGAAGCGTTACCTGGCATGGAATATCTGATCCTTAGCAACTTCAGCAGCCTGAGAGATTTCTGTCATTCAAATGCAGGGGAGCAGAGGAAGTAGAAAATGGTTTTCAGTGTTTGCTGAAGGGTGGAGGAACATCAAGTAAATTTCAAGCTGCTGAAACAGTAGATACCTGTCTTAGTTGAAAAAATCTGGGCTGTGTAACAAATAGATCCCTACATATAAAATGGCTCAGATACAGTAGAATTCTATTTCTCCTTTGCCTAAACTTATAGCAGATATTTCTGGTTAGAGGTCGGCTCTCATCCAAGTAGAGTCGTTAAGTCCCAGGCATCTTTCATCTCACGGCTTTACCATCACTCTCACTTTAGCATCCACCTTAAGATTCACTTCTTAAAAAAGTTAGCCTGGAAATGGTGCCCATTATTTCTGCTCACATTCTGTTGACTAGAATTCAGTCACAGGAGCACACCTGACTCATGAAAAGCTGAGAAATATAACTGCTGAGAGTCTAGAAATAAAAGAAAATAGGAGTTTGATGATTAGCTAGGCATTGCCCCAATACCCACGTATGATTCCTATGAGACAATTGCTTTTGGAGAGGGACATTTGGAAAGAGCTTGCCTGTGATTCTGCCTTGGGACTGTTATGTCTGGGGTAGGGCCAGGCTGGATGTCCCAAGAAGAGGAAGTAGTAACAATTACTGCATGTTTCCTGGGAACATATTTTGGTTCAGAGCCTCTCCTGCTGGTCCAACCTTTTCCACAGGCTCTGTCTTCTCATGAGGACTGGGAACTAAGCTGCTCCTCTGCTGGAGGTAATTCGTATGTACTCTGAGCAAATCAAGTTTGTTTGACAATATACTTTAAGAATGTATTTAATTAAATAATTAAATTAATTAATACTAATAACTGTTTACTTAAATAATTAGATTAAATTATTTAAATAAATTTTGTTTTAAATAACGGTGAATATAAATTCATTATATACACACATATAATGTATATACTCATACATATGTGTATATATTAATTATATATTTATATACACATATGTATGTAATATATGTGAATGTATATTAAATAATTATGAATATATATACACACATTATAGTATAGCTAATATATATTTTATGTAGTTCAATGTAGGATCATAAGTACCCTTCACAACTTATTTCAATCAAACATTTGGTAGATTTTCCTACTTTTAAAGTCTTGGAAGATCCACTTTGGAAATTCATCCTAACAGTCAACAACATGCATTTTGAGAATCTTCCCTTTCAGTACCTGGATCTTCTGTTTCAGTGAGAGTTGTACCTACCCTTCTCTGAATCTAGAAATTAGGCACTTGCATGAGTCAATTTATATCAATTGATTTGCCTGGGAAAGGGCCCCAGCTAAGAAAGTTTTGTGTGGGCATATGGTTGGGTGGGAGAAGTGAGGATGGAGAGTGAGAGTATGGACCTCTAGCCTGGCTCCCTGAAACTAGTGTCTGGGTTCTGTGCAGCAGGGCAGAGAAGCTGAAGACACTGTGTTCAAAACACGCTGGAGCTATGGAGTCATAAGCGACAACAATGAGGAGGAAGAGCCTTCTCCCCTCTCTGCCTCCCTGCCAGGATGTAGTAGTGAAACATCCAGGGTATGCAATATTTCAAGGACACCTTGAGATTTGATTGCTCTGGGAGCCCTGGTAGAGAGCATCCTTGGCCCAGACATCTGTTTTAAAATGTACCTGGGATTTTGTTTTTATTTGGGTATGAAGGCTAACAGATTAGGAGATGATTGCCTTTGAAAAGATAGCTTGTTACTCACAGCTCCTAAGAGGAGGGGTTACACTACACCACACAGGGCTACATGGGGAAGCATCAGGGATAGTCAGGGCTAGAAAGGAGCAAGGGGAGAACACATACAGAAGCTCTTATGTGGTTTTCACAGGAAGGGATTGGTGAGATAAGATAAACATCTGAGCAGGATTAGGGTTGGATAGTTTGAATAATTTTGCTGGTGTCTGGGCTGTAAGGGCAGTTGCTGGTTGTGTAGTACCAGGCTCTGGGATGATTTAGGGCAGAGGAAGAGTGTCCCAGCTGCAGGAGCCTGATGAAAAGAGGTGGATATGGACATGGATTCTGGATTGGTTGGTTTGCATATGAAGGGTGTGCTTACAAGCAAGTTGTTTGCTCTCTCTGGGTGAGGCAGTCTCTCCCAGTTCCACAAAGTCGCAGGATGCCCAAGCATCATAAAAATATAGAAAATTTAAAAATGATTAATGTAACATCCAGATTCTCACGGAAGGCACTGACACCAGTGGCCCTTGGGAGATGCTGCTTCAACTATCTTCACAGGCAGTGGATGTAATCATGAGGTGTCCCAGGAACATCTCATCTCCAAATTGTTCTTCAGTGAGAAATATATAGAAATGGAGGGAGGAGGGCTGTGACACATAAGCTAGGATTGAGGGGCAGAGATATGGCCCAGAAATTCATCAAGAAGCTGAATCCACTGGAAACGAGATGAACAGTGGTGAGGGTGACAGGAAAATGTCTGTGATTTTCCAAGGTTTTAGCTACCTCTCTTTACAGCTCTGAATATGCAGTACAAATTTAACTTGCATTGAGTGGAGATTTGGAAAAATCAAGAAAAAGTGGCTGTGTCTAGTGTTTGGGTAAATGAAAGAGGAGAGATGAGCCAGCCTGAGAATGCAGCCAAGTCATTTGATTAGGTCACCTGCAATACATGTGTTCTCCCTCTCCCCAAGGATCTCCAGATGTATCAGGGCAACGAGCTACTCCTTCCAAGGATTTCAGATTTAACAAACAAAATACAGGATGTCCAGTCAATTTGGAATTCATATAAATAATGAGTAATTTTATAGTATAAATAAGTCCCAGGCAATATTTAGGGCAATTCTGCACTTTATCTGGGAACCCTCTTCATTATGCATATATAAGGTTTGAAATGATATTTCTATTGGCCTAAAAGGTCAAGGTGATCCCAGGTAACTAAAAGATTGGAGGCATGTTTGTTACTGAGTCTGAAGCTCATTCTGCTCGCTGCATGACAGGCCAATAAATTGGGAAACAAGGTGTTGGGGCAAGAAACAACGACTTTATTTAGAAAGCCAGAAGATTGAGAAGATGGCAGACTAAGGTCCTAGAGAACCATCTTACCCAAGTTTGAATTCAGGCTTCTTTTATATGAAAGGGGAGGGGGTACGGTTGGTGGGTGCAGACTTCTTAGTCTCGGAATCCTTTTTTCTTGCAGCTGTCCACATAGGTCAGGTCACAATGTTTCTGTAAACTACCAACAAGACAAATGTTACTCTCTGTTCTGCAACTTTTAAACTCTATATGAATGGAAAAGTGACCCTTAAAGGTCAGAGCCTTAAAAATGGGCTATACTGTATATTTCAGGCTGTAGGCAGCAATTTTTTACAAAAGGTGTAGAACCAGCATGACTAAGCACAGGAAACAAAACAGACAGAGCTAAAGGAACAGATCTAATGTGGAGTCAGATTTGTTCTTCCCTATTACATGTTCTGATATCTAAGTCATACCTCCATTCTCCAGTTTTCATTAAAATTGAGGAGCTCAGTGCAAGATGTCTTTGTCATGATATTTTACTTTTGTTGACTCCATAGAAAAACTGGCAAAGGGAAACTGAGATGATATGTCAGAACATGGGCCTCCTGCCTACAGTTAGGAACCCTTGGACACTAGGGAAATGTCGAGGGAAAAGTTTTGCATAAGTGAAATTTTAAGGTGACCCATGCCTTCTTTTGAAAAATATCTTAAGATTACTTAAAACATGGCATCCTAAGAGTATTTTCTATGAAAACATAAGTACTTGGGATAGAAAGGCTAAGGTTAATCTGGAAGACCCCATATATAGCAACAACATTAAGAAAACAATTAGCCAAAAAATTCAGGACCTTATTTTTCTAAACCTAGGAGAAATGAGTGGTATTATTTCTTCTTTAGCACAAAATTATTATATGGAGTGAACTCAGCCTGGCCTCCATATTCTTCATAATACACCCTACAACATTCTGCAGCCATCAGAGAAATAACAAAACTGGAAACACTAGTTTCTGGTTGAAATTGGGTGTTACCATGGTCTCCCAAATGAGCTCGCTGAGAGTGGGTGGGGAAGAACTGAACTGTGAGAGTCAAACCAGAGTCTGTTATAAATTCCAGAGCTGAGGGGCCCAGGAAGGGCTTCTTCCGGGCCGTGGGGAGAATCCGAGGGCTTCTTATAGAACACAGATGCTCTATTGGAAGGAAGCAATTCAGATTAGAAGCTGGGCAGCATCCAGGGTCATGAACTAAGAGTTTAAAATATCTGTCTGTGACCCCACCAGCCAGCTAAGATTTCCTGCTGACCCTAGAAATTCAAAGGATTCTAAGTTGGCACAAAAATCTGCCTCCTCCTCTCATTCCAGATGCCTAAGAGTTTCCAGGCTTGGAAACAGGTAGCAAACGTTTCTGTGGTTTTGCTGTTGTTAATTAAGGGCTGAGGTCAACACCCGGAATAATAGAAATGGCCAAAACTATACCTCTAAATAATACAACTTGAAAGGAACAAGTAAGAATTCACTGTTAGATAAATGATGACAGTAAAGAAGGATTTAAAAAGTAGGAGCAGCTGTGTTATTGTTAAAGGAAAGAGGCAGCTGGAATCCATAGGATCCCAGTCTGGTGAGCGGCCCAGTAGACTAAATTTTTAAAACCATTAAATGTTAAATGTTACGAAGTCGAAAAGCCGCAAACCAGCTCTACTGGAAGAAGACATTTCACTTGCTTCCAATGGAAATAGTATCAACAAAATGTGACATTTCAAACTTGGGGATTATTTTTAAGAAAAAGTATCTGTTAAAGGATAATTTTTAAAAGGTATAATCGTGACTCATGTAAATATGAAATAAACATGTGCCAAAGATATTATTTATCTCATTTATTGAAAACTAATAAAATGTGACAAGCAGTTCAGAGGAAAATTCAGAGGACCAAATTATATATATATATATGGAATACTGAAAATGAATTTACAAATAAATGCAAAAATGGCTTTTTTACAGAGGGGTGAGAGTGAAGGATAGGGAGGGAAATCAATTGTCCTTCCACCTGGACAGAATTAATTAGCATGTCTATGGTCAAGAATCATTTGCATGGCTATTAGTTTTCTGCAAATTACAGAATTCTAAAATATCTCAAAGACAATGAAAAGTACAAACCCTAAGGATTCAGAAAATCAGGAATTAGATAAGACCTTCTTTTCCATTGAAGATATACAATAATATTGATGGTCTGTTTCAAAGTCCTTCACAATTTGTTCTGACATATGTGACATTTGAAAATAATGCAGAAATATTACTCAAGTCTTTTCAGTGTCAGACTAGAGCAGTGGTTCTTAAAGTGTGGTCCCTGGACCAGCAACAGAAGCATCACCTGGAACTTGTTAGAAATGCTAGTTCTTAGGGGCCACCCCAGACCTACTGAATCAGAAGCTTTGGGGATGGGGGCCCAGCCATCTGGCTTAACAAGGTGATTCTGATGTGATTCTGATGCATTCCCAAGTTTCTGAAGCACTGGTAGGTGATCTAACGTTGTCTGCCTTACTACTGATTAGGTTCCAAACTCAATAAAGTTAGATATTACCTTGTAGAAGATTGAAAAATTGCAAATGATTTTTTGTTAGGTAGAGATGCAAATGATTTCTATCTTGTGGGCAAGACAACAGCAAAGGCTATGATGTTTCCATCTTTTCCTAGTGTTAGAGCAGGCAGATAGCTAGATATGAGCAGAGAAAGGGGGACACAGACCAAATGGCAGGAATTGGGCAGAAAGGAGGGGAACAGGCCAAATGCAGGAAACCGCACATCATGTAAGCAGCAGGGATCCTTGGGCAGAGAAAGAAAAGCAGGAACCTTGGGGATGATAAGGGATCATGCCTTTTGGGATGACAAGTGGCCTGGAGAAGAACAAAGAAAGGTGAGAAAGGGCAGAAATTTCTAGTGTCCGAATGTAACCTTTTGTTCATTATGCTCTCATTTTAATAAAATTAGCCTTGCAGATCAGAAGTACCCATCGTGCACCGACACCATGACACTTACGATCCAGACTAAATAAGGACAAAAATCCCTCCTCCCTTTGGGAAGGTGGAGTTGGGATGATAATCAGGGAATACGACCCCAAACCCTTCCCTCCCCAATGAATATTCCGCCCATTCAGTTTTACACCCTATGTAACTAACTTGCCAAAGAAACTCAGGGCAGCTGCTCACCTAAGCCTGCCCGCTCTCCCCTGAGAGCGTACTATCCGTCCTTTAATAAATCCTCACTTTACCTTTTTTAACCTCTAAGTCTTGTGTCTGAATTCTTTCTGGGACGGGACAAGAACCTGGAACACCGGTTGCACCTATCGGCAACACTAGCAATCGTATTTCATTCTTTCTTTCATTGAGTCTCTATATAGCAGTTTCCTCTGTCTTTGAACTAGCTTTGTCACCCTGCTGGTTTCCTTACTAATGAGGTAAATACATTTTTGACCAATGTTCCCTAGTATTTGTTTGAGAATCGTGTCTCTAAATTTATGAATATTGTTTTCTGAAATAGTGCAACTCAAGTAGGAGGTACTTTGAATTATTACAGGGAATGCAATGCATTTGAGGCAATTAAAGGGGTCAAGTCAACATGTGGGACTGGATCTGTTTGGAACTTTTTTCCCAGGATATTATACCATAAATCCAACCTTATTTTAAACTTTTCAGTAACTTGTGAGTTATGTGAATATTATCCAGTTCTTCCCATGGTTTATCTCTGGATGGATTTTCACACTACTTAGTTCTTTCTCCCTGTCCCCACTTCCTACCCCTCTCCCCTGCCATCATGCCATCAGATAACAACTTTTGCTTTGTCTCCTTAGAGATCTATGCCAATCCTCATACCTACCAGTATAGGATATCAATAATAAAAACTTACTAGGGACTAGAGAGAAAAACTGAGTTGAATTTTTATGATAAAATTAAAAGTAAACCTCAGAGGTTTTTAATTATGCTGTGCTTGGAACTTCACATAAATACCCCAAGGATGCTTATTAATTTTTATCTGTCTTTGTGGGGAGCTTGGTGGAAAAAGAGTATCCTAAGAAGACTTTCTGTCTTTGTCAACTTTTGCAAAACCCTTGAGGGAAACACACACTATATTTAAGGCAGCTTTCTGGGCTAGGAAAACATACCTAAAAGCTCTGAGGAACTCTTCTGCTATGCTTTCAAGTGGAGGGGACTTTCTATTAAATTACAGAAATTTTCTGTTTGCTCAGACAAAATTGGTCATTGAGTGGGTTCAGTAGAGAGCTGTAGACATATTGAAAGGGTAGAGGATAAGTACTGTTATGGAAAATTCTAAAGGTGAGATTAGACTGAAAAAACATTAAGAGTCAGAGTGTCATCACTACAGATGTCTTTTAAAATGTATGCTCCCCAACACCCACTGTAACAACAACAAAAAAGTGATGGAACTCAATTACAGATAGGCGTATGTACAAAATCTCTTTGGATTCACCTATATTTATCTCATAACTTTTTCTCCTTGAGCCCTCTGCTCTGGTTCTATGGTTTCTACATCTATAGACTCGTTAAACACAGTGTCACCTGTATGCAGTTTTGTTTGTCCTGCATGGCGTTTAAAACAATGACGTTTGAGTATTGTTAAATCCCCATTTTCCTGCCTTATCTGACATGTGAATTGGTCATTCTCTCCTAGACTGTGGTGATCTTCTTTCCTATTGAGATCTTCCCAATTACACAATTACAGGTTTACAGTAAACTTTTCTAATAAATGTAAGAAAATTGTTCATTAGATAAACATAGAGACTATTTAAACTATTACAAAAGGAGAAAGAGAGAAAATGTGGCAAAGATCTTATAAAAATTGTAGATTTAGAATAGGCTAAGAGGTCATTGAGTCTTCTGCAAACTTGAACCTTCCCAGGAACGTGAGATTATTTTGTATTATAATCCCCAAATACATAACCCAAGGCTCTGCAGATTAACTTGATTTACTCTTGGCGATATTTGCCCTGGTGGTAATAACATAGGCAGTATGACTCTGTGCACAAAATCCTTTCATCTCTGGGAACCATCCTATAATGTAAACCAGAGTGGTTACTCCACTTCCCTCAGTCTCTGTGAGACTGTAACATGCTATGTAAACAAGGAAAAGACCCCCTCAGTGCTTAACTCTCAACAGTAATGAACTTCAAAGACATTTGTGGTATTCCATTCACAAGTATTCCTAATTTAGGGCAGATGCACATATGCAAAATGACTCAGTCAGCTGTAAGTGGTATTTCTGTTGTGAAGCTTTTGTGCTCAAGTACTGATCTTTTCCTTCCCCCCCTCTAATTTGATTAGAGAAGGCATCTTGGATGTAGGGAGAGTGAGTGGTTGGCGGCAGCCTTCAGGCTGGCAGGCTGGATGTGTGTGGCCTTGGGGAAAGTCTGCTTTGAATGAGAAAACTGACTGGATTTCCATCATCAGAAAGAAAGAATGCTCAAGGGAAACCATCCGCACATAAATTCCTTTGCCTGGAAATCAGGAAGGGGAAGATTTTTTTTCAGAGATGCCCTGTAGAAAGTCTTTTGTCTCTTAAAAAATAGTCTCTGCATCTCTGTGCAGACAGAGTGCAATGCTCCCCACAACACCTCCAAGTTACAGAGTACAGTATTTTCTTTCTTTATCTAAATCCATTTCTTCTTTATCAGTAGCCTGCGAGATGGGGGAGAGATGGGAAAGCCAAAACATCTGGGATTGAGAAGCTCATCTTATCCTTGACTTTGATTTTAATGAAAATTTTTCTTATTCTTGCTTTATTTAATCAAAATTCTATCGATTAATTCTTAGAAGTAGTGCTTTCATTTTTTTTTTTTTTTCTGTCACACTGCTTCCATCTTAGTTCAGGTGCTGTCTTCTTAGGCCTAGAAAACCAGGTAACTGCCTCCTGGTCTCCAATCTTTTTTCACTGTGTAGGGGAGGAAAAATAAGTTTCCCTCTACCCTTCTTGGATCTTGGCTGAGACTCCCTGTAATAAAAGACAGATTAACAGGAGAAAAACAGGCAGAAGTTTAATAACATATATACCTCCCATATATGTGGAAATATCCAGGAAAACAGAAATTCCCAGAAGTGGCCCAAGCCGTCAAGTTAAAAACCATCTCAAGCTAAAGACAAAATAAGATGTTTGGATTTGGGGAGGGGAGCCAACTATGGGAGGTTATCAGACAAAGCACAGTAAACAAGGGTGTGGTTGTTAATGCATATTTGAGACATACCCTTCTCTATTGATAAGAGTTTCTGGAGATTTTAAGTCATCCTCCTCTTCCTTGTACAGAGAGGGAGACACCCTTAAAATTGGAGATTTGCCTTATGAATGTAAATATCTCTTACAGATAGGTAACTTCTACTCCATTTTCAGAACTTTTCTTGTGTCTGCTATTTCTTAAAAATAAGAAGCCTAAAATAATTTTTAAGGGGATAAAAAAAATTGGGGTGACAAATTCTGCTCCTTTTCAGTTACAACTGTGATTATAAGTTCCTAGAGAAGAGGAAAATATTTTCTAAAATTTCTTTTGGTATTGCAGTGATCAGAACATAATTGATAGTTAAAAACGCATAATGATTAGTTGAAACAGCATGTGTTTACTATCAAATGAATAGTCTGATATCTGAATAAAGAAATATGTTACTAATTCTATCAGTCAAAAACCAAAGAGTGAAAACAAAGAACTCTTGTTTTCAGAGTCTAGGAGTAGTCCTGAAAGACCTAATGATTTGGGTCATGTCAAGAGGATTTATTCAGTTGTACCTTTTGGAATGATGCCAGTAGTTTTGTTGGTTATTTCCACTGAGAGACAGAACTTGAAATGGTCCAAACACAGTTGAGTAAATCAAGCTCAAGCTCATTCGGATGGTTGATGGAATTCATTTCCTTGTAGCTGTATGACTGAGGACCCCAGCTTTTTGCTGATTGTTAGCTGGAGTTTGCCCTCAGGTCCTGGAAGTAGCTTTTGGTTTCTTATCAAAAGGACTTACCCAACATGCTTCCTTGTTTCAGGCCAACTATAGAGTCCCTTTCTCCAGTCTTAAGACTGAGTGTTAAATAATGTAACATAATCAATGAAGTGACATCCCATCCCCTTTGCTATATTCTATAGGCTAGAGGTTCTGTCCACACTGAAAGGACAGGATTACATAGTGTGTAGCACTGGGGAGAAGAGATCATGGGGACCATCTTAGAATTCTGCTTCTACAACATGTATATGATTTTAAAGTGATATATTTCCATGATGTTTGTTGCATATGATTATGTAATGTTTATTACACATTACTATCCCATATGTTTATTATACATAGTTCCCTTCCCCTACCATTTACTACTATCTGCAAACAATCATTTCGGCATATAATTAATTAATTCTTCTGCTGTTTACCTCCATGTGTTCAAATAGTATAGGGGTATATGGCATATACACAGATAGTTTACCTATTTTTTTTTCTGGATTTTCAAATTTTATTTATTAATTATTGGCTTCCCACTTGGAGGATGAGGATCTTGTTGTCTTTCACCACCCTGCCTTTCTCCATCATGTATTCACGCTCTTCCTCTATTCTGCCTAGCTTTCCAGTATAGTTAGAACAAGTTTAAGTCAATATTCAGAATTAACATCATTATTCATAATTCTCTTTCATCTATACTTTTTTGTTTCATTGGAGTTGATAAACACCTTATTTTTGTGTTTTTCTAAGGTCTAATTTTTAAAATGTACTTAACAGTAACTAATTTTTCTCCCACTGTAGGGAAGCAAAATTTGCCACCCAGAATGTCTCTTTGCTATGTGGATTATTTTGAGCTAAAAACAGTTAAGGCCCAAAAGACTCAGCAAGAAACTTTGATCTTCCCCCTAACTGCCTAAAGAATGTAGATAGAGGCTCTGCTCCTGGAATAGAGCTGTCACCAGAGATATCTGCAAGGCATATGGGCTAGGTGTGGTGGGGGAACTCAGCAGGTCCTAGAGATCAGAGTCCAGTCTGTGTCCTGTTGACTCTGCATGGCCCAGCAAACATCTACTTACCAAACATTTGCTTTTTCATTTTTATGAGAATTGCCTTCCTCCCCATTGAAGTCCCAAACCACTACCCCCAAGCATCCTCTTTTTTCTTTAGCTGAAGATGGTATTTAAGGTGAGGGTTTCAGCTCTTTTGGCAAGGGACTCAGTTTTTTGGGGTCTCTCCCATATATACATGTTATTAAGCTTTGTTTGATTTTTCTCCTGTTAATCTGTCTCATGTCAATTTAATTCTTAGACCAGCCAGGAGAACCTAGAAAGGTAGAGGAAAATTTCTTTCCCCCAACACCACCATGCTCCCAGTTCTGTAAATCTTTGAATGCATTCAAGCCCATCAAGGATTCTATTAATTTGCTTCCTTGGAGACCTGTCTCTCAGAACTCTGCGGTCTCCACTAACTTTTACAGGTTTTTTCTTAGGCCTGCTGCATCTCTGATCCTGAGAACTTACTTCACCATCATTCTTTCACCTGTCTCTTTTGTTGCCTCCAGCTTCCTGGATCTCATAACATTTCTCTACTTGATTTACTTTCTTGTATGTATACAGCATATCTTCTATTAAATTCCTTAAAAAGACTGCATAGGTGATACTTTTTTTGAGAGCTTGCCTATCTTACAATTTCTCTATTCTACCTCATAACAGATTGACAATTGCTTGGGTAGAGAACCCTAGGTTGTAAATTATTTTCCCTCAGAATTTGGAAAGCATTGCTTCATTGTCTTCTAGCTTCCAGAAGTTCTAGTTGCTATTAAGATGTCTCCTTCTGTTTGGGTTTTTGACAAGTTAGAACCCGATTCTGGAAGTTGTAGGAACTTTTACATAATTTTTTACATTAAATATATGAATATTTAGTGTTCTTAAAATGTTTATTTTTCACTTTTATGAAAATTCCTATTAATATGCCTTTATGCATGTCTGTTTTTGCCCATTGTGCTGGTTATTCATTAGGGCTCTTTGAAACTGAAAGTTTCTGTACTTCTGTTCTGGAAAGTTTTTTAAATTGCTTCATTAATGATTTCAACCTTCTTTTTTCTCTTTTTTGAAACATCTGTTATTTGTATATTAGAACTTTCCAACTGGTCCTTTAATTTTCTAATGTCTTCTTCCTGAATTTTATCTCTTTTTATCTTTTGGTTTGCTTTCTGGTAGATTTCCTCAATTTTTTCTCTCTAGGTTTGTATTTAATTTTTTCTTCTTGCTATCACATGTTGAATCTCTTTAAGACCTGTTTTATTTTCTGAATTGTTAGTAGAATGGCATTATGAGTTATTATAGCAAATAAGACCTAGCCATGTCAATTAAACATTATTTTAAATAGTTAAGAGTAATATGGTGCTAAGAATATAAGACAGTGCAAGATCTTAGTCAAATGCACAGGTCTTGTTAGGTAGGAAATACATTTATGTATCTTAGGACCCATTAAGTACAAAGGTTTTTTAATCATTAAATAAAAAATACATCTACGTATCATTGGAATCCTATCTTGTACAAAGATCTTCATTATTAGAAAATATGTTTATGTATCTTATTTCAGAGGTCTTTTAATTTAGAAGAAAAATTAGCATACATAATCAAATAAATGAAAGATCGATCAGTCAAGTAATCATAGTGGATGTATATTGTAGTCTCAATCTAGTAGTGAGAAGAACTTGAATATAGTGTTCTACATCAGCTGGGACACTATTTTCTTTTTAAGTTTTGTAGGCCATATGTGACATTGTGATTTGTAATAAGAAATAAATCTTTGGTCTTCGTCCCTGTTTCTGGCAGAGTTCTTCTAAAACCATTGGAATTTCTTAAGTGATGAGAGTAATAAAAGGTGTCTTTCATTATGTTAATTAGGTGACTTTTGGAATATCTGTCAGTCACCTAAGGATGAGGGACTGGTCACCAGAGGAACCAACCAATTGATTAGAGGGTTAGAATTTTCAGCCTTGTTTCCCTGACTCTGGAGAAGGGAGAGGGGCTGAAAATTGCAATTCAATCACCAGGGATTTACTCAATCATGTCTATGTAATGAAGCCTCCATAAAAACCCAAAAAGACAGGGTTCAGGGAACTTCAGGGTTGGTGAACTTGGTGAGATGCTGGGGGAGTGGCACATCTGGAGGGAGCAGGGAAGCTCTGTGCCCCTTCTCCATGCCTTATCCTATGCATCTCTTCTACCGGGCTGTTAACTGAGTTATATCCTTTTATAATAAACTGGAAATCTAGTAATTACTAGTAAGTAAAATGTTTTCCTGTGTTCTGTGAGCTGCTCTATCAGATTAATTGAACCTAAGGAGGGGGTCGTGGGAACCTCTGATTTATAATGAGTCGGTCAGAAGTATAGATAACAACCTAGAGTTACTTGTGACTAGATATCTGAAGTGGGGTGGAGGGGCAGTCTTGTAGGACTGAGCTCTTAACCTGTGGAATCTGATGCTATGTCCAGGCTGTGTCAGAACTGAGTTGAAATTTGCCACCCCAAAATATGTCTTTGGCAAATTAATTATTTTAACCTGGTTTGTTTTTAAGAAACAGCTGGCATGGGAAAAACTCTGAAAACCAAGTAAGAGTTACCCTCTTGTAAGAAACATTTACATTTGTAAGGGTGTCTCCCTCACTGTACCAGGAAGAAGAGGATGACCAAATCTCTAGAAAATTATGAATGGAAAAGGCAAAGACTTAAATATGCATAACAACCTTATCTATGTTTACTGTGCTTTTCCTGGTAACCTCCTATAACTGACTCCCCACCCTCAACATCCTCTTTTGTCTTTACCTGAGGATGGTATTTAAGATGAGGGCTTCGGCTGTTTTGGCAAGTTACTCAGTTTTTCTGGATCTCTCTCATGTATGCTTATTATTAAACTTCTGTTTGATTTACTTCTGTTACTCTGTCTCATACCAGTTTAATTCTTAGATCAACCAGAAGAACCTAGAATGGTAGAGGAAAATTTCTTCCTCCCTGACAGTACCCAACTGGTGTCTGGAGAATTACTTGGGGCTGTGCGTGAACTTGCACACACTGGAAATTGAGTCTCAGAACCATCCTACCATGACACAGGGACTATAAAAAGGATTTGGTATTATGTTGCTCTTGATGTCTGGGATGCCAGCATCTCTAGTTTTAAGTAACCAGATGGTATTTTCCTTTGTAGTGGACATAAGTATTTTAACTGCACAATATAGAATTATAGAAGTAAAGAATAGTTTAAGAAAATAAAACTACTCTGTTGCTATATTAAGAAGGAATTCATGCATATTTGGTACCTTATGTATTTATAAAGTTACTTGAGTGACAATCTGCATTTACAATAAAATGCACAATTGATTATTTAGACATGATTTTAAGTAAAATATGACAACATTTATGTACATTATTTTACATATTGTACAATTTATGTACATACTGCATATTTAAGAGAACTTTGGTTACACTCAATTTATAGGTGTAATACTGTGGAAGTTTTAAAATATATTTATAAATTTTTGACATTCTTCTTCTTGAGAAGTGGGGTCTGTGTCTTCTCCTGAATCCAGGCTGACTAGGCAACCAACAGAAAAGAATTGATGCTTTATGATTTCTAAGGCTAGAGTAGAAAAAGTCATGCAGTTTTGTCCTGGTTCTCTCATTAGCCTTTGGAGCCATGACCCACCATGTGAGAAGCTAGTGGCTGCCATGTTGTGAGGAAGCCCAGGCTACCACATGGAGATGCCATGGGTAGGTGTTCAGGACCATAGTTTCAGCTGAGGTTCCAGCTCACATCTGGTATCAGTAGTCAGATATGTGGGTGAAAATGCCTCCAGATGGTTTCTTCTCCCAGCGCATGTCACCCCCAACCCCAGCCCTAGCTTTTGAACCTTTCCAGCTGAGACCCTCAGACACTGTACAACAGGGAAAAGTCATCCCCACTTTACCTGTCATAACTCTTGATCCACAGACTCCATGAGCATAATTATTTTAAGCAATAAGCTTTGGAGTCATTTGCTATATAGTAATAGATAACTAGAACAGATACATTATCTCTATAGGAATTATTTAAGTTCATGGAAAGGTTTTGTCTGTTAGATCAGATAATTGAAAAAACTAAGATGTAACTCAATGTAGTCTGAAAAGTTTAGGATGTTTTAATTAATTACAAGTTATAAATAGAAATAAATATTATTTAAAGACATAAACATTATTTAAAAACCCTTAAAACTGAATGTTATAATTTGCTTGGTGTAAACATTGAATAATAATATTAGCAAACTGACCTTAAAAGCTTAAGAAAAAATTAGTTTTGAAAATATAATTAATAAATTAAAATTAAATATTGAAATCAAAGTGAATAAATTTCTGCTTTGTCTTTTCTATATCCAAAACTGCTGTCAAGGACATCAGTAAACATCAACATCAATTTTTATAGCCTCAAGTTTGTATTTCTTGTACCCAGAATCTTCTTACCTCTTTGAGAATATAAATATTAGCTATTTCCTCCCCAGGAGTGTTATTCTCCCTGCATGTTTTCTTATTTCTTCCAAGTTAATGTGTTTGTCTGTCTGGCCTCTGATTTTTACTATTGAAGGTTTTCTTCATTTGTCTGGTGACCTAAACTGATTGCTTACATTTAAGAAGTGGGCTTCAAGAAGTTAATTGGAAAAGAAAAATGAAGTAATTTGGAGTTCTTTGTCTGGGCTGGGCTTGTCAACCATGAGTTTTACTGAGGGTGATCTGGCTGGGCTTTTTTTTTTTCTTCTTCTTCTTTGAACTTCCACTGTTAATATCTTTAGGTCTCTTCCCTTGGGGAGTTTATATTCCTTAGAAAATAAAATTTCAATTTTCTGTTTAGGGAATGCAAGCATTTTAGGAAGCACAGGAAAATGGCTGGAGGTCTCACAGTTGGTAAACCTCCTTTTAATCTCCTTGTTTTCAGTAAAGTACAGTGGACAAGGAAATACCTTGGCCAGAGACATTCTGCTTGGCCCTCTCCAGTGTTATTAATTTAACGCCAAGTGTAAGGCTTTCATGTGTCTCTGATGACCTCTACCCAGTGGTAGTCACTCAGCAGGGTCTTTGGCCTTGAAAGAATCACTCCCTGTGGTGATTTCTTCATAATCATTTATGACAAAATGACAAAAATGTCTCTTGTATATTATGAGTCCTAAATTCAAGAACATTCTACATTGTATTTTCTGGATGTTAAGTAGAGAAGATTGATTCAAACACAGGTAAATAACTCAAATTGGCAAACAGTCTACATATCTTGAAGAAACACTGCATGTTACTAACTAAAGTACCTATTGATTAGAAGCAAATACATCCCTTGTTGCTAGAATTTGAAACATGTTCAATTTGTACCATTAAAGGGGAGAGATTCTTACTGATTTCTGAATTTTCAACCACTAACACGCTATTTTGTGTCATTGATATATGAATGGCTTCAAATGCCTGAACCACCAGCAGAACAAGCACTATTTTTCTCTCTCTTTATTTCTTGTGCCAAGCTCTAAAGTCATATAAAATATCTTCCCAGAGAGGACATTGATGGTGCTTTTATCATAATTATGATTATTATCATCTGGTCTCTTTTGGGACCTTCCATTTTCTTGCTTATGAAAGGAATAGCTTTGAGTCACATGGCCTTTTAAAAGAGCAGAAATTGAAAAATAAGTTGAAATTACCATCTGAACTGACCTTTGACTTAAAGATAGCTATAGACTTTTCAGAGATTGTCAATCACAGTGCGAGACAGTATATTTTTTCCTTAAATTTTTTTTCTTTAGAAAGTCATTTCATAAAAAATGAGAAGTAATTAATAGGTCCTATGAAAAGATGAAAGGCCAAGTTCTGATTGCAGCTGTGCGTTCATTGTGTTTGTTAAAGTTGAGGGAAGGCATTTGTAAAGCTTGTAGCACTTGTAAAAAGTAATTGCAAAGCTGGTCTGTAAATCAGCCTGTGTATCCAGTTCACTTAATCCCTGTGATAGAGATGGTCATTACTGCCAATGTAAGCGTTCCAAAATAAAGGTCCAGCTCACTACCTGGTATAGTTTAAATATTAAATACTCTGTCAAAGTTTGAAACTTCTAATGGGACTAAGGTCAATCAAGAGTGTTTTACATGTGGACAATGTAAAATCTCCTTTGGCAGATGTATCATCTAGTCTATGAGTGAATCTTGTGAGATTCGCATTATTGACTGATGGATAATACTGATTTGAAACAAATGGTTAGCTCTCATTTACAAATGAACGTTGACGGGAATTCAGAAACTGTTTAGAAGGTCTAATGAAATGTTTGAAAACAAATCACTACTGGCAAAGCATAAACTTTTCAATTTGTCAGTCCCTCAAAAGGTAGCTCATGGATTTATTCCAAAATTTTATACTATTGTATAGTGTACAAAATACAATATTTTATACAATATTTATCTTTTTATTATGAAGCACTTCAAGTGTTCAGAACCATACAGAAAAGAATATAATAGACACTCATAAGTTTACCATCCAGTGTATTTCCCATAATTTCTTCAGATCATTTTGGTTTTAAATAAATAAGATTGAGAAAACTTAGCTGAAGCCCCCATATTTTTATTTATCCTGAAAGTTATGGAAATCATTTCCATGCAAGTTTAAAAAAATTTTTACCATATTTAAAGTATTGTTTGAGGTTTTAGTATATTGTTTTGAGTACTTAAAATGTATATAAATGGTACTACATGATACTTGTCTTATGAAATTTGTTTTTTAAATTCACCTTTATGTTTTTAAAGATTTATTCACATTTATAGATAGACTGATAGGTAGATCTAGTTTTTCTATTTTCTATTCTCCTGCTGCTGAATGAGATTTTGTTGCAAAAATAAACCAAGGTTTATTGATCTATGCTCTTACTAACAGACAACTAAGTTTTGTCTAATATTTTGCTGTTATAAGCAATGCTGCAGTTATTATATTTGTTCACATCTCCTTGATAATATGAGCAATATGGCAGTGATTCTCAACAGAAGATGATTTTGCCCCTTGAGGACATTTGTCACTTTTGATTGTCACATTTGAGCAGGGCATGCTACTGTTATCAGATGGGTAGAGGCCAGGGATACTTCTAAATTTATCTTACAAGGCATGAAGTGACAAAAAATTATCTGCTCTCAAATGTCAGTAGTGCCAAGTTTGAGGAACTCTGCTTTAGGATATATAAATAGAAGAACTAAACAGAGATATGCCATGATTATTAACTATGGATTCAATAGCTTCTTTGGGCTACAGTTTATACCAAATTAACCTATAAATTCAGTCTCATTCTAGTCAATATTCCCATACGGTTTTCACAGAATTGCCCATAAGTATATTTTTAAGTCTTCCCAGGACTATAAAACACATTGCCAATGGTTCAGATTTAAAAATATGGAACATACAAGGGGAATCCAATGATTATCTTCCAATAGCACGTTTTTCAATGAAGAATTTTCCTTAGGCTAGATTTGGGTGGCCAAAAGCATGCCAGTTGATGGCATGCTTTCTTTTTCTTTAAGTACTTACCTGGACTTGGGCATAACACTTGTAACCTTTCCAGCTCCTATAGGCTACAATGTCTATAATTATCTTTCTAACACTTCAGCATAGACTGGTGATAGGACTTATATGCTAGGTAACTCCAGTTCTAGGGGAAATCATGAGAAGCCAGATTCTGTTTAGCATTATCTCAGAAAGAAGCACACTTCAAATTAATTTCTCAACTTTTCTAATCATCCCTATCTTCACTAACTCTTGGAATTTTATTATTATACTTAATGTCAGAAATGGGTTTTTATTGTCAAATTAGCATGATGAATACCAAAATGGGCTCTCTTTGGTGAAATAAAAATAATTCAAGTTTAAATAACCCAGGTTTTCATTTTGGTTTTGAAGAACCATCTCTCTCTCTTCATATGTGCCGTTCAATATTCCTGTTGTTAATTATAAAGGGCTTGGGCTTTGATTGCCTCTACTAGGGAGTTATAAACTTCCTTGCGGAATCTTTGAGGCCTGCTACACACTGCAAGTTTCTGCTGTTTACCATTTCCCTAAGGCCCTAATAAAGTTGGAACTAGATCTTAATTATTGTTGTGACCTTGTTGACTAACAATGGTACCATAATATATTTGGCCTGGAGTGGTCAATTCTGACAGCTTCATTATAGGCTTGGGAGCTGTGGCCAGTTGTTACGGTAGTTAATTCTTTCTTCTTCTCTTTAAGTTAAATGATTATATGAATAAATGGAGTGCTGAGTGCTGCAGTGCTCTTCCATGATAATGTGCTCTGATTTCTCTAGGTTTATATAATACAGTAATTGTCTATTTAATTACTCATTCATTTGACTAACTGCTGAGCACCAGTCTGGTTTAGGATCTTACCTTGCCTGCATGTATGAGGTTGTCTTAGCCTGGGACTCTCTTCCACAGAACTTTTTTTACCAGTTGTCTTCTATTATAACTCCTGAGTTAGGTTCCCTCCTAAGGGCTCTGGTATACTCTGTGGTCCTCTAGAAATAGTATTTGCTGCACTGGAATGTTACTGCTTATCAGCAATCTGGATTCAGATTGCCTGGCTCCAAATCCTAGCTCCATTCCTTACTAGTTTTATGACCTAAGGCAAGTTACATATTTTCCTTGAGTTTTTACTTCTTTATCTATTAAATGGAGACAATAACATAGTTATCTAAAAGAGTTGCTGTTATATTTATTCATTCAGCAATAAGCTGTTGAGTAACTACTACACATCAGTCAACTATTCCTAGTGCTGGGGATAAGGCAGTGAGCAGAACAAAATCCCTGCCCTGCTTACATTTTAGTGGGAGATAAACCATAAATATATGAAGATATAACACGATGTGGGGCTCTAGGGTATTTGAGAGTACTATATTAGATAGGAGGAGACATCGAAGAGAAACCAAATGAAAATGGAGAACAATGAGAGAAAAGCAAGTTTTTTGGAAGCTGGGGTTGGGTGGAGTGTGATGTAAAGATCAGTCTTGATCATGAGATTCCCATTATTCATTCAAGTGAAGAAACTGAGCATCTAGGTCTGCTGTGGGCTGAATTGTATCCTCCCAAATTTGTATGGTGAAGTCCTAACCCTGGTACCTCAGAGTGTGGCTGTATCTGGAGATAGGGTCTTAAAAAGGCAATTAAGGTAAATATGGGTGGGTCCTAATCCAATACAATTGATTTATTATTAGAAGAGAAAATTAGGACACAGACATGCACAGAGAGAAGGCCATGTAAAGCAGAGGGACCCAAGAAGAGAAACCTTAAAAGAAACCAACCCTGCCAACATTTTGCTCTCTAACTTCTAGCCTCCAGAACTGTGAGAAAATAAACTTTTGTTGTTTAAATCACGCAGTCTGTGCTATTTTGTTATGATAGCCCTAGCAAACTAACACAAATTGAATAACTGCGTAGGCAGCCTACTGCTTAGGGGACACAAATGAAGCTGGAATGATTGGTATGTGGAAGGTGTTTAAAAACCAAAGGCAAAGAAATCACCTAGGAAAGTAGGAAGTAAGTGGTATGAAAGCTGAGACCTGATACCTTCTGTCACTAAGATGGCAGGGCAGTGAAGAGGAGCCAGGAAAGGAGTTGGAGGAGGAGCAACCTGTAAGGTAAGAGGAAAGCAGGAGAGTGTCACTCAAGAAGGCAAGTAAAGAAAGTATTTCAACAAAAGGGAGCAGGCAACTTTGTCAGATCCACCTGAGAGGTTGAACAAGATGAGGACGGAGAAGGGTTCGGTTGGATTTGGCAACATAATAGTTGGTGACCTTAAGCACAGTAATTTCAATGGATGGTGGGAACAAAAGTCTGAATAATGTCATTTCAAAAGAGAAGGGGAGGTGAAGATGTGGAAACAGTGAGTAAAGACAACTCATTCAAGGATTAAATGAGATAATACATGTAAAGTGCTTAGAATGATTCCTGGTACATAATACGCTTTTTAAAAAATTGAAGTATAGCTGATTTACAGTGTTGTATGGTATGCTTTTAATCAGCATCAGCTGCTGTTTTTAATATTCTCATTACTATTATCATTTACTATTGGCTGCAAGCCCCACAATGGCAGGGACTGTGACTAATTTGTACAGGAGTTTGTTTTCAGTATCTAAGGTAACACGTTGACTTCTCCTTCATTCATATAGAAAAAGAGATCGAAGATACAGTCTGTGTCATCAGCATCATGGCAGCATGAGATACTCCCTTTGTCTCTCCCCTTCAATCTACAACTAGTAAAACATCCATAACTCAACAAAGGTTCCTATGCCCAACACACCAGGATGCTAGAGAGATCTATACATCTAAAGATGGGTGAACTGGAACTTACAGAGAGGCAGGACCCCAGGGGAGCAGTGGAGGTGATACCCACGATCCCAGCTCCTTGGCTTTGGCAGCTGAGTCTGCAGCCCCAAAGGACCTGGTATTAGCAGGGGTGGTAGCACACGTGCCTTTGGCCTTCAGGCTGCAGAGGTTCCCGTGGCCACAGGGTATCAGGCAGCAGTGGCAGTGGAGTCAGTGACATGATTTCTTCAGCAATGGTGGCACTCTCAGCTCTGGCCCCCTCCCCCATGGTGGTGGCCCCTGCCAGCCTCAGATGTGGCAGAGGTGCCCAGAATCCTGTTTCCTCTCCACCCTCCCGACCACCACAGTGGCAGTGCCTGCAACCCAACTGATCCGAGATGTTGGCAAGGGTGCCCACTATTTCAGTGCCCCTGGTGGAAATGCTAGTGACAGTAGTGACATTGGCTTTTTACTTAGTACCTGTGCATGACTTCAATATATCTGCTGTACTTAAATTGCCACAGAAATTCGATTATGATCCAATTCTTGAAAGTATTAATTCAGTTAAATAAAACGAGACAAAAAATCTTTAACTGTTTCAGTGAAGCCCGTGATATTTCATGCCACAAGTGCTGAAGTACAACATCAGTTGGGAAGGGTCTGGGTTACTTTGTTTACAGTGATGTGGGTTCTAGGCAGTGGCAGCTTGTGCAAGTGGCCTTAAAATCTAAGGCTTTAGTCCAGAGCTCTGTGTCCTCATTAGGGGTGGGAGGTGGGTACAACAGCTGGGTCTAGGGAGAGAGGAACATAGGATGCAACGTGTCTCAGGCAGTCACCAAAGGACTAATCTAAAAGGACAGTTATGTTCAGAGACTTTTCAGTGCACTGTAGAATGGTTAAAGAAACTGTCCCCATCCAAGCTGGTTAGCATGGAAAGGCTAATCCACAACGCCCTAAGGAAGAGTGCTTTGCTCAGAAATGTGGCATTCAGTTTCTGCAACTCTGCATGGAAATTCCTTTTAAAGCTGTGCATTTCACCAAGTGCAGTAATTGCCTTGGGGTGTAATGAATTACAGAAATGGAGTGTAATGAATTACAAAAGATGGGAGTAATCATAAAGAACATAAAGGAGAGAGAAATACATAGAAACCTCATTGTTTCCAATGATCATCAAAAATAGGTCAGAAAGCAAGGTCTGCTTTGATGTTTGATGTTTTTATTTGCAAGGAATTCTGCAGTAATTAAGTGTAACCTCAGCAAATGGAAACTAGACTCAATAAAAGAACCAGAGAACTTGCTATAGGAAGAGTGTGGGATGAGTCATTTTTATGAAATATTTGAATAGAATCTCAATTTTTATGTTTTCCATAAACTTTTGCTTAGCTTTACTTTTCTCTCAGTTTGATTAATACACTGAACTGGATGTAGACAGGTAGGAATGATTTTACATGGAAATAATGCTCATATCTTCTTTGCAAAATTAAAAGCATAGTTTTCATGCATGGTGGCAACCTGGAGAGGGTGGTGGTTAGAATTACATGTCATATAGGTCTGGTTTTAATATAGGCATACCTCATTTTATTATGCTTCATGGAAATTGAGCTTTTTTTTTTTTTTTTAAACAAACTGAAGGTTTGTGGCAACTGTGTCAAGCAAGTCTCTCAGTGCCATTTTCTCCAACAGCATTTCTTCACTGCATGTCTCTGTTTCACATTTTGGTAATTCTCACAATATTTCAAACTTTTTCATTATCACATTTTCTATGGTGATCTGTGATCAGTGATCTTTGATATTAATATTTCAGACGAGATCGGGCACGTTCAGGGTGGTATGGCCGTAGACAATATTAATATTTCAGTTATTTTTTGTTTTGTATTTTGTAATTAAGGTATATGCATTATTTTATTTTTTTATTGAAGTACCGTCAGTTACAGTGTGTCAATTTCTGGTGTACAGCACAATGTCCCAGTCGTATGCATTATTTTTTAAAACATAATGTAATTATTGTACACTTAATAGACTACAGTATAGTATAAAATATAATTTTCATGGGCACTGGGAAACTGAAAAATTAGTGTGACTCGCTTTATGTGATGCTCACTTTATTGAGGTGGTCTGGAACTGGACCTGCAGTATCTCCGAGGCCTGTATTGTTTCTACTGTTTGCTAGATGTGTGATTTTGGCATTAAGCCTCTGGTTTCCTACCTGTAAAATGGAAGAGATTTACAGTGTCTTATACTGTTGTCTTGAGGATATAAGGAAGTGATATCTGCCAAGCTCCTGATACATTTGGGGTGTTTGGTGAATGGGAAGGGGGACTGCTATTATTATCTCCTGAAATAGTTGTAAAATGCACAGAGGAACCTGTGTGTGTGTTAAATGGGGGAATTGCTTCCTGCTGCTGGAGAGATGAATTTCTGCTCTGGATGAAGTTAGGTGTGTAGCCAGAAGTACTTGGTGAGCACTTACAGGAAGCTGAAGCTCCCATTCTACTCTCTTACCTATGGCCTTCAGCTTTCCTTACCAACAAGAGCTCTAGCTTTCATCATTTCTATGGTTTTAAGATTTTGACAAATAAAAATCCTAGAACTGAGTGGAATTCATATGAAGGAAAAAATCATTTCCCTCTACTCGTCTTAGGTTCGTTGACTGGGATCTTGCAAAATAGGCTGAAGAAAGACAGATTAACAAGAGAAGACAAACAGGATTTTATTAACATGTGTATGATGCAACACACGGGAGTACCCAGTGACGAGTAACTCAGAGGGGTGGTTGGAACTTGGGCTTGAATAGCACCTTAATGAAGAACAATACCTTTGTAGAGAAGTGATAAGATAAGGGAAAAAGACTTTGAGCTTCTACAGGTGGCAAATGATGGGAAGGCAAATTCATGGGGCAACTAATGGAAAATAAGGGCTGGTTAGTAAGGTTGGCTTGTGAAGACTTCTGGTGCCATCTTGTCACTGGTGATAAGGTTGTTATCCCCTTCCTGGTATGGGAAGGGGCTGGGGCATCTTCACAAGAGGAATGAAAGTTCTGTTTCCTCAGATAGATAGAGGGAAGGCAGGGAGCTTGGCCTGTGTCTGCGTTTTCTCAATTGCCTCAATCTCTTTAAATCTCAATTCAATTTAAAGTCCTCCGATGCCAGAGTGGCATACTTGGAGGTGGCATGTTTTGTATCCCTTCACTTCACAAGTATAAACTCATCTGCAGTTCAGATGCCATAAAGGTAGTTACAATTCTGGATTGAAGTCTTTCTGTAATGCTAGTGAGACTCATTTGTCCCTTTGGGCAATGTTATTTACCAGCCGGCTCCCTTTGTCAGCAGTGTGTGTGCAAATTATCCTCTACTTAAAGACATTCATGAAGAAAATGGCAATATAGCCAGTTCTGAAAGGCATGGCTAGACTTATGGGGTAGCTCTCTCTCCTAAAATAGACTTAGAACAGGGATAGGGATACATTCACGATACACACACACATATACATATGCATATAACCTTTGAATATTCTTTTTTACGCTCTGCCTTTAGTAAAAGAAATATCCCTTTCTTAATTTACAGCCTAGAAAGAAAGCTTATCAAATTCTTATAGGTTTCACATCTGTAAGAAGGAGATAAGCTCACTATAAGCCTTGATGTAGTGAAGTCTACACAGTTTTTGAAATGAGCTCTAAATTCACTGTGTGCTGTTTCTGCGCACATCATCTATTCAACGGCTATAAATGCATATCAATTCCCTTTACCTGCATTGAGACAATTTAATGCTTATTTTCAATATTTAGGGGGATGGCTTCACAGAGCCTTTCATTTCATTTTAGTTTATACAATTTGAGAGATTCACCAACACGCCATTGGGCCCACCTCTAAATCAACCTTCAAAACATTTACTCTTGAAAAACTGATATGACTTAGACAATTGCCTGAAGCAACTATATGCTTCCTCTAAACTCCAATGAATATATAGGGAAGGAAGGAAGGAAGGAAGGAAGGAAGGAAGCAACATAAGAGGGAGGGAGAGACGGGATGAGGGAAGAAAAGACAAAATTTCAAAGTTTCACATTTGCATTTTTATCCTAGGGGGAGGTCAAGGTCTTAAACGACAAAAACAATATTAATATTCCAGTTTTTAGGTACTTGAATGTAGACTCCTTTTATAGTGTGACTTCCTAATAAGATATCACTTAGATAATGATTACTCTGTACCATGAACACTATGAGATATGTGCCTTTGAGGACCCAATTTTATAGATAATGCAGTCATACAGAAAGTTAAGCATCTTGCCCAAGGTAACTTGAATATTCTTGTTGACTCTTATCCAGCCTTTTATCCCAATTTACTTGAGTAGTAAGCAAAGACTTAGTGCTGAAACCCAGTTACCCTTGTTGCTCTGCATATCATAACACTACTCATAGTACAACTGCCAGTTTTTTTAATGGGTCTCCTGGGTCCAAGGCCCTCGCACTGGGCTTGCATTTTGGTCTAGACTCCAGTTATGTGCACGCCTCTCTGCCTGGCCAGTTACCGGAACTTGTTAATAGACAGGACTGGTGTCTGATTTGTTTTGCTGTAAATAATCTGCTCTGCATTTGTGGATGAATCTCAAGTGTACCAACAGATTCTTTTCATGCACGCAAATATTATTCTATCCATTCTACAGGTTCAGGAAACTAAGACTTAGAGAAGTTTTGTGGTTGGCTCAAAGTTTCATAGACTTCTTAAAGCTCCTTTGGAGAAACACAGAAGAAAAATTTTCCTGTTCATAGGTCTAAAAATTATATTGGAAATGAACTATTATGAGCATGTTCAAAGAAGACTTTTATCTCAAGGGCCCTGAGGTCTCTGATCAAATACTTTTCAAGAATTAAATGTGAACACTGATGCTTATGCTCCGTTACCACTCAGCTAGCCTCTGGGTTCCAAGTGTTTGAATAGTATACTGTGACCCCTTCCTTGTACAGCATGTGCCTCCTGAGTAATGGTTTATCCAATTTGTTCACCCTTAAGATTTGTTTCAATATTGTTGAGAGATGGGAACTCAAGAGGTGGGAATTTTTGCTTTTGGTGATGGTAGAGCTTCACAGTGAAGGTGTTTCATTGTATTCTCCATATAAACATGTTTGTGTGAAAGAAGATTCCCTCAAAAACTGTCTCTTCATACTCTTCATAAAGAAGTGTTTATAAACAAGGCTTCTGCATCAGCTATCCTGGTCCTCTGGGACACTGCCAAGCCCTCCAGTGCAATAACGATTTAAAACCATGTGTCCTGAAGTCAACATGTTACTGTGGCTATTGTTACAGTTGGAAGCAAGATGAATTTATACAAAAAATTTTTGAAACATGAATATACGTAACTTCAAAGAGCTGGAGCTTGTGGTAACACCCTCATAATCACTGTTCCCTTATTTCCAGAAGCTATAGCATTTATAAAGGGAATACAGAATCACACAGAAAGAGTACTTTATTCACACATTACCATGTGGTGGGGCCTCTGTGCCCAGTACCTGGTCCTTAATAGGACAATAATGTTTGCTGATCCTGAAATTAAAACCTATAGGCATTAAAGTTGAAATTGATAAAATTTTAACAGCCATACTTTTGTGTCTCTATTCTCTATTCTCTATTTTATGTAATTACTCCACACCGGCACCCCCCACCCACACTGGATAAATTGAGGACATTTTTTGCTCCAAGTGGAATAATTATAGAGAAGATGTTCCAAATACCCTTACTTTCATATATTAGCATGTGTGGATAAAGCATCATTTTCACCATATGTTCCCATTTGCCCAGTGGATTGATGTGTGTTTCTTTTAAAATGGTTCATTTATTGGTTTTCAATGTGTACTTTGGTCTTTTTAGAGACACATACATAATCCTTCTGAACAGTCAAATGTCTGCCCAGACTGTGCAGCTCAGCATGGTTTAAGTGCTCCTGAGATGTTATTACCAAAAATAGTGAATAGATCACAATAATTCAAATGAAAGACTAAGAATTTGATAGAGGAGAATTAGTCAAAGAAGGGTAGAGAAGTGAAACAAGGAATTCTTCTTTTGTAGACTGGAATGCTTTTTAATCTTCACTTCCCTTTAGTAAAAGCTGCGTATTTTCATATTAGGACTAATGAGGCTAAGAAGCTCTCTCCAAAATACGTTACTATGTGATGTTGACCAGACAATTAATTATCACAGATTATACAGATATAGTATGTTCAGTAAATCTGACTAGAGCAATTGAGGAACTATATTCTTGTAGTGGAATAATATGGAGTGATGTAATAATAAAACGTAACTATTATTTGTTTGGGGATATCAGTTTTGATGTCATTATTGGTTTGAATATGGTCTCATTACCTCCAAGTGGCATAGTGAAGTCATATTAATTAAACACCCATTTGTACATTGTATAAGATGGGAGCTGACTTAGCAAGGTCAACATAAGTTACTTCCTGTTTTCAGTGTAGGGGAGAAAAAATAACTTTCCTTCACCCTTTGGAGTTCTTGGCTGAGACCCCTGTGATAAAAGACAGATTAACAAGAGAAAAACAGGCAGAAGTTTATTAGCATGTATACCTCGTGTACACCTGGGAGATACCCAGAGAAAAATAAGTAACTCCTGGAAGTAGCTTAGAACTCTGGCTTATATAACATTTTAACAAAAAATATTAAATTTCTGAAGAAATGATAGGACAAAGGTAAGCAATTTTAGGCTTCTAAGGACAGAGACAAAGGCTCTTTGTGTTGTATTGTGGCTAGTGTCTGTTAAGCCTCCATTTCTCTTTAGAGAAGATCAGTGAAATGGTGGTTGTCTCTAAGAACATAATGGTAGCTTTCAAGGGAGAAAAAAATCTTCATATCCTTTCATTTAATTAATTCATGTTTTAGTTAAACATTTTTTTAGTACAAGGCACTGTTTTAGGTTCTAAGATTATAAAGAAAATCAAGATTTTTTCCCCCAAAAGTGGGAAAAATAAACAAGAAGGCAAGTAGGCAAGAGTTAGCTCAGGAAGGGTATTGTATGCTAGAAATTTGAGGGTTTTTTTTTTTTTTTTTTTTTTTCCCTGTAATCCAGTAGTAGGTCAAACCTTGTAATCATACAATCACTTCCTTTTACTTTTACTTTCAACATACCAAAGTTAATAGGGAAATAATCCTTGACTAGGGTTAATCACTCTGGGGATCAGAGATCAAAACCTCAAGAATACTTACAGACAATAGACATCAACCATGTTTAAAGTTTTGTGCTAGGCCCTTGTGGGCAAGGGTTAGTTTCTTAACCTAATTGTATTTAAAATTTTCTACTGGTAGACTTTGAAGTGTTTCTTAGACACCTTAAAATTGACAATCTCAGGCTACTTCCTCCAAAGCTGCTAATGTTTCTTGTGGTTCCTCTTTCAACAAATCATTTTTCAATCTTCCAAGTCATAAATTTGGGAATTGTCCTAGGCTCTCATTTATCTCCTTTATCCAATTGGTCATCCAATGGAAAATCTGTCCATTCCTTCCCTTGAGTCTAGGCTGTACCATTGTCCACACTAATACTGTATTCTTTGGGATCGTTATCATATTCTGCCCAGTGTAAATTATTGAGGCAAACTTCTTACAGTTACCTGTACTTCCATACTCACAGGGCATTCACACTGGGCCTGAGGGAGCTTTCTAAAATACTTCTGAGGGATTATAGTAGAGGTCCTCACCCTCCTTGAGGAGGCAAATGCAGTCCAGATGAGATGCACAGATTTCACCATGATTAATGGGCAGTCACTCTTTTTCAGGCCACATGGCAACCAAAATGGGTGGGTCATACATCCTGGTTTGCCTGGAATAATCCTAATTTATGTCAGTTTTCCCTGAGTAATTATTAATAGTGCCTCCTTTTACTCTCTTATGTGTAGATGATAAATGATGTGGCCACTCCACTTGAGTACCACAGGCTTATTAAAAGAAGTTTGTGAGAACTTGTTGGTAAGAATAGCCTGCAGATGAATAAGCTAGAATTCCACTTTTCTAATCTAAGATTCTTGGATGTGTTTCATAAATTAGAATTATTCTTATTGTAGAAAGATAATACAGTGCATCTATTATGTATTATGTAATACTCCCAGCAGGCTCTAGGCTGTACTCCTTAATCAAGTGCATCACTATTTTGGTAAAAAAATGTATGCACGCAGAAATTTTCTTAAGTGAGAAACGTGAAGACTCTATAGTTCACACAGGATTTGATGCCAAGTAATTGTGAAAAACATATTTGGTTTTCAGAACTTTTTGAATTTTAGAATAATAATTAAGGGTTTGTAGGCCTGTACTTAGTTGTGTGAGCTTGAAAATGTTCTTTGTCCACTCTAATCTTTGATTTTCTTATCCGTAAATTAGGAACAAAAATTGTATTGCCTGATAGAGTTGTTGTGAAGATAAAATGAAATAATTACGTCGCTGAGCTTTGCAAAAGGCCTGGTACAAAATGCTCAGTAAATGATAGTTATTTTTATTAGCTGCATTTTGTTCCCACCTCATCCAAAGGTAGGAATCTCAAATTATATCAAGGCATGCAGAGCAAGTTAAGAAAATGTGATGACTGTGGGATCAAAAAACCACTTTTTTCCCCCATCTTTCTAACCTAAATTCTTTTCCTCCAGGACTGTTTCTATCTCTCCACTGTACTGTAAACAGAACTAAGCCTTCTCATTCACCACTGTATCTCCAGGGCCTACTACTCTTTCTGGCACCTCATCAGCACCTCATAATGATTCATTGAGTGAAGAAATGCCTATGAGATCCCTGCACAAATGTCACAGAGACATCCTGAGCATAGATATAGATGGAAAAGTCCAAAATGTAACTAGCCAACAGTGACTTTCATAGTAACACCCAGGAAACCCTAGCACACTCTTTCTTTCAGTTTTGATCACATGAAATGTTTGTATCCATTCATTTGACTACCCTGCTCTTCAGCAAGGTATTAATTACAATGCTCAGGGCCTGTGTGGGTCCCAAAGATCTCTCTCGGCCTCTAAAGCCGTCTCAGACAGCGGGATGAATGTGTTGGCAGAGCTGTGCTCCATGAGTACTTCTCAGCAGTTATTAGGAGCTAAAATTTAAGTGATTTTTTTAAAAAGTCTTATTTTCTTTAATTTACAAACAAATAATTTTCCTTAAATTTTCTTTCTGTCAACCCTGGAAAACATTTATTAAATAAGTTAGCAAACTATATTTTATTTTCACTGGACAATTTTTCCTACCAGTAACTTAAAATCATCACAATAAACTGAAAGCCATCACTCATGCACACTTCCTGTATTAATCAGTACAAGTCAAAGTGTAATAGCAGACTTTGAAATAATTTATGCCCTTTTATGATTTGAGCAAGTGGTTTTCAATGCTATTTTGGATCCTGCCCATGAGATGGGTGGATTTTGGATATAGTAACCTAGTAGGATTGAAAACTCCTTTAAGGAAGGTATGTCACAAGTCCTCAATAGTTTATCATTCTGAAAGTCAAAAAGTTCTGAAAATTGTGATTTTTTTCCTTTTCATTTGGTTGTGAAACTTGACTTGATCTGAACTTCTTTTGTAACAAAATATGAAGTAAATGTAAAGTTACTTGGGTCTTTATTTATCCTACTAATGTGAATATTTGTATATTATGTTGCAGAAATATTAACATGTTTGATCACAGACCTACTGGGGTGTTACTTAGCATAAGGTAAATGGGCAACACTACCTCTATAAAATTAGGAAACTTTTGCATTTTAAAACATATCAGTCTCCTCGGAAAAAATGTCGGATTGTGGCCCTGTAGTGCCATTAGGTTTATTTTGGGAAGTCTTATCAAATAAAGAATTACGTGCTGCAATTTCTTAACATGTATTTACAACATGGGCTGGGTCTGAACACGCATTTAGGCTAGAGGTAGCTACGCCATTCTAGGTGATTTTCTTGAAGTTTTCTGTGTACTGAAGGGATGTCGTATCTATGGCTGAGTCTTGAAATCTGTTCTATAAATATTTTTGAAGCTGCCCAAACAAGAAGGTAGGGTGTGGGCTCAAAGTTATGTCCAAAGTTCACTGCCTCTGGGCTGGAATAACTGAATTAATGTTTATAATTAACTAACCTGACTCTGCATCGTTATGTTTTCCTCTATTTCCCATGCCCTTTTGAAGTAACCAACCCATCCACTGCAAAGCTGTTTCTTACACCAGGCTTACCTCTGGGAAAAGGAAAAAAAGATTCAGAATATTCCAGATCCAAGCTATATCGCTCTTCCCATGACAATTCAGTTAAAGCATGGCTATTCAGAGAGGGGAAGAGACCTGACATAATGGAACATCTCCAGTGTGACATATGATTTATCTCATCTACTCCTAACAATAACCATCAAAATGAGGAATTATTATTGTTATTTCACATCTAGAGGAAATAGAGATTCATAAACAGGAAATACCTTGGCCCAGTTCCTAGATCTAGAAGCTACAGTACCCATACTTAAGCCCATGTCTCTGTAACTCCAGGGTTTATACAGCCTCCCTAGGGAAGAAGGAAAAACTAAAGCCAGAAGTAATTGATAATATGAAAACTCAAGATGCTTGTCATTGAAACTTAATTAGCCATTTCTGTCCTTTGCTAAGAATGGAAGTTTTTAAAAAACTGACAGAAAAATGCAGAACTTTGAGGACACCTAAAGCATTAACCAAACATGTGGCTAAGTGGACCTCTTTATCTTTATCTCAAGAATATTGGACCCTCCTTCTCTGCCTTTTAAAATGAAAACTTGGTGAGACAGAATGTGATGTGCCAAGTCAAGTGCATTTTGAAACAGTAAGAATGTGGAGAACGCATGCCTGGGTTTCCGTTAAGAGTTTATATTTTAAACTCATTTACTCATTGTTTCCTGGCACTTGTTAAGTCATCATCAGCTATAGCTGCCTTAGGAAGGCAGGATGGCCAGGAGAGAGAGACCAGTGAAAAGACAAGTTAAAAGAAAAGCATCATCTGTCATCTGTTTTATTTTTCTTGTCTTGCAGTTCATGTAGAAATGTGCCTCATTCCAAGAAAGAAACATTATAAAAATGTTCTACCTTAAGTAGCAACACAGGGAAATAGGTTTGTACATCACCTGCCCTCCTTTCCCTGTGCCACCCAACATGCACGCTCAGTACATCAGTTTCTCTTCAGTGAGTGATTCTCGAACTTAAGTCTATCAGAATCACCTGCAGGGTTGTTCTGGTACAGGTTGCTGGGCTCACCCTTTGAAATTCCTGATCCTGTAAGTCTAGGGTGGGGTCGAAGAATTCACATTTTTAACGAGTGCTCAGGTCACGGTGATGCTGCTGATCCCGGGACCACAGTTTAAGGACAATCGCTTTGTGTTTAACTTGTGTTCCCCTGAGGCACAGGGCAGCAATTACAGAAAGGTAATGAGCATCAGAATCACCCGGGAGCTTGTTAAAATGCAGCTGTCCCTCTGTTGATTCTTGACCCTGGCTGAACATTAGAATCATCTGGGGAGATACTGTGCCCAGATCCCACCTGAGAGCCATTCAGTCAAAAATCTCTGAGGCTGGGACTGAGGAAGGATATTTTTTTAAAAGCTCCTCTAGGGATCTTAATAGCTTGGAAGGTTCGTAACACTGCAGATCTGATTTTGAAAGCATGTGTTGGTGGCCATGGGATATGCATTGAGAAACATCCTAGGCAGTTCTCATGCACTTTGAGAAACAGTGCTTGAGTCCGAGACCCAAACTCCCTCAAAGACTTATCAACCACCCCTTATGCCTCCAGGTGTACACCCTCTCGCACACAATTCCAGGCTTTGCACTTGCTCTTCCCCTGCCTGGAAAGCTCATCTTCTCTGCTCGCCAGGTTAGCTTCTTCACGTCCTTAGAAACAGATCTCAGGGAGTCCCTTACCCAGAAACCTTTTTCTGCATTCCATGGGACCTTCCTTTACCTTATGGCTGATTTTACCATATCGTAGAATTTCTCTCCCCTCTTCTGTAGGTCTCTCCCATTTAGATGCTAAACTTTGAAGGGAGAGATGATGAGTTCAGTTTTTATTTCACTTACCCTTACTGAATATAATTTTTCATGATACAGAGTGCTCAATAAAATTAAATGGATTGATGTTAAATTCTATAAATAGGGAAAACCCTGTTTTTATTACCTTGGGATAACATTTCCTCTACTTTCCTCTTCCGTCCTTCCTCCACCCCTATACCCTTCCTTCCCTCCCTTTTCCTTACCTTCTTTCTTTTTAAATATGAATTAACACAAGTCTGTCTTTCTAAGATAGGATAAAACAGCTTATTGAGGTGAGAGGAAATACCCTATGTTAGTAAATAAAATCACCAAAGTACACACAATAATCATGAGAAAACTCTCTTTTTTTGAGGTTGAATTTTTTTTTATTGAAGTATAGTCAGTTTACAGTGTTGTGTCAATTTCTAGTGTACAGCATAATGCTTCAGTCATATATAAACATACATATTCATTTTCGTATCCTTTTCCACCATAAGTTACTACAAGATATTGACTATAGTTCCCTCTGCTATACAAAAAGTCTCATTTTTTTTCTTTACTCAAATGAGGTCTGCTTTTATGCTATAAAATCATTGAAAAATATCATTAAAAAACTATACTCAAATGCCTGCTGCTTTAAATGTTTTCACTTTAGTTGATCTGAATTTTTAGTTTGTATTTTGTGAGATAGTAACCATATGTTCCAACAATTGTTTTGACTGTGAAATTCCTTAGCACACCCTAAGGAGTGATTACAAAATACTGAAGTGGCAGGCAGGAACCTGTATTCATGTGCTGGGCCCCTTTGAAAACATGTGGAGTATCAAACACCTTAGGACAGGTTGCATGCATCACCAGCCTTTAGAACAATTACATATCATAGATTTCTACCTTATTCTCTCACAGTGTGACTCTCTCTCACTTGGTGACATAATGCCACAACCCTGTACAACAGTAATTTGTTATAGCAGTGCCCAAGTCTTTGAGCTTGGGATGGGAGAGACGGTGGGGCACGTTCTGTTCTTTTCAGTCTGGGGTGTATTCTGTGTACATCACAGCTTCTTAATAGTTTATCATGTGTTTCTCATTCTGTTAGAAAAGGCAAAGCTTTACTACAAATTATTTATAACCAATAATACCCTATGTCTGGCTAGGGGAGAAAATGTGAATCCCAAGGAAAAAGGAAAACAAATTTATAATATATACTATATAAGCATGTGCATGTTTCCTGCTTTAATGGACTTAAGTGTTACCACATTACTAAATAGAGTTTTATTGTCATGCCAACACATACAAATTGTTAACTCGAACCTGTTGTCAATCTATACTCCTCTGGAAAACTATATCTCAGGCCATTATTCATTTTGCATGTGAACAGATGCTTTTCTGTTTTGAGATTATAGTAAAATTTTTTGGACTAGGTCTGTGGTGTTCCAATTTGAGTGCAAAATTATCTCTAGATTCTGGGATAAGAGGTCTCTACTCAAGAAGAATAATAGTTTTCCTAGAAACGTGGAATAAGTGAACATGGCTAAAATCTGAAAATCACTCTGAGGGCTTCATAATGAGGAAAGGCAGGAGGTGCTTTGACCTTTTACCCACAGTGCTCATCACCTTCTGATATTCCTTAGCAAAGTGTCTCTGCCACTATCTTCAGTATATGATTGGAGATATATGATTATTGGTATGTATAATTATCTGTGTTCCATTTTATGCAATGTGGTAACAAAATGGAGCATGGCAATGGATGCTAGCAATATTCATTCAATTAATTTTTTTTTCCTTTAACTTTTAAGACATTGGTTTGTTTTGGGTCTTCTATCTCTTGGACTATATTATCTTTTGAATTTACCCAAGGATATAATTTTTATGCAGTGTGCCACTGAAGGTTTTTGGACTGGTGGACAGTATGACTGGGGATGGCTTTTGAAAAATAAATCTGGTCCCATTTTGTAGGATGGATTGGATCTGTGAGAGGCAGAAGATAGGAAGCTTGGTTGGGAAGCTGTTATAATCATCTCAATGAGAGACAATGGATGATCACATCAGGGCTGTGACAGCAGAAAGGAGGCAGGTGTATTTGTGTAGAGATAATTGTTGAAGTAGTGCAAGTGATAGAATGTATGTGGCAAGAGAGAAGGAAATGCCAAAAATGTCTCTGAAGGTTTGGATCTTACTGACTTCAAGGATCATGGTACTAACCACAAAAATAGAGAGCATAGGAGGATGAGAAGCTTATTTTCAAATTTATAGGTTCAATTATGTTTTAAAATGTACCCTGGATTTGTTTTACTCAGGTATGACAAGACACACAGACATGGAGATGATTGTGATGGAGGAAGACTAGAAATAGGAGGCATGGTATGCCATGCAAGGCTATTATGGTAAGGCACCAGGGTTGGGCATGAGGCAGAAGCATCAAGGGGAAAGCAAGGCAGAAGCCTTTCTTGTGGTTTGCAAGGGAAGGACTGGAAGAGGCAGGGTAAACAGCTGGGTAGGCTTCAGGCTGGTTTTGAATATGGTAGTGGTCTCTAGTTGTCCAGCACCTGGCCCTGGGATGATTTAGGGCAGGTGGATAGTATCCCAGGCTGAGGAGCCTGATAAGAGGCAGGTTGGAATATGAATTTGGAATTGGTGGTTTTTCATATCAAAGGTCTGCTGGAAGGCAAGCTGTCTGCTATTTCTAGGAATTAATTAACCCTTGGAGGGGCAGTCTCTCCCAAGTCCGCAAGGTCCCAGATGTCAAAGCATCATAAAATATAGAAAATTAAAAACATGATTGATACAAGTTACCTAGGCAATATATCAAGATAAAATTTCCTCATTGAAAGCTAGATATTGGAGGATCTGAGGATAAGTTAGGATTCTAAAAGTGGGATTTGGAATCATCTGTATAGAATGGAGCTTGTACAACTAAAGGACCTTGTCAGAGGAGAGAGAACACATGTAATGAGAGAAGAGAAAACGATCAACGGCAGAACTCGAGGAATTCCTATACTGAGAAGATGGGAAAAGGAAGCAGAATAAGAAGAGATCCTGGAGGTCTCAAGGGTGACAGGAAAACATGGAAGGAAAGTGTTCTGGAAGAGAAAGTAGAGGTTAAAGAAGGGATCACATCAGAGAATGACAACTGGGCAAAGACCCCGGATTGGGCAACCAAGGGGTCATTGAGGACTTCTGACTGTAAGAATAACAGAGCAACAGGAATGGAAGGCAGATTGCAAGGAGTTAAAGCACGAGTGGTGTTGAGGCAACAAATGCAGACCTCTTTTTAGAGAGGCTTGATGAAGAAGGAAGGAAATATTTACTATTATTAGCTTATCCTTACTGGGCCCTCCAAAGCCCATTTTCCTAATTTTATTTCTATTTTTTAACTGTATCCTACAGCTCTGGGAAATGAATTGAATCTTTTTGTTGTTGTTGTTGTTAATCTTACTGTGTTTTAGTGTGTTTTTACTTGCCTATCTCTTCCATGAAACAGTAAGCTTAAAGACAGGAATGCTGTGTTACATGACTTTGTATCCTCAGTGCTTAATACTGTTCTCAGTATAAACTGTGTCCGATGCATGCCTGTTGAATAAAAGAATGAAAGATACTTCTCAGAGTAGTTTGCTCACTGAACCTGCCATAAGTCACATGTCTTCAATTCCATCCCTCTGTATGAATATTTTCCTCATTGCTTGTATCTATCAATTACTTCAAAATGGAAATGGTAATTCATTTCCTCAGGAAATCTTTTCCCAATTAACCAAATCAAAACTAAACAGTTATTTTGCATATTCTCAGTGCATAAATTATGTGTTCAATTTGTATGAATTTAAACTGTGCTTAATAAAATTTTGTTCTTTAAGTATTCTTAGGTCATAATATGTACATAAATTTTCTGTCCTCAAATATAAAAAGACATTGTACATGCTGAGCAAATATTGCTAGGTATACATACACTTTAGAATACATCTGAATATGCATGTATCATAGATCAGTATCATAGACCTGCTGCCTCTGTGACCAACGGGGCAGAAATTTTCATTGGTGTCACCATTTTGGATCATGAAAACAGAATTCGAAGAACTAGTGACCTTCCAAGTGTTGAAATAACACTCTTAAGATAATGCATCATCAGTGTTTTGTTAACATTCAGATTTGTTCTGTTGGCAAAAATGAAGTGGCTATTTAATTATGAATATTTCCTCATTATGGTCATTGTTTGGATTTTATACATTTGGTACACTTATTCATATCATTTTATAAACATCTAGCAAGTAAAGTATTTGATCGAGAGTTATTAGAAATTAAAAGCTTGAATTTCCTTCATCAATGGTTTGTAGTTTTCTGTGTATAATTCTTTCACCTCCTTGGTTAGATTTATTCTATTGGTTATATTTATTATAAAGAAGACTTTAAAAAATGGAAAGATATCACATGCTCTTGGATTGGAAGAATCAATATTGTTAAAATGGTCACACTGCCCAAGGCAATCTACAGATTTAATGCAATCCCTATCCAATTACCCAGGACATATTTCACAGAACTAGAACAAATCATAATAAAATTTATATGGAACCATCAAAGACCTAGAATTGCCAAAGCATT
The DNA here is from genome assembly GCF_036321535.1 of Camelus dromedarius. NCBI lineage: Eukaryota > Metazoa > Chordata > Mammalia > Artiodactyla > Camelidae > Camelus > Camelus dromedarius. The sequence continues at coordinate 30,574,933 of NC_087439.1, read as the reverse complement.
ACTGAAGAGAAAGAAAGAGGCTGGAGGAATAACTCTCCCAGACTTCAGACAATACTGTAGAGCTACAGTCATCAAGACAGCATGGTATTGGTACCAAAACAGACATATAGACCAATGGAACAGAATAGAGAGCCCAGAAATGAACCCACAAACTTTTGGTCAACTCATCTTCGACAAGGGAGGCAAGAATATACAATGGAATAAAGACAGTCTCTTCAGCAAATGGTGTTGGGAAAACTGGACAGCAGCATGTAAAACAATGAAGCTAGAACACTCCCTTACATCATATATAAAAATCAACTCAAAATGGATTAAAGACTTAAACATAAGACAAGATACAATAAGCCTCCTAGAGGAAAACATAGGCAAAACATTATCTGACATGCATTTCAAAAATTTTCTCCTAGAAGAAATAAAAGCAAGAATAAACAAATGGGACCTATTGAAACTTACAAGCTTCTGCACAGCAAAGGAAACCAGAAGTAAAACAAGAAGAAAACCTACGGAGTGGGAGAAAATTTTTGCAAGTGAAACCAACAAAGGCTTGATCTCCAGAATATATAAGCAGCTCATACGACTCAATAAGAAAAAAATAAACAACCCAATCCAAAAATGGGCAGAAGACCTAAACAAGCTATTCTCCAAGGAAGACATACAAATGATCAAAAAGCACATGAAAAAATGCTCAATATCACTAATTATCAGAGAAATGCAAATCAAAACTACAATGAGGTATCACCTCACACCAGTCAGAATGGCCATCATTCAAAAATCCACAAATGACAAATGCTGGAGAGGCTGTGGAGAAAGGGGAACCCTCCTACACTGCTGGTGGGAGTGCAGTTTAGTGCAGCCACTATGGAAAACAGTGTGGAGATTCCTCAAAAGACTAGGAATAGACTTACCATATGACCCAGGAATCCCACTCCTGGGCTTGTATCCAGAAGGAAATCTACTTCAGGATGACACCTGCACCCCAATGTTCATAGCAGCACTATTTACAATAGCCAAAACATGGAAACAGCCTAAATGTCCATCAACAGGTGACTGGATAAAGAAGAAGTGGTATATTTATACAATGGAATACTACTCAGCCATAAAAACCGACAACATTGTTAAAAAAAAAACAAAACCGACAACATAATGCCATTTGCAGCAACATGGATGCTCCTGGAGAATGTCATTCTAAGTGAAGTAAGCCAGAAAGAGAAAGAAAAATACCATATGAGATCGCTCATATGTGGAATCTAAAAAACAAAAACAAAAACAAACAAACAAACAAAAACAAAGCGTAAATACAGGACAGAAATAGACTCACAGACAGAGAATACAGACTTGTGGTTACCAGGGGGGTGGAGGGTGGGAAGGGATAGACTGGGATTTCAAAATTGTAGAATAGATAGACAAGATCACACTGTATAGCACAGGGAAATATACACAAAATGTTATGATAGCTCACAGAGAAAAAAATGTGACAATGAGTATGTATATGTCCATGAATGACTGAAAAATTGTGCTGAACACTGGAATTTGACACAACATTGTAAAATGATTATAAATCAATAAAAAATGTTAAAAAAAAAAAAGAAATTAAAAGCTGTATCTTCCATGGTGATCTCAGGTTAACTTTACAAGAGTGAAGTTGTTTTTCAGTATGTAGATAGGATATAAATCAAACTAGGCAGCCTCAAGTCCCAGGCCTGCCCCTTACTGGCCATGGCAAACTACTTCTTTAAGTTGTAATTTAATTATACATGAGAAAAGTAAGTAAAAAGATATGCCCTTGTAACATTCTGGGATTTCTTTCAAGACCAACAGGAATATGATCTTGGTGTAAAACTCAGACATTTCTTTTGTTCCTTTGCATATTTACTTTGGGTCCTCATTCTGTTCCATTGATAGGAAACTTAACCCTGGCTCTTTCTGGAGTTTCACATCCTTGCTTCCCAGAGTTATGCTTGAGTTCTGGTATCTTTCATGGTGTTAAGACTTGGGATTTCCAGGGAGTAGGTAAGGGAGTTATTGGTTGGAGGTCCACAGGCCTTGGTGATGGGACGTCCTTTCTGCTGACCTGCATGTCCCCTTCAGAGCCTGAGGCTCTCTTCTGTTTCCAGATTATATTTGAGGTGCTAGGATATTTTGCAAATTTGCCAATAGCCCTGCCTGCCTATTCCCTATTCAGACCAACATTTCTTTCTCAGTTCTTGCTCACTCACAGGTACGGTGTCTGGAATCTGGACTGGGAATCTCCTTTGCTTTCAGAGTCAATAGCTGCCTTCTCTTCAGCTCAGAACTGAGTGGAGTCACTTGCTTTTTTGGGGAAGAGACAGGGACTTTATCATCTCTAGTCCTCATCCCTCACTTCCTTGCCAAGACATGTTATCTGTACCATGGACTCCTCTCCAGCTCTGGGACTCATGGATTTCTTCTCCTTTGCATCTTGTCACAAGACTCACCCAAGGCTATGAGTGCAGGAGCTGTACCTGATTGAAAGGGGACAGATATGAAAGGAGGGAAACAAAACCTAGAGGTATCTTAAAATGCTTTCCTGACAGTTACGAAAATGCTGTCACCCTGAGGGAGTATGCAGGGTGGACACAGACTAAGTAAGACACAATACCACCTTCTCAATAGGGTGCTGGGAGGGAATTAAGTCCTAATGTCCTAAGACAGCCATTGAATAATGAATTATCTTATCTCTCTTGCACCTAGAATGATATTAGCCATACACTCCCCTTGGAAAAATGAGAAAATAGTTACTCAAACAAGCTCCCAAGGGGAGTAATTATCTTCCTGAACTTGTTGAAAAAGACCTACCAGACTGATAACTGTGCTGAAATTCAAGTAAGGAGACCCTTAACTTAAAAGGCAGTACAAAAATTGTAGCAAAAAATGCTTAGATATCTACCCAAGGAAAGAGAAGTCAAGGAAAGTGTTCTCAGGAGTGAGTGACAGGTATGAGATTAAGGGGCAGGAGTCCTGAACTCTAGAGAACGTGATAATATTAATTCTGTAGATGCTTTGGCAATGCGGAGAACAGAAGCTTGGAATAGTGGGAAGACATGAACAGGAAATGGGAATTCTTTTGGCATCTGATCTTGTGCTGTTTGACTGTCTCATGAGGATATGAAAATATCCTGGACTCCAAATTGTGGTATGCTCCAAAGCTAACCCTAATGCCTTTTATTCTTTAAATAGAAGGAGACAGTTTATGGTCCAGGTTACAAAGTGGAGAGGAAATGTAGTCTTTGAAGTCAGACAGGTGGCCTAAGTTTGTTAACCATCCACCTGCAACATTAACTTAACTTCAGATACTCAGTTTCATCATCCATAAAAATAGGAAGGTATCATTTATCTTGTAAGGTTGTGGGGAAATTCAAATGAGATAGATGTAAAAAGCCTAAGACAGTGTCTTAGTATAATAGATGATCAATAATTGGTCCACAGTAAGACAGGTTACACACTATCTTAAGAAAAAATTTAAAAAATGATAAAATGTTTCCTATCATTTGAGAACCACTCAAATGATAGGAATCGGTGGTTAAAAAGAGGGAAAAGAGAAACAGGGTTACAGGATCCATGACTTTCCTGAGCTATATAGCTATTTTGTGCCTCTTCCTATTTATTTAGTGGTAAATAGATCCTTTGTTTGATTATCTGTTTTATTGTGGGATTAAATGTGATGTGTAGGGAATTGTTTTTCTTTGTGTATATGTGTCATGTATATAGTTCTATTTTTATAAACTGCTGATCCTGGTTGATTTTGAATACCTCTAATTTTAAATGACTCTTTTCTTCTATATCTTCTTGTATCCAAAAACTCAGTAATAGAGTATCATTTAAAGAAAATAACATGGTGAGAATATAAAAAAGTGGTTAAGAGAAGCATTTTGCAGGTTGATTTAAAATACATTGACTTTAGAATAAATATACATCTGGTATAAAGAATAGATTTAACTAAATATACATATTGGTTTTCCTAACAGATACCACTTTGGGGAGATATGTGTTTTGGTTTTAAAAATATTCTAGTTTGAGATCAGTTGTATTATAGCTTACATAATACTAATTAGGTGCTGGCTTAGAAATATATGTGTTAGTCATAAAACTTTGGCTAGATTCACAATGGAAATCTGATAAGGTAAAGAACAAAGTGATTATTCACATGTTTAAAATCTTGGGGAAAACATGCTATGTATCATTTAACACTGAAATTGTTCCATATTGTTAAGGGGAAACAATGAAACTGTTCCATGAAGTTACTGCTACATTCAGAGTGGGGCTTTTTCTTGAACATATAACTGTGCTAGATGGTAATCTCCACCCACAGCTCTCTGAGCTGTGATTTCTAATGAAACAAAATGTAGAAAGCATCCATCTCACAATATGACTTGGGTTTCTTTTGGTGAAATGAATGGAGATTCCTTAATACAATAGACTTCTTTTATAATAGTTGTGTTGAAAGATTAAAACAGCTCTTAATTTATAAACTATTTTATATTGGGTATCTACTACTAGTACTTAATAGATATCTGGATATATGATTTGACTGGCTATATTTAAACTAAGTAATTAATAAACTTAATGAATACCTATTACATGTTCAGATAATTCAAGGTAATATCCAAAATCATGAAATTATAAAAATTATGTTTTTTTCTTAATCTGTCAAGAATTTCAATGCTAAATTCACCTTTTAAATAATAAATATAAGGCAACTTGGTTATTAAAAATAGTTTAGAATCACAAGAAGTGTGTTCTGTTTCCTTGTCTGCACTCAAATATAGTGGTTTGTTCAAGGGTGCTAAGGAGAGGGAAACTGATGCTGCTGGTGTCAGAGGTGGGGTATAAGTCTGTAATAAGAGAAAAATGCTTGAGGGCATGTCTCATTACCAGCTTCCTGTTCCCCTTGAAGTGGTCTTCATCCTTGCTTTTTTTCCCTTTATTTTTTTTTAACATTTTTTAATTGAGTTATAGTCATTTTACAGTGTTGTGTCAGATTCCAGTGTAGAGCACAATTTTTCAGCAACCTTGCTTTTCATCTGCAGCCAGCATGACTTCTGGCCTTCCCAAGGGCCTAAGCTCTCACTACTTCTGGGGTGGGCTCTGGGGCTTTAGCTATGCCCGAGGCCAGGTGTTCAGAGAAGGTGTGATTTTTGTCCATCTGTGGTGCTGGTGCTCATCTTACCTTCCCTCTCTGAGAAGTGAGGAAAACATCATCTGTCTTCTATTTACCTTTGATGACCCTGTGCACACAAGAAGCACAGAGAGGGGCAGATCTAGCTGGGCATCTGTGTGAGACACAGCCCAATGGATTATATCAAGAGAGATGTGAAGATGATGACATCATCACAACAGTGACATCGGTTGTTCCTGGCTTCAGTCCCCCTCACAATAAGACCAAATAGCAACTACCCATGGACAAGACATGACTGAGAAAATCCCAAAACCCAGGGGTGAGGCTAAAGCACCCCCTGAACAACAGAGACCAAGAAGGTCTGCATTAGAACAGTAAGAGGAGCTGCTGTACTCCAACCACATTGCCCCCTCCCAGGCTTGCACAAAGCCACACCAAGAGGGCACCCCTGGGCTGACACTTTCTCCAGTGGGAAGAGAAACCAGGCTGAACATCTAGCTCTCCCAGTGTTATGGGATACTTTCCAAAACGCTCACTCAGATCTTGCCTCACAGAGCTCACTGGGGGAATCTGCAGGGCTTGACCACTGGGGATCAGAGCGGGAGAAGAAGGGTGGGGCTTACAGCAATCAGAACTCAGACCTTGGTAGACCACATTGCTTCTTGTAGCACAGCTGAGCAGAAACCCCAGCCGGTGGTTCTACCCATCTGCAGAGCGAACCAGTGGCCCTGCGAGGCCAGAAAGCTCTGTTGGCAGTTCTGCCTGATTTGGGTCCCTAGCTAACTTGGAGCTGTGGAGCCTGTTCTACAGCCCTGCTCAGGCAGTAAAACAAATTTGAAGCTCTGCCCAGCTGTGGAAGATAGCCTCCAGTTCTGCCCAACCCGGAATCTGGGCAGCCACGGAGTCCATCCTACAGCTTTGTACGCGCAGGGAGCCAGGCCAGCAGTGCTGCCCAGATGTCAAGTACAGTCTCGGCACTGCATCACAGGGAGCATGGATAGACCCGGACAGCCTCAGAACACAGCACACAGTGCTGCGTAGCTGTGGAGCACAGCCTGGCATCCCGTTCCCAGCAGGGACTAGCCTATGGCCTTGCCTGATTGCTGAACATATTTTGCAACCTCACCCAGGTAGAGAGCCCAGCCAACGAACCTGCCAAATTGTGGAACATAACCTGTGGCTTCACCTAATAAGGGATTGTGGACAACAGCCCTTCCTGAGTGCCCCACCCAACTGTGAGATACAGCTGGAGGGTCCTTCTGACCAAGAACCCAGCCAGCAACTCTGCCCAGCAGTAGAGTACAGGCAGTGGCCTACCTGATCTAAAGTTCAGTCTACAATCCCACACAACTTGATGGCACAGTCCACATCCCTATCCGACTGCATAGCACAACCTGAGGCCTTGCCAACTGTGAAGCCGTATGTGTGGCCCTGCCTGAACGCGGAGTGCAGCCAGCAGCATCGTCCAGTTGGGGAGCACAGCCCAAGACCACCCAACCAGGAATGACTGCAGAGCCTAGCTGATAGCCTTGCCCAATTGCTTAGTCCAATAAATGGAACCACCCTGCCAGGAATGCAGCATGCAACTTCTGCAGACTGGAGATAATTGCAGAGCCAGCCTGAGGCCCCACTTGACCTCAGAGCTCAGCCAGCAGCCCTGCCCAATAGGAAGCCACCAGCTGCCTTGTTTGAATGCAGAGCCCAGCTAGTAGGCCTACATTACAGGATAGCCCAGACAGTGGCTCTCCCCTCAACCTCTGAGAGTGGGCAGTGGTCTAGCCCAGTTGGAGACCCTGATAGCAAGCCCTCTGTGCCCATGGATGCTATCAGCTGACCTGTCTAAAACCTCACGTGTAGCTGACCTGTAAAAGTCTGTCCCTGCTGAAGCAAATCTGTAAAGTCTAGAAGAGATCACTTACTCAAATGTGCAGACCAATGCACATTTGAATCAGGTAGCATGATATCACTAAAGGAAGCTAATAAAGCTTCTAATAACTGACCCTAAAGAAATAGAAATCTATGAGTCTAACAGAAAATTCAGAGTAATCTTCTTAACAAAGTTTAGTGAAGTACAAGAACACACAAACCACTAAACAAAATTAGGAAAACAATACATGAACAAAGTGAGAAGTTTAAAAAAGAAACAGAAACCATATAAAACAGTTTTAAATAAAGAGAAATCCTAAAGCTGAAGGATTGAGGAATCCTAAAACTGAACTGAGGAATTCAACAGAGAGCTTAACAGAAGATTCAACCAAGCAGAAGAAAGAATCAGTGAACTAGAATGTAGGTCATTTGAAATTATCCAGTCAGTGGAGGAAAAAGAAAAAGAATAAATTAGAGTGAATAAAGACTATAGGACTTACGATATACCATTAAAGGGAGTAATTTATTTATTATGGGAATCCCAGAAAGGAAAGAATGAGTAACAGACATCTATTTAAAGCAATAATGGCTGAAAAAGACCAAAAATAGATCAAACCCCAAAGAGCTACACCTAGACAAACTGTAAATTAAATTGTCAAAAGTCAAAGACAAAGAGCAAATTTTGAAAGCAGCAAGAGAAAAGTGACTTACCACATACAAGGGAACTTCTAAAAGACTATTGGATTTTCAACAGAAACTTTGCAGACTATGACAGTGGGATGATATATTTAAAATACTGGAAAAAATCTGTCAACCTATAATACTAAACTTCAGAAATGAAGAAGAGATAAAGACTTGCCCAAACAAACAAAAACTGAGGAAGTTCATCACCACTAGTCCTCCCTTACAGAAAATGCTAAAGGGCATCTTTCATGTGGAAAAAAATTAACACCGTAAAAACATATGAATGTGTCAACCCGATTAAAAGATAGGCAGACTTGAATAGACATTTTTTTTCTAAACAAAATATACAGATGGCCAAAAATACTCAACATCATTAATCATCAGAGAAATGCAAATAAATCTACATTGAGAAATCACCTCACAATTGTCAAAATGGCTATCATCAAAAAGACTCCAAATAACAAATGTTGGTAAGGATGTGGAGAAAAGGAAACCCTCATACACTGTTGGTAGGAATGAAAATTGGTGTAGCCACTATAGAAAACAGTTTGGAGGTTTTTTAAAAAATAAAAATAAAACTACTGTATGACCTAGCAGTCCCACTCCTGGGTATTTATCCAAGCAAACAAACAAAAACAACAACAAAAACACTAAATCAAAAAGAAAAGATACATTCTCCCCAATGTTCATAGCACCATTATTTACAGTTGCCAAGGTATGGAAGCAACCTAAATATCCATCAACAGATGAATGAATAAGGAAGATGTAACCTACACAAACACATACACACACAATGGGATACTAGTCAGCCATAGAAAATAAGGACATTTTGCTTTTGCAGCAACATGGATGGACTTGCAGGCATTACATTGAGTGAAATAAGTCAGACAGACTTGGGAGTTCAATGTAGGGCGCAGATCCTTTGCTCCTTGGAGAGAACCTATGAATTGTAATTATCCTCCTTTCTGTGTGTGGGCTACCTATATGTATGGGTCTTAACTATACCATGTCTCTGCCTGCCCCGCCCATCATGTTATGTTCCTTTCGTGTGTCTTTAGTTGTAGATCTTTTCTTCTAGTCTTCAGGTTGTTCTCATCAAGTTGTATACTTGCTCTGTAAACAGTTGTAATTTTGGTGTGCCTGTGGGAGGAGGTGATCTCAGGTTCTTCCTACTCTGCCATCTTGGCCACTCCTCCCCAGCACTTTTTGTTTAATGTCAGACAAAGTTGAGCAGTTTGGCCTTTTTTTTTTTTTTTTAGAATTGTAATGTGCTTTCCAAACAACTTTCATTTTAACGTGATTCTGGCTGATAGTTCTTAAAATTCTAACATTTGGGTAATGGAAACATTATTCTACTTTCATGGCCCACTGAACAACATCAGAAAAATTTAATTTTGGCAACTAATCTGTAAGGAGAATGAAGTAATTGCCATTTTTTATTTCTCTTTGGATTTCCAACATGAACCTACTGATACTGAGTGAAAGCACTTTGGAAAATACTAAATGGAATGCTAGTATAAAGCAGTATTATGGCTTTTTCCCTCCAGGTTTCCCCAGATACAGTAATCCTGAAAGAAAGGGTTCTACTTACTTATTTTGACTGCATGTGTAGCTAGGCCCTTTGGTATCAGAATTCTTCTTTTAGGCAGAAAGCTCATCCTCATCAATTAATATATTTACGTGGATGTGAAAATTTATTCTCACTAAATTCAGAAGAGTATTACCTGAGCTTAACATAATACACATTCATTCTAGTGTGAGGGTTGATTTGGTATCTTAATAACGTTGGCTGGAAATCTGAAAAGCTGTCCAATGGTTAGAAGTTAGGAAGAAGAAAAAAAGCATTGTTTTATAATCTCTACCCAAATATCATAGCGAAATGTTTGCCAAACTACAGGGATCTGACTAAATCCGCTTGGTGTTAAGAGTTTTAGTCAGCACACGCCCAAGTCATTTGCATCCCAGTAAACAAATGTAGAGCACATGTTCTGAAACAAGTTCATCTGAGAGTCGTCTGGACCCTGGAGCCAAGAATCTGAGTCTTGGCTGTAAACAACAGAAGGTTTAAAAAAAAAAGTCTGCTTATAGAAATATAACATTTGTCTTTAATGTCTTTGCTTTTTCCTTAAAACAACGGGAAATCAGTTTAATGAATGAGAGGAACATGCCATAGTGCAGTGCTAAGTCGTAGCAGTTTGGTGGCAAGTGTTCAACAATGTGACAGATTTTGTGAAATAGAAAATACTGTTGTATTTTCAACAGTAACTAAAGCCATGAGGCAGGGTTTTTGGCTTCATTCATGGCTTAATGATCAGGCCAGCGGACCAAATGATTAAACAAAATAAAACAAAGTAAAACAAAAGGCATTCCTATTTATGGAAATGTTAATTGTTCTAATTAACCCAAAAAGTAAGAAAACATTAAAATTTATTTTGAATGATTTTAAGTATGGTATATCTTTATAAATTTGGTGGAGGCTGTGAAGTTAGGATTAATTCGTGATAGGTAGGCCATTTTGTTTAGATGTTTGCGAATACATGACGATGCAGTAGAACATACCTTACTGTGTATGTGTATTGAAACCACAAAGAATCTCATTGCAGAGGTTCATAGGTAAATTTAAAATTTGATAAGGAGGAACTTTTTTTCTGCTTTATTTTACTCTTAAAAAATGTGTAGATTATCTCGAAGGCAGATTGTCATTTTGCTGACTAATTCACAGCTGAATATTACTCACCCTTTTTTACATTGTATGATTAGGTATGTTAGAATTTGTGGTTTGGGTAAATTATATTGTTCATAAACCAAAAATTATAGCTCTGTTTCCCTTAGTCCTCAATGACCATCTCTGAAGTATGTGAGCAACAGTTTAGAGTATAGATAACAGAGTTCAGAAGACCTGAGTGGTAATTCCAGCTGAATCAGTTACTGCTTCAATGAAATTAGGCAAGTCACTTGACCCTGAAGCCTCACTTTTCTCCTCTGTAAATGGGGATAATACTACCACCAACCTCCTGGGATTGTAGTGGTGAGGATTAAATTAGATAAAGTGCCAAGCATTTAGCACTCAGTGAATGTTAGTCTTCTGCATGGTGAACGTGATAAGACTGGATAATTAGAAACAAAGTAACTCAGGGGAAGTGGATTACTGAGGAGGAATCATTGGCAGTGTTTTCACACTTGGAGGGCAAACCAACAAGAAGAAGAGGGGTCAAGGTTAAGGGTGAACAAAACTGACTTCTGGCTTCTTGCATCACATAAATAAATCCCCCTTCTTTCTTTCCTGTCAGCTCAAACCTCAGTAGTCCTAATTTGCTCTCATCCAAAGTAGTTCAAAACAAACATAAGAAAAATAGAATAAGGGTGGATTGAGAAGGAAGAAACAAACTTTGGCCCCAAGCCCTGGTGTTGTCCAATTAAACGTATTGTACAAATTATGATTTTTTTTCTTTAATTTAAAATGAAATAATTATGTGAAGACATATCATTTGGCTATTTATTTTAAAATAGTTTATGACTAGTTAAAATATTCAGTTTTTCATATTTATTTTTACGTAATAATGATTTGCTATACAATTCATAGACAATGTCATTTTTATTTTTCACATAGCTCAAGAACAGATGGTTACTCTGAAGTTTACCCAGTGTAAATGACAGTTTTTCAAGTAATAATACCTACTGCATTAGATAAGCAGTTTTTGGAAATATGGAAATGTGAATTATAATAAGAAGTGCAATCACATCAGATTCTTTACTAATATTAATATCATTTTATAAAAAAATACGTTTTGCTCCTTCACCTCTTCAATGGTTCGTGGGGTGCTACTAAACAGATGCCTGGATTCACAGTATGAAATATTTTTATCTAACGTCTATGAGGAGAATGTTCTCCAGCATAAATTGGATTTTCAGATAGCTTCATGGATAAGTGGAAAACAAAAGTGTGATTTAAAGAATAATCCTCAAAGTTTAGATGCTAGTGATCTGGAAATCCCGTAAGGATTAACTGTCTTGAAAAATTTATACCCTTTTCTCCTTTTGCTGAATGAAGTATATTGTGAACAAGCAACCTGTCTCTCAGAATTTTGTCACTTATGTTACCAGCTGGTCCCAATCAATATACAGATGAAAATCCAAAGCTCAAACCATCTACATGTTCATAAAAATGCAGGGAAGTTCTTAAACATTTATTGAGAGCTAGCAATGTGTTAGGTGTTAAAGAAATGGAGGTGAGTATCTTGAGAGTGTTGGTAATGCCAAAGTTTCCTTCATAGGAACAATACATAAAAATAAAAACCCTAATGTAGTAATTCAACTATGACACAACCGTCAGTTGGGAGAGAAGTGACAGTTGGGTAATTCCTCTTTGCTGACTGGGACACAGGTCGTTTGGTTTGCACAGAGGGCCTGATTGAACCAATAACGCAGTTGTCAGAAAACTCCTCGAGTGTTCCCCTGTTGTTAATTCCTGTATTGTGATAAAACTTGCACCTATGAAAACCTTGCCACAGCCCTTGCTTTACTTGCTCTCTGGATTAACCTTCTGTTCGAGGTAAATGAACAAGCATTTTAACTTTGCAAGCATTTTAACCTAAGTGAGAACTCACAGGATATCAGTACTCTAGGGAATAAAAGACTATGGTTCCATGGCCTTACGAGTCCCTGCATCTGTTTCTTTTTGAGATAAAAGTTCTCCAACTGTAGTGCAATAACTAGGTAGAGATTGGGTGTTTGTAATCATTCTCTAATAAAACTGACTCTGTGCAAAATTACATCTTCTTCTTTCATATTAACCCTAAACCAAATAACTATGTCTGAGAATTATAATCCATAGAACATAATAAAGTGTGTCTCAGTCATTTCCTATTTTATTGACTAATATAAAAACTTGACAGAGCGATGAACTTGAGAAAATCGCTAGATACTGAAATGCATAAAAATACACTGAAAGTCCAGCATTATATGTCTGTATGTCTAATAGTGCAATGCATTTGATAAATCTAAATCATTGCTATTATTTGGTCTTAACTTTTCCTACAGGAGGAGAAATGTTCATCAAAAGAGATTAGCCAAAAAAAAGGGCTAATTTCTTTAAAAATACGTATTTTTCTACAGCATATTGATTAGGAATTTGATCTCTGGACTCCAACAGCCTAGAAATGAATTTCTGTTTCATCATGGAACAGCCAAATGCCTTTGGGCAAGTTGTTTATCTCCTCTAAGCCTTGGTTTCCTCAACTGTTAAAATAATAAAAACTCTTGGGTAGGCATCCTCTAAGATAGCCTCAATGAACCCTACCGCTTGGTATTTGCACACTTGTGTAATTCTCTCCCCTTGAGTGTCTGCTGGACAGAATGACTCTCTTCTAATGAGTAGAATATGGCAAAAGTGGTAGAATATTATTCCCAAGGTTATTATTCCCAAGGTTGAAGTTTCTTTCTTAGAGGTAACATTCTTGTTCTTTTTCAAACTTTTCGCTCTGAGGGGAGCAGGTTGCCATGTTGTAAGAAGCTCTATGAAGAGGCACATGTGGCAAAGAACTTACGTCTCCAGGCAGCAGCTGGTGAAGACCTGAGGTCTGCCAAGGGCCAGGAACGTGAGCCTGAGGCATCCAGCTAGACTGTGCCTGATTTCCTAACCTGCGGAAACTGTGAGATAATAATGATTATTGTTTTAAGCTGTCCAGCTGGGGGTTAATTTGTGTACAGCAATAGGTAACTGAATACAAACTAGGATAATAATAACAATCACCTTACAGGATGGTTGTGATGATTAAGTGCGATCATATCTGAACAGAGTGTAGCACAGAGCCTGACACACAGTGCAGTCACCGTCAGTAATGGTTGTTAGTCCTGGCACGGAAAGGGAATTGCTATGGTCTGAATATGTTTGTGTCCCCCTAGAATTTACTTTTTGGAAACCTAACCCTTGAGGCGACGACATTAGGAACTAGGGCTTTTGGGAGGCGATTAGGATTAGTATGTCTATGAAAGAGGGCCGATAGAGCTCCCTAGCCCTTCTGCCATCTAGGATGCAGTGAGGAGTCTTCAGCCCAGAAGAGGGTCCTCACCTGACCGTGCTGGCACCCTAATCTCAGACTTCCAGCCTCCAGAACTATGAGGAATAAATTCCAGTTGCTTAATAGCCACTCAGTCTGTGGGATTTTGTTATGACAGCCTGGACAGACTCAGATAGAAAACTTCTTAGTTTTAGTATTTTAAAACAGAAGAAAGCTATTTATGCAAAACCTGTTAAATTAGGTAACTACTTTCCATATATAACTGCTTTTTTTCGGTTTATAAAGTCTATTTATCAGCTATTCCTTTACCACTCAAGTCTCCTAACATTTTCCTTTCAATAGGAGGAAAACATTCCTTCTGTGGTTAATCTCACATCATCCTGGGATCAAATTATTAGAACACGTCTTTTTTTAGAAAAGCATCTAGTTGTCTGTATAACCCACACCTCCCACTCCACACATACTGTCCAATATTTTGAGTTACCTGCCCTAAAGTTTACCATCCTGCGGGAGAAAAGTCACTTACTCTTTTGTGTTTGTAGCACATGATGGTGCAAATATGTGCATCATACCCATTCTAAAATCTCTGTGGGATTTTGTTACAGTGCTTTACCTAAGTGTTTTTTTTTTTTTAATTTTGTCTGGAGACTTAGATTAATGAATGTGACTAGTAACTCTGCAGAATTCATTTATTTTTCTAGACATCTCTATTACAGCAAAAGTCCAGTTTTCAGAAGACAGACAGCTCTGGCAACTGAGAATTCTGATGGGGTCATTTGGGTATGTCCAGCACCTTAAGGAGTAGGTCCTGTTCCAAGATAGAAAAAGTATAGACGAGAAGAATTTCCCTTGTCTTTCCCTATGCCGCCGGTACCCTTTTACATAGATAGGTGGAAAAAATTCCTTTTACATGAAGTGGAAAAACCTGGTATAAGACCAGAACTTTTAAAACCCTCTCACACTCTTTAAAGTGCAGCATCATTATTCAAGAGCCATAAAAGTCAAGGCGTGTTTCTGGGCTGTGGTTCAGCAAGGATTGTGGCCAACTTGTGGATTCCACACACATTAACAGTGCAATTGGGTTCACTATTCAATAGGTCAGGGACTCTTCCTCCAGTAAGATTTTCATGCTTAGCTGACAAAGAGTGAAAGAAAGCCATTAATGCACTTGACCTTTCTGAAGGAAGGGTAGAAACCATGAAGGACAGATCTTGGAGACATCTTTCTGCCAAGTCCAAACATATGGTTTAATTCAATAGAATTAGCAATAGCTAAATAATCCCTGAAAATTCCAATTTGTTCTCCAGGCTTGGGTTAGGAATTCCACGTACACCACTTTACAAGAAGCCGCTATGTTGCCTTTGGGTGTTTTAGGTAAATCAAATTCATGCTTGGAGAGGCTGTGCAGTATAAAAGAAAGATACCAGTTAAGTTTTCAGTTCTGCTTTTGACCCTGTCTTTCTGTTTGTCTTTAGGCAAATTTCTTAATCCTTCAGTGCCTCATTTTTCTTACCCATAAAATATCTGTCCTCGTTCAGAGGGTGTCCTGGGGATCAGGTCTTGTCCATGAGGGATACATGTGTTTCTGTAATGTCATTAGTTAAACTCTCTTGACTGCAAGTTATAGATCTCTAAGTCCATTAAGTGTAACAAAAATAAACAAAAAAATATGGATTTTTTAAAGATATGAGACGTCTCAAAGAAGTAAAGACTAGATTATACCCATGGTTCAGTAGCACCTGTATCCAGGGATTCTGATATTCTTATTTTTACTCTCCTGTAGGGCATCTTTAGTCTTTTATTCCTTACCTTTGATTTCCATTGCTCATGTTGCTTATGTGGCAGGCAGGAGCAGCTAATAGCTCCTGTGTTTTAATGGTTTAGCATGGATCAGATGCTTGTGAACCAACAGTGATGAGAGGAGACGGATACGGTAGTTGGGGAGGATGGGAGGGTAGGAGGATAGTGTTGGGCAGATAAACTGTAGGGCTGTAGTTTATAGAGAGCCTCAGACCAATTATTCAAGATGCAGAGGAGGGAAAGGATAGCAATCGTTTGAAAGGCAGAGAGTACCAAAGCTCTGGTTCTTAGCGGACTGAATGTTTAAATTACCTGGGGAGCTTTTTAAAAACCTAGAGCAAAGTCTCTTGTCTACTGTCACCAGAATCACCTGGGGAGGTTTTAAAATTTGTAGCCTTCTCAGATCTATGCAGACCTATTGAATCAAACTTTCTGGATTGGAGGGATGGGAGGGTCCAGGACTTTGCAGTTAAAACAAGCTCCCCAAGGATTATTTTTGCTCATGGAGATCTGAGAATCACTGCTCTAGACTGGTGATTCCCAAGGTAGGATTCTCAGGTCAACAGCTTCAGCTTTACCTGGGAACTTGTTAGTAAAGCAAGTTCTCATGTCCCGCCTTAGACCTACTTAACTAGAAATTCTTGAGGTAGAGCCCAGCAACCGCATTTCCAAGAGCCTTCCAAGCATTTGTAACACCCACTAAAGTTTGAGAACCATTGCTTTCATTTTTTTTTTTTTAGTTGAAAGATCTTTGTGGCATGCTAATGATTCTCTCAACAGTATCAGGCAGGTTTGGTATTTCTTCCAGAGAATACAGTTGAGATTGTTAGCAGATGGAGATGAGGCTAATTACCTTCCAGGTGCAATTTAGATGACTTTTAAGAGTTATCAGTGGAGGTGCTATGGGTGAGGGTATTGCTTGGTGATGATAATGTATGGGTATGCGGAGTGTTTCACATGTGGAGAAAACACCATTTTGTTTGTTTGTTTTTAAACAAAGGATCATGTGGAGAAAGAGAATATATAAACAAACCTCACAGGATCTGGTCAGAGAGCTAGTCACAGATGCATTAGCATCATGTGAACAGCAGAGAGGAATAATTGATATAGTTAAGCTGACAACACCTCAAACTTCATGAAACATAGCATCAAGATGCAATGTAGGAGGTTTCTTGGGGGAGAGGTAGAGAGGTGCCTATGAAGGATAAAGAGAAGGAGCGGGAGAAGGTGGGGAGAGCCTTCAGACCATAATGCAGGCCTGACCCCAGGAAAGGAGAGAGGGAAGGAAGGAGGAATGAGTGGGAAGAGTCTTGGACTGAGACTTTGCCCTGAGAAATTTAGCCAGGCTGATGGGCAGTCCTTGAGTTAAAGTCACCCCTTGGAAGAGTCCTGCGTTTGGCAGGAATGGGCCTGCATCAGTACCCCTACCATTCCCAGATTATCTGGGGGCAGCCTAAAGCCTCTGCCATCTTGATCTCTCCCTGAACTCAGTTTCAATAGAATAATGATTACTCTAAAAGAAAAAAAAGGTTAATGAACTATTTTTAATCTTTCTCATTTGGGGTCCATTTGAATCATTAATGGGAGTATTCTCATCTCTTTTTTTTCTTTTTCTTTTTTTTTGTAGACCTTGTTTATCTAAATAATGTGGGAAGATTACTTTTGGCCATGTTTTTAAATTGGGGATTCCAAAGACGGTATTTGCTAGAACGACTCACTTCCAGATCTTTTTGCTTCAGTTGCTGCAGTTGTATTTATTAATCACTGGAGTCCCTATGCAACAATTTCAAATCTGTTTTCAGGGAAGAAAAAGAATTTAAACTGGACTCTGATTCCAAGGTTGACAAAAATCTATAAAATTAGAATTAAAAAGGAAACAAATTTAGGGAAAACAAAATAATATTTGAAATCACTAATAACTTTAGAAGTTTACTTAGAAAATAATCTAAGCTTATTTAGAAAATACCTGCTCGGTTTCTGTCTGTGTACACAATCCCTGGGTCTCAAATACATTCCATTTTAATCTAATAGGAGAATACATAAACCCCCCCCCCCCCATGACTTCCTGTACTAACAGACCCAGGTTGCAGCACTTCAGAGAAGATATATTTATTCCAATATAGCTAATTTGGAAGATTTGGGAGCTATATCATAGTTCACTTCTCGTAAGATTTTTGTTTTCTTTTAGATGAAAATCCTAGTTAAATTATTGTTTATATGTTGTTCGCAGCAAGATTATATAATAAGCCCATTGAGTAGCGATCTGAATTCCCTGCAGAGCAAGAGACTGGGAAGTAGTAGCATAGCTCGCAAAGTCCACTTTGTTCCTTTTGCATTATTTAATTATCTTCTGGGCTTTAGTACTCTAGCCAGCAATTACTGTTCTACCCCATATAAAACTGTCCGTGGGCCAACCGGAAAAAATGTCCCACATTCCTCAATCTTGCCAAGTTACAACGAAGCTGTCTCAGAATAAGAGCAGCTGAGAAACACATTAATTCTTAGTAGAACTGAGTGCTTGCTCTGACTTCTATTTATCATAATAGCAACTTAATTTTTTCCTTGTATTTTCTTGATTCCTATATATACACTTGATATAAAGACTCGAATTTGACTTTTTCTTGGGTTTGATGCAGAGGTAACTGCTGTGGATAAAAACCTAAACAGAAGGTCTTGGGAAGGTACATACAGGATTTGCCCACAGAGTTCTAGAATGCATTGCCTGAAGGCTGTAGATCACCTGAGCACGAGAAAGGAATTACTGACTTAAGGATGAGTGAGCAATTGGGTGAATCCATTTACCCTGAGGAAACAGAAATTTTCCATGCACTATTTTTCCAGCTTGATTTCTATTTGATGATCACACTCTGTAATTTTAAACAGACACAGATACTGAGTTATGCTCCAAATGGATATTCAGCATATTCTGATTTTTATAATATGGCTGCATATCATTATCTTATTGATAAATAGAGAGGATGCCTGGAGGGAAGGAAATGAAGGTGTGGTTTGTGTATCAAACAAAAATCTTTATCTTTTACTCACAAATTTCACACACTTACATGTGTATCTAGTTAGGGTCATGTGGATTTAGGCCACTATCACTAACGAAACCATGGCTACAGCCCCTGGCTTTGGAGTTCCAGTGTACTTTACTGGTTTTTGTTTGTGTGTTTTTAAGGCTGCAAATGGCACCCCAGAAAAGAGCTTAAAAATAGAGCAGAAAACTGCTTTTTTTTCCCCAATTGGGGAAGTAAACTGTGATTCAGTATTTCGTTTTATCCAAAATGATCTGAACTTGAATAAGCAGTCACTGTTTCTAATTACTATGAAGTATTTCTGTTAAGTTCTACAGCATAACTGTGACATTTTCCAAAAGATAAATGTTTTCTAAGAACAAAACTTAAAATGTGTTGCCTGGTCAGAGGGGAATAGGAGATTATACAATAAATTTAGAAGTGAATTCCTTGTACCTTCTAAAAATGACATTTGGAATCAAAAGAATTTTTTTTCAACTTTTTCTTCTCTTCCTTCTTAATTTTGAAAATTTCTCAGCAGAATAGGGTGTCTTGAAAATAATAACCTAACTTTGAGAGCCCTTAGATGTCAAGCACTCAGTTAAAAACCTCATATATATCAACTTATTAAATTTTTACTAAATACCATGAGGCAGAAATTCACACTTTTGGACTTCTTCCATCTAGGTGCTCTTCTTATTCCATATTTTTGATATATGGAATAATAACCAAGAAGGCAAGATTTGGAAATTCTTTCCCCTAAGGCCCTGAGAAGTCAATGCAGGGCAGATTCGTGAACATAAAGACAACTAGTAACTGGGGAGAATCCAGTTACTCACACAGCAGAATAACTGGAGACTTACTGACTAGCTTCTTCATTTTTCCTCTCTGCTAACCACACCCGTTTAGTTACAAAAATACCTCACTGGGAGCAGTGGCACAACAGGCAAATATTTATTCAGAAATTAGATGCATAAATGATATTGTTTTTACAATAATGGATCTAATAAGAAGTTGAGAACCAGGTCAATTGTAGATAAGGCAGCCAAGGGTAGGATTATGTTTTTAAAATCCTCATTTGAAGAAAGGTTTCAGAAAGTAGCTTTAGATAACCAGGCCTGCTTTGCTGATTGAGATTTGGGGATTCGAAACCCAGCTTCAGAAATCCACTTGGTGTCACCAGGGAAAAAGCATTAAGATATTTTCGGGAGGCAATTTGAGACATGCTGGTTTGATCCTACTTGTCACCCTTGCCACTGAACATCTGTTTCAGGAGTTACAGTCAATTGAGAACCTGCCCATATGAAAATACTTCATAAACGTCTTATCTTCTAAGACTGGAGTAGTTCTTAGGATATTTTGCACATCCTAAAAAGACTGATAGAGTACATTATAAATGTGTGCCCTGAGAAACTTGTATTTTAATTTTAATTTCACTGAATCAGATTCAATTTAGCGAAACAATGTGGGCTGAAAATCATTCCAGTAAACTCCCAGATTTCGTGAACAGATAACCCTCCTAGTCAATAAAGCAGGTCTTAACTGTAAATCTTGTGCTTGTAATAAGAGAACTATAGTAAATTCACAGGGCTCAGTAGCTATGGCAACTTCAGATTTCAGTCAATACCCTTTGATCTTCAACATTAGATAGTCATGTCTGATTGCTGCACACAGTCCTTTTCCCCAAAGAGGTCAATATGTTCTTACTGAAATAGTTCAAAGTATTCTGGTCCTTGGAAATGCCTAAGGGTTTGTATATTAGTTAGTCCCATTCTTGATCAATAGGCATACTTGAAAAGTTATGTAATGCTCACACAAACACACAAACATGCGCAGTCTACATAGAAAATATAACCTGTGCATTTGTACATGTTCTTTGATGAGAGAATGACCATTGCTGAATAGTATGCATATAAATCTGTATGTAATATATGCAGACAGATTTATATTAGATTATCTGTATATATCAGATATGTTTTATATAAATGCAACCACCCCTGAAAATAAAAAGCAAAGGAAGATAGTAGTAGTAGGTATTTTTCTGATCATGAAAACATATTTTAAGTAATGACTTCAAAATGACTGGAGGCAATTCAAGTACTATTATTAATATTAACTTAAGACAGTAATGACACTAATTTCAATAAGTCTAATTAAAACAATGATAATTAAAATAGTGCTGTTTAAGACCGTGTCTTAGTTTACTTATTACTCATTTCATTTTTATCTAATTATTCAACAAACATCTTATTGAATTCTCATTTTCTGTGAGGCACTTCTAAGCACTGCAGGGAATAAAATAACAAATAAAATATAATGTCAGGAAACACACAATACCTTTTTAGGGCACATGAGTCACATAAAAAAATCACATACAAGAACGGACACATGAAGAAGAACAAATTAGTGCTCTGAGTTCCCAGGAAGAAGAGGTGCATTTTTGCGGGAGGGATCAGAGAAAGCTTCATGGAGGGAAGAGCATCTGATCTGGGTCACAGAGTATATGTGAGACTTTCAACATTATGGGTGTGGGAGCAGGGATAATCTCAGTGGAGGGGCTAGGGTGCACAAAGTTATGAAGGTAGGAAGCTCTAGACTCCACTGGGGCAGAGGTGTAACTTCCAGCGATGCAGAGTGGGCATCTGACAAAGGGGATCTTGACCAATCAAATCACCTAAGAACACTTTAGAGGAGAAAAGGCAAATATTAGACTTAGAGAAGTGTAATGCCATTGCAAAAATCAAAGGTAGAAATCTAACATGCTTTTGTTATTTTGTCCTAAAATTAGAATTCTAAAAAATTCAAAAAATCCCTTTCTCATCCTAAAATACTGAAACATTCTAATGGGTATATCATAGAAAAACAAGAGCTTTGCCTGTTCTTGGAAATAATTTTCAGTACTAGTCCATCAGAACTCCAGTTCTCTTTTTGAACAAGGTGATATTTGAATGCAAACTTGAAGGAGGTGAGGAAGCAGGATATGTGAGTATCTGGGGGAAGAACATTCGAGGAGGCATTCCTCCCGTTCAAGAGTTGAGGAGAAGGCAGAGCCTGCAGGGCTTGATAGACCACTGTAAAGGCTTTAACGTTTTTAATCTGAGAGAGATGCCAGACTGTCAGAGGATACTGAAAAGAGTGCCAAGAGCTGGCTTGTGTTTTAACAGGCTCATTCTGGCTGCTATGCTGACACACGGAGAGACCAGTTAGGATGCCATTGTACTAGGCCAGATGGAAGATGGTGTGAATCAGGGCAGTACTGGAGCGGGTTGTGAGATGCACCTGCAGAAGTTCTGGATGTATTTTGAAGGAAGAGCTGCCTAAATTTACTGGTGAGTTAAACAAGGGGTGTGTAAAGAGGCTTCAGGGATAACACTAAGGTGTTTGGCTTGAGCACCCGAAGGGAGGACATTAACAATAACTGAGAAACTGATGAGGAAGAATGGGCGGAACATGTTAGCAGAGGCAGCAATGGGGTTTCACTTTTGAACATGTTAAGTCTTAGATACCTATTAGTGGGGGTGGTCAGAGAGCAATTGGGTGTGTATATATATGTATATGCAACAGAGTATTGCACCTGATCACTAGGTAAAGCAAATGAATGTCACTGGTGACTTTGACTAGAATTTGTCAAGTAAAGTGGTGCGGTCTGATTAGAGTGAACTTAACCTTTATAAAGTTTAAAAATACTAGTTCGGTGTCTGCCTAATTTTGAAAGATGGGCAAACACCCCAATTTTAAGACTTTTTGATGGAAATATGGTACCTAGATTAAGAGAGGGACACATCCAACCAAACCCCATTGAAGTTGGCCTTCAGCTAGAACACTGAATTTTAAAAGGCACATTAGTCAACTGGAGCTGATCCTGTGGTGGTGGCCAACCTTATAAATGATCCAAGAGCTGTTTTCTATGAGAAAGAGGAAGGAATCGGTATATTCAGGCTGAAAAAGAGTGGATGGGCTTAGGTATCTAGGATCTGAATGGACTTTCACAAGGAGGAAGTCTTCTCCAGAGAGCAAAACTTGAATGAGAGGGTGAGAGGTAATAAGATGTAGAATTTTTTTAAGAAGAAATATAAAAAGGAGGCTTGGCCTGACAGAAGCTGGGATTTCTGGGAATAATCCAAACAGCAATTCTTCTCCTGAGTTATCCATCGATTTAGAAAGAAGTTTACCTACTGGGAGATTTTTTCCTTACTGGGTGAGAGAGAGATCAGTAGTGTCCAAAACTAGGTTTGGTTTCAAGCATACTTTAAAAAGTATCACTGACAGGAATGGCTCTGTCAAAAACTGCAAGAAAAGACAAAGGTGGCCATGAGAGAGAACTCATCATAAAAGTAGGTGAAGGGTAGCCTGGGCTCAATAATAGGGTTTCCGTGCTGGAGAGCTGCGACAGTCCTGGTTATCTGGTGGTGGCTGATCCTGTATTTTGTCTTGACCCAGACATTCTGGCTGTGTGTTTGTGCCCTAGAGAAAGCGAATATGTGTGTGAATTAAAAGAACCATCCTGCCTTAACAATTCTGGATCCAGGCAGTCTTGCCATAGGCTCTTGGAGAGACTGAGAGTAACATAGAAAGAGTGTTCTCTATAAGCAAAACACATGTTTCCAGACTAAGATTCCAGGTATGGCATCCAGTTCCAGTGGTGACAGTGATAGGGCAGAATTTGAGGTTGGAATAGAGTCTTGGTAGAAATGTCTGGAGTTGCTATGGACACATCCCAGGCACACTGGCTAGAGTGATGAGCAAGGACCATAGTCTGTAAGAAACTGAGGATTCCCAGGAATTCTCTGTGAAAACTGAAATTCTGGCAGTTGGGCAGGTAAGAGTTTGGAACCTTTGAGATTAAGCTATCAGTATCAAAGAACTACATTTTCACTCACTGGCTGGCATGCTTTCTATTAGAAAAAGTAGGCAGCCTTTAATGTAATGAGCCCACAGTTATTAGTAGTATTTAAGGAGAGACTGGATGTCTCTATGTCTGTGTGTGTTCATACTCAAACCAGAAAGCCCGCATACGTGTATGTTTTGTAAATTGTAAAACATACTATGCAATGTAAAGACACTATTATCACTGTATATATTACACGGGAAATCTCACCACACTAATGATTGATGACTTTCAGAGTCTCCTTGTCAAGTCTGAAGAATTTGTGAATCCATCAGAACAAAGCAGGAAATTTTAACGAGTGAAAAATTATGTTAGGCATGCAAATTCAGTGATTGGTCTTAGCTTGAGACTAAGCAGATTGTTCTGTTAAAGCAGGTTTTATAGATCTATCAGGTCTGAAAGTGGTTAATAAATGATCTTAAGGAATCCAGAGCAAATTACTTTTTGATATAATCTTAGACTGCACAGATAAGGAAACTAGGGAAAGATGATTCAGATGGAGGGGAGAAACAGAATAAGGGAGAAATTCATCTACTACCTGCCCGTGAGTAGCAAACATAGTCAAACCCCTGTGCCGCCCCACTTGACGTCCAGACCCCAGTTAGTAATGTAGTGAAGGATGTTTTGGTAAAATCTGTGATAGGCAGATGTATGTTACTGTGTACTACTCAATGCACAGAAGCTTATATTTGAATGTTAATATTCACATTAAAGCTTTCAAAGGAAAATACATTAAGTAACTCATATAGGCTTTAGAATCTTTATTAAGCTGATATACAGCATGGAAAACCAGATGACCAGGTGACTGTTGAGTTGAAGCAGGGTAGGGGTTTTATCAGGTCAGGAGGAGAGGGGAATTTGTATCTTTGGTTTGGCTCAGGTAGCAGTTGTGTCTTTAATTGCTGTGAAACTTGTATTTGGAGATCATTCTGGTTTTCGTGCTTCTGGCTGCAATTGCTGGTGCCATCCTGTCCGATAATTGTCAGAGCAGTACTTTCCAAGAGCCGTTTTTGCAAGTCTTGTGGTTTGTCAGTTAGTCAAGGTTCAGAGGTAGGTGAAGTAGCACCCTCTCCCCCCCCAGAAAAAGTGTGGTTGGGAGGGGAGAGGAAAAAAGGGCGGAAAGGCCATGGTTGAAAGCAAAGGGGAAATTGAGAATCCTGTACCTTGTTTGTTTTAGTCTTTTTACAAGAGACACTTTGATTTATATTTTCTGTTAATGTCTAATAAAGAAGCACACATATGCAGGGTTACATGCAGATTTCTTAGAGATGAAGTATAACTCTACAGTGACCTTGCTAGATTTTTAATTTTGATTTCTTGTTATTCTGCTGAAAATGCTCTTGTAGATTAAATGTCTTAAGGCTAGTAAAAGGAGCACCACAAATCAAACAAATTGGTTTTCTTTTTTCCCCACTCACTTTCAGTGAAAATAATTTTTCTTTTCATGCTGGATTAAAATTCCTGCGATTTGGCCTTCATCTTTTAAAAAAATATTTTTAAAATCCAGGTTCATTGATTCCTCAAACATCCCTGTTTTCATGCATTCTTCCGAGTTAAGATATGATTTCTTTCAGTGCAAATGCAAATATGCCTGAGAAAGGTATCACAGGAAGTTCTTAAAGTCATGATACTTTGCTAAAGATGTATTTACCAAATTGCTATCTTTTACAATAGGGAATGTTTACTATTATTCAGTCAGTGGGTCTGGCTTATTTAAGTACGGGCAGAGGAAGTTGGCTGTAGCAAAGTCGGGAAAAAGGAATTCAGTGCTGGAAAAGAATGATAAAAAGACTCAAAGGGGAAGATCATTTGTAAAACTTCCTGATTACATTGCAGGTTAGCCTACAAATTGAACTTCGTTTTATATTTTGCTGAGGGAAAAACTCACTAATGCTTTCCCTAAACCTCTATAACATTAATGACCCTTGTTGGCCACGTGTCACTGGAGATTATGGAATTGCCCTGCTTTGATAGCTGGGGAAAATCACAACTCCGTCTCTCAGAGGAACACCTCATTTAGTACCACTTGGTGACTGAAGCTCCTATACCATGGCCAGCATCATAAACCACTTTCTTTTTTTCGTTTTTGTCTTATTCCAGACTTGTTCATACTCTTTGAATTTGGCCACAATTCAATTCTACAACTGTTTATTAAGCACCTTCTTGTGCTTGGGCATTGTGTCAGGCACTGAAGACACAAAATGAGTAACCTAGACAGTTTCATCACCTTACGGAGTGATATCCGGGCAATACAGACAAGTAAAAAGGCAGCTACGTCGGCAGTGCCATAGCTGATTTCAAACTGTGAAAAGGTCCTCCCTGATCTGAGAGCTGGGTTTCACTACCATCTCTGCCACTTTAGTTGCCGATTCTAGGAACCTGAGGTGCTCAGATGTTCTTGTATGGCAGTTTTCTGGTCCAAGCAATGAGACCAGGGAATGTTTTAACCTTCAGGAGACTGGCTAGTGGGAACTGATGAGTGGTACCAAAATTCAGTTTCTCTCAAAAATTCAAATGTAAGTGACTGAGTCCCCTAGCCTTCGCCTCTATGAGGGGTATGTTTTAAAAGTTTAAATATGCTATCACTATTCTAAAGCTTACATTTTGTTCTATCCTTTGCCTATGCTAGCAAGCCGAAAAGAGGACTTGATTTGAATTTCCCTACTCCTCTATGCTATCACTTGAAGAATGTAAAAAATATATGGAGGCAGAGACACACAAGCAGCTGGGGTTTAACCTTAAGGAACACCCTAGGGAGTAAGTCCTTGACTGTATGTCTGCTCTCCCTGCTGTAGATAGCATCCATTTTTTCTCATTTTTGTTTCCATGTTGGCATCAACTTCTTGCTGTGGCTTTGAGATACTATGCTTAAATTAAATTGTATGATAGGTATGTAATAGAAATGTTACTTAAAAACAAACTATTTGTAGCCACTTTTGCCTATGTGGGAAGCTTTGGAATCATTCATAACAATAGAGAAGGAAATTTATACTGTTTCTTTTCTCTTGTGGTGATGGGAGCTTGGAGAAAAAAATATGAAACAGATGTTCCCTGGGGTCACACTGCTCCTAAGCATCAGGATAAGGTCAGGTCAAGCTCTGCAGTTATGTTTTATGGCAAGACTAATGCCCTCAGGATTCCTGCAGATATATTTGTGCTAGTCACTTCTGACTCCAGTTTCCTGCTTTTGTTGAATTCTCATTACTCTGAGATTTGAGGCTATTTCTTTATCTCTGACCTGGCTTCATGTCAAATGTGGGAACATCTCCTTTTCCTTTATTCTATGTCCTCCTTAGCCCCACACTGCTCACAAGAGGCAGCTGTGAATACAAGACATGCACTGAGGTTTGGGGTTATACGGCGAAGGGAAGGGGCATATACAATACAGATAAATTGAAATTGGATATTAGATTTTCCTGACCTTAGAAAGTTGTTTGGCTATTTTTCCTAAATCAAGTCCTGACCTCTAACTTCCCTCCGTGTTGCCCTCTCTTTATTTCACCTTCTGGCCCCAACAGCACAAATAATTGCCTCACTTTAATATTCAGAAAAGTGCAGCTCTCTGCAACCTACAATATGTTTTCTCTTGATTCATGTTCTCTGTACTTGCAAAGAATGTAGATTCTGTTGATGTTGAGTGGAATGCTTTATAAATGTCAATTAGGTCAAGTTTGAGTGTTTTTCAGATCTTCCATGTCCTTATTGTCTTTCTGTCTACTTGTTCTATCAGTTTTGCCTTTTCCAGAATGTCATTTAGTTGGAATCACATAGTATGTATATAATATGTAGCCTTTTTAGTTTGAACCTTTTACTGAGTAATATGCATTTCAGGTTTCTTTGTGTCTTTTTATGGATTCATAGCTCATTTATTTTTAGTGTTGAACAATATTCCATTGTCTGGATATATCACAGTTTATTCATCCATTTACCTACTGAAGGATATTTCAGTTGCTTCTAAGTTTGGCATTTATGAATAAAACTACTGTAAACCTCTGTGCACAGGTTTTTGTATGGACATGAGTTCTCAGTTCATCCACATAAATACAAAGAGTGCAATCACTGAATCATATGGTAAGAATATGATTAGCTTCGTAAGAAACTGCCTAACAGTAGAGATTTTGCGTTCCTATCAGCAATGAATGAGAGTTCCTTTTGCTTCACAATCTTGCCAGCATTTGTTGTTGTCAGTGTTTTGGATTTCAGCCATTCTACTAGGTGTGTAATGTAGTTTATTGTTGTTTTAATTTGCATTTCCCAAATGACATATTATGTTGAACATCTTTTCATATGCTTATTTGCCATCTGCATATCTTCTTTGATGAGATATCTGTTCAGGTCTTTTGCTTATTTTTAAATCAGGTTGTTCATTTTCTTACTGTTGAGTTTTAATTATTCTTTGTATTATATTAAATGACAATCCTTTATCAGATGTGTCTTCTGTTAATATTTTCTTTAAGTCTGTGGCTTGTTTTCTCATTCTCTTAACATTGTCTTTTACAGGGCAGAAGCTTTTACATTTAATGCAATCCAGCTTATCAACTGTTTCTTTCACAGATGACAAAACAGTTTTTAAGAGAAAGAATGTCATATTCTTATTTATATCTTCTGCTTCTGGCACAGTGACTGGTGCATTTTAGGCACTTAGTGTTGAATATGAATGAGTGAATGGATTAGTCCTCTGCCTTGCTGCTCAAATAATTCTCTATTCAAAACAGGATCTCCTACATTGTTATATTAGTAAAAGAACTTAATGGATTTAACAAGAAAAGAGTTAATAAGAAATGATTGACTATTTGCTTATCAAGCTGACTCAGCTTTCTGACTTTTGCTATCTTCTTTCCTCCGTGAGTTACACTAGAATACTTACTATGTTTACCAGTTGTCCCTGCTTCAGATATGAAAGAATTTTCTGTTATACCCAGGAAACCTCTAATCATCTTCTGATGTGATTGAATTCTGAGAATTTGTCTGTTGTTATTCAGATCACCTCATTTTCTATAACTCAAAATCTGCACCTATATATCAGACTTACAGACTACAGTCATATGGCATTACCTTATTAACTGAAATCTACTCTCTACCTATTTATAATATTTTACCATAGGTATCAAAAAAAGAGACAAATGCTTGATAATTAATCAGAAAAATCTTGATTATTTTAATGCAATTAATGTTGTTCAATTAATGATTTATTTCTGAATAAAGTCTAAACCATGGTTAAATATACTGTGATTGAGCCCTGAAACTGAACATAAATATTATATAGAGATAATAAAAATATTCTTCAAAATGAAAATGTTGTAAAATTGGAGTTCTGAACTTATTTATATAAATGTCTCTCAAAAGTTTAAAAATTAAATCTTACTTAACAAATTATACTTGTTATGGTGAACTGTGATCAGTAATCTTTGTTGCTAGTGTAATTGGTTATTTTGTTTTATGTTTTTAAATTAAGCTATATACATTGTTTTTTAGATGTAATGCTCTTGCACACTTAAGAGACTACAGTATAGTATAACTTTTATAGGTACTGGGACATCAAAAATTTTGTGTAACTTGCTTTATTGAGATATTAATTTATTGTGGTGGTCTGGAACCAAACCCATATTTATCTCTGAAGGATGCCTGTAATAAATTCAATAGAAATTGCCTTAGAGTAACAAACCTATGGTTTTTGAACATATATAGGGCAAAATAATTTATTTTGGAAATCCCCCCATTAATTATAAATTTTAAAAGATTTAGTAAGAGTATATTAAAGCTTTGTTTTTAAAGTCTCTTTTCAACATGAAATGTAAATTACAGTCCACCTAAAACTGTAAAACTATATGATATATAATTGATATTGTAATAACAAGTAATTTTAATCTATGCATCCTGGAAATTCATTAATAAGCAGCATTAGCTTCTGTCTATTCTGTAATTCCTAAAGGATATTCAGTAATTCATTCTTTCATTCATTCACCCATTTTAACTGACTATCCTCCTGGCTGATTTGAATTTTTGAGATCAAATCATATTTAATGATTTTATTATGTAAATATACTTTTACAATGGTATCCAAATGTAGGTTTTGATAATATTATTTATTGTCACTAAAGGAATAAAAGATGTAGGTGTGTGTGTATTGTTAAGTCATTTTTCTTCATTTATTCAGCACTGTCTATATGTTAGGCAGTGCAAAGTGCAGCCGGGGGCACAGGATATAAAGATGAATTCATTGCTGATATTTACTTATTTAATTATTTAATTTCCTATTCTTTCTTTTTTAAATTGAAGTATAGTTTATTTACAATATTGTTTGAGTTTCAGGTGTTCGTCATAATGATTCAGTATTTTTACAGATTATATCCATTATAGATTATCACAAGGTAATCAGTATAATTCCTAGTGCTATACAGTATACCTTGTGGCTTATCTATTTTATATATAGTAGTTTGTATCTGTTAATCCTATACCCCTAGTTTGTTCTTCCTCCCTCTCTCTTCCCATTGGTAATTACAAGTTTTTTTTCTCTCCTATATCTGTAAATCTGTTTCTGTTTTGCATATAAATTGATTTGTATTATTTTCTAGATTTCAGTTATAAGTGGTATCATACAACATTTGTCTTTCTCTGTCTTATTTATTTCACTATGCATAATACTCTCTAGGTCCATCCACATTGCTGCAAATGGCAGTATGTTCTTTTTTTATGGCTGAGTAATATTCCTTTATTTACACACATACACACACACACACACACACACACACACACACATATACACATACATACATATACACAGAATACATCTTCTTAATGCACTTGTCTGTTGATGAATATTTGGGTTGCTTCCATGTCTTGACTATTGTAAATAGTGCTGCTGTGAACATCAGAGTGGATGTATCTTTTTGAATTTGTATTTTTGGTTTTCTTGGATATATATCCAGGAGTGGAATTGCTGAATCCATATGCTAATTCTATTTTTTATTTTTTAAGGACTCTGTACTGTTTTCCATGGTGGCTATACCAATTTACATTCCTACCAACAGTTATAAGAGTTCCCTTTTCTCCACATTCTCTCCAACATCTGTTATTTGTAGACTTTTTACAATAGGCATTCTGACAGTTGTGAGTTTTGATTTGCATTTCTCCAAGGATTTATGATGTTGAACATCTTTTCATGTGCCTGTTGGCCATCTCTTTATCTTCTTTGGAGAAATGTCTATTCAGGTTTGCCTCTTTTCTGACTGAGTTTGTTTTTTGATATTGAGTTGCGTGAGTTATTTGTGTATTTTGGATGTTAACCCCTTGTCAGGTGCATCATTTGCAAAATATTTTCTCCCATTCCATAGGTTGTCTTTTCATTTTGTTGATGGTTTCTTTCCTGTGCAAAGCTTTTAAGTTTAATTAGGTCCCATTTGTTTATTTTTGCTTTTAATTCTTTTGTCTTAGGAGACTGATCCAAGAAAATATTGCTATGATTTATGGCAAAGAGTGTTTTGACTATGTTCTCTTTTAGGAGTTCTATGGTTTTGGGTCTTAACATTTAAGTCTTTAAACCATTTTGAGTTTATTTTTATATATGATGTGAGGGAATGTTCTAATCTCATTGTTTTACATGTGGCTGTCCAGTGAAGTGCCTGGTGTTTAATCTCTCTCTTCAAGGAGCCAATAATCTAACATGGGAACAATTCTGCACTGTGATATTAGGTAGAATTTTAGGAGTTCTCAATGACACAAAGAGGTTAACTTGCTGTCAGTTAACAAGTACTTTATATCTGAAGTCATTAATGGTCTTTAAAGAGATTCCTTCTCATGAATGGGTTTTATTTTAAGGGAGAACTTTCATTACTTGAAAATAAACTACTTCACATAAGCAAAACTTATAAACAATGGAATGACACTATTAACCAATTTTAGCTCTACTAAAATGTTTTTAATAATGAATTTCATATAATGTATTCAACTTTTTGGTAACTATCATATTCTTTAGTCATTGAATAGTGCTGCCATCAGAGCCTAACACAATATAGCAAGTTGCTTACTCTGCACAAAATGGCCATGAACTGATCTACTTGGAGTTCTGATTCCTGCTTCCTAAAGCTTTTAAAAAAACATTTCGCTTTATCTGTCATCATACTTTCTGCCATTAAAGTGCTTGTCTCAAAATAAGGGCCTATGTACAGCTAGCTTATTACTTCTAATTTGCTTTGGGGAAGTAAACCAGTTAACCAAGCTTGCTAGGAATTTCTAAAATGGGAGTTGATGGAGTCTGATTAGGACTTTCCAAGGAGTGAAATGTATGAGTTTTAATAAATGTATTTTGGGGTAGTTAATGTATAATGGGTTATTAGTAATTTATTTGAATTTTTATATATGATTTTATATTTAGCTGTATATGTAAGATCAAAATTATAGCTTTTCAATTCAATATTTATAATATGATCCTTGGAAATATCTTTCATGAAAACACAATAGCACATTTATATGTCTGTCACTTGACCAAATAATTTTTATAATTTCAGGAAACATGAATAATCTCATTATTATATTGGTTCCAGCCAAAGCTGGAATTAATAATTCCAAGTATGTTGCTTAAATATAATATGGAATATTATACCAGGTGTGTGCAGGTAAAAAATTAGCAGCAATATGGTTGAAAAATTCTCTCATTTCAAATTTATGAGGCTAAAAACGCCATATGGAATTCTCCCGGTTTTTCCCATCAACCACATGATCATATCTGCCATAATTAGTGTAAAATCTAAAATAAGAGCTATTTACTGCAGAGTTACTGTAAGTGCAGATGTTATTGTGGGGTTTACTGAATTGTCTAAATGCCTAAATGTCCACTACAGAGCTCTCCCAACTAATAACCAGAGCAGAATGTCTACCAGCTTATAGTGAGCTGTTGTTCTGTTGACTTTGGTTTGGGTGGTCTTTTGAGGGGGGGGGGATCATTTGAAAATTCTTTGACTTTCATATTTTCAGGTATATGTTTTGAGAGTTGGATTATCAAAATAAACTTCTTTTTATATTATGAGATCCTTTGCCCTTCCAAACCATAAATAAAATATTAGTATTTCTCAGGGTTTAGACCTCAACATTTAAATTATATCTAAACTCACTCCTCTTAGGTGATCTAACCAATTAACAGTGTGAGAAGAATAAGGGAATATTACAAACAACTTTACACTAATAAATTCAACAGCATATCTTCCTGAGGATATAAATGATAAAATCCTATTCTGAAGTATTTTATGCTCTTGTGCTTTCTCCATTAATTATATGTCCTCTAGTTCCTTCTTCCCCTTCTTCTTTCTTTGTTCCTTTTTTTTTTTTTTTGCCTTTCTCCCTTCTATGTAGGAGGCTTCTTTCATATGTCTGGATGTCCAGTTTTCTTGCCTGTCTGTTCATACTTAAGATTGAGGCAACAAAAATCAGATGAAAGCTCTGTGTGTGTGGATGTGTGTGTGTTGGAGACAGATGCTTCTCATTTAGTTGGTTTTATGGTAGGATGACCAAAGGGAACTCAACCAATTCATTGGAAGATCACAATTGTCAATATCTGCATTTCTTTTTTCTATATAAGCTAATTTCTCTGCAGAGAAGTCTGTTCCCCAGTATTCTGTGAATCAAACAAGAGAGTTCTCACCATTCAGGAAGTAGAATTTCAGTGAATTTTTCTGAACTGCGTTTCACACTCGTGCTCTCCTAAATCTTGTAGTGTTGATTTTAGAGCTTTTCCACTTCCATTTCTCCACAGAATAAGCACTTGGTCCTTTCCCAGCTTGGGAACAGAGTTGCCTAGTTGTGTGAGCTGGTAAGGAGACCTGGAACCTAATTACTCCTCATCAAAGCTTTCAGTTAATCCACACCATTCCCCACCCACCATCTCAGACACCTTGAGCCTCTGCTTCTCTGTGTGACCCAGTCTGGTGTTCACTCACACCCCTCCTTGTAGGCACTGAATGTTCTCTGCACTGCTTACGTACTCTTCAATTGACTTACCACTCAACATTTTAAATCAGCTGTACTTGAATAAAAAGTCTTATTTTCTTTTCTTGTTCTGTTTCCTGTTTTTTTTTTCCTGGTCCTTTGGCTTTATACCATTTTTATTACATTATTCCTTTTTGTTAGTTTTAAAGAGAAGTCAATATATACCCATATATTTGGATCTACCGTGTTCAAAGGACAATCCCTCAAATAGATCTTTCATACTGCAGACAGAGTGATCTTTTTAAAGTAGAACCCTGGGAGAAACCATATCCCTCCACTGCTCAGACATTACCATGGCCTGCCACTGCCTGCAGTCAGAATTCCTTCTCGTGTCAGTCAGGGTCCTTCATGCCCAGTTCTGTGCCATCTCTGCAGCTCTGTGCTTGTGAGCTGCCATGCTCGGGCTCTCATTGTACCCAGACGCTTGCAGCTTCACTAACAGTGGCATTATCAGACTTTTTCTTTCCTTTTTCTTTTTAAACTTCCATTCCCTCTGCCTGAATGTGTTTTACCCAGCGACCCTGTGACTCGGGGATAGACCGTCCAAGACTCAGTTGTAAATGTGCTTCCTACATACTCCTTCTGTTTGTTATGAAGCTGTTCAGGTGCTTGTCTTCAGCCTGGCTAAACTATAAGCTCTTGTGGTAAAAGAATGACTTTCCACTGATTTATTCCCAGCAGCTACTATAGTATTTGGCACAGAGTAACCAAATCCATAATTAAAGGTTGACTAGCAGGTAATTTATTTTTATTTCTATAACAGAATGAAATTGATGAATGGATCATGGTGGCATTTTAAAGGGATTCTATCTCTAGATGTAAAGTTTAAAATATTCTTAGATTTCCTCAGACTTACTTTCTAAGACTATATACTTTGGATGCAGTTCTGATTTCTGGTCTGGCCTATCCTAAAATATCTTTAGTTATTAATAATATTTAAATGTTTTCCATAAAAAATTTTAAACTATTGCTTTTTGCAAAGTTTTCTTTTTCTTTTTTTCCTTAATCCCCCCTCAACTTATTTTATATGTTACTGACAAATTATGAATTGGATCCCAGATAACCTGTTCTGGTTCAAAGATCAAGCTAATAACTTTGCAGTACACTTTTGATATATAACCTAACCTTTTGAAAAAACACGACCCTAGGAACTAGGCAAAAGTCAGAGAAGGTAAAATGTTTGCAAGTCATAGTGGAACTGTTCTTCACAAGGGCTTGAGGGGAAAGAAAGTAATAGTGTCAGAAGGCAACTTAAGGACGTACTGTGAAACAACTTAATGACTTTTTGTTTGTTTGGTTTTTTGTTTAATGTTTACCCATTTATTATAAGGGGTACAAGTCAGTACCAGCCAAATGGAGAGATGCATAAGGCAAGGTGTAGGGGTAGTAGGAGTCATGGA
Organism: Camelus dromedarius; assembly: GCF_036321535.1. NCBI lineage: Eukaryota > Metazoa > Chordata > Mammalia > Artiodactyla > Camelidae > Camelus > Camelus dromedarius. Next base: position 30,540,140 of record NC_087439.1, on the reverse strand, counting down.
GCTTCCATTTTTACTCTGGACACACCACCCTCCTGGCACTTTAAATGATGTATTTACTTTAGAATAAATGTAACTCTCTCTCTCTCTCTCTCTCTCTCTCTCTCTCTCTCTCTCTCTCTCTCTCTCTCTCTTTCTCTCTCTCTCGCATGCAGTCATTAAAACACAAAACAAAAAACAAGACGTTGTTTTAAAGTTGATCCTCAAGTGCTCTTTTTTCAATTGTCCAGAATTAGATGCCAGTACTATGTTAACATGCATCTGTATTAATATGTTTCATGAGATTAGTAGAGAAGATGAGAGAATGTGGGCATAAACTCTTTTATTTGCCAATGCAACATGACTGGAAAATATGGTTTAGTGTATTAAGAGAAAGAAGATACGTGGGGTGTCTTTTGGGCGTGGGGTGGGGAGAACTTGGAGGGAGGTACATCAGATTTTACTATAATTGGCTTCTGAGCTTTTAGAAGATTTGGGATAAAGTCATAAAAGAGAATGATGATCTTATAAAAAAGAATAAGAATTTTTGAGAGAAAAAGAGACAAAGAATGAAAGAAAGAGAGAAAGGAAGAAATGGGTGGGGAGAAAAATGCTTCTTTTTAAAAGATGAGACATGTCGTCCTGGAATGATGTGGGAGGTCTCCCAGGGGCAGATCTGTATGGCTCCTTCTGACAACTTCAATAATGTCACAGGTAATTGCTAACAACCGCAAAATACCCTTTTCACCTTTTTGTGTGTGGAGCTCAGACTGTTCAAAATGTCCAAGTTAATTAATATGAACTATGCCTTTTAGGTGGGGAAGGTGGATGGTCCTAATTAACCTTGCCTGACTGATGAGCAAGTGTGGTCAAAGAGGTTGAGACTCTTGCTCAAGGATATTCTGCAGCTGAGCTGCATAATCTGAATTGAACAAGGTCTCTTGACATCCTGCAGCATTTCTTCCTTCTTCTCTCCCTCCCCCTTCCTTCTATTTCTCTGTCTCTTCTCTCTTTTCTCTGTTTTTCTCTGTATACAAAACCGAGTCTACAAATACTGGGATAACTTTTAACCTTCAGTTGAGTCAACCATTTCATTTTCAACATTTGTTCATCACAAGACAGTTGAACAATCTTTTATTCCACTCTCTTCTTTTCCCCTGCTGGCTTGACTTAAGATGTACAGTATCTTTTGAAGCTGTTTGACTGATCTTTTACATTGATTGGGTAGGGATGGGTGAAAATTTTCTTAAGCACATTTTATGACTCTATTTGCTTTTAGCTCTTGATTTTTTAAAAATCCACTTTAGATCAATATGCCATCGAATGCCAAATCAGGACCACTAGCTGACTGTCGATGGTCGGGTTGTCTGGTTTTGGTCTTGTCTGAGTTTGTCCACAATGGCTGTTTACTGTAATATTCCCACAGGTAAAAAGTTCTGAAGCCATTTACTTCGGAAGCATAATTTCTTTCACACACACAGGTGATACACAGATGAGGATTTCGCCCTTTCTTTGCCTAGATGTTCTTCATTTCTTTAGAGTTGTGTCAAGAACTTAACTGGGTAGATGAGTGTAGAGATTCTTTGGTGAACTATTACATTGTAGAGTTTGTGTTCTGTGGTTTATGATATGTTCTGGTTCACATCAAAGAAAGAGGAGCCATATAGAGTGTAACAGCTTAAACGAAAGGCAACAGAAACTGTCAAAAGAAGTTAACCCAAAGGCAGCATTGAAAACAGAGGTCAGGTGAGGGGCAGGAGATGGAAGCGCCATTGAAGTAGGCATCGGTGGAACAGGCATTGGGTCACAGAATGATACTCTCTGGAGGAGAAAGATATTCTTAAGTCTTTGGAAAGAAATGCAATAAATATTTCACAAGCCTGCCAAGCAAAGCAAGAGGTGGAGAAGTTATTTATTATCCAGAGACCTCCATACAGTAACTTCCCTGCTACACCAGGAAAGGAACAAAATATTTTAGCTTTATAATATGACTTTTTTTTTAATTTGCTACAATGAAGTTGTACTGAAATAAGAATGAACATGGACTGTCAAAAAGTTCTGATAAATAAATAATGGATGCCTGTTTCATTACAGCCTCAGCGCTAAGCACTTGTAAACCAGGTAAATAATGTAAAAATTATGTGGCAGTCAGTAACTCAAAAAATCAGAGGTGTTTAACACCAGTCAGATGAGTATAGATTTTTTTTCTTTGTATAGGACCATGGTAGCTGTAGACATAAGATTTCTCCTTCTCACTATTTGCAGCTCCAGTTTGCTTACTTGACTCCTTTTTCTTCTTTGTAGGCAGTGAATCACACATTTTGAGCCAGAGAAAGGGCCTCTAATCATGCCATCAGCAGAACCTTGAACTGGCTGGCATAGTGGCAGCCTTCCCAAAGTGACAGTTAAGCTGAACCTTAGAGAGTGAAAAAGGAGTTGGCAAAGGCAGGTGCCCCAGGCAGGGAACTGCACGGGCAAAGTGCCAAGTGAGCAGTGCTGTTGTGCTGTTGGAACTGTGTGTAGTTCAGCGTAGCCAGCCTGCATTGCGTTACCCATCTACAAAGCTGCGGGTGGACAAAACACAGCAGACTAAAAACGTGTAGGGTTCAGAATGCTTGGGTTCCAAACTTAGCTCTGCTGCCTATTGGCTGCATGACTCTGAACTCTGAAACTCAGTTTACTTGGCCTCTCTAAGCCTCAGTTTCCTCATTTATAAAAGGGGCATAGTAATACTGTCTTTCCCTGTAGGTTATTATGAAATCATGCATTTAAAGTTTTCAGAGAAGTGCCTGTCATATCGTAAGTAATCAGTGTAAACTTTTATTTGATTGTAATTAATAAGTCCCAATTTTACTATTTAATAGTTCACCTCCATAACTGTGCATGCATGTTTTGCTTTTAATGGTGACTATTGCTAAATTACCCTCCCACTGCTTGTTGGAGCACCCAGTTCTCTTCTGTTAGCTCCAGAGATTTCTCTACTATTTCAATAAGATTGATGTCTGCATTACGTTTGTTACTTGTGAACTAATAAAGGAATATAGGCTTCACTTTGAAAAGGATTCACTGACTGGAAAGTATAAAATAAAAGGCCTGCAAAAGTTTGTTAGTGTTTCTGTGACATGGTCCAATTAACTTAGCCAGGGAAGGGAGTCATATCTTATGATCTGCGGCCCTCACAGATTGAGCTATCATTGAGCTTTCTCACTGGGGATACACTTTCTCTTGGAGTGTTCAGCCCTAATGCTGGGTTGGAATGAGAAAAGTAACCTGCTGGACAGGAAGATTAAGAAGCATCACCTTTAATCACTTCATGATGTATGTAAGTCAAGTCATTGTGCTGTAACCTTACACTTACACAGCGCCGTATGTCAAGTGTATCTCAATAAAACTGGAAGAAGAAAAGAAAGAAGCATCACCCTAAAAATATACCTGCCTCAGTTAGAACCAAAGAGTTAAAATTTTCCTAGATGGATTAAAAAAAATAGATGTCACATTAAAAAAAGAGAGGAGATGGCTTGTAGCTGCAATGCTAGGCCCTCGTGTCGAGCTACGGAAGAAACAGCTGTGTGTGCTGAGCTGCCAGGGGCTGCTGACGCTTTGCAAAATGTGATAAGACATAGGAGATGTTTCTAGCAGTGAGCAGTTTAGGGGAACTTTCTGCAAAATCCCATCATCTTCAGTTTTAAACAAAGGTTATAATGATAATTCTTCTATCTCGGGATTTGGGGGAAAATCAGATGATACAGTACCTGCAACGTGCTTTCCATCGTGCCCGGAACAGTGGGAGGGCTTGACAGCTGTCACTGGGTGCTTCCGCCGGTAGTGGGGTACGGCTCGCATACTTTGGTGGTTAAAGAAAGTAGATCCCAGCTTACCACTGAGAGCTAAGTACCAGTGGGCAATTGCTTAACCTTTCTGTGCATCTGTTTCTTCACCTGTTGAAGGTAGACAGGCATTGCTGTCGACCTCACAGGCGGTTTTAAGGAGGACATGAGTGAGTACACACAGTGTGCAGACAATAGTGCTGGGTTCACAGAAAGGACTAAACTAAATATGAACTCCACAGCAGTGATTGTATTGCAAAACAATTCAAATCTGCCTGAAAAGCACAAGATTAATCATACTTTTTCCTTACATTGAACTTTTTAGATAATACTTTTTTTGATGGTATAAATGTGTATTGTTGAAATTTGTATGTTGAAACAAATTTCATTTTTATCTATAGAAGAGTCACATTCTATATAATTATTCTGTATTATTATTCTAATATTAACTAACTTTTCTGCAAACATTACTGAACTACCTTCTGACCTACTTTTTGGACTTCAGATGTAGTATTTAGGATTACATTTTTTCCAAGAAACCAATTCAATAACTCTTTATTATCTCCTCCCCTCTGGGGTCTTGGTGGTGTTGTAGAAGGCACTATTGATTATTTACTGTTTTTACATTTTATTCATCTATGAGGAAATAGTTTGCAGGAACACCAGCCTTAGGAACTAAGGGCATACTATTTTTAGTTTGTTTTTGGCATTAAAATACTCAAGAAAGCTAAGCAAGGCTTTGAGAACCATTTTTTGAGGCAGTTCTGCCACCCACTTTCCTCCCTTTATTTAACTCCCCTCAAAAATAAATAAAAATCTGTAGCTAAATTCTACAGTGAATCATCACAACACATAATTACAAGATGTCAAAAACTGTTAGAACAATAGTGTTGAAGAAGTTGAAAAATTTCCATCTTTCCAGTAAACATAGCATTCTTGATAGACTTGAGGAAAGTAAGTTTAATCTGTTGATGGCTAGGAAATCTGTAGAGGAAAGAGATCAGGAGAGGTTATTTCACCAAAGAGAAGCATCGCAGGCAGAGAGACTGTAGGCTCCAGTAGCAGAGAGAAGGGGTGGTCACCTCCACACCAGAACCAGAGTTGGGACACAGATCTCTCACTCAGATGACAATAGGTGAAGTATGAAGTAGCTGGCCAGAGCATGAGATACTAGCTTTGCACAAAGCCCTGAGCACCCATCAGGGCTGCACCTGGAAATTAAGTCTCCCATTTGGATTCTCCCAGACATGCAGGAAGACAGCCAGGCACAAGCCTGTTTAGCATAAGTAAGAAGACTGGCAGTGTGGGACTCTGACCCTGAGTCATAAATAATCTGAATTCCAATCTTCATTCACTTATGAATATTCATTGAGGGACTGCTGTGACCATCATTGATCCTAGATTTAGAGTGGAGAACAAGGGAGATAAGATTCCTACCCTCATAGAACTTACAGTCTAGTGGGTCAGACAGATAATAAATATGCAAGCAAATTAGTGGACTAGATACTTTCAGAGGGTGATGAGTACCAAGAAGGAGTACTTGATGTGAAGGAGAGTGGCTGGGGAGTTGTAAGTCCTTCCTGAGGAACTTGAGTGAGACCTGAATGGGGGAATCGATCATCTATCCCTACATAGTAGATCTGGGAGCAGAATATTGTAGACTGAGGAGCCAGCATGTGCAGGGAGCATGAAGCCAAAATGAGCTAGCGTGGCTGGAGGGAGTGAGAGGAGATGTGATACAAGAGGTAGGCAACAGCAGGGTGTTTAGGGCTGGGCAAGCCTTGGGGAGGGGTGTAGATTTTATTTTGAGTATGATGAGAAGCCACCAGAGCTTTAAGCAGAATGTGACATGACATGATGCACATCTTACAAAGTTCGCTCTGGCTGCTGTGGGCAGGGGAGCAAGAGTGGGGTTGCTCTCCCCTTTGGGAGTGGTAATCACTGAGTTGATGATTCCATGGGAAATGGTGGGCTCAGTGGAGATGGAGAGAAGTAGACGGATTCAAGGTCAATTTGGGAGATTAAACCACAGGACTTGATTGATTACGTGTGGGGAAGAAGGGGAAGAGATCAGTCAAGGGATATTTCTTGGTTTTTGTAGAGTACATGATGATGACACGCACTGAGGCTGGATCACAGAGGAGAGTGGAAACAAAGAGATTTTTTCGGGGAAAAAGAGTTCTGTATTAGCATGTTAAATTTGAGATACCAGTAGACAACCAAGTATAGATGTCAGAAACTTGAAGAAGCTCAATGAGGAGGCCAGAGATAGGGACAGCAATTTGGGAGACATGAGTGTAGAGTTGGTATTTAAAGCCAGGTCACTAGGTAAAGTCCCCTGAGGACCGTCTGCTTTTGAGAAGACAGACTCTAAATCAAAACAACATACCTGAAATATTTCATGTTCATCTCATGTTCATTGTTTTATCTTCAGATTCTCAAACAAATACTATCCTCTTTCAAGGCTACTGCTGTTAAAAATACATATTTTACTGGTTATTTTTACCTCCCCCATTACTATCATAGGAATGCCCTTCACTTCAAGTCTTGATTGGTTTCTCCATCTCTAGTCTGTATCTTCAGACTCTTAGACAAAGGCAGCTGATGCTCAATAATTCCCCTTGGCCATGAGTGTCTTAATGAGGACCCAGAAGAAGCATCCTGAGAGTTAGACAATAATTTATTTGAGCATGAGTAGGAAGCACCATATTTAGATAATTCTCTTCCCACAGTGTCATTATCTCACAATGCTTCTGCTGACAGCCTTAGAGATAATAGCATTCAATATGTAAATAATGAAACAATACACATGGTAATGAGGGAGATTCAGAAAATACAATAGTAATGGAAAAATAACAAGACAGTGATTCTAATATTGTAAATACACAGGTTTGCATTAGTGACACATTATCTCGGTAATGCCAAGCTGAAATAATTTAGAAGCCAATGTAACAACTGCTGAACAACATAGAAGGTGTCGATCCAGTGCCAGTTAATACATTTAGATAATTTGGCAGGCTCTGAATAATTAGGAGTGTACGTGAATCTGCAGTGAGCAGGTTGCTGTTACATACGGGAGTGGCAGAGCCGCACAGCAGTTGACATAAAGAGCCTTTCTAGGCAGGAGCACATAGGAAATCAGAGACAGAAAAATATCTAATCAAAAGCCAATGACATGGGACATATGCAATAAATGTACAAAAAAATCATTGCAACCACTTTGTTGAACATCCTAAAACCTATGCCATACAAATAGGAAAAGGCTTAAGTATTTCCAGCCTTATGCTTCAGATATGCTCTGTTGGATCTCCTTTTCCCTACCCCTTGCTTGCCTCAGAGGCAGAATTCATACCTTTCCAATATTAGAACAGTTACATTTTATTAATGAAGACTCGTATTGGATGGTAAAAGTTTTGGTGTTGTCTAAATCTGAATTTCAATCTCACGTTTAATCCACAGCTTCTCAATTTCTGTTGGCTTGTGGCTAACCTGTCACAGAGACAGGACTTCTTTTGCTCTTTCCTGCCTTGTTCTTCACTTCAACCCCAGTTATCACATCTGGGTCTTCCAGGGTCAGCGGAGGAGAAGGTAGACTAACGGAAGGCTTGACTCCTTGGAGCTGTTGGAATTCAATATTGCTGCCTTGTAGGGTAGAGGTGCAGACGTTGGATTCTTCATGGGACACATCTGTTGGTGCCTTGGAAATCCTCTACAGTCTCACTTGGGCCGTGTTCTCCTGACTCTCTTGAGATCCACCCCACCCCCAACCAGTCTTATATATCCAACCTTCTTATTGCCGGGCTCCCTGTGACCCGTCAAGCCTCCTTACTGGGTAGAGTACTGTCCACTTCCTAGTCCCTGGAACATGTAAACATCATCTTTCAAGGTAAAAGGGATTTTGTGGATGTGAATAAGTTAAGGATCTTGAAATGGGAAGGTTATCCTGGATTATCCAGGTAGATCCAGTGCAATCACAAGGGTCTTGGTAAGAGGGAAGCAGGAATTCAGAATCACAGAGAGGAGAAGAAGAGATCAGAGAGTAGAGAAGGTACTACACTGCTGCCTTTGAAGATGGTGGAAGGGACTGTGAGCCAAGGAGAATGTAGATGGCTTCTAGAAGCTGGAAGAGACAAGGAAACAAATTCTCCCCCAAAGCCTCAGAAAGAAAGCAACCCTGCAGACCCATGTTAGACTTCTGTCTCCAGAACTATACAAGGGTACATTTGTATTGTTTTAAGCCATGGAATTTGTGGAATTCAACACAGTGGGAAAAGGAAACTAATACGCGTACCTTTCGGTGGTCTTGAATTTCACTGACATCCTTTTGGGCTGTCTGACCAAATGATCAGAGTCCAGGTTGCCTCCACAGCTACACCCACTCCTCACCTTTTGCGCAGTGGCTCCGCCAGTCTTCCCTTTTCAGAACTCTGAAGACAGAGGCAGGCACAGTTTCAAGGTGCCCGGTTGCTTCCCGAGCTCAACAGAAGCATGTCAAACACTCCCAAGGGTTCCCTCACGGTGGCATCTGAGCCACGGCTTGTAAGTACTCACAACGAAGGGGAATACGCATCTCTTCTTCTTACTCTTCCAATTATCAGGAGTAATCTCCAGAACCTTCCTTACTTTGTTTAAAAGGAGAGAGTACTCTCTATGCCATCCCATGGAGAAAAGAAAAGTCAAAATGTGCCTAAGACTTAGCAGTTACCAAATCTGAATGATCTCCGCCTGGCATTGCTCTTCTGTTCTATGTTTAATATATGGTCTTTGGGGTATTAGGAGGTGAGGACTGATTTTTGTCAACCCTTAATAATTCACAGGGATGTATTTGGCAGCTGCTTTTTATAATGTAAGCTATGTATTGCCTTTTGTCTTGCTTAGGGCTTAGTCTCAAATTCCAAGGTAACAGGAAAAGTTTCATTTAACATGCTGAACAATTTATATACCATGTTCAAGGCTGATTTTCTGGATAGAGGGAAAGGATGTGCACCCTAGGATTTGAGAGTTCTAGGAGAGTCATTTCTATTTAAAATATGTATATTTCTGCTTAAAATTCTTCAGCTAGGGTCTATTACTTTGGGTTAACAACCTACATACTACTCTTTCAAAATGCAGCAAAGTAAAATTATGTATAACTGGACAAAAGTCCATCTTTGCTACCACTATGTTTACTAAGTTTACTATGATGATTTACTAAGTTTACTAAATTTTCTAGTGTCCAGCACAGTGCCTGGCAAGAAATGGACACTCAGCACATGTTTGTCAAGTAACTGAGTGAGTAAATGAATCATTATGTCCATTTGTGTATGAATAAGTAACCTATGAGCTCCTCTAATAAGGCGTCATACATAGCTTGATCTGGGAAGGACTATGTAGGGGAAGGGCTGAGCTAACACATATTCCTGTAAAGCTGGAGGGAAAGCAAAGGACCCTGGAGAACTGGAGGTCGGGGAGAATATGTAGGAGGGATGTGTGGGCCGCTGAGGACAGCCTTGCTGGTTTTGGACTTTTCTACTTGTTTTTTTACCCCTCTGGCTGTTATGACTGTGCAAATGTTGATCAGCACATTTATTCCACCATGGGTAGAGCAGTAGTGGGAAGGCCTTTGGTAAAACAAAACATTTAAAAAATAGTTGTGTTATTCTTCCCACCAAACAAAAGATTAAATCTGGGCTCAGTCTTGATATAGGGTATTGGCATCTGGCCATCCTGCCATTTGGGAGTCACCCAGTAGATTACGGAAACAGAACTCTTGGCTGTGCATCCAGATACCTCTTAGGATCATTTGGAAGCTTTTATTTGGTTTAGTACCCGAGGCCCCTTGCTTTATATTAAAAATGAATGACCTTGGATGTTTATCCGTTTTTTAGTTTTACCTGTACACTGTCCTTCCATGTCATCTTCCATCTTACAGTTTTCTACACTGAGATTCTTTGGGTGACTGGAGTAAGTTGAAAATGCAGTACTGTGAAAGTTTCTAATAATGTTTAAACTAGGTTATCCAGAATATTCTAACTAGTCAACACTTAGACCAAGTTTTTCAATTAGAATCATAAGAATTAAATCAATGTACAGGAGTCAGGCACAGATACGTAAGATTATTTTACTTTTGAGATATCCTTTTTATTTAAACTATGTTCTAAAGATAGTATTTCATTATGTTTAATACTTAATGTACAACTTTTTTTCACTGATATGTTTAGTTGTACCATGAGAAGGTTTTTAATATCTGGTGATACTGATAATTTAGTTATAAATAGCTGAGTTAAGTATTTTTGTGTTAGAAACATAGATTTAATTTTCTAATTTATGTCTTGCCTCTTGTGAATGATGTACAGGTATAATTTCATATTTTGCTTAACATGGACTTAACCTTAGTCCATGTATGCATTACCTATTTTAAATTATTCAAATACAATAAAATAAACATGTGCTTAGAGTAGAGTTGAATGTAACAAAAGCTTTCTTTGAAAATGGAAAAGGCCTTTAGTCTTTCTTAGGTGTCAGGATTGTCTTGTGAACATCTTTTATATTTGTATTTGCGAAACACATCTGTTGGTTAACAGATGCTGCTGATTGCTATTACTACAGTGAGTGAAATATTAAACGAGTTGAAATGTATCCAGGAAGTGAATATGGTAATGTACTGAGTTAAAAAATTTTTAAACTTAGTTACCTTTGACGCTACACGGACTATTTGAATGAGATATTATAGCTCTAAGTTACTAGATATTTTTGCATGCAGGCAAAAAGTAAATAATGAAAGGAACATTATATTTGTGTAGCTGTGGGTAAATGAATGATTTCTAAGTAATAGATTTTTGTGGAGGGAAGAAAATCAAGGGAAGGAGATGAAAATAAATAAAAAAGTAAAACAGTGTGCTCAGTGAGGAGGGTTGGGCTCTGAACTGGCAGATAGCTTTTCACCTGTGCTTGCCCCTTGTTAGCTATGTATACCTGGCAATTTATCACTCTCTCGGGCCTTAATTTCCTCAACCTTAGAATAGAGAAAACAGTTCTTTTTTTTTAAGGTTTATTTATTTATTTATTTTAACAGAGGTACTGGGGATTGAACCTGGGACCTTGTGCATGCTAAGCACACACTCTACCGCTGAGCTATACCCTCTCACCAAAGAAAACAATGCTCCCATGTATGAAGTTTAAATAAAATAATGTATATAAAATCAGTTGCTTAGTGCTTGGCACTATACTTTTGGCATAATAAATGGTAATTTCTTCCCTCCCTCTAAAAAAACTATTTGAACTTGAGATTGTCCAAATGGAATCATAAAATTATAGAGTTATAGAAATGTGTGGCTCACTTAGAAATTACCTAATGCAATGCTTTTAAATTTTGAGATGCAAAACAGGCTTTGGGGGCCAGGAATGCTCTTTAAGAAAGAGAAAGCTATTTCTGACTTTATAGGCTTACATTAAAAATCACTTTTTATATAATGCATTAGCAGTTCTACAAAATGGCTATTTCAAAAAGTAAATAATTTTGGTATTCTTGCTGATAATCATAGAATTCTAACATTTAGAGTCAGAAGAGGTCTATAGATTATTCAACTCTATTCTTGAGGCTCAGAAAGACTGGGTAACTTGTACAAGATCACAGTGGTACTTTATTTGGGAGACATAAGCCCAGTGTAGTAAAGGTGGAAAGAGGAGAGGGAAGTAACGTAAGAAAAGGTAATTAATAATGAAATACAAGCATTTTAATGTGTAGAGACAACATCAACAAGTCACCTAACAGGTGTATTTGCTTGAAATATGGGACCTTCCTGGAAGATTTGCAACGAACTGCACCTTGGAGCAATCCATGATGAGAGAAAGAGGAGAAACTTATCTGCCTAGTTCAATTTCATCTCTTCTTTCCCAGTGATGGAGTTTATTCCACAGGAAGCTCACAGTCTCACATTTCTAAGTGCTATTATCTAGCATCTTGGTGTTCGTTCAGCAAGCTGGACCTGTAGGGTGTGGCACTTCATCTAGTGAAAAAGGGGCTATTCGGCATGGGTGACATGCCGACCAAGAGAAAGAAAAAGGAGGCATTCAAGGGAACCTGTAAAAAAGAACAAGATTTTTACCCAATACACAAGCATTATCAAATTGAATCCTTATAACAATCTTAGGAAATAGTATTATTATTGCTTATTGCTTTATCCCAAAAGTGGTACCCTGCGGGTAGTCATGTTAGTCATCTGAATGACTGAATGATTAAATGAATGGATGAAGGGAACTCTGTTTCCTATTTCCCAAATCAAGATATTTCCCATTATATTACAGCCTCCAAAGGCAAATAAATCCTGCATTTGTATTTTGTCAGACTCTGACATGGCAGCTAAGGGAATGATTCAGAGTCACATTTACATTCTTGGTCCATCTGTCTTATGGAAACACTTGGCTTCTCAAATAGATCATCATTTAGAACTGGAGTCTGAAGCTCAAATCCTCCAGGGACCAGTCAGATAATGTAAATGAATAAATCAATATAAAAGCGATAGGCTGTGGACAGTACAAATGCCATCTAATGTCATTCAAATTTAAATTTCAGCTAAATAAAACAAGTCTGAGGCCAAAGTAGGCTTTCGCCAATCTGCTCTTCATTTTGCATTAATTTTTCCTTTCTTACATTAGTACAATAAACAGATGTGTATATACAAAACAAAAACTTTTTTTTTTTAAATAATAAGTAACCAAGATCACCTAAGGTTAGCACTGAATTAGTACATACAATCACCAAAAATATCTTTTCTAAAATGTTGCAAAGTCTTATTTAGGTCATATGCTGGCATTCCTGGCTAGACATCTTTCCACTCTCACTAGACTTTGTCAGCACAGACTTGGAACTTGGGATCTAACGTATTACCACTATGCGGTATTGGTATGCATATTAGGAAAGTGTAATGAATCTTAATAGCATTAACTTATTATCCCAGAATGTTCAGTCATACTAATGCAGGTTTGCACTGCCATACACATGCTCATAATTAAGGAAAGGATATTTCTTTACCCTTGTATCTGGGCTTCTCTGATAAGTTGTTATTGCAGCTGACATTCAATGCAAATTGGAGTTTGTTGGCTTCTGATATGCGTACTCGCACTAATCAGCAGATTACTTGTGTGGAGGCTGCCCATCTTTGAAGCTATGCTGTCACATTTAGAATAAATAATAGAGTCTTGCTTTGAATTTATAAAATATTGAATGGCCTAGTTCAGACTCATAAAGGATAGCTTGGTGAGTATGGTTTCCATGTGTTAAAAAAAACCCAAACCTTTTGCTGGACCTTCTAAAGTCTAGAAAATGAACACTATCATTTCACTATAACAGTGACTACTATTGAACAAAATTTGACATAAAGTGGTTACAGCAGCTGAAATCCAGGAAAATTATTAATATAATGTGGTCCCTCTGGTCTGGATTAATAAAACCCCTACTGAAAATGCTAAATATCCACCGCTAACAGCTAGGTGATTGAGTTTAAAATACCTTTTCAGGCTAAATTTGGTTAACATGACAAGTTAACTTTTGTCATCCCATGCTTGAATTTTTTTTTGGCAGCACTATTTTAATTTTTGATACATTTGGGAAACTGGAGTTGTTATTTCATCATTTTAAATATTTTCAAATGAAAACATCTTCCTGACCTACCTCAGTTGTTACTGTGAAGTTTTTAGTGCTCTTTTTAAGTGAAAATTGTTTTTGAGCAATAATGTTTAAAATGTGTACTAGAGTAAATATGAGTATCAACCTAAAAAAAAAACCTTTCCAGACATACTTTAAGCTACTAAGGCTTCATCACAGAGAGTCCTTAACTCAGACTGGTGAAATTAGTAGTATTAACTCCTTGTTGATGAGTGAAAAACTACTGACAAAAAAGCAGTAGGATTCTGAATAAATGATAACATCCAGAGCAAAATTTTAGTAAGAACAATTGAGGCATTTGGGGGGAAATTTGAAATGAGCTGAGAGATCAAAACAATTAGATTTCAGAATAAGTATTAATATAAGCAGACACTACAAATTGGGTCAGAACAGTGATAAACTCTGGACTTTGTTAAATAATCTTCATAGTGGTTCTGCAAGGAAATTCTTCTTAGATGAGAAAACTGAGATTCATGGGTGCTGTTATTTGCTTAGCTGATAAATGGTAAAGTAGGCATGTATACCTATATCTGTTGGACTCCAAAATGTTTTTCTTGTCTCTTTCCATAATCACTAGGCTGTCATGGTGGCAGGTTGAGAACAGTGCTAAGTAAACAGAGAAATGGGAAGCAAGGCTCTGAAGAGCACAGTTGTTTTTCAGACCACTGTTTACATGCTACAACTCAGTGTTAAAAAAAAAAAAAAGCTTTCAAAACTTAAAATAAAATGACTCTTCATACTCCTGGGTTTTCAATAAGGATCTTCTAAAACAATTTAGCTAAAACCAGAAGGTTGTTCACCGCAAGTGAAGGCAGATGTTGAATTTATAATACTGAGACACCTGTGCAAAATGCATATGTACTAGCAGATGTCAACTTTGTCCCTAACAAGCAGATTTTTAATCTTTTAGGAAAGAGATTTTGAGTTTCTGTGAGTGGACTTCTAATAAGCTACCATTATATAGCAACCATGTTTACTTTTAGTGTTTTCAACTTCTGTGGGACAGCTCCCACTACTCTGGTTTCAATACCATTTAAATAGCCAGTGTCACTCTAGATTATTGACACATTTATGCTGCTGATTATACGTTTGAATGTCCATGTGTCAGAATAAAGAAAAACAGGTAGAGATTTGTGAGAAGCCTTTTTTAGACAACATATGGTCTTAATACTTTCTGGATCATCCCATTGAGTGAATTTTGAATAGTAAAAGAGAAAAATTAGTTTTTTCTTAAGGGTGGAATTTTTCGTGCTGTGTACATTCAGTTACCAAAGCAACTGGCCATTACCAAAAACTACTTTTAGCTTTGATAGTGTAGCTTTATATCTAGGCTATATTTGTTTTCTATTGCTGTGTAACAAATTGCCACACACCCAGTGGCTTAAAACAACACCCACTTATTAGCTCACAGTCTTTTATGTCAGAAGCCCAGAATGGCAAAGCTGAGTTCTCTGCTCTGGGTCTCACAGGCCAAAATCAAGATGTTGGCAGAGCTGAGTTCTTGTTCAGAGGTAAAAATCTGCTTCTAAGCTTATTCTTGTTGGCAGAATTCAGTTTCCTGTGGCTGTTGGACCAAAGTTCCCATGTCCTTGCTAGTTGTCAGCTGAGGGCTGTTCTCAGTGTCTAAAAGACCTGAGAAGGTCCTTTGTGTGTGGCCTCCTTCATCTCCAAGCCAGAAACCTTGTTTCAGCTCCTCATTCCTGAAATCCATCTGACTTCCTCCTCTGCTACCCTCTACTCACTAGATCAAACTCTGCTTTTTAAAGGGTTCATTAGGCTAGGCTCACCTAGATAATTTGAGTTCCTTTTTGATTAACCAAAGTCAACCAGTTGGTAAACTTAATTTCATCTACAAACAATTCCTTTTGCCATTTTTTAAGAGTTTTTCAGAGAAATGGAACTAATAGGATATTGAATCCAAACATGGACCAAAGCCATTTGAAACTTCAGTCCATCTCTGACCCTATCTAGCTCAAATGCTATCAGGAACAAAGTGGTCAGTCCTTACCAGCAGTGGCATAGAAGGTGCAGTAAGTGTTAACCAAAGGTGAACTCCGTCTAATTAACACCCTGGCTCAGCCCAGCTCAACTTGACTTTTGGAAAAACCTAAATCATCGTCTATGTGCTCTAACTACCAAACAGAAAAAAAGGCTTAAATTCTCTAGAAAATAAATAAAATAAAACAAAAACAAAACCATACCTTCAGCTTCTATTATTTCTTTATGCACAATGCCTAGAACTCAATTGAAACATATGAAACATGCAAGGAAGCAGGAATAAGTGGTGCATAATCAAAAGAAAGAGTAGTCAGTAAGAGCAGGCCCACAAGCAATTGGAATCCCAGAAGAAAAGAAAAGAAAATCGTGTAAAGAATATTTCTATAAATAATGGT
This sequence comes from Camelus dromedarius, assembly GCF_036321535.1. Taxonomy (NCBI): domain Eukaryota; kingdom Metazoa; phylum Chordata; class Mammalia; order Artiodactyla; family Camelidae; genus Camelus; species Camelus dromedarius. The sequence goes on along the minus strand of NC_087439.1, from coordinate 30,524,298 downwards.
CAAAATTTTTCTAAATTAAATGAAATATATTGATCCACAAGTTTTAGAAGCTCATTGAATGCTTCTCGTGGGATGAACACCTTACCAGACTATACGCACAGAGGCACATGACTATCAACCTGCTGAAATCCAAAACAAAGAGAAAATATTGAAAGCAGCAAGAGAATAAGCACGCATTACATACAGAGGAGTAATGATACAAATTATGCCTGACTTCTCATCAGAAACAATGGAAGCCACAAGGTAATGGAATGCCATTTCTGAAGCACTTAATGAAAAAGAACTGTCATGATTATGCATAACTATGTGAATAGTTGGAATAATCATTCAAATATGAAGGCATGTTTTCAGAGAGACTTTTTGGCAATAGATCCACACAGTAGACATACTAAAAGAAGTTCTTCAGGCTAAAGGACCCTGTAAATCCAGAAACTTGGATCTATAGGAAGGAATAAAGAGTGGTGGAAATGGTAAATATGTGGGTAAACATTTGTAAAAATTAAATTTAAAAAATTCTTAAACTGACTATTTAACGCAAAATAATTACAATTAGTTTTCGGTTATATAAATAATGTACAAATACTATATATAACAACAACCATACAAAGGACAGGGAAGAAGTAAATTTGAAGTGTACTATTACAAGTTTCTCACACTATACTGGAACTGGTATACTATTAAAATTAGGTTATTGTGAGTTAAGGATGCATAGTGTCATCATGAGAGCAACCATTAAAACATTAAGACAATGAGATATAGCTAAGGAGCCAATAGAGGTGATAAAACTGATGAATAAAAAGTTGATCCAAAGGAAGTAAAATAAAGGAGGAAAAAGAGATAAAGAGCAGACAGGAGGTATAGAAAACAAATATAATGGTAGTCTTAAACACAACTTAAGATATTATAATTAAGAATCAATAATTTAGGGCTTTGTAATTATATGTAAACAGTTTAAAAACCTAAAAGGCACAGATTATTAGGATAAAAAAAAATCATGTGCTACTTACCAGGGATCACCTTAAAGACATAAGTAGCATACTGTGAAATAATCACAAATCAGGAAATCACAAGTAGAAATTAGAAAATATTTTAAACTGTATTTTAGCAAAAACACAAAATATCAAAATATGTGAGATGCATTTGCAGCAAAGCTTTGAGGGAAGTTTATACCTTTAAATGCCTATGTTAGAACAGAAGAAAATTTCAAGTTAAGAAGCTAATCAAAAGAGTAAATTAAATGCAAATAAGTAGGGAAAACGGAAAGAAAATAAGTGGGAAATCAATGAAAGAAAAGGACAAGACAGAAAAATTAATAAAACCGAGTTAATTATTTGAATAGAATGATGAAACTGACACCCTTGCAAGGGTGATGAGAGCAAGAGAGTGAGAGAGAGAGGAAGAGGGGAGGAGAGGAAAGAAGAGAGGAGATAAATTAATTAGCAATATCAGAAATGAGAAATCCTGTAAGAATGAAAAGCTTGATAATGAAATATTGTGGACAACTTCATGCCATGGTTAAATTCCTTGAAAATCACTACTTACTTAAACTGACACAGAAAAAAAATAGAAAATACTGATAGCCTGATACTTGTTAAAGAAATTAAACTTATAAGGGACAAATTGACCCCCAAAGAGATGTCTAGGCCTAGACACCTTCACAAGAATTCTGTCAAACATCTAAGGAAGAAATGGGACAAATCTTACCCAAATCCTTTCAGAAACCAGAGGAGGGAATACTTCCTAACTTATTTCATGAATCTGGCATAAACTTGGTAACACGATCTTAATGACAAAGACATAACAAGTAAGTAAAATTATAGGTCAAAAATTGATTGTACTTCTAGGTGTGGAACATCATCAGTAACTTTTATTCATGGCAAGTAGCACTTATTTGAAAGTCTGTATTACTTGTCATTACAGAAAGCCATCTCATTCATAATGGTGAATTCAGCCCAATGGAATGTCTTCTTCTCTTCCTGGTCAATGAGTTGTCTCCTCAAGAACTGGTTTTGGTGGGAAAATATGGCAAAAATTGAGTCCGCACTGGCAAATTGAACTGTTTGTGTATGGATGTGTGTGTGTGTATGTCTCTGTGTCTGTGTGTATTCATAGGAGTGTCATGGGTTAGGGTTGTGAATATCTCATTTGGAATAAGTTGAATATAAGGATAGTGGTGAAGGATGCAATCTTTCTTACATAAGAGGGATTTTTTTGGACTGAGTTTATGAAATATTGGAAATATATAGTAAGTTCTGAAGTCTCTTTATGTCCGTGTTTATTCTTTGTTCGTTCATTATCAAAATACGGTAACACCCAAAATCCAAAAAACAAGCTCTCTGTGAAGCATGAGAAATGTTCAAGGATTGCAGAAAATTTGAATTAAATGCATTCTAAACATACCCCTTCAAAAAATAGAACTTACTTTTTAGAGTAGTTTTGAGTTTATAGCAAAATTGAGTGGAAAATACAGAGTTCTCATATACACCCTGCCTCTACACATGCATAGCCTCTCCCATTATCTACATCCCTAACCAGAATGGTACATTTGTTACAGTTGATGAACCTTCATTAACACATCATTATCACCCAAATCAGAGTTTACTTCAGGATCCACTCTTGGTGTTGATATTTTATGGATTTGGACAAATGTATAATAACGTGTATTCATCATTAGAGCATCATACAGAGTATTTTTACCACCCTAAAACTCCTGTTGTCTGCCTGTATTCTCCTAAGAGTTTTATAGTTTTGTGTTTTACATTTAGGGGTGCTAATGTGCATGATCTTGTGTTTTAAATTTTAAATTCCACTTGTTCGTTACTGGTATATAGGAAAGCAGTTTGCTTTTTGTATGCCGACTTTGTATCCTGCAGCCTTGGTATAATTTCTTATTAGTTCCAGGAGGTTTGTTGTTGTTGTCTTTCTTTTTCTTGTTATATTACATTAGCTAGAACTTCCAGTACCATGTTAAAAGGGAGTGGTGTGAGAGAACATCCTTGCCTTCTTTCTAGTCTTAGAGGGAAATTTTCTAGATTCTTACTATTAAGTATGATGCTAGCTGTAGGTTTTTCATAGATGTTCTTTGTCAAGTTGAGAAAGTTTTGCTCCTAGTTTGCTGAGTGTTTTTATCGTGACAGGGGTTGGATTTTGTCAGATGCTTTTCCTTCATCTATTGATATGATCATTTGATTTTTCTTCTTTGCCTGTTGATGGTAAGGGATTTACATCAGTTGATTTTCAAACATTGTACCAGCCTGCATACCCAGATAAATTCCTCTTAGTCATGGTGTATAATTATTTTTATGCATTGTTGAATTCAATTTACTAGTAATTTGTTGAGAATTTTTGCATCTATTTTCATGAGAGATATTGGCTTGTAGTTTTCTTTCCTTGTAATTTCTTTGTCTGATTTTGGTATTAAGGTAATTTTGGCCTTATAGCATGAGTTAGGAAGTATCTCCTCTGCTTCTATCATTTCAAAAATGTTGTAGAGAATTGGTATAGTTTCTTCCTTAAATGTTTGGTAGAATTCTCCTGTGAACCTATTTTGGGCTGGTGCTTTCTGTTTTAGAAGGTTTTTAATTATTGATTCAATTTCTTTAATTGTTATAGGCCTGTTCACATTGTCTATATCTTCTTGTGTGAGTTTTGGCACTTTGTGACTTCCAAGGAATTGGTCCATATCAGATTTTCTCTTTAGGTAATAATTATTTGTGTGTCTAGTGCAGTAACACTCATGATTAATTGTTGATAATATTGAGTAACATCTTTAAGAGTGGGGGGCGGTCAGTAAACAAAATTTCCTATTCAGAAAAAAATAACTAGCAGATTTCTCATGGACTAGGACTGCATATCACTGTGAATTTGTTCACCTTACCATTAGGTATGCTCATTTATTCATTTATTCATACATTAAAGTCTCAAGTAAGTAACCTGGGAAGGCCAAGCTCTATCTTAATGTTCAGGGACTCTGGATTAGGTACCACTGAATTGGCATAATCTATTAGATACAGGTTATTCACTTGAGGAGATAAGTATTTTTACCTTTTGGCCAAAATATACATTTGTAGCTTTCAGAGAAGCTTGTTGCGGCCTTACAGGGATCAGATTGTTGTATCTCATGTATAGTCTTGTTTTTAAAGAAACATAGTATCAATAAATGGAAATGTTCTCATTTCAGACTACTGTATAAGGTCAAAACTCACACATATGTGGGTGGAGGAGAAGATTTTCCTGAAGGGAATGGGGTTGTTAGTCTGGGGTCAGGAAGTAAAGACCTCCATGTTGGTCTTGCATTGAACAAAGAAGAATCATTTCTCTTCTCTTGGAGACTGGGAGGCACATGGCCCAGATGTGAAGTCCTGAGATGCCGGAAACATTTCTACTGATGGAGGGTGAGGGTAGGGGTGATGGAAGTCATCACCTGCTCTTTAGTACATAATAACAGGCTGGAATCAAAGGAAGAGCTGGTCAGGAAGAGTCTCTAGAATGGATCTGAGTCCAACAGAAGTTTTAGGCTAATTTATTATCATTGAACACCCCCCATAAGGTCTGTGGAAAGGTATAGCTCAGTCTTTGCTATGCTGAGGGGATTTTAGAAAAGGACAGGTACATATTTGGAAAAATTGATAATAGAATTGCATTGTTTCCTTTCCTCTTATCTGTTTTCAATATTGCCCACTGGTTATGCCCATTAAGTAGCATGGAGCCTAGCAGAGAGCTCACAAGGGTCACATGAGGTGGCAAGTTAAGACTGGTTGGAAAAATCTGATGGACTCATGAAAGGAGAGACAGATAGTGCTTTGAAACCTCTAATAAATAGCTGGGGAAAAATTCAAAGGGAGCTAATTTCAGGCATAAATGCAGAGAAGACTTGTAGCTTACAATTTGGATTATACATGCAAATACAGAAACTCAAGGACTATCTAAACAGTGCCATTGGCACTCAGTGCATTCTGCCTAGTGAGCTGTTACTTGAATGGACTGAGTTAGGAGATGGGCCAGCCTGCATTTAACCCTTCTTGGTGTTTCACTTTTGCTGTCATTGTCCTTCTTTTTCTAAAGTATTACAATTTTTAAAAATGTGATTCACTTTTTGCTCTCCATCCCTATTTATCAAATTAAGGATTTTTAGAGAGAAAAGAAACACAAAATAAAAAATTTAAAAACTGGTTTATTTCCCTTTCCTTCCTTCCTTGCTTCCCTCTCTTTCTCATTCCTCCCTTCCTCCCTTTCTCCCTTCCTTTCTTTCATCTTTGTTCTCTCTTTCTTCCTTGGAAAAAAACCTTACATTTATTAAGCGCCTGCCATATGCCTAGCACTGTCAAGCACATTCACTCAGTGCTGACAGCAGGTTACCATAACATAGCATAAGGCTTAAGGGCTTGGACTCAATAGTCGGCTTGATTGGGTTGAAATCCAGGCTCCATCCATACTAGCCAATGTTAATTATGGTACAGACAATACTACATCTAAGTTTCATTTTGGACAAACAGAGGATTCATGACTCCTTATAATTAGATAGTATCCTGTGAATAATTTTAGTGAATAGAATAATAGCAGAAATGATATGTACCACTTCTGAGTTGGGTATCTGGTGTGCCTTCCCCATGTTCTGTACCCCTCAGCCATCTCCACCTGCTGGCTGGATGACACTAGTGAGATACTGAAGGTGCAGAATAGCAGAGCCCCATTAAGGAGGGAGGGGATCCATGCAGCAGCATTTAGAGCGATGCTGCCCAGGAGGGCTGCTTTAGCTTTGTAGTAGAATTAGGCTTTGTATAAAGCCACTGAAGTTTTGAGATTATTTTTAAATTAATAAATGTTGATTACTCTGACAAATACATTACCTTGGGCAAATTCCTTAACATCTGAGCTTCAGTTTCCTCATCGGTTAAAATGGGGATAAAATTAAAACCTACTTCATAGAGAGTCATTACAAACATTAAATGGCATCAAGCAACAATTGTCTGAGGTACAGTAAGTGTATAGAACAGTAACTTTCATGTTCAGTTTTACAAATTTAGGACACTAAGGTATAGAAATATTTGACTGATTTTCTTCCTGAAAGGATGGCTGCTTTATCCTAACTGTGCTCTAAAACTATAATTATGATTAGTATTGATTTACTTATTGCCTCCTACTGTCTATGAAGTGGGGAATACAGCTTATGCATATCAGTTTCCTAAGATTCAGCCATAATCTTTAAGTACAGAAGATTAGTTTAACACCTTTGGCATGTATTCCAAGTAACAGAATATACTCTAATTAGATCTGCAAAAGCTGCTACCTTGATTACCAGATATACTAGTTATCTTGTCAGTCATTGATCTTATAATTATAAGGGAGGATGCTGTTATTTTCAAGTGATCTGGGCTAAATTCTGTCCTTGAGTTCAGGGGCTCTAATTGAGTCCCAGCCCAGTAGCTATTTATGCTATTCTGGTGCATATAGCAATTAACTGCATTTCTTTATCCTCAAGATTAAAATACTTTACAATTATACCAAATAGACTCAAATCACCTAATCCCACCACCCTAAAATAACAGTTTAAATTTAAATCCATAAATGGTAAGAAAAAAGAGTAATATTCAGTCTCTGATTAATTAAATTAGCTTAATTTTAATCAGTAGACATTATCTGTAGACTTTTCTTAATGTGTATCACAATTTGCATAGTGCTTTGCATTGATTGAGAAGATAGCAATCTTTATTTTCCCTCATATGAATTTATAAAGAAGTATTTTAACTCTATTTTGTCATGTATTTGCTTTTAGAGTATATTATATATGCAATCCCTTTCTGCAGGTATAGACTAATATTTTACCATATGCATCTTCAGGTTAGCAATTATGTGTTTTACATCTTTTTAAAACTCACAGGCCCTAGGACTTACTTCACATTATCAGATGCAATACATGTCTTCCACCTCTTTACAGAGCAAGAGTGATGACTGGACATTTAGGGCTCAGCAGCTGCAACACTGCACTTTTCTTTAAATTCCTCAAACACCTCCTCTGTTCTGCTTTTCCTGACCTATTGGTTTTTACCTGAACACTATCAACAAGCAACCTATTTTCAGAAAGGCCTCATTGTTCAAGTAGTTGTTTTTTTTTTTTTTTTTTGAGCTAAAAATCTGATTTGCAGTAATTTTTACCTATTGTTTTAATGGACCTAATGTGACCCCTTGGAATGACACAAGTCTGAATCCTCTTTAAGTTACCTTGTTGGTGAGAAAGTCATAAAAGTGCTTCTTGTATTAGGTTAAAAAAAAAAAAAAGGCAATATCATCAACAAGCTTGAGATGAGAGATGTAGGCCCTGCCTCTGCCACTTTCCCCCTGGTGGTTTTTAGCCACCATTTAAACTTTTTTAGCCTCAGTTTACTTATCTAGAAATTAAAGACAATAATATTAACTTTATTTTCCAAAGGTAAATTTTTATCTCAAGTTTATGGTTATATAATTTTCATGCTAGAGATTTCACCCTCCATAAGTCTAATTTGTTGAGTTTTGAGAAAAACAGAGCCATGTAATTAAGATACATCTTGAAAAGTTCTCTTCTGCTTTGAAATCAATTCCCTCTACAAACCTCAAGCCCCTGGCAACGACTTGTCTTATTTCTGTCTTTATAGTTTTGTCTTCTTCAGACTGTCACATAAATGTAACTGTAGAGTATGTGGCCTTTTGTATCTGGATTCTGTCAGCACAATGCTTTTGAGATTCTTTCATGCTGTTGCATGTACCTGTAAATTGTTCCTTTTCATTGCAAAGTAGTATTTTATGTATCCATGCCCTACAGTTTTATCTACTGATTCACCAGCTGATGGACCTTTGGGGTTGTTTCCAGTTTGGGGTGATAAACATTTGAATACAGGTTATTGTAGATTTATGTTATCCTTTCTCTTGGGAAGGTATCTAGGAGGAGGACTGCTGGGTTGTATGGCAAGTGTAATCAAGTGTCTAACTCCGTTTTTGATGTTTGACCACAGATAACTTTCAAGCCCCACCCCTCCCCTTTTTTTTAACATCTGGGCAAGCCATAAAAAAGCCCATGTGCCCCCTCCCTTGGTGCCAGTGGAGAAGTTCAAACTATTCTGCAATCCTCACCTTGGTTCTAACCACAATAAAAAACAAAGCCATCACTCCTCCCTTTGTTCAAGTCATTTTGAACTGATTTGGGTGCTTTCCCTGCCTGCCCCAGAGAGCCTCATTATGTGAGTAATAAACTTTTTCATATTCTCTTGATGCATATGTGGCATTAATTGTCTTGACATCTGAACCAATTTTGTGAGGGGGGATTGATCCTGCCTTCAGCAAGATTACCACAAAATAATGAGCATGGGTTTAACCTTATAAGAAAATACCAACTCACTTCTAAAATGGCTGTGCCGTATGGTATTTCTACCAGCAACAAGGAGGGTTCCAGTTGCTCTGCAGCCTCACTGACACTCCGTGCTGTCACCCTTTATCATTGTAGTCATTGCAGTAGGTGTGTCTTATTTCCTCATTGGGGTTTTAATCTGCATTTCCTAATAATGATGTTGAACTTTTCCCCTTATGTACTTATTTGTAATCATTTGCAATTAGTATGTCTTCTTTGGTGGAATGTCTATTCAAACCATTTGGCTATTTTTTAATGATTTTTTTTTTAATTGAAGTATAGACAGCTTACAATGTTATGTTTCTGGATTCTCTGTTCTTCTCCAGTGATACTATCCTTACATCAATGCCGGTCTTGATATTGCAGTTTTATATAAATCTTGAAATCAGAATGAGTTCTCTATCTTTAGTTTTTAAATTGGTTTTAGTTACTCTAAATCCTTTGCATTTTCATGTGAATTTTGGAATCAGCAAATTTAAAAAAAAAAAAGGCTCCTGGGGTTTTTGATTGGTATTACTTTGAATCTGCAGATCAATTTGAATAGAATGAATATCATTACAATATTGAATTACCTAATTCCTGAACAAAGTACATCACTCTCTTAGATTAGTTTTCTTTAATTTTTCTCAGAAAAGTTTTAATTTTCAGTGACAGGTCCTGCACATGGTTTGTTAGATCTGCCCCTAAGTGTTTCATGTTTTTTCTCTTAAATGTTATTGTTAGTGGCACTGTCTGTTTGATTGCAGTTCCCAAGTATTCATAATCATTAAGTATAAGTACAATTGAGTTTTTAAAATATTGTATCATGCCTTGTACGAGTGAAAATATTGTATTGTGCCTTTACATGCAACCTTAATGGACTCACAAATTGATTTTTAGTAATTTTTTTGTTGTAAATTCTTTAGGATTTTTTAGGTGGATAACCATGTTGTATGTAATAAAGATAGTTTTACTTCTGCTTCACCAATTTGAATGATATTTATTTCTTTTTCTTAATATTGTGCAGGCTAGGACCCCCAAACAATGGTGACTAAAAGGGTTGAAAGAGGAATTCCTTGCCTTGTTTTTGGTCTTAAGGGCAATTCATTTAGCCTTTCATCCTTAACTGATGTTAGCTGTGGGTTTTTCAAAATGCCCCTTATCAGGGGAAGGAAAATCTTCCCTTTAATTCACTGAGAGTTTTTTTCTTTTTTTCCCTTTCATTCTTATCATGAATGGATATGGAAACTTGTCGAATGCTTATTCTGCATCTGTGGAAATGATCTGATGGTTTTGATGTGTTGATATGATGAACTACACTGATTATTTTCGAATGTTGAACCAACCTTTTATTCCATGACATCCCACTTGTTCATAATTTATTTTCCTAAAGTATTGTTTGACTTGCTTTTATCATATTTTTTATGAAGTTTTGTGTCTATGTACCTGAGAAATATTGGTCTAGAGTTTTCTTTCTTGCATTGTCTTTGTCTGGTTTTAGTTTCAGTGTGCTGGTTCTATAAAATGAGTTGAGACATCATCTCACCTCTTCTAGTTTCAGGAAGAGTTTGTGTAGAATTGATATTATTGCTTTCTTACACATTTGGTAGATTTCACGAGTTACACCATCTAGGCTATAGTTGGTGGAGATTTTTAAACATGAATTAAATTTAAGAGATAGAAAGCATGAGTTTTGTTTGATATAATTTATTTTTGCTATTGTTTTCTTTCCCTTTGGAGGAAGTATTGGACAATTTGTATTTATACCACTGCCATTGCCTGGGCTATGGGAAATATTAGAATCCATGATTTCCTATGTTCTCTGGACAGTTGTGTCTTTCTGTATGTTAGGAGTACTTCTGGGACTGAAAGTAAGAGGAAACCCAATTCCTAAGTAGGGAATTGTGCTTCCCCTTAGGATGTTGAAAAATCTAAGAGAATGTTGGAACCATACAGCCGAAGAGAAAAAGCTGAATAGTCTACAAAATCAGCTCCTTTCAGTAATATCAGCTAGCTCTTCTATTTCCCGCAGCCTCTCTTGCTTTGCATACCAGCCTTCATTCTCATGCGTGAAGCTTTGTGGTTGCAATAGGGCTGCCGTTGTCTCAAGTTCAAGGCAGAAGAGAAGGAAATGGGTCTGTTCTAGTAGCCTCTGGCTCTTTTGTCAAGAAAAACATTTTTTCTAGAAAAGCCAGCACTAATATCTCACTGGCCAGAAGTGTGCCAAATGGCCTCTTCATTATTCCTTCATTAATAGATGTGTTTCTGTCTAAAACTGATTCTCTCCCATTCTGCATGTCTACCCATGAATGCCTACCACAAAGTGTCAGTGTTACCTAATATGGTATTTAATTGTTAGTATCTAGAATTTAGTTTTAACTGTTTAAAATATTTACCCAGAGGGTAGCTTATGAAAATTTCAGAAAATGAGTATTTATTTTCTGTTACTTCAGATCTCCTTTACAACCATCTTTATTTATCATTCTTACTGCTCACTGTATTTCTTTTTTCTCTCTTTCCTAAAAATATTACTTGAAAGCTTTTGTTTTCAAGTTAGTAATATCCTGGAATCACAGTTTCCTCAGACTTTTAAAAATGATCTTTGACCCTTTTCATGGACCAAATTCAATTGTTGTAAGAATATAATTTTCAAGAGTTTTAAGCCATGGAATAGCTTATTTCTCTTGCAGAAAATCTTGTTCAGAGCCCTTATATATAAAATATATGAAAGTGAAGGTTTCTAGTTGAAGGAGGTTGAGGGTGGGGATGGGAGGTGAGGAGGCTTTTCCTAGGTGACACTTCTGTGGCTCCAGACCCCCTGCAAAGCACAGCTTGAGAACGAGTTTTGCAGGCAATGGTTAAATTAAGTAAATTAAGTAAAATCTTTTCTTTTTACGGCAATTTCTTTCTTCTCTGGATATTTATTGAACATACACCAATGACAAAACATTCTGCTGTGCATTAATTATATCCTACTCTTATTTTTAAGGGGTACCTTTCTATCAAAAGAGTAAATGAAAACACAAACATTCTCAAAAATCACTAGGAACCTATTCCGGACAGCTTGTGGTGATTACATTCCTTCTTTACAGTAGAATGCCAACCAATAAGCATGATAGAATTAGAAAAGTCACCGTTTGGCAATCTTCATAATAAGATTTTATTGAGGCAAAAATCATCAATTAGTGCTAAGTAGAGGTTGAAAGTGTGAAAAGTGCCGGGATGTTTAGATAACCTCAAAGTGTATTCTCATAAGATACTTATTAATTAAAAGGGGAAAATATTAGCTTTATAGTAGGGACCTGACATATGCCACCTTAAACAAGTGAGCAAAGTTAACATCACCAGCCCTGGGATAAACTGACATCATGTGTCTCCTAATGTGTTACACTGAGGAGAACAAAACATCACATCTATGCTATTCCAGGCCTCACATGCATATATTGAGTTGTATCATAAGAAAACATCAGACAAACCCAATTTGAAGGGTATTCTACAAACTAATAAGACTATACTGTTCAAAAATACCCATGAAATGAAAATGAAATTTTTCTGAGATATGTTTCTAGATTAAAAGAGACTAAACATATGTTAGATCTGAATGTAATGTATAAACTGAGATTTTCTTCTACTGTAAACGACATTGTTGGGATAGTTGGTGAAACTGAGGTTTATAGATTATCTGATAGTATCAAAACTGATTAAGAGTTGGAGTGATGGAGCAAATGTGGTAAAATAGCAACATTTAGAAAATCTGGATGAAGGTTATATGGGAATTCTAATTCTAGGTAGTATTCTTGCAACCTTTCTGTAAGCCTGAATTTATACCAAAAATGAACAAAGATAGATATCTTGTTTATCTGTCTAAAAGAATCTGGAAAAAGCCCCTCTTCTTCTCCATGTGTGAAAATAGATACCAAATAGATTCTCATGCTTTCTAATGCCTACTTATAAGGTGACAAAATTAATACACTGTCAATATCTAATTAATGCAAAGTAGCAATTTTAAAATAATCTCATTATAAAAGAATATTCATGTTATGTCTTTGCCACTTTTAATGGCATCATTAAGGGAAGACTTTATTTGTTGCTTAATATATTTTCTGTCCTCTTGCCTCGACACATTTATTGTTTCATTTTATTCCACATCTTTCAGTGATAGATATTGACATTGGGTCAAAATCTATGGGTTTTTCTCTGAAAACTCTGAACTGTATTTTGAAAAATGTATCAATTTTAGCACCAAAGAGGCAAATGGATTGCTTAGTTGTTAAATAATCTTAATGAGATGTCAACAGCAAAAAAATATTCTCAGTCCTCAGCAAGGTCTTTAGATAATGAAACATTGATTTTTTTTTAAACCTCTAAAGCCATTTTACTTACTGTATAGGAAATAAATGAAAAATAGTTATTTGTTTCCAAAGGCACAATCCATTTTCAGATAATTTGATATTTAAAATTATTTACAATTTCTGTATCTTCATTAGCTATTCGTGTATTTTGCATTGTGCTTTTTTGAGTAAACATCTCAAGTTCATTGTCAAAGCAAGTCTTAGGCCAAGACTGACCTGAATTAAGTCATTAGAGAGATTATGCTTGTGGGGAAGTATACATATTTTAGTTAGAAAATGCTTTATGAAATCAATAAACATGATGTAAGAATCTATTGTTCTAACTTGTTTATTTTCATTCTTTCATTTATTTAAATAGAAGTATGATTGAAATTGCTTTGCCATTTGGGTCAAAGGTTTACAGTATTCATGAGAATTATTTTGAATCCAAGGCCTCTGTTTATCCAATTTGAATTCTTTAGTTCTAAGCATTTAAACAAAACAAAACTAAAAATCTCCTATTTAGTAAGTTGGAAGAATAGTAGTTGTTCATTGACTACAAAATCATGTTAAATACAAATTAAATACCCTATTTTAGGGAAACAGCAGTGTGATTCTAAGTGAGAGGTTCAGAATAGCTAAAGTGGGCTTACTTTCAGAACGGCAAGGAGCCTCTAGTCTTCAGATACAGAAACACTTCTGGAGTGTCCCGCCTTTGGAAACTACTACTTCAGAAGAGATTGGGAGTCACATTTTTCACAGCAAACTCCAAGAATGTGAACCGTTTTCATTTATTCTGGTTTCCAAATGGAAGCATTTTCCTCTGTGTTTGAGAATAATAAGCATGATAGTTAAGTTTTGGCCTGGTTTTGCACTCCAAGTCCCACACATGTTATTTCCAGCTAGTTTTGTTCTTGCTTTTGACAATGAAAGCTCAATAGATCAGCTAAATATAGTTGAACAAGAAACTACTTCAAAATTCAGTGGCTTTAAACAAGAATCATTTCTTGGCAAGCTCTTCTCATGGCAACGGAAATGATACAAAAGAGCAACTGGAAGACTGTATTTCTACTCAGATCATGTAAATACCAAAGTAAGTCACATGATCAAGTCCAAGGTCAAGGGACAGAGCTGCAAAATTACAAGACCAAATGAGGACAATGAAAACTACGGACCAGTAATGCAACCTATAGTAACATGAGAAAATATCTGATACATTGTTTTATTTTAAAATTTATTTATTTATTTATTTCTTAATGAATGAAATTCATATTTCATAAATTCTTATAGCGCTTTACAATTTTCAAAAGTTTCACACACTAGTTCATATAATCCCATCCCTTTTTTCAATCCCCTACCCCTATGTTGTCCCTACCCTTCCCTCTCCCTGCTGATAATCACTAATTTGTTCTCTGTATCTCTGAGTCTGCTTCTTTTTTGTTTTATTCATTAGTTTGTTGTATTTTTTTAGATTTCACATATAAATAATGTCATACAATATTTGTCTTTCTCTGTCTGACTTATTTCACTTAGCATAATGCCCTCCAAGTTCATCCACGTTGTTGCAAATAGTACAATATCATTCTTTTTATGGCTGAGTAATATTCCATTATGTGTATATGCCACATTTTCTTTATCCATTCATCTGTTGATGGAAATTTATGTTGCTTCCATACCTTGGCAACTATAAATAATGATGCTATGAACATTGAGGTGCATGTGTCTTTTTGATTTAGTGTCTTTGGGGGTATTTTGGTATATACTGCTCCTATTCCATATGTTTTTTTCATGTCAGTGCTTTTTGATGAAAATAGTGTTGTCTCACCAAGTTACAAATATATCACTTTAGAAGGAGGACAAGCCTTTATAGAAATTGTGAATGTCTTGTTTAGAATAATGGGGTATCAGACTGTTAATATCTGTTAGAGATTTGCTAGCCAAATTTTATGACAGATTCAGTTTTAATACAAAGAAGAATCTCATAATCCTTTCAGAGCAAAGACTATGGAGAAGTTAATGAATTGGCAGGAAAATAATCAATTCTGTGTTAGAGAGGTGGTAGGAAGCTTGAGCTTCTAAGGAAGAACTCACACAGCCCGGTTCTGGTGCTAAGAACTGACCTCCGTCTGTTACAGTGGAAGAGAGGAACCTTCACTCCAAGTAAAACAGAGAGACAGTGACAAAGCGAAATCCCTTCAGGGGGCAGTAATTCTGATGGTTTGTTGTGTGTGGAGAAAGAATAAAATGTCTCTTTCAAGATTTAGTGACGATTTTCAGATTTAAATATATTGCAAAATAATTTGTTTGAGAGCTGTGGACATGACCCTTTCTGTTTGAGAAACTGTTGTGCCTGAAATGGTTTAGAACTTTTAGCAAATACGTCTAAATTCTTTTTATTGTGGGAGTTTTTATGCTTCGATGTTTGAATATGAACTGAATGCTTAAGAGCTTGTTATAAACACCTGAAGAGAGAGGGTTTATAGTCCCCACACATTGAGAATCTTAACAAAGGTGCTAATAAAACGCCATCTGGACAAACAACATCCGTTGCCAGCAGTTGTGCCATCATGATGGTACAAGTTCACAGCACCTGACTGGGTAACTGTTAAACGTGCTACCTGTCAAATCTGAGTCACGGTTACAAGTATTCAGAAGCATTGATTTTTTTTCATACTGACAGAGGCATTTATCACTTTTCACTCAGAATAGGTCTGATTTAAGCAGATATATTATACTCTGGTTGTACTGGAAATCAAGATCCCTGGGATCTGGGGTTTAGTCTTTAGTTTTCCAGTATCTCCCTATGTGACGTGTCCAGTTTTCAGCTCCTCATCTTTTTAAGGAGAGGGTGGGAAAAGATAAATTCTTAGATCACATCCAGCTCGAATATTCACAAAAGCCATTGTGCTGGCTGAGTTTGTGGGGCATTCCCTCTGACCTACCTAGGAGATCTTTCCTAGACCCTCCTGTTGCCTCAAGTAACACGTGAAGCATGATAAAACTGTGATCCACAAATGGGTTATATTGTCGTGGAAATCCCATAAAACCAAGGCTGCAGATATTTGAAAAACATGAAATGTATTTCTGTTCATGAGAAAAATGCAAGGGAATTTTCTTACGATCTTTGAACTAGCATTTAATAAATACAAAACACCCTCTTCAGGGACTGATCACAAAGGAAAAGACTGATCACAAAGACACTGGATTTGAAGATCTACTGATTCACTTCTCTTTTTTGTGTGTGGATGAGAAAGGTAGCAGCTGTGTATTAGGACTCTTTTGGCTAAAATGGAGAAGAGGATCATTCATGCACCTGGCATTTGGGGCTGGCATGTACAAGTGTGCAGGTGGTGTGCCAGACAAGTCCAGAGGAGGCCATTCTCTCAGCCCCTGATGTGAGCGCCCTTGTAGCACTGTGCAGTGCAGAGCCTGCTTACCTGGGTGTGGAGGCCCTACAGCATGTTAGCTTCAAAATGGCATTGCTGAGGACATGACCTCACAAGAATCCTTTGGAGTGGTATGGCAGCAGAGCTGGCTTCATGGGTGTGTAGGGTGCAGTCGCAGAGGGCCCTGGGCTTACAAGAGCCCACATTTGGTTTAATGCTCTGCCGTCCCCATGTCACCATCTTGAAACTCTTAGTAATTTTTAAACAAAGAGCCCTATCTCTTCACTTTTTGCTTGGTACCGAAAATTTTTGCTGGTCCTGGACGCATGTGGGAGTGGCTTAATACTGTAACAGCAGGAATGTAAAGAGGAAGAAATTGTTGTTTTTCAGCTTCTGACATCCAAAAGAGAATTTTTATAGCAAGGCAATTGGCTTGAAAGCCAGAGTTTGTTAAGACAGTAAAATAATTTTCTACTTTCCTTTAGTACATCAAAGATCAAATCTGTAGGATTCAGATTATACAATTTCTCCACAAATATAGAGGAAATGATCTTTTTGCATATGAGCAAGTGTTTATTGTCAGCATTTGCAACTATTTTACTTTATTTTGCAGTGTGAGCGGTAATTTACCTGGGTCAGACAATACCTTGTGTTTGCCTTTGGCATAAATTTACATAGACTGATGTTCTGCCACCTGGCTTAGTTAAATTAATCTACAGACATCAAACCAAATAGAATATTTTCCTATATGAGTATTCTTCATATTCAAAAATATGGGTAACTATGTGTGTTTTACGTGAGTGTACAAAGAAACTCAGATCCATTTCCATGGTTGCCTTGAACATTTCCCTTGATTATTATTTTTTTGACCTGAAATAATCTAAAAATGAGGACGCTTAGGTTGATCCTATTGAGTTGTATAATAATATTTTAATATGGCCAGCTCAAATAGTTATAGTCCAAAATGGATTTTAAAGCTGGAATTATTCACTTTACTTATGTTAATCATTAAACTCATGAGAAAGGTGAGTACTAAGAAATTTAAGAAATGGCTAATAGTAGTCATATTTCTAAAAAGGAGTTAGCTATGATTACAATATCTGAATCTTTTCAGTTGGTAACTGAGTAATTTGTCTCCCATATTTGGAGCTAGGGAGAGAGGAAAGGAGGGAGGGAGACAGACAGAAAGAGAGAGAGAGAGAGAGTATGGTGTTGATATGACTGAAGAAGTTATTGGCCCTAAACCTGCCGGCCCTTGTGGGCTAGAAGATTTATCAAGCTCTGCAGTCTTGAATATTGACATCTGGACTGGAAATTCTTTGTTGAGGGGTGTGTTCTCTGCATTGTAGTATGTTTGGCGCATTCGTGTCTCTACCTGCTAGACGCCAGCGCATTCCCTCCTCTTCAGCTGTGATAACCAAACATGTCTACACATATTGCCAAATCGCCCTCAGTTAAGAACCACTGGGCTAGGCTGAACTAAGGATGTCCCGAGAGAACCGCTGCTCCTTAACTAATGTCCAAAAGCAGGACAAATGGTCCTCTTGGGGTTTTTTTCGTAAGCTGATACCTTGATATTGCACTTAAAATGTTGAAGAGGTAACCCAAAGAAAAGTGAATATACCCCGTACGACCTAGAACAGCTAAACTTGACTGCCTGTCCCAGGGCCTTCCCTGAATATGTGTCTGCTTTTGTGTGTGGTTGTTGAGGGGAGTGTAAGAAATTATTCCAAGCTGGATGCAGCCCCAGTCTACCTATTCCTACTTTGGAACAAGTAATATAGTAAATGACCATGATCTCAAAGAGCACTTTTCCACAAATGCACTGAGTTAATACCATGTCAACATGTTTTCAGCTTCGTTAGTGATTTTTTAAAAAGTTCCATCTCCTAGTGTGTTGGCTCTGCCTACATCACCATCCTTTCTTTGCAGAATGTGTGGTTCAGAATGTTTGGAAAGATTTGAGTACTTCTTACACTTCAGGGTACCTGAGAACTTGAAGATGTGGTGCCCCCCCCATGAACATTTTTTTCCTAAGCCTTAGAACAGTTATAATCAACACTAACTGTGCCTAGTTACCTGGAAATTTTGAATTATTTGCACCACTTTCATTCATTCTAGGTCTTAAATAATTAGTCTGCCTTTTGATGAGTAGCATTATCATTAATTTTAGGACCTGTCATTATTTACTGTTGGTCCTATGCTTCTCTGACATTGGGAAAATAAACTGACCAGCTCACTTAAAAAAAAAAAAAAAAACTTCTTGGCCCATAAAGAGAAGAAAGAGGGTGTGGTATAGATCTCTTTAAGCTTTAGCGTCAGGAGTTTTTGTATAAAAATGACATTTTTCAGTGATTTAATCTATGAGTGGGAAATGGTTGGATACCACTTCTATTCTGGGGAAGAGTATGTGTCTTAAATTATCTAACTATTGGCTGTGAAGTATTTGAATAGCTGCTTCCATCCCACAGAGAAAAATACTTTCAAAATAGACAATGCAGGTCATGGAACATAATTATTCAGAAATTCCAGGATCAGACTAACATGCTATGTAATACGACCTGTTCCTAAGTGTTTGTTCCTTCTCATTTTCTTTATTTTCTTTGTAGGGTAGATCGTTTTAAAATAAGGTTTTACCACGTGTCTAGAGCCTTGGCTAACATTTTTGTTTCAAAACATAGAATAAGCTTCCTTGTATCTGAAAAATACCTCTTCATTTTACATGTAAGGAAAATGCAAACAGGGAAATGGAGAGGTTTGCCTAAGTTTCCAAAGTGAGCTCGGGCACTCTATGCCTGACTGATGATATTTATCATCACCAGTTTGGTCCATGCCTTTCTGGGAGCAGTGTGAGAGGCGGCTCTGTCACGTTGCTGTCACTCTCCACTTGATAGACCGTTGAAGTGTCCCTTACATTTTACGCTCGTATTTGACCATACTGCGTACAATTAGGGTCATAGAATTGAAATATCAGGAAGCTGAGAGACCAAAAGTAACTAAGTTTGATTGATAGATAACATTTTCATTTTGATAAGAAATGAAAACTATCACCCATAAATGCTTTTACTTAGTGTCTTTAGGTTATGTTCAAAAAAAGAAAGAAGGAAGCATTGCAAATTAGAAAGTCCATAGTTTCTTTCCCTATTCTGGCATAGTAACCTATGTGGTCGTAGGAAATCATTTATTCTGGACTTAATCTCCATTCTTCAGTCTTGTTTCCTCTGGAAAAAATCCTAAAACATCATGATCACCATCGGAATGCCCATGAGTAGTAATCTGTGGCGCTCATGAGACTGTGGGAAAAGAGAGATTCTCATTCACTCTTGGTTGGACTGTAAACAGCCTTCTTAGATAGTTATCTGGCAGAAGCAATTAAAACATAACATATATGCCCCCCTGACCAGCAGTTCCACTTCCAACTACTCATTTACTAGATATAAAAATATTTAAGTATTTAAAGGCATACGTATAAGAAATGTATCACACAACTTTTGGCAACCAAGGACCAGAGACTATTTGAAGAGTCATCAATATCAGGAAAACTGAACAAATGAAGCAGTTCATATTCTGATATACTACGCACCTTGTAAAAAGGACAGAGAGCTATATGAACTGACTTGGAAAGATATCCATGATGCACTTACAAAGTAAAAAAGCAATTTACAAAATGCAATATAATGTTATCTCATTTGATATTAAATC
This sequence comes from Camelus dromedarius, assembly GCF_036321535.1. Lineage (NCBI taxonomy): Eukaryota > Metazoa > Chordata > Mammalia > Artiodactyla > Camelidae > Camelus > Camelus dromedarius. Next base: position 30,504,520 of record NC_087439.1, on the reverse strand, counting down.
CTTATATTTATGTATGTGTATTTTATGCATGTGATAAGCAAAGGAAAATATGAATGAATACATCCAAATTGGCAGTAGAGAAATCAGAGAAAGAGAGACAGTTACTACTTTTCTCCAGCTGTATCTCTGTACTGTTTGCTTATATTCAAGAAGCATATGACTTTTAATGAACAACATTGTTCCAACATTTTATTATGAAAAGTTTCAAACATAAAGCAAAGCTTAAATAATTTTATAATAGGCAGCCATATACATACCACTTGGATTCTACCCCATTAACATTTTTAAAATATTTCATTTATTTATCATTGTATTTTAATTATTTTATTTTGGGGGAAAGGTAATTAGGTTTACTTATTTTTAGAGGAGGTACTGGGGATTGATCCCAGGACTTCATGTATGCTTATAAGCATGTGCTCTACCACTTCAGCTATAACCTCCCTCCCATTAACATTTTACTGTTCTTGCTTTATCATGTATCCATTTGTCCCTTTTTCTATCCATTCCTCATCCCACTTTATTTTCTTGATGCATTTCAAAGTAAATGTCACACCTCAGTCCACGTTCTCCTAAAATCTCTCACCTTTCATAATAAATGACATTTTGATTGAAATTTAAATTTAACACATTTTAGAGAAAGAGCTCTGGTTGTGTCCTCACTCATTAGGCATCTTGGATTTCTTCTCTATGTTCCTGACATAACAGATCTTCCGAGGGTCTATAAAATATAGAGCAATTAGGTACTGAGATTTGAGGGTAGGATCCTTGAAAGATTGGAGAAATTAATAGTCTTCCCTATACTCTTTGGGGATCCTTAGACTGGCATATCTCTTAGTAAATGCTTTTTGGAATTCAGTGTAAATTGTCTGTACATCATGAAAATGTGAACCAGAGATCTCCAAGGAGATTTCAGGCTTTTGGAGACATAGAAGGTATATTGCTCAATGATCAGTTGTCGAGAATAGACTATACTCTACCTAAGCACACAGGGAGTTATTACATGGTATTATGTAACTTACAGAACCACTGGGAGGGCTAAAGGAACACTATGTTGGGATTTCAGGAAGCATTTCCAAATCCATGCAATGGAGTTGGGCCAGGGAAGGGAAAGGTGCTGCCTCTGCCGTAATCAGAAACTTCATCACAGAATCAGAAACATGTCATCATGGCTCTGGTCGCAGGACAATACTTCTTCCTTTGCCAGGAATCTGCCAAAGGAGCAAATAACCTGTAGAACCAGGGAGTCACAATTGCAGGTGTCTGTTCCAGAACCAGGCTGCCTTTGCCATGATCTATATTTGCAACAAGGAAGCTCCTCACCTTGCTTCTCTCCTGAAATGAATCAGTATCCAAACTAAGCTAACACATGAAATCTCACTATCAGGGAATCTAGGAAATTTTTCATGAAATGCAGTTAGTTGACTGAGATAATTTTCTCCTTCTTGAGTACATGGCTACATTCTGTTTTCCAGTCTCCCCTAAAGTTATGTGTGGCTGTGTGCCAAAGTTCTTGCCTAGATAATATGAGTACAAGTAATACATGCCTTAAGACAATGGTTCCACAGGTTCTATCATGTGGATGACAACAATGCCAGAGGAGGTAGAGCTCTATCACTACCTCAGATTTCCAGATGACTTTGTGGAGCAAAAAGTCCATTTACCTGTTTTGGATGATTATATGAGTGAGGAAAGAAAGAAACTTGAATTTTCTTTAAGTCACCAGGTTATTGTTTGGTCTTTTGGATATAACAGCCCTACTCTAAAGATGTGGTTTTTAACCTCTGTACCTAGAAAACACACACACACACACACACACACACACACACACACAGAATCCATCTTACTTATTGTTGAATTGCCAGTGCCTACCACAGGACCTAGTTTGTCACAGATGCTCAACAAATATTTAGTTAATGAATAAATAAACGAAAACATCTTCATATTTGAGGAATCTTATGGGGACAGCTTATAATTCTCTTTGACATATTTTAGTGAAAGGTGTAGTTTGAATGCTTGGGAAAGATTTCAGCATATTGAGATAGGGTTGAGGGCATTCTTTTAGCAGAGAAGTATGCTTGAATATGGCAGCATGACAGGGTGAACAGAGCCTGTGAACTTGTTGTTGTGTGTGGTGGGGAGGCTGAAGAGAAGGGGTTTGGATTGAGATTGGATTCAGATTGGGCAAGTTCTTGAATGCTATGCTACAACATTAGCAATTCTGTAAGCCAAGTAAACATCCAAAGTTTGTTTCATTTCTATTTTTAATTTTTGCTTTTGTATTGTACTGACATGCTTGGATCTGTCTTTTAGAGAAGAAGTACTGGCAGCTTGGAGGCAAGAGAGCCTGGGACCGGAGAGGCCAGGTAAGGGGCTATTGTAATTGCCCAAGAAAAAACAACAGATGTTTAAAATTGGGAAAGGTGAGGGATACATTTGAGATAAAATTAAAAGAACTGGGTGAATTATTTGATGATAAGTAGAGAGAATTTTTAGTTTCTACGCAGAGTTGTTAGTGCTATTGATTTAAGACAGGAAATGCAAACAAGGAAATAAATTGTGTTTGGGAGGATGAAGTAATAAAATTTGTTTCTCAGATTATTGCATTACATTTTATGTAATGAAACTATTAACTAGCTAAATGGAAATATGAATCTGAAAGTCAAGAGACAGATTAAGACACTGGTGATTTGGACTTGAAAGTCATAAGCAGTCTTTCTCAGGAGGTGATCTAAGAACATTTGCATCAGAGAGTCTTGCTTTGGGATGCTTGTAAAAATGAAGATTCTTGGTTCTTACCGCAAATATATTTAATCAGATTCCCTTGAGGATGCCTGCTTTTCTAAAACTTTTCTGGGGTTACTTTAATGCATTAAAATTTTGAGAACTACCAGTAAAGGTGATACCTGAAGCCTAATGGTAGATAAGATTATCCAGGAGAAAGTGTTGAGCAGGGAGAGATTATGGACAAATGGACAAGGATATGAACGAGAATGGTAATGGACTGTAGAAACCGCAGAGTTTAAAAAACTATTTAAAGAGCAGGAAAAAGAAGAGATTTTTGAGAGCAGAGAAGTAGCAATGGGAAGAGAAATGTTTTAGAGAGGTGATGTGGTGCGGGCTCCAGAGAGAGCAACATCATATTCTGTAAACAGGTCGCCTAGAATGAGACAGAGAAAAGGATACTGGCTTCATCAGTTTGTCAGCTATCACTGTCCCCTGAGGCAGCAGTTTCAGTAAACTGATGGGATTGAAATAATACGACTCCAGTAAAGTGTTGAAGGAACTGAGAATTCAGAGATAGACTATTTTAAGAATATTTTCCTTTTATAGAGGGAACAATATGTATTGTTGATAACTCAATGTAATTTCTATTTCGAATTCTCATTCTTCTAAAGAAGAGAAAATGTGATATTAGTTGAGGATTTACCCCTGTACCTGTTTATCCTAGAACGTGTAACTTCCCACTTTGTGCTCAGGTGGATCCAGGCAGCTCATCGCTGAGTTGTCTCTGGGCCCATCTTCAAGGCTCCTTCCAACCTGAAAGCTTTCTTTCTCTCCTGGGTCATATTCAAGTGGGGGTGCCTATGGGGCAGGCGTAGCCTGGTGTGTATGGTTGCACCAGACATTTCACCTTGGAGTTAACCTTCTTCATGGGGTTTACTCTTGAGTATCATACACCTGTCCTGAAGTTCTGTTGTGCACCATGGCTGCAGTGTGACACTTCTCAGACACCAGTCCTGGGACGCCTGCTTCTTCCCTTGAAACCCTCTTCCTCCTCCCCAGATACCATTCCAAATGTGTTACACACACTATACACACGCTATTCACTTGATCATCAAAGTAATACCACAAGATCGTTACTCTTGTTAGTAACTTGTGTTTAGCAAGAGTCACAGCTTGATCCTAAGCTAGTGTTGAGGAGTGTGTGTGTGAGTGCGCCTGGAAAACTAGGAGGTGAGAGAGGCCCCTGTACCTGGAGAAGGGCCAGGGTGAGGAGAGGAGCTCTTTTGAAGGAGAGAGAGTCAAAATGTAATTTGTGGAGCGTATACAGGAATGATTCCAAGGACAGCTTGGTGTCTGTCGGATGGTCCCTGGTTTAATACCCATGCAGTCCTGCCACGTCTTAGAGGGAGGGACGTAACAACAGAGCTAGTGTAAATTAAAAGAGTCATTTCTCTAAACTCCTCCTGGGACATTGACATGCAGATTGTCAATAGCATTGGGAATGCCGGTGCCTGTGGGAGAAGCGATAGTACAGATGATAGCAGATTGGCTCCGGTGATGGCAGTGACATTACAGATAGAGGCATCTTTTTTTTTTTGTTAGCATCTTTTGTGTCTTTGGCTTTGACAATCAACAACCTTGCTACAGATATGGATACTCTTAAGCCTTGGGCATTGGCAACCTTACAGCCTCTGGAAGGCAACAGTGGGCAACACTGGCATAGATGGCACTTTCAGCAGCCTCTGAAGACACAGGCTCCCCTCCAGTGGGCTGGAGGAAGAAGTGAGAAACATGATTGTGTGCCCTGTGACAGACAGAAGGACTAGGTCTTGGAGCACTGAGCAACCTGCAGGAGGATTTTGGAGGCATTTGATAGGGGATAAAGCTGCCATAAAGCAGATCAAGGTATAGCCATAGGGCTACTACATTGTATCAGTTATTTTTAGTCTATTTTTTGATTATCTGGGATGTAGTGAACAAAATAGATGAAACTGATGAAAAAAACCAAGGTTCAGAGAATGAAGCAAACGTGCAAAATTCTATACATGGCTAATGAGTTGTGGGATCATTTGTCCACTAGTGCTGCCATCTTCCTATTTGGGGCAAAGGAGGAGATACCAGGGGAGAAAAAAAGATTGTAATTATATTACCGTAATCGATGGCAGGGTCTTGGATAAATTAGGAGAGGATAAGATTAAGAGTATAGCTGGAGGAATTAATTAAAGGCATTTAGAAAATGGAATGTAAGAAACTCAAGCAGAAGTATTTCAGACAAAAGATTATAAACATATGGAATTAGATAAGAAAGCTAACTGAATCAGCATACAAAGTAATTAAAGAAAGACATCTGGAACAGGAGAGAAATAAGAGAAGCAAAGGAAATGATAGGTAAGTTTGAGATAAATTAGAGTTGTGTTGGTAAGGCCAGATGGTTTTTTTTTTTTTTTCTTCTTTGCTTGACATATAATTTTATGTCTTTCTTAACCACAATCCCAAATATTGGAAATTTCAACATGTTATATTTGTTTCTGGCAATATCTAAGAACTATGTAAATATATCTGCAAAGCAAATGATTCAAAGATCAACATGCTCTATTATTCACAGCTGCCTTAGCCTGGGTCTGTCTTCCCACAGAAGTCTAGAACTTAGGATACTTGCCTGGCAGGGGAGACACCGTGACCACGAAGGTGGTTTTCCCAGGGCGAGGCTTCTCCATGGATGTGGTGACCCCTCGATTTCCCCAAATGTGGGAAGCTCAGCTGCATAATTTGTGGTAATGGGGACTGCTTTCACGCTCTCCCCTGAAATAAAAAAGTCTAAAACTTATGTTTGTGATTACATATTTTGGGCTACAAAAACAACAAAAATGGCTATTTAAGGTGGTTTTCTATAGCAATAGGAAGCAATTTCTAGTAAAGTACCCCTAGAAGTGTCTTTCTTCATGCTCTTGTCCTCATATTAAGGTACCAGGTAAGGCAATTTTGTTGATGAGGGATGGAGGTGCATTGTTCCTTGTTGCATTGGAGGTTAATCACATCTGTATGAATGATGAGACTATCTCATTTTACATGGATTATTCTTGTTTGTGTTTGAAGTGTAACTTCAGCTTGTGGAATGTCTTTGGTCTTTACCCACACTCTGTGGTGGTGTAGATGGCTGCTAATGTGATGTGACTGAGGGGAGGTACTGAATAAAGGCCTACTCACCCCTAAACATTTTCCCCTCTGACTGGCTAGATTTAGAAATCACTCATTGCTATCATTTTCCAAAAGGACAAGAGATTCTATGAATGAGTAGATTTTATGATAGAATGTATCATTTTTGCCTTGTTCAAGAATATATTGTTTACTCACAGGGAATTTGGAACACCAAATCCTTGGACGGGAACTTGGTGCAGCTAGTTTCTCTCTGGCACTAAAGAGAGCAATGATGCAGAATCACTTTGGCCAGAGAAACAGCCTCACAACAAAGGGATCTGTGGTGTGGGGGTGTGGGCTTTGCCATTGCCAAGGTTCACTGATAAAGTCTGTGTGGAATCACTGGCTAGGACTCTGAGCAAGCTGTTGTCCTCGGATCAGTTTTTCAGGAAAAAAAGATCTACCCAAAGCATCCTTTCATGTAGACGAATGCCAGATTGTTTCCTCTTTAACCTCTGAAGGACTACGTATCTTGGGAGATGTGAGAGGATTTCATATTCACACTATTATAGTGACTGATTTATTCAGTTAGTGTTTATGTAACAATTACTAAGTGCCAGACTCTATGCTAGGTAGTACTAGGAAACATAAGAACAAATAAAGGGACGTTCCAGTCTTTGAGCATCTCAGAGTTTAATGGGAAAAGAAGGACAATGCAAACCCCCTCAAATAATAAAACAAAATAAAATAATGAACTAAAGTCTTACCAGCTGTAGCATAGACTACCTATACAAAGTACTGTGGGAGCACGGAATAAAGGATAACTAATTACTCCTGGAAGGAATCAGGAAAGATTCAAAGAATTTATTTTTGAGTTGAGTGAGTTTAATTTTTCAAAGGAGCAGAGAAGTAAAGAGTATTCTAGGAAAGGGAGAGAGAGCTCATTAAGAGAGTAGTACAGCTAGGGACTGAATGTTGGGGTCACCCCCAAATTCATATGTTGAAACCTAATCCCCAAGGTGATGGTGTCTGAAGGGAAAGCCTTTGGAAAGTATTTAGGCCATGAAGGTGGAGCCTTCATGATGGGATTACTGCCCTTAGAAGAAAAGACACAAGGGAGTTTCCTCTCTCTCTCCTGCCCCCACCCCACCCCCGCTCTCTGTCATGTGAAGACACAACAAGACGACCAGCTACAAACCAGGAAGTACCCTCACCACACCAGACCTACAAGTGCCTTGATCTTAGACTTTGTAGCCTCCATACCCATGCGCTATAAAGGTCTGTTGGAGTATCTTGTTATAGCGACTCAAGCTAAGTACTCACTAATTCATCAGAACAGATGCTGTAAATCATGGTGGTTACTTGTCACTGAGCAAGGACTGAGAGATGGTCACACTCAACAGATACATTTCACTGGGCTAGAACAAGAAGAATTTTCCAGGGAGAATAGTCCAGCCTTAATGGAGGTCCCAAACATAATGAAGGCACTGGGAAAGGTGATGGGTGAGCAGCTGGCATGGAAGAAAGGAAGCCAATGGAAAGGAGAAGGACAATAAAAATAAATTTTGTCTTCTTAATAATTTTTCTTAGAATCAGTCCTAATAAATTTCACCCCACCAGAGCCCATGTATCCAAATCAAGATGACATTAAAAATATGGGAAAATCAAAATCAATACCCATGGCTCTAATAAAGAGCTGAAGTCAGCATGTACCATAGAGGGTGTCAAGATGTAACTCCAGGACTTTTAAATTCTGTAAAGTGATGAGTTTTGAAAGCATGCTGTGCCTACTCCAGAATGTCAAGTAACTGTTGTGAAAGCCAGAGCATACTCCTATCACTCCAGGTTTGCCTAGTTTATGGAGCCAAATATATGTATTTTGCTTGCTTGAGCTTTTTGGGTGTATCTGCCTTATAGATGTAAAAGGTCACAACGAGGTCACTGAGATTCTGTTTTAGGAAAGCAGCCACTGACTCTGGACAGTCTCTCAGAGAAAGTCTGAACAGTAACACATTGTTAGGATGTGATGAGGCATCATAAAAATATGTCCCCAAATCTCTATATTTCAGAAGTGATATTTAGGTGCCAAAAGCAATATTGTATTTCTCAGAATCAACAGAATTGCTGGAAGCTTATCTAAGATAATAGATAGGTGCAAACAGTTTTAATTAAAAAAATTTTAACATGAGAAATTGGCTAGGTATATGGAAAGTGAATGAAAGCATAAAATAATTAGTAGTTTGACTAGAGGTAAAGAGACTCTTCTGGTAGACAACAAGCCTTCTTGTTTGGAGAGATAGACAATGTGTCTGTATCACAGAATGTCTTGCTTTCTGTAAAGAATAGAATTTCTACATACCTTGGTATAAAGGGAACCTTTGACCAAGTAATCATGGAATCAATCTTAGTTTCTGATAAAGGGATATCTTACTTTATGGAGGACTCTTGAGGAGGAAAGGGCTTTCCCTGGGCCCTAGAAGATACACCACAAAGGCCAGGCCCCATTCTCAAATCCTTGCAACAATCCCATTCTGCAAGAGAGGACACTGAGGTTCTGAGAGCTGGAATAACTTGGCAGAAGTGGATTTAATCAACCTTTGTCTGCTTCTAATGCTTTGATTTCTTACCCTGTCTTGTGACTTCCTGGTGATGACTCACCCTTCTGTTTAGAACTCGACCTTGCCAGATATTTTCCATACAGAATCTTGATGATCACCCAGGCCTGATTGTGGGGATCTGGGAAAGAGAACTTGAGAAGTGACAACCAAACTTCTCCCACGTGATTGAGAACTGTAGGAGGTTCTTGAGGCACATGTCAATGTGCAAAGTGTTTCAAATGCCTTACATATATTAGCTCGATTAATCTTTGCCCAGTCCTTTGTATTAGGTGCTATTAGTATCAGTCCTATTTCAAAGATTATTTTCCCATGGTCACACAACTTGTAATTGGTGGAGGTGACATTTGAAACCAGGTAGTATGATTCTAAAGCATGTGCTTTCACCATCATGCAATACATACAAACATGTAGGAAGTGTGCTTCTATTTCTTTTTCCTGTAGCTGCCTAACCAGGTCTCAATAGTCCGGAAATTGGTTTCCTATTTTATGGATGGTAGTAGCATCACCTCATTTTTGCCATACTTTTTAAAATTAATCTCATGAAAATTTCATCAGCGCATATATTATTTATACCTATGTTGGGGAAATTTAAGACCATTCATTTAGCAAATAGTTAATGAGTGCCAACTCCATCCAAGGCATTGTTCCAGGAAATGACAAAAAAATACAAAGGTATGAAATCAGAGTCTCTGACCTTGAGTTGGTTATTGTCTAAGTGAAGATTAGATAAAGATAGAACAAGAGAAAGGCTAAGAAAATGATATACGCAAAGTCTAGAGTGGCTCAACTGAGTGACCACATCTTACTGCCCAGATGAACAACAGGGCTTCTAGGAGGCTCAGTGTATCAGAAGGGTTTACATAGCAGGATGGAGCGTACGCTCTGTACCTTAGCCACACTGCCAAGCTCTTGGTTTCTCTTTCCTGAATATCTCCACGAGGTTCTCTTTTTAAGTACGTTAGTAACTCTGTGTGTTCTGAGTGTCTCTTTTTCTTATTTATCACTTATTAGAGTTGCAATTTTACATGGATCTGTGATATTTGATTAATATCTGTCTTCTCCATTGGTTTGCAAACTCCTTGAGGGCAGGGACTGTCCTGGTTTTGCTCATAGTTGAATCTCCACTGTCTAGCAAAGTGCCTGGCACATAGTAGGTACTGAATAAACCCTGGGTGAGCCAATGGAGCCAGGGATTTCCATAGGAAGAGAAACCATATGAACAAAGGAACAAAGGCAATCTAATAAAGGGTTCATTAAAGGAAGATCCAGTTTACAGGGAGCTGTAGCTGGGAAATATATTGAGATCATACTAAGGAGGGCCTGGAATGCCAGAGTGAAATGGCTATATCAAGTTTGGAAAGCTCCTGGGGAAAGACCACCAGAGCAGCAATATGAACATAGCTGAAGGTGTATCAGGGGGTGGTGTAGAGGACAGATTAACAAGGAACATCAGTATGGCTCCTAGAGGGGTCTCTATAGAAAGGCATGGTCTTTCATCCCACTATGTCTGTATTATACAGGATTCTCCAGAGAAACAGAACAAGTAAGATGGATACACACACACACACACACACACACACACACACACACACACACACACAGGTATATATATGTGTATATATGTATATATTATGTGTATAAAATATGTATTACTTATAATACATACCCATAGATAGATAGATTGATAATATATTATGATGAATTGGCTAATATGTTTATATGGGCTGAGAAGTTCCACAGTCTACTGTCTGGAAGCTGGAGACCCAAGATAGCTGGTGGTACAGTTCAGTCCAAGTTTGAAGGTCTGAGAACCAGGAGGGTCAGTGCTGCAAATCCCAGTGTGAGAGCTGGAGAAGAGGAGATGAGAGGTCCCAACTCAAGCAGGCACGCAGGAAGCACCTTCCTCCACCTTTTATTCTGTTCTGGCCCTCAATGGATTGGTTGGATGATATCTACTCACACTGGGGAGGGCAGTCTGCGTTACTGAGCCCACTGATACAAGTGCTAAACTCACCCAGAAACACCCTTGTAGACACATCCAGAAATAGTTTAATATAGGCACTCTGTGGCAAGTCAAGTGCATAAAATTAACCATCACTACATTCTGAGCTGCCAAAGGATGAGGGCCAGGTCAGAGCATTCCCATTTCCTTCCTTCTGGGTCATGTGGGTTGATTCTTCTTCTGTATAAATTTGCCAAAGACAAAAAAATCCCAACTACCTGTCACTTAAGCAAGTAGTGATTTACTTTTTTGCAACTAAGAGGCTCTTGTTACAACAGGACACCAATTATATCAAGGGGAGATAAGGAGCCAGCTATGTCTTCAGCAGACCATGTGGGCTGTTCTGAGCAAACCCTCTCTTCCATCATTGCTGCATTATCACTGCTGTTCTGACATCTGAATTGCAGCCACAAAAGGGGTGTTATTGGCAGGGGCTTTACTGGTGAAAACCCAAATCCTAGACTCCAACTCGTTTATTTCTTCAGTTCATGGTTATGGTGTCTTCAGAGGTGATGGAATATCACTCAGAATGACCTCTGGCTTCTTATTCATTGATCGGTTCAAGCATGGTAATACGCACTATTCTAGCAGTGTGACTCTTGACTTGAGGAAGTGTTCTCTCTGTAAGGAGAGTAGACAGCTTTAGAGAAGCCATGGGAGGAGCCTGGAAGTGACCTAACAGTTTAAGCTAGATTATTTGATGCCACATATTTAGGAGAAATGGACAATTTAAGCAAGAGGACAATAGCCTCAAATTCTTCAGACAAATAAGGAGATAGGAAGGCTTAGAAAAATCTCACAAAATTTGATCATAATAAAAGAGATATCTGTGGGGAGCAGAAACCAGACTGTGAGGGGTTAAAGGAGTGAAACCATAAGTCGGAGGCCATAGATGCAGACTAATTTTCAAGAATTTTGACAGTGAAGAAAAGAGAATGCTGTGGTAATTGCTTGATGGGTCAAACCCATAGAGGGGAAGATTTTAGACTAGAGAAGATCTCAATGTATTGTAAGTAGAGGGTTTGGGACTACAGAGATGAAAAATAAGAAAATTCAAACTATACATGAAAAAAGAGAATTATTCATGAAGAATTGCTTTAAAATTGGTATTAAAGCAGTAGGATGAAGACCAATATTCACAATTAAGGTAGAGATGATAGTCTCAGAGTCAGAAGGCATGGGGTAAAATTGATGGAAGATACAGAAAGAGTTTGCAGAGGAGAAAAGTGGTATGGAAATGTTTGCACTGAATTCTCTCAGTCTTATTGATAGTAATAGGAATCAAAGCCTTTTTTTCATAATAAAAAGAAATACATTTAACACCATGCAATTCAGATGGCCAAATGCTTGTATTAACCCTGTCGTTTATTTTCTGTGTTCTCATGCTTTAACATTAGGGCCCTTGCTGACCCTGGAAGGACTGCTTTTCCCAGAGTTAGCTAATTCTTACATAGAGTAAACAACTCGCCAGTGAGCATGCTTTTCAAATGCAACTAAACCAGTCCAGAGCCCACATCCCCAGCCACTTCCTTTAGTTTTGGCTCTTATACTCTGGATCACTGTCCAGCTGCCCTAATCAACTAGGAACAACTAGGAACAGCCCCTAAGTCCCAGAGCCCACTGAAATTATTCAAACTAGCCAGTCCTAAACCTGCTTACCCTGCCTCACCCATTGCTTACTGTGGAAGCCACAGAAAAGGCTCTTGGTCCCATTTTGCCCCTCCCCCTCTGCCTTCTGACTGACCCTGGTGTTTCCCCACATGGCCCCTCCATGGTGTTATGTGCTCCCTCCACTTGCGAGCTGTGATCAGCAAGCTGTCTTTTCAATGGTGATCATCTCTTGATCTGTTAGGCTTACCATACCTAAATCATAATAAAGCCAATGAAAATAATACCTTGTAATAATATTTTACACTAATACTTCATATACTTAATTTATAAAGCAGGTAGGCTTAAAAGTCAGTTTGCAAAAGGATAAGAAATAATTATTCCTCAATTTAAGTTTTAGGAATTATTTTATTGTGGACTTCTCCTGATATTACAACAATTGTAAATAACACCAATTTGTGATGAAACTTAGACATGCATTTTTTTTTTTTTTAATTTTGAGAGGAGAAGATAATAAGGTTTTTATTTATTTTTTTAGTGGAGGTGCTGGGGATTGAACCCAGGACCTTGTGCATGCTAGGCATGCACTCTACCACTAGGCTATGCCCTCCCCCTAGACATGCATTTTTAAGTACAGAAGTCACAGCATGTGCCAAATTTGAAAATATCCACATAATCCACACACCACAATTCTAAGGTTTGTAAAGACAGTAGCTGGACTGATAGTAACAGGGAAGCTGGATGTGGCTTTCTACATAAAATAGGAAGGACATCATCTCCACCAAACCCCCTGTGCACAGAGTCAGCAACTGAGTGAGGAGGCCATCAGCAGGCCCTCAAATTACAGCAGCATCCTTTCTGTCCACTTCCATCTGCTCTTAATTCGTGGCGCCAACCCATTTTGGAAGCAATCTTCTTCCTAATGTTTTGAAACACAAACTTGTTTCACACTGATTCTGAGTAAGGGTCTAGGGATGTCACTTTTGTATTGCATCTGACATTATCAACTAGTTCTCTTAAAAAGAAAGACCTGAACCAGCAGTGTGAGATGTAAGCACACAGTAAGTAATGAGCTTTAGACTGAACTTAACCGTTACTTACTGTTCCGCAAATGGTAACAGCCGTGATGTGGCCAAACCATTTATCCAATCAGCCTGCTGTATTAAATTACACGTATTCCCTGTCTCCCCTGAGTAGCTTTGTCATAACTGAGTGATGCCTTTTATAAATTATATAATTACCGGTTACTTTTAAATATTGTACCAGTTACAAAAGGTTACCCCCAAAGCTCTAATTGGAAGGTTGATGGTTAATGGGGTGACTCAGCTTCTAGCAGGATTACAGGTTGAAGCCATGTGGGTGAAACACTGTCTGAACCTGCCACTTTAGCTTCACTTATGATGTTTATAATTCTAATTATTTTGATATTGCTTAATAGATCTGCTGTTTTACTTTTCTAAGTGTTCTAATGGATGGATGCCTCGAAGCAGTTAATTTAGAAAACAAATGCAATGGGAGAAAAATTATCTTTGGCTTTCATTTTTCACTATCAACATCATGCTTTGATTTTGATTGTTTGTAAAAGCAATTGTCTCATCTACACAAAACCCGATAAATTTGAATAAAAGGGAAAATTTACAGCGGCAGCTGTGAAAGTATTTAATGCTAAAGTTGTAGTGCTGAATCTGTACCATTTAAAAAAAAGAAACATTAGTTACATATTTCTCTGGTTGCACTTAACGTGTTGAGTTAAGAAGCTTTCCTGTGTGACTCATAAAGTGAGTTTTAGTGTTCAATTAGCCTTTTGAAAAGACTGTCATCTTAAGTGTCCATCATTTCTATGATTTCTGAAATCTCTTTCTTACACTTGTAAACTGTATGAAAACCACACAATTAAATTATATTTTTTCAAAGTTATTTATCTTCTGTTTTTGCAAATTCTACAGAATCTTTCTGTGATGAAACGGTAGCTGATTTACCTGGCAATGCCTTCCACTACGCTGAGCATGGAGACCCCATGGTCCTTGTGAGGCTGTTCTATATTTTCATTTAGCATAATGTTTTACTTAATGTTCAGAAAGGACCTTCGTCATTCAAGAAAATCTAAATCATGAGCTGAATAATTAAGACTTAATTTTATTACTGTTTAGGGTGTTTGTCTAATGAAGATGGTTTTTTCTTTGGTTTCTTGCCTCCAGAAATTTGAGTAAACATGCAAAACAAAAATGGAATGCACATGGCATTTAAAATCATTCATTATTCAATCATTTGTTTACCAAATTAATTTTATCAAACAGGGACAATAACACCAGAATGATAATCTGGGTGCTGTTGTTTATGGGGAATAAAATTTAAAAACGTTTAAGAAGTAAACAGACTAACACACCTGTAGATTTCTTTTTCTGGAATAGCACCATATTGGAGAAGACAAAGTAGGGAGTCTCAGGCGGGGTGGGGTGGGGTGGGGGTGGTCACTGAAAGAGTGACATCCTGGCCCTTTGGAAGTACCTTATTCTCTCAAACCATGAGAATCAACACAGGAAAATGTACTTTTCCCTTTCAATAAACAATGCCCTAAGTCAGGGGTCAGCACATTTTTTTCTGTAATAGGCCAGTTAGCAAATATGTTACCACTACACAACTCTGCCACTGCAGAGTGGAAGCAACCAGAGACAATAAGTAAGTGAATGGTGTGACTTTTGAACTCTGAAATTTGAATTTTACATTATTTTCCTGTGCCACAAAATATATTTCTTCTTCTCATTTTTCTTGCAACCATTTAAAAATATAAAACTATTCTTAGTTCCCTGGCTTTACAAAAACAGAGCATCCTGGATTTGACCTTTGGGCTGTAGTTTGTTGACTCCCTACCTTAAATAATAATCTTATTTTTAAAAATCCCATATAAATACATGTACACATTCACACATTCTAATATTTTTTGCCAAGAAATTCAAACCTAAATTACACTTCTGTTTTCACTAAAGACAGTGTTTGTCAACATGTCCAATTCTCAGCCCAAATAAAGACTGCAATCTTCTCAGGTCTGCGACAGAATCCTAGACAGACAAAGAGCAATGGTTTAAACTGGTGTTCATGAGTTCCCCAACTGCTCCCTGAGTTTCTCTGTTCTATGCGTAAGCTTTCTTTAGTTTCATTTGCAGTTTTCAAATTCACTGGAGACATGTGATACACATCCATAACCTCATTACCTCCATCCTCCTCCTTTTTCTCTAATGTATCTGGTCTCTTTCCCTACTTAACATCATTTTTAGGCTTCACAGGATAAAAGGGATTTTAATTTGATACAACACAGCAAGAGAGAAAATGGCAGAGGGAAGGGAACTAATGGGGTGAAGAAGGTGAGCGATGAAAGGAAAAGATGAGAGAAAGAAGCACAGAGTGGAGGAGGGTTTTCATTTAAGACAGAAAGAGGTGTGTGACCAGAGGTGGAACACTGTTTCCTGCCCTTTGCCACTTCCCCCCTTCTCCCCATTTCTCCTGTCTCACCCCCCACCTTGTTCAGTTACCCTTATCTGCTATTTCAGCCCTATTTCTTGCCTGCACTGAACTTCCTACTTCTTCTCTCTGAGCATCTTACCTGATTCTCTCTCGTTCCTATTTCTTCCTTTACCGTTTGCTTCTCAGAACTGACCTTGGGCTCATCATCTTGAATGTGTCACTGCAACTTACCTGTCACCCCTCTTTGCTTCCAGCCTCTCCAGGTAACTACCCCACAGACCACACGCCAGCCTCCGTGGTGATCAGGCCTGCAGAGCAGCATCAGGCCCTCTTAGTCCCCGCCTCCTGCTCCCTGAAGCATCACAGTGGCAGCGCGAATTTTCCCCCATGTGCTTGCAGAAAGAAATGGTACAATTGGGCTGGTATGTTTGCACAGCAGATGGCTGTTCTGGCTCCATTAATTTGCTTTTTAAACACATAATTTAGCTTTTTACCACTTTTTCTCATGTATGTGTGGACTTGTCTGAGTATTAGGGAACTTGCATATACTTGTGATACCACTATAAAATTCAAATTCATAGGTTCAGTTACACTATTTTTTCCCTAATAAATGGACTCACTAATGAAAAGCATTAAAAATTATTTAGGTGTCAAGTAACATGTTCACTGTTAAGAATTCAGAGTATTTATATGAGCAAATAAAAGTCAGAAGTCACTGCAAATTCAATTTCCCAGATATAACCACCATAAGCACTTGGGTGTAAAGTCTTCCAGAGTTTTATATAAACCTAAACATGGATAGATTTATGCATATGCATAGATATGCATTTATCCCATATCTCAGTCATAATTTGATCAAAGGAGCAAAATCATTGGGATATATACATAAAATAAGGGATTTTACCTTTCTCAGTTATGGGAGCTGATTAAATACTCTCTCTGTGCTCATGTTTTTGTGTCTGGTGCTGGAATTTGAAGACCTTTATCAAGCTAGATACAATCTCTGACCCTCAATTTTCTCATTTGTAAAATGGGTTGTTATCAGTATTAATATTAGTATTAGATGAAATCATCTAGTACTGTCCTTTGTCATAGCTCCCAGTTTGTAGGAAGAGCTCAGTAAATTTTTCCGATAATTATTATTAATGATTATGATTATTATATTTTCCAGCACTGACACTTACTAGCTATGGACAAGTTATGTAGCTTTTCTGAGGCTCAGCTTCTCACCTGTAAAACAAAGCCATTAATACTTATTTCAGAGTGCTGTTGTGAGAATTCAATAAGAAAGTAAATCCAAAAACACCTAAGGCAAAGTCTTGCATAAGGAGAGTACTCAGTGAAAGTCTGCGATTCTCCTGATGCTAAGATTGCTTTAGCGTTCATTAGTAGCCCTGCCATGTCTTTGTCGCATATAAGCTTGCCATCATCTAAGTCCTTGCAGTTTCTTTTACTTGCGTGGTGAAATACCTCTGCCATCCTGCACTTGAAAAGTTTCGTTTATCTAACTCAATATAGGATTTTACCTTTATCTTTGTTCTCTTCCGTTGTAATAAATTTCTATCCCATATCTCAGAGTGCCCAGATTTCTTTCAAATATGATTCTGGGTCCAATATATTATTCTCGCTTGGTTTTTCATGTTTCCCACCAATTCATCTAAGATACTAGGCTGAGCTTTGTAAAACTGCTGTTTTTATAGGTCAAAAATGGTCACAGCTGGGCAGTTGTATATGGGTCAACCTAATTGTTATTACAAAGTTGAATAGAATAGAACCAGGGACATGATTGTGAACTAACTTTTTATTAGTAGTCTTGACCTTTTTTGGGTCATGAGTCCCTTTGAATATCTGAGGGAAGCTTTTTTTTTTTTTCCTGGAAACACACACTTCTTCATACCATCTTTTTATCGCACTGGATATTTATTTCTTTCATGGAAACATAATATAAAACATATTTTTAAAAAGGCCTCTCTTATTCTCAAGTTTAATGTGAAAAATATTCATTACTTTAAAAATTATAGTAATATAAATTGTGTAAAAATAAAATAAAATAGACCTTAATCATGCTCAACTTTAAATTTTAATGAGAAGGCAGCTATTTTCTGGCTTGGATAAGAAGTAAACATTGTGGAATGAACTTATATGGGTCCATGAAAATCATCTTTTGACAATCAATTTTGAGTTTTCATTTCTCTGCCTACAAATGCTGGAAACTAACAAATGTCTGAAATAGCCCCCTACCAAAAAAAAAAAAAAAAAAAAGGGAATCAGAACTCCCATTACTAGTTTTGCTACAGGGTAATAGGCTTGTTTCAAGGAGCAGTGGAATTTCCAACATCTTCGGGTAGAATTTATAAGATACACATCCTTTTCTCTCAAGTCAAAGAAGAGAGCTTCCATAAGTCCTGCCAGTCAGCACAGTAAGAATTATGAATGCGCATCTCTTTTTTAGGTCATTTGAGGAGAAGTAACCTTCTAAAAAATTCTACGGTGTTTCCAGGTGTTGGTAAATTTTGGTCTTAAAAAATGACAGGGCTTTGTGACTTCTGATATCAGCTTACAAAACTACTTCCTCCAGCAGGAAAGTTTTCAGTTTGCCTGTGAACTTTTGTTCCAGAATCTCTATTTGGCTGAAATGCCTCATACGTTTAAAGCAGTATCTATAATTCTGACTAAAGGGCCTTAAGGGGAAGGTTTACATTATTCCTATGGCTGAAAATACTGGCCAGGTGAACCATTTCAGCATGACTTCCTCCGTAACAAATGGTTCTGTGAGTGAATTTCTTCTGTTAAATAGAAAGGGTGATGGGTAAGGATGGCTCTGCCTAAAGTTAATCCATCTTGTATTAAGACCCCTTTCTTAATCATGTGAAAGAACTCTATATTCTATTCCTCTATCTTGGCAAAACTTCTTAGGGATATGATTTCAGTCCTCAAGCATAATGATGTGGATGTCTTTCACAGCAGTAGCCAAAGGTTTCAGGCTGCTGATGTCTGTAACATCCCAATATGCAACATTAGGTTCATAATTATGGGTGGAATTAATTTCATCATTCCTTTTTTTTAATCAACCCTCATGATCAGTGTTGCCTAAAGATCCTTAAGGACAAGTCTCCTGCAGGAGTGGCATTGACTCGCCTTTATTTGTTACATCTCAGTAGGGGAAGAAGATGAGCATCTCTCACCTTCTCAAGCCACGAGAATAGTAGAGTTATTATGTGGCTTATTGTAATGCTGGAAAGGTGAACAGCCTAAGCCTGTTCCTAATAAAGTTCTCTGATAAAGCATAATCATATTTCATTATTAATAACAAGTTAATTTGCAAATGCTTGCATTAACTCTCTTATCAGTATTATAAATCATCATGATTATTGGTTAAAATATGGTAACTACAGCAGCTTTGTTCAAAACTTATCTTTCAGATTCCCAACATAAATGGTACTTAGCCAATCCCCTAGTTGGCTAAGGCTTCACCAAGATAGTTCTTCCATTTTACATTCATTTTTATTTATGACCCCAACTTACATTGTGGTTATACGTTTTGTTCCAAATTTTCCCCCAATAGGCCAAGCTAATCTTAATATGGTTATTATTTCCATCTGGTTTTTACCTTTATTGAACATCTTCCATTATAGAATTTATTATCTTCCCAGACTTCTTCCTCCTAGTTGTACAAATGTATTGTTACTTCCCTTCCAACCACCCCAAAAAGAGCATTGATCAAGGTTTCTATCTGGCCAGCTGTCTAGAGTACACTTTTTATAAGATGCTCTGTAAATGGATCTCTACTCTCATGTTCAGAGATTTTCTGGGGAACAGCATTTGATGTATAGCACTATTAATTACTCCTTCATTAGTAGATGTGTTTCTATCTAAAAATGATTCTCTCCCATTCTGCATTTCTACCCGTGAATGCCTACCACAGTGTCAGTGTTACATAAGATGGTATTTAATTGTTAGTATCTAGAATTTAGTTTTGACTGTTTAAAACATTTACTTAGAAGGTAGCTTATGAAAATTACAGAACATGAGTGTTTCTTATTTTCTGTTATTTCCAATCTCCTATACAATTATCTTTATATATCATTCTTATTGCTCCCCATATTTCTTTTTTCTCTCTTTCCTGAAAATATTACTTGAAAGCTTTCATAATCAAGTTAATGATCTCCTGGAATCACAATTTCTTCAGACTTTTAAAAGTGATCTTTGGCACTTTTCAGGGACAAAATTCTGTTGTAAGAACATAATTTTCAAGAGTTTTGAGTCATGGAATCACTTATTTCCCTTACAGAAAATCTTGTTCAGAGCCCTTATATGTAAAATACATGAAAGTGAAGGTTTCTAGTTGAAGGAGGTTGAGGGTGGGGATGGGAGGTGGGGAGGCTTTTCCTAGGTGACACTTCTGTGGCTCCAGACCCCCAGCAGAGCACAGCTTGAGAACGAGTTTTGCAGGCCATGGTCAAATTAAGCAAAATCTTTTCTTTTTATGGCAATTTCTTTCTTCTCTGAATATTTATTGAACATCCATCATTTACAAAACCTTCTGCAGTGCATTAATTATATCCTACTCTCATTTTCAAGGGGTACCTTTCTATCAAGAGTACATGAAAACACAAACATCCTCAAAAATCACTGGGAGCCTATTCTGGGCAGCTTGTGGTGATTACATTCTTTCCAATATAAATAAGCACACATGAAAAACAGTTTTTCCCTTTTAAAGATTATGGATCTGAACCATTGAGCTGGGGGCTTGGCACAGAGTATAGTGAATGTGATTGCCACAGAGGAAAGCTGGGGTTCTCTCATTGGAGTTCCTTCAGTGACCCTAGACCCCAAGTGAGAGAACTCGGTGTGCCCTGCACGCAGCATCTCTCCACCTCTGCTCCTTTATTCACACAGTCCAATCTCATTCACTCAAAATGGGCTGCTGTTTCCCCTTCTTTTTGTTTATTAAACTTCTGTCTTTTAAGTCTCTGCAGCCCAGTTAGCCAGAAATAATTGTTTCTTCCTTTGTGCCACAAACTGCTCTTCTAAAATTTTCCACACATTTATAGTCCTTTTATTACAATTGTTTTTATATATTTTATACCTGTCTCCCTATAAGATGGCAAATATCCCAAAACGGAAGAATTTTCAGGAGATTTAAGGTCCCAATTAGCAGATGGGGACAAGGCACGTGGGAATTTGTATGACAATGTTAAATGTAACTTGCCCTATATCCAAAAAGTGGTGAGGTCCAGACATATTTGGATTGCATTTATTTTACAAAGAATACAAAACTTTTAAATTTATAATTATTTAAAAAAAACAGTTTTAAGTGAAAATGTCCATTAAGACTAGGGTACACGTGACTGATGGAATTGAATGTATATACTATGTGTGTATTACATGTGTGCATATCTGTTGTTTCTCCCCTTCCTGAGGAATCCAGAAGAGATTTTGCCAGGAGGGCAAAACTGGCTAACGGAAAATGAAAAAGTCATAGAGAAAAGAAACAGAATGGATTTTCTGGGGACTCTGAAGAAAGCAAATGATTCTTGTTTTCCAATTTTGACTATGATTGCCTTTCTTGGTGAGATCTATTTCATATTAGCACTTTGCCCAACTCTTTAAAAAATACAGATTGACAGGAAGGAAGAAAACATGCTTTGGCCGCAAAATTGAAAATAGTTGTTCTGAAACTATGAAAATAGTGAGACCATAAGGATGACTATAAGCAGATGTCTCTGAACAAAGTGTAAAACCCACAAAAATTCTAATTTCCTGCTATCATGAACATTCCCCTTTGGTTTTTTAGACTATCTGCTTTAGATGGCCAGGTGGATTTGGGGAAATGGCTAACATATATAGACTCTCCATTTCTCTTAAGTGCAAGTATTTGGAAGCTAGTGACTGTCTGGATCATCTCTAAACCATGTTTCACCCAATAATTTCTTGGATCAAGTTAAGCTAATGTCTGCAATCCGCTGCCATGTAAGTTATTTCTGGCCCTGAGATTTTATTGAACTATGTGGATCATTTCACATTTCATAATGAAACATTAACTTATTCTCTCTTTGATTCAATCATTTTGGACACATTTGGAAGGGATGAACTCAAATCAGTGTTAGTCATGCTCTTAGGTGACTGCTCTGACAAAATACAATCATAAAAAAAGTCTGAGCCAGTAAAACCATCTGGGCTTTTATGTTTTTAAGACTCAGATCTTTTAGATTTGTGAAGCAAGCCAGTAAATTTCAAGACAGTTGGATTGAACCAGGGGAAAAAATGGCCTGTGCCTGGGCCACTTTTTTCTTCTTTTTTAAATACATATTTTAAGCTACAAATACTTGAGTTGTGATCTTCCCTAAAGTCATTCTTATTTATAGCTACACTGTATTTGATATTTTCACAATTAAGGCTGACGTTATTTAAACCTTGAAGGAATAAATGACAGTATAAGTACACGCTAGTAATTTTTAGTGGTATTCCGGTCAGCAGTTCTTCTTGGAGTTTATCTTGCTACTTGAACCCTACAAGTTTAAGATGGCAGCTCTGGTACCCAAGTATTCAGTTTGAATTCAAGGTGGTGCACAAGGTGGAAGGGTATAGCCATGTGTCTTCAAGGAACCAACTCACTTTATGTACTTAATAGTGCATCATAAGATACTTGTAGCAAGTATTATTGGATGCCTTCCAAATAGCCACTCCTGGTTTCTTTCTTACTGATCCCCAGTTCTGCTTGTACTCAGAAAAGGCAAAGAGAACTCACTTTACTCCCAGCTCTCTGAGAAATACTAAACCCATTCCTGAGGTCATAAACTAAGAATTTAGAATTAGACCTTATTGTTTACTAAGAACTTATTGTGGGAAACAGGAAGGGAAATTTTAAACCAGCCAGTAATTGGATGACCACAAGGCTCCACTTTTTTAAGACATTAGAATTATAGACTTTCTCCATAAACGTAAATGCTGGAGAGGGTGTGGAGAAAAGGGAACGCTCCTACACTTTTGGTGCAAATGTAGTTTGGTGCAGCCATTATGGAAAACAGTATGTGGATTCCTAAAAAAATTAAAAATAGACTTACTCTATGATCCAGCAATCCCATTCCTGGACATATATCCAGAGGGAGCTCTAATTCGAAAAGATACATGCACCCCAATGTTCATAGCAGCACTATATACAATAGCCGAGACATGGAAACAACCTAAATGTCCATCGACAGATGACTGGATAATGAAGTTGTGGTATATTTATACAATGGAATACTACTCAGTGATAAAAAAGAATAAAATAATGCCATTTGCAGCAACATGAATGGACCTGGAGATTGTCATTCTAAGTGAAGTAAGCTAGAAAGAGAAAGAAAAATACTGTATGATTATCACTCATATGTGGAATCTAAATTAAAAGGAAGACACTAATGAACTTATCTACAAAACAGAAACAGATTCATAGACATAGTAAACAATTTAATGGTTACTGGGAGAAAAGGGTTGGGAAGGGATAAATTTGGGAGTTTGAGATTTGCAAAGGTTCACCACTATACATGAAAATAGATAAAAACAAATTTGTTCTGTTTAGCACAAGGAACTATATTCAATATCTTGTAATAACCTTTAATGAAAAAGTATATGAAAATGAATATATGTATATAAATGCATGACTGGGGCATTATGCTGTACACCAGAGATTGACACACTGTAACTGAGTATACTTCAGTTAAAAAACAACAACAACAACAACAAATGAGTAGAAGGCCTGAAGAGACATTAAAAAAATTGTAGACTTTCTTTTACATACTGGTACAAGCTAAGACCTCCTCTAAGAATTACCTTGTGGCCAGTGTGGTATTGTGAATAATGCCGCAATGAACATGGGTCTTCTAGAAGACAGGGATGAAACAGGAGGCATACCTTCACGCTCCTGTCTGTCACACCGTTGCTCAAAGCCTTTAACACATAGAGCATCCTCTTCATGGAGCTGCTGGGTCAATTCAAATAGAGACCCTGAACTTGCTTCCTGTGTAATGTTTTGTTCTAAGCCCTTAATGCAATTGAGAAAAAAAAAAAAGCCTTACTTCATGCTCCATACTCTAAGCAGCAACCTTCCTCCCAAGTTAAACAATTTTTTAAAAAGAACTGTGTGATTGTCCAACTCCAACCTCAACTCAATACAGTTAATGAAACCCAGACTTTGTTTTGCACACCAACAAATGAGGTCTAGGCCAGAAGCTATACAGCAGACTCAAGAGACTGGTTTTGAGGGGAACATAACAGTTTGGACCACTCTGTGAATACTTCAGCTGCTTTTGCATTGAAGCCTTGCTACAGTCAAGGCGCAGGAAATAGTCCACCGAATGTGCCGCTGAACCCCCGAGCATTTAGTCTCTGATAGTATGTCTTTAATTTAAGGAAACATTTTCAGTTCTGTTGGCCAAGTGAATTAACTCTAGAATAATTCAAGTTCATATTGCTCCAGAAGCAAAGAAAGTTGAAGTTAGATGAATGGAAATTTCACTTTAATTTAAGGGAGCACATTCCAGCACTGGAACTTTGTGGAGATGGAATAGTCTCTGCTGTCATCTTCTCAAAGTCATAAAATTAAACTCGGCTTCCATTTGTACTTACGCAGAAGAGATTGAATGAAAGAGTGACTCTGAAGGCATTCGTGCTGAGGTTGTACACCCACTTCTCTTTCATGTGCGGAGAGGATTTGTGTATCCAATAAAAGGACAGGGAATTGACACCTATTATGCACTTCAGGTTTGGTAGGTATTTCATTTATTACTGCATTTAATCCCCACAGAAATTCGATCATCCTAATATTATCTGCACTTTAATGAGAAGAACTCATCTGCCCAAGGACAAAGAGAATTTGCCAGAGGTCTTCCCAACTCCTGAAACCGTGTTCTTAATAAAAATGAACATTTCTGGAGCACTTACTTTATGCTTCCACCAAGTCTAAGCACTCTACACATATTATCTCCTTTAATCTCCAGAAGCTTGATAAAGCAGGTTCCAGTCTTATTCCTGTTTAATTCTTTAATTCTTATTCCTGAGGGTATTTAGGTATAAAAAATTAACCAAATTATCCATTGAAAAATAATTTGTTACTAGCAAAACCAGGATTTAACCCAAGACAATTTAACTACACACTTCTAACTAATAGTATACACTGCCTTACATCTGTACCAGGCTGCGTGCTGGATTCTACTATAGGAATGATTTTGGCATATTTTTTTAGCAAGAACTACAACTTTCTATAGGCCTATTTAGAAATAAACTCAAATTTATTCACAGATAATTTTTTTCAATCCAAAGTAATTATAAAACCACAACCCATTAGCTCTAAATCACCTTTAATTGCCACAGCTGACATCAGAACCATAGTAATGGTATCTTAGGGTGAATTGCAGCAGAAATAAGGCATTCCTGGGGTACTTGCCATCCTGAGTTGTAGTCAGACCTCCAACTCTTTCTCTCCCAAAAAGGAAGAGTGTGGGGTGCTAGTAAGAGTGACATTATTATGGGGATATTGCATTCTGAACAAACCATTTGGAAAAAATTGCTAAATTATTATACTTTATTATTGGTAACATCATGTGTATGTGCATGTGTGGCACAACTTACAGCAAATCAAGGTATGCCATGTTCCTGAGTCCTCCAAGAACTCTTCCCCTCTAACATCCTGTGGATGTGTGTAGCAGATAATGCTGATTCTCTGTCCAGATCTTCTTGGATCTCATTTTCACAATTTTATTTCCCCATTAGATAACTTCCCACTGCCTCCCAGAGGATGGAGAGCCAGAAGTTGTGGGTATCCCCTAAGGATGGAGGCTAACTAATGACTCCCAGGTGTGGGAGTATGGCAGCCCCTTTGACTTGGCTGGGGACTAGCAGAGGCAGAATTCACAGTCCAGAGTTTTCTGCAGGATCAGGA
This sequence comes from Camelus dromedarius, assembly GCF_036321535.1. Classification (NCBI taxonomy): domain Eukaryota; kingdom Metazoa; phylum Chordata; class Mammalia; order Artiodactyla; family Camelidae; genus Camelus; species Camelus dromedarius. Next base: position 30,479,046 of record NC_087439.1, on the reverse strand, counting down.
TGAAGGTAGCCTCTGGGAGACTTTGCCTGAGATCACTTCCTTGCTTGGCTTCCTCCTCATTCGTGTCCTGCTTTCTTCACTCCTTTTTCTGCTCCCAGATTGGCTTCCCCTGGAAGCACTTTGTTAATAAATCACTTAAACTGGAACCACCCGCTCAGGTTTGCTTCTGGGGAACAAATCTGAGATAATCTACCACCTGGTTCCTCTAACAGACTTCAGGTCCTAGCAATGGCAGTAGATTTCACACACACACACACACACACACACACACACACACACACACACACACACACACACACACACAAAATCTTGAAGCTGAATGTTTATGGACACATATATCAGAAGATAAGGTGGAGGGGGTGGTGGGAGGGAGGAAAGAAGGAAGAGAAAGAAAATATGCACAGTTCTACTCAGTGAGCTAGAGATACGAAACGTCATTTTTTTCCAATCACTGCTTTCAACTGTGCCCTTTTCCCTTAATATCTTGGTCTACCTAACATTTAGTCTAGGTAAAAAATGAATCTCAAGCTTGATTTAAAATGCATCTCTTCTCCTACCTCTAGGACAGGCTTCAACTGGGATAGTGACTGCTTGGGGACTGTGTGTGTGAATGGGTGCTTCTGAAATAATGTCTTTCACTCTTTTCTACAAAGTGTAGATCTTTCTGTGTGGTGATGCTATTGGGGAGGAGAGTGAGAGAAAGTTCACGGTGTAATAATCTGAACTGTGTGTACCTTTCGGTAATATCTCAGGAGTCCAGTCCGAAAGCTGCAGACAGGACTCTGAGATGCATAAAGGATGATCACAGAGCTCTCAGGTCTTCATATAATTTGGAAAATAACAACTGCTTTACAGTGTTTAACATTGGCAAATGTGTTAATCTACATAATGAGAAAAACAGCAATTGTACAATGCATCTGCAAGGTACTGGGGCTGGGTGGAGTGTGTTTTCATCCTGTGCTGGATGAAGTCAGGTCCTAGATATGGTCAACAAATCACTTTTCATTCCTCTTAACTGGTGACCAGCTTCCATAGCTATTTCTATAAATTTGTTTCAGAGTTAAATGCCTGCTATTACATGTTTATCTAGCAAGGTGCTGGGAATGACCAGCACTTGCAATCTGCCAATTGTGGGAATATAAAGATAAATTTCTGAAGTGTTGAGTGAAAAATAATTGTCAAATACTTCCCTGTACACTTTTATCACTGTATTTGTCAACAAAGCAATTGGCATATGGGTAATGTTTGACGGACTCAGTATCTGAATGAGGTTCTAAGATCCTTATGCCAGGCCATTTCATCCCGCATGTGATCCAGAGGTCATTTATAGACCCTTATAGAATCACCCTTTATAATCTTAAAGCAAGTGCATGCCTTGGCTACTTTAGATATGCCAGTACTGTTGTCTTTGCAAGCAAGACATGAGTTCTGAATTATTGGGCTCATTTGTGTGTGTGATTGTGTGTGTGTGTGTATGTTTGTGTGTGTGTGGTTTCATGTCTCTTTCTAACTCTACATCTGTATCAGTATCTGTATTTCTACCTCTATCTACACCTATATCTGTAACTACATAGATATCATTTCAATACTGTTCCAGCAATTTTTTTGGATTTTTTTTTAAACTGCTGTAGTGTATAACCACTGAAGATAACTTGGGGGAAATTTTTGTTTGGCCAAATATGCATTTTTCTGAGACCTCTCTGGAGGAGGGTAGAGCATTCCAACCAGAACCAAGCTCTGGGAAATATGACCACATCTGTGTTTCATAATGATTTTAAGCCTAGATTCCAGTTGTACAGATTTTGTCTGTTCTGCCAGAGGTATTACCATATTAACTTCTTATAAAAAACAAAAACTAAGAAAAAGGAAAAGACAAAGACCAGGCAAAGCTGAGAGACTAGCATTCTTTATTTGCTTGGCTTTTAAAATACTCTTCTGAAACCCTGAATTGACTATCATCTTACTTGGTTTGCAATCAAACACAAATGGTTGAACCATTGTGTCCTGCTAGTACAACTCAAGGAAGCAAAAGAAAAAAGCCAGTGAAGGGGGTCAGAATATGCCCACCTCAAACTATGCCCCTTTGGCATATTGATTTTTTTGAGCTGAAGATACTTAAGAAGCAATAGATGCAGGTGGAGCTCTCTGACCTCCCCTTTTCTATCTAAAAGCAGGTTAGTCATAAGATTTCTCACGAGAAAGATGTCCTTTCTGTACCAGAAAGAAAAGAACATTTTTATGACCAAAGGCGAGGAGTAGACACTGAAATGGACCTCTAAAAGCAAACCTACTAAAATAATCTGTATCTTTTATTAGCTTCCTTCATCCATTTCCTAGTCAATGTCTCACAATTTACTGCCCCAACCCAAGTGCCTTTGTCACATCTCCACAATTTATCATCATATGTGTAAAAAAGGTATTTACGCTTTTAGGCATAATGGTTTCTTCAGGTCTTCATTTTCCTTTTGAGGACTCCTGTATACACATCAAAATATTAAATAAACGTGTATGCTTCTTTTCTGTTCATCTGCTTTATGTCAGTTTAATTCTGAGGCCCGTCCCAGAACCTAAGGGGAAAGAAGGAAGTGTTTCCTCCCCTACACCAGGAGCACTTGGAAAACATTTATTTTGGAAACTTTTGCTTAAAGCAGTGGATGAAGTAGGCATCCAGTTCTTATTGGCTATTCACCAAATCCCTTAAGGAAAAACAACGCAGCGTGCTATACTTTCCAAAATATTGACACGACATACGTGAAAAGGGGTTCAGATATGGCTCCTACATGGAGCTCTGAACAAAAGGCTTGCTTTCTTAATTTAGAACAGGTTTTCAATAAATTGCAGTCAAGAAAGCCTAATAGAATGGAACACATATGGGTTTTAAAATCAGATAGACCTGGGATTGAATCTTGCGTATGCCATATATATTTGCTGTTTGTCTTTGGGCCAGTTATTTGGCTTCCCTGATCTTACTTCCTCCTTTGTGGAATTAAGGAAATGGTCCTACCAAGTGGAACTGTTCTACATATTAAAGGAAGTCACATTTGTAAAACTCTTAGGACACTGCACATACTCAATAAGAGTCAGCTCCTCTCCACCCACAAGTATTTGCCATGAATGGTAGCTTAATCTGGAACCAGTGCTCAGAATACATCCTAGATTTCATCCAATCAATTCAAATACCATGTGGAAACACATATATTTCAAGACAATTTATACATCTGACCTTGCCATCCCTATGCAAATGAATATTTCTTTAAACCACTGCTGTGAGAAACAGAATGCTGGCAGATTATTTGGCTTTTGTTTTAGAGAATCCTTCCTCTATTGAGAAGAAGAGGGCATTTTAATGTTTGAAGCAGGTGAAGCAAAGACTGTAAGTTAGGAGCTTACCTTCTTGAGCTTCCTTTGGCTCTCCTGTTCGCTGGGATTAAGTTGTCTCAGGAACATCACAGTTAACAAATGCCACCAATTTTGCTTCTTTCACCTACAAACAGAACACAAGGAAACTCACAAAGGTATTCAAGCAAGCCAGTTTCCCCTGCGCCACCACAGGAACCATGTGGGGTTTGATGTGAATATGGATTATAAACCTCCAGAGTAAGTTTGTGGGAAAACAGAGACCTTAAACCATAGCTTTATGGAATTTCTTCCAGGGTCATGAAGACTTACTTGGTAAATTTCTGACGACTCTTGATGTGAGAATGCAGGAAGCTGATAATTGGAGGCTCTTCTGCCTTCTATCTGGAGAGAGATTTACTGTAACACCTCCAGGTTCCCAGGGAAGGGAGCAGCCAGGGGGAAGAGAAGTGATAATCCCTCTGCTTACAGAGTTCTGAAAAAAGGGGTTTAATGTTAAACACTGGTTTAAAAATAATTTTAATTATGTAAATAATATAACTACATGATGGAAAATTTAGAAGAGGGGAAAAAAGTGACATTAATCCCACTACCTTAAAACAATTGTGATAATAATGAGCTGATGTTTTATACAGTTTACATAGTTGTAATCATAATATAAATATCCTGTTTCTTTTCTCTTAACACTCTTAATACTTTCCACCTTGAATATGGATTTTATAACTTCGATTTAATACCAGTAAAATATTCCATTTTGTAACAATTTACTTAACTACTTTCCTACCTTTAGACATTTAAATTGTTTCTGAAGAAGTTGTTTTAGGGATTGCGACAAATATTTCCAGAGACTCAGGAGTATTTTAAAAATAAGAATATTTTTAAATAAAAAATGAAAACAACCACAACAAAATAAACACGGATTTACTGACAGAGGTGGAAGGGTCACCTAGGGCAGCCACTTACTTGGGACCACCTCTGTGGCCCTCAGGTCCCGGGTCATCCTATCTCTGTACACTTCCAGTGAGTGACAAGGATGAAGCCCAAGACACGTCGTGAAGCAAAGGATCTGGTAGCCTCCTGGAGCTGTCTTTCAAATGGCATCTGTAGATGCTCTTCTACATGTGTACTTCTAAGGAGCTGCTCAGTTCTGCCTACTGTTTTAGGAAAACAAACTATTTTGGTTGTTAAGGGATTTTTTTGCTTTTTTTTTTCATCCCAAGGATAGGTTGCTTTCCCTTCACTGGCAGTTCCCATTGTGTATAGAGCAGAAGTCTCCAACTGGCAGCCCAGGAGCCAATTATGGCTGCAGGTCTGTTTGGTCTAGCCCAAACAGGGTTAAAAGCATATCTTAAATTAGTTGCAAACTTTTAAAATTCAAGAGATTTAACCTACAGATCTAGATTTTTTGGTATCTTTTGAACAATTGGAGGATCTGTAATACATTACCTACATTTTTACTTTCCAAAAAAGGCCTGGACCTGACTAGTATCTGTGTTTAAAAGAAAGGACTTTTTTTTTTTCTTTGCCTCTGACCTGCATCATTTATTTAAATTATTTTCCTAGCCTCTGTGACACCTGCCTTTGCAGCTTTCTTGTGCTGGATATCTTTTGTGTTCATGCCTTTGTATCTGCACTAAAATGGAAATACAAGTGAGGAACAAGCAATAGGGGCACAGAGTGACTTTCATTTAGGCTAGAAAAGTATGAAACACTCAGAAAGAGGCTTAGTAAATGCAGTAGTCTGTGTGATCTTCACAAGCACAGAACATACAAGAAATATGCTGAAGGAGAAAGAAGATGATACAGAGGCATCACTGAGACGTTGACTCTGCCCTGAGCCAGAGAAAGTTTCTCATTGTACAGAGAGAAGGGGTTGGTGGTCAAGATGGGTATGTGTTTGTCTGCACGTCTAAACTAGCATAGAGAGATTTGCTGAAGGATGCTCATCCTGCAAAGGACTTCGCTCTTCTCAATTGTTCCTTTTATTTTTTTACATTTGGATTAATCTCCATTCAGGCATTCATCTGTAGGAAAAGAAAAAGCAAAACATCAACTGGTATCAAGTCACATATGGTGACAGAATTGGCATCTTAATGGAAATATGGAAGCCGATGTGACATTTTTACTGGGCTTTATTAAACTAATCCTAAGACAAGTGTAATCAAAGGCTGGAGTTAACAGATTTTTATGACTTATTTTCTATCTGTACACCAAAAAAGTACTGAGAATTATAGGATGAACTCCAGTGTACCCAGTCACTCTGCTTGAGAAATAATCCATTTAAAAAAACAGTTAAAGAGGGGAGGGTATAGCCCAGTGATTAGAATAAATGCTTAGCACGCACAAGGTCCTGGGTTCAATCCCCAGTACCTCCATTAAAATAACTAAAAAATAAGCAAACCTAATTGCTTCCTCCTTCAAAAAAAAAAAAAAGAAAAGAGAAGAAAAAACCTCCAAAACAAAACAACCCCACAAATAAAGTAAAATACCAAAAAAGAAAACCGTTAAAGCCTTCTGTGCACCCCTCCTCTAGCACGTGCTCTTCCCTACACCCACCCAAGGCGATCATCATCCCGTATTTAGTGTTTGTTACTTTTAAGGATGACTTTGCATTAGATAGATTCACTAATCAAATGTATTTCTTCTTATATGTTAAAATGTATGTAAATGGCATTATATTTACATATTGTTCTGTACTTCGCTTTTTTTCATTCAACCTCTGAGGTTCAACCATGTTAATATTCAGTTTCAGTTCATTCATTTTGGCTGCTGGGTGGCATTTTATTGTAAATATACATATAAAGAATATGTACATAAAGAATATGTGTATTTTTCCAATTTTTTACTAGTACAAATATTTCGGCATGAAGTATTTTGACCTTATTTTTGATGCACCCCTTAAACTCAGGCGGGTAATTGCTGCTGGGTCAGAGGATTTATATCTTTTCTGCCATCACTAGATTTTGCCAAATTCTTTCCGAAGAGGTTTACCTATTTACACTCCTACTGCTATTGTAAGAGGCTTGTTTTGCTATAACCTAGCCAATACTTAAAAAAAAAAATTATTTAACAAAGCTGATGAATGTAAAATGGTATTTCAGTGTTGGTTTAACTTGCATTGTTAGTGAAATTTAGCATCTTTTTGTATGCTTTGGGTTTTCTTTTAACTTGTTCTTTCAAATCCTTTGTCCAATTTCTTTTTCTCTTGGATTGCTAATTTGTAGGAGTTTAGTTTTAAAAATCAAAATGGTAATGTATTTTATGACAATAAACTGGCTATGTGCACTGACATAGTCTCAATTTCCTAAGTCATACCTTTTGAGAATGAATTCAAGAAACAAAATTTAGAAATATATCTTTTTTTAAATTCCAGTGATCATTTATTATATGTCACTGAATTATAGCAGTCTTTATTTTTTACAACTTTTTTCATTTTCATATTCTTTTTCATTAAATGTTATTATAAGATACTGAATATAGTTCCCTGTGCTATACAGAAATTTTTTAAATCTGTTTTTATATATAGTGACTAACATTTGCAAATCTCAAACTCCCAAATTTATCCCTTCTCCTACCCTTTCCCTGGTAACCATAAGATTGTTTACTGTGTCTGTGAGTCTGTTTCTGTTTTGTAGATGAATTTCATTAGTGCCCTCTTTTTTCTTTTTCTTTTCTTTTCTTTTCTTTTCTTTTCTTTTTTTTTTAGATTCCATGTATGAGTGGTATCATATGGTATTTTTCTTTCTCTTCCTGGCTTCATTTAGAATGACATCCATGTTGCAGAAAATGGCATTATTTTATCCTTTTTTATCACTGAGTAGTATTCCATTGTATAAATATACATCTTTGATGCCATGAACTCATACAGAAGTTAACAAGTCTGGCTGCTGGTTATGTTTTCTTAGAGTTATTAGTGAATTCTCTTCAGATGTGCTAATACAACCCTAATTTTTTAAATTAATCTAGGGCCATTAGAAGGTCTTTTACCCAGCTTGCTATTGGAAATTTCTGAAGGAAAATTGCAGTTTCAACTGATTCATGTAGCTATGTTAAATGTATCAAAAAGTCACTTGGGTTTATCCCTGGTGGCTTACAAATTTTGCTCACATTATGCTCATGTAAATTAATACCTCATTGGATTTTAAATGGAAACAGATCTCTTTCAGTATTTGACATCTGCTTTCTGTGTCAGCCATTATTTCTCAAGAGCATTCCTTGTATCATAAATCATCTATTTTTTGTCACAGATGAAAATTTCTTTGCTTTTCTTTTTTCTCCTTTTTGTAAGCTGTGTAAGACACTGCTTGCCATGACTGATAAAGTCATGTTTCTCAATTATATTCTGCATTTCAGCAAAGCCACTCAGCTTCAAGAAGTCACAAATCACCTCAGCTTATTTCCCTGATAGAATTTTGAGTGGCACAGGCATAGTTCCCACTCAACGCTGCTGTGTGTGTAGAGAGCTACCAAGAGGTGGTTTGGAGAAGTATACATGTACTGGATTTAAGCTGTTTGATTTCTTCATAGATTCATTTTGAGACAGAGTCTATCTATCAAGCTCTGCTCGAGAGTGGGAATTCAGTAAACTTCAAGTGCTAACATTCCCTTGATTTTTATGAATACCAGGGACAACTGGAAGTCAAATTCAGGGTAAACATCAGTAAACACTGAGGACAGATTGGAAAGATTTTGAAGCAGATGTGAAGATGTGAGTCTATTTTGGAGACAAATCTAAAATATAAAATGCACAGAAATCAAGAATAGTTAGAAAGGAAGCAGCTGCCTAAAGTCTCTTTCTGGAGTGAGACAAAAGGGGCAGAGGCAAATAAATGCAAGTAACGCAACCAAAGTGTATCCTCAAAACACTTGAGGGTTAATGCTTAAGTATGATAATCATGTTGCTGCCGTGAACAAGACAAGGCCCTTCTGATCTAGTAGAACCTTGTCTAAAATCACTGTGGCAAATGATGAAGGTGAATTATGAATGACAGCTAGAAATCACAGTCAGTCTGGGTGCTTTTGAAAACAAAGAAAGAGTTTCACGATGAATTTCTAAAATGAGCCAAACTCTCTCGTCCAGAAAAGAGAGACAAGTAGGATATGACTGTGCTTTATCTAGGCTATGTCAGAGGAATCGCTTTTAGTTAGGAATTTGCCTTTATGCAGTAAAGTGGCATAACAAAGGAGAAATGTTCAAAGGGTACCAGAGGATCAATGCGGGAATGGATCTGTTATCATTAGCAGGAATACTTAACTGTTGGAACAGAATTTAAAGCAAAGAATTGAGATATTATTCCTGAGTCTACACAGAGGTATATATATTTAAAACATCAGTACAGGATCAGGACAGCTGATCCAGGAAACCTTAGGAGGTCCTACCATCTGCAAATAATTTTATGAAACATTAAGCATGTTTTTACCCAATTTCCTCTTACAAATTAAAAGCCGTTGCATTTTGCACTTTATTGTCTCTGGAAGACTGCATTTATACTGTTCCTATACATGGTCTAAATCTTTGTTTTGCTTTAAGAGAAAGCAGTGAAAACAATCTCTGTATGACCTCATAATAGTTATCATTCTTGAACCCGGATATACATTTCTCTGTATGAATCTGTGAATGAATTTAAGTGCCTTCTGCATTTTCTGCCTGGTATCTGGTAGCACCTAGAAGAAGTGGGACAACCCACTTGGAGAAAGTGAGGGAGCATGGTGCCTGAGGAAAACGTGTCACCTTTCATATTTATGTGAACTTCGCTTTCTTTTTCTGCAATAGACCAAAGTTGGTTTTAACATTATGACATATTTTAAATGACTTACAATAACATCAGATTTGTGCTTCAGAGAGGTGCACATGCTTATCCCTCTTCTTGTAAGCCAAGGCACATGGGGCAAATGCCCAAGGTGCTTGCCACCTGCCCCAATTTGAGAAGCGCAAAAGGTAAAGGACCTGGTTCTGCTTTACAAGATCATTCATTTATTAAATCCTTAATGAGAACTCACCTGTGCCTGCCACTGGGTGAAGTTGGGAATACAGCAGTGAGTGAGACGTAAGATTTAGAGTTTAGTACTAATCGGCTTGTACCCTTAAACATTTCTTCCCTGTGTATAGATAACACTAATGCAAACAAGTCGATGAGAAGTACTAAGAACTAGAAGGGATGAGGGTTGGTTCAGGTGACGGAGGAGGCCTGCGAGTGGGAATAGAAGCTTGGTGGCATATTAAGTGAGAGGCTGCGTGTGTCAGTTATTAACAGGGTTGACACTGCAGGGCAACTCCTTTTAAGGCTTTAACTTTTTCCAAGCACTAGTCTCTCCTCATGGACAGTGTTAAGGACTGAATTGGGTGCCCCTCAAATTCATGCTGAAGTCCTAACTCCGCCTCCCCCTGCATAACAGGGCCTTTAGAGAATTAAGGTTAAATGAAGCTATAAAGGTGAGATCCTAATCTGATAGAACTGATGTCCTTATCAGAACAGGGTAAGACACCAGAAATCTCTCCCTTTCCATGTAATCACAGAAGAAAGGTCACATAAGGACATAGTGAGAAGGCAGCTGTCTATAAGCCAGGAAGAGAGACCTCACCAGAGACCAACCCTGTCACCTTAATCTTGGATTTCTAATCTCCAGAACTGTGAGAAAATAAAATTCTGATATTTAAGTCACACATTCTGTAGTATTTTGTTATGGCAGTCTGAGCTGACTAATATAGACAGCTATCACAGTATGATTCATTCATTCAGAAGAGATTGAGCATCACCTACGAGGTGTCTATCACTGTGAATAAAACAGACAAAATCTCTGCATTTGTGGAGTCTACAGAGTGTAACTGTCACTGGAGAGAGAGCAAACTGCAATTCTTAGAAAATTGGATTTAAAAGTTCTGTTGTTACGTTGAGTGTTGCAGTCAAAGTTGTGGTCGATATTGATTCTTCACCACGGTGACTAGCGGATACTGCAAGCTTACCTAAAACAAGCGTTACTTGAGAGAAATTTCCTTGAGCTAACTTGAACGTATATGCATGACATACAACATATAGTCAATTTAAATAAATGTTAGTTTGGGGGGTATTGTCAACACACTTAGGTAAACTAGTTTAAATCTTATTTAGAATGTATAGATATGATTCCCTCACCTGGCTGTTTTATATAATTTTTGAGATTTTAATGTCAATTTTTACTCTGGTAACTGATATTTAGAATACACACTTGATTTAATCTCTCACACACATTTCTGTTACTTATTCTAAGCTTTACATGCCCACAAGCAGCTCTTCAGTTTTTCCTGGTACAGCTTTTTCTTCCACGTATAGAGAGTGGGCGTGGCCTGGAAATTTTCTAAACATGTTCACACTATAGGAAGATGCTCTTTCTCAAGGTGGGAGTAACTGCCCTGGATGATTGTTCAAAGGGAGTAGGCATTTCTCTCTGCTAAATGCTCTGAATGCCCCTACTCCCCACCAAAGCAAACAAACTCAGGATAGGAAATACAAACAAGCATCTTAACAGACAATATGAACAGATCATAATTTATTATTTATTAACTATAGCTATCTAATCTGTTTCCAGAAAGCAGCTTAATGATAAGAAAATATACAATAACGTTGTTAAAATTAACAGAAATTTAAAATATTAATAGAAAAATAAACTGCCATATGCTAATCACTCAGGTTAATGAGTTACTGTAACAAACATTAAATTTATTTCTGAGCCTCCGAGAAGTCAAAGCAAAAAGGGATTAATTATAAGTTTCTTATCCAGTTGATAATAGGGCTAATGATATTTTTGAGTGCCTGTCACTTTTGTCCTAATGTAAACCTTACAGCCACCCCATGGGATTAATTCACCACCCCCATTTTAATATGAGGAAATAGAGATTCATAAAAGGAAATTGCCTTTGCCAAGATCAAATGACTGGAAGTCATGAAAGTGTTTTGTCTATAGCTGAACTCTCTGCCTTTGTTCTGTCTAAAATCCAGAAGCATGGTAATAAGTTTTTAACTTAGTAAAGGTGTTTCTGTGATCTTCCCTTGGTATCATTGCCTGGGAGCAAAAGGAAAAGAAAAATTTGATATTCAGTGGTTGTAGCCTATAGGCAATTATTTTCCTCTCCATGACCAACACCAGGTTGTAATCTTCTCAACAGTTTCTACTTGCCAAAATATTAGGAAAGACAGTTTGTTAGAGTGAAGAACAGTGTTTTGAACATGGATTTCTTTTTAAGTGCTTTCTACATTCTAATAATAAAAGTAATTAAATCCACACTCTTTGTTATTTACTCTTGTTAGTTTCCTAGGGCTGGTGTAAGAAATTTCCACAAACTGGGTGGCTTAAAGCAATAGGAATTTATTCTCTCATAGTTCTGGGGACCAGAAGTCCAAAATTAAGGTATTAGCAGGAGCATGTTCCCTATTGAGGCTCCAGGGTAGAACTGATTCTTGGTCTCTTCCAGCTTCTGCTGGCTGTTGTCATTCTTTTACTTGTAGCTGCATCACTCCAATCTCCGTGTCTCTGATCATAGCACATCCTTTCCTGTGTGTCTGTGACTGATATCTTTCTGACTTTCTCTTATAAGGACACTTGTAATGGCATTTAGGGCCCCCTCAATAATCCAAGGTAAGCTCCTCCTCTAAAAACCCTTAACTTCATCACATTTTTGCCATAAAATATAATTTCACTTTTTTGCCATATAAGGTAATGTTCATATGTTCAGAGATCAGGAAGTGAATGTATCTTTGGAGTGTCTTTTTTTTCAACTTGCCACAATTTTTACAATTTTCTTTCTGGCTTCCAAAGATCTACATCTGTCCCACATGCAAAATACAGCCAGCCCATTCCAACATCTTCAAAAGTCTCAACTCATTTTAGTATCCACTCAAGTCCAAAATCTCATCTAAGTAGCCCCAGCTCTCATCCTGTAAATACTTTAAATCAAGTATGGGTGACAGTTGGGTGTGATTCATTCTGGGGTAAAATTTATCTCCATCTCTGTATGTGTGAGACTAGAAAATAAGTTACCTGCTTCCAAGATCCAATTTGGGGACAGGTGTACTGTAACAGTTATAGACATGCTCATTCCAAAAGGGAGGAAATGGAAGGAATAAAGGGGTCACCAGTTCCAAGCAAGTTCAGAGTCCTGCAGGACAAATTTCATCAGGTTTTAGGCCTGAGAAAAATCCTCTGTAACTCAGTTCTGTAGCCCTTCGCACCCGTGGTTCCACCTTCAAAGTCATTCTTACTTTTTCTTTAAGAGTAGCACATTTTTGCTGCTGAGTAGATTTATCAGTTTGTTTCCTGCTTGTAGAATTTAGGGAGTCCAACATATTTCTTTCATGTTGTTTTATCTCTGTCTCTTTCAATCCAAGCTGGCAGTATTCCTTCTGTTATAACATTCTCAAAAAAATCTGTGGGTCTCCTGTGTGTCATGGGTACTCACATCATTAAACAAAAGGGCCCTTCATAGATATTTCCTGGATAATCCCATCTCAGTCCCTGGCTTCCTTGAGATTATTGAGTGGACCCATGAGCCACACATCTAATCTCTTCAGTTAAAGGTAGTCCAGCTTATCTTTAGACTTCTCTCCAGAATGTGCTTTCCTAACAGTGAATCGCCTAATTTTGGCATCATTTGCAATTTGGATAGGCTGAAAATCATCAGGTGCTGGTTTCTTTTTGTTTAACAGTTCTTTCCTTATCTCTTAATTCTCTCATTTTACTATAAGCAGCAAGAAGGAACTAGGCCACATCTTCAACATTCTGCTTAGATACCCAAGTCTTTGGCTTGCAAATTCTGCTTTCTGTATAACTATAGGATGCTGTTGTTCCTTATTAGGACATTGGTGATGGTATTTAGGGCCCTATTGGATATAATCCAGACAACGTCCACCTTTCAGTATTCTTGACTTAATCACATCTTTTGCCATGCAAAGTAATAGTCATCTTTTTTTTTTTTCATATAAAGTAATATTCGCAGGTTAGGGATTAGAGAGTGGGTATGTCTTGTGGGAGGAAGGCATATTTTTAGCCTACCGAAACCTACAAAGTCATTACTCTTTAGGGGAAAGAGTTTTTTGTGAGATTGTGCCACCAGAGGTAGATTCAGTTCACCTGATCAGTTAGCTCTTGTTTAGAGGAGAGGCTTTGATTTTAAATTTGAAAAATACTCTACATAGATACCAGTAGAATAGGAAAGAAAGAAAAGTATGATTATTATTTTATGATGGAGCACATGATTGTTTATATAAAGGACATATAAAGATTTGAATGTTGAGGGCTAGTGTAAGAGTAAAGAGGCAGAGGCAGAATTAGGCAGACTGTTGCTATGGTGATTCAATTAGTATTTCCTTTGACTTCTCTAAGAAACCCTGCAGCCAACTTTTCTGCATACAGATATTTAGCACAGTTTGAAATCCTCTTCAGTTTCCTTTGTTCAAATAAAACTTACTCCCCTCTTCAGCAGAGAAGCAGTCATTGAAGTTACTCTCCTTAGCAAAGGTCTTCCTGCTGTTCATCTTCTTCCTCTCCCAACACATAGATAAATACCCATACCCGTATACCCGCGTGCCTGCTAATACTCTGTTTGCCGTCAGTCTTCCATTCTTATAATCTAGCAATTTTAAATCTTGGGCATACATTATAGTCATGCTGAGTTTTTAAAGAATATGTAATAAATCAAAGCTTATAATCAGAGAAGAATGAGTATATATATATATATATTCAAGTGATTTGTGATTTTGGAACTATGGGAGACTGAACATTATGGAAATGCTTGATTAAGAAATATCACATTAAAGCAATGCCTTTTTTCCCCTATTGCTTTCACTTAATATAAACCCAGTCATTGGACTTTAATGAGGTTTACTCTGGACCTTCATTACTGATCTGTGCCTCTGCTGTTGGGAGTGGTGCCTTAATGTTCTCTGGAAGAAAATCAGCTTCAATGAGGTAATTGTAGGAGGCACCTCACCTCTTCTGTGATATTTTTCCTTAGGATCCCTTAATATATAGCTGTTTTCAATTTGAATGATAAAACAGAACCTGTTTTTTATGACGTTTATTTTGTTAAAAGGTAATACATATACTTAAAACATTTTCAAAGAACATAAAAATGTATACATCGATAAATAACTACCATCCCCCCTTCAGTCTCAGTTCCTTAATGACAGCCATTATTAGTAAATTATTTTTTCTGAAAAAGTTCTCTGGTTTTTAAGTTTATATATCTTTAAACACACACACCAAAAAGTACAAATCAAAGTATGTATTTGCAGTGCTTTGAATTTTGCCTTTTTAAAATTAAAAATATACCTTAGAGATCTCCCCAGATCAGCACCTGTAGAGAGCTAGTCTTTCCTTTAACAGCTGCCTCTTGTTCTAATCTATGTATGTACTAAGAGTACTTTAAGCAAATTCCTTATTGGATACCATTTTTCCCCTAGTGTTTTGGTTATTCCAAATTTTGAAGTAATGAACATCCCTGCACACTATGTCTTTTCACAAATGTGTGAGAAACTATCCAAGTCAGGAGGTATCGTTCACACTGTAGACTGTGGGAATTGAACCCTCTGAATTTGTGCAGTGTGTTAGCTTGCAAGGCTGTTCTCTGTGGCTATGAGTAAGACAATTTCCTAAAGATGAAATGCTAGTTCTAAACTTAGAGCATATAAAACGTTAATGTATATTCATTTCCAATGTCATGAACTGTGAGTGTTTGAGATGGCCTGTTTTCTGCATGGCTTCTGTAACATACAACATCCAATACTATGTGAATGGTGGTTCCTGGAGTTGTGCAACTTGTGAAATATGGTCATCCTGACTTCTCAAAACTCTGTAAGCAGACTGATTTAAGTAGATTCTTAAGTAAAAAGAGTATCCTTTTAAAATTTATATTCATGTAATTATAAGGGCGTTTAAGCATGCTTTATATATTTACAGTCTATTTTTGTGGGGTGTGGGGTGTGTGTGTGTAACCTCTTTTTGTTCATGCTATTTGCCTATTTTCTTAATGGATTATAGGTCAAGACTTTATTAAAGACTTAAAGATGAAAAAAATCTATTTCAAGTGTACTGGATATAATTTTTCAGTTGTGCATCATTCTGTTGACCACAAAAAATTTAATATAGTTTGAGATGAGTGTCTTTAATATAAAGACTGTTTCCATTCTATAGTAACAGAAGCATTCCATGTTTCTTTTTTAATCCTTTTTAGATTTTAAAGTAATTTAAGGAATGGGGTTGATATTGATAGCCAATTTTGTTTCCTTTTTTCTCCAAATGGTGTATTATTTTCTGACACCATTTATTGAATAACATATATTTTCTTACTGACGGGAAATTCACTTTTATTGTATGATAAATGGCCATATATATTTGAATTGATAACAGCTTTATAACTGAATCAGAAGAAGAGCAGAGTTATACAAAATATGATGGAGGAAAATAATGATTCAGCTTGGGATATGTTCATTTGAGTTGTATTTAGGAAAACAGATGAAGTCCATTAGGTACTTGGGATTTCTGTGTTTAGCCTTGTTTTAAGTCAGGCCCTCAAGGGAATTTAGTTTCCTTTGCATAATCTTGATCAAATCAGATTGCCCCAAATATTTTGTCTTCAGTTTCATCATGGTCTATCTCTTATGGAAGGGACTTTAAGTCTTAGGACTACCACAATTTAGAAAAATAAAATTGTTCTAACTCCAACTTAGTTGACGGATAATTCATCCATGACTTTTTGTATTTTGATTTTATGTAAAGAGAAGGTGCATAGAAGTATGCCTTTTATGAATAGATAGTTTTGGTACCTTTGTTAATATAGCTTTATTTAATGGTAAAATGGCTGCATTATTTCTGAAGTCTTAACTTGTTCCATGCAAATAACCAGTCTAGGAGATAGCTCCTTATAGAGAATCTGTGTAAGCAGTCATCTTTTTTATAAAATCATATTAATTTTCAAAATTCAAAGACTTGGTTTTGACAGATTTGTTTTTAAAAAGTTAGCAATGGGAGTATCCTTAGGAATGTCACTTCAGTTAAGACTCCTATTAAAGAAAACATTCCCTGAAGAAACCAAAAACATTATTGGCTGACTACTTTTAATTTAACCTTGAACTGAATGAGATCATTGGATGATTGCCATCCTCTGAAGCCTGGTCATTTTTAGTTAAAGTTTAGCTAAATCTTTATTCTGTATCTCCCTTGTCCATTATGAGATGCAATCCAATATCTAGCCAATTCATTTCTAAATTCTAATTAGATTACCACCTGTCCTTATCACATTTACATGAGTCATTTTGGAATGGATGTTACATATTGAGCCAATTTGTATGAGATATAATAATATGCAGCAATCAAGATGGTTAGTATTGCTGGGTTATATTTCTCACTTCTACTCAATTTTTCCAGGTATCTAAATTTTATGGGTGGATTCTAGACTCAGCCAGGAGGGATCCCAGTGCTTGAAAATTATTTGAACCTAAGTATAATAGAATAGGATGGTATGAATTATGGACAAAACTCTCTTTCAGTATCCAGAAGGCTGGTCCCTTGGCAAAATATTAGAAGGTTGTGATTAAAATCAGAATTGAACATGCTTAGGTCATATTTTTCAAGGCACCAACAAAAGAAAATATGTTAAGCAGGAAAATGGTTTTAGGGGCTCAGACACAGAATTCTAAAAATAAGTGTAAAGTATTAAATATGATATTGATATGCACAGTCTGAGTCATAATTGGATTTATAGATTTGTAACATACTCGGTCTTCCTTCTTGGCTATATTTTATACAGGCCCACACTATGCTAACTGAACACCTACCTATTGACGCGTCAGGCCAGGGAAAGTCTCTGTGAAAATCCTGAAGAATAATGTTAAATAATGTATCCTTGACAGACAATGCAAGAAGTTAGCAGCAGCAGCCAACAGAGCAATTGGATCTGTATCCAGTAGTATACCTTTAAGGTAGTTTCCAATCATGTGGTTTTATCATCTCAGGAAATGAGATGGCTTTCTGAGCAAACTGTCCATGGGCCAAATGGATGAAACTCCAAACTTCTAAACAATAGCAATGTCTAAAAACTGTGTTGGCTGAGATTCAGAACCCTCCAATTCTTGATCAGACCAGCACTGCTGCAGGCTCATGAGGAAGGTTCTGACAGTGGCTGTTGATCAGTCCAATGTACACTCTCATTGTTGAGCTTTGACCCTTGGTGAGCTAGACTAAGACACAGGAGTTCCTTTGGCTCTCTGGCTGAAGGCCTAGGCTATCCAGGGTTTGTACCACCTTAGAACTTTTTGCCATTTTGGAACTTGGTTCCAGGCCCATGTGCTCAACCTTTTTAGCACTCTCATAGTGAGGAAAAGCCAAAAAAAAAAAAATCTAACCCACGGGCTATAACACAATAAAACAAGCCATTTTTATCTAATGTGTATTCCATTTTTAAAGAAACTTGTCTATCTTTAGGGCTTCTTGGAAGGTTTTTTTATTTTGTTTTGATTTTTTTTTTTTTTTTTTTGCCAAGTAAATGTCAACTCTAAGGTTGGTTGTGATTACTGTTACACTGGGGAATCTGCAGGAGGCCCTGCAAGCCATTCTTCACTGTTCTTTGTGAGTCAGTTACTGCCAGCATGGTCAGAATTCTCCCCTTTCCCTCGACTCCTTCCCATTTTTGGTGGACAGAGATGTTGGTGGCAATTGTGGCGCTGTCCTACCTGAGTTCTGCGGAACCACTGTTGAGAATTCTACTTGAGGTAACACAAGTCTGGAGAGCCAGAGGGCCAGCCTCAGCAGAGGCTGTGAGCCAGTTTTAATTAGATTTTAAAAGGAGACACAACACAAACACAATCCCAAAGGGCCAGTGACCAAAACCAGCTCTGGCTGAAGAACCAACACACTGAGGCCAGACAGAGCTCAACTCAGAGTACCAGCTTGTTGAGAACAAGAGGCAGGATCCCATGCAACTGTTGCATGTAGTTTGGGGCATCTGTGGCTGACCTTTGTTACTTTCTGTGTGTGGGGAGATTGAACTTGCTTAAAACCTCCGTGACAATATGGAGCAGGGCTGCTACTGTGCAATTTGTTTGAAGGTCAGGAGGAATAGAGTAGGTTTTAAAAAAGGATAACAATAGCTACACCTATTTAGAGCTTACCATGTGACAAATATTATTGTAAGCAATTATTACATATATACACCTTACTTAATCTTCACAACAACCCTCTGAAGCTGGTATTATTAGTGTTCCTAATTTACAGATTCATCCCGAGGCCTATTCAGTCTAAGGCCCCTGAGAGTGTACTCTTAACTACGTTGCTGTATTGCCTCTCTTTCATTGCCAAGGCAATGGAGAGCTGTGATAACTCAGAGAATGGGTATTTATCAGTTGACTTTGGCACTCGGTTGTAGGTGACTTTATCAGGTGGCTCTGGATAGACTGACTGGACCATGCCCCTCAAAATCTTCACTGCAAAGAAGTGATTGCTAAGTAGTTAGAATGAGTCTGTCAGTCATTTACAAAATGCTCTTTCTGGTTAGTTAGGTTGCTGAGCAGAGCACAGAGGACTGGTCCAATTAGATCACTGGAGGGATTGCCTTGTGTACCCACATCAAGTCCTTAACGTCTGAACTACTCTCTGGTTCACTTAAGGAGAATATCTCTGTCATATTCATTCATTCATTCATTCATTCATTCATTCATTCATTCATTCACTGAGATGTATCAAGCCTCACTTTATGTCAAGCTCTATCCAAGATGCTGGCGATGAGAAATGGAAAGATGTGGCTCCTGCCCTCCTGTAACTTAAATAGAGGTGAGGAATGTGCCATCAGACAAGAGGATGATTCCGTCAAATATGTGTTCACAAACCCGAGTGAGATCACCAGGGAAGTGGCATAGCCAGCTTCACGGGGCAGTCAAAGAAGCCTTCTCAGAAGAGGTAGCATTTGAACTGAGGCTTGGAGATGAATGAGTTTGTCAGGCACACAAGCAGGGAGGACTGTTCCAGGGAGAGCATGTGTAAAGGCGGGGAGCCAGCCCAGAGCTCAACATGTTCAGAGAACTCTAAGTGGTTCAATATTGCTGGCTTGCAAAGAGCAAGGCAGGAAGTGACAGATGAGACTTGACATTTCGGCAATGGCCAGATCTCGAAGTTCTTTGTATGCCAAGTAAAGGCGTTTACAGTTTATTCTGTAGATACTAGGGAAGCATTTTAAGGGCTTTAAGCCAAGTTTTCTTGGTTAGATTTTTCATATTGGAACTATCAGTTTGGCAGCAAGCATAGAAGATGGATTGAAGGGAGCTGATAGCAGAGGCAGGGGGCCAATAGGAGTGTGAGGCTGCCTGACTTTGGGGAGTTTCTTGGCCTTGGAAATAGCAATAGTCTTGTGCTTCTCCAGTGGGTCTGGGTCAGACCTCATGGAATTGTGGAGTTCAGTTCTGGGTGAGATCAGGAGGGAGACACAACGAGAGAGTGGTGACTCAGTCGGAAGCAAGGGTGTACAGTGTAATAGGTAGAGTTTCAAATTTGATCCAAATGTATTTGTAGTGTGGAAAGTCTTCTCAGCCATCCACAGACATTTGGATGACAGCAATATCATCCTCCAGTGCAAGCTTTCACTTTAGTAGCACTGCCATTTTCATCATGATGCCATAGACTCTAGTTAGAAGCCAAACGGATTCATAATTCAGTTATGTTTTTAACGTCAACAAGTCAACTCCTTTGGATTGTGTTCAAGTGGAAATTATAAATAAGATCTACATTGTAGGGAGTGAGCTTGTGTTGTGTGTATTAGTGTGAAATGTACTCTTACTTATTTCAGAGAATGATCAGATTACCTGTAGTTTTGTAATATTTCTGCCGTAGCTTCCCTGAGTTGGTCGACAGATTTATTCCTATCCTCCCATAGAGCATTTTTTCATATAGAACCACCCACAATGTATACTCACACACATCTCAAAAGTACATTCATACATATAAAAGATGAAATGTTGTTTCTGGGATTGTCTGCCTTCTCTGAAAGGTAAAAACTCATAACTTAAAACTCATCTCCTTCAATCAGTTTTCCAAAAAACTTAAAACATAAGGCTTATTTTCATGCTGATTCCATTCTGTTCACATTTGTGTTGTATTTTTTACTTGCCATCTTACAACAGTACTTCTACCAGAAGTGTCAGTATTAAAATAAGCACTATCAATAAATGCACTTAAAAGGTGCTGGACCCTGGCCAACTTTTTTTTTTTTTTTTAACGTGCGTCATTCCATCACCATCTAACCTGCATCTAAATTGGCCCCCAACTCACTGGTACTTTAGTGGTGATACTATTAATTGGAAGATTTCTTTGAAGCAGTTTGCATTGTCTTGATGTTTCTGCCATTGGGTTCTGTGTGTCTGTGGCCATGTGCATGGGTCACATGAGAACTTCCGTGATCTAGACAGCTGCCAGGTTCTGTTTTCATGTTGCTGATTACACACTCAGGCATCCCGCTCAATGAAACAGGCCCATCTGCAACGAGGTGAGCAAAATGGGAAACATATCAGATGGCTGGGTGCCAGGAAGCTGAGATGTACATTCCAGTAAGCTAATGTCTCACATACGGCCTTGTGTTGACTGTCACAACTCATGAACCTTGATTGAGATCACCTGGTACCAGTTTCTCCTGAAGGTTGTACATCATTCATTGTCTTCAAAGCTAACTGCAACTTGTGGTAATTTTGCAATGTAATTACTTCGGAACACTGAGACATACACATACACCAGTGCAGGGTGGGGAGAATGATCCCTTTGTTAGGTAATGGAAATGATGTTATTCTGATGTGTAGTGACCATGAGGGAATTGTAAGTAGAAGTTTTGGAGTTTGACTGCCTGGAGGGTTCAGATTCCAACTTGAGCTTGAGCTATGTGACCTTGAGCAAAAGTTGTTTAAGGTTTTTATCCCTTGGTTTATTCATCCATTAAAAAAAGGAAGAAAAGAAAAGAAAAAAAATAACAGGTAGATTAGATCCTCTCTAGTAGGTTATTCTGAAGCATTTAATAGATATTTCCTCTTATTACTCAACTACCAGTGTTTGCTTATGCTTTGATCTGCAGTGAACACTGGTGCTGTTTCGTTCGCACAGGCTAACTAATTACCTGGGTTATCACAGATCATGAAGGTGGAAAAGCTTTCTTCCAAGGGTGCTTGAACTCTGACTAAGGGAGCATCTTCCCCTGCCTCAGACAAGCCTCAAAACCCTACCCAAAGCAATTCTACTCATTTGTGCTTGTGACAAGTACAGTGGATGCTAATGGAAAACACGTAAAATATCAGGACCTCTCTTGAAGCACTTTGTAGATATGCAATTAACTGGTTTTTATCTTATAAAGTCATCATAAAGTACAACTTGAAAATGTGAAAAAAAAGAACATATAAACACTAAATAATTATTCCCAGGACAGACATTTTCTTCAGAGCTGCCAGCAGATCTTGAGGAATTTATCTATTCACTAAAGAATGCCTTTACATGTGAACTAATTTCAGACAGACATAACTCAATTCAGATGATGGAAACAACGTAAAAATTTTCCTGGGGCACTTGAGTAAAGGGGATTTAAACTTTGTTTTCAGATATTGTGAACTGTGTTGCAGTTATTTTTCTATTCCTCATTTCACTTACGGTGTTTTCTCAGAATTTGAATAGCTGTCCTCGAAGAAAGCAAAAATTCAAATTTTACATGACAGTGCTGCACAAACTCTTTATATGTGTTTCAAAAATTAAAACCGGTGTGTGAATATATGCCTCTGATTAGAGTAAACTAGTGCTAATGATCACAGAGCGAAAGGCACTAGGTCTCCCTCGACCCCATCAGCCACGTGCACGCCACAGAGGTAGTAACTGTTAGAAACGTGGACTCTTTCATTTTATATTTCTTTTCTACTTTCTCTACTACATGAATTTGGTCATTTGTCTCTAGTCTGAAGTGTTCAGGTTTATTTCCATTAATGGAGTGAGCAGCAGTTAGTTCAAGTTTCTTATTATCTCTGCCGTTCTGTGATTTTTACCATCTTTTCACTACTAATATTTTTGTATTTTCTCCGTTTTGTTTTGTGTTTCTGCTTCATCAAACATGTCAGAAATTTGTTTACTTTAGTGTCCTTTCCAAAGAACAAAATCTGAGAATGAGCAATCTTCTTTTTTTGGGGGGTTGAGGGAGTGGTAAGCAGGTTTTCTCTGTTAGTAATAACAATAATAATAATGGAGTTAGAGACATGACTGGAGGCTAAATGAGATGTTGTATATAATGACTTGCATGAAGTGAGCACTTAGCAAAGCCTAATAAAAGGCTCCTTTTATTATTAGTATTATATGGCTGAATTTATTCATGCCTTATAATTTCAACATTCAGCTAATATAGTACTTTAGAGTTTATAAAGCCCTTTCACATATTTATTGCACAGTAGCCTTCTGCTCTGAACTGAATGTTTGTTTCCCCCATCACCAAATTCATATGTTAAAACTCTAAGCCTCAGTGCGCCAATGTGATTGCATTTGGAGCTGGGGCCTTTGGGTAGTAATTGGGTCATGAGAGTGGAGCCCTCCTGATGGAATTAGTGCCCTTGTTAGAAAAGACACCAGAGAGCTTGCTTCCTCTCTTTCTCCCACATGAGGAAACGAGAAAGTACAATATTCCTATAAAACATCATTCTCTGCATTCGACCTTTTCTAGGAAATCCTCAGTAATACATAGCACAGAGAGTGCCTGAGGTGGTCCACCAGGGTCCGTCAGAACCGCAGGTGAATGAAGTAGTCAGGCTCATCGTGCAGTGAGGCCGAGTTAGGCATAGAGGATCTGGGGTCATATCAGCAGGATGACTCCTCAGGAACAGCCCCTGCTGCTCTGTGTTTGCTCTCCTGTCCCGCCTACCCACATGCACTCACTGCATGCCCCCTTTCCTGGGCCAAGAGGTAGTGACTGACTGTTTCTCACGATGAACCCTCGCTGCTCTCAGAAATATTGGTCCCAGGGTGAATGAAAGAGCAAGTGAGAGGTCAAGAGTGACTACAAGGGGAAGGAGGAAGAAGAGAGGAGGAAGAGAGTGAAAAAAGCAAAGATGGTCTCTCAGAAAGAGTCTCACAGCCGGCACCCTACAGGAAAGGGGCTGTGATTCCCATCTGAGAACTGGAGAAGCTGAATAGGGCAGGAAACGGATCGCCCGCTCAGACCCACTAACTCAAGCTTTCTTGCCCTTTGTACTAAGTCCTGCTTTTCTCCCCATGATGTATGGGGGTACCTAAAATGTCAGATGGATCGTGGATCTCTTTCAACTACCAACCATTCCGCAGAGAAAACAGCTCTGGTGGACCCATCATGGATGTTTCGATAGCAAAAGGCTTTACTTGGAAAAAAATAGTTTCGTGTTATGTCATTTTACAAGTAAAACTAGTTCGTTGAACAACAACACTGTATGGTTAAATAATGTTAGAGAGATTGTCTACAACATAAAACCATAAACTTCATGACTTATCTGTTCCTTTTGCATATATGCAAATATAACTTTTCTACGTTTAAGCTATAACATTTTTCTTAATTGTGCATCAGGGCAATTGTAAACTCTGATACTTCATCCTGTGTGTAATTGAGGTCAGCCTCTGCAGGAAACTGGGACATCTCAATTACATAATCCCAGTTCAGTCCACACCAGCCTTAAGATTTACAGCTTCAATCTTGTTCTGTATTGCCCATTTCTAAAATAAGAAATATCATATGTACTTGTCTTATGTGAACTTTGATGATTATTTTCATTAAAATAATTTTAGTGTTGATACAAAATAACATTGATGATTTCAAACAAAATATAATTCCTAAATAAAGCAAGCCATAAATCTTACATGAGATTATCTTTAGAAAACAACTATTTTGATCATATATTTTCTAGGAAGATGTTCACTTTTAATTCAAATGGTCAAGAAGTCTGAGTATCTTTTATTTCCTGGAGGGATGTATGTATTTGAAATCTGGCACAACCCACTGAATGTCAGTACATTACATATAGGGGGAAGAACAATGAAGAAAAAGAAAATATATGAAAATAGACAGATGAATTTGGAAAGCTTACTTGCCTTAGGGGAAAAGAGCCATGAAATTGCTGCTAGCACCCTTGAAAATACTGTGGCTGAGCCTCATTATACCACCTAGATTTCCAGCCTGTCACGTTCAATGAGGTCTGTGCAAGCCAGTGATGCTAGGACTGTCAGCATGATATTCTGTAATTTGGGATGGCTCCCACCCCTGCCATTTTATAATGCTTCCTGAAAAGGAGGGAGCCTTGCCAGATATTCTTTCTAACTCCATTTATTAAGAGAATTTTCAGATTTCAGTAAGAACAACCCTATGCTGTTGATATCCTGGGGCGTCCAGTCATTCTCAGCACCATTCTTTTTTTTTTTTTTTTTTAAATAACGGAGACCTCAGCAGGGAAACTGTATTTGATGCAACTTGGAAAAACTAGTTTTATATATAGTGCCTTCAAGTTCACCAGCTTAGTTCCAAGTTCTGCGTTCCGCCTGATCCATTTTCCTGGTTCTGTTATCTCCCTAGTGAGATTCTGATTGCCCATGCTGTGCCATTTTTTTGAGAGTTGGGAGAGCCTTGTTAGAGAAAGTATGTGTTTTCTAGAAGTGGGTCAGCAGCTGCCTTGGACTGTCTTATAAGCTCTTCATGAAACGCTGGGAATTCTGTGTCGTCGCAGAGGAGTGAGTTCCTTTTCTTCTCAAGGAGTGCTCATGAATGCAGGAGTGGGTGGAGCTGGTTTCCTTCTGACAGCCTGTCCCAGCCTTGGCTTGACTGCAAATCGCTGACCAGGGAACCCAGACCATTCAGTGACATGTCCACTGAAGCCTACAGAAGCCTGACGGGGAAATGAGGTCATTAGGGGAGGAAAGTGCCGTAGTTCTGCTCCCAGAGGAATTACTAGGTGACATTGCTGGAACCTTAAACCACAGGAATCACTGAGATGGAGAGAATTTAGAGAGCTGCTCGCCTAAAGAGGAAGAGGGTGTCACCTTCCTTCCTTCTTCTAACCTCCTCCCCAAACTGCTCACATCCACAGCCACCTGCCACCTACCACCCACTTCCCTTCAAGGGCCCTAGAGGTGGATTGTCTATCTTTAATGAAGTTAGAGGAACTTTTTTGTACATAGAGCTGGTTTCCTCACCTCTTATTTTGGCAGGGGTGATACATGTTTGGCATAGGGATAAACTGAGGTTTGCTTCTTTGAAGTGATGCTGATGGGATCATGGAAAGATGACGACAGAAGAAGGAGAGGGAAGATGAGAGAGCCTCAATACAGCACTCCAGTCATGGAGCCAAATCATTTCAGGAACTGTGTCTTCCTCTGCCTGCCTGTCCTCTCACTCAATGTGTGTCCTTGTTTTCTTGCCTCATACGAATATTCAGATGCTTTCAGTGCCCATAGCTCGTTTATTTTCCTAAATATCCAAGAAGAATTATTTCGGTTTACATTTTCCTCTTACTATCTCTTCTCTCACATCGTTAGGTTGTACTGTTACATTCCGAGGACTGTGCACTTGGTTGAGGTGTATTTTCTGGGAGTGTTGTTCCTCCTGCTTGATCTCAGAGAAGGTCTCTCATTTGCTTTGCTGAACTCTTGCTCCTCTCTCTCCCCTTCTCCTTCCAGTTTAGTACAAAGACTCTGCAATCTGCTTTCAGTCGTCACTGTTGACACATCAAAGAAATATGACTTCAATTTTTCAAAGAAAATATGAATCATGCAGTGTTCCCCGCACAGACAGTACCCTCCTCTGTTAGCTAGCCATACCATCTAAAATTCTGAGCTTCATTTCATACACAAGCAATGGTCAGATTATTGGGACTGTACAGAGCAGAGCGCCACACCACCAGGATATGAGCTCATCCTCTCTGAGAAACTAAGTGGGGTTGAGCTGGGTCAGTGTTTGGAGGAACACATTTCCGATGAAAACCAAGAGAATCTCAGGAAGGGACAACAATCCCTCATTCTGAACAAGGGCCTCCTTCTGTAATGAGAACACTTCAGTTGAAAATTAAAAGGCAAAGATAGGCTTATTATTGTCACATAACAACCACTTAATTGAAAATAAATTCCCATTTTATAAGATTATCAAACCAAAGAAACATCAACTAAATTGCATGGAAAGAAGTTTCATTCATAGTTCACTTCTGTGTGAGGGACACAAAGTAAATAAACAGAAATAAGATTTTTGTTTCCAAATTAGCATTCCTCCAGTACATGGTGTAGTCAGAACAGTTTCAGCTTGTTTTCTGTATGTAGCATACTTTGCGTGGAGAGTTGGTTTTTCTAATGATGCCCCTGTCATTGTAAGACCTTGAATATCTTTGTGCCTATTTCCAAAGACTTACAGTAAAACTCAGAATACTTGTGAATCCAAATTAACTGTTCAACTATTGTGGCAGGACCCAGGAACCAGAGTATTTGCTGAATCAAAGCATGCCATTCTGTAGCTACTCAAGTAGAAAGGAATTTATTGTATGGTGGTGATGAGACAAAGGAAGGAGATAGGAGGTGGCAAAAAAAAAAAAAAAAAATCAAAAGCAACTCATAAGCCTGAATCCTATCGTTACACCCGCTGCCCACTGAAGGTTCCTGTAAATATCATTTGGATTCAGTTCTCTCTATCTCTCATTACTCATAACGTGTCCCTTTAAGGCTTGTTATCCGACCCACTGCAAGGGGGATGTATTCTAAAGCTGAGGGAATTATTTCCCTTAAGTTGTGCAGGTCGGCGGGTGAATTTACAGTTGCAGGCATCCAGGAATGTACCAGTGACAGCAGGATTCCTGCAAGTTCATTTCAGCTGCCAAAGAAATGACTCTGCTGAATACTGATTCTGTTCTGCTTCAGGTGTTGCCTTTGGAGGCCGTTACCACCGACAAACACATGCAGACTCATCCTCCTCCATCCCACACAGCAACTGTGCATTCACCCAAATAAAGTCAGGCAACTACATTTTCTGGAATCGACTCTGGGCAGAGAACTATTCTAGATTGTGTGTGTGTCCCAGTGGTGGAGGATAGAGAATGACTACACCAAAAACAGAGAACACGTTTGAGTAACCTAAAGATATTAATGGTTTTATAAGAAACATAAAATGAAAATTAAAACCACTAGTACATACAATAAAATCGGCAATGAAATTTATGCATACACAATTGAACTGGTACTGTGAAGGCATTCATCCCAGTATGTTCTTATGGAGAGAAGGAAAATGAAGGAGAAATTAAAGGATGACATGGAGAAGACAGTAGTAGCATGGCTGGTCTCATGACTCTCAAAAAAGATGATAGAGAAGCTAATTTTTTTTCTAGTCTTGCAGGAGAAATATGAAGTCAGTGTATTTAAGGCAACTGGATGCCATAGGGAAGCATGTCTGAAATTGTCATTCTTAAAATCCATGCAGTGTTCACAGGTGTTTCTTATATTCTTTGAAAAATAGATTCTGTTTTCAGAAAGCAAAAAGCAATATCTCCTCTTAGAGTCTTAGAGATTAATTAACAAAGGGCATCAACATCTTAAGGGTCCTGAAAATTCCTTTGGTAAAACATCTCTCTGTTTTTAGTTGCAGTCTCATATTTTTCAAACTTACTTCACCAGGAGGCTTCAGATGTCTGTGTGTGTCTGTGTGTGTGTACTAGGAGTATTGCTCTAAGAGTCTTCTGTGACACATGGTTGGAGAAGCAAATTGAATGGAATCATCAAAGAGGAAGAGGTTGGCATTTTTGTCTTCCTTGCTAGTAGGATCATGGAAATGCTTTTTCCTATTGGTTCAAGAGTTTACAAGTTTCTACCTAATCACTCTATCTTTAAATATATATGTATATATTTATACACATACACACATATACATATACACACATATATTTCCTTTAATGAGCCTAGTTGATGGCATTACTTGCTTTCAAAAATATTTAGGACCCAATTACATTGATCAAACAGTCTCCTAAAATCTTTTAAATATATTTGCCACTCTTTGCACTCATCAAAGGGAAGGCAGTAATAAAAGATACACTATGTTGTCTAGAAACATTGTACATTGAGGAACCTGAAATCAGGAACACAAGGGATCATGTTTTGAAGAACTCCTACAGTGCAGTTACAGCAAAAAGCCTGATCGTGTTTTTAATGCATTCGCTATGGCACATCAAGAGAAAGGTGGTAGAAATTATTTTGTTCATTTTGGATTAACATCAAAATAAATTACTTCCTTATTTGTCACAGATTTAATAGTATGTGTTCAGTTGCCTCTAGCCTAAATATATGGAGAGAGATCCTGATATTAACCAGTTTAGGAACTGTAGACTGGAGACAAAAGTCACAAATGACATTTATCATCAGACTGTAGGAGTCATCAGGCATTTCTCTAGCCCAGAATACATAACATCCTGTATAAAAAGAGAAGCAATTATTCTCATGAATCAAGAGCAGGTTCTCTTTGGAATTTCAGGTAACATGAACCTGAACTTTTTGGTTAGGTCCTGGATAGAATTCAGTCGAAAAATTGTATAAGTAAGAGAACTAGTTTCATGCTCATGATATTTTAAGAATTAAGGAGAATTGAAATGACCAGACTCAATGTAACTCTTTTTCAGAAGTGTTAAGCTAATTGCTTTTAGGACTATCAATGGATTATGCATGTTTCTCCTTGTTTTGGAATATTTAATGATAAGTGGTTGGTAATGGGGATTTTGTTATGAAATCTCAAAGTTAAATGATTTATAAAGGGGGCAAAATTTGACTCCCTAAATCTGAAATGAAAACTTCTGTACTACAAAAGTAGCCCATAAGAGACAAAAGCCCATGAAAAAACAAAATAGCATCAAAAACTATGTGCATCAAATATCATAGTCAAAGGGCTAATACCCTAAACATATGAATATTTCCCACAAAATAATAAAAAAGACAAAAAAATATGATAAAAAGGGGGAGTAGGATACAATAGGAAGTCCAGACAAAGAAACAGAAGTAGTTTATCAACATAGAGAAAAATGTTCCACCATTCTGTGGTCAAAAAAATGTAAACTAAATCAATAATGAGTTAAAATTTTTACTTTATGAGATTGCGAAAAGTCCACAGTATTTTGAAGGTATAGTAAAACCAGCAGGAATAGAAATAAGATAAATAGTTTGGAGGGCAATTTCCCAGTAGTTATAAATTTATATAATGTATAAATCCTTTGACTTAGCAATTCTATTCCTAGTAATTAATTTTATAGAAACTTTCCTAAAAGTGTGTTTAAATGTTTGCAGAAATGCATAAAGATATTCCTTGCAGCATTATTTGTAATAATGAAAATGCAGCATTATTTGTAATAATGAAAAATTGGAAACAATCTAAATGCTTATTAATAAAAAAAATTACTGAAAAATTATGGCGCCTTCATAAGTAAGAAGACCAATAGCCATTCAAAGAATGCATTTCTGCAGATCTTGACAAGGAGACATGTTTATGACATGTTGGTAAATGTAAAACACAAGTGACAAAACAGTCCATAAAATGTGGCTTTTCACATTTTAGGTAAATACATATGTATGTGTGTGTATCTAAATTATGTAGCTATCTTTTTTCTTTTTCTATTCATGATTGTATTTTTAAACTTTTTATAGAAAACATTTAAAAATTAAAACTAAGTAAAATATTTAAACAAAACCACATCAGATTAAGTAGTGACTGAAGGAATGCCATAGAACTATCCTTACGCCTTTTTAAAGGTCGTAGCTTCCCAAGTCAAGCAGTAGGCAACTCTAGCAGATCTAAAGTTAGATTAACCCTAAAACTCGGCTATCATTTTGCAGTCAATCACCATGCTCCATAGATAGTTCTCATCTTTCCCCTGGCTTTACTGCCGTGACCTTCAAACTGTTCTTCCTGCTTCTAATGTTGACCTACTGAAGAACTTGTTCTCAATACAGCAGTCTGAGTAGTCTTC
Source organism: Camelus dromedarius (assembly GCF_036321535.1). NCBI lineage: Eukaryota > Metazoa > Chordata > Mammalia > Artiodactyla > Camelidae > Camelus > Camelus dromedarius. The sequence continues at coordinate 30,448,714 of NC_087439.1, read as the reverse complement.
ACATTTAAATGATATTCATATCACCACCACTTCCTTCAGTGGCTTCCTACTGCATTCAAGCAGAGACCCAAATCCCTAGCCTGGCCTGTAAAGACCTATGTTGTCTTGTTCTCCTCAATTTTCCAGTCCCTTCTAATAGCATGCCACCTCTGCCTCACTGTGCACCAGCTACCCTGAACCCTTTCATTTGTTTAAAGGCACTAAGTTCTCTCCTTCCACGAGAACTTTGAACATGCTTTCCACTTTTTCTGGAATCCCCTTTCCCTGCCTCCAAACCCATCCTGCTCCTCCCCTTTTCTTGGCTTAAGGCACAGTCTTCTAGGCTCGAAGTCTTCCTCAGAGAGGATTCCCCTGATCATCTTTACTAACTAAATCAAACCCCTATCAGTGTCTCATATGACAAAAAGTACATATCATGTACTTCTTCAGTTGACTCGGCACAATTTGTAATCATATCTTGTATGGTTCTTTGCTTAATGTTTGCCTCCCCAGGATTCATGAAAACAGGGACTGCATCCTTAAAGCAAACAAACAACCTATGTAATCACTTTCTGGTGGGATACTTGGCAGCATAATAAATATTTTTGAGTGAATGAACAAATAAATGAATACTCCTAACCCTCTCTTGTTGATTTTTATTTTTTTAAATAAAATTAAAAAGCTTCTTCAGCCTACTTCCATGAGCATATCAAAATGGTCTGAAGTAAACTAGAACACAAAACCAATCAACCATAACACTAAAGTGTTTTAGTTAATGAACTGAAATACTATTCTGGGTGTGTAGAAACCTCTTCAGCTGCTACTTACAAAAATAGACTCTGCTGTTTTAATATGCTTTCAACCTCTAGGAGAGTGGGTGTCGTAACCCTTCTAAACATTCGTGCTGTTAGAATCCTAATGACCAGGGGACTCAGCAACACCCTTGGTTAAATTGTTCTGTCTCAACTCACATATCAATTCTGGCAACTTAACCTAGCTTGTAAGGACCTATGCCATCTTGTCCTCCCCAGTTTCTCAGCTCCCTCTCATGGCATGCCACCCTTCTGCCTAGTTAAGTAGGACCACAGCTGATCTGTTCTACAGCCTCCAAGTATATAAGTTTCCCTTTGAGGAAGGAGGTAATAAGATGAAGAAATGTTTAAAAGAAAACAGAAAACCCACATACATTAAAAAAAAAAAAAAAAAACCTCCTACCAAAAATATCAGTCCTCTGGGAGGAGAGAGACAAACAGAACTCTAATTCTGTGTTCATGAGTCAAGTGTTGCTTTTCTCTCTTAGATTAGTTTTGTGAAGAGTTTTATTAATGTGCAAGCTTTCTTTCCATACCCCCAAGTTACATTTGTCTTGCTCTCATTTACCATTTCCACTAGAAACATCTGCATCTACATTTAATACAGTTCTAAAAGCATTTTACTGTAGGTGTGGATTAAGTTTCTTTGAGTTATATGAAATAGAAACCAGAAGATGATTCTTTTTAAGATAAGAAAATGCAAAAGAAATGTATGGGATAGATTCTGAGACATCAAAGAAAACTCGAACAATGAAGCATTAGAAAGGATTGGAGACAAAGCTATTCCGAATTCATAGGCTTCTTCTCTAGAGTTCTGGAATGAACATGTATTTGTTCCTTTCTCCTTACTGTCTGTTGGTGGAAAGTCACAGGGCAAGATTCTGATTGGACCAGTTTGAGTTAGATGTCCACCTCAGTATCCAATCAGGTGTTATCAGCCAGATCCTCTTCAGCAAATGGAGTGGGCAGAGGAAATTTGCTTGAAAGACATCTTAGTGAATGCTTAATCACACACAGCCTATGAATTCCTGTTGAAATACTTTATCTGTTGATTGATATAATAAGAAAACCTATACATACGGATGGATAACTCACTGAAAGACTTTGAAAGATCCATATTCTAACACCAGGCTCTAAGGTGACATACTTTAACTTTGTCCAAATACGAAGAAGGATTTGGAAAAACCGAGTCGCACAGGAAGCCATTATGTTTAGGGGTAGAATGGTGACCTTTAAGCAATGTGGCTTTGCATTTCTGCATTTTCCTGTTGGATAGAAGAAAGACATTTTCTAGTACACATAGTGTCTTCTTAGCTTTGAGTACCTTTCTCTCTTCTTACTCACTCAGATTCTCACCATCAGTTCTTTTGTCCTCTTTGGTTTGTCTTTTTCTCCCCCATTATCTTATATGGCCCTTACTTTATCACCTTAATCCCAAATTGGCCACCCAGACTTCTTTTTAAAATTTTTTTTGGGGGATTAGGTAATTAGGTCTATTTATTTATTTATATTTAATGGAGGTACTGGGGGTTGAACCCAGGATCTTGTGCATTCTAAGCACGCACTCTACCACTGAACTATCTCCTCCCAGCCCAGACTTCTTACATAGATTTATTTACCTTCTTTACTTCAGCTTACATGTGCTACAAAAAGAATCTTCCAAAATACCCCTTTTGTTATAATGGCTATCTCCTCAAAAGCATTCAATCTTGTTTTTCTACTTAATCAATTCTAACCTCAAGTCCTTTGATTGGCCATTCTTAACCGCAATTTGGTTTCCATTCCTCCTTAGTCTGAATGCCTGGATCTGTCACTTTCGCCCCCTTATTTTCCTTCTTTAGCTCCATCCACCACATTTGGTCTCTTACTAACCGAAAGTGCTGTACTTCATCCCTCATGTTCACCTATTGAAATTCAAATTTTTATTCTAAGCCCATCTTCAAGTCTTAACTTTCTAGGAGGTCTACTTTATGCCTACTGTCCACCTCATTTTAAAAAATATTTTCTTTTTGAATTTGCTATGTATTTGAACTTGTTATTTACCTTATGAAAGACTATCCTGCCCTTCAATGCCTGCCCTCAGTTTGCAAATTTAACATATCACAATATAGAAGGATATCATACTCTTGTAGCCATTCATTGTTTTCAAGAAACATTTATTATATGCCTCCAACATTCTTTGACATTTTTCTGGATGACACAGATACAAAGAGCCAGACAAGGAAAGACACATATTGTCATGGGGCTTAATTCTGGTGGGAGAAGATAGTCTGTACCCTAGACAAGGTGAGAAGTGATTGGAGTTGAAGTAAGACAGAGAGGTAGGGCCAGACTGTGTAGAAATTTGAAAACTATGAAGGTAAGAATTATAACATGATGATTTATCTTCCTTCTTCTCATCCTCCTCCTTCTCTCTCCTCTCTCCTTCACTAAGTGAAACAGCATAGATTTTATCTTAAGTGCAGTGGATGATTACTGACTTTTGTGACTCAGGGTTTTAGGAGAGCAAAAGGAGGAACCAAAAGGACACCTAGAAATCTAGGGATGAGATGACTGTGTCTTGGGCTGGGGTGACAGTAATGAACTTGAAGGAATTCTTTCATGTGTTACTGCATGACTCTCCTCCCATATTAAATACAGACCACTACAGACAGATGCCTTATCTTAATCTGGGAGGTATTGCATAGGTAAAAACAGGTAGTGGTGTTCCATATATATCTGTTGTTGAAATGATTGGATTTAATTTTATCTTTGCTTTCTTAAAAGAGAATGAGTTGTGAGATGGAAGACTGCTGATATGTAATCGCTGCATTGACCATTCTTTTTGTTAAATATTTCCCTTCATTACCATGATGGATACCTGACAATTTATTTGTTAGATATTGCAGGCACAATGATATTCAGTCAAGACAGACCCAAGCTACTAAATTGAAGCTTCCCTAAGTTTTTCAAAATTTAGATGTGTCCTAAATGTGTCACAATAATTTACAGATTTTTAATAAGAAAATCTCAAGGCAGTGTAAGGTAGCTGAACATTTGTGTCTTCCCACAAGTATGTTTCTTTTTAGCTCAGTCTATTTACTTATATATATATGTATATATCTAAATACCATGGTAATGTTTCAAATAATTATATAGTCCCCAATGTATAGTTTTTGAGTAGGATGTGCCAGTGATTAAAAAAAAAATCTATGTATGGAAATAAAACTACAGTTTACGAAGGCTGCTAAATCTCAAGCCTGTGCTTGAGTGCATAATTCATATTTCCTTTTATAACTGCAACTTGACTATTTGAAATGAACTTTTCCCAAGTCACTTTTAAAAAAGTAATGCCCACAAGAGAAGGCATTCCCATATATAAGTTGACCCAAGGATTGAAGTGATCTGCTGCTCAGAGATCAATGATATAAATTGATGGAAAACCTGGGATATCAGAATTCTTCTGAAAAAGTTACAGTCAAGGTAGAGAAACTGAAATAATAGATACAAGAGCACTTCCTAATTCAAATATTTATGTGTAAGTCTGCATCTAGTCCAGTCTTACCTTGTCCCTAGTTATCCACACAGTACTTGAACATGGTAGGAACTCAGTAGTATCTGTTGAATGAATGACAAATTTTAAAGAGTGATGAACGATTGAATGATAAACAAGTTTGATGCCTAAAAATGCTGAAGATTTTTATTAAGGCAAATCTGGTGACCTGGAATGATTCATGTATCTTCCCTAAATACAGTCTAATTCCTAAAATGTACTTTACATAACAAGCTTAATTAAGCATTATAGATATTGTTAGATAAGTTTATAAATAATTTTAGTGTCTTTTTGTGAGTATTATGTGAGTTGAGTTGTACTTTTTAATTTGAAACAGCAGAAATACATGTTACAAGAAAACAGAATTTTAGAAATCAAATTTGTACTATCAGTGTATTTTTTTTTCCTTAATAAAACACTTTCCTACCTTTGAAAGTCAAGCCAACTTAATAATGGCAGATCAGTTTAATCCACAGATTAAGAAATTTTTGCCAAGGAAAATGTAAACAAGATAATATATTTTTTAAGTGTTTATGGAAATCCTCAGTGGTAGCATAAGGTGCAAATAAATATTTGCAATTTCAGGGTTTGTTCTATGTCCTTTCCAGAATACTTTTTTTTTCCCCCAAAATACTTAAATTTTCATTACTGACCAAAGAGCCTACACCAGGAATCTATTCAGAACCCTTGCAAATGATCTGGACAAAAGGCCCTGTTAGCTTTCACTTGATCCTTTTGGTCAGAGTTTCCTTCTCTCTTTTTAGAAAATGCTTTTCTGGTCTCGAAGAAACAAATGGTGTGGAATTTTTTTTTTTAATGAATTTCCCAACCATTTCTCTTCTTCCTCCACCATGCAGGAAAGGCTTCCCATGTTTCAGGGAAGGATCTGCCAGACAATGGCATGAATGTCAACCTAATCTGCCTGGTGGCCCTCCTGAGGGGACCTTGGCTCTGTTGACAAGTACACTCTTCACAGATGACACCGTTTTATCCGGAAACTACTGACCTGAGTATCACTGAGTTGTAATGTTACAGAAATAGAAAAAGTGTGACCATCCTTCCTCTGATCAGGGCTCTTTGCACAGGACTTCGGAGCTCATCAGAGATGTCTGCCGTCTGTGTGCATTCCATTAGCTATGCTGTGAAGAATGCCGCTTGCCCTTTGTATTCTGGAAAGTAGAACAATAGGGCACTCTCCTCCTGAATGGCTGCTGATTCCTTCAAAGTTCAGTCAAAGCCCACATTTTTCCCCTCTGAATAATGTATGGGCTCGGTTCACCCATGTGTCACTAATCCAACATGGAGGGGACTTCCAACAGTTTTCAGCCTTCCTGTCTGATGTCACTGAGAAAACTCACTGGTTTGAACAGGAAGACCTTGTGGTCCGACGTTGTTTGGCAGCGGTTGTGATGGAAAGGTAGGAGTGGGCGGCTCCAGAGGCATATGCATAGGCACGCCGCAGCCAGGAATGCTGACCTTTGAGACAGCATCCTGTTTGATATCGCTCACCTCATGGGCTTATTCTAGATGGAAAGGTAAGGCCTGCTCCCCCATGCACAGAGGCGAGCAGGTGTTCTGTTGAGGAAGTACCTTGTCCATTTCCCCTTAGGAAGTTGGAAGGCTCAGTCAGCGGTCAGCTCTTAAGCCTTATCATTCCATGTAGTCAGTGGCCCCCATGAGGGGCCTGTGTATTAGTTTCCTAGGGCTGCCATAATAAATTTCCACAGACTCAGGGGGGTCAACACAACAGAAGTTTATCCTTTTGCAGTTCTGGAGGCTATATAAGTCCACAATCAAGGTGTTGGCAAGGCCATGCTCCCTTTGAATCCTCTGAGGAAGACTTCTTCCCTGTCGGTTCCAGCTTCTGGTTGCGCCTGGTGTTCTTCAGCTTGTGGCAGCATACCTCCACTCTCTGCCTCCATCTTCATAACACCATCTTCCCTGTGGGTCTTCACAGTCCTTCCCATAAGGACACCATTCACTGGATTTAGGGCCTACCTGAATCCAGAATGACCTCATCTTAACTTACTACACTTACGTCTAAATAAGGTCACATTCTGATATTCCAGGAGAACATAAATGTGGGGAGATGCTATTCTACCCAGTACAACTTGTAAGAGTAAAAAAGTGACCCATAATTTATAGACCCCTGCTCTTGTCTCTAGAAATGTCTGAGAGGCCTGGACAGTGCTGACCATTCCTGAGAAGGAGTGAAGAAGTTTCTAAGCATTACATCCCACTTCCTCAGGCAGAAGGAAGCACATCTGTGCCTGTGTGCCTGCCGGTCTCCTAGATGGAATGGCTTTCCCTCCAGATGTGTTATCACATGTACACCCTTCAGTTACTTCTCTCATACTGCCTTTTCCTTGAAGCTATTTTTTCCAGAGGATGTCATTTATTCTTTTAACCCATAGTTCAAGGAACAGTTTTATGGACTTGGAATTTCTTGAGATCCCCAAAGGTTTACAGTCCCAGGATCTCTATGTAGGAGAGACACAGAGCAGCCAGTGAAGAATCATAAAATCTCAAAGTTTGAAGGAACTTGAGGGGCTAGTCAATCAAACCTTTATGTGAAACATAACCTTAAATTTATTAGTTAGCACCTTAAGCAGGAATGACCTAGAACTCAAGATATTTACATTGGGGAGGGTCTCTGAAGGATGGAAAATTCTGTTACAGAGCAGGCGAGCCCGAAACAAGCTTCATCTATTTTATTATTTTGCCTCAAACTATCTCTGAAGCTCACAGTGACCTCGTTCCATCATCTCAATTCTTGTGTACCTAAAATCAATGTGGGTGTTGTGTTTATTCTGTATCATAGTTTCCAATATCTGTCCTACTTGAACTTGTTAAGCCTTCTAAGAGTGGAGGAGTGTGAGGGGGTGGAAAGTAAGTGAGGGCATCATTGTGCTTGGTTCCAAAGAACACACTGGCCCACTCATATCCTCAGAGTGCTTGGGGAAAAGCAGAAATAGCATTCTCTAGGGGAGTGTCTCTAGATTTGAATGTCAGAACAAAACTCCTCTAGCTTAACTACCCCATTCTAGTCCCTTTTGTAGCCTTTTTCATCAATGTGTGATCTTTCCTATCAGTTAGAGTACTTTCAATTGTGACTAATGAAAGACCCAAGTAAAAGTGGCCTCTAAAACACAGGGTTTATCACCTCCTATAACAAAAATTCTTGAATATAGGCAGTTTCCAAGGTTGGTTAATTTAGTAGCTTAATAATGTCAAGGACTCATGTGCTTTTTTTTTTTTTAATTGAAGTACAATTGCCAGTTTCTGGTGTACAGCACAATGTCCCAGTCATGCATATACATACGTATATTCATTATATTCTTTTTCATTAAAGGTTATTACAAGATATTGAATACAGTTCCCTTTGCTATACAGAAGAAATTTGTGTTTTTTAATATATTTTTCTATATAGTGGTTAACATTTGCAAATTGCAAACTCCCAAATGAATCCCTTCCCACCCCCTTTCCCTTAGTGGTCATAAGATTGTTTACTATGTCTGTGAATCTGTTTCTGTTTCATAGATGAGTTCATTAGTGTCCTCTTTTTTCTTTTTTTTTTTTAGATTCCACATATGAGTGATATCATATGTTATTTTTCTTTCTCTGCAATAATGCTGTAAATGGCATTATTTCATTCTTTTTATCACTGAGTAGTATTCCATTGTATAAATATACTACAACTTCTTTATCCAGTCATCTGTCAATGGACATTTAAGTTGTTTCCATGTCTTGGCTATTGTATAAATATATAGTGCTGCTATGAACACTGGGATGCACGTATCTTTTTGAATTAGAGTTCCCTCCAGATATATGCCCAGGAGTGGGATCATTGGATCATATGGTGAGAAGAACCCAAGTGCTTTTGTCTTTCTTTTCAAACTTGGCCATGTTTCCTTTGTGGTTGCAGGATGGCTGAGGCAGGTTCATGCAGACATGAAGACCAGCTTCATGGGCATTTAGTCAATACAGTTGCATGGAGCTCCAGGTTCAGAAGAATCCCATGCTTGGGGGCTAACGCTCTGTGGTTGCCATCTTGAAATTCTTAATGATTTTACTTTGAATTTGTGTTTTGTAAGTGCAGTTCAGTGGGACAAAGGAGTATTCACTAAGGGCATATATATATTATTTATATTTTTACATATATAAAAATATAAAATATATATATATATCTGAGGTTTGTACCACCGAGACTCCACCAGGATTAACAGAGCTGCCTGGGAAAGGGAGGAGCTCAGACAAGTGAAATGCTTCCCCCAAGTTTAACTGAGTGGAAGGGGAGGAAAGCACCTACAACGCGTGCACGCCGCCGCAGGGGCCTCCTTCTGGCCATTTCGTAATTCTCAGAATCGGGCTGTCATTCAGCTCGGCCTGGGGCACCAAGGCAGGAGGTATTTTTACTGTGTCTGCTAGGATTTCTTAGCTTTGCTCTAATCTTAGGCCAATGGCAGCAACTAACTGAGGCCAGTTACCTAGAAGGAGTGCACCAAGGGGATGAGCCAGCAGAGGGCATAGGTTAATAATTAAAAACAAAGATAATGCAAACCCTTAAAATATTCTAATGCTGGAGCATACCTTCATTATAAAGAAGAGCAAGATGGGAAACAAGAATTGCACTTTGACCTACTTCTAGATGATTGCAGGGCTCCCAAGTCGGTTCCAGCATCTTCAGTGGCATCTCAGTATGGTGGAGATTCATGACTTACCTAAAAACCATACAATGATAACATAGAATAACACTTGTGAAAGTGCTTTGTAGACTAGGAAGATGACTTTCTTGTATTCAGTCCAAACTCCCCATTTCCAGAGCTAAACTGAAATTTGAAGAGGTTGAGTGACTTGCCCTGAGTCACATGACTTCCAGTCTCCTGCTCTCAGCCCAGTCACCACAAAGCAGATTACCCAGAGCAGATTTTTCTTGGGTTAGTAACTTTGCCAAATACATCATGTTGCATATAATATCAGTAGTTACAAGCTGTCTGGAAACCAACATCATTAGCTACAGTAAGTCATGAATGGAGAGTTCTTTGAAATAATCATTTTCTTACAGCTTGGATCAGTCAAGTGGTTTTAGAACTCATAGATCTGCATAGACATATAAAGAAGTGTATTTATTTGCCTTCTGTGTCCAGTGAGAATCTGCCTGAGTGTTCTTCTAAGACAAAAGGGACAGTGATAATCACAAACTGGTGATGAATAAATGACCTGTTATTTGGGGAAGCTTGTTAGTGTTGCCCTTGAAAGAGCATTTAACTAGCTGTGTGTCATCAGCCTGCCCAGACTGGGCTATGCCAGTGTCATGGTCGTCTTGGCCTCCAGCCATCAGGTGTGGGGTGACAAGTCTGGGAAGCCACCACAGCTTGAGCAAAGAGGCTGAGTTACAGAGAAACTAAAGTCCTGTGTTATTTCATTGTAAATGTTAAGGGAAGTTATCATAGGACAGCAGGGAACAATTTCTAATCAAGAAAGGGACTATGCTACGAAGGAGTACTTCTTTGATTTTTGTAATTTTAAAAAAATAAATAAATGAGGAGCATACTTGGCCCCCAGTTTTGCTGCTCATCTGGTATAAACTGAATGGAAACATCTTTTTGACCTGCTATTTCTTGACCATAACATGCAACCTAATCAGTCCTCTTGACCACGGGATTTTATTACCAAGGGGTCAGCACACCTTTTCAATAAAGATCAGAGAGTGACTATTTTAGGCTTTTTGGCTGTGTGGTTTCAGCACTTCTAAACCTTGTCGTGGTAGTGTGAAGACGGTGATGGTCAGTCTGTAAAGAAATGGGTGTTGCTATGTTCCAGGTTGTCAGTCCCTGCTCTAATAGTTCTGAAATTTCTGGAGTTTCTATAGAGAGTGAGAGGGCAGGTCTTAATGCGTTCTGGGGAGTTTTTCATCCAGAACAGTCACATAAGGGTGGAAGAAGAGGGCTGAGTTTTATGCTCATCCTAGCTATCTTTAGGCATTGGGGCCAGGGAGATTTGGGAAGTTTGCATTAATGGTCCACCGAGAGTCCGAAAGGTTCCAAATCCTCTTTGTATGAGAATTGGTTGAACTGAACTTCTCACCACAATTTGCAAGTTCTTTTCACTAAAGGTAGTAGACATCATCTGAAGGGAGTCTCATCTGCTCTCTCCATCCTACTGCCATCTTGAAAAAACTGAACCTCATTTGACATTATAGATGCCAATGAACATGTATTTTGAGCTTATATCTCAGAATGTGGTTAAATATAATTTTGGCCAGTGCAGTGTCACTTTCAGGCACAGAGACATATGGCTTGAACGGCTTGAGCTCATGCTCTGTGTGTGCGTGTGTGTAACAGAAAACAATACCATCTGACTAAACGGTAGGCTTGGTGCCAGATGCCAGTCTGGCTGAGACAGGCACACAGTGAACAAGCTAACCTCAGCCTCCAATTCCTCCTCCCCCCAAAATCTATTAAAAGACCAAAAAGGGCTGTTTAGCATCAGAGTGGGACGTGATGCTGAAGTGCACATCCCCCAGTGTCAGAATCACAGCAGCTGCAGCCCTGTTTGAATGACAGTCCCTGCTACTGCCATGCCCCAGCACATCCCAGCAGTCAGAGGAGGAAACTCTGTTCGACTTCCAGGATGCAGAGACTGGGCCAGAAAGTGGAACAAAGCACACATTATAGAAGCCCTATAAGACATCTTCAGGGAGGCGGAAACTGTCTGAGCCGCTCCAATGGTAGAGGGAGAGCCCACTTCCCCAGTTTGCCCCTTAACTAAAACTTAGGAAAGTTTGATGGGAAGAAGGCTTTGATCCATGCTGCAGAAGAGGCAAACGTCCCAGGAACTCGTTTGCCACTTCTTCCAAATGTTTGCCTTACTATAGCACAAAATGAATTGTTTACCAAGTGAGTAGTATTTTTTTCATTAAATATACATGATAGAATTTTTCAAACATACAAGAATATACTAAAATATATATATATTTTAAAAGCCTGTGTATCTGGAGGGAGGATATAGCTCAGTGGTAGAGCTGCTGCTTAGCATGCATGAGGTCCTGGGTTCAATCCCCAGTACCTCCATTAAAATAAATAAGTAAAAATAAATAAACCTAATTACCTACTTACCCCCAATTTTTTAAAAAAAAATCCCTGTATATCCATTAAGTAAATCCATTGAGTACTAACACATCTGCCATACTTGTGTTATTTTTTAAAAGAAATAAAATATTCCAGACAGTTGAAGCCTTGTGTATCACTTTCTTTTCTTTTTTCCCTGCTGTGTTCCATGTAGTAACTCCAGTAATTCCTGAATTTGGTGTGTCATTTTATGCTATTGTACATATAGAATATATGTTATTAATTCATAGGCATATTTGGCATGTTTTCACTTTTTATAAAAATTATATCATGATACATATTTTCAACCTGCTTTTTTGCACATTATGTTTTTAAGAAAATTTCTGTGTTGGTACATAGAACCCTAATTCATACATATTAATTGTTGTGTAGTATTCTGTTTCATAAGTATATGCAGTTAAATTGAAAAGTGGATGTTCATTCAATATTGAAAAAAATTTTGAGTATCTCCTGGGCTTCATACTTCATGCTTTTTTTTTTAGGATATAGAAGTGAATAAAATAGTTTCCTGCCTCATGGAATTGACATCTAGTGGTGGAGATAAATAAGAAACAAATAAATGTATAACAGAATGTCACTTTTGAGAATATCTATGAAGTGAATGAAAAGCAAAGAAAAGGGTTGGAGGGTAACAGAAGAGGACATGCAACTTTAGAAAGTTTCTTCAGGAAAGGCGTTTCTGAGTTAGCAAGCTTTGAATGGGATATTCGAGTGGTTTCCAAGTCTTTGTGATCATAAACAATGCTGTAACCATGTTTTTTAACATAGCATAAGCAAGGCTGTAGTCACATATTTATAGCGCTTATGAATATCTCCTTGTGAAATTGAAGGCACATGTTTCTGGGCAGTGTTGCTCCATTTTTTTCCTTGCATAGAAAATGAAAATACAGGTATGGCACACTGATGGAAACAGATGAGGCACCTCGTTGAGAGTCCAGAGAAAACCAATATGGGGCTTCAGGCCACTGCAGGCCCTTTCCTTCCCACCTGTCCCCAAGCCTCCAGAATCAATATCTCAGCATCCGTGTGACCCATGAAGAGCACACTGGGCACCAACTGCAGGAAACTCTCTTCTTTTTTCTTTCCTTTTGTTTTTTTTAATAGGGGTGCTGGGGATTAAACCCAGGACCTTGTACATTGCTAAGCATTCATTCTACCACTGAACTATGCCTACCCCCCAGGAAGCTCTGTTCTTGAATAGAATTGCTGTGCTAAGGAGGAGGCATATCATCAACCTTAGGAGATAATGCCAAATATTTCTTCCCCAAAGTACCTCTACCAATTGGCACTCCCCTTCAGTAACAAGAGACTTTCCATTTCACCAGATCCATCCCAGCACTTGCTGAACTTTTAAAATTTCACCAAATCTGTTTACATCTGCATTTCCCTAATTATTGGTCACACTGAACATCTTTTCATGTGTTTATTGGGCAAAAACTTTTCCTCTTCTGTGATTCATATCTTTTCCTCATTTTTCTACTAGGCTATTAATTTGTCTTATTCATCTATAGCACTACTTTATTTAATCCAGGTGCTCATCTTTTGGCAGTTGTATGCAGATATCATATCCCAGTCTGTGGCTTGTCTTCTGACTTTGTTTGTTGGTACCTTTTGTTATGCAGACATTTTAAACTTTAATGGAGTAAAAGTTAGCAATATTCTCCTTTATGGTTTGTGCTTTTTTGTCTTAAGATTCCTTCCTTATCCTGAAGTCATAGTAGTTTCCTATATTTTTAAATAAAACTTTTCTTGTTCATGTGGCAGTCTTAACTTGGCCTGGCATCTATTTCCTTGGAACCACATTGATGAGGTTTATTTTATTTTACTATTATTTACATTTTATTGTGACAACCTGTCCATTTATTGAATTGTCCATCAGGCCACTGACCTACAGGTCACCTTCATAAACAAATGAGCCTTTCTTTTGCAACATATGCTCCTGTACTTGAGAAGAGGGGCTGAGAGTGACATTTACACATCACCATGAGGTTCCCCGATGGCTGTGAGTGAGCACTAGTGCTGCCCAGCCCAGCAGTAGTGGGAAATTCAAGCACCAGAGTGAATCTTTCCATGCATTTATGACCTGTGGTAATTAAACTTCAGAGAGAACTTTTTGACTCAAGACCGATTTAAAATTACATGTGAATTAGCCATGCCAGAGCTCATGTGCCATTATCATGAGTTCCAGCCTTCAGAACTTCTGAGTAAATCACAGCCAAGGTACAGACTAGAGCCAACCATCAAATTTCATATATTCCAAGGTTGAGAAGTGTAATTTGTTGACCTACATTAAACACACTTTATCACTTAGGGGTGTTTTGCTCTGTTTCTTACAAACTGTGAGACACATGCATTATAAACCTCATACATTATTAAAACAATTTGTTTTCTAAAAAAAAAATAATAACTTAGCAGAATAATGTTGGAATTAAACCAAAAATTCAACTTTCTGGACTTCAGCATGGCACAGATCCAGACCAAGATTCAAGAAAAAAAGAAAAAAAAAAAAAAAAAACCTTCAGCTATTTTAATTAACAACCACAACAAAACCAATCAGCAATTTGAAGAAAAACTTCACAAATAGCCTTATGGTAGAGATTTCTGTTCATGGAAATACCATGGAAATGCTAACAGAGGAAAAGAGAATGGAATCTACCCTTCACTGGACACAGTATCAATCACATACCACATAAAGCACTTCCACATATGCTGTGCCATCTAAAACTTACTCCAGCCCTCCAAAACATTATTAAAATTCCCATTTTAAGGGTGAAAAGCTGAGATTTTAAAACTTTGATAAACTTGTCTAAGAACTGGTGAACAGCAGGTCAGAGATTCAGACTCAGATCCATGTTGACCAACATCTTTGCTCCTCCTTCCACCATGGCTTCTGGTTCTAGCACTTGGATGTGTTGCTCTAAGTAGAATCATTCAAGGAGCCACATTAATTTTAGGATGAGGGATCAAGGTGTAGGGCAGGACTGGATGTGTGTGACACCTCCAAGGTTGTCCTAAGTCTGCTCTGGAGTAGACCCAACCCGTGGCTGATCCCAGCACCACCCAGCCTCTGACATCTGTATAATCTTACCCAGAATTGAGGCATGCTGTCATCCGGTGGTCTCTAAACTAGATGCTTCTGGAAATCTGTAGTTACTGTTTGTAGAGGAGTAAAACAGTAAGTATGCTTGAACTTTGAATAACACTTTGCTGTTGATGGAACTTTTTTCACACATTATTTCACCCTCAGAGCAACAATGTGAGAGATTTTTATTCTATTTTATTGACAAGGCTGCTCAAGTTCAGAGAGCTTGAGAAACTTGTAGAAGGCCGCTTAGTCAGGAAATAGTACGACTGGAAACATGTAGATTCTCTGACCTCTATAGGAGATTTGGTAGAATCTACAGGTTCTGTTTCCAGTTTCACCCCTTTCTGCTGTGGGACCTGGCAAGCCACTTGAGTAGGAAAACCTCAGTCCTCTACCTGTGTTTCTCCCTTACTCTCACACAACTACTACCCTCATCACACCTCTGACACCAGATGTGTGAGAGGTTTTCCCACATCAAGCAATTCTGTGACCCCAGCTGGGTGTCCAACAACTTAACTCAATTCAGACACTGTCTACCTGGAAGGAGCATCAGATCCCACAGGTTAAGAGCTTAGTCCTACAAGGCTGTCAATCGCAAGTCCAGGTTGTTATCTGTGCTTCTGACCAGTAGGCTATAAATCTGAGGTTCCCATGACCCTTTCCATGGATTCAATTAATTTACTAAAGTGGTTCATAGAACTCAGAAAAACAGTTTATCTACTGTTTACCAGTTTATTCTAAAAGGATGATAAAGGATACAGATGAACATCCAGATGGAAGAGATGCATAGGGCAAAGTATATGGAAAGGGGCACAGAACTTCCATGCCTTCTCCCGATGCACCACTCTCCCACAACCTCCAGTTGTTTACCAGCCCCCAAACTCCAAACCTCATACTTCTGGGAGTTTTAAGGAGGCTTCATCACATAGGCACAATCAATCACTAACTCCATTTCCAGCCCTTCTCCCTACAGGAGGATCGGGGATGGGACTTCAGATTTCAAGCTTCTAATCATGGCTTGGTGACCAGCCCCCGTCGGGGAGTCATCCAGGAGCCTACCCAGAGTCACCTCGTTAGAACAGAAGACAGTCCTATCACCCAGGAAATTCCAAGAGATTTAAGAGCTTGGTGTTGGGAACCAGGTCAAAGACCAAACATTAAAACAAAAGATGTTTCCAGTGCTCTTATCACTTAGGAAACTACAAGGGTTAGAGGAGCTCTGTGCTGGGAACGGGGGCAGAGACCAATATACATAGATTTTTCTTTTGTCTCATACCACTAACTCTTGCCAAATTTTGGTTTCCTTGTCTATAATCTGGGGAAAATGATCTTTCTGCCTAATTCAAATGATTGTAGTGAGAAGCAGATTATATTGTGCTGTGCAAATGTAAGATCTTATTACTACTGTACACCTGTATCCTACGCGGGGCTTTGTCAGGATGGGGAGTATTGTCTGTGCTTCCCCGGGGAGCTCATCAGAACTTGCAGGATGACCAGAAGGGGACCTGTCCTCTGTCACTGAGCCCGAGCCCATAGACACAGCTGCAAAGCTCTCATTTTTTAAACTTTCAGCTGATTTCCGAGCACATTCCATTCTCATGATGTGCAAATTTTCAGGGACATTTGCCTTTAAGCATGCTGGAAAAAATAAATTGGAACCTCTTTTTCAGTCTTTTGACCTCACAATTTATAATTCAGATAATAAAAGATATATATATTACATGTTTTAGGGTACATTTCTGTGTAAAACAGAGATACATATTTGGATGGAAGTTACCTTTCTTTGTATTACAGTCTTTTCAGGACCTCAGTAAAAAGTAGCAATGCCAAAATCTGCTTCATGGATAAAATCTTTGAAAGTGTGTCCAGAAAAATGCAATAAAGAACATTATTATGCCAGGGATTCAGCTGAAATGCAGACCAAACCAATTCCCTCTTACATATTTTGTAGTTTATGACTTGCACTGTAACATCACAGGACAAACTGGGCAGGGCCCTGTTTTATCCACATTGGCATGATGGAAACGCTATACTACTTCTGTTATTCACTTCTGATTTTACAAACACACCAAATTCCACATAAATAATCAATTAATTAAATAATTCTGTATCAGTATCTATGTATTGTATATATGCATATACGTATATGCACATATGTGTGATATCTACACACATTCTATGAATGGATTCAACATATATTACCTCATGCAAATTAGCTACTTATATGAGACACTGGGTATTAAAAAAAGAATATAACCTAGTCCCTAACCTCTAGCAGATGGACATTCATGGAATGAATAATTTGATTAGTGTAGTATAAGAACTTTTGCAGTTCTATTGAGGGTCCATTGAAATTTCATAGGAGAGTAAATATATCTCCTCAATTAGATATAAATCTCCTAGAATCCAGAGATACTACTTTATATATTTTGAACACGTAGATTATTGCTTTGTACATAATACATGCTTAATTTATATTTTATTGATCAATATTATTTGGTTTTAAAAATCTGAAAGGCATTATTTGGGAGAAGTGACCAAACTTTGTTTATGAAGGTAATGCTTACTACAGTAATTTCTGTGTAGGACCAATCCAAATTTATACTTTTAAAATTCAGATTGTGCAGACATTATGTTGTCTTTTCATTTGTTAATAACTTTTTAAATTCAAAAACAAGAAAGCAATTAACATTGGATCAGATATATAAAAGTTTCAATAAAAAGAAAGAAAAGAATTTAAAATATATACGTAGTTTCAAAATGATTTGGTCATTTCTTTGCCAGCACTCTCATATTTTAAGCCAGTCTTTTTGTCTTTAGAGCTAAGTATAACAAGTCATATTTCTGTTGCTTACTGGAAATTCTAATAGGAGATAAGATGAGAACAGAGGTTGAAATTCTTTTAAAAAAATGACTGAAGAATTATCTATGGATTTTAGCAAATTGTGGGTAACTGAAGTTGGCCGTGATGGCTGAGCCGAAAGAGGCCAGCAATATACCCTGGATGGGATAACAGGATGAGAAATTCTTCTCGAAAGTGCTCAGTTACTGGCCTTGGCTTTTCTTAGCATCACGTGTTGCTAGGGTTGTGTTTAGTACAGAGACAGAGTTGTCACTATTAGTTTCTGTTTATGAGGCATTCCAAAGATATTGTAGTATAAAAATAATAAACCAACATTGTTATTTTCAGGTATGTGAGCTGTAAAGCTGACACTTTAGCCCTCTGGCCATTTTTCAAGACATTACCTAATACATTACCTCATAATGATGACTAGAGGGAAACATTTTCAAAAGCACAGTCATAAAGTGCTTCGATAAAGCCCACTCTCAGTCTTGTAGCAAAACCTAGACATGAATACCTCCTAGAAGGAGTTAGGGGGCATGGAATACCTCTGCCCAAGCACAGCAGTATCATTTATGTCCTTCAAGGCTCTCAGTTTCACTTTGGGACAAATCCTGGCAGGTAGCTTGTGTGACACAAATTATATCAAATTCTGCCCCAGGGAGGAAAGAGCCTACTGAGTAACCGTGGTAGATAAAACACTGTCACCCGCCCTGTTTATCTTTCTGCAGTGGGGAAGACGATCAGCCAGTAAAGCCTGGCTTTTCCTATTGTAGCTCTCAGGGGTCCAGTCCCCTAGGAAAGGGCAGGGTTGGCACATAGAGGCACAGAATGGAAACAGTGGCCTGCGGGGGCACACTGGGAACCCAGAAAGGCTGCATCGCTGACATTTCTCCCAGAACCAGAGATCAAGACTAACTAACTCTCAGGCTGGTTGTGGGGATCCTTTTCTATTTGTTCTCAGAGGAAAGACTCTGTCTTCCTTATACCAGGGCATCTGCGAGCAACATCTCAGCGGCTCACTTCTCTCCTTTGGTTGCACAACATCTTCTCTTTCTTTCTTACCCATGTCTTACCATATAGCCCACATCTCTGCCCCTGCTGTTTTCTGTACAGAGCTTGTGAAAGAGCATTCAAGATGGTGTTTCTCGATGCTGACTGTACATTAGAATCACCTGGGGAGCCTTAACAACCTACCTATACCTGGGCCTCACTGCCTAGCACCTCTAGTACAGATGAGCCAGGCATCAGCACGCTCAAAAATTCACCAGGAGATTCTAATGTGCAGCCAAGGTCAACCACCACAGATCTAAGGAGTTAGAGCTTTGGTGGGTCAGTAATGAGTAGCTAGTAATGTTTCTGGATTTGGGAGTGTGAGAAAGATAAATCTGGTGACATTTTGCAGAGTTTATTGGAGAAGGGAAACTAGAGGTGGAAACTATGGGTTTATCAGTGTTAAAGGAGGATCATTCACGGTGCCTGGAGTGTCACTGCAGGTAAAATGATGCTGCCACTTAAAATCTTTTGTTCAAGCTACATTAAATATTAAATGTTATTTTTTAAATGTCGTCTTCTGTGGTAAAATATAACATACTCTGAGAATGCATTTCTATCAAGGAGAATTTGTAATTGACAGTAATTTGCACTGGCTTTAAAAAAAAATACCTTGTCTATGAATTCTTGAATTAACTTTCTTTCAAACTAAGGAGAAATGCAAATACCTTCAAATCTGTTCTCCTGTTTTTGTGTTAGATGGTGAACTTCTCCCTCAAATAGTCTGACGGGAGGCTAATGAGGCTTGATCCAATCAGCGTGGAAATGGGGGAATGTAGAGAAAAATGCCGTTCATTTACTGGCATCATTGAAGCCACCACTCTGCAAAGATAATCCAACTAGCAGAGAGAGAAACTGGGAGAAGTTAGTTCTGGAGCACATTCATGCTGTGGATAAGGAAGTGCAATTACACGTTCATGTTGCTCTCTTCTGCAAAGTGGAAGAAGTCAGAGAGAAATGGTTCCAATTTGGCAGCTAAATGCTAGAAGGGTATTAATTCAATCATTCATTCTTTTATAAATTTTATTGAGGTGAAATTCAAGTAGCATAAAATTAAACATTTAAAAGGAAACAATTGTGTCATTTAGTGCTTTCACATACTGTGCAATCACTACCTCTATCTAATTCTAAAATCTTTTTGTCACCCTAAGCATTAATTCACTCTTAAATTATTTATTTACTGCCTATGTACAAACCCTGTTTCATCAAGTGCAATAAACTGTATAAAGAAAAATAAAACATGGTTTATGCCCTTAAGAAGCAAATATTTCGTAGGGAGCTTTGCCATTTTCCTATTAAAATAAAAGACAATATATAATAAATTCTGTAAGAAACATGACACCAACCAAGGGAAAGCTGACTTCTGACTTGTGGATGCCACTGGGCTGGGTGTGAAAAGCTTCACAAAGGAGGCAGTATTTGAGACAGGCTTTAAATGATGGCTGGAAGAACAGGCAGAAGGCGGCAGCACCCTTGTCCTGGTAGCAGGAATATCGTGATCCAAGGGAAGAAAGAAGAGGCATAAGAAATATCAGGGAGTGTGGCTTGACTACACCTGGGCAGGATGGCTGGAGCAGAAGTTCAGACCAGAAAAGTAGGTTGAACTGATGTTGCTTGTAGAGATTTCTGAATAACTAAGGAATTGGGATTCTGTTAGCAAAGCAATTAACAGCTACTGAATATTTTTTTTTAAGCTAGAAGAAATACAGATAATGCTGTATTTAGGAAGATAAATCGGATGACAGGGTACAGAGTGGATTCGAGAGAGGGAAATCATCCCTTCAGTTATTTTCAGCAATGCAAAGGATCTGGTCTGTCAATGTGTAAATCGGAGAAAAGTCTTGAGAGATGCTTCCAGGCCCCCAAAAGCAAGCTGGTAGGGGCCGTAAAAGAAGAGGGCCTAGGGTACCTCAACCCACCTGCTTTTGCTTTAGGTGTAAGAACCCACCTTGGCTGCCTCATCTTCAAGACCCTGTCTAACTACTAGGCCAGTCGTGTTGGTAAATCACAGGGCCAGCCTTATAGGTAAATCACAGCCAGCGAGTTAGTAGTCATTCTTCCATGATAACTCCTCTGGAGAATCTGGTCCAGGGAAGCATGGGCTTTACTAACCAGGGCCTGCTCTACTTTTAGGCGTGTCACACTGTTGGTAGTGGTGGTTATTCTGACATCCAATCGATGTATTGAAGGCAGTCTTCCTCTCTAGCAGAAGCTTGCAGTCAGATGTGCAAAGAATCCTTTAGAACATGAAATATGTAGATTTGCTCCATTGCGCTCATTCTCCTCACTTAATGAGAATTTACTGAGTGCCTACTGTGTGAGGTCCTGTCTCAGACTCCCTCAAGATGGCCATGTACATCTTCCCACTCATGCTGGTCACAGCTCACAGTCCTCAGTGCAGAGCTGTAAGCAGCCTCCACAAACACTGCCTAGACGGGCCCTATCGGATGTTGCTTGCTGTCACTTATTCACGTGCCTGCCTTGAAACAAGTAGTCTCTTCTTACTTCCAGTGTTAAAATGCCTAATCCAGGGCAACGTTGCTTTGTACTCTCGTTCAATTTTAAATTTCTCCCTTGTTTGGGACTCCTACAAGCTCAGAAACATGCAGTACAAAAGAAAGGTGTATCCAGCCTTCTCTTTTGATAAGACTACTACAATGTTTTATCTCCTGTTTTCTAAGGCTAGTTAAAATGTGTAGAATCAGAAAAGTCTTATGTGTACAATCATTTTTATGTGACTGGAAAATTTCACTGGAGGTCTCTGGATGCAATGATAGCCAGAGATACCCCAAAATACCTAGGTATTTTTATGACTTCTCCTCCCACCTGCTGGCAGCCCTCAAGCTTCGAGTAGTCCGTCTCTCTCCGTAGGTCTCTTCACCCCTCCCTGCAGAGTCCCTCTCAAGGACACCCTTCTAAATGTTGGCATCTGGGCTGCAAGCACAATTATTTTTGCCCGTCCAAATTGTGGAAGCATAGACTTGTCTTAACTCAAACCTATTCCTTTCTCTGCTATCAAACAGGACAGACTCCACGTATAGCCCTGTGCACTGACACTCTTTGGGGATGAGTCAGATTTCAGTCTTCACATCTTCTAGGCATTCATAGGTCAGGTTCTCTCAGGGTTTCTCCTGAAGCCCTTCATTTGGATTGAGGGGAGGGGGAAGTGCCCCTCATGTCCTCCATGAGTGGAGAAGGATGAAGTCCAGCACACGAACAGCTCTCCCTTTAAAGAAACCATATTATCAATCTCTCTAGCCCACAAGTGAAAACTTTGTCTTATCTTCTATAGAAGTGGAGGATGAGCTAATCTTGGCAGAATAAGTATCATAACCTCCAAGTGTGCCCTGCATGGGTGGTCTAGCATATGCTTTGGGTGGGATTGCATTTTTCTCTCTGAAAAGCCAAGACAACAGGAAAAGTCAGAATTAATGTCCAATTACATACCTAACTTTTGTTTGAATTAAAGATCACACAAATATTGCAAATTGCCTGTTTGTACTCCCTTCTCTGAAACTCCTTGGGGCAGATAAATTTCAGAACTCACAATTTTTCAAAGTTTCAAAAAGCAATACAATGTATGTATCATAGATTATGTCAACGCCCTCAGTAGGACTGGGGACAGCATTCCATAGTCAAATTCAGCAAAATGTGCACATATTCACCCAAAGTTGGATAAATAAAAATGATAAATGGCTTCCTGTTAGTTCTGGCCAGATTTGACCACCAGGTAACTTGTTGCCCGAACGAAATAAGTGTTATAGAAGGAGGCATACTCTGGTTCTGTCTTCCTTCTGTCCTCCAACCTTCTACCAACAACGTTCATCTGTCATTAACCAGCAGGCACGAGAGCCTGAGAAATTCAGCTTATGGAGGGAGCCTCCCTAGGTACAGAACAGAAGAGGGAAGGACCAGAAAAGGGGATGAGGCTAGCAAGTCTGACAAGACACACTTACCTTTTTCCCTCAGGCCTCCCCTTTTAGGAGTCCCTGATTTTATTATCCATCCCTCTACATCACTAACACCTCTTCTCAGCTAACTCTAAATAGAACCATCATTGAATTGAAAACCAGATAATCTGGACTCTGATTAAAGGGTCTGCCATTATCCCTTACTGTACCTAAAGTTCCCATGAGACAGTGCTTTTGGAAAGTGCATATAATAATTTTCTATCATAAGAAAAGCCAGGAAGTTGAATCTATGTGGATCAAGTATATCTGTTTTCTAAAGGTTTGACTCAAAGATTCAGGGTAAATAACAATGAAGGCTACGTTAAGCAGTAATTGGGAATTTAAAGAGGACTGGAAAGAAAAGGTATCAAGACCTCTGTAAGCATTGGGTTCTTTTAAATCTTTGTATGACAAAAGACAAAAAAAAATCGCTAATAAATGACTATTCATACTGTCCTTCCCCCAAAGGAAGAGGTCATGTTGGTTCTTGGCCTTCTGCTGTTCTAATCTGGGACGAAGGACAAATGTATAACTGACACAGCTGAGAGTGCTAAACTGATTTCCGTTAGAAGACACGTATGGTCTCATTACAAAGAGTAATTGCTCTTCTTGGTCCTGGGTGTCCACGTATGAGAGAGGATATGGTGGGAGGAGGCAGAGTTGAGCTGGAGAGAGAAGAGCCAACGTTGGCTCAGCTGGGGGACAGAAAGTCTGGCCGTGTGTATAGAAAACTACTTAGGGCATCAATTTTGCTACATGAACTCCTGGGAAAGAAAAATTTTAAGAAGTTTTGTTATGCCTTGTGAATGGCAGACCTCTTGCTGCCTCTTCACAAGACTTCATTTTCAATTGCTTTTCAATCCCTTTCTGGATGTTTCCTTTGTGTATGACACATACTGAGATAGGTCACCGAGAGGCCCAGTTTTATTAGTTATATTTTTATAATATCTTTTTCAAGTGCTCTTTAATGCTGCCATTTAACTTTATTACGGAATTCTTCTATTGCATTTTAAATGATGAATTAAAAAAAAAAAACTTGTTAATCTTTTTCTCGGTTAACCAAGGCTCTGTAGGAATCCTGGCAATTCCGATAGATTCCAGTTCTATCTATGTAGATAGAACCAAAGCAAAATACCTTAGCAGGAAGAAAAAGGCAGTCTTTGAGCAGTGAACTTGGAAACCAAAACCTGCACTGTTACAACATGAATCTCTCAACAACAGTGCATTTTGTTTTCTAGTTTGTGAACATTCTGGGTTCTTACCCCAGAAGCAGACATGCTGAGGTTTTACAAGCCATTCCCAGGGATGTATTTCTGTAAAATCTCCTCATTGTTTGTGATGAAGTGTATGAACAATTCTGGCATCGGTGCCCATTAATTTCACCAGCCCTCCCCTTCGGGTCTGTTTGGTCCCAGCCTCAAATACTTCAGAGAAAGGGCACTGCACCTGGCCCCTCTCAGCCTCACTCCCTACATTGCGCCTTTGACATGAGTGTCTTTGGTCTGTGTCAAAGTGTAGCACATCCTCTCCTTTTTCAGTGATTTCAAAATGTGGATGTTAGTTTCCCATCTCTTTCCCAATTCTCTTTGTTTATAGGAAGGCATTTCTGGTTACTTTCTAGACTTTGACTGCTGGCTGATGGGCTGCTAGGCTCCGCTGGCAAATTTGAACAGTTTTCTGTGTTTACATCTGTTCCTTCTCTGGGCACTGGTTGTTGGCAGGATACAGACTTCTTTCTCTTTGGCCAGGTCCCTATTTTAAAACAATATAACCTCCACCATTTGCCCTGAGGTGATGATGAACACTTTTCCCAGATGCATGATGACAGAAGTGTGCTGGGGATTTCTTTCTGCTGGAGTGTATCTTTCCCCTCTATGTGAGGCTTCTTCCTTTCTCTCAAATGGTTTGGAGTATCTTTATCATTGCTTTCATGATCTTGAACCAGTTCTGTGTCTTCGATTATTTATCAGTTTCTACTTTGTTCTTTTCACTGTCTCTACCTGATACCCTATCAGTTTAGCTGCACTTAGGATTCTCTGTCTTTGTGCTTAAAAAAAAATCAGTTCTAAATGGACTCCTAAGGATATGAAGGGCTATATCTTGGTGTGTGTTTATGTTTCTGGTTATTCAGCTAAAAAAAAAAAATCTGAGATGTTTGACAAATAGTACTGATTAAGGAGTATTTGTCATCTACCAGCAAGCATGTCATTTAAAGACAAAATATTGTCCATGGATGAACTATGTAGAATTTTAATAATTCTTTATTTTGTAGTTACCAGTTGTAGAGAACCTATGCAATTTAGGAAGCCTGCAAGATTGTCAGGTTTGAACCCTTAACTCCAAGAGGCAGGGTTGCAGAAAGGAAAGTACACAAACTCTGGACCAGGCAGACTTGGATTCAGATTCTACCACTTCATAGCTCTCAGGGTATCATCTCTCCCTGAGATGAATTTACAAAGTGGGAATAATAATATTTACTGTGCAAGATTATAGTTCAGATACATTCATACATTAAAAAGTACTTGGAATAAAGTAAGTACCCCCCAAATGGTAGCTGCTTCTACTTTTATTATTGATGTTTCTGAAAATGCCCTCAATCTGCCTCATTCAACAGCTTTCACTGGCATGATTAATTATTACTCTCGAATTTCATAAACCACATTTGGCTTTAATGAAATGATGCGTATGTCCATCTGGAAAGTAAGTTAAAAAAATAAATATAATTCTATGAAATGACTAATAGCCCCTTGGGAGGAGCAAAGCAGTTGGCAGATGGAGAATTTTTAGGTACAGGACATAGAAGTTTTGTGTGAGGGTAAACAATCAGTGCCTACTTTTTCATTAACAATGCCAGGAGAAATACAATAATGTGTTAAGTCTGTATTTCCAAGACTCCATTTCTGCAACTCTTCCACTGTAAACTTTATTGTATTCCATTTATCTCCCTGGAAAGCCAACCCAGCTCTGGGAAGGAACATTCCATTAGCTGACTCAACTCTCAGAAGTCTACTGAGTTGCATCAAAAATGAGTTTTAAAGAATTGACTTTTTTGTGAAGCAAAGGGTCATTTCTCAGGAAACATAATCATTCTTGCTTCTCTAGATTAAAACCAAACCAAAAAAAAAAAAAAGTAAATAGGCTAAGGAGTTTTTCAACTTAGTAGTGGAACAAACCTTTATAGAACGCCTTCAGCAATTCCTGTAAGGCAGATGGTTTCATATCAGCATTGATCTGTCCCCAGTGGACAGAGAAAAAATTTTGAGATGAAAAGGGGTTCTATAAAAATAATTAAAAAATTAAGTTTTATGAGAATAAAGATATTAATGAATAGTTCAATTTTCTGGCAAAAGTATTATTTAAAAATTTTGCATTTTACAATTAAGTTCAAAGCATGTATAAAAAGTTACCATGCACATGAAAAAGCAAGCTTAACTATTTACCTAAAATATATTTTGCATGTTTAAAATAAATCTTTTAAACTAAATAATCTTTTGATGCTTGATTTGGCATGGGGCTAGAGTGGAACATTATTTTAGTTAATTCATCACTGTTATATCTACCAAGAGCATGGGTTCTTTTCTTAATACCTTCCCCATTCATTCTGAGTAAGTACTTTACTTCACCAACATTTTAATGACAAGTCATATTTAAGTCACATAACATAAAGCTTCTAATATAAATTATAGCCCAGTGTCTTTAAAATGATCTGAATTTTTCTACTGTGAGATTTCTATTGAAAAGTGGGACTCTTTCACTCAACAGAATTAATTTTCAGACTTAAATCATTTTCAAGGCTCCAAAACCAAAGATAGATTCATCCTTGGTTAGAATAAGGGGAAATGAGATTGCTCAAGAAATAGGTAAGACTGAGGCTGAAGGCAGGGAGAGATTTGGCCTTAGGGACCCAGCTGTGTCAGGGATCTACTCTGACATTTGCTACACATTTTCCCCAGAAGGTGGTGCTTGTCAGTCACTCCTAGATGGTTGTGAGAAAACTAAAATCTATCCTGGTTCTTAAAGAGTTCCCCTGACTAAAAGAAGCCAGTGACTATAAAAGCATGGCCAGTAGGGCAACAGGAATCATGTTTCAGTATATCCACAACTCCCACGCGGGAGGCTCTGGGAGAGCTGGTGCTGGAGGAATGGTCGGGGATATGCAAGTCCCTCAGCATTACGAAAGAGAAAGTTCATGGAATCGTAAAGTTCTAAGCTGAGCGAGTCTAAAGATCACGTGTCCTAAGAGTTCTAAACAAAACCCATTTTAAGTTTGAAGTTATTATATTGAAATTGTTTGTAAATTTCATGTGTATTTATCAAGGGAGAAGAGGGGTTTTTCATTATATTTTCAAATGTGTCCAAAAAGAAATAAGACAAAGTAACACATATTTTAGGAAGGAGGAAGCTGAATCACAGCATGGTTAAGCGATCTGCACATGGTTAAATGATTCTTTCAAAATCACAGTGGCAGAGGCATAGAACCCTGTTTTCCTGAGGAATGATGGAACTACGCAAAATTCTAACATTTCTTCACTTTTAAGAAAGAAAAGTATTTATATGGTATTCTGCTACCCTATGTTACATCAAAAGAACTGTAAGTTTGGTTACATATTCAAAGCTATTAGCAATATGCTAA
This sequence comes from Camelus dromedarius, assembly GCF_036321535.1. Lineage (NCBI taxonomy): Eukaryota > Metazoa > Chordata > Mammalia > Artiodactyla > Camelidae > Camelus > Camelus dromedarius. Next base: position 30,421,698 of record NC_087439.1, on the reverse strand, counting down.
TCATCTTAAAAATGCTTCTTTGACCAAATGTTTCCGTTTTGATTGATTATGTTGGCATTTTCCAGACATGGACCGAATAACAGCACACTCCCATGACCATGATCCTGTAAACATTCTGGCATCTCCCCCATTACCAATAAAACTATTCAGCACAAGTATGCAGCATAAAAGGGAGAAAAATGGGAAACATATGTTTGAGTTCTCCTGTGAAATCTATAGCCATTAAGGGAATGATTTGCATTATGTGACCTGATTGTGCAGTTAGCTGGCAACCTTGGGACCCAGCAAAGTGAAGAGAAGGAACAAGGTTGGAAGAGAGATCTCCAAAGGAGACAGAATTACAATTATTCTTTCAAAACCAAAACAACCCAGAGGCAAAACTAGTGAGAAAACGTTTATATAGGACAAAAGGCATAAAAGATCTTGCACTCCTGTCAGATGATGTGGTTGAGGGTAGACTGATATAAAGGCAGATACTGGGAGAAAAACCTACAAACAAATAACTGTTAGAAAGTAACTTGAATAGCATGGCCCAGGCCCAAACCCAAACGAACAAGACAAACAACATCAACAACAACAAAACACCACCAAAGAGCCCAGACAAATATCAGGGGGTAATAACTGTCAACTTGAATAGGGTTCACGTCCTTTCCCAGCCTCTGTTTGAGTACCTCAGTTCTACTGCTGAGAAAGTTTAGAAGTCAACTTTTTCATGAAAAAAGGGTGAAAAGGAAGCTAAATTCCCCGTGGTGGTGGCTGCGTGGAGCAGGAGCCTAGGAGTGTGGCTTCCACGAAGACAGTGCAGGCTTCATGCTGTATAGGGGCAGGGAGCTCAAGACGGCAGGGGTAGAGGGCAGGGAGAAGAGAATGCTGTGGAGTAGAAGAAAGACACTGGGGGCAGGGGTGCTAGAAAATGGGAGAAGACGAGAAGGTTTAATGGGGTTTCCGCAAGCCAAGTTTTGGAAACCCTGACAATCTTCAGAGAAATACCGTAGCGCTCAGTAATTCCAATTTGGGGTATGTATCTCTAAACATGACACTGTTGAGGGGGAGGTAAAGGCAGAAAGCACTCAAGGCTTTATGAAGGACTTACACAAGCAAAAAGGAAGATAAACAATCTTGTCTAAAAACAAGGTCCAGGTGGCATTTGTGTTTATGACATGGATACACCACGTGTGACCCAGTTGTCACAGTAGGTCACTCCATATTCAGTGTGATGGGTATATTTGTCATTGCACTTACCACAAAAGGATGTGTCCAGTACACAGGGGAACCACATCGTATTGTTGGTGATGGGAACTGGGGCTAGAAGAAGGTGAAGGGTGGAAGACAAAAGCTAAATATACCACCACTTAAAGCTTGCATCAGGGTCCATAGCAAGTTTCAGTGCCTGGTAATACCAGGAAGTGAGTTGAATGAGTAAATAATCCCTTCTATATTTGGGGTGGCTGCTATCTACATTAGCTCGGAAAGCAAACTAGCCTGACTCTTCATACTCGTGAAGCTGTGGAGCACAGCAGATTGCAGTGAGTGTCTGTGGCCATGGGGTACAGGCTCAGTCCTGCCCTAAATAGGCAGAGTTTTCAGATGCTCTGTTTCCTTCTTTCTCCCAGTTCCCACAAGTCTTTGCTTTAGTGACTTGCTTGCAAGGGAAGGCTTTGAATCAGGGATTGCCACGTAAAACTTTCCAATTGGCATTCAACGGAAATGGCAAAGAAGGAAGAACTTCATTGTAGAATAAATATATCAGCTTGTTGTTTAATGAAAGAAGTCTCCAGGCTTATGTGGCTAGCTGTCCAGAAAATATCCTTCCCGTGGGGCATTTGTGGTTAATTGTTAGAAATGGGTTTTAATTACCTGCCACTTTGCCATAACCCCATTAAGCTACATTGTATGCTCAGCAGCAGGTGTCATTTACTTCCTGCTCACAAACCAGTATCTGCATGACTCAGGTTGAATTCCACCTAGGTTGGCTTATGTATAATGTTCCCATTGTGATCAATATTCTGGATCTCGTACCAAATCAGAAACCCATTTTACTGCCTGGGGATTCAGTTGAGGGTCACACTTCCTGGCCATCAGATACCAGTTTTCTTCTCAAAATTGACAACAGGGGGAATCCCAATCCAGGGCAGTTTTTGTGCCTTCATAAATCCCACTGTGAGGAATATATCTGGAGTGTGCTCTTTCATAATGTGGTTGGTGAATAATCTGTCCCAGAGTACTTCACTCAGTGAATATCCTCCAGTCTGGATGAGCAGAAAACCCAGTCTCCTTATTCTGTGGATATTCCCTCTTCAATATTCCAAGAATTCCCCTAGGATCCTTACATGTATGCAAAAGTATGGTCTTGTGTGCACCCAACTGCCCCTGGAATGTGACTCCCACACACCTTCTTGAGGTTGAGAACATAGTAGCCAACTCTACAGACCAACTGCAGCAGAACACATCCCACCCCCCTCATCCTGACTGTCTTTGGCAAGCCAGAGACCTGCTGAGCAGCTAAGGACCTAGATAAAAGAGACCCAGTGCTGTGGCTTAAGCAGCACACCAGTGGGTGTCTTTCATACCTGAAGCAGGACTGCTTGGGTCTGAAACCCATTAGGGCAAGTCTTTGTCCAGTGCCCCAGAGATTTCAAGACTTGAAATTTCATCCAAGGGCATTCCATTCCAAGATAGCCTCTGCTCTCCTCTGTATTCACAGAAGCACTTTCCAGCTAATGAGAGTAAGACTAGGGTGGGTCCTGGTGTTCAGGTACTCTGCATGTGGCCCCATTTTTCTCTTAGCATCAAAAAATGTTTATCTCTGAAAATTTTTTTGCCCTTCTCAGCTCTTGGGCATTGGTAAAGACAACTCTGACAGGCCACAATAGCTTTGAAAATTGAGCAGAAATTTAAGAAGCTTTGTGCAAATTCACCAGTGCTCTCTCTAGTCATCATGAAAATTCATACATCAGTAGTTGTTTTCTACCTCCCCCTGCCAAAAATATCCCCATCACTAGGTACTCCACTAGCTTAAGTGGAGCACAGTGGAAAAGTATGAACATCTTTATAGAATTAGGAAGTCTCAGATTAGAATATGAACTCTGTTGTAGTGACGGGCCCTCGAGGGAGTTACTGAGCCTCTTGACTTTCCTTATCTGCACACTGAAAATAATAAAGAGCATAATAATTTTATGGGGTGGTTAATGAGATTCAAATTAGTCAGTGATATAAAAAATTTAGAGTGGTATCTGACATAGTAAGTACACAACAAATGGTAGCTCTTGTGAGTATCAGTTGCAGCCTCTGAAAAATATCCGCTGTAAGTTGAAGGTGTGGTCCACGCAGTGGCAGGTGAGGCTTTGAAAGTATCATGCTGTAGAGGGACGCCTCTGTTCTGCCTCTCTTGAGCAACAGTTTCAACCACAATTGGCAGGTGGGGTCCTTTAATTCCAGATACCTATCTATAATAATGCCTGACATGTGCCTTAAATGAGGGCTTTATGAAGATAACAAAATTATTAGCTGAAAATGACTGGGCCCACCCAAAGAAATGAAAATTATACACAGGTCACTACACAGTTAACTCAGACACATTGAGACACAAGAAGCATGGGGCTCTGATATTAATATCTAGTTTCTCCTCACTAAAGAAGCTATAGAATTGATTCTTTTATTCGATTATTATTATTTTTCTCCCTTTTTTCTTAAAATACTTCAGAATTTTTAAAAGTGCTTGTGTTGTAAAACAAATGCTCATTGTTTAAAAAATTCATCAGTATATAATTATCTCGAAATAATAAAAGATGAATTTTTAAAATTTAAAAGATGAAACTTTATAAAGGAAAAAAATGTAAGTCCCTATGAACCTTTTCCCCTACTCTTTATCATCTTACTCCAGGGAAGTAGACTGTATGAAGAGTTTGAGGTGTGCACTGCTGCACATTTTCTATCCATCTATGAACATGCCGAGGTATGGGTATATGTACTTTTTTCTTTGCAATAACAATCCCACACTACATATGCTCTTCTATGACTTGCTTTTATCCTTAGCAGTTATATTTTGGACAGCTTTCCGTATCAGTATATTTAAATTTTCTTAACGTTTAACTATTGTACAATTTAGATTGAACTTACTGCTTAAAAGACTTATGTAATATATCTTATTATGTTTATTTATGAGCAAGGCTGTGCAATTTTAATAAGCTTTTTGATAACTTGTACTTTCTATGTTGCCTGCATTCTTAAATCCTTTCTCCAACTTCCTACAGGATGATCTGTCTTATTACTGATTTATTAAGTTTTTGCTTATAAAATTTCCTCTTTGAGAGTCATATTGTGGCAACTATATTTTTCCAGGTTATTATATTATTACTTTATTTATAATGTTTTGTGTTAAACATAAATGTTTTGTAAATTTTAGTAGTCAAGCTTACCTAGGTTTTAGCTTATTTCTTACCATTTATTTCTTACTTCTTATTTCTTACCATGCTAAGAAATGCCTTTCGTAGTTCAAGTTTACCAAAAAAGAGCTCAATTTTTCCTCAGATATTTTACACTTTTCAAACATGTTTAAACTTTTAATGGGTCTGGAATGAATTTATTATGAAGTAAGGAACAAATACTGTATTTTGTTCAAATGCCTGCACATTTGAACCAACATTTGCTAAATAGTGAATCTCTTCCCAGCTGTTCTGAAAATCCATTTTAACACAAATGAAAATTTTCATTTTTCCGTAAATTTATTTATGGGTGTTCCATTCTTCTTCATTGATCTCCCTACCTATTCTTGTACCTTTGTTTTAAACATTATCCCTCTTTGAAACATTTTAACATTTTGTATATTATTCTTCCCCTTGTTATTTTTTTTTACATTTTCCCTCACTTTTCTTGTTTATTCTTTCTAATAAATTTAAAATTTATTTTAATACAAATAATTCAATTTTTAACTGAGATTGTGAATAAATTACATTTTTTTCCATTTTTTTTCCAAGAACAAGTGTATGCTTTTCTGTTTGTTCAATCCTTATATTATGTGAGTCAGTAAAATATAAATATTTCCTTTCATATATATCCTGCGCATTTCTGTTTATTTCTTGACATTTTAATATTTTGCTAGTATTTTGAATTGCAGCTTTTAATTTTATTTTTTATTTTTTATAAAGGGCACATTTTTATTGTGTTAACTTTTTTAACTGACATCCTGAGTGATTTCTCATCTTTTCTCTAATGTTTCCCCATGCTTCTTTCAGGTATAAAATTATATTATTTGATAAAATGTAGGTAGTGGGTATGTAAGTGTTTGGTATACAAGTCTTTCAAATTTTCTATATATTTGAACATTTCCTGTGTGTTTAAAACTGTCATAGTGAAATGTGTGGGTGAAATCATTTTATCTAACTGCACTAGCCCCAAGCTTTGAATATTTCCCTGTAACCCAGCCACAATTATATAGCTACATGAGATAGTTTGCATCTCAGATTTGATTTGGCAAAATATTTATTAGCTTGCTCATTATTTTTTCTTATTCCTTATATCTCTAATTCCTTGCCATTTTTAATCAGAGTGGTGGCTAATTAACCCAATGATTAGGGCTTATTTTTATAATTTTTTATATTGAGGATTTAAAAAAAAAAACAATCATTGGGAGTTTAACTGATTTTTAACTTAATTCATTATTTGCACTATTAATTGTTATTATCATTTGTAAGCACACCCTGCACAAGCTTCCTGCCCTGGGGAGCATAATAAAGCTCACATTTAATTATTATCTTGAATTTTCATGGTGTTTCAGGTAACAACAAAAGCTACAAGAGCCTAGAAATAATTAAAGTATATAATTAATATTATCAGTTTAATGTTACCATACACAACCTCCAATCAGCCAAATAAATAATTACCAAAATCTCCAACATTATTAAAACTTACTAACATCTGTTGGGACAATTTGGCAATAACCTCAAGTCATGAAGTCTTATCATTCACATGCCATTAATTTTTTTGCTTTAACGCTTCAATGTTCAAATAGAATAAAATGATTAACTCTGGCTAAGGTTTTACATGAGAGTAAGTACACAAATGCCTAGTTTATAAACCAATTTATTCTGTTCTGCATATTTTCCTGAGACATTTACAAAGCAGGTACTTTGCTCTAGTTTATATTTTAGACAAACCCAAGCACATGGACTTAGGTGATGAACTTCTTAAGAAATCAAATGTTTATGTGTACACATGCTGGCTATCACTACTGCTAATTTTAGTAAAATGAGGTATTTGGGTAACTTGGCATGCTTCCGAGCCCTCTTTAATTGCACGATGAGCTTGCACTTTCCCATCAGATAGTAAGTGTCTACAGGATAGAAACATGTTCTTCCTTTTTCATCTGCACCTCCACAAACCAAGCAGGGTTTGCTTTGTTCAGAGAGAATTCTCAGTAAAGTACTATCTGAATAACAGAGCTTCTAGGAAGAGTAGAGGTAAACATTTAATGCCCTTTTAGCTCTGGTTATGAAGAAGCTAGAGCAGAATTCTAATAAGACCCTATTTATTTGGGGGACATTTGCCACATGAAAACTTAAAGACAGAGCAAATGCCACACTGGGCCCAATTGGATCCATCCTTCCCTGATTCTGCCCATGAGCAGGAACTTTGATTTATTATTATACTAGCATAGGTTCTGAAACAGTATAGACTTTCAATAATTACTTGTTAGATTAACAAATAATAGAGACACCAAGAAAGGTTGTTTTAAAATTACAATAACTAAAATGAATAATATGATTGAAACCACCCGCAGTGGTGTATCACCCATTCATAAAGGTATCTGTGTCCTCCCTCTGGTGGTACAGATACTGCTGGGAGGTGCCTTTGATGCTCAAGAGGGAAGCCAGGAACCTATGCATTAACAAAAGCAACGAACTAGAAAAGTAATGTCGTCAAACTTTCATACCATCCTATGATTTCTTCCCACTACATAATTTTGTCTTTTCCAATTTTTAAATTTACAGTCTCATTCCATTTTGGAATTCTCCTTTCGCAACAATACCTGCCTTAGGTGCTTTTTCATCATTGAGTGTGGTCTGCCCTCACTTCCACCTTGCTTTTGAGAATCATCTGACAGTTTAGCTGCATCTCTGGGACTGGCTCCCTCTCTGGTCATGGTGGCCATCAAGAAAGCCAGCCTCACAGTGAGTACTTAAAAAGTTGTGAGTCACGGCCAGTTCAAGGCTGCCTTATTATTCTAGAGTCCTGGAATTTGATTTAGTCATCCTTCTGGTCCAGAATTTTATGTAGAAATAGATTTCTAAACTATTTTGACACCCTATTAATTATCCCACCTCTTCTTTGTCAATTACCTCTGAATCCAGTACACATTTGTAAAGCCCATACACTATTCTATTCCAAGGCACTAAGTCATTTTACAGGAAATGTTCAGTGTTTTCTGATGATACCCAACAGTTGGCTAGTCTTTTTGGCTGTGGCAGCCCAGTGAGCTAATATCTCACGGTCTAGTAGGCCTGAGAGACCTTTTTCCTGACATGTTAGTATTTGGAAGGCAACACTTTCCTTCAGAATTTTTGAGAATATTTCTTGTTTTTGGACTAGCTTTTGTTAACTCATGAGATGTTCAAGCTGTTGCAGTTATTTATAAGAAGGAATTTGATCGTAGATATTAGGTAAGTGCCCCACATGGAATGGCAGGATTTTCCACTTCCAGTCTGCCAGATGTGCCTGTAGACGGATGAAACATGTTCACATGTTCCTACTTCCTGTTTTTCTTAACCTAAACCGGGTCATTTTAGAAATGAGATTGTTATTTGTTGCCTTTCTGTTTATTTTATAGTATTTATATTCTGATTTTGGGTAAATCACTTGACCACCATAGGCTAATTGGGAAATGTACTAGACAGTGAATGGTCTCCTGTCAACTGCCTATCCTACAGCAGTTCTCATCCTTGGTACATAGCCTTGATTTTTCCCCAGGGCCTATGTGCCCAGCTCCCAAGGACAAACCATGATTGCTCCATGCCGCTTGTGGTAATATTATGTCCAAAGAAGGACACGTGACCCAGGTTGAGTCAGTGTGATCTAAGAGCTGAGAGGCTTTTGGGAACTATTTCCTTCCCTGATGAAAAGAGAGGGTGGCATGAGAGGGACTGCCTGTTGCTCCCCCTCCTACTCTGAACATCATCACGTGAGGACATGACACTAGGGCTGCTGGCAGCCCCTTGCTCTACGAGAGGCAGGCCACGGGACTCTAGAATGTTGATCTGAGTGCGTGTGTTGTGGAGCCACTCAACCAGCCACTCGCATCATGCCTCTCTAGACACCTGTGATGATTAAATAGTATTACTGGAGCCACATTGGCAGTAGATTTTGTTTCCTGCAGTCAAAATAATTACATCCAAACCAAAATATTTAAAAAGTCCATAAATATCCATAACCAGATATAATTCAAAATATTCACTGCATTTCCTTTCAAACACCTTCCTATGCATATACAAATATATTTAATTTCTATTTTTGTAAAACTAGGGTCATGCTGATGCGCAATTTTGTATTCTGCTTTTTGCTTACCATTTTATTATGTTTTAGGATGTCATGGGATGACCTCTAAAACCATGATTTATAATATGAACTGCTGTAATTAATTTACATATTCCTGGACAGAATATATCGTTTCTTCCTCTATGTGATATTTGAGGCAGGAATTTTTGTTGCCCAGAAGCCGTTATGTCGCTTTCAGGGTAAAGAATAGATACACAGTAATTGTTAGGGGAAAAAAATTTTAAGGAAAATTAAAAATACCTCTCCTTTAGAAACTAATAATTACATGGGGAAATCAGACGAAACACGTAAAGAGGTGTGACATCTCCAAAATATAGCTGTGAAAGCTTTAAAGATCCAAAAAGAAGAAGGCTTGAGTTAACTTTTGATTGTAGGAATAAGTAACTGTTTAAAAGTTCATTTCCTCCAAGGAATGATCAGTACAGACACTCTGCCATTCCAGCTACAGGGTCTAGAGTTATTTCAGCTGTTTATGAAGCAAAAGGGGCACGTAAAACACTCCTGATAGTACGTGTGGGACATGAAGTTCCTTACGTTTTCTGGAATTGTGACTAAGAGAACACTCAACACTAGTTGAAATTTCTCCAGAAATTTCTGGCCTGCTTCCTCTCATATGAAGCAGGGGGAAAAAGTTATGAGGGAGGAAAGTTCTCTCTCCCTTAGTATCTCAGATTTTCTTTAACGTTGTCCCAAGGCCACAAGAAAAATCTAATGGTTTCATTTATCCAGTAGTTGAATCAAAGCAGCTTAATTTTATGTCCCAACAACCTACTAGCCATTTTTTAAAAGAATGCAAATACAGTGAAAGAAAAGCCATTTTAGTTCGTTCTTACACAGCCGCAATTACTTGTTACTGTGATGTGTGCACCTGTTGGGCACTGCACATCTTAAATCCTGGAATCAGTTTGGACGTCACTTCCCTCATTTCTGATTCACGTTGCTTATGGCACCATATTTCCTTTTTATTATAGCAACTGCCAAAAACTCGGCTTTATGATAATAGCTATTGTTGAAAGAAATGTGGCGTGATCTAATGCTTAAACTGTGAACCACCTCGATCTAGCAGTTCTCATGGTGTCAACAGATGTCAGTTATCACTGTGTTTCCCTCCAGAATTTAAAATACCTCATGTAACTGTGTGACCTGGGGCACCTCAAGGCAGTTTGGGATCTGTGATTTGAGGCAATATTGCCACTTGAGCTTGGGATCCAGTAGAGGAATAAATGTGATTGCTTTTAATTCAAAAAACACTGATTGAAAAGTTATATTCAAAATTGCTAGCTTAATTGTTCAAAGTTTTATATATATTTAATTGAGAGATTCTTTCACTTGACTTAGTACTCTTTTGAAACAAGTGTTACAAATCAGTGGAATGGAACAAAGATGAAGCCATTTTGAGTCTCAACCATTTGGGGTTTGTTCAGTAGAAAAACATGGGGCTAGACTAAATGGTTTCTAAAATTCTTTGTAAATTTTGATCTCTGGAATTTGTACACTCAGAGCTTTTCTTTTAACATGTGAGTGTGGCATTGTTTTTTCACACAGATTTTCCCCCCCTAGTTTCCTTAGGCGTTGAGCCATAGACCATGATAAGGTGAACACTCTAGATCAAAGTTGACAAACCTCCTGGATTCTACTCTGAGCTCCTCTGTATACCATCTCTAATACTTTGGGCAAATCACCTCACCTTTCTGCACCTTATTCTTCTAACGTATAAAATAAGGACAACCATGTCTGTCTTACCAAATTGTGCTAGGATTAAACCAGTTAGTGTGTATTATAATACTCTTAACATTGGGGAGCACCATATGGATCTATTTTGATGATGGTGAGTACAGGTTTATATTCTAGGAATATTAACGTCTGTCTAGATTAGTGCCACTAATGGGCTGTGGTAATAATTTCAAGGTTTTTTTTTAAAGAAAAACTATTTTTAAGATTTCTTAATGTATAATCTATATGCCATTTCCATACCACAATTCTGCCCACCTGTGATCATTTCAGTACTGGTTGATTAAATTTTTTCATGCAATGTATCTTCAACCTAGCCTTGTTCATCTTGGTGCCTGACCATTTGGATGGTGGCCAATGTATTTTTTAATCCTTTCAACAGAAAGTAGGCATATATCACATTACTCCAAACTTACTCATCATTATAGCTCATTAAAAGTTAAATCTCATTAAAAGTTAGCTTCCCTAACCATCTACCCCTGCCCCCTGCCCCACAAAATTGAATACATGACTTTGTTAGTAGACTATATACAGATTCCCCTTAGCAAAAACCATAGAGGTCAGACAGTAATATTTTGATGTTTTGGGGGAATAAAGCATCATAGGAAAATATTTTCATATGATTCAGTGGGTCACTAAGAATGTGGTTTAAGATGTCATTTATTGCATTACAGTTTCCTCTTTATCTTAATGGAAATATCTCTGTTCTGAGTATGAAGAATGTTGTACTTCTGTAAAGTTTTTTAAAAACTTTTCTCTTTTTCTTTGTCTGCTGGTAAGTTCAAAGATGAGTTTAGCAAATGCAGAGGATTTCTTGGGTTTCATTTCATGTGCTAACACAGCTACTGATTTCAGTTCATTCTTTGCTCCTTATTTTCCCTTTGCCTCATCTCTTCTTACCAATACTAATTTCCTTTTACCTTATATATTTGATGCATTATTTTTAAAGTATGCCAAATCCTTCAGAGAACACAGCATAGAATAAACATTATTCATCATGTGTTAAAAAATATTCAAACAAATGAAAATACACTCTGTCTGATTATCAGTCCAGGTCCTGACAAAAATGAATAGAACATCCAAGAGGGAATAAACACCTCAACTTTGCTTTTTTTCTTGCCTTCTGATCTCCTGCCAGCAGTCAAACCTAACAGGAAGACGGAGGGCATGGGAGCCCACTGATGCAGTCCATATGGACCAGCCTCTGTCAGGGGCAGAGAGCAGCAGGGGAAAGGGTGGTGCGTGGCTCTGTAGGTGAAAATGGAAGATCTCCGGCATATGTAGCAATAGTTAGTACTGGAATGAAATGGTACAAAAATAGAACATTCTATACACTTGAGGAAATAATGTGGCCCTCACAGTTCCCATAGGTCAGTATTTCAAAAAGCAATATTCAAAAACTCCATGATCATCTCATAATACAGAATCTAATATGCTACAGAAAACATCAAATACGTATCATTTCACTATACAAAATAAAATTTAAAACTACAGAATATTCTCAAGACCAAAAGTTTTAAAAATAGGAATTGTGTACATGTTTTGCCCACCCCTAACCGCACACAAATTAAATAGAAAATTTGGTGTAGAAATATTCAGAAATTTTATGTATTCTTTGTTGTCCTATCATGGCAAATACTCAGGGCAATAACTGCAGAAATAACAAGGCAAAGATGAACTATATTGGAGTAGTAAAACCCAGCACAGAAAACATTAGACTAATTTCAGAAATTTGGTTGAGGATATTTGGAAAGTCTTGAAGACAAATAGTTTTGTCAGCCAACATGTTAGGTGAAAATAAAAGTCTAATAAGAAGGATGAAAACATACGGAATCATATTTTAAAATGTTTTCTATCCCCTAGTCAACAACACCCCCCACCACCTAGCCTAAATAAGTTGTTTTAATTATTGTTTCTCTCAGTCTGGTTTCTTTGCTTTAGCCTAGAAATGAAACAAATCCTTTTTTTTTTCCCCTTAAGACAAAGAAGAAAGTAAGTAAATAAATGAAAAGAAAAAACAGATGCCAGGTACTTTGAGAAGATGGGATGACTTGAGTGATTGGACAGCTTGAACTGAATGTACTCAGCAAAATAACCCTTTGCAGTTATGTCACTGAAATATTTACCATTGTCACTCGCTTTAATAATTACTGTGTATCTTTGTGGATTTTAAATTGATTTTGCCATTTGTGCCTGTGGTTCATTTAGATCTAAACATTTATCAGTGAATTTAATGATAAATTTCACTTGATTTGAAAAATTAGACTGTTCTTTCTATCAGCCACTTGGTGAATTAAATGAGATTTCAAATGTGACTTAATAACAATTACATCTACTGAGCATTGACTCTAATTCATTTTCTGTCTCTGACTCTGAAAAGCAATCAACAATTAAACCAAATTTAACCTCTTTTGAGGTGTCAGCTGCTTGAAATGCAATCTTCTTCCCAGGTATATCTTCAAATCTCTGTTAATGTAATAGCTTAAACCCATTCCTTGTTCTAACAGAGAAAAAGCTGTGAGGGTAGCATTTTGTTTTGTTTTGCTTTTAATTGGGTTCTCCATCTTGAATGCATCAAGTTGCTGAAATTCTTGATCTAAAACTCAGGCATTTTAGAACCATTAGTTAATTCCTATCTCCTAACTAAACAATACTCGTAATTTTCTGATAGGCTTCCGGGCATGTCTACCAAACCATTTACTTCATTCCTGAGAAGCTTCAGTTTCTGAAATAAGATTTCACTTCTTCCTGATAAAATAACAGCTTTGTTGGACATGCCATCGGATACTTACACGTTAGCCTTCAACTGGATTGTCTTACGTCCCAGAAGAAGTGTGTATGGGAACAAAAAAATGGAGGTGACTCCAAGGGTCATGGGAAATTTCCCTAGCATACAGAGAAATGTGAGATATGTCTAAGGAAAATATTTAGTTTCATAATTTGGGAATAGGATTTCATTTAGCACTTTGGGAACATGTGTTTAAATCAGTAGGCAGTAAGCTCAGGAAAACAGTACCGAAGGGCTTTAGCTTTCCATCATTTCATTGTTAGCTCAGATGGCCACTAGGCTCACAGAAGCATACCCTCTACATTTCCAAGGTGTTGCATATAAAAGTGTCTTGTTTCCTTAAAAAACTGAAAATAGAGTTACCATATGATCCAGCAACCCCACTCCTGGGCACATATCTGGAAAAGATGAAAACTCTAATTCAAAAAAATATATGCACCCCAGTGTTCATTTACAGCACTATTTACAACAGCCAAGACATGGAAGCAACCTAAGTGTCCATTGACAGATGAATGGATAAAGAAGATGTGGTATACATATACATTGGAATACTACTCAGCCAATAAAAAGAATGAAATAATGCTATTTGCATTAATATGGTTTTCTATGCACAGACATAGAAAACAAACTATGGTTACTGAAGGGGAAAGTTGGGGGAAGGGAAGAATTTGTAATTTGGGATTAACAGATAAATACTAACTACTATATATAAAATAAATAAATATCAAGTATCTACTGTATAGCACAGGGAACTATATTCAATATCTTATAATAACCTATAATGGAAATGAACCTGAGAAAGAAAAAAAATACATACACACACATATATACACACATATACACACACATATATGTACAACTGAATCACTTTGCTGTACACCTGAAACTAACACAATATTGTAAATCAACTATACTTCAATTTTTTAAAAATATCTTGGTGTTGTTTTGGGGTTTTTTTGTTTATTTGTTTTTTGCTGTGTTATGCCCAGAATTGCTAGCAATATTACCTTAAGTCTCCATTAACTTTAGGCTTATAGGACTCTGGGCTGAAAGGGAGCTTTGAGGCTGTGTTGTCCAACCCACCATCTGGTGCTAAGTCTGTGCACCTCCGCTCCTTGCATTTCCCAATCCTCCCAACAAGTAGCAGGTGTTGAGGGAAACGCTTTATATTAGCTATAAATTTCTGTCATTTGCTTACTTTGGACTTGTCAGTTACCAATAGGTCCCAGTTCTCTATGAGCTGGGAAAATGGGGACCTAGACTGAGACTACCTAGAAATGTATGGATATGATATTCAAGAAACCTTTTTCCAATCTCTGTAAGTTTTGTTCCCCTCTAGTTTTTGCCCCTCCTAAAGGCTAACTTCTGATATTCCCACCAAGCCAACTGCCAAAACAAAACATGCTTTGAACCCTGTATGATTGTCCTGCCCCTGGTGCTGACCACCTGATGGGCAAAGGCAGCCTCCACTCCCCACACCCTTGCATGGGAGTGCAAACCTCGGCCACCTCTATCTATTTCATTTTTGATAGGATATTTCTAAAAAGTGCTTACTGTGATTTTGGAACTGATCTGATGCTTTGATTACCTCAGTAGAACTTAAAATATAAACTTTGGGGCACATTGTCTTTTTTAGAACCACATTAATGCTGGTAAATACTATCATGGTATTTATGACCCAGAGTTCACAATAGGAGACAGAATTGCAGAACAGTTTCAAGTCAGAACTGTAGAAACTGATACAAGAGTTTAAAGTTTGAATCCTGCTTCCACTACTTGCTGGCCGCATTGCATAACCTTAAGCATGTAACTTAAACCTCTTCCTTTATAAAATGGGAATAATAAAAAGAACATGCAAAGTGCCATGGACAGTGCTAGCCCATAGTAAGTGTGACATGAATATTAGCTATTATTGTTATTGGTTTTTGATAAACTATGATGAGGAGGCCATCCTTGACCAGTGCCAGGCAGGTGGTGAAAAGTAGAGCTCAGGCAGAACTCTTGGCATTTTCCATATGCGTTATAGATGCTGCAGACAGACATTTAATGGAATTGTCCCACTAGAATATCCACTCCACCTTTAGGCAGGTCGGCTGTGCTTCACTCTCACGAGTGGATGACAATTAATTCTATCTTAAAAGAGATCTAGGAAAGGATATTCCACTACGTCCTCTTACGACAAGCAGATTCTGGCACCAGGAAATTATCTTGTGACTTACCTAAATCCTTTATTCTGTTCTCGGTGAAGAGGAAAAGCCCCTGCACACTAGATTCTGTGAATGGTGAGTGAGTGGGGATGGGTGGGTCTGGGTGGCAGAGAGAGGCAGGAAATGAGAACTCCCAACTTGGACTAGAAAATCATCATTCTGGACCCAGTTTTGTCTCAGTCAGAATGAGCCTGGGCAAATCATCAGTTTTCTCACCTGTAGATAGTCTTTCAGGTTTATTTCATCTCCAACTTGCTGTGACTCTTATAATCATCTTGATTTGTGAATACTGCTTTGAAATTGGTTTTTAAAGATAACACAAGTAAATCGCTTACGACAATGCCTGGCTTATAGTAGGAATGCAGTGTATTTTTGTTCCCTTTTCTTCCTTCTTCCCCCTTTTCACCTCCCTTAGCATTAAGAGAAATCCTATTACTGGAGAATGGTTTCCGTGATGAGAGTCTACTGTGATTCTTCCCAGATCACTCACATATTGTGACTTAATTAAGAATGCTTTAACTATAAACACTGAAAAGAAATAAAGCTAATTCATTTAAGATAGTGGACAAACGGGAAGTAATGGTGCCATTTTCCTTTGCCCACCTGATTGGGGTGGTCTTCGTTGGGATACACAGGTGGTTGATGGTATTAAAGATTCTTCTTATTCCAAGACTGCACCATGGCTGATCCTGGACCCCCATTTTGAGTTGTTTTGCTTATTCCTCTGGGATAAATTTAAAAGAATGTAGTTTGGTTTCAAGATACATCTAAACCCAATAGCAGCCCCACACCCACCTATAGAGGACTTCACTTTATTTTCATACTGTCTGCATTCAGATGTTTTATTATTATTATTATTTTATTATTATTATTATTATTATTATTATTATTATTGAAGTGTAGTCAGTTTACAGTGTTGTGTCACTCTCAGGTGTTCAGCATAATGTTTCAGTCATACATGTACATACATATATCTGTGCATTTAGTTTTTAATTGTCAGAGCAAAACTAGCTTCTCCCAACTCATCTGGCTTTACTGATTACATTAAAGGGGTGTGTGTGTGTGTGTGTGTGTGTGTGTGTGTGTGTGTGTTGAGAGAATAATGAAAGCATGAGCCTACCTTGAATGAGCTCAGTTATCTTCAACAATATAAAATATCAAAATATTTCTCCAGGCAGATTTTGCTGACTGGTACAAAATGGTATGTGACTCACTCTCACCATGTGCACCTCAAATGTGAGACAATCCAGAAGTGGAAACAATACTTTGCAAAAGAATGTCTCTGGTGCAAAGCATAACACATGCCTTATCTTTCCAAAGCAAATAAGAGCAACCAAGATTAATTAATTACAATCAAAACATGAAGAAAAATGCTCAATATGAGTGGTTCTTAAACTTGGCTGCACGTTGGAATTACCTGTGGAGTTTTACAAAATACTGATACCTGGGTGCTGCTCTGTAAAGTTCTGATGGAAGTTTTCTGGGGTGCAGTCTGAGCTTTAGGATTTTTTTAAGTTCTCCAGATGACTCTAATGTGTAGCCAAATTTGAGAACCACTGATTGACATCTGTGTGCCTCAAAGTTAGCTCATCAAGAAACTTTTGTGAGAGAGGTGGCAGCTTTAAGTGTGGATTCCTTGGTGACAAGTCAATTGCTTCTGAATTGTGAACATAAATATTTCCCTCTTTAAGTTACTGTGTTACAGAAAGTGATTGAAGATGTAGTGGGGAAATTGTATCTCCATTAAAGAACCCAAAGTAGCAGTGACATAAAGGAGATAGAAGTTTATGTTGTGCTTATGCAAAATGCCAAGAGATGGGCAGACACATGGCTGTAGGATGGCTCCACAGATCATAAGGAAGGAACCTCTCCCCTCCCATCTTATTGCCCTCTGTCTTTTAACAGTGCCATTCCTCATCTTTGTCCAAAATAGTGGGTTGAGCTCCAGCCATCCCAGCAGGAAAGAGGAAGGAGCAAAGAATGAACCATTTAATGACTCTACCTAGAAGCAGAACAGATGCTTCCACTTACAATCCTTTAGTTCAGTAATTCTCAACTGGGGGCAGTTTTGCCCTTCACAGATTATTTGACAAAGTCGCAAGACATTTTTGGTTGTCACAACTGGGGGTAGGGGACTACTTGTATCTAGTGGGTAGAGGTCAGGATGCTGCTAAACACTGCACAACACCCAAGACAGCCCCCTCAACAAAGAATTATCTGGCCCAAATTGTCAATAGAGGGGATGTTGAGAAACCCTACAAAGTTTAGCTAGAAGTCGATCATATGGCTATACCTAGCTGCAAGGAATATAGGAAATTATAACCTATATTCTGAGAGGCTATATGCCATTTACAAATTAGGGATTTGAGTAATAGGAAAGGGTAGAATGGACATGATGGGGGCAATTATTTCTCTGCATTGTATTGTCCTATAACTTTCAACTCTGGCCAAAGAGGTTTGAGAGCCGAAGTCTGCTCCCTCATCCCTGATCCATCTTGCAGCCATGATGCAAACTCATACCCAGCATCAACTGGCCAATTTTTGCAGCAAAACCAGTTATTTGCATAAACAGAAATGCAATTTTAATGAGAGCTTTTCTGGCAACTGTCCCTGGGAAGCGGGGGTTATATTTTAATGACTTAATCTCTCATGAATATGCAAGAAAAGCATGCTGGGCATCGACTGCATCAGTGGTGGGTTACAAAGGAGTTTCCAGTGCATGATGTGCACTTTTCATTTTGTCTTTCCTTCCCCTCCCATGGACAGAAATATCCCTTGAGGTAGGGCAGGGTAGATACCATAGATATCTACCTCTTGTGGTCTCTTCCAGTGCTTACTATGTATAGAGATAATATAATCAAATATAGCTAGACCTTCAAGTACATTAAATCCACCCCTTGTATGGATGAGAAAAGCAGGTCCTTGACCCAGAGCTTCTGGTCCTATCACTTCTCCAAGTAAATGTGTGCTCTTAGGCAAGTTCCGTATGTCTCTCAGCCTCAATTTGTCCATCTCTAAAGTGAAAGAATTGGAGTAGATGATGTCTTAGGTTCCTCCTAACATTTAAATTATTTGGTACCATGAAGCTCTGATCTATGAGTTTCATCTTGACATAGAGAATGAGGAGTGAAGAAGCTGAGGCTGGAACCTGCTTCCTGAAGTTGAGCTCCCCTACAGATTTTGTACTTTTGCTCTCATTCTTCGGTTTATACTGGCTGTCAATTAGCATGATGGAAATATAAACGTGCTGAGAGGCCAGGCTTTCCATGGAGACAGAGTTTTGTTAAACAGTGTTGAAACTGGAACTTTCCAAAGACTTTTTCAGTTCTATTTCAACTCAATTCAAATTTAATTCTAGGACAGTAACAATTCACAGATAATGAATGAAATCTGAACTATGGAAGAAAAATCAATAAAAATCTGTCTACGAAGCAATTCTTCCTAAAGTCCATGTCTTTTTATAATGACTTTATACATAATTCAAGTAAACTCTTTCTCCTTTTTTAATATCAAGGCAAAGTATAATATCTGATCAAGGTTTATTAAAAAATTAAAAGAAAGAACATCAAGATAGCTTTCAGAAGATTACCATTAAGTTTTCCTCAGGTGGGGAAGGTTTCTGCATGGTTAACTTCCGTCATCTGATGAACACCCTTATGTACAGCAAGCTTCATCTGTCCTGCAGAATGGCCTCACAGAAATGCTTTTCTTTAGAAAGTCATGGAGAAGCTTAGTTTCCTGGAATGCTTTCTCCTGGGCTTGAAACCATGTGAACGTTGGCTGCAAACACAGCTGTTTTGGGGCAGTGACAACATTGTACCTACTTCTTTCTCTCCTCAACTACACCGTTTCCTTCAAAGAATTGAAGAAAAAAGATTCCCAGGGCAGAGAAAGTGGACTTTTCCTACACTGTATGTTGCCGTTCAAACGTGACAGTGCGGCAGACGTGCAGAAAGTTTCCTCGCAATTTCTATTAACCTATTGTTACTTCCCAAAGTTGCTGTGTATTTTTTGAGTACAAGCCATGTGTCAGGGCTTAATCTCCTTTGTAGATAACACTGCCTTAAAAACTTCATATGAATCCTACTAGTTCACACGTACTGAGCATATGAATTCTACTAGTTTACATGTTTTACAATATAGAATCCAGAATAATTCTGGCCTTAATTACATCACAATCTCAACATTCATGGAATATTTTCAAACATTTCATGTTTTACTTCTCAAAATACTGCCGTATATATATATATTTACCCTCTAGAGTTTAACCTCTAAAACAGGTTGTCAAAAATGATCATGAATAGGAATATTTTTAACAGGTAGATTAAAATAGGCACTAGTTGATATCAGAGACTTTTGGTAAAGTTAGTAAATTTTTAAAGAGCTCTCAGTATATCCAAATATTTTGAAAAGTGAGTTCTTTGAAAGTTGCCATAGCAGCAGGTATTTGAGGCTAGAAATATCTTTGAGATTATATGTTATGTCGGTGTTGAAATTGTCTTATTATAGAAAATGTCACAGACTTTTCAGTTCAACATTACTTGGTAACAGTCACAGCAGGTAAGAAAAATCTAAGGAAAGTAGTAGGGAACGGAGCTATTCTCACTACTTCCCTTATTTAACTTAGCCTTCCTAGGAATTTTAAAAGAATGAAATATGTTACCTCGTGCACATTTCTTTCACTCAGAGTAACTTCATTTCTTTGATAATGATATTCAACACATATCAATAACCAGGTGTAGATATCTGCCAAAGATGCAGGTTGTGTTTTACATAATCTGTCTAATTTTGCTAGGCTAGTTTTGTAAACAGAAGATGATTACTTATTTGACAGAGATCAAAGTAAAATAGCCAAAATGTTACATGTTACCTCTATGGTCATATCCAAGGAGGCTCCTTCAAGGTTGATTAACTTTACATAGGAATCTAAAGTAATTATGACTACACATGCTGAACTATGAAATGTTCCCATCAGGCAATGATTATAACCAGCATCGAGAAAAATTTCAGCCAGGCAATCAGAAATCACCAATTACGCAGAGTATCTAGCTGCAAGAGATGATGTTAGCTCATAAAAGTGCTGAAATGAGTAACTGGGTAAGATTTCTAAAGGAAGCAGATGGGCCTGTTTTGGTTCCTGACAGTTGACTTATGCGAACTGTATGCACAGGTTTAAACAGATTATGACCCCTGGTAACAGCCAACTTGTAATATCACATTCATTGTCACCTACACTCATTTGCAAAATGCTCTTCAACACGATGGAAAACAAAGCAGAGCAATGATCAGAACAAACTGATTCTGTTTCTCTTATACTTTGGCTGCCTGAACCCCTTATTTTGTCCCAAAGCATGAGTTTCTGTTTTACCTATTAATGAGCCATGCAATGACTGTTTGACTGTGTGCTTTAGAGATGCATGTTGTTCTGCCACAAGGTGGCCACTTTGTCTGTCCATCTTTAAGATTTATCCTGTGGTCATTCTTACTGAAACATCTCTTTCTGCGAGAGTTAACAAATTTGGGGGAAATCCCCTAATACTGGAGCAAGGAGGGACTTTAGCTAAATACATAGAATGAAATACCTTGTCCATGTAACACAACTAATTGGTGGCAAGGCCAAAACCAGACCACAGATGTTTCTGTTACCTATCTGCTGATTAACAAAGCATTAAAAGTTAGGGGCATAAAATCACACTTACATATTTTTCATGATTTTGTGAGTTGCCTGGGAGGGTTTCTGCTGGTTTCATCTGGGCTTATGTGCGTGGCTGCACTTAGCTGGCAGGTCGTATGGGGGAAAGGAACAATGTGCCTTTCCTCACTTGTCTTGCAGTTGATGTTTCTGTGTCAGAGGGGCACCTGGGCTCTCGTCTGTGCGGCCACATCCTCAAGGGCTCCAGACCAGTTTCCTTACGTGGCATTCTCCATGTTCCAAGAAAGTGGAAGCAAAACCTGCAGGCCCTCTTCAGATCTAGACCCAGAAAAGGGGATGTCACTCTGTCCTATTCTGTTGGTCAACACCAGTTACACAGTGAGACCAGGTAAGAGTAATGTATTTAGTTCTTAATGGGCAGAGTGGCCAAGTCACATTAGAGGAGCTCAGAGGGAGTCTCCAAAGCCTTAAAAATTCTCTTCCACTTCAGGTGATCCATTCTGATAGGTAAGGACAGCATTTCTGTGTAAGCTCAGTCCCTTTCCTGTTTACATCACTGCTGCTTCCTCAGTGAGAGGGTGCATTCTCATCTGTCTCTAAACGGTTGGCCAACGTTCAGTCTGAAGGGAAAACTTCCTCATCATGATCGTTTGGCTTTAAAGTGAAAACTTTAAAAACATCAAGTAAAAGCAACTAGCTTCTTTTTTTAAATTAACCTGATTTGAAACCTAATACGTTTTACAAAGTAATAAAACCTTGAGAAAGCCTTTTTTTTCTGCTAAGTAGAATCCTTAAAGTTTGATGAGTTTCCAACTGAAAGCCGTCGAGTTGAGCAGAAAGCCTGTGTTCACAGTTTATGAGGGGTGCCATTTGGTAACCTGAAGGTGGCGGATGTGAAGCGGACAGCGGAGGATGCAGTGGGGCCAGGGGCTGGGGCTCACCAGCTGCTTTCTTGATGGGCTCTTTGTCAAAGACTCTCTTCTAAGGAACGTGACTCCATGCGACTGGCTGTAGGTCTTAGAGTAAATATTTCATTAGTCATGATGGTTTTGAAAACTTAAAGCTGTGAAGGACACATTGGAATCTCTGTGATTTATGATAAAGCTGAAGGAAACTTGATCCTTCCAGTGCCGCCATATGTAGCTGTGTGGAATGTGCAAATGAATTGAACTAGCAAACCCCACAGATTTTGTTTCTTGATTAAAAAAAGTCTTAAGTCAGATCAGCTAACAGGCAATGTGAAACAGGGACTTAGCAGTGCAGCTGTTTTAGATGAAATTCCTTCCAAATGCTTCTTTCTCCCTTCCCCCTTCTGTAAATATTTTTTGGCAAGGACTCAGAAAAGAGAAGTCTTCCAAATTTTCTTGGTTCTGCACATCAATGATTAAAAAAATAAAAACCTAGAGTAGCCTTGTAATTCCATATGTTACTCCTCTATCAGTTTGCTCTTGGAGGATAGATAATGTGTCTTGGCCATTCTAGCACACCCACCTAATCTTATGCCCTGTGCATATTAATTCTGTCTGACACATATAAAGCATTTAGCACAAAATCTCAATAAAATGAATAAATGCACTTTTTAGTATATTATTAAACATAATTATTACACTTATCTAGGAAGTCAGAGGAAGTATTAGATTTTTTCTTCTGTAAAATGGACATTAAATGACTCAAAGAAATTGACTTGTCAAACTTTATATAGCAGTTAGATGACTAAGCCAGTTAGAACCCAAGCCTCTTGATTTTTTTCTCCATTCTTTTTTCAACTACACCATGTTGATATTGCATAGTAAGTGTTTCATATTCAATGAATGAATGTATGAATGAAACTTCTTGTTAGTTGTCTTTGTTATTGGATATTGCAGTTTAGTGAACAGAACATATTTTAAACTCTAAATTTTAGATTGGCATTCTTGTTCTAAAGCAATAGTGGTTCTTTGATTCTGGTCTTTAGTGACCCTTGAGCAGATCGAACTGGCCAAAGAGGAAGAAAGTGACTTACAGGTAATGATTAGGTCATTTGAACAAGGACTAGCCCACAATGATGGGTGCTGGGAGGTGGTCAGACTCAGGGTGCTAAATTTTCTGCTGTGTGTGGCATAGATCCACATTCCTTTATCCAAAATTCTTGGGCAAAAATTTAGAATATTTTATATTTTGGAAAGAAAATGCAATGCATATTTTGTATTTTATATATATATGCAAACATTTAGTAGCACCACATAATAAATGTTAAAATTTCTGCAGTGAAATGAATATTCTTTCTTAGTAGAAAAAAGTCTATTAATAGCCTCACATCCAATTTTGTCACCCAATGAGCTTTGGAGCCAAATGTACCAAAGTATATACACTTTCTGAGTTTTTAGTTTTGGAATCTGGAGAAGAGATTGTGGACTTAAATTTCAGCGGTAAGGCTGGTCATATAAAGACTTCTTTTTTTTTTTTTTTTTTTTTTTTTTTTTTGAGAAAGGGAAGACTTTCTTTGAGTGACAACCATTTGTAAAGCAAGCAAATAAGTACTCATGACTTTTCTCTGCCTTGTGTCAATAGGAAAAGAAAAGATTTCTTTGCTAGATGGAAGTGGCACCTGTATGATACTCATTTCTCCACTAAATCTCTACCAGAATATCCTATCTTTTGGGAAGGCGCACATCCATGTTAAAGCTTTTTAATGCCCATTTGAGTCAGCTCTGTAAGTAAGAGGTATTTCTAGAGAAATCTACATTTCATTTTTATTGCATGCCAATCAGATATCTTCCTTGACATATCTCAGTTGAATAAACACACTCTTCAGTTAAGTTTTTCTCCATCTCTGAGCTCAGGAACCAAAGGCCCAATTAATAGCTACTGCTTTTTTGACCCCGAACTGTCATATTCCCTTAAGAGTGACCCAGTAGAAAAGGACCAATACAGAAGCAGTGCAAATGCTGTAGGTCCCGCAACAGCCATCAATTCAACTCTGAAGATGGGAATGGGGATGAGATGCTTTAAAATAAGTACTCTTCACAGATCCTACCTCTTAAAATCTGAACCCAAATTTCCTCCATGTCATTTTCAAAGTTGAAAGAGTTATTTTCTTAAATTGCATTTTATTTTTCTGGGAACATGTGCCCTGCTGGTTTCATCTTGTGTGTAAATGAGCTCCAATAGCAACAATTTCTGTCATCCTTTTCACTGATCTGGAATCCAAGTTACCACAGAGCCTCTTGAGAAAATGTGTGGTAGAAAGAACTGTGAATCCTGCGAATTGTGAGTCCTGCATTGCTTTAGGTCAACCCAAGATCCCAGCCAATGATACTATTTGCAACAACCAAAATGTCTCTGTGTAAATCACATATATAAGGCTGTCCCCATGAATGTGCAGCTTCAGATAAAAGTGGGCAAAAAAAAAGAAAAAAATCAGTTTTTTCTATAGAACTGAGCCTGGAATGGCTATGAAAGCAAATGACATTAATAAGAAATTAGCTGCAGATAAAGAACAAAATGGCTGTTTATGTTTCATGTTATCTGAGATCTCCAATTACGAGAGTTAGCAAAATGAGATTAAGTCACTCAGGAAGGGAAGAAAAACCTATCAGCTATCTATCGCATCCCTAGCCTAAGCCTGGTACTAAAGTCATGTTGGCGGGTGCACACAAATGTGTTCTCATTTTATCATTACAATAATTCTATTGCAATAGCCTCCTAACTCATCTTCCTCTCTTCCATCCTTCCGTATACCTAGCAGCTACAGTGATTGGTTTACAAACAGAAATCAAATCATATTGCTCACCTATTTGAAATTCTTAGGTGGCTTCCCATCTCACTTTGGAAATACACAGAGTCCTTAACTTGCACACAAGGCTCCATATGAGCTGGCCGGGGTCTGTCTCTGAAGCATCATCAGGTGCCACTTACTCCTGTTCACAATGCACTCAACATACCAGCTTTCTTCCAGTTCTTTGCACATTGACTTTCTTTCTTGCCTCCAGGCCTTTGCATATCCCATCTAAAATGCCCTTATTCCAACTTGCTGGCCTTCAGGTTTCAACTTAAATGTCAGACCTTCAAGGAAATTTCACCTGGTTTCACAGACTTGATTTCTCATATTTTTTCATGACATGTATTTTCCTTTGACATAATTTTCTTCTAGTTTTAGTTGTATGATCATTGGTGTGATTGTGAATTGTTTCCTCCATAAATGTCTAAGCTTGTTAAGACCTGGAATTGTGTCTGCTTATTTCTTACTCTATTTCTAATGCCTAGAAAATCTCCTGGAACATATAAACCACTCAATAAATAGTTAAATAAGAGACATATGTCATTTTTATCATACGTATCTTCTCTTATTGAAGATTTGCTCACTTGTTAAGTGAGTCATTCACCCTGTACTACCTGATCAGTTCTCTGAGAGGTAAATTGGGAACAATCACAGATCTTTAATCAGTGACAGCTACAGGAAGAGGAGTATCACCAAGAAGCGGGAAAAGGCCTAGGGGAGGGGTGAGAGCATCCAGTTTTCCTCCAGGCTTTTTCCTTAATCGGTGGCTTTTCACAAGTTAACTTATTTTGATGTTTATCACACTTCTCATTTGTAAAATGTGATAATAATATCTCCTCCACCTCTTTATAAAATTTTATAAAAATCAGAAGTAAGGTGATGAAAATGAGAGTTGCCTGAAACATGCTATATAATTTAATCATGCAGTAAATTTCTCTTTTTTTATTCAAGTATAGTCAATTTACATTGTTGTGTTAATTTATGGTGTACAGCATAGCAGTTCATATATATATATAAATTCCTTTTCATATTCTTTTTCATTATAGGCCCTTACAAGGTATTAAATCTAGTTCGCTGTCTTTATACAGTAGGACCATGTTGTTTATTTTATATATAGTAATTAATATCTGCAAATTTCAAACTCCCAACTGATCTCTCCCCACCCCCTTTTCCCTCCTGGTAACCATAAGTTTGTTTTCTATGTCTGTGAGTCTGTCTCTGTTTTGTAAGTAAGTACATTTGTGTCCCTTTTTTTAAGATTCCACATATAAGTGATAGTAAATTTCTTAATTAATGTCATGTTTCCATATATGCTTCTAATCTAAATCAAGCTGTACTGAAGGGAAAGGGATGTAGTTTTCCAAATATACCTCCAAAATAATAAGAGAATTATAATAAATAATAACAGAAATTCCTTGAATTATATCTAGCTTTCTAAAACACAAAGACAACATTAATCTGAAATTCCTGGATCTGAAGAAGTCGCCGTACCTGAGTGGTTATGTAGAAGAAGTAGGCTGTACCAGATAAATTGCCATATGCCTCATTGAACAACTGCTTAAAACAAGACAGTTCTAACTGACAAAAGCAGATGTAGACGATAAAAATGATCCTGGGTAGTTAATTTAGAAGCAGGCTTGATGCCCTTCTAGATTCAACAAAAATCTTAGACCAAAATAGGGGTTTCCATTATTTAAAGGGGATAGGAAGGAAGGAAGAAGACTGAAACAATGATTAATTCTTAGCCCTTTGAGGACTTGATGTATTTATCTTGGAATTATAGGGAAACTGGTCTGCTGATCATTTCTGACTGGACATTTTTCTTCACTGTCTACTCAACCATGGTTCAGTGCTTAAATTCATGAGCGCGTGCGTGTGTGTGTGTGTGTGTGTGCGTGTGCTTGTATGTTTTAAGAGGAGTGGTATGGTACTTCAAACAAATAAGCCTGCAGCCGCCAGCAGCTGTTCCTGATTTCTTTTAATAATCCATGACAAAAATATTGAGTGTATAGTAATGCAAACAGCCAAACAATGAAATGAAAACAAGCAGAAGAAATCATTTGCTCTAACTCCTTCCATTTTATTTGAATACACTGAGTGGGTTGAGATGTTGAAATAACTGTTACTGTTTATGAGATTGTTGACACAGTGGTGGCACCAGTCTTGCGTGTGTGTGTCTGTGTGTGTGAGTGAGTGAGAGAGAGAGAGAGAGAGAGAGAGAGAGAGAGAGGGAGGTCCATTTTGTGGCTGAAGAATGAGAAGTCAGTGCAGCCACTTTTGTTCTATACCTCGCAGATCTTTCTGCCTTACTAATTTGTCCTTATTTCTTTCTCCTTTGTGTAATCCTCTGATTCTTTGATTATCTAACTCAGCCAGACTTTGGGGAACCACTTCAGATGAAAAGTGTGTAGATGAGTTTAAATATATATATTATCTTAACGGCTGGTACCAGAATTCCTCGTAAATTAGGAACTCTTGTCAGGAAAGTCTTGCCAGTGCCACACGCTCTGGACAGACCGGTCTTTCTCTGGTTCCTTGAACAGACTACTTTCTTTCTTGCCTGAGGACTTTTGCATGTGCTGTTTGTTGGGGCTAGAAGGTGACGCTATGAGGGCAAGAAATAGCATTGGAAAAGGAAATGGAAGAAATAGATACAACATTTTACACTCACAACGTGTAGAGAATCGTGCACTTAAGATTCATATATTTCATTTTCTGTGCATTAATTTCCAGGGGCTATTGTAACAAATGATCACAAACTGGGAAGTTTAAAACAACATAAATTACTCTTTCACAGTTCTGGAGGCCTGAGGTCTGAAAGCATAGTGTGAGCAGGGCCATGCTCCTCCGAAGACTCTGGGGGTGGATCCTTACTTCGCCTCCTCCAGCTCCTGTGGACTCTAGATGTTCTTTGGCTTGTGGACACATCACTCCAACCTCTGCCTCTGTGGTCACATTACCTCCTTCTCCTCTTTGAGTTTCCTTCTCTAAGCTGTCTTTTGTAAGGACTCTTGTCATTGGATTTAGAGCCTCTCTGAATAATTCAGGGTAATTTCCTTATCTCAGAATCTTTAATTAAATCACATCTGCAAAGACCTTTGTTCCAAATAAGGTAACATTTACAAATTCCAGGGATTAGGATTTCAGAATTTTAGATGGTCATTATTCCACTAACTTCTTCAAACTTGCTTGCAGAATGTTGAACTAAGTCGTGTCAACAGTTTCTTTTTATAAATTCTTTGGGTTACTCCCACATTGTAATTTTTTGTTTCTGTAGTTTTACATTCTTCATTTTTTCATGACTAGGTTAACTAATATCTTGAAACTTTACAGACTTTTCAAAGAAATAACTTATCAATTTGGTTATTAATTTTATAACTGTTACCTAATTATTTTTAATACACTTTTTTGCATTTATCTTATTAATTAATTATTTCTGCTTTCATTTGGTTTGTTTTGGGTTTTTCCTAGCTTTTTTATTTGTGTGTTTGATTCATCTATTTATATTCTTTCTTGTTGATTGGCCTAAGGTTTTAGTGCTAGGTATTTTCTTGCAAGAACCACTTTACCTAAATCCAAAATTCTAATACATACTTGAATCTTTGACCTGAGAATTTTTTAAGAGGAGATCTTCTGATTTAGAGGTGGCATGGTATTTTTGTTTGTTTCTGATTTCTGCATTAATTTTAGTACTATTACATAGCTGTCAGAGAATATTGTCTCTGTTACTATTTTATGAATTTATCAGATTTTCTTTGTGGCCAAATTTTTTTATTGTTCTAAGGGTACCCCCAAATATGTTCTGTGTTCAGGATTGAAAATCAAGTAGAGTTATCTTATTAATTCTGTTATTTATGTCTCCTATATCCTTAATTGTTTTCTAAACTTGCTCAAGCACAGAATGATAGTAAATAAGAGTCTGTTTCTCCTACTGTGATTCTTCTTATTTTTCTTTGGAGTTCCTGTACTATTTGCTTTATGATTATTAATGCTAGATTACTTAGTATATGAATACCCATAACTGCTAAATACAATAAATTTTATCCTTTACCCAAGTTGCCCATAATTCTATTACTAGTATATTTTCCTCTAAATTCATTCTTTCTAGGACTATGACCCCTACTTTTCTACCTGTTTGTATTTTCCTCATGTGCATTTCCCCCTATTTTAATTTTCAACCTTTCTGAATCATTTGACGCATCTATTGTATAAACATGCAATTGAGTTTACCTTTGTAGCTCTAATAAAACATATTTTCTTTTTAGTAGGCAAATCTATCCATTAATATGTTTATTAATATGAAAATAATATTTGATCTTAGGTGTGTGTAATATTCAACATCATCATTTCTGGTTTTATTCTTACTTTGTATGGTTTTCTATAAGATCTCTATTTCCATTGCTGTGTGTATATCTGTATTCTTGAAATGTGAAAGTTTTCATGTTTATTCTGTATGACTGCCATATATAGCTTTGTACAATGTCCTTAATCCTCTATTCCTTTTGAGTCTCTATTAATTCCCTCCTGCAAACAATGACAGAATAGGTGTTGCTCTGTTTCCTAGGCCCTTCTCCTAGCACCATCCAATTTCTGGATGACTATTTGTCTTTAAATATTCTTCATCCCTTGTAACTCAACTGTGCAGACTTAAATAACTTTGCTCACCCATACTTCACATGCTGAAGTTTGTCCTGGGAGCTTTTCCAGCCTTTTTAGGCTCAGTAGGCCTCCTTGAGTTTGAGGGAGGCCCTGAAGCAGAAGAGCAAAGAGCCTGCACCAAGCTGTCCACGCAGCTGCGCTGGAGTCTGAGGTGGATCCAGGGATGGGACTTGAGCACCAAAAGCACCTGTTCCAGTATCTCGGGAAGGGTGGGTATTAATTCACGCAGCGTCGGTTGAGCATTGATATCATGCTTGAGCCTCAGGTTGCATCACCTTGTGACACCAGCAAGTGTGGGAAAGGCTGTGAAAAAGGCTGATAGGTTCACACAGTCTAGCTTTTAGGCTTATCTTCTCTTTTGTGTTCTGAGCAACAGCTACTGTTGTCGCTATTCTTGTTCCCATGAGAACAAACATAGGCCATGTGACTTGGAAAGGGAGCACCCTAGTGCCTGATGAGCAGGCTGCCTTTGCAGACAGACTAGATCCAGTCCAAGAAACACAAGTCACAAAATATTGTATTTGTGGTTATCAAAGTAGTAGGTCAATTATGGCCACAAATCAGGCTTTAAAAAAAGTCATTACAAAGTGGATTTCTCCATGCTTTTTCCTGGGCTGAAATATGTGAGATGAAACACATCAATTTCTTGGCTTGCTTAGATTTATATGTTTTTCTAGTTTGCAGTTATTAAGCTCACAGGCTCTTGGGCATCACATCCCGGATTAAAATTCTGCCTTCATCACATACTGATCATGTGACCTTGGGCAAATTACTGAACGTTTCTGTGACTCAATTTTCTTCCTCTGTTAAATAGGAGCAATAATAGTACCTATTTCTTAGGGTTGACAAATAAATTAAATAAAATGATACATATAAAGTGTTTTAGAACAAAGTCTGCTTCATAGTAAACACTGTAGAAGTATTGCTACTTATCATTATTATTGCTGGTACATTCCCCAGATTGAGAGCTCCTTTGTGTGGGTGTCTGTAACGCCTTTCTAAAACTTCTCTTACTTACAGCTTCTTGCGCAATGCCTGCCTTATCTGCTAGACTGTATACTCCATGGAAACAGGGACCTTACCCCAGCTCCTGGTAAACGGAGTGGAACACAGTATAGACTTTGTTGCATAAATGGATGCATGAACCAGTGAATCATCCAATCAGTACTGCCCATTTAGGTCCCTTTATGTGCCAGTTTTCTAAAGTAAAGCATATATTTTGAACTCACTCATTATAGAGAAGGACTAATTTCTGGTATAAGCTTTTTAAAACTATACTTACATTTACCCTTTGGTGGAGAGAGATGAATCAGACTGATAGATCAATGCAACCTGTAACTCTCCTCCTCTCCCTAACCACCAAACATGCGTCACTTAAATCACCCAGATACCCCCATATTTTTTCTCATTGAATTATCCAGATAGCATGACCATCAGGGAAAATCTTGAAGAGTCCCCATTCTGCTCCCTACCCGCGTCCTCCTCCTAGCCTCCTGGGAACTAGTCACCAGTTGCTCCACTGCTGTATGGGTATAGAGATGGGTCACTTTCACACTTCTCTGACATGGATAATTGCTTATTTTAAGAATTTCCCCTTCTTTGTAAAAGTTTGTGTTCTAAAAGCCAGAATTGGTAAGCTTCAAAATGAACACAGAGACATTCACCCAAAGAGTTTTGATTTCCAGGGAACTGAGATATTTGAGTGCAAGCACTGTGACAAGGCAGCTTTGGATAAGCTGAAATTGCCCTTTTCCAGAAGCTCAGGTCTGTTCCAAGTACAGGGAAACATTCCACATTCAGTTGACACATTAAGGTTAATACTCATGGGCTGCATGCCTGATACCAGGCTGTGAAGAGGGGACGGGGTGGAAGGATACTAACATTTATCAAATCACAGTCATGCCAAGGGCACCATCTCACTTAATCCTCACAACTATCCTTTGAATCTTATACTTAACCTCATTTAGGTGGGAGGGAACCGAGATTCAGAGAACTGAAGTTACTTGATCAGAGTCTAGAGAAAAAAAAAATAGCTGATCTTTGACTATTCCTTCCACTGCCATTGGCTCCTCCCAAGCCTCAGTGACATAATTTTGGTTCTCTCCCTCATTCTTCCCCTTCTCTACAGTAATACGTACCACAAGGTACACTGCCTTTGCTGTGTCCGTGGCTCCTTCAACCTGACCCACCCCAGACATTGGTCTTTCTGTCCCTGTCCTACCTGGGGGCCTACTCAGGTGCAAAGTAATTTACAGAAAGTAATTAATGGCTTATTTTGGAGCTTGCATTTTATTGAGTGTGTAGACTCCAGGATATGAAACTTATTCTTTCTTAACTTTCTTAACTTCGTCATTTTCTGCTGGAGTTCTCCAAATTCTCTGTTTTTGTTTCTCTGTCTCCCTCGCTGACTCATCTGAATCCTTATGCTCCCTTATCCTGCCCTTATCCTCCTTTGTCAGCTACACAATGTTCTCATCTTAACCAACTTCATGCTTTTATGACTTTCACTATCATTTCTGTTCACAAAGAATCACGCCTCTATTTCTGACCTCTGTGTTGAGCTCAAGACTTGCCTTCCCAAAATCCAGTTGGACATCCAATAAATGCTTGCTCAGGTTTGGACATGTTGATTTTGAGATTCTGGCCTAAGACCCATTTGAAGACTTTTAATTCATCTCTGTATTTGTTCATCTTAAAGTGGATGCCAAGCTAATACCTCTAAATCAATGAGCCCAGTCTTGCCTTTCTTCCCTAGCTTGATGAATGTTATCACTCATCCACCCAAACACAGAGCCTCACAGTTACCTTTGTCTTTCTTTTTCCCTAAAACACCCACATCTATTAGGTCACCAAAATTTGTGCATTCTGCTCTACCATATTCAGCCCCCTTTTTTATTGGTCCTTTGTGTGGATCCTAGCTAATCTTCACCGTATGCCCGACCCCTTCTACATCCTTCTAACTAGACTTCATCCCCCTATGTCTTTCTACAAGTTCATTAACACTGACATCAGATTTATTTTTCTAAATCACACATCTGATCTTTTTCTCATTTACCCCAAACATCTAGTTTCACTCCATTGCCTACAGAATAACAATACAAATCCTGAGTAGGCATTTTAGGCCCTACAGGGAATCAGCTTAGCCTACTTTTCTCACCAGCCCTAACCCCAGTGCACTGCACTGGAGCCATGCCAGACCAGCAGCAGTGCTGAAGACCCCACCCTCTTCCACTTCTGTGCCTTTGCCAAGGGTGTGCTCCCACACTTGGGATGGCCTTCCTTCCTCACTCCATCACACTCACCCCAAATCTATAATACCCCAATCCTCTCAGTCAGAATCCACTAGCCAAATATAACTGCTAAAATTTAAGGTAACAAAAATTAAAGAAAAAGTAAAAATTTGGTTCTTCAGTCCCACTAGAAATATTTCAAGGGCTCAACAGCCACAGTCAAATATTGCAAGTGGTTACTATAATAGATAGCGCTGAGGCAGAACATTTCCATCATCACAGAGAGTCCTTTTCATTAGTGCTGTTCTAGTCCCCCCCTCTCCCCTTTGTAGGATGTCCGGGATAATGCATTCCCCCTTACGGGAAGTTTCTGTTTCTCTTGTGGTGTTTTTGGTCTTTATTTATTTTCATTTGCTTCTGCAAACATCTGCTCTGGTGTCTGGGCTGTGTCAGAGTGAATAAGCGGCAAAGGATTTTCCTAATACCTTTTATAACCTGGCTTGATTGGTTTCCAGAATTTTTCAGACTACAATTTTTAACTGATTATAGCTCTTGAAAACTCAAAATCTTCCAGGTTTTCAGAATTTTTTTCAATCCAATTTCTTCTCAGCTGAGGTCATGAAAAAAATGACTCTGTAGCATATGGTATTTTCCTTAAGTGCAAATCCATTACACAGCTTAGTTATGAACCTATATGGCTCCCACTTCACTTATTCTGCCTTGGTTATCAGCATGAGCCTGTAAAAGTCAAATTTTGCCCACAAATGGAAGTAATAGCAAAGAGATTTAGGACAACTTGGTCCACTTAGGAAGGTGGGAAGGAGAGGCTTCATCACCCTCTTCGCTAAACAGAAACACACACACACACACACACGCACACACACACTCCTTAGCACTACATGTTATTTCTTGAAAATGAGGACATTAGGTAAGAGCTACAAAGTACTTTATGGTTAAGATCTCTTGTCCGTTGTACATTTTTTAAAAAATTCTTTTTACAGAGGTACTGGGGCTTGAACCCAGGACCTCATGCATGCTAAGCACACTCTGTCACTGAGCTATACCCCAACCCCTGTCAGTGTACATTCTGAGTAGATATTCTCTCTAACCTAGTGTATGGGAAACCTGAACTTGTTTTCAGAACAATGAAGTAATCACTTCTATCTGTGTACTCCTTCTGTGTTCTATACATAGTTCAAATATTGTTGCACACATTGTATTTGTTTGCAAAGTCATCTTTGCATATAAATCTCCCTGACCATGCTGTGATTACTTAAGGCAGGAGAGCCCACTCATCTTTCTATCCTCAGGAATATAGTTTAATGCTTGGCCAGTATTAGAAGGGCTGGTACATTTGATCCATTCCTCGAATCTTGAGTAGTCCTACCTCCCATATCCCAGCCACATTCCCCATCCACCCTCACCAGCTCTCCCTCATCACAATGTTTCAGGGTAAAAAGATTCCTAGGAGCAATATATGAACCTTCTCTCTTTCCAGTGGTGGGCAACTCTTCCTGTGCCAAATATACTCATGATTACCACTCACTCCCAGTGTAATTGTTCAACAAGCCAGTAAAGGACAATGAAGAAATCTGGAATCCTGAGGGGCTCCCTGGGCATCTTCTTGCTTGGGAATTGGCTGGAGTAAAATTGGATTAGACTCTCAAATGGCTTGTATGCAAGACAAAAAAAACCCCAGCTCTTTCCTAAACTCCAAGAGGTTAACTAAGCAGGTCAGTGCTTCAGATCTACGCAAAATTAAGATTTTTTCCGAAAGATTTTCTCTTTTTAGCACCCTTTTCTTGATACACAAACCTTTGATCAGACTACAATTTTTAACTGATTATATAGCTCTTGAAAACTCAAAATCTTTAAAGACCCACTGCATTGTTAATAATGATGAGGTAGGCCACCGCTGCTACTCAGACAGCTGGGGTAAACTCGGGTCCTGTTTACAGCAGCCCACCCCGCCAGTCACCCCGATAAGGTTGAGAAAAATCCTGAGGACAAAAATAATTCATTTAGCTTTGAGATCACAGTCTAAAAGCCATGAAAAGAATTTCACATTTTCCTCCAGAAAGGAAAGAATTATAGTCTGCTCAGTCTCCAGTCAAGCTTTTTTATGACATATGGAACAGCTAAGTTATTTTTTTCCACAGAGGACAGCTTTCATTAATCAAATTTTTCAACTCCTATAGAAGAAATCCCTGACACATAACTTAAACAAGTGGTTAAACTGAAAATACGATGTGGTTTTTATTTAGTTAATCAATTATTTAATGGCATAAGCTGGATTTTTTAGGACCATATTTATTTTCAATCTTCTTTATGAACAGAATTAAATCTATTACATGCCCAAACTGAGTACACAAAATTGATCATTTGAAAGACCCCCCAAAAAAGAAAAAAAAAAAAAAAGGTGGGAATCAATTAAAATGCCAGCACAAAGACAGCTACTGATGTTAGAAAGCTCCAGGAAGTTTGTATATCACATGGAGATTTTCCTCAAAAACTTCCTTTTAAAAGGAAGATATTGATTTTTTTTTTTTTTTTGGACAAAAGGAAATATATTTTCCCCAGGCCTATCCTAAGTATTCTAAAGTTATCTGATTTATTCTTTTTTAAATATTCTTTCCTTGGTCTGTTAACATAGCCTGTCTGTGTAACTCATAAATAATACACAAAAGTATGTTGCAAATGTCTGCTGAGACCAAGAAAATGCTTCCCTGTATTAGCTTTGTTCTCTTTGTTCTTAGTTGTTTGTGACTGCCCTTCCTCCTTTCATGTATACAGCATAATATAAAAAAGTACCAAAATAATAAAGCTGCAGCAGAGGATGGAGGATAAAGAAGAAGATCTAAATCTCAGCAAAAGGCGTGTGGGCTATGCATTTTTGTTATGCCCACGTCTGGTCTTCATTGCACAGTTTGGGGTGCAATTTCATCACGCACAGTTTTATCAAGCAAGACACTGTGTCTCTGCAGTTTGGACACAGGGAGGCTGGTCACACTACGGTGCCGAGGAAAAGTCACATCACATGTCTTTGATGCTGATTCGTATATTTAATATCCAAATTGACATCCTTAAAGCTCTGGCTGTATTCTGTACAGAATGTACTGGAAGCTAAATGCCTAGTGGGAAGTGCCTTGACAGGCAACTAAAGAATTGACATTGGAAGCGTACACTTTGAAGCATTAAATGATTGTGAACAGCAGATAAGCATTCAGACTTGAGAGTCCATTCTCCTTTTAAATGGCACATAGATGCTGATAGTAGTCGGTCAAGGTTATGTTTTTACACATTTGGCGTCTGTCTTAAACTACAGCATATAAATGCTCCAGATAATGCATGCTTAAAATTGACAGTTACACAGAATTTGGAGACGGAGAGTAGTGATTGTGCAACTAGATTACAGAGGTCGGCCACATTCCAAAGAATTCACATTTGCTCAGCATCTGGGATAGTTTAAAGCTTATAGAAAATGGGAATGGATGTTGACAAAGGTAGAATAATATACATCAAGTTCAAAGATAATACAAACAAACCCATATAACCAGTGACATTTTATGTGAAGGGAGGCCTTTAACCAAAATAGTGAGAGGCAAGTCTGCACACCTCATTTGGGAGGAAGGAAACTAGCCAAATGTTCTGAACCCCTCTTTCTTGCGCTGACTGAGTTTGGCTGCAGTGGCTCAGCCAGTCTTAAACGAAACAACTCACCTTCCTCCTCTTCTTCCTCCACTGCTACGTAAGTCTCGGAGTTAATAGTTTGGGTCAGAGGAGTTACAGACAACATTTGAGCCATGTACAAATGCCAGAAATTGCCCAGTGATTTCGAACCTTAGCTAAGTGTTTCCTTCTTTTAGAGGCACCCTGTTTTTCCCAAGCTATCAGCCTTCAGCTGCTCAAACCAGACATCTGTAGTGGAGACAGCTGACCTCCACCAGCGAAGCCTCTCATGCCTTAATAATGAGTGCATTTGAAGGTAGGGGCTCATCCTAAGTCTCTCTAAAATCTTTGTTGACTTCGTCATAGGAATCTAAAACTAACTTCTAGTGAAAAGAAGATGCAGGACATTTCTGGCTTCTTCTTTCCTTACCAGGCATTTGGACAATTGGTGATAATTAATTGTTTGATGATGTCTATACTTGGGCCAGTCCAAAGTCATGTCTCTAGGGTCATCTTTATGAGAGGGTCAAAAACTGAATTTGGGTCTTGAAAAGGAAAGTGATTCTATGCACACATTACAAAGGGAACGTAAGAACCTACTATTATTTAATTATTTAATTAAATTGAAATAAGATAGGATAAAAATTTTAAGTGGTAGTTTTAAATCCACCTACTACCACCAAGTACTCCAAGAATCTTCCAGAATAGTGTCTACTGAGCGGAGGGCAAGATCAACAAATAAGAAGGGAAAAGGTTGCCGCAGGGAGTCATACACTCAGAATTATCTTTTGGCTAGGGTTGGGTACAGGTGTCTCTGCCAATGAGGGACTTTCTGTAAGATGGCACTTACTTACTGAAATCAGTTCTGTAAGACTAAGTAACTTCCTGTAATCAAATGTGTATAATATTAGTTTCTTCAGTATCACTGTTTGGAGCTTCATGTTTCATGAATTTATTATGCCCAGTTGAACGATATCATCACTGTAGACATACAGAGAATACCCATTAAGAACAAATTCTATTTATGAGTCTACGTTCACATGACTCTGAATTCACAGAGGGGATGCTTGGCCAACCTCTGGCATTGCAGAATCTTTCTTATCCCCCACCTGGGGAGCCAGGCTGTCTGGGGCCAAAGCCTGGCTCTCCTGCTATTACCAGTAGTAGTCTAGTGTGGGACTGTATTTGTCAGGGTTCTCCAGAAAAACAGAGCCAGTAGGAAGTGGATAGATAGATAGAAAGAGATTTTTTATGAAGTATTAGCTCAAAGGATTTTAGAGGCTTGGTGAGTCCAAAATCTGATAAGGGAGGCTGGCAAGCTAGAGACTCGGGAAGGAGTTGCAGTTCAAGACCAAAGGCAGTCTGCTGGTGAGCCAAGAAGAGCCTGTGTTGCAAATGAAGCCTGAAGTTGGTCTGCTGGCAACCTGGGACTTCCAGAAGATCAGCTTTTGTTCCATACAGACCTTCAGCTGATTGGATGATGCCCACCCACAGAATGGAGGGTAATCTGCCTCATTCAAAATCCACCATTTAAGTATAAATCTTACCCAAAAATACCCTCACAGAAACATCCAGAATAATGTGGGACCACAGTAGTGACCCAGCCAAGCTGACCAAGTCCGATGGGTTCTATGTATTTTCACCCTAGGATACAATGATTTCTTTCCTTGACATAATGATGTAAGTTTGTATAATCAATAGCAACATCCATATGTGTGTATTTCTACATAATACAAATAAACAGCACAGTGACCTTGGAAAAGTTACTTAACCTTTTGGTGCCTCAGTATACTTGCCTATAAAATGGGATTAAAATACGGTACATGTTTCATAGGTTGATTGTGACAATTAAATGGGTTCACTTTTACATGAAGCGCTTAGAACAATTCCTAGTACACAGTACACAGTAAACACTTTATTACAGATCATCAGAATAGAAAGGAACTCTCGAGCTATCAAGTCCACTCTGAGATCCAGAGAAGTGAAAGGACTTGCCCAAAATTGCAGAGTAAGTTGACATCAGAGATGAGATTAGAATTCTAATGCCCCAAATCCCAGTCTGATGACTATTGTAGAAAGCTTTGCTGCTGCCTCCCTTGACTGGGCAAGTACAACCACAGTATATCAGGTACAGTGTATTACTACTAAAATTTAAAATCCTTTAGCTTTTGAGATGTTTTAAAAATAAGTACTTGGTAATCACTATTGTAGAAATCTATGCTTGATTATTTATATTTACAGATTATTAGGGAAACAAATACCTCTCTTGTGCACTGAATGACTCATTAAACCTGAAATTCCTTTGTGCTTCTGCTGCTCCACATTAGTCATTCGATTCCCGTGAGACAAACTGAGCTAGTACTAACACCTGGTATTTCCACAGAACTCCCCTTTAAGCTTCAGTGAGAGTCAAGGTACAGCTACTTGGAAAGACTGGCATAATTTGAGTGGTTTTGTTTTTTCTTTTTTGAAGAAGTAGACCTGCCTCCATTCCAAGCCTGCTGAGAAAAGCTATGTCTGCAGAACCTTGTCTTCCTTCTCATCCAAAAGTTCACTGTATCTGAGATTCTAGATCAGTGTCTCTCAGAGTGAGTTCTGCCAAGATCACCTGGATTATAATTACCCAGAGAGCTTGATTAAAAAGTACAGATAATTGATCAACACTATGGATGGAACTACTGAATTTGAATGGCTAGGGTTAGGGTCCAGGAAAATGCATTTTTTACGCCTTTGTTAGGTTGATTCCTGTGTCACGGAAGCTTGAGGATTGCTGCTCTAGATTATCACGATCTTCCTAATCAACACTGCATCATGGAATTTTAGAGCCGTAATGATGTCCTTCAAAGTTTCTAGGTTGATCCATCTCTACTTGTTTAATGTTGCATTATAGATTCCTTCTAGCTGAAAACAGTTTGGTTTTTCTGCATTAATGAAGTGTAGCTGTGCTTATATAGTATTTCCTGATTTGAGCTGCTGGGTTAGTAATTATTGTTAGCTCTGCCTCATAGAAGCTCCAGGAAAAGTATTGCTTGTTTTTAATGCTGACTGTTAACATTCATGGTTTTTTACATTTAGTGCCACATTTTTAATCATCTGGTATAAAAGTTTCCGTTTTCAAAGCACATTAAATCTCAACTATATTCTGGATTGAAGTCAGTCGCATGTTTAAGAAAAGATTTAACAAATACCTGTTTTTGGAAGAATGGCTTGTATCATGTAGAAATACACATATATGGATCTTGCTACTGATTATATAAACTTACATTATTATATCAGGGAAAGAAATCATTGCATCCTAATGTAGAATTACACAGAACCCACCAGACTTGGTTCCTGACTCCTATCTGACCAATTACCATTGACAATACTAAGATCAAGAACAATTTTTAACATCTGGTGCATGTTTATTACATGGCAGGAGCATATGTTAAGTATATTTATGAATCATTTTATTTAATCTTTCAACAACTCTATAAATTAGATAATTTTATTTATCTCCATCTTAGAAGAGAAACTGGAACTTACAGAGGTCATGTCTCTTTCGCATAATCACATAGCTTGTCAGGGCAAGAGAAAAGATTGGAGCATGAGTCAGCTGAATTGCAAACTCCATGTTTAACCCTGCCTCTCAGTAGACTAACATCCTGCTTCTGCTTTGATCTGTCTGACTTACTCATAAAAAGAAATACAAAGAGAAACAGATTTGACCTTTGAGAATAGTATCAGTCTCAGGGGATTTTTAGCATGCTACCACTCTGAATTGGAAGGGCACCATTGTCATTGTACTGCACAAGAGTGTGGCAGCCCTGCCTGGGACCCAGCTGAACTGAGCTTTAGAATAAGCCCTGTTGTTCCTTAAATATGTCGCTTGATGCAAGTTATTTAATTTCTTTGAACTCCATTGAGTCCATTGGTCATACATCAGTCCAGGGGGCTGGAATCTCATCACCTCAAGCTGTGAAATACTGTGCTTTTGTATATTTTCATAAAACTTTAAAACCAGCAGGGATTAGCTGGTCAGAAATCATTTGGTTGTAGGGAATAGATACCCACTCCAGCTTGTTTAGGTTAAGAAAATTTAGTATAAAGAATATAGTTCATCTCACAGAAACAAAGTTTAAGGGATATTGTCAGACTTCATAAGAAACGAGCACTTGTCTCCTGTCCTTTTTCTGCATGGGGCCAGGCCAGCTCCATCTCTGTGTATTGCTACATTGCTTTTCTCCACCTCTGCTGATTGGCTTCCTTTCCTCATTTTCTGGTGGCCATTCGGGGTTGTGCAGTATGGCAGCACCCAACATTGACTGACTTCAGTCTCTGGGTATAAATTTCAAATTTCAGGATGAGTGTGGGTGACGTGTCCACTACTGATTGAATTATCTGGGCCAAACCAATAGCATGGGATTATTTGATACTTGTCTACTCAAGGAAATTATTTCATTTGTGGAGAGAATATACATCCTTTGTGAGAAATTGAGACTGAATCTCTAATGGATAGCATAGACATGGCTTGCCCTGGGATTTTCAACTGCATTTTTGAGTTACTTTCCCTCATTCCAATTTTTTATCTTTTGATCCTATTTTGTTCTTTCTTTCTCAGGGCCCTCAAGTTGCCCTCCACCCCAGTCTTTTCAGGCCTCCCTTGCTTCTTTCCTTCCTCTGTTTAAAATTTCTTATTTCTTTGAGGTGTTGCAGGCAAGATTTCAAGGTAGCCACAAAGCAATTCTAATCAATTCCTACCTAGAGTTAAAGACATTGTCATTATTTACTGAGTAATTATTATGTGCCAAAGACAGTGCTAATAAGCCCTTCACATAAATTATTTTTACTCCTCACTGTAGGCTAACAGAATAAACATTATTGACTTATGTTCTGATCTGAGAAAACTGAAGTTCTCTGTAGTTAAGTAGCTTGTGCAAGCTCCACCACTAGTAAATGTGAGATCTGGTATACAAATTCAGCCTCCAGAGCTTGAACCATTGGGCTGTGGCTGCTGTGGTCACATGACGTGTTATGCAAGGGTGTGCTGCAGCTGGCTCACACTAACCCACGAGAGCCAGGGGTTAAGTTTTTGAGACTTCTGAGAGCTGATTATTAAATACAGCCATTGTGAAAATTTAAATTATAAAAATGTACAATGAAAGAAGTTACATTAAGCAATGATACTAAATACTCAAGCTCATCATTTTCTGATTATTTTACGAGGTTTTACCATTATATAAACACTTTAGTTTATTTACACCTATTGTATGTGTATGATGGAAATATTATACAATTTATGTGCACATCTCTTCCCGGCTCTGTGTTTGTGAATGTCGTGTTGGTGGCTTGAAATCAGACATTGTAAGAGTATTTATACCACAGAAACTGACAAAAGTCCCATCTAAATGCATTCATATTTTTTAAAAAATGAATAAACAGACAGCTGTTTAGCCTACACAAAATCCATCTGAAGGCTGAATTTGGCCTATGAGCCCTTAGTGTTTGACCTCTGCTTTTAAAAAATGCATCTCTAATGGATGAATCTTCAGCTGACCAGCCAGAGCATTCTCTGGACAGTAGGCATCTGACACAGCCACACATCTGGTCAATCTTGATTGTCTTCGGGAACCACCAGTATCTTGTTGTCCAGGCAAAAAAGAAGGAATCGAATTAGCCCTAGCCAATGGTTGTCTGTTGCCTAAACTGAGGACCCTTCAAGACCTGGTTGAGCTTTCCTGTCCTGCACAGCCAGGTATTTTTATCGGCAGATGTGGAACCACTGCAGTCTCTGCAGAGACCTGGCTTTGATCCCTGTCCGCACCAGTGAGCAAGGAGTAGCTGACCAGAGGTTGAATTAAAGTGTAGCGGCATTTCTTATGCATACTGCCTTTGCATCTGTTTTAAGCTTTGTTTATTCATTAGTTCTTCATTCTAGGTTGGTGGGAAGCCAAAAAGATGAGGGTCTTGCAGCTGGAGAAGATGAATCTGTGATGGAGTATGTGGGTGGTCATTTAATGTTGTTCTCTGGGCTGGAACAATGCTGGTTTCTCATGTTGTCTGTGGAAGTAGCAATTATCCTTCCCTCTTTGACTGAAGTGGTTATTTTTGGTAGAAAGCTATTAAGTCTTTTGACTAAGAACTAAGAACATTTGAAGTATCCTGTGGTTGGTTAGCTATGTTTAGATCACTTGGACAAATCTCTCAGCCTTTGCATTTCTCTTTTGTTAAATAGAGAATGATAGAGTGGCTCATCAATACCTAAGACAATGGAAACAAAAAGGTTTTAAAATTTTTTGAACTTCTAGAATATCATTTCAGTCCTTCAGTGTAAATTCTTATATTATTATTTATTTAAACAATTGCCCCAGTTACCACTAATGTATTCTGTGCTTTGGACACTGCTTTATATCCATAATGTATCCAAATGTATTTAGTGCAGCAACCATACTCTTAGTTTCCAAAACATTCTTATGTTCTGACTATCTGTCTCAGTCCAATTACAGTATATTATTTGAGGCTGTGGATCTTTGGAGTGTTTCTTTTCTGTGGATTTCTAAAAAGTCTCTTCCCTTCACCTTGCCATCTGAGTTTAATCAGCAAACAGACTGTATTGAATACTTCATATTTTCTCATTATAAGGCCAGTATAATTTGCTGTGAGGAAGACTTCAAAGGCGTCTTTAAGTTCTAGTCCTACACAGTCAACTGCAACAGTTTACATAAAAAGACAATTATGCCCCTGCCCCAAAATCTTTGTATAAGCATTGTCAAGTAATGAGATAGACTATAAACATAAATGAGAAGAATCTCTCTTCACTATTCACTTAATCAACTCCCTGGAATAGCTTCAGCTCTCCATTCACTCAGTCAAATACATTGTCATAGCATGCTGCCTTCCCAGAGCCCTCAAGAAGTCTCAGCTTTCACAGTTGAGTGTTATGCTGCCCAAACATGTTTGTTCCAAATCTATCAGTGGTACTTGTTATTAAAGTCACATAGTTAAATCAATGAAATATGGGGCATAAAGAGAGGTGTCGGAGGATTTTGTATGAAAACTAAATTGATAGCTTTATGAAGACTTAAATATGAATGGTTAGAAACAGTCACTAACAGATTAAGAAAAATTAAAGAAGCTTGATGAGTTACTCTACAGTTTTGTAATATTTTATAGTAGAATATTTATGAAATGTATGATTTTTTTCCCTTAGCATTTTTTTATTGTTGTTATGGTTGCTGTTGTTGATTTGACCAGTCAACTACTGCTCTTGGTCTCATCAGATTAGAGAACTTCTACTATATTGAAAATTTGGAAATTTGGGGAAAGAAGAAATCTATTGGTTTTGAAATAGTCAGG
Source organism: Camelus dromedarius (assembly GCF_036321535.1). NCBI lineage: Eukaryota > Metazoa > Chordata > Mammalia > Artiodactyla > Camelidae > Camelus > Camelus dromedarius. The sequence continues at coordinate 30,378,116 of NC_087439.1, read as the reverse complement.
AGGTAGATCTACAATGATTGGTATGATTTTATCACTGTAGAGGAGCAAAGCAACATTCTTAGGTGGAGAGCAAACACACAAAGGATTGGAGAATGCAAAATTCAGGACATGAAAGGTACAGTCCATGTAGAAGAGTAAAGAGAGGGAAGAAAAGGCTCAGAAAAAAATGTTTGGGACTATCTCAGGGAAGCTATAGGATCTGATATTAGGTAGTAGGTAATGTTGAGCCTCTGACTAATTTTGTTCAGGACAGTGAAATTACAAGAGAAGTGTTTTAAGGAGATGTTTCTGGTAACATTGCACAGGAGGAAGTGAATCCTCAATGGCAAGTGTATTTTTTGTGGAGTGCAAGCTCAGACAACTGGTGGTGTTTGCCTTGGGCGCTGTGATGAGGAGCACAAGACTGAGGCTGGCCTCAATGAGCAGAATGTGGTTTTCTGCTAGTGATGTCTGATGTGAGCAAGGGAAAGGAGGTTGCAGCTTCTGTGCCATACATTTGTTGGCCCTGGGTCAGATTAAGGGTAAAGATAGTGGAAATAGTTATGCCACTGCAGTAGCTTGAGAAACAGTAAAGGAAGATATGAAAGATATTTGAAAATAAATACTAATGTGATTCTATGGATAAAATTATCTTATAAATGGAATTTTTATTTTTTTTAGTGTCAAGTGAGGTTCTTTGCCTTATTTTAGATACAAGGAAATCATCATACAGTCATAAGGAGCTGAGGACATAGAGTAAGATAGAATTCTGTTAAAAAATCTAGACCTGCCATTTGCTAGATAAATAATTTAATAAATTTCATGAACTCTTTGACAACGTATTAACTTGCTCATAGGGATCCAAAGTATTAAAATTACTGCAAGCATTTAAAGCAGTAACATACTGTCTATCACAGAGTTCTCAAGAAATGATATTCGTTATGTTTAGAGGTAGGCCAAGGATAATCTGGCTTCAAAAATATTTCACTGACTTTTGTCTAATTAAGTATTGGTTTAAAAATAAAAATCCATAAAATTATTGCTCGACAAGTTGGGATTTTCAGGCCTCTTAGTACCAAAATAAAACTGAACTGACTCTAGATAAAAAAAAAAAAAAAAATTAGAATCCATATTTCCAGGCCTTTGGAAAAGAGACACCAACATTTGTTTTTCCACAAGAAACTAGAAATTATAAAATCCCTTTCTGTCTGGACCACTGTGCACTCACCATTTATGGAAATAATCAAAGGCTTTGTAAGTCAGGGATTATCATAGCTATGAAGCTGTGGTCTGAACTACAGGATATTGGTGCACCCATGTGTAGACACTGCAATATATTTCTCCTTCTATCTCTGCCCATTGGGCAGTGATTGCTTGGCAATGCACTTGAAAACACTGGGCATCCATTCACAGGACTTCCTGATTTGTTTGTGAGAAGTTGTGATGTTCGTTTGCAATTAGATTTTGGCAAACTCTTGGCAGAGAATTTCTTTATTTAAAAAAGCACAAAGCTCTTCGTTTGGCGAACTCTTTAATATGTAGGTTTGTATTTCCTGTCTTCTAGTTTCCTTAAAAAAAAAAATGTTGCAGAAACACACACACACCCATTCATTAAGCACTTTGAAGCAGCAGTCTGTGATATTTCCAAACAAAACATTGTTTTACCAACACGGTTGATTGTCTCAAACAAAGTCTCCTTTCTATGGAATTCTACCAACTGACGTTTGAGACTAAAAAGCCAAAAAAGCAGATTTTGACTAACTAAATGGTGTGTTACTAGTGGCAGAGAAAGATATGAACCAATTTTAATCCAAGAAAAATACCATGAATCATCATCTTTTTGTATCCAAATCTCTCTACATTGCATGAGAGACACATTCAAGGCCTGAATATCCTAGAACTGAGTTTTGTTTCAAAGCCTACTTCTTCTCTACAAACTTTTCCTCTGAATCCACTCAGAAATAGTAAACTTTTGTTTGCAATGTAAAAGTAATGGAGCAGGGACATATCAAACATATTATTTATAGCAGTGACTTGAATCATTATGACCACTATCTCTATTACTGTTAATTATTCAAACACAGCTAATTCTAAGTCTGCGTGTGTTGCAAAAATAACATTAAAAGATCTGCCATCTGAAATGCAGTTACATGGAATTAACATCAGTCAACTGGCTTTAAAAAGGTATGCATTTATGGCATGAAAATCTGAGAAACTTTCTTCCTTTATAATGTGATTCGAAGGAAACTTCAGCAGCAAATGTTCCATCCTAAATCCTCTGCCCCTAGGTTTTCAAAGGGCATAGAAATTGAACCCAGCAAAGATGCCCTGTCAAAATGATTTAAAAGGAGGAAAGAAAGTTGCTAGAGGGCTAGAGGGGAACTCGTACTCCAGATCAAAAAAAACAAGTTTAAGTGGTCTTCTCTGGTGGCCTATGTTGAGACATATAACAGCTCAGGCTGCTATTTTTCCAAGAGGTTAAATTTCAAAAAGTGCAAACAACAGCAAACAGGCTGCCAATTTACTCAACAATGTCACAATTGGCAGGAGATCTGTTCAAAGTAAAAACTGCTGATTTCCAAATTCCTGGACCTAATGTACTCTTAAATATTAACACTTCTCAGAAAACTTTAGAATTTGCATGTCATATTTATGACTCCTGGGTTGACACAGCCGTGTCCAAACACACCGGTCCTCAGGACAACTCCTGGCCCTGTAATTCAGCCCCATGGGGGGAAGCCACTGTCAACTCAGCCTTCAATGCCTGAGCAGTCACTGGTGCCAAAGGACGCAGACTGGAGTTCGTATTCCACGCTTCCTGTAGGTGTAGGTTGGGGGGGAATGTTCACATCACAATTCCAAAGTAATAATTGTAGCAGATAGAATCTAACATTTCCCTTTTTCCTGGCTTGGGAAGGTGAGCTGACTAGATAGATCACCATTCAGTTTCTCTTGAATCCTTTCCACAACTAGAAAATCTGGCAGTGGAAACAATAGAGAAACTCCCTTAGCATGTTGAAAAAAAGGGTGGGGGAGAAGCCGCCGATTGGAACTCCTCAAAAGAAGATATGTTTTGGAGGAGGAACGCAGAAACAGAAGTGAGTGTCAAATAGCTAGTAATTCTAAAAATTTAGAGAGGTATAACAGGCTGTAAATATCCAAAGTACCCCAGCAGTGCTTCCTTCCAGAAAGTAGAAATTTCTCCAGACTATTTAGCTGTAAGCAGGGTCCAAGGATTCAGTCACAAAATAAGTTTAAAGCAGATCTGATGAAAGTTTCAGGACTGGATATATGAAACCATTAAATGTATTTTTTAAAGGAAAAACAATTCTGAAATGTATGCTCCATTAATGGGAAAAATACTTAAGTTTTCATATAAAAAATATGTACGCAAACACCTAGAAAAGCACAATACATTGCACTAAAAGCTGTATGACTATTAATTGTTCTGAATGCATTCGTTTTGTATATTTATGGGTTAATTCATCTATCTAGCTCCCTGTCTACCCAGTTATCCGTGGAAAAGGAAGAACAGTAAGAACAATAGATTAGGGGAATGATAGTGTTAATTGTAACTATAGTCTGAAATTTCTATGACATCAGTGGATGGTTTCTAATAAATCTGTTATTCATCTACAAGTAAACACATATATAATGAAAAAGCACAGGTCAACCCCTCATTACTATGTTGTGCCCAACTACTGTAAGCAGTAAAGTAAAAACTAAGATTTACTTTTTCTCACCTACCCGTATCTGTGCTAAGCACTTTACATATAGAAACACTTTGATAGCATGGAACATGATCCCCAATATGTCCCAAGCATCTGGCCCACAGCAGCTCCAGCTGTCCTCCCAAGGCAGTCCCAATGGGGTGCCTTAGGCCCCCTGCCTGTACCCACCCCAGCTCAAGCTTCCTGCCTAGGCTGCCCCAGTGCAGTATGCTTTAGGATGCTCTGGTCTGTGTCTGCTCTAGCCATCCTGGCAGGGCCCACTCCAATTCTAGACATCCCACCAGGTGGCCCCAGCACAATGTGCCCCAGGAACCCCTGGCCATGCCCATTTTAGTGCCAGTCATCCCATCAAGGTGACCTGATACACTGCACCCCAAGAATCCCCCGGCCCATACCTTATCTAGCTCCAGCTGCCTGCCAAAGGTGCTGAACACATGCAGCTTACACAGGGGATGCTCCCACACAAGGCCATGCCTCCAAGACCAGGAGAGATAAGTGTATCATCTAAAGAAGGTCAAATAAAACGAGAAGACAGAGGAATATGTTCCAAATGAAGGAACAAGATAAAATCCCAGAAAAAAAAATGCTCTAATGGAATGGAGATAAGTAGTTAAACTGATAAAGGGTTCAAAGTTATGGTCCTAAAGATGCTCACCAAACTTAGGAGAGGAATGGAGATCACAGTGAGCACTTCAACAAAGACTTAGAAAATATAAAGAACCAACCAGAACTGAAGGATACAATAACTGACATGAAAAATACACTAGAGGAAATCAACAACAGATTAGATGACACGGAAGAATGGATCAACAATCTGAAAGACAGAATATGGTTTTGGATCTATCTCCTTAGTCAAGGGAAGCAAAAGCAAAAATAAACAAATGGGACTATATCAAACTAAAAAGCTTTTGCACATCCAAGGAATCTATCAACAAAACAAAAAGGTCGAAGAAGAAAAAAAGAAAAGAAGAAGAAAGAAGAAAAAAGAGAAAGAAAAGAAAAAATCAAACCAAAACAAAACAAAAAGGTCACCTACTAAATGAGGGAAGATATTTACAAGTAATTTATCTCATAAAGGGTTAATATCCCATATATACAAAGAAATCATACAATTCAACATCAAAAAAACAAACAGCCCATTTAAAAAATGGGCAGAGGATCTAAATAGATATTTTTCCAAAGAACATACAGATGGCCAACACGCACATAAGAAGATGCTCAACATTGCTATCATCAGGGAAATGCAAATGAAAACCACACTGAGATATCACTTTGCACCCGTCAGAAAGGGTGTTACCAAAAAGACAAGAAGTAATGTGTGCTGGCAAGGAGGTGGGGAAAAGGGAACTCTCATTTATTGTTTTGGGAATGTAAATTAGTACAGCCACTATGGAAAACAGTATGAAGATTCCTCAAAAAATTAAAAATTGAACTGCCTAGCAACTGGGCATTTATTTAAAGAAAATAACAACACTAATTTGAAAGCATTTATGCACTCCAATGTTCATTGCAGTATTGTTTACAACATCCAAGATATGGAAGCAACCTAAGTGTCTACTGATAGATAAATAAAGATGTGATATGTAATATATATATATTACTCAACCACAAAAAAGAATGAACTCTTGCCAATTGCAACAACATGGATGGACCTAGAGGGTATTATGCTAAGTGAAATAAGTCAGACAGAGAAATACAAGTACCATACGATTTAACTTATTTGTGGACTCTAAAGAAAAAACAAACAAACATAAAACAGAAACAGCCTCGCAGATACAAAGAACAAACGTGTGGTTGCCACAAGGCAGGGAGATAAAATAGGTGAAGGGGATAAAGAGATACAAACTTCCAGTTATAAAATAAATAAGTCACAGAGATATAATGTACAGCATAGGGAATATAGTCAATAATATTGTAATAATTTTATATGGTGACAGATGGTAACTCAACATCATGATAATCATTCCTAATGTATAAAAATATCAAATCACTATGTTGTACACATGAAAGTAATAAAATACAGTAGGTCATTTATACTTCAATATGTAAAAAAGAAAATGTTTCATGAAAGATGGTTTAAATTTTAAACAACTATATTCACCAACAGTAATCATATCACAGTAGCCCTGAAACTAAGCTTTGGGTTAGTTCTCATATATTGTTTATTTAATTTAATCAAATGCTGCCTCATGTATCATTTTTTATTTAAAGAATTTTCACTCCCATTTTGCTGGTTACATTAAGAACTCAGAAAACGTTACTTAGAAATGCTGTTTATACTGAAAAGATAAACATGACACATTATGTTCTTTAACCCAGCTTAGCAATGTGGACCTCAACAACAAGCAACAATGTGTTGTGTTAGTTATTTCAACATAAACAGTTATGTTCAAAAGATGGGCATGGGAATTTGCATTTTTTAACAAACATCCCTGGTAATTCGCATGTACACCAGAGAGAAACCTGCTGGCCTAGATAATGGGGTTTCTGTTGTTTGCAGGATGCTTCTGTAAGTTTCGTTTCCAGTCTTCCCTCCCCGCTCTCTCACTCTTTTCTTAAAGAACCTGCCTTCGCTCTGTACCCAAAGGGCCTGAGTCCCCCCAGTCCCTGCTATTGTACATTATTAAGTAGAACACAGTTGGATCCCTGAACCAAAAATGGCCCATGAGCCACTCTGTCTGGTGAACTGTCATTCAGGCTCAGAGACTGGTCAGCCTCTGCTGGGAACTGAGAAGCAATAGAAAACAAGTGCATTCACGCGATTAGAGACTAATTTTCTAGCACCAAAGGTAGAATTAAAGTATGTATGTAGATAGTGAGATGATAGACAGTAGATGATAGAAAGGAATAGAGATAGAATTAATTTCATAGAAAACAAACTCACATCATACGACTAAAACAAAAGATTTAATACCATTTCCCATACCCCCAAAACCAAGTGTGGAAAAGGGGAGAATTTCTAGCTAAATAGGAATAAAGACTCTAGCTTCCTGTCATCCCAGGCAGAGCATAGTATATGTTAAAATGGGTGTAATATTTAGACCTAATTTAGATCCTTTTGTTTACATTTAAGGCTGACAGGCTTCAACTACTTTAGCAGATAGTGATGTCACCTACGGCAGAAAGCTTGTCACAAGGTGACAAGTGAAAGGGGAGAAGTACAAGCTCCCCAAAACAATGTTCACAGCATCCGTTATAATACCAGGACAGGATGGTCCTGAGCCAGGAAGAACTGAGAACAGTCTGCATAAAGAAAGAATTAAGCCCATGTGTAGGGAGAAACGCATCCCGCCCTTGGGTTATGAGAATGCATTGATTCCTCCTAATAAATCCCTTCCCTTGAATTTCTTTTTTCCCCCTTAGTATAATGTGTGTAGTTTTCCTTTCTTAGTATTGAAATAACTCCTGACCAAGATAGCACCAGTAGTTAAAAAATTAGAACTATTAGAGAATGAATGTACAAGGTACCTTGGCTATGTGGCTCACTGGTGCCTGAAATTCTGTATTAGGTTGTCACTATTTTCATGTCATTTTAAATTTCATGGCATTTGTTTAATTTTCACTCATTTAAATATAGTATTTCTGAGAATGATAATAACTGTTGAGGGTCCATAAATCATTTGTGCCCTCAGGGTTATATCAGATTTTTCTCTGTGAACAAGTTTTGATACAGAAAAAAAAAAAGTCTGGTGTGGGATGGAGGATTAAACAGATATCGCTGTAATTGCCGCCACTTCTTCTAGCATTGCTGTTCCTGCTGCTCCAATGATGGGGAGGGTGGTAATTCTGAGAGCCTCTTCTTAGTATGTTCTGCCTGACAGAGACCGGATTAGACATTTCATATACGTCAAGGCAATAGTTTCTCACAATAACCCCATGATATGGACATTGTTGCCAACATTCTACAAATAAAGACTTGGGTGATCAGAGATGTAACAGAGATGTAAAGAAAGCCGCTCAAAAAGTGCTAAAATTAGAACTAGCTCTGTCTGTCTGACCCAATGTCTGTGTTTTTTACCACGGGTGTAACAGAAGAGTAGGGAATGTGGCTAAAAATCAGAAGTTGTGAATGCATATGACAACATTAGTCTAACTTCACTTTGCCCAGACTCTTTGATAGGAAATTATTTTTCAACATTTATAACCTATAATAGTATGTTCTGCATTAGCTGTGAGAAGCCCATCTTATTATTACATACAGATGTAGGCAGCATCACCTTTACCTAAATCCATCATTCTTGAGTTCAGGTTTCCAATAACTCTCTGTAAATAGTCATGAGAAGATGCAGTTTTCAAGAATTTTTGCTCTCAAGAATGTTCATGCTAATAGTATATGGATAAGTACTAAAATGAATCAGAGGAATTTAATCAAAAAGTGCTTAGGGAGGATAAAATGTATTTAAAATGTTAGGCTTGTGTGATTTGTGATTTTTAAAAAATCAACATAAATTGCCTATACTGTAATTTTGACTGGGAGATGCTATCTTTTTAACCAAGTTGAATAGGAGTACCTATTAACAGTAAAAACCCCAGTTGAAGACACTTAGTTCTATATAGTGGAACATTTCTCTAAGGTAACAATTTTAAAATACATCCTCTAAAATGTGTAGGATTATATGCTCTTTTAACTTACCTTTCCTAACACATTGATTAAAAATAAGCTTGCCCATGTTTGATAAATACACTGTGAAGTGGTAATCTCATGCATGAGGTCCTTCTAAGAATGAAAATAAAATGACTTTTCTTACAAAAATGCCTAGGAGAGAGAAAAACTTTATTGAGTCAAGTTCTGTATTTTTAAAAATGTGATTGTTAACTTAGAGTTCATTAGCACAGCCAAACCTGCTACATTATAAAATATGAGAATTTCAAGAAATTTTTTTCTAAGCTCTAATTAGGAAATGAACAAATGAATGAATAAAAATTTTGTAATTCTTTTGACAATTCATCATCTATACATATTATTACATGACCCATTTGGTCCGGAAATGATCTATATTGCAATGATGTGAAATTATCAGATAGACTCTGCTAGATTGTGGTTTCTTCACCATTTTATATGTTGCTTCTGAGATTCCAGGTTTTTTTTTTAACATTTTTTATTGATTTATAATAATTTTACAATGTTGTGTCAAATTCCAGTGTAGAGCACAATTTTTCAATTATACATGAACATATATATATTCATTGTCACATTTTTTTCTCTGTGAGCTACCGTAAGATCTTGTATATATTTCCCTGTGCTATACAGTATAATCTTGTTTATCTATTCTACATTTTGAAACCCCAGTCTATCCCTTCCCACCTCCCGCCCCCTTGGCAACCACAAGTTTGTATTCTATGTCTATGAGTCTGTTTCTGTTCTGTATTTATGTTTTGTTTGTTTGGTTTTTTTTGGATCCCACATATAAGTGATCTCATATGGTATTTTTTTTTTTTTCTCCTTCTGGCTTACTTCACTTAGAATGACATTCTCCAGGAGCATCCATGTTGCTGCAAGTGGCGTTGTGTTGTCTGTTTTTATGGCTGAATAGTATTGCATTGTATAAATATACCACATCTTCTTTATCCAATCATCTGTTGATGGACATTTAGGCTGTCTCCATGTCTTGGCTATTGTAAATAGTGCTGCTATGAACATTGGGGTGCAGGTGTCATTTTGGAGTAGGGTTCCTTCTGGATATATGCCCAGGAGTGGGATTCCTGGGTCATACGGTAAGTCTATTTCTAGTCTTTTGAGGAGTGAGATTCCAGTTTTTAAATAGAAAAGAATCAGTGTACGATAGTTCTCATTGTTTGGGTCTATATCCACTTAATAGAACAAAATGGCAAAATTTAAATTGTTTATGTACAAAGTATTGACTTTCTGACTGGATAATTTACAACAAAAGCACATTGCTGGCATGAGTAGACTGGTTAAAACTTTCATGGTAATCCAATGAACTAGATAATTATCCACTATATTAGGGAGTTCTGGCTGAGAAGTTCTGGCAACTTGCCCGCAAAAATTGGAGTCACATTACCAATATCGTTGAAAAGAATTTTATAAACATTTATTTTGAAGACACGATTTAAAAATTTTTTTATTGAAATGCAGTTTTCACTTGTACAGTGTGTTTCACGAGTACAGCAAAGTGATTCAGTTATACATATACATATATGTGTATTTTTTCTTTTCATGTTCTTTTCCATTATATATTATAAGAAATTGAATATTGTTTCCTGTGCTATACAGTAGTTTCTTGTTGCTTATCTGTTCTATATTTAGGAATGTGGTTATACATATACATATATGTGTATTTTTTCTTTTCATGTTCTTTTCCATTTATGTTATTATAAGAAAGTGAATATCATTCCCTGTGCTATACAGTAGATTTTTGTTGCTTATCTGTTCTTTATTTAGTAATGTGAAGACACGATTTTTAACCTTACAAATAGTGGTTACTCTTCCTTGATTTCTCAAATAGTGCCATTGAGCAGCATATGGCAAATTTGTTACATTCACAAAAGTCTCCTATGCACAAGTTTCCAGAAATACAACTACTAAAATTAATGTGTGTTATGTCTTGTGAAAGTGTTTAAATTAACTATATTATCCAAAAAAGATGGAGACCATAATGACCTTCAAGTGATACAGGGATACTAAGATTTGACCCTAACCCCACCTTAGGCTCTGAGAAACTTGGGGCATGAGAGAATAAACAGTACTGTCCTGTAGGCTCTAAGGTAACAAAAGAAAATAAATCCAAACTGCCAATGTTAAGCTCGGTAATGTACTTTACACAGATTAGCCCTGCCACGTGATCCAAAGGGGAATGGCTCCAAGAAAGTCCCTCCTTCCTAGCTCCTGGATTGGTTTACCATAGAAGATTACATGTTAGGACTCACCACCTAGCCTAATATCCTCCTTCGAACCCAAGCCCAAGAGAGTAAAAGGGTGAGAAAGAAAGCAACTTGGACTCCCCCATCCCACCTTGGTAAACTCTATGCTTCCCTTTTACTGACTGAGATCCATCCTCTTCCAGTGTTTGAAACTGTCTCCCATGGGGCAGTAACCTCTTAAGCGTTAGCAGAATAACTCTGCCTTCAGAGAGCACCCCTTCAATACTCGCAAGGAAGATATGAAGTCACATTGCCTATATGTGCTCATGCTGTCTTCGCTCCCTGTGATCCACAGGATTGCGACAAGATCAGAGCTACTCTGAATTTCACATGCTTTGCTGATTCTAGGTGTATATATGTATGTTTACAAAAGTTTATTATCCAATATTAGAATATATACAAAAATGTGATACTATGTAAAGCACACCCACTCAAGAAATAAAATTTTATCAAATTCATTGAAGGTCCTGTATGCTCTTCCCCAACTGCATCAGTGTACTTCCTGCCAAGAATCTCCAGTGTATTGAATTTGACATTTATCATTGTTATACATTTATTTCTTCCTCATTCAGCCTTTTACACTGGCTAAAAGTTCTTCAGCATGTTTATCTTAGTATGACTAATTTTATTTTATAGTAAATAAAAGGAGTGAATTTTGGTCAAACATGAAAAAGATTTTTCTAAAGAGAATAATATATTATGGTAGCTTTGCTAATAGTGTTAAAATAATTCAAAATGGTTTTATTTTGGAGATTTTTTTTATGCTAAAGATGCTTCTCCTCATACCACACTGCTTAGATATTCTCTTGATCAAATTTGCAATTTTAGCACTGGTTGAATGCTGAAAATCACACAAAGATTTTTAAGAAGAAAGGAAAATAGCAAAATATTTATTTCTGAAGTGAGCCAACTGGTATGAAAGAGAAAATTGAATTCTCCAGAATTAGAGTAACTCAGACTATTCAGAAAAAAATTACCTAAGAAAACTTTAAAGTCATTTAGTGAAAGATAGGAATACAAAGCAAGAAATTAGTGCCAAAACCTAATTGGTTTGAGGGACAGTTATGGTGACTATTAACATATTTAAACTGTAACATGGATTATTAGGACTCTTCAGTTTGTTTTAGCAGCTCTTTTCCAGAATGTTTTATAAAAATAGAAAAATAAAGAAAAAAATCAAAATAAGTATTTGGCCATACTCTTCGGAACTTATAAGGGCTCCAACCTTCATTTACCTTTTCTCATGGAATATTCAAAGAACAGACTAAGAGTTATTGAAATCCTTTATTATTTTTTTCCCTTTTGGAGAAGTGATGCCAAAAGTGTGGTGAATTTCCACTCCTTTAAAGCTAGAAAATCATAATTTCCAAGCTGGGTTCTCCCTTTTAATAAAACATTCCATACATGATAAAAAGTATTTATATGAATACACCCCCATTTAAAATATTTCATCTTACAAAATTTCAGAATTTCAAAACAAATAAGACAAAAAGCAAGTACTTACATTCCAAAAAGAATTCACTTGAAATGGGGAAGTTTCCTAAAAGAGTAAAAAGTAAGTATGTGTCTTGATTTCAATTTAATAAAAATGTTGTTCATATGTTACTAAAACTGAATCTCAGGAACAATCTCTTTTCTTTTACTTTTTTAAAATAAACGTTACTGAGTCCAAACTCGTTCTCCTCGTCACATGACAGGCCAGTAAATCAGGAGACGAGATGTTGGGGCAAGGAATAGCGACTTTATTTGGAAAGCCAGTGGACTGAGAGGATGGCAGACTAATGTCTTGAGAACCATCCTCCTCAAGTCAGAATACAGGCTCCTCTTGTACAAAAAAGGGGGAGGGGATGTGGTTGGTTGTTGCAAACTTCTTGGTGCAGGAATTCTTTGTTCTTGCAGCTGTCCACATGGGCCAGCTCATGGTGCTCCTGCAAAACCTCCAACAAAACAAATGTTACTCTTTATTCTGCAACTTGTTATCTTTACGTGAGTGCAGAGCTAGGAAGACTAAGCCTAGAAAACAGGGCGCAGGATTAAAGCCAAAGGAACAGATCTAATATGGAGTTAGACTTGGTTTTTTTCTATTACATAATTTCTATATATTTTTAAATGAATGCTGGATTCAAGGTACTGTCCAAGGCTTGTAAAACCTCCAAAGTTTGACTGTTGTATTTGTAACTACTATCTTTCCAGGCACATTTATAAAAGGATCACAGTCCAGGATTTTTGCTCTAAGAGTCTGAGAAAATTGACTTTTTTTAGTGTTCAAGTAAGAAGTAATACTGGTAAATACTGTGCCTCTAGAGAGGGGAAAAATAAGGACTTGTAATATTTGGATAAAAACAGTGGATTGCAACAGTGATGTAGGCCTTGTCAGCAATTGGTTACTATAAAAATAAATTATTTCTGTCTAATTCAAATGAACTGTTTGCCCTTACAAATGGAAAGGTCACCAGCATGCACACTTTATTCTACAATGTTCTCTTTCGAAAAATTTGTTCAGATAAAAATCTAGGCGTGAATTCCTTGCCTTTTCAGGAACAGCTGTTTTATTGGGGAGGAGGGTAGAGGGCATATGTCATAATATTTAAGAATTAAACTCAGTTTAGCAGATCTTAGAAAAGCTAACCTAAGCAGCTGGCCTTAAGAATTTGAATTCCCAGAATTTTCCTCTAAATTTCAGTTTCTCACAAATACTTGGAATCTATATTCAAAGAAGGAATAAGGGTGTCATTAGATAATTTGAGACAAGGAAAAACTGAGTGCAAATAAAAAAATGATCTATCCTGGGGGTTCCAAAGTTTTTAAATTGACTTTGAGCAAAAATAGCTGTAGATAAGAATCTAAAGCCAGATGGGTGGGCAGAAGCCTAAAATGGGTCTCAAGACCTGCTTACCCTAGTCTAGATATGTCCTGTAGTCCTGTTATCTCCAGTTGAGTGGGGGATGGACCTGTAAATACGAGGGACTATGGTTCCTGTGATTCATTTGCCTTATTTAGGAAGGTAAGGGGATTATGCCAATGAAATTAAGACCCCCAAATAAGGTAATCTTGATTTAAACAAAACGGAAATTATCTTGAGTGTGTTGCCGAAACTCAGCCTCCGTACCCAGCTTACCACATTGAGGCTCAAGGACAGAGTTTTGGATGAAGTAGAAAAGGCAGCTTTATTTCTTTGTTAGGCAAAGGAGGTCATAGTGGGGTAATGCCTCTAAGACTGAGCCTATGGGAGAGAAGGTAGGGGGGTTTATAGTAAGAGTTGAAGGGGCTGCACTGGTTTCCATAGAGATCACAAACAGGGTAACAACTTGTTGCAAAGTTGTCCTTATTTTTGTAGGTGCAACTGTCCCCTTTCTCCTGCTAGGTAGATGTTCACCTCTGGCTTTGGGACTCTTCTAATATCCATGTGCCTAGAACAAAGGTGCTTAGGAAAACGGTCTGTGGAAATGTGCTCTAGAGAAAAATGTGTGCAGTTAGAAGTCAGGCTGATATTTGCTTCTAGTATTTTAGGCAGGCTGAGGCCTGAGCCCTCTTGCTTTCAGTGTTTGCACAGGCTGGGACAACAGAATACAAAGAAACCATGAGGGGCTAAAAATAACTGCAGACATGTGCAGTTGGGGTGAGTTAAAAACAACAAGATGCACAAAACAGCCAGCTGCTGTCTCTGAGCTGTTGGGAGCAAAATGAGGAGGATGGGCAGATCACTTGAGTTCCCCACACCTTTTCAGCCCAATCCTGGTCAGCAAAAACATGAGAAAAGCCCTTTAAATTTTTGTACAGTTAAGCAGTTACAAATACCATAGGGTAACCAATGACAGTAGGGTCTTTCTTGGTTACAACTGTATTTGACTTAATCAAGTGAGTCTACTCAGAGAAAGTCCAGAGGTCAGAAATGTTCTCTCCTGCTGCCCTTGAAAAAGCAGGCTGCCCTGCATTCTATAGCTGCCAGAAAGTGGATTCTGACAACCACATGAGCTTGAGGGAGGACCTTAAGCTTCAGATGAAACTGCAGCCCTCGCAACATCATGATTATAGTCTTGGGAGACCCTGAGGTCTTTGAAAATTGAAGTCATGATTTTCAGTTTTTAAAAATGTCTAAACTGTTATGGTGTCAAAATGTTATGGTGCAAAAGCAATGGAATTTGACTTAAGTTTTTCACCTTAGTTACTTTTCTTTTATGCTGTTTTCTTTATATACATTTGATTTTTTTTTATCAGAATAATACATGTATAGGATTTAAGAAGCCAGCCAGTTGTAGAAGTTATCTGTTGACTTGCTACTGTGAAAGTTAAAATTTTAGCTTTTTCAACCTTTTCTATTCCTCATCCCAACATAAAAGCAGATGCACTGACCTCCTACCCTCACTACTCTTTTTGGTTGAAGCAAAATTGTTATTACAATGGAGATATTAACCATTAATGAACAACATTGTTAATTGTGATTACATTTCTTTTTGTATAACATGCTTTCCCTGGAATTAAGCATTCCCCCAATGTTTTTTCCTGTACTTACTTATTTTACCTATCAATTGTTAATTCATCCTAAAACTTTCTTCCAAAAGTATCCTAGACATTCCAACATATCAGTTATTACATCTGGAGCCTCCAACCTCTTTTCTCCAGTCTATACTAGTTTCTCTACCAGCTTGCAGGGAAGCTGTTGTCCTAGGACTTCTCTTCATCAGTATCTTGTGAATTTCCTTCTTTTTTCTGTTTCTGAACCTGTTTCCTGGAGACTCTAGCTTCCTCTTTCTTGGGTTATCCCCTCATGCTGCTGAAGCACATCCTCAAATAGCTTCTGAAGATACGGTGTGTGGACAGTGTCATTCTGAGGTCTTGCAATTTAAAATATTTTCTACCTGCAACTAATAAGGTATTTTTTCTGCCTTCATATTCATTTGTTAAAATTGCTTAGAATAGAATTATATCCTGAAAAAAAATTTCCCTCAGATTTCCAAAGGAATTGGTCCATTATTTTCTACTTTCTAAAGTTGCTTTTTAATTCTCAAAGTGACTTCTCCCATCCTCCTATGCCAGTAGCTTTTAGAATCTTCCATTTCTAGCAGGCTGACCTTTTACATCCATGTACTTTTGAGTATTTTTAAATTTATTTTTCTGTGAGTCTGTGACTCTATCAATCTGAAAATCCATTCATTTTCATTCTAGGAAATATTCCTGTATTATTTGACAATTTTCCCACTCTATTTTGTTCTATTTTCCCCCTTTTAGAACTTGTATTGTTCAGAAATTAGACTTTATCCTGCATCTTTTTTAACTTTTCTCTCTAATTTCCCTTCTTTTATGTTGTCCCACTTTCTGAGATTTGTCCTCATCTTTACCTTTAAAGTTTCCTGGTAAGTTTATAAGTCCTGTTAACGTATTTTTAATTACAAAGAGTTTGTCCTTTTTCTCTGTATGGTCCTTTTTATATCCTGTTGCTCTTGTTTCATGGATGTAATACCTTCTATAGCCTTGAGAATATTAATTAATTCTTAAGTATTTTCCTATTCTCAACATTGTCTCTGTTTCCTTCAGGTGGTTCTTCTTTTTTTTTTAATCTAGTTGCTTTGATCGTTTCCTTTCATGTAAGTCTTGCCTGTAATATCTGTTGATTCTTGGTTGTCAGTTGACATTGTAAGAGTTAAGTTTTTAAGTAAAGTTTTAAGTAAGATGTTGATTAGAAACTCTGGTTTTCGCATGGGTGAAGGCAGCTGAGGGCTTTACCACAGGCTAACCTGGTAGGGACGTGGTTGCAGTTATTGGGAGCTCTCCAACTGTGAGCATCACTAACTACCCAGGCAGTTTCCTTAGACTTAAGTCTTCCAATCTCATACCTGCCTGCCAGAATCCTGAAGCTGAGCAGGAGAAGCAAGATTGGGTCTTTATTCAGTATGTTAATTCTGACTTAATTCCTCTGGTTTCGGTACAGCAAGTCAGACTCACTCTCAGTATCACTAGCACACCACAGTTTACAGCCTGTCTTTAACCTCTCCTGTCTTCTTAGATTACAGGAGAAGTGACCACCCGGGTGGGTGTAGTAGGGGATCTGAAGATCAGATTTCTCTTTTAATAACCTTTTTTCCTCTTTTCAGTCCCACTTTGCCTTTCTACTTTCACAGGCAACTGAGTTCTCAAATTCATAAGCCTTTCCAGGGTTTTCTGCATTGAATACTTTCTGTGGGGAAGAGGGTAGACTTTCTCCCACTGAAAGCTTTCCTAACTTTTGTCAGTCAACTAAGTAAATTACTACTTCAACATCAGCTTCCTAGCTTCTGAGTTTGTAGTGATAACTCCCATCTGATGTCTTCTACTCTGAAGGTTTTTTCCCGATAGGTTTGTTCAGTGGTATGCTAGTAAATGGCTCCCTGAAATGGGGGAGAGGGGGAGGAGGGGGGGAGGGGGAGAAGCAGAAGAAAGAAAAGGCTCTACTTTATAGCATTTGCTAATTTTAGTGGTGTATACTCTATGACTGTTTTCAAGCTACCAATAGTTTTAACAATGGCTCCTGAGAGTCCTGAATATTTAACAATTGTGTCTTGACACCAGGTTAAGAGCTGACTGCAGCCCAGCCCTGTTTCTGCCTTTTTAAAAATTTTGTCGTCTTTTTGTCCAAGTTGGGCTGTGGGAGAGTGTTAAGATAAAATTAGCAATTCACCCCACCATATTATAATGGAAAGCCTTAATTTCTTACTTAGCTTGTTTGTGTAGATATAAGCAGCGTGACTAGAAAACAATATTCGCATGAGTGGAATAAATATAAAGCATGAAAATTATCTGGCTTTGTAAGGCTTTGCCACAAACAATGATGAATTTGTTTTCTCCTCATTGAACTTCCCCGCCCTAACCTTTCTTTAAGGTAACAGGGTTTCTTCCCTCTTACTCTTTCTCTCCCTTGCATACAGAAAAACATCTATTAAAAAGACCACAAGATTTAAAAGAAACAAAAATGAAACAAAGTTCTCTTCCTTTGAACATAAGCTTAAACTAAAAACCTTTACTTAGTAAGATGTCTTTTTAAATGTTGAGAGGATATTTAGGGCTATCATGTCCTAACACCAACTCATAAGGCATTATCATCCATCTGTGTCTTGGAGGTGTGGTACATTTAAACTTATGTATTGAAATAATATTTGCTTTCACATTAGTCACTCCTCAGTTACTCAGAAATGTAAATTAGAGAAGATATCTTGTAAAAATTATCTTACCCTTTCTAATTGGAATGTTTATCACCAGCTCCATTTCTAAGAAATCGTAAGGCAAAACCTGACGGCCACATGAAATTGTAGCTGCTAATCAATGATGCTGCCTCATGTAGAAACAAGGATTTCCCCTGGATGACGTCACTGATCTGCTATCTGCAATATGGAAATGTTAGGAATCATGGCACAGAGGTTAATATATTTAGGCAAACAACATAGTGAGCAGATTAAACTTGCACATCTTTTAGTGAGATAAAGTCTGTCAAACACCCACAGAATTCATGACCAAGTTTGAAAGAATTGTACACTCCCAAAATTTAGAATGAAAGCAGTCTTAGATATTGTCTTTTTCACAGTATTCAATTATAGATAAAGAAACTGAAGACTGAAATGGTAATAAAGCCAGTGGTTAAATGGGAGCTAAGGCAGACTCAGTATTTCTACCTCACACCTGGAATTCTCATGACTGAAGATTGTCTATCACTCCAAAAAATTCCCCCCCAGGGTCAGGAGAAAATAAAACTAGGAAATTTACATTTTACACATGTCTTATATGGAAAGAATACTTTTAGTTCCGAATGCTGTTGTCCCAGTAAGATACCAGCCTATATTTTTACAATGTTCTACTTGTGGGAAATAATTAAAAGCCACGGTTTTGAGGCTCATGGACTTGTTTTTGTTTTTACCATGACTTCTGTTATTGCACATCATGAGACCTCGTGTGAGTAATGTGAGTGAGGAATGTTGCCTTTGGCTGTCTTATATCCTGTGTCTAAAATGCAGACGGTGTGACCAAAAATATATAAAGGAAAAGTTCTGAAAATCCAGCAAGGCTGAAGGCAAAACAAAAAATTAATGATTTTGGTAACTACTCTCCGTTTTATGTAAAAATATTCCCAGCTTTTTTTTTTTAAATTCCAATTTCATTTCTCCTCCAGCCAAGATGTTTGAAGTGGAACCAGTGTTGGACACTAGCCATATCTTGGCTTTTGTTGTCATGTGTAGTATGTTCAGAAAATCTGCTTTGGTTTATTTTGCATGATGTTCTATTACATGAGACAGTCTTAAAATGTAGCTATTCATGAGTGATTTCATGAGAGAAGTGACAAAATGTACACATGGCTAGAGTTAACTTTTGAAACAAACAAAAAATCTAGGTAATAAAGACAAAAAAAATCCATTAGGCTAAAAAATATCCCTGAGGTATGTAGAACCCAGGTGAGCTTTGATGGATAATTACCCAGTTCTCTGATCTTTCAGGGGCGTCCTGACCATTCCAGCATCAATGGCAAGAAAAGATCAAAATATTACTTTCAGTGAATGGTCTTTTGAGTGAATGAATGTAGGTAAGGCTTTACCATCAAAATTGGAGTCTATTCTGTATGAGCTTCAACAATCATTGTCTACATGCCTTGGGTAGCATTTCTAAGCTTCTTTAGATAACTTCTGTCCCAGGAAGTTGAGGGCCACCATTCATCTAATTTCATGAAAGTTGCCAATAGATGGCCTTGTGGAAGTTTAATATCATCTTAAAATTTTGTCAGACTCCCTTCCAGCAACTTATGTACTTGATGACTTGGGATTTTCTTGGTGTCTTATGATTGTCACTGAATGAGTAGGAGACATTTTGTCCTTATAAAGCCCTGATGAAGGAGAAGGATATTCTCAAAGGCCAAGGAAAAGATGATAAGGTGATTGACAGCAGGCAAAAAGATTAAAAATATTTCTTTGTGATCTAAGAAAGCCTATGTAATACACAAACGAAGAAACACTTCAGGAATGATTCCTCTTCTGTTAAAAATAGTATAAGGGAACTCAAAGAATGTAAAAGTAAAGATCTGTCCAGGATCCTTTAACTTTTTGACTGTTGCCATTCTAAGCAGTTCTTTGGGGACAACTATAAAAGTCAGAAGATAAATAAGCACATGTATGCTCCTACCCATCTCCACACTATCACTACTGCAGGAGTTCTAGACAAATAACAATTAGACTTTAGAAAAATATTGCTGATGATGTGCTAGAAGACTATCTGTTTACTTCCTGTAATTGTTATTGGGTGAGCTCCTTGTAAATTCTTGTATGTGTAGATGTCTCATTTAAGACCATTTTACCCAAGAATTTACTTGCATCTGTGCTCTTCTCATTTTTCTAAGTAGCACTTTTATCACTCTCTTCTGGGGCATGCTTTATTTCACTGGGGCAGGGCCAGCTTCTTTTCTGTTGCTCTTCTGTCACATTTGATCCTTTGGCCCATTTCAGAGCCTAGCCTACAGATGTTTAGGTCTGAACTGGCCTCTATGGTTTGCTGTTTCTGAAAAGTCACATGAAAGGTTGAAAGTTCCCCAAAAGCCTGTATGTGTAACTTCTTTCTGATTTAACCGTGGTTTAGTTCCTTTTATTCCCGATTCTACGTCCCAAAAAAGGCCGAGAAAAATGATCAAAAAATTTCTGCTGCTTCCATATTGTGGTTTTGAGTCTGCAGATTGTGTTAAGGTGGGGCAAATTCTGATTTTCTTGATGTCTGATGATTGTCGTTGGACATGTAGAGTTCGGCTGTCACTGCAAAACTCTAATTGGGAAGAAAGGAAGCTTCATGAACTGGGAGGAGAGGAAGAAAGTAATTAATCAGTTCACACTGGAGATTCACAGTCCATTATGCTCTGCTGGCTGTTGGTCAAGAAGGCTAGTTCCAGGGCAAAAAGAACAATCCAGACAGATTGCTTGCTTTTTTTGTCAACTACAAAGTATAACAATCCTACAGTATAAATAGATACTAAGTATGAGGGTTGTGGAAAAGCAGCACATTTGATAGCATCCAGCCCAGCACAGACACACAAATGCCAGGAGCCAGTGACACAACAAGGAACGTCTGTGAAGAGGGTGGCTTTCCTACATCCTGGCTCTTAAGCCTGAGAATATCGTACTGTCCAGAGAGACAAAGTATCTTTAAATATCACTGTGATCCACTCTTCAGAGCCAATGGTGTTGAGTAGACTAAAAAACAAAACAGAACCAAAACAAAAGCAGTAAATATTGCTGTCTTTGAATCATTTCCTGTTGAAGATGGTCAGCCTAACCAAGTGTGTAGTTGATCAAACAACATCGACTCTCTGGTGCATTTTTCCATTTTAATTAGATTGCTGGCAGTATGTTGAGACAAGTTTAGGGAGCACACTCATTTCTATACATGAGCATACTCATTTCTATACATAAGTTATAACAAATAACTTATCAATTTAAAAAAGACACACAAAAATATGTTAACTTTTCTCTCCAGAAAGAGAAAATTTTTAGCCTACAAAACTTTTACTGGGTGACACAGGACAAGCTTTCCTTTTATGACTGTACTACTCCAAGCCTTAAAATTGTTTCATGAATTATTACACAAAGCTCATTGGATTGTTTTTCCCAGAGACCCTCTCCTGCTCATGCAGTCTACCTCCTTCTAAGTCCATTCACTATTTTATATGATATATTTACATAAAGAGTCAATATATCTATACACACACACACACATATATATATACCCTTCACTCAGTCTTTGTGAATAGAAATACTTCAAAAAGCTGAACTACATTATAAAATTAAATATTTAAAATATTTTAAGCTGTTTAAACTTAAGTATCTCTTCTGTAAATGTGTATAATATGTACCTTGCAAAGGTATTGTAGGATTAGAGATCATGTGTGTAAAGCACCTAGCCCACTGCCTGACGTCTGGTAGATACTGGATAAATCACAACTGTCATTATTATATTATTGAAATGTGTTCTAACAGCAAATAAACCACATCATATAGAGCACTTTATTTAATACTATGGGTTGTGACTATTTGTAGCTCATGGAATCAATTTGGTGGGTTATGACAAAGATTAAAAGAAAAAGATAAAAATAGAATAGAAAAAATCTTGAGTACATTAGCATGCAAAGGTAAGTAATATTTTGTGAAAATACTGTTTCTATTACAAATAGTGTATGTATCAGTGTGCATGGGTGTATTTGTGCTGGGCTGAGATTTCTGTGAGTCATGGTCAAAAAACTTTGAGAACCATTGATAGAGAATAGGGTGGAGAAGTCGCAGGCTGGAAGATGGGTCTAGAATCTCACAGAATTGTTTGGTCCTTCTAGATTTGCCCTTTTTACAAGACTGGGAGACCGGGCTGTTCCAAGGCCAAGAGTCTGTCTGCCTGCAGGTGTTTCTCAGGTTGATCAGCAGAGAGGCCTAGGAGAGAGTAACCTGGGATGCAGTTCTCTGGGTAGTGCCAGAGCTCAGGGCCCAGGAATTCCAGGGCCCTCCATGTGCCCACGTGCCCTAGAGTGTTTGGGAATGGTGGCCTGACTGGTGCCTATGGTGATCCTGCCATTGATACGGTTGCCATGGAGCTCTGGGATTTACCTACCAGGCTCCTCTGTCAGGATTTACACATGCTGCCAGTGATACCAGAGTGAAGAAAGATCTAGATCTGTGAACGGGGAGCAAAGTTATACTTTGCTGTCACCTGCACTTCAAGGGCTGTGGTGCCAGCTCCTTCATGGAGCCAAAGCAAGAATCAGGCCCTCTCCGTATTTTCTGGCCAAGAAAAGAATAAGACAGATGTTTTGTAAATTCCAACACTGGGTTATAAGATCAGAAATCTTACAGGGTTCTAAGGAGAGAATGTACAACCGGGACATGCACAACAGAAAGTGAGTCACGCCTGGCATTGTCCAAAAGTGTCATAGTTATCATTGTTATTGTTCAAGAATGTTGAACTGTACTTAACAAAAGAGAAATATTCACTCAAATGAAGAATTTGCACGTGGCGGCTTCTCCTGGAGTGTGGGAAACAGCTCCTCTTATTCCTCTTGGTCAGCAAGCCATTCTTTGCACCCCTTGAGCTCCCGGAAGCTGTGGCTGTCCGAGGAGCCAGTCCAGGGAGGGAGGGGGCTGGCTCACATGGATCAAGGAGACAATGACTTGGGAGATTCCAAGTCCCATTCTACTTCAGTTCAGTGTTAAGACCACAAGAGCAGTTCCTTGAGGTTTAGAGGCAGCCCTGGGTACAGTGCTGAAGTCGGAGATATCTGGAGGTTATGGGAGACTTAAGCCAGGAGGTCCCATGTATTGAGTCACCCCCCAATTACCCCGTCCCCAAGAGTTGTACTCATGTGCCACTTCAGGCTTCAGGACCATCCACCACTGTGGCGCCGCCCTACTTTTGGTCTATTTTCTGAATAGTTCTTTCTTCAAGTCATCCATGGAACTTTCAGTGCCCTTCTGCCTAGGAGGAAGTGGAAGAGAGAAGGGAAATGCATTTTGGTTCCATGAAGATTTACGGAACACATACAATAATCCCACTGTGAGGAACTTTCCAGCAGTCAGCTGGGAAAAAAGCTGGTTTCAGGAACCCTGGAATCACTCCTACATGGGCTTTAAGTGAATGAGAGTAGAGCAGAGATGAGAGAAAAACCCACAAACAACTCCACCATCCCCGCGTGGGAGGGAGAACGTGACCATGCCTCCTCCCACATCCCCTTCCAAAGGCTCAGGTGTGTGCACCTGCACTGCTCTCTCAGGAAAATTATTATACATGTTACTCAGATGAAAAAGGCGAATAACCTTACACATGTAAATGGAAGTTATGCAAATGCATCATAAAAAGTGATAGGAGGTTGTGTTACTGGGACAAATACTCTATTTCCAAAAACGTGTTGCTAGATGTTTTACACACACATGCATGCACTGTAAGCCAGCCACTTACAGCCACTAGTAACAGGTTTTCCAAGTCACATGTTGGAAATCACATGTGTTATTCAGGGTGATATTTGTAAGATTGTGCAACTGGCTTCCCTTTGGGTCACTCCGTGAATTTCATTCACAATTGAATTTTTAGCACAGACCAGTCATTCCAGGACTTGGCTGTGGATTTCCAGAATAGTCCTAGACATTTTTGAATGGGAAAGTAATTCAACCTCTTGCAGATCCTGTATATTAAATTTTCCTGTTACCCACCTTCTTGTGTCTTTTTCAGATATGGTTCATAGGGACATTTTTGCCAGGAATTTCCCTTATAACCTCTTAAAAAGTCTGTACATTTGTAGGTAAATGTAATCCATATGTTCCTGATTTATTTTCACTTTCTTCATCAAAATGTTACTCTCTACAAAACATTTGATCACCAGTAAGCAATGTAAGTTTTTAAAGGCTTTTTTTTCTTAGTAAAGGAGCACTGCATTTGATCAATAACACAGTTATTTATAAAGTCAAAGTTACACAAGGACTTATGAAGATATATTGTTTTACTATTTAACTTTAATAACTTAGGCTAGAAATATTTGAAAAATTACCAATCATTGTCAGAGAAAAATGCACATTATTGGTTTTTTTATTTTCTTCACAGGCTAAAAACTTTTTTTTGTTTGTTTATTATTATATTTGTTTATGTACTTTATTTTTTCATTACAGTGGCTTTTTTCTTTAATTTGGTTCCTAGATCTGCCCTTAGAATTCATTGCAAATAATTATGTAATATAACTACCTTATATTTCACTACATCTACACAAAAATGTGCTTTACAGAAAACCCCTAAATCTGTGAGCTTGAACGCGCAGTTGTCATACAAAGTCACAGACACACAATATAATATAAGCAATGGACAGTGAGCTCCCTGAAGGCAAGAGGAACGTCCTTCACATCATGGTATCTGCACATAGTAGGAGTTTGATTAATATTTGTTAACCAAAGAAAATATGATTAAAAATAGCAGTAAGAAATATAGTTATAGCAAAGTGTCTGCCATTTTAGACCACAGAGGGATGTCAGCTGAGCAAAGAGGACTATGTCAACAGGATACAATAATGCACCAACCCCTACTTTAATCCACCTTCAAATGGATTAAAGGTACATGGCCGAGGGTACCAGAGACCCGGAAATGCTCTCAGTCACACAGCTGCTCGGGCTGTACCCTTTCCAGCACGTTCCTCTGTTAGGAAGAGGAGCTGGGGGCTGGAGTTGGTTACAGGGCTGTAAATTAATTTATATTCAGACTTATAATGTTATCATAATTATTGTGCTTCAGAAATAACCACATTTCAGTTTGTGTGTAAATATGGTTAGAATTTTGACACTATAACACAAATATTTGTGTTATATATGTATATTTGTTCAGCTATATATACTTTTCATTCTGCACATGAACTTGTGTGTGTGTAACATATATGTACATATTTATGTTATTGAAGTCTCTTTTTTTTTTTTGAAGTTTCTCTATACGTAGAGATTTACATTGTTTATAAAGGAGAATAGTAGAGGACAGTATCATTGCAGTTCATAGATTCCTTTAACATCAAATATCAACCCAAAGAACATTCTTTTCTCATAGACCCTTCAAGGAAGCTGACAATTTTCTCTGATGCCTGAGGCTTGTTCACACTCCTAACTGTGTGTGAATTACCAAAGAATAAAACATGAAACCCCCAGGGATTTTTAGGAAATATGAACACTCCCTAAATGATATAATCAAATTTCTAGAATCACAAAAGAATAAAGAAAAGTTGTTTGAAGGCTACCTTCCCCATCAAAGATTTTCAGTGGATTATTTTTTCAAGCTGTAAGGACTATGAAATGGAGACCCAAATGGGTTCTGAGCCCCAACAGCACTTTCCCACATACTACACATTCCTAACTTCTGAGCACAAAGTCATAGGTCAGAGTTTCAGGCTCACAGAATTCCAAGCTTACTATTTCCACGGAACCCCCATTCACCTTTATACAAAATGTTGGTTCATAACATAGCCATTATGAAGGATCTAAATAGATGTGTAAGCAATTGTTCAGTTATAAACACCTGGTTT
This sequence comes from Camelus dromedarius, assembly GCF_036321535.1. Lineage (NCBI taxonomy): Eukaryota > Metazoa > Chordata > Mammalia > Artiodactyla > Camelidae > Camelus > Camelus dromedarius. The sequence goes on along the minus strand of NC_087439.1, from coordinate 30,352,493 downwards.
ACAAATGACCCACACTTAGAACCATTATGGTCTTTTCTCTTCAGTGTTTTCTTTCCCCTCATGCTAAAGACTCTGCTGATTCTGCCAAAACATACACGCAGTCCCCTCCCTGCCTGCCCCACACGTGTGCACCAGCCACAGCAATAAACAAGCAAGCAGATCTTTGAAAAAGCTGCAGAGTATGAATGTGGCAAAAAGCAGGAACTGATATACTTTGCTATGGGGCAAGACATCAAAATGAAAATAACAGAAGAATTAAAAATACTATTAGTCATTCCAAGCTTTGTGGATATTAGTTTAATCAGAGCTGCTGTCATTCTCATGAAAATCAGCTTCCTCTTTTAATATCTCTCATCACTCACTCCTCCAGAGCTTTTACAGTGAAGGTATAGACCAGCAAAAAGTCATTGTGTGGGTGGGAAGTAGGGGTGAGTAAGGAAAGTATAACACGATTTGGGAGACAGTTGCAAATAATAAAAATAAAATATAGCAGAATATCTTAAATGACATTTACCTATTTTAGAATTTTGACAAACTGACAAAGCAGAAAACTGTCTTTATTCCCAATTTTCTTCCTTCTTTCACTGTACCATGGCCACCGGCTCCCAGAAGGCAATTCTGCACTGTCCCTTCACCACATTCATAGGACCCAATCCAACATAGCATCTCAGTGACTATTACCTGCAGAGGGGGTTAGCGGGTCTTAGTGTCATACAACCTCAGAAGTGTTTTATGGAATAGGATCACTTATAAGTTAGAGACTTCCTGTAAGAAGCCTGCAGTGGTGTCAAGGTAATAACAAAAGCAGGCTTTCTCATCAAGCCGGGAGAAGGAGAGGAAACTCAGCGTTTGTCCGTTGTTGGACATATGAGATACATCGTGCACCAAGCAAAGCGCTGGACACATACAGGGATGAATCAGTTGTTCTCTGTCCTCAAGGAAATCACAGTCTTGCTGGGAAGATGAATGTGTAGATTAATGAGGACAACTGAAAATTTAAAGGTATTATGGACATTGTTGCAGTCTGGTGTGAGTGATGTAAAGAAGCAGGGCCAAGCTAAAAACTTTTTGGGTGATGGAAGTATTTCTTGTATCAATGTTCACAGGTAGAGTGGATTCATAGAGTCAGTGGTGTGGCAGTGAGTGGCCAGTGAGAGTGGAAGACAGTGTCAAAGAATCAGTAGCAAGAAATGTCTGCTTTCGCTTGCTGCTTATGTGTAGGGTCCTAGATCTGGGTGCCAGTCAAGTCACTTCAGCCTATGAATAAAAATGTGCCCACTAGGCAGGGTCAAAGTGGACAAAAGACACAATTCAAGCTAAAAGGGAGTGGACATGAAAATAAAATAAGTCACATAGAGGGCAAGAAACTGAAACCAGTGTTAGCTATATATATGTAATATTTTTTTATTTATTATATATTGCTAACACATAGTATATACCAGTTTTTAGCTATATATGTATATATTATATATATTAGCAATATATATATGTATATTTGGGGGAGAGAGATTGTGGGGAGTCAACATAGCGTGATGGATTAAGAACACTGATAGATTTCCTCTGACTCTTGAGTGGTAACACAGACTGTCATGTATGGAACCTTCGTGTGTGACAGATGGGAAAAGTGGAGTTAAAGATGCCCTATGAGTTTAAATATTGAACATGGTGTCCTAGATGAACATATATTTGAGCTGCAGCAAAGAAAACTGCTCAAGGCATGATGGAAAGGGAAGAACCAGTGAAGGGAAAAATCTAATATCTATTGATACATAAAAAGAAGACTTTTAAAAATTAATTTTGTTTGATTTTGTCTGGGGGGTGAAGGAATAATTTATGATGAAGCTGTATTAATAACGTAAAGTGGTGTAGGCTATAGAAGCAATTATTCAAAGAACTATGGCCAGCAAACACAAAATGATTTCTGATAAAATGTTCAAATAAGTAGATAAAAAATTAGTCTGGTTGCATGATCTAGCCCTGTATCTTTCTCTGATACCCTCTTTCTTTTTAATGGATTAAAAACCATTAAAGAGAGCTAATTTAATAGTTTCTAGAATGTTTTTTAGTATACATTTATATTTACTCTTGTTTTTTAAAAGAAAAAGAGCACTCTAAAAAGTAGACTCCCACAAAAGAAAAAAATAATTTGAATTAATGAATATAATTTATAATATATAATTATATGTAGCCACTTTAAGATATGAATATTGAAGATGCTATTGAGTTAAAATTAACAAAAGAAGCACATTACTTACATCATACACAGCAACTAGACATTTCCAGATGCTAAAGAATTTCTTGGAATATTTTCTCCTCTTCTCAGTTAAGACTAAAAATTAAGTTGTTCCAGATGTCATTTTATATAGCACAGGATAGCAACAATATGTGAAAAAGATACCTATGATGAAAACGTCATTTGAGTGTTCCTAGGCACATGCAACTATTTCAAAATGATTTCAAAAAAATGCCAGTGTCAATCCCATTTCCTAGCAGTGGTGGCAGCCCCAGTAACCAGACAGATACTGGCTTTTCTGGTTCTGAAGACAGCAAAGAATGTTGACAGAAAGCACCACCCCATGATTCATGGATCAGAACAAGGCTTAAATCACTCTTCAGTAGAAGAATCTCCAAGGTTATTCCTCCCCACAAGCTTTGTATATAAGATCCTCTGCTATCCCCATGGTTACCAAAAGGGGAGGGGGGGAAAAAAACCCACTATACTTCAAATTTCAGCTGCTTTGCTGTTGAATCCCAAGCATACAATGACCTTCACCTGAACAGTGTCTTCTGGATTGCTTCAGTTTTCTCATTTGATTCTGGATACGACTTGTCTTTAAAAACAAGGAAAAAATATCACAAACAAGCAACAACAGCAGCACATATGTCTTCTGAACGTGTAATAATAAAAGCTAGATGTTTGCATCTAGCTACATTGTTTAAATAATCTGAGGCGATTGAGCAATAGGGAAATTGCCCAGAAAAATGTGACTTGGGGAAAAAATAACAATAAAAGCAAAGGAAATGAATGATTCCTTGAGCTGAGTTGTTGGAACCAGCAAACCATGGAAATGATCCCCATCAGCTCCAGTTAAAGGAACTATGTTTAGCTTTGTAGTTAACAGGAAACATTAAGCTACAAGAGGAAAAACAATCTGGGTTATGTGGTCCATTGGCCTTATCAATTCTTTTTTCCTCAAATAAAACATAAAAAAGCAAAGCAAACCAAGCAAAACAAAAAGACTAACAAGGACAACAAAACCTATCCGTTGTCTCTGCCTATCTAAATGACTCTATGTCTCTTCAGGGGTAGATACAGTCAGCCCAAGTCTCATTTCTGTTACAGAGGAGATGATATGAGGTGGATATTTCCAGCAGAGTTCTTTCCTATTCTGGCCCAGAAGCAACAGCACAACAGATTCAACACAAGAAACTCACTGCTTTTATTGTGCTCTCAGTATGAGCACTAGTCAATGTATAAAATTCAAAGACAGATATAATTGAATTCTTGTTCTCAGTGGACTTAGAGGTTAGTAGAGGATTTAAACACCTTATTCTACCTCTTATTGTAATTTAATTTCCTCTTTGGTGATTGCTCATGGGAATGAAGTGAGAGTTTGAAGAAGAATTAGTATCTATTTGGAAAAACCAGAAATTACTTTCTAGAGGCTGACCTTGAATGGGTAGAAAGGGCAGGAGTTGACTAGGTGGCTAGAGAAAGGAAGCTTATTACAAAGAGATCACAGCCCCAGTAATGGCATGTCAGTTGGTATTTGGGTCATAATGAGTTTAGAGCTGGTGTTACAGAAGATGCAGACTGCAGGTCAGAGAAAAGTAGCAGATAAATGAGTCGGGTCATTGAGTGTAGGTACCTAAAATGCTAGGCTAATAATGCATTTTAGTCTGTAGATAATTGAAAGTCATTCGATGTATTTCTGAAGAGTGGTCATTGCACTTCCTAAAACGCAGCCCCGACCAAATTGTGTCGTGAATACAAGCAGCGCTGTGTAGAGCAAGTGCACAGCAGAGGTTTAAGAAGAGGCCTAGTCCTTGGTCTTCAGAAGGATCACCCTGCTGAGGCCATCATCTCCTTATTCTGCACTAGGGCTGCCCGTACCACTTCTTTTCTCACCCCCTCACCCCACCCCTGCCCAGCATTCCTGTGCAAGGCATCCAGAGCAGACCCTCCAGCATCAATCCTTACTCTGCTGGGAATGTTTCATAAACACTGTGTGTGCTGGACACCGTCTCTGTATCCCTAAGTATTTAGATAGAGAACAAAGCAACAATCAGCCCGAGATCAGGGGAATGCTTTCTGGTTAGTACAGTGGTTAACACCACAGGAATGTTGTACACGCTTGATTTTCTGACCGCTCCCATCTCCATGACAGCCTGACGTCGGGCCCAAACAGCCCTATGCAGATTCCTGGTGCTTCCTGATGTTGGCAGGATACACCTGAAGTAAACTCCAGCTGAGAGAATGCAGCAGCATGAGATGCAAAGGAAACTATTACAGATAAATGACCTAAAGGCTAAAGAGACCTTGGCTATGCCAAACTCGGTGTCAGCCCTCTGTCAGTGATACAGAAATTCCACAGAGCACATATTTTGATGGGGGGACAGTATCAATCCCACAGGGTGAAGATTGGTTCTTAGGGAGTAAAAGCATCTAACTTGTGTTATCATCAAACACAGAGATACATACAGCATGTAAGCAGATATATGGTATATCTATGCTATTAAATTGTCACGGGGGAAATTTTATTAACTTACTAATTTATTAGGCAAAACATGTCTTAAAAGTCTCCTTAGGAGAGCAATGATTTTTTTTTAAACGGTTGAAACACTGTCATAGGGGTTCACAGGGGAAGTGGAGACAAGGGAGAGAGAGGGAATCTGTGAGAAATCCCTGTCTTGATCCTACCCTCTGAGCCAAGGCAGAGCTCTCTGAATACTGAGCATCCACTTGGACAAGGCTGAGGTAGGTGTTCAGAGAGCCGATGACAGAAGATGAAATTCCCAGGGCTTGCCAGGCAACAGGGAGAGCCTGCAGAGTGGCTGCTGGAGCAGAAGCAGGCTCTGCCCGCTTAGGATTGTGCATTTAACTTGCAAATCGGGGCTTTCCCAGGGCCTGCATCAGAACTCAGGCTGTACCCACAGAGCTGGGGTTCCCCGAAATTGCTGTACACTTACAGACAGGCAGGGCCGAGCTTAGCCTTAAATCTTATCTCTTCAAAGCCCGCAAGCCTCTCCCTCCTCATGGGATATGGAGGCACTCCATTTTAGAAAGAAGTGCTTTGGCCATACTGGGCTTCCCTGAAGCCAGCGGACTGGAATGGAAGGACACTTTGGCAACAAACTCTGCTGAGAGTGACTGAGGGTCAAAGAGATGCAGAGAAGGAACAAGCAGAGGTCTGGGGCCATCCATGACATCAGACTGGGAGTCTTCTTTGTTTCTATTAGAGTTTCTGTATAATTGTTTTGTCCACCCACAAACCATTGGCGTCTTGCCCAGTGTCTGAGACTTGGAAAGGGGTGAGAAAATGAAGAGAACCAGAGGAGGAGAAAGGAGGTGGCCCTCAAGGAAGGCATCCAATGTGAAGGATGCTAGAGAAGAGCGAGGAGAGGGGAGGGGGTGAGGGTGAGACTGCAGAAAATGAAGGTAGCGGTGGGTTATCAGGACCATTTTAGCTTAGGAGAAGAAAAATATGAAGAAAATTGTTCTGAAGACTAATTGGCTCGATACGTAATTTTCTCTAATTATGTCGTATGAGAAAATGATGCATATTTACACTTGCCAAGACGGTCTGTCTCATCCGAACATGCAAACACATGTATCTCTTATCTTATTATACATGTGTGGGGATATTTGGGTGTGTAATTTTCTAATTTGATAATTATTTAATGAAGTTCTTCTTTCAAGGTGCCTTCCTTTGAATCTCTTTTTGTGTTCCTGTATGTTAAGCAGAAAGTGAGAGGAGACTTCCAAAAATGGAAATGCATCAAGGGAGGCAATAAAAACTTGATGAGGCTGTCATCCCTTTAGATCTTTCAGGGATTTCTTAGGAAGGGTGAATAATACTCAATATAATTACTTGCTAAAGGATTAGGATTTTTTTTAATTATAAGTTTATACAGGTAAATGTTTATGGGCTTGCACAGACAAGCCTCAGGAGAGGTAAAGCAGTTTGATGTCTTGTGGGAGGAGGAACAGGTCCACAAAAGGAAGTAATATGGTTATCCCACGTCATTTACTGTGGAATCAGCTTTGGAATTTATGTTCATGCCTTTTATGGTTAAAAAAAGGGAGGCTTGATTTGCATGTGTAATATGTGCTCAGGTTCATATCCAGTTAAATCCGACTAAGCTCAGACACCCGTGTCATTCTGACAAGATTGAGGTGCAGATGAAACGGAGGATTCTCTAAGTTGTTCAGACCAGTATTATATCTAGTGCCTGCAAATGTTAGTGGAAGGACAGAGGTTTTCACTGTGCTAAATTCAAGAGAGAAAAACGTCTCCATTTTCCACGTCTCTGATGTATTTTAAACCTGAATTGTCCACGCCACACTCACTACCTGGGTAGAACAGAATTCAGCCAATGTAAGTTTCAAGAGGGAAACTAATTATACAAGGGTGCTAATATGGCATGGAGAAAAAGAATTCTTAGTCATAAATCATACATGCATCATTGAAACCACATGCTGAAAAAAATAATAGCTTCCATCTTTATAAGAAAAAAATCACTGTACTTGAATATTGCAAAGCTGTTGTGCCAACTCCCTCCATCCATCCCACTTAGAGGGGAAGAGCTCACCTGTCATCAGTGCATTTCTCCCCACAAATCTCTGTACCTTTTAAAAAGGCACTGCTGGAAGCCAGGCTCATCCCTGACAGCACAGGGGTCCAGGATTAGGGTGCCGATTCTCCCCTCCAAGCTTACATGGACCTAGCGATGAGATTTCTTTGCGTGAGCTGTGCCTTACAGCTGGTGTTTCTAAATATGCTTTTGTTTCTTTGGTTGGTGGGTTGTCCTGAGTTCACCACTCTTCTCTATATAATACAGATGAAAGAGTCCCATAGTGTCATTGCTAAATTCAGATTCTAAATGAGTATTGAGGCAGAACAAACTGGACAATGTGAGACAAGTATGCTTGGTTCAGGCTCAATGAATATAATCTGTCCTTTCCTTTCAAAAACACTTCTAAAAATATTTTTGTAATTAAGAGCCTTTGTTCACAACAATTCCTCCAACCAGTTTTATTTTATAAAGGAGCAAGGGTTAAAAGAGGTGAGCAAATGCCAAGAGTCATTTTCTTGCTGTGTTTTCTCTTTTGTTGTTTCAAGAATTTGGGGTGGTTTTGTTGCTTTCTCTTTTCAAAATACAGTTAATACAAACTCTTTTCTAATTGCAGGATTTGGCTTTGATGTCATGTAATGAGCTGTTCCTTAGGAAATGCAAAGTAGAAATAACATGAATAGTTAGGCTGTAATTATTAAGTCATCTTTCCACCATGATAAAGCCCAATATATGGTGAAAGTCATCTGTTCTCTATGCAGTGAGAGAAATTAAGAACTTAAAAAAAAAACCCAAAAACCTCCCACATGTCAAATTGTGATATTTGTGGCTTTAAGTAAGTGGTCACTCATTTCTCAAAAGAAATATTTTGATGAAAAGCAATTTTCTAGATAGAAAGATGTATATGAGAAAGGGTTTCTTTTCTAGAAAATTTTAGGTTTAAACATAACAATACGAGTAGTGATTGGCTTTCTTTTGATTAGTTACACATTTGCCCTTCCTTCAGGAAAAGCAAACTGTATGAACTGTTGATTTTCACAGTATTCTACCTTAACTGGAATAGAAACTAAAGAGACAGAGATAAAAGTCAGATTTGACTTGAAATAGTATGTGCTTTTTTAAGAACTGGGTCACTATGGCCACCAGAAATACAAAGTCAGAAGACCATGAATCATACATGAAAGAATGCCAAATGTTTTTTCTCCACCTGAGGAGATAATTTGAAAGGGCAATAATAGCTTGTAAAGTACACCATATGCCCTTGTGGAATCATAGTAATATGTTAAAATATTTAATTGTGGGGGAAAAAAATCACCAAAAGATAGAAAAGAACCTATTTCTTCCATCCCAAAAACTGTAGTAAAAAAACAAAAAAACAGGATATCATAAAAGAAAAACAGGCATTTCATTTGATCTAAATACATGGACTAAATCTACAGATATGGAAGAATTTCTGTTTCTGCAAGTTGCAAGAAGGATTGCAGGGTTACTGAGAAAGAATTTTTGGCATGCAAAATACAAACCGGGCTGTTTGCCCCATCTTGTGACTTGTACGTCACCCATTCGAAAGCTGTTCAGAATTGCTCAACTTCACTGAAAATCCAAAAGGGATTTAGAGTGACCTGTACAGAAGAAACCCACTCAACCAAAGCTTATTAAAATCTCATTTATATATATATATATTTTTAATAGAAGTATAGTCAGTTTACAATGGTGTGTCAATTTCTGATGTACAGCCTAATTCTTCAGGCATACATGAACATACATATATTTGTTTTCATATTCTTTTTCACCACAAATTACTACAAGATATTGAATATAGTTCCCTGTGCTGTACAGTATGAACTTGTTGTTTATCTAAAATCTCATTTTTATGATGCTGCTACAACAACTTGCGGGTTTTTTACTCAAGAAGCCATAGCAATATATACTTGAGAGAGATTGTCCTGCCATATTAGCCCCTATTAATAATAACAGCCCTTTAGTTGGCTGATCTGGTGATCGTAAACATGTTCCCTATAATATAATCTTTTAAATGGACACCTTCCAAATATTGACACAACCATTAATAATAACGTTTGGAGTATAAAAGAAAACCCTTGTGACACTGAATTCAGATAACCTAGATTATTCTTCGTTTCCTCACTTCTCCTTACCTTTTATGTAGATAATGTCTAAAAACATCTTTCTTAAATTCCACGTCAGTCTTTAGTCAGTGGATCAAATCGCTCAAACTCACACAGCCATTTAATGGTCAGTTACAACCTCTGAAACCTATTTCTTCATCTGTAAAATTAGAAGACTGACTTGACTGATCTTAAAAATCCTTTCCAGGACTTGATTGATCTTAAAAATCCTTTCCAGATTTACAGTTCTTGTTCTAACAGCAAAAGAAATACAGAAACGCTTCAAACAAAGTTGGACGGGAAGCTAATATTTGTAATGTCACACAGAGAGATTAGCTCAGCAATTTCCATTAATAGGAGTCATATGGTGAAATTCCCCAGAGCTGTTTAGAAACAAATCTCTGATAGTTTAGAACTACAGGTAGAGCCAACTTACTTCAATATTATTATTATTATTATTATTATTATTATTATTATTATTATTATTATTATTATTATTATTATTATTATTATTTGTCCAGGTTTTCAGAGGTTATGCTGTATCTGGGGATGGAGTACCAGAGAGACATTTGGAGATGAAAGTTGTGGTTTCCAGATGAAGATTGAAAAAGGACTGAACTGAGCAGGGGATAGGGTGAAGGATGAGAAGTGTTATCAAGTTTGTAGGAACAGAACTGGGCTGTGGATTGGCATGTGAAAAGTATTTCAGTACCTCATGGTTTCTTGTGGATGGTAAGCTGGCCTGCCAATGTACTTAACACTCTCAATGATAAAAGAGGTAATGAAATATTATGAGCAGTTGCATTCATCATTTTATTTTGAGTTTGTTGTGGGGTACCTGATGCAAGACTAGACAAATGCCAAAGTCAAAAAGGGGGGTAACTATCAAAGGAAGTTTTCAAAGATTGAAAAGAAGCACTCCTAACATGTTTCCTCTATTAAGAGCAGGAGTGTTTGGATGGAGGGGCTGTATAGGGTGTTGGGAGGAAATGTTAATTTTCATTTAACATGCATTTATAAATTACTCCTAGAAATTAATACTAGATGGTTCGTATTTCTGTAAACATGAAGAGTTTCAGATTATTAAAAATAGAATTGAAATATTAGAATGAATGTTTTAAAAAGGAAATAGTTTTGTGTGTTTCACATTCATATGACTCACTTTTTAATTGTTCTTTAAAAATACTTACATGATTTAATGGCAATAAAATACACAGATTTTTGTTAACATTTTGAGAATAAGAATTGTTTAAAGTCTAGTAAAAAGTTGCAAAGTACATTTGATTCATACATTATTAGTATATAATAAGAATTCAATAGTCAAGGCTAACCTATGTGTATAAAAAGTTAAAAACTCAAAGAAATAACTGACTCTTCCCTCTCTATAAGTTCTTCTCTGAAAATCCATAAGTAGTTTTAGGTATTCTTTCCCCCCTGTCCCCAACATATATTATGTTAAAAATTTATTGTGGTAGAATTATTTATTTACAGGTCTATCAGCTCCTCATTCTAGATGATCTTTATAATCAGAGATTGTCTTTCTACGATCTCTGTCTTTTGTCAGTTGTCTGTCTATTGTCTTCTGTGATTACTGGACACAGTGGGAATTCAGTAAGAATTTGCTCAACAGTTTGGTATTGCTTTAATTGCTTTTTAGTGCACACAAAAAGAAAGGTCAAACAAATAAGTGATCTTACCCAAGTCTTTTAAAGTCCTGGATGGTGATATTGGGACACATATAAATAAAAACTTAAAAGACAAACAACAGTTTGGGGGGAAATATTTGCATCATATATAATTAAGGGAATATTCCTAAGAGACAAAGAGCACAAGATAACAAGAAAAACATGAACAGCTAAGTAAGAAGCTAATAATAATGTCAAGATATGAGTTAAAAAACACACATGGCTAATAAACATATGAAAAGAAGATAAACTCCACTATTTATCAGAGAAAGTCAAATAAAAACAAATAGTGGGCTACCATGTTTGCCTGTTTTGTGAAACAAAAAGTTAAAGGTTAACAATATCAGTGATTGGTAAAAATGTGGAGAAATGACAACTCATGTATTTTTAGTGGGAGTGTAAAGTAGTGCAGCCCATTTTGGGGGGAGGGGGTTTTCAATTGGTAATCTATTAAAATTTAAAACACATGTGTCCTTTGAACCAGCAATTTCACACCTTGGAATTTATCTTAGAAAAATACTGGTACAAAGAAGCATGTGTCTGAATGTTTCTGACAGCATTTGTTGCATTAGTGAAAAATTGGAGGCAATCTAAATATCTAGTAATAAGGTGCAGGTTAAATAAATTTTGCTCTGTCTGTCTGCAGAAATCTCTACAGCTAGAGAAAAAAATAAGTTCATTAACAAGGAAGTATATCTGTGACATAGTGTGTGTGAAAAAGCAAATTGTGAAAGAGTACATATAGTATGAACTTTTTTTGAGTAAAATATATAATCACAATAAAAAGTATGCATCCTAGAGTTTGAGAAGATGCATAATGCTAATGGTTAATGACTCCTGGGCATGTCGACTTTTATTTTACTTTTACATGCTTTTGCATTGGCTGATGTTGCAACTGGATAATTTTTGAAAACACATGTTTTAAAAATATGAGATGCAGAGGGAGGACTTTGTGTGCTTAGAATTAAATTTGTAATGTTAAATATACTGCTTGTTATCTTAAGTATTTCTGATGAATATAATTCATGCATATGCTTTAAAAAAATCAAATGATACAGAAGGACTTTATGTATATATTTGAATACATTTGACTGCAAGTAACAAAAGCCTTGAATCAACTGACTGTAAAAGTCTGACATTACAGAATGTTAAAGGGAAGGCAGGCTTCAAAGCTGCTAAATCCAGCTGCTTGTAGTTGTCATGAAGAACCGGTATTGTTTCCAATATACTTCACACTCAGTTGGCTTCACTGGCCCTCAGTGTCTCATCCAGATATGGCAAAAGCATCAGGAAGAGGATACAACATATGTCCTTATGGTTCCCTCTAAGGAGTGACGGGCACTTTTCTCAAAAATGCCCCCTCCTCCACCCCAGGAGCCTTCTTTTCCCATTCTATTGGGCAGATCCCAAGCAAAGGAAATTTGATTACCCTTGGAGTCCAGGTAGAATTGAATACATACAAAATCAGAGTTGTCTTAGGAAGGAAGAAAGGATGATGCATGCAGGATAGTCAACCAACAATGTTAATTACAGTGTATTATGATAAGGGTTAACCCCTTCCTGGCTCCATCACTCATCCTTCTCTAGTCCCTCTCCTAGGGACCACTTTTAACTCCTTTATTCTTTAGATAGTTAACCTGTATTTCTAAACATATACCTATACTGCTGTATCTTGATTTATGAATTTTAGGGTTTATCTCTGGAATTTAACAACATATTTCCATTCTTCACAACTAAATGCCACTTTCTAACAAACATAATTATGTCATTATTGTTGCTTCCTCCAAACATAACCCTAAGAAAAAATATATTTACATTTTCTATTTCTTATTCAATCAACCAAAGGCAATATCATATGACTTTTCACTTTCTCAGTTGAGGTATTACCCACTCCCTCCATTTCCTACAGCATTTTCCACTACTACAATTTCTGTCATTCATAATTTGAGTTCTCACTGACATGCTCATAACATTCTATATGTATAGGTAAGTTTACAGTCTATAAGCATAGTTGTTTTCTATGCTTTGGCTACAGATTACTTGAAAAGGTTGAAAATCAATAATAGTGTTTCTGTTAGTACAACTGTATAAATATTGTTCGCTGGAGTTTCCTTCCGTGTAAGCTTTTTTTTTTTTTTTTTTTTTGACACTATTGCTTTTCTGTTCTTGATTTATTTGCCTTTATTATAGTATGTTCTCAATTTTTATCAGACTCTTCTTTTATCATTTATTCTCTGCAGTGTCACAGCTGCCCCCTCACAGTGACCCCTCCACAACCTCCTTCCTCCTCCCATCTGTCCTGGTTGTTCTATGGGACTGCTAGGCAGCTGCCCTTCTGGGACTTCCTTCAACTGTTCTCCTTGTTTGGAGACACAATTTACTTGAGTTCGTGCTTTTCTTTTTTCTTGATCCATCCCCTCACTTTGCTGATATATATCCTCAAAAACTCCTGAAAAAGTTTGCTTGGGAGGTTGAGTCTTTGAAAAGAGTTTTACTGTGACACCTTACTTGTTTGATAGTTAGGCTGTTATATCACAGTCGCAGCTTCGAAGGCCTTGTTTTATTGTTGTCTAGCATTCACAATGGCCCTTGAAAAGATGGACATGAATTTTATTCTTAATTTTGAACATGAAATATATATACATACACATGTATTTTCTCTGGAAGTTTTAGAGACTTCTCTTTATCCTCAGGGTTCTGAAACTTTACACTGATGTTTCTGATTATGTGTTTTTCATTCAGTTTGTATAGATGTTATTAAGCCCTTTCAATCTGAATGTTCACGTCTTGCTACAAGAAAGTTTCTTCTGTTACTTTTTTTGATAATATATCTTCTCATCTGATTTTACTTTTCTTTCTTTTTGAAACTCATCATTTGGACAATACAGTTGCTAGATTGGCTGTCTATCTTTTAAAAATAGACTTTTTAAATCTTTTCACATATTTTCCTTCTTGTAGTGTTTTGACTCTATTTTCTGAAAGATTTTATTATTAACTTTCTCTATGAACATTGTATTTTTTTAAATTTCAGCAATAATTTTTTTTTAATTCCAGGAGCTCTTTTTTTCCCTCTGTTCTTTTTTTATATTATTTTACTTTTTATGAATGTTAGATCCTCCTGAGTCTAAGGGTGCCATTTAGAGACTTTTCATTCTCTTTTGTTTCCTAAATTCTCTTATTTTTTCTCTTAAGTTAATTTTTATCTTCTTTCTCTTTCATGTTTCTGGCTTTCTACAAATGCCTCTATTTTTCAGTTGCCTTATCATATTAATGAAAAAGGCAACATACAAGTTCACTGTGAGCTCTAATATAGAGATAAGGATTCTCAACCAGCAATGTTCCCCCAGGGAGAACTGGCAGGGAAGGGGCCCTCATGGTTTGGTGCCCGTAAATGGCTGAATGCAGAGAGGGTTTTGTTGTGAATTGTCAACTCCCATACCATCTGCCCTAATTTCTCCCCTTTCCTTTAGTTTCTTCAGAGAAGAGCCCTCTGGTCGCAGTAGTTGTGGTGACAGGGGTAATGGTGGTGGGCACATTTCTTGATCCCAGGCATTTTGTTACTGGAGATCAGCCAGATTGTACTCAGAATTTAATTTCTCTGTTGTTAATTCCACAGCTTTTCTTTACCTTCCGTAGTACCTGCCATTCTGAGTTCTAATCCTTTTCAGGGTTCTTCAGGGAAGATCATCTTCAGCCAAGGCCATAAGTCTCTCCACACAAACTCATGGCTGTGTGTCCACTGGCCAGCTTCATCATTCACCAGTCCTTCATCCCATGTTTGTCTCCCAGAAGTCTGTTGAAATCTCTTGTCTGTTGATGCTCACCTCTCCCTCCCACCATTTTCATATTGTTGTAGGGTTTTATCTTCCTTATTCTCACTATTATTTTAGCAGCATTTCATGGGAGTGGTAGGGTAGAGATAAACACACATATCCTATGCACCGTTTGGAACTGAAAGTCACAGATAAGCTTCTAAAGAAACATCGTCATCTCCATTTTAACATTATATTTACAGAAAGCACTTTGTCATGCAATATTTATTAAATCTTCATCACAACTTCATGAGATACACAAAATTATCTCTGATTTATAATTTTAAAAACATCAGATGCAGTAGATTAACTTCCTCAAGGTTAAAACACTGGAAATGCAAAGCTAAGTACTGAAATCCCACCACCAGCAACACAACCACATTGAGAGGTCACTACTTTCGAGATGTGCTTTCAGTCACTGACATATTTTAGAATGTACGATGGCATTATGTAAAGAGCTGTTGGGTAGAAGAGTCAGGAGGCCTAAATCTAGTCTTATTTCTCCTTACTAATCAACCACACCACCATGGATTTTTATTTCCTCATCAAAAGTGACAGGGTCAGAGGTGACAAGATTTTCAAAGTTCTTTTCAGCTTTAATAATTGATGTTTCTATAAACCTAGAGACTATGTCACCAAATGATATTGTTTGACTTAATAAACATTACTTAGAAGTGTTTTCTGAGCACGTTGCTGTGGATCTGCAATACTCTGCCCTTAGTGGGATGGACTTCATCAAGAATTTTCCTAGGGCATCAAATTAAGGCTAATAATATTTAATTGTGAGGACTCTTGCCTAATTAGGACAGTCATGCTCACTTAACTGAGATGCCTCTAGGTGATTCTGTGGTATATCTACAGAACTAGAGATGACTGGAGACTGGTGATGCTTTGGACTTCTTCAGGTAATTCTGTTGGTGCCAAGTCAGCAGAGCAGCACAGAGAAAGCAAACTCTTCTCCAGAAAGTCATCTCTCCTGTGTGAAAAGAATCAAATCTCCCAGAAGATTACCCTTCAGTTCTCTAACAAAGATCAATTAGTAAAGGGCATCCTGGATTCCAGAAAGCAGGCTACTCATTGAGAGGCTGGTCTAGCGTATTGAGTGCTCAAGATAGGTGGGTAACATAGCAGGCACAGGTGTCTGGTGTCTGAAAGAGAGAATCTTATAATCTGCATTAGAAGACAAATCCACACGGAGAAAGGAGGCTTAATAAAAGGAAAGACTTCAAACATACACGAACACGCACGCACACTTATTAGCCAAATTTCAAAGAAAAGCAGAGGGTCATAGATTCTTCTCTGCAATCTCCATAACCACACAGAAGGTGCTGAATTTAACACCTGGCTGTTTTTAGCCATCAGTCTTCTCTATCTTCGGATTAAATGAGGTCTCTGTTTCCTTGGTTTCTTGAGGTTTGTTGCCATTATATCATGAAAAATCTTGGTTTTTTTAAATATAGTTCATTTTATCTGCTCCATTTGGCCTATATGATGATACTTTCCTTATAAGTAGCATTTAGAGACATTCTTATAATGGAGAATTTTATTATTATAAGACCTAAAAGAAAGCATGATTAAATTTTCCTCATTTGTGGGGACACATGGACCTATGAATTGTGAAGGGATTTCCTTCTGTGGAGATTTTGGCTTTATTTAATGTATGTTGATACCATATAATAGTGAACCTGTCCTAAGACAATCATAATATTTCCTGAGTGTTGAACACTCCACACATACGATTTGTTCCTAATCCAAATAATCCCAAACCACACGTGCTGTATAATCACTGCAGCGGCCAACAGCAGACTCACACTGCTTAATTTATTTTTTTCAGAGAGGTGGAGCTTTTAGATAATTCATTTCACAAAGCTAAAGGTGTAAGTTTAATTATTGCTTTTCAGCAGTTTACATTATACTTAGGCTCAGTAACATCACTGAGATTTCTTCCACCCAAAGCAGGAATGTTTCATGCCCTTGATTTGACCCGCCTCTGAACCAGATGCTCACCTACACTGCTATTAGCAAAAGAACTTTACAACTCCCTGCTAATGCAGAGAGTCACTTCTCCCTACTCATCTCACTGAGGCTCTCAGGCTGGGGCAAGTGGCAAGCGGAAGTTAAGTCAACTAATACTTGGCAGTCTGGTGGATTTCAGCACCTCAAAGAGAGACCCGAGGGGCTCTTCAGCAAGGACAAGCTTTTATTTAGGATTCTCCTTTTCTTTCCCTTTGGTACCTCCTCACCCCCATGTCTGATCTGTATTGAGTAATTTTCTGATCTGTACTGAATTGGTAGTTTTCACTGCAATGGAACTCAAAAATTTTGGATATAATAAAATATTTACTAGCTTTGAAAAAATCTACAATTTGATTTTAAATTTTTAATTATCTTGCCCTTGTTATAAAATCTTCAGTTTATAAGACAATGAATGTATATTTCATAGTAGTTTTAAATACTGTAAGTGACATTGGAAGGTTATCTCAATTTGGGAGGCAGAGCAATTATGCCAGTAGGTACTCAATCAATGACAAATGTTCTTTACTAGACAACTGCTAAAAATACATTTTATAAATTAACCCATATAATATTTGGTCAGTATTCTAATCTATCTGATGATTGTTAAATATGCCAACAATTTCGAGTGTTAAATAAATTGCTTCAGTCCAGAGTTGATGTCTTTCTCTTTGTGGCTATATATTACTACATTATTTATTCTCCTAAATAAGGTCATCTTATGACCTATGGAATTCCTAAGAATCTCTACTCACTTTGAAATTCAGATTTATTGGATCAATTTATAAGGTCAGAGTTGTGCCACTGCTTCATAGACACAAGAATTTCTTCAGCTCTAGGCTTAGGTTACACCTTGTGTGCATTCCACTGAAGAGTTTTACATTTAATTCTGGACTTTGAAAGAACCTGGACAGGAGCAAGAAGGACTGTGGGTGAATTATTGAGGAAAGCAAAGTTCAGGAGAGTCAGAAGGCTAGTCAAGGTTGCAGAAGTGCCTCAGCTACTTATTTGTTTGTGGTTTTCTTTAGACCTCAGTTTCATGAGCTTACAGTGGAGATACTGAATTCAGTCTCTCTGGCCTTATAATATGATGTTAATGTTTTTTACTTTCCACATCATTTTTCTGAAGACACTTTATAAAACTATGGTGACCTTCTGAACCCAATAGCTGGTGATGTAACAAAGGTAATTTTCAGATTTATGAAATATCTGAGTATATTTCATAAATATAAAAGTAGCAAATCAAGCAAAGATAAGCAAAAATACAAAAGTATTTTACCTTTAAAAAAATCTAGCAAAGATAAAAAAAAAATCAAATCACATTTACTTATACATTTAAATAATTGCCTTTTTCATAAAAATGCTTTAAGAAATTAAGGCAATGCCAGTAAATATCCATATTTATTGTCTACTCTGAACTAAATTGTGTCCTCCAAATTCATATGTTGAAGCCCTAACCCCCAGTATGACTGTATTTGGAGTAGGCTCTTAAGGGGGTAATTAAATTTAACTGAGTTCATAAGGATGGGGCCGTAGTCTCATAGGACTGAGGATCTTATAAAGAGAGGAAGAGATGTCTCTTTCTCTCCCCCGCCTCTCTTCTCATCTCCATGCATGCAGAGGAAAGGCCATGTGAGGTGGCCATCTATAAACTATGTAGAGAGGTCACACCAGAAATGAACCCCATTCAGATCTTGCTGTTGGACTTTCCAGCCTCCAGAGCTATGATAAAATTAATTTCTGTAGTTTAAGACACGTGGCTATGGTCTTTTATTATGGCATCCCAAGCTGAGTAAGACATTCTCAATACTTATTAAAAGTACAGAGAAATAAATAAAATACACTATGCAGGTCCATGCGAGTCTTCAGGATAGCTCTCATGATATCCTGTGTGGAATGCTTGGCTATCTAGAAATCATGGCAGATCCTCTAAAACAAAAATCACTCTATCAGGTTGCAAGCGGGAAGGTCTGACTCTGGTATAGCTCTAATTACCATGTGGCTTTGTGGAATTAATATTCAGGTAATGTATACTACATATATAATTTTAAACTAAACAATGGCCAAATCTATCTGTTTACAAACACTCAGGATGATCTCTTAAGGTTCATTTTGTCCAGGATAGAAACGAGTATACAGGTGTTCCCTCCAAGGTAGAGAATACTGTGGGGTGTCCTATAGTCTGCAATGTCATCACCGCTGGCTTTCTTGGACTTACAGAGGTTGTTCTTCCTCCTCTCATAGCAAGTAAGCATAGGGACAAGCAGAAGATAATACAGGAGTCAGAGATGAATGTTATCTTCCTAGTTACTAGAGTCAAAAGAATATAATTGAGTCACCATCCACAAGCACTGAGAGGCTAAAGAAAGGTTAAGTAACTTGCCCACGGTGTTTGTTCTCAGGAAGTAGAGAGTCAAAATCTGAAACCAACTCTCCCAAATCATTCAAGCTCTTAGCCACTCCACTAACCACAATTCCTCTCTCTATATATGGGTAACGTGACTGAGCCTTAAAAATGTATGCCACAGATTCCATGGGAGAGCAAAACACTCTGCAACATCTTATAGTGGGTGCAGTTTACTCAATGGAAAACAACCTGAAATGAGATATTTCTTAAAACACTAAAGCCATTCCAAGCAACTGTTGTGTTATAGTATAATCGTTTTTCTTCCTTTATAAATTATCTGGGATGTGGACAAGTCAGATGATCCCCACATATGTTCAAGAGAGGTAAACAAGCTTATTTACTTTCCTCAACCAGTTCTCATTTTGTTATCTCTTATAGAGGTTCATTCTTTAAAGAAAAATAATGATTTGGTTGTGTGACCTTTATCAAAATCATTTGTAAACATTCTTCCATAATGGAAAAGAAACAACCTTGAAATAAACTAAAACACAGTTGTTGGTTTGTTTTTTTTTTTTTTTGACTGAAAGTACTTGCCTAAAAAAGAATTTCAATTTATTTTCAAATATCAAAGATGCAGTATTGTTTTATTTGTAGCACAGGATCTTTTGGAGAGATTTAAATAACAGCAAAAACCAATCTCTGAATTTCTAAGAAGATCATTAAAGTTGTTACAAGTTTATATGTCTGAATTTATGTAATACAGATTTTAATGTTACTTGAACTTGCTTTCCATTTAAAAATTATTTGTCTTATGAGCAAAATCCACTACTGGTAATTACTTTTCGTTGTAGTTTTTCATGTAGTTTGTAGTATCAAGTTTTTTATTTCCCCAATAAGATAGCAATAAATTATTATTTTGAACAATTCATAACTAGACAATTTAAAATTTTGCCATAGTATTAATCAAGAAGAATCCCATTTGCTGCTGATATCTGGTGAATACATTTTGGTCAGCCAAGGGCATGCTTAGGTAAACTGTCTCACCTAATGCCACAACCTTGTAGTTTATAGCAAAATATGAAAGTGGCAATCTTACAACAAAGGTTCAGCAGGGAAACAGCTCACTCCGGGAAAGGTATTCGATAGTATTAAGAACAAGAATATTTAATTGGTTTCAAGTTTAATATCTCTTTCTTGAGGGTGAGATCTTGCAAGAGAATAATAAACAGGCAAAAAGTAAAGACAAATAAAAATGAATAGAATTTTAGGGATCTTGAATAAGATCCTCCCATCTGCAGAGACTGCCATTTTAGGTAGGTGAAGCATATCCTAATTTTTAAAGGTCAAACTTCTGGTGAACAGATATTGTAAGTTACCATACTAATAAGTAGTGGTTCCTGCTGTGTATTTCCTAAATCCCTCCTGTTGCACTGTATTGTGCATTTTCTCTCCTGTAGTCTTCAGTGAAAGTGAAGTCCCTGGTTAGAGGAGATTAATAATTTTTTATTTTAACAGAAAAAATCTTTAAAGAAATTTTCTTTTAAATAAGAAATTTTCATAGGCTTGATGATAGATATTGTATCTAATCTAAACATTTTCTTCTCCATAATGAATAACCTCACTTCCTTGTGTCGTTCCTCATCTCCTCTCATTTCAAAATCCCTCATTCACTCGAGAACAGGAAGGAGCAATAAACACAGGATTAAAAGTTAAGGCTCTAGTTAGAATTCTGCCACAAATTAACTGTGTGCCTTTGGATAAAATACTCCAACCTTCCTGAGTTTCATCATCAGTGAAATGTGAAGTTTGGACAGATGTATCTTTGACTATTCGTCTAACTCTAAAACCAAAGTTCTGATGCTTCCCTGAAATCTCTCTAGTCCTCCCAGATTAATTAGGGAATCTGGAACTGGACACAGTATGCCAGTGCTAAGTATAGAAGTTAGGTCATCATTGTGACTTGCTTTATTACTATTTCTGAATTCTCTTGTTTGTTTGTTTTGAGGGGGAGGTATTAAGGTTTGTTTATTTATTCATATTTAGAGGAAGTACTGGGGATTGAACCCAGGACCTCATGGATGCTAAGCATGCATTCTACCGCTTGAGCTATACCCTCCCCCACTATTTCTGAATTCTAATCCCACAATACTATTTGTAAATTGTTGGACTTCAGTGGTAAAAGAATCTTTAAGACTTTTTTCCTGCTAATCTTGCTCATCCTTAGTAGCTTTGAATATTTTTAACTTTGTTTTCAAGTATATCAGCTGAAGATTTACCTGATTAATATTCATTTTGTTTGCTACTGATTATTCCTCCAACATACTATTTAATTATTATAATCTGGGCAACTATGAACTGGTCAACCTTTCCACCTGGCAAAACATCATTTACTCACTTAATTATAATTCTCACAAATCACCAAGGAAAATATTTAGTAGTATCGAGGCTGGTGCTGGCCCCAGACACCAGGGTTGACACTGATCCTCTGATCCCCAATTGGCATAATGACCATAAGTTGTGTGATCCATCCTAGAATCTATGTTCCCAACTGACTTATTTTCCATTTCCTTATTTATTTGATTATATTTAGTGTTCATATGTTCTACGATCTACTTTTTATGAGACACAGAAAAGCAGCCCAAGTTGAGAGGATGACACCTAGGAACCTATTTAGATAATATATGACAAAAAGAAACTTAGCATGGCAGGAAAGTGAAAAAAAAAAAAAAAAACAACAAAAAAATCATAGCCAACTGAACTGTATCAATTGCTATATTAAATGTAAATGGGATAAGATCTCCAATTAAAAACAATTACTAGAATAGATAAAAGAAACCCAACTATATGCTGCAAATATGAAATGCACTTTAAATATAGAGTCACAAATGATTTAAAAGTCAAAAGATAGGGGGGAAAATACAGCATCCAGGCACTAATCATAAGAAAGCTACTGTGACTATATATATCAGACAAAGTAGGCTTCAAATAAGAAGTATTATCCAAGATAAAGAGGGATATTTTATAATGATAAAAAACTGAATTTGTCAAATTTTGAATATAATACAACTAATTAACAGCTTTAACAAAACGAAAACAAACACTGACAAAACCAAATGGAAAAATAGATAAATTCACGATTATCACCGAAGACTTTAACAACCAACTCTCAGTAATTGACAGATGTAAATTAAAAAAAAAAAAAAATTAAATAACAATATATAAGATTTGAATGGCATTAACAACAAGTAACCTAATAGAGTTTTATTGAATACTACATCTGATAGATGCAGAATACATTCTCTTTAAGCACACATGGAATATTAAACAAAAAAGACAATATGTTAGTCCATTAAAAACTATCAATACATTTTAAAGGATTGAAATCACAGAATATTTTACCTGACTCCAACAAAATTATATTAGAAATCAATAACAAAGTAATATTAATAAATTCCTCCACATATTTGGATATTAGGCGACATACTTCTAAATGACCCATTGCTCCAAGGAGAAGTGACAAGAAAAACTATAAAATAATTTGACTGGAACAACAAAAAATACAATATATTGAAATTTGTAAGATGCAGCTAAAAAGGTATTTAAAAGGAAATTCATAGCTTTAAATGGTTATATTAAAAAAACAAGAAATGTCTAAAATTAATTACCTACCTTTCCACCTTAAAATTCTAGAAAAAGAAAAGCAAGTTAAGCCTCAAGTAAGTGGAAGAAAGGAAATAATAAAGGTAAGAGCAGAAATTAATCTCAAATATTAATAAAATTAACATTTGGAAAAATCAAGTTGGTTATTTCAAAAAATTAATACCATTGAAACCTTTATAAAAACTAATAAAAAACAAAAGCTAGAAAACAGAAAACTAAAATCAAGAATGAAAGGACTATCACCATAGATTCTATAGATAGTAGAAGAATAATAAGAAAATACCATGAACAGTCTTGTGCCAACAACATTAGATAACATTCCTTGAGAAATATTATTTCCAAAATGGATACAAAAAGAAATATATAACCTTAATAAGAGTATCTATGTTAAAGAAATAGAATTTGTAATTTAAAATACTTCCATAAAGAAAAATTTTGGTTCAGACACCTTTGAGGATAAATTCTATCAAACATTTAAAAGGAAAAAAACCCAATCCTACACAAACTTTTTAAAAAATAAATGGGGAGACATAAATCCCAACTTGTTTTACGAGGCCAGAATAATCTTAAAACCTAAATTTGAACAAGATACTATAAGAAAAGAAAATTACAGCCCAATATCCTTCAGGAACACACCCCCACATAAAACCTTAACACAATTCAACAGTATATAAAAATGATAATACATCATGAACAAATAGGGCTTATCCTAAAAATGCAACATTAGTTTACTACTCAAACACCTATCAATTTAAATCACCATATTAACAGAATAAGTGAGAAAAACACACAATCATTTCAATAGGTATTTTAAAAGTATTTCACAAAGTCTAGCAAACTCTCAGCAAACTAGGAGTAAAAGGAAACTTCCTCAATATGATAAAGGAAATTTATGAAAAACTTACAGCTAACATCATACTTAATGCATAAAGACTGAACACATTCCACTAAGGCAAGTATTGAGTTAAGGATGTGATGTTTACTTTCACCAATCCTAGTCAACGCTGTATTGTTTCTAACTCTAACCAATACAATAAGGCATAGAAATTAAGAAAGAAGAATTAAAACTGTTCTTATTTCATAAAACATGACTGTGTATGAAGAAAATCCTAAGGAATTTAACAAAAGCAATAAAAAAAAAAAACCCTAAATATAGTAAATGGTTCGTGTGATTTCATCAAGGACTCAAGATTTAAGATCAATATACAAAAATAAATTCAATTTATATATCCTGGCAGCTAATAATCAGAAATGAATATTTTAAAAATAAAATGAATAGCACAAAAATGTGACATACTTAGGAATACATTTAACGTAATATGTGCAAGACCTATACATTGAAAACTACCAAATATTGCTACAAAATAAGCCAGATTCATGGATTAGAAGACTCAGTATTGTTAAGATCTCAGTTCTCCTCAAATGTATCTATAGATTCAATGCAATTCCAAACATTATCAGCAACATTTTTTTTTGACAAGTTGAAACTAAAGTTGATATAACCATGAAAAGAACCTAGAATACTAAAACAATCTTTCAAAAGAAGAACAAATTTGAAGAGTTTTCATTATATGATTTCAAGAATTAATATAAAGCTATAAAAATCAAGAAAGTGTGGTATTGAACAAACTGTTAATACAGATTAGTTATCTGATGACTGCTAGTGTATGTTGTTTATTTTATAATATCAACTTATATTTGTACTATTACTCAATTTTTATTGTATACTAAACTAGTTAATAAAAATTTGGTCCTTTCTACTAGGAAAAAAAGAAAGTGTGGTATTGATGTGAGGATAGATAATAGACTAATGAAACAATAGAGAGAGTGCAGAACTAGATCATACGTTTATGGTCCAAAGATTTTTTACAAAGGCATCAATGAAATTTAATAATAAAATAATTTTTTCCACTACAAAAGATGCTAGATGAACTTGATATCCATACACTTTTTTTACACTATTCACAAGCATTAACTGGGTAAGGATTACAGACCTAATGCAAAAGCTAAGCTTATAAAGAAACAATTGGAGGATGTCTTTGTGAAGTTGAAGTAGGCACATTTTTTAACAGAATGCAGAAAGTACTGGTTATAAAAGGAAAAAATTGATAAACAAAACTTGCCAAAATTCAAAAGACACCATTAAAATAATGAAAAGCTAAATCATAGACTGGGATAAAATATTCACAATGCATACACCTGATAAAAAAACTTGCACAGAGAGCATTTGTTTTATTCCTTCAAATCAATAATAAAAAGACTGATACCCAATAACAATGGGAAGTTTTAGACAGATGCTTCAGAAAAGAAGTTATATAAATTGCCAATACACATATGAAAATGCAGGAAATACATAAGGGAAATTCAGATTAAAACCACACGAATCTACAACAAAAAAGAGAGCAGATACTAATGAACTTATCTACAAAATAGAAACAGACTCACATAGTAAACGATCTTATGATTACTGGGGGAAAGTGGGTGGAAAAGGATAAATTTGGGTGTTTGAGATTTGCAAATGTTAACCACTATGTATAAAAATAGATTAAAAAATAAATTTCTTCTGTATAGCACAGGGAACTATATCAATATCCTATAATAACCTTTAATGAAAAAGAATATGAAAATGAATATATGTATACACACACACACACACACATATGCATGACCAGGACAATATGCTGTACATCAGAAATTGATGAATTGTAACTAACTATACTTCAGTTTAAACACACAGACACACACACACACACACACACACACACACACACCCATAGGTATTATACATCCATTAGAATGGCTAAAAGTAAAAGTACCAAATGTCTGAAAAAATGTAAGGCGGTGGAATCACTCATGGGATAGTAAAATAGTGCAACTGGATTGGAAAGCTTTGTGGCAGTTTCTCATTAAGCCAAATATTCACTTAACCTTTGACCCAACAATTCCATCCTAATTATTTGCACCCCCCTCCCCACACCACTGAAAACATAAATCCACAAAAAGCCATGTACAGGAATGTTCACTGTTATTTTATTCACTATAGCAAAAATTGGTATTGACCCAATCTATCTATTAACAGAAGCATAGATACATTATGGTATAGTCTCACAATGGAATACTACTTAACAATGAAAAGGAACAAACTACAAATGCAGGCAACCATGTAGATAAATATAAACAACATTATATTGAGCAATCCACAAAGTTCAGGAATAGGCAAAATTAATTTATGGGGATAAAGTCAGAATAATAGTTGTTCCTTCCAGAAGAGACATCGACTAGGAAAAGACATAAGAGAGCTTTTTAAGGCAGTGTTTTATATCTTGCTTGGGATTTTGATAACATGAACATATACACTTGCCAACATTCATTCATCTGTATATTCAAGATCTATACCTTTCACTGTGTGTAATTATACGTCAATAAAATAAAAAAGTCCCCAAACCCCCAAATCTGTATGATACATTTCATATCATGGGCATGTGTGATATAACACAATCTATACACTTATTTTTGTCTGTGTGCGTATGAAGAAACTGGGTCATTTGACCATGTGGCCATCTGCTCTTCTGAATTAGATTTGAATGGATTTTCCTCAATGCGTTATAAATGATACTATAGATAAGACAGAAATTCAACACCTTATTGGCCAAAGACCTCAACATATTAGGTAGTTGGATTCATGAGCCCAAATATAGAAGTACCTTTGGGGGATCCAGTCCTGGAAAAGTGGGGTATAAGTGCCCAAAGCCCTACATTTAGAAGCGAAGTGCAGTAGGCTGATGGAAGGCAGGCAATGGGACGTCGTTCTTCCCACTGACCTAAAAAACCATCTGAGTCATTGACCATGCATGTTAAAGCTGTTCAAGTTCTCAGACGTCATCTAGGTCAGCTCTCTAATTTTGCAGGTAGAGAACCTGACACCCAGAGAGGTTAAATATTTGCCCATGATCACACAGCACTTGGCAGTAATCAGAATATCCAAATTCCCAACACCATGTGAAATCATTATATCTGGATGCCTCTCACACTTGTAATTACCCATCATTTTCAAAGTAAAAGTGAGTGGCCCTGAAGAGTGCCTACACTCATCGTTCTAAACATTGCCTTTTGAGTCTCCCTCAGGGCTTCCTCTGATAGATACTCTAACCAGACTTAGACCAGAAAGGAGCAAGTAACTAACTGTGCCTAAGCCCACAGCCTCTAGGGCTGGCTCATGACTGAGAGTTTCATCGCAAGGAACTGTGTTTCGGTTTCTTCCAGCCACTTCTCCAGAGAGGTTTTAAGACCAGAGAGAGGAATGCAATGCATCATTGAATTGAACCATAAGGTGAACACAACCATTCATTTGCATTTAGTTTAAACATAGTAATTTTATTGGGCTTTAAAAAGATGTGAGGGACATTTATATTTTCAAGATGTAAGCGAAATTTTGCTCTCCAAACTATAACCTCATTGTTTTTACCCCTGTGTAATTTTAGAAAACCTAGAGACCATGCCTCTTTCCCAGATTTTCTTTGGAGACTGGGTTTGCCATCTAATGCTCTGTTTATATTTTAATGCAAACTGATTTTCCTCCTAGTAGTAAAAGCCTTGTGGGCCTTGTGTGCGTGGGAACGGTGGATATCAGGGGCCTGGAATTACCCACATCATTGACCCTCAGAAGGACTTCCCCTATTATCCTCGGGCCCAGACATTTTGCACTATTACAGAAAGAGGTTTTCATGGTTTGAGTCACTGTTCCCGGAGTCTCTCTAGTCATTCACCTTGGTGTGTTTAAGAGCCCTGTGAGAAATTCTGTCAGTACCAGTAGGTTTGGGAAGCCTCCACAGGTCGTGTAGTCCACGGACTGCTCACCAGATGAGCCCCAGAGAACTGCAAAGTCCAGCTCTTTTGACCCGGCTTTCCAGGCCCTCTGACTGGGCTGTGTAGGCCAGGTAGCACTCAACAAGACTGCTGAAAATACAAACTCAGAACTCAGGGGGTTGTGGGGGCAGTGGAAGGAGTAAAACTGTGAATTCATGCATGTATATGGAAAGCATCATTTCTGGAAAGTTTCCAAAATGTATTAATTGGGCAACAGCTAGTCACCTTTTCTTGGAAAATGAATCACAGTTGAATGCCTTCCATTGTACATGACAATACATAAGCCTCCCTTTAGGATGCTAACATTAGCCTTTCTGTCTAATTCATGTTTTTTTAATAAAAACAAATACATTCATATTTTCTGTGCTTTTTTTCTTCTTTTCTTTTCATGCCAAGGTTTATATGTCCTTCAAAATGTGGTTTCAAATGTCTATTTTAATTATATATGAACCACTGTAAGAGCCCTGGTGCCAATGTGCTAAGAGCCTTTAGCAACCCCGGCTAACATGATCCTAGACATGGATATACGGGACTTGATGACACGGGTGCTCCTGAGAGCAGTCACTGGATTGCTTCCACTGCGTTGCCGTGACAATGTCGAAGCACCATGGGGCATTTTCAGAAGCTGCATGGAGGCTATAAGCCAGAACAAA
The DNA here is from genome assembly GCF_036321535.1 of Camelus dromedarius. Classification (NCBI taxonomy): domain Eukaryota; kingdom Metazoa; phylum Chordata; class Mammalia; order Artiodactyla; family Camelidae; genus Camelus; species Camelus dromedarius. The sequence continues at coordinate 30,324,536 of NC_087439.1, read as the reverse complement.
GTGTACTGGCATAAATCCTTAGTAAATATTTATTAAGATCAATGGCTCCATGCAATGTGCTGATGGTAGCTTTTTGCTCTGAGTTAAAATTAAGATGAATTATATTATTGATGTGTTAGGACCTCTTCTTTGCCTTTAAGGCACAGGACAGGGTTTTTTTCTACATAACTTACATATCTTGTTAGTTGCCAGACATTGCATCATAAGGCTTACACATTCTTTTAACCGATCGCCAGTCTGTAGTAGTTTCATGACAATGATGTGACCTACAGGAAAGTCTTGGATAAGGGCCAGGATCAGACTGTGGTGAGTCATTTGACCTCTACTTACATGGACAGTTTTAAGGCGCTAACAGTCAGTTCATAATCACTTTCAACAACATTGAGGAATAGCCAGCATTGGTAAAAAGTGGTGCCTTTCAGAGAGGGTTCCTTGAAGGTTGGAGAGGAGGAGGAGGACCCTCAAGACTGGAAGATGTTTACAGGAGGCCAGATTCTTGCTGGCCAGGGGAAAAAGAGTAATTTTTATCTTCCCTATATATGTTTTCAAAAATTGGTGGTTGCAAGACCTTATCGGGACCTGCATTATCATAGAGTACTATTTTGAGCATTTGGGGTATATTTTCCAGGATACCCTCTTCCCTCAGAGAGGTGTCCTTCAAAGGGAAGAATAAGATTTGCGGGTTTTAATTTACCCCAAATTTGGGGGGTTTAACTGGAAATAAAGAATGTTTAACTGAAAGGATCTTTTAGGAGAAGAATATAAGACATACTGAACAATTAAATGAAAGCAAATGAAATAATTTTACCCTCATTTCTGCAACAAAAAAGAAGAAAGAATTGATATTGTGATTATTTTTTAGTCTTTAACAGTCTTAAACTCTTTGGTAAGTGCTACGTCTCCAGCTGAGATAATGACTAAGTACTAAACCCGCTCTGCTGAAGTCCAATCAGTTGTCAAAAGAAAACATACCCCCTTCTCCCTACAGACTGGTCTGGGACAGTGGTTCTCAAATTCCAGGTCTGGAGTCACTCGTGATCCATTATAATCCTTGTTCATGGGTCATACACAATTCAAGTTCTAAAATAATCCCACCTAAGGCACTCAGTTTTTAAATAAACGTTATAGACAGAGTACCAGAATCAGACATCTCTTTAAAAGTTTATCACCCGAATCGTTGCAACATGACTTCTAGTTCTGGGCAAAGTCTCCCAGGGAACATCTGTGGACTTTCTTCTTTGTTGGTTGGTTGATTCTGTTTACCAAAAGAGTAGCCCTTTGTCCAAACGTAAATTGAGAGCGACTGGTTTGAAGAGTAATATCTACAAACTGAGGTTATTTAACTTTAAAATCTACTGTCTTCGTCTCTGCCTAAGCTAAGGGATTCCTTTCAAGTTGCTCTAGCCAATTATTTCCTGTTTCCTCATTATGAGTTCAGTGATAATAAAATAGTGGTTTCTGAGTGTTTTGTTTAGAAGTTTGATCTAACCTCAACTAAGTTTTCACATTTCCTTTTGTAAAGTATTTCGACATAAGGGACGAGAATTTCCACAAAGGATTTTCCCAGAAATCTGAGAGGACACCGCTGACTCCCATCTTTTAAATCTTAGATTAAAACATTGAACGTCCCTCGACCCTGTGCACAGCCATAAGTAACTCAGCTCTGTATATCCGTCAGATCAGCAATGAAGCTCTGGCAGTCTCTGAGAGAGGGCCTGATTTGTGTTCAGCAATAATCTTTGCTTTTGTTTGACCACTCCTAAAACACTGAAAATGGTGAATCCTTAGAATGTACTATATGTTTTTCAAAGACAACAATTTACAAAGAACTCATTCTCTAAAGTTTTTTCTTAGGGAATTTCCTTAAATAGTTTGCATATTACACTGACAAACTGATATAGAGTATATTGGATGTTTAATAGATTAAGTAATCAATGAGTCTTATAATCCTGTGTTAATTCTTTGTATGTTAACCTTTGGTTTGTTTGTTTGTCCTTACCCCCTGGGAAATCCTGAATCATAAAGAAATGTCACAAGGAATCAATGACCAGAAGTTTGGAAGGGGCTTTGGAGAAGGTTATGTGTGCCCTCTGATACACAGAACCCAAATTATGTGATCCGGGTTTCTAAAGAATGCAACAAATTCTTTATTGAATTTGTTGTAAACAGAGACAAGGATGGTCAGTTGGGCAGTGACTTATTATTCCACATCCACACAGCTGTGTCATTTCCTGTCAGCTGAAGGGTGAGGGCTGAGTCTCCACAGCAGCAGTAAATCATATTAGTGGTCAGCATTAATGAGGAAAAACAGGGCCAAATTCCGCAACCCGGGCCGGAGTATCCGCACCAAACAGCCGACACAGCTTAGTACAATGCCCTTGACAGGACAATCCACCATAATGTTAACAGAAAATAAAGGAAAATACTCCTCTCCAAGAGAACAAATTCTATCCAAGTAACAAGTTCAACCTGTTGAATTTTATGAACCCCCTTTCCTCAATTTTTCTTTCTTCCAAAAATTTCCTCCTATTTGGTTGATGCTACATAAGGCCAGCTGAGTAACTATCTTGAAGAAGGGACAGCTGTGAAAGTGGCACCCTTCAGTACAGAGCAGTTACAAGTTTACACCCTACTTTTATTTTTATATTGAACTTTATGTATTTGAAGCTACTTCATATCCATCATCTTATTAAATTCTCAAAGAGAACGCCTATGACTCATACCCACATTTTCCGCCGTAACATCTGTGAAGGCATCCTGCATGTTTCCCTGTTTCTGTGTTATCTCTCTGCTCCATTGATGATGCCTGTAAGAGATCCGGCCTTTCTCTTCAAGGCATGCTTGCTCCTTCAAACGCTTCTGCTGGTGTCTGAGGAGAGGCAGGCAACCATGAATAAACAATCAGGATTATGCCTTACAGTATTCCACTGTGGGCTGAGAGCTCCATAAATCCACTGAATCTGAAAAGGAAGCAGGGTGGGCTGGAGTGTGGGGGTGCCTGTAGTGTGTTTCTAAAGAAGGTTCGAAAGTAGAGGGCACGTGGTTAGCTAAGCAGCCTTACTGTGCGACCTACAGGAGGCAGATATCATCATTGTCTTGTAAGGATGAAACTAAGGAAAAGAATTCAGTCAGTGTTTGCCCAAGGTCAGATGGTGCAGTAGTTTAGCTTGGATTAAACGCCAACATCCTGACTTGTAGTCCAGTGCTCACAGAAAGAACGCAAAGCTATTGTTGTTTATCAGGTCTGCGCCATCCCTAGATGGCTTGTCTTTCTCAATTAGCCTTCTCTTCAGGCCTGGCATCAACCCTTTTGGTGTCAGACGGATTCCGTTTCTATGGGAGGGGCCGCCTCCCCCTAGTAAGTACAGGGTTAACCACAGAGGAAAGAATCCTTAAGCTCAAACCTCTTACAGCAACTGACTGCTGAATACACACGATGTAGTAAGCAATCCCTATTGAAATGTTTGCTGTTTTTTCTCTTCTCTTGAACATAGGGGTTAATTAGAGAAAGGAGAGAATAATAGGAAGACAAACAAGAATAATAACCAAAGAAAGGACATTAGGTAACATATCATTCCCTAGATGGGGCTGCACATCTTCCAAATGAATGTTTTTCTTAGGGGAAGCCCTTTCATTGCAGTCTAAAATTTTAGTCTTTTCTAGCACTTTAGGTATCATGCAGATCTGAAAGTCTCAGTGAAGATGAGCAGTTTCATCAGAGTTTTATAGTTAGTGGAGTGACAGGTGCAGACCTCGAACTGGAGCCATTCATTCACTCATTTATTCAAATAATCCTATCCTCACCCTGCTTCAAGCCCTCCCGTGTCTGACTCCATCTTGCCCTTAGAATGAAATCCACAGTCTGTGACCTTGTCTCCAAGGCCCAGTGATTTAGCTTCTGCTCTCTCCCTTCCCCTCTCCTCTCTATTTCCTTCCTCCGTCAGTGGGCCCAGTCACTCCGGCCTTCCTTCTGTTCCTTTCGCCTTCCAGGTTCTTTCCCTGCATATGACTTCCCCGCTGTCTGTTCCCTTGCCTTCCAGTGGACCTTCTCATGGCTGACTTGTTCTCACCATGGAAGACTCCACCCCCTTCAAGAGACATTGCCAGGCCGCTGCGTCTAATCCCCGCCTTTCTATGCTTTATCACATCCTGCTTAGCACCTTCATTATTTGTGTACTTGCTTCCTTATTTATTGTCTATCTCTCATCTGGCATATGTGCTCGTGGAGAGCAGCAAGCAGGTCTGGCTTGTTTGCTGTTCTATCTACAGTTCCTAGAACAGTGCCTAGCATATAGCAGCTGCTTAATAAATAGTTGTTGAGTTAAATGAATGTAAAATATATATACATATATTTTTATATATATAATATATATTATATTTATATAATATATATACATATATTGAATATCTATATTGAATATCGACTACATACTGAGCAGTAAAGACTCAAAGAAGAAAAGGAAAAAAATTCTTACCCTAAAGGGATTAAAAGCCTGATGACTTCAGTCAGTTGGTTTTCTACTCTAGCCATTGAGTTTCACTCAGCAACTGGCAGATTCCTGGAGATTCAGGTCACCTGATTACCAAAAATAGTCTGTGATTCCAGATTATTCATTAACGTGATTAGGCCTCTCATTTTGTGTGGGACAGACCCTGTTTACAACTGTTGTTCTGATGTAAACATTAGTCCTACCCCCTTTTGCTCTCAAAAGTGTCCCAGCTTATATGATAAATTACATGATTATCTTAGTCATGGTCAGCCAAATACCAATAATTCATAACTATTTCCAGTTAGAGCAGTTTAGCCACATAAACTACTTCATTTCAGGAATGTGGAAGGTCAAATCATATCTCCAGAAAGGGGTAACTTCCTAAGTTAAAAATCTAAGAAAAAAAGGGTGGATCTGTTCTTTTAGCTCCAATTAGTGAGTCCACTAATGAGGCCAGAATTTCTCAAGATATGCTTGATAGTTCTGAGAAGTGCAAATAAGAGTTACACGTGAAATATAAAATAGGTCGAGGATTCTTTATTGTGCCAGAAACTATCCTTCAAGCTTCATTTGCATTTCCTCATCATTACTATTATGACTTCTCTTTTGACAGATGATGACAGTGAGGCTTACAAAGGTTAAATAACCCATCCAAGGTCACACAGATACACTTCTTTGTGATCTCCTGCCCCCAACTACTATGTCCATTGCTTCTCATACAAGTAAATAATTTGATCAAAGTTTCCTGTGTAGATCTGGGACATGCTGGGTTTAACTATGTTAAGTAGGCTACCTTTCTACAGCATTTTTCACATGTTTGTAACATGCCATAGTGCCTGGTACATCTTCAAGAGGTGATATGGGCACAGTGTCTCCATCACTAATTGGGACATGGGACCCTTTCTGTGAGGACCCTTTCTGCAGAGCAAACTTTGGCCAGTGCTGCTTTAGGAAGCTGAGCAGGGCCAGCGATCCCTTTTCCCGTGGGTTAGCCCTCCGTGCGTATAAAGACAGTCCTGCTCACTGAGGCCAGAGCAAGGGTCTTCCTTTGTGGGGTTGGGAGCTTGGGGAACTCCGGTTTTCTCCCCTCTGAAAGGAAGAGAGACCATCCTTAGATCCTTGAGGCTTCACGGTCCTAGGGTCTACTTACATCTGTGCTTTTAATCATCTTTCATTGTGCCTTTTCATTCCCTGTATTGAACTTTTTGGTTTTTCACCTTACCGTCTTCTCATTTACAAACATAGAAGTGTCCACAGAGGAACCTAAATGGTTTTGTTTGTTTGTTTGTTTTGGCCAGTATCCTTAATACTATTTAATAGGTGAAACCTCTGTGAATTTTGTCATTTGCAACAATATGAATGGACTTGGAGGGCATTATGCTGAGTAAAATAAGTCAGAGAGAGGAAAACAAATACTGTAAGTTACCACTTTTATGTGAAATCTAAAAAATAAGACAAACAAGTGAATATAACAAAAGAAACAGACTCACAGATACAGAGAACAAACTAGTGGTTAGCACTGGGCAGAGGGGAGTGGGGAAGGGCTTGATAGGGGTAGAGGATTAGGAGGTACAAACTATTATGTATAAAATAAATAAGCTACCAGGATACATTGCACAGCACAGGGGATATGGCCAATATTTTATAGTAACTATAAATGGAGTACAACCTTTAGAAATTGTGAATCACTTTATTGTGCACCTGAAGCTTATATAATATTGTACATAAACTATACCTCAATAAGAAATTTAAAAATCGGTGAAACCTGATCATTTGAAGCACAAGAGATGAAAATGAGAAAAGAAGGACTTTTTATAGGGAAGCAAGAACAAACTTATGGCCATTTTTAGTCCTGAGACTTCTGGGTGGGTGGGCAGGGGGAATGGATGTGGACGTTGAGGTGGAGAGGGAGCCGAGGGTTGTATCTGCATTTTTCAGCTAAGCATATTTGTGTTTTCTGGGTCTAGTCTAGGATGTTTTGATTCCAGGGAGGAGGAGGCTACAGATGAAGGAATTAAAGGACAGGACGGAATCCCTCCCACCCAGTCTTCTCACTGAAACAATAGCTGAGCTCGTGTTTGAGTCCCTAGTGCAGCAGGGTTGAGTTTCCAATGGCTTTTGTCACTCGGTTATGAGCATCTTCTGCTTTTCTTTCTTCTCCTCTTCCACCTCCCTTCCCCTCTCCTCAAAACATTTCTCCCTCCACCTGAGTCACTGAAACTGACAGGTTTCAGAAGCCAGTCTATGGTTGTGACCCAGGCAAGCCAGTTCCGAGAATCTGAAATAACCTGGCTTAGCTATTGTTCCATGGCCTATATACCTGATAGGAAACACTTGCTAAGAAAATACAGCCATTTAACCCTTCCTCACCCAAGATTTGCTTCCTGTGTTTTATAACGATGTTTTTAACTTGAGTGGGAAATGTTTTTGTTTTCATAAATGTTCATGAGGCCTCCGTAGATCAGCCCCTATGAAAAACATTTTAAAGAAATTCTAATAAAAATCAATAGGCACAGACATTTAGTTTCCCGCTTCCTCCTGGACTTGTACTGTCCCATGGTTCAGCCAAGCGTCATTGGAGTCTTCACGTTGTCCCAGTCTTGGGTCTTGAAATAGATGCCGCACGGTCACCCTAGAGGGCGCACTGTTTACATTTTCTGCAAGTACCAGGACGGCGCTCTCTCCCAGGCTCCATAAAAGGGGAGGAGGCGGATCAGTTTCCTTCTCTCATTGAGAAAGAGGATTGGAAGGCCGAGCGTATAAAGCCGCGAAGAGAGCGTGAAACAAAGCAGTCGGTTCGGAATTGGACTTGGGAGCGCCGTGTGGAGTCAGGCATAAAACTTGTTGGAGGGGAGTAACGCGCCTGCTCCTCTAGCTCTCCTCGTCTGCGCGGCGCTTCAGGGGTTCCCGTCAGCTTTGCGATTTATTTTTTATATCTGCTTTTTGTAGAGAGAGAAATATATATTTTTTTCCTCTTAAGAGAAAATTCCTTTTCCAAGAGAAAATAAGGCAAGATCAATGAAGGAGAGAAGAGCCAGCCAGAAATTATCCAGTAAATCTATCATGGATCCTAATCAGAACGTGAAATGCAAGATAGTAGTGGTGGGAGACAGTCAGTGTGGGAAAACCGCGCTGCTGCACGTCTTCGCCAAAGACTGCTTCCCCGAGGTGAGTGTGGCCGGCCCGGGCTGCGCGGAAAGGGGCGGCCCGCGGGAACCCCCGTCTCGAAGTGGGTTTCCCCTGGCTTTCCCCCTTCACCCGTTTTTCTTTTTCTCAGCCGTCCTTCTTACCCCTTACTACTTTCCCCCTGGTTACACTGCCTGGAAAGGGAAAGTGTGCTGGGAGCGTTCAGGGGTTGGGAAGCGCAGCACATTCTGCTGTTAGCTTCTGAAACTTGTTCGATCATGTGTGCAAGAACCTGGGGTTGGGGGATTTGGATCCTTCCGTCTTGGAGGGTCCGGGTGGGGCAAGGAGGGAGTCGGGTTTCGGAAAGGGTTCGGGTGTTTAGTGTGATATCTGGTGGGTGCGGAATTTTGGTTTTCGTTTTTTAATTGGGGAGTGAGGAGCCGATTTTCAGAGGGTGTTCTGCGGATGTCGTGCATTTTAAGATAACCTCTTTGCCCTCTTTCCTTCTTCTGTCCATCTTGTGCAGAATTATGTCCCTACGGTGTTTGAGAATTACACGGCCAGTTTTGAAATCGACACACAAAGAATAGAGTTGAGCCTGTGGGACACTTCGGGTAAGGGAGTCATCGGACCGCGTGGCGCTGGGGGCGGGTTTCCAGCCGCACAGGGGTGGGCGGCAGGCCTGGGGACCGCGCGCCTGGCACAATCTCAGCACCGGCCAGTGCGCCACCAGCCCTCTGCGGCCCTGGGTTAACTTTGCCTCTTACAAGCGAGTCTTGCTGTCCCTGCTGGTTGAAAATTTTATCCCTCTGGGTGGGGGTGGGGGACGACATTGGGTCAGGGGATGGCTGTGGGAAGAGAAGGGCTGTGTGCCCGAAGGGTGACCCCGTGGGGGAAAATTCTTGTAGCCGGGTGGCCGGGGAGCGGTTGGCCCGCAGTGCTGTGCCCGAGTCGCCTCGGGGCGGCCAAGGTGGCCAAATGTTGGGGAAATGCGTGCGCCGCCTTGGAACCAGCTGGCTCTCCTCGAGCGCCTCTCCAGGATCTAACCTGCAGTTTGTCGGGTAGGCGGGGACCGCGGCGGAGGTGGTGGGAGGTGGGAGAAAATCCCCGAAGCGACGCAGTTACGTGTGGATTCCGCGCTTAAGGGGAGAGTAACGTGAGCGCCGGCAGCCCCGGCAGCCCCGGTACTTGTGACGCCTACAGCCAGGAATGCGCTGGCGGCGCGGGCAGCACCGGGTGGCTGGTAGCGGGGTCTCCTCCGTGCTGCTGGCCGCCCCTGCCGTGACGGTGCCGACCTGCCGAGCCGACCTCCCCCACCCCAGCGACCACTCGGTGTCCCCCGGCCCACGCCATTCTTTCCACCCCTTGCATCACCCTCCCCCAGTCCACAAGCACTGTTCGCCTTTGACCTTCCCGTCCAGTTGAATTATTGGCACGGTGAATTATTTTCAAGGGTCTGGGGTTCAAGGCCGGGTTATCGCCTTCCCACACGCCCACCCACCTGCCTGGCGCACGGGTACCACGCGGAGGAGGAGGCTTCCCCGCGTGGCTGTTAGGGTTCGGGCTGGGTCAGTCGCAGTGAGGGCGGGAGCACCACCTGGATCTCGGGCTGGGACCCAAGAACCTACTGCCCTTGCCTGTGGTGTCCGGCGGCGAAGGAGTGCCGTTTCCAGGAAGGGTGTAGCCTCTGGAGGAGGAGGAGCCTGCGGGGATCCTGGGTGAAGGCCCCTGAGCTCAAGTGTGGGGGTTTAGGAGGGAGCTGGGCTGCTGCGGGTGAACCAAGGCAAATCCTGGGTGAAACTAGCGAGAAGTGCTCAAGTGCAGGCTCTGCTGTCAGGCGGAGAGGCCCCCGAGGTGAACCTGTGTTCAGCTGGGAGTGGCCTGGTGGAGGTGCTTCGGGGGCTGTTCGAGCTGTCCACAGCCCTTGGCTTTTACCTCCAGATCCCCCGGGGGACGCAGGGGATTAGCGAGCACAAGGAAGAGACTAAACTGACAGGGTCGCCAGAGGCAGTCCCTGCACAAAGGCAGTGAGAAGTCTCGCACGAGCGCCTCTCATGGTTGGTGCCAGATGCTAGGAGAGCTGCAGTAAGATGTGCGAGATTTTGTTTCTCCCTAGAGAGTCAGGCGCTCTTCCTGGAGCCTCGCCAAGGGTAGCAGAACCAGGACCTCACCGTGTTTTGTACTCAGGATTGCACACAGTCTCAACTCTAGGGCAGGTGGTGATAGACCGAATTCTAGTGTTTTCTTCTTTCAGTAGTTTCCATCATCAGAACTGTTTCACAGGCTAGTACTTAATGGGCTCTATTTCGCAGATGTATCATGGTATTTGTTATGCCTACTGGGCAGGACAGCTGGTATGGTACCAATAATTAACACTGGTACTCACCCTCCTCCCCCAGCCTCTTTGGACCTAATGCTTGATAAGAATTATTTAGACATGGCCTCTGTGAGTCTGATCCTGTCGTTGATACAAAGCTTTAGATCTTAGCCACAGGTTACCACGGATTTCAGTGTGCAGATCCCCTACCTCCTGAGTCTCATTCCATCATGGAAAAAAAGAGACTACAGAGCTACATAACGTGCAGAATCTCTCCCAGCTGTAGACATCTTGGCTTTAGATCACCAGACAGGCATGTCTTTTTGTTTCCCAGAGTGCTGGTTGGCTTAGCTCTTAGTCCCGGTGGATCTGGCATCCCCTGCTGCAGTTTTCACCACGTACAAAGCACGCCAGGTTCTGAATAAAGCCACTGCTTCCTGGTAGATTTAGGAAGGAGACTCATTTGGGTAGGGAGGGGCAGAGGTGGGCTTATAGGAATGTTGGATTATATACATCCTCTGTCTCTAATTTAAAGAGTCACAAGACCACCAACGGAGATTTTAGATTAGGTTCCCAAAGGGCTAAATTGACCCTTTTTTTTTTTTTTTTCCAGGAGAGAAAGGCACATGTTTTTCAAAGGCTAGAAACAAAATGTGGGCAGTTGGAGGCTATGCTTCACATGTTCAGATAAATATCACTTAAGATATTTTCAAGTATTTAATCCAAACTCTACAGTTTGTAGTCTGCACACATAGCATCATGCCTTGCACACAGTAGTCACCCAATAAAATCTGTTGAATGAACAAATGAATAATCGTATGTGTAGTTTCCAAGGAGATAAGATTCCCTGACGTTTATTACCACTGAATTACCTGTGCACAAAGAATGGCAACTTTATAAACATTGTGTTTCATCAAATTAAAGATAATCTCTTGAAATGAAGTCTGTAGTGAAATAATCGCTTGTATTGTTATGTAATGAAACGAAACCTATGCATATTTAACTAAAACATAAAAATTTGAAAAACCTGTGATTAAGAAAATAATCACACTGCATATTTATCCAGTAATGAAATCTTACTTCACATTTAGATTTAGACTTGTACATAATGGGGAAAAGGCACAAGGGAATTATTTAGAATCCCATTATGTTGTTTGTGAAGTGAAATGTTAATTAAACACAGTCATAAAACCTTGCTTGGATTCTAAGAATAGATTGTTCCCACCAAAAGTGGTTTGTCATTCATGAGTGAACTACATCTAGCAAGGTCCACTGCATCAGCAACTAGTCATTTTAAGTATCTTGAACATTTCTGCATTTCATCTAAAGCTTTTCATGGCAAATTTCTGAAGAGAATTATTTTTTGACAAATGTTTGACATTTTCTCTGCCGACTAAGACATTTGTTTAGTTCAGGTTGTGGAAATAATTGCATATGCCTGATGCCTCTTGATACATTTTTTCCCCAACTGCTATCAATTTAACTCTGGAGAAAAGATCCAAGCCAAGTGTCTGAAGTCCTAAATGTCAGATTTTTTTTTTCCCTTCTAGAACTTTGTGAAAGAGGAAAGGTGAGCCATGGAACTTGTCTTACACAGGGGGAGAGATGGCATCAGCTCTGCCCTTGGATGGCGTTCATGTCCTGTGTAGCCTCCTAGCAGACGTTTAGGAGACGGAAGCTGTTCTGCTCTTACCCATTTCTGCACTTGGACAGCTTCTCATAAGGGATCTCCTTTTCCCCCCAGGAGTCATACAGTTATGCATGGGGAGAACTCTGCCAGTTTGGATGTAGCAAAGAACATCAAGTAGAAGTAGGCTATGTGGGCCTCTGCACCGAAAGAAAAGAAGTATGGTCCTGCCCCTAAGAGTCACATAGTCAGGTAGGGCAGAGAGTGAGAAGGAGGAAACTCTCCCCACAGAAGTGTAGCTCATATTCAACCTATGATGAGCCAGTTTTGTCAGATTCTTGAACCCACGTGCCCTCTTCACCTGGTTGCCGTGGAGTTCCCTTGTCAGGCCCCCCAAGCGCAGATAGATGCTCTAGATCCCCCTCAGGTAGGAAACACCACCTGCCACCCCCAAGGCACTCACCAATTAAAGCAAACACAAATGGCACTTTGCCGGTTGATTTCTTATGGAAAGTTATTCCAGTCCCCCTAAAAGGGAACAAAAACTTCTTAGAAATAATAGCACTGTGAATCCTCAAAAGGGAGGGATTTTTAAAGGTACTTCATGATTTCTTGATTTTTGATGAGAAATATTCCCTTTTCATTGATGAGATGAGCCATTTGATTGCAGAAATGCTCCTAATGATTTCACATTCACTCAGTGAGTTTCTACAAAACAATGGGTAACAGTTTAAACATTTTGAAGTGGAAAATGAGACCAAAGGAGACTTGTGCTTCAGAATATGCCACGTTTGCCAGGCATCCAGACAATCTGTAGCATGAAGCCGGTACCTCCTAATAATAGAAACGTCGTCATTGAGGGATCACCGTATCTTTTCCTAAGTGATTTGATTGCATTGTAATTTCAGCACATATGATTTAGGGAGTAATAATTATTCATTTCAGCTCTTAACCAGGGCAGGTTAATGCACATTTTATTTAAGGCATATTATTAGTTTTAAAATACTTAATTCAGCTGCTAATATTCCCCCACAATAACTCTGCTATTGGCTTCTAAACACTCTTTGGAATCCTGTCTTCACACTAGGTTCTTTTAAGTTATGAGCGCTAAAGTTAGCACTTCCTATACTAGTTTTTAGCATTATTAACAGAGAATGTAGTCGGTTTTTTGTTTTTTTTTTTAATTTTATACTTCAAGGGAAAGGGAAGAGAGAAGAATCTTCATTACTCACAGCCTGACTTTGAGGACAGTCTCCTCTACAACCGTAAATCTGTCCATATCGTTATATTTGTAGGTTATATATCAGGTGTGAAGAATAGTCTCAGTGACAAGCACTCTTGAAATATTAACAGGGATGGAAATGTTTCAGCAGTGTTGGAGATTAGTGTATAATTAATCCAGAAAAGCAGCATCAAAAGAGACCACTGATCCCTTTTTAGTGATTTAAGATGTAAATTAATACATCAAGGCAAGACACAGAAATGATTGAGACCTTTTTTAGGGCATTCTGTGTGCATGAGCTCTGCTAAATGCTGTGGGAGCAGAGACGGGGTGGTTCAAAGTCTGGCTAGGACAGCTCCTGCCCTCGAGGTACTCACAGTCTAGTGCTTGTTTATAGGAGGGTGAGCCTGGAAGTTCTAAAGCTGGACTCACTTAGCAGCAAGAAGATCCAAAGAATTGTTGAAGGGTGCAGGGCCAGCCCAAGCCGCCTGACTTGAAACTCACTGAAGCCCACCACAACTTCTTCCTCATCTCTAGAAGCTGACACAGTTCTTAAGAACTCTTTACTATTCCCCTCTCGCCGCACTCGAAAACATCTTACGTTGAAGGGCTATCAGGGAAAATGAGATTTTGAAAGTTGAAGAATTCTGACTTTAACCTGGTTAGAGAAAGGGAGAGGGCAAGAATTTACAAAGAAACCAGAGAAATGTGGATGCTTGTGATGGGGGTCCATCAAGGGCCAAATTGCACAAAACCAGTTAGATCACAAGGCAGTAATAAGCCCTAGGGCTTAGAGTTTCGAAGTCAGTTTCAACTGAGTTTTCACTCTGAAACTCTGAGAGAGGTGGGTTAAGGCAAAACAACTCTGAGTTTGGATGGTGATTTGCAGTAAGAAATACATAAACTTAGATTTGGAGAATCATCCACTCTATGATGATTTTCATTTAAACCTATAGATCAAAAGGGAAAAAAAAGGATATAAATTATCTTCCTTTCTATATCTGTATCTAGATCTCTCTTACTCTCTCTCTTTTTAATTCAAACCCCATTTGGTCCTGCGTTTTTTTCCAATCTGCTTTTCTGCTAAGTTGAACATTTCAGTGAGGCATCCAGATTGGTCATTCTGATGCCACCTGAGCTAACCAGATGTTTCCTCATTCATCCAGTTCTTTTGCATGTAGATATGACACCAAGGACCAATAGTGTCTCCAGTTCGCTCCTGGTGCCTGGTGGGCTGTGCCAAATGAATTAGTTGTGTCTCTGCCATTTTCTGATGTTCTTGAAATGTCCTCTCAGTTACTGTATATTGGCAACTTTGATCAGAGGACCTCCTTGACAAAACAGAAGTTCACTGACACAGATAAGAGCTAACACAGAAGTCTGACCAGGTGTTGTGCACACTGGTTTTGAAAAATGAGCCTGATGACATAGTGTGTGGCAAGGCAGAGCCACTCACGGGACTCTGCTCCTAGGAATCTGACTCTTAAGTATCATATAAAACACAAACTCTTCAGTCTTATTATTAAATACTAGTGTAATTTTTAGCATTTATACATATCTCCTCTTAGCCCTAAAGTTCTGGGACTTACTAATTCCACTTTAAGTAACTTATTTTGATTCTTCTATTTTTTAGTCAGTAAGATTGGGAGTTTAACCCTGAAGTTTTATTTAAAGCTCAAAAATAGCGATCTTCTTTCTACCTCTTTGACTTTCTAGACTGCTGTGTATCTGCATTGCTCCCAGAAATTGAAAATATTGATTCTGTTCTTACAGCAACACAGAAGAGCCCCCAAATTTTCATAAAATCTGTTAATAATTTCTGTTTATCTGAACCTATAGAGGAAACAAATATAATATCCTTCCTGGGAATACTTGTTGCGCATTTGAGGGCCTGGTACTTGCGCTGACGATGTGGGAAAAGAGTTCAGTAGAGTCTTACACTGAGCTAGAGGCAAAAGTTCTGCCTGGACTTGATTCACATTCTTGAGATGATCGCTGATTTGGTACTTTCGCTCCAAGTAGACATGGCATGAGGAAATGGAATATCGTAATAATGGGGCAGGTCATACGCTCTCACATGTAAGCCGCTGTTTGGTCCAGATGGTCTCTGGGTGGTCACTAAAAGTTCCAAAAGTTAATGTATTTTCTCTGCCAAAAATAAGCAGTATTCCTGATTTTTGTGTCCTAGGTGGAAATTTCTTATGGGGGGAAGAGAACTTTTTCAATGTAAAGTTCAAGTAAGAGGAGTTACACTTACGAAATATTCAGCTAGAAGAGCTTCCAGTTCTCAGGCTCTGTAAAGCCTGAGAGTGTTTGAACTGGTTTTCCAGAAGCTTCCATAAAGCCTCCCTTTTGGGCATGAATCTTCTGACATGTACGTTTAATTATGGACATATATGGTGTGTTCTATCTTTGTGAAAAGATGACTTATGCAGGCAGGTATGTGTCTGCAGAAGTGGTTTCTGGGTGAGGCACTTTGTGACTCTTCTTGGGCTGGAAAGACTGCTCTCACCCAGAATTAATGATCTTGAAGAGATGGGTACACCTGCAGTTTCGGAAGCCTTTTAGAACTTTGCTGATGTTTGCCAAACTTGAGGAACTCAGAGAACCTCAAACATGTGCTATTCCAGTCTACACCCAAGCGAAGCTTGGTTATTGTGGGGTTTGGGGCATACATTTTGCTTGTGTGGTATAGTTGTTTCTTTACAGCATGGAATTTCTTGAAATTTTCCCTTTGATAGTCTGATCGTTGATGAGAAAAGGGCCTTGGAATGGTGCAGGGTGCTTACAGTTTCATACAGTATAAGGAAGTGCTGCATCTGAGAATTTCCATGTACATGAAGCCTGTTCCACGTGGTGAGAAAGAGGTGAACTTGACAAGCAAAACTCAGTACTTAGACTAACTGAATTTACCTCTAGAACATTCTTGGGGACTAGAGTATATACTGTATGGATGTCAGTACCTTCTGTGTACCACAGGTTAAGTTCAGTACTTTCCTACATAATAAAAAATTATCCAGTGTTTTTTCTTGCCTTTGCCTTCTGTTTAGTTCTGCAGTTAGTTACCCTGGAAGCATCTCACATGCATCTTTAAAAAAAAAAAATCTGCAGAAGTTAACTTTTCACTGTTTGGCTTAACAGAATGCTTTAAGGCTTTTCCGGAGGGGTGGAGGGGTTGGGGCATGTGTTGTTCCTGCTCCTTGGTTTGCTGTCTGCCTCTTCCTTTGGTGTCACTCCTGCCTGCCCCCATATTGCTTCTCACTTCACTTCACGGGGCATTCCTGGAATTCCTTCATTTTTTCCTGGCTGGGAGTTATCCCATGCATGCCTGCAATTACACCATGCACTCTGCAGCTTTGCTTTTTCTGTCTTGCTTTGTGCAGTAGCTTGGGCTTTACAGGAAAGAATTCCAAGTGCTTAAACACAGAGTAAACACTTGCAAGTTAAAAGGGATTTTCTTTTTCCCTTAAGGTCTTGCTTAGCGGATGAATTGTCACATCCTTCCTGATAGGACAGTCCTGTTAGAATTCTGTATCAGTTTTTTTTTTTTTTTTAACTATGAAAAAATACGGACCATGAATTTTTCTATTCAAAAAAAGTTTTAACCTTGCACTATCAAAAAATAAAACGAATACGTGGTCTTGTTATTTTTAACGAGAAATTACTCTTGTGGTTAGTGGTTAGACAAATTATGCTTATAACTAATAAATGTGGAGATCAGTTTTATTATACCTTTGGACACTCTTGTTGATCTACAGGCCCTGTTCATTAGCAAAAGTAATAGGACAGATCAAAGCTTCATTCCTAATTAGATCTTGTTAAAGTGCTTAAAAATTACCTCGTTACCTCAACAAGCAAGGTGGTTTATTCCTCATGAACCTTTAAGTATATATATATATATATTTTTTACATATGTATTTTCATTCAAAATATTAAACGAAATAAAAGCAAAAGCAGAAGAAACAGATCTTCATAAGAATTTGGTTTTAAGCTGCAAACTCTGTTTCATTTTAAAGTCAGGCCAGTGTCTGCATTTTGCAGCTATTTGGGTATAACCTGTAAGCACAGAAGGCAGCTCGCTTGATCCAGTAAGCAGGAGTCTCCAGCAGTGACAGAGTGTGGAAGACAAAGCCACATCCCCTTTGTGGCCATAAAATGGGTGGGGGAGGGAAACCCAGGACACAAAGGGAGGGAGGGGTATTCTCAGCAGCCACGTGGTGCCTTAAACGTTAAAACCATTCCTCTGGATTTTCCTGGTAGTTCCAGTTTTAATTACTGTATTTTTAGCACCTTTGTAATTCACCAACTGTCTTCCCTTAATTTTATATTTGGAAAAGATGATTTTCACTGTTGTGTAGAGTATTTGAGAGAGATGAGTGGTGAGTGCTTACTGTCATGGAGTCACAGGTTCTGTCCTGAAGGACCAGGGCTCTTGGAGGTGCCTGTCCTCCAAAGTTCAGATATCTGATGGAGACCGGGAAGGATCCACAGCTAGGCAGTTTTCTTCCCTATGGGAGTGATGTCCAAGAAAGGAAATCGCTGAAGCCTAGTTAGGCTCCTGACGATCTGAATTGTTGCAATGCTCTCACTTTATGGATTTGGGGTCAGGTCGTCTGCTGCTCACTTGGAAGAGCAGGGGAAATCCTCGTGTGGTGTCTGGTATTTGGATTTCCACTCTATGATCTGGAGCTTTTCTGACTCCACACCTGGAGAGATTCCCCAGTGTTTATGACAGGCTGTGTCCAAGTTAGACTTTGGACACGGAGACAGAAACTGCAATTGGGCAAGTCTGAACTTCACAGAACAAATATGGAAATGCCTGTGTATCCGTGTGCAGTGATAAGCTGCCTCATTTCTGATACCTCTCAACGATGTCAAAATTAATGAACAATTTGGAAATTTTTTCTTAACCTCAGATTTTTTTTTTTTTTTTTTTGGAGTGGCTTGAAAAGGCAGCAGCCTCAGCATGTCATTTTCAGAGACAACCTTATTCTGAGAGGCCTTACTGTTTAAAATGACTTGATTTTTTTTTTTTAAACTTTAAACGCTTTAAGCTTTTGGAAAAAATCTTTCTACTGGCAGTCTCTGCTCTGTCAGGGTCCTGAGTGCACACGAGGGCAGGGGCCGCGTAGCCCAGATTCTGGCTTAGTTTGTCACTCACACTTAGCTTCCTGATGCCTAGAATGTTTCCTTCTTCCTTGCCCGGTAGACACACTTGGCTTGAAGCTGTCACTCTCCACCCCTAAAGCAGCTGGTGAAAAGGCCACACGATTCCTGGGGTTGCTTCGTGAATGCCAGGGACCCACATGTGCTGGGACTGGAGGGTAATGCTCCCTAACTACATACAGTAACTTCTACATATCAAGAGCAGCCTCCTGAAAATTTTTGTTTTGATAAAAATGTAGATCATTTGAAAAGCATCTCTCTTTCCCTGACTTTGACTTTTGAGGTTTTGATTTATGAGGGGACAACGTGTCTTTTTTTTTTTTTTTTTTTTTTTTTGCTAGAAGTGGAAAGTGATGTCAAAATGAAATTGGGTTTCAAAAAGACTGGTGGTTTAGATTTTCTTTCTCTACTATGGAGTCAAATATACATATATCTCTTCCTAGTAAAATGACTTTCATGTTGTGCTTGTGACGTGTCAGCCTACTGAAAATGTGTTTTCAAAAAATACATGGCATTGGCACGCTGCATTTAATCTTATAGTCCCATCATTTTATATAATTGGCCTCATACAGTCGCCCATCCTTTGGGATTATTACAAGAATAGAAGAAAT
Organism: Camelus dromedarius; assembly: GCF_036321535.1. Lineage (NCBI taxonomy): Eukaryota > Metazoa > Chordata > Mammalia > Artiodactyla > Camelidae > Camelus > Camelus dromedarius. The sequence goes on along the minus strand of NC_087439.1, from coordinate 30,305,977 downwards.
TTCCTGAGCGACTGTAGGGGGTTCTGTGGTTAAATTAATTGGCTGGTAACATGAACCTTTAGGGAACCCTGGACTTAACATGGGCTAAGATCCTTGGATCCTGCCTTGATGTCGCTCCCGGAGATGGAACCGTGTAGAAAAGTGACACGATCCAATATCCTCGATTGTAACAGGAAGAGAGTCTGTATAGGGTTTGGGATAAGTTTAAGTAAGCAAGCTCAAAGGTCAGGGGCTTCTTTGTCCAGACTTGTAACCTGGAGATGGGGCGGTGCTGGGACGGCTCACGATGGCTCTCTTGGCATAGCTGTACCGACCGTTTCCCTGCCTCCCCCGTCCCCCATCCTACTACAGAGCCATCTTGAATGTGCGCTGTTTCCCAAGAAGTAGGTCCAGTTAACGGTGCCTGCTGCCACTCGGCTTTTAGTAGCAATAGCACAGCCGTGAGCCTGGTTAGGGTTTCTCAGTCCCTTCCTCAGTGCCGGGCACTGCCCAGGTTTGTTGGAGCCCAAGTAGGTACTGTTGTCATCTTCATTTCATGAGTGAAGGATCAGAGGCGCAGAGGCCTGGAGCTGCCTGCCCGACGCCCCCTGTAGTGGTGGAGGTGGATTTGAACTCCAGGCCGTTTGGTTCCTGATGCTTCTGCCCTTCACCCAGGTACCTTCGGGACCTGCTCTTCCCACTGTGCAGGTCTCAGCTTCAGATCCTAGCGCCTCCCCCTGAACTGAAGTCAGATACACGTGAGGCTTCGTTGCCTTTCATAGACATGAATAGAGTGCTACCACTCAGCTTTCGTTTGCTTTCTTTTATAAGAATTAGAGGAGCCAGGAGCCACGTGACAGTCAGGGAATTTAACTCAAACAGGCAGAGTTCGTACGTGACAGACAGAGGGGATTTTCATCCGAAAACTTGTGCGTCTTTGTTTCTTCTCAGGTTCTCCTTACTATGACAACGTCCGGCCCCTCTCCTACCCAGACTCGGATGCCGTGCTGATTTGCTTTGACATCAGTAGACCAGAGACTCTGGACAGTGTCCTAAAAAAGGCAAGTGCTGGGGAGTGAGGGCCCGGTTCAGTACTGATCCAGACACGGAGTGGAGGACACCTGCGCTTGGCCGGGAGCGCAGACACGCTGGTTAATACCCTGCTGTTTTAAAACACTGAAAAGGGCACTCTCACACCATAACGGGGTTTCCACTCGTAGGGGTCACAAGTTTTGATGATAAACCTGCTTAACGTTTTATTTCCTCTTAAGAAACAAAATACCCTTTCAGAGCCTTTGTGTTTATCCTTTGGGTGGAAACGGTGAAACTAAAAAATAATGATTTTTGATGACGTTAAGTGTGTCTTCCTTTTTTCCTTGCCTTATAGATTGTGCTTTACTTAACAGGGTTACATTTGACCTCAATTCAGGAATTGAAATAAATGCAATAGCTGTTTTAGTAAGAAGCTGTGTTTCAGTGATGTTGTTTGTTAGAAACAGAATGACTGGAGGAGGAATAGGAGTGTGTTTCTAGACAGTAGACCAGGTGAATTGTGATCAGGTGCATGTGAGATACTAATAAACACAGTAGTTGTACACATGTCAGGGATGATAGCACATGGCTGGTGTCTGGAGACAGGTAACTGAGGTGTTCTGGAGGTGGGGAAGGGACCTGAGGAAGCGCTGGATGGAACCCAGGGGAGGTCAGGTGAGAGGGCCCTGGCGCAGGTGGGTCACAGGCCCTGGAGAGGCCAGTGGAGGGAGGCACATCCCTTGGCTTCCGCCAGCCTAGGACTAAGCCCCCACTAGTCAGAGATGGCGTATGCCAGTCCAAGGACCAGCGTGTATTGGCCACTAGCTGTCCCCTCAGTCCTCGCCCGAGTGCCATGGGGCTTCCAAATCAGACCTTCTGTAGAGCGCCCCGTGTTCTCCATAGGCTGAGGCTTAGACAGAGGATGTGCTTGAGGGTAAGGCAGTGTCCTTGTATTTTGTGTGTTTTTATTAGTTTATTTTCCCAAGCATATTTGACTGCCGGTCTTGTGTGTCATTACAAAATTAGGATAGAAAGTGAATCATCCCCCGGTCTCTTTAGTAAACACGACAAACACAGTTAGTTCAATGAAATATGAATTTCTTAGAAGATTAAAGGCTCTTTTTAGCTTTTTAGCTCCTTTCAATTTTGAGTAATGATTGTATCTCACACAAATAATGTGACTGTTTGTCAGATTCTGGCAAGAATACACCTTTTCTGCCTTCAGTGCTTGTGAACAATTGCTAGACATGCAGTGGGGAGGCCAGAGTCATCACACAGCTGAAGAACCACATAGCAACTTGTCTTGTGCTTGTCTTTGGATAAAAGAGATTGCTTATTTACAGGAGTTCTTCCTTGATGTCGTATAGGATTATGCATAATTTATGGTGAAGAGCTTTGCTCCTGTTTTATTTTGCTTTTGTCTTCTAAGACCAAATGACTAGTGACTTTGGCCTTAGAGACATTAATGAGTGTGTTTTACATGCATATGAAGTTTAAGTCTCGTGATGACCCCTGCTGTGCTTAGTCTTGATTAATTGACTCCTTTAAGTCCTTGAATATCAAAGAGGTGAGAGTGACTTCGAGCTGGAGAGATCTTACTTACTCTCTTTTTTGATTCACCTTCCAGTTCTTTCTCCAGTACCATCCAGCACATGGTAGATGCCTCTAAATAAGGCTGGGAGAAAGGAAGGAAAGACAGAAGGAGGGAAGGGAAAGAGGGAGGGAGGGAGGAGTTGGTAGATAAAAGAGGCTCTTGTGGAAAGTATGTATTACTCCCTTCAGTCCCCTGGGGTACTTTGGACTAGAGTTCATCGCCCACAGTGTACTTCTAGGTCTGGAGATGTCTCCTAGAGGTCTTTTAAATTACTCCTGCGGGATATCCCTTTTATCTAGCATTATACACATGACGTCATCACTCCTCTTGTGAATTCCTTTTTGGAAGACACAGCCATCTTCATCATCTATTTGGGAGAGCACTTCATACATACGTGTGAATGTGGGCGGTATTTGTGAATGAGCACAGATTCCCAACCTCAGTCCCTCTGCTCTCTCCTCCGCAAGAGCCTGAGCTGTCCTGTGGACACTTTGAACTCCTGACTCCTGTCCTGATGGTCATCTCAGGCTTGAGGAAGTCAAATCACAAAAAATCATCCATTTGCTTTTGTAGGGGAAGTTCCCTGCCAGGCATTTCCGGAAGTTCTGAGAATTTTGTTGGGTCATGGAACAGCTAGGCAAAGTAGACTAAATTGGGAACTTGTGTAACTTAAAACTAACTCAAGGGCATATGAACCACAGGACCAGATGCCTCCTTGATAACCCGAAATGGACCTTTGTTGATTCATCCACTCCAATGGAAGCTCCTTAAAGGCAGGCCATTCTGTCTGACTAGCTCTATCTCTAGTGTCTGCTCAGTCTTTTTTGATGGGATCAGCGAAGGCATACCTGTGCTTGTGTTGACCCTGCCTTATTCCCAGCCTTCCATGCTGGGAAGTACCAGCTCAACATATCTGAGGGTGTAGTCACTTGTTTGAATATGTAATTATTCTTAAGGCACTTTTGTCTTTCAGAGATACCCCAGTAATTAAGAAATCGCCTTAGCTACCTTCTGACAACACCCAACAAGTCTCTAAAAGTAGGGTTACGGAGATGGTGAGTCACAGAGAGGGAGCGTAGACAATAATACAGTTTGCTAGTGGATCCACTTTAAAAAGTAGTAAAATTTGATACCTACTTAGAAGATAAACACAGGTTTGCTTCTTCATCTAAAGTGACACTTTGATTTAAATGTCCTTTTTCAGTCCCGTTTCCAGTGCCTGCCAGTGGAGAAATTGTTGCCCATCGTCTGGGTGCCAGCACTTGGTTAATCTCTCATCTTTTCTCCCTCACAGTGGAAAGGTGAAATCCAGGAGTTTTGTCCCAACACCAAAATGCTCTTGGTCGGGTGCAAATCTGATCTTCGGACAGATGTCAGTACTTTGGTAGAGCTCTCAAACCACCGGCAGACGCCGGTGTCCTATGACCAGGTATGTACATAGTCAGTGCACGCATGTGGATTTTAAAGACTGACAGAAATGAAACACCACTCATAATAAATAAAATAAAAATTAGCTGCTTTTCTAAAGTCTTACCCAGTGGTTAACCCCAGGTGCGAGCCCCTTTCCCAAGATGTAGGGTGAATGCCATGTGTCCAGAGCGTGACCGACTGTCAACACAGATGAAAGGGCTGGCGTTTTTGTGCCCCTGTGTTCACAGCAAGCATCCAAGCCCCTGCCTGGTGACCCACTGCTCAGGTTAATGTCAGAACTACCGGGTGAGCACCAAAGTGATCTAGGACGAGATTTGGCTGCAATTATGATGATACTTTGATTCTGGACTGTCTCAAAAAGCTTTCCAATATTTACTTAGCAGTTGACTGTGTAAGGATTTGTATGTGAGACCAGTTTGGAAAAAAAATCTTTTAGGGTGGAAGGTATAGCTCAGTGGTAGAGCGCATGCTTAGCATTCACGAGGTCCTGGGTTCAATCCTCAGTACCTCTACTAACAAACAAAAAATTAAAAATCTTTTAAAATGTGAAACGCTCTGTCATTCAGTGGGGGAATCATGTGATACTTGATGACTTGAGCACACGAACAGTGGCTCATATTCAACTCTTGGTAATATCTTTGCAAGTCTCACTGGGTTTAAAGTTAAATAGATTTAGGAGAGAATGTGGTCAAAATCAGTAATACTCTTAAAGAGAGTTAATCTTATTTTACACTCAGCAGCGCAATAAAATACTAACAAAGGCCGCTGTCAGTCAAGTAGAGCACTCCGTAAAACTGTCTTTTAGAGAATCATCATTTCTATAGGCATTTCCCCCAAGTATTTAGAAAGGAGAATTAGTTTCAGAAGTTTCATTCTCTTAAAAGTTACAACCAGATTCTAAACAAAGTTTCGTGTTGAAATAGCTAGAATTTTATTTAATATTCATCATTTTAAATACTGTGGTCTTCTTTGTCCTGCATTTCCAATTAACACAAATCTGATTATTTAAGTAAGTCTTTTTGATGCACATGTGCTTATTATTTATTGTGCACACTGGTTGTCTGGTCCACATTTAGCAATGACATGTTTTATGTTTCCTAAGTTATAGATGTTATAACAGTATTATTCCTTTCTTTAATTTATTTTGGCCCTAAGACATAATCATATGTTTCAGAACAGAGTCTAAATTCTCTTGCCCCTATTTTTTGTACAGCCTGTTAACTAATCTTGAGTGCCAGTTACACTCGAAAAGAAATTGAGTGTCCCATGTGGTGCTGGAACAAGTTCCAGGGACCAGATCATATTTCATTCATGATCTTCAGGTTTCTTACTTTGCCAATAGTAAGAGTCTCTGGGTAATTCTCTACTTAGTTGTGACCTGGAAGACCCGAGTATCTAGTTACCCTCCGTTACGGTCAGCAGTAAAGATGAATCACCTCCTTAGAGCCTCCTACTTGCTGGAATCACCTTATCCTATTTGATGATCCGGGCCCTCGTTTATCAATGACCCAGTGACATTAGATCCGCCTTTAGCACCGCCGGGAAGTCAAGCAGTGTCTACTGAGGGATGAAAATTGAACATCTTAGAACTGAGTCTTGACTGCAAATATTTATGAAGTAATAAACAAGGCAGTTCAAATTTTAAAATGGGTCTTTTTGCGTCGATACTGGGAAAAGTCAGTTAATGTGTTAGAAACAGTTTGCAATGCATTATTATTTTGTGGTGTTCCAAGAGACTTCAGAACTTTTCCCCAAAGCTTATTGCTGATCCCAGTCCCTTCTTTTTGCTTCTCAGGGGGCAAATATGGCCAAACAGATCGGAGCAGCGACTTATATCGAATGCTCAGCTTTACAGTCAGAAAATAGCGTCAGAGACATTTTTCACGTTGCCACCTTGGCATGTGTAAACAAGACAAATAAAAACGTTAAGCGGAACAAATCGCAGAGGGCGACAAAGCGGATTTCACACATGCCCAGCAGACCAGAACTCTCGGCAGTTGCTACAGACTTACGGAAGGACAAAGCCAAGAGTTGCACTGTGATGTGACTCTCTGCTTATCTTTAGTGAGGACAAGGAAATCTAGTATAAAAAACACCAACAGCAAAACAAAAGGGTGAAGTCTGAACAAAGTGCACAGCAAAGTCACGTCTTCTGGAGGCTTAGGAGGCATTTGGGAGGATGCTCATCTTTTTGGAATCCTGTCCTTAGGTTCGGCGTGTAGATCAAGCAGTGGGAAGTGAAGAGTTTTGAAGTGTGACTTGAAAAATATGCCAAAAGAGAGAGATTCATTTGGGCTAGAGGTTGAGGAGGAGGAAAGCGAGTACCTCCAAGAAGAAAAATCAAGCTCTGAATGGTGCTTGAATTTTTGTTTTCTTTATTCCAATCTATTCGTGGATCTCTACTTTGATTTAATTTTTACGTGTTTTAATCTCCTTTACAAAAAAGTATATATTAATACACCGTCCTCAGTGGGGAACTGGCACTGTGACCTTAGCGTTTAGTTTTCTAGAGGATGTGATCTAATTTCCTCCTATCTCATCATTAAAATGGAAATTGTATCAGGACCCATGGGATATCCAGAGGAAAAGTTGGTGAGGCGTTGAAATCTTGCCGTCCTGAAGATAGCTGAGCAAGATGGTTCTCAAGAAAGGCTTTTGCAGTCTTGCAAGATATGCAGACCAGCACTACAGAGATCGAATAGGTCAACTAGAATAAAAAAGTGTCCGTTTTTATTCAGTCTGATGGTTCTGTTCATCCTTGTGATTGTCATTAAAAAGTGGTAAATTGCTCAATGTGATATTTTTGTGTGCTGTTTAGAAAAGAGGGTGTGTGATTTTTTTGCCATCGGTGATAAAAATGCAAAGTCAGATAAAAGGTGTCTTGGTTTGACTTCATAGTGATCCAAGAGGGAAAAATGTAGGTACTGTTTTCACCTGGAGAGAGAACGGATGAAGGAATAGTTGCAGAAAGCACAGTTTATGAGTTAAGCTGTCTGGAATTAAGTTACCAAAAATACAAAGCAGGAGGCCTATTTGGGGATGAAGCTCCGAAGTTGACAGCATCTGATGATCGGTTGGTTTATTTCACTTTCTTTCAATGAACGTGGTAAGAGAAGGACCCTCTTACCCAGGCTCTCCAGAATCCTTAGAGGAAGGTGTTAGCCCTGACTCTACACTAGGGCATTGCTGGAGAGTGCTAACCTCACTTAACCAGATTCCGCCAAGACCCATGTTCAATACTTGATCGCTGTTGTTACATAGCATAGTCAGCATTAAAAGAGTTTACAGATATTTTTTGACCAGTTACTTTTAGAGCTTCTTTCAGAGAAGGAACCAGATCTGACCTTTTTATTGTTGGCGCTTGTTGAAAACAAGCTTTCTTTCCAATGATAAAGCTTCATTTTTGAAGTGTTGAAGCTGTGCTCCCATTCAGTTGTGGCAGGAGAGGAGATTAAGGTAATTACAATGCTCAGTTCTGTGTCTTACAAGCACTTTGTTTTGTCTCTGCAAGAAAATACCATTCCGGTCATTTCCCACGAAATACAGACGTTTTACTGACATAATACGCTTTGATTGATGCAGCATTATGCTTTGGGCAGTATTACGAACTAGCTGGCAAGTGCTTTCTGTATTTAAATATTGTAAAAAGAAAATAAGTTATAACTGTTATAAAGCAGAACTTTTGTTGCAGTTTTTAAAATGTTGAAGTCACTTTGTATGTTTGTTTGGTCAATGTTTCTGCAGTATTTATTAAAACATGCTTTTTTTCCCCTTCAAATAAAAAAGTAACCACGTCTTTGTCTAAATGTGAGCTGCTTTTTATTACCTACTTCCTGATTTAGCTGTTTAGTGTTGTTCTTTCACAGAGATGATTATAGAATTTGGCCAAACATTTCCTGAATGAGTAGACTTTGGAATTTTCTGATTCTTGGCAGTAATCGTAGTTTCCTGGGGGAAGACAAATCCACAAATGTAAAAGATTTTCATGATGATTTCAGATCCGAAGAAGGAAATGGATCGTAATTAGACTAAGTGTGACTTGATCAGAAGCAACAAGAGCCACAACATTGCCGAGGGTTAATTGTAGAAAATGTGGAAATTTCGCTCAGCACTTAAGCAGTAAAACACCCTGATGCAGTCTCAGGTCAGGGGGTTAATTCTGGTGATGAGCCTCGTGTGCCTTCCAGCTCCGAGCTCCCACCTCAGTTCCTAACCCAGCCACTCACCTTGCAGTCTTATCACAGAGACCAGTTATAAGGATGACCCTAGACCTTAGTTGTTGCAATAATTAAGGGAAAGCAACAACAAAAAGGAAGACAAAAATGGGCTTGTTTATGGTAACAGCATCTCCAAGTAAAACAGGACAACATGCTACAGGCTTCCCCAGTGACCTAAAAGATAAAAAGAAAGCAAGGACTAGCTTAGGACCAAGACGGGCCTGGGTCCCCATAAAACCAGTCTTTAGCTGAGACTCATACACGTAAGTTTTACATAAATGTCCAAAGATAGTCCATGTGGGACATTAGAACTCAGCTATTTCTTCACAGCTGAGTCACTTCATATAAAAACTGCATCCTTGAGGGGGGGATGGTAATACCTCAGTGGTAGATAGAGCACATGCTTGGCATGCACCAGGTCCTGGGTTCAATCCCCAGTACATCCATTAAAAAAAACAAAAAAACCCTACATCCTTGTGCCTTTTTTAAAAATGGCTTTAGTAATCTGAGGTCTAGTTACTTGCTTGTGAATAATTCTCAGAAGCACAAAGCAGAGGGAAAACCAAGCATCTAGCAAGACTAAACAAACTGAAGAGCATTGACATTACCAGATAGCCTTATAAAAAATTTTTAGAAATCCAGAATTACCAAAAATCTTTGTAACTCATTCTTGTCAGCATGCAGTCAAGGAAATAAAAGTACTTTCCTAATCCTTGATGTTGAGTAACTTCTAGGCGTAACATCTAAATCAGGCTTGCAAGAAACTCGTTTCTCAACAATGACTGACACAGGGAGAAAAAAAAAAAAGCAACAGCTGAGGTTCTGCTGACCTCGGCAGTATTTTATAGGTTGTACAGTAATGTTCCCTCCGGTGAATTGTTCTTTTTCAGTGGCTTCAATTTGTGAAGCTAAAAGGAAAAAAGTTTGTTTTCAGCCCGAGGCGTGTCTGCCTTCCTTTTCTCCTCTGACTTTTTGCTTCAGCAAACATTTATTGTAAGTGCTCTGTGAACATTCCTTTCTATTGATTAATGATCATGATGAATGCCTCTTTAAATACTAAAAGGTGATTTTCAAACTCTAAGACTTTAATTGTGTCTCACTTCTATTAATCTTTTCCAAAAATAGGAATGGTTGCTTAGAAGATTCTAGTCTTACGGGGAAACGCCAATTTAGAAATAACCCAAGGAATTATTTTTTTATGAGAAGGAATAAGAAAAGAATCCCCTCAGCCCCTAAGACTCCTGAGACTCTTAAAGCTCCAAGTAAATTTTGATGGATTATTTTGACATTAGCATTCCGCTCTAAATCTCCTAGTTTTTATTTTTGTCCTTCCATTGACCACATATTTATTGAGTGCCTACTATATGCCTGCCACTTTTCTAGAGTTGGCACATAATTATGAGCAAAACCAAATCTCTGTCCCAGGGAGCTGATAATCTAGTAGAGGGAGACAGTCAAACAAACCAGAATGCACCGTGTCCAGGTGTGACCTCCATGACATTAACTGAGTCCTGGATCCCAGCTGGTGGTAAACATTCCAGTATGTAGCCAGGTAGACCAGTGTGGTAGCCCCATGTTACACCATGTTTATAACACTATGATATGAGAGTGCAAGCGGAATTTTCAAGTGCATTCTAATGGCTAAGGTCTGTTTATGGTGACTGTGGAAGAGCAGTGTGAATGATGGTTGCCAGTCATCAATGTAGAATTTGTGTAAGGATCTTATATGCTTGTGGTTGATCAGAAGTCCAGTAGGGGAAATACTCCTCCACAGCTGAATGTGAATGATCCTGTCTGTTTTAAAGTGTGTGTGCATTGCCATAGAGTTGTTTTTGTTTTTTTTTTTTTTCTGTGAAAGCTTTCATTGCTGAACATACTGGAAAAGTAAAAATGAAATAAAGTTTGAAATAAATGAAATACAATTCAATTATAAAATGAAATTAACTCTTAGGAGATTACAAAAACATTGGAGGTAATTTTATTAGCACTTTGGGTGAAGATAAAGGACCCGTTATTTATTTAATGTTGAAAATATATATTTAGTGGGAGTCTAAAAGATCTTTTAAAAAGCATTCACTAACAGTGAATTCCAAGGCTCTTTGTCTCTGCTCCTCCTGGGAATACCGATTCTAATGAAAAAATTATAATAAATCTTAACACAAGAATTTGCAAGATTGGCAAAGCCAATTCAGTCTTGGGGATTTTTCTTTCAAGTTTTGTTTCTTTTGAAGGGAGACATTAGTGCCTTTCTTGTATGAACCCTGAGGTACTGACAGTGGGCCTCCATTTGAAAACAAGATTTAAATGGCGTCCACCATAAGAAATGAAAACTCGGTAAGCATATGGTCAACCCCACCATCAAAGTAATAGTTAACCCAGAAATTGCACAAATTATGTGCCCGGTACAGTTCTAAATGGTTTATATAGCAATTCATTTCGTCACCACAAATACACTCAGAAAGTTAAGTGCCATCAAGTTCCCTCTTTTACAGATGAGGAGCCAGGAATTCTCCTGAAGGCCACGTGGAAGAGCAGGAATAGAACTCAGGCAGGGCCGTCTGGCTCTGCACCACCGTGTGCTTCACCAGGACACCATCTAGCCGTTGACAAATCCATCACATGTACAGGGTGGTGTCCCAGGTGCGTGAAAGCTGACCAGCACGGCCATACATCCGCTCACTGAGCCTGATGTGACCACACCCACCCCGTCTCCCCAGGTCTGCACCCTCACCAGTCCCTCCCAGGATTCCAACTACCTCCTGACTCCCTCACGCCCTCTCCCCTCTTTTCTCGCTGAATTCACTTCTGTGTCTGCCCTGCTTCTTGGATGATGAGAGCATTCTGAGGAGACAACGAAAGGACATCTTAGACTGCTCAGGCTGCCGTAACAAAATACTCAGAACGGGTGGCTTAGATAACAGATGTTTATTTCTCACAGTTCTGAAGGATGGAAGTCCAAGGTCAAGGTGCCAGCCCACCCGGTTCCTGGTGAGAGCTCTCTTCATGGATTGCAGACAGCCTCCTTCTCACTGTGTCCTCACATGGCCTTTTCTCAGTGTGTGTGTGAGGCGAGGGAGAGAGACTGAGAGCCTCCTTTCCGTATAAGGACACCAATTCTACTGAATTAGGGCCCAGCACTTAGGACCTCATTTTCTTTATTACCTCTTAGAAGTCCTGTCTCCAAATACAGTCACACTGGGGGTTGGAGTGTCAGCATATGAATTTGGGGGCACACGATTCAGTCCACAGAAGGACCCGTGGATGGCTGACACACGTGGCCTTCCACAATCCAAGGCTTCTCAAACTGTATTAGAACCCACAGACCTCATAGCCATAGTTTTAGACTCCTTCAGCTTCAACCTAAAATGCACGCTGTAGATGCCAGCATTAAATTTAATAAACTTCGGAGTAGAAAAAAGATTTGACACTCTAACTCTGGGTGACAACTTGGTTGTCTAATTGCTTTCTGGGTGGGACAGATATAAATGACAGGATAAATGATGATGAAAGGCCATCAGCTACATTAACCACGTTCTCCTGATTGCAGGGTCCTTATTTTGAGGAAGCCAGTTAGAGGGAAAAGCTGCTTTATTTACTTTTTGTTTCCTAAGGGTGCATGGCCAGTACATTGCTGTTTAAGGGTGTTGAAGAATAGCTAAGAGTTACTTTCCTTAGCAGGGGCCGATGCAGAGTACATGTGTCCATTTGCAATGTCCTCACCCCAGCTCTATCCAGACCCAATACTTTGCCCCCTTCCCCACTGCACAGATCTCTACCCCCAGGAAAACAGCCCTGTAGGTGAACACTCCAGAACATTCTTATTTCATTTAGCTGTAATGCACAGCTAATGTACAGATGACCCTTGAACAACCTGGCTTTGAAATGCACGGGTCTACTTAGAAGCCAAGTTTTGTCAGTAGTAAACGCTACATTACTATACAATCTACGGTTGGTTGGCTCTAAGGATGTGGAACCACCGATTCAGGGGAACTGTGGATAGCGAGGGCCAACTGTAACTTATATTCGGATTTTCAACTGCACCAGGGGTGGGCACTGCAACCTCCGTGTTGTTCAAAGGCCAATTGTATTATTAGTACAATATATAATACGATATTATCCTCATTATTATTTTAAATCCTCCCAGTTTTCCAGTCTTCCACATAGTGTGGAGGGGAAGCTGTATGTGGCAAATCACCGGACAGAGGAGACTCCTCCATTCCTTAAGGCAACTGGTGACTTGTTAAACTCGTTAGGTTCCCTTCAGCTCCTGGCACACACTTCCTCCCTCTTTTCTCACTGCCAGTTCATGTACTTAGCTGTATAATTTCCCTTTCTGCTTTCTTTGCACATGATTTCCATGAACATGACTCTTCCTACAAAACTGGAGCATAATGAAATAAAGAGAGCAAGTAAACACAACTCACCTCCTAATCTCCAGTAACTGTGAATGTTCCTTACATGGTCCTTTATCAAAGAGACTTGGCATTTGTGATCAGTTAAAGATCTCGAGATGGAGAGATGATTCTAGATTGTCCAGGTGGGCCCCATGTAATCACACGTCCTTGTAAGAGGGACAGAGGAGGACGTGGAGTCAGACACCAGCAACGTGATGAGAGCCTCGGCACAGAGACAGAAAAAGCTGCAGATGCTGTGCTGCTGGCCTTGAAGACAGAGGAAGGGGGCCATTGGCCAAAGGGTGGAATTGGCCTCTAGAAGCTGGAAAGGTCACGGAAAGGGGTTCTCCCCTCAGGCCTCTAGGAGGAATAAAGCCCTGAAAACCTATTTTAGACTTCTCACCTCGAGAACTATATGATATTAAATCTATGTTGTTTAAGGTATTAAATCAGTGGTAATTGGTTCTAGATGCAATAGGAAACTAACACAGGTATGCTAAACAAAATCTTTCTCTTCCTTCGCCCGTTAAATCTGGCCCCTTTAGATTATGAGGCGATGGCCTTTGCTCATAAAGTTGCTACCACAGACCCAAGCTGCTCTTTTTAAGAAGTACCTACCTGCCATTCCTAGTGAGCATCAGAAATCTCCACTCTCTCGTCACTCAGTGCCCCCCAAAGTTCCTGGACTAGCATCTCGCCCCACTGGCCTCTCTGTGGACAGTCTTAGTAAATGGTCTCTCTACCCTCTCTTGAGCCCTTCTGGAGAGATGATATTTATAGGTCTGATCCTGGAAGTCATAGAGAATTTGAGGGAAAATAGTCAGTGTTCTGTGATAAAATCAATCTGCAAAACTTTTCAGTCAGCATCTGCTGTGGGCATGTGGAGAAGCAAAAGGGCGAACACCAGATTCAAACAACGTAGGTGAAGTTTAATCTGGACATACGCAGATAAAGTGTCATGAGGCAGTGAATGCTCGGGGATAAATGGGCAATCAGACAAAACAAAAAAATACTATGGCCAAAGAAAAGTTTTATAAGTTTTCTTAGAAGTATAGAAATTTTATAGGGTAAAGGGATACCAAAAGTTAGCTATTTAGGAGTTTCTTAACCTTTTTTTAAAAGTTATTTTTCTTGAAAAAAAAACTTGATGAAAGCTATAAACTCTCTTTCTCAAAAAAAAAAAAAAAAAAAGAAAAAAAAAACACCCACATAAGAGCAGATAGCCATATAACCCTCACACGTTGCTCACAATCTCAGGGAGTCTGCAGGCTTGCCATGGCATCCACACATGACTCTGCGCTCTCCAGGCTAGAACGTCCTGTGTCCAGCTCCTCTGGTTTACAAAGGAGAGAAATGGAAGCCCAGCAACGTTCAGGGGAAGACTAATGGCAGAGAGGAGCGGGCCTCCTGGGTGGCTGTCCTCCCAGACCTCGAGCTGGAGCGGCTACAGCACAAGGAGGTCCAGTCCGTGTGTCTCTCCCATTTGATGGAATCAGACTCCAGGGTTTCTTCCACATCCAGATGTGGCACTGCTGACAAGTGCGGCAGAACTTTTCTGAGTGTGAAAAATAATACAATGGAAATCACTGTTTAAGTGATGCCCTTTGCTTTTGTGGACTGAGTTACTGATGTAGTCAGCAAATATTTTCGAGTACTTTCCACGTGTCAGCCACTGTGTTCTGTGCTGGGCACAGAGAAGGATGAATTAGACCTTGTCCTTATGAATGCCAGCCTAATGGGTGAGAGAGGCAAAGACAAACAAAATCACAATTCAGAGTGGCAAGTAACGTTGGGGGAATAAACAGCCCTCTCCTCCCTCTGTTATATTATTATGGAAGTATTCAGCTGCTGTCCTAAATCTCAAAGGAGCCTGAGAAGTATTAGAGGACAAAAAAAGAAGCGATCAAATTGCAAACGGTTGCTATTTTTTCCCTCTGTAACTCTAGGGAGAACAATGGCCAGTCTAATTTTGTCCGTGAAAGCAATGTGTTTCTTTGTTCTCCAAATGCAAACTCCTATTTTTCCTGAGATTAAAAGGGAGAAGGCTCAGGTGTTCTCCTGAGCTCATGTACAGAAACTGGATGGTGTTACTTTTCGTAATCAATAATGAAAGCAGTGACATGTTTTCTTAACAAAGACATAAGCACTATGGTGTGAGTGCGTTTCCGGACAAAGATGCTGATATATATGCAGGACCAATGAACTTCAAGAGCAAAAGAGCAGTGACAGCTGAGCTGTTAAGTCCATAACGGGGGATAATGAGATTGACGTCTTTCCATCTCACACCAAGTCATTTTTCTGTGTGAGACTCTCAAAATGCCCATCCCAGGATCTGTTAAACCCACCTTAGGCAGGAGTTACTCATCCTCTCTACAGCTTTAAACACAAGATAGTGGGAAACACCTTTAGTGTTGACTTAATTATAAAGAAATGGGTGTCCAGAGAAAAAGGAGTAGGTTGCCTCTGTTCTGAAAGAATCATCTAGGTTTATGGAAGTAAGTCATCCAGCCGCATGGGTCGGGATGTGGTTGGCAAAGCAAGATGCAAAAAGGAAGCTGTCGGCCAAGAGGGACAAGAACTTGTCAGGTGGCCCTGTCATATCATGGCTGCTTTTGTCACTGCCTGACGTCCTGCCAAGGTGGGAAGAAAATAGCTCTCTGGATAGAATGTTGCCAGTCTCCTTGGCATGTCTTGACATCATTCAAGAGAAAAATTGGGTTAGGTTTCCAGTTCCCTAATGACACAGAGCAGATTGGTGAAAGGTTGGTTGGGGGGTATCCGCAGCTCATGAGAGACCACAGGCAGAGTAGTCACAAGAAGCTTCCAGACAGCAGACCTCGGATCCCCGCATTCTGTATGTGCCCCTCCCTTCGGTGCTGCCCACAATTAGATGTTGATAAAGTCTTTTAGATGATAATTTAAATAGGGGTCTATTCTAACCAAACTACCCTAAAATTATCAATGGACTTGTTTCTCATAAAACTGGGATAGGAGAAAGTATCGTTTTAATTCCTTTTTCTTGCTGTTAAGTCTAGTTCAATGGAGAGCAAAGGAAGTGACAGGAGAAGATGGAATGAACAGAATACAACGCCTGCCACCCTCCCAAGTGGAAAAACTGAAGTCAGCTTGAAACTGTGGCTTTCCACTACATTTACGACCATGTTCTCCCGTCTTTACCTGGTTTATAAGGTCTGGCCCTCTCTGCTCCTTGTTCCCCAGTTGATGCTCATCTCTCAGCACATTTTCTCTCCTCCTGGGCACTGGTTCCCTCCCCTCCCATCACCTGCCCCAGCCTTAAGGAGCATCTTTAAATTCTCCTAAATCAATGACTGATGCTCACAGGCCGTGAACCATGTGATCCTCCACATGGTGCCTCCAAATTGGTCATAACCTGATCCCAGAGCTTATAGACAAGTATTCTATAAGGAAATTATTTCTATGATAGTACATATGTAAGATAAGTATTTTCCCCTCCCACATAAAATAGTAAATTATTAATGTGTGTTCTTCTGCATTCCCTAGGAAAGAAGAGACAAAGCAGACCACTGCCGTCATACTCCTGACCTTCACATGTGTGGTTCCTTTTGCCAGGAGTACTCCTCTGTCTTCCCGTGGCTGACCATGGTTGTCTGGCAAACTCATTCTGATCCTTCAAGTCTCAACTCTGATCTCACTGGTTCAGGTATGTTCCTACTGACCACATAAGCTGGATGAGATGTCCCTGTTATCTGGTTCTACGATGCTTCTCATATCATGGACGTATCGTAGTGGAAGGGGCCGTATCTATCTTGTTCATCATTATAATCAAACATCTGGGCTGATTTCTGACAAACACTGTGCTTTCAATAAAAATGTGTTTATTGAATGAACAACAAAGTTAATATTCCTTCTTTTTCTGGCCTGTATTAGCCCACCCCAGGAGAAAGGAAGAGAGCAAACGAGGGCTCATTTGAAGCCAAGAGATTAAACTCAGCAAGAATATGTGTGAGTTAAACATAGAGTTCGGGAGGGAAGGATGGAAAACGATAAAAATAGAATATGGAACATAATTAACTGCATTTGAGAGAATAAGAAAAGAATCTAGGACATTTTTAATATGACCCCCAGTGAATACATGAAAAGAGTAAGCAATTATGTTTAAGAAAATAGATTGAGTCTTGAAGTGGGAGACAACAGTAAGGAAGAAAGCCTTCAGGAAACCTGGACCTCACCTTGCACTACATTTTCAGAGAGATTTAACACAAAGTGTGACACCGGAATCAGGCCTCCAAAACAGAAGAGGGATTGGGAGGGCCCAGCGTAGATGCCATTGTAAAACAAACTTAAGGAAAATGAGACTATCCTAAGTATGAAAGGTAACCTCCCTGCTTTCAGGTAATCTGTGTCATTTCAGGATAAGAAAATGAAGTATCAGGATTTGCTTTTCAACTTTGTTGCTCTGTTGTCATTATTCAACTGTGAGAGAGTATGGCTGACATTTTTCATTTTTGCTTGGGAAATAAATAATAGAAGCTAACAGAAAATACAATCAGAAATACACTTTGCTCAGGGATGGTGGGGAGGGTACAGCTCAGTGGTAAAGCTCATGCTTAGCATCCTCAAGGTCCCGGGTTCAATCTCCAGTACCTCCTCCAAAAATAAAAAAATTAATCAAATAAATAAATTACCCCCCAAACAAAACAAACAAACAAACAAACAAAACCCAAATACAATTTTAAAAAATGAAAAATAAAAATTAAATAAAAAAGAAGAAATAAACCTAATCCACCCCCCACCAAGAAAAGAATACACTTTGCGCTAAAGAAACTTGTTAATGGGAAACACTAAGTATCAGAAAGGACATTGAGGGAAGCTCTGCTGTCCTAGAACAAACTTCCACCTGTCTGGAGGGAAGGCTGGTGAAGACGTCCCAAAGCAAGAACCCTTCTAGCTCTCAGCATCACGATTAGGTGGGGTTGTGAGTTCATCACACGCACCTCAGTGTGGTAGACACACACAGGGACTCAGTTCAACTCCTGGTTCACCCACTTCGCCGTTGTTAAATGTATCTGAGACTCAGTTTTCTCTCCCAAGAGATGGACATGATAATATCTACAATATTTGTCAAGAACGTCTTAATTTTCTTTCTTCCTTCCTTCCTCCCTTTCTTTCTCTTTCTCTCTTTTTTCTCTCTTTTATTTTATTGTGAAAAGAACTTAAGATGAGATCTACCTTCCTGGCACATTTTGAAGTCTACAATGTGGTATTGCTGACGACAGGGACAGCGTTGCACGGCAGATCTCTAGAGCGTATTTACCTGCTTCCCTCAGATCCCAGCATGAGTAGCTCTCCACCAGGAAAGCTCTTCTTAACCCAGCCGACAGTGTTACTGTCCTCATCAGACACTCCTTCTTAGCACTTATCAAAGCTGCAAACTTATACTTAAGTCTATAATTCTTCAATTAATGTGTGTCCTTGACACCTAATCCAGAACTTGGAACTTAATAAATACTCCATATATTTAGGGTGATGAATGATAATTAAAAGAATGAATACAGTTGTCCCTTGAATAACACAGGTTTTAACTCTGTGGATCCATTTATATGTGGATTTTTTTCAGTAAATTTGTGCTGTGGTACCACAAGGTCTGCAGTGGGTTGAATCTGCAGATGCAGAACAGGGTCGGGAGGGCTGACTATTGAGACACTCAGGGTTCTCGACTGAGTCCGTGGGCACCCCTAACCCCATCCCCAACCCCCGAGTTGTTTAAGGGTCAAGTGTACATGCGTGAATAAAGATTAAGAGACATAAAATGGCACAAGCTTAGCTCAGTGCCTGGCCTTTGCAGTGATGCCACGTCGTTGCTAGTCAAATTCCCCCATTGTTCTCATGGGAAAATACCACCAGGACTTTTTGGTTTGTTTCCTTGCTTGCTTCTTCAGAAATGCCTGTAACTTCTGCAGCTGCCACCACGCTAATCCAGGAGCCATTTGGGAAGGTTCAGAAGCTGGGAGACTTCAGAGCAGTTTCTTCTGAGTTTGTTCCCCACAAAGAGTTCTCTTCCAATCCCTGCCTATCACCCCGCCAGCCCTGCAGACAAACATGTCTCAGACAAGTCTATCCGAAACCACAGGGACCACATCTTAAGTAACAAATAATTACACAGCAGTGACTTCTCTTCTGGCTCACTTATCTATAATTTTTTCATCCTCCCTGCTTTTTTCTCACCATCTCATAGCTCTTGTTCTTTTAACCCAGTGCAGCTGCCATGTCCCTGTGTCTTGCTCACCGTCGTTTTGCTGATCCTGCTGACCTCAGTGTGCTGCTGAGGCTAAACGAAGGTGATAGGCTCTTAAAAAAATTTTTTTAATTAAAAAATTTTAAAAAGAAGAGCTAGATTCTTGAGAATGTAGTTCTCTAAATTTAAATTCCTTGGTGATGCTCCCCAAACTTTGTCATGTGTATTGTAATAAAGACCCTAACTTGTAAGTCCACGAGCTTAGGTGTCATATCCATCAGCTAACACTGTCTCTAGTATCAAATGATTACCCAATATGAATTTGTTAAGTAAACAATGAAAAAAAAGTATTGTGCACTCAAACCATGGACCTTTTATATAGCAAGGTATATTTTAGCAGTGACATACACTTGGATAGAATTTAAAGTGAATCCACTTAATGCTCTATAAGAATTAGAGTGATTGGAGACACACTGCTTTGGGAAAGATCCCTGGTGTTCTTACTTGCTAGAAGTAATAAAAAATCCTTCCTTCTCCTGCTTAAAAAAAGAATGAGAATCATTGAATTTCGTTGTAGTCTAAGATAGTCCAGTATATTAGAGATGGAAGGGAATTCTGAATCTCCTCATCATGACCAAAGTAAAGACTAGCACACATCTCCCAAGAATATAAGCAATTTATGATGCAATTTGCAAGGGACTTCAATTGCTATTAAAATTATTAAAGCCATTCTTATCATTAAAGACTAAGAGTGCTGACTGATGTTGTCTGATGGGGGTGGACTGTGGGTAATTCTTTGAATCCCTCCCTGGCCTCTTTCATACACGTTCACTAAATATTGGTTTAATGGTTGATTGAACTAATAACGCGGAGGAATTTCCCTGAGTTGATTACCCACTGCTTTCTCTCCTACCTCCTTGATCCCTCTGCTTTTACGAGCAACCTGACTTGGTGGAAACCAGTAGCTGACATTTCCCCTGTAATGGAATAGTTCCATTTGGGCTTGTTAGAGTCAAATCAGATCTTCCATCGTGTCGATGTTTGCTCACACGTCAATATAAAATACGCTGAAGGAAGTCCTGATTTTTCTCTCCTTTTCAGATGTCCAGATCTCTGGGCTAAACTAGACGGTGAAATCAGCCCAGGTGTAACAGCAGTACGGGGCGCAGATTCCCTTCTCTGTGTTGTGGAACGACTGTCTCTTACATTTGGTGATTCAGAGAGAATCCTTTTGTGTTAACAGCACATAGTCTTTTTAAGTCTTCCTGTTGCAGAGGAGTTTGGCCAAAATCTAGCATCTGCCTTAAAACTAATCTTAGATCAGGGTTGGTTGGTTGGTTTTCCTAGGTGTCATTCCATTTTGGAAGACCCACTTACGCAGCTATCCTAACAGACTGTGGGTCAACGTAGTTTTGAAAATAGATGATAATCAGTTTAAGATTTACAGTGCCTTAGGGACTTTGGATAAAATAAGTCTGGGCTCTTCCTAGATTGCTACTTATGTGATGACTGTGATGTAGGTGAACTTTTAAGATGTAGAAACCCTAGCCACAAAGTTTGTTCCACAGACATCTGCTCTGAAATAAATTAATTCCATGAGGGAGCTATGACTGTACTCTTATTTTTCTAAAATAAGACATAGCGAACGAAGTCCTCTACAAGCACCAACCTTCTCTTCCACCCACACTCACCCAGGATTGTAGCTGTGCCTTTTTCTTCATTTTACTTTGCTCATTCACCAGCCTTCACACCCATATCCTTCATGTTTTATTACGCTTATGTACCCATTCAATTTTGGCACTTGGCAGTGACTCAGGAACCGGATGACAGAACTATTTACTCTTGGTACAAAGGTCCTACAGAAAATATCCACACAATTAACCCCCAGCCTCCTTCATCACCACCACCACCTCCACCACCATCATCATCAAGGTATCACTTAGCTGCTTCTACAGCTCCATCCCCAAGCATCCCCTTCAGAGCCCCCTTTCTGTGTTTTTTTCCTGAAGAACTGTCCTTAATTTCCCCCAGATACAAAGATTAAAATTAAAATAAAACATAGGAGAAGAATAATGGAACTAGATTTATGGAAGTTCATCCTCTAAATCTAATTTCCTTTGTGAGGACTTTAAGAATAATATTTGTCTATTCATTTATATCTTACATATTCCACAAAGGATTAGAGATGACTTATAAGATATATACAAAACAAGATAATAAATAAATACACCTTCAAAAAATGAGGAAAGGAAAATAAATTGAATCAAGACCTATACCACACAGATATGAAATTGCTTTAGAATAAATTGCAATTTTGGCCTTGATTTTCCCAGTAAATCAAAGAGGGGAGCCTTCAGATAGCTACAGGCCACAAAAGCTTTAAAGTGTAGCCCTAATTTATTTTAATAGAGGCACTGAGGATTGAATCCAGAACCTCGTGCATGCTAAGCATGTGCTCTACCACTGAGCCACACCCTCCCTCCCCACAACCTGTAAGTTTGATGAGTGCAGAAACTTTGATTTTTCTCTTCCTTGATCCTAACACAGTTCCTGGTATAGTGTAGGTGTTCAGTAAATATTCATTTAATGAAAGAATACATGATTCAATGAATGAATGATTGAATAAATGAAACGGATCTAAGAACTCAAGCAGTGCTCTCTTACCTGACCAATAGGATCTCAGCATTGCCCATTTATTTCCTTGAAAATCTTCACCTTCAGTCACTGATTTTCATTTAGTACACTATTACACTTTGGTTGTTATCCAGTGTCAGTGTCCTCCACACAAAAGACCACCAAGATCATACCTACTGCAAGCACTATTGGGTTTCCTTCTCATTGCAATGAGACAACCATAGAGCATCTCAACAGGACGGGTTAGGAGGGACCTAGGGTAGGATCTGAGTGTGGATCAGGCGACCTGAGGAAGGTGTTCAAGGAGGAGCGAGTTCACTCTGGGTTAAGTGCTGTCAGAATACGGGGTTAATTCCATGGCTGAGTATATGATATGAATGAATTTTTAAGCAGAAAAAAAAAAAAAAAGACGACTAGAGCGCCGCTAAATCTGTCATTGATAAATAAGCAATAATCATTTATATTATCGGGGCAAGGGGGTAGCTGGCATTTTGTGACGTCGACAATGGTTAGGTTTTGTCATGCTGAGACTTCATTAGAGAGTAGTCTTGGTTTTGCCTCGATCTATCATGATCCCAGAGTACCCTGGCCTGATACTGACGTTCTGTGAAACTGCTGTTTAATAGAACACCAAGCCCCAGCTGGGAGCATCAGACCTGCTCCGAGATGCCAGCGATGCTCTCTCTTTTCACTGGGAAAGTGACATAAAAGTGACATGAAAAACTACTGTCATCTATTTGATTTAAGTTGAATCTTTTTTTTTTTTTAAAGTTGCCTAGCAGGGTCGAGTAATTTAGAAATTAGTCAGAGATGGGTTGTTCTCACAGGGAAGGAGAGGGGACAGATTTTGAAACAGGAAGAAGGCGGAAAGGAATGCCTCATTAGAGCAAACTGAGGGGGCTGGGGTATTTAAAGACACATGGAACATGAGAAGAAGGAAAATAGATGAGAAACCTTACTTTGTGTTTTGAATTGTTGAGACTGAATTTTAGAAATAGGATTTTGTAAAATAACAAGAAAGAGAAAGTTGGAATTTCTGTGTTTACTACATGTACGAGGAAATAGGATGTTGTAAAATTATGACACAAAGAAAGTTAGAATTTCTGTTTTTATAAAAGTTATGCAACACCATTACTGAGATACACATAAAAGTAGTGCAAATGGCAGTATGAGACTCCATCTTCTACACAAAGTGCTCTAAGCAACCTTTTATATCTAAAATTTGTCATTCATTTTAAAATATCACTTTAGATATATTAATTAATTAATATTACATTTTTAAGTGATTCATCCTGCTCTCTGAGAGGTAAATAATGAATACCACTAAAAACAGACCTTTATTCTTAGATATTAAAATACTGAAGATTTCATAGATTTAAGCACATTTAAAATCTCTCTTTGTAAAAGATCAATCAAGCAGCCTAGATTACATCTCTGTTCTTTACATAGTTTGTTATCATCCATCATATCCTGTCAGGGATGTTAGCTGTTTTTGGCTAGTTCCCAGGACCTTTCACAAGCTTTCATCTTTGGAAACTCAATTGCTTCCTGTATGGGTAAACTCCGGAACATCAAACCTGCCCTTCCACTCATTTGGAGGCGAAACTCGCAGCACAGTTTATGCATGCCTTTTTGCTGAAGACATGATTATCCTTGTAGCTTCTCGTACATAAAAGCCCCTGACTCTGCCCTCATCCTCATCAGAGCACATACTGCCATAAAGAGCTCTAGGTACGCCATTAGTTTTATTTTAGTCTCTAAAGTTTCTTTCATTTACATGTGTGGTCCTCTGCTTTCCACAATTTTAGCGCAGTGTTTTTTTATTTTTCACTTGAGGGAAGACGCACACATACATACCCCTGTTCAGCGTACACCCCTGAGGTGGATTCTTTGCAAAGACACAAGAAACATACCATTAAAAACAAAACACTGCTCAGAGACGTCCCTGAGCTTTCATCTTCGCAGCAATAATCAAGCAGAGATTTGTTCATTTTCTGGTTAATTAAAACATTTCTCAATTTGGTTCTCCAGATTAGATTTCAGTAATTAGACAATGGCCAAATCTTTTCTTCACTACACGTTAGGTAATTCTGCCAGATTTTCAGCACATACACCTTGTTCCTTCCTAAATTTCTTCTAGCGCCAATTTGTTTTCGTACAACACTAAGTATGCTTGTTTGGAGTTGAGATAATTATCACATAACTTAAATAAAATGCTACTACAGAAATAATTTACGTCCCTGTTGTTTTGGACCGGTGTAATATACATTTAACCAATTCTCTGGCTCATTTAAATTGCTGACTCTGTTTAAAATATGACTGTCCAGATAGCGCAAGACATTTGTTTGGTGCAGTAAAGAGTAACTGAATAGCTCAACAGTTTCTTTGACAGCAATTTTTATTAATTCCTGGTAATTTAAATCACAATTCACATTGCAAATTTATACACATAAAAAAGACATGACATTTAAAAGTTAGATTTAAAAAGTCAATGTGGATGTGGCTGCCTCAGTGGACAAGTGATTATATATTGAAATGCTACATATTTTAATATTGCTCCCAAGTGCTTCTTGGTTTTTTTTATTATGCAATTAATGTTTTGTTGGAATTTCATATAAGCAAAAACAACGTTAAAAACTCCAAAATAAAAGCTGGGTTAAAAAACATAGATAATATCAACAGTAGATGTTAAGGGCCATCTTTTCTTTCAATCATTCTGTATAGGCTTATGCAAACTGAAGGGGATAGAAAGGAAAAAAGAATTCTTACCTGTTCAGGTGTTTCCGGAGCAAGTATAATCTTTGCCTTCATAATTTCCTCTGAAAAGTCTGGTGCTGTCAGGAGCAGCGTTAGACTGG
This sequence comes from Camelus dromedarius, assembly GCF_036321535.1. Taxonomy (NCBI): domain Eukaryota; kingdom Metazoa; phylum Chordata; class Mammalia; order Artiodactyla; family Camelidae; genus Camelus; species Camelus dromedarius. The sequence goes on along the minus strand of NC_087439.1, from coordinate 30,281,621 downwards.
AAGTGGCCAGGTAGGATCTGAAGCTTGGTTCCAGACTAGACCTGAGTTTCACCACAGCGCATGAAGGGAGTGTTCCTGCCTCTATCAGTACGGTGTATACTTCCTACCCAATACCCTTTTATTTTTTAGGATAAAACATTTCAAACATTATAAATTGCTACGTTGACTTTTATAAACTTGGTTTTCCAGCCTCAGTCTAAAGAGGCTAGCAAATTACTCCAAAATCCATTTTAGTAAAAGCAAGTCTGCAGTGTCTCCAGAAATTATGGGTTAGAGATACAGCTTAATCGTGGTCCAGTTTACTCCAAGAAAGTCTAAAGATCATTTCCAAACTTCTCAGTATGTTTTTCATAAAGTACCTGGGACGGCAAAGAAGAAACTAAAAACTTACAACATCAAAAACCATAATTGACAACTGACTCACTACTGAGATCTTAGATAATTGGCATTAATTATAAAGGAATCAGATTGAGGGAAAAACCTCCTCAGGGTGCAAGTCACGGCAATACTGGGGAACAGTTATGTGGTATTTACTAGATGCCTGGCATGGTTCTAAGATTTTACTTATTCTAATCAGTTAATCTTCACAACAAATCTATACGTTCAGTTACTATCATTTTTCCTACTTTTCACTTGAGGAAAACAGATGCACAGAAAAGTTAAGTGACTCACATAAAGTTAGTAAATGGTGGTGTTGACAGTTAAACCAAGAAAATCTATTTCTTATAACATATTACTTCTTTATATATCACAGTTTTGTTTTGTGCAAAAGGGGTCACCTGAAAAAAGTAGGCAAATGCTTCACAGCTCCTAATACGTGTCCGTTAAGACTTAGAACCTGTAATAGTGAAGAACTGGGCATCACTCTCCAACCTGGGTGCTTCTCCATGGCGGGTTGTCCTCACTGTCAGCATCTTTCTGCATAGATGCTAATTGGGTACCACCCAGGAGTCACTGAGAGAAAGAGGGGACCGTACAGGCAGGTCAGAGCGTGACTGCAAGCATTCACCTCAGTCCAGAGAGTGAGAAAACTGCTGAAAAAAGAAGGGAATAATAACACGAAGATTCAGAGTAAGATCCTGTCTTTGAAAATGATTGTCTATAGCCTTAAGGGAAAAACGTCAGCAAACATCTGGCAACCTAACAAAAATGCAAGGAAAGACACATCTTCTACAAAGCAAGAACTGACAATTATTAAAAGAAAACAGATTGAGTTTTTTTCAAGCATTAAATAAAGTGAAAAAGAAACTGAATAAGTAATCAATGTAAGGATATAAAATATATCTGCATATATATACATATATATATATATAGAATTAATACCTCATCTGAAGGCTTTAAAGAGCCATTATCCATAGACAAAAATGAGAGACTTTCACAAATGAAGAGGAGGACAAAAATATGAGAAAAATTAGAGGAAAATGATTATATAAATAAAGGAGAAAACATTCTTGTGGTGACTAAGTACTGTGCTAAATTTCTTACTTCACATATAGGAATATAGTCTTCACTCTGACATTAAATAGTAGTAATTATAATAGTAATACCACCAACCTTTTATTAAGTACTTGTTGTCTGCCAGGAACCGCTCTGAACAATTTACACAAATTAATCCATTTCAAAAGTAAAATAACTGGAACAGAGAGGTGCTGTTATATCCTCATTTTACAGGTGAGAGAACTGAGGTTGAGTAACTTGCCCAAAGTAAGTCGGCTGCCTTTTGAGTCTGTCTTTTTAATCACTATTTTACTCACGATACATGTCTAACAATAGGAAATTGATTAAGTAAATTACGAAATGTCTAAAACATAGAGTATCTTCCATTTCCATTTCAAGAGCATGTTTAAAAGCATTATTTGTTGATATGTAAAGATATTTTCAATCACATGTACAAATAGTTACCTTGTATTACACAGTGGACATCTTCACAGCTTACAGCTCACAGAGCTGTCTAAGGTGCCAAGTGATCACAGTGGACTAAGCCACATCTCAGTCTTCAACCTTTCAGTAGGTGCCAATAAATTCTCTCTATACATAGTTAAGTGAAAGAATGCTGACTTATCATTCGGTCTTACGTTTCCTAGTACATGCTAGAAAATGAAAACATAGGGCACTTCCTTTCTCATAATAATCTTACTCATCTCACGGTAATTTAGCTTATTCTCACTTTAAATTATCTTTAAATACTATAGACCTAGAGTCATACTTCCTTTAAGTGAATTTTCTATAGTTGTAGATTGCCTGTGCCATATACTAAATAAATACGAAAGTCTGTAAGTACATGACCAATAAGTGTCATATGCACATTTACACTCAAAATTGGGGCAAAGTAGTTAATTAGAGTGATGAGAGAGGCGTGGTCATGAAAATCTGTTATTTATAAAAGATGGACCAAGAAGAGATGGCTCCGAGCACCTGTCTTAACTGTGTGGATTTTAGAAAGATGCCATAATGAAAGTTAGGAAAATCTGGAATATAAAGTGATTGTCTATGTTAAAAAATAAGTAAATAAACAAATCCAAAAACCCCAAACAGAAAGACTATACTAGAGGCTAAGATTAGATGATATCATTGTTTTTTTTTTTTTTTTTTAAAAAGACCTTGCTTTTCTGGTAAAGGGCTTGTTTAGTTTGGATGCTGGGCTTTCCTTTCTGAGGAGTCAAGTTTCTCTTTCCAGATGGTTCCTCCTCCTCCCTTAACTCAAAAAAAAAAAAAAAAAATTGCTGTTACGGTTATTGATTTTGATTAATGGATACTGTCATGGGAAACCATTTTCTTTTCCTTAAAGAATACAAACCCCTGTGATAAGGAAAAAGTTTAGGTTTTAAACCTTTGTCTAATGTATAAAAGATCTACCTAAAAGTGCTAGTTGCATAAATGAACCAGGGAAGCGTTATTTCAGTGAACACTGTATTCACCTCTACGTGGTGCATGTTATGTACTCTCTAAAGTCACATGTGTAAGACGTGTTACTGAGTGCTAATTGCATGAGTAAATGAGGATAGTACTATTTCAGTAAAAAAATAAAATAAAATAAAGTAAGAAATAAAACCTTCACCTACCATGAACCAATTAGATTAGGGAAGACTAGGCCTAGGGCTTCTTTGCATGGTTTGAGAGGATCTAGCCTCAATGTAGGATGTTAATTTTTGAAGTCTTTTCACTTCTTTTTCATTCTTTGGCTAGAATACAATGGCTGGTGAAAGAAAAGCTCTTGACTGGAGGCCTAATTTCGATTCAGGCATATAATTAATGTTCCCAGGGTCAGGCTCTTGCCTGGTAGATGCCCCATGGGGTTCCAAAGGCTGCGCTGAGGGAACTGAGCAGGAAGAAGTCATCTCTGCAAGCCAGCTGGGCTTCCCTGGTTCCCCCTCCCTGGCTCGCCTAACCCCACTGCATCCCTGAGCCTGGCTGGTATCTGCTATCAAGCAGAGCCAGAGGAAATTGATGGAGACAGTGCCAATATCAGTGCCCCTGAGGCTTCCCCCTTTGCCAACATTAGCTATAAAGAAGCTGGTCTCATTCTCTGTTAAAGCTATTGATTTTTTTCCCTCCCTCAGGCCAGTCCTGCATTATGCTCCTTCCAGGGTCTGAGAGCTGTGTCTTTCACCAATATGTTTCTTTTAGAACATTCATTTACGGAATCAAAGAAGAACTCTCCTGGGTATCCTGTTATCTTGCCAGTCCTGACCTGCAATATAGCTGGAAAATGCAGGCAGCTCTGTAAATAACAAATCTGAACTTCATCCCTTAGCGCTTCCTGGCACACCTCTTGTTCAAAAAGACTCTAAGAAAATCAGGAGATGGTGTTCAGTCATTGCCTGCTTCTTCTCCGGTTACCTGTGTTTAAATCCTCTCTGGTTATATGTAAATGATGTTTATGGTTTCTATTTTCTCCTTGGTGGATACTCTTTAAACTGGTGAATTCTGTCTTGAGTTATTCTTTCATTTAGTCCATATTTGTTTATTTATGCAATCCATTCATTCAATTCATTCATTCATTCATTCATTCAGTACTTACCTTTTTGTCAGGGGTAGAGGGAGGGTATAGCTCAGTGATAGAGCGTGTGCTTAACATGCACGAGGTTCTGGGTTCAATCTCCAGTGCCTCCATTAAGAAATAAATAAATAAATAAACCTATTACCTCCCCTAAATTGCAAAAAAAAAAAAAAAAAAAAAGTTACCTTATTGTCTATTTATCTACTTCATGCCAGGCACTGCGCCAGGGATGGAGCTTCTGTTTGGAAGAACCCAGACCTGGTCCCTGTCCTCATGATGCTAACAGAGTAGTGAAGCAGAGAGTGTATAAAGAAATGTGCTCTGTGGTATCGGGGGAAAATGTAAAATGCTCTAAAACAGTACAGCAGTTGAGATGGGAGAATCTGCAGAAGCGACATCCAAGGTGACCCAGCCCGGGGCTGGAGCGCGTGCTCTCCACGGGTCTTCTCCATGAAGATGGATGGGAGGGAATAACAGGCCCTGGACTGCAGGCGGGAGAGGAGCTGGGAAGCTATTGCTCAAGTTCACAGAGAAACGATAGCTCACCTAATGACGCAGGAAGGACTTTTGGAAGGAACTGACAATGTCTTTCTTGTCTCATTTCATCAGCGTAAGACAGTATCAAATATTGCATTTTTGATTTGGAGAAATTATTTTATTTCAACCTAATTGAGATTTCTGCTTCATTTTTAAAAATTAGAGTAGGCAATAAGTAAAGTGTAGACAAAAAAGAGATGATGTCCCAATCACCCACAAACTCTGCCCTTACCAGTCTCCCGGTAGCAGTAAAGGCTGTCCTTCCTCGTCTTCTTCCTTGTGTGCATGTGCGTGTGTGTTTGTGTACATATATGAATGTATGTGTGTATGTGTTTATATATATATATACACATATATTACATAAAAGGAATTAATACTATTTATACAATCAGAAAATTATTTTACTTAATAAAGATGCCTTTCCATATTAGCCCAAATAGATAAACCTTATTTTGAATGTTTGAATAATATTGTACAAAATATAAATAAGAGTACAATATTTTAATAATTCCACATTATTTTGATTGCTTTTCACAGTTTTGATTTTTCACAGTTTTTCAATTCATCCAAAAATTTTCTTGAAATATTATTTGAAGTGAGATCACAATTTATTTTCCCCCCTAAGTGTTCTGTTCTCCCAACCCTATTTACTGAATAATTCATCTTTTCTTTATCATCATTATGTACCAAATTCTCCTCACAGGCATAAATATCTTTTTGGAATCTATTTTCTATTCCAGTGATCTATTTATTTATTATTATGGCTGCCCCACACTGTTCTAATTAAAGTCTCATGGTGCTTTGACATCTTATAAGCGAGAGAACCTAAGAGTAGTGGTTAGGGTTGTCGTCACTGGAGTCAGGCCAAATATGACTCCAAACTCTAGAGAAATAATCGTTTATTTATACCCCATGCTGTATATGATTACGGCATTCTTATATCAATATGATATCTCTTTCAGTATACTGTAGTTCAGATTACGATTAAAATTGATTTGGGGTTGACTTTCAGTGAGGGATGTGTATTAAACAATTTATTTTTAAGAAAAAAATATTGAAATTCTTTAAAACACCATTCTTTAAAATTTATCTTCTTTCTTATAAATAATTGACTTGGAAACAATGGTGGCTTTAATAAAGTTACAAATAAAAATATCTCAGCTACCCTGGTGACTGTCTACCCCCACAGCTCAAGTCCTTGGGTACAGAATGCAAATACTGTGTTGACAGCATAGACTGTGGGCAGCTCTTGAAGAAGGGGAGGAGGGATGGGAATAAAGTGCATTTTTTTTGAATCCTATATGACAGAAATACCTGCTATAGCCGCAAGTTGCCAGGCACAGGGGAGGGAGTACGGAAAGTAGAGTCACCTGGAGAAATTACAGCTGGCCATGGGGATACTTCAAATCAGTCAGTTGGAAAAACACCATGAGCAAAAACTCTTGAACAATCTGAAAGAAAATATTTACAAATAGTAATAATGTGTTGCCGGAACTATGTTGGCAGGCAAAATATGGTAAGACTTGAGGCAACAGACTCCAATTCTGCAAGGGAAGTCTGGTGGAGGGGCTGGACCCGGGGAGATTCAAAGGTATAATCTGACCACGTCAAGAAGAGATTGTTAGCACCAACTGACTGAAAAGCCAAATTCAGTTAGTGTTCTAGGGCAATCTGAATTGCGAAGTCCAAGAGGAAGATTTTTAAGAGTAAAACACCAAAGTCACAAAATGGTCCTACTGGTTCAGCAATATACTATTTCACCAGCAAAGTCATCATTTATCCTAAAAATAGTAGACACTCATTATCATAACCCCACCCAATGTACTGGACACTGAATCTCTTTTAATAGTACCTAAGTCCAAGTTAATACACGCAGCTAGATGAAAAAGAAAGTTTTACACAGGCACCCACAGACTTCAATTCCCCCTCACCTCTCCCTCCCTCTCTCCTTCACACACACACACACACCACACCACACACCACACACACACACGCAGGGTCCTGAGTGGCTGCCATCAGTTCTGTCAGGGTGAACGGGAGGAGGAAGTAGGCAGGGACCGGGCTGCTCTCCTTTCTCTTTTCCTTTAGTCACACAGCCAATCCTATCAAAATTCTCCTCTGACAAGTTCCCAGCTGTTTTCCCCACCATTTCTGCTGTCACCATCCTTGTCTAGGCCTTGATGACGACAACAGTGGACTAATTAGTTTCTAGCAGCCTTTCCTCTTCCAATCCATCGACTTCTCCATGGACAGATTTACCTTCTGACTCGGCAATCATTGTTCCGTCTTAAAATTTTCAGTGGCCCTTATTTTCTGTAGAACAAAGACCAGTCTCTGTCCTGCGGGCCGGCACAGCCCGTCTCCGAGCTGCCGGCGCCTGCAGCTGTCCTCAGGCGCATCACCGCGAGGCGAACCGCTCGCGGCCCCGCACGCCCTCTCTGTCCGCTCTCCTTTCCTGTTTCAGTGTGTGATTCCGCCAAATTGTTTCCATTTCCTTTTTCAAAATCTACATCCTTTCCTTCAAGGTCCAATTCATATCCCTTCTCTTCCTGTTTCCTTCCTGAACTTCCCCAGTGTCCATGGCCACGCTTTCCTCTGAGCTGTTTTAACAACCGTAAGTCAAGTTGCTGGGCAATACTAATTTTTGAGATTTGGGGACTATTGTAGAAGGGGGCAAAGAATACAGCCTTTAAAGTTGCAAGTGGTTTTCTCTCTGCAGAGGCAGAGACTCCAATTCACTTTTTGTGGAGGATTGTTTTAGAGGGTGGTAATGATTAGTTTTAGTCACACATTTTGGACCGGGGGTAGGAGGCCTGCACCTCTCTGCTCTTTTACAGTTAGGTGTGGGCACATGATTTACTTTGGCCAATGAATTGTGAAGTTAAGTGACAGGTGATACTTTTGGTTGGAAGCATTGAGTCAACACGTGATTTTTTCCAAAATTTCCCTGCTACATTAGCAACCAGCAGTATAACTGATAGTGGTTGAAACCTCAGTCTGGTTCTAGAGGTTGATATGGAGAAGAGCCCCTCAAATCACCAAGTTGCCTCTCCTTCGTCAGCCGGAGTCCATCGACTCATGAGTAACTACAGTTCCCCCATGATTAATAAACAGATAGCAGGAGCAAGAAATTAATCTTGATTTTTAAGTCACTAAGATTTAGGGGTTTTCTACTTTCCTGCATAACCCCTAGCCTATCCTGAATAATACACTTCAGGAAAAACTTCAAAATGCACCTTTCATTCCACAAATTAAGTAGGTGCCCTTCCATTATTGTGGAAACACTATGAAAGCATTATTTACTGAAATGCAGGTGTTAAGTCACTGGATAGTTGAGCTGAGCCGTTTCACTGAGAGTTTATGTCACAACACCCAGAGTGAAGAATCTGATCGCCAGCACTTCGGAGTCATTTCAGGGCTCTGGAAATGCACAGGGATGCTTTGAAGATCAGCTAGACAGACGGGCGTGCGTGTTCTTGGGAAGGGGAGGCCTCTTTCCTCATTTCCCCAGCAGTGGGAACTGCTGCGGCTCACGGAGGAGGGACTTTTGGAGCATCCAGAAGACTGTCTGTTTCCTGAAGAGAATTGGCAGCGGGGTAACAAACAGGTCTTTTAGACAACAGTGACATTAGCAGAGGGAACTGTAGCCACAGAGAAAAATCGTAGCAGTTAGTTACTGGCTGAGGGTGAAAGCTGACTCCAGCAGACAGACTCTTTTGTGAGCATAAGTGAAGGCACCCCTGGGGAGTCCCAGAAATAATTAGAGGATATTATGGAATTAGGAGTTTGAGTCAATGTCATTTGGACCATAAAATAAAGTTGACCTGATTTATTACTGGATAAATCACGTTATTTATGTAGCAGAATTATATTTACAAAGTTTATTTATCATTCTTATTAGCTGGTTTACAATGATAGATTTTTGCTTAACACAAAAATCTCATCTTCACAAATATATTGCTTTTGAAGACAAGGACAATTTTTAGTATACAATGGGCACTTAAAATAGGTGATTGTTAATATTGGCAATGAGGTTGTGGAAGAAGTTTATTTTGAGCAAAAAAGCTCATTTTATTTTCATGTTGGGTAGAATTTAATATATCTCTAGAAAATTAAGAATCTGAATTTCAATAATAGAAAGGAACCTAGAGAGAATTCTGTCCAGTGCCTTCCAAGTGGGCTTGGAGGAGCCCCTCCTGTAATTTCAACAAGATATTATCAGAGGACTTACATTTTTCCATGCAAGCTACTCCACTTTTGTCTGTTCTGTTAGTGGGTTCTACAGTCAAGTTCATTTGAAAAATGAGTCTGCTGTTAATATAAGACTGACCTAGACCTTTGACAAGATTGATACAGTTCAACTATCTTATTTTATACAAGGTCAAGACATGTTAAATGAGTTGCCCGAGGACACATACCTGGTACATATAAAGCCAAAGAATCAGGTCTCCTACTAGCCGCCCTGGTGTTAGCAACCACAGTTGTTCTTGCTGATTTGTATTCTTTATTTGTAAAATGTATTATTTACTTATTTATTTTGTAGTTCCATAAATGTCCCATTTTACATACTTCCACTTTAACCAGACACTTAAAAAAAAAAAACCAAAAAACCTCACAGATGAATGAAGTACAGTAATGAGGAAGAAAACTTCTTGGTGTGGTTGGAATAGTCCTGAGTCCCAGAATCCTGCCTTGGATTTGGAAGTAATCTGACTTGCCTCTCATGTGATGTGCCAGCCCCCTTCGTCGGAACACTACTGAGGGGAAATCCTGCCTATGTTGGATGACTGGGAAAACCAGTGTCTCATCTTTGAACAGTTGAGCCTGTTCTCTAGTTTGGTCTTTTATTGAACTCCATTTTATTTTTTAATTGAAGTATAGTTGATTTACAATATTGTGTTAGTTTAGGGTATACAGCAAAGTGATTCGGTTATCTATATATACATATATTTCAGATTATTTCCCATTAGAAGTTATTGCAAGATATTGAATATTATTCCCTGTGCTATACAGTAAATCTTTGTTGTTTCATTCAACTTAATTTAATATCAGTATAGCATTCCAGCCATTCTCCTGAAAATATAAATACATATGCCAGTGGCCATACTTATGTTTAGCTTGACCTGGATGGAATTTTTTAAAATTTTAAATTAGTTACTATAACTCACAAATCAAAAGTGGTGCTGAATAGAATCTGTCCATTTTATATAGGAAATGAGCTCTTCAGTTTTCCACAATCCCCAGCACTCCCTTTTGCTTTCCACTGGATCTGCTTCTCTCATTTAATGGTAACCTCCCTGAACACAAAGCATTGGAAATGAGTTCCATGTGCTATGCTATATCCATGTCAGATTGTTATGTTTACCTTAAAACTCCATGGATTTATGCAAATGTTCAAACTTTTAATTCCTTAAGTGAGTGTATAACATACCTGAAGAGTGGTGCTTGCCACTTTCAAATCCCAGTTTTGTGACTCATTATAAATAAAGGGAGAAAATGGGTCCGTGAAAAGAAAAAGAGGGTGAAGTGTGTGAACTGGGAGTTTCAGCAGCTTCAGCAGCAGCATGAAAAAACGGAATCCGTGGAAACGTGTATATATACAGGAAGCAACCCAACATGGGAGTGATTTTTGCAGCCGGGAAGCAGTTATTTACATTATCTAGGAGGCAGAGTCAGACACAGCAATCTCACTTGTAAAGCAAAGGACAGTCGTTGTGTGGGCTCGAAGTGGAAGGTCCAGCCTTTGAGCCGGGTCCAGATATGGAGATCTGCTCTGTCGGCGGCAGCAGCTTCAAATGCAGACGGACGCTGCCTCTGTCAAGCCAGCTCTCACCTTATGGCAGCTCTCTGGGATGCAGTCTGGAAACGCCATATGGGATATAGCCTTTCCCACATAATCCCATGGAACTGTTTTACAGTAACACATTATGAATATTTCATTTTTTCTTCACAAATCCACTTCCAAGGTGTGGAATATTCCTTTTCATTTTTTTTCCTTTGCTTTCTTGGTCCTTGGTTTAAATGGTTTTTGCTTAGCTTGATGAATACTTCCTTATCAAATTTAGGATGTTAGTAGAGAGTTTAAATTTATTTGCCATCACAGTAATAAATAAGGATTTGCTGACCTTTCTTGCTACACACATATAATAGCAAAACAACTAAGTAGACACTTAAAAAAAACAATTGGTTTGAGTTTTCCTTTCTTTCTTTCTTTCTTTTTTTTTTTTTTTTTGCCAGAATTGGGTAGATTTTTTAAAAGCAGAGTTGGCTCAATTAATTTGGTGTTCTGGTTTCCTGGAAATGTGGTCTCTCTCTGACCCAGCTTAAAGGGATAATCTTCAAAGCTCCTTTCCTATCCTATGGTTTAATTTTAACATATTACCCATCAGTCATTTAAGTTTATATATTGTTTTGAAATGCAGCTTTGGGGCTATTGCTTTGTCTCTCGATACCAGCAGAATCATTTCGTCCTTCTCCAGTGAGTGATAGCAGCTGGTTGACAGGCCAGAGTGTGCTGCAGACTGTGCAGAAAAGGGAGGGGAAAATACCATATCTAATTAAAGCAGCAGGGAACGTTTTTAGCAAGGCAAATAGTAATCCTTTATCTGGAAACTGGCCAGGGCATCAGGGTTAACAACCCTGTTTGTGAAAAGTAATCATAAAAAATAGATACCCACCATGGTGTTACAGATCCCAAGTGTCTGGGATGTTCAGGCTTACATCTCATTTAAAAAGCTTTCTTACATTCAGTGTCCCTAACACCCGCCGAACAACATTTAGCAGCTATGGAAAGATAGTGGTAGCTTCAAAGTGCCCACGGGTCTTATTTGTGCTGGATTGTAACAAGAATTCTAACTGTAATCGCAGGGAGAAGAAAAATCAATTGCCCTTTTAAAGGAACAGGACATAGAGCTGTTAAAAATAAATTTCTTTTAAACAGACCCATCCTTACTGGGTCAGAAGTACCAGGAATCAACTCCAGATGCGACACTTTAATGGTTGTGTGACATCCGGTGAGCCAGTTGGCCTGCCTCACCTTCAGTTTCTCTCTTGGGAAAGTGAGGGTAACGAAATTCATCTACTACCTTCTCTGAATAGCAGGATCAGATCAAATACCATCAACCACGTGAAAGCACATGAGAAATGGAGGGCAACTTACAAGTGCGAAGTCTTCCTGTTGTTCGTATGACGTTAGCGCCTGCAGGACCCAGCTACCTAGTAACACTGGGAAGCCTTGGTTGGAAGGCTTATCAGTGAATAAGCAGGCACATTTCTCAAGAATAGATCGCATCAGTCCCCCAAACCTGTCCGTTTAATTCAGTCCACCCGAAAGTGCTCTGGACCTAGCCTCCAGGTGATTTGTTAGTTATACATATTGAGCTGAATCTGTTTCAAAGAGGGAGTCACATGGGGTGGTTGGTAATCCAACAAGTTGAGGTAGCTGTTTCAGAGACAGGCCACATAGAATCATAGGAGAAAACCGGGGGAGAGGAATTCAAAATTCATATACTTAGGAATAGTGTTTCAAGCTGTAATCAGGGGTTGAGTAAGCAAGCTCAAAATGTAGCCTCTGAAATTTGAGCAAAATAATAAAAACAAAATACCAACTATCACTTTTGTGTTTGGAAATATCTAATAACGCTGCCATTTCAAGCTGTGTCACAGTTGGCAGGGCCTCCATCCTAGAATTACTGTCTCATTTCTGGGGAGGTAAATTCTAGCTACAGGACACTTCTGAATTAAAAAGTATTCTGAGGTGAATAGTAAAATCACTGTCTCTATCTATAATTATACCTATTTCTGACTGTATTAAAACAATAAGAATACCTACAAAATGTAAAAAAAAAAAAAAAAAGAACTTATTTACTGTCCCCAATCTTTACATTTTAGAATTTTTCAAATATTGATTTTGAGTTTCAGGCAAATAAACAAACAAAAACTCCTCTATTCAAATTTCATTTGCAACTGTAAAGATTTTTATTCAAATGCCTATTTGTTATTTATAAACAACCATCTACACAAGAGTTAGGATAGAAAGAATGCTTGATCTGTTTATTCGTTGCTATTATTGTTATTAAATTAATGTGTTGTGTTGGAGAGAAATAAAGGGGGAGGAAAAAACTCAAGAATAACACGTTGGGCAGTTGAACTCAAGTGGTTTCTCAAGAAAAGGTGCTTTTCTTTAGTGATTATGTGGTGACCTGGGGCCCCATGAGTCCTTTTCAATCACCAAAAGTCACAGCCCAGATGTGAGAGCCTGGCAAGGGCCTGGGGTGGGGGCAGAGGAGGGGTGGTATCTGCCAAACACAGTTTAAGTTTGCATCTCTTTCCCTTTGCCCCCACCCTCTGCCCTCCAACTAAAGTCGACAGCATTGCTGTCTTGATTCTGAACTGTCCTTCGCAAGTACACCTGGAAGGCTCTGCTCTTCTCTGGGGCCAATGTCATTCTTTACTGTCTCCAGCAAACTCTAGGCCAGCAGGCTCATCTGGTATCAGTGTCATTCATGTGCAAAGTAGAAACCAAATGCATGATCTCTGAGCTGAAATTGGTCTCTCCAACAGTCCCAGCCTCTTTAAGGGGTGGCATGCACTTGAAGGTTGGTTATTAGTTCCAAATGCTGCAGAAGCATCTGCTCTCAACTAGCTAGAAATCATGTTTAATAACAAGAAAATCTACTCCAGCCAAATCCCTGTTGGGAGGGCTCCCGCATGAACAAAAGGCCCCCACTTCCCCTGATTTCCATAACAGATGTAGTATCTGATGCATGACAGCTCAGCGCAGCCCCGCGCCATTCTTCTCCTACACATCCATCTGCAAGAAGCCGCGCTTTCATTTTATTAATTGCTCTGGTGGGCTACACGTTATTTTCTGTTGCCCAGAGAGTATTCTGTTTGTGCTTCATGCTACACTGGTCACAATAATAGTGATTTTTCTTAATGTTAAAGGTTATTAGCCTTCCTCCTTTACTTTGCTCTGCATCTTCCATACGCAATAAACTATTAATGCCTCCCTGGGGGGTTGACGGTTTCACTTAAGTTGGTGGGGTCTGGTCTGCCCATCCCTGGTGCTACTTCTTTGTAGTCTTATTGAGCATCCTTAGGACAAGCCAGTTATAGGGGAAAGTCATTAGCAAGATCCTAAAGACTGAATGCAATTCCTAACGCTTAAAAAAAAAAAACCAAACAAAAACAGAGCATTCATTTTGACATTTGTTAAATCAACAATCACTTTAAAATAGCATACACACACACAGCCACAGACAAAAACATTTGCCACTTTGGAATGACAAATGCTCTTAATTTGTAGTTAGTCCTGGGTCAGTTTTCTCCTTCTGATGGAGCTTTAGGTAAATAGTGAGGTTTGCTGCCTGATGCCACCAGTGGGCCAACTGTGACACAGCTGGCCATCATCCCACGTCACTGCGTCGTAGGATGCATCGCAGCAGCAGCAGCTGTACAACGGCATTAAAAGTGAATGGGGCACAGGGAGCGAGGGAGGAGCTGATAAGAGTTTAGAGGGAAAAAACAAAGAAAACAGAGTGCAGTAAGAAGAGTTGTATAAAATAATAATGATAATAATCTCCACTTTCAGTTTTTAGTAGAAAGTTGATTGATTTATTTTACTTTTTAAAAATAAAGTAGGACATACATGTGAATTTTCATCCTCAAAAGACTCTGTTTAGAATTTAAAACATCGTAACTTGAAAGACATTGAATTTAGTACTGAGTCCAAAATCAAATGAGTGCAACTCATGTTCAGGATACACCAAAAATAAATAAATAAACAAAAGATACAGGTACAGCAGACCAATGCTAAAGCCCCAACAACACATATGTACGAATCTGCCAGGTCAAGCATATTTAAATATGATTTGCATGTTTGTGGAGCTGGCCATGTAGAATTTAGACAGGAAACAGCAAAATAAGTGAGCCGTCCCTACTACCAAAATCTCCTGAATGGAGTACCAAACTATCAGAGCAACACTGAAGCATCCCAAATGGTATTTTAGAGCAAAGGTTAAAGATTAGAGAGAAAGAAATGTATGCTTCTGTTAATCTATCCCTTTTATGGTGTTTAATATTCTTGCCTGCTGATTCTGAAAAATAAAAGAAAAAATTAATCAAAACAAAAAAGAGCAGCAAAAGCCATGACATATTTACTTATAAGTATTATGTCACTGGAAATCTTTCAAGAAATCTTTTTTGGACCTGCCACATGTCCACTTACGAAGCCACTGATAAATCTTCCTTTAAATGTAGTTACAATAAGAATCCTTCTTTGCCTATGTTACAAGCTAATGCTTTTTTATAAGACTTTTTTTTTGGGCATAAGGTTATATTCGGAAAACCCTGGCATGAAACAGGTCTGCACAACTGAAATCAGTAACACAGGAAAATGTGCTATGACTATACACTATGACCGCATTTCTTCTTGGTTACCTTTTGGAAGATTGCCCCCAAACTACTAATACCAAGAAAGAACATGTTTCTTATATTTTGCTAAATGTTATTTAATGGGAAATAAACATTAAAAAAATAGGCTTTATCATGTACCACATGGGATAACATCAAGAGGAGGAAAGAAATGTTTCACAGCCAGTAAAAGAGAAGCTTGTCAGTGTTCGCATCCTGCCCCTGACTTTACCCTGATACCTTTCTCAACGCAGCTTCTTAATGGGAAGGGCAGTTTCTCCCTCCACCCCACCCCTGTGGCTAGAGTTGCAGCTGGCAGCCATGCGAACTAATCAAAATAGCCCTTGGTGAGATTTTGCTTTTGCGTGGACCTCTATTATTTTCCTTCCATTTCCCATCCCAACTTTACCTGCCCCCACACAATAGGGCTAATCCTCCCTGAGCATCCAAGACTGGAAAGAGGCTTTGGAGAGACTCTACTCAATTGTTGCATTTCACAGATGAGGAAAAGGAGTGTCAAAACATTCACTACATCAGTTACTTAAAGACCATGTGAGTCAAGGATTCTGTTTCTGGATTAGAAAAAAGCTTATGAACATCTAATTGACAGAATAATAAACGTGCTACCGTATACGTGTAAGCTTTTTAAAAACACTCAGTACACTCACATACAGTCTGTGTAACAGTCTTATCACTCCAAACTCTCAAAGAGGCGCAGTATTCATCATTCTCTCAGTTGGCCATGCTGAAGATAAAGGAAGTGTTCTGGGTCAATTAGCAGAAATACAGACAAGACGAAGAGTGAGAAAGAGATGGGGAGATGTCTGTTTAAGCACCCCAGAAACACTGGCTCCCGACTACGTGCCAGGTACCACAACTCTGAAGACGAAAGGCATAGTTCCTGTTCTTCAGAGGCGGGTGTCGAACTAGGGTGGGAGATGTGAAAGGCAGTCTTCACAGCAGTCATACAGGGTGCTTTGGGAGCAGAGGGCATGGAAACACGTGCCTACAAAATCACACCACGCTTGACAGAGAAGGATTGTTTCTCGCTGGGCACTGAGGGATGAGCTCGGGTTTGAGTCCATCAGTCAGACGGAGGAATGGCACCCGTCATCGGGGCATCGCGTACACAGGGAGTATCGGGCTGAGGGCTTTCACGAGGTGTTTTCAACAGCGCCCTTTGACTCCTCTCTGCTCTGCTCTTCAGCATTATTTTTTCACCATAAACAATGAAGAGTTACCAAGAAATGCTTCATAACATGTACATGAGAAGATATGTAGTGAGAACAAAGCAGTAAAACAGAACTAAACAGTACAATAATATTAAAAAAATGGCATGATTTGTACAAAAACCTTTGCAAGGTGTAGCCTACCAGGAAGGGTGACCCATAACACCACTAACATTTTATTAAACTTGGGTTATTTTATGCCACCCTCCCTGACTTTATGTAGTTTTATTTTCTCCCCAGCTAACATTGTCTAAAGTTGTGGCTAATGGTGATCTCTGTCTTGTTCCAAAAAGACCTGAATGACAAAAGCAGCAGTGATTTGCTCCAGGAGAGAGAAGAGGGGAATGAAGAGAGAATCGGCCGCCTGCCGCAAAGGCTAAAGAAAGAGGAGTTTGCAACCCGCAGATGCGCAGGGAAAACTTTTCTGCCTCTCTGCCCAAAGTAGCATGAGCCCCTACTTAATGCACACACACTTTACTGTCACCACTGGAAAATCCTGGCTTGGTAATTCTCTGCCAAAGGTGGCGTTAGGACTAGTTCAGGTCCCCCCACCCCCTGAAACTCACAAAGATCTCCACCGGAATGAAAACAAAAACTGCATCTCATTAAGTGTGTAGAAGACAATTCAGACAGAGTCCGAGGAAGGAAACTGGGGCAGGCGCTACATAAATGAATGGTAGGAAAGGAGGAAATTTCCCTGTTCTGCTATTAAACAGGATTCTGGATTTGCATAGAAAATCCAGTTGCAAAGCCTTTAAAATTTTTAGCAGCACTGTTTCTTCTTTATGTCATTGTCTTCTTATAGTAAAAGAGGCGAGAAAAACCTGGGGAGGCCTTTTTGGGGTGCCGAGAGGTGGGGTGTGCTTGAAAAGGAAACCTCGAGGGGCTTAACTCTATTCATCTCGTCCTTTCATTGTCGCCTAAATGGAGGCACAGCGTTAATGCCAGTGCCCAGGCCAGGGAGCTGGCAGAGGGGCTCGGTGCTGCCAGGCAGCTGAAGCCTTTCACTGGTGACAGCTTTTCTCCCAGTGTGTCCTGTTAGGAGTTTGAGTTGACAGACAACAAAGGATGGGGAGCGGGGAGATTTGACAAACAAGCTGAACAACCATCACCTTTCTCCACAACGGTGCCTTGGCTAGTGGACAAAGGGAGAAAATCTACTCTGGGAAAGGGTCGGGCTCTCCTGCCTTGGGTTACCTTTAGTGAACACAGGAACTCAAGGGCAAGTCTCTCAGCTTCATCCCGCTGGGTCAGCTGTCTGGGGGGCCTTGGGAAAGGAGAAACTCCTTGCAAATGGATCTGGGGGAAGGAAGAAAGGCTTTGTCAAACACTCCAAGGATGAAAACTTATTTCTCAAAACCGTAATGAGAGGCTATAAGAGGTATCTTTTCCCACCACTCACACAGTGCCTGGTACCCAGCAGATGCAACAATGAGCCGTGTTGAAATCAAAGAATGGGGTGCTAGTATTGGGGACATTATCCAAAGTCTTAGACAAACTGATCTCGGATCTCAAGCTTTCTGGAGCTCTGGTGTGGTTTACTTAAAATTCTCCATCCACTTGAAAGAGCCGGGTGGCATGCTGGTGGTTTGCAAGTAACAGCAATGAAAACCATTTTCATTTGAGCTTTTTCTGTCACATGGCTGGAACTATCCAGTGATATTCTGAGTATCAGACCACCTCATGGAACCAGCCACAAAAGCTCACAATAGATTTTTACACTACCTTGGACAAGCACATCTTTGAGGACAACTGGATGCGTGGGTGGGTGGGGTCATTAGGCAAAGCCTGTGCAAGTGGTCAGGAAGCTAGTCTGACAAAGCCAACGACTGTATTTCTTCTTTGCTTTGCCTTCTGTCAGCATGTGTTTATATGTTGTGACAGAGAAAGGACCAGAGCAATTCTCCTGCACTGAATGTTATTCTAGCAGTGTTTCCAAATAAAAACATGACTCTGGGTCTGGCTAGTGAATAGGTCTCCAGAGAAATGTAAAGACTCATTTTATAGACAAATTAACAAACAAGGTGGTTTGTCTGGAAAGAAAGGGACGGTGTGAAACCCGAGTGGTTGGGATACGGTCTCCTGAATGGAGGGCCCACACGTGCTGGTGTCTTAAGCAACTTGATAACTATTCCAGATCGCTCCTTTGTGAAATCCCGCCATGGGAAGAATAATGATGTATGAAATAAAGATGCCCCGGCTCCACAGGGAACACAGAGAGGATGCTTCAAGCTATAATGTGTGGTTTCTGATGGGTTTTGGCTGTGACCCCTGCACACAATTTCTGTTCAGCTGTGTGGAGCCGAACAGCCTCCCGCAACCCTAAACGCCAGAACCCACACACCCTCTTCTGCTCCTGCTGGAAAAACATTCTCTCACCCAAGTTCACTTGTAAATTTCTTTCATCACAGACACTTCCCCACCTTGGCACCCCGACAGCCAGCTATCATGGTGACACCTCATAATTACAGTTCTCCAGCAAAAAGTATTGGAAAATCTGGTGATAAATTGCTTGACTTCTGTGAAATTACTGTCACCAGTATATCCAAAGCTTCTGTGAGCGAGAGCACTATAGATGTGCAGGCTTTTTGGGACATTCAAATACTGTTTTTTTAGTACAGTTTCTGTAATCCAGGTTGGGTTGCAATTCTATGCTAGGAAATTTACATCCATTCAAGCAGCACTGAAGACAGGATAGGAGGGTTAACACTGTAATCAGCTAACTGTGGACTAACTCAGCGGTAGTTTACTGTGAGAAATTATGAGTTCTGGGAAGCTCTGCCCATTCATTATCAAGCAAGCTTCTGGAACGCTTCTCCTTAAAGACGCTTGATGTATGTTAAGACAATTAAGAATGGTATTAGTTTAATTAATGACAGTAATTTGAAAGATAACACTTTAAAACAAAGCAAACAAACAAAAATATATGGGCAGTACACTTCAAATCCAAGTTACATTTGGAAGAATCACTGTGGGGAATTTTTTTGTTTTTGTTTTTGTTTTAATGGAGGTACTGGGGATTGAACCCAGGACCTCGCACAGGCTAAGCATTTAGTGCTATGGATCTGCCAAGATATCTAAGTGTGAATGTCCTTTGTCTGCACAAATCCTGTCTGCCCTGGTCTGATTGTTTGTGTTCGCCTACATTTCATATGTTGAAATCCAATCCCTAATGTGATAGTATTAGGAGGTGGGGGGGGGGGGGTGATGAGGTCATGAGTGTGAACCCCTCATGAATGTAATGAGAGCCCTTAGAAAAGAGGCCTGAGAAAGCTCCCTTGCTCCTCTGCCCCGTGAGGTTACAGGGAAAAGAGCCGTCTATAAGGAAACAGGCCCTCTCCAGACACTGACTCTGGCTCTCCAGTCATTTCCCAGTCTCCAGAACACTGAGGAATACATATTTATTGTTTATAAGCTACCCAGTTTATGGTATTTTTGTTATAGCAGCCTGAACAGACTAAGACGCGGCCACACTGTAATCCGTCCTCTCGGCCACCACGATTTCCTCCTTTGGGAGCCGTCGGGTCTCACACACCTGAAGGGACTCGTCTGACTACAGCGGATCCTTTTGTAGCATCTAGGCCTCTTGACCACAAGCTCCCTAACTCCTACTGGGTCACCCAGTCCTCTCCCGGATCCTTGAACTTGGAACCACTGTACATTTGAATCAGACTCTGTGGATGACAAACTCGGTGGGATGAAGCTCTGAAGCTCTGGAGTTTGCTGCCACGTGGAGGAAGGGGGACCAGCTGCTGTGAGTGAGAAGAGCGGCTCCCTGCAGGGAGAGGCAGGGACACAAGGCAGACTCCCCCTTCCCGCTCGGCTCCAGGTGGCGCTGGTCAGAGGGAGCACATAAAATGCAGGCTGCTCAGTTAAACCTGAAATCAGGTAAACAACTAATATTTCATTAGCATAAACCTGTCCCATGTCATATTGATAATTTTCTTGTACTCCCCTACCTCGGTACCCAGTCAGCCAACGATAGCAGTGACACCTCATAATCATACCTCAAAATTCAAACGTAACTGGCATCCTGTGTTTTGTCTGGCAACCCTACTCCAGATACATTGCCTCCTCGTTGTTCCTTGACATTCTAGACGTTCTCCCGCCTTAGGGACCATGCCTGGGCATCCCGTCTGCCAGGGCTGTCCTACAACCAAGTGTCTCCCTGGCTGACTCCTTCATCTCCTGCAAGTACTTGCTCGACTCTCAACGTTTCTTTCTTGTGGTTGGCGGGTCCCTCCCGGCCAGACTGGACTGTGAGTGGATTGAGGATGACCTCCTGGCACAAAAGGAAACCAGGCCAGCTTTATACTGAGAGCAGTAGACTCCCACCCCGCCCACCCACTCCCCGTTCTTCTGGTTGACCAGCTCACTTTGGGGTTGTGATTCTGGAGACTAAATAAAGCTCTGTGCATATAATTTTCTTCTTCCTTTCCCTCCTTTTTGGGATCATATGTAAACATTATAAATAGAAGTTTTCTCCAAGGCAAAAGCTGTCCTACCAGAGATCAGCTGCTGTATAACAGCCATTTCAAAGGCAAGACTGAAGGGCCCAAGCAGAGAGTGTTTAGTTTGGTTTTGCTTTCCCCAGAGTAACTCTGCTTTGCACAGAAGTTCTAAACTAAAGTTTGCAAAAAAAAAAAGCTTTTCCCTCAAAATGGCCAGAAAACAGTTTACAAATGTTAAGATGGAAAGAGGGGAGGATAAAAAAGAAAAAAGGGCAAGACAACATCTACACTATACTCAAAATCTAGGAAACTGCCATCATTCTGTTAGCGTGTCCTTTTTTAGATAACCGGGGAACTACTTTTCCAGTTCCCTTCGGATACACAACAAACAAAACAAAAAAGATAACAACACAACAAAATCAGAAAACTCCTTGGCAGACTTGTACTTCTAAGTTTTGGTTTAGAAACTTCTGTTTTTTTCTAAGTGACTAGTTCTTATTTTAGGTTTCCAGCAGTTTTAAGTAACTTGAGACTGAACATTTTAAATACGCACATATAATAGAAGGAAACATTTGAAGCCTTGTTTACTCATCAAAACCACATTCTGTAGAAGAATTTAAAGCTAGAGCTTGAATGCAATTTTCTTTCAGTCCAAAGTAGGATTTCACCTTAAACTTACATATGTTACATGTCAATTATGTATCAATAAAGTTGGAGGAAAGACAAAAAGTTGAAACATAGTTTGTGAAAATTTTGGTGAAATATCTAAAAATATGACCTTAAAATGTATGCTCTGGACACTAAGAAAATTTATATATGAGGAATATCACATTTTCTGATGATTTTAACCAATTGTTAATTATACTAAAAATTTTTTTTTAAATTAAAATATAATCAGTTTACAGTGTCGTGTTAATTTCTAGTGTGCCGCAAAGTGATTCAGTTATACATATGTATGTATTCTTTTTCATATTCTTCTTCATTATAGGCTATTACAAGCTATTGAGTACAGCTCCCTGTGCTATACAACAGGGTCTTATTGCTTATCTATTTTATGTATAATAGTGTGTATCTGCAAATCCCAAACTCTTAATTTATTGCTCCACCCCCCATTAAAAAAAAAGCAGAATTTTACCTGTACATTTGGCATGTTGAATGTGTGACGTTATGCATTCATAGACTCAGAAATCTTAGTTTAAAAAAAATGAGTATCAATTTTTATTAGAACCCTTCACCAAAAAGATTTCCATCCTGATGAGCATAGCTACAGGGACTCATTTATATGCTGGTCAGTATTATCATGAGGGGTCGTGGAAAGGCCTGGGTCCAGGCTGAATCCTGACCCTGTCTCTTGAGTGACCGAACTAACCTTTAGTCTCAGTTGCCTTGTCTGTAAAATGGAAATCTAGTTTAGAAACTATATAGTGCAGCGCGTTAGTACATTGTGGATATTCAACAAATCTGACTTTTCTCCAATTGGTAGTTTCAAGTTCCTGGGCTCAGAGAAGCAGAGGAAATTACAGCGCACCCTCCGGTGCTGAGGGCGACACCTGGGTGCCTCAGGCTAATCGCTGGATGAGCCCTTCCCTCAGCAGTTTGACACAAGCCCCATCAGCTCGTTACTTCAGGCAGCCAGTTCTGTATCACTCTCTGTCTCTAATGTGTCTTGTTAACATTTTGTAGTTTGGGGCTTAATTGAGGGTTTTCCAACACATGCTCACAGTGCATTTTGCAATTTGGCAAAAATCTATGAAACATATTCTTCCCAACTCATGATAATTTCCTCTATCAAGGGTTTGGCCTGAGGACGTTGAACCTCCTGACTCTCAGATAACTAACAAATCAGACTCTGGGAGGGGAGCTTCCACACACTGAAATTTTGTTTAACTCAGAGTAAAATAGCTCAATAAAAACAAATAAACAAAAACCATTTTGTAGACTTGGTTGACCAACAGATAACCTAGAGCTGCTGAATTCTGAAATATTTTTGGCAGTAGGATTAAACAGAGCTGGTATTAAGGCTGGACAGAACATTTCAGCAAAAATCTTACCTAATTAAAGCAAAATTCCTGCTTAGAGAGCTATTGAGAACCTGAGATTTTGAGGGTTTTGCCTTTGTTTAATTTTTAATTTCAGAATTTGTGCTTTCCCAGATATTTAGTTACTTACTCCTTGTTTTAGTCAGGAGTAGTTAAATTGTGCTGTGGTAATAAACAATCCCATCTTGGAAGCTCAACAAAAGTTTATCATTCATGCAGCGTGGTCCATATTGGTCCACTGGAGCTCTGTTCCTTGGAGTTACTCAGGCGGTGGACAGAGGCTACGTCATTTTGTAGCTTTCATATCTGGATCCTGGGACTGGCTTAGTCCTGACGATAGGGGAAGAGGGAGAAATTCAGAAAACTGACCATGCCTCAGGCTGGAAGTATTAATATATCACATCTGTTCACATTTTATTAGGCAAAACTAATCCAATGGTCCAGCCTAATTATAAGGGGACTGAGAAATGTAGAGAAACAAATTGAGTATTTGGTGAACATTACTGTATCTCCTATTCTTCTTGCACTGGTAATTTTTAAATTAGTTCACTAAGATTCAGCATTTATTTCCAGGCAATGAACCTATTTCCCCCCACCCCCAAATTTATCAGCATTTGTAATTAAAATAAACAATTAAATTTACTCTTTCTCAAAAGATACCAGGCTTTCTCATTGACTCTGCTTTATAATACAATCCAAAGTTTTCTGAGCTTCCCATTTACCGAGTTTTGAGTCATATTTATCTATCACCAACTTATCCACTTTGTAGAGCTTCCTTATCTGAAAAACCACATTTTCCCTTTACATAGCAACAAATTCACTGGCAGCCTGATTATATGGTTCACATTTTATGTGAAAGGCCTATCACAAACCCTAAAACCCAAAAGCTTCTTTCTAAGCAAGGGTCTAATAATTTTTTCCCACCCACTACTTTTAGCAACAGAGAAGGGAGGAGGAAACACTTCTTCCTCTACAGCAAATACACGTTTTGCACTCCCAAAGGAAGTCACGGGTAACGTGTATTTCATCTGTTCCCAACTGTTGGTGATCTGGAAGGAGTAATCTAATACTGAGAAAGTTGACCTTATGTAAATAAATCATCTTTTATAAAATGACAGTACTTAGCAAACGAGAGTTAGCTGTGACCAAGTCCCGAACACACACTCATAACATCGGCATAATGATGGATTTTAGCTGTGGGCGTGCAAGAATATGAGTGAAAGGGGTGTGTGTGTGCGTGTGTGTTGTGTGTTTTAGAGGGACACCAAGGGTTGATTTCCAGGGACTCCTGTACATCCATGTCAGATTACTTGTAGAACTAAAGTTCCCAAATCCAATCAGTTGCCAAGTTTTACTAATTTCCCCCTCTTTGGACTCATTCTTTTTGACCTTTCTTCTTCACCGCCCCCCCCCTTCTGCTTTCCTCGGAAATTTTTTTTATTACCTTCTAAAGTGAGTTCAGTTGGTGGGATGGCAGTAACCCTGTATGTGACCTGTTGCCCATTATCTCCAGGTTGAATATCACACAACTGGGTAGGAGGGGAAAGAGTCATTGGCCTTTTCTGCTTGCTTCTTCCAGGGCTTGTGGTGAAGCAGCTTTGGCATTATTTTTAATTACGCCTGTATGACAGATACTGCAGATTGGCTCCTAATATCCATCCTCTCTTTCTTCCATAATGATAGAGCAGACAAACTGTAGCTGGGAACATGGCCAACAATCTCCGGCACAGCCAGATCAAGTTTTGGACGGTAAAACGTAAGAAATATCACGTAAGACTTTTGTGCCGTTCACTGAAAGAAACAGTGGTTACTGTTTGCTCCGTCCTCCATGTTACTGGCTGGAATTCAGAGATGGTGCTTGGAGTTTGAATTTTTTATCTTGGACCAGTAGGTAGATGTCACAGGCCAAAGATGAGACGGGAAACAGCACAGAGGGGGAGTCTGGTTTCCTTATGACTTTCCGATGCTGGCCTGTCAGCCCGGGCCCACCATCTTCAGACTCTGTGTGTGTGGCGGGGGGGCACTCACACATACGTGCATCAAAGAAACATACTTCTACCTTATTTAAGCCATTTTTATTTTAATTTCCGGTCACTCACAGTAAACTCAGTCTTAACACCGACAATATGTAAAAGCCTGATGACCTCAACGAACATGAATCTTCATTTTTTTCTTCTCTGACTGTGCCCGTGTTTAAAACCTGGTTTTAAACATATGGGAAAAGATTGACTCCAGTAGAATGTGAACTCCATGCTCTTTAACCCATTATGTTCATGTAACTACCAGCTGTTTCCCAGATTCAGTGTGCTGGTTTCCTCTTCTCCCTCAAACCTCTGCTCAGCTCATCTGCCAGCTGCGCATCCTGGGAGAGAGAGCCAACCCTCTCCTCCACTCTCACGCTGTGGTACCGGACTCACTCTTTGATCGCAGCTGGGAGAAGTCAGAGCGGGGCTCCTGCCTGGGAAGGGTGGGTGAGGGAGCGGTGGCTCTGCAGTTGTGACCTCTTAAAAGTCCCCTCTGCCTCCAACCTCTGGTCCACACTGCAGGGGGTTCACAATTAATCAAGGGTGAACACAGAGCAAGCATACGATAGGCCCCTATTGACTGATCGACTGATGCTCATCTCCTGCTTTTCCAAGAGGAGACATTAGAGCGGCTTTGGGAAGGAAAGACAGCTGCCACCCAACTGGTCCTGCTCAGTCCTCCTTTGTTCTGCCAGTCAGCCTTCTCTGTTACCAGACAGGGCTCTCTCTCCACCGCTTTGCTAGCCAACATTTCTAGACTATCTACTGAGGATTTAGAAAGTGGGTTCTTATGTTTCTTCTCATGTATTCATACAGCAAAAGGAGTGAGTTTGTTGCAAAGGCAAGACTAAACCCGAGTTTTTAAAGTTCAACTGAGCTATGTGAGCTTACGATTAAGAAGGAGACCACCAGACCACAAGCAGTATTTCTAACATGAGCTTCGCGCGCTCATTCCTTGGCCTGACAGTGTAGCGAGGAGCGGTTTTCTGGAGCAGTCAAAAGGGCCTGGGCTTAGAGTCAGACAAATGTTGATTAGATTCCTGCTTGTAACACTGACTATCTGTGTGACTTTGGACATGTTTTTTAACCTCCTTCCCTTGAATCTCATGTTTCTTTCTTTGCTAAACAAGGATACTGATACATTTATTTTTAGGCATGTTTTAAAGATGAGGACTAATGTGCAGTAAATGAAGTGACCGGCACGTGTTAGGAATTCAATATATATCAGACATTTATCTCAATTCAGTTGACATCTATTGATTCCTTGCCACATTCAAGGCCTGCACTGGGTGTCGTCCAGCCACTGAGCTGGCAAGCCTCAGGTGTGGTGTTCCACCTGCTACAGCCAGCCTCTCCGTTCTCCCTTGGCCTCCATCTCTCCACTTGACTAAACATGTTGATGGGAGCCTGGGCACAAGCTTCCTCTGATGAGAGCTGGGTCGGGTCAGGGCACTTAAAGTTTTTCACATGTTTTTGCAATGGGCCTAGTTTCCAGAGTGAATATCTGGACACATTCTATAAAGTAGTCTCCAGGAAAAAACACACAAAAAAACAAATACTTGCAGTTTTGCTCTGGGTTTTTCATTGAAACAGATGAATCCATGATGCATGAAAAGGCTGTCAGGCAGGCTGAGGGAGGCTGAACGCTGGTATAAAGCTGGGCATCTGGTACTCCACGCCCCAGTGTGAGGTCTGTTCTCCTGGGTGCAGCAAGGCTTGGCCAGACAAGCAGCACCATTGTAAAGTCCTGACAATGGACAAGCAAGAGGACTTGGCTGTGATGAAGAAATCCCCACCCCCTTTGAGTTTTAAAGGAAGGGACGCTGGGGTCCAAAGCCTGACTTATTAGAGAGAGACAAATCACCCAAACCAATCTTTATTATGAATGCCGAGCTATTGAATTTCCTTGGCTCTGTAAAGCCCATTGATTTTGTGACAGTCAAAGATAAGTTATGCTCATGAAAGCTTTTTTTTTCCCTCCTCTCTTTCCCTTCACAACATATTTTTTCAGACATATTGGCATGGGGGATTGTAAGTAAAACTGTTATTGGTTTCTTTCGATTTAAGTGTAGGTCAGAACTCAAGCAAGGCTAAGGACCATTTTAACGGAGGTTTCCACTGCAAAATAAATGAGGCAGGAATCTCCAGAGCTGGGGTCGCTCTGTTCAGTTATTTCAATCTCCAGCCAGAATGCTCCAGGCATTCCAGGCATTTCTGGAATTCTGACATTAGCAATGATCCACTTACTTACTCTTTGTCCTCTCTCTCCTCTTATTCACCCCCATTCCCTTCTCACCAAGCCATACCATAAAGTCAGTCAACCAAGACTTTGAAAGGCAGAACTTGGAAGAAACACTCACTGCAATGCAAAATGCTGGGGTCAGTGTATGCGTGTGTGTATTCCACATAAATACAAGGTTTCTTAAACTGTAGGTGTTTCTTTTTAACTGTGCAAATACAATCTCCACATCTTGCAAAAGTTCCTCTCTTGATAATTTATTCAGAATTCCACCATGTTATAAAAATATCATGGCAGTTCACATACATGTATGTAAAAGGCAGGCATGATGGCTCCTACAACTAGTGACTTTCACAGAAAATGATTATAAATATATCCAGACAGTGGTATTTAGGATGGTTCTGATTCCATTTTAAGTCACAAAAGATAAGATATATATATATATCCAATATTTCTGAATGGTCAAATATAGAATAAACACAAGTGAAAAGCCTTTTAGCATATTCACTGGACTCTAAGGCCTGATTAATACTGTGTTCAGCAACACATTCATCCATCCATTCATTCATTCATTCAACAAATAGATGTTGTGTGCCAAGCACACAATCAGAATACTGTGGATTAATTTCTTTATATTTTTAATTACAATGAGCCTAACTTTGTAACTTACTGCCTAGAAAGCCTCTATTCAGATTAACCAGAGAAAGGTGGAGGCGAGAATTGCTACCACATTCCTGTCTCATCCTCCCCACCGCCCTTAGAAGACCCTCTGCCTCAGGGCAGCAGCAGGCTAGAGAAGGTATTTTGGAACGGCTCATAAAGGTAATCCCCTCTGTTTCTCTTCCTCACAGTCTATATGTGTAGAGCGGCTTTCCCCAAAATTAACATACCAACCCCCCCCAATAAGAAGCATCTCATGGGAAAAAGTGTTGACAGACATTCCAGCCAGCAACCACACACCTATTTTCAACAAGGCATAAAATCCTCTTGATGATAAACTAGGAATGAGAAGAAAGGAGCAGGGGTGTTAGGGGTGTGGGGGAGTGATGGTGGGGGGGTCGTTTGCCCTTTCGTAAAAATGAAGTCATTTTCCATGCATTCACATTGATTGGCGTGCACATGCTCTGTCGTAGAGATATCAGACAGTTCCACCACTGAAAGACACTTCCTTTAGCAATAGGTCCCAGGGTCACAGGGTCAAAGAAACATGTTATCAGGGGGTCAGACATTGCTCTTTCAGGAGTTCTCTTTCAAAATATATAACGTCTGATTGGAAAGCTGATGGTCTGGAGATTTTACATGGTACTGGAGAAAGGAACAGACTGTAACTTGGACATTTGCTGGGAGGGCTGGCACGGGGGAGGGGCTGCAGCAAGCAGCCAGGAGTAGCCAGCTTCTAAATCAGACAGAAGGAGCTAATGAAGCAAGAAGAGAACCAAAGAGGGACAGAAGAGGGTGGAAAGAAAGTCTCTCTACAGTTCTATATAGTGACTCCAGACTCTCATCATTACCACACTCTCCCCCATCCCTTCAAAGGGTGGCATTATAAAAGAGGGTTTCAAAGAAAGTGTTCTAACATTTACACTCATTAAACTTAATTAGGTTTATATTTTAACTCTATATAGAAATGTTTCCCACAATTTCTGCTTCAGGCATAAACTCTTTCTGGTGGTCCTAGATTCTTTAAATCTGAGACTTATAGTCTCTCTAGACAAACGTATTGAGAAAAGAAAATGGCTGAGAATCAGACATTAGTGTTAAATTCCTGATCCAATACTTGCCAGTCCTTGGGCAAATTACTTAACCTCTCAAAGTCTCAATTTCCTTACCTATAAAGTCAGGTAGACTTTTAATCTCTTAAATCTAGTGTAGTAAAGAGAAACTTAAAAAAAAAAAAAGGTGTCTGACATCTGATGAGGGCTTGGGAAAGACTGAACTACCACCTTCAACAATATCCTACCTCCAGTAAAGACAATATTTACAGTCCATTGTTATGTGGTTGTGCACGCCAACCTCAACATCCTCACTCCATTGACTTCTGGCTTGACTTGGCCATGGACTTGCTTGGAACAGTAGAATGTTAGTGGAAGTGATGGTTCCTAGCAGAGACTTTTAGGGCATAATGTGATTCTGCCCACTCTTTGGGAGATTCTCCCCTCTACCATAAAAAAGCATACCCCAGTTAGTGCTTCCAAAACAAGAAGATGTGAAGTCTGTCCAAACCCAGCTGAGTCCAGCGGAGCTCAACTGAGTCAGGGCCAACCTCCAGAGTCAAGAGCAAAAATATACAGTTTATTGTTAAAAACAACTAAGATCTTGGTATTGTTTATTACCACAGCAAAAGCTGACTAATACAGTGTTTAAAAAAAAAAACGTTTGTAAAGTCCTCCCGCCCCCATACACCCTTCTCTTTAAAGAGTTTTTGTCTAGGTTAAATGAGAAAATGTAAATAAATCCCTAAACCAGTAACTGACATCGTTGGTTGCCTCTCCTTCCTCCTTGTCCTCTGCTTGGTTTCTTTCTTGGTTTCATAATTTCTCTAGTATTTATTTGGGATCTAGATATTAAACAAATTGAACTGTTTTCAGATTTCCAACTACCATCATGGTTCTTTTAATTGGATCAGTTTTGCTCCCTAGGGTTCATCCTACTGGCCCTGGTGCTGAGTTAGAAGTTTCAGTATTAGATTAGTGGATAAACTCTGGTCCAGAGGCAACAGATAGGAGCCTTGGGCTTGCCAGCCCCCAAATGTTTAGCTGTGCTCCATAGAAACAAATAAGAAGGAGGTGGAAATAAAAGACCAGGCCCCAAAGGAGAGGCACTGTTCAATGAGTACACTGGCTAAACGGACTTCATTCTTAACCAGTCTCCTTTTACTTCTATCAAGCCTGATGGCTGGCTACAAAGAAAACCTGGGATGTGCTGGATCATTATACAGATTGCAATATCAGAGGTCATATTAAATCCATAATCTGAGAGTAAGCTTTGTGAGCAGGTCCCAGAAGGGTCTGTGAAAGGGATCCACACACAATACAACTCTCAGACATGTCCACAGAGGGTTAAAAATTCAAAGCTTAGAGTCGGGAGAAAGCCAGCTTGGGAGCTAAAGAGACCTAATTGGACGGAAATCAGAGCAAAGGCTCAGACGTGGGAGGCTCAGATAAATTTTCCCTGATGGCTGTCCTCTTGGCTGCTCCTCTGCTTGTCAGGGGGCTTTAACCCAGACTACCCTAAAAGGGGTATTTCACTTCTGACACACTCCTATTGATGGGAGATGCGGGGTGGTGATCCCATAGGACCACAGCGTCCGTTTGTCCTTCCAGAACTCAACAGAAAAGTGGGATGTGAGAAAGGCAAGAAAAAAGGCCCTCACCACAAGCCTGCCCTATCATACAGAAGCATTTTTTGTGCACCTGATATTAATAAATTGATGCCACCTATTTAAACACAATCAAAACTGCTTCAAAAATCACTTGAAGTGGGGAGGGTGTAGCCCAAGAGGCAGAGCGAACGCTTAGCATGCATGGGGTCCTGGGTTCAGTCCCCAGTACCACCTCTAAAAATAAATAAGTAAATAAACCTAATTACCTGCCCCCTCCCCAATTTAAAAAAAAATCACTTGAAATGTGAAAGAATTCAGGAAACTAATAGTTTACTTTCATTTCATTCTCTAACTTTGGGGGGAAGAAAAAGGCTTAGGTTGAGTTGAGGGAAGAATACAGCTCAGCTTTTCTCGTATAAAGGTGTCCATAACACGAAAAAAATCTTTTGGGAAATGAAAGTTTAATTAGAGAGATTGGTAAAGTCTCTTGTGGGATATAGGAAGACTCAGAAGGTGAAGAAACTTGGAGAGACGGCATGCTTTATGAATAATGCAATAGCTAGACTTCGCCATCTCTTTCTGCAGATTTACATTTCTGAAAACAAAGGGTCAAAGTACATGGGAAAAGCATTTGAAGCCCCAGAAACCACTAAGCCGGCAGGACCAGCCCCCACAATATATTTGCAGCCGGCCCTCCCAGCTTAATTCCTCTCAACACATGCTCTGGGCTACAACGGACTCAACCCCATGAGGGCTCCAGCGGACACGCTGAGCTCTCTCTACCCCTCCCCCTCCCTGCCCAGCGCTGTGTCTCGAGATAGCCTCCCCAGGGGAGGACCACGAAGATGCCTCCTCCTCCACGGAGCCTCCTCCAGCTGCAAATGGTATCTTTCCCACTAAATTTCATGGCAGTTTGTCCATCTCTCATGACACTTACGATTTTCTACTTTATGTAATATTATATACTACACCGCTTCTACTAGACTATAAAACCCTCTGGGCAGGGATTGTATGCAGCGCGTCTGCTTACTCAGAGCACAAAGAACCTGCGCAAGACAACTGATATGCTAAATAGAAGTAATGAGAAGAAAAAACAACTGGTCATCAGCTTGTTTGGAGGGGGGAAGGGGGAAGGTAATGAGGTTTGTTTATTCATTTGTTTTTAATAGAGGTACTGGGGATTGAACCCAGGACGTGGTGCGTGCTAGGCGTGCACTCTACCACTGAGCTATACCCTACTCCTCAGCTTTTTGTTTTTTTTAATTGTTCATTACTTCCTTTTTTCAATTTTTATGAAAAGTTCTGTAAAAAATGTTGAGGCACATGGCTTAAAAGACCTTAGGGGGCTTGTTATAAAACAATGGGGTCCAACTCAAATATCCAGAGGCAACCACTTTTGACTGTGTTTGCCCTTTGTTTTTCTATTGCCTCTGTATCTCTGGTGATTATCACTCTCTTGATTTTTTTACTCTTTGGCCTTATCTATTGATTTCCTACTTTGAGATAATGAGAATTTAGCTTTCTTGCACCATTCCAGTCATGTTGACTCATGTCAACTTCTTGAAGACAGTCTCTAATATAGTTAAATCTTAATTTGGTCAGAGTAATATTCGGTGTTGATATAATTATGTTCTGTTTCGTATACCCTAATAAACTTTCCTTAAAAAAAATCCCCCCCCCTTAGAGTTAAAAACTATCTTTTGCCCTTTCTCAGTTTTCTGTATACTTATCAGTAATGAAACCCCAAACTCTCCTCTAATTATTTAAATCCCCTCTCATATTTCCAGATGTTTTAAGTGTTCGATCGACTTTCTCTTACTGAGTAAATTTCGCCTGATGATTCCTGAACAGCCCCAGCCTGGACTAGCCTCTCCCACCACACAGTTGTCCTGTGGAAACTCCCTGAGCTGTCATCAGTGGAATCCTTTTGCTTCTCTCCTGGGTTGTGCCTACTGAAATAAATGTGCAGCCTAAAATTTGTGAGTTATGTTTTATTTGGTGGGAGGACTTGAGCTGGGATGACAGCCTCTCAGATCGCTCTGAGGAGCTGCTCCGAAGAGGTAGGGGAGGAGCTAGGATATATAGGAGCTTTACAACAAAGATCAGGTAGTTGGAACAATAAAAGATTACTTGTTAACTAAAGAAAACCAAGGCATATCAAGTTAAAGAATTTAGTGCTTTTCTATGTATGGGAGGAAGCAAACATTTAGGCTCATTGAATTCATTCCTTTGACAAGCATCTAGCTATCTAGGGCCAGTATCTTGTCCTTTCTTTTTCTGAGTCCCCTCAGAGTGCACCATTGTGAGTGGCTGCAGAGAGAGGCTGGGCTGCAGGCTTGTCTTCACTGGGGGGTGGCGGCATCGGCTAATGACTTGATGGCTTCAGCATTCTTTGTTTACCGATATGGCTTGCAGTGTTTTTCATTCACAGTTGGAACCCACATCTTTGTGGTTCTTGGTTTAGTAGGGAGATTCTCAGAAAGGTTCCTAGGGAATCAGGCAGAGAAGGTAAATTTCTTAAGATCTGGAAGCTCTGAAAATGTCTTTGTTCCACCTTCAGGCTTGAGTGATAGTCTGGCTTTGTAAAGAAGTCTAGTTTTAAGTAATTTTTAGTTACAATTTGAAAGGGCTGTTCTACTGTCTTCAAGCCTCTAGCCATTCTAATACCTGATCTAATTCGTATGTGAACATTTCTCTCTGGAAATGTGTATGGTCTTTCCTTGTACCGTGGTTAGATGTTCAGTACAAAGTTCAGTAACGAGTATTAAAAAAGAGATTTTTCCAAAATTACATATATCCAATTACTTTCTGAACCTCTTAGAATTTTTTTTTATTATTACAGAATTGCCTTGAAATGTAAACAGCTGTAATTAGTATTCACATAATTCTTTTTGGTAGGACATGCTATTGGTCCTTATGTGTTTTTAGGAGCTGAAAGTAAATGGTAGAGATGTGTAATCCTGATATAATTATCTCGCTGACCATTTGAAACCTTGAACCCTGTTGAAATGCCAGATGTTTAACATCAGAGCTGGATCCGATGACAGGGGCAGCTGAGGGACCCTATAGCTGGAAGGAGCTAAAATGGTCAAACAAAATAATCAAAGATCTAAGGATCTGAGTTTGTTTGTGTCCATTCTTGTAAATTCAGGGCTGGGCCTTGACAAGTAAGAATGTGGCAGATTGCTCAGCACCAGCAGATATTTAGGATACAATCTGTGTATAAGAAAAATGCTCTAAAGCCATTCACTGGAATGAGGGAAGGTGACAGAGGGGCCTCCACAAGTATGAGATTTAACATTTATATCACAATGGTAATAAACAATTTCTCCAACATAAATCAGATTATATAAAGGAGAAGAAAGAGGAATGTTGCACTGCTTTGTAAGAAAAAGAAAACTATAAATTAGAGAATATGAAATTATAAATATAGAGTGTTCTGATTAATTCACCTATAAAATACTGTGTGGTAAAGATCACTAAACCTTAACTGGTGACTTCATTCAGATCTGTCAAAACGTCTCCAGTTATTCCTCAGGGAAATCAGTTTGTGAGTTACAGAGCCAGTGCCACTAATCTGAGTGGCCAGAGCAGGACTTGGGACCGGCCATTTTTGGAGTGGGGAGAAGACCTTATGGTACGGGTGACTGCCTCGCCTCCTTTGATCAGAACTTCTTCCACAACGGCTGCTATCAATCACTGAGTTCCTCTTTTTTTTTTTTTTTTTTTCAGGTCCCTCCCTTCCTTTCTGGACAAAGTGGCTCTGACCTTGAAATATTTCCATCCCCTCTATTTTTCTATCTATAATTCCTTCTTTGTTTTCCTCATGGCTGGTTTAAGCTAACTTTCCTGGAAGCAAAAAGCTTCACTCCAGTTCCTTTTAGGGGAAAACACCAAAAAAACACAAATCTTACATGCTTTGAAATGATACATAAGAAAATAACATACGAAGGGAGTGGGAAAGGCTGCGCCTGTGCAAGGACTGGCATTGTATAGAATAGTACATGGTAGTTTTTTTTATTGTGATGACTTTAGTCCTCTGAGAAAAAGAAATTCTCAAATCATTCTTTGCATAGTCTGCCTGATCAGCATGCCATCTTCCTGTGCCACACTCAAGGCTGATTATAGTTTTTTATTTTTATCATTTATCATTTATTTATTTATTGAAGTGTAGTTGATTTACAAAGTTGTGTTAGTTTCTGGTGTACAGCATAGTGATCCAGTTATACATAAAAATATCTATTTTTCAGATTCTTTTCCCTTGTAGATTATTACAAGACATTGAGTATAGTTCCCTGTGCTTGCAGTAGGACCTTGTTATTTATCTCTTTTATACCTAGTAGTTAGTATCTATCTGCTAATCCTAAACTCCTAATTTATCCCTCCCCTCTCTCCCTTTGTTCTCTATGCTGTGAGTCTCTTTCTTTTTTGTAAATAAGTTCATTTGTGACATGTTTTTAGACTCCATGTAAAAGTGATATATGATATGAATCTGACAGACTTCATATAGTATGATCATCTCTAAGTCCATCCATGTTGCTACAAATGGGCTGTTTCATCCTTTTTTATGTCAGGCCTGATTATAAACCTATTTTGGATGTGGATGACAGAAAGAAACAAAAATTATGTATTATTTATCACAGAACATTGATTTATATTTATATAAAATGATATATTTCATGATAAAAAAAAGATTTGGGAATAGAAAAGTATACAAAAGGGAATATAAAAAGTCATGTCATGTGTTTCATTAGATTTACTTCTAATCATAAAAGAATTCAGGTGTCTGTGTGTCTATGAGTTTACCCATGAACATGAAAAAATAATAGAATGAAACTGCCTAAATGTTTGACTCCTAAATATTGCAGTGCATGTATTTTTATATTATTAAATATTGTTTGAAAGTCTGATCTCTACTGAACTACACAACATTTCATTATTTGGACATATCTTGGATTCTTTAAGCAGCTCTAAGCTTTTTGGACATGAATGTGTTTCTGAAATTCTGTTTATAAATTGCAGTATTTTGGGGCTTCCTTATACTAATCTTTCTGTTTTTCTTTGATTGCTTTCTTTGGATAAATTCCAAGGAGTGGAAATACTAGGGTCAAAGGATATGATTGCTTTTGGCATTCTTTATATATAGATATATTACCCAAACTACACTTTAGAAAAGTTATATCAGTTTTCACTAATGTAACAGAGTATGAGTGTGCTTTTACACCAAGCATCCTTTCCAACACAGGTACCATTATTTTTTTAATATTGGTTTTTGGAAAACAGGTTGGTAGTTTCTAGAAAAGCTAAACATACATATATGAGTCAGTCATTCTTGTTTTAATTTAAATTTCTTTGATCTTGACAAGGTTGAATTTTTAAAAATTGTGTTTATATTTTCTTTGTGGATTATAAGAACTCTTTGTAGATAAGAATATTAACCTTTTTGACTTTTAATAGTTATATTGAGACATAAATGACATATAATAAACTGCACATATTGAAAGTATACTTGTGACCCATAAAAGCATCAACATAATCAGGATAATGAGCATATCCATCAGCCTGCAAAGTTTCCTTGTGCCCCTTTGGAAAGTTCCTCTCCTTCTACCTGACCCTGCTCCATCACGTCCCAAGGCAACTACTGATTTTATTTCTGTCACTATTGGTTACTTTTCAGTTAAAAGAAAATAGTACTATATAATATGTACTCTCTCTCTCTCTTTTTTTTTTTTTTTTTTTTGATCTGGCTTCTTTCATTCATCATAATTATTTGCAGATTTATCTACATTCTGTCATATATCAATAGTTTCTTTTCATTGCTGTAATAGTATTGTAATGTATGGATATAAAACAGTTTGACCATTCACCTGTTAGTAGGAATTTGGGTTATTTCCAGTTTAAAGCTATTACAAATAGATACAGCTTTTACAAACATTGCTGTACACAGTTTTGTACGGACACATGCCTTCATTTCTCTTGGGTAAATACCTAGGAGTGGAATGGCTTGATCACACGATATATGGATATTTAACTTTTCTAGAAACCATCAACCTGTTTTCCAAAGAGGTTGTACCACTTTATATTCTCACCAGCAAGATTTAAGACTTCCAGTTGCTTTACATTCTTCCTAACACTTGGTATAGTAAGTCCTTTAAATTTTAACCATTCTAAGTGTGACATGGTATCTTACTAAAATTTTAATTTACATTTGTCTAATGACTAATAATATTGAACATACTTTTCATGTACTTGTTTGCCATCTAAATATCTCCTTTGGTGAAATGTTTATTCAAACCTTTTGCCTATTTTGAAATTGAATCCAACACTAAATAAAAAGAATAATAAATTGTGACCAAGTGAGGTTCATCCAAGAATGCAAGTTTAGTTTAACATTTGAAAACCAATGTTAATTCACCAAATGAACAAAACTAAGAAGCAAAATCACATGACCACCTCCATAGATGCAGAAAAAGCAGCTCACAAAATTTAACATCCTTTCATAATAAAGATGCTATCAGCCTACTATGAATAGAAGAGGACCTGCTCAGCCTGATAAAGGGTACCTACAAAAACCCAGCAGCTACCATAATACCTTACGGTGGAAGTCTGAATGCTTTCTCCCTAAAATTAAGAAGAAGACCAAGATTTGTGGTCTCACCACCTCTATTCAAAATTGTACTGGACATTGTAGCCAGTGTGATAAACCAAGAAGAAGAAATAAAAGGCATCCACATTGGAAAGAAAGAACTAAAACGTTTCATTCACAGTTGATATGAGTGCCGATATAGAACATCAGATGGAATCTTTAAAACCTAGTAGAATTAATAAGGGAGTTTATCAAGGATGTAGGATACATTGTATACAGAAATCAAGTATAATTCTACATGCCAGCCACAAGCAATAGGGAATTGAAATTAAAATACAATTTAAAAGCACATAAAATTATGAAATACATTGGGATAAATCTGAAAAAAGAACAAGACTGACATACTGAAAACTATAATTGCTAAAAGAAATTTTAAAAGATACATAAATTAAGTGATATACCTTGTTCAAAGAACAGAATACGCAATATTTTTAAAATAATGATTCTTTTGGGAATAATTTTTAAATTCAATATAATCCCAATCAGAATCCCAGTAGGCATTCTGTAAAATTGACAAGCTGATTCTAATATTCACATGGCAATGCAAAGGCCCTAGAATAGTCAAAACAGCTTTGAAAAGGAAGGATAAAGTCGGAGGACTAACGCTACCTCATTTCAGACTGTTTAAAGACTTAACTGCTACATCAACAAAGACACTGTAGAACTGATACAAAATGGTAGACACATAGGTTGAGGAAGCAAAATAGAAAGTGACACACACAGGTGGATAGATCATTTTCAACAAAGGTGGAAAAGCAAGGTAATC
The DNA here is from genome assembly GCF_036321535.1 of Camelus dromedarius. Taxonomy (NCBI): domain Eukaryota; kingdom Metazoa; phylum Chordata; class Mammalia; order Artiodactyla; family Camelidae; genus Camelus; species Camelus dromedarius. The sequence continues at coordinate 30,243,955 of NC_087439.1, read as the reverse complement.
AGCAGAGGAAGAAAAGCTTTTCAATAAATGCAACAGTTAGATTTTATATGCAAAAAAATAGCTTCAATATATACATTACACTGTATATAAAATTTAACTCAAAATGGATCATAAACCTAAGTATAAAATAAAAAACATAGAATAAAACATAATAGGAAATCTTTGTGGATTTTGTAGGCAAGAATTTCTTAGATATGATGCTAGAAGTGTCATCCATAAAAGAACAAATTGATAAACTGGAATTTATAACATTAAAAAGTTATACTCTTTAAAGGCAGTAAGAGAATGAAAAGACAAACCAAAGAAGAGAAGAAAATATTTACAAATCATATATCTGATAAAGACATTTTAGAATATATTTAAAAAACTCTCAAAACTGAAGGAGGAGAAATTAATCCTCTCTCCCACCCCCAATATTTGTGAGATATCTTCCAAAATGATGATTTATCTTCTATTTTCTTAAAAATGTTTTTTCTTTTTATAAGTTTATTTATTTATTTTTAATTTTAAAAACATTTTTTAGGGGGGAGATTAGGTTTATTTATTTATTTTAATGGAAGTACTGGGGATCAAACCCAGGACCTCGTGCACGCTAAGCATACATGAGCTATACCCTCCCCCATCTTTTGTTTTCTTAATAGTTTTCTTGAACAGAGTATTTTGAACTTTTTACGTCATCATATTTATCAATTAAAATTCATTTTCATAATATATGATAGGGATTTTCTTAAACATAGAAGTTTGAATTTTGTTAAGTAGTGGAAGAAGGCTAAATCCCAGCTTGAAATTGACTTTGTATGTGGGAAGATATTTTTAAACTGTCAGCCACGTGCAGTTTTCATGCAGACAAGTTGTTCAACATTAGAAATTGATTATATCAGAAAAAGCTGCCCATACCTTTGACCCTGGCTTTGTAGCCCCAGTAAACTGTGTGGTGTGGCAACTGGTGTTAATGATAAGCAAAGAAAGCCAGAGAAATGTGGTCCTGTACCAGAATCACCACCATCTCTTGGGAATTTGTTAGAAATATGAGTCTGTAGGCCCTATCTTAGAATCAGGCATTGATATCTAGTCAACCTCAAAAACAAAACAAAACAAAAATCCCACAAAAAACCCTCCAAAAAAAACTCAGATAGGAAAAGTCAACCATAATCAAATAAACACTAGATTCTTCTGCTCCTCAGATTCTCTTGCAGAAAAGGGCCCAAAGAATTTAATCTTTTCAAGACTGACCATTCTGTTTGCTCTTTCAAATGAAGAGCGCTTCCTCCCTTACTGTGTACGTGTGTTCCCACCAAATGCCCTGGAGTACAGGATGATCTGGGATAAAGCTGACAAAGAGGCAGAGGACCGAAAGCTATACTATAGTCCCAAAGGTCATTTTCTGATAATGTTTCAGTCTTCTGCACAAAGTCATGTCTCCAAAGATAAGGACAAAGTCTTACTTATACAACAAGGGCACAAAGATGTTTGTTGAACTGAATTTAAATGGTGCTATTTAGACGTAATAGAAGAAGCGATATGTTTGGCCTCTAAACAGCTATCAATGATTTTATATGCTCTTAGGCCAACTTTGCCAAGACCTAAGGGCAAAGGAAGGGGCTCAATGCAGGAACAAAATGACTATAAGAAAATGGAAACTGAGGCAGTACAGTATGAACCAGGGGGAAATGTTATCAATCACTCAGGACCTCAGAGGCTAGCAGCTTTGGAAAAGACTAGCATTTTATGTCCATCTGTTTTCTAAGCCATTTAATATACTCCTTACTAGCCAATTTGGATGAGTTCTGCTTTCTGAGGTTTTTATTATATAAGAGTGATTTTTTATTTTTTAATATAAAATTGGAATAGTGGTCTTGATTATATGCTTTTAAGTACACAGTTGAGCACACCTGATCTCAGCTGACACCATCATTGTCCACGTGGTGCCCAGAATGTTTACGCCCCTTGCCCAAGGTCATACAGTAAGACATCAGTTGAGCTAGATTAGGGTCAGGCGTCCTGTTAAGTGGTTTATTGGCTATAGTACCTGCTATAAGATTTCCTGGAAGAAATCCCTACTTTAACGGGGGGAACTTAGTAGATACAATCTCAGGATTCTAGTGTCAGCACCACCACGCCATATTTTAGGTATTGGGGAGGCCATTTTATGTCACTAAGTCTTGCTAAAAACCTTATTTGACTCTAAAATTTTATGAAGTCTGTCAACTTCAAGCTACTTCTCTGATGAAATTGAAACTCAGAAATTTATGATATTTGTGATTTGTTTACTGCTTCTATTATCTTCAATACCTGCCCCTACTCTGCTCCATTTGACTTAGCTAATAAACCTTTTATTGTTCTACCCCGGGGTTCACAGAACCTTTAGAGGCTGTTTTAGAGTTTAGGTTTTGAATAGGCAAAGGGAAATTAATTCTAATACCATAGCTTTTCCCTTATTTCATATAAAAAACAAAATTAGAATTTACTTTTTATTATTGATCAAAAATAATACGTAGAGTCAGAAACTGTTAAGATATGAAAGACTTTTCTCAGAGGTGATCTTTCCTTCTGCAAAACATACTCCATCACTGTGGTCTTTGATGCGAAGCTATAATGATCTGATTGCAGACATAGCACTTCCTGTACATAGCAAGCTCCTCTCTCACCTTCTGTGACATTGTCTTGATCCTCCAAAGAAGGATATTTGATCACTGAGAAATCCACTTCCAACTCTGCAAGTCAGTATTATTTTTCTTCAAGATACGGTATGGAAAGATGAGAGGGAAAACAAAAATCCCCTTCCTATTACGGTGGGGGTGAGGTTCCGGAGTTCTTTAGAAACGGTTGTATCAGAGGTCTAATAACTCCTTTGAAGGACCAAGTCTCTGCATTTTTTGTCATTGTGTTCCCATCTCTGCCATTTTCTGCAGTAATTTACTTGTCAGAAAGATCACAGGAAACTAGTAATTTACTTTGTGCACAATGCATTGTGTGACTGTGGCTTTCTTTTCTCATAGGACTGTAATCTTTCGTTTGTCTAAATGGAATGATGGATGAGCAGATACCCTCGCTTGGCATGCCCAGGCTGCTCTGTGTCCACGCCTATCATGCCTTTCTGGCATAGCTCTTCTGACTGAGACCCCCCTGGAAAAAAGGGAGCTGCAGGACCTAAGAGAAAGACTTGAATGAGGTTCTCCAAGATAGGTTGAGCCTCTGGAAACCAATCCATAAAATTGGAAACATTTACATTGTTCAGTATATCTTAGTCTCATTATATTAAAAAAAAAAAGTTAGATAAAATTACTTGTTTTGTTTATGCAAAAAAAATTTGATCAACATACTCAGCACCTCACAGTTGCTCACGTAAGATGAGATAAAAAAAATACATTGCCTGTGGTTGACCCCTTTCCCTTTCCCAGCCAAGGGAAAAAAAGCCACTGCATCTGCTAATTACTATTAGTTTTCATTCATAAAGACGTTTCAATGGTCTTCTCTACACACACTACAACTCTTCAGCCCAAACTCTGTGCTGAATGAACATAAACAGGATTAACAACTTCATAATTTTCCCAGGCTTCATTCCCAGCCACCCATTTCACGTAAGTGACAGTAATTAAAATGAAAAGAGTTTAAAATTTAATAAGAAGGTTTCAGTTGAGATAATTATAGAGATGTTCATAGGCTTTCAGAACCCTCTTCACTATCAGAAATAGTTTGGATATTTTATTTCAATTTTGTCTGTGCAATTTACAGCATGAGTACCTGGGCCCAGCAACTCTGTTATCTGGGCTGGGAGGAAATGTTGGAGTCGAGGAAGTCTCCCACATGTAATGTTAAGCCTTCGGGGTCACAGCTCTGAAGAAACAGGGGACAAGAGGTAGGGTCCTTCATATGGCAAAGAGTGTGTCCGAAAAACCTACAGCAAAGATCATATTTAATGTTGAAATACTGAAAGATTTCCTGCAGGAGTTGTGGGAAGTGAAATTTTTGTTGAGCTGAACTCATCCTCTCCCTTCTCCTAACCACTCACTTCCTCTCTGGGAGGCAAATTCTGCAGAGATGTGAAGCATCTTCTCCTCAAGTTTAAACATTAAGGGTACAAGGATGAATAAGACAGGGCTCCTGCCCTGGGAGGGCTGATGCATTACTGGATAAGGCAGGCAGAATTGAACTGACTGTAATACGTTGTGATAAGTGAATGCCAGCAATTCAAAGTACTGTGAAGCAAAGACCCCTCAAAATATTCGTTATAGATACTTTATCATATGTATAAAAAATCATGAATGTTTCTAAAGAGAGTTTAGGAAACAATAATTATGTCTAGTGGCAAATAACCAAGCCTAGTGCCCAAAGTTTCTGAGTAATAAATAAGTCATTCATTCATTCATCCATTTCAAACATTTATTGGGTCTTACTCCTTGCCTGGCAATGTGCTTCGTCCTCGGGCTACAAAGATAATTTTGAATTGGTGGCTCCTATGCCAGGAGCTGAGTGCTGGATATCAGAAAGCAGATGGAAAGAACTTGGATAGTATGGAGATGTTCAAACGTGATTCTGTGAGCAAAGGGAAGTGCGCAGATCTGATTGCCACTTTGTTCTTTAACTGGGGAAGAAATGTTCTGATGGGATCTTTGGAAAGAAGTTGAGTTGGAGTGGGAAAGACTGACGTCAGGGAGAAGCAATGCTCCCTGTCCAGATGATAAGGGCTTGAACTAGGGTAGACAAATTCGCTCTGGAGGCAAGAAATTTGAAAAAATAAAATAAAAAGGATATAGGGCATAATTCAAGAATTTAAAACTGCAATTAAGAAAAACTGACTCTGGCTATGTGAGAAAGATAGATTTTACTGGAGGGATTTTATCTGACTGGTCTAGATAAGCAGTGCGAGGCTGGAGAATCAGATACAGAAAATGTACAGTAAAGGAACCTCTGGACAATCAAGAGCAGGGAGGATTTCCCCTATCTTAGAGGAAAAATGAGTCCCAAACGCAGAGACGTTGCTGCTGCTACTTGGCATGGCCCCATCTAAATCTGCTGCCCTGGGTCTGTACTCTGTTCCAACTGTGTTAAAGCTATTTGGACTCAGAATCCTGGGTGCCAAGCATGAAGGTACAGGGAGAAAATGAACCAATAATTCTGGTGGATTCTCCCCGACTGGAAAGGGAGATTTGGACATTGAATGGTCCTGGTGACCACTGTTCACTCCAAGGTTTATCATCAGGGATCTAGACTTACTGACAGAGTGAATGACGATGACGTAAGGACAATGGGACACAGACCCAGAAGGAATGCAGTAATGAGTCAGGGTCAAATTAAGTTTGAGATAGCTTTGGGAAAACCAAGTAAAAGCCCAGAAGCTGGAGACTGTGGTTTCTGGACACTCGGGCAAAGGTCAGAGCTAAAGACAAAGACTTGTGAGTCCCTTTATCTCCCTCTAGTGCTGCTGTCTGTCCAGAACCACCCAGGGGAGCTCTGCTCATCCCTAGTCTTGCTACTATTATCTCACTCTCTGTGTGTTTCTGTATTTTATTCCATTCCCTGGTCTTTCAAAATGGTATTTTGTCCCACGGTTTGGGAGGAAGTTAATCTTCAATTGCCTGAACTCCACACTGACAATTCAGAGGGAAGAGTATGCTAGGAATGTGCCTGTATATGCCCTACACTCAGACGCCACTTTCTCTTCATGGTGAATCAGTCACTTTGGGGAGTGTTCACCAGTAATTCCACACATAGTTAAGAGATCAGTGGCCAGAAGGTTAGTATTTTTAAGTAAGAGATCTCCCTGAGTGCTTGCCATTTGATGGACCAAAAAGGAGGCAGGGGCATTGGCGTCTATAATCTGATTTGAGGCTCCCCCATTGCTCGTCTTAGCTCTAGTTCACTCTAGCATCATTTAAGGTCTGAGATGTTGCAGCTGATGCTTCTGCACAGAGAATTTCAAACTGGGATTATAGAGGGACAAAGGGTGGGGGTGGGGTGGAGTGGGAAGGGGTAGAGGGGGGGCAGAATGGGCGGGTGCCTTTTTCTCTGTTTAACCACAGCAGCTCTGATTTTATCTTTTCTGTGGGTTAGAATTTTATCTAAAATTTATTTTGAGGACAGAGTTCTGATGTTAAAAACAAGTTTACAAACCATTGCTTTCAATTGGTAGTTCTCAAAACTTTTTTTGATTTCAGGACACCTTTCCACTTTTAACAGTCACTGAGGACCTTAAAGGCAGTTTATTTATATGGATTTCATCCATTAATATTTGCCATCTTTGAAATTAACACAAAAAATTTAAAATATGTATTTATTATATTAATTTTAAAAGAACAATAATAAACCCATTACATGATAAGATAAACATTATGTTTTTGTGAAAAATAATTATATTTTCCAAAACAGAAATAGTGAGAAGAGAGGCAGTATTTTACATTTTTTTGCAAATATTGCCTGGCTTAGTAGAGGGCAGATGGATTCTCATATCTGCTTCTGTACTAAATCTGTTATGATAAGTTGTTTTGGTAGAAGTATATAAAAAAAAAGCAGATCTCATAGAGATATAAAGTTGGAAGGAGGAGGACTATTTTTTAAGTCTTTCCAGATAACTGTGGCTTTTATTCTTTGACACTAGACCAAAACTCGAAATTAATAGTTTCTTAAAAGTTAATTGTGGGGGGAGGGTATAGCTCACTGGTAGAGTGTACGCTTAGCGTGTATGAGGTCCCGAGTACAATCGTCAGTATCTCTGTTAAAATAAATCAGTAGGCAAATAAATAAACCCAATTACCTCCACTCCCCCCCAAAAAAGATTAAAAAATAAATAAATTTTAAGCAAGTTAATTGTAATGAGAGATCAAAACCCGTATCAATAAACATTTTGAACTCTATAACATTAAAATACATCTATTTATCTTATACTTTGTTCCCTTTGTCTTTTTGTTTGTTTGTTTGTTTTGTTTTTGCTTTTAATGGAGGTAATGGGATTGAACCCAGGAGCTGCTAAGCACACATGCTAAGGATACACTCTACCACTGTGCCCTACCCACCCTCCTGTCTTATACTTTGGATGGATCTTTTACCCATGAAAAACTCCATAACTGCATTCATTGGGCATCTGGAAAATATTGGCTCACTACTGAATTATGTGGTTTTTCAAATTGATACACTTCATGTTGCAATCTCAGAAATTACCTTCAACCATATTATCACTGATTTTGTCTGAAAAAAATCTCCAAATATTGGGAATCAGTCAAACTCAGAGCACGGGATTACAGATTTTCAAAATTCTCATTTTGCTTGAAAGCTTTAATTTTATTAATGGCAAGAAATACTATCAGCTATTTTCCTTGAAGCGACAGGCTCACTTTACTTTCAAAAAAGTCCTTAAAATACTCATTTCTGACTAAGCATAGTTTTTCTGTTAGTCATTCTTTCAAGATAAAGTGTGTTTCATGGAAAAAGTGTGTAGCTCAGCTTGCAATTAAAATAGTCACACAAATGCTTTTCCTCAGGGCAACCAACATATTTCTGTACGCAGCTTAGAAGTGCTTTACATCCTCTTACCATTTCATCACATAGACTATTAAAAAGATGTGTACTGAAAGATAGAGATTTAATAAAATGAACACACATTTATTCCTCCTCAAGGACATTCTTAAGTGAAATTTGCTTTTTATTTTTCCCTGTGAGTGCCTGACATGCTATAAGTACTGGTGGCATTGCCCTGATTCCTACCAAGGCAACAGCAATTTTATTCACCACTGCTTTTCTAGCATCACTAGAATGTCACTAGAGTGAAAAAGATTAATATCGCTTTTGTATTATTATGAAAATACACACACACATATCTACAAATACATATATATGCATATATATTATGCACATATACATATATATGTACACACATACATATATATTGCTTTGCAGTATTTGTGCCACTGGTTTTTGATTAATTGGTGGAAACCTTATTTAGATACTCGTGAAAAGTGAAGAAGTGACAATTCCATTTATTTCTTTGGCTTCTGAGACTAACCTGGTGAGGTGAGTTTCTGCACTAAAGACATTCCTGGACAGATGGACTGTATAAGCATGACTTGCAGTTCTGGAGTACTCCCTGATTAGCTTCTAAGGCACTTGAGTAGAAGATGTGTGAAAGGAATGCTTTCATGGAAGCTGGTGTCGGAGCATCTCCTTTGCCAGGTGTTTCTCCACATCTGCATGCCATATGGGCTGCCTGATAGTCTACATGTAGGGGACTTAGCTACTTCCTCTGTAGAACAGGGCTAATTCCATTCATTTCTGACCCCTGGTGAAAATGTTTTGAAATCTCCTCCTGATAGATGCTAAAGTAAAGAAATTATTTCACTTAATAGGTTTATTGATTGATTCGAGTAATTGATTTTATGGTCTCTAATAATATCATGTCTTACTTTGTGAAGTAAAAGACTCTAAGCAGTCCCTATAAAATTGAAGGTGGGAAAATATCCTGCTAGAATATCCTAAAGATGAAATATCTCAACAAAAAATATGAGAATTTCAACAATCAGGACTCTTTTGCTGCCTCAAACTCTCTGGCTCCTAGGGGGCTAGTCTAGGCATCACCCCTAATCTCTTGTCAGAAAGGCCCCCCAGTTAGGTGAAATCATTTCTCATTGATGTACTCCACTGAAAACGCCATCCATCACTGTTATGTGGGATGTAGAACACTGAGATCTTAAATTGTGAAGAAATGAACAGTTAAAACCAAGAGGTGTTTTTCTCTAGCCCACAAAGACGAACTAAAAACTGCTACCTAAGATCAAATAAGACTCGCTTTCAATTTTGGCAACATAGTTGTGTGTTCCGTCCCCCCAGCCCCACCCCGGCTCTAATCCTGCCTCTTGTTTTAGAAAAGCCGAAGTCGCCTAAGCCTCCAGGAGTCGTAGAAGAGCAGGCTCAAGCAGATGATTAGGACAAGCCTGCAGGCCCTGGGGGATGGCGACGACTCTGACCGCCTATCTCAATGATTAACTGAGATTATTCTCTCATTTCCCTTTAAAATTTTTATGGCCGAATAGAGTCTTTGGAGATTTTGTTTGTTTTCACGGGGATGCTGGGTCCACCAGATTGCAGGCATTCTGATTAAAAGCAACTTTCCTTTTTGTTACCAAGGCTGTTGTCCCCAGGATCATACCCCTGCCCTTCCCTTGATTAGAAACCAATTACTCTTATCTAAGTGTCAGGAGACAAGAGAAAAAATAAGAACTGGCTAGAACCCACAGAGCTCAAGACAGTGGAGGATCTGACTTCCAGTGGACCTTGAGCCTCTTTATAAGGTCATTGTAATGCATTAGCTGCTAAGTGACATGCCCACCAGCGTCATGACAGTTGACAATTGCCATGACAACAGCCAGAAAAGTCCATACAAGGACTGAAAAGTCCATACAAGGACCGATTGGCCCCAGCACACCAGGAACAAGGATGCAATGGCAGAAGCTTCTCACAAAAGTCCACGTGGCCTTACCTGGGCTGGAGCTGTCTCTACTGCCGGTCTTGGCTCACAGCTCCCCACTTGAGAGCTTCTCTTCCCTTCTTTCTGCTTGAGCACTTTCCTTCCATTTCCCTTTCTGAGCAATAAAGTGGCTGTTCATTTCATTCCTCTACCTCTGCTGCGTGAATTCTTTCACAGCTGGCGGCAAGGACCCACACTTTGATGAGCTTCCTAATTTAGGGGTCCCCCCATCTGCTAACAGTTGTGGAAAAGAGCATTACGAAGTTGCATCCACTGTGGTATGGTTGTTTAATTTATATTGATTCTCTGTACCTGCTTTGAGGTTTGGCTTGGAAAGGTGGACATACTGATATATCCAAAGCTCATTTCTTAATACTGGTCATAAAAAAAATTTAGTTTAAATTTCTGCTTTAAACCTAGTATATGGAAAGAAATGGCATGAAACCTTTTGCCACGGTACTTCCTGAAGATGACCTTGTCAGAGTTCTGATCATTACAGTGGCAGCTGAGGTCAAAGAGTAAATTCCACTTGTGCAACTTGAGACCTAGCTTGCTCTAGGATTTAAGCAACTCTGAGGCTCCAGGGTCCAGATTTGCACAGGCTTTGAGGCAAGCTGCCTGCTTGCATAATGTTCAGGTGCCCCCTGCTTTTTGAATATGCACAACTTCCATTTGTTCATGCAGATTTGGTAATTGTCTATTTAATCACCTATTTGCATGCACAATTACTCAGTTTGGGCACATCCACACAACATTTGCATATGTAAATCATGTCTTGGGCTCCAGCAAAATGACTGCACCTGCAAATTGCAGCCGGGTCCATTTATAAGCCCTTAGGGGGAATCAGCCTTGTCCCAAGAGGGAGAGCAAGACCAAACGGGCTTGAAGTCCAAATAGTAAGCATTCATTGTGTGTATAATGAAATCGATTTTATTTTAAGCCTAAAAAAGGAAAAAGTTAGAAAGAATATTGTTTATTCTCTAATAGATGGAAAAGCAATGGCAGAAAACTGTAATAAGAAAATAAAAGAAGAAAACCAGAATAAAAAATATTGTAAGAAAGAAAAACAATACTGAGATGAAGCTTCTCCCCAAACCCTCTGTCAATATAACATTTGTTACTGTTGATATTTAAAAGAACAGATTTTTTTTTTTCCTAATGGAGATACTGGGGATTGAACCCAGGGCCTTGTGCATGTCAAGCATGCGCTCTATCACTGAGCAGATTTTTTAAAACTAGAGGTCAGAAGGCTGAAATTGAAGTCATTGCCCTCTTTGGTGGGAAATGGAGCAAGTGACACAAATGCAAGGCTTTATGAAGATCTCTTTCTTCTCCCACCAGTGATAAAATTGCCTTAAGGTCCTAGGCATGAGGTTGCTTTTCTGTTCACAGAAAAGTTCAACTCAGCTCTCTGGGGCTCCTTTAATGACTTAACTGTCAACGTAGAATGTGCCCAAATAAATATGGAGAAAATTAACATGTGTACAGAGAACGGAGGGGAACAAAACTTCTTGCTATTATGCATAGGAACTTCTGGCCACTCAGAAAACAGCCTCTCCAGCTTTACTTTGAATGTCTTATTTGAAAGCTTGCTTAAAATTCAGAGCATGAGGCCATCCCAGAGACTGATTCAGTGGATGTGGGACTGGGCCCAAGAATGTGCATTTTATCCAACTGTCCAGGGAATTCTGATGTATGTGAGTTTGGAGCATGCTCTTTTTTGGGGAGAAGGGTAGATAATTAGGTTTATTTATTAACTTACTTTATTTTAATGGAGGTATGGGGGATTGAACCCAGGACCTTCTGCATCCTAAACACATACTATGCCACTGAGCTATACCCTCCCTACCCTTGAAGCACACTCTTTGAAACATTGATTACTATGGCTTTCAAGGAAACTGATGTGTGTGTGTGTGTGTGTGTGTGTGTGTGTGTGTATTTCTTCTCCAAACACACAAAAAGCTCTTCCTGATTCTAAGAAGCCAACTCCTTGACTGCTGCGTAATAAACTTACACAGTACAGTTGGTTTTCAGTGAAGTTTGTAACAGCAACCAGGTTTAGCTCAGTATGGCTATTAATAGCACGCAAGGATGGGGATGCAAAATTGTCCAAAACCCCACCTCCACATAACATCAGACCTGCCTTGTTTAGAGCCCCAGGGAACCAGGAAGCCCTAGTTCAGCCACAGCAAAGGCCCGCTCTCCCTGGAACAAGGTTGAGCCACAATACCAGGCTGAAAGCTAAGTAGAAGCATTTCTAGGTCGTGATGGCTTATTAATTGCTTGTTGTTGTGGTTTTGTTAATACATTGATTTACCTTTTCTGGTGTTTCTCTACGTACAATTTTGTACAATTTTTTTTTTTAAAAACAAGTTAAGAATATATGTATCAGTCCTGCCATTATTACCTGCTGTTGTTTTTCCCCAGCATCTCCAATGTCATTAAAATACCTTTCTACATAGTTTTGTCTGTAAATATCCTATTTTATGCAAGCATTGTAATTTATTTTATTACTATTTTAAATTTTAAACACAGAAGTTGTTTCCACTTAAAAAAATGTAAATGACACTATGATGAATGTAATTTGTACACATTTAAAAACTTCATTTTTTAATATTTATTTAAGATAGATTGTTAAAAGAAAGAACTTGATACAGAGGGTGTATGATTAATTAGTTTTGATCACAAGAGCAGTTATGCAAGAAATAAGTCTTTAGCAAATTTTGTTTCCAAAAAGAGGTTAATTTACTTTGATTCATTTTTTGAAGGTGATGGGTTTTAAAAGGTCCTGGGCCTGATTTGTTACAGTGGCTGTGATAAGCAGGAAACATTTTCCAAGATGTCTTTAATGGGAAGAATTTCAAAAGAGAAGGACAACCAGATGCTGATTGTGTTTGACGGAGACTTTTAGATGAAGTAGCTGAATTAGTTTAATAGAAATAAGTCCCATGTGATTATCTCCTTTAATGCTTACCAGCAGGTTGGGTATTATTGTCTCTGTGTTGCAAATGAAGAAACTAAGTCTTAGAGAGGTTAAAGTCACACAACTAAGAGCTGAGAGAGGCAGGATTTGAACTCTGGTCTTTCCCACCGGATTCTGAACACCACCCTGGCTGATTTCAAGCAAGCAGGGAAATTGACATCTTCATTCATCCTCTCTCCTGTGACTGTTCTCCCAGAGGAAGGGCTGGCCATTAGTTCCTTTTTCTACCACTGACCTTGAAAACCACCTATCTCTTCCAGTAATTACTTGGATGAAAATGGTGAACCCAGCTGCTTCCCTGGTGATTCTTTAGCTCAGTCTCATAAAAGCTGCCTTTGTAAAAGCTGCTGCTTGTCTCTTTCTTCTACTTGATAATTCCCAAGGGCAAGATTACCTGCTACCAGCTGCTCCTCTCTACATGCAAAGGGATTGAGGAAAATCAAATGCTGATTAAATCTACACATTGTCTTTCCCATTCCCCTCCAGTGAACACCAAGAGAAATCACTAGAGTCAGAAGACATTGGCTTTTAGCTTTTTCAGAAACCCCAACAGGATTATTAAACTGATAAAAGCAAGAAACAACAGACTAGTTTCCTCTAATCTGCATGGAGGTTGTATCCAGCGTTTCTCTGCATTCTTCCTCCATCCAGGGGCTTTTAATTTAAAATTTAGCCATCATAGATGTACTCATGAGAGAGATAAGGTGTCTTTTGAAGTCAGGCTGCCTATTAGTAACAACTTAGTCAGAAAGTCTGTCCCTCCCAGGATACTAGAAGAGTTTCTAGGATCCTTTGTTTGTTACACACACATTGAAAATTCCCTGCTTACGTACGTCTTTTACTAATTAATTGTTGATAACAGCTACATATTAGAAATGCTGTGCGAGTACACCTTGTTTTCCATTCATTTTGAAGAGTATGTCTTCTTGCTCCTTCTACAGAATCACTGGAGAGCATTTTTAAGGAATGCTTAACTTTTCCTAAGAGGTGCTTGTGCTGAGAATCAATCTCTGTATTATAATGTGTTAAAAGGGGGCTCTTCCAGACTTAATATCTACAGACGTGACCATGTGATAACTGTGAGGATACCAAATATGCAGAGCCCTATGTGCAGAATTTTTGAAGGACATTGTAGAGGACCAGTTCTTTGGCTCTTAGATCCTTGTAAGATCAAGAATGTATAAAAAAGAATCAGAAAGTGGAGAGAAATGTTGCAAATACTTTGGAAAATAATTTGGCCGTTTCTTCATAAATTAAATATAAATTTACCATATGTTCCAGCAATTTCACTTTTAGAAATCTCCCAAGAACAATTAAAGTATATGTCCACACAAAAACCTGTACACAGATGTTGACAGCAACATTATTCATAATAGCCAAAAACTGGGAACAACTAAAATGTCCATCAACCAGGGAATGAATAAGCAGATAGTGGTATATCCATATAATGGAATACTATTTGAGAATAAAAGAAACAAAATACTGAAACACACCACAGCATGGATTAGCCTCAGAAATGTTACTCTAAGTGAAAGAAGCAAAGGGCACATATTGTATGATTCTATTGATAGGAAATGTGCAGAACAGGCAAATCTACAGAGATAAAAAGTAGATTAAGGGTTGCCTGGACCTCGGTGTGGGAACAGGTAGTGACTGAAAAACACCTTTTTGGGGTGATGAAAATGACCGATTTTAACATCTTATTGATAATACAGAGAATACAGAATACAGAGACTGATTCTCAGCACAGACACCTCTTGGGAAAAATTAAGCAATCCTTCAAAATGCTCTCCTGTGATTATAGAATGGGCAAGAAGACATACACTTCAAAACTACTGGAAAACAAGGTGTATTTGCACAATATTTCTAATACGTGGCTATTGCCAACAATTAGTAAAAGATGTACGTAGGCAGGTTATTTTCAGTTTGTGTATAATAAAACAAGAGATTCTAAGAGTTCTAAAACTGGATTGAGGCAACTGTCGCACAACTCCGTACATTTACTTAAAGTCAATGAATCGTACACTTAAAATGGGGGAATTAGATGGTATGTAAATTACACTATAATAACAAAGCTGCTTTAAAAACTAGAGAAAGTGAAAGAAAGTGAATGAAAGAGATTTTTCAATAGCTCTTCAGTGTCCAATATGGTAGTCACTAGCCACACAGAGCTAGTCCAAACTGAGATGGTCTTTAACTGTTAAATATACACAAGATTTCAAAGACTAGATGTCAGAAAAAAAGAGTTAAATGATCTCATTAGTAATTGTTATATATCAGTTACATGTTCAAATAATGTTTGGGATATACGGAGTTAAATAAAATATACTATCATCATTATTTCTATGTTTCTTTTTAGTGTGGCTACTGGAAAATTAAAATGATGGGTGTGGTTCACTCTGCCTTTCTATTGGCAGTGCTGCTGTAGAGAGAGCTGCTGCCCGGACACCCCTGGCCCCTGGCAATCCCTAAAGCTGTGTCTGAGTGAGGAGGGCCAACAGCTAAATAAAGGCTGAGGGCGAGTTGGAGAGAAGCTAGTTGAAGAAAATGCTCATTGCCCTTCTCATGAAAATTGGAAGACAAATAAGAAAAAGCTAGGTTCTGTTTCTGATTCAAAATTTGCCTACTGAATATACTGATTATGCTATAATAGACCCTCTCTTCAAAAACCAGGCAGCTGTGGGACAGAGTTTCAGGAGATGCTATTCAGAGCACAGTCCAGGTGAGAGGTGCTCAGGCACAGGGAAAGCCAAAGAACCCACACGGGTGCTCGGCAGAGTCTACTTTAAGCACATGGCTTCACCAGAGAGCGTGGGGCCAGCTCGCAAAGTCACCAGGTCAAATAAGAATTTTCTGATCCTGGTACAGAGCCCTACCCTGCCCCACTGCCGCCCTCTCACAGAGGCGTCAGAAATCAGCCTGCAAAAAATGGGGATAAGGTGAGAGGGAGGTAGAGGGAAGATAAACTAGGAGAGAAACAGATAAAGGGCTAGTTCTGCCTCCTTTTCTCACCTCAGACTTTTAGCCTATGACTGGTCCGAGCTGGAGGTGGGAAAAAGATCTGACACTGGATTTCTGGCCATTGATTAATATACTGGTCTAGATGCTAATTTCTGATTCAAGAACTCATTTATGATTTAAAGAGGCCATATGATTGTGATTTAGTTAAAAGCCTGGAAAAAAAGTTGTGGGTCTGCCTGAGTTTTCATCCAAGGGCAATAAAATGTCAGTACCTTTAAAGTGACAGTGACGGAAGAGCTGAGTTCTGGTGATAAGTCAAGTTGTGCTTGTTCAACAGAATGATTACACTGTAATGACCTCCCTCTTCAAAGGCAGGGCTGTCACAGTTCCTGGCATTTCCTGGATTTTACAGGGTAGCACCTGTTGGCCGCGTGGAGTCCCATGAGGGTGGGTGTGGTGGGGAGTCAGGCCAACCAGGCCTACATTTTCTTTCAATGATGAGAAAACATAAAAGGCGCTAAGTCCAAGGTTCAGTCTCAGGCTGATCCTAATTCCCAACCACGTGCTCCTTTTTCTACAAAAGGGTAAAGGGTCAAACCCAGCACATCTTGAAAATCATTACCTTTTGTGAAATAGAATCCCTTGTTCAGAGGCCTGCAGGGCTTACAATGACTCCTAAAGTCAACAGTGCCATCGCTCTGACCAGTAATGCTATCAGTGCCTCATCGATTGTTGCTAAGTGAGTGTCAGAGTCCAGACAAATGAAACGTAGCGTACACATGTCTAAATCCCATGCCCTTTGGTGCTACGGCTCGGTGCTCCCAATGGACACTGCTTAAGTGAAACTGGATACAAAGTGTTAGGCCTACAGGACTAAGCAAATTAGCTGTGAGCACGCTCGAACGTTCATCATCAGTCTAGCTATCCTGAAAAAATAAATATATTTTTTGACTTTTAACTTTGTATAGTAAGTTATTAGACACCCAATGCAGCCTTACTTCTGAGAATTCTTTTAGGGGCAACATAATACTATAAAATATGATAAATCAATAGTATACTGTATTATTAAATGTACCTTAGAAATAGATTCCTTGCTCCTCACATGACTTAGATTTTTGTGTCTGTGTTCTCTTAATTGACGGCTCAGCTCTGTCTTCTATGTTGCAAATTGTATCTGATTTTCCTTTTGAGCGCCGGCCAAGCTCTACCTTGTTCACATGCAACGCCTGAGTGAGCTTATCAAGATGATAAAAGTCTCGAGATGACGACACGGTGGACGTGGCTCAGATGGCAAGTTTACATTTTAATATTCCAGTCGCTCGAGGAAGAAGCAAATGAGACATAACATACACAATGCAAACCCAGAATTACAGTCAGCCTCCCAGAACGCCATGCTCGGCCACCCTCCTTCCATATCCGTCTCCCTGTGCAGCCAGCCAAAGGCAGGAGTCAGTTTCTGCTGATGACTCTATCCCACATCGTGGTCTTTGCACGTGTCCCTGTCTCTTCTTGGGATGATTTCCTTTTCATTTTCTGTGTTTGACCACAGCCTTTCTGTCCTTTCACTCTCAAGTCAAATGCCATCTTAGACCATCCCACTAGGTTCTTCCGTGGCTTTCTATCTCATACATTCTTTTTTCTCTCACAGCACTAACACATCTTGACATTATTGTACTCACTTTACTTTTTGTCCTTCTCACTCTAACATATGCTCTGTGAAGGCAGGGATTCAGCTATCTTGTTGACAATTTTATCTCCAGAGCTGCCCTCAGTCCCCTGATTTATAGTTATAGTTCAATAAACACTTGTTAGATGAATTAAATGGATAAATGAAAAACATCTCTTGGAATCCTGATGATAAAATGTAGGCTTATGGGGCCAGACATTTAAGAGGCAATATCATACGGAGATTACGAACACGGGCCCTGTGGCTGTGGCTTTGCTGGTCACTCACTGTGTGGCCTTGGACATCTTACATTCTTTTGAGCCTTAGATTCCTCAGCTGTAACACAGCAGACGACTCACTGAGTTGTCAGGACCACAGATGCACAATGCCTGCACAACACTTCACAAGGTCTGGCCCTTAGTTATTAATCAGTAAGTGTTACCTATTTTTATATAAGATCTCCAAAGGAGGATATTCCAAACTCATGCCAGGTAAAATAACAATATATAAATTCCCTTTGTTTGGAATGCTCAACTGAGCACCTTATGTGGGTTCTTCAGCATTCCCCATGCCTGAGCCCCTCTCACCTAAAAATGTGTCCCATCACCTGCAACAAAATCATCTGACAGACATACTTGCTAAAAATATAGACCATTTGATGAAGTCCTGATCTACTGGATTAAAGTGAACCCCAGGAATCTGCATTGTCATAAGCTCCTAGGATAAAGTTACCAGATAAAATACAAGACACCTGGTTAATTCTGAATGTCAGATAGTCCAAATGTGACACACTTAGGCTAAAAAATTATACTTGGTATAACTGAGATTCAAATTTAACAGAATTTGTATTTTTATTTGCTTATCTGGCCACCCTATCCTAGAGAGACTCCTTCACACAACAGTCTAAAAAAACCACTGGAGTTTGAGCTTCTTGTAGAAATTTAGTGAGTGCATTAGAAGCATTTCATTTGTTAATAAATTTAGAGCAGTGTTTCTGAGCCACTGGAATCACCTGGGGTGTTTTAAAAATTATTAGGTCCCACCTCCAGAGATTGCACTTTAATTGATCTGTGGCGCACTGCAGGCATTGGGCATTTTAAAAAGCTCCTCAGGTGATTCAACGTGCAATCAAAGCTGAGAACCAGGATTGGAAGAGAGAGATGGAGAGACAGCTGAAATTCTGATTATGAACAGATAACATTAAAACTGGAGTATAACATTAAATGGTCTGAGAGCCAGCACAGAAATAGCTCAGGTGTTTAATAAATAAAGCCCTTGGTTTGTGGTCAGTGCTTCTCAATTTTTTTTTGTGTGGTGGGTGGTGGGCGGTGGGCGGTGGGAAATGGGCCTGAGGTGTCTGGGTCGGAGAGGGTGGATGAGGGGAAGAGATTTATACTGGGTATGAGAATCTCTCAGGAATTTTGTCCAGGTGCTCACATCTGGCTAATCTAGTCCAGCCCTTATCCAAGGAATTCTGGGTATTTCTCTCTCTAACCCTCATCCCTAACTAGGAAGTTAGAGAACTCTTATTCTAGTTAACAGCTGGTACAAACTGAAACAGAAGGAGAGAAAAACGTGAAAGCAGTTTAGGCCAAACAAGAAGAGGGGAAAAGAAAATAACCAAATATTTGGAATAAGTAGAATTTGCCCATAGTAGTATAAATAATCACAAAATCATTAATACGGAGAAACTTATTTTTATTGACTTGCTCATATTTGGTGGAAAGAAATAAAAAATACGGTAAGTGATTATTATAAAGAAAGAAGTAAAATAAATAAACAGTAATTACTCTTTTCCACAAGAACTTTTCTTGTAAGTCAAAGGTGGGATATGTTGGAGAGAGAGCCCTGCTCCTTAGTTCATAACAGCTGAAATAAGCACAAGTGTCATGTCTCTGCCGTCTACCTGGGGGCAGCTTCCTGAGGAGAAGGTGTAAGGACCTAGAAAGATTATAAATCTTCTTTAGAGCTGTCCTGACATCTTTCAGATCTTTTTCAGGTATGGTCTTTCAGGCAAATTTCTTTGAAAAAAATCTGTTCTTCTTTGGCATGAAAGTGTAATTTTCTCATTAATTTTTGCTTCTTTTTATTTGCTTTGTATCATCTCAAGGACTAGGTAGTAAAGGCTGGATTGATTATGCAGAGATGAGACCTCAGAGAGCCTAAAAATATTGCAGAGGCTAGAAGTAGACTTGCTGTGAATTCCAGGGCTGTCAGAGGACCAGCCAAGTGACAAGGTTCACTCAAATAAGTGCCTTCAAGGCCACTGGAGAACGCCATCTCCATTGAACAGAGCAGCCTCTGCTCTGCTCCAGCTATTTATTGTTACCATGACAGTAATGCATTGTAAAATACTTTAGCAGAAGCTGTTTGTGACCCTGGTCTTTAAAATCACCTGAGGACCTTTAAAAATATACTGATGTCGGGATCCTACCTGGCCATTAAATCAGAATCTCTGGGGGTGATATTTGGCATTGGATTTTTTTTTTTTTAAAGCTCTCTAGGTGATTCTAATGTGCAGCCAAGGTAAAGAACTGCTAGCCTAGACAATGTGATATGTTGTGTGTGGGAATGTTAAATTACAGACCAGCTGTAGCAGGCAGTATGAACTGTGAGTAATTCACACTGCAGAGATATCAGCCAATAGTAAACCCAAAGGGCCACCCTCCAGAAGTGACAATTCTTAGGGCAACATCAGACGTTTAGTTAATAAACATATTGGATGTCAGAGATTTTTTTAAATCAGTGACTTGTCAATTAGCATAACGGATTTCAGAAATGGGCTCTTATTGGTAGAATTAAAGCATATTTTAGAGACACTCCCCAAACTTGTATGAACCCTAGTGACACTTGTAAGGATGGTATCCAACGAGACTCACCTCATTAGAGCAAAGGACACTCCTTTCACCTAGGAAATTCCAAGGCATCTAGAAGGTCTGTGTCAGGAACCAGGTCAAAGACCAAATATTAGAACAAAAGATGCTCCTAGTGTTCTTATCACTTAAGAAATTACAAGGATTTTAGGAGCTCTGTGCTAGGAACCAGGGATATATATATGTATATTCCTACTGGTACAATTAGAACACAGTTGGGGATTCTTGTGTCTCCAGCCAAGAGCAGGCACTTAACAGACCTCTGAGAAAAAGTCAAGAGAGGGTTTCAGAGTCTCTGAGATCTTCCAGCAGAGCACACTGTAAAGTCTGCAAGTCCAAGCTCGGCAAGGCCCCTGGGAGCTCTGGGCACCTGAGGCCTTGGCATACTCCCGGCCACCATATAAAGATGCTCCTTTCTGTTTAGCTTCAGTCAAAGGTATATCCCACACAAGGTCACTTGTAGGAGGAAGTAGAATTTTAAATTTTAAAACTTAAAATTTAATTCCACATCCAAAATATTTTTCATTATAGTATTTTAAGCAAAGATTTTAAAAAATCATACAAAGCAGAACGCGATAAACACTAAAAACAGTGACATGGTGCCTTTGTGAGTAAGTTCTTTGAAGTGTAATTAAGTGGATAAGAGTGTTGACTTTGGAGCTTGAGTTTGAACCTGAACTCAGTCACTTCACCAGGTGTGTGATCTTGCTCTGATTACTTTACATTCTCCAGGACCCTAGTTAGGGAATATTTATGCTTAGCCCACAAAGTTGTTTTGAAGATTAAACTAAGTGAGATAAAGCATCTAAGAATTTCATAGTTGCCAACAATACAAATGCTTGAGAAACGGCAGCTAAAAATAATAAAGCAAATATGGGAAGGCATCGAAAGTCTCTTGTAGGTGGTAGCATCGTGCTTTGTTCCTGATACCTTTGTTGTTCCCATTCACTGTGGCCCTCAACCAGTGTGGAAAGTACACAGCTCTCCCGCTGTTCTTTAGCAGGGAGAAGGCATGGAGAACGTTTCCATTTCTCTCAAAGTCATCAACTCAAATGCAGCTCCTGCTCCAAGAACTAAAGATGGGATAAGAAACAGCCAAGGGCAGTGTGAGAGAGAAGTGGACAAGTATGTTCTCCCAGTATTCTCTGAGAGCTGGGCTGCGCCTTCCCTGGGTCTGCACCTGGGGCCACAGACCAAAGGATCAGGCTTGTTGCTTTTGGTGGTGGCCCAATGACCCTTCTGGGTGACAGTCACTGAGCCAGTTTTGCTGACTTAATAGAACAATTGCTTTCCTCGTCTCCTTTCTCTGCTTCTCCCCTTTCCTCCCCCACCCCCTCTGACTCCCTCCTCTCCATTTCCTCCTCCTCCCCCTCTTCCTCCTCACAATTAGTCTCCAAAGAAGAATTCATTTTTAGAGGCTAGAAAAAAATTGCTCTCCATCTTGTAAGTTTTTATCTTCTATATTTTGAAAACCCTAGAGACAGTTTTACTCAGAATGGAAGGAAGCAAAGAAGTAAAAATGCACTGATCTACCAGCAGACATGGAATGAAAGCAAATTTTCCATGCTCAGATGCACGTGAGCGAACTTCGTTCTCAAGGTCACTGTGGTAATACTGTGAGGCTTGGTCGGTCCTGGTGTCTCAGAAGACAATTTGCCCTCAAAGTCCACTGGTAAACATCCCAGGTGGCTGACATCTTTTCTCAATTTGTTGCTTTCCATAAGAAACACACAAGACACATTTGTATCTTAAAGCATGGACACCAGCAATTAGCTTTAGAGCCCTGATAACCCGCTGGGGTCACACCAGACGAACACAGTTCCCAAAGGGACATGATGATTGCAGTCGGATTGAATGAGGGCTTCCTGACACCAGGCGCTGACCAAGCTCAAGTGCGCCACTAGCCGACACTGCTGTTCTGTGACTTAGAAAGAGAAATGCCTGCGGGAAAAGGAAACCCTGGGCATGTGTATTCTACTATGAGAACTGAAGCAATAAAATCACCGCGCTATCCGCCCTGGTGACTGTCATACTGCAGGGGATCTGCTGGTATGTTAAACAGTGTCATAACATTCCCCAGACAACTCTACTGAAAATACGTGCATCTAACACTTGAGGGAGACTGGCTAGAGAATAAATGTGTCGCAAAAGAACAAAACCCAGCGTTACAACGCTAAGGTAGTTGAGGATTGTTCATCTGTACGTGTGATTAGAGCAACATTTAATTAATTAATTGATTAATGTTTCTCAATATGTGTTTTTTGTTTTCTGGCCTTCGTGGTAGCCCAGCACCAAACACTGGCTGTTTCTCAAAATTCCTCTTCTCTGCCTGTCTTCACAGGCCAGCTGTTGAGCCTTGGAGAATGGCCCCCAAACTCCCTGTTTTTGGTCCGCTTCTTCAAGCAGCCTGCGCTTCACCCGCACCAAACCAGGCTTCCTGTTTAGACTCCCAGCGCTCCATCAGGACTGTGTGCTGTGGGGCAGGAGGGCTCCAAGGGCAGACTGCTTGGGCTGGAATCCCAGCTGTGCCTTCACCATGTCTGAAATCTTGGAAGAGTGACCTGGCCTTTCTGGACCTAAATTTGCAAATCCTGTCCAAAGAAATGCACCCACCTCATTGGGTTGTTGCGAGAATCAAATGAGTTAAGACATGAAAATGCTTAGAACGGCTCCTGGCCATAGCAAGTCCTCAGAAACTGCCATCTAGTATTATCTCAGACTTTGACGGCTTTGCTTTTCCCTCTGTCTGGAATGCCTTTAGCTCCAATTCTTCATCCTTCTGTTTCCTTGTTCAAATGCAACCTCCTTGTTGGCAAAAGTCCCCTGCTTGCCCACATGAGGCTGATCATTTTTGCTCATGCCACTGACCTGAACTTGTCATTGTCACATTGTATTGACCATTGTTGTCTAGCTGTGAGCTTCTTAAGGACAAGGCCATTGTCTCTCCTTCATGTTTGTTTCCATCTAAGCTTTTCCCACGGAAAGTTCTCGGTCGATATTTAATGAATGAATAAACCAGCAAACCAACCAACCAACCAGGTACTGTCTACTCTACATTAGTTAATAGAATTGTTAGTGATACTTGGAAAAGGTAGGGAAAAAGCTTATTATGCTTGTTCATTATGAAAGGAATGATGAATTCAGTGTCTTCTGTACACTTCCACATAAAAGGATTTCTTGTGTTCTGACTCAATTCACTTGCCTTGTCTACACTAGGCCTAAAGTGAAGTCTGCCTCGTGCCAGCTAAAATGGATATTCAGAATTCACTAGTCATTATGGTTATCGTGGGGAGCCCCAAATCGTGTAGACTCTAAGGTATATTTTTAGAAAATACGCACGGTCCATTTAGCCTTTCTAATTTCTGAGACCCAGTTCCAAATCTGTACTTCCTTCTCCACATCAACAGGTGGCTCACCCCATTGTGAAAAGGCCCCATTCACAGGCAGCTCCACAGATGAACTTAGGACTGGTTCACATACTCTTACAGCTGAATACACACTGCGTTGACCAGTCTGCAGGACACTGACCCAAAACAACCCTGGAGGGCAACACAACCAGAAGAAAACCCCTTTCCTCATGAGGGGAGTTAGAGGTCAGGCCTTCTGGAACAATCGTGGCACTTCTGCATGATCTTTTCCTTGTCAATGAGTCTGCCATAGGCACCAAATGTTTCCTCCTCTTCTTATGGATTTCTCTTGTTTTCTCATTTTCCCAGATTGCATCTTATGCAATTTCTAGCATTTTCATGATTGACCACTGGGCAGAGATTCAGGACATCGGGGTCCCAGTCTCCATCCTATCACTGACTGTGGCGTCAAGTATCTGGGCTTCAGTCTGGCTTGGTATAGAACAGTCTCCCTCTTTTGGCCATTGATACAGAACAGTTTGTTCTTAGAGCCTTATAATAGAATAAATGCTCTGTTATTTCAAAATAATTTTCCTCTCTGGAATAGGATGACTTAAATCCCTATGGCTTATGTGCAGCTGGATTTCAGTTATTTTAAAAGGATGTCCATTCTTCCATGCAGGAAAATAAAACTGAGCCCAGTGATGTCTCCCAGGGCTAGAGTTGTCTTGGACTGGTTACTTTCTTCTTTCCTTACCTTGCTGCTTATTTCTAGGAGGGAAAAATTGCCATTATAATACACCCGTTCTGCAAAACCATCATGTGTGGCATTTGTTTCTTAAGAGCATGATACAGATTTTAGGATAATAGTGATTACTAGAGAACGTTATATCAACCCAGATGAAATAAACCACTATATCTCTCCACATCCAATGCTTCTGTTATTAAAGAAGCAGATTTGATAGCAGGAATACAACTTTAAGTTTATTGGCTCATTATGGTGACTTGGAAAACTTTTACTGTAAGAATAGGGTGCTACAACTGGGGTTGCTATATTAGAACTGCATTAGAATATTTAAATTATCATACTAGTGTTATTTACATATAGAAATATAAAACTATTATATATAACTACTATTAATTAATCCCAATCTGTAAAATTTACCAAAAATTGTTCTAATTTTATTAAATGTGCTATCATTATTCATACTAAATAATTATATAGTTCCATCACTGAGATTCATTTTAGGCAAACAAATGGATTCTTTTCAAGTTAATGAATCATGAATTCATTAAATAATATATCACTTGAATTAACATTTCTTTCATTAATTACAATTTTAATACAGCCTTCTGCCAGAATGTATAATGGAGAAAGTGTGTATTTAAAAGAAAACACAGGCCCTTACTCTTGATCAATGGTGAGTAAGTCGTTGAATTTGCCCTATTTTCCCTGCCCTAGCCAAGGAAGTGCAAGGAAGTAGGCTTGGCATGAACTTTGGGCCATGGTCCTGGACAACGTATCCAAAATTAACATAGATAAGGAGGATGGTTCCCCATTCTCTATGGGTACAAGATGTGTGTGGGCCTTAACAGGACGCCTAATAAAAATGGGAGTGTCGGTAGCTGAGCTTTCCCAAGATCCTCAAGGTCAGTTTCTCAATGGGATGATGTTGATATTTTGGAAGGGAATATGCTTGACTATGTAGAATCTTGAGAATTACAGACCAGTTAGCACCTTCACTAATGAAAAAACAGACTTCCTGTCCCCCACCCATCATTGTCTCATTGATTTAACAACTATGCCAGTCATTGCCAAACATCCCTTCAACTTAACTCTTGGTAACTGGATAAGATTCTGCATAATGCCTGGCCTTTGGGCAGAATGTCTACTCACTCTTTGCCTTCATTTCTTAAAAAAAAAAATTCAGGTAACTGCTAAAATACTTGGTGAAATGACAGTTTTTCCATCAAATTGCCAGTCCTTCCACCCTTATGCTATATTCTGGAGTAGGATTTTCATGGAAAATTAAGGGCCGCCTTACCTGGGCTCTGAACATGGTTGTATTGAGTGTGTTGTGTGCCTCACTCTCCCTTCTTCAGACTCTTCCCCTGCAGCACCAAAGCACTAAGCATCTTTGAGAGGATGTAAGTTTCCTAGGGAGGTCATAACAAGTTACCACAAACTTGGTGGCTTGAGAACAACAGAAAATGCTTCCTTCACAGCTCTGGAGGTCACAAGCTTGAAACCAAGGTATCAGCAGGGCCATGTTCCTCTGAAGACTCTGAGAGACAGTCCCTCCTAGACACCTCCCCCAGCTCCCTGTGCTGCCGGCAATCCTGTATTCCTTGGCTTGTGACTGCCCTCCCATCTCTACCTCCATCTTCACACGGCCCTCTTCTCTGAGTCTGATTTTAGTATATGTGCTGCTGAAGCGAGCTCCACCCTTTTCTCTGAGTTTGAGTGTGTTGGATCTCCCTCTCCTTTGTCTTACAAAGACATCCGATGTCAGATTCAGGGCACATCCTAAGTTCAGGATGGTCTAGTCTCAAGATCCTTAACTTGATTACATCTGCAAAGACCTTATTTTCAAGAAAAGGTCCTCTTCTCAGATACCAAGGCTTAGGACTTGGAAATACTTTCGGGTGGCCACTTTAATCCCCTACAAGGAATGAGTTTGAAGGTAAAGAACACAGAAGGACAGGGAGCAGATGCTGAGGAAGCACTTCCCTTCTTTCCTCAGGTGACCTAAGCCATCAAAACACATTTACTGGGCTCCCAGGTCGGCGTCCTGGGTCTCCTTTGTACAGTATGATTTTATGCACAAAACAAGGAAAGGAAATGTCAGTAAGGAATGTTTTTGGCTACAGATAACATGAGGTACAAATAAAGTGGCCAAACAAAGAGGAGGTTATTTTTTCTCACATAACAGGAAACCTGGAAATAAGTAACAGTTGTTGACGGTTCAGAGGCCTAAACGTGTCAGGGCATCTCTATAACTTTCTTGGATGCTTCTTCATGTTTGTCACTTCTCAAGACGGCTGGCTCAGCTCCAGGCTGCACATATGTATCCAAGGCAGGAAGAAAGTAAAAGACAACGGGTAGCTCTCTATAACTTTTATCCAAAAAGGCAAAGTCTTCCTCTGAGCCCCTGGCAGACATTCATTTGCATTTCACGGCCAGAGCTATGTCAGCGAGTACCTCTGAAGGCAACGGACACGAGGAATGGGCGTATTTAACTTCTTTGGCCTCTAGAGTGGGGGTGGCAGGGAAGAAGGGAGTGAGGTTGTCTATTAGTTTTGCTAATGAACAGAACTGCCAAAGGGAGAGAGGACTCTCACTGTTTTTACATTTCTCTCATACACTAAGATAAGATGAACAAAGGGTATGAAAAACAGTGGGCCATTAGAACAGGATTCCAATGCAAGTTTTGCCATTATTCATCTTTGAATAGGTGATCTGAACATACTGGGCCTCAGTTTACCTCATCTGAAGCCAGACACTAGATGGGATAACTTCTAATGTTATCTCTAACTCTGAAAGTCTATGATTCTCTTACTCCACCATCGAGAATGCATTTCTATCTGGTCCCTTTTTAATTTCAGTGATGGATTAGCTACATCTAGGAGCATAGATTACCACTGATGGAATCAGAAGGAACCATGGAGATAACATAGTATACAACTCCCTTATTCCAAGAAGTACGCTTATACTGCTGCTAGGGGAAGAAAAATTAATCCTTCTACTTTATTTTTCATAACTATTTATATATTTGGTTTTTAATCAGAGTGGATCAACCTGTTCAGAATACAGCCAAGCCTATAAATAAATGGTTGCGACCATTAAAAGGTTTCTTTAAAAGTAATTGAAAAATTTGCTGAGAGTCTAGCCATTTCTGAAATGTCATTTTTTGCTGGTTGTCAAATGAGCCTCTGCCTTTTTTGAAAGCAAAGGAACTGCCTTTCCTCAGGGCATCCCTGAGTCAGTTGCACCCAGGCTGCCTTCTCCCCTTGCTGGGCCCTGCTGAGTAAGACATTCTTTTTCTTGGGTAGGAGAGGTCCCCGCTCCAGATTTCCTCAAAGGACTGACTCATGAGGGTGTTCTGATGAGGCTGTATAATTTTCCATAAAACTACATGAGCTCAATCAGGCAGGAAATGAGGCCCTCAAATTAAATCAGAGATGGTGGCAGCATCTCTATCTGCTTTTCCAAAACTCCATAAGAGACACAGTTTCATTTCACATGGTATGAAAAATCAATGAGCAAGGAAAGGTGTCAATCATTTAAGGGCAGCATGACTAGAATTGCCCCTAGAGAGCCCACAGAAGGAATTCTGACAGTCATTAGAACTTTGACAATTTAAAAAGCACACAAGTAGGTGAAATATATATTCTGCTGGCATTGTGCTTAATGTACTTTTTTTTTTACCTGACATGCAAACATCAAATATTTGACTCCAATGTAGCAAATGGGAGAAATAGCAGTTTCATGAGAGAAGTCTAGTAGGCAAGGTCCACTGCAGTGTGCAAGAGTAGTGAGGTGTAATCCCATCTCTACTGTTCTCGGCTCGGCCCCATCCCTCCGTGTCCACTCTTAATCAAGTGTCATCCTTCAGCTTTTAGCACCTTGCCTTCAACCAAGAGCATGAAAGGACGACATGGCTGAGACATGCTTCCAAACTGCTTTTGTGTCTCTCTTAGTCTGGAGTGTGAGTGAGTACCACCAGGCTTCTTAGTGAGAGGTTTAAGGAAGTGATATCCAAACTCTTTTGGTCATGTAAGGGAAAACAACTTAACATGTGTTTCATTTTCATTAAGAAGAAAGATGTACCTTTTACATGGTTCTAGCTTGACATCTATAAATTTTGATTATAAGTAGTTTTAAGGAATATAGTTCTTTTTATTTTAATAGTTTTTGTTTGTTTGTTTGTTTTGGGGGAGGTAATTAGGTTTCTTTCTTTCTTTTAATGGAGCTACTGGGAATTGAACCCACCACCTGTGCATGCTAAGCAGGTGCTCTAACATTGAGCTATACCCTCTCTTTGAAGAATATAATTCTTGAAGTACTTCTAAAGAACATAATTTCTGGCATGTCAGTAACATTGACATTTAAAAATGAAATAGTTACTTTAGCTTTTTAAATGTATCCAGAGGAATTTAGATAATTTTATAATTTGATATTTTGGATCATTTATTTTTAAAACATAGGAACATGATCCTCTTAATTGTATGAAATTTTATTTTATTCTTTTTTATGGGAACTCATATTTCCATTTCACTTTTTCATATTTTTATATTTGAAAGTCTTTTATTAATCACCCTATAGCAGCTCAAAAAGAATACATATATACATTTAAATCTACAATTTTAAAAAATTTCTGTGGTCACAGATTCTCATTGTTTGAAATAATCTGAATTAAGATAATTATTATTCATATACAGTTGCCCCAAACAGCATAAATTATTACACATTTGAACACATGTTCGTTAAGCATGAAAAGCAAAATTGTAGTGGAGATGCATTTCTAAATAAGATGAATTGTGCTTTTAAAAAATTAGTTCATGAATCCATGAACAAATGTTATACATTGTTAGAATTAAACAGCATTCAGCCTTAAGGTGATTACTGTTTTTTGTTTTTGTAGTAGTAAGCACTAAGTAAACTTGTTTGCACAAATAGATGAGAATGGAAGGAGTTTTATTATAAAAGTATCACTCAATTCCTTTCATGTTTTCTCAGTTACATGCTGTGCAAGGATCCATCAGGCAAAAGTTATTTCTAATGATCTGTTCTTTGATAACTGGATTAGGCTCTCCTTCAGTTTTGTTACTAGCAATGCTTTGGAAACCACACGACTCACAAAGGAATTTGTTTACCGCTAGTAGAGTTATTCACTTTCTCAAAATTGGCCCGATATTTCAATTTGGTCCTTGATTTGTTGCCCTGATCATTTTTGATCCTTGGAGGAAAGTCCAGGGTAAGATTCAGGGTAAGAAACAGGAGGCCAACATAAGCCACACTGGACTTGGAGCTGCCAATGGCTCTTCTTTCTTGTGTTACCTTTATAAAACTCTACAGGCAAGAAACTGGACAGGCCAAGAAGGTGACCGCCCTGCTTGCACAAGGTGGACCTAGATTTGTATTTGGATCTGAGGACTATACATTGACAATCTGGAACATATCTGAATCATAAAGAAGATGAAAGAGTGAGGAAAACTGGAGAAATGATTAAAGAAACTTTTTCATCAAGAAACAGAAAAGGCATTGGAAGACAGGGGTTGTCTATACACAATCCAGAGAAAGATTAAAATTGTCCAATATTCTGCCACAGAACAAAACTAGGATCAATGGACCCATCAACAGGAGAAACTTTTAACAACTATCACTGCCCAACAACGCAATGAATAACCATTTGACACGATGAATCCTCCCCACCCCCATGGCCACTGGAAATGACCAAGCAGAGACTAAACTACTTTTCCCAGGGAAGCTGTAGAGAAAAGCTCTGCATCATGCAGTGACGTGGCCCAAATGACCTATCAGGCCCTTCCACTGTAGTGATTCTAAGTACCTTAGTCAAAAGAAAGCAGAAATTCCCAGCAGCAGGAGTAAAGCAGCAAGTATGTTGAAACAGTAACATGTTGCCTAATCATAAGATGCGTTGCTAGTTACCTAACATAGTGGAACATTATTTCAGCTCTTTCTTGGATAGTATGGTTGGATTCACATAGGTTAACCCCACTCCTCTGTCTAATCGCCTTTGTGGCACGTAGTTTTGAGACTGCTGGGTTTGGAAGTACAGTTTGTGGCTAAGGCATAGAACCAAGCCAGGCTGCCCACTCAGAGATCAAAGCAAGGAAGCTGGCTGTGCTCAACTAGTTCTCTGACCAAGTTAGCTAATCACATGCTCTTTCCTTACAGTTAATCTCAATGATAGAGCTTCATTTAAATGCTATACTTGATGCTGAGACCCACAGAAGCCAAACATGTCATTATCGAAGTAGGTATTTGAATGGTAATCAGTTCTGGAAGGTTCCAAAGAGGTTCTGGGTCATCTTAAAAAAGAGCACTTCTCTGCGCTACCATTTGCCTTCTTCTGGTTTACTATTTGACTACAGCTCCAGGTGTTATAATTGATACATTCATTTGTTCTGCATTTTAAAATGTACAACCTGCTTTTGTGTGCAATGGTCTCACTTCACCTCATCAAATATGCCACTTGATCAGTCTGCGTTCCTGTGCGTTACACAGTTACGTCTTCCCCAAACCTGTCTCCAAATGATAAACGGGTAATTCAGCCAAGTCATTTGAGTTTCAAAATTAATGTACAATGCTTATGATTGTGTACAAAATTTAATATAAATAAAACTACTATTTAGTTTGCAATGTTTTACTTCAATTTTTAATTTACATACATTTTTATTTATGTAGAAATCTAATTTCTACAAAATAATATATGCTCGTTCAAAAAATCAACTCTGCTGATGTTTATAAAAGTTTCTCCTCCTCCTCTTCCCATTGCTATAATTCCACTCCTTAGAAATAATAATGATTGACTGTAATTAATCCTTAAAGACCTCTTAAATACACATATAAACACAGTGTTTGTATTACGTGCTGGGATGTAACATGCATTTTTAGATTTAAGCAATTTACCAAAATGATATATTTACAGATTTTAAAGAGTCAGATTGTCCTCCAAGCTTGTTGAGGAAACAGCAGTCCCCAAACACCACCCTCCTCCCCATTTCAAGGACAGTGACTTTTTAAATGTTCAGCTATTTATCCTGTTACCTACAGTTACATTTCTTAGTAGTATGCTTATAATGCTATTTTTCTTTTCAGTTTAGCTTTATTTATTTATTGACCCCCCCCCCCACCTACTTCCTACCCTACAGATAGGGTTATAGAGTATTTTGAGGAGACCAATATTCAGCATTTACATTACTATGACTATGAGTACACTATTCACATCTGAGCATTGTGGGGTCCTATGATTAGTTTTCCTTTCCTGCAGCCCTAAACTTAATAATTGTCTTATTCATTTGTTTTCCGGTTTGTTTTTCTATGGACTTATCACTAATGTATCCCTAAACTCTCCCAAACCAGTGTAAATCTAATCTCAGTATGCTTAAAGACAGATATTTCACCAATTTTCTCTTCTTAAAGGAAACTTTTTGATAAATATGTTAAGGAAATATATATTTTAAAAGGAAATTTGAGTTAATCTGTTTTGACATTTGTCACTTATAAATAAGCATATCATTATGTAGTATATATGCTAAGTATCAGTCATTAATTTGGGCTAAATATGTCAGACCAAATTATGACTGCATTTTATCCATTCTTCTCTGAGCATTTCTCACTATTTTCCCTATAGTTAATGCTCAATAAAATTTCCATTTAGATACCAAATGAAATATTTCTAAAGGGTTGATGGTGGTTAGCAAGGTTATTTTACCATAATTTTCCTTGACTTTGTGCTTTCCAGACATCTCAAAAACAACAACAACAAAATACCTTGAGGTAACGGAGTTTCAAAACTTGTGAAACACATTTGTATTCTGTGCAGCCCTCTGGGAAAGCTCCTGTTGAGTTGGAAGGGTTAGCATTTGAAACCGTAGTGATTCTAACAGAATTCTCACTCATCTGTCTCAAACAGGTACTTATGAGTAGCTGAAATCTGCTTATCTTTCTTTGTCATGCCCCCTCCTCGTGCCCACTTCGATCTATATCTGGCAAGTCCAGTGTGAAATAATGTATATTTTCTGGCCCATGTCTTTTATTTTTCCAATCCCTTTCATTTCCCTTCCTGTAACGACCAGTTCCTGTTGTTGCTTTTGACTGGCTTTGTAACTGCCTCTGAATCAACAGTGTTGCTGACTTGTAGAGCTGGAGTGGCCCAGAGGAAGAATGGGAATCCATTCGCTGCATCAAAATGTTCAAGCCCAGCACCGCGAGCCCCTGAAGTAGGATATTGTCTTTGGCATACACATCATAATGAGATGCGGCGACTACACCTACTCCGTGAAGAGATTTTTTATTGTGAACCACAGGTGAATTGCAACAATTGTCTAGCCTATTGTGATGTGCCGCTGGCTATGCATTTGGATTTTTCAAACCTGCAAATTATCTATTTACATGATAGATGAAAAAATGACAATGAAAAAACAATGAAAAGGTTTCACATGCATCTTAATGATAGCTTGCTTCATTTCATTTCAAAAACACTTTTGAGGTATTCCTCTGTTGCTGTTACCTACACATGTAGATATATTATTTGATTCAAGTCCTCCTCTCTAACATTTTATTCACACAACATGGATGGAATAGCACCAGCTCAATCACATCTGGTTGAGTAGGGGTAGCTGACATACGATCATCTAACTTTATAGTTCTCTCCCCAAGATACACCCATAAGTTCTACCCTATGATTGCTTTCAGCATCTGTAATGCGGTTTAGAGATTTGGGTTTCTGAGATTATAATAAGACTACGACTAAGTATTTGTGTAAGGTAGGCTATATAATGGTCCTTGTTTAAAGGATTTCATGACAGAATTTTAATCAGGCATTTCAATAACCCAAAGTAATAAATGTTCACATTTTCATGATTAGCCAGTGGGAAGCATCCTTTTAAATTATGAGACCCTAGGCTCTCAGTCTGTTTTGACTATCATTGTACATACGGTGCCTTGTACTTGCTTGGTGCTCAATAATTATTTGTTGAATGAATGAATCATTGTAATCAATTTAGTATCAGTCAACAGCAGTGAGAATTTATCAATTGCCTCCTTTGTTGGAACACTAAACTACATAGAGTTAAATTCCAAATCATTGGATACCTCTTAACTCTTATTGGTCTGCTCTGCTGCATTTCAAATGTTGATTACTTCTTTTTCCTTGGTGATTTCACTCTCTGCAAGGCCTCTGTCTCTATCATTTCTATAATTTCTGTTATCTCCTTGGTCTTCTTCACAGCCTGTGCTTCTTTTTACTCCCTTTGTGAACATTTGTGATCTCCAGAGTTTCTGACTGCACCTGCTCTTCCCACTCTAAGTTCTTCCTGGGGACATCTCATCCAAGGTCATTGTCAGTTATAGATTGCATTTGGCACATAAGAGAATGAGAAAGAGAGGTGTGCACGAGACAGGAGTTTCTTTTTCTTTCATATGACAGGTAGGTTCTCCTGAGTGGGCATGGTAACTCAGCAACTTTAGGGCCCCTGTCTGTTGGCCTTTCTCTCACGGTCAGTCACACCGTGGCTGCCACAGCTCCAACAGTAAAATCTGCTGCTAGTCAAGCACTAGGAGAACAGGAAAAGGACCAGAGCTAGTAGACTCTGTCTCCCTTCTGAGAAATATTTAAGGAGTCTCCACTCAACAACATGAACTTCATTTTCATTAGCCAAAACCCTGTCACATAGCTATACCCATTGGCAAAAAACACTGGGAAATAAAGTTTGTTTTACTTTTGAAGTTAGAGTTCGGTTAGTAAGGAAGAAGAGCTTTAATGACATTTATGTTCTGATAACTCCCAAATTACTGCTTTGATCCTCACCTCTACTCTGGATTTATTTATCCAAATGTTCATTGGACATCTACACCAGCAAAAAAATCCCAGTGGCCTCTCAAACCCAACATGTCTAACTCTCTAAACTTTATTTGCATATTCTAGTTGATTTCCTTCCCTCACCATCCCAGCTGCATTCACTGAGTCCATCACATTTATTTTATACTTACTGCCAAGGCAGCATGCTAGGATCTACATACTACTAGGCACCATGCTAGGAGGTGGTTTTACAGATATGGATGAAACATACCGCCTACCTAATGGAATCTAGAAGCGACCTAAAGGAACCCACAAGTGGATGATGTCGCGTGCTGCCCAGAGTCCCCTTCAGGACTGTCCTTCCTTCTACCAGCTGCTGGGAGTGTTGGATGCTTGCTTACCCAGAATTGCTCTCTGCTAAAGAGGGCTTCCTCGCCCACAGTCAAAGCACACTTCCCAGGAGCAGCCGACTGAACTAAGAGTGTAAGGCCACTGCTCTCTTGGCTTAAGGTGGGGCAAATACAAAGAACTCTCCCAGCTCTAGCGCTAACTGTGGGGTCATCTGAGGCTCGTGAAGTGAGTGTAGCACAATTCACTTGCCCCCTCTGTCTAGTCTTACTTCAGTCATCCACAGGTTTGCTCCTGAGAGGGATCCCCAGTGAACTTGCTGAATGCGAACCTTTATAAAAGAGTCTGTTTGCCAGATAATCTGATATGCAACAGGGTAGCAGGGATGCAAACTAGGAAGCAGACACTAAAATGGCATATTGGAACTGGATGACTGGCAATATATACGCCGTCACTTGGGTAGTGAGTGCGCTGGTGATAGCCCTAGCATGCGGCAGTGGTGCCACTGTTCCGACCCTCACAGCTCCTGAGCTGGAACGGGATCACAGTGGACGGGGCGCTGTCCCTGGCCTTGGAGCAGTTTGGGGAAGTGGTTATTAAACAATTGAATTAGAGGACTGTTGCTAGGGGCAACAGTGCCCTGGAGAAAGACAATCATGGGCTGAGAATGACAAATCAGCAATTCAAGGTGAAGTGTAAAGGCACAAGGGTCTTGTCAGCAAATAAAAAAACTCTCACCTGCAACCAGAAAGCAGAGACAGGCGAGGATCAGGTCCACAACTGAAAGGTAAGCGTAGCAGATTTTTAGAGAAGGTTAAATTCTCAGTCTCAGCAATTTGGCTAAACCAAGTTCAGGGTGTTACTCAGAAAAGAGCGGGACCCTGAAACTGGGATGGCAACACCTGGGTCAATGTATTAAAAAATCTTGCATCCCCAGATCACTCTATATCTGTTGGTTCCACAGAAGTGGACCCCCTCTCCCTAGGAAAGCCTGGCTCTCCCTTCTCTTCGCTTACAGATGATGGTGAGGGTTCTGCCTTCTAAGACAATATGAACCCCCTTCAGGATAGACTCCCACCTCTCTTCCTGGACAGAGAATAACTGTCTAAATCAAAACGTAAGATAGGTGAGGAAGCCCTGAGTCTGCTGAGAGAGGAGGGGGACTATAACACAGAGAAGCTGCAGCATCTAGGGAGTGGTGTGTGTAAGGGACTGTAGATGCTGACTGAGGCGGGCAGAACATAGAGTTATAACAGGAAAACTCTGTCAGTATAGTAGCACTGTCCTGTGATATAGGACTTAAGACCCTGGCAAGGACCCCAAGAGCCTACACAAAAGCGCACACAGGCTAGCTCTTGGAAGCTAGGAGAAAGTGATGGCCCATGCTTAGCGAGGTAGCAATGCCAGAACTGCCATGACTGACCATGAAAGAGGTACTAAAAGGCTCAGAAGAGCAGCGTGCTAGTAGATGAGGCTGGAAAGCCCAACAGCCAGTGCTATTCAGTGAGCTGGCCTAGACGATACTCCATTTACCAAAGTGACAAAAATGCATTTGTAAGAGTGGCACCAGGGTCCCTGTGATGGTCAGTGGTGGTTAATCTCTCTCGATCTAGACTGACGGTAGAAGATGCTCTTATAGAACTTGGCTTCCTGACAGCAATGAGGATAATAGGACCCCAGAAATAGGGCCAGGTGGCAGTGCCCTGAGGGGCTTAGGCCATGGGAACATCACATCACATGTGTCCAGAGCAGAACTAAGCAATGAAACTTTGAGACCAGGCAGAATCTGGGTGGGCATTAAGGAAACCTGGACTCTCAAGAAAACAACAAGTAAGAAGCAAAACTCATCTATGGTTTTTTGATGATATACAATTTGGGGCTTTTGTTTAAAAGTTAAAAAAAAAGAACCTCTCATGACATTCCACTGTAACCACTAAAACTGACTGTCTTCCCTGAAGAAGCTACCATGAATAATCTGTGCAGAAAAATAAGGCACGCGTGCACACACACATACACGTATGTATGCATGACCTTCTGGCAAACATTTTTGTTATTAATAAATATGCTAAAAATTGAAATTCAAGATCCATTAGGTTTTAGTCCTTAGTTGTTTCTTGAAAATAGCTAAAATACTCTTCAATTTTGATTGGACACATCTCCCTCCCATCCATCTAGAAATGGCCGAGCACTGCACAATTTCTAGGGAAAGAGCGGCGGGTTTCAGATGGACCATTAAAACAGCCATTGACATTAGTTTCACTTTCCCTGAGTTTTTTAGGGGGAATTGGGGCCAAGGGTGAGGGACAGGAAGGAAAGGAAGGTAATAGAGATGCAGACATCCTCTTTCTAGACAGCGCTAGATGAAGTGCCTGCTCTCTGATGGATGAGATCAATGCAGGTAGCTTAACAGAGTCATTCATTATCTGTTGTGGCTGACTCTACTGACTAAATTAACCAAGGAACCACAAGCTTTGCCTTTCTTTTTCTCTATTGGGGAGATAATCATTTTAAAAATAAGCCAAAGCCTTGGGGGCTAATTACAGCATGCTCTGAAAGACCTTAAAGAATAACAAACTCCAGAAACAAATGCTGTAGAAGATGTGAGTGGTGATGTTTCCATTCAAGTCCACTACAGAACTGTGCCCAGTTCTCCCAGGAAAAGTGTTTACTTAGCTTGATTTAAATAGAGATAAGGTAGGGAGCAGATGGAGCTTATTTGAATCCATTGGGCAGCTCGGGCTCATGTGTCAGATGGACTCGATGGAGACTGGGAGGGGAGCGAGCAGGGGAGAACAGCTGGAAAGGGGAAAGCAGGGTATTCCAAACAGAGCCGCTATTTCCAAAGATCTTTCACTCCCATAAAATGCTGGAACCTGAAACTGAATCTGAATCTGGATTTCAGGAAACCACAATCGTAAAATATGTTTGGCTTTACTCTATTGCATAAGCATAAAGAATGTCAAAGCTAAGTGGGGGCATAAAGATCTAGGTTCAGAAAATTCCCCAGACAAAATCTAGCTACTTTTGACTTATGTGGGGAATTCAGTTGATAACTGTCCCCAGCTTCAGTCCTCACCTTCCTTGGACACTTCCCAGTCAGTAATTCTAGGTAGAAAAAGAAAAATTCATATTCTGGTGTATAGATTGTTAGATTAACCCTGTCGCCTCAAAGACCCTTCTGTCCTATAACTCTGCACTGTCTCACCCAGCAGCTGCTACTCACGTGGGACAACTAAACACTTGGAATGAGGTGCTTTTTTTTTTTTTCTTTGCTGTAATCAAATAAAAGTTTAGTAAATAAAAAAGAATGGGGGTAGATTTTAAAAAATAGTAAATTGACCTATCAGTGATACCCAATGCAATAGGAAGGGAAGTTTAGAGACTGGGATTTCTCAATACGAAATTTCTATTAGAGCTTGATGAATATGGAAATAGTAAAAGGCAGGAAGCAGGGGAGTAGTAAACTCTGGGTAATGCAGAGTTCAGACACCAGGTCTATCAGTTATTTTTGGTCAATAAGTGAAAAAAATATCAGGGCTGTGAAGATCTAAGGGTTCCCAAATCTGTTCTAAAGACTCATACTGGTCAAGACTAAAGTCTAAGACAAATGGTAACTACATGGAGAGATTCTCATTAAGCTAGGTTTAATAACTTTTGTTTGGTGGTCAGCTTTCCTACCCTTTATGAAATCATGGTGACAGTAGATGGCACTTTTTAATGTCCCTATTTGGCAAAACCAAAAGTTGGCAAAGCTTATTGTATCTAATATATATTTGAACTGTTACTGGGTAATGAAATATAAAAATCCATGGACTGCTAATTTCATTTACTTTTTATTTTCCAAATGAGGAAACTGAGTACCGGGAAGGTGGATGGCTTGCCCCCGCCCTACCCTGCTCCCCCAGCAGGTCTAGCTAGTCTCACTCCGTCTCTCTTCACTGTGCCCACGGTCATCTCAGTCATCTCAGTCATCTCACGAGCAAAACCAGACAGAGCTTGTAGGTAAGCTCATCAAGTGTCTGCTCCATCAAGGGTTTCAATTTCGATTTCCCATTGTTACTTGGAGGAGTCTGAGTGTTAAATTTGAGAGACACTCTGCTCAAAAAGTATGACTTTATGGACACCATGAGCCTACCCATCTTCAGTCTTCTGTTTCATAAAGCATGCCACTGAGATTTTAATACTACATGCTCGGTGGGGGTAAATCGAATCCAAGAAATCTGTCAGAAATACCTTTGTACTTAGATTGGACTCAGATTTACGCGTGGACAAATTACACAGTACTGACATCTCTGTGAGTTCTTAGTGAGTCTCAGACATGCATTGCATTATGGCAAATTGTACTTACCAAATAGCTCTACAATGCATTATTATTTTTTACAAAACTAATATGATTTCTGCAGCTCCTAAATTTGGTTTTACATATGCAAGTTGACTTGGTTAAATTTATCAAAATAACAGTTGAACATAAATTATCGCGCTTTGACTGAATTTTTTAAATTATTCATCAAAACCAACTGATAGGTAGACTCTGAGCTCTGTGAAAACTCAGTTTGTTACTCATCTATTTTCTGCCAATTTCTATTTCTTTATTCATCAAGTCCTAGTAGAAATCCCTTACTGAAAAATATCAGTTTTCAGACTTTCCCATTGCACTGGGTGCCACTGGAAAGTAGGTTTACTAATATTTTTTTCTTCTATCCAGAAATATGTCCTTTCATCTTTATTAGCATTTTGTTTAACAAGGGAAAAAACGAAGACAAAACCAAAAGTTCGTATGTGTGGTCATTAGGTGCATGTGGCTAGTGACTACTGAATTGGGCAGTGCAGATATAACACATTTTTATCATCACAGAAAGTTACATTGAACAGCAGTGGTTAGGGTATACTGTATTATTTTTTTTTCTACCTAGAATTACCCATTGCAGTTGTGAGAGGAACAGTGAGATATAATCTTGGAACAGTTATAAACTGAATTCTCAATGTGAGTAAATATTAGCTTGAGTTTGTTTGTTGGTTTTGAGAAAGGGAAATATAAAATATCCAATTCAACTGCATTTCAAATGAAGGAGAATGTATATAGATTCTCTTGTAAAAAAAAATGGGACTTCAGTTCACATTATGGCTAATTAATGCCAAGAAACAAAAGTCAGGGGAGAGGTGTATGCAGTAAAGGAGGGACAGTGGGCAGGTTGGGAAGTTAAGTTCTCAAAGCTTAAGGGTCTCGCACTCATAGACCATCTGAGGAACCAGCGGAGGCCACGTCATTCTGAAGGTGGCAGGAAGAGAAGGAGACAGAAAGAACCTGTACGAAAGAAGCTATTTGGGGGTAGATTCTGCTTGTGAGCTTCATAGTAAATTATTAGCTATTTTTCCTGCCCTTTGAAATTCAAAATGCATAGACCAAGCTCTCCAAGGATGCTGGTGTGCCCTCTCAGGAGAATGTTAATCTCAGGATTTCAGAGACTCCAGCCAGAGAAATGTAATCTCCTAGGGCACTTGCTGCAGGAGAATGAAATCGTGGGGAGACCTTGATCTATTTTGTAACTAATGTCTTCAGAGGGATTTTCAGAGACCAATGTAAATTGTGATATAAAAATATCTCACAGATTTCAGACACTCCTTAGAGAACACAGGACCATAACACAATGAATAGATTACACGGTGACATTAACAGAATCTTACCCTCTGTAAAATGTGTTATTTTGCCCCATATTGTTTCCCTTTTCATAATCTCTTCAGAATTTCAGTGTGGGTAGTTATTCAAATGGTTTACAGAACACATTGAGGCAAACATATTCCATATCTAGGTCATGGAGTGATTGTAGAAAATTCACTCCAGCGAAGCACAGCCAGGGAACTGTCAGCCACCCCAGTTCTGACTGTGAGCGGCCCATCCAGCAAGCGGGTCAACCCTCTTCGTCCCTGTGATCACCAGGAGCACTGCATGATATCCACTGGGGTGTGGGGGACCAAGAAGTAAATTATAGGCAAGTGGACAAAAGGCACTTGAAGAAATGGTGCAGAAAAATAAAGAAATAAAAGAGAGGGAAGAAGAAAGGGAGGGAGGGAGAGAGAGTCAGTGATAGAAAAGGAAATGCAAGTGGTGGGAAGACGTGACAAGTCCCCAGTAATCATCTTGTGCGCCAGTCAATGACGCCATGCTTGCTTTGTACATTCGTACATGGTTATTTGTCCAAGAAGCATTTACTGAGCATCTATTATGCCAAAGTCTCTGAGGGGCTGCAAAGACTTGTCAAGTTAACCAGAAAGTGCACCACTGAGGATGGCCTGGAATCGTCTCTTTATAATTTCAGGGCTGAATTACATTAGAAAGTCACGAGAAAAGCACAGACAGAGTTCATGGTTAAAATGAAAATATCAATGAAAGAACAACAGTAATCAAACGGCCCTTTTGAAATGTTTTAAGCCTAATGTTTCTCTTCAGTCACTTCTAATTCTACCTTAAAATCTATCCTGGTTTCTCTCTCAAATTCTTAGCGGTCTTTCCACACTTTATATCAATTACTACTTTGACAGACCATAATAAAGAAGTCATTTTGGCTTTCCTTTAGCTGCTTGCTGCTTTATTATTAATCTTTTTTCTCTTGTTACACATAATATATTTCAATTTAAAGAGAACCAGCAACATACAGCAAATGCACCATTTTTACTTGAGCCTGAAGCTGAAGGTCATAATTTATTTTCATTTTTCACCTTTATTTGGGAATGATAAGGTAGCCACCTATTTCTGATTGTGAACTGGGAAAAATTTTTTTTTCTGTTTAAAAAAAAATCATAGAAACAGATTAAGAAAGCCCATGTGCAACATGGGCAAAGAAGAAAACTACACAGTAGAAAACAAAATGAAACATAAATCATAAAAATAAAAAATAAAAAAACTTATGATTCCCACACAAAAATCTGCAGACAGATATTTGTAGCAGCTTTACTCATAATTGCCAAAACCTGGAAACAACCAAGATGTCCTTCAGTCGGTGACTAAATAAATAAGCTGTGGTCCATCCAGACAATGGAATATTACTCAGCACTGGAAAGGAATAGCTATCAAG
The DNA here is from genome assembly GCF_036321535.1 of Camelus dromedarius. NCBI lineage: Eukaryota > Metazoa > Chordata > Mammalia > Artiodactyla > Camelidae > Camelus > Camelus dromedarius. The sequence goes on along the minus strand of NC_087439.1, from coordinate 30,202,697 downwards.
CCATGAAAAGACATGGAGGAACCTTAAATGCATATTACTAAGTTAAATAAGCCAATCGGAAAAAGTATAGACTGTATGACTCTAACTATGTGACATTCTGGAAAAGGCAGAATTATGGACATGGTAGAAAGATCAGTGGCTGTCAGGGGTAGCAGGGGTGGGGAGGGATAAATAGGCAGAGCACAGAGGATTTTTAGGGCAGTAAATGTATGATATTCTAATGATGAATATTCTAATATTAATTCATTAAAATTCTAATGATGGATATTATCATCATTATACATTTGTCCAAACCCATAAAATGCACAGCACCAAGAGTGAACCCTAATGTAAACTATGGACTCTGGGTGGTAATGACGTGTCAGTGTGGGTTGATCAGTTGTACCAGTGCACCACTCTGGAGATGTTGCCCATGGAGGGCTATGCATAAGTGGGGGCAGGGGTATATGGGAAATCTCTGTACTGTCCCCTCAATAATGCTGTAAACCTAAAGCTGCTCTAAAAAAAATAGTCCTAATAAAAACCCAAAAAAACTCCCAACTAACTAAATCAATAAAATTAGGTCTGATAAAAACAAACAAACAATGATTCTGCTTTGACCAAGTCTACCTAATCCTAACCCGTCTAGAACCTTGTGCCATGGAAAAGGTCTCCCCACTCAAGCAGCACCCACACATGACCCATGTGCCCTCCACCTTCTGCCACAGACGCACACAGGAGTGGACCCCACCACCAGGCTTTTCTTGTAACTACTCTTTCTGCCTTGCCAGGGCTTGGCAGCCTTACCTTTGGCATCCGAGGGCAGAGTTTGATTCTCCATAGTCTCGGCAGCAGAGAAGTAGCTCCATTACCGTAAAAATCACATACGGACACCGCTTCATAATCTCCATGGGCTTCAGAGTCTTTGTCACACTTCTTTCTGTCATCAGACCTTGGGGTGATGTGACTCTTCCAGGGGAAGCATTTGGGGACGGCTTCCACCCAGGCCTCCTGGCTCTGCTGTACGTGCACAACCTCTTTTTTTTTTTTTTTCGTATTCAAGGTTTTATTCGCGTTTCAATCACTGCAGTAAAATCAGAAAAAAATGTGTAAGAGTTATAAAGGAGGAAAATTGTCACTTGTTTGCAGATGATACGACTGTTAACATAGAAAATACAAGGCAAACTAAATATAAATTACTAAAATTGCGATGAAGGCAATTGGCTGGATATCGCCAAGTGCACAAGTCTATTTTATACACCGGAAATACATTTTAAACAATTGTAAAATAGGGCCAATTTATAAGGCAACAAAAATAGCAAAGAAAAAAAATCCAGAAAGAAATCAAGATAGTAATAGAGAAAGTTAAAAAACTTATGAAAACCATCCAAAAAAATCTAATTAAATGATGGGTTTAATTTTGGTTCTTTTGCAAATTTTTGATCACTTCAATGCATTCTTAGTCTTAATGTACATTGAAGAGCAAAGCTCCCAAAGTAGGCAAATTAATATCCCAATGAATTGCTATTTGGAACAAAAAGCCGTACACAGCCTCTTGCATTAAGCAGTCCTGGATTAGGCTTGCTGGGGTCTTTGTTGCCAACCAGTATTTGACCCTGGGCTGATTTACTGGTGAGAATGGACGTGCCAAAGAAAACTGTGGAAGGAGCCTTGTTGCTGCCCACAGTTTGCTCTCCCACTGAGAGGTGTCTTTTGCTCTTGATTCACAGTCACCAAAACCCATCACTGACTGATGCAGCAAGCACACCAGGGCAACCGACTCAACTCTGTACATGTGTCCTTTCCTTATCAGCATTGACCTCAGACTTGCAGGAAGCTCCTGAATTTCAAAATCAGATGAGCATTTAGGAGCTTGAATGAGGATAAGGTAAATGGCTTCAAGAAGAGGCTGTTATAGATTTTATATATATATATATATTTTTTTTTCTTTTAGTTTTAAATTTTTAAAAAGATTTTCTTTTTTTTCCTTCTGTTTTTAACCTTATCTTTCTTTTTACTCTTTTTTTTGAGGAGGGGAATCAGGTTTCTTTCTTCCTTCCTTCCTGTCTTCCTTCCTTCCTTTCATCTTTCTTCTGCATGCTAAGCATGCAGTCTACCACTGAGATATACCCACCTCCCAACAGATAATATTTGAGTTGATAACAACATGAAGGTTAGAGGAATGAAAGTGAGTTGTTCATTGTACTATAAAAGGGGAAGGGAAGTTCAGGAAGGGAAGAACTGTTAAATATTGGTAAAGCAATTAAGCAAGGAAACCATTAGACTGAGGTGGTTCTAGTGCCTTGGCAGCCCAGTAAGGCAGAGAAATCCAGGTTGAAGTCAATTCCTACAAATGCCTCAAGGTTAAGAAGTCGAAACTTAAGAACAACCAATCACAGACAACTAGGCTTTCCCAAATAAGGCAAGTGCTTCGGTTACAGCCAATCAAATCATTTCCATACTTTGCTTCTGCGTCTGCTCCCTTGGTCCTCCCAGGAGAGTGCCCCTTACCACTTCCGGTTTGGTGCTGCACAATTCCAATCTATGTTAGATCAAGTAAACTCATAAGTTTTAATGTGCCTCAGTCTGTCTTTTAATAATATTAAGACAGAAAAATTAATGCTAAAAGGATAATGCTCTTTGGAATTACATAAAGATTAAATTGATTATTGAATTGAACCTCAAGAAATCATCCCCTCCCCCAAAGGACATTTTACTTTCAAGACTTTTCTGAATTGCTTTGAGATAATTAAAAGACAGTCAATTGTTCTTGTTGATAATGACACACAGCTTTCCTTGCATTGTTATCTTATAAGAATAAGTAAACTATAATGATTGGATCTATCTTCTTACTACTTTTTTCCCTTAAACCTCACTTTCTTCCAACTGAGACAACTATCATTCAAAGGTATCGATGGTTTCAAAGTTGACTTTTCCTTTCTCCCTTTCACTTATTTTCTATGAATTTCTGCACATGAACTTAACACTGTTAGCATGGGCCTTGGAGCCAGACAGATCTCAACTGGACAGCTCCACCACTTATGAGGTGCATGATCGTGAATGAATTATGGAGATTTTCCCAGCCACGTTTTCCCCAAGTGGGCTTCATAGGGTAATGGGGAGAATTAAATAAGCTCATGCAAGTGAAAGTATGTCACTGTATGATTACACCTAGTACCTCGCCAGGCCCACAGTGGGCAGCCTATTTTCACATAGTCTCCCTCACCTTCTTTTAACATTCTCCTCATGTCTTCCCATTGCACCACAGAATCTAGGTTTTCCTCCTTTGAGCACTGCCCCCAAGACCGTTTCTCAAATGCTCTTCCTCTTTTTCACCCCTAGATATAGGTGAGCACCAGTGAGGTTTTCTTGGTGCTTCCTCACCCATGTTGGCAGCTCGAGGCACTACCTCAGATGCAAGGGTCCCATGTTGTACACCTTCACTTGGGAGCATCACTCCCAAGCTCTCAACCACATTTACCTCTGCTTGCTTGATATCTTTCTGTGGATGTCCAAACTTCACTTCAAACTCCACTCCACACTTCTAAAACTCTTGTCTCCTTACACAGTACTGCTGCTCCTTGAATCACCAAGAACCATGAATTTGCCTAAATCAGCTTCACCTCTTAGAGAAACATCTCTCCTAGCTTACATTGCATTTAATTGTCACACCTTCATTCACAAGATGATCATATGAAGAAAAAGTCTACAAATAACAAGTGTTGGAGAGGATGTGGAGAAAAGGGAACACCTGTGCACTGTTGGTGAGAGTGTAAATTGGTGCAGCCACTATGGAAAACAGTATGGAGTTTCTTCAAAAAACTAAAACTAGAGCTACCATATGACCCAGCAATCCAGCTCCTGGGTATATATATCTGGAGAAAAACAAAAACATTCATTTAAAAAGAAGCATGCACCACAATATTTATAGCAGCACTATTTACAATAGTCAAGATTTGGAAACAACCTAAATGTCCATCAATAGACAAATGGATAAAGAAGATGTGGTATATATACACAATGGAATATTACTCAGCCATAAAAAGAATGAAATTCTACCATTTGCAGTAATGTGGATGGGCTTATATTATGCTTAGTGAAATAAATCAGACAGAGAAAGACAAATAGTATATGATAGCACTTATATGTGGAAATTAAATAATAAATAAGTAATAAAATACATGAATGCATATGGCAAAACAGAAACAGACTCACAGATAACAGAAAACAAACGTGTGGTTACCAGTGGGAAGAGGGAAGGGGGAAGGTAAGGTACAGTAGGGGATTGAGAGACACAAACTACAATGTATAAAAAAGATAAGCAACAAGGATATACTGTACAGCACAGGGAATTCTAGTCATTATTTTGTAGTAACTTTTAATGGAGTATAATCCATAAACACACTGGCTCACTAAGCTCTACACCTGAAACTAATATAATATTGTAAATCAACCATACTTCAATTAAAAAAAAACATTTCTTGTGATTATCTGCATTAATTTCTTTTTTTACAATGAACATTTATAGTTTTTAAAATTGGGGGTAAATCTTTTTAGTTTGAAAATAAAGGAGCAAAACCTAATCATTCTCATACATATGCTGAGGTGAAGTTAGGACATAAAGAGGTGGCCCAGAACGATCCTGGGGAGCGGTGCATTCAAAACCGGCTTCTAAACCTCAACATACTGAGTCACAAAGGGGTCGCCAAAGAAAAAAATAAATGTATTAAAGTTGAAAGACATAAAAGAGAGGCGGGCAACTGAAGAGGCTAATAAATAAATACATATTTGGCACCAGCAGGGTAATGACACTTGTGAACGTCCAAAGTGCCTGGCCGGTGAGCTGTGGCTGTCCGCACCACTTTTACAAGTGGAGACCATCCCCTGATGCTCGGCTCACAGCCTCTAGCACAGCCTGGCCGCTTGTGAAATGCAAACACCCATGCGGCCTAAGGCTGCTGGGTCCAAGCTCTCCTGGGCCAGTAATTCCTGCAGTCTTTAGCCAAAGCAGCGCGCCAGTACATCGGCACAAATGAAGGCGCAATTTAAAAGCGTGTGCATGTGCCAGCATTTACAGGCATTTAGAAAGGACATTTGTAGAGAGCAAAATACTATTTTTTTTACCCAGTTTTGTTGGGCCTTAATTAAAGAGGCCTTTTCCCCCTTTTCTGCCACTTGGGCTGTGGGATTGCAGCCTCTCCCGGCTTGGCGAAGGATTTCATTGGCCCGCGGGCTAATTATGAAGGACTCACACTGTTCCCCAGCCTCCTGAAAGGCCGGAACAAAGGCTGCTGCTGGTAGATTGCAGTTCTGCCTCGATTGCAGAGGCTCAGGAGTAAGAGGAAAAGAAAAGCTTTTGAGTAGAAAAGGCTTTTGATGCTGTGAAAGAAATTAAGAACTAAAACAGAGGCCGAGGCGCTGCTGCACACAGCCCTCCACACAGACTCATTGTGTGCAGGAATAGGGTCAACAAAGCTCGTCTGATACTGAACACCTCACACCACAGAGCCATCTATTAGCGCCTGTTTCCTGGGCTCTCCTTCGAAGCACATTCCCAATCAGACCGTCTGGTGCCGCGATAAACACAGATAAATATGAGCAGCATCATGCTTTCATCTGAACAATTAATGCATGATTTCCTTGTTGACTGTTTGCAAATACAGCACAAACGATTGTGTTTTCTTTTCTGGACCAAATGAAAATAAAGCTGTTAGGAAAAAAAAAATCACCATCATTATATTAACATCTCATTGTTGCACCCAAATTTCACTGCCTCTCTCTCCATATTCTAAAATAATTGCAGTTTAACCAAATAATGTGAGAAACGTGCAGACGTTCCCCCCCAGGGAAGAATGGAAGGCTTGCACACCAATGACTTTTTTAATAGCATGAATCAGCCACAAGCAACTAAAGCTAAAAATGCCCATTTGTCCTGAAATGTCTAGTCTTCACTTAGAAGGCTTCAAATGGAAGTCCTTTGTCTAATTCTATGATTTTGAAAATTGGGCATCTTTTTTCAGAGCTCTACTTCCAAATAACAATAATCATTCTTTGCTAAGCCCTTATATGCCAACTACCATGCTAAGTACGCTACACGCATGATCTCATTTAACTCTCAAAAATCTATGACTTGAGCACTATTATTATCTGCAGTTTGAGGAAACTGAGGCTCTGAGAGGCTAAACCTAAGAAGGGAGATACAGCTATGAGGCTGGAGTAGGGATTTGAAATCACGGCTCTCTGTCTTCAGAATGTAAACTTTCAACCCTGAACCATTATGGTAGAATTTTAGTTTTAATGTGTGAGTAATGCAGAGTTACACATTCAGAAATTATGTAACCCACACTCTTCAATTTGCTGATAAGAAACCAACTTCAGGAAGTGGGAGGATTTACTCATGCTCATCCAGCTGATTTGGTGAATTGCAGTTTCCTGATTCCAAAGATCTTCTGCATAGGACAGTCCTCTCACTATAGCATGGATTAGAACCACATGGAGTTCTAGCAGATTTCTGCCTCCCACCCTCCAACCACAGTTTCTTATTCAGTTGGTCTGGATGGAGTTCCAGTATCTGCTTTCCTAACAAGTTCCCTGATGCTGCTGGTCTGGGAACCATACTTTGAGAACCACATTCCTAGGCTATCACACTGCTTCTCATGTAACTGGGAGGTAGAACCACTGATAAAGAGGATGATTACATTTTAGCCACAAAATAGTTGTAATTTTATTCAATTGAGATGCCACCTTGAATTTTGCATCCTTTTTATCCAGCTGATGGTCACATGTGCAATTTCGGGAAAGACTAAAACAAGGCAATCATTTACAGCAATGTGACTTCTAGTGCAAATATTTCCTGGAGATTTTTTCGAAGAGCTTTGGACTCATTTTCCTCTTTAAAAGATAAGCCCCAAAGCTAGAAGTTTTCCTGTATGCCTTAAGTTCTGTTCATAGTTCCCCTCAAGCCATTTCTAATACAGACATTTGGATAACTCAGCTGTACAATTTATCTTTCAAAGATGCACGTACCACCTCACTGCTGTGCAGATGACTCAGCATTGAAATGTAATTTACCAAAATGATTATGATCTGGTAAGTGCGTGTCTTTTCTCGGGAAAATTGAAACATCTATCAGCCAGGGTACGCTTTTCTTATCCTCTTTCCCTAAATAATTTTCACCTATTCAACTCACAATCTGTGATTGCTCAACCTGTAAAATAATCCTTATTCAAATCTGCTCATTATCTGGGAAGAAAATGAACGACCTTGAAGGAAAACTTGATTAACTCCTTCTCTGTCCTACCAAACTTTTCATCCTGGTCACATCCCAGGTCTGTTTCATCAGAAGACCAAATGACCAGACATCATCACCATCTATTTGCTGGTCACCACCCTGTACGTGGAAGTCAATTGAGATTGTCATTGGGCTGAACAGGTGGCCTCACTGCAATTGATGTCAGTTATCGTTTTTATCATCTGTTATTTTGGGATCTACTTGCTGCAAAAATGACAGGTTAAATAGGAGGAAACAGGTCTTTAAAGTGGGTAGAACTAAGTGATCTGAGGAAGTCTGGAAAATGTTTAAACAGAAAAAAATTATGAAGTGGTGGCAAGTGAACTTGGTTCCTTCTTAAATATGACAATTCTCAGACAGTCTTCCAAGCAGCCTTCTTTCCCTGTGAGCCAAAGGCATTTCCAGGCAATGATACCGTTATAGTGCGTGCTTGGAAGGATTCCAGCAGCTTCAAGGAGAATTCAAGGCTCCCACGGTTACTGTGATACTTGCATTAATGCAGTAACAGGACAAGAACAGGAAGCACTATAGCAACAATTATAATATAGCAAATGGACTTGGAGTGGCAGAGATAACCTGTAATTTAATGTTTTGCCCTTGCAGATGGAGAGTTTTAGTATCTGATGTTAACTGGTTTCCTAGCAATGATAGCAGGAAGCAACCAGTGGGATGAACATGGGGACAGAGACAGAATGCTGTAGAGCAGAGATGAAAAGTGGAGGACCTTGGACAGGACCAAGGAGCTATTACGCTGGTGGGGAATGATTGACAGTTGACTCTGACTATACATCAGAAATTTTATTCTTGGGCTGGTAGGTTTAAAAATGTGCTTCTGAAAGATGATTCTGCAAGTGCAGGGTTGACCTAGAACAATATAGCTAATAGCGCTGCAAATAATTTGTACTTTTGTAGGTCTTAGTTAATTCTCAGTAAGTTTACATAGTTTATTTCAATGCCCCATGTTCCATTTGCCCTATTAATCATTTGATAACCTTCATATAATCTCAAAATGAATAGCTCATTCACATGTTATTCAGGAGAGAAGTAGAACTCAGAGAAACTCAACTAATATTTATAGTAATGATTGGTGTTTGGTTTAGGCAATTTAGATGAATAGCACTTATATTTATGTCAGAAGTGATCATACAGTTCATTAAAATTTTTCCAGCATTTGAATACTCACATCAGGTTCTAGCAAAATTGTAAAAAAGGTAAATTGATCATTGAGCTTTCCTATTTCCTGTATCAATGTCCTTTCATCTTTGTTTCTCTTCTCTGCCTTCTCTATGCTGTTAGTTGGCTGCTAATTTTTCACAGAGCAGGGGTTCACTCTGTTCCGCACACACTAGTTCTTGTGAGTGTTAATTGGTGATCAAAGAACAAAGAACCTCATGGTCAAGAAAACTTGGGAAATGCTGGATACCAAATTCTACCCTTGGAAAGTCACAATACCTATTAGCACATTAAAGGCTCTGAAAGGTCCTGCAATAAGAAAGAAACCTCTCTAATTTTGTTTAATAGTTAAACAAGCCTATTTGAGCCTGGCTAGACTTTCTTCTTGGCACATCTCTTAACACATCCTGGAAAAAAATGTCCTTAACCCCAAGCTGGGACGTGTAAGTGTTAGCAAAATTTCAAGTTATAACCATCTCTGGGCTCTATATTTTAGGAGGGAACTTTGAAACGCCTACTTAACGCAAAGGATGTACGCTGTGACAAATGGTAAAGTCATTACACGTCTGTTCATGAAGATGAACTTGCAAAAAAAATACAGGAAAATTTATAAAACCACGAGACAGAAGCCATTGTTTAATACTGATTTCAAGACAATGTGACCCATGTATTACCCTTCCCAAACCAGGCAACAAACAAACAAGAATGGACAGACACACACAAACCACACGCACGCACGCACGCACGCACGCATGCAGAGCACAAATGGTGCATAATTTGCTGTTGACTCATTTCCATTTATCCTGAGTGTTTGCCCAGAATGTTGTGGGTTTGAGACACAAACAGAGCTTGATTTCAAATCCTGGTTGTGCTACTTACTTACTAGTCGACTGACCTTGGGCAACAGAGTGAACTTCTGTTTTCTCACTTACGAAATTAAATATTTACTTAAGAATTGTTACAGGGATTCTGATGGGTAACATGAACAAAGGATCTAGCATATAATAGACACTCAATAAATTATAATTTCCCCTACAGCTCTGATTCTCCCTCCACTTTTTGGAATCAGTTGAGGTCTTCAGAATGACAGCATTCTTCTCACGTGCTAATGATAAACTGCTATTGCACTGAATAAATTGTAATAAAATTAATGTTCCTGTCTATCACCCCATTGTGAGCTCCTGAGAAGCAGCTCCTGTGTTTAATTCACCAGGCCAGGGTCTTCAACATATTAGGAGCCCAGTATGCTTGTTAAATAAATTAATAATCTCCAAAAAAAACAACTGTCCCTTATCTTCCACAGTCTTCTTTTTCTAGCTACTAAGGATGACTAGTCAAAGCTACTTTGACTTGATGTTAACTCTCTTTGCAACAATGCTTCTCCTGTGAAATAACACACACATCAAAATATCAGTTTAATACACATAGATTAGTTGCTCATTGCACTGTGATATTAGTTAATTTTGAAGTTGCATTATAGATTTCTAAATTAAAGAGATTGCCTGCCTGTCACTCACATAACATACAATGAATGCCAACATCAGGCATCACCTTTTTCCAGCTTTGCCAGACTGAAGGTCATTATCAATTGCTGTTTAATCAGCCAAGTCATGCATATAGACAAAGGTTAACTGAGCATGGACCAATCTGACTTCCTTTGTCATCGCAAGACAATTTGTGGCTTAATAAAGCTGCTCTGATTGCACTTAACAACACCTGCTTTAAAAATCCAGCCTCATTAATAGCACACTAATGAGTTAGGGATCTTCTGGCAAGGGCATGATCAAAGACAGATGATTTGCTTTCTGATTAAATGACCTAAATAACATAAAACCAAACCCCAGTTTCCTTTAGGGAAAGTCTTTTTGGAAAAAGTTATAAAAGCTGTTTGCATCTTCAGATACGGTTTTAAAAAAAAAAAGAAAGACAGACAGAAAAGAATCATCCTTTGGTTTTGGTTGTGATGTGGAACCACAGTGAACAATACATGAAATTGAGCCAAACCATGTTCTCAACCTTTGAACTCACACTTTAAAACACACAAAAAATATAACCACTGAGCAAGAAAGCAAAAATATATAAAACTCATAAAACAGAAAGGGAATTTTGGGAATCTTTAGGAAGGCAGTATATTAATATAAAGACATTTTTTAGAAGCAACTTCATTACTAAAACAATAAAAATGATTTGGCGCTTTTGCATATACTGGAGTTTTGGAGTTTAATGTTAACCTACCATGTGATGTCGGGCAAATCATCTGTCGCTCTGAATGGACTCACGTGTTCTGATCTAATATGACCACTGGCTGAACTTGGAACAGCAGATATCTTTCACCTTTCTTTTTGCATTTCTGTAATTGTTCCATCTGTACTAGGAATGCCAATCATTCCTGCCTGTCTGCCTAGGTAAGGAAAAAACTCTGCCACGAGCTCAGCTACTAAGACCCGTGAGGGAACAGAATCTGCTGTCAGAACTTGACCAAGGGAAGGGCAGGCAATCTGAGTAGCGCCAGCGACCAAAGCTTTTGGTTTTCAGCTGGCCAATCCAAAGTCTTCTCAGAAATGGAACAGAACTGGGCATTCAGAGCCTGGAATAAAGAGGTTCAGAGTAGCTGAATGAGACACACACACGACAGCAGACGCGAGGAGGTGAGCTGAGTCATGTTCACAGAGCACAAGAACGAAGTTCCGTTAGATTTGGGGGGGATTTTTTTTAAATTGAAGTATAATTGATTTACAATGTTATATTAGTTTCAGGCATACAATGTAGTGATCTGATACATAAGATTGAAAGCTCCTTGAGTGTAGGGACCAAAACTTACACTCCTTTTGCCATCCTCACGTCTCTAGCAGAGGACAAAGGAAGTGCTTTGTGAATATGTATTAGTTGATGGTGCAGAGAGCTTCTGTGTGAAATCTTATCTGAACTTCATCTTTAAAAGGAAATCACTTCAAGGATCAGTAGGGCATAGCTTGGACAAGTTTTAAATGAGGATGCATCAATAATTAAAATCTTCCTCTGAAAAAGGTCCCCCCAATGCGTGTTCCTTGTTTCTAAGATGATTCTAAACAGGTGTGTTGGTGAGACGGTGACTGGGAGACAGATGATGGTGTTCCGGTTCAGCTCTGTGGCTTACTCAGGAGGGGACAAATTGAAATCTCTGTGCAGCTTGATATCCTCATCAGTCAAAAGGGGGTAATATGCCCTCTACCACCTTCACTGAGTGGCTGTCAGGAGAAGAGAAGATAATAAGCTTCCATAGTGCTTATTTGTTTCCTGTATTCTGTTGTAGTTCTCATATCCTAATGCACTAGAGGTGGTGATGTACTGGAGCTGGCTTGCATAGGCTCTCAAGAACAAATTTTTAAACTTTGCAAGATTTTGTGAGCTGTTAAATGGAGCCATTGTTAAATATTAAGTTATGTAACTTATAATTAAACAAATTACATTAAAATATGGGCAACAAATAATCAAAACTCATACTCCTTAATTATATTACCACGTTATATTATTACCTGTTCTTTTGAGGTACTTATGTCCGTTATCTTTGTGTAGTAGAAATACCGTGTATTGGTGTGCATTTTCACATCTCTTCCTGGGTCTGCCTTCAATGAGTCATGTTGTTAGCTTGAAATTGGCCGTGATGAAAGTATTTATACCATGAAAATCAGCAAATGCTACAAATTAGGGCTTTTTGTTCAGATAGCCAGTTTTTAAACATTTACAATACACTATGGGCATTTCACCCACTTGGAGAAAAGAGCTGGTGCCAAACCTAACTTTGTATACCTCACAGTATGGGGTCAGTGTTTAATCTAGTGCATATTAGAATCCACTGGGGAGTTTTAAAAAAGGAAAAATAATCTGATGCCTGGGCAGCCCGTCTCCTAGGTTTTGACTTACTTGGTTTGGGTAGGGACTAGGATATTTTTTTTAAAAGCTTCCTGTTAAATCTAATGTCTATCACATTGTAAACTACTGGCCTAAACATTACCTTGAAACTAATAGGCATTTAGCAAGTGATTGTTGAACAAAAGAATAACAGTGTTAAGAAACTCTTTAAAAAATACACTGTACTATAGGTAAGATACTATGATTCTTGTAAGAAAGATACTCCTTTAAAATTAGTTTGCTATAGTTCTTCTCAAATGCTTGCCTAATTTCCAGTAATAGAACCTCTGGAGACAAACTCAATATCTGGAGACAGAAGTAGGATGTAGACTTATTTTTCATCAGATATCTTTTTAGTTTTCTACCATGAATATATATATATAAACCATTCAAAACACATACTTTTTTTATGATTTGTGTCATAACAATTGTTTAGTGAACAAATTAATTTTTTAAAATATGGTTTTATAATTTCTCAATCTGCTTCTTGAAAATTGCCTGAATTAACCTTTTTAGGGTAGTTAAAGTAATTTTTCTTTTTTTGCAGTGAGCTGGCTCAAGCAGAGGACCATGGCAGGTTGTCAACAGTGGATGACAAACCATAGGGAATTATACGTAAAGTCTCTAGTTCGGAGGAAAGCAAGTCTGATTAAGAGAATGTGAGAACTCCTTTGACATAGATTGGCTAAATCTTCCCTTAAAAGCAACAAGAGAATGTTAGTAGTTTTAAACCTGGATATACAGGCACATCTGAACATTTGAGGCCAACAGTGATCTAAAATATCACTGACCTAGGTATTTTACAATGTTATTTTTTAACATATTTGATGAGATTTTACAGAGTTACACACAAGTGAAGCTATTTAACAGTAACTATATAAGTTACATGGAATTAATCATTCTAAAACTCCAATTCTAATATTTAGTCATATTTTTCAAATGTCAGCATTGCATTTGTATTGATAATAGGTATAGAAGTCCATTTCCTCGTCTAAAGTGTGTGTATAATAATAGTACCAACCTCACAGTTATGATGAGGATTATTCCAATTAACATACATAAAATATGTAGAGCAGTATCTTGCATGAAATAGGTGTTCAAAAAATATTTGCTAACATTTATTTTGTGGAAGATAACACTTCCACAAAAGTCCCAGAAAGGCTAAATGAATAGACTACAGTCACATAGGTTGTTAATTAAAAAACCAGGTATATGAAACACATAACCCTCTAATAATCACATAATTAAAAACTCTTCAACAAACTCAATTACCACCATTCTAGGAAATAACCAAAGCTTAATTTTTCCTCGTAATTTTTACTTAAATCATTTTTGCCCATTTCAAAATCTAGTATTCTCAAATGATCAGCATGTTTTATTTTAGTACTAAATTATGATTAACATAAATTATATCAGGATTCAATTATACTATAGGCTTTTTAAAACCAATTTGGAAATATAATCATTCTCTATTTTCCCATGGAAATTGAATTATTTAATTTTAAGTTTGTTAATGAACTAGAATTAACTGATTAATGTACAGAGAAAGGTTCTGTAATAAATGCAATTTAATGTTTAGTGTAACTGGAATCTACTAAAAATCCATGGAAAAAATATACCAATTCATCAGTGTCCCTTAGATCTGATGAAAGAAAAAATTAAATAACATTAGTGAAATTATAATATCCCTCTAATTTTTAACTAACTTTTTTGGGAGAAAAAAGTCTATTAAAAATACCATATGCTGGGAGTTCTACTTACAGTAATATAGACTACTAAACCCGGAAAAATAATCTGAAATAGAAGCTAGAAATACTTTACAATAGAAAATAAAATAAGAGTGTGTCAAGACCAAGGAGGAGAGGGGAATCCAGAGTGGGGACAACATTTTGGGGTACTTTCACACTAGAGGTTTCATTCCATTCTTAAAGAGGTGGCTGAAAGTTGAGAACCCGAGCAGAGCTTTCAAGGTACGTGGCACTAGAGTGCTAGGGGCACTAACAGAATAAATGGTGGGGTTCAAGTCTGATCATTAAGGGAACCCTCAGTGATTCTCAACTGGGGGAGATTCTGGCAGTCTCTAGATATCCTTAGTTCTCACAAATGGGAGGAGGCATGCTACTGGCGTCTAGGGATTAGCGGTCAGGAGTGCTGCTAAATGTTTTACAAGGACCAGGGTCGCCCATCTACAAAAGAATTATCTGGCCCAAAACAATGCCAAGGTTGAGAAACCCTGCCCCAGGCTCTGAAGGTTTGGAGGAGTTAGGTATAGAGCAGCCTTTGCAAGAACAGAAGTCTGGCTTTGAATGATCTCAGTTCCTGACTGGAAGGTAGCACCATATTGCTAGTGGTCCTAGCTTATCCACTTAACAGAGGCAAAAGTAAAACCTCTCTAGAAGAAGGGTTAGCAAACTAGAGCCTGTAAGCAAAATCCAGGTCACTGTTTGTTTATTAAATATCTCTTGGAACACAGCCAGACTCAGTCATTCATTTATATATTGTCTGTGGTTGCTTTCATATCACCACGGCAAAGTTGAGGACTCGCAACAAAGATCACATGGGCTGCAAAGTCAATAATATTTACTATTTGGTCTTTAAAGAAAAAGCTTGCCAGCCCCACAACTGGATGTAGGATGCAGACTCTCATGTCATCGCTACAAGTTTTCATATTCAGTGTGCAGCACTCAAACAAAAATAACCAGGTATACAGGAAACAACATCATCTATCAATAAGACAAAAGAACCCAACCAACAGATGTTAGAATTACCAGATAATAATAAATAATAATAATGAAACCATGCTTTAGTAGGAAATGTATAGCTTTCAGTTCATATCTGAGAAAGAAAAAGACTGAATATGAATGAATTATCCATCTCTAGGATGGAAAATTAAGCTTCAAAATTTATAGAAACTGCTAAGTTCACAGATGTCAACTTAAAAAAATTTACATAGAAAAAACAAGGTAAAATTGGATTCTTTGGAAAAATTAATAAAATTGATAAAACTCTGCAGTGCTGGTCATAAGAAAAAGAAGAAGAAAGGCACTAACAGTCAGTTCCAGGAATGAAAAGGGGACATCACTACAGATGGAGTAGATATTAAAATGATAAGAAGAAACTTATAAAACAATAAATTCTTTAAACAAGACACAAGAAAATGACTATGCAGCAATAGCATAAAAATCAATTTTGTGGGAACAGAACTGAGAAAAGATATGCAAAATATCCATATAGAAAACAAAAAAAAAATTAAGAGAAATTAATGAGAATCTAAATAAAGGAAGGGATATACCATGTTCATACTGTAAAGGTCATTGTACTCAAATTAATTTTCAGATTCAGTTCGATCCAAACAAACAAACTCTAAACAAAATTTGGAATTTGTCAAGCTGATTCTAAAATGTACATAGAAATGTAAGGAGATGAAAAAGAAAATAAAATGAAGAGAAAAACTGATTCTACAAGATATCCTAGAAGATATTAGATGTAGAAATTATGATAAGAGTAGAGAAAAACATAGCTAACCCAATAGACAAATGAGCAAGAAAACTGAACAAAAATTTTACAAAATAGGGTAATCAAATGGCCCACAAACATTTGAAAGAGTGCTCAACTTCACTAAGTCCTCTAGGAAATCCAAACTAACACCACGCCAAGACACTCTTAACCACCACCTCCCCTGACTGATGAAAATTAAAAAGATTGTAAATAAAAAGTTATTATGAAATAAAGAACAATAAGCTGTCTTATTCATTGCTAAGTGCAAAGTAGTACCATCACCTGGAAGATATTTTAGCAGTTTCTGTGAAACTTGGTTCAGCCATTTAATTCTGAGGTATGTAGCCAAAAGAAATTCATGCACACTTATATGAAGCACACGTACCAGAATATTCATGGCAGCTTTATTTGAATTAGTTTCAAAAAAGTAGGCAACAGAGATACCCCATCAACATCAGAAGGAATATATTTTGTTCTGCTTCACAATGGAATACTACAAAGCAATGAAAATTAACAAAGAACAATTTAGGGCAATAACAGATATCATCCAAAAGAGGTCAGATATGTACAAATATGTGTCATTTGGTTCAATTTCTCTAAAGTTCAAAAACAGACAAAACTAATTTATGTTGCTAGAAGTGAGAACAGTGACTATTCTTAGGAGAGGGGAGGATATTTTGGGAAGGCCTTGCTAGTTTCTTCTGGGATGCTAGTGATGCTGTGTTTTGACACTGGCCATGGTTACATGGGCATGTTTACTTTGTGATAGATTACTAAACTATACCTTTATGATTTCTCTTTCCTATATGAATGTTATATTTAATAAACATAATTTTTAAATTAAATGAACAAATTTTAAGTTCACAAAAATAATTTAACCACAAATAAATGTTAAAAACCCTATTCTAAATAACTCCATATCAAAGAGGAATATAATACAGATACTACAAATTATGTGCTAATCAGTGAAGTTAAGAACACTTCTTTGAGGCAGCTAAAACTGAATTTAGAGGAATTGTGTTATTATGCTGGGGCTGCCATAACAAAATACCACAGACTGGGTAGCTTAAGCAACAGAAATTAATTTCTCACGGTTCTAGAGCTGAGAAGTCCAAGATCAAGGTGCTGGCCAGTGTGGTTTCTGCTGAGAGCTCTCTTCCTGGCTTGCAGATGGCAACATTAGCATCGTGCCCTCACATGGCCAAGAGAGAGCTCTGGTGTCTCTTCCTCATCTTAGGGCTCCAGACCTCTCAGATTAGGCTCTTACTCTTATGACTTCATTTAACATCTGTTATCTCCTTTCAGGCCCTATCTCTAAATATAGTTATCTTTGAGCTTCAATATATGAATTTTGGAAGGACACAAGCATTCAGTTTATAACATGAAAGTCCACAGCTTTCTATTTTAATTAAACAAAAAATATGTAAAAGTATTCTAAGTTGTTTTTAACTTAGTAAATTTAATAAACTAATAGACAACGATAAAATAAACCAAAAGAAAGTAGAGGGAGAGAATTGATAGACTGCACAGTAGTCAATGAATTTGGATACAAAATTCTCCACACTAAATGAGTTAAGAACTAGAGTGAATAAATAAATAAATCTTAATAAGCTCTTTCTAACAGCAACGTTTTCAGAAACCACCAAGCACTACCTCAATCTTGGGAATGAATCTGAAACGATGGGTTATTTGTAGACTGGTTACTAATGAACTTATCATGCCATTTCTATTTTGGAATAATTACTATATTAGTTTGGCCACATGGTGATATGATTGATTCCTGGACATTAGCCATTCAGACAGCTGAAAAATTAAAAAACCCAAATGAATGCTATCCTGCTTGTTTCAAAGAAGTCATTTAGGCTATGTCATAGCTCTTACCAACTTAACCAAGGGATCTGTGAAAGACATAGAAGACTCATTGGCTACAGTGTTACAGTGTATAAATCAGCCAAGTAACAAAAAAATAAATAAAAATAAGAGGCTATGTGCGGTTGTTTCCCCAGGCCAGAACCTGAATCATTTCCCCCGTTGGAGTGTGAGTTTGTGTGTTTGGTGATGTTGTATCTGTGTATATTAAACAATGACTCCATTTAGGGGAGTGAGATGATGGTTCATTTTCTCTCTGGGAAAGCACCGGTCGTCCTTGCATTTGAGACTAAAATTCTGTTTGGGATGGAAAGCCAACCACATGTATCTTTTTATTCTGCTTCTTTTATGTCTATGAGCGTGTCATGCTGTCAATCTCATTGCTTTGCCAAATCCCTAGTGCTTTCAGCCATGGATTTACGTTAAAGGGCCATTTAACTTGGGCATTTCATCAAAGGACTGAAACTTTTGGGCACTGAGTCAAGCGACTGAAAACTTGATTATGACTTGAGCTATGTCGCCTAGACATACTTCTGTGAAACTGGCAATTAATCATCTCTTAGAGAAATGAATCTTACTTGATTTAAAAAAAAATGATCACTTTTTCATAGGCCTCATGCACACACATACACATACATGTGGCCAAAAGAAAGAAACAAACTACTCATGTGATACTTTCAGCCCTATTAAGTTATAAAACCATCAAGAGATTGAGCTCTTTAAGTTAGTATGATTAAGCTATTATGTCAAAAATTAAGGGGTCAATTATAAAAGACTCTAAGATTTTCTTCTCGTAACCAAGCAGAAGACATGGCCAAGAATTTAGCTTCACTTGTTATCCCTTACAACACACATAAACATTTTCTTAACTACATAGTCACAATTTTAGAGTTACCCATGTCATCAAAAGTAAACTATTTTCAGTATTCTGTATTGATAAATTCCAATACATTAGCAATTAACTTCAGGTGGGGCATAAATTGCTATTCAAATTATTTATTGAGAAAATGCTGATAAAGCAATAGAACTTTTAGAGGTCCTAGAGTTCTCCAACTCAGCAGATAACTCTAGAGTCTGTTTCTCCTACATGCTGTTATTTTTTTCCTCTTTCCCTATGGAATAAATGTGAATCGAGTTCATATTTTATAACAAGACCAAGAATCAATGTTTGTATACCGAGATGCAGAGGGAAAAGATCATTGGGTCAAATGTAATATAATCCCACTATTTATTGTCCTGATTCTAGTGATTTTTTAAATGTATAAACTTGACTGTGCCTTTATAATTATCGTAGAATTAGACATAGCAGAGAAAATTACTTGAGTCCATTCTCTGCTCCTTATGAAACAGCCCCATTGAGAAGGGCATTTCCAAATTTCTCCCGTTGAGGGAAGGTTCCTGTTTGAGGCACAAGGTAAATGGAGTCTACCGAAGGAGAAGGTCCTATTAAGTTCTGTTGCCATCATTAGTCACACTTTTTTAGAATTTGAGCTTGCAGTGTATAAAGTGTCTGATTCATGTACCATGATCAGCAAAGAGAACATTGCTCTGAAAGCAATCACACTGGGGATTAGAGCTTTTTCTAAGTAAATGGAATTGAGTCCATTTACTTGGGACTAAATGCAGTCCTTGTTAAATGTTCTACAGACTGAGCTCAATTCTCCTCTTTGGCTCAGGCATGCTATCTCTGAGTGTGCAGAGGGGAGAGAATTCCCTTTCCAGGTCTCTCTTATACTTCTCCTCTGGAATACCTCATACTCTATTTCAGGAGGCAGGTGCAAAGCAAATGCGGCCGATACTTCTCCCCTGCTATTTCTGAAGGTCAGCAGGAAGCCTGGCAAGCTGCTTTAGTGCCTGCTTCCACAGTGAGATGGAAGCCTGGTGCAGAGGTGATAAAGCAAACACCAGATGTTTTAAGCCCCCTTTTGCACTTCTCTTGCACGGGACATCCATACAGCAACCTCTTATCCAGGAGGCGAGCTCTTTTTATGACTAATTGTACCACCCGTGCCTCTAGAAGTGCTTGTTCTAACTCCTTCAGGGTCTGTAGCTGTTGCTAAGACCTTTTAGGTAGACCTTCATGCCTGATCAATGGGACAGGGTGCGTGGCTGGGAAAATCCACAATTCGAAATAATAATAATAGGATGGTAATGAAGCAGAGCTAAATAAGCCCCAACTGGATTGATATTTGCTGAACTGGTAGGTGACTGACACTCCTTTATGCCTATAACTGTTGGTTGATATGCACAGGGGATTTACATTTTGTGGCTTAAGGAAGAGTTTTGTGCATGGCAGTGCAGGGGAGCCTAGGAAACAGAAGAGAGGGAAGCAAAGGTGGGGGACTGGTCAGGAAAACATCTGTACTCCTGGTGGCCTACAGACCGGACTACGGACTTGTATAGAAAGAGGGTTAGGGCCACAGACTGAAGAGGTGGGGTTCACAAAAGACTTTGTCAGACTTTGTGCTCGTATGAAGCAGTTCAGCTGAAAAGTGTCGGGGGACCATTTGAGGTAGACATTCATTATTTGTTCCCGCTTGGCCTCAATTCAACCTTCTGGTAAAGGCAACTTCCCCTCCCCCACTCGTAATCTGTGGGATTTGGGTGCTGACTCCAAGCCCCAGATGCAGGAGAGGGCACCTGATTCAAACCTGTGCCTCTTCTTAGTCAAATTGATTCCTTCACAGACCAACCAAATCAAGTCAATAGGAAAAATTTATAAGTCTTTTGTTGGAACAAGAGGCAAAAAGAAGTTTTTTGTTAGTTTGTCTTAGGCAAGGGTCTTAGAGAATTTAATCCTGAAAACTACGGGGACTATACAGAAAATGCCTACCTGAGACTGACGCCTACAGAGAGGGAAGTGGGGATAAGGATGCAAAGAGACAAAACCCTAGTGCACATTGTTTTTGATACCAAACACCCTGATCTCTTCTGTCACATTGGTTAATATGTTCTTTTTTATATGAGTAAGTTAGTATTGGATTTCTTTAGTTGTCATGAGGTTCAAGACATTCTACCCTACAGTATGGCACCTTGGCATATAAAATATCTTAAGCAGAAGAAATTTTTGAAAAGTGGCAAAAGCAAAAAGGTCACTCTGGCCTACCCTCAACTGCCCTTTCTAGTTGCTTCTTCACCATTTACCAGCCTTAGTCCAAACCCCTTTGTCTTGTCAACTTGTCACAAATGTATCGTTCCTTTGTCTCAAAGTATAAAGATTCTTGCTCTGGTCACTTCTTCAGATCTTCATTCTCTTGCAAAAGCTCCCATATACAAGTAAAAATTCAATAAAATCTATATGTTTTTCTCCTGTTAATCTGTCTTCATCATTTTAATTTTCAGACCTAGCCAGGGACCCAAAGAAGGAAAACTTTTTCCTCCCTACAGCTGCAACCCAAGAGTCCTTCCCTTTTGTCACTGCCCCCCGCCCCCCACATTGTACTTTTGGAACCCAGAAGGCTTTGAAAGGCATCCGTGGAGACTGGTCTTTCTGGAGTAAGGTTGTGTTTCCTTGGAAATCACTGGCAGCAGAAGCAGTGGTGAGAGAGGTTGATAATGTGGAAGAACATGTGTGGGCTTGTTGCTTAGTTCAGGTTCAATGCCATCATCCTGGTGGTTTCCAGCAATACTGAGGGAGGTATTGAGAGAGGACGGAGTGAATGTGTCCAGCAAGTGTAACTCAGTCACTCATTACTATGAACAGGAACTCAGTTGTCCCACAGATTCTAAGCCCTGGGGCAGGAGGTTACAATAAAAAGGCACCATTACTGAGAACATTCTGTGTGTCAGGAAACTTACATGCAATCCTTCCAGTCCCTCTTCCAGTATTTTTATTCTCAGTGAGGTTAAGCGAGTTCCCCAAGATCACACAGCTAGTAAATAAGAGAGACAAAGTTCAGTCCAAGGTTTCCTTTTTTTTTTTCCCCAGTGTCCACTCCTTTCCACTCTGCTACAGTGTCTCCCTACAGCCCTGCAGAAAATCGGGTCCTAAAATCCCATCAGCAAGTGAAAATTTTCTCTACCCACAAAGAGGCAGAATTTGACTTGGCACTTATTAACAAGCCCAACAGAAGCACTTAAAAAATGTTTTTTTATGACGAAGAAAAAATCAACACTTAGGACAGCAGAAAAGCAAGAGGTAAGTTTAATCCCTTGAATTTTGACAAGAAAGTTCTATAGAAAACACAAGTTATAGATATTTGAAAATCAACACAGAACTTTCAAAACCGGGAAATATTTCCTCTCATTGGGTGAAAATTGCCCTTGCTGTTTTTACTGATATTTTAAACCTCTCTCTTCTCTCCCCATCTCCCTCCATCTTTCATTCTCTCTCTCTCTCTCTCAATTCCATATATATACGGAACTGAAGATAAATAGATGGGGATTGTTCATTCCTCCCTTGTGTCCATTCATTTCTCTCCTATAGAAGCGAAAATAGCTCATCTCAGGATTTAAAGCCGTCTCCTCCGCACAGAAGCCAGGAGCCTATCTGATGTTTGATGATTCATCCGTCGCCCTGCATGACAGTGACAGCTAAATTCACCGCAGATGTTATTCTGGAGTAAAAAGAAGTACTAATGGGCTCTTGTGCTATTTATTCAGGTAGCTCTGCCTCTCCTGTAGTGATACTCAAGAGTCCTAAATAAAATAACCCAGGGAGTTTACGACCTTGAATGGAATGGATACGCATAGCTTCTCTCAAGGAAGTTTTACCTCTTGACTAGGACTTTTGAAAATTACCTGAGAACCTCAGAAATAAGAAAATCAAGTCTAGACTATGCTTTAAAAAATTTCTGATGCGATCATTAGAACAAAAGCCCTGGGCTGATATAGGAAGAATATCAAAATGGACATTACTTACATTGCCTCTCAGGTACCAACTTAAAAACAATCAAACTCGTGTTCAAAGAAATTAGGGGCAAAGTTAGGGGCCCCCACGCATGTGCACAGGTCCCTTCCAAGGCTCTTTGAGGGTCTTTAGCAATGTGTTCAGGTAGTCCTGCGTTTGAGTGTATCTGCAAATTAAGATACTCTTTTTTCTGAAAGAGGGCCTCCGAACTATGGAAGCTTCAGACCCCACAAATCCTGGATGTGTCCCTGTGAGCAAGGCATCCCTGGAGTGGCACTGACAAGGCGCCCCTGCTCTCCTGGGGCAGAGGCACTGCCCCGGCAGAGGGAGTGAGTCTCCTGCAATCGGCTCCGCGGCCCCGGGGCCTCAGTTTCTTCAGCTCTACAACGGGAATGTTAGGGCAGATAATGTAATGTGTGTGTTCCCTTTCGGTTCTAATATTCTGTGATTTGAGGCGGGCTCCTTCATCTCCTTTGTGAGCTAAGAGTGGTGTGTGTAAAGAGAGGGAGAAAAGGAAGTAGATTTTTAACAAGGCTTTGTACCTTCACTCCCTTACCACCTCAGTCTGCAAGGTTAACATCAACAGTTAGGGTGATGACATAGAATTTATAAATAGTACCAACTGCTAGAACTAAATAATAATTATTTTGACACAGAAATTTAATTTGGTAAAACCTAAGAGAATGATACATGCACGTTTCTTCTGGTCTACACAAAGGCAGTTTAACATGGCAGATCCCTCAGGAGCAGAGTGAACCTGAAAATGTCAGCTTTGTCAATGACAAACTTTGAAACAATTATGTTGACCGTGAGGTGATGTGAGTCAACTCAGAAGTGACAGAGAGCGGGGCTGCGGGCTGCGGCTCACATTGAAGTATCCCGGTTTCCTAGCCATCAGTAACATTGTGCCCTCTGAGACTCTCCGAGTGGTTACGCCATAAACAGAACTGGATCGAATGTATGTAAAAAAGAGAAACTGTTAGCAAGTTCATCACTTAGGGTCAAAGATAAACATTCACTTCCATAGATTTAGTTTTTACAAGAAGTTACACAAGTAATTCTACTAAACCTCTGAGAACGAGAGCTATCGTGCTGATAAATACTTCAGCGCATCGAAAGTAAAGGAGAGCACACAGAATATTTTTATGACTCTAATGCAACATTGACACAAGAAACCTAAAATAGCACAATAAAGCAGATCCACACACCAATCTCACTTATGAGTACCTCAGCCAAAAATTCTAAATAAAATGTCAACAAACAGAATACGCTTGAAAAGAATGATATAAGAAAAGTTCCATCACAGGAATTCAAGAGTGATGCTATATTAGTAAATTTGGTAAAACAGTTCACCATATTACTATATCAAGAGAGAAAGATATCATGTACATAGATTCTAAAAAAATAATAAAATTCAACTTTCATTATTGAATTTAAAGTAATCCTTAATAAAATATGAATGTAATGGCTATGATGGTCACATCCTTAAAGGTTTACAAACCAAAATCCAATGTCAGACTGAATGGCAAAGTACCAGGGGAATTTCAATGGAGGTAAGGAACAAGCCAAGATTGTTTACTCTGTCTATTTTTATCAAAACTTGTTCTGGAAATACTAGTCAATATAATTCAAAAAGAGAAAAAAAAAAAGGAGTATAAACAAATTAGAAAAGAGAAGAGAAAATTATCATTATCTGTAGCTGATATGCTAGAGTACTTAGAAAACAAAGAGAAGTAACTAAACATTATGACACATAATAAGACATTAAGTGCATTATTGTAAATTTAAGAAAGGCTTAATCATAATTTTTCTGCATAATAAAAATAATCAGTATGAAGATTTAACGTTGAGAAATTATTCTGTTTGCAATAGCACCAAAAAATAATCAGTTCATATAGGAATTAATAAATAGGCATGATCTAAAGAAAAGATGATAACAGCAGCCATGAGACTGAAGAAAATTTGAACAAATAGAACAGTATTGTCTGGCTAGCTTATCTTTTCAATGTTACTATACATACAGTAGTTATTTCTAAAGTAATATATATGTTTAATACATTCCTTATTTTAAACGTTACCAGATTTGTTTTTTCTTTTACATTCTAGAAAAGATGAGTCTCAAGTTTATAAACTGCAAAATGAGCCTGAACTCATAACTAGAAAAATCTGGCAAAAATCTTTTTTTGGTTAAAAAATTCTTTTAATATAAAATGAAGGGGAATAGATCTATCAAAATTAAAACATTATACAGTTAGAGAAATTAAAATAGTTTGCACTGATCAATGAATAGACTAAAAGATTAATAAAACAAAACGGCGACCACACAACATGTAAGAATTTCATACAATCTGGGAAGTATTTCCAAGATGTCAGAGAAAAAAGAGGTTATTCAATAAACAGGTCACCATATGGAGGAAAAATTGTATTCTTTCTTCATTTCCTGATTTAAGCCCCAGGGATCAAAGAGTTGAGCATAATTAAATGAGTCATAAAAATAATAGAAAAAAAGGAATCATTTTTTAAATATGCAATTTTAGAATAGGATAAACCTTTCTCAAATCATGTCACAAACCAGAAGCAATAATAGTTTATATTGGGAAAATTAAACATTTTTTAATGGGAAAATATTTAGTAAAGTAAAAAATGCTAAGAAAATAATTTGCAATATATAAATGTACTTTAAAATATTAGTTTTCTTAATCTTTGTTAAAAGTTCATTAAATAATAATTTTAAAACACTAAAATTACAACAGAAGAATGAGCAAGGGACGTAGATATTTTGTTGCCCAAATGGCTTTTAAATAAAAAAAAAGGGGCAACCACATTCATAATTAAGAAATACAAAATAAAATAACAAATGAGATTTAATTTTTCACCTGTTACATTGGCAAAGATTAACGTATTAGATACTATTTGAGTTGACAAGACAGGAAATAGAAACCTGTGTGTTGCTCTAATTGGAATTTTTACGATCCCTTTGAAAGACAACTTGCTAATATTTATTAAATTAGAAATGTATACGTCCTTTGTCCCGGAAATTTTACTTTTTGGAATTTATCTCAGAGGCACACTTGCACATACTATTAAGCATGTACAAGGATATTTATCGCAGAATTGTATTTAAAAACAAACTAGCTAAAAAAATCAAAAAGCCAACCAACCAAACAAAAATGGAAAATGATCTTTCAATTTAAAAATGTAAAGTAAGTAACTTGTAGCTTATCTTTGTAATGGAATGTACTGTGTGATTAAATAAATGAGGTGGATCTATATAAACTGACATTAAGTAATTGCCAAGGAGAAAAATAAGGTGCAGAACAGTATGTACAGCTTAAATGTATTAAAAAAGACAAAGGATCTATGTACTGTACATACATATATGCACACACGCTTATGTATGATTGCCTCAAGGAAAGTTATTTGAGAAACAGAAACTGAGGTTCAGGGTTGGGCAGAGTAATTTTTGCTGAGTTTCACTCTGTATATTTGAAATTTGAAATGTTCATGAATTACCTGTTCAATTAAAAAGTCAAGTAACCACAGAATTATCCTTTGTTACATAGAGCTGCTCTTACTGATCAGCAAGTAGCAAGTGAGACAATTTCTCAAGTTACCAGCACATGGCATGAGTTTCTCATTTTTAGCTGCATATAGAGGCTCACTTATTTAGTGTGACTTGATCAGGTCAGAGTCACAGAAGACCATCTAAGTGAGCAAATTATTAGTCTTTAAACAAATGCTAAGTATAGATACATGAATTCATATTGTCTGAGAAGAATGACTATTTGATATTCAAACTTCTAGTTATTTCCTTTCCAGTGGTCAGAGTAATGGATCGAACTGTGTCCCCTCAAAAGATACGCTAAATTTCTAACTCTTGGTACCTGTGAATGTGACCTTATTTAAAAATAGGGTCTTTGCAGATGTAATCAAGTTAAGATAAAGTCATTAGAGTGGGTCCTAATCCAATGACTGGTGCCCTTATAAGGAAAAGGAAATTTGGACACAGACACACACACGAGGAAGATGGCCATGTGAGGGTGGAGACAGAAACAAACCAAGGGTTGCCAAGGAATGCTGGCCACCACCAGAGACGAAGAGGCAGGAAGGATTCTTTCCTGGAGCCTCCAGAGGGAGCAAAGCCCTGCTGACAACTTGATTTCGGACTTCAAGCCTCTGGAACTGCGAGAGAATACATTTCAGTTATAAGCCATCTAGTTTGAAGTAATTTATCATGGCAGCCTTTGGAGACTAACACAGTGACTTTACATTTCTCTCTTTTCCCTCTCTTGTAGTACATGTATTAAACTGAAACGTCACACATATTTCTTCTCAGTAATGTCTCCTCTGTTTTTACCCTGATATGCTGTTAGATATAATGTTATAAAATGTATCACTCCTGAGCAGATCTCATGTCTTTATAAAAATAGTATTCTAATTGGGATTGTTTTCCTGCTCAAGTATCTAATGAAAAAAATTAAAATTTTGGTTATATGTGACAAAAACACATATAAAACAGTGGTAAATCCTCTTTTCTGTTAAAAAATAAAAATTATTTCAAATATAAAAAGGACAGAAATGAAATAAAAATGTTAACATACAAAAGATTTTAACAAATCATCAGGTATATGTCTGGCTTATAAAATTATAACTATATTCATAACTTTGACCTAAATTAATGTGATAAATTTATTCAAGTATAACTAACATTTTTTTCTTTCCTTATAAAGAAGCACTTTTCGAGGATAATTTGGATGATTCAGATCTCAAAATAATCCCATTTGGGGAAGTTGAAGCTAGTGCTTTTTGTTAGATAAATTTTCTAGTCATATGTAAATATGAAAATCATTTCATTAACCTTAGTTAGACAGAGTCGAAATAATTTTCCAGTAAGGATATCTCATTAGGAAAAAAATACAACGTAGCTCAAATCTCAGCTACTATTGACTAGAGCTGTGTGACTCTGGGCAAGTTACTGATAACCTTTTAATCATCATTTTCCTCATCTGTATAACGCTGCTAATTGCTACTCATCTTGTGCACATTAACTAACCTTATCCATCTATTGTATTTTGCACGGAGCTTTGCACATAGGTTAGCCTAATTGGAGCTACTGTTGTTGCATTGTGTTGGCCTGTGTGAAACGGGGTCAGATAAATCCTTCCCAGAATGAAAAAGGAGAACTGTCTCCTTGACCTTCACTTGTAATAACAAAAGTATAAGCAGCTTCACAGATGAAAGGCAACCTTTATGTCAACCTCCTTTAAACTTTAATGAATAAGGCAAGTATATACATAAAACAAAATTTGCATGCTGCTTTCAAAATTTAAGATGTCCGAGGCATTTAAAATAATGAAATAAATGGCTATTAAAAGGTATTGGGATAATTTTTAAAAATTTGTTTATTGAAAATATCCAATAAACAATGCAAAAGATTTCGAAGACCTTTGCCATAGCTAGATCAGCATTACCAGTGCATGCTCCACAGAATAGTACCTGTACAAGATGCTTATAGACACAGGTTCAAAAACGTTTCCAAGTGTGAAAAACTCTTTGGTAAACAGTTTTCTTTACTGTAAACTTCCACTGAATCTGTAGGGAAAACAGCATATAGTGATTCCAAAATTCACTGACTTTTGTTTTTAGCTGAATGTCTTTCAGGAGTTATTATTCTGTGGAATATACTTGGGGAAGTGTTGGTGTAGCTCTTGCCTAAATGTCCACTTTAGTCTGTACGTGGAGACTCAACTTTTATGAAAGAGTAGAATGGAAGGAGTAAGAAGTGTAGGGTGAAGTGAAATCTTGAGATCATTGTAGATCTTTGTGCTTAGAGAAGAGATGGACAAGGACAATCTGGGGGCCAAAGCTGACCTGTCACCTGTTTTTGTAAATAAAGTTTTATTGGGCCACAGACATGCCCATTTGTTTATTCACTGTCTGTGGTGGATTTTGCACCACAACGGCAGAGTCCAGTAACAGCCACAGAAATAGCGTGGCCCACAAAGCCAAAAATCTTTCCCATCTGGCCCTTTACAGAAAGGTTTGTAGGCCCTTATTCTAGATATTTTCCTCTGATCAGGGTAAAGAAAGATTGTGGACTAACAAGTCCTAACTAATCTATGTCCAGGGACTGTGAAAATTCTATTTTGATCCCAAATATTCATTGACCCCCCCAAACCAAAGATGTGAGAGGTGTGTGTGTGTGTCTATGGAGATAAATCAACCAGATAGGAAACTATGAAATTTCCACCCTTCAATTCATTACCGTTTGTGGAGGTGGTGATAGACAGAAAATTAAGCCTACTAGTGAAAAAAAAAATTCTTTTCTCTTGGGCAGTAAAGGTTTAGTAAAATGGTGCTGATTTTAAATTTTGAAACATTAAGTTAAACAAAAAGTAACTTTATAGCACTTTTTGTGTAAATAACTAAATCTGTGCCAAACTAGCTACTACATTGAACTATTATTAAATTATATATAAATATATATTACTAAATTATATATATATATATATATATATATATATATATATATATATATATATATATATATATATATATATATAATATGTATTGTAGCGAGAGAAGGGGGAAGAGAGAGACAGGTGAATGATTTCTTCATTGATGTTTAAATAAAATTGAAATATTTCTATAAAACAGCACCTGTTGAGAAATACCAGTATTATCATCTTTTTGCTATACTTGCAATAGAAAATTCACCTATCTTCTCAAAGATATAACTTACTGCTTCAAAAAAAAGCGCACAAAAATTCCCTTATATCCATTTTTGAAGAGAAGCCTTTATACACATTTTGGCTTTTACATTTAACTTCTTTTACTTGAACCTCTCTATCCTTTCATTGTGTAAACAGATGTGCTTTACAAACCCTCCTTTATTAACAGAGCAAAAATCAGTTAAATTCCTTTTTTGAGAATAAGCATAAAATAATCAAGCTTTAACTGTCTTGTTCGAAGTCATCCCAGAACAGAATATAATGTATATAGATGTACATGACCATAGGGCAGGGGCCCGGAAGGAAAAAGAAAAGGCTGCGGTGTTTAGACTTTGATTTAATTGCATTGGCTACACAGAAGGCCACACTAAAGGAAGCAGTCATGCTCTCTGAGCCTGGGGTAGCAGCAGAATATTGTCCCAGCAGGCAGGGCAGTGGACTAACAGAACCCTGGAATAGCTGGTCCACAAAGACAAGGAATGTCTGGCATCTTGTACAAATACATATATATGCAGTGGATGCACAGTACTATTGGTTGTCTCAACAGCATTTCAAAACCAGTTTTTTAAAGGATATGTTTTATTTTTCACTGCCTTTCAAATATTAACTGAGCTTGATTGGTTCGTGGTAGAATAGGGAGTTAGCTGCTTCTGATCAACCAGGCTCTGCTTATTGGAGATTTTCATTAGTGTTTAAACCATTCTATCCTTGTGCAGAAGCGGATGCTAAATAATGTTTCAGTGCTTCCAGCACATTCCTGAAACATTGGGAACTTGAAAGGGGTCTGGAGCAGAAGGGTCTCTGGTAGTACTTCTTTAAAAAGTAAAGGGAAACAAAAAAAGAAAGAGAGAAAGAGGACAGGAGGGAGGGAGAGAGGGAGAGAGAAAAAGAGAGGAAGGAAGGAAGGAAGGAAGGAAGGAAGGAAGGAAGGAAGGAAGGAAGGAAGGAAGGAAGGAAGGAAGAAAGAAAGAAAGAAAGAAAGAAAGAAAGAAAGAAAGAAAGAAAGAAAGAAAGAAAGAAAGAAAGAAACCAAAGCCTCAGTACTTCTTGGACTTTGGAAATAATTGTAAATCAAACATATTTTGAAAGATTAGACTAGTGAGGGCATTTTTTTAAATACCCACAAGAACACAATTTTATGGGCTATTGAGTCATTGCTCCATTTGAAGACTCCAGAAGTTTCCCTTTGCTTCTCCCCCAAATAAGAACCTCCTGCATCAACTCAAGGGACAGATTTCATTTCACTCCTCCTGTTTCACACTCTCAGCTCACAAATCCCACATGCATGTGTAGGGAGGAACTTAAAGGAAAGACAGGGTGAAGTATTTTACTACACTCCTGTGGATACATTCTGACAGGAACATACCGCAGCCCATTGGAAACACATGCTGCACAGCTGCTCTGGGCTCTCACACCCAAGGAAGGTGTTAACGCACATCACAGGATCCCGGCATGGATATGCAGCAGTTGTAAACATGTAGAAATGGCGCAGAAGCTGAGGAGGGTTCAGGCCCTCACCTTCCCACACACAAAGCAAAATTTGGTGGACGAGGAACCTGAAAAGCTCCCCAAAGGTGTGCTGTTCTCCTTACATAATTGTGGTCCCCTACTGGCTTGGAAAAGCCTAATTTGCTGTAGTTTGGGGTTATAGCTTCTATTTCCCTCCGGGAAGCAACTCAGCACATCTTAAATTTCATTTCCATACTTCCCTGGCTGGCTTGGGATTCCAGATGTGGAGAAGTGGGGTGGGAGTAGTGATGGGAGGAAGAGGAAATTCCTTTTCCCTGCAGAAGAATACTGTTGTGGGTCATGGCTGGGACTGAAGGGGGCACCATGCACTACATTGGGACATGTTTTTTCTTGCTTGCTTCTCTATTGCTTTGTCCATCCTGCACTTTAATTCTCTTCTATGAGCTGTCCTGGGAACAGGGACCAATGAGCTTGAGTGTAAAAGTCAATATTATTGGAAAGAGGGGAGGAGAGAAGAGAAGAGCACTGAGTTCTTTAAGCATATGAGATGATGAGATGTATTTTTAATTTTTGAGATGGAATCTATTCCTTTTTTTTATGAAACTTATCTTTGTGGATGTAAAAGGATTAGCAAGAAATTAGTAGTTCAGCATGAAGAGACTGGCTGCTTAGAGTGATTCTATTGATATATGCCCATTTCTATGGCTCCCGCTGCCATTTGATCTATTTCCCCAATTTTGTACAACTTGCTTTGCACAACTTGTTTAGAACTGTGCTGTTTTCTTGGGCTCTGGTCTGAGTATCTAATTTGATTATCTTCCCACTGAGATTCTGGTCCCTCAAGGTCTAGAACCCTTTGTGGAGTGAAAGGAACCCTCCTACACTGTTGGTGGGAATGCAAATTGGTGCAGCAATGATGGAGAACAGTATGGAGGTTCCTTAAAGAACTAAAAATAGAGTTATCATATTATCCAGAAATCCCACTACTGGGCATATATC
Organism: Camelus dromedarius; assembly: GCF_036321535.1. Taxonomy (NCBI): domain Eukaryota; kingdom Metazoa; phylum Chordata; class Mammalia; order Artiodactyla; family Camelidae; genus Camelus; species Camelus dromedarius. The sequence goes on along the minus strand of NC_087439.1, from coordinate 30,170,947 downwards.
TGGAGAAAACTCTAACTTGAAAAGACATGCACCCCAATGTTAATAGAAGCACTTTTACAATAGCAAAGACATGGAAGCTACCTAAGTGTACGTTGACAAATGAATGGATAAAGAAGATGTGGTATATATATATATATATGTATATGTATATATATATATACAATGGAATATTATTATAACAAACTTACGGTTACTAGGAGGGTAAGGAGAGATGGAGGGATAAATTGGGAATTGAGGATTAGTGGATACAAACTACTATGTACAGAATAGGTAAACAAAAAGGTCCTACTGTATAGCACAGGGAACTATATTCAATGACTTGTAGTAACCTGTAATGAAAAAGAATATGTGTGTGTGTGTGTGTGTGTGTGTATATATATATATATATATATATACATGTATAACTGAATCACTATGCTGTACACTAGAAACTTATACATTAGAAATCAACTGTACTTCAGTTAAAAAAATAAAAAAGGTCTGGAACCCTTAACCATAGACCAGTGGCCAAAACTCACCTTTTGCACTGAATGAAGATTAGGCAAGCAGGAGGCACATTCGCATAGGAGATTTTGAGTGTTTGCTAGCTGTACTCCCACAGCAGCACCTGCCATTGAGATAAGTCAGGTTTGGCCTGACTAGCTGTCCTTTTCCTGGGCATATTTACAGCTAGATCAGCCCCCTCTTAGCCATTCTTCTTCCATTCAACTTTCTGTTCTTCTCCAAACCCAGCCTTTTGGATGCCCAGACCTGCTTCTGCTGTTAATATTCAAGACAACGTTCCTCTCCTGAGTAACTTTATTATATTAATGGTTCCAATTTTTTTCCCCTAAAAATCTTTCCTGTTTTTTATTTAAGGAAAAAAAAGGGGGGGGGGTGTCCAAAAAGTGTTTGAAGAACAAGCATTGGGATGAAAATACTATTTCATAAAAATTTCACACGGATTTGCAGATCCCAAAAATGTCTATCCATGAAAACATGGATGTTGTAAATTGTATTTAGCAAATCAGTTTTGGAAATCGCCACATATGTTTCTGGAAAAAAGTGAGAAACAGATGTGGAAGCAAGAGTGAAACTGAGACAGGAAGCTTGTCAAATGTGAAAACTGGGCAAGCAACCTGAATCCAGCAATCAGAGCAACGAAAAGGGGATAAATGCAAAGGAGTTGTTGATAAAACCAGGCAGTCATCTTTTGGTTGCGTTTGGTAGAAAGAGATAAGAATGTCGTCTATGGACACGCTTTTAGCAGATGCTAAACAGATCTCGTGGAAGTCTTTTAAGTTCATTATGAATGAGTAATAAAAGAGCAAATTTAATTTGGGGCCCTAAGAACAGATGTTTTACATAAGGACGTGTGTTCTATGAGAGCAGCCTCCACGAGCTCCTCTTCCCGGGTGTCACTGCCCAAAGGAAATGTGAGGATGCTCCCCCCACCATGGAAGTATGATGTGTCATCTGTCTCCCAGGGACACTTCTGCCTGATTCCAGAACTCTGTCAGAGGTTTTTGGAAGGAACTCTCGGAAGTTGACATGTAAGAAAACACACAGGAAAGAAGTAATTCTGTGGATAAATGAGCCACACGTGTCTCCACCGAGTCACATGAAGTCTCAGGCGTCTATCCAAGCTCAGCATCCCCAAGGGCTCTGAGGCTTTTTCCTGTGTTTTTCTCAGATTTGTGGAAAACTGTCAGAATTAGTGATTATACAAAAGTTTCTCTAGAAACCGTGGAAGAGGCTGCACTTCTTTTTGTGCTCCAGGAAAAGAAAGAAAAAGGAACAAGAACTTTGTGCATCACTTTATTTCTATTTTTTTTTAATTAAAATTTTTTTTGAAGGGGGTAGGTAATTAAGTTTATTTATTTATGGCAGCACTGGGGACTGAACCTAGGACCTCGTATGTGCTAGGCCCACACCCTACCACTGAGCTATACCTTCCCCCAACTTTATTTCTATTTTAATTCTATTTCCACAAATAGATGTTGGCATTGTTAGAGCTATTTTCCTTTGGATATTTCTCTAGCAAACCCTCATCTCTGCATACTGAGAAAAAAGAGTGCCAGATTCACTTCTGCATAGAAATTTGCAACATGTCCTAAAATAAAACACTATAGCCTGGAACAGTGAAGGGGAGCTAAATGTGCTCACGGAATTGTAATGGGAAGACTGAGCATCTGAGAATTCACTTTATGATTTAAATTTTGCCACCAGAGCAAGAAGGTACCCTTCCCTAGGGGGGTAGAGAGATGTCTCTCCAGGAAATCCCAAGAATGTAGATATTAAACCAATTTTCATGTCTCTAAACTCAAGGCCATTTCTTTTAAAGAAATTAGAGAAAATACAGAGAAAAAAAAGTTAATGAAATACGAAATACAAGCAACATGTGGGAATAATAAAATCAAAATAAATTATTCTGACTTCAAAAAGTAAGATGTAACAAAGTATTTTTTCAAATCATACTAAAAGCAGTAATACATTAAGAGGAAATGATAAATTTTGAAAAGAAGAATGAAAGAAGTCCATGGATTGTTTGATAATTCCATTAGTGATGAGGAGGGAACCATATGAATACTGTTTACAAAGCTTCAATTTTTAGATTTGACAAAAAGATATCAGCAAAGATAACACAAAACTCAACAACCACAAAAACAGGGACATGAGTGACAAACTAGTTAATGAATTTTTTCAGCTCAAAGATTATTGAAGATTAGTCACTGCTTAAGAAAATTTGAAATGCTGTGAAATCTTTCAGCTCATCCAGGAGTGAAACTGAATAAAGTTTTCCCCAAATTTGGGAACAATCTGAAAAACCTATGGCGTCATTTTCAATACAGAATCATAAAGTCGAAACTTTTCTAAGCTATCAATGAAAACAAATCAACCATCTTAGAGAAAAAAATTGAATTATCTATTATTATTTTTTTTCTTTTTAAGGAAGTAACATTGAATTTTTCCCTGGTGCTTTCTTTTGTCAAGTCCAGGAGTCCTGCCCATTAGGCCTCAAGAAGAGAAGGAACGGCTAAACACAGTCATACTCATCCCAGCAAAGGCGAGGACAGCAATTTTCATCAATATGGAATACATCCCCAACTGCAGCCTCTGCCTTTGGGTATGTTTCCCCAGGTACAATGACTTTGCATCTACTTGGCTAAAAAGACTGGTTAAAGTGATGCCTCCTGGAAAGAAGGCAAGATCGACCTTAGGACAAATTCTATTTCAGCCATAGAATGCAAATGTTCCTTCTCCTACATTAATAATTTAAAATTCTCTAGCTTCACTCCACCTCAAGCAATAGGAAAACAAAACAAAACAAAATAACTCCTGGCAGCTTTAAAATAGTAGTTTTTTCCCCTGGTTCACATCCCAACTATTTTCATGAATATCAGTACAAGTAAACATTGCAGGCTGGGCTCAGGAGTGTGTTGGCGAATCCTCTTCAGTTTTCATTTTCACTGCACTCTTGGCTAAATTCTGGCTGTGTCTGCATGACTCCAAGGAAGGCTTATTTCTATCGTGGTCAGATGTTCTGCACTCACCCAGTAACTGGCAAATATCTGAGTCAACGGGAGCAAAGCAGGACTTGCACGGGAGAGCTGTCCAAAAACAAAACCCCGTTGAGCTAGGTCTGGGGCTCACTGTACACAGCGTTTGCCCTTGGGAAAAATTCACCATGTGCAGAGGGTTTGCAGTCCCTTGGCTTTACCCCTCTTTCTGTATTGAAGGGAGTGCAAGATGGCTAAGGTCTTTTGAAGAATATTCAGTTCCTTTCAGACACTCACATAAACCCTGAAGTTTTGGACTGTCTTCACGCATTCAAAAATAGTCACATGAGAATTTGATTTTTCGGGGGTGAAGGGTGAGGGGAGGGAACATCTCTATTTCAAAACATTTATTTGGGAGATTTTTCTTCTTAATGTAAATAGTAATAGGTAACACTTAAGTAGAATATTCATGCTCTGCCAGGCACTGTTCTAAGTGCAGTACATGAAGTGAAGCATTTGATTGTTAGAATAATCCTAAGAGTAGTAATTGTTAGTATCTCCATTTTACAGATAAGGCGTAGAGAATATAAGCAGCTTACTCAACATAACATAGTAAGTGGTGTCAAAGCGTAGCTTATAAGAAGTAAAAAACAATTTCCAAATGCATGATGAGACCATATCAATAAAGTATTTAACTCATTAATGAGGGAACTGGCAAAATGATTTAGCTGAATTCAAAAAAGAATCTGATAAACAGAGGTTATACAGTCATCAGTAGAAGCATACTGAAATAAGCTGGCCAAATTAGAGACAAACTGGTGATACTGTATAGAACAATAAAACCATTACTGTGGGGTTATGCTCTCTACTGGACAGAAATCATCTGCTACTCCACTGCATTTAGCTTCCAAGCCAGCAAAGCTCAAACTGCGGTCCATGAACTTTAGGGAAAACTAAACGTTCTTCAGGGGCCCACAAGGTTAAAACTACTTTTATAATAATGAAGACATATGATTTGCCCTTTTCACTGTATTGACATTTGCACTGATGATGTAGAAACAATGGTGAGTAAAACTGATAATACCAAACTGTACCTTACCACCAGATAGTCACAGATAGAAAAACAAAAATTGCCAGTTTTCATGTAAGATGTCTTTGATATAAGAGGAAGAATAATTAATTTTATTAAATTTCAACCTTTGCATACACATCTTTTTAATCCTTATGACAAAATGGGAAGCATTTGTGTTGTTTAGTGAAATACCATGCTAGTCTTAAGGAAAATAATTTATGCACTATTTTGTGTTGTTCACTGAACTAGCTAATTGTGTTCATGGAGTGTTGCTTCATTTGAAAAAAAAATGAAAAGAGTGTAAGTCATTACTATTCTGACCTGAGTATTTGGCAGGAATTTCTCCAATATAAAAAAAGTAAGCTTGACTCTCTAAGGAAAGGAACAAAGAATATTTGTTGATGATAAAATTAGAGCTTTCAAGCTAAAATTAGAATTTTGGGAAGAGTAGCTCTGCAACTGGGAGCCTGAGCACTTCTTGACATTTAGAGACTTTTCTGTTAAGATCAATGGTGATATTAACAGATACAATTTTTGAAACTGTATAAAGAAATGTGTCAACATTTAGAGTATGTGCATAATTAAATGAACCATTATTTCCCAAATGATAATGCATAATATTACAAGATTATGCATGGGCAAATAGTCCATTTAAACTGTAAAATATATCAATGCACTTCAATGGGGTAAAAAATTCACTGACGTGGTTTCTAATTACACATTACAACTAACCTTTAAAAATGACTCCTTGTAGAGTTTTGGTGTACTAATAAAGAACATCTGCAATTCAGAACACACTATTAAAGACTTCCTTTCTCCAGCTACATATGAGTATGATACCAATTTTTCTTAATATACTTCAAAAAAAACAATATATAGGAACAGGTGAAGTACAGAAGCAGATATGAGGATCTAGCTTTCTTCTATTTGGTCAAAAATTAAAGAGAATTGCAAAAATGTAAAAACAATCTCATTCTCACTAAATTTTTGGTTTTGAAAAATTTAGCTTTTAAAAAAATGTTATTTCTGTTAACATGTGATCAGCTTATTATTATTTTACATGAACTAAAAATAAATACTTTAAAGTTTTCTCACTTTCAATTTCTAACAGAATAAGTATTGATGGATACATCTAGACGAACAAAAATTATTTGCCTTCCTCAATAATTCTTTAAAATGTAAAGGGTCTTGAGACCAAAAAGTTTGACAGCAGCTGATCTAAATTGTAAATGAAACAAAGTACATCCTCTAGTTAATTAAATAATACTTGGTTGGACCTTTTTGACAAAGCTCCAGCATGATGCTGAAAAAATCATCGTGGTCTTTTATCTTCTTTCCCAGTTTTGCATAATCATCTATAACACCATTAAATCCAGAATTTGAAGCCAGGAAATCTACCTTTGGATTCCATGCTATTAGCCACTAAATCATTTTACTTGTAGGGAAACATGTAAATATCAAGTATAAAAGCATCAAAGTGAAATATATACTGCTGCTTTCCTGGAAAACATAGAACAAACATAAACGTAAGATTAAAAAAAAAAGAAGAAAGAAGTGGTTTCACCGTGAGTCCAGTCTTACCAAATGGGTCACTTTGGGGCTGTGTAATTTTTTAAATCCTTGGAATTTTTCTAATCTTATTAAGCAAACCCACTAATAGAACACTAACTGGTGATTCAACCCCCAAAGAAAATACTTCTGTTAACTTTCAAGTTTTCTGTTTGATGGAGAAATAAAGTTTTCAGAAAAATTAAACGATAGTGGAGGGTCCTGATAAAAAGCATTTTTTCTACCCAGGGGAGCTTGCTTTACTATCAGTAAAGGATAGATGCTTAAAGGGTGAGTGATATTCATTTGAAGGAGTGAGAACGCTTTTGACCTGTTTTGTGAAGCTGTCCTGTTGCTACTGCAATGGGATGGGGACAGACTGGGGTGGAGACTAATCCTTCTTGACCTCTTTTAGTGTTAAGCTTACAACTTAAAGCAGGAGAATCAATTGCACTTAACATGTGTTAACATCTGAACATACAGGTCACTAAATTGCTTGTCTTTTAAATGGAATTAACATATAGATAATCATTGGTCATGAAATGGTCTCTTTCACAAAGGCAAGACCGGAGTGTTTGACACTGAAATCTCCTCAGATTAGTGAATTCCACACCCTTCTTCCTCACAGGAGGTAGTCAAGGAAGAAAAGACTTCCTGAAGTCTGTCCATTCTCAGGGTTATTGAGCTTTGCTAAGCAGCAAAAAAGACTCTGGATGTTATCAATTCAGTCATCAAAATAAAAACAACTAAAGTGTTGAATGTGCTGGAATAGGCATTGAAAGCAAAGGAACACATTAGAAGACCAAGGAACAGAAACAAATGCATATTTGTATTTAAAGTATGATAAAGTGGAATTTTAAATCAATAGGAAAAGGATGTACTATTGCATAAGGTGTGTTAGGATTGTTGGTTAATTTCTTGGGGGAAAAAAAGTTATACCTTTACCTCACAACAAATAACAACATGAATGGGTTAGGGGTTAAATGTATAAGCAATATTTAAGTGCATATTTCTATTCTTATGCTTGGGGGTCTTTTATAAGCATGAATAAAATGTAACCTTAAAGAAATGCTTGATAATAATTGACTTTATTACCGAAAGAAGGAAAGAAAGGAAGGAAGGAAGAAAAAGGAAAAAAGGAAGGAAGAAGGAGGAAAAAAGAAGGAAGCAAAGAGAGCAGGAGGGAGGAAGGGGAACAAAAAAAAAAAAAAAAAACCCCAGAAAACAAAAGAAAGTTTAAATGAAACTGAGAAAAATATTGGTATAGTTTTTGCTCTAGCACAATTAAAACAAAGCGTTACTCATTAACAAAGGATATGAAGAGATTATTCATGACCAGTGTATATGTGAATATTATCTTCAACCTCATTAGCAGTCAAGGAATGCAAATTGAAACAATAAGGTGTCATTTTTTTTCTTTTAGATTGCCAATTTTTTTTACGCACATAATCCTAAATTCTGGAGAGAGTATAAAGAAATGTCCATGCTCTTATACTGCTGGGAGGCAATAAAATTGCACATTCTGCAGGGAAATCTATCAATATGTATTTAAAGCCTTTAGAGAGAATCTACCTTTTAATGGAACAAATGTACTTCCAGGATTTCAGCCTATAAAAATTCACTAATATGCTTATAATGAATTTTAAGGAAAATCCATAACTTAAATATCTTTCAGTAGGAAATTGGTTACGTGAATTGTATTACAATTTATTCCAACTTAGGCAATTGGGGGTTTTTTCAGCTGGCCATTCTATCTCCTTGTCATACTACCATCCTGTGTGCGTGTGTATGTGTTTGTGTGCGAGCACTGTCTTACTTTCTGACACAACAGAATGCTCCAGGCTCACTTGTATATTTCCTGCCCTAGTTCTATAATCAGCCATTTCTTCCAGAGCTCTGGTTCCTTTTATTGGAATACGGTATTAGAAACTGACACGTGATCCCTAGGTGTGCTTCTTGCTACTGGGGTGTTATTACGTGTAGGCCATCTCAGCTGACAGATCAAGGAAACACATGGGTGCTAATCCCTGTATGTACACTGATCTTTAACTATCCCTTTATATAACCATGTGTACCTATTTTAAGCTAAGCATGAGCTTATGTTTCCAAACGTAACCATTACCACCACATGGATGACTCTAGCCACCTTCATCACTTACCCATAACCTCCCATTGCAACAGTGAGATGTACCCCCTCCCTGACTCCTGCCATCCACTGTCTAATTCCTATGAGAAACAACTTTATTAACTACAACACTATGTACTGATCCTTTTGTCTTTGTTCTAACGGACTCTACCCGTTTCCGAAGGTACTTAGGTCAGTATCTTTTTCTTCCTCCTTCTTCAGTGACCCCAATTCATACCTTTGTAATATGGTTAGATTCATTTTTCACTATCTGCATTCCATTCTGAGATCTTTCAGCCTCTTAAATGATTTTTTATTTGTATACACTGGCTCACTTGTTGTACTATAAAATCTACGCATTTTTGATAAATGCAACAAATGATCTTTATCCATCTCTGTACTTTTGCCTTTTCCAGAGCTATTTGAGTTATCTATTTCCCCTTGTATGAGTTTTGACCAAGGAATTGATCATTTCATGTAAGTTATCTGTTGTATTTAAAATTACAAATTTCCCACTATGTATTGGTTTTGCTTTACTTCACAAATTTTGATACCTTGCATCTTCACTTTTATTTAATTAAAAATATTTTAAAATTTATCTTGAGATTTATTTTTTGACCCATCTGCTATTTAAAAGTGTGTTGCTTAATTTCCAAACATTCTGGAATTTTCCAGCTATCTTTCTGTTATTGATTTCTATTTTAATTCCATTTTTTATGATGTATATTCTTTTAAACTTGCTAAGGTATATTTTATGGCCCAGAGTGTGGTCTTGGCAAATGTTTCAAGTGAACTTGAAAAAAATATTTATTATGTCTCTTTTGGATGGAGTATTCCATAAATATTAATTACATAAAATTGGTTAACAATGCTGTTCAGGTCAACTATGTTATTGATTTTCTGCCTGCTTGACATATCAATTACTGACAAAGGGGTGGCTCTAACCATAATAATGGATTTGTCTACTTCTCTATTCAGTTCTATAAGGTTCTGCTTCATGTATCTTAATGTTCTCTTATTAGGTTTATACACATTTCGAGTTGTTATGTCTTTTTGGACATTATAACTATGTAATATTCCTTTATTGTATGTAATATCCCTTCTTACTTCTGATAATGTTCTTGTTCTGACGTCCGTTATGTCCGACATTAGCATAACTACTTCAGATTTCTTTTAATTACTATTAGTATGGTATATATTTATCCATCCTTATCTTACTGAGTCATAGCCATTCCTTTCTTTGTCTTTAGTCCCCTGCAACTTGAATATTATATACTTAGGTATGAATTTCATACTTAATACTGGATCTTAGCTTCTTGGATCTGTGGACCTGTGGCTTGATGTCTGTCATTAATTTTGGAAAACTCTTATCCTCTAATATTTCAAATATCTCTTTTTCTCAATTCTTTCTTCTTCTGGTATTCCAATTATGCACATTTTACACTTTTTGAAAATTTTCACAGTTTTTGAAAGTTCTGATTTTTTCATTCTTTTTTTCTTTTTGTGTTTTAGTTTGGAAAGTTTTTAGCTTCAAGCTCATTGATTATTTTATCAGCCAAGTCTACTGATAAGCCCATCAAAGGCATTTTTCATTTCTGTTGGAGTGTTTTGATTTCTAGCATTTTCTTTTTGCTCTGTCTTAGAGCTTCCATCTCTCTGTTTATATTCTCTATCTGTTCTTACATGTTATCTGCTTTTTCTATTAGAGGCCTTAACATATTAATCAGTTATTATAAATTTCCCATCCAATAATTCCAACCTCTGTGTTACATATGAGTCTGGTTCTCATGGTTGCTTTGTCTCTTCAGTATGTGGGGTTTTTTTTTCTTTTTTTTTTTTTTCTTTTTTGGCATACTTTGCAATTATTTGTTGAAAGCCAAACATGTTGTTCCAAGTAGTAGAAAATGATTAAAATAGGTCTTTACTGTGCAGTATTACGCTAATCTGGCTTAGAGCTGTACTGTGTTTAATGTTTGCTGTAGTAAGCATGCAGGTGGCAGAGACTTCAAATTCCTCTGGGACCCTTATATTGGTCTCCCTCATCGACTTTGGCGTCTCGAAGTATTTCCCCTCAGAGAGAGTATGTGTCTTACTGCTCTTTCAACTGTAAACCACTGTAATTATCTTGGAGCCTTGTTGATGTGGTGGTAAGGTATGGGAAAGGGGAAGGCTCTATAAGCTTCCAGTTAAACCCCAGTCTTTTAGTGGATCTGTGTCTCTGGACTCTGCCCTTTACAAGTTTTTTCAGTAGTATAACCCTACCACCACGTTTATTCACTTCCCTACTTCCCTGGCTACTTCCTTGAAGAAATAGATTTCATAACTATGTTCCATGGGCTATTTCTTGACTATGTTCCATCTCCCCACACCACGGCTAGACTTTGGTGAGGCAAGAAGGCTAGAAGTGGATGGAATGAGAGGAATACCCTTTTCAGGTGGGATAAGGCTCTGGAAAATCATTTTCCTTCATTACGGGGAAGGCTCTGGTCATGTTTCACAATAATTATTTTTCCCCTCTCCTTGTCGGAGCCATGAAAAGATCTCAGCTCTTCGTTATGAGAACCTGGTATGGTTTCTGGAGTTAAAGTCCTTAAAAATACAGGTCTCCTCAATACTACCACCCCAAGAAGCTTCTCACTCTCAGGGTGGTCCACACTCAGCCTCTAGCGATTCAAAATTACCATTTTAAGTGTCCTACCAGTTTATGAGCTTCAGATGCTTCTCTTCTGCTCCTGGTCAGCCAATCTTGGCTGTTATTTTATCCACGTGTCTGTTTCTCTTGATTTTACAGTCTTGGTTGGCCCTAAAATCTCAGTTTTCTGATGGGTTCAAGAAAAGCCATTGATTTTTCAACTTGCCCAGTTTTTTCTTATTGTAAGAATGGGAATGACCATGTCTAAGCCTGTTATATTTCAGAGCTGAAACCAGAAGTCTCTAATAACAGTTTTTTAAAAAATTATATTCATAGCTAACTTTTTATAAATTAAATTAAACTTGGATTACTGTTTCTTTTTAAAGTAATATTTGGTATCCTCCTTTTTTTTTCATAGTTAGATGTCATTTCAACATGCTCAGTGGTGGGTTGATGTAAACCAAAATACTTCTATATTAGAGATACATATTATGAGGTATAGAGGTTCATGCTATATTTTCCAATTTTTGTTTCTCATATCCTACCTCTGTGAAGATAACAATAACAAAATTTAAACTGGATAGGTTATCAGTACTCATCTGAATAACCACCACTCCCCCAAGCCAGTTCTATTAGGCATGCCCAGACTTAGCAGTTAGTTCCTTGAAGATCCTCTGAGGACTCCATAGCCAGGAGGTGCAGCTGAAGAGGCAGACTGTCTCTGAAAGATCTCTTCTTGATGAATAAGTATGGGTTAAGTCTCTTGCTCAGCTTGCTTGGGAATCCATTCTCCCTCCTTTGCAGAAAAAAATCAAATCAATATAATGGTTTCTCACTTCAGAGTTGGAGTAAGGATTGGGTCAGAGCAAAAAGGAAGTAGAGAACATTCCTGGCCTTTGCCCACTCCACAAAGGGCTGTGTTGCTAAGGCTCCATTTTCAGACACTAATGAGTCTTTGCCATTGAACAACTTCGGCTGTCTTTACCCCTTCCTTTGTGTCTGTCCATAAAGACAGTTGGAAAGCTCCCTAACACCCACCATCACCACTCCAAAAACAGCATTTCTTTTGTAACCATCATCCATGGTCTCCCATGCCACAATCTCTGAGAAAAATCTCAAAAATAAATATTACTTTTAGACCCATAAAAGTTGACCTTTAAAAAAAGCCATTTATTACTTCTTATGGTTTTATTTAGTTCAGTGAGATGGGAAGTTTTAGTTAATTTTTTCTTTTTGTTGTTTCTCTTCTGTTTTCTCCTTCTTCTTTCTTTAATATCAGGGTAATCCAGATACTTGGAAAGTCAGTTCTTTATTAGAGATTAAATTTATACCATTATTTCACTTTCCTATTTCTGTGAATGTTTCAAAACATTGAGCCAATTAATATCAAATTTGTGGGATAATCAAGAGGAAGAATATAATTCTATCATGGTGTTTTCTGTAGTGAGATTGCTTAAAATGTGAAGGGATATTTAAAGTGAACACATCTCTTTCTCTCTCTTCACTTTGCTCTGCTGTTCCATTGTAATGTTGGAGTGGGGGGATGCACAACTCCTGATGTTTTCAAGGGATCACTAGACTTCACATGTTGCTTTGGGGTCTCCATTCCACTTATACTATTACGATTATCCTGTAAGGTGAACATTGCATATTTTCCACATTTTGGCAACCACTTTTAACAAATGTGTCTATAATGAGGAAATGTAGACTTTTTCTTGCAATTTCTGTGTGCGTGTATGTCTGACAGGAAAGGAAATTAGAGGTTAGACATCTCTGCCTTGAATACTTATTCTAATGAAGTTACAACTGTGTATGTTTGGCAGACATGGGTAGTATTCATGCTGAATAAGAGGCTACACAAATTATAGTTTTGCATAAGTGAATAATTTCGTATATGTTGATAATTCATGCATTGTCAAGTGATCCAAAGAACACTGAGGCTCTCCAAGACTTTTTTTTCCTCCCTTTGCTCAAAGGGACATGATCAGATCCTTTTGCTGATATGAGAGGAGAATGAAACAAATGCCCCTCCTCACACACTTCCCATAACTTGACAGACTGTAGCTCTGATCTTCATGTGTGTCTGCTTCCCGTGTCTCAGCAGACCGGCATGCCAACTGTTAGTTCTCCTTCTCCCAGTGGAAAGACTGGTAAATGTTACCCAGATGAAAGCAAAGAAGATTCCATTAGATGTGGTCTTTAGCTAATTCCACCAGGCAGCGTGATGATGCTGTGGTAAGGGGCAACATAGTTCATGGTTTCCTGTGGTCATTTCTCCTCCACGGCACATGGAATTGAACCTCTCCGGGAGATGCAAACTCAGAGAGTGATCAGCTTAATGGACATCGATTCAGAAAGAGAAGCAAATCTTTTCTATGATATTAATGTCTTCCTCTTAAAGACTCCAGCGAATATTTGGTAATGTAAATTTTTATATATAATGACAATTCGTAGTGTCTTTGTCAGAAGTTCCAGTTTGAGTTCAGGCTGGTTTGGGGACAGGTCTGAGCATGTCAGATGAACTGCTAGTGCGGGCCAAACAGATGCTGTGAGCTGAGGGCTTGGAGGCTCTTCCCAAAGAATAAGAGTATATTAAGGGAGGAAGGAGTTAGGCACGAAGGCACTGAGTCAGCTGCAAAGTCATGTTTGTGATTTTGAGCAAAGAATGGTAGCCCCCCATGCAATCTGCACCTGGTTAAATTCATATATGCAATGGTTGCATATATAAATCTTAGGAATAAAGGCTGATACTTGGGAAAACAAAACAACATAAAATTCAAGTTGTTCCACCAACTACTATAAGATATTGAAGTGCAAGTAGGACTGATTTGAGGAGTATTTAATAGACTATGACACAAAATGGAAAAAAATCCATTACATGTCACCTCAAAAACTATTACTCACTTTTAGCTCTTTTTTTTTTTTTTTGAGGGCAATAAGAAATAGAGTATTGGCTGCAATTTGGCCAGTCTTCGTATTTGTGAGCAGGTGTCCCCCAAGGACACCTACAAATATATGAAAGGGACTTTACAGAGGTCTAGATGTCTCACGTTAGCAGAGGCAGTGATAAGTGAATTATTACTATGAATGTGATTTCATTAATTCCTACAGGATGGTGAACACTGGGAAAAGGCAGCTAACACTTTTATGTTTGAGCTACTCCTACTCATATCCTCTACTCTCAACACCACCTTCAGTGTTCCCCGTTAGTTGAGGGAAGTCAACTTGTGTGCACACGTTCAAACAACATTATTTCTTAGCCCTGATATATATATGGGGTATATATATATACGCTGGAAACAGGATAATGGAAATTTTAAAAAATGAAGACAGGAAGAACAAAAGATTAGGGAAGATATGCAATCTATTTAAAAACAATATATTGTTCTTAAATTGATCTATTTGATTTGGACTGTCCTATGATACTTTAGAATTATGTTCAGTATTTTTAATATAAATTGTGTCCAGGCAAGCAAGACAGGAGAGCTTCTGAAGAAAGATTTAAGAATCATTTTCTGATTCCTTGACTGTATAAGAATTAATCAGCTAATTAATCAATTAGCTAATAGTTACTATGTATCTTTAAAGTGCCCAGTTCTGTCGTTATATACTCCATTAAGAGATAATACTAGTTTCTCCCTTAACTTCATTTCTACTTTTCAGCTCTGCAGTAACTGGTATGAGAAATCTGTGCACAGTCCATCCAGCTGTGATTGAATTCCTGGTTTCGATGCTTTGGGTTTTTTTTCTCCCCAACTCAAAAATTAAAGGTGTAATTCCTGAGGATGGAAATATTTGGAAAATGGCTACAAAAGTAAATTATTCCCAAAGGGCAAAACTTTAAAATCATATTTTTAATTAGAAGCCCAATTGTTCATAGACTGTTTCTTGCAGTCCACTGGTAAATAGTATTTTTATAACCTAATTAAATACATGACTCTCATGAATGGGTCTAATTCTTCCTCAGATTTCAGGGAGGGGGTCATGAAGGTGCTTCTCACAAATGAAAATAACTTCTACTTGTCTTACTTGCTGTGTTGGGCTATCTTGCTAGAGTGAGAGAATAGATTAGTAAAATAGCAAAGCTTTTCTCATATCCCTGGAAATTAGGGCAACCCACCAGCTCTCTGCACCCAATATGGAAATAGGCTTTACAATGCAGTAAGAATCACTGAAGCAAATTTTCTCCCTACCCTGCTCCTCATGTGAACAGTCTTATAATAACTAACAAGGAGAAGAGAGACAAATGCATATTCTCCCACTTTAGCCCCAAAGGTAGGCTCTTCTCACAATTAGTTTGCTTGTGTAACTTCCAGGTCACGCTCTAGGAAGGGTCTCCATCCTGCCATGGAATAGGTTAATATATTTGAATCCATTTTCCCATAAAGAAAATTTCATTTTACCAGGTTTGCTGCTTGTGACCTGTTTGCCGTGAATCAAAGAATTGGTTTTAATTATGTGTCAAGGTTTATCTTGGTGCATTTTTTGTTCACAAAGCCAAAGAGCATACAAGAGGGAAAACAGCATTTTGGCCAAGTCTCTACAACAAAAATACATAAAGGTTGTTGTAGCAACTGACTAAATAACATGGCCAAAGACCCAGTCTTTAAGTGCTAATTGTAAGTACTTTAGACATATTTTTTCCTCACTAACAATTAACACTTATTCCAGTACATACTTCTCTGGACTAAACATGTGCACAGGCATATTGTTTCTTTTCAAGTGGCAGTTGTAATGCGGATTCAAAAATCGAACAAGTTTTCCAACATCACTTTCAGTCTTACCGTCACCAGCTGGATCTTCAGCTGGAGCTTGTGCTGAATGTTTAATTTAAGTAAGGGTACCTGTCCAACCTGAACATTTTGAGTGGGTGTGTTCCTTTCTTCTAAAAAGTTCTGAGGACTTTGGCCTCATCTGTTCGTGGGAAACTGCTGTCTGAAATGTGCAGTGAGATGAGATACTTGCATGGCATCCTGTCCATCACACTGTACGGAATCACACTCGCAATCACGTCCTCGTGTCTCTCACATCCAACAGCTTTGACTTTTGAGCCCAATAATATTTATTCAAGTGTTGGACTGGCTGAACAGTTGAGGCTTAGAGATCAGTTCTATTGGGATTAAATAACTGGTGAAAGATTTCAGTGAAGAGAAAGGAAATAAAAAGAGTGAAAATTATTTTACCAAAAAAAAAAAAAAAAAGAAAAAAGCATTAATGAAAGACAGGCTTGCTTGTAAGATGACACTTTTTTCAGACCATTTGTAAACTACCTTTTCTGTTAATAGTTCTCAGATTGTACTGTCTACTCTTCATATTGGTTGAACCTGCAGGTTTTGACAAGTTGATAGAAGTAACTTTTCAGTGGAATAGTATCTGATTTACATTTTAATCCCAAGTATTTAAGATCTGAGAAAATTACAATGCGTTCTTTGATTTTTTAAAAATAAATGTCGACTAAAAAGATAAGGAAAATGTTGGCTCTGGTAATTATAGATTTTGATGCTTAATGAAAAGGATTTAAGTCTAGCTCTGGAGTGAGACTCTGTGACCAAAGCCTGTTTCTGCCACATGTACTGGCCATGTGAGCAGGAACAAGTCACTGTATCTCCCTTTGTTTCATGTGTAGCATGGGGGGGAAAACTGTACCTACCACACAGTGTGTATGTGAAAATCAAAAGATATATTAAGCCCCTTACTAGAGCATTCAGTGTCTACCAAGTGCCTAACAACTATGAGCTATTGCTACTGTCGTTTCAAGTCATGAAATGTGATGACTCTCTCACCTTGACGGGAAGCTGTGCTGAACTGGCCATGCCTGTTGGACTTGATATATCTGGAGATGAAGGAAGGCCATGGAAATAAATGGGCAGCCCAAACACAAAGTTCTAGAAACTAGAATTGAGAATGCATCTTAGGCACCAAAATTAAAAAGCTCATTTAGGCAAATATCTTGATAATTAAGCTCAATGTATCCTTTCATTTAAAGTAAAAATTCATTGAACTTGAGGCAAAGATGTAGGCATCCTTGCTTTAAATAGGTGCATAGGGGCACTCACGTGGAAACACACAGGAGGAAGGCAGACTGGGAGTTTCCCAGTGTATTAATGCCATATTTTATTTCCTAGATAGATGCACAGCAACAGACCACCAGAAGGATCTTGTAGCAGCAATAAGATCTTTTTGTGTGTAATAATTCAATGATGAAGCCATTGGCTCTGTCTACCCTGAGCCAAACTGGCTTAGGCTGTGAGATTTTAAAAGAATTATAGGAGCTTTGAGAGGCTGAAGATTCTATCAACACACAGTTAATTGAGTTGTAAGGGTAACGGGGACTATATACTCTTGTCTCCATTTTTTCTTTTGTAGTCTCCTTCACTACTTCCTTTCTCCCCTTAATTTCTTTATTTTCAGGCCCTCTAGGAAGCTCCTGACCCTCTTATGTCTATACATTCATTTTCAGCAATTTAATTCACATTCACAGCTTCATTAGCAATAACTGCTCTCCTAAAATCTAAATGTGAATTGACAATTATCTGATGGATCCAGATCTTCCTCATGAAGCAATGGCCTTGTGTCCTTATCAAGACTAATATCCAAATCCACTAGTTTCCCCGCAAACCAGAGCCTTTGTCTAAACTCTCTGTATCTGTAAATGGCACAGGCTTGTTGCCTTAGGAACTAACTGTAACCTTTGATTCTTTATTTTTCTTTCCTTTCTCCATCCAATCCATCGTCAAACCTAAAGAATTTTCACAATATCTCCTCCCATCTCCTCTTTTCCATTTAAATGTCATCATCCTAATATAGGCCTTTATGGATAAGTTTGTAATAGCTTTGCCTCCTGGACAAGATGCAAACGAGAGAGTTGAGAAGACATCAGATTCCATCTTGGCAACCTCTTCATCTATCTCCTTGTTCCCAATCTGATCATTATCAAACTCATATTCTTGAGGCAGTTAGAAGAACTGCCATAGTCATGGTAGTTAAAATTATGCCCTTTCTTTGCTTGAAACCTTTAATAACTTATTATTATTTATCTGAGTAGTTGGAAATATTTTACCACATCACACACATGTTACTACATGTTCTCTCCAGTGACATATTTCTATGTTATTACAGGAATGAAACAATAAATTCTTTCCTTTCTTTTCCACTCAAGAAAACAGCAAAATGCAATTCAAGGATGGGAATGCATGTGAACCCTCTTCTAAAAAATAACAATTGAACTGATAAAAGGCTTTTAGAAGATCATTTAAAGTCTCAAGAAATTGTAATAAGGTCCTACAGCAAATGGATAAACATTCATTCGAGAAAATCTACTAAACCTCAGAGCAACAAGAATCTGGGGCATTTGGGCTAAAAGCCGCTCCACTCTCCTCCGTCATCACCCAGCTCTGTGTGGTAAGACAGAGACCCTACTCCACAGAGCTGTTGTCAATAAGACAGAGGCTTCCTCAACCCCCATTGCTTAGTCTGGGGCTATAGTTTCACCACGGGAGAAGCAGACTGCTGACGTTTCTCACTGCACGCCCCCCACCCCCTGGCCCGTCTTCACCCCCCTGCCCTGCCCCATTGAAGAAGCTGTGTTCTGGGCAGGCACAGACAAGTGGACCAGATTTCTCTTGTCCCACCCAGCCCCCACTTGTAGGATGGAAGATCTATCCCAGGCATGGCAGACCTAGAACACCAGGCTCCTGATTGCCCCTGTTCCAACTCTCATAGGACAGAAGTCCCACAACTAGAGGGGCAAACCAAGATAACCAGGGGCTGCAACCTGCTTCCCACACCTCCTCACAAAGCAGGGGTGGCACTCTGGAAAAACTGGTCCCCATTCCTAGCTCCAGGGAAATGATGTAGGATTTCTGTACAGGACGGGGAAGGCAGGCCACAAGGAAAAGGGCATCTCAGCTCTGCCTGTAGGAACTGACTTTATTTGGGATAAAGATAGAACTCCATTCCTAAGGTCACTGTCAACAGTGGAGATTTTTATGGAGAAAAATTCAAAGGTGATTAGTAGGTCTGATAAATGCAAAATGGCAGAGCCTCCAGAAGTCTGACAGAGGGAACCAGGAAAAGAGACAGCCCAGAAGAGCCTTCCTGGGACCACAGACAACACTGTAGGTCAGGAAGGCTGTGCCCTAGCTCCAGGCTGCACCCACTTGGGGGCAATCAGAGCACGATATGAGGCAGATTTGAAAGCCACGCACAGACCCATCAACACAGAGTAGAAGTTTCATTGACATAAGAGGTTGAAACATAACTTTTCACGAAACACTGACTGAAATAAACTAATCAGACTCCGGGTGATTCCTAGGAAGCAAGCTTAAAAATACTATCACATAACCTGATAAAGGCCATCTATGAAAACCCCACAACTGACATTATACTAAACTGTGAAAGACTGAATGCTTTCCCCTAAGCCGAGGAACAAGGTAAGGATCCCACTTCTGGAATTTTTACTTAATGTTGTACTGAAGGTTCTAGTCAGAGCAATTAGGTGAAAAAACAAACAAACAAACAAATTTGAAAAAGGGATCTAGATTGGGAAGGGAGAAGTAATCCTATTTCTATTTGTAGACGACATGAAATCCTAAAGAATCCACACACACGCACACACACAGACACACACACAAAACCATTAGAGCTAATAAATGAGTTTTGTAAATTTGCAGAACACAAGATCAATATACAAATATCAATTGTATTTCTATATACCAGCAATAACATTCTAAAAGTAAAATTAAGAAAATTCTATTTAAAAATAGCATCAAACAAACAAAATACTTAGACATAAATTAAACAAAGGAAGTACAAGACTTGAAATTGAAAACTACAAAACATTATTAAAAAAATTGAAATCTAAGTAAATGGAAAGACATCCTATTTTCATGGATCAGAAGACAATATTGTTAAGATGGCAATACTCTTCAAGTTAATCTACAGAATTAATGCAGTCCCTATCAACATCCCAGCTGATCTCTTTTGCCAAAAATGACAAGCTGATCTTAAAATTCATATAGAATTACAAGAGATCCAGAATAGACAAAAAATAATCTTGAAAAAGAAGGACAAAGTTGTAGGACTGATAATTCCAAATTGCAATACTTACTATAAGTTTACAGAAGTCAACACTGTATGTTATAAACATAAGGATAGACATGTAGATTCATGGAACAGAATCTATAAGGCAGTCCAATGCAGGTGGGGAGGATGTGGAAACAGGCATATGCATGGTAACGTATACATACATACGTGGTATGTGTATTACAGCTCAAAAAAACTGTGGAATCAGCCCAAAGGAGCACGAAGTAGCAGGCACCGTGAGGCCTTGATAAGATCCATGATGCTCCAGAAGGTAGGCGATAATCCCTACACATAGTGAAGATTTTAAGAGTTCAGTCATCTGGGACATGCTCGAATATTCCCTCCAAGGTAAAGGACAAAGTGACGCATTTTACAACACCTACTAAAAGAAAAACACACAACATGATGGCACAACACAGTGTCCACGCTTGGGAACACTGCTGTGACCCACACAGAGTGACATGGAAAGTTACCAGATTTCAGTGGGTAGCAGACCCAGAGAGAGAAAGGGCTCTGTAAGCAGCCCTGTCACTTGTTTCCTATAAACAGGCAGGTGTTTGTGTGAGATAAGATGCTGTGGGAGGTTGATGGCAAGCAACCCTGAGGTTCTGGAAGAAAGCCATGCCATCTGAAGCCCAGAACTATATACCACCTTAAAATCAATTCCTGATGTGTTATTAGGTCCTGGTATTATCTGGTCATGAGACATCAAGGGGCCAAACTGCCAGAGCCGTTTATCATGAGCTGGCTTCTGAAAAATCCACCAAGTCAGCACTTCAGCAGCACTTCAGTTTAAGATAGAAATGGTACATCCATTAATAGCATGAGCTGGACCAAAAGGCACAAGTAAGCTGCATGAGCAGTGGCAGAGTCCCAGGTCATCTACCCCCATCGTACTGGCTCCTCAGACACTCCAGCCGGGCAAGGAGTCCCATAGGAGTAATAGAGCTGATAGAGGTGGAGATTGGTGGAGTTTGGTTTAAAGATGTTTCAATTCAGTGTGTGCAATTTGGAAATGAACTGCTCTTGAACCACAGTTCCACAAAGGATGACCCTGAAAGGGGGAATCCTCATGGTAAATAAACAATTTTTAGTGGTGGAGCTTGTCACTGATTTTATCTGGAAAAAGAAGTGGCCCAAGGTAAGAAAATATATGGGTACTTGGTCCAGGTCCTAGAAGAGAAAGCTTAGAAGATTGGAGACAAGGTCTGAGGTTGAGTCATTAAGATGGACTTATGGGAATGGGCATGAAGTGTTAAAACCTTTATATCACTCATTAACATCTACCAAAAAGCATCCACTAAAGAAGGGGCACTGAACCACTAATCAGACAGTCTCTCTCCTCTGCCTCCCCAGTCCTGGAACAATGAGCTTGTGAGTGGAGTAGCCATGGTAACAGAAATGGAGGCTCCCCACAAGGCCAATGGCATGGACTCTCACGCACTGGGGCTCATGTAGCTGCTGCCTCCGCCTAGGGTCCAACCTGTCAGCAACGGAGACCAGTGCTAAATCCTCAATATGGTGCCATCCATCAAGAACAATCAGCTACTTGGTGGCAGGTTGATTACACTGAACTCTTTTCAGTCCACTGGAAGGCAGCAATTTCTCTTTACTGAGATAACCATTTATTTGCCCTTCCTGCCCACAGGAGCTTGGCCAGCACCCTTATCTGAGTGCCTGGAGGTAGTCTGATCTGCTGACATAGGCTCCCATGTGATATCGCCTCAAAATAAAGGACCCGCAGAGCAGCAAAGAGGCACAGAAGTAGACACTGACTATGGAATCCACGGGGCCCATCACATACTGCATCACTCAGAAGCTGCCAGCTTGATATGGTGTGAAAGTATCTTTCGAAGATGCACCTAACGTGCCAATTTGAAGATGACACCTTGAATGGCATAGCATCCATCAGGACAGGCTCTACACTCCAAATCAGTGGCGGTTTTATGGTGCTGGGCCCCTGATAGGTAGAAAACATGAGCCTGGGAACATAGAGGTGGGAGTCCGAGAGGCCCTGCTAGTCATGACTCCCATTCTACCCATGCGGGGAACTGGTGTTTCCTGCCCTAGATCCTTTATCTCCTGTGGATTTGGAGTTCCTTGCTCCCTGGGGTAAGTGCTTCTACACTGCGAGCTTGTATCACAAAGGGAGAGATCACAATTAGGTGAATGTTTCAATATTTTTAAATGACTGCTCAAGGCTACTCATTTTATCCATTAATGAATCAATTTGATTCTCCCTCCAGGCCCCCAAATGAGGAATAACCATTAACCGTAGTGAATATTATTGAGAAAAATTCTGAAAAATTATTCACTTTAGTTCCCAATTTCTAGGAACGATCCGACCATATCATAGATTCTCAGTGTTTGACAAATGCGTGGATGAATGAATAAGTCATTTGCAGCAAATGTGTGAAGCAACTGAAAAACACAGATATAAGAATTGTGTGACAAAGGCTTCTGGAACCTTGACCTTATAGTGGAACTAAAAAACACAGGTTGCTACTGTATAATGACGAAAAACAGTTATTTCAGTAACAAAAGCCAGCAATTACAATGGAACTTTTGGCTTAAAAATGTTCAATCCATTAAATGTCCTCATGTCATGTCATAAAAATATAAAGAAATGAGATAGCTATTAAAAGTAAATGGACATGTGGGGATATTATTATAAGATACAAGGACAAAGGAAAAAAAGGAGAAACTTTCATAACATAATATGTATGTGACCATCACCCAGGCTGTAGTCAACACAGTGCTCTTGATTTAAAAATTATAAAGTGTGTATTTCTTTTTTCACATTACTCCAGACAAGGCTTACCATTTTTTCCTTCTAAAAGATCTAAAGTTAAATTAAGTATTTACTATCATTCAGGATCTTTAGCTGAAATTTGAAATCTTGCACATTTCTGACAGAAAAAATAAAATGGTAAAATTTTAATTTTAATTGGTTCTCCACCATAGGTGGAGACATCCTACTGCACTATGCCCATTTATTAGTATTTACTTATTTATTTAATAAACATTTAAGTAGCACTTATTAAATGCCAGGCAATATTCTAAGCACTTTGCCAACATGAACCCCTGTAATTCTCATAGCACCATGTGGATCATTTCCTCCACTTTACAGAGAGACAACTGGGATGCAGAGGGATTAAGTGCCCAAGGTTACAAGGTAGTAAGTGGGAGCTGGGATTGGAACCCAGGCAGTCTCCTGAGTCCATGCTCTTTAAGACTACACTGTGTCTCCTCTCTGAGTATCTAATCCCAGGGTAAACTTGAATGAATTATACAAATAATTAAGTGGTCGATTAACTGCATGTTGTTCTCCCTCCCAAGCATCCATTATTGTAACGAGTTCTGTCAATGTGCTCAATAGGAATTCCACTTCTAGCCAGCGGATGAGTATATACCTGCTGGGAGGAAGGAGAGGAGGAGGAGAGAATCAGAGACTCCTCTGCACTGAGCACTTCTCTATCTCCACACCCTATTCTTAAGAGAATATAGCAAGAAACACCATCATTCACCGAGCATACATCTAGCCGGTACTGTGCTCACCCTGAACATTCAAGTTCATTATCTCTTAATTCTCACCATAACGCTGCAAGGTAAGGGCTACTGTTCTCCCATTTTATAAAGAAGGTAACTGGGGCTATGAGAGCGTAACTGACTCCCTGTAGTCACCCAGGTGCGTCTAACTTCAAAGCTGCTCATGGTGGCTGCCACTGAAGCCACCGAGAAAACTGACTTGGCTGTGTTTTTTGTAACTGTCTCTTAGTGGCTCAGCCCAACTTTTGTTGGAGTCATGCTTTGGTTTTGGGTTTCCCTTTTGCTCTGTGGCTTTGGCACATTCCCTAAACATGCCCTATTTATTCCATCCACATGACAGTTTTCATCTGATGCCCCACAGTTTGTGATCTTAGAGGATGGCTTGTATTTGCTTTTTTGGTTAACTTGAGTAGGTCAGGGTTCTGATAGCCACCACTCAGTTCTCCAGGTGGGGGAGTATTCAAGGAGCTTTGGGGAAAACAGATTCTCGCCATTGGCCTCTGTGGCCTTGGCCACTTCCTGCATGGTGATGACGTAGGGCTGGATTTGATAAGGAAGAGTCTTCTTTGCGTTCTCTCATTATTTATGCCACATCTGCCTCTCAGCATTTGTGTCAATGAGTCACTGTAATTATAGCCGTTGGATGATTTCCTCTGTTTTGCAACACATCCCCAACTGTGAGTGTGTGAGTGCTACACCAGAGAAAAACAACACTACAGCCTTGCGGCAAGGCCCACTCTTTCTTTAGACATGGTCATCAGCCAAGTCCAACAAGACGGCTTCTGTTCCTACTCACTGTTACTGAAAGTGAGACTCAAGGAGCTCGCTGACTGTAAAGCTGCAAGGGCCAGGAATTCATTTTTCCATATGAAAATCAGGATTTTTGACCCAGAATCTTGCTTTAAGATGGTTTACAGATTGACCCAGAATCTTGCTTTAAGATGGTTTACAGATTAGTCATGGCGGGGTGGGAGGGAGCTGGGGAGAATCATGCACACTCTCTCTCCTCTCTAGGCCCCCTACCTGAACAAACTCCCCACCACCTAGCGAAATGTTCTAAGGCAAATGTCTGGTTTACTTGCATATGAAAAGGATTTCTGAAAGTGAAAATTAAACAAAAGAGTACCCTAAAGGTGATGAAAGTTCTGTGTCTCTTTTCAGCTTCTTCTGTTTCTTCATTGCTCCTTCATAGCACTGGAGACCAGTCACCAGGACTGGAAAAGGTGGTCCTGGAGCAAGAGCCTCACTTTGCCATCAGACGGCACCCTCTGACGTCTCTACTACATCACAGAAGGGAAAGGACCTTGTACAGTATGGGTTACTTTCCTGATCCGTGCAGTGGGTGTTCAGTGACTGAAGCATCATTGATAATTTCTATTTGTGACTCACCAGGTAAAGTAGGAGACACTGTAAATGAGCTTTCATTTAACTGTGTTTTATGTTTTTTTCCAAGAAAAATACAAATTCCCATTTGTACCCCTACTACTGTACCAAAGCAAAGATTGCAAAAACCAAAGAGGGAGCCAAAGAAATGGGAAAGGAGGAAAATGGTAGATATTTTCTAAGATCTCCAGAGAGAATGCTCTCCTTGCTGATACCACATGAGCAACGTTTGCCTCCCTACCTCTAAGCTAGGCGAGCTGGCTGTCCGTGATATTTAAGATCATGTAGAGACTAACTGACCATAAATGTCCATCCTTCACTTCTACTGTCTTGGATCCAGAAGTTAAAGGCATTGCTCCTAGAATGTCATAGTGAAAATTCAACTTAAGAGGACTCACAGACTAATCCTTCCACTTACGTCAATAAGGATAATTTCTGTGATTTTCCAACTTTTCTTTTTTCCAAAGCAGAATACTTTCTCAAAATAAAGTTTTTGGTAGAACCGCAAAATTACAAAATAATGAATAGAGATGCTGTATTTGAAAAGTAAAGATAGGATTGTCTGGAGTGTCCCTAGTTACTCTGAAGAAATACTTCCCATAAGTGACCCTGAGACCCACCCATAAGACTCTGTAGAACATTCTTTGAAAAGCACTCAATTATTGATCAGATCTTACAAAGGACAACTGAGCCCTGTGGGGACGTAAACTAACTGGCTATCTTGTGGTAAAGTGAAAAGTCAGGTACAGGGGATGGAAGGATGCGTGATGCCAGTGAGGGCAGCTCTCAGCAGGAGCCACAGTGGCATAACTGGAGTGGGCATTCAACCGTCAGTGTGAACCTTAGCAGTGGAATTTCACTTAATTCATGTCTTAGGCATTCTTAAGTATCTCCAACTCTTAATGTCATGACTAAGTTTTGGATCCCAAAAGTCTCTGGCATACATGTGCTCAGGGTTCCATGTAGTCTTTTTTATTCGATGTGCTGCTCTTGGTGAAATTGAGAAAGCAACACAAAGAGCCTACACGCTGGGAAGTGTATTGTAGAGCAGTGTGAATGTGAGTCTATCCCAGCGCCTGGATATATAGATACCTCACTCACACAGAAGCAGAAAATCAAGAGAGATATAAGAGTTTAGGTCATACTCAAGACAATTTTATGACTGAGATAAGAATAAAAGCTCAGGAAAACTTCTCAAAACCCTAACCAATTTATAGCATAGGCCTGAAGTCTAAAGACCAAAGTATTTATTTGTTCAGTAAAGGATATCAGTAAACATTTAAATTGCTAGTAAACGAAAACAGTGAACTTTTTTTTTTTTTTTTTCAAAATTGGCTTGGCTTTTCTTGTTTGGAACTGATAAGAGCTTCCTTGTGATCATCCTGTTTTAGGCAATAATTATTTTTCATGGTTGAAAAACAAAAACTGTTTTAACTGGGGCAGTGTTGACAAGAGCTACTCCAAGCGATTTTGTATAATAGAATTTCACAGTAAAAAATTAACCGTAAACCACTGACCTGGCCCATTGTCTTTCTCAATACTACAATTTTGCCGCTGAAAAAGAGGGTTTGCTATTCAAGAATGCAAAAGTGGGATTCAAGAATCAAGCCTTTTCATCTCTCATGGGATACTGTCCTTTATCAGAGCATTCTTGGTGGATAAATATGTAAATTATTATGCAAAGCAGGATGGAGTAATTCAAATTGACAGTTGCCTTATTGAAAAAAAATTAAAACGTGGAAGCTTTGAAAATGTGTCTGCTGCCAACAAAGGAAATTCTTGTTAAGATCAACATTATTTGGTATCATTTTCAAATATTTTTTCAAGCAGATGAAATCTTCTTGTTTTACTTTCTGTTTTGAAATTTTTTTTTCCCACCTATGTATTTGATAAAATAGTTTCAGTGGGAAAAATCTGAATTTTAGTGATACATATATCAGACAAAATACATATTATTTTCTTTACTACTCTAATAAGTGTAATCTGCTGTATTGGACTTTTAATAAAGAATATTTACGGTTAGTAATTATTTACAAGAGAATTAACTATGGTATTTAAGAGAGCACACCGTTACACCTTGCTATCGAGCTGCCACCAAGTCTGCCAGTTTTTCACCTGCGCTCATTGACTCTGCCTTTCCTGCCGTGATAACATATAAGGTGACCCTGCTCTTACCTACAACAAACCCTCTACTGAGGCTCTGGATCCCTTTGCCTTATAACTTCTCTTGGTCTCCTTTCTGTTAACATTCCCCTTTTCATTCAGTATCCTTTCTTTCTCCTTTTTGGACCCTTCCCACCATGATGAGTCTAATATCACTCGTCTTAAACAAAACGCTGCCTTTGCTGGAAACCATCATCACTTTTCTCCACTTCCCTTTATAGCAAGACTCCTAGCAAGGTTCTATATATAGTTGCTGTTTCTACTTTACCTCCCGTTCTCTATTCAGTCCAATCTAAATCAAGCATCCAGCAACACAGCTCAATTTATTAAGGTCTCCAATGACCCACATCTTTTTTTTTTAACTTTTTTTTTTAAATTGAGTTATAGTCATTTTACAATGTTGTGTCAAATTCCAGTGTAGAGCACAATTTTTCAGTTCTACATGAACATACGTATGTTCATTGCCAATGACCCACATCTTGCGAAAGCTATTGGTTAACTTTTGTCTTTCTCTTATCTGATTTCTTAGCAGCTGTTGATGTTTTCTTCTTCAACATGTTGCCTAAGCACAGAGGAAGGCGTGTGTTCCTTTAGCTTCAGGGGCTTCCCCCATTATCTAAACACTGCTGTCTCCAGACATCTCCTCTAAAACTATACTTAGGCTCAAGTGATTTAATCTAGCATCATGGCTTTGAAAGTGCTCTCTAAAATTCTCAAGGGAATATTCCCAGCTCTGACTTTCTTTGCTGAATTCCAGAATCATATGTAACTGCCTACTTGACATCATCAGTAGGAAGTCCAGTAGTCACCAAAAACTCAACATGGCTAAAATGGAGCCAGTGGCCAGTGGTTCCTCATCTCCAACACAAACCCCAGAATCCTCAGCTTACCAAGTCTTCAACATTTAAGTAAATGGCAACACTATCCGTCTATCTACTAGGGTCAAGATCTTATCTTTAATTTGTCCATTTCTTTCCATGCCACATCTAATTCACCAATATAATCTGTTGCTCTAAGGAAGGTGTTTATTTTGAATTTGAACTCGGCTGCTACAACCAGAGTTAAAAATATCATCTCTAACTTGGACTTCTGTAACTGTTTCCTGACCAGTCTATCCACCTCATTGTGATTAATTAATTAATTATTATTATTATTTTTTAACCTTATATCATCTGGTACTTGCTTCCCTCTCAAGCCCGCCCGCCCTGTCCTCTCTCCCACGTCTGTTACTTTTCAGCCACCATAGCTTGGAATATTTACTCCCCGGAACGACTGCTACTTCTCCAGATTCAGGTATTAACTTAAATGTCACCTTCTCAGAGAAACTTTCCCAGGCCAATGTGGCTAAAAAGAACGTCTGTATATTCCCCACTTCCTGGCCAGTTTCTCTCTGTCACATTATTTTACTTCATTTGTAGCACTTAATGTTACCATGGGGCACACTTTTAAATATTTCATTTCATTTTATTTTTCCATTATCATCTCATATATAAATACAAGCTTTCTGGAAGCAGAGATTTTGTTTTTTTCCTGAAATCTAGACTAGTTCCCAGCACATAGAATGTGCTGTATAAATACATGGTAAAGGATATTGACTGGCTTGGTTATGCAACAGGAATTTCACCTCTGTGGTTGTGTCTTCTGAACCTGAATAAAGTCCACGAAGGCTTTATGGTAGATGGTAATTAGAAGATGGTAATTAGATTCTGTGTGTGTGTGTGTGTGTGTGTGTAATTAGGCAAGTGGTTTTAAGTTAGAGCAATCTTTAGAAACCAATATTAAAATGTCTTAAAATATATGAGTGAGATCTTTAGATGATGGCCAAGGGGCCCAGAGGGTCAGGTTAACACTCAGCTTTGGCTTCATTTTCTATTTCCTTTTCCTGTCCTCCAATGGTAACCATGGTTTACTTGGGCGGCTATATTTTCCACATTAACCCAAACAAACCTATTGCTTAAGCTATCATATTTGAAAGGAGGTGACATTTTATTGACCACATTCAAACTTTTCCTCAAAAGCAGATACAGATATCTGAAAACAAACCATTAGGTGTTTTGTTATAATTTGCAGTAACAGAAAAATAGTCTCAACTGCATGGTTAATAAAAAATATATAGTGAGTCTTCTGTCAAAAACAGGGCATTGGGTTATTCCTTAAAGGGTTTGGGAAATATTTTTGAGCTAGATTTTATCCATTTAAATTTAGAGGGGAATTTATTGAATTTGGTTTGGCATGGGAGAAACTCCTAAGCAGAAATTTGGCATTCCTGAGAAAAGAAGAGAATAAATCAATGTCAGGTGTATGCTGCCAGTGATACGCAGTAGTGACCTCTCGATTTCCCTTTTTTCATAAATAAGTTATGGTTGTGTTTGCCTTTAATGCCTATGCTGTTTTTGCGCTATTGTGAGTAGTAATTCTGAGGATGTAGAGCTGAAATCAGGCACACAAGACCCCTGGCACACTGTACAACAGGAAATTGATTGATTAATTACATGCCTTTTCCCATTTAACTCCACAACAAAATTTGCAACTAGTATCTCCATTTTACAGAGAGGATGCTAAGGTTCAGGAGCTAAAATATCTTGCTTGTGATGACATGACCAGTGAGTGGCAGAACTGGGATTCCAGTGCCAAGACTTGCAAAGCTCGGAGAACAGATTTGGAAGTCTGTGGGATCCACTGTGAGAAAGGCTGTGTTATTATACACACCTTGATTGTATCATAATTAAATATTTATTTTTCTATTTCTGCCTCTAAATTCCAAGGTCCCTGAGGGATAAGCATTCTGGCTTCTGTGTCTTTGTATCTCTAGAGTGCAATACAGCATTGTTGAATTAATAAATTAAAGTGGTCTAGCAGGCCTCAGAGAGCTCCTCTAGATTTCCCAGGAAAAAGAGTCATTACCCTCTTCCAAGCAGATGAAAAAACAACCGAGACCTAATAAACAGAACACAAAGTAATCAGGAGTCAGTGACCCAAGTCTCTAAGAGAAGACGGTGTTCTACAGTGGAGAGGTGTGTCGTTTTCCTAGGGACAACGGTGTTCTACAGTGGAGAGGTGTGTCGTCTTCCTCGGGACACCAGCACCAAAGGCTTCCTTGACTATTTGAACCTAGAGTGGATTTACTCCCTGGGAGGAAGTAATAGGGGGAAAAACGTCTCCCCCGATCCCTCCTCACCCTACTCTCCACCCGCTCAGGTGCACTTTCTAACACATAACACAAAGTAAAGTTTCTTAAATGAATAAATAAATGTAACAATGAAACCGGTAATATTCCAACCAGTAAGTTGCTAACCACCTGGGATTAGCACCCAGCATCTGAGAGTAGAACCTATGGGTCACACACCCCTGGACTGTCACATTCTTGGGTGCACATTTGAGTGATCTTTGGGTCACTTTGGAATCCTCATGGGCGGACCACATAGGTCAGCACTGCAGCCTGGAGAAGATGGCCCTGGTCCCATCTGTGGGGCAAACGTAAGTGTCCCAACACGTCCACCCAGCAGGCACAACGCCAAGGCCAAACCACTGGAAGTTCTTCGACGAGGAAGGCTGGATGCCTGGGAAGTTATGTTCTTCTGTGGTTTCTGGATAGAGAGTCCTGAGAGGTGTCACATACACTAGGAGGCAGCTCAGGCCTTTTGCTTTACAGTTGCTTCCAGCATTATAATTACTAAAAAAGAAATTTACCATCACAAAAAAAGTAAACTCCACCATGTGAAAAATTCTTTTGTTTGCCTCCAGTGACATTACAGAAAGGAAATCTACTCCCTTTCCTTGCTTAGAGTTCTGCACACAGGGCTGGACGAGTGTGACAGATATTGTAATTTGAATACAATTGTTTACTTAGCAGCCCCCCTGGTAACCTGTCTCCTGCAACTTGCTTTGTGAGGAGAGCTCTCCAGGCAGTTCTCTGAAAGAACAAAGCCCAACAAGGCTTGAAAGCAGAAAATCACAGTGGGCTTATCAAACCAGTCCTCTCCAAACTTCCCTTCTGCCCTGCCCTCAGAATCCTGCTTCAGCAAAGTCAGAATCCAGGAGCTTATCTGTACAGGTGTGGTGATGCCCCAAACTCTGTACTCCTGGCAATAAAGAAAATATGCACACTTTGTCCATTTCTCATTCTTAAATCTGTGTGTAGTATTTCATAGAACTAATACTTCTTCCTATTGAATAAACTGTTCTTCCTCATGTATTTAGCAAAACTCCTGGGTAGATATCACAGAGAGCTCTGGAAAACAAGTAATTGTAAATATTATCCTTTTGTCTTTATGAGATACCTTGTGTTTGATTTGCTTAATCCTTTACCTTAATACAAAACAAGGTTACTTTCCCAAAGCTCTTCCACCCTTTCCAGGTGGCCTATGAACAGGGAAGAGGGTGTATGGCTGAGGTGTAGGTAAGTGTATCTCTAATCCAAACTGCGAGGAGGCCTGAGCTCAGCCTAGGGTTTTGGCGTTTTGCTGGGGCCGAGGGTGGAAAAACTCCTCTGTAAACTTAGAGGAAAGCCCTTCATTCATTCCTGAAGATTTTCTCACCAAAAGTGTCTTTAGCTTCTGTGAAAGCAATTTACCTGCATACAATAGCCTGTCTTTTTAAGTGGAGAATTTCAGAAGCTCGATTACTTTTAAGAATCCCAACAAGATTAAATACATTGGGAATCTTTTGTCCTCAACTTGCCTTGATTTGTGTTTGAGGAATATTATGTGGGGCTGAACGACAGATAAAGTTGACTCTTGTTTCCCTGTAAGTGGGCTCAGTCTTCACATAGGGGAATCTTTCAGCAAGTATGACACACTCTTCCCCAGCCCCTCCCATCTCTGGAGACTAGGAAGGCACAGTTGCTATTTCACACTTTTTTTTTTTTTTTATCTTTGAAAGCTTCAAATCAGAGCCTAGGGTGTAATGTAAATAAAGACCTAAACACGTATTAAGGAAAGCAATTTGACACTTTAAGAATTTCATCTCTTCCAAGCCGGCTCACAGACAGATTACACACAGAGAGGAACAGGTTAATACTTACATAACTGATTGAAAATTGGTGCTAATTGGCTGGGGGTTTACATGAGTGAGCTCTGTCAGACAGCTGGCTTAGTCGAGGGTTCCGAATGTGAAAGTACTACGTGGAAATAGGATTCATCTCTATGTAACTATGTTTATTCCCTGAAAATTAGTTTAAAATCGAAGAAATCATTTCCCTCTTCCTCAATTAAAACAAAGAGCTCAC
Source organism: Camelus dromedarius (assembly GCF_036321535.1). Lineage (NCBI taxonomy): Eukaryota > Metazoa > Chordata > Mammalia > Artiodactyla > Camelidae > Camelus > Camelus dromedarius. The sequence goes on along the minus strand of NC_087439.1, from coordinate 30,138,685 downwards.
GTTTAGCTCAACGATAGCATCCCTGGGCCTTGGGGATAAATTTCCTCTATTTTACAAGTAAGCCACTGCCTGCATTTTCCTGGGACGAAAGGCCTGGAGGATCAGAGTATTTTAGAAAAGGTTAAAAGAAATTGTACCACATCCAGGAAGGCTAATTTTCATGCATCAAGGTTCTTTGAGCTGAATTTGTGTAATGAGTGCACTGGAAATTGAAAGACGAGATTAAAGTGCTGTTTGTCGTGTACAGAGATTTCAGAAATGCTTATCAGCCCTTTGCAGCTGAACACAGCCCAGATTAAAAACCGATCTGACAGAAAGGGAGGCTGACTGCAAATGTGGGGCTTTACATCCATGCTAATTACAAAGTGCATATTAAACATGAGGCCTATGATGAGAGCAGCTGCAAAGGTCTTTATCTATATTAAGAGACTGTCCACCTACATAATAAGAATAATTACCAATGAGAGAATTCTTAAAAAGAAATTGCATTTAATGACACCTCATACAATTTCTCCTAATTTCAGAAGTCTATTCACCATCCCCCAATAAGGTGAGACTTTGCCTTCTCTCTGGAGCTAGGTGACAGGTCAGATTGTGAAGACAAGATCCACTCACTTACATTTCTATTAATGCCAGCTCGTTTGCTTCGGAAAGTGCAAGTATGGAAACTCTGTGGAGTGCCCAGTCCCTGTTTCTAACAAATTGACAGGGAAGCAACTAACATTTTTCCAACCCACTAGAATTACTCGAGAGAGGTAACACCTAAGGGTGCTTGAATTGAAAAGTTGTCAATATCCCAGAACTGGACTCCATTTTTCCTTCCTAATAATAATTGGCAACATTAGAGCTGTGATTTGGGTGCAATCATCTTGAAGGGTTTCAAGAAATTCTCTTGGAGTCTCTTTCTTTTCTTTTTAAAAAGAAAACAACCTCTCATGGTCCTTGAGAAGTAGGTTTAACACTCTGAATTAAAGCATCTGGCATGCACTGAGCATTCCATCAATGGTCGTTTCATTTCCTTCATCCTTTTTCTCTTTCATTCCTTCATCTGTTTCCCTTCCTTTTTTAATTCATATTTTTGGGTTGATATAAACCTGAGTTATCCAACTGCTCTTCAGTCTGAATATTGCTTTTTGATTCATTCATTTTCAAAGTAAAAGTTACACATTTTTGTTCGCTTGTAGTTGTTCCTGAAAAACTGGGCACACAATAAATAACTAAAACGTAATAGATGATCATTGTGAGCTATTAAACACAGCACCCAAGAAATTCAGTCTTTTGGGAAAGGCAAAATCAGAAATCAAAGGTCATGAAAATTGCACAAATATACTATTGAAAGATGTTATTTTGCCTTTATTACTGTTAATATAATTTAATCAAAATTTTCAAGATTTCGCACAGAAATTCCAACTATCTGACAGCCATTACCAGGCTCTATAAATGTTATGAAATATAATATACACGCAAAAATGTTTATAAAAACATATGTATCATCTGCCAATAGTTGTAGGACAGAGACTGATACAGCCCTATGCAGGTTAAGACACGGAATCTGGTGACACCTAAGAGGCCCTCTCTCTCCTGTGCGCATCTCTGTCCGAGCCTCTTCCTCTTCTCAGGAGGTACCCTCTCCTAACTTTTATGATGATCGTCTCCTTGCTTTTATATGGCTCTTCTGTACAGCGAAAGGTACTCTTTCATCCTATAATCTAAACCAACTGATTTCTTATTTTCACTTGTAATTAATGGAAATAAAATATTGATTCTTAGATTTGTTTCCTTGAAGCTTCTCAGCATCAGTTCCCATCTTAGTCAGCTAGGGCTGCTCTAACAGATTACCACAGACTGGGGAGCTTCACCAACAAATGCTTATTTCTCATGGTTGTGGAGGCTGAGAAGTCCAAGGTCAAGGTGCCAGCAGACTCCCTGGTGGGCGACAGGCCTCTTCCTCATTTGCTGAAGGTCTCATTGTTGTATCTTCATATGGCAGGGAGCAGAGAGGGAGCTTCATGTCTCCTCTCCTTTTTATAAGGGCATTAATTCCATCATGAAAGCTCTGCCTCACGACCTCATCTAATTATTTCCTGAAGGCCTCATCTCCAAATACCATCACGCTGGGGATCAGGATTTCAACGTGTGAATTTGGGGGGACATGAACATTCAGTCCATAGTGTCACTTTACCCTTTTCTCTTGATGGCAGTAAGGTCAACATTTCCAGATTGGGGCTTGCCCCACTCTTTGACGGCTTTAAAACAATAAGTTAAATAATTTAAATAAGACCTCAGCAGAAGGGAAAGTACAAACATTGGGGGATCTTTCTCATCTAATGATGCCTGAGATTCTTGTCTCTTATTTTCTTCCTGTGCCATGATGATCATAATCACCAGTGGTACAAAAAGAGACAAAACAACTCCACCCCGAAGAGCGTGTACTAGGAGAAAGGAAAACCTGGTGCAGGAGGGCTGCTGGAAATCTCTGAAAATCTCCAGCCCTTAGAGGAACCTTTATTTCAAAGGTAGCATCATATAGAAGTGTTTGGAGAGAAAGTCACAGTACAGATCAGCACTATTCATAAAAGAGACCCTGTACTTTTCTTCCCCCCAAATTGATAAAATTTTCCTAAGGATAGGGAGGAAACGATAATGGAGAATGTTATTCATTTTCTTGAGGCTAAGAGGTCGTGATTTGAGCCAGCAGACACAGCCCTGCTGTCCTCACCTACTGATCTCACCAGCGGCGCCCGGGCATCACAGGCAGCGGGTACCAGACGCCATCTCCTGTGGTCTGGGGGGGAAGACACAGTCATTGGTTTGGCGACAAGGGGCCGAACAGGAGCCTGGAGAAGATGTGGGGATGGTGGTAGTGCAAAGGAGAAGCCTTAAGCTGAGCCCCTGCCCAGGAGGCTGCCCCACCCCTCCTGTCCTAGTGGGAGTGAGTGTTGCCCACGCCCAGGTCCTCAAATGCTCTCTCAGCCACCCCGTAGGTATCAGGTCTGTTTTCCAGGCCTAATAGGGATGGGTCTCCCAGTTCTAATCCAACACACCCAGTGATTAGAACCACTAACAACTTCCCGCCAAGCCTGCCCCATGGGGGGGGGGGGCTATAGAAGCCAAATACAGTCACTTTAGATTCTGGCATATAGAGGTTCAGTCACCTCTCCTTCCTGCCTATTTATCATTTAATAAAACTATTGCTAAATAGTTTAAAAAAAAAAAAGATGTTGTGACCTTTTCAGGAGGTGGTGACGTAGACTAGGCTGACTTGATCTGAGTGACCTGGACATAATCACAAAATGACTTTGTGACTTTGGACAAGTTTTTCCATTCATAAAATGAACAGGTTGACTGGACGATCTATAAGATACCGTCAAGCCCCGAATTCTGTTCTGTTGGTCAGTGGTGAAGATCAGGATCTCATACTAGAGATTTTGTTTTTTATATACGTTTCATATTGAATTTTTATGGTGAGGGATAAAAATGCATAATAAAAAGTTAGAGCAATCAAGATTGCTTTTTAGAAGAATGGAAACCTCAGGAATAAGCAAATCACAGTGATCAAAAAAAAAAAAGCACACTAGCAAGCAAACAAAAATTCTTCATATATATCTGCACCTGTATTTTGTCACATATGAATTACTTAGGGGGTCCTAAATATCTCAGGCTTGTAAACTGATGCAGGATTGTGAATAAGCTTTTTCTGAGAGAATACCACGTGCCAGGAATTTGCAGAGGTGCTAAATGCATTTGTTTTTGCAGTAAGGCTGTAAAGATAAGGGCATTCCCTCGTAGAGATGGGAAATGAAGCTCAGCTAGGGGAGACAAGTTACCTGGTGACCCTGTGGTTCTCAGAGTGCCGTCCCCACCTCAACATCATTAGCATTCCCTAGAAATCTGATAGAACCGCAAATTCTCAGGCCCCCACGCAGACCTACGGAATCAGAGACCCTACCAGCGTGACCCAGGGAGGCATTTTAACCAGCTCTCCAGATATAAAAGCTGAGAACCTCTGATCAAGTGAGTTAAAAAAAACAAGGACTCCATCCCCGGTCTGATATCCAATCCAGAACTCTTTCATCACCCACAATTGTTATGGATTCCAGTCTGCCTGGATCATTTCTGGTTGCTTTCTTGAACTTGTTTTCAGATGTGTTTTCCCGGTAGGGAACCTCTTTGCCAAACCAACTAGAGATAGGTGAGAGAGTTCCAACGGGATAATTTCAAGTTTGACAGACAAAAGAAAAGGCAAAAATTTTAGAGAAGACTCACGACATCATTTACATCTACTTGTATTAAGTGTAGAGGCAACGAGCAGACTTGATGACCTGTGAGGTCACCCTTGTCCTTTGATTTGATTTAAAGGGCGCTAACCACTCCTTTCTATTTATAAGTGTATAATAGCACATTTTATTCAAGAAATGGCTTTGATCACACATTCTAATTTTTAAGTGTCATGTGTAAAATTAAAGCAAGAGAAGATTTTACTTATTTTACTCACTTCCCATCTCCAATCCCACAGCAATGCTTAGCTGTAGGTGCTTAACAATATTTACTGAACAAATAAAGTTAGACCCTGGGATTATATGGTAATTCCTCTTTAACTTTTTTTTTAAATTGAAGTATAGTTGATTTACAATATTGTGTTTCTGGTGTATAGCAAAGTGATTCGGTTATACCTATATATACATTTTTTTCATATTCTTTTCCACTATGGTTTATTACAGGATATTGAATATAGCTCCCTGTGCTATACAGTAGGACCTGTTGTTTATCCCTTTTATCTATAGTAGTTTGTATCTGCTAATCCCATCACACTAAGTAAAGTAAGTCAGAAAGAGAAAGACAAATACCATAGGGTTATCACTTATATGTGGAATCTAAAATATGACACAAATGAACTTATTTACGAAACAGAAACAGACCCACAGACATAGAAAACAAACTTGTGGTTCTCCTTTCACATTAAATTTTGTATCTGTTGATATAAAATTAGTTTGTATGAGACTGAAACTATGAGACAGTTCGTTAGCTTTGCCATACAACATGTGTAAACAAGGAAATTTTTGACCTCCAAGCTTCAGTTCTTGCTTGAGTTAAAATAAGAAATTACTTTTCCTTTCTATCCTGCTTTCATAATATGCATCTAAGTGCTTTATACATCCTTGTTTGTCTTTTTCCAGTACAACAAACTGTTAGGAGAGAACAGCTAATATTGATCAAATCCATCAGTCCCACAGATGACAGGTCTAGACGTTGTAGGGAGAGGAGTGGGGGTGATGAGGTTGTAAGTCTTGCATGCTCATTTTACAGCTGCATACTCAGTGGCCATGAAGCTTTCCTCATTGCCTTGAGGTGTCATGAAATTCCCACTGCCTTTGCAAGAACCAAAGTCCAGGTGGGTGTAGGTTACAAGTGTAGATTAAATTCACATTTTCAGGAATCATGAAATTTACTAGTTTTCTTATAAATTTTTTCATAAGGTGAAACAGCTTTTATCTAGAATTCTGAGCTGCCTGAAACCATCTTTTATTTACAGAAATTTGTTTCTTGACTTTCAAGTGCCTTTTAGACTAATACAGATTCTCAATCTTGTTACTGAGTTCACCAGCTGCTGTTTTCCTTTTCAGTTCTAAGTTATCAAGAATATTAGGGGAATAGGGGCATTTGGGTTTAATGAGGGGGTCTCATGACATGAGAGGTAACTTTATACAGAATGTATAAATTACTGATTTTTAGTTCAGAGAGAGTTTGTGAACTTATGTTGCTGCAAGACATTTATCCCAATCATGTATTTCCCCTGTTCAGTACAACAAATAATATTTTCATTATTCAAGCTTTCTTGTTTTTCTGTACTGTGTATACATGAAATTTGTTTTGGGGGATTCAATAAGATATTCATTACACAAAATCACAAAAGAACTATGACATAATCAGCCAGTGTCTTTAAGGATTATAACGAAAATTGCCCCAAAACATTAAGCTTTGGTGGACTGGCTTATTGGGCAGGTGGACATTGGTTCACATCCCAGTTTAGCCACTTACCAGCTATTGAGTTTGAGTAAGCTGCTCAAATTCCAAATCCCACTTTTCACTCTGATAAAATGGAGATGTAAATAAAATCTATGCAAGCATAGCATTTGTGAAGGAACTAATTTAGACAATTCATATAATTCACTAGCCCAGTGCTCACAAGTGGTTAGAATTCAATAAGCAGTAGTCATTATTATTAGTTTATACAATAGTGTGAAATAAGGAAGCATTTGAATCTTAAAATATTTCTCAACTAAATATATGACTAGAAGACATTTCAATAAATTTCCAAAACAACGATAAATCATCCCAGAATAACAATCAGAATGGTCCCTAACCTGGGAAGAAATCCCTCCTGTTGGTTCTGTGGTTCTGTGGTTCTGTGGTTTCGGTCTACCAAGCGCTTATTCTTAAAAAAATCCCATGAACGGTTATTGTTGTTTCTGGACTGTTGTGATTTCTCTATAGTTTAAGTTAAGGAATACTTTAAAAAAGAACACAGTGACTGAAGGTTCCCAGCCGTGAGGAATTCCCTCCCTGGTTAAAAAGGTCACAGACTGTTTGCAAAAGGAGTTGTTAGATGTTGTTTGTGTGGTGCAAATCAAAAGGAGTTAGGAGGAAGTCCATAGGTTAACGAGAATATTGTGCAGCCTTATGATGTGAGGGGGAAAATGCAGTTTCCGTCTCCACTCTAAATTTTCCAACAACTTTTTGTAAACCGGTAACTTAGGTAGACAAGGAGTCTCAAAAGCTGGCAACTGGACAGAGAAAATCTTACTTGGATTTTCCAAGGAGCTTCCATTGCGCTATTAAAATTAATACTATTTCTTGGTGAGGCCAATTTAATGCATCGTTGCTTCTAATTGTGTGCTTAACATACACTCCTTTGAACATCTAGCCTGGGATGTAAATAAATGTTAGCATTCACACATCTAATTAATTTCCACCAAAAATTCATTATGATATTACACCACATGAACTTATCTTCATTAATGGTAATGGAGCCCTTTAAAAATGAAATGTTTCCTGGAATGTTGTATGTTGGGCTGTGGTAATACAACAGGCTAAAGAATAAAAATAAAAAGCAAGACTGTCTTAAACAGAAAATTCTAGTAACTTCACATGAATTTGTAATTCAAATTTCACATGCTTTGATAATAGGAAAAAAATACAGTACATGATAGTTCATAGGCAGTCTTCTAGAAAAGCTTCAGTTTCTGATTCATTTAAGTGTCACAGACATGTTTTAATTTTTAGCGTTGCTCTGAGTGTTCACTACATCCCGCCAATTTTTAAAGACCCACAGTGAAATTTTATCTTAAATCTTTTTTTCTTTTAGCTTTGTATAATGTTTCTTTAAACTACATCTTAGTGGTTATCCATAGAAGATAAAGAGCTTAAACAGAACCCAGGAATGGCTTAGAACCCTAAGAATACATATAATACAGGATTGCTTTACGTTTAAGCCATAATGTTGAGCTTGTATGTCTCCTCTGGATAGAAAACTCTACTTGACAAAGGCTCGATTAAATTGTGGATGTGAAGTGTATACAACATAATGAAAATGGTGTGATTGAACGCTATGGCCAAGCCGGGAGGACGCAGGCTGTCTTAAATTCAGGCTTCTCCTGAACACTGCAGAAGTTGTTCTGTTAAAAAAAAGTTTATTTCTTAACTACATTTTGAGGCATTTTCACTGAATGTAACTTATATAGTGGGTCTTAAATTATTTATTTTTCCTATTAAGTCATGGTCATCTTTTTCTGTCAAAATTCAAATTTTCTTCTGTACATAGGGTTTAGAAAAATCTCTCAATATTCCTTAAGCATCATCTGTAAGTCCTTTATCAAGAATTTATTCATTAAAAACATTTTATATTTACTTTGTGCTTTTTATATTAAAACATTACATATATATTAGATTTTATTACATTCAATGCAGAGTCAAACATCGATAAAGAAAGAAAGAAAAACGCTAACATTTTTTTCCTGTCAGTGTTTATGTACGGGGACATAAAACACATCTCTTCCTAGATAATTCTAGATCATATATAAGCCAGATAGACAGTGTGTGATAATACTGTTTGCTCTGTAGAAATTGAAAGCATTCTTCTTTGTTTACTAGAAGTACCCGAGGCCCCACATTCAGCACTGCCCTAGTACGGTATCGAGCAAATTACAGTCCTCACATGCGGAAGACTGGTTACTCCTTGCAGGCTAATGAGTTGACAGAAGGATTAAATATCATACTGCACATGCCTGGCCTACGATAAATCGTTAAATGTTTGTGTTCATGTATTCATTTCACAAATCTTAGTGGCCCAGCAAGTTTTTCCTGAGAAAGAGATTTGAGCTGAGACTTGAAGGGTGAGTAAGATTATGAAATAAGGGAGTTTGTGAGACAGCTTTTCCAACAGAGGGAGGGCAGATGCAGAGAGAGCACAGTTGTGTGGACTCTGAAGGCAGGTCAGTGCGGCTGGACGCAGGATGCTCCTGGGTGAGGCTTTACCAGGAAGGCAGTGACATGGGCCTTTGGTGCCATCAACAAACTCAGTTTTCATACCATAAGAAATTAGAACCTACAGAAGGGTGTTAAGCTACGAAAAGGCATCTCAAAAAGATCTTTGCTTTGAGTCATGATCTCTCTTAAGTCACTAAAAGCTCAAATTTATAAAAAAAAAATTATGAGGAGCACTCTTATTTGTTGTTGATTTTTCCTTTTTTATTTTTAAATTTATTCAGTGAAAGAACATAAATACAGTGTCCAGGACAGTACCTGGCCCGTGGCAGGTACCTTTCCTCTGACAACTAGTATTTATCTGGGTTCTTTAGAATTATCTCCTTCAGAGGTTCAACTGCCAACTCCAGCTGTTTTGGAAAACGCAACAACTTTTCAGTGACAGCAAACTTTCTGCTTAAGTTAAACAAACATCTATTATAAAAATTGGGCAGTGGAAGCGGGTAGGAAGGGACAGATTGAGAGTTCGAAATTTGTAGATACTAACAGGCATATGTAGAATAGATAAACAAGATCATACTGTATAGCACAGGGAAATGTATACAAGATCTTGTGGCAGCTCACAGTGAAAAAGAATGCGACAATGAATATGTGTATGTTCACGTATAACTGAAAAATTGTGCTCTACACTGGAAATTGACACAACATTGTAAACTGACTATAACTCAATAAAAAAAAGTTTAAAAAAAATCAGGCAGTGAAGAGATGGTTTAAACTGCTTTATTCAATATCAAAAAAATAGTCTGTGTTCAGCCTGTGGAGAGTCGATACATTATGATCTTTTTATTCCCCAAGCAATTTAGTTTTCCAATATTTTCAGTAATACACTTCCTCTTATCAGTGTACGCGAGCCCAATTTACACAATAATAGATTATTTTCAGAATTGCAGAAATATGAATTGTAACTTTCTTAAAGCTTGTCCATAAGACAAGTTTACGTTTTACATGTGCACTAATGGCTTTAAAAATGATTTTGGAGACTATTTTTATTAGAGTAATAGCAGCAATAGCTTTCAAAAGATATTTGAGGCTCTTTCCGGAATAGACAAGACCATGTCCAAGGGAGGGAAGGATGACTTCAAGGCGAACCAGGTACTTGGACAACAGTAAATCAAAAACTGTCCGCCCCATGGAGAGAAAATGTTCTCAAAATCTGAAGTAAATTCTGTCCAGCTCTCGTGGTGATCTTAGCACAACAAAGGCTGCCAAATTGCTATTAGATGCATCATCCTGACAAAGCTGTCAGCAGCATCAGCCTCACAGGCAACTTGTTAGAAATGCAAATACTCAGACCACACCTCTGAGTAATTCTGGGCTGGGGCCCAGCAAATTGTGGGTTAATAAGCCCTCCCGGTTCTCAAGTTTGAGAACCATTTTTCTAGGAGAAACAGTGTCCCTCAGAAATCATATCATCTGCCAGTCAAGTCCCACGTTACTGAAATAGCTTTTAGTGTCACAAAAGGCAACGAGGAAAAGGTTGTAATTCAGAACCTATTCTTTTCCTCTGGCTGAATAAAAACCCTTTCCCAAGCAGCCAACAAACTCAAGGAAGTCTGACGGGTCCCTGCCGCAGAGGTGGACGCTGATTAGGCAAAGCCAATTATGGCAACCCCAACCCACTTACCGGGGATGTGGTTTAGGGATATGGCAGATCTGAACCTATTTGGGCCAATGAAATGCATAAAAGATTGTTTGGGCTTTGGGGCAAGAAATTTTATTATTCTCAAGAGCCAAAGGAGACTTCTCTCTTCTGCTACATGTCAACAAAGATGCTGCCAGAAGGCACCTGTGAGCATTCGGACAGCCAGCTAGAAGATGAAGTGTACTTATTGTGCGTTGTGCATAACAAAGTCAGAAGGGACCTGAGTTCTTGATAACATTGCTGGGCCACTGAGTCAGCCCACCCTGAAGCCCACTCTATGTCTGCCTTTTCTGTTATACATCCCAATGCCCTTTAAGTAAGTTAAAATTGTTACCTGTAACTAAAAGAATCCTACTTACATAGGATGTCCAGTAAACCATGAGCCACCCTGAGGCAGGCGTCATGGCCTTAATCATATTTATATCCTGAGGGTCCAGTTCGATTCCTGGTAGACAATGACTGCTTAATAGATTTTTGTTCAATGAATGAAAAACTGAATGCATTTACATTTTAGAAGTATATTCCACTAACCACAGCATCCAAAGAGATAGAACTGTAATGCGAGTACCTTAAAAATTGTTTCCTTCAGGATGATGTCATCCTGTGCTGTTTTTCCAACTGATTGACAGAGTGATAAAGGCTGTTACGTGGGATAGAAAGTATCTCTGTCCATGCTTTAAAAACATTTCTATTTTAATATTTAAAAACTGCCCTTGAACATAAAACATAACTGTTGCTTTTAATGATCAAGAATGTGTTCCTAAATCTACAGATTACAAAACACGAACAAGTCCCTGCTCTGTCATCGATTTCATTACCCACTTTCGGTTTTTCTTTCTTGTGTTGGCAGATGCTCTTAATTGCTCCCAAGCATGAGTGGGGAGTGATTATAAATTTCAGATTTAATAAGAATACCAGAAAAGGGAGAAACAGATCAAACCACTTTATCACCTTGTAGGGGTTTTCTGGTTTCATTTTTTAGGTTTCCTCTTCCCACATGTGTAAAACCTCCACACAAAAGTGATCTCTGTCTTTGTGCCCTTGTGCACTAAAGGCTTGGCCCAAGGCAGATGGAAGAGAAAAGACTTGAGCCCTCTCTGGTGAGACCACCCTGAGGTCACACAGGGGTAGGACTAAGGCCGAGACCCTCGTTCCCGCCTCCTGAGAACCAGCTGCAGACCCTCCACACGCTGAGGCGGCATGGATTCCTCCGGCAAGTGTCTGTGTGAGCACAGGAAATATCCCAGCCGTGACTGTCAGGCACCTTTGCCCACCTACCAGATATGCCCAAGATGGTGAGTTTTACCCACTTGATCAGTTGAAATTTCAACTCTATTTCCAGCTACAAGTGGCAAATGCTATTATTCTAGGAATTTTACTCCTGAATCACGTGCAACTTTAACACCATTAAGTGGTAAAATAATTTCTTAAATGCATTTGGCATAATGCACAATTGTTCTTGTTTGCTTTTAATTAGACTAATCAGTAAATAAAGCAAACCATGGTACTTGGGACTAATGGAGCATGACGGTTTGAGGTGGGGGTGATATCCCATCTTGAGCTCCCTTCTCTATTTAGACCAGCCTGCTGTCCCCTTCTGTTGGGAGCATCCTAAGAGCATTTTTTTCATGTCCCTTCCTAGCATTTTAAACTGAAGCATATTAATATGTAAATGTCTAAAGGTTCACCTGGGCTCTTTGAGTGCCTGGGGGCTTGGGCTTAAAATTTGCATTTTAAGAGGGGATGAACCCCTTTCTCTGGAACGTCTAGCATCTGCAAGCAAGGAGAGGAGGAAGGTGATGGCAATACTCTCTTTGGCTCTGTTTTCACCCAGCCACTAGGGTGTCCTCTGGGACAACACCTGTGACTAAAAGCAGAATTAAAAGATTCAACAGTAATGAAGAAAAAGTCAAGAATCATGTGTTTGGGTCATGATAAAATAGGGTGGTGGTTTTACTTGTGCAGGTGTTATTAAATTCATTGTTAGCCCCAGAAAGCAAAACCAGGTTCCACACATCACCAATACAGCTGTCCTGTAAGCAAGTGAGAGCATCTTTTCTCACAGATTGATCTGGGAGTTAGTCAAGATGGGTTGACAGTCCTTCATGAGTCCCCGAAAGGCAGTTGTTTAACTTGGATGGTTATGTGAAGAGTTATCACCTTGGGCTGATCAGACAGGGCTTCTAACCCCCTCCACACCCTGCTCTTCCATAACACATGAGGGCTCCATGTACATATAATACACATGGACTCCAACCGTCTTGCTCTGTGTGTTACACCTGGACCACTGAATATGTAAGACTCTCAGTTCTCCCAATAAACCCAGCGCTTTGACAGCACACCAACAGTACCGTGGGCTTGTTAGCCTTCAGCCAATTAAGGCAATTAGTGCTGTTTAATGTGCAATGTTCTCCAACACACACACTGGCAGGAATACTGAAAAATACAAGCCTTAAGAATTCTGATTTATCTTCCCACTGCCAGAGCCAGCTGCTGAGTGCCAAGCGGCACTGTATGTGCTCCTGGCATAACTTTATTAATAATCTTGGCAAACAAAGAATCCTTCAACAAATAGCAGTAGCTTTCTGATTATATTGTGCCACAGATAATAATTGCTTCAAATTGAGTGTAGTGGAGTGTATTTGCTCATGCATAATGAAAAAAAAGATCATATAACAGCTTGATTATGAAAACTAATGGCATGTTGGAAAGCTACCAAGAATTCCCCCAAATTGGACATTTTAATTGTTTTACCTCAGTTGCTGATCCAGGCCAAATTCATTTAAAACAAATTTTACATACCCAAATCTCTATAAAACAAGGAGATTTCCAACTTACTGGCAATAATTCATTTAGAGTTAATGAATGTGAAAGTGTTTTTTAAAGCTTTGTAAAAATATAGTATTATTATTATTATTGGAACCATATTGAATTCAGCAAAATTCCAGTACACAGAAAAATTTTAATTGGCTCTTGCAGGTCTGGGAAAGGGTATTTGACCTGAATTGTGTATTGGAAGTCCAAACTGTACAGGCTACATCTCTGCACGCAGGTGTTCTACAATTATTTCAATTTAAAAATGGGTTGTGTTTTTTAACTACATGGAAGTATTCCTTGGACTATTTCTGTTATCATAATAGTTACCATTTATTCAGCAGTTACTATGTTTCAGACACTGGGCTGAATACTTTACAAACATTATCCAACTTAATAGTCACAAGAGCCCTATCAGGTAGATATTCTTTGCACATCTTATCCTTAGTAGGTAAAGGATAAAGATTTGTTGCATGAATAGAGAAATTAAGTAATGAGCTCCACATTCACAGGTAGACCAGCACTTAAACTCCAGTGGTAACTTTCAGTAGGCTATTCTCTTAAATCTCTTATTGATGCTCCTTTTCTGCTTTAGGAGTGATGCTTTAAAGGCCCCAAATTCTAAGAGCCCCCAGACAAGGCTAAGTGTGGCCACAGTAGGAATTCCTCTAGGTAAAATTCTTCAGGAGTCCAGGCAATCTGACACCTATAGACAAGGATACCAGCTAATTGTCCTCAGGGCTCTACAGAGGGAACCGCTCTGGTGATGTTTCAAACTTGCTCAGTGTGAGGCTGCCAACACCACCAAGGACTTGATGGCAACAGAAGTCAAGTCAGCAGGACACAGTTGGAATTCAGCCAAGGACTGAACACTCTTGCCCAAACAATTTTCTTACTGAACATTCTACTTAGAATAGTCTGTAATTTTGACTTTTCAATACTCGTGATAAGTTGGCCCACATTATTACTGTTGATCATGGCCAGTCCTAGGCAACATTTTGAAGTGAATTAAGTTTCCCTATGACACCCTCTCTAGACCTTTTCAGCACCCTCTTCCCTCTCTACCTGCTCCAAGTGTTAACCTTCCTAACAGTCCATTCATTACCTTACCAGCTCATCTTTATTAAAAATAAAATTAAGATTATTACTTTTATTATTTTAGCCATGGGACCCTTGTTCACATGCATTCTTAGCTGGAAGCACAAATAAAAGAAACAAGTCTAATCTTCTCTAAACTAATGGTATAGAATCATATGAATTCAATGACCCATCAGAGAGAGCAATCTTTCTAGATCTTATTCCAAGATCCATCTCATTTCAAAGATTTCTCAGATAACCACAGTGACTCAGTTGATCTCCTCTGAATTCCTCTGTGTTAACAGCCATAACACAGTCTAACACATCTTTGTTTTTTACATGTGGGTTAATTTCTTGGCTCAGTTAAACTGTAAACTTCCTTGTGGCGGGGACCTCACTTTATACAACTTTTGTAATTTCCATTTAAGTAGAAGATCCCATCTACTGTAAATAATTCACCAGAAGTGGGCCTTAGAAACAATTCTCATCAAGTTGAAGCAAAAAAGAAAGAGAAAGAAGGCAGAAGGTACGCAGTTTTATGAAACCTGCTGTCTGCTTTCTTTTACATCTCCAGCTTCAGGTGGTAGTTACAGCACTGGTTAGTAATCAGAGAAACAGAGTTCAATCAGCCTCAACTTGCTGTGTGACTGCAGGCAACTTTATTTACCTCTCTGTGCTTCAATTTCCTAATCTGTTAAAGGAGGCAAGCACCTCATCAACTATTTATGAGGATTTACCTGTATTTTGTATGGAAAGTGCATGGTAGACACACAGTAACTTTCAGTCCCACATCACTTTACTCTCCATTTTGAATCCTTTGGAACATCAGACCCAGTTAATTAGCCCACAGATCCCTTGCTATAGGGTAATTAGGTTAAGAAAAGCTTCATGTTACCAATACTGCCTTGTAAATCTCTTCTGAGATTTAATCTCCCCTCTTACACTGTCCTGTATATAAACCGTATGGACTCACCATTCTGTGTAGCTGTGTCTTCATTCTGCAAATTGACTGTGTGCGTGGGCAGTGATTGGGGTTGAAAGGAAGGTAGTGGTGGAAGAGTCAAAAGAGGAAGAAATCAGAGCGTTGTTTATTTCTCTTCATCCGTGCATCCTTCTGGCCTCCCACTGCCCCCACTTCCTCCACAGAGATGACTGGCTTTGACCTTTCCTCCATTTGCTTAGCTCTAAAAATGTGAAAAGAAGACTGTCATCAGTGAAGGATTTCAGCATGGGTTTGTAGACCGGTGCTTCTCACACTTTCACATCCTTAGCAGTCACCGGGGATCTGTTAAGAGTGCAGAATCCAGATCAGTAGGAAGGGTGGGGCCCAGGAGTCTGCATTTCTCCCAAGTGCCCAGGAGATGTGAGTGCTGCTGACTCACAGCCCATATTTGGAGGAGCTAACATCTGGATTATTGCATCAAGGCAATCAAAGTGGTCATGTGAAACACAAGGAGGAATACAATTATAAATAAGAAAAACAAAGCAAAGATTCAGTCTCAGAATTCACTTGGCAATATCACCTCCGCAACACAGGAACAGAGAGAATGCATGTCCTCATTTATTATGCATTTGAAATTATTTTACCTTCTCTTTGCTTAAATACTAGTCTCAGATACCCTCTCTTTTTTTTTTAATTCTTATTTATTTTTATTGAAGTGTAGTCGATTTACGATGTTAGTTTCAGGTGCACAGCAAATTGATTCAGTTATACATATACATACATATATATATATATATTTCAGATTCTTATCCATTACAGCCCATTACAGGAAACTGAATATAGTTCCCTGTGCCATAGAGTAGGTCCTTGTTTTTTTATCTATTTTAGATATAGACAGTGTGTATCAGATACTCACTCTTGATCTCATCTTACTTACCACTGGGAAAAGCCCAGCTCCCCTTTGTGTCCCACGCCTGCCCCAACAACACACCTTTACTTTTTACAGATTTTAACAAACATATACATACATATTTCCTGGACAACAAATGAAGTGGAGCAAGGATGTATTTTAAAAGATCTTCAATATTTATCTTATGTCTCTGCACACACCAGTAACACATACATGAAAAATGCAGGGAAGGTGAGTGTGACGAGGAGTTGCCAGCCCTGACTGGGAGCCAGATGACTTCTGGCTCCCTCACTCGTTAGCCGTGGGCTGTTACCTAACCTTTCTGTACATCAGTTTCCTCATCTGCAAAACGAGGCTTGCAGTAGTTTTCATCTTGGGAAGGTTGTGAGGGTGAACTGAATTAATGTAAGTAAAGGGCTTGGAACAGTGTCTCGTACATAGGAAACACCACATAAGAATAAACTATGATATAAGCACATTTATATAATTCTTAACATTTTGGACTAGTTTGACTTTAAGAAATGACCGTATGCCATGTGATCTGTGTGTCAGGCAAATCTGCATTTGGGGGAGTCCCTCAACCACTCCAATGTGTGCTGTCTCCAAGTAATCACATGCCATGGAAACTGCTCTTTCGTTTGACTGTGTCTGTGATTTCACTCAATATTTGGATATTTTAATAGTACCAACCAAATTTTTAATTTTTTTCTTTTAGTAATAAATTTATCTATGAGATAGTCATTTCAGTATACTCTAAGCTAAGACAAATTTATCTCACAAGCTTTTGGTGGAGAATATTAATATGACATGTTAAAAAGTATTCTAAGGTCAAATAATTTGAGAGGCATAGAATATAGCAGTTGAGAGTATGGGCTTTGCACTCATACCTGTTAAGACTTGGTTCTGTCATTTCTAAGCTGTGTGGCCTTGACCAAGTCACTTTAATTTCATTTCCAAAATGACAATTTCACTCATAATACCTACTTTATAGGATTGCTGTGAGACAATATAAATTAAGTCCTCAGCACAGTACCAGTCCGACAGAAGTTTCCCAATCAATGAAGCGAGAACAGCAACAATAATAAATACACTTGGGGTTCCCGAGCCTAGGGAATGAACAAATCCAAAGCCAACATAAGCATATTTAATATAAACTGAAAAACGCTCAGCATCAAGAGTGAAAGTCATATACCTTTCTCTGCTTCACTCATCTCTGTGCCTCTTTTCAATCTCTAAAGGTAGGGTGATCGGATAAACTATCTTGCCCCACCCAGTCCCATTTCACACCTGTTGTCCCAGCATAATTGCTAATAGCAGAGTCTTTTACTCCCCAAAAGTATACCAGTTAGGGTAACAAATTTCATGGTTGCCCACCTGAAAAACTTTCCCAGGTGTTCCTCTGCCTCATTAAGATGCACTGCTTTCAGATGATTTTTTTTGAAAAGTGACTATTTTTTTTTCAAGTATTACAAGCCTCCAATTTCCCTGAAACTAAAATTGAAATTCCAAAAATTTATTTTCCTGCGACAAGCCTCAATGAATCTTCTTTGTCTCTGTCCTTCAGACAGTTGTTTGAGAGTGTGTGGTTTCCCTGACATGAAGATTGTTGGGAGGTGGAGAATTCAGCATGAGAAGACGACCAAGTTGGAGAGAATCTGCCGCAGAAAACATGGGTGGGGTCTGGACTCCATGCCACAGGGGAAAGGAGTGACTGAAAACATGGGGAGAGAAGTTCTTCAGTAGTGGATCCGTTGTGCAACGTGGACTTTCATTTTTACCTTCTTTCCCTCCTCCCTGTTAGCTGCACAGTGATTACCGCACATTGCAGCCAGCTAGTGGTATCAAACGCAGACTCGGGGGCGGGCAGCCTCAGTCCAGGTTCAGGCTCCAACAAGCACTAGTTGTGTAACTTGGGGCAAGTCCCTTAACTTCTCTGAGCCTTGCTTCCTTCCTGTGGTAAAACGGGACTAATAACCTACCTCCTGGCATTGATATCAAGATTCAATGAGGTAATACTGGATAGAACAGGGAGTTATATTCAATTTCTTGTAATGAGCTGTAACAGAAAAGAAACTGAAGATATATATGTATGTATGTAAATGTATAATGGAATTGCTTTGTTGCACACCTGAAACCAACACTGTAAATCGACTACACTTCAATAAAAAATAACAATAGAATAAAATAAAATAAAATAAAATAAACTGAAAAAAATCAAAAGACTATATTCTGACATGTGAGAATTATATAAAATCCAAATTTCAGTGAACACAAATAAAGTTTTATTAGAATACAAAAAAAAAAAAATTAAATGAGGTAACATACATAAAACTCTTACTTAGAACAGTGCCCAGTGCTTAGTAAGTCCTTCTGTGCTAAACTTTATCCTATTTCAGGACTATTGTCATGAGAGCAGAGTCAGGATTCATTCTGATTCTAGTTTTAGAATTAAACTAGTCCATTAAATTGATCCAAATTAATGGATCCATCTTTTATTGCAATAGTATTGTTATTACAATCATTTTCTTCAGATCCACTCTACTGAAATTTTTTTTTAATGTTAAGTTGTTGTCTCATTGAATTTTCATCCCTTAATGTTTACTTTCACACATGTGACTAACAATAGCTCTGAGAAACATATGCCCAGTAAAAGTGAACGATGAGCCTTGGATTTAATTGTAAGAAAAATTAAAGTAACCAGTGGTAAAATGAAAACCCTTTAGTGGGTTCTGCTGTTTAAAGGGAGTGGTATTTCTATCACTATTATATGTTGTCTCTAATCACTATTATGGACTGCTTTAGACTGATGTGGTATGTACATATTTTGGTGGGTAGAAGAAAGGAGATAGACCATTTAAAAGAAATGAGATGGTGTAGAAGTAATCACATGTCATGGAGAGAATAATGTCCCTGTTTGCCAAGGAGAACAGTATGAGGAAATCATTGTTTTAAAATGCAAGATTCAAACAAGATGTCTGATTTGAATTGCATACAGCATAATTAGCACCATTGACATGAATTAGAGGAAAGAGGCCTGCTGGGTCCTGCATGCGTCCTTTTAACCAGGTACCAGAGAGACTGGCACCATAGAAACAGGTAAATCATGTATTTTGCTTTTTTCAGCCCCTAAACTTATTACGCAGTTGCTTTAGCTTTGTTTGTACGTATAGATCTGCAGGGAAACTATGAGATAATCATCTAGATAACTCAAAAATTTAAAGGCACATCTCTTTTTCTTCTTAGAGAGAATATGAGTTTTAACTCAATGTAATGGCAATTGTCTCAGCTGCTCAAAGAAGCTGTAAAAAAGATGTTGCCAGATGTCAAAATCAGGTACTTTCTGCTGATTAGACTTCAGGGACTGGTATGATGGAGGAGGCTCAACATAAGTAGATCACAGTAGTTAATGTGCCCTATTTCCTCTTTAAGGCCTTATCTAATGTAGAAAGTGCTCTTAAAACATTCAAAAAGCTGTATTTTTCTCCTGTCGAAACATAAGATGGCAATCAGTGGACACAGAAAAGAAATCCCAAGATCAAAAGTGCCTCCTGAATAGTAACAAAGGGATGAAAGAAAATTTAATACGTTTCCATGAACGTTAAGTACTAAATTCAGATCCTGGAAAAGTGACAAGCCACAGACCATTCACAGACCGGTGGAACCATCGGATAGTTTAATCAGCTAATATATCTGATTCTTGAAGCATTTGCCACAGAGAGGAGTTGTTCTGTATTTCCTCAGATTTCCCATTTGGCTAGCTTTTATGTCTTACGCTGGGACCACAATCATAGTATCAAAGCAGTTCTGAGATTCCTTCTGATTCTACTTTTTGATCAAATTAATCAATGGATTCACCTACACTCTAGGAATCAGGTGCCCGATCCTTCCGCGCCTCTCCTGGCTGTGCCGTCATGGAGTGTTTTAGTCTGAGGAGTCTAAGGACCACCTGAAGAATTCTTAGAATCATTTTTTCCCACCACAGCTGCTGCCTCCATCTCAAGAATGGGTTTCATACACAATCACACTGATTCCTCCTGGCAGAGGTCTGAGAAGTATTGAGAGACAAATCTACTTGAAGGGCTATGGCCTTTGTTTTGCTGAGTTATGTATACATATATATTAACCTAAACATCCCTCAGCCTCCTAAAATGGAGAGTACTGATAAAGTTACAGTAACACAAATGTGCAGATTATAATGGGTTCTGGCCCCCATTCCCAGACCCCAATCTTCACTGTTATTGTATCTTAGTGTCCTCTCAATGTGTTTCCGTGTGAGAAGATATCAGGAAATACTTCTTTATACATGGCTTTAGTCCCTATTACAGAAAAAGCAGTGGTCCGAGACTGTAGCCATCGCTCTGAAGCAAGCTGGCCAAGGATCACTGCATTCTGCACTTTAAAATACCTGCTTTGTTTGCATTGAAGGAAAAGAAATAACCCTGCTTGGAGCTCCTTTGTTCGGAAAGCCATCTTGCTTGATATATGTTCTCTAATCTGTTTAGGGAGCGATTTGTTCCTTTGTTTAAGGTCTAATGGGATTTCCCCTGGGTGAGGTTTAATGGGATTAGGTAACAAGTTTGTGAGAAGACTTCATCATCATCTTTCAATCTCTGCTCCAGAAAAGGCTATAAAAAGGATAAAGATGTATCCCCCTTTTGCTATAAACACTCAATTGAGTGTCCCTACAGCACACCAGCTATGGGTTGTGGACCACATCCATCTTTGTTCCCTGCCATCATCAAACAAGCTATTCCAGGTCTGAGTCTCAGGACCACCTAAACCAAGATTTCTACTTTCTGGAAAAAATCTGCAAGAAGGCAGTGTAGGGAATATTTAAAATTTCTGAGTGCTGTGTTTAATTAGAAGAAATAGTACATGAAATCATTTGATCCACTTCTGTCTCTCCTTAGTGTAGTGAAATATTTGTCTCCATGAGATTTAAATAAGATAAAAGGTCAGTCCTCAACAGGGGAGTCTTTCCTAATTTTCCAAGAAAAAGTTTTATTCATGTTCTTCTCTCTAGTGAATTATTTGAGTTACTTTTTACTGCTTTTCCAGTTATTTATCTCTACAACAGTATCTATTTTATTGATCTCTAGTTTGATAGAGAGAAGAATGAAGTTGTTTCTTGTCACTATTGTCTCCAAAACTCACCAAAATGAAGAAAGAGGACAAAGGGAGGGGGGAGGGGAGGGAGTCTATCTTTGATGAAGCTGGGAAATGGCTACCACTACATACCACAAAATTATAAGACTAGCTGCCAAATCCAACAGGACAATCCCAAGGGCAGATACACACGCTGCAGAGTTCTGGCAAAGTCTCAGCTATGGTGGCCATAGTTGGCTGTCCACTCTTTTACACCTGCTCCCTCTTTCTGCATATCTCTGCCCCTGGCTTTATTCTTTGCCAACAGATCCTGGGTTTATGTAAATATGAGGTCATCATGAACTTCAGAGGTTAATTATGGCTAGTCTTGACCCATCATCATAATTTGTCTTTGAAAGATTAGAAATTTAGTCTAGTTACATTTTTTCCACCTTCAAGAGTTTGTTAATATATTACTACTTCTACATTTTCAAAGCTTTAAATTCTGATCTAAAACCACAATCTCTATATTTTCTTGTTGTTAATGATGGATTTGAATAGATTGATTATTTATACCCAGGCCTTTCCCACAATATCCTCCTTGGATGGACCAGAGCTGAGGTATGCTTCCGTAGATTGGCCTCATGCCCCAGACCTTGTCATTATAATAAAGGAGTAGTGGGTCCATCTAACATTTCATGTTGGGGAGTTGACTGATGCTGCTTAAAGCAGACAAACCAGATGTTTATATTTCAATACTGTGCAATAGCATATAATGAAAGAGAATATGAAAAGGAACACATATACATATATGTACAACTGAATCACTATGTTGTATACAACATTATAAATCGACTATACTTCAATAAAAAATGAAACAGACGTTTAAATACATTATTTCAATATGTAAAAAGATCTGTAAGAAAAATTTAAATTAAAAACAGAACAAAATCAAGAGATAAAGTGGAAGAGAAAAAGGGAAGAAAATATGGCTTCTAGTTTATTCATTGTTTAAAGGGAAAAGTCAATATGCACTCTGTAAAACCAAAAAAAAAAAAAAAGGGGGGGTGGAGAGAGAGAGAAGCATTAAGATTATTGTTAAAATGTATAAACATCAACTCTTTGGGATCTAAAAGTGGAGCATGTACCCCCCAAAGCCCTCCAAGCCGTTGGTTGGGAAACATACCCAAAACCAAACAGAGACAGACGACAGGGAAAAAATAGATAATTTAGAAAGCAGTAACAACAAATCATATAAAAACTAAAAATAAACACATCTATCATGTCCTTAAATGCAAAAAAAGTTGAACTCAACTATTAAAAGAAAGAGACTCTGAGATGCAGGAAAACCTCAAGACCTCAGGGCACTGACGAAATGCTGTCCAGGTGTAAGTGCGGAGAACACCCCTTCTGTTCCCAGTGTTAAGCTGCACTTTTTCACTTATTCTCCAAAGCTCCGCTGCTTGTGCTTAGAATCTCACAGAGTCTTTTGTGAAAACATTTTCTTCAGCTTAAGGCTCTGGCTCTTTCTGTTGATAATCAAGACTCTATTTCAAGCTGGTTTCAAGAGATGCCATGTTATCCCTCTCTACTGCTTTGATTTTCCCAATCTTTCTCCTGACACCAATACAAAAATTCCTTTCCCTTTCTTCACACCCTTAAAGAAAAGTCCCTGCGCACATCAAGTCATAAGCTAACAACTGCCCATCTTGTTCAAGAGCATAAAGACTCTGCTTTTAAAATGGGATAGCTCATATAGTCTGTCTCACTAGTATCTTAAGAACTCTTCCGAATTAATTTAGCCCCAGTGTGCTAGGCAGTAAATCAGTGCTGGTGCTACAAAGCTAAATATGTTATTGTGATGCTGTAGGCTTCATGTTATAGGCTATGAGATTTACATTTAGGTTCAAAAAATGACAAACATATTCCATGAGTATAGAAATGAATGTCACTGCATTCAGATGGACACATTAGCTTCAGTGTCTCAACAGAATGAGTGAAAGAATTCATTAAAATAACACACACTTCTAAAGAGGAAAGCAGGTTAAATGATTATGAGAAATATTTAAAAGCTCAGTGTGTATATTTTTTCAAATTGGAAAATCACAGATGGGCAGGTCAAACTCTATTTCAGCTTCAAGAGAGTGCTTTATCCTCTCAGCGAGGACATCTGGGTGATGCAATCAGATGTCGGGTATGTTGCAATTTCTTAGCAATAATAGTTAAATTGTAGACATTTGAGGATGATTTACAGAACAAACACCAGAACAGGTTCAAGGCCATCTATATAGTATCACTCTCACTTGTATTTTGATATGCCTTATTGAGCTTAAAGAAAAGGGATTTAGGTATAATTACTCCTTACAGAATCCCAAATAAATCTGTGTATACCCATGGGCATGTGTATAAACCACTGGTTTAAATACTGATGTTTGGAAAACAACCTAAAAGAGCAATTTGTGAAGGCACTGAAACCAAGTGATGGAAGGGTATCAGAGGGATCAGCTAAGACACTGCCCTGAGAATGCTTGGATTTCCCTAGAAAATCTAAAGCAGCTATGGTTTTTTTTTTTTTTTTTAAAGAAAATAACACCTGGAGAAACTACCGGGAACAATGTGTAAATCCTCCTCTTTCATTTGTCCGAGTACCTGCGCTGGCCCACCCCGAGAAGCATAAAATCTGCGGAATTTGTGCTCCCAAAGAGGTGAAATGCAAACCCTGAGCGAGCTAGGACTGCCGTCTTTCGTAACCAACTGTAATTTTATTGATTTTCATCTGTTACCCAAGTCTTGTTAAGAGAGATGAGAGGTATGCCAAAGCAAACAGAAAGACACATACCCTGCCATCTGAGTTTTATGTTATGTAGGTTACGCCTATTGATGGAATTTGAAATTGGAGGTTGCTAAGAAGCCAGAAGGCAAGTTCAGAATGATATATGTTCTCAGAGAACAAACAGTACTCCTTTTTCTAATTTCTACTTTTTCCCCCCTTGGAACTTTATCCGTCTTTTAGTAATAAAATCCATGATTCACTTATCAATGCAAATAATGATTTTAGTATTGTTGGTTGTGGTTAAATATGATCAGTCCTCAATGTATGCTTTTTTCCCCCTATAAATTCCAGTGAAATAGTTGAGGTTTTATTATACTAAAGTCTTTCTTTTAAGACTTATATAGAAAACAGACAAGGCTTTTTTTTTTTTTTAAAGTTAAAATCATTTAACATTTCATTGAAAAAAATTTAAATTTCTACAAATGATAAAGCTGAATCCTTTATTCTTTCATTAGTTTTTAGTATTTCAGAGAACATTAATGCCCATATTTACGGAAGTCTCTAAAAACTAATCTTAACTGGTGACTATCAGCTTCTCTCCTATTTTGAGAAACTCTTTTTTTTTTTTTGAACTCAAGCATTTACCATACAATATAAGTCATATTTTTATATAAACTACCTCAGATATTTTAAAACATAAAACATTGATTCCCTTGACCTTTTCTTCCCTAGTCTAAATCTCTAGAGCACCTAAACTTTTCTCTATTTTTACAAATCTGGACACTCTTATACAGATGAATAATCTGCCTCCAAGAATATCTGCTTAAAAGGATGTATGTGAAAATGCTGTCAGTATTTCAGTCTCATATAAGTGATATATATTTATTGAACTTCAATTGCCCTATAAATCTAATAAACTCATGCTTACCATATAAATGGGAATGGAGAAGATGAGGATTTTAGCAATAAAAATAGAAGCTCCATAAATTTGTTGAGAAACTCTTTTGTTCCAGATGCTTGCTGGGAGTGCAAAGATGAAAATACACAATCTGTGTCATCAAAGTGCTTAGAGAGAAATGGGAGAGGACCCCATCAACAGATAATCGCAATGGCCTAAGGTCTGTGGTCAAGATCTTCAGTCTTATGAGGTCACAGAGAGGCCCCCAAGCCAAACAGGGCATCAGAGGTATGTCTCTGAAGGCACAATGTTGTCTCCTGAGTTGTGAACACTGCTTCTAAAGAGTTAGACAGAAGAGCTGGGGGTGGACAGTGTGCTCCAGGAAAAGGGGGTGTCATGAACTAGGCATGGAGGCCATCATCAGTTTGTCCTGAGGGGAACCCTCAGCAGTTCTGAGTTGCTTCATAAAATCGTGGAAGAGAAGTGGGGTGGGAGATGACACTGAAAATATGGGAAAAATCCTATCTAAGAGGTTACTCTTTATTTGTAGAGGGTAATGAGCTATGAAAGGGGTTTAATCCTGATAGAGTCATTGTTAGGTTTGTCTTTCTGGTTTTATTAGGCAAATCACTTAACTATTTGGAGGCTCAGTTTTTTTTTTTTGTAAAGTTTGTCAGGAGAAGCGTGGAGTAGATAATTTCTGAGACCTTTCAGGTTCAAAGATTTGGAAAATGAGTTAAAGCAAGAAAAAATTTACCCTTGTATAATTGGCCATAAAGGTTAAAATCAGACAGAGCTTTGTGTTATTAGGTCCTTACATGGGACAATAATTCCATTACCCCCAAGCTCCTCAGTAGGAAACCCTGTGTAAACCAAGGGGGCCTTCCAGGGCTCTGTTTGTGTGTGTTGGGGGGAAGGGAAATAAGGACAGGCAGGAGAGCTGGAGTTTACTGTTGAAAATTATATATATATATATATATCAGTAATGCTAAAGGATATTCGAAGAAAATTACCTCTGATGATAAAAGATCTGATAAACCGTGAGTATTGCTCTCATTACTCGCTTAGGAAAAATGGCTAGAGATGTTCTTCAAATATATTTTTATGCAATCTCTTTGCTTCCAGAATATTTTTTCCTGTTCGACCGGCATCAGAAAATAATTGATCATCTGCCTCCCTCTGTTGAATTTATGGGCAGACAGACATTCTTGGATTATTTCTCTTTTCTTCTGCCACTGCTTAACATAAGTATTCATCTTCAAATATACCTTTGTCCTTCAGGGCAAGTGTTCCACAAAGTCCTGAAAGTTATTAATGCTTCAACCAAGCTTCCTTTACCTCAATAAATGTATGCTCGAAAACACCAAAGAACCTCTCTCTTCCATACACACATAATGCATGCACACACACACACACACACACACACACACACACACACACACATGCACGTTCCTCCCCAAGCACACCATGGACCTGCCCTCCCCACCCCTAGCACCTGAACTTGTTTTAAAGTATAATGCAGTGGTCTATAATGTTGATAGCAAATGCCTTGAGATATGAATTGATGTTCTTTTATAAATCAATCAAAACCATTTAAGATCAAGTATGAATTGTCAGGACCACTGCCCCAAACCTGCTCATTTTGTCCCTTTTATTTCGTATCTATTTTCTGTGAGGTTTTTCTAGTGAGTTTACTAGAAATTAGTTGCAGTTGTCTACTCTTAGCATATATTGACCTAGGGAATGCTAGTTGAAATGACTTAGGTACTTTGAAAGAAAATGCCACTTCTGCTGAAATTGGCAAGAGAAACACCCATCCTCTATTCTCTCCCTCTCGATTTGAATATATTCCTGTGCATAAATGTATATGAGACATATATGTTCCCATATCATTGAAACACTATGCATCTGTCTGTTATCTATAACTCCTAAGTTTATCTGCAGAACCAGACGTGAAGACCAGAGTGCCCATGATTGAAGTCCATGCTTAGATGTCCTTTTGTGATGGAGGCTCTGTGACATCCAACAGTCAGAATGGAAGAAAGAATACGACGTTGTTTAATCCTCGCCCTGATTGTGTCTCCTGCATTGCAGTCTCAGTACACACACAGCCTATATGTTTGCATCAGAACAATGGCTGTCTGGTTATGAACTCAGTATACAAATTACCAGCCCTCCTGGGTCTGCCTTTGATCCACAGCCTTCCACTTCAGGCATTCAGCACAGTAGGTGCCAAGTAATATCAATCATTCTATTTTTGCTGTGTCCCTGCTAAGAGATGGCATTTGTTTTCCTGAATCAGAAGATAAGCCAGACATGACTGGGGGAAAAATGTGAAAAAACCAAGTCTTGCTACAAGTTTTTGGAACTAAAAATGTAACATGTTAAACATCTTTTATTAAGTGGAATTATAGTAAAATTTTAATTATCTGAAATAAATGGGAAAAGCAGGACCAAAAATCATAGAGAATCAGAAAGAAATCTAAATTTTACTCTAAAGGCAAGTGTGTCATTTTGTTTAAGTAGCTGAGCTAATTACCAGATTGTTTCCTCAGGTAGACCGGCTCCTCTATACCTGCTCCCATGAAGACTGTCTTTGTTCTGGTGGTGTCAGGTCTATTCCACAGATCTCTTCAGGCTGGAAACTGGTTTCCATTAAGAAATTAAGTACTGCCTTTCTCACTTTCATACATAAATTGAAATATGCAAATAGCTTCAGTGGTTTATTTTTCTCTCTTCAAGAAACCTATTTATTTCAACGGATATTGAGTCCAACCACTGCTCCCATAGCCTGTTCTAATCTGGAAATTATTCATAACCAATACAGGTTAAAATCATTTTCCCAAACAAAAAGCTCAAACAGTATGTATGTGCATGTAGGTGATGTAGGGTCTTTGAACTTGCGACCCTAGAATTCAACTCCTGACATGCGGAAACAGTATCTGAAAACATTATTTATGGAAAAAGGCCTCTAAAGTTTGCATGGCTTTGGACTGGCCCCTGAACACAAACCTTCAGCCCTTCCCAACCAGGGTGCACTGGAAATAGCCTACCTACAAAGAAAAAACCTAAACCGGCACCACAGGAGAGCTGTAAAATACATTTCCCCAGTCCCAACAAAGCCACGGACTTCTAGGAGCTAAAATTTCCAATGGAATGAAATGTGAGTAAAAGGCTGCTTTTTCAAAACTGGACCAAAATTAGACATGAGTGAAGACAGAATTCCTGGCAAAGTTAGTCCAAGGCCAGCCCAGATGCAAAGCAAGGGAAAGAGACTGCATCTCTTAATGGGTGGTGTGTGGTGAGCTGTGCTGCTCCGGGCAAAGGAACTGCTGGAGGCCGTCTCTGCAGCTTGTCTACCACAAGGGGTGACCAAGGCGGAGTTTCATTCACCAACACTCCATATTCTGATCACTCTTATATACCGGTGCTTCCTCATTACTGTGTCTTTCATCCTCTTCTCATTCTCTCCAATGAACTGAACTATTATTCAATATTATTAAATGTCGACTAGACATAGTCACCAGGATACAACCAGCATGCACCCTTTATATGCACAGTCTTTCCTCCTCCATTGATTCTTCATCGTATTTAATAGCACTGCTTTCTACCCAGCCACTAAAGCCAGTATCTTGAATTTATTCCTCTTGCCTTCAAGACCCATTTCAAGCCTAAGTGCTGTCAATTCTAACTTTTCTCTTCACTCACATTGCTTTAGGTTTGACATACCTGTAATACCTCATCTGAACTACGGAAGAAGTTACTAATTGTCTTACCATGGTAAATGGGACTCCGATCACACCATATCTCTCTTTAAACATTTTCAAGCAGCCTGTCATGGTCAAATTCTCAAAAACCCTGTGACTTTCTATGGCCATGACTTGCCTGACAAGCCTGTCTTGATAAGCCTGTCTTGACAAGCCTGGATAGCCTGTCTCTCCCGAAGTTGTCCTTTTCTCACTCATACCCTAAGTTTCAGTCGCACAAAAAGACTTACTGGCTACACATCTTGTGTGGTCCTCTTTAAACTACTCCTCATTGGTGTGTTGGTTCCTATTGGATTGTGGGTTCCAGATCTCAGTTCAAATGTCACGTGGGCACCAGGATTTCAGACCAAGCTTACCCCATACTAACTGGGTACTCTTGGAGGAGATAGTTAACTTTTCTAATTCTTATTATCCTCACCCATAAAACAGTCATAACACAAAAACTATTTCAGAAAATTGTTGTAAATATGAGGTGATATCTCTATAATGGGTTTACAGTGCCTGCCAGATAATAAGCACTAATAAAAATAAGATATTATCACAACATTATGTTCAAACATATGTAAAGGGATTTTATTCAACTACTCACAGAAGAAAATGTTTCTGGTGGGAATCACATATACTAGGTTGAAAGCAAAGTCAAGCAGACATGTGGCATTTGTTTACGCTGTGGGACAGTCAGAGGAAACAGCTCATCAGTTATACTTCTGAGCTACAGAGAAATTGGGTTGATGTCTATTGCTCTTTGGCTCTAATTTGTTATTTTCTCTGCTAGATGAAATGGAGCATGATGGTAGCTTAGGCGCCAAAGAGCATAGCCAAGTATGTATCTTCCCCTTGGACACTGAAATCAATCAGGAAACCTGGAAGACTGACTTCAGGCATAGAGGTACTGGAAGCAGTACCCAGTCTACAACATAAGACAAGCCCCACTATTGGCTGGATGACACATTTTTTCTCCAAGTTTTCTTCTCTCCCTCCCAGTTAGTGTCTAGCATCTCTGAGTAAAATTTAACAGCTGCTCTCGTTCATAACCTTTTATTTATTGCTGAAACTGATACTGGTGCTTATAATGGGTGGTATGTGCTATCAAAGCTAGTTTGTTCTAGATACACTTTATTGTTTTTGGTGTGTTTATTAGCCAATTGCTTTATGGTCATTTTTAGTATTCTTTACAAAAACCATCTGTAGCTAAAATGAATTTACAGTTTTCCATTCCACATACACCCATGAGACTATCAAGTAAGGCATACAGGATTTGATTCTGTGCTGGCTGTTTAGGCAATCATACTTAATATGAAACTCTAAAATATAAAGTTTACAACTTTAGCATTTAAATGAAAACATCCTATTAATCTATTTTTTTAAACATAAACATATGTTGGTAGTATTCAAAGCTTTCCAGAAAATTACTTCCAGTTCCTGGCTTTATCTTTACATAATATTTTTATATAGCTTAATGGATTCAAAAATGTATACAAACAGTAGATAAGGTGTTTTAAAAACTCGATACCTATACTAAATTTATAGAAACTTGGAATTGCCAAAGTATGTGGAGCTCTAACCAATATTTGTTTTCAGAACAGAAGACTATTAAGAAAAGAGGAAGATAAAGAGTACTGTATGAATTAGTGTTTAGAAAATTTGAAAGCATGAGAATTGCAAGATCACAGGGGCAAAATAAAGTTGGATAGTTAAAAAGTTATAATACACTCTTACAGACCTAGGAAATACTGGCATGTGAGACTGGAACTATTTCAAATGGAGGTCATGCTCTCTCCCCCATAAACAACAAACCTGTTTTCATAATTATTCCAGGCATGCATTCAGAAGAATCAGACAATACTGTGAAATCATTCTTAACCAATAGACTCAGAGGCATTACTAAACTCATAGCTAAAAGCTATCGGTAGTGGCAGTTTCAAACAGTGGATCACTGTGTAGGGTTTCTAATCAGACAGCCTAGGTTTTAATCCCACCTGCCATTTATTAGGTAAGAAACATTGGACATATTAACTTTCTAAGTCACAGTTTTCTCATTTCTAAAGTGAGGGATAAGAAGAAGTGCCTCAGAGTACACTGGGATGATGTAACATGCAGAAATGCATGGAAAATGCATCTGTATATAGCACAGAGTAAGTTTTCTACAGAAGCTAATGATTCACTTTATTAACAAGTTCAGTTTTTATTTAAATATATACTTAGCATATTTTGTATGAGTATGCTTTAAATATTTAAAGACATAAAATGAATTTTTTTTTTTGTTGGCAGCACATATTTAGGTCTTGTTTTTTATTCAATTTGACAATCTTTATCTTTAAACCGGTATATTTAGACCATTCACAGTCAATGTGGTTATTGATATTGGATTAAAAACTAATCTCCTGCTAACTATTTCTTTCTGTCCTATTTGTACTTAATTTCTTTTTTTTCCTTTCTGCGTTTTCTTTGATTAAGTATTTCTATGATCACATTTTCTCTCTATTGACTTCTTAATTACGCCTCTTTTAAAAATGTTTTTAGGGATTACCCTGGGATTTACAATATATATTTCAAATTAATCTGAGTCTACCTACTTTCCAGGTGATGGAAGCCCTTTACAATAGTAGGTTCTCAATTCTTCCCACCTCTCTTTTGTGCTATTACTGACATATGCTTTATTTTTCCATATGCCATACATGGAGTCAGTCAGCTATCTTTTTAGCATATTTACAAATAACAAATAGATTTTATCTCATTTTCATTCTTTTGGGTTCCTATTCTCTTTATTCTTTTTTTGGTGTAGATCCAAGTTTCTGACTGATCTCATACTTCTTCCGCCTGGAGAACATCCTTTAGCATTTCCTTATAAGAGTATGTTTGGCAATGAATTCTCTCAGGTTCTGTTTGTCTTAAAAGGCTTTGTGTGTGTCTCCTTCAGTTTTTTTTTTATTAGATATAGAATTCTGGGTTGACATTTTTGCCAGTACTTTAAATATGTCACTACATTTTCTTTCCACTTGAATAGTTTCTGATGACAAGTCTGTTTTAATTCTCATGGTTGTTTCTCTGTATAGAGAATTTTATTCCCCCTTCTGGCTAACTTCAAGGTGTGGTTCTCTCTCATTTTCAGAAGTTTGAATACCATATGCCTAGGTATTTGTGTGTGTGTTCTGATATTTATCCTGCGCAGTGTTCTGTGAGCTTCTTGGGTCTGTGGTTTCATGTATGTTATTAACTTTGTAAAATTCTCTGCAATTATTTTTAAAAATATTTCTTCTGCTCCATCTTCTCTCTCTTCTCCATGTGTAAGTGTTACACTGTTTGAAATTGCCTACACTATTTATTGGGCGCTCTATTCTTTTTCTATTCACTCTTTTTTATTTCTTGTTTTTCAGTCTGTTTAATTTCCACTCACTTGTCATTGAGTTCGCAAATTCTTTCCTTGGCTGTATCAAGTCTACTGGTGAGCCTGTTGTAGGCCTTTATATCTATTGCTGATTGTTTTCTTCTAGCATTTTCATTTGATTCTCTCTTATAGTTTCCATCTCTCTGCTGAATTACTCATCTGATATTGCGTGTCATCTACTTTATTCTATTAGAGCCAATAACATATTAATCAAAATTACCCCAAATTCTCAGTTTGATAGTTCCAACATTTGTGTCACAGCCACTCTGATCCTGATAATTGTTTTGCCTCTTCTGTGAGTGTGTGTGTGTATGTGTGTGTGCCTTAGAGTTTTTTGTTGTTTTTGTAGAAAGCCAGACATCTTGTGGAGGGCTAAAGATCCTGGGGTAAATATTTTCCATAGTCAGAGATGAGCATCTATTTTCTTCAGCTAGACCTCAAGCACGGGGTTTCTGTTAATCTGTTGAGGAGCTGAGTTAGGAGTTTGTTGTTCTTCTGGTCACTCTGAGTGTACTGCAGCTTTAAGGTTCCTTTAAGTGATGCCTTGTGTTTACAGTATAGGCTGGTTTGACAGACGTTCTTTTTTCGCTGTCCATACCCTCCCAGGGTTTTCATCTTCCCTCTGCACTGTTGTCTAACCAGCCCTCCCAGCTGTATTCCACTGCTATATCACCCAGAACATGCTAGCCTGGTGTGGGGAGGGAGGAGCATTTCCTCGTGTTCTGATTAAGCTTTGGTCTCAGGCAGGGCTCTGTCCCTGGGTCTGGGCAATGGCCTTCATAAGTACTCTGCCTATCCAGCTGCAGAGCAGAACCTCGCAGGTATTTCTCCCACAGGAGAAATATAAATGCATATGGGTATTGCTCCCACAGGGAGAATGCTGCTTCTTTTTTTCCCGTGCCCTTTTTCTAGATGCAGTGGATTTCCATCAGTACCCTAAAGTGACAGTTTTCACGGCTCTCCCCCCTGCAGAACAAGCCTTTCATCCTGTAGTGGAGACAGAGGAGATGGGTTTGGGCAGAGTTTGGGCAGTGGCTGCTGTTCCGTCTCTCTGTCAGCACCATGAAAAAAGCTTTCTCAGGATTCTTCCGAATCTTCCCGATGAGCACTGCCAGCAGGAATGTGCAAACACCTCTCTACTCTCTATCTGCCACACCCAGGGGCTTTGCACTCTCACACTAGCTTACACTCAGCCTCTAGCAATTTCTGAAAACATTTTAGCTGTATCTTCTTACTGTCTTACGTGAAATCTGGCAGAATCTGCCACAGGTAAGTAAATGCTCAGGTGCGATTTATCCCTAGAGGCATTTGTTTTTCTCGATATTTCAGTTTACTTGTTTGCCCTGAAACCTCAATTTCTCTGATGGGTCCAGGTTTTTTCATGTTGTAAGGGTGGGAATAATATTCTTCACAGCTTTCTACATCTCTTAGCTGAAACTAGAAGTCTTTCAACTGTTAATTCAGTAATAGAATAAAGGCAAATAGGTGAAAGTTGATTCTATAAAGTAGGTATTATGATTATATCTTAATTGAAATGAAAGTCATTTGAATATGTTAAATGTGCCACTTATTATAGGAATAATGAAGAAATATCAAGAAATTTGGGGAATTTTTTTTCAATTTTAACAGAAAAAAGTAAAATTAACTTTTGAATATCTCTAAAATTATACTGGAATGTATTGCCTTTGAGAACTTGGTATATAATTGTTAAAAATTAAGTAAAAATAAGCCTTCTACCGTTACAGTCCAGCTATCAAGAAAGAACAATATGATTCAATGCATTCTTATTCTGATCAAGTAGGGCCTTGTTTCTGTTGCATATTGGATATTATAATTTGGACTGCAGGGAAGAGAATCCCAATCTGAATTATTTAAACAGTAGAAAATGTAATATCTTGAAGTCCGGAGATAGTTGATTCTAAGGTTGCTGAATTCAGAGCCTCAACCAAGACATCTCTGGCCTGAAAAGTTCTGCAAAGGATCATTTCCAATGACTCAGGGAAACCAAGCAAGAACAGACAGGGGGCCCAGGCACTGAAATATGTGAATGTGTCACTCAAAAATATCAGCCCAGGAATTGCACATACTCCCACTCTGACAGAGAAAGTGAAGATGGTCATTTCCAGTTTCGACATACGTCATTCAGATTGGCTGGCTATTAGGCAATGTCCCTTCTGCATCTATTATGAGTCATTATTAGTCTAAGTACTTTATAAGCAATAGCTCACGTAATCCTCACAATAATGCTCTAAGGCAGGTACTATTATTATTCCCATTTTACAAATGGGGAAAGTAAAGTTCAGTGGTGCTGAATTACTTGCTTAAGGTCACAGAACTAGAAAGAGATGAATGTGGGATTTGAATACGACTCCCTAATCCATACTCTTCTGTAATGTGTTGTCCTGCCTTGAATATTCTTCTCTCCTTGATATCTCTGATTATTTCTTTGATCTTTCTCTGTTTCAGTCATTGGTTCTTCTTCTTCTTGCTCCAAAAATAACTCTTCCCAAGATGCTGTTTTTCTCTTCCTCTGTGAATGCTCATTATCCTGAGGCTTAAACTACCATACCACCACCAAGATGACAATGACAATCAGGTATACTGTCTGACCCCTCCATGGCTATTTCACATCTTCTTCTCCATCCTCAGGCCTCCAGCACACCTTCCTCTATCTCCCTTTCACCTGATGCTTTGCTTCTTATCCCACCAAAAAGGAGACAGATACGACAAGAGAAGGTCCACATGCTCCCACCTCCAATCCACCACACTCCACTTTTTTCTATTTCACTGGTGGCTTCTTTTCAGTGTCTTTTGTTGGTTTCTCCATTCTTCAGATCTCTAAACATTATCACCTCATGCTCAGACCTTGAAACTCTTTCCTTCTATTTCTTGATGATTTTCACATCAATTTTCCAGCCCAGATATTCTCTCAGAACTTTTGTATATCACCTGTGTCCTTGGTGTGTATATAATAGGCATCTCCAACAACAAGCCCCCAAATGAACCCCAGTTTATCCCACCACAAAAACTGCTGACTTCTGCAACTCCACCATTTCAACGCTCAGACCCGGAAACCATGGGGTCATCCCTGATTCTTCTAACACCCTACATCCAATCAGTCAACAAATTTGTTTGCCTCTACCTTCAAAATATATTCAGCAGCCAAGCCACTGTCATTTCTTATTTTGAATTTTGTAATGATCTTTTGTGGCAAAGAGTACCATTTGACTCTTTTGTGGTAAAGAGTATCCTTCTTTATTGTTACTAGAACCTGACTTTTAGCTGTCACAGGCCTCCCTGAATAAAAACTTCCTTGCCTCTAAGCCAAGGCACATAACTAAGCTCTGACCAGTGGGATGTAAGCACAAGTGTTATCAGAGCTTTGAAGAAACACACACAAAGGGAGAAAGCATGGCTTGGTTCTTTTCCTTCTTCTAGCTGGGCTGTCCTCAGTCCTGCCCCTGTTATCTGGAATGTGGATGAAACGTTTGGAAGAAAACAATCTCTGGGTCCAACCTTGGAGGATGGGAATTTTATTAAGGGAACTTACAGGCTTCCTTACTAAAGTTTTTTTTCCATTCCATCCACTCACTAGGGAGGTGTATAAGACCCTCAAAACATATCTCTGTGACTTACATTCTTATGACTCATTTTATTCACTCCATTTTGTCTATATTAGATATCATAGTTAAAACTGACTTAAGCCCACATTTAAGCATGAAAATAGGTGAAAATTTCTTAATCAATGAAGAAGGGAGAAAGGAAAAGGAGAAAGTAGCATTTGTTAAAAACCAGGAAATATGCCATGTATGGTCTTTTCTTTTTCACCTTTATCAAGCTTAACCGTCACAACAACCCTAGTTGGTGGGGTTATTATCCGCCTTTTATGAAGAGATATTCGAGGCTCAGGGAGGTTCCCTCAACATGGTGCTGAAATGGCAGGGCTAAGTTTGACCTCCGTGACTGAGCGTGAATTTGTTAACTTAAATAATAGATTGGTATAGTGTAGAATATGTTGGATTAGTTCTAATGTCTCATGTAGTTCTGTCCAGTAAACAAGCAGCAGCAATCTTCACCCATTGATATGCCATGACTTTTTAGTGCTGGAATTATGATAGGCGTGGAGTTAGTGCAGGGCCTGGGATGTAAAGGATGCTCAAGAAACACTAATTCCCTGTTCTACCCCCTTCTTCCCCTCTTAGGAAGATTCTGTAAGAAGGTATAAGAAGGGCTTTGTGGAATATTTGAAATAAATATTGGAAATATTCAAATGTTTAAAATATTTGAACTAAATAACTGCATCTAAGGCATTCTCTGGAAATGGTTCCTTCAGTACTTACTGTTTATGATTAGTACTTGATCTAAGTGTTTTTGGTTCACTGGCTTGCACCACAGCCCTGAGGAACAAATGATCAAGGGTTGTAGAAACAACTCCAAAAATCCTTGTATTCAGTTTTCAGATAACAATCCTTCATATGACTCATCTATCTGGGGGGAAACCCAGAGAGGAACCAGTGTACATTTCTGTGTGGAGAGCACACTTCTCAAGATGGCCCAGACCTTCTGTCTGCCTTACCCTCAAATTATTAGCAAAGATAGCATGTGTTGGTAGGCGGTCCGCTTGTAGGCACCTACAGTGAGGCAGGGGTTTTCTCCTGCCTCTGGCTTTGATGTGCGCACTGTGATGTGTGGCCTTCCAAGTTCCAAGGGGTGAGTTCAACTATGTCTCATTTATAGTAAAACTTGTGTTTGATTCAAGTTTCATCAGTCTGCTAAGACTTGTAAAGAAAGGCAACAAAACCAAATTCTCTGTTTCTAGTTTTGATTATCTATGTGGAATTAGAAAAAAAAAAAAAAGAACCCTAGATTTTACTGATGAGCAGGAAAATTCCATTTGGCAGCACTTAGGATACAGGGGCCATACTTGGGAAATAGTCATTAACATTCAGTAATTTAAGAGTCCTTAGTGCCTAATTATCAAAGTGAGTTTAATTACCACAGACACCCATTCATTTAATTGGTTGGAAACACAAGAAGGAATTCAATGATACCAATGCCAGTTTGGCCTCAAAGTCTTCCTTCCATACTTATTTATTGTATTTTTAAGAAAGGTGTTCACAGTGATTGCCAAAAGTTCAGTGTGCTGAAAACAAGCCCACAAAACCACAAGAGCAGCTCCACATTCTCTGTCCTAGTCGGGAAGCCAATTAAAATTAAAAGGGCCTTGCATCTTCATGTATCACATATTGCAAGTTGTAAATACTCTCTTACAATTTGAGGACAACAGGATAACTGGTTTCATAACAAATCACCATAATGTATATTTACCGCAGGAAGATGTGATGGGCAGTGGAGAGCAAACCGAGAATCAATGAGTCTCTGCAGTGTTATTATCATCTTACTTCACCTATAAACACTGCTGTGTCATTGCTTTGCCCCTTCCCAAAGCCAGGGAGCTCTCTAATGTCAGCTGTTGCTGATGCTGATGGCCCTGGCCAGAGATGCCGGATACTTTCGCTCTTTCCCTTGGGAGGTCATTCAGAGGTCACAAGGAGAAGCATGTCCTGTTTCCCCAGAGAGGACCTCCTGTTCTGTCCCTTGGCATGATTACTGTCATAGTTACCTACTTGGAAAGCTCTGTGTCCTGCTGGCAAGGGGTTCTCTGGTCAGTTTCACCACCTTCTCACATTTTCAGCTCTCAAGCAGCAGTAAGACCTACCTTTCAGCAACTCTGGCTGCTGAGTGAGGAATATGGAGCCCACCCTCTGAAACTGGGGAGAGGAGAGAATCTTAGAAACTGTGATGAAAATGATCTCAGGATGTGAAAAGAATCCTGCCAAGGCTTGCTGACAAGGCTGGCGACAAGGTTTGCAATGTGACGTGGCTACAGTGCACCCCAGGGTGGAAACTACAGCTTCTTTCTGACTACTGCCCTTTTTTCTTTCTAAATCTTTTTTTTCTTTTTATATTTTCCTGTAAGTTGATCTGCTTTTGATATTTCTGATTTGTGTTTCAGATTTTCGTTTTTCGGATTTGTGCGAATCTGTTACCTGATTTTATTAACATCTATCACAGCTCCTAGTAGATGTTCAAGAAACAGCAATTGGTTAGGGTTTATGACCTAGAGAGCTGATGAATGAGGCATGGTTTTGTGTGTGTATGTGTGTGTTTTAAACAAAGTGCATTTCAGAGCTTTAACCAAAAGCCATGGTTGTTGAAAAAGTATTAGCCACTTTAATCAACAGAAAATCTGAGGACAGTCTCCTTCCTCCTGTTTAATATGAGAACAGTGTCACAATTTCAATTTCCGAGACTCAACATTTACCAGAGTAATGGCTGGCATCACTGTGGACCCGTGTTCATTCTGTCTTCTTGCTGGCAACCCTGCTGATTTACACAGCATTGAAAAGTCAGTGGTGAGGCTTACATTCTTTCTATCCCATTTTCAAACTCTGGGCAGATCTCATTTTCAAAGTAGTCTGATGGAATGAGGGTAGGACTGCTGAAACTGCCTGATTTTCCAGCATGAATCTTGTTTAAATCTTAACCACATAGTACTTAACATGCTATATGTTGCCAAAGGATGCAGTCAAGTCTTGCCCGTTATTGTTCAGAACAATAAGATTCTTAACATGATGCCACCCTGAGTGCACCTCTGTTTTTTTTTTAATTTTCATATTTTTTTCATTATAGGTTACTACAAGATATTGAATATAGTTCCCTGTGCTATACAGAAGAAATTTGTTGCTTGTCTATTTTATATATCGTACTTAAATTGGGAGTTTGAGGTTTGTAGACACTAACCACCTCTGTTTTTAAATAGTGCCCCACTGCAGTCATTTATGGTGGATTACAGGTCCCATGAGTTCACACATACAGCTAATTCTAATGTAAGGACAAGTTAGACTAGTGCTTTAGCAGAATTGTTTTTAAAAAGAGCAAAGATTTATATAACAATCATGTAATCTAATGCAAAATAAATAACACATAATAAAAGAAAAGAAAAAAAAGTTGATCAAGAAAGCCACGGGCAAATTAGACCCCTTAAGACTATAATTTTGAAAGGATTTATTTGTGTAATGGAGCCCATTTCTTTCCTAATGCACACTTGCTACATCCAGACATCAAATTTATTCTTACTGATCTTCATCTTCAATTTTAAAAGCATCTCTTAAAAGACTGCTTGCACAGCCAAGAAAATAACATCTAAAGAAAGTACCTTTCAACAACTGTATTGGGCCAGGTTGACTGATGTTTCACACTGATCTTACTTTAAGTACCTTATGCAACAATACTTTGTGGACTCCAGAGTAGCAGGGTAGGCAGCTATGTTGTGAACAGACATAGAGGTAGATGGAGAGAGAGAGGGAGAAAGAGAGAGCGAGACTGAGAATGAAAGTACAAAGACCCAAAGGGCTGTCTGTCTGCAGCAGGGTAGAACAGTAGGCAAATTCATTAATTACACCTTCCTACTTCAAATGAACCAGCTAATTATTTGTTTACCTAAGAGTCAGTATTGCTCCCCAGGCTACAGACAATAGTAAACACTAACAAAGGAAACTGTGTTTGCCGTAGCATGAATATATTTAAATTTCAAGGTTTATATTTATCCCACCACAGAGCAAAGTTCAGGCAATGTATTTATGTGAAACGCTAAAATGTAAATCACAGTCATTAGAATATAACTTTCTGAAAGTGGTTGTTCTTTCCCACTTATCAAGTAGTTCAGTGAAATGTATGCATCTATTTGCCGTTGTCAGGCTACATGTATACGTCACCATCAAGAAAGTGTGTGTGTGTGTGTGTAGCATTGATTTTATGTTCTATTTATAGTAAATGATGTGTGTGTATATGTAATAAAAATAGTGAATATTTATTGAATATTTACTAGGTACCAGGCATTTGTAACTGGTATTTTATGCATGAATAATTATGGAGTAATCAAAAGACTTGTTTTATTCTTTTTTGGTATCGCACTATCCTTTTAAAATTTTTTAGATGAGATTAATTTTTTTATTGAAGCATAGTTGACTTACAATGTTGTGTCAGTTTCTGGTGTACAGCACAGTGATTTAGTTTTACATGTATATATATGTGTGTATATATATACCATATATATATTCTTTTTCATTATAGGTTATTACAAGATATTGAATGTAGTTCCCTGGGCTATACAGTAGGACCTTGCTGTTTATCTATTTTATATATAGTAGTTTGTATCTGTAAATCCCAAACTCCTAATTTATCCCTCCCCCACCTTTCCCCTTTAATAACCATAAGTTTGTTTCCTATGTCTATGAGTCTGTTTCTATTTTGTAAATAAGTTCATTTGTGTCACTTTTTAAATTCCACATGTAAGTGATAATGTATGGTATTTGTCTTTCTGACTTACTTCACTTAGGATGATAATCTCTAGGTCCATCCATGTTGCTGCAAATGGCATTATTTCATTCTTTTTATGGCTGCATAATATTCCATCATATGTATCTCACAACTTCTTTATCCAATCATCTATCAATGAACATTTAGGTTGCTTCCACGTCTTGGCTATTGTAAATAGTGCTGCTGTGAACACTGGGGTGCATGTATCTTTTCAAATTGGAGTCTTCTCTGGATATGTGCCTAGGAGTAGAGTTGCTGGATCATTTGGTAAGTCTGTTTTCAGTTTTTAAAGAATCTCTATACTGTTTCCATAATGGCTGCACCAAATTACATTCCCAGCAACAGCATAGGAGGGTTCCCCTTTCTCCATACCCTCTCTAGCATTAGATGAGATTAATATTTAAATCAGCACATTTCAAGTAAAGCAGATTGTCCTCCATAATGTGAAGACGCCTCATCCACTCAGTTGAAGGCCTTAATGAAACAAAGACTGCCTCCTCTGAGCAAGAAGGAATTCTGATTGCAGACTGCCTTCAGACTCCTCCAACCGCAACTCTTTCCTGGAGCATCAGCTGGCCAACCAACCCTGCAGATTTTGGATTTGCCAGGTCCCACAACTGTATAAGCCAATTCCTTAAACTAAATATTTTGATATCAAGATATTTTATCTCTATCATCTCTGTCTACACACACACACACACCCTATCTGTTCCATTTCTCTGAAGAACCCTGACTAATACAACCAGGCAGCTTGCTAGCCACTTTCTGACCCTTTGAGGCCAGAGCTACGGTAAAGGAGGGGTTAGCAATGGCTAAGAAGTCTTCCTTGAACAGCTCTCTCTGTACTTGGCAAATGCTGAAAAAGACGGCATTTCTCTCCAGAACACTTCCTTGATTCTTCCCAAATCTCACTGCGGAGGCTTGGATGGCCATGCCCTCTTGCAGTAATCTTCAACCAACTTATGCATCTCTGTATTATGTGGCCACCTGTGATTCTTCTCACAGCCTCTAACACAGTGACACTCCCTGCCAGCTTTAGCTGCTGGGGCCCTCCACTCTCTCCGGCAAGTCCATCTGACAGTAAGTATTAGCACTAGGTAATGTTCTTTTCTGAGTAGTCAGCATCTGGTCAATGGGGGATGTGACTGCATCCTTCACCCTGACAAAGAATGGCTCTGCAGGTGCCCCTAACCCAGCAGCACAGTCCTGCCTCTGCTTATCTCTGCTTAGTCAGCCCTGGTAATGAATGGAGCAGGAGTCAGGACCTGTTCCACAATGTTCTCCAGCCCCAGGCAAGGTTTATCAAGGTCTCAAATATCAAATAGCACAGTACTATTGAAGCTCTTTCTCACTTCACAATTTAAAAACATTGGATTAAAGGATAACAAGACTTTACACATCCCAACCACCCACCCCAAAAGGAACTGTAGGGCTCAGAACAGCTATGGCTGCCTCCAAAGAAATTCCTTCATAAATGGTTACCCTCTTTCTCCTCTCTTTACATTTGATAGTTTCAAAGAGGCTGGGAGTTCAAGAAGTGTGTAGCCAATGCATTGCACTTCTCTCTGTAATTTCTGAATTCAGTTTCACAGTCACCTTGATATCTATATGGATCAGTCAGATGCCTCAGTGAGAGCAGACATGAGGAGTCACATTTGAATTTCTTGCTGTATTCTGTTTTAAGCACTGAACTGGAATTGCCTCATTTCATTCCCGCAACAAACCCACAGGGAAGGTACTTTATTATTCCCATTTCACGTATGATGAAACTAAGCCAGACATATTAAATAACCTGCCATGGGTTACCTGGTTAGTGTCAGAGCTGAGTTGCAAACCCAGGGGATCCGATTCTAATTCAAAATTCTAACCACTGCAGCGTAATGCCACTCACTGACTGTTTAATGGGCGCTATTCCAAAATGCAAGTCTACATCCTGATTGGTGAGTTTTCAGTTAGATTCACTTCTTTTCAGGTGAAGAGAAAAGCCTGTTTCCGACTTTTAGAAATAGGTCGATGCCCTGTAAAATCTCGGTGCTGAGATTTTTTTTTTTTTTTTTTAATAAGAATCTTTTTAGCACTGACTAGGAATTCAGGGCTGTGCTATGATCAACTTGGAGGACAATGAAAGAAGCATAAACGAGAAAGTGAACCAGTCTTCTGGATTGGAGGAGGAAAGCTTGATTTTACTTGGACCCCATCTATTTTAATTTCTCTGTTAAGTAAGCTAGTCTCTGCAAGGGGCATTGCCTGGGAAGGTGGCACAGGAAGTCACGTCATGCTGCCTGATTCCCAGGGGTTGGGAAGGCTCCTTCCCCGAAAGACATATTCTCCACTGGCTTTTGGCCGATTCATATCCCACATTCAGAGATGCTCCAGCTGTGAACGATCTTGGCTTGAGACTGTGTTACACATTAAAAGGTAATGCCTCTGGGAGAATTAACTCTTTACTGCTAGCTTTCTTTTACTTCTTTCTCTGTAACTATTTAGCTTCATTACAGAAAGCAAGTGAGGAGAAGAAGGAGAAGAACTCATGATACAATGGAGAGAAAAGAATGCTTTCACCAAAATGGAACTGCCTCAAAGGCCATGTTGGCTAACTAGATAGTTTTATGAATGTACAGATCATCTGTTTCCAGGCTGAAGTGGCTGTGGAATATTGACTAGGTCACAGTTCAGGGGACTCGATTTAAAGGGGTACACCCAAGCATCTCTGTAGCCAAATAAATAATTCTCAGCTCTATTTGTGGCAGGGAGGAAACACTGAGATGTCATGAGTTAACTGATGTCTAGGTGGATTGCTCTGGGAGAGCAGGAAGAATGACACTTAATGGAGCTTTTTAAATTAATCACAGAGCCCAGGATAGTAAAAGAAAAGGGATTTAAATTTCCTCATGTAATGAAATAACAGAGATTTTCATTTTGCCCCTGATGCCAAAGACAGGGGAGGTGGAAATCTGATTGCTTTGGTGGGGGTACCTGAGGAGGGGAGGGAGAAGGGTTGCTGAAGGAGGGGTATTAGACATGGGAGAAATTCTTGGTTAAAAGAGAACAGAACCCAGGAAAATGGAGCCAGGCTAGATGCTAAGAAGAGATAGAGAAAGGGAGGAAAAAATAACATTTGGCAAGGAATGCTGGAAGGTGACTGAACAAACATATCTGCCATTCAGTTTTCAATTGCCTCCTTTGCTGTGATGTAATTGCACCCTCCTATTACTCCCAGATCTTGAATGATAGTTGTATGTACAAGAGTCGTGTATGAGAGCTATTTTAGCAAATGAAGAGGAAGAACATGCATCCATGCTTGGGGTGATGGATTTAGATAGAAGGACCACAGCCATGAAGGCAAGGTAGGAATGGGGCAAGGCGAACATAGTTAAAAGGAAAAGCATCCTTCCCAGGAATTGTCAGGAACATAGTGGGAGAGGCTGCACATACTGCAGACACCTAAGGTGGGGACCTGGGACTTCTTCTGGGCTATCAAAGGAAAGGATGACCATGGACTGCAAAACGTGGAGACATTCAGGTGACCTGTATGTATCATATTTTCCAAATGTCTGCAAATGCAACTGCACTTAATAACATAAATATGAACACACACACATATAAACATCTATAAACACATATGTATAACATGATAAGATATATAACATTACTGAATCCACAGGAGTTTTGATCATTATGTATTCTTCTGAATCATGGATGCTACAATCCTGTAGAAGACGGCAACAATCATTAATATTAAAAAGAGATACACTTGAAAAGGTTGGAAGGGAAAGCCTGCAAAATCTCCTTCAACGTTTCCAATACCTCTACAAGAAGTCTGTTCAGGAGGAGTGGATTTAAAATCTGTAGGGAGGTATGGTTTTCCCATGAACGGATGGCTTCTCCCATACTGACCTGCTATAATCATGTTTCCTCCCTGCGCGTGTGCCTTGAGAACCGCTGCACTTCACTTCCTCACTCCCCTGGCACTTTAGACCTTGACATTAAGAAAGAAAATTAAGTCAGTGACAAGAAAAATGTAATGATCCGCTGCTCTTGTGTTTGTCCTTTTAATTTTAACATATGCATTTTCTTACACAGATAGGGTATTTGACTATGATTGTCAGTTATTAACATTCCCCCCTAATTACAACTATCCCATCAAGGTCGGGGTCCCCAAGGAAGCAGCTGAGGGAACACAAACAGCACAGATGTGCCGAATTATACTGCAGGCTGAGAAATTAACTAAAAATGAGTAATACGCTCTCAATTTAAACCTGGCAGGGGGGACTATACTTTCATCCCCAAATTGGAATCAGATTTCCTCTGCTGGGGCTTCTCCAGCTTTT
Source organism: Camelus dromedarius (assembly GCF_036321535.1). Taxonomy (NCBI): domain Eukaryota; kingdom Metazoa; phylum Chordata; class Mammalia; order Artiodactyla; family Camelidae; genus Camelus; species Camelus dromedarius. Next base: position 30,094,131 of record NC_087439.1, on the reverse strand, counting down.
GGCATAGCCTCTTAACAAGGCCAACTTGGTTCCTCATGGGATGATAACACGGGGTTCGAGTTAGACTATGTGGCTGAGTGGGGAAGGCAGAGATAACATCAAGCTATGGGGGAGCCCTGGATTTCAGTTTTATCACCACACAAATGAGCATCAACAGCCTCAAATAAAGCCAGCACTATTGGTTCTTAATGACGTTTTCATAATTACAACACTCCCTAAGCACCTGTAATAATTCTTGGACACTTGGTGGGTACATTTGTTTCTCACAAAGACATTCCTTTTCCATGTGATTAAAGGTATCTGTAACAAAGCCTGCTATCACGTAGCCCTTGATTTTTCTACTTTTGATTTCAAGGTGTGATTTCTTTATTTCTCTGGTCTTCAACCATTTTATTACTAGAGAGTAAGAGATGATAGGAAGGAAGATAAAAGAAATGTGGGATTTATCAGTGATTGTGTCATTTAACACCTTTTTGAAGCATGTCAAGGAGTTGTAAAAGTATATTTTCCTTAGTAGAATCTGGAGCTCTTTGAGGGGAGGTTAAATGTTGTTTGTTTGACGGTCACCTATCACTGTAATGTCACAGTAATTCTCAGTCTTGCCTCAGATTTGAAAAACGCAGAGTACCTTTTATCATAGCAGCTTTCGGGCCCCACTGCAGACCAATTAAGTCAGCATCTCTTGGGGGTGAGGTGAGGACACGAATCATTTCTGAAAGCTCCAGGTGAGTCCAGTGTGCAGACAGGCTGGAGAGTCAGCAAACTATAGCTAATTCTCCTGCCTAGAATAGGTGTCACTTGCTATTTTAAGGGACTACTAAATCGTCTTAATCACCACCCAAACCCCATGAAAACAGCAAACTGTCATAGATATGACACAGCCTTTATATAATAAATTATCATTAACCTACTCCACAGTTAATTGAATAACGCTTTTGTTGAAAAAGAGAAAAAAAATTCTTGGCACCTATATTTCATCCACTTGGAAAAGGTTCCTGAGATAAGAGCTGATTGAAATGTCCTGGGATGCTTTTGGATAAATGACATGTCCCTGCACTTCTACTTTCAATACATTTTTTTTTAAAAAAAGGGGCAAAAAAAAAAAAAAGGGAAAATAAGAGGTCTCTCTGAATTGGGCAGAGTGGTCAGAATGGATTCAAAGAACATTTTGTCATGGTCAAAATTATTAAAATACAGTTCAAAGAGATATTAGTTTAAAACAACTGAAACCAATTTTATGTATGTCTGATTACTGTCTTTGGCTCAATTGCTGTACAAAAGAAGTGTAAGGCAACGTTCCCGTTTTTAATTTGTTTATGAACTCCCAGAGAGATTGCCCTTGGTGTCCTTCTCTGAAATGTGGAAATATAGAAATTCAAGCTGACCATGAGCAGCAAGTAACAAAATGGAAGAAACTTCGATTTGCAAGTTGGAACACAATATTCCAGTCTGTTAATAGTTTTCCTACCGTTCACTCTGAGAACCTGAAATTTCATATACAAATGAATATTTCTGGGGAATAATGTGAATATAATCATTAATTGTAATTTTTATTACGTAAGTACTAAGTATGCAACTCCCTGTTAAGTACTTTATATGATCTCATTAAACCTTCACTGCGACCGAGTGAATGAAGTACAGTTATCTCCATTTTACAGATGTGGAAACTGAGGTTTATCAGTTCCGAGTCTCCTAGCAATTTCGAGAAGATTTCCTTCCAATCTGAAAATACTTAAATTCCTTCTGCAGATCTTGATCTAAGAATTCATACTGATTTGCTTCTCTTTATTTCCTTGGAAATTTTCATGTCAGATACAGTTTCACTTGCACGTAGATGTACAATCAAAACACCAAGAAAGGAACGTGAATGTTACTCTGACTCCCAGAGTCATGCATTTCAGGCACGCTGGATTCCAGCTCAAGATGGCAGTCATCCTCTCCGTGCCTTTTCTTAGACTCCACCAGATTCTTAAAAATGAACTAACTGCCTTCTTTTTATATATTGATTAGGTGATACATGTGCTGTTCCAATTTAAAAGACAAACTCTAAATGTAGGGCTTCCTAATTCTGCAAAAGATTTATGCTAAGGTTCCAACTTATTCTTTTCTTGTATTTCACTTCAGATGGAAATATGGTGACATTGGGAAGATTATGTCAGATCATGAGCGTGTGTGCAATGGTTCTATGGAGGAAACTCTCAGGAAGGGGTGGGGAGAGAAGGAGAGGATCATAAAGCAGTTCTGACACATCCCCCAGGCAGCCAGACCCGCATGACAGTAGGGAGTGAATTGTACCCAGACAGAGCATCGTGTGCAGCTCAGTAGATAATAAGCAGACATCTTCACCACCATGTGCCTTTTCCTTACATTGACATCTTTGCCTTGTCTCTGTCCCCCAGAGTCTAATGATCTTCACAAAGCTTTACTATTTACCAAAATTGTTAACCCACTGGCCTGAGTCTCAGGCTGCGTGCTGTGTGGGAGAGAACCGACTGTGGAGAGTAAGAGAAATATATCCATCTTGAGGCTGACTGGGACCTTAGTTGGAGTTTCATTTTAGCTTCTATTTTCTTTCCATTACTTTACAAAAGCATTTAAGAGATGTAAATGTTTACCCCTTAACTCCCAAACTGAAAGAATCAGCACCAGGAATGGTTTCAATAGACTTCCACAGTGGGTTGAGGGTATCTTGTAAAATAGCTTGCTTAAGTTTGCAAAAGCTTTGAGGACAGGAATGAGGATAAAACACTAATATTTGTTCAGTCTTTTCACATATCCTCTGCTGAAACCACACGAGGGCCTGGGGGATTTCTTGGCAGAAGCAGTATCGCAAATGGTTGATTTATTGGCATCAAAGGCAGCGATATGAAACAGTCAGGGTCTGCACACTTTCTCCAGCATGAAGTCCAAACAGAGATCTGATTATGTCTGTTTATCTGAAATGTTTTACTAAGTAATTCATTACTCTGAGTTTATAAAGAAATGGGGTTTGGCTGGGGGGGTAGAACTATTTAGCAGAAGGGTGGAATATCAACCATGTAGAAGATAATCAGAAGACTGCCAGGGAGTACAAACCACCACAGGCAATATTAATTTTGTCTTCTGACTGTGCCATGAGTACAGGCTTTACAGAAGACAAAAGTCCTCAGGTGTACTGTGATTAGCTTAAACCTGTCTGTCTTCTGCACAGCCCCTCAGAGCCTGCTGGCCCTCAGCCCGTGTCTCTACAGTCCGAGTTTGAGATGTCTGCATCAAATTGGCTCAGTACCACCGAGTCTCCCGCACAGGTATGTTGATGTCACTATATTTGCGGCAGAACTCTCTTAAAAGGCATTAGGATGGAGAAAACCTAGTTTCCAATCCTAGCCCTGTCCTTTCCCAAACTTGAGACTTTGGACAAGTCCCTTAACTTCTTGGCAGCTTAATAGTTTTACAAGTAAAACAGAAGATCTCACAGGGCCGGGGTGAGGCTTAAAGGAGCCCATGTGGGAAGCCCTTGAAAATGGCAAAGTCTGTATGCTAGCTGGCCTCCCTCTTACCCACCTGCCCTCCTCTCCAGCCAATCTCAGCCACCACTTAGCAGCCTTGAGGGAACTAGTCTATGGCAAATCTAAACACCGCATTCTCCACGTAGCCTGCCCTGGAGTCAACAATTAAGATTTGTGGAGCTTTTTCATTATATTCCCCTTCTTTTCCAGAATCTTGGATTTCAGGAGAAAAATACCTAGACTAAGAGTTTAGCTGACAGACTGGAAATTAGAGCAGAAAAAGAGAATGTGAAAGAACCACACGAAAACATGCACATTTCTTTCAGGTGAAGTGGAATGTTTTCATGCATATTTTCCATGGATTCTCTTCTTTTTTATCTTTTACCTTTCTTCAAAAAAAATCGTTTCTAAAAATACTTAAAATGAGAGAGTGTAATGAATAAAGGTATGGAAAATAATATAAACATCTATGAAACCACCACACAGCTTAATACAAAGAGACGTCACCAGTATGTTTACGGCTCCCCTTGCAGTGTGTTTCTTCCTCGTCATAACCACTTTCTTCCCCTATTAGAGTTAACCACCGCCCTACATTTTACAGTAATCATTTTCCTGCTCTGCTTTATAGTTATATTACCCAGAGATGCATCTCCAAATAGTGTCATTTAGTTTTGAGGACTGTTTTCAGGATCTTCAGTAAGGGGCATGAATATTCACTGGAGAATAACATGTCATTTGTAAGTATACAGTGCATCTCATTTGTCATTATCCTGTTGATGGACATTTGGATTTTTTCCAGTTTGCGGCTATTAGGAACAACAATGTTTTAAAAAAGCTTCTGCACTTGTCCTCACGTGCAGGTTTCTCTGCATTGCAGCAAGTCACGCTCAGTCAGAGACTGTGCACATTTTCAGCTTTACAAGATAATCCCAGATTAATTTCCAAAAGAGCTGTAGCCATTGGTAATCTCACCAGCCTTTGTCTTTTCTCTCCATGCTATCACTTAGACTTTTGCTTTTACCTTAAGCTAGACTTATGACAAACTCTTGACTCTAATTCCAGTATCTTGTTTATCTGGCATAGATTTGGGGGCATGGTCTAAGTAAAATTGTCGGTGATCTGAGTGGGTTTACAGGACTGGCCTGTGTATTAGTTTCCTGGGGCCCTATAACAAATTATCAAAGATTAAATGGTTGAAAATAACAGGAATCTATTCCTTCACAGTTCTGGTGGCCAGAAGTCCAAACCCAGAAAAATGCTCCCTCTGAAGACTCTCAGGGAGAGTCTCTCCTTGCTTCTCCCCAGCTGCTGCTGTCTCTCGGCAATCGTTGGCTTCTCCAATCACCCCAATCTCTTGTCTTTCTCTCTGCAAGGCTCTTTTCCTGTGTCTCCTCTTATAAAAGTACCAATCGTTCAATTTTAGGTCTCACTCTAAGCCTAGGATGACTTAATCTCGAGATCCTTAACTAAATACAACTGCAAAGATCCAACTTTCAAATAAGATCACCTCTCCAGATATTGGGGGTAAGGATTTCAACATATCTTTTTGGAGGGTACAACTCAAACCACTATGGCCTACAACGAGGGAAGGACAGAGGAGAGGAGGGGGGAAATTATTAGTTTGTGAAACAATTACTGTATTTGCTATATAATTTTTGATTGCTTAAGATGTTAACATTTCCCACAGGAGAGCAGTTAAAGAGCTGCCCACTCAAAACAACACACCTGCTTTAAAATGTGTATATATCCTTTGATCCTATTAGGTTCCTTTTACAGACAGGCAAGTAGTTGAAAGAAGTAGGTCAGGGTTCTGGGGCACTCACATAGGGTACGTGTGCCTCATCTTTGCACCTGAGCCCTGTGGACCTCATGATCCAGACAACAGAGAGAGAATTCAGAAGTTGTCCAGAAAAGAGCCATTTTCCCAAGAGACACTCCGATTTTGTGTGAGTTGGAGCTCTAGTTTTAGTGTCATAAAAACAAAAGTTTTTAAAGGTGAAAACTCATCTTATCTGTGGTAATGCGTGTATAGTGGTTATTGGCAGGTTTTAACCAGCAATTCAATTTGTTTAATGGGTATAAGGCCATTCAGAATTTCTTTTTCTTTTTGTACTATTTTGGAAATTTTTGTTTTTAAAGTGATGCTACCTTTGGGTAAAAGTCTTCATTTATTTGGAGATGTGCCTGACTTTACTCTGATACTGAATGCTCTTTATAATGATCATAAACATTATTATCACTAAATATTAATATCTGATTAGGAATTCTCTTATATAGTTCAAATTTGCTTGTATAAAATAAAATACTTAGTGAACACAGCCACCAGATTTACATACTTCTGTGTACTTTTATACATATCTATACTTTTTCTGAGTGTTCAACTAAAGACATATATGAATAATCCCCAAATGTGAATTGACACAGCAGAAAAATCATGTGAAGAGGTTGACTAGAAAACTCAGTGCTATTTTATAACAGAGGTATTTATTAAGATGTGCATCAGTGGTCTAACCTTCATACACTTCTTCTCTTTTTTTTATATACTTCCTCTCTTAAAAAATGTTTCTTTTAATTTCCTTTTGAAGCTGACAGGTTTTATTTATATAACTGGTAGAGAAATTCAACTCTTATTCTCCATATGCAAGGAAGAGAGGAAGACATACATATTTTAATGAAATAGTTAACAGCATGCTTTTTTAATGCAGAAAAATACAAAGAAGAAAACAAGAGTTGGACTACAATTTTCCTGCTCAGATAACCTTGCTGAGATTTTTATTAAATGAAATTAATAATGTATTTGGCTAGAAAATCTAAAAAGGTACAAAGTAAAAAAATACAATATATTCTCTTTGCCTCAATCTCAATTCTCAAGCTTTCTCCAAAATGTCACTTATTTATGGGTTCTTATGTATCTTCCAGTGGGGAGGGCACTGCATACACTGCATCTCTCTCTTCCCTGTGTATTTTTATTCTTACTTTATAGCAAAAGGATAGTTAGTACTAGATATACTATGCCACTCTTTGCTTTCTTCACTTACATTATGAGATATTCCCATATAATTTCATACGAATCTGACTCATCCTTTTTAATGACTTTACATTGTTTTATGATGTCATCATCCTGTAATTTGCCTAACTCCTGTTGATGGACTGATTGTGCCCAGTTTTAGTCTTTTACAAGGGGAGCAGAGAGAGAGAGAGCGAGAGAGGCAAAGTACACGTTGCCTCTTATGACAACCTCAGAAGTCAGGCAGCATCATATCTACTACATTTTATTGGTCCAAGAATTTACAAAGATCCCTTCAAGGTCAAAAGGAGAAAACAAGAAGCGCACATCCTGATGGAGGAATGCTAACATTTCATCCTAAGAAAAGCACATGGAATGGGATGTAAATACATATTGATGCGACCACTTTTCGACAATACAGTCTGTTGTAAGATACGACTCCAGTTTCCGCACGCAGGCGTACACACGTGAACACACGCACAAACGGGCCCACAGGCCCTGATTATAATGGGATTGGGCCTAACTGGGGCTCATCAATTAAGATTTCAATTAGCAAAGGATTATGGGGGTCCTTCTGAAATGTTTGCCTATGGGGATGAGAATTGCTCTGTTCAACCGCTTACAAAGCATGCACTGAATTGCAGTCTGACACCCACTTGAAGGGTGTTTTAAAGAAAAAGGAGTCTAGGAGTCAAAATTGAAAGTGCAAATTGCAAATGCTTCCCTTCTAGAGTGATAGGGCTATAAATACCGAGGCTGTTTCTGTTAAACAACAAATGGAAATGCTCCAGAATCAATGAGAGGTGTTAGCACCAGGGAAAAACAGCATCTTAAATCCTTACGCTAACAATTAAATCAGACACTTTTGACACTTATCTGAGACACTCTTGGCAGTACTTTACCCTTCAGGGCATGATTCAAAAATTCACAGCAGGTGACAAGCAGATTTTGGAGGATCATTAGTTCGGCTTTCTCAGCACTTTCCCCAAACATATTCAATACATTTTGTTCAAACCAGTTTCATGATTTTTGAGCAAAGGCAACCGGTGGAAATGAGTGGGTTTCCAGAAATGGATGCCATGACCCCATGAAGCCAAAGAACTGACCTGCTCAGTAACAACCGAATATTAACAAGATCAGAAAAGAAGTGATTTATCCATGAGACCCCAAGGACAACAGTTACAGTCCTGTGAATCATGAGAAATCTGTCTGGGAGACCATGAAGCCTTAGAGATTACTTACCTCACCATATGTTGTGCTTCTTCAATTTGAGGAGGAAAATAGTTCTCCTGTGATCGTTGTAGCCACGCTGTCTTTCATAAGATATCGAAACTGCTAAACAAATAATAAAATGGAAAGAATATAACTTCAGAATTTTAAGAATCCCATTTCCCTAAGGTGTTCTAAATGTTTTAAGCCTGCTGGATTTAAGGTCCTAACTTGAGACTCTTAGAGCATTGTTCTGCCGTAACTGGACTGAGATGGGTTATGGGAGATACTGACACTGGGAGTAGCCACCACTCACAGCTTTCAAGAGGCACTGGTGCCAATTCCTGAGCAGAACAGCTGACAGTAGGGACAGCCAGTCTGACAGAGGCTATGTGTGATAGCACTAGAATGCAGGCTGTATCATCCCGACCTACCTACGAGCTATACAACTTTTATACCTAAACCCCTCTAAGCCTCAGTTTCAACATCAATAAAATGGGAATGATAGTACCTATCACATGTGTTCAGGACCTAGAAGTGTCAGCCCAGAGTAAGGAAGCAGTAACAGTTAGTGTTATTGGTGGTCTCCAGTTCTCTTTACCATTCCATTTGTAGTTACCTAGACAGAGTCCAAAGACTTACAGTGAGGGCTGGAGCCAACTCTAGAAATCCTACAACCTAAATGGCCATCAATAGATGACTGGATAAAGAAGCTGTGGTATATTTATATAATGGAATACTACTCAGCCATAATTAAATAATGCCATTTACAGCAACATGGATGGACAGATGGACCTGGAAAATGTCATTCTAAGTGAAGTAAGCCAGAAAGAGAAAGCAAAATACCATATGATACCACTTATATGTGGAATCTAAAAAAAAAAAAAAAAAAGACAAACAAACTTACTGACAAAACAGGAATAGACTCACAGACATAGAAAATAAACTTATGGTTACTTGGGGGGATGGGGTGGGAAGGGATAAATTGGGAGTTCTAGATTTGCAGATACTAACTAATATACATAAAATAAACAACAAATTTATACTGTATAGCACAGGGAACTATATTCAATATCTTGTAGTAACATGGTGAAAAACATGAAAACGAATATATGTATGAAAATGAATATATATATGACTGTGCTGTACACAAGAAATTGATACAACATTGTAAACTGACTATACTTCAATAAAAATACAAAAAAAAAAAAAAAGAAAAAGAAAGAAATCCTACAAAGTAACCCTGCTGGGAATCTGAGGGTGTGGCCCAGGGAAGTAGAGACCATGGTATAAATACTGTCTGGTGTGCAAATAAACTTAGCCACTTGTGCACCCTCCAAATGGCCACCCTTGTTCCAATCTATAAAAGACTGGCACCCAGGCTTGTCTCTGGGATTTTAGGAGGATGAGAGCAGATTGTGGTGCAGGACTCTGTGTTCTCAACTTCTACAGTCCACTGTGCTCGCTGTTAGGGTCAAGCGTGTGCTCTGTGACTTAGTGGTACACTTATCAGAAAGTTCGATTTGCTCCTGTGGGACCCTGAGGGAGGGCAAGAAGAGGGCAGGTCAGGGTGGCTTCCTATACCATCTAGGTGAGGGAAAGGGAAGGGCAAGTCCCAGACCCACAGCCACTGTTCTCCACACTCCCTTCTATGCCATTTAATTGTAGCTCTGACCTTTTTGGGGAAGGAGCAGTAAGAGCAGCACACCAGAGACTTTCCCCATGTCCACAGCAATAGTCTGAAAGGCAGGAGGAAAATTCTCCACTGTGAGTCTTCTCTCTTGGTCTTTGTCCTCTATGCTACCATCAGAACGGAAGCTCCAAATCTCCCAGTTTCAGTCCTGGAGTAAAAGCTAATTTTGGTGCTGGTAAAACATCCAGGATTCCTGGTTTTCTCTTTGGTTTTGAGGCCCATGGCTCTCTACTTTCATGACATCTCAGAAAGTTTTTGGTTTTGCTTTGTTTTCAGATTATCCAGAATTTTTGTTGACTTTATCAGGAAACTTATTAAAAACATTCAACATAGACAAAATGCAAGTCCCCTGTATTTACACTTTATCAGGATGTGAGTGTTCAGACATCTTGCAGTTGTTGAGATGGAATCCAGCTATTGCTCATGAAGCACCTGCTGGTTGTGCCACGGCTGTCCCCTGCCCTCTGTGTTCCCGACCTCCTTGTTTGGCCTCCTTCTCCGAGACTTGACAAGAGGGAGGCTGTTTTCATACTACTTTCCTGAAACAGGGAATAAGGGATGAGCTACATATACATGATGGGAGGTGCCTGGAAGAAGGCTGAGAGAACAACGCTCTAATCAGATGATCTCTGAATGACTCAAAACAGGCCATGAACTAATGCAATGGAACAGTGAAAACCGGGGTGAAGCAGAGCTTAGGAATGTCTCATTGTCTTCTTGTCCTCTTGAACAATGCTTTCTCTTTGGGCCACACAACTTTTCCATGTGCTAAGCATTACAGTCACACGTATTTGTAAGATGACACTGCACCACCCTTAGTTCCTTGTGTGAATGCTAATTCTACAGATTTATGGCTGAAGTTTCTAACAGAAAACTTCTGAACACTTACTTGTTTTTCAATATCTCATCAGCCCTTAGTGTAGGTGGCCTCCTTTATTTCCTTAATTTATGGTGCTGCAACAATCTCTTGTATCAGCCAGAATTTATTGAGCATAGTGTTTAAGAACACAGATGGTGCCTCAGATCTATGGTGAAATCCATCCTCATTTAAGAGCTGTGCGGCCTTGGGAGAAAAGCAAAACATACTTTCTTTATGTGTTAAATAGCAATAATTATGGAAAAATGCTTCAGATTTTGAAGATGCTAAATAAAATAATGTATATAAAACGTTTAGCTCATAACTTAATATGTAACAGGTCTTTGGTAAATTAAGAATGTTTCTATTATAAATCACTTCTTTTGGCTATATTGCTGTAACAGTATATCAAATGTTTGCCAATGCTTTTACCTTAACTATTCTTCACCAGTCTTGAGTGCAAAAGAATCTGTGTTTCCCATGGAATTCAGGACAGTGATTCAGGAACCAGGTGATACCAGCTCCAGAGGGACAAAGATTTCATCTGTCTCATTCTCCTTTGCAACTCTGACCCTGCCGTACTGTTCAAGGTAGACACTCACATCTGTTGAATTAATGAATAAACGAATGAGTTACAGAGGGTCCAAAAATATGAATGGACCATGACATTACACATAAAATATCAGAAAAATCAGGAATGATGGTTTTTTACTGTGGGTGACCAAACTCTATTCCAAAAATACATTCACTTTTTTAAAGAATTTTACACAACAGAACATTAATTTAGTCTAATAGTTATCACTTCTTAGAATTTAAAGTACTAAATGTATACAATGTTATAACAGAGAAAATATTTCCTTCTAGTAGTCAATAATCACTCACTTCTCACTTGAATTATTCTTTGCAATATTCTTTGTTGAGAAAATTTTGAGTGTGTAGTTTTAATTTTAATCTATATGGTAGCAAACATCTATGATATCTTGAAATGGACAAATGAACGTGAATGGAAGTCTTTTTACTCTTCTGATAATATGAAATGTTAGCTCCAGATTCAGACAGCAAGGACATTTAACCATATGATTTCTACTTATATTTCTAAATTTTGTTTTCTGCCTTATAGGGGTGAGTTTTCCAGGACTATAAATTACCATTTTCTGTTATGAATTCGATTCATTATCCATATTAGTAAAATTCTTTAATCACAAAATCTATGTGACATTTAAAATTTTAAAAGCTAGCGGAGGAAACAGCATGACATGAGTCGGTTGTAGTTAGACAGGCAATTGTTCTATGGAGAACAATCTTACAAGCAAAAAATAGCCATAAAATGACATAATAGGTCAGAGATGCATCTCATTTCCTCTCTGTGTGGGGAACCACCAAAGGAAGTCTTTAATACAATGGAAAATAGAATTTTTTTTCAATTCATGAAAACAGTAAGTAATGGGGCTTGAAGATTGGAATGAATACTGGAAAATCCTGGTTTGCTTTTTGTTTTCCAACTGTGAAGTGCTGGAGAATTCAAGGAATATCCAAGAAAGCTTTAACATGTTGGGGGGGTGAGCCTGGAAAGAGATCTTGTTTACTGAGCATGAACCAGGTGTCAGACAGCACCACCTGGCTTCGTAGTCACTTCTTCTGCCTAAGTAAGTCTCACAAGGTAGCTGTACAATTTATTGTAAGATCCTGAGGTCCGGGACCAGGTTTTACTGCACTTTGTACCCCCACACAGAGCCTGGCAAATGATTATAAAAATATTTGTGTACTGGGGAGGGTACAGCTCAAGTGGCAGAGTGCATGCTTAGCATACACAAGGTCCTGGGTTCAATCCCCAGTACCTCCTCTAAAAATAAAGAAATAAACCTAATAACCTCTCCCTAACAAAAAATTTTTTAAAAAAGTTAAGAAAATACTCATGTACTAAATGTTAGTTCCAAATTGGGACGGCAAAGACATAGCCACAGATTTCCATCAAATGCAATTAACAGAGAGAAGGAACAAGATGGTCTCAGGTGATCCACTCACCCTTCCTTTTCAGTAGAAATCAAAGTAAGTGATGACACAGACAAATTTATAAACTGCTTCTTTTTCCCCTCTTGTAAAACATAAGTCCCTGAGAATGATAATTAGAGAAAAACTTGCTATTGAGCTAACTGTTTTAATCTGCACTGAATAACAATATCTCACATTTAGCTAACATTTACTAAGTGCCTGCTTATTTAACAAATATTGTTTTAAGTGCTTTACAGGAATTAACTCATTTAACCTCAAGAGAACCTCCTTCTTATTAGAAAGGTTCCATGGTTATTCTTACTTGACAGACCAGAAAACCAAGGTAGGGACAGGCGCCTGAGTTTGCCCACAGCTAGGAGTTAGGAAGGGGCTGAGTCTTGATTCAGCCTTCAGGAGTCTGGTTTCCAGCTCACTTGCTGCTCAGCACCCCCCAACGCTGCACTGGTTTCTGCTCGGCGGCTAAACCTTAGCATGGTCATCTTTCTCCAGGAGCTATTTAGCATATAGATGCTGACTAGCCCTTTAACTTTGTCATCTTTTTAGCATGGCAATCATGCACGCTTAGCACTGAGGATCTACGTTGTTTTGCCCTTGTTCTCTACAAGAGTCTGGACTGACTTTTTAAAGCACGCACACGACGTGGTTGTGCCTGAGCAATGGCAGCCACGTTCGTGCTACAGGGCCATGTGGCTCTTGTGTCTCTTCCTGTTGAATCTGTGCCCTCTGGTCTTTCTGTATTTTCTATCAGTCATTTTTGGTTTGCTTGCCTGGGTATCTTGCCCAGTACCTGTGCCTACTAAATCAAACTTGCTTTTGACAGGTAATTTGTATAGTTTTTTGGGATGTAGGAATCTCAAAAATGTTTTTGTATCTCCAGTGACTTTGTGTGAACTGGATGATGATGGGCCAGAAAATTATTCCCCTAGCCTTACAGAAATCACTACATGGCTGGCACCATGATTGCGGTGGCGGCAGTTTAAATGCTGTGTTTGACTCGTATGCAGTTTGCCAGACTGAAATAATTGTAATAACCTTCAGATCTGACGTGTACCCTGTCTGGTGGGTGGCAGATCCCTTTCTAAACATGTTTCCTCATGGAGCAAGTTCCTTCCAGGGTTTATATTTCTTAACTACCTTTTTTTTTTCTCAGTTTTTCTTTTCTTTTTTTCTTTCTTTTTTTGGTTGGGGGAGGCAATTAGGTTTATTTATTTATTTATTTTTTTAATGGAGGTACTGGGTATTGAAGCTAGGACCTTGTGCATGCTAAGCATGCACTCTACCATTGAGCTATACCCTGCCTTCCTTAACTACTCTTTATAGTAAACATCATCCCATAATGGTTACATTTGCTTGTTAGCAGTAAAAGGTGTGTGTGTGAGTAAATACAAAAGTACTTATTTACTTCATATCTGTTTTCACTGTATCATCTAAGATTCACTCATCCTGCAAGGATCAGTGATGCAGAGTAATATATAATCAAAATACTAAATAATTTTGTTAATTTCAGGGGGAAATGCCTGATTTATCTGATTCATTCACATGGTCATTTAAAAAATTTTAATTATCTGGATAATTTCAGTTCCCCATGTTACAACTCTGAGTTCAGAAAAAGAAAGTGTGAATTTGGGAGATATAGGTGCAGATATGTTGCCAGTGATTGATAACTAGCAAGTATTTAACAAAGTCAACATGGTGACTTACCATATTCTTTCAGTCTTAAAAAATGCTTAAGAAAATAAGCATTATTTTTTCCAAAATTTTGGAAAGCATAGGTGTTATGATGTCTGGCCTGTATGGGATCTAACCACTTCAAAATCATGCACACAAACAGCTGTACTATGGTTTTGTGACAGGTTTTGAAAAATAATAAAATCTAGGCCAATCATAATTCTAACAAATGATCCTTATGTTTATTTTCTCTGCTGTCAAAATTTCAGAGATGTTACATAAAGTGAAAACTGGACAGGGCTTCTGGTTACCATCAGACCTTTGGAATTTCAATAGAAACCAGAAACTGTGTAAAAAAAAACTTCTTAATATTTTATGACCATGTTTAACGTCTCACAATTTTTTTTTTCAGAAGGTGTGTTTATTATTTCCTATCTGACTTTCCTCAGAATGTAGCAGTAAAATTCTGAAAATGAGAAGAGTCCATAATATTTAGCCCAGGTCTCTCCTCTGAGTTCCAGATGCACAAATACAGCTGCCCTCGTGCTGTGAGCCTGTGGGTAACGCTTACAGGTTGCAGTGCCCGCAAACCACAACAGGTCTCTTGCTTCCTCCCCCAATTTCCACTGAAACCTGCTCTGACTCTCGGCCTCCCCAACTGAGAAAAGGACACTGCTATCCACACAGCTGCCATGCCAGAAGCCTTATTTACACGTTTGTGTCCAAGTATATAGTCTACCGAGCGCAAAGAGCATAAAATGTCTGCGTTTGAAGCATTTGGTTCAAGAAATCTCTACTTATAAATATACTCATGGTCCTTTTCAAGATACCAGAAGGTTCCTTTGGGACCCTGAGGAGTCAGTGATTTCTAAACCTTCATCAAGTCCCAACTCCTCCTCCTCTATAATTTTTCTTGAGTCTTTTCACCGGCCTCCACCTCCACCGTTCTCACCATGGTCATCAATCACCTGGCTGACTCCAGTAACTTTTCTGCCTACTTTTGCGTTTGCCAATTCTTTACCTCCACAGATGATCTTTAAGAAACCACAGCCCTGATCACTTCACTCCCCTTCTTCGTTCCCTTCCCTTTACACTTAGAATAAAATGGAAACTCATTACTGGGGCTTACAGTGAAAGCCCTTAAAGAGTGGAGGTCGCTTGTAACCCTTCCAGCCTCTGCTTCACGATAACCCAGGCAACCCTCAGTCCTGCTCTGCTCCCTCACTTATGACATCCCTCCCCCCTCACCTCCATTCCCTCCCCCACCATTTCTTTAAAAGCCCTTAAGGCCTTTTGCTTATGCTGTTCCTTTGGTATAAATGCTTTTCCACCTCTTCCCTCCTCACTCCCACCCCACACTCACACCCAGGCCTATACATCCTCTTCACGTGGCCAGTTCATTCTCATCCTTCCTTCTCAATCAAATTAAATACTTCCTGGTGATGAAGCTTTTTCCTGTCTCCAGTCTAAAGGGCAGCTCCCCAGTTACTCTGAGAATTGTGCCCTTTTCTTTTACAAGAGTTACAATTTATAGATTAAGCATTGCATCTAGTTGTGTATTGCCTAACTCCTCTGCCAACTGAGGCTCTATTAGGGAAGGACCAGGGATGTTATTTCATTCCTTCCTCCCTCCCTAACAGCTAACAATGCACCTAACATGCAATAAGTACTTGGTAAATAATTGCTGAATGAATGAGTAAGTCAATGAATGTGTACTTGTCTCTGAGAACAATGCAAAAGGGAAGAACTGAGAGAAAACAGAGGGTGGTTTGGACAATCCCTCTGGGGAGAAGTTAAACCTGAGAAAGAGGCTGTTTTGTTCTCAACTGAATGCATTTCAGAAATGGATCTGGAAAGGTCCCCTGTTTCTCTGAGCCAAGTATCACTCTGAGAAATGTCTTCCCAGGATATCCCTGGAGAAGAATTCAGCTGGCAAAAGTCAGTTTCTCTCCTGGTTGACTCACATGTCCTTTGACCCCACAGTCCATCTTATTCCACAGGGTCTGGCACCAACTGGGGGGAGAATGTTATAGATATCTCACTCATTTGTTTCTATGATTCTTATAGAATTGGTAGACGATCCAAATCCTGGAACACAGGGCAAGCTCAGCACAAATGACAGGATACAGTGGGAGGATTAAAAGAGAGGTGATACGAAACATTTTTGGAAAGAGTATGAGGTTGGACTCTATAAATAATGATTTTTAATTTTTTATTTTCTTTCTGTTTGCATTGCAATTTACATCTGATAGTCCAAGCCTTAGTAAAATTTTGTAAATACTTAACCTGGTGTTGACTGTGCTTTGGAAAATTCAGGGAGGATATTGGGTCAATATTTAGTGCCTAGCCATATAAGGCAGAATGGCAGCAGCCCAGGGCAGGGTTGTGATGTGGAAAGGGGTATCCAGCAAAGATGTTCAGAGCAGCAGATCAGAGCAGGAGCTGACAAATCACAACAGGATGGATTTGTCCAACATGTCACCGTTCCTTAGGAGCTGTAGAAGTACAGGGGAAAGAAAGCTGACATCCGGGGCTGTGGAGGATGGGGCATGTTCCGTGTCAGTTGGCATTAAATAGATGAGTGATCCTGAAGCTTAGAGAATGTAGGGACATTTGGGCAACTCTCCTTGGTCACATGATAAAATTCTCTCACTCAGACATTCCTACCTCAAAGTAGATCTCAACTCACAAAAATTCACTGCATTTTGGGCTGGATACTTTTTGTTTAAAAAAAGTAAAATATCTGGCTGAGTAAAATATCTGGACCACCAGTCAAGTACACTTTGGGCTGAATTAGCTCAATTTTCTTTCCTCAAAGTGCTTAAAGTGATCCGTCAACTTAGGAACTGGGAAACTGAATGGGCACCCCGGGGGAGAGTACAGGGAAAGGTCATTTTGACCCCAGTGCTCTGTCAGAATGTATGAGGGGGACAGGATTCGGGCTGTTAAGAATCAGAATTACAAAAAGGAACTGGGTATCTAAGGTGTGAGGCAGTGAAAGAAGACTGGAGAATGAGAGGTGAGATTCTGCCAAAAAAGGAAATTCTGCTGACTTTGTAATTTTGCTTTTCTTATATTCAACCATCTTTAACTGTCAGTGATGTAATTTGATGCAGTGGCTAAAACAGCCCAAATAAAGTCAGCGCCACCACGTGTGGATATTTCAGAGGAGTGAGAGGGAAAGAGAAGCTGTGTAATATGTGGCCCAACTCCCCACATCACCGGGAGAGCCTGCTCTGCAGGTCTGACTTGAGTTCTGAATAAGAAGGATGGGGTTGTTTCTTTGGCTTTGCTGGATAATTAACCCAAATCATCTGTTTATTTCATGAAAGACTGTGCCTTGATCTAAGAGGAAATACTTTAAGCATTTCTTTCCAAGTAGACATGTCTACATGTGTCGTTTTTGGTTGGAATATGAGCTCATTGAAAACAGGACCTACCTTTATATTCATGATTTAGAACAGTGGGCAACGTTCACCAGGGGCTCACTGTATGCCAGGGCCTGAGCTAAGAACTCTCCCTGAATATGTCATGTCAACATCCCTACAGTCCTTCGAGGAGGGTACCATAGCTACCCCTGTTCCACAGATGAAGAAAGAGGTGTTCTAAGAAGTTGGGAGCTTCCCTAACCTACCCAAGTCCTCACTGCTAGTGAGGGGTCAGCCAGAAGTTGACTAGGTCTGTATGAGTCCAAAGCCCACGCCCCACCCACTAGGCATTACTGCCTTAGTGGTAGTAGCCATCACTACCATTATGTACCATGGATATACAGTAAAATGATCGAGAGGACAAGAGGGCCCTCAGTGTTGGAAATACTAATCTAGTGGATTGTAGTTCACTCACAATCACACACAGTCAGTCCCAATGACAATATCTGATTATGGTGAGATGTGCAACAGTGTCCTAGGCTTGAAGCCATCATTCTGGGAACTGGCCCTGGCTCCTGCTGTGAGTCCTTGGACAAATCATTTAGGCTTCTGTGGCCAAGTCTCCACTTCATCTGTGATATAAAGGAATCAGATGATTTTATCAATAAGAGAGCTTTTTCAGCTCTAGCATTCCAAGAGTCTACAAATCTTATGAGAATATGATCCCCTCCCTTCTGTAGCACATGGAATTAATTTGCAACGTGTATTGTGGCAAACTCTGATGTAGCCTGCCTAATGATGTGGCCCAGCATAGGTCTCGTAAACGGACTTGGGCCAAAGAAAAAGAAAAGTGTACCAGCTGGCAACTTGGCAGCAGAGAAGAACTTGCAAAAAGGTAGACAAGAAAATATTTTTTTCCTACTGTTGCTCTAACACATTTCCCTTTGGTGTCTTTTCTCTCACGGATTATTTCAAGGTGAGAGCCTCCCTGAGTTCTACAAAGAATCCACATCCTGGCTGATCACAGTTCTCCCAGTGACCAGTCCTCTGTAAGCAAGTCCCATGGCTGGAAAAGCTCACCAAGAAGCATGAAGTGCAATTTGTATGTTCATTTTTTATAAATACCTTTATATACTCTGAGCTAAGGAGCCAGATTCTCTCCAGGTAGGGTTGCCAGATAAACTATAAGATGTCAAGTTAAATTTGAATTTCCAATAAACTAAGAATAATTTAAACATCCCCCAAATCTCATGGAACATATTTGGAATAAAATATTGTTCTTTGTTTATCTGATATTTAAATTTAACTAGGTACCCTGTATTTTTGTTTTCTAAATATAGTAACCCTTCTCATAGAAGGAAAGACATTTTATTTAGCTTTTTGGGTGGGATTTAGGTCAAAGGTATTACAAACTGGAACACCAACAGTTTGTAATTGTATGTATTATTTTGTCCATTTCAATACTCTGGTGTGAAACACCTGCCGTGCTATCAATGTGTTTTCAGTGGGTGTATTTGTGTTTAAATTTCTCAGGTTATGAGTCTCTCATTTTTAAAGGAAAAAAACCCCCACACAACATGAAACTCATTCATACAATCAAAGAGATCCTAACCACTGATATGAGAACTTCTGAAAGAGGTAGCATATTTTGGCCCACATCTCACTGTGCTCTTTGAACTAATTGGGAAATATTGTATGCATGCAGGCTTTAATGGAAAAATATGTTTCCCCTTTAGGGTGATTTGTCTAATTGGCTATAGAAATGCTTTTTCTCTGCTTCAGAAAGC
Source organism: Camelus dromedarius (assembly GCF_036321535.1). Classification (NCBI taxonomy): domain Eukaryota; kingdom Metazoa; phylum Chordata; class Mammalia; order Artiodactyla; family Camelidae; genus Camelus; species Camelus dromedarius. The sequence goes on along the minus strand of NC_087439.1, from coordinate 30,075,042 downwards.
TTTTTCCCATTGCTAATGGTACAGCTTCTCCACCTTTCCCTCACCGTCAAAGCCAAAGCTATGCTGAGCTTACTGAACTCTGTTCAGAATTCTGTGATGAAGCCAGACAAGATCTCAGACTTAAATTCAACTTGAAACAAAGCATTTCTCCTTTCTGGGCTGCAGTTACTGTCTCTAGAAAATGTGCTGGAAGAGATCACCTCTAAGATGCCACAGTCTGCCATTTACTGATTCAAAGCAGGGATGAGCCTAGGGAACAGGAAGAGGGTAAACCAAGAAAGCAATGAATGAGCTTTTAGTTATGGTTCCATTTCAAGACCCCTCCTTTCCCAGACCTTTTGGCTATGGTGAGACTGAGCTACCCAGGGAATTTTTATATATGTTTTCCTCATTCAATAATAAATACCTTCTAAATTCCAAAGAATTTAACATTTTATGATGAAAACATAAAATTTAGCTGTAACATTAGTGAGTCCAAAGGGGTATTTTGTCTAGGTGGTCTTAATATCTAGGGGTTGAATGCATCTTAATGTTTTGGTAAAATGTTCAGGCTGATGCTTGGCAAAGGAAAGGTGAGATACATGATGTCACACAAATGAACAGAGAATCTAGTTCAGGTAAATCGATTAAATATGGAGAGCCAGACAATTGTTAAGTCAGGAAGCAAATGAGTCACAGTGACTCATATTTTCACATCATTGCAAAGACAATGCATACAGAAGGACAGTGTGTGATCTGTTCTCACCCCAGGTTCATCTCTAGTCTCTGACCTTCACTACCCTTCACAGCATAGATAGGACAGTGATGTCATAACAGGATGCTGCAGGAAAAGAGGTAAAAATAAAAACACTGATGTCCTTCCTCTGCTTAACAGTCAACCCTCAAAGCTAAGAGAAAGTGTGCGTCTCATTACTTCCTTTCAGAGGGTGAAATCAAGGTTGTTTCAATGTATTTTCCATAAATCTATGTTGGTGAGAAAATGGTTTTTGTTTCAAACCCAAAGGCATATGGTTAATGTCATTGCAAAAGAGTTAAAAGCATATAATACCTCCTAGCCATAAAGATTCTATATTGCTACATCCATAGCAATGATTTGTAGTTCATGTTTCATCTAAGAAAGAACATTAATTTATTTATTTGCTTAAAAGTGCATTATTAGATAGGTCACTGTTTTGCAAAAATTTGATATGCCTTTTAAAATGTGAACCATTAGCACAATAACACTTCTTCCACCTAGTAAAGTCTAAAATACCCTTTTAAAAAAAGTATATAGAGAATGGCCATAATACCCAAGGCAATGTACAGATTTAATGTAATACCTATCAAATTACCCAGGACATTTTTCACAGAACTAGAACAAATAATCCTAAAATTTATATTAAATCACAAAAGAGTTAAAATTGCCAAAGCAATACTGAAGAAAAAGAACAAAAATGGAGGAATAACATTCCCACACTTCAGACAATACTACAGAGCCACAGTAATCAGAATAGCATGGTATTGACACAAAAACAGACATACGGATCAATGGAACAGAATAGAGAGCCCAGAAAGAAACCCACACTCCTACAGTTAGTTAATCTTTGACAAAGGAGGCAAGAATATACAACAGAAAAGACAATCTCTTCAGCAAGTAGTGTTGGGAAAGCTGGACAGCTGCATGTAAATCAATGGAGAATACTCCCTCACACCTTATACAAAAATAAACTCCAAATGGTTTAAAGACTTAAACCTAAGACAGGATACCATAAATCTCCTAGAAGAGAACATAGGCAAAACACTCTCTGACATAAATCATAGCAATGTTTTCCTAGGTTAGTCTACCACGGCAATAGAAAGAAAAGCAAAAATAAACAAATGGGAACTAATTAAAGTTTTAAGCTTTTGTACATCAAAGGAATAAACAAAAACAAAAAGACAACCTATGGACTGAAAGAAAATATTTGCAAATGATGCAACTGTCAGGGCTTAACTTCCAGAATATACAAATGGCTCCTAAAACTCAATAACAAAAAAATAAACTCGATCAAAAAATGGACAAAAGACCTAAACAGACATTGCTTCAATGAAGACATAACAGATGGCCAATAGGCACATGAAAAGATGCTCAATATCATTATCAGAGAAATGCAAATGAAAACTACAAATCAGGTATCACCTCACACTAGTCAGAACTGTCACTATTAAAAATTCCACAAACAATAAATGCTGGAGATGGTGTGAAGAAAAGGGAGCCTTCCTACACTGTTGGCAGGAATGTAGTTTGGTGCAGACACTATGGAAAATAGTACAGATATTTCTTTGAAAACTGAAAATAGAATTACCATATGATCCAGCAATCCCACTCCTGGACACATATCCAGAGAAAACTCTAATTCAAAAAAATACATGCACTCCAGTGTTCATAGCAGCACTATTTACAATAGCCAAGACATGGGAACAACCTAAATGTCCATCCACAGCTGACTGGATAAAGAGGATGTGGTATATTGATACAGTGGAATACTACTCAGCCATAAAAATAATAAAATAGTGACATTTGCAGCAATATGGATGGACCTAGAGATTATCATACTAAGTGAAGTAAGTCAGACAAAGACAAATATCATATGATACAACTTACATGTGGAATCTAAAAAATGACACAAGTGAACTCATTTACAAAACAGAAACAACTTCACAGACATAGAAAAAAAGCTTATGGTTACCAAAGGGGAAAAGTTGGGAGGGATAAATTAGGAGTTTTGGGTTAGCAGATACAAAGATACAAACTACTATGTATAAGACAGGTAAACAGGGTCCTACTGTTTAGCACAGGGAACTACAGTCAATATTTTGTAATAACATGTAATGAAAAACAATCTGAAAAATAATATATATGTATAATTGAATCATTATGCTGTACACCAGAAACTAACACGTTATCAACTATACTCAATTAAAAATATCAAATCACCTATACTTCAATTAAAAAAAAAGTACATAAAATATATTTCACTCAACCCTGTCCCAAGGAAGAGGATGAACAAAATCCTTGGAGCGGGGCACTCCTTGGAGTGGGACGTGCAGCCCACAGGGTTACTGTCAGAGGTAGCTCTGAGAAGCTAAAGTCACCCCTGCTGGGCCCAATGGATCTTTGAAGTCCCTTCAGGTTTGAGATTTGCCTAATTTTTCACTTCCTCTCTTTTCCCTTCTCGTCACTGGAAATAACAGACAAGTGACATAAAAGGGATAAAACTTGTCACATCAATAGGGAAAAAGTGCCCCAGCCATTCCAGTGATCATTTATCAGTTACCAGGTGGGTGGTTATTGTTGTAATTGTTTCATTTTTAATTTTTAGTATCTCCTGGTTATTTTCTTGAGAGAGAGAAGTTTTTTTAAAAAAGGGGGTGGGAGTGGGGAGGGAATGGCTGATTTGCTCTGATATCCCCTAACAGTGTGTTCCTATGAACTTTTTCTGTTTCACTAGTGTTCTAAAGAGGTATCTAATGTAGTTTTCAGTTTAAAAAAAAAGTAAAAAGTAACTTTCTGGTATCTGATTTTGAGTTTATGATGAATTTTTGTCTGTCTTTTAAAGATGATCCCTCATTCACATCGCCCTCATTTTAACCTAATCAGTGTAAGGAAAAAAAGAAATACAGTAGCATTGCATTTTGCCTTCTGGATTTTTTGGGTACTGATTTCAGGATTCAACACTTTATGAGGAATCAATGTTTCCCTATCACTGTCACCAACTAGCTTTGTTTGTGGGACGAAATTATACTCAGCATGAACAAGTTCTTCCAAGGGAGAGATACTTCATAATTCTTAGAGGAACAATGACCATTTCAAAAGATTTTTATTTCAATGTTTGCAGTTTGGCATCGTACTGAACTTCTAAAGTATAGACCTGTATATTCTTTATTAGCTAGCCAGCCATGCATACATACTTGTAAAACCCAAAGACATTCAGTATGAATCTAACAGAAGGAAAACATGGCATTCAACTTCGTCTTTATTGTATTGTTATCCAGTGTTCCTGGGTACCAGTATCTCGTGATAAAATTCTGAGGTTATGTCTAAGGATAACAATGTAAGGTTTTGATGAATAAGAGACAATATTAAATAAGTATAAACTAAGTATTTTTAAGTGGTAGTATTAATATTTCAAAATAAAAAGATGGCCCAAACTAGCAAGAGATTAGAGGTATAGACTTCTGTTTTACACACAGATTACTCTTCAGATAGGTAGGGATAGTCACTAAAAAAGCTGCTGGGGAAATAATTAAATTAGTCCTATGCCAGCAAGGTGAAGTGAAAAACTAAAATAGTTATCAATTTGAATCAATCCACCGTATCTTCTACCTCCAAAGATAAAAACAAAAGCAAAAATAAACACACAAATACAAATACCAAAATTAAGACCTCAATCATCAAACATTCCAGATGACAGACATTTAGAGGGCGAAGTTCTTGTCTCTGCCTTAATAGGAAAATAAATGGCCTTTGAAATAAAATTAAATGTTGATTTCTTGTAAAAGCATTCTTGTGAAGACCAGAAGAAAGCTAGTGGCTAAATCAACAAATTTTCAAACATTTTGTATTGCTTCTGCGTCATATTATACATTATTTCCAGCAATAAATTGAGGTGAAAAAATATGGAGTTGGCATGAAAGCATAATGGGACACTTCTTTATACACTTTTTCCCTCAGTAATTGTTTGAGAATTCACTTCTGCAATTTACATTGAAAACCTAATAACATATGGACTGCTTTTCCCTCTTGTATTGATATATTTTCTCTTTGCTAGCCAACCCTGCTTCCCAAACTCTCTCACAGTCTTCTGAACAAAAAGAGGTAGGACTAAACATGAGGGGATCTTTTTGTCTCTTGTAACTTTGGTCTAAATGAACATTCTGAATAAATAATCAGCAAATTGGAAATCCAGTTTGAATGGTCATGATTGACACCTTAGCGACATCTTCTGAAACACTCATGACCTGTACTTCATGGCCCAACTGGTCTCTGTCTTTCATTCTGATAATTCCAGTAACTCATATAATGAAGACACGGACCTCTTTCTGCTCATCTTGCAATGTCCAGGCCTCAGAAGTCTGCCATGGTCACACTAGTAAGTCCCAGCTCTATATGCAGTTTGACCTAGCTCTGGCTGCAAGCTGTGAGGAGCATGTTAAACTTGCTAGAGGCCCCTGTTCTTGTTTCTCTGGAAGCCCAAGACACAATGCAAGGCAAGCCTCTTCTCAAGTCCCCCTGCTTTTTCACTCTTCCCATCACTCACAAAAAGTCAGAGAAATTCAGAACAAGATTATACCCCCATAGGAACTAACATTGACTTGTTCCTACAAACTCCCTTCTTTTCCTTTCTCCAGACATTAGCATTCTCTGTGTTTAGTATGCCCCAGTGCTGGGTTCCTCCCAATTTATGTACAACCCATTAAGAAGGCAAAACGTTTGGAAGCAAATCCAGTGTAAATATTGGAAAGATTTGTGGTTCTAACTGAGATGTATTGACTTAGTCTTCACAAACTCAAGGCATGCATTTTGGCATTTTCCTTTTCCTTTTCCTCTTCCCTGAGGACTCTATCTAAACTTCACACACACAGTCAATCAAGAAAATGGGTCTGTGTTTGAGTATGAAGTCCAAAGTAGAATTGGGCCCTTGAAGAAAAGCCGTAAGAGCATCCTGCTCCCCAACTTCACTGATTTCAGAATAGCTTTAGGGCTCCGGGACTGGAAAAAAAAATAGTTTCTTTTTTCTGGTTACAAAAGCAATACATTACTCATGAAGATAATTTTGAAAATATAGGGAAAAAAATCAAGAGAAAAAAAGGAATTTATGTACAGTCTCACCACTAGAGAAAAGAACTGCTGAAATACAGCTCTATTTCCTACATATGATACAGTAATTTAAAAAGTATAATCACTCTATAGATTCAATATTGTATCCAGTTTATTTTTTTTTCCTCTTAGCATTTTATAATAAGAGTTACTATTGCATACTCTGCAAGCACATGTAAATCATGGCATAGGAGCACTAGCATGCATTCAGCCATGCTTGGAACTTTAAAACACTGGCTTTTATCCCTAGGAAAATAACTTTCTACATATGAATCGTCTTCTAAAGGCCTTTTAGATGCGTCACCCAATTTAGATCCTCAACAAATCAGGAAAGATACTATATTGTCATCTCCATCTCCCAGATGAGGAACTGACTCCTGGAAGATTTGTGTGCCCAGCCCAAGACCAGAGGGGTCTGGATCAGCACCCAAGATCATCTCCGCCTCCACTGCAAGTGGCGTTAAAGGCAATCAAAGGAAGCAAAGGCCAACCAAACCAAAAGGCAGAAAGTGAACCAAGGACCAGTCCCAATCTCTCTCTCTCATGCTTCCTGCTCCTGCTAATGGTGCCTCCTAGGATCCGAATGTGGGTATCATCTTTAAGGCATCCCTCTCCCTTATCCCGATACTGAGTATTAAACTGCAGGAATAAGAGCTCTTTGTTGGCCACAGAAAAATTATAAATTCCATTGCCTGAAGCCAAGACTATCTGCAACATGGACCCTGCCTCCTCTTCTATATCTACCCAATATATACACAAAGCACATTTTTCTTGAAGTAGGGACTGTGGTCCCTTTACAACAAAACCATTTGTAATGACAGTCAAAAGACCTAAATGTCCATTGACAGACAACTGGATGAAGAAGATGTGTGTGTATATATATATACACACACACACATTTTATATTTATATAATAAATATAAAAATAAATATATATGTGTATATATATATATAATGGAATATTACTCAGCCATAAAAAGAATAAAATAATGCCATTTGCAGCAACATGGATAGACCTAGAGATGATCATACTAAGGGAAGTAAGTCAGACAGAGAAAGACAAATATCATATGATATCACTTATATGTGGAATCTAAAAAAATGATACAAATGAACTTATTTACAAAACGAAAAGCAACTTACAGACATAGAAAACAAACTTATGGTTACCAAAGGTAAAGAGGGGGCAATAAATTAGGAGCTTGGGATTAGCAGATACAAACTACTATATATAAAATAGATAAACAACAAGGTCCTACTGTATAGCACAGGGAACTATATTCAGTATCTTGTAATAATCTATAATGAAAAAGAATATATATGTATAACTGAACCACTATGCCGTACACCAGAAAGTAACACAACATTGTAAATCAACTATACTGCAATTAAAAAAAAAAAGAGAGATAGGTTTCTGGATGTGGACTCTAGAATCTTCAACTTGAAGTTGAGGATTTTTGAGTACAAGAACCCCAGCTACACTCTAGGCAAACAGAACTGTTCTCTTTCTAAGTATACTGCCCACATTTCCCCTTTCCGCAATTTTTTCAGAATGTTGCTTTGATAAAAAAGGCTCCTCCCTCCGCTTTCTACATGTTTAGAGCCTGCTCGCCCTTCAAGGCCCGGCTGAAACGCTGGCTCTATGAATTGCACTTCCCTGGCCCGGGAGCCTCTTCCTTCTCTGAACAATAACACACTTGCTGCTTATTAAAGGAATTCGCCCTGGTCTCCATATCTTACTTTCCTACTGAGCTTCAGAAGTTGCATTTGTCAGAGTAACTATGTCACACATCCTTTGAATTTGTGATGAAACTTAGGGCAACGTTTTTATCTGGAGGAATTGTAGAGCCTCTATGTTCAAGGGTCTTCTTGAGCACACAGCTGGTCATTCTCTACCAGTACATAGACATTAATTTGAAGCTGTTGCCAAATTTACTAGATACCCGAACGCAGATTTTTCATGAGGAGTAATGGCTTGTACACTTCTCAGAAATTTTTCATGAATGTTTTAAGAAAGTAAGCTATACAGGACTACCAAGGTAATCCTGAGATTGTGTCCTTTCTGGCATGAGCAGCTACCATGAGCAGCAGGGGAAGTGATAGGTGGGTAGATAAAGGAGACTGTGTGGCTTAGAGCAGGGGTCACAGTTCAAATTTCTGCAGAAGCCAGGTGGATGATGCAGATGAAGGCAGGCAGCTCACATTAAGGTGTTACATAGCTCCAATCACTCGGCCTTAGCATCTCACTTGGTCTAGGGCAGAGCAGAGACCTGGGGACCTAGAGCATGCATGCCCTGTGCAAAGACTCAAATCAATTCCAGCTGACTGGCACCACATGAGAATAAGGCTCAGTGTTACCAAAGAGTCAGAAAAACCACACATAGATTTTTATGGGACATCCTCTCATTTTTTAAAAAGCATCGGTAACTAATTCACATTTAAAATACCAAGTAAGCCTGTAGACCAAATATATCTAGAGGCGATAGATGTCATAGAGTAATTTCAACTGTGACATAGGCCAGGATTCCACCAGTCTCTCTTTCCTGAATCAGTGTTTGAGGGTCAGCACCCTCTGTCTAGAAAGTCTGAGTGGAAGGCAGAAATGATTTCAACAGAGTTCTCATTCCGGTCAGAAAAGAGCGAAACAATTCTGGAAGGCCCTAGACTTGGATATTCCAGAAACTCTGAATCGTAGATGCTGTCAGTGGTCTCTGGCTCCTCTCTCAGCGTCCCTGAGAGGGAGAGACGGGGTTTGGTGGTGGTGGGATTGGTCTGTCTCTCAATAGACCAGGGTGGGGACGTTGCTTTGGCAGAGCTCACCCCTCAGCAGGCGTGTCACTGAGGAACCACGGGCTGCTTCCGACACCAGAGGGACAATCCCAGGAAACCAGTTCACACCAGGCCAGGGATGGGCTCCTGAGGCGGCCCTGACACCTCCCAGATTTAGGCTGTGACCTTAGGACCGTGACTGTATTTTGTAGCTTTGATGATAAAATGACAGTTAACAAATGCAGTGTTGTTGGTACTTCAGTTTACAATTTGATTGACACACTTGTAAACATTGTTTATCACTAAGTGACATGCATTTACTGGTATATGGGTTACATTTGTGGAAGGAAGTGCTTTGTGAGCCTTTTAAGCCCAAGGAATCCCAGTAAACGGGAGAGAAGGGATTGGTTTCAGTTCATTTGATGTTTGTAATTAGAGGTCACTGTAGGAGTTCCCCTTCTCCTAAGGGGTATCACCTCCGTGTTTCTGTGGCCACATATGGAGACAGCCGTCATTGGCACCAGGTCAGTCAAACCTGAGTCTGAAGTGGCAGCGGCGATGAGCCATGTGCACACTGAGTGCACGTCAGTTTGTGTGTGGTGCCTTTCCCCTGGGAGCCCCTTCGTCCACGATGCCCGGCCTCCTTGTGACGCCACAGTTCACTGGTGATCAGGGCTCCCTTCAACGGCAAATTTTTAAAAAGTTCACGAGTATTTTAATAGCACTTCCTGTTGTTCAGACATATGCCAATATTTTGATATCATTATTAGTAACATGAATTCAAAACAAGCGTGCTGCTGCTTTTACACTAGAGCAAATCAAGACATCCAGACACAACTGCTTTCGTCAAATCTTAATCTCCAGGGAGAACCGTCTCCGTGAGGTTGGCCTGAAGATGCCCAGACTGTATAGCCATCAAGGAGTTCCATAGTTAAATAGTGTGGGCCCTGTGGCTGCTCTCACATTTTTTTCTGAAATCATTATTTGGGTCTTTCCTATAAGGTTTTCCTCCTACTTGGCAACAGATGAACACACATCCTCCCCTGACAGGCCTCGGTCCCTCTCAAAGAATTGGTGCCGCCTGTGTGCGGTGGGGGTACTGGCTTTTCCTTCTGGGTCCTCACCTTACAGGTCAGGAGTCCAGGGCAGAACAGGGTTCTCCTGGCAGCCTGGAGGGCATCACACTAGCTGGCCCAGTGGCTCTGGTGCCAGAGCCAAGCAAGCCTGGGCTTCCTCATTCCATTTCTAAACTGGGTGTGCCCTGCACAGCATGCGGGAGACACAGCACTTAGCTAAATTAAGCTGAGTAGCTGACCAAACCCTTTACTCCTTCCTAGAATGAGAAAGAGGTCCTTTATTGCCTCGCCTCATAAATCAAGAAACAAGCCAAGAAACAGGGATAGGAGAGACAGGACAATGCCTAGTAGTTGCCATGACCTGACTTGCATTTTGAGCACTTGAATCATCCCAATATTAGCCCAACGATCTGTAATAGGGAAGAACAAATCTGACTCCACATTAGGTCTGTTCCTTTAGCTCTTACCCTGTGCTCTGTTGCCTGTGCGTAGTCATGCTGGTTCTGCACCTTTTTAAAAAGAATGCTGCCTATAGCCTGAAATACACAGGATAGCCCCTTCTCAAGGCTCTGACCGTTAAGGGAACAAAATTTTTCCATTCATATAAAGATAAAAAGTTGCAGAACAGAGAATAACATTTGTCTTGTTGGAGGTTTACAGGGATACCATGACCTGACCTATACCAACAGTTGCAACAGAAAAGGATTCCATCACCAAGAAGTCTGTAACAACCAACTACATCCCCTCCCCTTTTTAGTATAAAAGGAGCCTGAATTCTGACGTGGGTAAGATGTGTCTCTAGGACAGTAGTCCCATCTTCTAGGTCTGCTGGCTTTCCAAATAAAGTTTTCTGCCTCAACACCTCATCTCCTGATTTACTGGCCTATTGGGGTGAGCAGAAAAAGTCTGGACTCAGTAACAAATTATGTATCTATTTTCTTCACTGCTATCTAGATGACTGACTAAAGATACTATTTTTAATAAAATAAAATAAATATTTTAATATAAATCTTGAATGAAATAAAATATTTTTTAAATAAAATGAAATAATAAAGTAGAAATAAAATTTGATTAGTATGATAAAATTTATGTGAAATTTTATTTGCAGTCACATCAGAGGACTTTGAGAACAAATTTTGCATTTTTCAGTTCTGTTCTACGCAGAGCATCCAGTGAGGCCACAGAGTGGACTGGGTGAGCAGAGATCACAGGACTCAGAACTTCAGTGTAGCTGAAATAACCACTGTCTGCTCCTCTCAACTTTGGGATGAGGGCCATGGTGTTCACTGTGTAGCATTTAAGGCCCTGGCAGAACAGTGGCCAATTGTGTTTGTTTCCTTTGTTTCATCTGTATCTGCCACATTTGTAGCAGAGGACGTAGAAGAGAAAGCTCCCGTCCATCTGGACACTTGGGGCACCAGGGCTCAGAGCCTACCTTTCACTGTGGGTGAGAGGCACAGTTCAAAGCCTTTGTTTTCCTCATCATTAACAAATGTCCTCCCTCCCAGGAAGGAAACCGAGAAACCATGAGGACGTGTGAGAAACAGCTCTTAACTGGCCTGGGGACTCGGGCTGGGTGCACCTCAGAAATTTCAAAGCCAAGCTTGCTATTCTGAGATGTTCTGTGTTTCAAATGCCCAGGTGCTGAGGTGAACAGTGGCCAAGTAGATTCCAGAAACCTCGTGGAAACAGCGTCTGTTGCTGCTGCTTCCCTGGGGCTCATTCAAAGCCCACGTATAAAAGGGGTATGAAAAGATAACCTCTGAACCGCCAGAGTGAGGTGTTTGTCTCGGGCTTGAGATAACCATTCGGGCCACATATGTTTTTGTTTTGTTTCCCCCCTAATATCTATGTGTGGAGAGCACTGGGCTTCCTTACATAGCATTCTCTCATTCTCTCATCAAATCTTCCTGAACACATCACATCCCAGGAATGCTGGCGTCTGGCTGGATGAGCCTGGGGCTACTGCAGTGGCCACTGTAAGTTAGTTACTGCTTAGACAGCGAACCTTCAAACTATCTGTTCTGACCACAAGCTTCGACCACTCAGAGCAACAAGTGTAAACACAACAGACTGGACATTATGCCTGGGCTGGTGGTTTTCCATAAAACTCCACAGCAGAATGATGGGGATCCTCAGTGGGGGTCTGGATGGGGAGACAGAATTCTGGAACCCCCTCCATCCATTTTAATTATGATCATTTTTGACACTTAGTTTCCTTTTATTCTGTGAGCCACCTCTCTCAGACTGACTTCAACTCCTTGCCTTGATTTAGTACCTCAGCTGTTTATACCTGGATTACAAAAATTCTCTCTCAATTTGTCTTCAGAGCAGAACACTGTGGAATAGCTACAATACCATTCAAGTTTAGGAGGCTTAGGGGAGTGTGCAAACCTCCTACAAGAGTGACATCCATCAACCCAGAGTCAGAGGAAAGGACCCCAGGGTTCCAGTGCAGAGGGAGGAGAGTCAAGATCCTTATGGGATATGTGAGACCAAGAGACCCCACCTTGCCCCTGGTAACCCCTGCAACAGCCAAGGAGAAATTTGATGAGAATTTGTTGTTCCAGCCATGTCCCTAGTTGGAAGTGATCCAGAGAGGCAACTGTTCTGACACTTTGAGAAAAGTCCTCAATTGTACCTCTCTTGTCCCATCCTTCAAACCTCTGCTCAAGCTATATTTCCTCAGTGAAAGCATCCCCTCTAATGCTGCCACTTTCGGACCTTTCCCACTCCATATCTACATTGCCCAATAGCTCCCCGGCTCACACCTCTTGAGCCTTTCCTTTACTCAGCATTTTATTATCACAGTTCAGTGTGGACTTTTCATGAATTGCTTTATTGTCTTTGAAGGATATCAGACAATGAACAGAGGTTGTCTCCCTTTTCCCCCCTTCTATGTTGGATACATAGTAGGTATCTGAGAGACATGAGCTGTTAGATTAATTAGTGCTCAACCCATTAACTTAGGGGGAATGGTATAGAGAGAATCTGGTTCTTGCCACTTACTAGCTAAACACATTTGCCTATCCAAAAATATTGGAAAGCTTTTCCTTAAGTGAGGATATAGTCGTCAGAGAGAGCATTTACTTAAATATTCTTTGTGATTATGCTTTGTTGATTAGTTTGCTTAGAAATATTTACTAGGCTTCAGCATTGTGTGTGTGTGTGATTGCTTCTTATACTACACTCCAGGAGCTTCGTATCAGTGTAAAGTCTTAGAATTGCTTATAGTTTTTGAGGGGTGGACTAATACATACATCCTTTTTCTTTCCTTTATGTTTAAATCTTGTTTACAGCAAATCGAATATAAAAATGCTATCACTCTTGTAATAATAGAAAGAGCTTTCCATGGCTTTGACTTCCTTCTACAGGATGGCTAGGACATCAGAACAGAGGAATGCTGTTGTGACCTTTAATATTTCTCTTTAATAGGGCGGGAGGAATTTCAAAGAACGATATGCCAAGTAACTCCCACTGAGAACCCTGAACTCATGAGTTCTGCAGTCTTTCAAGTTAGGTGACTCTATTTGTTGAACACAAAATAATCTTATATTTATTGATAACAAAAAAAAATTCTATGTAAGAAATGTGACTGGGGACTTAATCTGCAGTCTATAGCTGAGACAAGCAAACTTTAATGTGGGTTTCCTGGTCCAATTGTCTCCTCCACTACTTCAAAATGTCTGCAGTCACACAGGGTTAAGATAATGGCCATCAGGCCATTACATTCTTCACAATTCTGGTCAGAGATAAATGAGAATACGCTTCCCTGCTGTGCAAACATCCTTTTTATTAATACTGGGTGAACAAGAATGTAAGTACATTTGGCTGCAGAGAAAACTAACAGAATTGGAAATGCAGAATATTAAAACTCAGAGTCTAAAATCAGGCTTTCAAAGGACAAGTGAGTGAAAAAGGAAAAGATTACAGAACAAGCAGCAGAGCTGGAATGAAAATGGATCAGCCTATTAAAACGGAAGTGCGACACTGATGTGTTCTACTGGCGTGCCCAAGTGGCCGGGGCTTGTTTTGCTCACGTAGGAAACAGTTACATTGCCTCCGAAGTGAAGACTGCTCTCATTGTCTCCAAGGGACAATTTTTAATTTGAGCTCATGCTATTCATCTGAATGCATAACACTCATTGTTCATTCAAACGTTTGGCAATGAAATCTCCAGTGTCTAGTGACACATATTCTGTTCTCATATATTGTAGTATAGCTCTTAGATTATGTTTTATTTTATATGTACATACGGCATATTTTCCTATTTTAACCTAAATGATTTGAGGTCAAAGACTGTGTGGTATTCATTTCCACAGAACCTGTTACAATTCCTTGCACACAGTGAGTGCCAGCACCACCGCAGTGAAAACTCCAAGGACATTATTCACATTGTGTTGGTGGTGCTTCCTGGTGTTGCACAGTCCAAGGGGTGGACACACAGAGGGTACTTGTTGATTTGATGCAATCTGGGGAAGTCTGGTGCAATGAAAAAAAAATGTTTTCATACTGCTTCAGTGGTCTGGAGAAAACAAAAGTCCCTGAACCTTAGTTAAACACAGTGCTGCTGCTGCTTTGAATACATGCTCTTTGGAGTCTAAAATATTGAGAAAAATCATGCATGTTTCTACTTCCGAGTGCAAAGTAGTCTCCATGTTTGCATTCTTATACTAACTAAAGTCATTGATGGGGATCTCTACCAAGCACTCAAAGAAACAGAAGCCCTAAGAATTGCTCAAAGTTAGAGAAATTCTCTTCATGAAGGAAAGTACATGGAGCCAGCTTCTACATTACTGGGTCAGCCTCCTTGCCCTAACGATCAGGTTGGGTCTAGTGAGAATTAGATTTCATAGACTCAATGGAATAAATACTGCATATGGGCAGAGAAGAGAACACAGAGGTTTCTGGATAGCAGGATTCACTCATTTTTCCATCCAGACATTCTTTGGAGCCTCAGAAGTTTTATTTCTTCAGTAGGAAATGAGATGCATTCCTCCATGGACCCCAAAAATGTATAGCTCCTATTAAATAATACTTGGAATGTTCTCTGAACAGACAGTGCATGTTAAAGCTGCAAATGCCCACCTGTAGCCATGGATTTCAGTAATCGAATCATTAACGATTGACCATTGGCATTCTAGGAATAAAGCAGTATTTTTAAAGGTAGATATTATAATTAGGAGAATGTGCTATATATATTCAAGGGTCCACATCCAGAAAGGTGAGAGAGGAAAGGGACCATTTGGTGGAGAACAGTCCTGACTCTTTTGATTTTGCAGAGTGCTAATAATGTTGGCTTAGTTTGACTTCTCAAGCCTGGAAAGAGACCAATATGTTAGCAAGGCTTTGAGGAGAGGTTTTTGAAAAGAAATGAATACATGAAAGTAAATTAAAACATCAAACCAAACTTGATTTTCAGAGGTCAGCTGTCTGAATTCGAAAACAAAATTCTACCTGATTATTCTCTTTGTCCATTTGGTTTCCTTTGTTCCTTTTCCCTTTTCTGCTTTCTTTCTCATCTCTTTTTTCCCCCTTTATGCAATATGCTTCTGTTAGAATACATTTTCATCTTCAAATGCTGCATTTTCAAGAAGATGTGGAATTTTAAAAATACAATAAGCTGATTTGCAATCAGTGAATGCACACCAGTACAGGACACGCTTTGAATGGTGCTCACAGTCCACCGATGTGAATGGGAACATGCAGGAGCCTGGGTCTTTGTAGACTCTGGCAGTACCAGGATAAGTAACAAAATAAAGAAAGACTCTCCATGAACAGTGTGATCTGCAAAGATGAGACAGAGACCCTGGGATCGGAGTGACTGTGAAATATCCCTAATGAACTCTCGCGCTCCGCTTCCTCTGAGCTCCCTTCCAGAGCACAGAAGACTACAAAGCAAGCCATCACGCTTGAAAGTGCAGCTACTAAGAAGAAGAAAGACAAAAGTCTGAGGCTGAAGGGAGATTCTGAATTAGTGATAAGCCGCCGCGTCCCACATGCAGCGACTTCCTTCAATGCCCGGGGAAAGTGTTTTATTAAACACACCATACTCCTTTGCAGTGTCCTTCATTAACTTTCTTTTTTGCTAATATGGTTACTGGAAACAAGCAGATGAGTTTTTTGTTTATCTACATGCCGTGGAAAACGCTACTACAGGCAGGGGAGACAAACAGCAGGGTCATATTTGTTACATTTATATTGAATCTGGCAAAACACTCATTGGCCACATTCAGAGGCTGTGGAAGCTACTTACTAAAGATGTGAGCTGGAGGGAACCTGCGGCCGGAACATTTTATGTGTGAATATGGTTTTATCTATTTATCCTCCCATTACTCACCCTCTGTCTCTCTGTCTCTGTCTCTCTCTGTCTCTGTTTCTCTGTCTTTCTCGGTTCTTACAAAAAGATAACATAATTAATTAATTGGATCTGTTCAGGTTGAAAAGGCTTAAATTGATGATTTAGATTTATGTAACAAAAAATAACAAATAAAAATAAACCATCACCACTACCATCACCACCACAACAACAATCAAACCAGGAATTTCATTGGTTTTTCCCTCTTTTAATAGTTAAGTACAAGGTACTTGGGAAGAGCCTTTTTCAAATGTAAATTTTCAGCTTCAAGAATGATTGATTTAGACCAGCCTTCCTGGAGCAGCACATTCATACAGTCAGGCACTAGCAACAAAGAACCCCCGTCTGTGCAGAGAACAGCCCCAGGACTGAGACCAGGGGTGAATTACTCACTGCAAATAATACACAGTAGCCAGTGTTCCTGCTTTAGAAATCAAGTGTCTGAGGGTGGAGAACTAACAAAAATTACAGGCACAATGCACTTTATTTTTATAGTAAACACATGCACACGCACACACACAATAATTTAGAAAATGAATTATTCTTGATAATTGAATATCCTATCTAACAAAAGGTCTGCCGAGTATCAAATGAGTTCAATACTGTAGATCCCCAATATCTAATTCTACAGAACTACTGAAAATAATTTTATCTCTTTCTTTGATGACGCCAAGACTGGGGAAAGCTTTGTAGCATTTATTAGCCGTGGGACCTGGAGTGTTTTCTCATCTGTAAAATGGGGATAATCATAGTATTTGTCTCATCTATACATTGTAAGCATTAAGCAGGATTACAGACAGCCAGCCCAGTGCCTGGCACAAGGTAGCAGTCAAAACTCATTAGTTCTTGTTAATATAATCTTGTAATCTCTTCCATGAATAAAAGATCTGATTGTCAGAAGTAAAATAACATTAACTTTTTTTGTTTGTTTTTTAAAAACCTGTAGATTTTGGAACAATTTAAGATTTATCAAAAATTTGCCGAGATATTATAGTGTCTCCAGACATACTTTACCCAATTTCCTCTGTGTTGACATCTTATACAATTGTGGGACATTTGTCACAACTCAAAAGCCAACACTAATACATTACTATTAACTAAACTCCAGCCTTCATTTAGATTTTACCAGTTTCACCACGAACGCCCCTTTTCTGTTCTAGGATCGCGTCCAGGACACCCCCTCACAACTCTTCGTCATGTCTCCTTCGCCTCCTCTGGTCTGTGAGTTTCTCAGTCCATCCTTATTTTTCATGAGTTTGACAGTTTGGATAATACTGGTCTTTTGAAGACCATTCATTTTGTTGAATGCCCTTACTCTGGCTTTCTCTCGTGGTTTTTCCCATGATTAGACCAAGGTCATGGGTTTGGGGAGGAATTCCACAGTGGTGAGGCGCCCTTCCCATCACGTCCCAGCAGGAGGTACTTGATACCAGTGTGCCATGTAGGGTGCTGCTAACACCGACCACTTCAGGAAGGTGCTGTCTTTCAGCTTCTCCACTGCAAAGTTACCATTGTTCCCTTTGAACATCGTCTCTTAGGAAGCTGGTGAAGTCCAGCCCAAACTAAAGGGGAGGAGAGCTATGCTCCACCCTCTGGGAGCTTTTGCTTTGTTGAAATAATCTTTGGGATTCTTTTCTAAGGAAGATTTGTCCCTTTGTCCCCATTTATGTATTTATTTATTCAATAATTTATTTATTTAAGTATGGATATATATACATTATACTTTATTCATATATTTCATACTTTGGGTTATAATCTAATACTATATTATTCTGTTGCTCATATTGCTCCAGTTCAGCCACTGGGAAAATAGTGTTAACTCATACAACAACTGTGACAAACTCCAAGGTATCTTTCATAGCACAGCTTCAATAATTGCAGTAATTGAAGCTGGGTGGGAAGAAATTTCGAGCAACATTTCATAAAAGGAACTCCTTGTCAGGGTGCAACCAGAAGGCTGCACAAATAGGAACAGATCGGTGGTGGAGCAGCATTTCATGGTGATGGTTAGATATATGAATGAAGGTAATAAAAAGTATGATATCTCATGCAGAGGAGAGCTGATTCTGCTTGGCTGCATCTAATCACTTTGGAAAAGGCTTTGTGTCAACTGATTACAAGTTTGTGTTTTAGACCATACTGCTTTGGAGATGACATCTGTCTAAAGGGATCAGAAATAATTCTGAAACACAAATAGTACATAATGTAAATTTCCATTTTTACTATTGTCCATTGTAATGTAATAAGAATCAATAAAATTTTATTCATAGGGACAAGGAAGACTCTAAACTATAACTTACAGTCCAACATGTGAACCATTAAGTATTGTGAGCTAATCAAGTGTGGAAAATAGGTCTTGTGAACAATATCAATGCTTTGTTTTTTATGAGAGAGAAAGAGGAAGAAATATAGATAGTTGGATGTTTATTGGCAGTAAAAATTACAATAAATGTTACCAAGAGGAGATAAAGTTACTAAAATCAGCCTAATTTCCATGCAAACTATAATGTAACACTAAGTTTCATGTGTACTGGATATACAAAATTTTAGAATTAAACCAAATAGAATATGAACCTCCCCTCCCCTTTTGTTCGCATGTCTTTGCTATTTTTGAAAACTTTAATGCAGCCATGCTTTGAATACCACCACGAAGTTTCTTAAAATATTAATGCTCATAAAAATGACTCAACAAGAGAGGCATTTAAGAACAATGTGGGCACTATTTCTGTGTTATTTTAGGACATCAAGAACGTTTTTGCCTCAGAGATGTTTACCCGTGTTACGTGTTGCCCAGGAAAGCGCTCTCTCTCTCTGTCTATCTTGCTCTCTCTCATTGCCTACCCCTATTCACCATTCAAGACTCAACTCAACCCTCACTTTCTTATAAAGTATTTCCTAGGCTCCCTCTTACACAGTTCGCTACTCTTATTCTCTCTTAAAACACTCTGCTCTTGACCTTGGTGGCACTTCCCGCAATTTTGCATCTTGTGTAATATTAGCCTCCCCTACTAGACCTTAACCTCTTTGGGGGAAAGCATCTTATCTAATATTCACCACTGCACACAAAACACTGTTGGTGAAGAACTATCTTCCTCTACCCTTCTAGGTTCTTCTGGCTGGCCTAATAATTAAACTGACATGAGACAGATCAACAGGAGAAAAAAAAAACCCAACAAATTTAATTACATATATATAGGGAATCTGCATCAACATGGGAAGTTCCAAAGACAGGCAGGCAAGATGAGGTATACACATCATCCTGGGCTAAGGAGAAGGGGCCAAGGGTCTGGGACTTCAAAGGCAAGGCAGGCAATTCACAGGAAGATGAAGAAAGAGCAAATGTTTGGTAACAAATGTTTGCTGGACCATGCAGAAACAATGGGACATAGAGAGGAATTTTAACAAACCGACTTTGCTAAGCTCCTCTCTGTCCACCACATCTAGTTCATATTATACTACAGACATCTCTGGGGGTAGTTCTCTCTCCTGGAATAGCCTCCTATCAAAATTCTTTTAGGCAGTTAAGAGGGAGATGAAGAGAAAAACTTTCTGTGTCTTTTGTTTCTTCCTCATACACCAGAGAGTCACATTTTGGGGTGGCAAATTTTGCTTTCCTACAACATCTAACACAGGGCCTGGCCACATGTATTTATTGATAAATCTATGTGCAATTGAGTTAACACTAAGCAAAGAAGGCTTTTTGGTGCTTAAAATAGTCTTTTCCTTGTTTGAGACTTTAGAACAGAACTGAAATACTCTGTTGGAGCAAACACTGATAAACTTTAAATTGTTTTTATGAGTAGAACTACTTGCAATGTGCAAATTTTATAAGGTGTTTTATAGTTTATAGGTAATCTTCTATATACAAGTCCAACATATCCAGGTTTCTCTAAAAAGTTCTATCATTGCTCAAAAGAGGAAAGTGAATGAGATTTCAGCAGGTTAAATGAATTAGCAGAGCAACACAATCCTTGGGGGAGCAGTAAGGAGCAGTTGGCGTTAGCCAGACTACAGGGGGCAGCTGGCACCTGGCTGACGTGACGATGATGATGAGGTCTCATGGTGTCACTCCCCAGCATGCAGGCCGAGAGTTTATTTTTTCGCTAGTCTGTGTTTCAGTTTTATCCCTAAAGTCAGAGACATGCTCAGTAAGTTCATGCTAAATGTTCCTAAGTTAGATGTGATCACACCCCCTTCTATGGCCCCGGCGTATGTCATCACAGTTGCCATTAGAAATTAGTTAACGATATCACAGCCATATGTTTGCACATAGAACGGGTTTCACAATCTTACTCTTATAAGAAATAGTATTGGTTTCTTTGCTTTAAATTTACCAAAGCCCTTTCCCACCTAGCCAGTGTAAAGTTCTATCTCACTCTTTAGTGGAAAATCCTCCTTGCCCAATACTGGATAGAGGCCCCAGCAACTGGCACGCCTCAGAAGATGTAAAACAGGTTCTCTGAGCATGGTTTATTTGTGCCCTGCTTAAAATCCCAGTCTAATGACTGTGTCAGGTAGAACCGTATCGTTCCCATGCAGTGGGGAAGCGGGGAGCCTCACGTGGCTGCAGCCCTGAACCATCTGCTCTGAGATCCCCCACCCTCTGGCGTGCTGCCCGGGAGAGGGCAAGATCTCCACTCCTCCGCCCCCATGCACACTTCCTCTCAGCTGTGGGAGACTTTCTTCTTCTTTTCTTGTATTTTCTCAGAGGAACACCCTCTCTCAATTTCCCCTCTGGGACGCATAAAACACCCCTTCAGTAGGTTTAAATCATTTATAAAAGGCAAGAAGAAACACTGACATCTGTTTCTTCTGTGTTCTGCCCTAGAAAAATCCTGAAAGCAATGAAGTAATAAGGAATCAGTGAGCTCTACGAGACTGGGGAAGAACAAAATATCAGGACAAACACGCTATTTTTAGCATGACATCCTACTCTAGATTTCTCTTCCCCACTAGAATGTGGGCATCGTGACAGTAGGAAATATGTCTCTTCAATTTTGATATTACGATGCATAGTCTCAGACGCAGTAGGTCCTTACACGTAGTGGAAGGAAGGAAGAAGGAACGAACAGAGGACAGGAAGCATGAGGAGAGGGAAGGAGGGTAAGACAGAGGAAGGGAAGAAAGAAAAAAATAAGGATAGAAAGGGAGAAGAATATAATTATTGTATCAATGCAACAAGTGTGCATTGGACAAAGAAAGTATTCCAAGTACGTTGCTAAGTATGATTGGTAATATAAAGGGCACCCCAGGATTCTCACAAATCAGAAGGCGAGAGATACATGTAAATATATATAAGTAACTCTTGAGACGTGCTCTGTAGCATACCAGGAATCTACCATATGCACAATCTCTCTAAAAAAGACCATTCTGAGGCACACATAGTTTGGCCAACAAGGCTACCAGCCTCCAATCCCAGATGACTGCACTGGAGGGGACACATGACCCAAAGACACTGAGCTGGCAAACCAAAATGTGTCTTTTATGAAAAGATGAACTGAGCTAACACTGTGTATTAAATTGATATGATTTTAAATCCACTTGTTTGTGACTTAAGAGAAGTTGTCTCAATCCACTTGTTTATGACAAAGACAAAAAACAAAGTTGTCTTTAGAGGTGAAGTTGTCTTGATATAGGGATGGAGTGGGGTCAGGCTGTTGTCCTTGACACGCAGTAGCTCAGTGTGTGAGCGGCTAAGAACGTGCGGAGCAGCAGCTATGGCCAGGGGATATACAGATGATGAATACTGTGAGTTTGCAAGGAATATCCCAGAGTTTGTCAGCACAAAGCTAGTCTTTGCTGATCTAGTTCTCCAAAGATCTTGAGACACTTGCTCATGCCATGGCTAATGTGACTCTTTGGTGAGCAGTGGTGGTAAACTGTGCAACAGTCTCAGGAAGAGAGGGGACAGCTATTCCTCCTAGGCAGTGTCACAAGCCAGCCACAGTCCCCTGTGATGATAACCCTTGGAGCACCCTAGCCTGCCCGCCAACGCCAGTGCCAATGTCCCCTAGCAACGTGCTCCAGCAACAAGGGACTTAAATTTTTGCCCTGGCGTCTGGACGTCAGCTTTTGGTTGGTGAAGTCGTCTCTCCTGAGAAACCAAAACCCATAGAAAAAGTACCTTTCAACTGAATTTGGGCTTTATTTCTGTCATCTCCCCTTGCTGGAAACAATAGTATAATGAATCTATCATGGATTTGGAGAACGTTATTTATTTATTGGCTTATTAAGAGATATTATCCTGTATGCTGTTAGCTTGTGAAATCATTTTAATTCCCGCAGTGAACTTGTGTTAAATAAACTATTGGCAAAGACAATCTCAGTCTCTGAGCATAATCTGCCACCCTTTGGAACAAAACAGCCATTCAGGTTCTTTTCAGGAGGGAAGCAGCTGGCAAAGGCAGCCAAGGATCACAGACCATTCTAGCAGGAGTCTGGGCAGCTCTTCAGGACCAGCTGGGAACTGATGTCCTGAAGAGACTCACAGACATAGAAACAAACAATGGTTATCAAAGGGGAAGGGGGGATAAGTTAGGAGTTTGGGATTAGCAGATACAAACTACTCTATATAAAAGAGATAAATGATAAGGACCTACTGTATAGCACAGGGAACAATATTCAATACTTTGTAATAATCTATAATGGAAAAGAATCTGAAAAAGAATTTGTATATGTATGTGTGTAAGTATATATACACATATATATGTCTGTCTGTCTATCTATCTATCTATCTATCTATCTATCTATCTATCTATCTATCTGAATCACTGTTCTGTATACTGGAAACTAACACAACATTGTAAATCAACTATATTTCAATTTTTTTAAAAAGAGCAGAAATTAAGGAAACTAGAGGCTCTGACATAGAAAATTGAGCACATGAAGAATGAGGAAATGTTTCCATAGAAAATGGAGAGAAAATCAGACAGGCCATTAGATGCAGGGATTTTTTTTGAGAGAGAGATTTGGGGAGAGAGGAGAGAGAGAGAGAGAGGAGAGAGAACAAGGCTCGAGATACTGAAGGAACTTGCAGGCGTAGTATTGCCTCATCTTTGACAGTTTCCAGTCCGAGCATATGTGTGTCCTCATCATCCACTCCCTTTCTTATTAAGGTAACTTGTGTGGGGTCTTGGGTTCCTTCAACTGAAGATCCTGACAGAACAAGAGCAATAAAGGGCAAAGGGAGTCAAGTCAAGAAGTTTCCTGCCTCTCTCAGAAACAGTGGCGGCACAATGCTTAGCCAGGGTCCTCGGTGGTGGCTGACCCTCAGGTTACTCATTCAACTTTAAAATATAACTTTAACATACTTGAGGTCTAGAAATTCTGGTGAGTTTATAACCAGCAGATCTAAAATGAAGGAAGTCCAGACATCCACATTTTTTACAGTATTGAGGGTGACCCTCAGGCATAGCCAGTGGGGAGAAGACTACAGTTGCTGTATCTTTGCATTGGAAGGCAGCCCTGAGCATCATTAGCCTTTACAAATGCCCCATTTTTTGCTTTATTTTGTGTGTTTGGAAAATTTACAGTCCCTGACTCTTTAAAAGATATATCACGATGTGAGTTGTTTTGGTGTTAATCATGTGATTAGGTACTTATATAGTCCAACCTATGAGCCACTGTTATTTCTAATCACCTGCTTTGTTCAATATCCCCTTCCCTTTTCTTCTTTTATGTTTTTATTTACTGATGTCTACTATATTCCAGGAGTTGAATTTGCAGCCTGGCTTGGAGGAGGATGACACTTATACACAGGTAATTACAAGTCAAACAAATAGGTGATGCACATCATAAGGATGATGACATAAAGTTAATGGTACTAAAGTTGCGAAGTAATGTCTGGTGAAATATATGATTTCAAGACTTCTTGATTTGCTCAACTGGGTCTCAATTTTTAATTCTCTATTTAAATCCTCTCCCCTTCCCTGAACTGTTACTCTCTGATTTCAACACTGGTTTGGTGATGTATGTGACATGTTCCTCACTCAGGTACTTTCCAAATGCTTCTGAGATCAAAATATTTACCTATAGTCATTGTAATTGAATGACAAAAGAGAAATACATGCATTTTCATTTGTACCCAGTTCAAACGCGGGGTATAGGTTAAAAAAATCATATTTAAGTGATAGGGCATCCCTGGAAACAAGTAATAGTCATATCGAATCGTGATTCAATTTGGTAAATATTATCTGACTACTAGGAAATCATGAGACATATTGTAGCAACAGAGCAGCATGTCTTCTACCATAACCTTTTTATTTATTTAATCCAGCTCATTAATAAAGATCTTTGGTTTTCACGATGTACGAATACTTCAAAACCACAGGCTCACATTTTGACAGCTAATTTTGCAGGATATAATTTTCCTGCTTAACCCAAGAGGAAAAAAAGAGAGATGATTGAGATTAATCATTTGTAAAATTATAATTCTGTCTCAGATAATAATTTGCAAGATCTTTCCCTTTTCTGAAATCCCCAGAATGCACCATAAATTGTCACACTTTGTAACAGAACATGTAACACATTAGGGGACTCCTAATAAAGCAAGTCTGCTAGAAAAACAAACCAATTGCCTTATAATTGGCATGTTCCCCATGTGACTATTCTCCTGTGAAGGAACATTGTGCCTTGGGTGAAGAAGGGTTTAAAAATTATTATTCAAGAGGTGGTTATCTCCATCTCTTATTACCATTTGAGCTGTAATATATGGTATTTCTTTACTTCGAGTAAGCCTGTTAGAAGATACCATTGTGTACCCAGAAGGTGAATTGGTCCCTTGTGGAAAAGTGAGCAAATTCAGAAAATTTTAATTATGTTCAATAAAAAAAGACTATCAAAATGGACATATGAAAATACTGACTCTTAGAGAATGGCTCTGTGTGTCCAAGGTGGGCAGGGCTCACTCCTGTATTGGCAGAGCCCTCTGTAAACTTTGCCTTTCTAAATCCACTTTATAGGCATTTACTACTTTTCCAACAACGAACGCAAAGAAACCTCAATGATTTTATATGAGGTTGGCAGATAGTACACAGACTGTATCAGACTCTGTGGAAGGGGCAGGGGGACGGAGCATGGCTCTCTTATTTTGTGGCCCACTTTTAACTAAACTGGTTAGGGCTGAAGCAAATGAGATCAGGGTCATGGGCTCAGAGCCTGTGTGGGCCGGCCAGCTTTGCTCTGTTCGCATCTGCAGACTACACTCAAATTCCACCAGTCCCAGGAATACATGCTGAAGGAGCATAGGCTACAGAGGGTTTGAATGAGTCAAAATACTCCCATCCCTAATTCTTATTTAAAAAAAAAAAAAGCACCCAAAGGCCTGTTCTGCCGAGAGCCGATCATTTCTTACTGATCCCACAGCCTCCATTTTGCTTTGACCCATCGTTATCTTTTGCCAGGATCATTGATACAGCTTCCATCTCCTTTCCCTGCTACATCCCTTGCCTCCTTCAGAATGTTCTCAACAATGCTGCACAGCAATCCTGTTAAATGAAAGTCAAAATACACCACTCTTACACTCAAAACCGTCTGATAGCTTCCCTTCTAACTCCAAGTAAACGCTGAAGTCCTTGCAATGCCCCCCAAAGACCCTAGACCATTTGCAAATCCACTGCTCAGTCTTTCCTCAACACAATGGAAACTCTCTCCTCGCGCTTCCTCCACAACGTCCGGCACACGCCCCACAACGATAGGCTTTCAGGCACACAGGGGAAGACTGTTGATCAGAAGATGCTGCTTTTTGAGATAGCGCCTGAAGAAAGAAGGGGCAAAGGCCTGGCTCCTTCTTAAAAACTGGAAAAAAGAAGGAAATTAGAGAGCAAATCCATAAATGGATCCCATGGATTTTGTTTCTTCCATAACAGTAGAAGCAAACACAAATTAATATCTCAGATATTTCAGTAAATATGAATTTTCCCACTACACGTAAAAAGTAATCTCCTAACAGACACACATTATTATATATAAAATAGATAAACAAGGACCTACTGTACAGCACAGGGAATGATACTCAATATCTTGTAATAAAATATAATGGACAAGAATCTGAAAAGAAAAAAAATATATGTATGTATGTGTAACTGAATGACAATAATGATGGAGAGGCAAGTGCCCACGTTCTCTTGAGACTTGGAAAGTATTGGCTCAGTCTCTCTTTATATAAGTTAAAAAATTTTTTTTTAATGGAGGTACTGGGGATTGAACCCAGGGCCTTGTGCATGTTAAGCACACACTCTACTACTGAGCTATACCCTCCCCCCATATATGCTTTTTTTAGACAAAAAAATGACAAGCAAATATGGTGAACAAATAAGTGGCAATATTTTATTAAGATGTGGTATTTCAAAAAAGTTTCTAGAATTTCTCATTTACTTTGACTAACTACATTTCTTGGTAGAAGGTGTTGTGACTGTCCCTAGAAAATGTGTATTCAGATTCTTTCAAATTAAAATAAGGCAGTGAAATGAAAAAAACAAAAACAAAAAAAGAAAAAGAGAGAGATTGGCACCTACTTGTATGCCTATATGTTCAATGCCTTTCTCAAAAGGAAATATAGTGCCAAAATAATCCACCCAAGACAAGTAAATGAAATATGAATTAGTGGTGGTAACTGAATCTGTGGCAAAAGCACAAGTACCATTTATTTTCTGATTTGGGCTGACATCTCCAAAAAATTTGATTTTTAGTGGGACTTAAGAATGGGGAAATCGAAAAAGAAAAAAAGAAAAAACCACCTGTTGTATGGCTCAGAGTCTTGATCTTCTGTGATATGCAAACATGATTTGATCTTACCCTGGATTTCTTGGACATTTGCCTGAGACGACTCACCACTCACAAGACCACCAGGCCACCTCTACCACAAACACTCATGTAGCTCTGCTCAGAGTTAACTGATACACAGAGCTAGAAACTCATCCTGGCCTGGAGAGATATGAGACAAAGGAATCAAATGATAGGTCTAGTGGAAAAATTAACAGCCTCTGCTGTTGCTGTCTACATCTTTGTTTGGATTTTCTGGAAGTCTGGGCCTCTAAACTGACAAATGAAGCTATGACTATACAATCAAAACAACTGGTGGAAAACTGGAAAATCCAATCAGCCAGGTGTTTTGACTACACAATCTCTTATGGCCATTTTGACTAATCGTTTTCACTATGTTCATTATTTTCTTTTTTAATGATCGCTTTTTCCTATTATGTAAGGTAATGTATTTTATTGCAGGAAATATACACATACACAGTACAGCTGTGAACATTTTGTAATCCAGAATTTTTATACTATTAATATTTTTATGTCTATTATAAGTTTTTAAAAAATTCCTTATTTATCTATATGTGTGTGTATATTTTTTATTTACATATACTCTCTACCTAGTTATTTTGTAATCTCTTTCTCTTACTAAAAATAAACCATGATTATTTTCCTAGATAATTAAATATTATTTTCCAGCATGGTTCTTAATTATTGAATAGCACCATAATTTTCTTTCCCCAGTCCCCTATGGCTGGACAACTAAATTACTTCTAGTTTTCAAAGTTATAAATACATAAGGTACTTCTGAACAATTCTGAACATAAATTTTGCACAGATTATCAGATTATTAGTAACGATTATAATCTGAATGCATTTTTGCTGAATAATATTGATGAACTGACAACTAATTTATTGAAAGAGCCCAAGTAAATTTGTTAAACAATTACTTATATTTTTTCATCCAGTAGGACAAAACCCCAGCAGAATAATACTATCTTAAAATTCTAGACTATATATTCAGTGGCGTGCTTTTCCACATTTAACTCATTTTGAGAGCAATACTCACATCATCCCATTACTGTGTGACACACAGGTGTCTTAGACTTGATGAACTGTTAATGTTACTTAGGCTATTACATGTATGCTGATCAGAGGCAATTTGGAGACAGGATGTTTGAAGCTCTGTCTTCTGTTGAATATGAGTCTGGCAGGAAATGTGTCACTAATTCAGGGAATCTCCCGGAGACTTCTTGTTTTGGAAGTTAACTACTTCTAGAGAAGCATAGATACTTATCAGTTGGGTAGACCTTTCTTCAGATTTCTACAAAGGAATCAGAATTTGTGTTTGGCTCAATCAACTAAATACGTCTGGATTCTATACAAGTCACTGTGTATACATACACTTTCTTGGCCATGTTACCCAAATCAACAGTCACTTCTCCAGGTCACTGCCCTTAACAAGATACAGTGGCGTGGGTCTCTTGAAACATCTCCAGGGGTCCAGCTGAGCTGGGTTCCCAGAACAGCATCTAGAACAGCATAGCTACTAGATGTCTCTTGAGTCTTGGCTGAACTATAACTCAGAGGGAAATCAAGTCTCAATATCTTCAGTAAGTCTTTTCCTAATTCAGTGCCCATAATCCCATTACTTCTGATAAAAGCTATTACTTCCCAAGGTTGAAGTTACAACATAACTTCTGTAGAATCACCCTGGCCTTCTGCCTTCTGCACTATTTAGAACACGGAATACAAAACATTTCTCTTTAGTAGGAAATAAGTCAATTTGTAGCATATCTTCACCCCTTCTGCAGAAGTCTAGAGCAGACGGAGTCTGTTTTGCAGTACTTTGTGGAGAGCGCTGCACATGGACACCAATCATGGACTTCTGATACATGTTCATATAGAACAAATCATATGCTTCTTCATTACCTGGTAGTAGAGGCTAGAATGTACAGGAATATGGTTCATTTTGGAAGGTATTGACTGTTCTATTGATTACAGAAGGCAATCACTGGATTGGAATAAATGCTACTTATAATTTGTCTATATACATCCTAAACCAGCATTAGAAAAACAGTACAAAAACAGGGTAAAAGAGTATGTTTAGCAATACCCAATTTTTACAGCAAGTATTTCTAGTAACATGGCAGAATATTCAGTAGTATTCACCGGTATTTTGAGTGATGAAAACCTCTAAGTAACTGCTTTCTTATACTTCAGATCTAGGTTATTTAGACTATTGCATAGAGAAAGAAATGCTCAGTATTTTGAGCCCTCTGGAGACCAAGAAAGATGAAGTATGTAAAGTAGAAAGATAGCTTAAGTTTCTTTTCAAGTTTCTACATAAATCTAAATGGCTCTTCAGTAATTAAAGCACACCCTAATTGCTTTGAGGCCATCCAACTGGAATAAACATTAGGGACCTGGACCACTGGAAAGAATCAGCTTCACTCCAGTGTGGGAGAACTGAGGGAACCCACAAGGAGGCCTTTGGTCTAGAGCCACAATGCACTCACTCTTTGACATTCACTGACATAAGCAATTGGATCATCCAACAAGCCCCTCTTGCTCAGGAAAGTGAAGATAAGAACAGAGTACAGATAATGGTAGTCATGATGATTATTACAATAAACAAGCGGAAATGCTCTTCAACTTGAGTCATGGCTTTCAATTTGCGGTTTATGCAGGAAGAAACATAGTAATGGCTAGAGAATGAATATGTAAGGCCAAAAATGTGCCTTCAGCTTTACAGGATAATCTTACATACAACATCCCATCTCCAACAAAGAGTGAGTTTTGCTAGAAAAACCACGTTGCCCAGTGGCTACCTTCAGAAGTACCAGTTCACTTTCTTTTTATCAGTTCTGTTACATTTGTACCCCTTAGCTTGTTAGGACTTCTCTGTGTAGTATACCAATGGTTCCAGGCGGTTTGTTTTACTTGTTTAACCTGGGAGTCCTAGAATTCTATTGATTCATTTGTGGTTTTTTGTTTTTTGTTTTTTACTGTACAGCACAGGGAACTATATTCCATACTCTGTAATAGCCTATGATGAAAAGGAATAGATCCATACATGATTCATTTATTTTTAAAACCAAAACCAAAACCAAAACCAAAAATCAAATGAACAAAGCCTGGCATTGCTTTAAGGCATCACTTTTGTTGTATCAGACCACTGATTCGAACATAATAAAAGACTGCATAGTTTGAGCATTAGGTTTAGTAATTACATGTGTGCATTTTCATTAAACAAACTATTGTTCTCTCAGTGCCTATTAGAGCCTATAAAGCTAGGAAGCCCAAATTTATTGCACTCTCATAAGAAGGAAAATAGCGTACCTCAGAAGTGTACATTGTATTTTGGTTTGCTGTTTATTACGGCCAAGATTTCACCCTTGGTTCTGAAACCTAAGGTGAATTGGGACATTCTTCAGTTCATGGATAGTTTTAATTTGGAACAAGTAAAATGAGACAATCTTACCTGACACTGTTTAAAAAACTAAGGTAAGAAGGAGAGATCATTGATTTGGAAGTTAAGTCAACTCAGCAACAAGGCAAATATCTGTTAGTAACAAGAATCATCCTCACGTGGAAATTAAAGCTTTGCTACAGTGTAGATGAATCTAACAGCCCTAAATAAAATGTATTAAACCTTTACAAGCGTGCACCCATCTACTCTCCATCAATAGAAATGCTTTATAGAAGTTTCATAAAGGAGAGAGAATGAAAGCATGAGATCATCATCAAAGTATTTATATTGTGCTCTGTCATGAGAACTGGTACAGCTGATATTTTGTCATACTTCTGTTAGAAAAGACAGGAGGTCCCCATCTCAGGGCCCCCACATAAGAAATTAGATGGGATTGGATGTCATCACTGTCAATCATTCAGGCATAAGAGAGGGAGGCGGGACATCTAGTCCCAAGTGAAATGAGACCAGAAGGTACCTGTGTCATCTCTGTCAGCCCCTTTACTGCTTTAACTTTTTGATACAATTCAAAGAAAGAAAACTCCCAATAGAGGGATGGCTGAGAATCCAAAGTGAGAAATATGTGAATAATACTTAATATTATCAAGAGCAAAAACTAAAAGAGCTTGTAGAAAATCCTTTTTGTTTCATCTTGGAGGTTTGAAGTTTTCTCTCAATGCTTATAAAGTGAGCAGATTAAATAAGGTAGGACCTAGAAGAGAAGGTACTCTCCCCTGATCTTTAGCCAAGAATGCTCCTGAAACACCCCCCAGCAATCTGGCAAGGTAGCATTATAGCATCATCATTTCACAAATAAGAAAACCGAGACCAAGAAAGATCAGACATCTCTTTCTGTATCACCCTGCAGGGAGGTAGTAAAATGGGAAACCTTGTCTGCTGGCTCCGTCTAATGCTTTTTCAAATAGCAGAGTGAGAATGATGAGATAATTGTGCAAGATGTGAAAGTAAAGAATGTATATTTAGTTGGTTAAACAAAATCCACGATTTGAAAACTGAAGGCAAGGTGACTTACGTGTCACCGCTGTAAACCCCAGTTTTCCTGCAGGCAAAGAGGAGGCGTTTGTCTCTTCAAAACACAGATGAGATGTACTTAGACTAGAGAGGAAGCTCCTAGGGTTATTTCCCTACCCGACAGTAAACTAACGTGGTGACACTCCTGAGACTAAAGGTATCCAATGGTACATTTCTGTCAGAATTGCTCAATATGGAGTTACTTAGTTTCTGGATTTGAACTTGTTTGGGTTCCAAGAGCCAAGTTCTTCCTGACTGTGCAGACATGTGAGGCTGCAGGATGCCATAAACCTTTTATCTTTGAGCTAACAAGAATCTACACATTTTAGGAATCTTTTTTTGGAGTCAACCTTAGGAATATTTTTGGAGCCAGACAACATAATTACCCTCATATTTTAGTCGACCACGCCTGATTACTGAACAACAAAAATGGTATTAGTCATATTGCAAATCCTTTGTACAGCCCAAAGTGGTTTCAAATTATATATATGTAGTAACTTGGGACACTTTCAAAGGACAAATATCTGACCACTTACGCATATTCAAAATAATATCTTAAGGTCCAGGAAGACAGTTTCTAAAAAAGAGCTCCAACAATTAGGGAGCAATGTCAGTGTAATATGAATAGTGGCCTCCAAAGTGACTGTTTCAAGTGACTTCACTCATTTGGATGTTTGGGTCCAGAAATGTTTATATAATTAATGTAAGAATTCTTTTCACAGGGAACTCTCTCCAAATAAGATAACGGCTATATGTGTCACTGATTTTAATAGTAATTTCACATTTTGATTATGTATTATTCACTACTGTGATTTTTCTTTCTAACTGAGATACACCTTATAGTAAAGGACACAGCTGTCAGGTGTACAGCCTGAAGAGTTTCAACACGTGTATGTACATGTCTGTGTAATGAATACCAAGATCAAGATACAGAATATTTCAAGCACTCAACAAGCCTCCCTGTGTTTCTCATCCCAGGCCTACCACTGATCTGACCTTTAATCACAATAGATTAGTTTAGCCTACTTTTGAATTTCATATAAATGGAATCATAGAAGTGTACTCTTTTGTATCTGTCTCCTTTCACTTAACGTCATGTCTGTGAGATGCACCCACGTCCTTGTGTGTAACAGTCTCTCCTTTTTGATGGTTTGAATATTCCATTCTATTGTTAGACCACGACTCATTGACCCATTCTACTGTTGGTAGATGTCTGGATTTTTTACATTTGGGGGCTGTTATGGATAAAGCTGGTTAGAGCATTCTTATATGTGCCTCTGGGTGAAACTAAGTCCTCATTTCTATTTGGTATGTTGCCAGGGGAAAAATTGTTGTGTCATACATAACTTTTGGAAGCATGGCCAAAAATTCTTCCAAAGTGTCTCTACCAATTTACACTCTGACATAAAAGGAAAAACCATTTAGGTAGTTGACCTTCCTATATTCATCAGTGTTTCTTTACATGAGTTGTCTGGCTTTTTTTAAGGGAAGCTTAGAGACAGTATAACAAAATCACTGCCATATATTTTCTTCTTTGCTCTCCTGGACTATTTCTAATCCATTGCATTTGTAGTCTCCATCTTCTTTCCTCCTATTTTCTCCAGAGATACAAGGTGATTCCTTTATGGCACTTCACAGCTGATTTGTGTCTCTTGTATTTGCACTTGGGGTGAATTTCTGGCAAGAGAGTGGGCCATGCTCTCCTCTCTCACCTACTGCCTGTGTGGATAAGCCTCTGATGAGCATCAGAGGCAGAAGGCCATGACTCACTGTGTGTGTGAGCAGACATGAGACCCCAGAGGTTTAACACAGGCAGTGTGATAGCTTTAGTAGCGTCTCATAAAACTCAGAGAAGTATAAGGACAAACTCAATTCCAGATCCCACGGTTGCCACTACCTGAGCCTTCATCCTGTCATCACTCCTCAAGATTTCATCATTAACTTGCCCAGATAATTACCTTTTGGTAAGGCCAAGGTTCTAATTATTAATCAAGAAAACAAAATATCACTGGTGGTTCTTCCCAGCTGTCCGTTTTAGTGATTCCAGATGTGCAAATCAAAGAAATGTTGGCAATAGTGTGATGTCCAAAAAAAAAAAAAAAAAAGGAAATGAAATATGCAGACTGTTTTCTAAACATTGCAAAGGCCCTGGGAATCCAGTTAGCACCAAAATCAATATTTGCATTTTAATCTTTGCTTAATTTGAACTAATAGAGCCTGCACCAAACACAAAAGCCATTTGAAGTTGAATTTCTTTCTTTTCTCCCCTTATTATTTTTGTCCTTACAACTTTTTTGTAAAACATTTTGGAGGAAGCAGATATTTGGTTTAAATCTTTCATTTTCAAAATAAATATCCTTCTTTTCTGGGAACATAGATTAGGAATCCTGTATTGGGAGTTCTGTTTATAATATATTATCTTATTATGTATAGCTTAAGAGTTGTTTATTTTTTTTAATTTAATGAGCCTGAAATAAAATTAATTGGTACTAATTTGTACTACTTTGGTACTAATTTTCATATTTGGATATAACTCTTGAGTAACAAATAGAGCTAAAATAATTAGCAAAAGGCAATAATATGACACAGTTTAAAATAATCATCTCATTACAAAATGATAACAGTAGTAACAATAAACTATACTATGCGATCATAATAATAGTCCATGTTAAATCAAAATAATGCCCATGTTAGTTAATAATTCAGCTCTCTGACCATTTCACCCAACTAGAACATGAGAATGAGAAATTTAAGAGGAAATAAAGGGCCACTGTGTAGGTTAAATAGCCATATCAAAAGTCATAACATCATGTGTTTCTTTAAATTTCTTAAATTTTCTCCAATTTTATTGAGATATAATTGACATACTTCATTGTATAAATTTAAGACGTACAGCACAATGGGCTGACTTACATATATAGTGAAATCATTACCACGGTTAAGTTTAGACTAGCATCCTCATGTGCTTTTAAAAAACTACTTCAGGCTTCCACTTAGGGCCTATTACTTTTAATTTGCACACAATCCTAACCAACTACTCAAAGCAATTGGCTTTCAAACCCATGGTAGAAGTGCACCAGATTAGTGAGAGCTTGAAACAGTGCCACAGAAAAGCACATGAAC
Source organism: Camelus dromedarius (assembly GCF_036321535.1). NCBI lineage: Eukaryota > Metazoa > Chordata > Mammalia > Artiodactyla > Camelidae > Camelus > Camelus dromedarius. The sequence continues at coordinate 30,040,621 of NC_087439.1, read as the reverse complement.
AGCAATAAGAAATGATAGTCAATAGCAAGAAAGTAATAGTTACACAAAGTATAAAAGCAATAGCAATTACTTTGTTATTATTACTAAAGAAGCAGGGCTGCTTTGTTTCGGGAAGAGAGCTTACCTTCCCCAGATAATCCCCTTTCTGCCTCCTACTCTAGTGGTGGGCGCAGTGCCGGCAGCAGGCAGGGTAAGCTGAAAGCCCCTTGCTGGGGTTGCAGCATATGGCTCCCTTCCTGCCCTCAGGCTTTTCCAGCATTGTTACCTGAGCACCAAAAGGAGCTCACTCGGCCATCCCTGTGCGCGAGCAAACCTGAATTTAATGCTTCTGGAGGCCCACACTTGCCCGACACAGCAGAGACAGTGGACAGATAGCCCCTGCTGTCTCTTGGGTGAACAAAACTGACGTTCACCCCCTAGAAGGTCCCAAGCTGAGATGGAGCCCAGCTGTCCACTGAATGAGCAGCACAAGAATGACCCATGGACTGGCTTCCCCTACTTCCCAGTTCCCTTGTTCCCAGACCCTGACCTCAGTTCCTTGGGATTGCTTCCCAAACTTAATGACTAGCATGCAAGCCCTTGTCTTGGGCTCTGTTTTTCCAAAAAACTTACACAAAGACAGTTTGATCCCCCATAATAACCCTTTTATAAAGCAGATTCTTTGCATGGGATTGAAGAATTGGGTCAGTTGATTTCTAGCTGCGATACAATTGGACCCTTCACTTGGTCCACAAGATTCAGCAGATTTATTGGTTCTAGAGGTATCCATGGTGACTGGATGTCATTCCCCACAGAAGAGTCATGGCAGAGACATCTAGCAGTCCAGAGAAAGGCTGGGCCTTATGTGGCAGCAAACTCCTCATTGTTGTCAAAGCAGCTCCCAGCCCAGCAGAGATTGTGCTCCTGACCATTCATGTGACAGCGAGTGACTATGTAACCCCAGCCTACATGATTCCATCAGAATCCCCAAGTCACAAGGTCACACAGGTGGCCTTTATTGTTTGATAGAAATGCTACATATGCCAGTTGGGGCCCAGCAGATCCACAGGGCACAAGTAAGCTGATGAAGAGGTTATCCTTTTTCTGTATTACTGCCTCTCCTTCACCCTTATACTTCTGGCCTCATAGAGGGTGACCTAACCCAACCAACAGAAGAGGGAAAACCCTTGGTTCTGCCACAGAGATGGGTCAGCTTTTTGTACTGGTACAAGCTAGAAATGCACAAATAAAGTCCCACTCAAAATAAGGCCCTGGAATGGTGGTGAAGATAAGCCCTCTCATTTTGCAGACCTGTGAGCAGAGAAATTCAGCCTCTAAAGGGGGGTATGGATTTGGGTGGACAGCTAAGAGTCTTATCAACTCCTCCCTACACTCTCCATACAGATTATTTGGTACTTACTATGTGGTAGGCATTATTCTACTCAATTTTTATACTCAACTCTGTAAATTAGCTATCATTCTGATATATGAATTTTATTTTTAAGTAACTAAGATAGGTTAAATTATTTGCTTAAGGACACAGCTGTTCAGTGGGTTGTACGTCACGGACGACCCAATGCGTGCATTTTCTACTACAGTGTATTCACTGTCAAGTATAAAAGCATATATTATTTCCAAAATAATGATTCCAAGCTAAGAAAGATTAAAATTCATTTAGCATAATGTTTAAAAGCATTAGGAAATATACTTTAGAAAGATTTTAACTCAAAAAGTCAAGATTAAAAACTTGGTGTTTAGAAGTGTGAGTCTCCCAATCTCAAGAAGAAACCCAACCGTTTTGGGTATTACACAACCTGTGGATTCAAGAGGATATGACTCTAGCAGGAGAACTTAAGAAAACAGTGAAACTGAGAACGCCAAATTAAAGAGGGTTTTCTTCTAGACCAGTAGTTTGCAAATTATGTTCCAGGGAGCCCCCAAACTGCACAATCGTTCTTCAGAGTGTAGCATGGGGTCCAAGGCAGTTAATACAGACAGGTGGCAGTTTGGGCCCACTTATATGCCTTAGTAGCATTCTCACTTTTCTATTCCAAATGTTGGGGTTCTACCTAAAATTACATTCAAAAAAGAATTTGCTCCTTTAAAAATAAAACTTGTAAACCACAACTGGACATATATACCACAGGGATATATCAGAATACTGGAGTTCTCCATGCTTTGGAGGTAATTCACAAATTAGTTCTTTAAAGTACCAATAATTTCAGCCCAATAAAAGCTACTATCGTGTACTTGGCCAACAGGATCTCTGCCATTACACATTAGCATTAGAGTCAGCCGGAAATATTATAATGTTCTTATCTAGTAATATAAATGTACATTTCTTTGGAGTAACTGTAAACCTAAGTCCAGGCTTGGGCTTGTTTTTTTGTGGTTGTGGGAGTGAAAAGGTTCAGACAAGTAATATTCAAAATTGGCATAAGATTCCCATCTGCCTTCCTCGCCTGCAGTGAGAAGTGCCTTGCAGAGTTATGCCTGTGTCATTGAACTATGCCAGACAGGTGGGGTATGATTGGCCTCTAGGCCTAAAGTGCTCAGAGAACACTTCAACAAGTGGAGACAGGGAGGTCTTTAACGTTGAGGGTGGTTACTTGAAGGCGATGCACTGCAGAATGTGTCTGAACATTAGAGTTAGAGCCTGATAATAGGGAAGGCTGCTTACAAAAATGGAAATTCATTTCTCTAAGCCACAGAGCAGCCTAATGAACCCATTTGGAGGCTGAGTTCTTTGAATGACCTTAGAGTTGTTAGTAGACAGACCCTAAGGTCATACTGAGCTGCATCAGGCTTCAGGCTCATTTATTCTTTGGAAACATTACATAAGCCATAGCTTAACAGCAAGAACAAGCAAAGTTCTCAGGTTCTTTCATGATGGATATTTTCCCCCAAGGTCATCATTTTTACTGTTTCTTTCCTCTCTTCCTGTTTAGGTTAGGGTATCTTGAAACCAGGTGAGCCACTACTGGATAATTTGCCCTCTAATATCAATTCATCTTCCACTGACCTCTGCATCCAATTATGCCACTTTTAAAAGCTCCCAAAGTTAAAATTTTTTTTAACATTTTTTTATTGAGTTATAGTCATTCTACAATGTTGCATCAAATTCCAGTGTAGAGCACAATTTTTCAGTTATACATGAACATACATACATTCATTGTCACATTCTCTTTCGCTGTGAGCCACCACAAGATCCTGTATATATTTCCCTGTGCTACACAGTACAATCTTGTTTATCTATTCTACATTTTGAAATCCCAGTCTGTCCCTTCCTACCCTCCATCCCCCTGACAACCACAAGTTTGTATTCTGTGTCTATGAGTCTGTTTCTGTTTTGTATTTATGTTTTTTGTTTTTTTTTTTTTAGATTCCACATATGAGTGATCTCATATGGTATTTTTATTTCTCTTTTTGGCTTACTTCACTTAGAATGACATTCTCCAGGAATATCCATGTTGCTGCAAATGGCGTTATGTTGTCGGGTTTTATGGCTGAATAGTATTCCATTGTATAAATATACCACATCTTCTTTATTTAAGATCTGCTGTGAGCATCAAGGGATAAACACTGTCATTTAATGAAACTTTCAGATATTAAAAAAAAAATTCTGCCTAAAACACAATATGAGCAGAAACAACAACAAAATTTTCATCCCTGTTTCTTGACAGCCCAACCCCCTCCCCACCAGTTGTTAAGGAAAATGCAGCAAAGCCAAGTAAGCAGTGTCTGTTCTCCACATCTCATCCCTGTCTCCAAGCTCCAGAGTGTCATATAGATTAGAGTCACTGGGGACTGGGGGCAGGAAATCCCAGGAAGTAAGGAGGAATTAATTTAGACTACTAAAATTTACTGCAAAAAAGGAAAAAAAAATAGCTTTAAGAGAAAAGGCCATCAATAGGAGGCATGCCAGAAGTAGTGTAAGTAAAGAGACAGAGGCAGGGAGTAGTCATCACCTTGGATGGACAAGTTAGAGAGGCCAAGGACTGAGGAGGAAAGTTCAGCCAGTATATGGGAGTCCAGGCTGAAGAAGCTGTGGCCCTTCGTCTAAATCCATGTCCTACAACCCCCAGCCCCCTTGCCAGTGCTCCTCAAACTCTGCATCTTGTTAAAATGTAGAGCTGATTCCATGGGCCTGGAGTGGGGTCTGAGCTTCTGCATTTCTAACTCACTCCCAACTTGATGCTATAGGACTAGGAACCAAACTTTGAGTAACAAGTTTAAACAACCACTGTTGCTATTTGCTCGAACGTCCTTCCAGAGGCAGTCACTAGATATACAGTCATAATACAGTCATAACATGTACAACAAGCTTTTTAAAAAGGATAAAATAACTCACTGTATCAGCCGGCATTCTCTAGAGAAACAGAACCCACAGAGCCAATCTCTGTATATATCAGGGTGTGAAAGAGGGAGAGATTTTTAAGAAATTGGCTCACCCAATTGTGGAGACTAGTAAGTCTGACATGTATAGGGCAGGCTGGAAATTAAGAGTTTATTTTGCTGTCTTAAGGTAGAAGTTTTCTTCTCCAGGAAACCTGTTTTATTCTTAAGGCCTTCAACTGATTAGATGAGGCCCATTCACATTATCCAGGGTAATGTGCTTTATTTAAAGTTAACTAATTACAAAATTGGTGCAGTCATTATTGAGAACAGTATGGAGTATCTGTATATGTATCTTTATGAATCTATATGGGAATATGTGAATTACTTTACTGTACACCTCAAACATTGTAATCCAACTTTATTTCAATAGAAAAATTTAAAAAATAAAGTTAACTATTTATAAAGATTAATTACATCTACAAATACTTTCAGAGCAATAACTAGATTAATATTTAAACAAACAACCACATTCCATGGTCTAGCCATGTTGACACATGTCATTAAACATCACACATGCTATGTAATTTTTGACAAATTTGCTTTTTGCTCCCTTAACATGCCTTGAAAATCATTCTTTATTAACTGCCACATTGTATTCTATTATGTGAATGTGTCATAATCATACAAGTAGTCTTTAGTTGTTGGATATTTTACCTTTCATTATTACAAAAATGTTGCTATTATCACTTTTGGGAAGAAGTCTTTAACTACAAGTATGAATATATCTGTAGTAAAAATATTTAGATCTGAAAATACTAGTCAAGGAGTGTGTACTTTTCATAGCAATTAACAAATTGTTTTTGAAAACTAGACTTTACTGATTTATACCCTTAGTAAAAATGAGTAAGAATTTGTTTCTACACATTCTCAATGACACATTATATCACAAAATATTTTCAACTTTGCCATTCTGATATGTGAGAATGTTCATTCAAGTTTTATTTTGTGGATGACTGAATTATTTTACATTTAGAAGTTATTTGTGTTTCCATTTCTTTTTTGTCTAGTGTCCATTTTTCTGTGGTCAATAGTATTTTTAGCATTGATTTATTAGTTTAATTTATCTGATGAACATTAGTCATTTTATATATATGTGTGTATATATATATATGATACAAATACATTTTATTCCAGTACATTCAATGTCTTTTAACTTCATTTATGGTATTTTTCACTATGCAAATATTTTCATTTTTATGTACTGTTACGTGTCTTTAATTTTATGGCTTCTAGATTTTGTGTCCAGACTTTCTGTCCAAGAAAATATAATTTTTTTCTATATTTCCTTCCACATTTGTATGGTATGTCATTTTTTTGTTAAAATCTTTGACCATCTTACTTATTTTGGTGTAATGTGTAACAGAGATAAACTTCTCATTCTCACTCTTCTGGCTAGTCAGTTGTTCAAAATCCATTTGTTTGATAATCTACTTTTTTATCACATATTAAACTCCACCATGTATTGGCTCTACTTATAAAATATCTAGCCTGAAAAATCTATTATGTAATATTTATGACTGTTTTTTCTATAATATGTCTAGTTCTCCTAGCAGAAGAGCTAGTCCCCCTCAGAAATCTTATACTTTGAAACTTTTGTAGCCAATTTTCTAAGTTTGAATCAGTGTACCAGTGTCAAAAACTTATTGTTGGTTTTTGATTAATACTGAATTAAAGTTATGAATAAATTAAGGGAGAATGTCTATTCCATGCATTCTCAATAGGGATATAACACCCTTAATGGGACAAAAACTGGTTTTTGGAAGTAAAAAAATTTATTTTTTTTTTAACTTACTCTTTTTCTGTATAAAGCACAGATATATGTATAGTATATAAACAGATATTTAGTGTATCTATAGTATTAAAATTTAACAGGAGAGGGAGATTAAGAAAAACGTCTTAGGAAATAAACTTATGGTTACCTAAGGGGAAGTTTGGGCGGATGGGATAAATTAGGAGTTTGGGATTAACAGATATACACTACTACATATAAAACAGGTAAACAACAAGGACCTGCTATATAGCACCGGGAACTATATTCAATATCTTATAATAACCTATAATGGAAAAGAATCTGAAAAAGAACATATATATATGCATATGTATAACTGAATCACTTTGGTATATGCCTGAAACTAATATAGCATACATCAACTATAATAAAAAAAAATTTTTAAGTCTAAAAAGTCTCCTTAGGAGGCTATGATGAAAATACACTTGAGAAATGCTGTTCTCTCTATACAAAATTGATTGTTCTCAGCTAAGAACATTTCAGTTCTTGATATGTATTTAAGCCTCTTAGGTTCAACAGTAGAATTTTAAAATTTTCTTCAAATAGATCTGGGCATTTATTCCGAGGTGCTTTATCTTTTTAAAAAATTTACATTGAGGACAACAATTAAGTTTGTATATTAATCTTGTACAGTCAACCTATTGAATTTCTAATTGCAATTGTGTTATGGTTGTTCTTTGTTTCTCATTTTCTAGCATGAATATAATCAGCAAACAATGAAAATTTAGCATCATCCTTACTGACCCTTACGCTTATTATTTTTTTTTAGGCTACTTTATTATATTCATTCTGTATGTGCTTCACTGATGCAGAAAAACCAGTTCAGGAACAAAAAATGTATAAAATCCTTAAAAATATATACGTATTCTATATATTTAGTGAACACATATGCCCAACACATATGCCCTGAGGTGTTTTTGCTTTACTTTGTTTTTCGTATTGAACTCTGAGTTCAGAGCCCATTCTCTTTTCTCAGAGAAAAAGATAAAGACTCCCAGCATCCACAAGGGTTATAGCCCAAGATACCTGGAAAATTTCCAAATTTGCAAACACTTCTTATAAAGTTAATTTTCCCTAAGAAAAGCAAGTGCAACAACAATTAGAGAACAAAACTGTGTCACCAAGATGGGGACGCATGGCATCCAACTGTAAATCTCAACAAAAATGACAAATGATTGCATATTATGACCAAGTGGTCAACAGCAAATAGTAGAAACTGTGGTTGTTACCTCCAAGGATACCAAGGGTCTGCTGCATATTAGAATCTCACTGTAATGTGACAAAAACAAGGCATGGGATCATTTCTAAAGTGGGCCAATTGGTTTAGGTTTATGAGGGAATTTATACTTGCGTGTGAGCATCAGAAGGTAATTTATCCTATCCACGTTCCCCTGCATCATGGCTCCCAGCAAGTGTCCCAGAAGTGGCATTTGAGTGAGATTCTAGTGTATTATTATAAAGTGGAGAGCAAGTAACACACTCAATAGACACACTTTTTTAAACTTCTCAGAGTAAAACTTTGGAGAAAATGCCAAACATGCAGATGAAAATTAAAGAAAAACAAAAACAACTCTCCAGATGTTTTCCCTTAGAAAATACACAGGGATCAGTGTTCTTATTCTTTCCTTTTTGGAAACAGCTCATACAGTATAAGAGAACAAGAGTAAGATGACATATTAGGGTTAACAAAGGTCACGTTAACCTCTTAGCAGGGAAACAGCACAGGTGATATTGGATAACCAGGACAGCATATAAAAACCTCACCTTGGTGATTCTGGTAGGTTAACATTTTGGCCCAAATTTCTCACTTCTCTCTGCATGTGTGCTTTCAGCCATTTAACTCCTAAAACCTGTATTTCCTCCTACTATGGACAGAGTGCACTTTCTGGCCTCTTAAGTTTGGGCCAGTGGGACATTAGCAGACATGATTCATGCAGAGGCTTGAAATATGCTTGTGTGGTTAGGCTTACCCTTTGCATTCATGCTGGGCCATGAGGGAAGCTACCCTAGGTAACCCACTGGTCCAGTGAAGATAAAAGGCTTGGGGAGTAAATCTGGCCCCAGCCTGCAGCTTAGAGCCAAGCCCAGCCTAGATCAGCCAGTTCTCAGCCAACTTGCAGATGTGGGAGAGAGAATAAGTAATTGTGTCCAAGCCACTAAGTACTGGGATGGTTCATTACACTGAATTACTGTGGAAATAGTTGACATTTACCATGGAGGCAAAACAGACTGAGGATGAGTGGATGTCTATAGCACAGAGTTTCATACCGGTCTCAGCCTGTTGATGGTGATGCTACAGCTAGCGGTACCTGGCACTCAGCTGGGTCTGTACCTCACAGTCACTTCCCCAACCAGAGCCAGTGTTTTAGCTGGACTGACCCCTGTGGTTCTTATTACAAGTGCAAGATGCACCTCAGCAACAACTGTAAGGGAACTTTGGAAAAACAAGGTTTATAACTCACAGGTCCTGAGGGTACACGGCATGGCGAAGGGCCACACAGCAAGGTCGTTGGGGAGAGAGAGGGGGGTCAGAGAGAGAGAGCAGGGACCTGGGGCTCTGCTCTTATTGGGGCTGAGGATGGCGTGCCTAGGGTTTTCTGGGTTCACTCTCTGTTGGAGAATTTAAAACGTAAGGACAGAAATTAAGGTGCAGGGAGGGAAAATGGGGTCACTCAAGCAGTACATGATCTAGGATACCTAGGGCTTTCCAAAAGGGAAACTTTATGGGTGGAGCAGCCTGGTTCCTCATCCAGCTGTTTAGCTGGTAGCTGTGTCATACAGCTGCAATATGGCCATTGAGATGGATGTCTTTGACATGGATGCCTTGGTAATCAAAGGCTTAGTGTCATGCATTTGCATTATAATCAGAAAAGCTGATTGTAAGGCACTCACACTACACAGAGTCAACAGGAGTAATCAAGCCGCAACAAAGATGCAGACTTGAGGCTCTGTTTCTCTTCAGCCTCACTGCCTAACATGCTCCATTTCACTTTTTGAGCCTGCCAGTATATTCTTCCTCCAGTTTCTTGGATATGCCAAACACGTCATACCTCAAGGTTTTGCACATGCTGCCTTCCTTCCCAGCACAGCTCATCCTGCCCACTCTCCCACTCACCTCCTGAATGTTTTAAACATAGTCTTTACCTTTTTGGGTAATAGGACACCTTTGTTCTCAAAGTGTGCTTCCAATGACCTTAAAGGGGGAATTTAAAATATATTGACCCATGAATCAATAAAGATAACTCTATCTATCGAAACATTATTTGTACAATTTCTCTTAAGTTTGAACATGATTTAAACGAACACATGTATAAGAGCACAGTCTCATGGTGAAAATACTCAGAACTATAATAAAGCATTAAATAAGCTAACTGGCCAGGACTTTGAATTGGCCAACTTTCTTTTGGCTTTCTGCTGTGAGAGATGAGATATATTGCTAAGAAATAAATTAACAACTAGGATTGAATAAAATAAAACTTTCCCCTTTGAGTAAGGCCTGAATTTTCACATTTGAACCTCCTAGTACTATGGATATATAGAAGACAGAAACTATGACTCACTAAAACGGTCCTAGGCCAACACCTAACTGTCCAAGGAAAAAATGTTTTTGTCAGTTAGACTTGGCATCCTTAAGCAGAGAAGTAGGCTATTGTAATTTAGAATAATTTAATACAGTTTTTTATAAAGTAAATTTTGAGATTGATCCTCAGTTAACTAGAAAATTCCTGGAACTTTATTAACTTATGGTTTGATTGTAGGGTTGTCATATAGTGTGTCTGTGTGTGTTTGCGTGTGACACACACACATACACACAGTTGGGGCAAATAAGAATTAGTATTTATTGAGACCTTATTCTTGCCAAGAACTGTGCTGAGCAATTTACAGACATTATCTCATTTGATCCTTATAATAACCTTCCAAGATATATAAAATCTGGCCATCAACAGCTGCAGTAAAAATGCTAATTTGGGCCTGAGCAGTTTTTAAATGACACTCTAGGGCAATGGGTCTCAACCATGGCTGCACATTAGAATCATTTGGGAGCGTTAAAAAATCCTTATACCTAGGCCCCAGCCCAAGAATGTGTGAGAGTGGGATGCAGGCATCAGTACTTTTAAACTCCCCAGGTGATTACAATGGGCAGCTTAATAGGTTTATGAATCACTGGCTTTATAAGCTCAATGATGAGTTGAGAACCTGGACACTCAGTGATACATGTTTGGTCTTAAACATGGCTGCACTTTTGCTGCTGTGAGAGAGACCTTAGCAACACAGCAGTCCTCAGCACCCTTGCCATAGTGTAAGGAGCATCAGCTGTGCTTGCTTCCAGTAATTCAGACTCAAATTCAGATTGGTCACTAGGTAAAGATGCTTGAACACATGTTTCCATTATTTCCTAAGAGCAGGACTAATCATATACCACTTTAAATCCTTTTCCCGGTTAGCATTTGTCCCAGCCAAGCAGGAGAAGTGGTGCTCTGCATTTCATGTTACCTGCGTCAGACGAGGACACAATGTCAAGGCCAGATTAAAGATGAGATGCGGTTTTAGAATCACAGCACATGCACTGAAAACATGCGGCCACTCCTGGTAGGGTGCTTTCATCTGCTGAGTTGTCTGAAGCCACCCCTTCTTTGACCATTCTGGGTAGCCAGTCTTTCTGTGAACCACTCTGGCTTCTGTGCTGCCCCCAGAAGCTTGGCATTACAGGCATGAGTGAAGTCTGCAGGGCCCCTGACCTTCCTTCAGCCTGTGCCAGTCCCCAGTGGAGGAAAGAAAAGGAAAACCAAGCAACCTGGTTCTTTCGCATTCTCAGTACCACCAGCAATCAAATATATATTTGAGAAGGACTACAGAGACAAGAGAACATGAAGGCTGGACTGGGAGAGACTACTTTCTAAATCCTCTTGATTTTATGGCAGCAGGAAATTGTTACTGGGTGAAGCGCTCACTGCCCGATATATGTGGAAAGCAATAGTATGGCATTGGCTTTTGAGGAAAGAAAAAAGCTTTACTGTGAGGTCAACTGACAAGGATGCAGGCAGCATGGCTCAGATCTGTCCCCCAGATATGGGGCTCAGTCGCACTTTTCTGAGTTTGGGGAGAAGGGTTGGTATGTGGAAGAGCTGGTGGGGCAGGTTTTGATTAGAGGGCTCTGAAACTTGGCCCTTTAGGGTAAGGTATGGTAAAGGGGCTTCAGCACCAGATCTTCCTGGACAGCGGACCCTTCCCTTCTGAAAGGGTTCCAGCATTCAGGTTCCAGTCATGCCCTAGTCCTCAGGCTTTGCAGGGACAGAAACACTGTTTCTGGGTGTTGTTTGAGGTAAAAATCTTCTTCTCTGAGCCTGCTTCAGCTGCATGACTCGTAGTATTGATCTGCTGTCTCTGAAAAACAACTCAGTATCTTATTAGAAACAGGATAGGAGCAGTTTGGGGCTGGGTCTGTGGTTCCATAAACAAGCTTTTGGTTCATTTTTCGGGAGAGGCTGTTTAGCACAATGCTTAAGAGCATAAACTGCAGACCCAGACCCTTGTGCCCATTTCCTCATCTGTCCAATGAAAGTACTTAATTTTTTGATGTATGGTTTATATGAATAAATAGATGAAAAGTGTTTAGAACAATATCTGCACATAGTAAGAGTTATATAACTGCTAGCTCTTAATGTATTCTTTTATTCATGCAATCATCTATTAATTTTCATGGCTGAAGTGTTTAGAAACACTATGTGTCAGGCATTGTGTAGGGTTCTGGTACTGCAAAGGGAACAAGATAATATGGTCCTTACACTCTCAGGGAAAGAGAGAAAGACAGACATGTAAAAATTATCTAGTATCATGTTAGGAATTTAGTAATCACTCTAAGTATACACCTTGCAGGTCAGAGAAGGAGCACCTGGGAATTATTAATCTCTTCTCTGTGGGTACCAGCGAGGACAAACTGCTCCTTGCCTGAGCATTCAATTACATATCTGATAATGGAAAATAGTTTATTCTCCAAAATGACTGTCCTCCTAAAACTTGGTCTGGAGCAATAAGACAGAATTGATTTGTTCTCTTAAAATGGTATATGGTTCCAGCCACACCCCCTATCTGTTTGGCCTTGGGTCAGTCACTAGCCTCTATATCAATGTTTTCCAGTATAAAAGGGAAATAATGCCACTTACTCTGCACAGTCATTGTAGGCTGATGGATGGATGGAAAACACCTAGAGCTCCTTTTACATTTGCAGCTTTCATGGGTTTGAAGTAACCACCCTGGGTCGTTCAAACCAAAGTCCTAAGGAGCACCCCTCCCCAGGCGTTTGCTACATGGACAGTTACAGAGCACATGTTCTCTCCAGAGTTCTCAGATCTAGTCCTGCATTTTGGAAGGGTCTCCTCCTCTCCTCTATCCTTCCTCCTTTGTTGACCTTGATACTTCCTCGCCCTATTCATGCTGGGATCTCTAGGTTAAGAAAGGCACATGAAGCTTGAGTCAGCTCCTTATCTCCTAGGGTTTATAGGATGACTAGAGCAATCTACTACTCTCCCCTCATCTACATCAGCTCACTGTCATGGACTAATAAGAAGTGAATTTTTAAAGATAGTCTGCAATTGTTTCTTAAAGTGGGCTAATATTTTATATATGGATCACCATGACTGTTGGGATCTTTATGCCAGACTGAAATATGAACATTTCTGTCCTTCCTTATATTTCTAAAACTTGTTTTCCTCTGTCAGGCTCTTATGTGTGTAATCCAAGGGAAATGAAAACCTTTTCAGAAAACCTGGGACGGTGGCCTAGCTCAGCATCTATCACTGTGTTTTAAAAGTTGTTCTCATTGGTGTCAAATAGTATTGGAAAGCTTGGAAGTAAATACAAATGAATACTTCAAAAAAATCACTGTAGGACCGCACTATCAAGAAAGTGAAAGGACAACCCACAGAAAGAGAAAAAAATTTGCAAGTCATGTATCTGATAAGGGTCTAGTATCTATCTACTATAAAGATGCCCTATAGCTCAAAAATTTAAAAGGCAAATAACCCAATTTAAAAGTGAGGAAAGTATTTGAGTTAATATTCTTTTAAAGAAGATATACAAATAGCCAATAAGCACATGAAAAAATGCTTAACATCATAAGCCTTCAGGGAAATGCCACAACGAGATTCAACTTTACACCCACTAGGATGACTTGAAAATAACAAGTGTTGGTGAGAATGTAGAGAAATTGGAACCCTCATACGTTGCTGGTTGGAATGTAAAGTGGTACAGCTGCTATGGACAACAGTTTGGCAGTTCCTCAAAAGATGAATAATACAACTACCATATGACCCAGCAATTCCATTCCTAGGTATATACCTGAGAGAACTGAAAACATGTTCATACAAAAACTTGTGCATAAATGTTCATAGCAGCATTATTCATGATAGCCCCAAAGTAGAAACAACCCAATGCCCATAAAGTGATGAGAGATAAACTGAATGTGGTATATCCACACAATGGAATATTATTCAGCCATTAAGAGGAATGCAGTACTGTTAGATGCTACCACATGGGTTAACCTGGAAAACATGATAAGTGAAGGAAGTTGGCCACAAAAGGCCACATATTTTATGATTCTATTTACATAAAATGTCCAGAATAGGCAAATCTAGAGAGACAGCAAGTAGACTAGCAGTTATCAGCAGATGGAGCGAGGGAGGGTATTTGGACTAACTGTTGAAAGTTACACTATTTCTTTCTAGGATGATTGAAATGTTTTGCAATTAAATAGTGGTGATGGTTACATAACACAGTAAATATACTAAACACCACTGAAGTATGTACTTTTAAACAGTAAATTTCATGTTATATGAATTATATCTCAAAATGCTAAAACAAAACAAAAGTAAATAAATTACAAACTTCAAGAATAATTATCTAGCACTGAGGTGAGATTTGTTTGTAGTCTTAAACTCATTGTTTATTTTTTTCTAAAAATAGGTGAACACTCTCATCTCGGTATTATAAACTTGTATAAGTATGTGGGTTTGAGAATGTGTCTCCTAGGAGATAAATGAAAGTTTATAAGAAAGAAAAGAAACAACATATTGTTAAGAATATTTGCCCCAACTTTTGGTTGGTAAAATTATGTGTTCCTTTGAGCCCTAGAACATGTTTATAAGAGTAAAATAAAAATACACAATAAAATTGTGACTTTATAGTATATGAATTATTTCTCAATTTTTTAAAAAACTGCAAGAGCTCTCTAAGGAGTTTTTGGCTAATATGCGTTATAAATTTCCAAGACAGAGCTACAGAATTTCATGTTTTCCATCTTATTTAATAGTGGAAATCTTTTTTCATGGAGTAGCTCTATGGGAAATATTGCTCTAATGAATTCACTCCAAGTAAATACGAATGTAAGAGCATCCAGTACTTGGGGTTGATGGTTTGGCTTAAATGTTTCATCACTGTTGATTCTAGGTCATTGCCATTTCTCCATCTCATTTTGGCTCTGTTGACAGTATCCCTCCTCATTATGTGTTAAGCTTTTGTTGCCCTGCATTTAATTGCTACTAGTGTGAGAAATGTGATTTTGAAAACCTCTTTTAAAAATAAGGTAATATGACTGAAAGCGAGCACAAGGTAACTAAGATGACTAATTTAACAGGACACGTAGAGCTTAAAATATGCCTAGGGTTTTTAATCCAGCTAAGGCTATAATGCACGAAGCATGACATTTTAAGTCTATTAAGTCATTCCAACAAGATTAGTCCTCAGGTTAGGTGTATTACTCTGGAGACTATTGTCACAATGTCATGTGGACATTTACACCAAGGTATTTTATTGGTAATGATACACACTGGTGCCTATACTATGCTAGCCAGAATAGCCTTAAGAAAAACCTTATACATTTTAAATCACACATATAAAAAAGTCATATCGACCCATTCTTCCTTTTTCCTAAATGATAAAATAAATAAATCTGCCATGATTAAGGAAACAGCCTGAAACCAACAGACTGCATTCTTGCATTCTTGATATGCAGAACACAAAATACACTGAGTCACAAAAATGAAAGGAGAAGGGGAGGGAAAGGAGCAGGAGGAGGGAGATCAAGGGAGGGGATGGAGGGGAGAGGCAGGGGAAGAAGCAGGAGCAGCAACAGAAACAACAAAGTAGATTCTTCAGTGCCTCTGCCTGGTCGTGACTCTATGGTGAGCACTAGTTTGACTCATTACATAAAGAACTCAGATATTTGTGGACAAATGTCATTTCTAATTGTCTTGTGCATTACTAATGAATTTGTTTTCTATCTTCAAGTAGCCATAACTGACTTTCTTTTTACATGTTTAGATTCTAAACATATTTTATACCAGAAAGAAAATTTCTTTCTTCCTTTTTTTTTGGTGGTGGTGGTGTGGAAAGCAAAGCCTGATATCATGTAAACCAGATGTACTCTTTTGGATGGAGTACAAGAAAACCTGTGAAGACTAACAGTCAATCTTTTTCGGTGCTCACAAACTGTTGGAAAAATTGGCATAAAATGTGCTACTACTAAATAAACTACGCGTGTATATCTTACTGGCTACCGTGAGTAAATGACCAAGGTAGTACTTGCTCTTTAGAAGGAGAGGCTTAAGCAGACAGAGCCAAGGGTATATTTCACTCCCAAAGCACGCCTTTCATTTCCCTTATTATGTAAATCAGTCTCTGATAGAAACCTAACTGCTTCAGGTGGAAATTTCACCTGTACCTGTACGGGACGTTCTCTAACCAAGCCCTAAGTGACCTTCTGTCACATTTACTTCTAAGTGCACATTCAGAAAATAACCTTACATAGTACATATTTAAATGTTTTGAATTATGTTATCTTTGTTATTAATATTCAACCTTTTATATCTGTATGTCCCGTTTCTACAACTCGACCATAATTTCCTTGAGATCAGTGTTGGTATTTTTTTGGGGGGAGGGGAGCAGGTAATTAGGTTTACTTTTATTTTATTTTTTTTAGAAGAGGTACTAGGGATTGAACCCAGGACCTCGTGCATGCCTAGCATGCACTCTACCACTTGAGCTATACCTTCCCCCTAGTGTTGGTATTTTATATGCCCCTCTACAGGTCCACAGCATCAAAGAATAACATAATAAGGGTTCACTAAACTAAAAAATGACCTTCAGTGTAGAAGAGACTTTTTTTCTCCCCAGAGAATGTATAGTAAATTATTGCAGAAGTGTTGGATGACTTCATTATTTATTTATCAAATATTCACCTAATGTCTACCTGGTGTCAGCCACCAATATGTTAATGTATTTGAAAAACATATTAACTCACAGAATCTTGGTAGCAGCCTAATTTAGATAAGTTCTATTGCTATCATTCCTATTTTAAGATGAAGAAACTGAGGCATTATTGCCCACAGGTAATAAATAGCAGATGCAGAATTCAGACCCAGGCAGTCTGGCTCTAGAATCTGTGCTCATTTCAACCATTATGCTCCTCTGCCTTGGATGGCCGTGCTGGGCTGACTCGCATTCCTCTTCACCTCACAGTCAGCCTTGGTTACTGTCTATTACATACCATATGTACTCTTATCTACAGTACTGCTTTGTGAGGTGTCGTGGACTAGCTTCTTCCACATTCAATACGGAACACGTTTGCAAAAGCAATCCAAATACTATCTTGCCACCTCTCTCATCAACTTCTTGTGATGACTTGCCCTTGTGGCTTTGCTGTGCTCCACTATTACAGTGTAACTTAAAACAATGCGATCCTGTTCTTTTTCAATTATTATTTAGCCAACGAGAATAAACATTCTTATTCTGGTTTCTTTTCCTCTAATCTATTCTGGCCATGTGTACAGTGTTGGTGCCTTTTGATGGAAAAGAGAACACCAAGAACTTCTATCTTGGCATCAGTTTCAGGCCCCATAAAAACAGATCTGCCTCAGAATCTTCTGGCGCTTCCTCAGAGCTGAGACGGGAAATCATCATCATATCTTCAATCTGCTCCCAGAAGCTACTCAGCAGATTCAGCCAAGCTGTCCTGAAACAGGAGTTCACCCTGAGAATCTGCATCTATTAAAAGCAGTCTTTTAAAGTCTCCTTTATGCTAATAAAGAAAGGTCCATTGTGAAGACGTTTGCACTTGAAGCAAAGGGACGGGGTCCTATGTGAATGTTGCCATCACGTTCTCCTTGGCCCCATCCACCAGCTACAGGATGCCTTTCTCTGCCTCTAAGTGCAAGAGCATCTGTATAATGCTTGTAGGTTTGATGTGAGCCAGGAAAGAAAGGGGCTAGGGGATGAGAGAGCTTTTGTGGAGGAAGCTTTTTAGCGTGTGCCCCCTGTTGAGGGTGGACGAGAGAAATGATCAAAGGACACACAAGAGGCCAAGTCTCCTCTAAGAGGACATATAAAGGACAAAGACTGTCATATTACAATATCTAAGGAACTCTCAATGCAGCGTGCAGAAACAGAACACTAGCACAATGCTTCATTTATGCAGGCCAGCCTACTTTGCTCAGCAGTGTTACATATGTGTTTAGGGCCAACCAGTCATTCAGGTCATCATCCCCAAAGTCTCTGTGGAAGAATCTCGGAATGCATGTAACCCTCTTGCCCCTGCAAGCCTTGTTTCTGGTAGCCCTTTAAACGGATTTAACCTGAAATAAAGGCTGGTGTGAACACATTCCAGAAATTTCACGTTGCTTAAGATTGCTAATGACAGCGTATCTCCTTAACTTCAAACCTCTGTCCTCTATGTTATGTGCACACGGCATAAAGTTGAGAATAATCATGGTGACACGCACAATTCACTCTACGAATACTGAGCATATACTATGGCTGGTAAGGGAATACATCACAGACTGTGCGCTCAAGAAACTTCTCTCACCACCGAGTAAAGATAAGAAGCATATGCAGATAATCAGAATACAGTGTCAAAAATAGGGTGTTATAAAAGGATCTGTTTCCAGGATGTTATGGACAAACAGAGAAGGAGTGTAGAGCTCAATCAGGGTGGGCTTCATGGAGGAGTCAAAGTCTATGAATTTACAGTTAGTGGGTATATCCTTAACATGATTCCCTGCCTAGTGAAATTATGCTATGAATAAATTTGACATATTTAACATCTAACCCTTAACATCTCACTTGTCTATCTGATCCTGCATATCTCCTTTTTCCCCAAACCTGGTTGGAACTATTGCCATCAAAAGCTCAGTTACAGAAGTTTGAGATTAACAGATACACCCTACTATATATAGAATAGATAAACAACAAGGTCCTACTGTATAGCACAGGGAACTATATTCAAAATCTTGTAATAGCTTATCATGAAAAAGAATAGTGTATATAGATGTATAACTGAGTCACTTTACTGTACCTATGAAACACTGTAAATCAACTAGACTTCAATAAAAAATAAATAAACAAATCTCAGCTATAAAAAATTAAAAATGGGCCAACCCCACTGGACACCAATTTTCCAGTTAGGAATATCCAGGCCAGCTCTATCTATGTCCCCCCTGTACACAGTATTTTCTCTGCCTAGTTATCTTGCCGTACTTTTGTTTTTATATTTATTTCTCTAACAACTTTTCTTTCTCCTACCTCACTTTCTCCTCCATTCCATCCAACTCTGTCACAAATGCAGACACACCACATATCCACATCACACTACCTAGAAAAAGTTCTACTCATCTGTTAAAAAGTTTTTAAACAGAAAAAGGTAACCTAGTAAAAAGGGAAGAATCAAGAGTGTTATTTTAATTTCTGGGAAAAATTAGTTCTGGAGGCAAAACGATAGCTGCATTTAATCCCAGCTCCCAAATATATTTGGCTGTTAGATTTATAAAAAAGCCCAGACTATGGTTTCCACTGTCGTCCCTGGTGAAATGAAGAGGCCAAGCCAAGGCAGAAACCAGGGAAAATCGGGTCGATACAAGAAATAAATAACAGGTGTAGTTCATGATCCAAAAAGTCAATGGCCAGGCACTGTTCTAAGTCCCTTAAGTTTGGTAAGATATTTAATCCTCACAATTGCCTGATGAGATAAATACTACAGTTATCACCCTCATTTTACAGATGATAAAATGGAGTCATGGAAAGACAAGAAATTGTGCTCGAGGTCAGACAAGTAGGAACTGGCAGACCAGGATGTGAAGCCAGGCAGTCTGGCTCTGGAGTCTGAGCCCAGGAGCACCCCCGACACACTCAGTGCAGCAAGTTGTCCAGGGTCACTAACAGGGCTTCACAGGCAGCCTATCCTAAGGGGACTGGAGCTCTGGTTCAGGAAGGGAGCCTAGATCAAAACAACAGGGCAAGGGCCTGTGTTCTATTATAAGGCATCTCAGAGACTCCTACCAAAGGGTTTCTCCTTGCCTACGGCTGTTTTGTTACTTCAATTTACTTTATTTTGCTTATACTATTTAAAAGGTTACTGCTAGGCTTTGACACACATGACACTGTAAAATCAACTACAGAGTCAGGAAAAAAGAAAGGACTCACACTGAGAAACACCGAAGCTCTAAGAGGGGGAGGAATTTTCTGTAATTGAGGACTTAACAGTAGGAACCTTTAATCACCTACATTTTCTCTTAAACACCTGCTTTCTTAAAAATCTGGGACTCAGCGAGCCAAAGTAATACTTCTTTATACCACCCTACCTTATAGGTTTCATAAAATTTAAAAAGATTTTTGTTACTGTCTTCCTCAAAGTTAGATGAAGTTATTTCTCAAGAGAAATCTTTTAGACATCTCAAATAATTAAAAAGCTTGTCTCAATATTGAATAAACTCTAATACGGCATGTAGAACATCAACTGGTTCATTATAACAGCTCAACAAATGTTAGTTATATTATTATTATTAATTTTGGGCAGTGTTGATTCAATGTGTTGTATAGGCATACCTATATATGTATTTAGAGAAAAATTAAAAAATAGTGTGATCCTTAATCTCTTGATTTCCTGACACGCCCTCACACCAGCCAGCCTTTGTACCATAAGGAAAATGATCTGAACAACACATAGAAGAAATTGATTGCTGCTGGGTGGCAGATGCTGCAATAAAGCACCTTCTAATTAATTTGATGTTAATCAAATTAATATCAAAATCCAGTCATTTAGAAACTGTTGTTTTCATCAGCAGGACAAATATATTTCTTAAGCATAATGTTGACAATATGCCAGTCTAATATTCACATAACATGACCTTAGCTAGACCAAAGGAACCCTCCTCAATTCAGAGCGAACGCAGTAGGAATTGCACCCACTGTGGCCGCTGGGATCAGAGCTGCCAAGGGCATGGGATCCCCAGGTTTGTGGAGAAGAGAAGAGAAGACATTTGGCAAAGGAATTTGGCCTCTGTTACAAAAGGAAGCTACATGGAGACAGAAAGGAAGGATTGTTGACTGAAGCACAAATGCGGTGTTACTGTTTGATGAGCCAATGGAAATAACCCGGGAGTCTGAATTATTTGTCACCACCCCTTCCTGCCACCGCATGCAGTGATGGTTATTACTAGGCTGGTTGCTAGAGAATCAGGCAAACTAGCGGCTAGTCTTAAAACTAGTCTGGAAAATATTAATTTTGGTTTGGGGAAAGACATTTTAAATGGCTGTCAGGAATGCGTTTGAAGTGGAACGAAAGGATGAATTGAATAGAGCTTCAGTTTTCACAGTTTCCTATCAGGATAAGGGAAACAAAAGAAAACACTGTTTTCCAGAAAGCATTATTTCATTGTAATTATAATGAGTTATTCTGGCCATTTATTTTTTCCTGCCTGGGGCCACCTTCTGTCACAGTATATTTTGCATATTAAGTAGGGACAAAAATAATCTTAAATTAATAACTGCACAAAAGCACACATTTTTGACAGGAAAGGGGCATTCATGTCTTGAGTTTATCATGCATTAAAAACAGATATTTAATCTTTACATCCAGCCTTTTTTTCCCTCATGAAAAATCACCTAGTGCCTTATATTTTCCCCATACTTTACAAATCTAACTGCAAACGTATGTATGTAAGACAGACATGAAGAAGCACAGATCCATTAAAACTAGTGGCATTTGGGAAGGCCTGTGCCACTATAATAAAACTGAAATGTTGCTGTACCAGAAATGCCACAATTCAGTTCACACTATTTGGAGTCTGTCGTTGATCTGTTTTAGCACTTGTTGTTATTGATAATAATAATAACAAATGCCACTTATTGGGCACTTACTCTGGGTCAGGCACCAAGCTAGGCTCTTTCATTCCTTTAATGAAAGTATGGTAGCCTGCAAGAGGCCCATTATTCACCTCCACTTAGCAGCTGAGGGAAATAAAACCTAGACAAGTTAAAGAACCAGCATAAAGTACACAGCAAATTCACTCCGGGGCTGGGATTACCATGCTCATCTCAGTGATTCCACAGCCTGCGCCCACAGCACCTCCTCCCACCGCCTCTTCTGTCCTCCCACAGCCTGCCTGTGATGCTCTTTCTATGCTGATGCAGATGTTCTAAACCTGCACCTTCCAATGTTACTCATTAGTTGAATGTGGCTATTGGGCACTTGAAATGTGGATATAGTGTGACTGAGGAAATAAAGTTTTATTTTTATTTAATTTAAATTTAAATAGCCACACATGTCTAGTTGCTACCATATTAAGACAGTGGGACTCTAAAACAAACATGGCAGAACTATAATATACTTCAAGGATGGCACTGGGACTGAACAATTTTTAATTGGCATCATCCAGCTTTCATTCTTTTCCAGTGAAATTCACTCATTGCTGGCTGTAGGTTTCATGAGGAGAACCATATTGCATGAGGATATCCCCTACTCCCTCACTGCAGCCCCAAGTTTGCCAGTAGATCTGGTCTCCCTCCATTAGTGTCCATGCCCACAGTCCACATCTGCTTTGCATTCTTCCCTCCTGTCCACTAACACACTGTACCGCCATACAATTACATATTCTGCTCATCCACGCATTGGTGTTCCAAACGGTAAGGGGAAGACACTTCAGAACTTCTCTAAAAAATTACGCTTTCCTCTTTGAAGCATTATTAAATGTTATCTGCTATAACCACCTTAACACCCTTAGAACTTTGTAATGAGAGTGACAACTATTTCTCAGTGCTTACTCTGAGTCCAGCATCCATCTCATTTAATCATCACCACAGCCCCATGAGGTGAACATTACTATATCCCCCCACTTTACAGATGATGGACTTGTCTGGTTCACCTCAAGGTCCTAAACTTTTTTCACTGCTCTACTCCATCAGTTTCCAAACTTGTCACTGCCTTCTCCCTCTGCTATGTATTCATCTTGGTTATGGGACAAAGATATCTCACATAAAGAGAAGCAATTAGGCAAATGTCAATACAAGAGAAGCATGAAAAAGATCCTTGAAGAATACTAATCTTCTCTAGATCAACACTGGCAGAATAAGGAAAATGTGTAGAAGTTAAAACCTAGCTGAACTTATTCGGATTCAAAATGAAATCTGATTACTGCTAAAGATAAACTGCTGAGACCATATCTATGGCAATGAAATTAGATTAATGGAAAGATGAGATTTGATTAACTGCTTAGGATCATCCATCAAGATTTCATTGTGTTAAGCTCGATTCTATTAGGTGAGGGAAAAAAATACCAACCAGTATAAAGTTATGCTCTTAACAGGCATCCCTGTGGCACAACATTTGATGAGCACTCTAGGCTAAGCCTAAAAGTCTAGAAAAATGCCTTCACAAAAGACTGAAACAGTAACGAAGAAAACAAAAACAACATTTCACCAACCCATGGGATAGTTCTCAGGTTTATCTATCTGAAATTGTTAACGAGAAGCCAACTTGTAATTGCATTTGAATCAGCTTCTAGGATTTCAGCGCTCTTTCACAGAGAAAGATGTTATCAAGAAAAAGTATCTCAATCTTCAGCACTTCAATTTCTTCATAAAAAAGCAAAGCATGGAAACAATTAGTCTCTGGATTTTGTTAAGCACCGACAGACCTGAGGATGCATTTCTCCACTTACTGGTTTAACTATAGAATGAATTTAATGTGATGTGTGTGTGTGTGTGTGAGAGAGAGTGTGTGTGTGTTTGTGTTTGTGTGTGTTTGTGTGTGTGTGTGAATATAGACTTTTCATTCTACTTGCTCCAACTCTAATTCTCACCATCATGTCCCCTAAAAATGGACATATTTGCAATCATAGACAGGATCTACTTCTTTAAAAATTAAAAGACAGTAGGAGATATACAACTTTGATTATACTCGCTCCATTTTTCCAGATGACATTTTTAGCATGGGTCTGAAATATTAACTGTTTCTAAATCTCTTATATTACAAATCCAAAGTATAGGGACTTCTCTCGATCCCGATTTCCTGAACAGGGATAGAAAGGCATTTCCAGGCATCGCTGCCATATTTTTTTCTTGGCACCTGCAACTTTGATTTCCCTCTATACCAACTAAATTCATTTTCCCTGCAAGTCTCTATTAAACTACATGGCTGCAGCTAGTCACTGCTTTGCACCCTTCTTCAAATATAAAAGCTCCATCTCTGGGAGCACTCAGAGTCTGTCCAGGGACCCATTGCAAATGAAGATAAATTGACACTATGCCTGGGGAGCTCTGGTCAGAAATGCAATTTTCAAGAAGATGGTGACTAGCATCCAAAAGTATTCATGTCAATGAAACATGACAGGTGTCACTAGGAACAGAGATCCCAGGCAAAGGGAAATTAGAGCCTCTCATGTCCCTACTCATCTGCGATTTCCTAATTGCAGTTGTTGGCATTAATTGATGCTGGTGCCATTTTTGATCATGTGGGGCTGTCTTGAGCACCTTGCATTTCCAAAGGGCTTGACATCCTGAGAGCCACAGCATGTTTGGATCAAATTTGCTTTCAACATGCCATGTTCAAGAATCTTCTTCTGAAGGCCATTAGTGAAAATGACCTGGCAAATTCATTGCCCCCTGAAACTGCATGTGCTGCTGAGGAAGCCATTCACGGCTTATCTTTCCTACGGCTGTAAGAGTTGCAGGGAGTGTAATAATTCAGCAGCGTGACTGTGGAGTTGCATAATCAGAGATTTCGAACAACTATCCTCTCTCTCAGATGATGCTGTGTGTTTTCCTTAGGTGTGCTCCAGAGGGCAACTGCAATTAATAAATGCTTTTATTGGTTTGAATGAGACAAAAGTCATTCTGAGATGCAAACGAGATTTCTTTTTTAAGGGCAGAGTAACTTTACAATTTTAGATGCAGCATAGAAGTTTGTCATAAAGAAAAGAAAGGAAGGCCATTTAGCCTTTTCTATGGTCTTAGATGTAGTAGATTAAGGGATTTATCCTCAAGCACCATTTTGTTTTTTCAGGAAACATGTAAATGCAGATCTGATGAAATACACTGCTCCATTGGCCATGGGTGACCTCCTGTTGGGTCTATTGAAGACTGACACAATTCACAGGACTCGGAGCAGTGAATTGCTTCCTTCGTGCCAAGAGCTTGAGGATTAACATTGTTTCAGCACTGAAAGATTCACGATGTACGTGAAAAACTGGGTCCAGGTTTATAATGGCATGCTGCCCCTAGTCATTGGCTCTGTATTCCAATCTGTTATGTTTGCCATTGAAGCTAATAAAGAATAATAGATATATCCATCAGCAGCAATGAAATCAATTACCAATGTCTTTTTTATTAGCAGCATTATATTATTACCAGCATCATTATATAAAATATTACATATCCTTTGCACATTTCCTTTAGTTTAATCTGAAGTACTTACTTGCTTTTATCATAGAGTCAATACAAATACAACATATCTCTGGCACTTCAATTCAAATTTGCTTGAGATTTACTTGTGTAAACAGCCATGTTAAGACAACTTTTTAAAATACTTCTTCATGTCAGAATAACTAGGTAGCTTGACAAATCTGCTCTTTTAAGCAAAGCACATATTTCATGAATCTCTTTTATAAATAAAGTCTACCAATGTCTCTTGAGTGCCTACTAGAACTAGCTGATTTAAGGAAAATTGTCCTCTCTTTAGCCACTCAGATGCATTTGTGTCTAAGGCCAGTGATTGTTTCTATGAGATTTCAGGTTCTTTTTCTGTTCCCTCCTTCTCCCCACAGGTGGTCATCTTTGGGGCTTGCCTCTACCTTTCCTTGCTCAGATAACTGAGCTGGAACTCATAAACTCCCTCCATGAAGAGGTTTCCAGAAGACACTGGAAGAGCTGGATAACACATGTAAAAAAAAAAAATAGTTACAAAGAATTGTATAGTTACTCCTGGTTGTGGAAAATAAGGCCTCCAAAGTCTTCTTAAAGTTTAAAATAGAGGCAATGAAAAAGCTTAGGACTTTATGTCTCTAAAAATTGCTTCTATTTTCCCTTCTGCCCTCAGCTAAGTGCTATTGCTACCAGGCAGAAAATACAGAATAACAAAATATTTAGGGACAGTATCTGGTTCAAAATTGAACAGGAAGAGAAAAATCCTTTAGGGAGTAGATGGCATCCAAGGAACAACCTCATTACTCAACCCTGTGGAGACAAATGAGCTTTCTGATAAGGCAGCAAGTGCACATCTGGGTCCACCAGCTGTATACTCCAAACTCTTCTTGAATATAGGGGGCCCACCCCCACAAATATCCTTGTTTATTGCTTATCCTTATTTATATAACATGCCCTTTTGTAGCACTTGACATTTTAAAACACATACATACAAAAATGAATTATAAAAAGGTGAGGTAAAATATAAGTACATACAGAAACCCTAATATTTTACTCTACAACTAAACCCCACGCCTTGTGCATACGTTGGGCTACAGGCACCCTATACATTTTGGAACATCGATTCTTAAATCTTTTCATGCAGAATGAAGCCACCTTTAACCTCGAGTATTTCACCTTGCACTTTCACTTTTTTAGTCTGTAGGTGATGCTTGATATACAATGATTGCTGACAGTGGATATGATCATTTTTTTTTCTTTCTTTCTTCCAAATGGTTTAGCAGCACAAACCTCGCCACAGATTTTTTTACTCTCTCCTTGTGGTATTAAGATATATACATGTGTGTGCGTATAGTGTAACTTAAATAAGAAATGCTGCAGTTTTCTCTTTTGCAAAAAGACAGAAAATCAAATGCTTCTAGGTAGAATGCAAGGACTCTGACCGTTGCAGTCTGGAAGGAACTTTAGGTGAAATATAATGATGACTCTCAGAGAGCGTTTCATTTTCCACCCCATAATAGGACAGATACCCTTTGAGATTTCCATGACAACACAGGAGGAGCAGAGCTCCAAGGAGCCAGGGCAACGTACGAGGGAGTCTGGGTGAGTAAATGGAAACCTCAACTGACTTCACCAGGCACAAAAATAGAGAGTGGGATATACTTAATATCATGGCTGGCCAAATTCTAGAACAGAAAACTAAATTTTGTGATGATAGGAACCAGAAGAGATCGTCTGTGGGAGTGCTGACTTAGAAGAGACACAGAGGAACATTCTCGGGTGACAGAAATGCTCTATTTCTTGGTTTCACTTCAGCTCAGAGTATAACGGGCTGAAACATACAGGACCAGGTTCTGAAGACTCATTAGGCAAAGAGAAAACACCATCCTTTAAGGTAGATGAGACAAGAGACATGGAACTTTCTGATGGATGGGGTGGGGCAGAGATGCGGTCTAGTCAGAACCCACCTGCCCATGTGATGACCCACATGCAGGAGGGATATCACAATCACAGAGGTCCCCAGAGGAGTGAGGGGTCCGAGCCCACAACAGGCCCCAACCTCCGGGACCTGCACCAGGAAGATGGGCCCCGATATCATCAGGCTTTGGAACCCAGTGGGGCTTATGTCGGGAAGAGCGGGAGCACCACTGGAAACGGAGACTCCACTCTTAAAGGGCTCTTGCACAAACTCGCTTTCTCCAAGTCTCAGTAAAGAGTCAGCAGTTTGAAAAGTGCCTGGGTCATATGAAAAGATTCACTGACTAATTCTAGGGCTATGCCAGAGGGGCAGGGATCTGGTGGAATTTTCTCCAGGTACACAAGTACTGGTGGGCATCATTAAAAATTTTTTTTTCACTCTCATTCCACCCAGTTGGCCTGGTGCTGGCAGTGCCATTTCTGTCACTCTTCACCAGCCTAGCTAACACTATGCACCCCACCGCTGTACTCCCCTAAGGACTAGACCAGCCCAACCCACTGGCCCCAGCCAGCCCTTCCAAAGAAACCCTCCACCCTGCCCTGGCAGGCTACCTTGGTTGGCTGAAGTGCCCCTCCAAAGCCACTCCCACTCTGGAGGTCCAGCCCCCGACATCAGCCCACCCACAGCAGTTGTAGCTGGACCTCTCAGCCAGCCTTGATAAGGCCAACCCCATCCACCAGTGTGCCCACAACAATCACAGCCCAAACACAACAAGAGGGTGCATGTAGCCCACACAGGGGATACCCTGGGACACTTAGTTCTGGTGACCAGGGTGACTGTACCACTGAGCCCCACAGAACATCATCTACATAAGTCCACTCTTTCAAAACTGGGAGACATCTGATACACCTAATGCATAGAAACAAACACAGAAGTATTGCAATCTCTGACTTCAGACTATACTACAAAGCTACAATAATTAAAATGATATGGCCATGGCACAAAAACAGACACATAGATCAATGGAACAGGATAGAGAGTCCAAAAATAAACCCACGCACTTATAGTCAATTGATCTATGATAAAGGACGCAAGAATATACAATGGTGAAAAGACAGTCTCTTCAATAAGTGATGTTGGGAAAGCTGGACAGCTACATGTAAAAAAATGAAATTAGAACATTTTATCACACCATACACAAGAATAAACTCAAAATGGATTAAAGACTTAAAAGTAAGACCTGACACCATAAAACTCCTAGAATAAAACACAGGCAAGTATGCTCTTTGACAGAGGTCTTAGTAATATTTTAAAAATTTGTCTCCTCAGGCAAGGGAAGCAAAAGCAAAAATTAAAAATGAGAACTAATCAAACTTAAAAGTTTTTGCACAGTGAAGGAAACCATCAGCAAAATGGAAATGCAACCTATTCAATGAAAGAAAATGTTTGCAAATGATATGACTGATAGGAGTTAATATCCAAAATTTATAAACAGCTCATACAACTCAATAAAAAAAAAAAACCTGATTAAAAATGGGCAGGACCTGAATAGCCATTTTTCCAAAGAAGACATACAGATAGACAATAAGCACACGAAAAGATGCTCAACATTACTAATCATCAGGGAAATGCAAATCAAAGCCACAGTTAGCTATAACTTCAAACCAATTAGAATGGCTATTATCAAAAAGATAAGAAATAACAAGTGTTGTTGAGGATGTGGAGGAAAGGTAGCCCTCATGCACTATGGTGGGAATGTAAATTGGTGCAGCCACTATGGAAAATAGTAAAGAGGTTCCTTAAAAAATTAAAAATAGAACTACCAAATAATCCAGCAAGCCCACTCCTGGGTATTTACCCAAAGAAAATGAAAACACAAACTTGGAAAAATACATGCATACCTATGTTCACTGTACCATTACTTACAATAGCAAAGATATGGACGCAACCTAAGTGTCCATCAATAGATGAATGGATAAAGAAGATGTGGTATACCCATACAATAGAATATAACTCATTCATAAAAAAGAATGAAATCTTGCCATTTGCAACAACATGTATGGACCAAGAGGATATTATACTAAGTGAAATAAGTTAGACAGAGAAAGACAAATAGTGTAGAACTTGACTTACATGTGGAAAATAAAAAATAAAACAAAGGAACAAGCAAAACAAACAGACTCATAGATACAGAGAACAAACCAGTGCTCACCAGAGGGGAGGGGGCTGGGGTTGGGTGGTTAGGCAAAACAGACGAAAGGGATTAAGATAGATACAAACTTCGAGTTATAAAATAAATAAGTCCTGGAGATGCAAGATGCAGCATAGGGACTATAGTCAATAATACTGCAATAACTTTGTATGGTGACAGTTACTAGACTGATGGTGGTGATCAACTTGTAATGTATGTAAATGTCAAATCACTGTGTTGTACACCTGAAATTAATATGCCAACCATGTTTTTTAAAATGTCCTATTTTTGACTGTGCCAGTGGTTACATGGATACATACATTTGTTACATTTATTCGACCACACACTT
Source organism: Camelus dromedarius (assembly GCF_036321535.1). Classification (NCBI taxonomy): domain Eukaryota; kingdom Metazoa; phylum Chordata; class Mammalia; order Artiodactyla; family Camelidae; genus Camelus; species Camelus dromedarius. Next base: position 30,011,310 of record NC_087439.1, on the reverse strand, counting down.
AAAATCTGTACATTTTATTACATGTAAATTATGCCTGAATAGAAAGCTTAGCCAAAGCGAGCAAAAAAACAATGCAGGCAGGTTAAATTTTTAAAAACACAAGATAGAGGACCGAAGACGTGGAAGTGTGTGGTCTAGATAGTGCCATTTTGCTGTGGTAAAGCTTTTCCTCTGCTCTCACGGCAAGTAGTCTGGATTAGAGTCAAGTATTCCACATTTTAAGAAGACCATGTGAGGACGTTGGGCTATCAGCATATCTTTTCAGTATTCTGTGAAATACGTGTTTAAGAGACAGGCTAACCCTTCTTAGTGATAACAAATTGAAGGCAAGAAGAACCTATGTGTTTTTTAAGATTACCTGGAAATTCATCCCTAAATTCTCACAGTGTGGATGCTACATGAATTAATTGTTTAAATGAATGTAAAAGTTATTGGGTATTTCCAATAATCAATATGACAATATGTTAGTATGCCAAACCCAGTGCTCAGTGCTTTAAATATATCATCTCATTTAATATTCATATTCACTCCATGGTGTAAATACTATTATTACCTCCATTTTCCTGACAAGGAAACTAAAACTTTGGGAGGTAATTTGACCAAGTTCCCAACTAGATGAAAGATAGTGATCTTGAGACATAAAAATCCACGCTCTTAAACACCATACTTTGAGATTCTGACTAAAGAAAGGTAAAGAAAACTTGGTGCCGGCCTTTGTAGAGTTAAAAAACATAGCAGGAGCCAAACAAAATCTATTTCTTCTGCAGATAATTTCCTAGTGAGCAATCCATTAAGATGTTTTGGATGGCCAATCCTCGCTTAGTGGGCAGACCAGGTAAAAGATACCAGGATGGTATCTTTAAAATACCATCCATAAGACACGTCAGCCTATGTCCCTGACATACACTCCTGTTCAGAGACCACTCTACTTGCTGAAACATTCTGTTCCCAAGAGATGAACTGAATATTTACCCACAGTCCCTTAGGTTTTTAGAGTCATTCTTGTTTTTATAGTTATGAAAGTTATTAAATATGAAGAAACCTTATAAAATATGAGTGCAAAAAGCAGGTAGTTTTTGTTCTGTTGAAAACCATATCAGTTGCAAATAATATAAGTAAATCACTCAGATACCATATTTATATGTAATCTATGAATCAATAAGAAAACTAATAAACATTGGTGACTTAATTAGGCATTTAACACACAAAGATACTAATATGAAAAGGTACTCAACCTCCTTAATTATCACGGAAACAGGAATTCAAACCACAATGCTATGCCACTATCTGTATACCTGAACGGCTAAAATAAAAATGACTGACAGTGCCTCGTGCTAATGATACTGGATAGAGAGTAGCTAAAACTCTCAAACACTGTGGGAATGTGAATTAACCCAGCCACTTTGGAAATCTGACAGCATCACGAATAATGAAAATTATATACCCTGTGATTCAGTAATTCAATTTCTAGGTATCAACTCATGACAAAGGCACAGTGTGTTCACCAAAAGACATGTACGGAAATGTACATACTGGCACTATGATAATAGCTAAAAATAAAAAGCGATCCAAATATCTATTATGAGTAGAATGAAACTGTGGTTTAGCTATATAATGGAATGCTTAGAGAAATAAAAATCAGTAAGCTACATTTAATCTAACAACCTGGATGAATCTCACAAACACAAATTTGGGGAAAAAAGGCAAGACATGAAAGAATATATTCTATGTGATTCCACTTAAATAAAGGTCAAAAACAGATAAAAATGATCTCTGGTGATAGAATTCAGAATATTGATTATTTTGGGGAAGATTATGGGAAAGTGAGGGAGGAGGTGGAGGAGGAGTTTGGGGGATATTGGTAATGCTCTTTTTTTTTTTTTTTCAATCTCAGTAGCAGTTACAAAGAAGTATTCACTTGAGGAAAATTTATCCAAAAATGTATACTCACACTTACGTTGAGTTTATTTTCTCCATCTATTCAATTTTAAAAACTTACTCAAAAAGAATTACTTTCAAATAAGGACGAGAAAAAGAAAAACCAACCAATTAAAGACTGGACAGAAAATACAAACATATAGATGGTTGTGACACTCAGACTGTTGAGCAAATGTCTTTGTTTTCTCACCCCACTTTAAAGCCAATAAAACAGGGAAGAATAAATTATGAATAAGATTTGTGTGAAAAAAAGAAAGGCATGAAACCAGTCCAAATTCAAAAGACTATAGCCTTAACTCTTAGAAGACTTTCAAATGCATATGCACATATGTATTTTCCATTAATATAAACTAGTTAAGCAGTTTAAAGCAGATATGCTTACACATATTTATATCACACACCCACACACAGACATACAGACACACACAAACACACACACACAAATTGACCAACCAACCACTAGATCCAAAGGCAGAGCATAAAAGCTTTTCCGGTGTTGACAAATAGAAATCTACATCCTCATGGCTTTCAGAAATCCTAGCTCTAGTTCCCTACCCAGCTGGACATTAAACGCCACCCTAGATTCAACTGTTTTCTTTTAATAAAAGGGGAATAGATCTCTGCCTTTGACCTGGAAGATTATTAGGTGTCTTGGGCAGCAGCTCAGCGCCTTGGCATGTTCCTTCTGTCCATTGACATTGGACAGCTTTTATGTTTCTTAAGATGATACTCTATCCATTGGAAATTAACCCAGCAAGAAGTGTGTAATGATCGAAGGTTTTACTGGTAAGCATGAAGCACAATAAAATCCCCATCAACACAGTTTGCAGTGCAAAGTGCCAAATAACCAAAATGCCAAAGTAAATATTTTGTCCCACTCAAAATACATATGCTTGATCTGCAGTATAGTTGGGTTACTGAGTCTTACTGAATCTTTTTAAGTTAGAAAAAAAAATCCATAAAGAAAACTGGCTTTCCTCCCTGCCACCCCTACCTATAGCTCCAATCCTACGTTTCACAGCAAGTTTTCTCAGAAGTTCTATGAATTGTTTCAATTGCTCCCTTGCTCGCCCTCTCTCTCTCTCTCATTCCTGCTCCCCCGTCCTTGTAATCCCTCCCCTGCTGCTGTCCTCCCCCGTGCAATACAAACATGTGGCAGAGAACCCTGTCCTCATTTCCCCTCAATACTTTCAAAGAACCTGTTGTTTATAATAATAAACACTCAGTTCTTGGTCTTGCAGGCATTCCTAACTTAGAGTATTTCTCACTGGCAGGTTTTTCTCCTAAAGTCTCTGATTCTCCAGCTGTGAGATTCCTCCTCCATCTCCCCAAACTGACCTCAAACTGTTGACCCCAAAGTGAGCAGTTCAAAAGTGTTCATTTCTCTTATAGAAAAGTTCCACTTCCTCTTTCTTTATCTCTTTCCCCCGACTCGTTCCAGCTCTACCCCAGAGAGCCTTTGTTAAGTAATTGAATTCACCTTTTAAAGTGTTCTTAAACTGATCATGTATTTCCTGGAGGGAGATTCTGTGGACAGCTCCTAATGTTACACTTAATCAAATGACAAGTGTAAGAGCACCACTGTGTCTGCCATGATTGGACAGGCCGCTTTAGCGCGTGTCCTCTTGGTGCATCCGTCCCCCCCCCCCCCCCCCCAGCTGTTCTCAGGACTCCTTTCTTTCCTCCGCTGTTCCAGAGGGATCTGCTCTCTCTCTCGGCTGACCTGCCTCCGCCCCCTCCTCCTCCTTCCCTTTCCCTCTCTCTACCCTCTCCCTGTCGAGGGAAGGCCTGACATTTTGTTCATTAGCCTAGCTGTTTAGTCGATGGATAAAAAGCTGACCCTGAAAATAGGATTTGCATATCTCCCAGACAAAGGTTAAAAGTGCTCTCCTACCTGGGCGTCTCTGTCTCCAGGCTTTCCCAGGACTGCTGGTGCCTGCGTGGGGAGAGCAGGCGAGAGGAATGCACCCCTTTCAAAGCCCAAAACCTGACAGAAGGGGTGCTGGTGTTTGGCAGTAGTAATGCATCAAGATAATGAATAGATAATCTAAACTCTAGAAACCTAGATATGAACATGGACTTTGCCAAATAGGAAAGTATATTTAATTCAGGCATTCAGATTCAGATTATTCAAAAGAGTATTTTGGATAATAACAGTCTTGAGCATTATCAGTTCATCTGGAGACAGCATGATTTGGGGAAAGCACATTAATGGAATGTCTATGGAAATCCTGTAGGGCCAGCTGGTCCCAGGAGACGTCCAAGCCTTTCAATTATTTCCTGTGGGGTTAAGGCTATATCACCACTATGAATTCTCCTTTGAGCAGTGAGTGTTTGCCTCACACTGGTAACTCATGGCCTTTTTGGTCCTTATTGGGGATTCAGAAGCTGTCTTCCATCAGCCTTGTCATCAGTCTCAGTTACAGTTTTGCTGTTTTGTAATTATATGCTATTATCTGTACATCATCTCATCCCATCTTCTGAACTGACTCCCAAGCCCCATCCTGAAAGGCATGTGTTCTTCCCTGTGCTCCTGAAATGCCTGGTTTATTCCCTCCCAGGTCCTTTAAAATAAAGGTCTACAGCAGGGAGAGATGGCATCGTTGCTTGGAAAACGCCCGTCACTGATAACCAATTACAGTGTTAAAAGCTAAATCTTGTAAGCTTCCCCTCCTGCCCCACAGGGATACAGAAAAAGCGTCTGGTGTGTGGAAACAAAGCAATCACTTAAAACATAACAAGGCACATTCTCAAACTAAAACTATGACTCACCCTACACAGGCAGTATTGATATTTCAGATTATATTTAATTGAACTGAGGTTGCAGTTTATTTTCCAAATGCAAACATGTGTTTAATTAGAGCAAAACGTGCATCTCTGTAACACTGAATTTTAAGTACCAGCTTCTGAAGTTTATTGATTGATGATTATTGTGGGGAAACATGAGCTCTTATGCATAAATCTTTTGACAGGAGCTGTCTGTCAAAAATAATGATCCTTTTAAAACTCATGAATAAATAATGATGCAGGTCCACTTTACATAAAAATACATACTCATTTACACTCTGTCCACTGAAATGAAATATGGGGATTTAAAATAATGACTCTGTGATGGGTGAGTAATGAAACATTATTAATTTAATACACATGGTATTTTATACTCACTCTCAAATTGCATGCATCTATTTTCAATATTAACACATTAGGCTATTTTTTTTTTTAAAGAACTCTAACAAAACGTCTGGTACTGAGAATCCTTTCATGGATGAGACTGTGAATTTTAATTTTGCCGCACTGGGGTCTCATTTTGGTCACAAGCCGGAAAGTAATAACGGGGCTGTCACGGTGGTGATGTTTTATTGTCTGCCCTGACTTGAAACATCCATAAGGAGCCACCTCCTTTTCCTCCCGAAGGAAAAGGCGTGACGAGTTGAGAAGGAAAGCCAGAATGCCGTTTGCCTTTCTTCATCCTCTCCCATCTGGAATCTAATTCTGTTCATGTGTTTTTTTCCCTGGTCTTTTTTTCCTTTATCCCACCCTGATTGTCTGTCTGTTTGCTGAGGAAGAGTTAGGGGATGATCCTAAAATTAGGCACTTCTCTGAGTACTTTCACCAGGAATTTCGGAACAGAGGAAAGGAAATCAGAGAAAATTATGTTCCACTCTTCTTTTTAGATGATTTAGATTCATTCTTCTGCTTCACCCCCCAGATTTTTCAATTATTTACTCTGGTTGCTTTCTTTTTTCTCCAGTCATGATCCAATGTCAGAAGTGGTGATCCTGGGAAGGGGGTTCTGGTCAGGTTGGGAATGGGTGTGATACGGAAAGATGGGGAAAAAAGGAACTATTGCTCAGTTATGTTTTTCTCCATTTTTCCAAGCCCTGCTGTCGACCTTGGAATCCCCAGCTGGTTTTCAAAAGCCTAAGTTTTTAAATCTGAAAAATGCTGATGGCAGTTTTGTCACCATTTTATAGACGGGGAAATTGAACCACAATGAAATGACGTGCGTGGTGCACACATACACAGAGGCGTTCCTCCTCCCAAGCAACAAACTCTTGGGTAGGAAACAAGTATACGATGTACTTTAAATGCCGTCATCCCAGGACTGATACTGGGGGCTTCCTGAGCACTGTTCCTTGGGGCCGTGGTTCCTATGGTGCCAGAACAGGTTTTGCTGCCTCGATCACATGCTGTTTCCCAAACAGGAAAATGTCTACGAGTCAAAAAGAAAACTCTGTCCCATGTTTTAAATCCACAGTTTAAGTAACTCAGACAGTGTGGTTCAGCCAGTGTTGTTCAGTGGTTCATACATGAAAGGGAATATTTTTGACTTTTCTTCCCCCAAATTAAAATCAATCTGGATTTAAGAATTTTATGAAATCCTCGAGATAATTTTAGAATCCTCTGTCATGGTGCAGTAGAAACTTTGTGAATCCTGAGGTTAGAATGGGGTCTTGAAAGACAGATAACTGAGTGAAATTAAATTTACATCTTTGGCTACAGGTTAACTGTTACTTAAAATAGATTTGAAAAGTGTTACTTTAAATGCTTTTCAAATGAATGTGTCAGACAAAAAAGTGATTCAAAGTGATTCATAAAAATATACACTTACAAATTTCATGTTTGGATATGCTGCTTACATAATTATAAAGTGTGAATTTAGACACAGTATCAGAAAATACTTAACTCCAATTAGCAAGTATATATTTATAATTGTCTTCACGTGAGACCTCTGAGCTGAAAATTGAGATGGTATTGCTTCTATGTGTGTCCTTTTCATTTGTTTATTTATACAACTAGATTGGCTTTTTTCCTCCATATTATCCAATTGCCAATTGTACACTAAAGTTGCTCTTTTCTACATTATAGATTTTTTATAGGCCTTACCCAAAGTTATTATTCTAAACTTGTGTTATTAGATTTAAAGAGAACACAAGTTTTATTGCATTTTATTGTGCAGTATAATGCTTGTCAAATTAACAAGTCAATGTATAACATATATTGTAATTTGTGTGAGTGTAACACTGAATTGGGCCAGATAAAAAGAAACAGCACTAAAAAGATAATCACAAATCTAAAAAAGAACATTGCAGGATATCACATTCACTGATGTTCCCCAAACAGGTCACAGAAACACCAGGAAAAATAGAACATTATTAATTTGGACATTTCTCTTTAAGAAGTTTAAGAATTTCTATATATGTATGCAATTTAGGGACTCTTTCCTTCCTGTAAATAAATCTGTTCTAATTTTTACCTTAGAGTGATGAATTCTGTCACTGATTTTAGGCTGTCTCCAAAATAATGCATTATTAAAATTTGGATTTTGAATCCAATCCTAAAGTAAAACTGACAACTTTCAGGCCAAGACTATGGGACCATTCAGCTGACGAGTGACGACCAGAGTGCGGCTGATACCACTCTCATTTTTAGTGAAGGCATATTTAATCTCTGAGGCAAAGACCATGGCCTTAGCCTTCTGGGATCAATTTACTAATTTTTTGTTTGTTTTCTTGGCCGTTTGTGTCACCATACTGGTCATACTACTAGTCCATGTAAAGAAGATAATTAGTTACTAAGGTCATACGTTCATATTGCTAACTTATCCTTTTGAAAATTGGCAAATTAGGAAAAATTAATTCTGTGGAGGCATGGAAGAAATCAAAACGAAATTATCACTTTCAAAACAACAATTTACATCTGGAATACATATGAGAGTTAGACAAAATTTGACATTTGGGCTACTTGCTTCATGTATAATAATTATTTATTTAGGTTAGGTGTTTAATTTGTTGTTTTTGTGTCTTCCCCTCCCCAAGACACACAGCACAGGTTTCTTCAATTATCCCTGGGCCTTGGTTCGAACATCTCTCATTTACTTAGATCACCATCCTTGAACTTAACTTTCTCAATGTGCTTTTTAAATGTGGCAAGTGAGTACTGAACTCAAAGCTCAGATGTGTTCTCACTAGAGCTGAATCAAACTGTTCCCTCCCTTTGTCTAAATTCTGGGCTTCTACTGTTGCAGTCTAACCAGCCTAACGATATGTTTGCTTGAGTCACTTTGAAACGTCTTATACTGACGGTATGGCCAGTCGTAAACTGTAGGACTATGTACCTGACTCTTCCTTCCTTCCTTTTGCCTGTCTGCCTGCCAAATTTCTTCTCTCCTTCATCAGTAATTATTGAGTATTACTTGGGGTTTGTCCCTGGGGATTCAGAAGGAATCAAAACAGACATAGTCCCTGCCTTGGCAGAGTCGGGATTGAGAGAAGCAAAGCAGAAATTATGTCTCAGGCAAGTTCTCACCTATGCTGTGCTGGTGTAACTGATTTATGAACACCTCTGACGAGCCAGAGAGGATTTAGGGCTGTTGACAGAACTCTTGAGGGAGTCTGTCATCTTGCTCACGTCCAGAGCCAGAATCTCTCCTGAGTGAGTCGGGTAGGTTCCGGGATCTGTATTTAACAACACCTGCATGGGCTCATTCGGTCAAGACTTTATGGGTAGAGCCAGAGCGTCTGACAGGAGTGAAGGGACTGTGGGTGTGTAGTAAGAACTATAAACGTTTTATTATATAGTCTTATATTCTCCAGTCATGACTGCCTGGGTGGTAGAGGTAACCATCTCCGTTCTGGTTCCTCTGAGTCCCCTTTTCTTTGGCCCCTGATGACTGTAATGAGGGGTCTGGACCATGATTGATTCAGGACATATTACTCTTCTCAGTGAGTCATTGTTTTGCTTAAAGAACCATTCTGCAGTACTCCGTTTTGTTTTCCTCCCGGACTAGGGCTGCCTGTTTTGTAAGGTGATAGGAAGAGATATGAGGCTGCTGCTGCCCTTTGGTTTTTGGTCCTGAAGGCTCTGTGTGCGTGCTTTGTGTGTTCCCTGTGACGACCCTCTCCGAGGGTTAACTGTTCTACGTGTTTCTGTGATCGAGTGAGCGTTTTAAATTCCCTTTGAAGCCAAGAGCTGCTTGTTCATCACAGTCCTGAAACCAGATCACCTCACGGAACCCTGTCTGACATTTCCGCAGGGACCTCCTGCAACACTTCTTTGCAGCAGAAGCCCTGGAGCCATCTCTGCCGAGCCTCCTGCAGCCAACGTTCGGAGTGCAATACCTCAGTTATCCCTGAAACATTCCTCTTGTTGGTTTAGGGCCAGAATTACAAGTCTATCAAGACCATTTTGAATCTTGATTCTGTCCTCCATCTTGATTTTATGCTTCTGAAGATGTTATAATCATGGCTCCTTCAATGTAAGGAGAAATTGAACCAAAACTCTGGCTTGGCAGTTTCAGATAAAAAATGGAGAACTGAGAACACAATCAGACGCCTCTAGGTGGATATCGATCCACTAACATGTTTCATTTTGCCAGTCCAAGGGTTTTTCTTGTTTTGGTGTTTTGAACATTTGATATGGTGAAATATAAAACATACTGAAAACTATACCCAAATAAAATACAGCTTAATAAGTTATCACAGAGTAAACTGTGTAATCTTGTCTCACATCAAGAATAGAAACTTTTCTCCCAGACACTACCCAGTCCTTACCCTCTTCTTCTCCCAACCCCAGAGGTAATCACTCCTGATTTTTCTGGCAGGCTACCTCCCCAGGGCACTGCAGAGACAGAAGACTGAACTACACCCCAGGTCTTTGTGTGAAAAATGCCTACATACTTGTCCTGGAGCTTCAGCCTTGGGGGCGATCTTCAGGTTTGCTATGAATCTAGAGGCTACAGAGGTGATCTCAGGGAATGTAGGCTGGGAAACACCATCTTTGTGTTCTCTTTCAGCCTCCCTACATGTGGCCAAAAGAGGAGCTCATTGGTATCTCCCAGGAAGGAGCTTACACACTCATCTGGAGGCCTCATTTCTGCAACAGTTGCCTAGAGGACACTTCCAGATTGTCTAGTCTAGAGGCCAACAGAGATTATTTGTGGTCCAATAGGACTGTATATGTTTGCATACATTAAAAACTGCTGCCTGCCTTCCAATTAGTCTGAAACTAGGTGCAGACTGAGCTCCATCCCTCTGGAACACTGATAGGTCTTGGCACAACCTCAACAACTGAGGCTGATCAAGAAAAGTATCAGCTTTTCAAACTATACTAAAAAGTTACAGTGATCAACGATGTATGGTACTGGCATAACAACAGACACATAGATCAACAAAACAGAATAGAGAGTCCAGAGATAAACCCACACTTATATAGTCAATTAATCTACTACAAAGGAGGGAAGTAATTACAATGGGGAAAAGATAGCCTGTTCAATAAATGGTGTTGGGAGAACTGGACAGCTACATGCAGAAGAATCAAACTGTCTGCTTTCACACATCATATACAAAAATAAACTCAAAAGAGATTAAAGACTTAAATATCAAACCTAAACCATTAAACTCCTAGAAGAAAACACAGGCAGTATGCTCTTTGACATAAATTGTAGCAATGTTTTTTGGATCAGTCTCCTAAGGCAAAGGAAACAAAAGCAAAAATGAACAAACGAGACACATTTAAACTTTAAAACTTTGCACGGTGAAGGAAACCACTGACAGAATGAAAACACAACATGCTAAATAGGAGAAAATATTTTCAAGTGATATGCCTGATAAAGGTTTAATATCCAAAATTTATACATAGTTCATAGAACTCAATATCAAAAAACAATTTTGATTAAAAAATGGGCAGAAGACTTGAATAGACATTACCAACATAGTATAAGCTACCACTTCCATCCAGTCACATAGTTACCATTTCTTTTTTGTGGTGAGAGCATTCAAGATCTACTCTCTCAGCAACTTTTGAGTATACAATACAGCATTATTAACTATAATCACCATGTTGTACAGTAGATACCCAGAACTTATTCATCTTATAACTGGAAGTGTGTACCCTTTGGCCAACATCTCCCCTTTCCTCCATTCTCCAGCCCCTGGTAACTACCATTTTAGTCTCTCTTTCTACTGAAATCATTTTTTTTATCATCCAAATGTAAGTGATATCATACAGTATTTGTCATTCTTTGTCTCACTTATTTCATTTAGTATAATATCCTCAAGATCCATCCTCGAATGGACCTTTTAGGTTCTCAGCTACTCCCCCTGAAATCAGCACGTGTGCCAAGGAGAAAAACAACTCCAAAATTCTGGCTTCACTTTGATGGGCATCAGTTTTCTTCAGGACCTTATCCCAGCAATTCTTTCCTATTTTGTTAATGCTCAATGTCATCAAAGAGATTTAAAAACTATTTTGTTCAGCTTTGCAAGTAGTCTTTAGCAGGAGCGTTGGCTGAATCACCTACCATAAGTCTTCCAATTTACATGTTTTCCCTTATCCAAAGCTACAGTTGTCCATAAGTGTCCTTGGCAAGTAGTTCCAGGACCCCCCACAGATACTGAAGCCTGAATATGTTCAAGTCTCATATAAAATAATGTCGTATGTGCATATAACCTATATACACCCTCCTGTATACTTTAAATCATCTCTAGATTACTTATAATACCCAGTACAATGTAAATAGTTGTAAATACAGTGTAAATTCGATGTAAATAGTTATCTATGTGCAGCAAATTCAAGCTTTGTTTTTTGGAACTTTCTTGAATTAAAAAAAATATTTTTGATCTACAGTTGGTTAAATCCCTGGATGCTGAATTCATGGATATGAAGGGTGGATTATATAACTAAAGACATTGTCAACTGCTTCCTGAAATCAAGATACTTTGTTAACAATTTTCTATAATATCAGTATGTAAATAACTTTACCAAAAAAAAGAAATGAGCTAAATGACTTGCCTTTACCTTAGTGATTTTTATTCAAGTTCTAGTGATTACAACATTTTGGTATATTTCTGTGTGTATGTATGTAAATGTAGATGTGGATACATACATAGTCTTGATGTTCATTCACAGACTTTCAAGTCTTTATTCATCATATTTTTCATATTTAACTCTTCTGTTGTGTTCTCTTCACAACAGAAATTAGCCACGTGTGCAATGGCCACCAACCAAGAGTTCTGCGTGATTCATTAGCGTTAGTTTTTTGTCACATTTGTAAACTTTAGTGGTCATATAAATGGTATTATAAACTTCGGTAAAATTAAATTACAGAAATATGTAACAAAGGCATAGCTTTGGGAAAGCATTATCACTGAGAAGACAGAGTAAAGACATGTGCATTTCCCATGCATTGCAGCTTCTCACTGTCATGGAAAATTAATTATATTCTGAACCAAGAAAACAATACAAAACAAATGAGAACACTCTCAGTTCCCGTCTATTTCCAGTTTTGTCTAAAGACTTCAAGTTAAATAATACAGATGTAATCATCTTTATCTGTTCAAAATGAGTCATATCTTTGGCATTTTTAAGTGATTGAATTTTACATTTTTGTCATTTTTAATTTTACTATTTTGATTAGAAAATGACTTCATTTTCCCTATAGTATTTGGATGTTTTATTTGAGTTTATTCATATGAATATTCATTTTCTGTTAGTCTATTCATATGAATATTAGTTTTCTCTGTAAACTGCTTTGTTGATGAGAAAATAACATTTAGTAGAAAAATTTGATAAGAAAATTGGTGTATGCAGTGCAATTATATAACCAAAGTAAAAATGGAGATAAAGCAAATAAAACATTAAAGTTTTGTCAGTCTCCAAATTTTGAAGCAGGTATGAAGCTGACACTAAAATATAAAAATTCATGGCTGGTTTTATAGAGTATATCACTTGTGGGGTCATTCAGTGGTATATGGGAAATTTGGAACCAATTCTTTTGAATCTCCCTATAGAGAACAATCTTTCTTTTTTTTTTTTTTTTTTTGCAAGTTTTTAAAAGGAGATCCTCATAGTAGTTTCAGAATATCACTTTTCTTTTTTTTTTTTTTTTTGCAACTAAAAGGTCTCTGTGTGTATTTATATTTATATTCATATATTTCCCCCAAATCTACTCATCACAACAGCCAAGTCTGTCATTCTGGTTCTAATATTATTTTTTTCAACCATTTCTTTGCCAGTTTTCCTCCTGAAATTTTTCCTTTAAAATAAAGAAACCCACAACAACAGATGGATTTTAAGTATCAAATTTCCTACTTAACATCTAGAGTGGCTTCTGATATTGGAATAGAGTTACTCCAATATTCACAGTATTTGGCAAAGGTTTTGTCCAACACGTTTAGGGAAACTTGCCCAATACTGGAAACCATGATACTCTTTTAGATCTCTATTGAAATTCTTGGTTAACTTATCAAATGGAAGTGTGAACATGGCTTTAATTTAGTAAGAAAACAAACTCTTGTCAAAATTAATTCTAAAGAGCACTCCTGCTGAAGTAGTTTTGTATTTGATCCCATGTAGAGGTACTTAACATGAGCAGACGTTACAGAAGAGTCTGGCATTTCACGTAAAATTCAAGTGACTGCTAATAATTACTGATATCATAAAACAGAGGGAATCTATCTTACTTTTTAAAGCCTTACCTTTCTGATTAGAAAGGGAGTCCAGCAACATTAAGAGGTTCGTATTCACTGGGAAAAGATAAGATACGAAGCCACATCATTGAGATCTGGATCCCAGTTTCCATTCCGTCACGTACATATTCCGTGTTTGGGAACATACAGTACTTCTCTAAGCATTTATTTCCTCACCTGTAAACCAAGAAGGTTAAATGAGTCAGACTTCAAGGCAGCTCAATTATTTCTCAGGGGAAAACAAGACAAGATATTAGGAAAGGCATAAAGGCATATCAAAACCTTTCCTCTCATTAGTGTTGAGCAGTTGAAGTACTCTCTCTTTGCTGGCTGTATAAACAAGCAATCTAAAAGGCTTTTGATGACAAAAATGGCTAAAAGCCACATATTTTGGAGCCAAATATGCCCTTAGAAGGAATCTTTGACTTTTTTAGTTAAGAGAAATGGATTAAGTTGAAGAGGAATATGCTAAACAAGAATTTTGAATATTAAGCATTGGCACCAGCTCAAAATATTTAAGAATTAGAGAGAAAGGCATTTCCTTTGGAATGTTCTTTAGAAGCATCTATGTTTTAAATATAATATTGTGCAATACTGAATAGTATTTAACTTTCACTGATATTATAAGGAGTTTTACTGTTGCAAAGGATCTTGTTTTACTTCTATCCTCCCTTTCACCAACCAAACTTCTTGTAAGTGCTGCCTGTACCTAATGTTGCCGTTTCCTCACCTCCTACACCTCTCCCCCACCACCACGTCCCCGAGTCTGCAGTCACAGTTTGATTTGACTTCTCTGCATCACTGAATGCTTTCTCTTCGAAATGGTCCCATCTCTTAGCTTCTATGGTCCCACCCTCTTCACCTCCTCAGATTTTTCATCCAGTTTTCTGATCTGTCCTTTTCAGCCTCTTTTTTGTTTTTTTAAAGAATACGAAACAGTTGATTAACATGTGCAGTGCACATCATGCTGGGGAAACCGAAACCAGAAATAACTCAAGATGGCACTCAGAATTCCGGCTTCTGTAGCGTCTTTAACAAGGGACAATAAAGTTGCAGAGAAATGACAGGACAAAGGCGAGCAGTTTCAGGCTTCCAAAGTGGGATGGTAAATACATGGGAGGAAACTAATGGAATAAGATTTGTTTGCAGATTGATCTGGGGCCGCCTCTGGGCTGATAAGAGTGTCTTCTTTCTTCCTGTACAGGGAGGGTACTTTTCACACGGAGTTTATCTTCATTTAGGGCCAACATATTGCTGCAGAGGTACAGTTGGCTTTCCAGCCTGGAACCCCTCCTCTGTCCATCCCTTTAAAGTCTCTTCAGAAAATCTCTCTCTCTCACTCATTGTCTGGAAAACTCCATTGACTTCCAAGGGTCTGTGCTAATGACTCCCAACTCTTCAACTTTTCACAGATTTGCCTCCTGAAATTTGAGATCCTTACATCCGAAAGTCCTCTGCGTAGTTCCACTTGGATTTCCAACTGGTACTTGGACTGTGACATTCCCACAACAGAATTCATCAACTTTCTTCCCAGTCTGAGTCATCTTCTGGTGAGCCAACCAGGAACTCCGGTTTGATACTTCGGTTTCATACCCACCACAGTTATTATTCACCTAAGGAATTGACAATTCTATATATTTGCCATCTATTTCTAAATATTTCGCTCCTTCTGTTATCACTGCCACCATCACCTTCACCCTCTCACTTAGATCACTGTAATTGTTTCCTAACTAACTGACCTACCACTGCTCTGTTCTCCCTATTCCAGTCATTGCAACATGTTTAAAATACAAAAAAACTAATATTATTTTCTTTCCTGAAACTCTTCAGTGCTTTCCCATTGTTCTTAGGCTAATGTCCAAATTCAATAACAAGTTGAGTTAAGTTCCTGAATGATCTGCTTTGGACCCCGCCCTCCTTTCTCGCCTCATCCCCTGTCTTTACAATCACCATGCTAAATGCCTTTCATTTCCCGACACTCCTGCTCCCTCAGGCTCAGTGCCTCTAACAGAATGGTTTCTCTTCCTACAACCAGCCTCTCATGTCTGGCTGTTACAGACTCTTCATGTCTCAAACCAGCAGCACTTCCTTGGGATTTCCCTGATGCCCCACCTGCCATGCCTGGGTAAGATGTCCTGTTTTGTATGTGCACAGATTTTTATACTTTCTGATTATACTTTCAGATTTTATTGATTATACACTGATTATACTTTCCTTTTCTGCCAGTGGTGCATACTCTCCATGAGGATAGGGACAGTATAGATCTCATTTACCCTCGTATTTCACACCCAGGAGGATGCATGCATAGTAGGTTTTGTTTTGTTTTTAATCTCATTTTATTTGTTTCATTTCAAATAAACCATGCTTTTGTATTAAAGCTGTTTTTTTTGTATTAAAAGCTGATGGATGCTACACTGTTCACCAGGGGTCACTGACCCTAAACTGTAAGATCTAGTTTGTTGGAGTCATGAAAACAATCCTTTGATGGTTGGGACATACAGATATAGATATAACTGTTAACAGACAGGGGCCATTCAGCCTGGGGAAGGCCTACACTGGGATCATATATGACAGGGCAAACTGTGATTTTTCTATAACGATGTTGATGATGATGAGAATGATGGCGACAGTAAAATAAACGTCATCGTAGCACCGAGCCCCAGACACAAATCATTATTTTCAACCTGGTAATCAGCAACACTCAGAATACAAGATTTTCAGAAGGTGGTACTCATACCATGAGGCTCATTATCCTAATCAAATCAAGAATATTCAGAAGCATTTTACAAATCAAGTTTGTGGATTCCTTTAAGCACATTCAACTTCCAGTTCTCCTCTCTGCTGCTTGTTTCCATGGCCAGCAGCTAAGAATAGCAGAAATTAAAGGAAATGAAATTCATAACTCCTAACCTTGCTTAAGGCAGTTCTACTATTTTTAAAACGATTAGGTTGGGGGTAGGCAAGGAAAACATATTCGATAAATGAGTTTGGGCAACACTCTGTGGAATTCAATTATGCTCTTCTTGTCCTCTGTAAGGATGACTGATCATAATTAAGTTATAAGTTAAATTTGCCTTTGTGTACTGGCATCCCTGACTCACAAAACCAAATATAAATACATCATTTGAGGGTTTTTCTTATGAAACCCAGCATCCTCTCTGAAAAAAATCAAACATAAATTATTGCTGTCACATTCTTTTCTTTACAGTGGAGATCTGTAAACATCTTATAGCACGTTTACGTGAGGATTTTGCCACTATGAACTCTGAATGGAACACTGTTTTGCTGCGTGAAAGAAAATACACAGGCAAGTCCTCTGTATTTGAAAACCAGGCAAATCCATCCCAGAAAAGCATAATACAGTTCCTTAAGGATGTCCGCACAGGGAGTAGTCCAAATACTATCTAATATTAGCAGATTAGCTCATTAAAAACAAAACTCTTTTGATTTAATGTGGGGATCAAAATATTGATGAGATTCATCTGAGCCGCATCAGCTCAACATCAGGATCAAGTCCTTGCTTTACATTTTTTACCTAACTGATGGAACACATATGCTTCAACAAAACTCATGGAATGGGCAAACCATGGCAATACAAGCTGAAGTGCTTCCAGGCATAACTTTTTTTCCTGGGAAATCAGTGTTAAACTATTCACACACAACATTTTAGAGAAGCCACTTGGTGTGTACATCTCCCCTCCTCCATAGCATCCTTATCCTGAATCTGAAACAACATGAATCAAAATTAAAAATAAATGCAGTCCTAAAAATGCTTTAGAACTTGGCTCCCAATCTGTCATTTCTGAAACTTAGAGCTGAGAATGGATGTGGCTTTGGGTCCTAAACTTCCAAAAGAGAATTAGCTAATTATTTGTTGTTTTAAAAGCACCAATAAGTCTGGGAGAGTTATTCCTCCAGCCTCTTTCTTTCTCTTCAGTAATGCTTTGGTAATTCTAGGTCTTTGATGGTTCCATATAAATTTTATTATGATTTGTTCTAATTCTGTGAAATATGTCCTGGGTAATTTGATAGGGATTGCATTAAATCTGTAGATTGCCTTGGGCAGTGTGACCATTTTAACAATATTGATTCTTCCAATCCAAGAGCATGTGATATCTTTCCATTTTTTAAAGTCTTCTTTAATTTCCTTCAACAATGGTTTATAGTTTTCTGTGTATAATTCTCTCACCTCCTTGGTTAGATTTATTCCTCGGTATTTTATTATTTTGGGTGCTATTTTAAAGGGGGTTGTTTCTTTACTTTCTTTTCCTGTTGATTCATCGTTAGTGTAAAGAAATGCAACTGATTTTTGAACGTCAGTCTTGTAAACTGCTACCTTGCTGAATTCTTCAATCAGCTCTAGGAGTTTTTGTGTGGACCTTTTAGGGTTTTCTATATATAGTAACTTGTCGTTGGCATATATAATAAATCCCCCAGACTTCAGACAATATTATAGAGCTACAGTCATCAAGACAGCATGGTATCGGTACAAAAACAGACATATGGACCAATGGAAGAGAATAGAGAGTCTAGAAATGAACTCACAAACTTTTGGTCAACTCATCTTCGTCAAAGGAGGCAAGAATATACAATGAAATAAAGACAGTCTCTTCAGCAAATGGTGTTGGGAAAACTGGACAGCAGCATGTAAAGCAATGAAGCTAGAACACTCCCTTAAACCATATACAAAAATAAACTCAAAATGGATCAAAAACTTAAACATAAGGCAAGATAACATAAACCTCCTAGAAGAAAATATAGGCAAAACATTATCTGACATACATTTCAAAAATGTTCTCCTAGAACAGTCTACTCAAGCAATAGAAATAAAAGCAAGAATAAACAAATGGGACCTAATGAAACTTAGAAGCTTCTGCACAGCAAAGGAAACCGTAAGTAAAACAAAAAGACAACCTACGGAATGGGAGAAAATTTTTGAAATGAAACCAACAAAGGCTTGCTCTGCAGAATATATAAGCAGCTCATATAACTTAATAAGAAACAACCAAACGACCCAATCCAAAATGGGCAAAAGACCTAAACAAGCAATTCCCCAAGGAAGACATACAAATTATCAATAGGCACATGAAAAAATGCTCAATATCACTAATTATCAGAGAAATGCAAATCAAAACTACAATGAGGTATCACCTCACACCAGTCAGAATGGCCATCATCCAAAAATCCACAAGTGACAAATGCTGGAGAGGCTGTGGAGAAAGGGGAACTCTCCTACACTGATGGTGGGAATGCAGTTTGGTGCAGCCACTGTGGAAAACAGTATGGAGATTCCTCAAGAGACTAGCAATAGATTAACCATATGACCCAGGAATCCTGCTCCTGGGCATATATCCAGAAAGAACCCTACTTCAGGGTGACACCTGCACCCCAATGTTCATAGCAGCAATATTTACAATAGCCAAGACATGGAAATAGCCTAAATGTCCATCAATGGATGACTGGATAAAGAAGATGTGGTATATTTATACAATGGAATACTACTCAGCCATAAAATCTGACAACATAACGCCATTTGCAGCAACATGGATGCTCCTGGAGAATGTCATTCTAAGTGAAGTAAGCCAGAAAGAGAAAGAAAAATACCATACGAGAGCGCTCATATGTGGAATCTAAAAAAAACAAAAAACAAAAACAAACAAACAAAGCATAAATACAAAATAGAAACAAACTCATAGACATAGAATACAAACTTGTGGTGGCCAAGGGGGAGGAGGGTGGGAAGGGATAGACAGGATTTCAAAATTGTAGAATAGATGAACAAGATTATACTGTATAGCACAGGGAAATATATACAAGATCTTATGGTAGCTCACAGAGAAAAAAATGTGACAATGAATATATGTATGTCCATGTATGACTGAAAAATTGTGCTGTACACTGGAATTTAACACAACATTGTAAAATGATTATAAATCAATAAAAAATGTTAAAAATATAATAAATTATAAGCAAACATAAAAAATAAATAAAATAAAAGCACCAATAAAATGTATGTATAAGAGTGTATAGCCTTATCGAAAAACAACTTTTAATCTTGATTCTTATTTGGGACATGTCTAAGGTCCTTTCCAGCCCTGCTCACATACTGATCACTATAAGCCACAGAGTTTGCAGTGGTGGTGGGGCTTTGTTACTTGATGTGATTGTTTCTAAGTGCAGCAGATGATCTGCCAATGCATTATACATCTCTGGGTGTTATGGCTAGGGAAGGGGTAGTCCCTAGCCATACACCTACGGGTACAGTCATTGCTGCTCCATCTTTAAACAACTTTTGTTTCTTTCTTATTGGAAAGCATTTCCATGCAGAGTTCTAAGGATCTTTGTCATCTTTCAAAAGATCCCTGATTATATTATAATTAAGATACAAGACTGGAAATTAATTTCTTAGAGATAGTGTTAAATAAGATTTCCTAGGGACTGCAGTTTAATTCTCTCCCCCTACAATACTACCATCATCTAACTTCAATTCATTATCATAACAAAAAATGCATCGTGTGTGTTCCACCTAGAAAGGTCATCTCTCATAGTCCAAATGCTGGAACATACCTTTGTATTTTTATGTTAGAATTCTTGTTCTGTCAGCCACTCTCAGAATTAATAGGATGCCAAGAAGATTCCAGGAAATCTAATATTTTGAAGCAATATTTTAGCTAAAATGTGGCATTAAATTTTCATCTTCTTAGCTATTTGTAACAATTTATCTTACTGATTAAGACACTGCAGACCATTTAAACATTTATTTTTAAAACGTTCCTTGTAATAGGGACTGGCATGTGCTTTTCAGAGATGGGGTAGGAACCTTGGGGCAGAATCGGGACTTTTGTACACCTGATAATTTGAACAATGTGAATATTACTTACTTAAAGAAATACTGAATAGCTCTTAAAATGCAACCCAAACATTTTCTTTGATACAAATTACACGTGTTCTGATGGCCCAAAACGACTTTCTGAGGGGAACAGGTCATTGCCAGTCAAAAGTTGTTAAGAATTCAGATCCATTACCTGTCTCTTGTAGGCCTATAAATAAAGACCGTGCAAGTAGCTCATGTAGCATCAAAATGAAAGATCTTTGCTTCAGATTAAAACCTGTAGTTTGATTGGGAGATGAAAATTACTCTATGACCTTGAACCTAGAATCCCAGGAAGCGGTGGGGATTACTGTGCATAATCCATGAGAGAGAGATAAAAGGATTGAGGTCTCCTCCAGGACAACATTCCAGTGTCCCCCCTCATTCCTCCACCCTCGCCAGCCAGCCTCTCACACGTGGTCTGCATTATCACTGCAAGGCCTGGAAGCCATAAAGAACAGTAACATATACAGGAAGTGGTTGTAAAGAGACAAGAGAAAGTGGCTGAACAAAAGAAAACTGAAGCCTCCTGTTCATCATTATCATTTACAGAAGAGGAGAGAAACATGGAAGCTGGATTCTCCAAAAGAGAGGCTTACCAAATGCTGACTGAAAATTCATTTGCATCTTTAGTGAGCACAACTAGAGATGTTTGTGAACTCCTGGACCCCTCATTAGATAATTATCATGTGCAAGTTTAGATGGTGAATATACATGACCTTTCTGTGTGGGTTGTAGACTTTTGGAGAGGAAGAACAATGACTTTTGTCTGACCTGCCTGGGTTAAGGAGTTAAGAGCATGTACCTGAATCAGCTCTTGGCTCCACCACTTACTAGGCGTATGACCTTGGACAAGGTAGGGAACCTCCTGGAGCATCAGCTTCCTTCTCTGTCAAATGGGATTCTAATAGTATGTGCTGAGAAAGTAGCTTTGAGCATTAAATGAAATATTTGTAAAGTACCAGGAACATTGACTGGCACATTGTGCTATATCAGTGTTTGTGAAAGAAAAATACATGTGAATAAAACAACAGAAGTTTGCTTAAGTAAATTCGACTCAATTAATTAATGTCCAATTGCCTCTGCAAGCATTAGGATTTAGGACTTGTAATGTTCGAGATTATCATCTACTTCCTTGTCCATCTCTGCTCTCACCAGTAGAATTGTTTGCTTATCAAGACTTGGTTGTGCTTATTCCCAGATCAATTTATGAAAGTAATTTTTGCTTTTTTAATTAAACATTTGAATCTTACATGTAAACATATTAAATATGCATTCAAAAAGAGTTTTTGTGTGAGAACTGGACTGAAGGCTTTGGAGAAACTTGATAAAGAGAGTTTTTTTTTTTTTTTAAATGCTGTTGGATTTGGTGTTTATGAAGCAACTGAACAGACTGAGGAAAATCATAGAAATCTGGAAAGAGTTTATGCTGAAAATTGTTTTTCAAATGTCCTTAAGTTCTGGCTCCACTTAATAAAAATTGAAAGTGGAAATTGTAGACAATGCATTGTGGGTGTGGTTTCTGCGGGAAAGACAACAGAGGATTCCCCAGGGAATGATCCAGACTCAATAGCCAAGCTTGACTCTAGCAAAACAGTCTAATGAATTCATGTAAATTTATATGTTTTAAGCTAAGAGAAAACACACTTAGTTATTGGATCATTGTTTGATGGTTCTCTGAATAAATAAAATTTTCAATGTCAGGATATTTCTATCAGAATTAAGACTACTGGGTTATAGAATATCTGACCTGGGTTGAAATCCAATTTCTGCCACTTACCAGCTATAGGAACTTGGGAAAATAATTTGCTTAACTTCTTTAGAAGTTAGTTTCCCCACCTCCAACGCTGAAGTACCATGACGTGTGGGGGAGGGTTCAGATGGAAAGGAAGTACTCAGCGTAGCGTACAACAGGTGGTAAACAATGACCACTACTATTATTATGCTTCTCTTAACTCCATTCATCACCTACCTTAATACCTTACACATAATTTTCACAGAATAAATGTTTCTTATTTTCTTAAGTAATCATGATGATTAACAGGATCATTCAACAAATATTTACTGAGCATACTATTTGTGAGACATTAAAATATGATGCTGAGAATACAGGCATGAATTAAGACATAGTTGTTTGCCCTCTTTGATAAGCTGTTCCATTACCCAGAAGTTGGATTAGAAATTGCAATGAACCTAACCATTATTGATTTTGTCTTGTGGCCAAACAATAAATAGAAAAAGAACATTTTGATATTGGTGATGATGGGTAAGGATCTAGCTGTTAGTGTTTCGGGAAATAATCATTCATCCTTTGATTCAATAAACATTTATTTAACAGGGTATGTCTTACGGGAAGAAAACAGGCCGTGCTGGGTGATAAAAACATATGAATTAATACAGAAATGAAGTACATTTTACAAGAAAAGGGAGAGAAATGACAGCAAATCCATGTAAGGAGGCATCATGTGTGTCCACATGCTTCTGCCTACTTTGCCCACACATAAATCTAAACAGCCTGCCCATAGAACAAGACATGTCAAGTAGGATAAGCTCTTAAAACTGATGAAAGTATGTGCAGTGGGTATCAGCATGGATTTCAAGAAGGCCAAGGTTGGAATTCTAACTCTGCAACCTATAAGCTGTTTGACTTTGGGAACATTACTAAACCCATTTAAGTGTTAATTTTTCTCCTCTGTGAAATAGAGTTGAGACTGACTACCCCTCAAGGGTTGTTGAGAGGATTCCAGGAGAAACGACACGTGAGTTGGCAGAGCAGTGCCGGCTCAGCATCACTGCTGAAGGCAGCTGCTATGAGGACGTGGAGGAATCAACACCAACCTCAGGCTGCCTGGCAGAGGGCCCCGAAGCGTCCCCCAGGCCACGGGCAGCACATGCGCTTCTGCAAGACCCTGGACACAGACTTTCACAGAGTCTGTGGCTTGGCTCTGTGCAATGCTCTTATGTCGACCCATGGAGACCCACCCCTCTGTCGGCCTCCCACAGTGCAGCTGTTCTTTTATCTGCTCCGTGTTTTAGTCCAAGCACATCTGCACAGGACTCAAGAGCTGAACTCACTCAAAGACATCCACCCTGTATCTCTAAAGAAAATCTTTTGATGTTTTTGTTTTGTTTGCTGAGTTTGTTCTATATGGCAGATGCAGTGGGACTCCTGATGCTTGACTGCAAGTTTCTTTAGACTTTGTGTCTATTCCTGCCCAAAACATGCCCAGTTTAACAGACCTTTTCATAACACAGTCAACTCCTCTGAACAGTCCCTAAATAATTAACCACAATATTTGATTAATATTGAAAGTGTTTGAGCTTAAATTCTTTCTCTGTGGACTAGTAATATATTCCAGCACCAACTCTAGATGGTTTGTTCTACCAACAGAGTTGATGTCCAATACATATTTGTTGATTGATTGATTTTACTGAGTGATTGAACTCCAAGGCCTCATACAGGGTCCTTAAGCACAGCTGTGTAAACTCTGTTGAATGAAATTGAAGCTTGTCACATTCTAGGAGCAATAAGGAATGAGTTAGCCAAGTACCTCTTCTCTGACATGCCGTCCATCAAATAGCCTTAACATCTTGTGGGTTAAAAGCAGCTTCAAGAGAGTAAGAACACTAAGGCACAAACCAAAATCCCTTGCTCGAAGGGTTAATAGAATAATAGTAAAAGTACCAACATGTATGTGTCTACTGATAAGGGGAAGAGAGAGAGAGAGAGAGAGGAGATCACTCTCAAATTGCAAGTGAAAATTAAACACACTTTCATGAAGTTTCCACGGTTCCAGCTTCATTAGTGTAAAATTCCAAATCAACACGTTAGGAGGCTGATAGACCTAAAAGAGATTCCTAGATATACTCCTGAGCTTAACAAGCTACCTCCTACCTCTAGGCAGACACGCTGGGGAGGGAGGGATGGCTCTGCAGCGGCCAGTGTGGGGCAGCTTCAACCACCTCTGCTCCAGTCCATCACAGCTGATTCATATGGGAGAAAAACTGGACATTGCAGCTCCTCATGTTAATCTCTTGCTTACCATGCTTCAAAAAATAATTCTGAGGACTTCAGCTTGTATTTTAGAGTTCTCAGAAAATCAGTTGGTTTTCATTTCTGATTTGTAGATGATTAGACAGATAAATTGATTGACTGGCTTTCCCCAGGCTTCTCCATCCTAAGCATTTTCAAATTTAGGTGTAAACTCATTCTTTGCACCTATGTGTGACAGAAGTAGCAGAAATGGCAATGGCATACATTTGTGTGTGCGTGTGTGTATTCTCTCTTGCCTATGTCCCAATAAGCTAGATGAAATGAAAGAAGAAGGTACATACCTAAACTCACTGCAGGGCTTGCTGAAGCGCTATTTCCTGCAGGGATATTTGCATGGGGGGTGGTTTCCCCAAGGGCTATTACCTTCTCTGTCCAATTTTCTAGCTTTCCGACTGCTGCCTTCAATCAGTGCCCAGCCAAATCCTTCAAACTGCTTTATCTCTGATCTAGAGGGAGAAATTACTTTGCAAAGGAAAGGAAAGGGGGAAGAGACAGAAAACAGAGAAGCTATGCCCTACAACTTCCAAATGCCCCATTGTCACAGGTGTCCAGGTCCAGGAAAAGATCCTGCTGACATCAATGAAGAGAGAAGCCCCATTCCTTGTGACCATCACTGCCAAGGACCTTTGGCCTTGCTTTATGGAAATCACACCCTGGATGACTTTGCGGGGCTTGGAATGTGACGTGGAGGAGGAACACACCTTTGAGTTTAGGAAGCACTCCTCCTCCTACCCCCTTGAGCTTAACTTAGCACAAATGAAGAAGGTGACTTCAATTCTGGACTGCAGTTCACACTCTGGAGGCTGTGTTCCCCTTCATCTTACAAGCACTTAGTCACAGTGAACTCAACTCCCATGACCTTCAGGGAAGCACAGAGTTTTTTCCCAGGTCATTTATTTCTATCTCCCTGTCCTGTGGTCCATGGGGCAGCAGATCTGAGAACCAGACATCTAGCTGAGTAATCCAAAGACTTGAGTGGGAAAATACTAGGGCTTTAAAACTGAGGTGTAAAGATTTGTACTTCTCTTCAGTGGACAGTGACTGAAGTAAGTACACGAGAGAAGTGAAGCCGAGTCTTCAAACACACGCATGCACACAAACGAATGAAGTGGAGCATCCAGCCCTTGTCCTTACTCCCCTCTGGATTTCCCACTTTCTTACACGCTTTCCTTCCTAACCATGCATTACTTTCACAGACTCCTATTTAGGTTTGCTTGATGAACTAGGCATTCTTAACACCATCTAGCTGACAGCTCCTACGTGCTGTAGCTAGAGAGACTACTGTCAGGAGGATAAAATAGAAATATGCTAAGGCATCATTGTGTTTCTTATGGAAAGTCCCATACACATCTTTAATATTTTGAGGGTAATTAATTAATTATTACAGGATAATTTAAGTAACAGAAAAATTAAAGTTCTGATTCCAGACGTATGATCTTATTATAGCCTTAAATGTACTCTCATACTTTACAGCATGCCTCTTGATTTTGGGTTAGGAAATTGTTTGCCACACTCAGAGCTTCTACTTCTTATACAAGGGGCATTAGAATGTATTGTTTCCCAACTTAAATCCTCATAAATTAAACACGTGTTTTTATGGGCAACCTGAAGCAGTCAGGAACACAACAGATGCTGATGAGTCCTGAACTGGACTTACTCTGTCTTTGACATTCCTCTGCCCAGAGTCCCCATACCTCTCCATCTCAAGTTTCAAAGACTTTTCCTCCAGCCAATTCAAGAACTACATAAACTGACACTAAATGAGGCACTAATTTTGAAATATGCCTTCATGATGCAGCTCTGCTACTACAAGTTGAGTGATACTGAATTGCCACTTAGCCCTGCTGGACCTCAGTTATTACATCTGTAGAATGAAGGTGCTATGAAATGTGATTTTTCAGGAACTGTCCAGCTCTACCATGCTGCTTGTCATATGAGTGTTTCAGCTATTCATGGTTGTCTGTTCCCATTATAATTTTGCAAGAATTTTATATTTTCTAAGGAACAAATTTTATGTAGGCCCAACTAATAACTGGGATTAGAAGGATTTCTGTAAAACATGGCTATTAACCAAGCACATTGTGTTTTCAAATATGAGTTTTTGCTTAGCAAATTAAGGCTTCCATTAAAAGAACTATTACAGTGATCTTAGAGAAAACTCAGTGAGGGCCAGATACGTGTATTGATCCAGACACATATCAAAAGTCAGGGTCCCTGCTTCAATTTAAAGGCTGGAGAGACACACATGGCAAATGAATGCATCATTACTCTACATAACCCTTACCCTGGGTCCTTTTTTCTAATTGTTTTTGCAAATACTACCAAAGTAACAAAGCTTACTTTTAGAATTCCTCCCATTTCTAACATCGATAATCCTAAGAATCTGCAAAGGGTAACTGAAACTTCAAAATTATAGCCACACTGAGACTTAGTTGCCTGCTAAATTATTTTGTCAAAATGAAAACCACCAGGACATGCACCAGGACACATTTGGTGCCTGTGACTATTTCAATGCAGGCTCCTGCCAATAGAGAACAACTCTTCTTCCGTGGTGAGTGGCTATTGCTTGCATACATAGAATGCAAACACATTATCAGTGCTTTATTATTGGTCTCAGGAGAAAGATTCCGTTTTTTTTTTTTTTAAAGTAAAACAGTAAGACATATGGCCCCATATTAAAATTTAAATAGAGTGGAAGCTGGTGGAATATTATCCTAGAAGTACGTATTTGGAAGTGAAAGATCTTGGTGCTCCCAGGTCAGCCCCAAGAGCAGTGACTCCAGAGCTGAGCGTTCTTTTCAGAGAACAGCAGCAGAGGTTCACTCTACATTTCTAATTACTTAACTCAGGCTCTCCCAGTCCTATGAGGGGAAGATTGTCACGGAGCAGAGAAACAGCAAAGGCAACAAGGCATGCATAAAAAAATCATTACATCCTTGAGCCAAGCTCAATTCCTCTTCAATCTGGGTTCTGTGGCTGTGTGCAGAGGGAAACAAATGTATGTACATACACAAATGTCCCAAATGTGTTATTCTTTTACACACTTGTAAGAGCTCTTTACTAAACTACAAATTTGCTGGCAGATTACAATCCAAAGGGAATGTGGTTATCTATAAAAGCTATCACATTAAATGCTGGGAACTAGAAGATATGCTTGGTTAATTTCCTGGAATGACTTTTCCAAAAAACTTCCCAAGGAATTAAACTTCCCAAAGCTGATCCTCTTCCTCCCATGTCAGTGAGAGGATATTCAGTTAGGAAATGTCATCCTAACTTGACATGAGCAAGCTCTCAGGCCGTCTTCATTATCTAAAACCTACAAGCAGGTGACTGTTTGCTAATTTCATCATGTGCAGTGGTGCTATACTCTGACGATACGCAAGAGGTTTCCTTTCCTTTAATACTCTTTTTAATGAAAAGAGCAAAATCCTCTAAGAAAAGATTTTCTTTTTTTCAATTCCATATTCTGATCATAAAAACATAAACCATGCTGTTAAAAGATATTAATAACTCAAAACTATGAGAATACCCAGCATATCAACTCCCTGAATTGTCTGCACTGGCGAACTCTGCTAAATTCTGGACTATTTTATTCAAACCCAACCATCTTTTCAAAATCCAAGAATATAAATTGATTAGACCTGCTTCTCACTTGACACAGGAAATTTAAGTGTGAGGGGACTGCTAGCTATTCATAGGCCATCTCAACTTGTTAGGATTTGTATCAAACATCACTATGATTTTCTCAGATGAAAAGGGTAGAATATGATTTGAAAGTCATTTTGTACTGTGTGATTTGGGTCAAATATACATAACTTTCCCTGTGTTACCATCTATAAAATAGGGATAATAATATTTACCTTAGAATTACTGTGAGTACAAAACAGCAAGCATTAAATAAAAGTTAATGACCATCCCTTACCTTTAAATTTTTCCTTTGAGCTGATGCTGTCATTTAAGACATATCACATCATCTCAAAGAAAGACAAAGAATAGAATTTTAGTGAATGTATCAATCATGATCCAGTCAGGAAAACATAAATGCTCTGAAATTTTCAAATAGAGTTAAATTTAATACAAAAAAATTAGTTACAAAACTTTTGACTGGGTGGAAGACTGAAGGAGAGAATGGGGGCACTTTACAGAGTTCAGAAATAATGCATTTACTGCTGAGGTTGTCACCAATGCCGCTGGAGCTGGGGGTCAACTGTCATCCCCACTACTGCCTCCTATAGGTCCCAGATCCACTGACACTCCTTCACCTATAGTCACCTGCACTTTCTGGCCACAGCTCCTGCTGGAACCAGAAGCAGAAGGATTTCCCCCATCGCTGTCCTTGCAATCCCACTGAAATGCTTCCTACTGGCAAAGCTTAATAGAAACCTATCAGAAAGAGAGTTTGGGGAATGAATTTTCTGGGCACTGAGACCCCTCAATACAGGGGAGAGCACAAAAGGGAAGGGGAATGGGCTAAGATGAGCAGACTTTATCCAGAAGAATAAAAAATCATGTTAGTTCCCACTCTAGCAGAAGGAAGCAAGCGATAATGCTGGTTCGAAAAGACGGACTGTGTTCCTCTTTCCTCCAAAATCCCTTGGAAATACTACAAAAGATATAATGGAACTGAAAATGAGAAAGGGTTCTGTGATGGTTAATTTTATGTGTCAACTTGACTGGGCCACAAGGTGCCCAGATATTTAGTTAAACACTCTTCAGAGTGTGTTTTGTCTACGAGTGTGTTTTTGAATGAGATCATCATTTGAAGGGTAGATGAAGTAAAGAAGATTGCCCTCCCTGATGTGGGTGGCCCTCATCTAATCCACTGAAGGCTTCACTAGAAAAAAAGACTGAGTAAGAGACAATTTACTCTCTTTGCCTGTCTCCAAGCTGGGACATAGGTCTTCTCTTGCCTTTGGACTTGCACTGGAACTTATACCATTGGCTCTCCTGGTTCTTAGGTCTTTGGACCCAAGCTGGAACTTACATCATTGGTAATTCTGGGTCTCCAATTGCTAAATGCAATTGGACTTCTCAGCCTCCAAAATCCCATGAGCCAATTGCTAATAATAAGTAAATTAGTAGACAGTTCTAGACATAGATCTGGATCCAGATATCCTATTGGTTCTGTTTCTCTGGAGAACATAGACTAATATAAGATTCATCAATAGATGAGAAGTCTTGGTAAGTTCCCAGAAGAAAGAAAATAGATAGAATCACATTGATGAATAGACCCCATCAGAAAAGACTGATTCCGAAGATGCACAGGAGTCAGTGATACTGGGAGGGGCAGCTACCTTCCCTGGGAGGTGCCCAGCAGGTCCACTTGATGCTGAAGCCAGAAAGCAGGATGGGGCTGTAATCAGGGCAATTGTTAAAGAGCATCTCTGGAACAGCTTGGGAAAATTGTTCTTCCTCATCTCCAGTATGAAAAAACTGAAAACTTGTGCAAGAAAAGTATGGCCCAAATATCAAGTTAAATAAAATTTGGCATGACTTTTATGCCAATTATGGGGTACAGAGCACGAAAGTCCATTCGACTTTGAAACGTGGAACACTGTCATTCAAGTGAAGAGTTTAGTAACATAGGATGGTATTTCTTTCTTTATGAGTATAATCTCACTGTTTGGTTCCGGCAATGCAAATATATTAATGTAAATACTGCTTACTGTTTTTTAATCAATTTAAAGTAGAAAACCTTGCCATGGTTATAGACAAGAATACATGAAATAAATTTTGGCAATGGAAAAGCAAAGGTACAACTAACCAAGGTTGGGAGGGAGAACCAGAGGAAGAGAAGTAGGAGAAGACACTCAGGCATTTATTCCTCATCTAAGACAGTGCGAAGTCAGTGGATTCTGTCTAAAGGTGATGGGCCAAGTAACAGTTCTGTGTATTGCTTAACAGTTGTGACGTTAACCCCTAGAAAAACGGGAAAAAAATTAACAGATGGAGAACGAAAAGAGAAACAGGAAAAAATTCTTCATTTTTAATATTCAGTAGTAAATCGTTAAGGTCCAAAATAGACAAATTAACAAATTGAGTTTCAAACATGTAATTTAGTGTTGTGACTATAACCACAAAAACAAGATCAGTAAGGGTAAAAAACTGTCGCCTCTCATGAGTAAGTCTGGTTAGTGGAAGGAGGAGATGATTTTTACTTTTTCATTTTAATTTTTTGGGGGTATTTAATGTTTTATTCTGCACATGTATTATAATTTTACAATAATAAATATGGGAGAACTGTTCCTGTCGGTGGAGTGGGTACAGTGAGAGGCAGGCGCACAAATCTTGGCTCTGTGCTGAGTTACGGTGATTTTATGAATGTAAAGCAACTACAAATAAAAATTAAAGATCAAGATAAACGCTACTGTCTGATAAAGTAGAATCAACAGTATATATGTTACCAGGGCACCACACCTAAACAACCATTTGAGAGTGAAAGATTTCAGTCCAAGGTCAAAGCAGCAAAGAGTTTTCAGGCTGGTTTAACCCTTTTTCCTTCTCTCTCCAACAGTTAATTATAACATTTAAACTCACAAAAAGAACTGTTGGCAAGACAAACATGAAACTTTCTCAACAGAAAGTACTCCTCAGTTCCTCATAGAAAAAATTGTTGTAACAGAGTAAATAAATAATACATATGATGGCCGACAAGGTTATATGGTCAAGAAAGTCACTTTGGTTTTATATTAAGGAATAAATCAAGTTGGCAACAATTTTCTCACTCTGGTCGAGCACGTAAAATTTGGTGGGGGGGGGGAAGTTCCCTTATATTTTGTATAAGTCTCCATAAAAATGTCTTTGAAATGAAGTCCCAACTCCTCCTGCGATATGAGAAGTCTGCAATCCGTGCATTGAAGTTTCTGGCGTTTGGACCATGTCTCTATCTACCACTCCCTAGAAACTTACAATAGTAGCTCACGTTCCTGAAGCAAAATAGTGACAGTTGGTATATCCACTTCTTAACTAATCCATAGAAAAGTGTGAGCAATCTCTTTTGGTCCAAAATTGCCATGAAACCCAAATTTCAGGGTCTGACTATTTGGGCTAAAATAACAAGTTAATATGTCTTTTTTTTTTTTTTTTTTTTTTTGCTGTCTCTAAATTCCCAGTGCCTTCACTTCCTTTAGTGAAATCTTACTTTGCAAGTTTTGGACAACTTACAGTTTGTCTAAATTGTTCACAATCCTCATTTGCAAAAATATCCCCAGTTATTTCTTTAAAATAAAAGTTCATTATCTCCATCCAAACAATCTCACCAAATTACATTTCACTGGGTGCATAAGGACCTTAGTGTGTAGCTTTCCAACTAAGACTCAGAGCCCAGAGCTCCCATTTCACGTGGGTCCTACTTGTCTCAAGTTCTCACACAAGTTTCCAAGCCCATCAAGAAAACGAACGTGGTCAGAAAATTCTTGTAAATTCATATATCCTTTTGAAGCATAAAGTCTCTCTGTTTAAAAATAAAACCAGGCAACACAGCCTATGCTAACCCACAAGCAAATAATGTAAGTGCCTGTGTGTGGAGAATTTCCAACTTCTGAACTACTTGGTGTTCCCACATGGTCAAGATTAATGTCATTCCATTCTGACTGGCTCTTCCTGTCCCCACGGGTGGAAGTGGATTCGGAAACATGTTGGATGAAAAAATTTCCCAGTGTATCACAGTTACCAAACCAGCTGTGCAAGGTCATTTTTATACAGATACCGTTGAAATATTGCAGATTTCTGACAGGCTTAATTATTGTACCTATCTTGTGAGCTCTGGGATCTAAGCCAGATTACGGAAAATATGGGAAGTTTTCTGGCCAGTGGATAAGGATGCTCTTGTGTATCATAAAGAATTTTGCTCTGGGACTTATCAGTTCCAACTCCACATCAGCACAAACACAGACCCTGGGCCTTTGTTGTTTATCAGAACATACATGGCAATAACAATTAACCACAATGTTTAGAGAATTGGGGGTTTGGGTTTCCATTAATTTAATTTTCTGGTTGACTTGGGATTAAACAAACACTTTTTCTATTCAAGCCTTTGTAAAGGGGAAGGAAGGAAATAACACTTATTGACTATTGTGGCAAACATAATGCTAGCTTTTTAAAAGCATATTATTTATCTTCACTAGAAGCCTATGAAGTATGTATTATTTTTTAAAAATTCATATGTCTCAGAAAGCTTAAGTAAGTTGCTCAAGTCATAAAACTAGTGCTCAGAAAAATGTAAAATTAAAATCTAAGTTGGTCTGCTTCCAAAAGACCAGGTCTGCCAATATTTTAACAACATGAAATTCTATCTCTTTATATGTGTAGATTTAAAATAATTAGCATATTTCAATTTCTCTTAAACCAATATTTTTGGCATCTATTAAATGCTGATCTTTGGGCTCACTATTAAAGATAGAAGGGGGAATTCTACATAATAATGCCTTGAAGCAACATTCAGCAGATTAGGTATTACTTAGTAATAAATATTTAGAATACAGAGTGTTTATTTCTGTGAAATAGTTGTTTTCATGGTATTATGGGAACAAGATAGCAGGAGCTAGGGATGGGAAAATGGCATCAAAACAGCTTTGAGGGAAGGCAATTTGAGTTTATTGGTTTAAAAAAAAAAAGGTAGACCAGGTGGGGAACTGCACATGCAATGGGAAAGCGCCATGAAGGTGCACGGCACACTTGAGGTTCTGAAAGTGGTTTAGCACAGTTAGAAGAATGGGGACATACAGGGCATTGATGGAAAGTGAGCCTGGAAAGGTAAGGATGAAGCGACAGCACATATACAGTAGTCGGTGGTCTGAGTGGTACTGTGGGCGACAGAAACTGAGAGAAAGTGGAAAGACATCAGATTTACACTTAAAATGATCTCTTCAAAATGGAGGGAGATCACTTAAAGTTATTTAGGAGACTCCCAGAGGTTGGTGAGGGATTACCAGTTGAAGAGAGGAGAGGCTTCCAGTTTAAATGAGGACTCTGCACATCTCTAAAGTCACGTGCAGGGGCCTCAGGTGCCTCTGGGAAGTGCTTCAGGTGCAGAAGACAGGTGATGTGGAGGTGAATCTCACCGCCTCCCAGGCATACTCGAAAAGTTAAAACTTTAAAGATCGGTATCAAGTTAGACACTTAATGTTTGGTTTTCTAATAAACGAGGAGTATGGAAATACTGTTTGAGTGTTTTTGTTAATAAAAGTTTTACTGCACATTTCAAAAGATCCGTTGCTGTTATTTCTCCTGATGCTGTCATCCAAATCCCCTACAGGAATGGATCCTACTCTTTATCTGCAAACTGTCCCTAACAGGAGGAGGAGTGGACATACCAGGGGGTAGAAGGGTCTGGGTAGAAGCCTAAAAAAGCTCGTCACAAGTTTTATATTTCTTTGAAGTCAATTTTATTTAAATCATGTGAATCACATATGCTGCTCCATAACATATTCATTTTAAAAAATTTTAAGTACTGTTGTAAATTTCTTAACTTTTCTCCAAAATTCTTGAATAAATTTGAAATGCAGGAAAACGGACCATATTTACCAGGTAAATTCTTATTTCTTGTCTGGCACGACCCCACTTTCCTTAGGGACTCCAGTACTACCTAATTTTGTTAGCCAAAGGCAGGCAGCCCATTACTTAAGAAAATTAACAAACAGCCTCATTTCTCATGTCAACATGACATAGATATTCTTTCCCAAACTTTATTCACAAGGATTACATTAGTTGTTGAAAAGAAAATTCAGATTCCCAGGATTCATCCATGGAGACTAAGACTAATGTAATGTGTCCATGGAACTAACATTAAAAACCAATGAACCTAAGTGATGCTGCTGGTGTTCTGCAGTCCCCAGACTAAGATACTCAGTTTCAGTGAAACTCTAGACTACGGGCAATACCACATGGCCCACGGTCCCTAGTATCTTCCACTGTGTTGTCTAGCACACTAAGCCTGCTGCTGCCTAGACCCTGTATTCCTGCAGTGTTAGATACAACACAAACGGACCTCCAGGTAAAGGATCCAGAGCTTTCACACCCTCGGGGTTGTAGGTAATAACACACAGAGACTTAGAGCCACTGGACAGTGGAACTGTAGTATATTTTGACAGCAAATTTTGCTATATGAAAGAATATTTTAAAGCATATATAAGTGTATTACAAAATAGTGCTGAAGTAAAAAAAGGCAAACACAATAAAAAAAAAAAGAAAAGCAATCTAAAAATAAGTGGTTATGGGGTACCTTCCAAAATCTGTTAAGCGGAGCCTTCCATAATCATTTCAATCTTTAAGGAGTGAGAAGAGAATTAACAGTTATTAAACGCCCACTGTCTATCAGATAGAACCACTAATGAGGTATGAATATTTCCCCTTGTTTTTCCAAAGAGAAGACAAAGGCTTATTGAAGTAAGTTAAATAATACAGTTAAACAAAAGAGTATTGGATCTCTTCCAAACTTCGTATTAGGCTTTTTCTGGAATCACTGATACCTGTTTGAAATGTGGAACTTGGCCACATTTATTTCCTTTGGGGCTGTCCATTCACATCTCTTTGAAACAGCTTAGAATTCTAAAGAGTTTCCTCACCCATAGAGGACAAAGGTGAAATGACAGATGACCTGATGGAAGCCTTTTGTCACCAGAGATGTCAGCAAGGTCTCAGAAAAGAAGGACATCATGCCACTCTCCCAGTTCACTCCCATGACCCAAATCAGCACGGGCGCTGCCCTGCACCATCTCACCTCCCTGCCCAGTATCATCCCGCTGCTCTAAGAGCCAGAGGTGCAAACACATCACGCCAGCCCGTGTGCCTGGGAAGTGTCTCTGGTTCTAGGGGAAGATCACCGATCCACTGGTTATCAAGATGCCAGTCAGCTTTCAAAATGGAACAAAAGAATCAATTAAGCATGCATTTACATGCCAGATTCTCAATCCTATTTCAGTATTAAAATGGGTTGAAATGAAACTGGAAGAAGAAAAGACCTATGTATCTTGTCTACACTAACAAACAAACTTGGACTGGAAGGTCTTCAAGAGAGCTTTTAGCCCAGTGCCTCCCTGGCTTTCTGGGCTTCACGCTAAGTCCTGTGGAGAGAAAAATCCCAGGACCTAGCAGGCAGAGGCTGCATCTTTTAAAGAATTTGCAGTTTAAGTGATTTTATTCTGTGCAAACTTCCCAGCCCCAAAGGACCTTACTAAAATGGCAGGTTGGGACATGCCAAGGTAATGCCTAATATGTCACACCCAGATACCTTCACTTTTTGCCTTAGAAGTAAAATCTTGCTCTTACATGACTAAGAAGCCTTGCGGTTCAGGGACACACCTGGAGTCCATGTCATGCAAGCCATGTGCTCCTTTAACACAGCTGACAAGCAGAGGTGCAGTGCACACAGGTTTCCTTCTCAGACCCACTTGCTGCTGGCAGGGCGATCTCTGATGTCAAAGTCACATCCATTTCTTTTGCCCCAGAGAAGAGATGTAGTG
This sequence comes from Camelus dromedarius, assembly GCF_036321535.1. NCBI lineage: Eukaryota > Metazoa > Chordata > Mammalia > Artiodactyla > Camelidae > Camelus > Camelus dromedarius. Next base: position 29,975,517 of record NC_087439.1, on the reverse strand, counting down.
GCTATCTTTTAAGTGGCTGATCTCAGTCCCCTCATTTTACAGCACCAACTATCTGTCATTTGGGCAGGAAAAGTCTTCAGGGAAACGTGGAACTGGCTCTTTCACACTAGCATTTTATGGTACTTCAAAAATCAATTACAGATTGAACCTCAAAGTACAGTTTTCTCCATTTCTGATATGCTTTGCTGGATTCTGCTGAGCTAAGTGGAAATACTTCAGTTCTGGAATGTCAGAGGAACGATGGAAAATGAAACCTACCAGCCGTTCCCTCCAACGGGGAGGACCCCTCAGTAACTACAGTTAAGTTTCGTGCAACTCTAAACCCAGGGCCTTCAGAGACTCAGCAGCAGTTTGATACACAAGGAGAATGGGAGACCCAGGTTCCAGTTCCAGCAGCGTGACCGTGGACAGCCAGTGCCCATCCTTAGGATATAAAGATGAGGAATAAGCTACCGCAAACACATTTTTTGGATAAAATTTCCAAGATTCTGCTGACACAGAGTATGTTGGAAAGAAAACAGGATCAAGAACAAGGGGCAAATAATAATATCCTTCATGCAAACACACTGCTGCCCTTAATCCTCTCAACAGCTCTATGAGGCAGGATTCATTAGCCTCATTCTACTGATGAAGAAACAGAGACTTGGAAGCATTGAGGAGGTGGCCCAAGGTCACACACTTAATCAGTTAGCAGTGTAGAGATTCAAACCCACGTCTGTCTTATTCCAAAGTCCGCTGCACCTGCTACGTGGCTCACAAAAAAAGTTGTGAGGTTGTGTGCACATGACTTTTCCTTCTTTGGCCCTTAAGCCTAATTTAGTAAGCTCTGCCCTGGAGGGGCCTGAAAGGTGTACCTCAAGCATATCAAGTATGGGGAGGGGTCCGTGAGGAAGCAAGGAAGAAATGTTTCCCCATGCTCTTCCTTCACTTCCAGAACAGTTCAACTATTAGATATTTATATACTGATCCTCTTTTAAAAAATGTTTTAATAAAGTGTAGTTGATTTACAATGTCAGTTTCAGGTATATAGCAAAGTGATTCAGTTATACATATACATACATACAGATATTTTTTATTTTCAGATTCTTTTCCATTATATGTTATTACAAGAAATTGAATATAGTTCCCTGTGCTATACAGTAGGCCCTTATTGTTTATCTATTTTATATACATTAACGTGTGTCTGTTATATATTGATCCTCTTAATGAGATTTTTGTTTTTAATGGTACCACTGATCGAAAAAAGGAAGGAAGGGAGGCAGGGAGAAAGGAAGCAACAAAGAAAGGAAGAGGAAGGAAGAAAAGAAATTGAAAACTACTGAGTGACTTTTTTATTACATTTTTTAGGATTCTTGAGCACTCTTTAAAGTGACAAATCTAGAAGAGATTTCATGTTTGTAAACTATTTTATAAACTGCTTCATAAATCAGGTTGTACTCATCAACTTTTATGCTGCAATAACAAAAATCCCCAAATCTCAATGGCTTATAGCAACTAATGTTTCTCACTCATATTACTTGTCCTATGCGAATTGACAATGGTTATGCTCCATGGTGTCTTCATTTCAGCACCCCAACTGAAGGATAAGCTCCTATCTAGGACATACAGTTTTATGCCAGAGAAAAAGGACCAATGGTAAACCCATGAGATACCATTTCAAGCATCTGTGCAGCAATGGATTATGCTAATCATAAATAAAGACTCATTTCACTGACTTAAACAAGTCACATACCCAAGCTTGATGGCCAAACACAGAGAGAAAGTATCTTCTTACATGCAGTGACAGCCAATAATGAGGAACAACATAATTTTTCTTACATGTTTTACCTTACATGATTTACTTTACCCTCAAGTCACAAATTTTTGTTTCTGTCCCTTCCATGAACAAAATATAGTTTCCCTATCTCCAAGAAACAGATGACAAAGTCCACTCCAATCCAATCATAGCAATAAGCTCACGGTCCAAAATTTTATATTATCTATACCAGGGCAAAATGGGGGTCCTTTTGATCCAGAGACTATGCAGTTAAAACAAGTCCCCTGGCCCTCCTGTCACACATACACAACAGCTGAATAAAGGATGACACAACCACAGTAAATAGTCCAGTTAAGAAAGGGGAAGATGAGAGACACACAACAGTCGATGGACTATAGCAATTCAGCAAAGTTGTTTGTTTTATTTTGTTTCATTTTGTTTGGAATTAAAGTTCAGTTGATTTACCATATTATGTAAGTTTCAAGTGTACAGCATAATGATTCAGTATTTTTTACAGAATATATGCCATGAAAATTATTACATAATAATGGCTATATTTCCCTGTCTGTACAATGTATCTTTGTTGTGTATGTATTTTATACCTAGTAGTTTCCATCTCTTGTTTCTCTACCCCTATCTTGCCCCTCTCTTCTTCCCTCTCCCCTCTGGTAACCACCAGTTTGTTTTCTATATCTGTGAGTCTGTTTCTGTTTTGCTATATACATTCAATGTATTATTTTTTAGATTCCACCTATATGTGATATTGTACAGTACTTGTCTTCCTCTGACTTATTTCACTAAGCATAATATTCTCTAGGTTCATCCATATTGCTGAAAATGGCAGATTTTCATTCTTTTTATGACTGAGTAATATTCCACTGTGTGTGTCCGTATATACGTGTATATATGTACCACACCACACACACATCTTCTTTATCCATTCACCTGTTGATGAACACTTGGGTTGCTTCCACATCTTGGCAATCATGCTACTTGTAAATTGTGCTGCTATGAACACTGAGGTGCATGTGTCTTCTCAAATTAGTGTTTTCATTTTTCCAGATATATACCCAAGAGTGGAATTGCTGGATCATATGGTACTTTTCTTTTTAGTTTTTTGAGGAACCTCCATTCTGTTTTCCATAGTGGCTGCACCAATTTACATTCACCAACAGTGTACTTGGGTTTCCTTTTCTCCACATCCTCACCAACATTTGTTATTTGTAGACTTTTTGGTGATAGTCATTCTGACAGGTGTGAGGTGATATTTCATTGTGGTTTTGATGTGCATTTCTTTAATAATTAGTGATGCTGAGCATATTTTCATGGGCCTATTGGCCATCTGTATGTCTTTTTGGAAAAATGTCTATTTGGGTCTTCTGCCCATTTTTTAATTAGGTTGTTTGGGGTTTTTTTGGATATTGAGTTGTATGAACTGTTTATATGTTTCGGATATTAACCTCATATTGATTATATCATTTGCAAATATTTTCTACCATTCTGTAGATTGTCTTTTCATTTTGTGGATGTTTTCCTTTGCTGTGCAAAAGCTTTTAAGTTTAATTAGGTCCCATTTGTTTATTTTTGCTTTTATTTCTTTTGCCTTAGGAGACAAATCCAAAAAATGTTGCTACAAAAAAGAGCAAAGAGTGTTCAAAGAGTGTTCTGTCTATGTTCCCTTCTAGTTTCATGCTTTCAGGTCTTACATTTAGGTCTTTAATCCATTTTGAGCTTATTTTTGTATGTAGTGTGAGGATATGTTCTAATTTCCTTCTTTCACTTGTAGCTGTCCAGTTTTGCCAGAACTACTTATTAGACTCTTTTCTCGATTGTATATTCTTGCCTCCTTTGTCATAGATTAATTGACCACAGGTGTGTGGGTTGATTTCTGAGCTCTCTATTCTGTTCCATTGACCTATGTGTCTATTTTTATGCCAGTACTATACTGTTTTGATTACCATAGCTTTGTAGTATAGTCTGAAGTCTGGGAGAGTGACACATCCAGGTTTGCTCTTTTTTCTCAAGATTGTGTGGCAATTCAGGATCTTTTGTGGGGATAGCCATGGTCTCTTATAATCCAGGTTGATGGCTCTTTCAATCGTACAATTCTCTCTAAAACTTAATTGGCTGTTTATCTATTTGATTTCAGGCAGTACCACGTACAAACAGCCATACCTACAACTCTTATGGAGTCATACCTTTCTCATAAGACTTAAAAGTAACAAGTAACTGGGGATGATGATGCAATGTTCCATGCAGAATAAGAAAGAAAAGTCCAGGAAATCACATGAAAGATAAAGGTACTGCAGTCTCTTTGCAGGTCCACATGAAGTTTAGAATAATTATGAAAGCCTATGTATGTAAATGGTCAAATTTAGATTCTTCAACACTAGACTGATTCTTCTTAGGGTGTCTATCAGCCTGCGTCCCTTTCTCTGATAACTAACATTGATCCACTGCCTGGTCTCTGTTCCCTTGAGTTTCCTTCAAATGCTCTTAATGAGAGGGTGGATGGCTGAGTAAGACTGCCCCCCCTGTTCAAAGTTTACTGGGTCAGGGTTAGACACCTGAACTGAGGAGCTAATCAAATTTTTTTCTGAGAATTTGGTTTGGGACTCAGAGACTCTAGATAATCTCTGCTGGAGATCTAAGCAAGGAGACCATCACCTGGGCTATATTATCCTGGGCACAGAGACGCTAATAGCTGAGAGATAGATAGGGAGAGAGAGAGAGAATAATGAAACATATACATCATTAGAAGCAGAGAGATTTGTCTGTCCTTAGGATCTATGACATATTCCTTCTCAGAAAATTCATCTTTGCCTGTTATTTTATGTGAGTTTCTATTGCTTGCAAGCAAATAAGCCATCAGACCACCAGTTAAACTTAAATTCAATTTTCTCCAACAAATCCTTCCTGAATTTCTATGAACATGATACGAAGAAAGAATTCCCAAAGAATAACAAGATGAATATGACACAATTACAGGACTTAGGGTATTTAACAGCTTTTAAGAGAGATAAGGACACAAATTCCCATAATGAAGATAATAGAACTACATAAAATATTGTGGCAATTCAAAAGAAATCATGATCATATCTGATTAGAAGAATCAGAATTTTTATGGAAAAAATATCAATTGAGATACAGTTAAAGGATGGACAAAATTGGAGAGGCAGAGATGACAGAAAGCTTCAGTTGGAGTAAATGGCATAAGTAAAGGTCTGGACTAAGGAAATCTGGTGGGGTATTTGCCTGGAGCATAGGAAAGATAAGAGGCAGATACTTGGAAAGGTAGCTTGGGATATTGCTACAAAGGATAGTGGATACAACAAATATCCATCAACTTAATTAGGTAGATAATAGAATCTCACAGAAGGAAATATGCAAGCCTTCAGCAATGTGTCCAGCAGCAGAGTGCATGGTTGGTTTGTATGGGAAAGAAACTATAAACAGAAAAAATCAATAATCTATTGAAAGAAGTCATAATGTATCAGCAGCCTCAGTGTTAGCAGGGAGTGTGTATAGCTGGAAAGACAGACTGGGTAGAAGCTGGAGGGCCATGCATCTGTCTGGATATGAACACAAAGAGGAGAGGAATTTGAAGAGGGAAAAGCTCAATTCCATCAAAGGCAATAAGGACAAGAATGAGATGTTGGAGGGCAAAGGCATTGGGACTTGATAAATTAAATATGCCAAGTCCTCCAGGTTGAGATAGCTACCTGGGAAGCCACTGGATATCACGAAATCCTAGAATTTTAATCTAAGAGAGTGCTTAGAAATCATTCTGTAAATTCCCTCATTTTCTAGACAAGAAGGCTGAGGTCTCAAGTAATTCTTAGTGCCTTGCCTCAGCTGACAAAGCTTATGATCTAGGAAATCTGTTGATAGAGATTTAAGGAGGGAAAATTCAAGGTTGAAGGGTCAACCAAATCTCCAGACTGAGCAAGACGAGTAAAACGCGGCTAGATGATAACTCTCCACGCTGCCAGCAGTGTGGGAAGTGTGTAAATGCTGGTCATTGGCAACATGGCGCGCCTGCTGGGTGCTAAGTACCCCACTAAACACTTTGCAACGCTTCAAAGGGCATGAACAATACAGACATCATGTGCCTGGGGAAGTGCAGGGCTCTAATTGGGAGGGCAGGCCGACCCTGTGAGAGCAGCCCTCGCTGAGGGGATCCGACCCAGTGTGCAAACAGAGAGACCTGAAGCTCTCGGGATTAATCAAGGAAGAATCGTTCTAAGTGTTTCTAATGCAAAACACAGACAAAAGGAGAGAATTTACTATGTCTTAACAACAAAACCAAGATTTATAATCTTGTAAATTCTACCAAGGATCTTAATGTCAGAAGTTAGAAGTGACTTGCTTTCTTCATTCAGGGTGGTTAGATTCTGTTTACTGAATTTACATTCAGGAAAGTTGGTGGTATTAAATATGTTCTGGGAATACCTACGAATTTTCAAATTAAAAAATAGGAATCAGTACAAAAAATATATATTATCTGTGATCTTTAGGTTTTAGGGGCTGCTAAACTATTTTAATGAGTTTATTTTTAAGGCAGAAATAGAAATAGAAAAAGGAACATTAATTGTAATTAATTGTTATTAATATCTATGTATTTAAACTAAAATTTAAATGTATTCCTTTGGAAGATTTGGCTGTGATACATGACTGGTTCATATATATATATATATATTTATTATCAAAAAGTCTTAAATTACAAATGAAAACTATTTTGAGTAATGCAATAGTAGAAGCATTCTTGGAAGATCTGAGACAATTCCTACAATAACTTTTAACTTTTCCATCTAGTCTCCTTTGATCCTCATCATATTCGAAAGGACTAAAGAAGGCAGATTTTTTTAAAAAAAAATTCTCAGCTGTGGCCACACAGGCACTCTATCTGCTTGTTAGTGATTATTTTGACCTATTTATGTGCAAACGAAGAAGGGCCCCATCCACATGAATTTATTAATTTGGAAATCTTGCTTTCACAGCTGGGATTTCATCTTCTTTATCAGGCAGTATATTCTTATTCCCAAGATTTTAGTAACAAGAGGGAACTTGCCTCCTCTGTAAGGCAGCCCCTCAAAGGTCCACAACGGAAGGCAGGAGGGAAAATGCCTCACAGCATCACCACTGTTAGGCAGTGTGTGGGAAGCCAGGTTTCCCCTCAGGGACAAAGCTTTGCAAGGCGCCCACGTTTTTAAAAGACACACAGATGGTGCTACTTAAGACCTGAATAGGGCATTCTCTGCATTCCACAATGCATTTCTTTCAGAAGCAGCATTTCCAATCCTGTAGGTTATCAGGATGTCCAAAATGTTTGGGCCAGAAACACTTCCATAAACTCTTACACAAAAAGGAAAACACATACAGCAGTTTTTTGATCAAATACATTTTAAGGTAATTTTCTTTCTTTCTTTTTTTTTTTCCTGATACTAATGACTCATTTTCTATGTGGAGGGTAAAAACCCTATCCTCACAAAAGTTAGTGTCAAAATTTCAAGGGAGGCCTGCCAAATAGACAAGCTTCACCATGAAACATCTTTATCCTCTTGCAGAAAGATTTGTGGCTAGGAATAATGCAATGTCTCCAAGGTCACCTGAAGGAAAAGCTAAGAGGATTCTTTTTTTCTACCAACATAAAAGAAATCACACTGACATATGTCCGAAAAACAGTCAATTCGGTTTATGGAGAGGTAACAAAGAGCGTGGCGGTTGGGTTCTGACTGTAGAACACCGGCACTGTTCTTCCTCCGCTCAGCATACTGATAAGTGCTCACAAATTTGACCATATTAATACAATAAAAAACATGTTTTTAAAATACTTTGCATTATAAAAATTTTTTAAATGGTTTTGAAGCCTGTAAACTGGAACTTAAATTCTGGCTTAGACATGTACCTGATTTAGGATGTTGGGTAATAATTTATATCTGTGAACATCCGAACCCTCATGGAAGTAAATATAGGGCCTGTCAAACAAACAACACACCAAATTTGGGAACTGGGGCCAGAATTTGATTGGATAGAAAGAAGACAGCTCACAGAATCAGCTGTAAATCTGGAGACTCATGTTTGGAAACAAAAAGAAAGCCAGGGAGACCAGGTGTGTAAGGATACACACTGAGCAAAGAGGACTGCCAGGTTAGAGACCTGTCAGGGTTAGACTCCTGGGCACAGGATGCTAGATGCTAACACCATAATGAATTTCCACCTGGCCCTGCTTCTCTGGGGATGCGTGGTGTACCTGCCAAATTCCTGTCAGAGGCCAGAGATTGGAATCACTTTAGATCACGTACCTCAGGCCAGCTTCTGGAGTTCTGGGAGAAGATATGTCTGATCTTTGTGGCTACCTCAGGAGGAATCTTAGCCCAGTCTTCCAACAAGAAACACACAAGGAGCATTTCTGAAACACAAACACAATACATTCTTTTTGTAAAATTGTTTAAAGGACAAAATTACAAAATAAACCTAAATTTCATAATACATTGTTGAGCCCAACCTGTTTTAATATGAAGAGAAGAAATGAATATTGACTGAGTCTGTCTATGTTGTCAAGAACGATTATAGTTAGGAGACCAGTTGAAGGGAATGATGTGTCATGTATAAATATATATAATTACACATAATTTATTTATACACAAGGTATAATTACATATATATCATAACATAAATCTGAAGTTGGTTGGATGGCATTAATATTTTATCTTTTCTACTTTACTGGCAAAAGAGGAGTCAATGTAATACTACCTGTCATGGACAGAGGATAGGCCCCCCCTAGTGTAGAAAAGACATGAGCAGAAGTTGAGAAGGAGGGCTAAGTGTGAAACAAAACAGGAAACTGAAGAAGTCTGAGGTACCATGAGACAGGAAGGGGTGCTTTGCAGGACATGGAGCCTGTAAGTGCTCACTTGGGTGCATGAGTTTCAAAAGCAGAAGGGGAGTGGTTCAGAGCAAGAGGAGGAAAGGGGGCCTGGCCTCGATGATGCTGGGCACTGGAGAAGAGGTCCCTGAAAGGTCAGAGGAGCTTATGGAGGGGAGGCCTGAGTGTGGGGAGGGGGTGGAGTAGGGCCAAAGATAAGGTCAAAGACCAGCCAAGGCCAGAGAATGTGACAGGGAATTCTTAAAGGGACATCTTGTAAAGAGGGTCCGAACCAGAGAAGGCAATCATAAAGTACTCGAGATTCTAAAATCTTATCATGGGACATTCATTCATCATAACTTCGGCAGAGATGCTTCAGAGCAACGTGCTGCCTGATATTCAGGTGTCAGGAACAGGAACTAGGAGGCATCTCTGGGAATTAAATAAGTTGGAAGAAATACTGGTTTTCCTTCAAGTAAATTTCTTAAAATTTTTTATAGAAAAAATTAGAAAAATATGGGACACTCTTATTTTTAACTTTTTATTTTGAAATAAGATCAACCTTATAAAGAATCAAAAGACTAGTCCAAAGAACTCTTGTATAACTTCACTTGAATTTATGATTGCTACTATTTTGTAGTATTAGCTCTATCTGTCTATCTATCTATCTGGTTATCTACCTACAATCTTTTCCCTGAACCATGTCACAGCAAGTTGCATCTATCATGAGGACTTTAACAAATATTTCCTTTTACCTGAAAAAGCTCCTCAACCTTTTTTCTTTTATGATACTGACAGTTTTGAGGACACCGGGTTTTCTCAATTTGGCTTTATCAGTGCTACTCATGATTAGATTCCGTTTGTGCATCTTTGGTGGGACTATGATATAAGCAATCTTCCATCTTCAGCCTGTCACATTAGGAGGCACACAAGTTGAATGTGTCCCATTACTGGTCATGTGAATTTTGATCTCTTGGTGAAATTGGTGTCTGTCATAATGAAGTTACTTTCTCTCTGATCAGTAGGTATTTTTGTAGAGAGATAATCTGAGATTATGTTAATATCCTATTTCCCATCAAACTTTCACACACTAGTTTAAGCACCCGTCTAAGCCTTGGCTGAATGGTTATTACTACAATGTGTGTGAAATGTTGATTTTCTACCTCCATTATTCCTTTTACATCTCTTATAATTTTACATTTATTATAATTGATGCCCTATTGAAAGGAAGAACTTTCCCTTTTTATTCATTTATGTACATATGTGTAGGTATATGTATTATCCTGGTACATATTATATGAAAATGTAATTGTTTCTTGAGGTATAACTTTCTTAATTATGGAGACTTGCCATGTTTTAAATTAACTGACTAAAACAACACAGACCTGGGGTGTGAGCAGGGGACAAAAAATGATGGGTCAGACTGAAGCAAGGGGCATGAGAAGCACCCATCTCCCTGGATCCCCTTCCCGGGGATTAGGAGGCTCTGCCTACAGGGCTGCCATATGCTGGCTATGCCTACAGCTCTAAGCAGAATTTCCATGTGGGTCACACCACACCCAATGGCTCCAGGTGTGGTAAAGAGAAGCCCAAGCACAGAAGCACAGAAACAGCACTTGATGTACACCGTTAGGTGAGAAAGTAACATGCTCCTTTAGCCAAGAGTCTTCAGGTGCCGGATGGACCATAGCCAGCACCCGGAGGTGCCATTCACGAGGCGGGTATCTAGAACACTCATGACTGCCAGAGAAACGACTGAGATGACAACCCAAGAGAAGAAAAACCCAAGTGAAACAAAGGAAAAGCGGCATCTTGACAACAGTCAAAGGTAAAAAAAATAAATAAATGGAGGCAATTGGAGAAGAGAATTCATTTTTAAAGATTAGTAAATGGAGAAGAGAAACAAAAATAAAGTACAAAGTAAGCAATCCTGAAACAGATGCTAACAGAAGCCAAGGAGTGAATTCAATGTAATCCACTGGGGCAGTCAGAGAAGTCGGCAGGCCATTTCCTCCTGTCAGGACACTTAAGGAAATGAGTCTTGAGGCAGGGGTTACTTCTGTGACCGAGACGTCGGCGTCAGGAGGAGAGCAAGAGAAGAGCTAGATGCCCTGCCAGTGAGTGCTGGGCGCTTCCAAATCAAATGGGAATCAGGACATACTTGAAGATTTTTTTAAAATTTATTCCAATATAATATACATACAGGAAAGTATTCACATCATAAATTCACTACTCAGTGAATTTGCATAACTGAGCCCACCTGTGTAACTGGCCCCCAAACCAAGAAACAGAATATCAGTGGCACCCCAGCAGCCCTTCCTGTGCCTCTTTCGATCACTACCTCCTTTGCCATTAAGGGTAACACCTTGCAGCATGGGTAAATTTGCTTTTATATGTACTTTATATAAATGGAATCAGAGTACACATCCTTTCGTGTCTTACTCCTTTCATACAACAGTCCGTTTGTGAGATTCACCAAGCTGCTTGTGCCAATGTAGTTTCTTTATCCTCAGTGCTGTGTAATATTCTATTGCATGCATATGCCGTAATTTATTTACCCATTCTACTGTTAATGGACATTTGGGTAATTTCCAGTTTGTAGTATTATAAACAAATCTTCCCTAAAGATTCTAATACATGCCTTTTCGTTACTGTGCATACATTTCTTCTTACTGTATACCTAAAAGTACAATAATTAGGCCATAGCTATGCTTTAGTAGACAATGACAAACAGGGAATGTGAATTTCTATTCCCACCAGGCCCTTGCATTTTTAAAACACAAAGGTTAATGACAATAGTTACCAGTGAATTAAGCTGCTTTTCTGGAAGTAAAGAATGGCATTAGGGAGTAGCATTAATTCATGTGGATCATAATGAAAACACTGATAGGCCAACATAAGGATTAGATGTAAGAAAACAAAGATGAAAAATTCTTAACATCATAAAAGGGATTTCCTTGAATTCACAGATTCTGAAATTCTCATATTTGTGTCTCTATACAAAGCAGAGTAGAAAAAATGGATCTAAGAAATGGTTGGTGTTTGTAAAATGCTTTTTAACAAACCCTGTGATTTATATTATATCATTTAAATTTCTTAATGAATACACACATACATGCAAACATGAGAGAGAGAGAGGCTGAGGTTTAACAAAGTTAAGCAACCTGCCCATGATTAAAAGAAGTAAAAACTGGGAAGTCAAATCTATTAGGACCCTTCATCAAAACTCTGTGGGTCAGTAAGGACACAGTACTTGGCATACTGTTTGCTGGAAGAATTCATTATTGGATTATGATCACATGACTTTGTTCTATTTGTAAAATATGAGATTAAAGTAGCAGTTAATTTTAAGAAATTATTTTATAAAAGCTACATCTGGAGTTTTTCTTTTTCTCTTCCTGTCGAGTGGTGTGAAACACCTTGGCTGCCAATAAATTATATTCATTGACCATCTACTCTGTGCCCCAAATTATACTGAAAGCTCTGAGCAACAGAATGCAATCTTACAGCACTTTCCCAACCCCAAACCATAACACACAAACCAACCCTTTTGCAACTTAGCTGTGAAAATTAACCATAACCACCAGAAAGGTCAAATGAAAGTGCAGGAGTGTAAAATAAACACGTTACCAAAATAAATGAAAATGTAGAGAATTCTACATGAGACAGCAAGTTCCATGAGGCTCTGGGAAGGTGAGCGCTCTGTGGGTGGTGCACCCAGGAAAGGACTTACAAAGGAAGTAAAACTGGAATTGGGGCTTGAAGGGTGGATGGCATGAGGGTGAGTCTGAAGACCAAGACCGGGAGAACATTTCAGCCAGAGTGACAATATGACCAAAGCGGGGAGGTGGAGATGCACATAGCTCTTCAAAGGACCTTGAGCAGGACTCATCTGACTTGAGTAAAGGGTTGAGGCCAGTCTTAAGCAGCAACAGCATAATCCAAAGCGAGGGAAAGATGACAGGCCTTGGAATGTGTGCTATTTTCGTGGCTGTCGCGGTTGATGGCCCAGGCAAGCCTGGGTTTCTCTGAGCATGAGAACCGTGGCAGCACTGCCGGCACACCCACGCCTCCCACCTCTGAAAACTAGTCCTCAAATGTGAAAGTGCATCCCCCAGCTGCTGGGAGGTTGCGTCAGGGCTGGTTCTCCCAGATCTGGCACATGACAGACATGCAATCACCCTCCTGATCACACGCAGCTCCGGGAGCCTGGCGTGTCACTGAGGGTGGGATGTGCACTCGTCATAAGCATGAGCTGTAGACGTAAAGTAGAAAGACAGATTCATCCGGAAAGATCCTCCTTCTGGGAGGGCAGATCAAGGACGGTCATAATAACCTTTAGTGAGTCCAGGGGTGTCATGAAGATTTGGAGAAAGAACCGTTCCAAGTTGGCGGGGGGCTGAGCCTGAGGGGAAGAGCAGGGGACGCAGAGAACACCCTGTGCGAGCAGAGATCCACCACCCAGGTAAGGCCTGATTATCCACTGTGGAAAGAAGTTCTCTTGAGAATTTAGCAGAAGATCCATTCCCGAGTTTAAGCTTACAGAAAGATTCTGCTCTTTGCAGTGAAAAGGAAAAACCACAGTAGCATTTACCAGCACAAACTACTGAGAGTGGAGGTTGTTCTGAATTGCTGAAGTTGGGGAATTTACGTTCCTGCATTGGTTGAACAAGACAATATTTCTCCATACTTTAATAGATTTCTCACATACAGACAGTGTTGCTTTTAAAACAAAGTCTTTGGGGGGAGAAAAAAGGACTTAGAATGTAAATAAGGAGGGGAACACTAACCACAGGATATTTGCTATGCTGAGCAAACACAACAAGATCAGACAAAACATACCTCCCTGGGACTCATCACATGAAGATATTGAAGTTATAGGGTTTTGGTGGTTGCTTAACACCAGTATATGAATAATGACTTGCAGAAAGTTCAAGTCTCTCTTTTGTTTGGGAAAAGTGGTTTAACATTCCTATGGGGAATCATATTAAGTCAAGAAAGTCAGACAGAGAAATAAATATCATATGATATCGCTTATATGTGGAATCTAAAAAGTGATACAAATGAACTTATTTACAAATCAGAAATTGACTCACAGACATGGAAAACAAACTATAGTTACCAAAGGGGGCAGGCGTTAGGGGGAGGGACAAATCAAGAGTTTGGGATTAACATACACACACTACTACATAGAAATAGATAACAAGACCTACTGTAAGCACGGGGAACTATATTCAGTATCTTGTAATAACCTAAAATGGAAAAGAATCTAAAAAAGAACATATATATATATATATGTATATATATGTATAGGTATAACTGAATCACTTTGCTGTACACCTGAAACTAACACAACATTGTAAATCAACTACACTTCAATAAAAAAAAATTCCAATGGGGAATTTAAATCTTAATATTGCCAAGAATAACCAAAACTTTCCCAGACATCTATAGCCTATGGCTAAAAGTAGGATCCCACTGACATTAATGTTCCAGTGCTGCTCATCACCCCATGTACATACCTGGGAGCCGGCCTTAGAGCTCTCTGTTCCCCCCAATCCCCTCATGCTCTGTCCCCAGGGTATCTCTCACAAGGTCGCAGGGACAAACCCACACACTGGAGATGCTTGCTGCCTCAAGCTTCCCTGAGTGGCCACTTCAAACATGCCAACATCTCCATGGAAAACATCTTTCCTGCCTGCATGCCATCTCCTGGGGCCACAGAAGCCTATAAACCATTAGGGTGCCAAGTCACACTGGGTTCCCTTGAACCTTCATAGTGGTAAAGGTGAAATGACAGAAAGCCATTCTTCCTGATCCTGAACCTCCAGGCAGGACTGTTTGAAGTCCAAGTTTCATAAAATCTTGGGTGAAAAAGTTCCTCTTGGCCTCTGCCTGCAAAAAACCCAAACATTCATCTCTGTGATGGAAGTAGGAGACAAATACAAATGTCTCCATTTCTTGTTTCTACCCCAGGAATCAAAACACTCCCAACAGCACCATCTCCCCACTGTGCATGTCAACTCATGCTGGAGGTTTACACATCATTAATTTTGCAAGCACAGCCAAACTTTCGTTCCCAGTTTACGTTTAGCCAAATATGCCCCTGCTATTTGAGAATGTGTGAATCTCAGTATCCAAGCCTTAATTATTTTCAGAGTATGCACACAATGTACCACAGAGTAGAAACAAATGTGCTTGCCGTCTATGATACTCCCCACCTTGGGTTATGTGCACGCCATCCATGCTGAGAGCAGAAGCCCATCCGGGGACCTGATAATAGAACCTTCACAAGGTCTAGAAGAGTAATTTGAGAGCTCTGAACAGCCTTGAGAGTGACTCAGGAAACCTGGCTCTCACACCTAGTCACTCATTGTTTGGTATCTTGGGCAATATGCCTAAATAGTTGATCTTTTTTAATGTTGGTAGATTAGGTATTTTTAGGTTGCTTTCAGTACTAAAATTCTATCATTCTGTTAGTCTAGAGGCTTGATAAAGCTCCCTCAACACTTTAACATTTTTCTGCAGAAGATCAAAATGCTTTCACCGGAAATGGTTAAAAACACAGTTGTACAAAGATAGAGCATCGATAAACAGAAAGGTTGCCAGCATAAAGCTAGTGAAATGGCCTTGGTATCTAACGGGCAATCACTTCTTTAAACATGAACAGCAAGGTCCTGCCAGAAACAGCATCCGCATTTTTGTGGTCTCCTTGCTCATAGATTGTTATCTTTGGATGTTCCTCGGGTGGGTGGTCCCTTGTGCATAATGGACACTGTTGATTCTGCAGTAGGGCTTGACTTAAAATAACCACAGGTTTGGTATTTTCTAGCACTTACTGCAGATTTCCTTTCCTAAACACCTCCCTGTTTTACTTAAGCTCCAAAAGGAAGCTTGAAGTCCTACTGGTAAATCTCCTCCCTTTCTACCAGGAAATTACTGGTTAGCCATTTGAGGAGAATTAAAGCAAAGTATCAAGGCATCAGGGTACTTATACTTTGTTCTCTTAGTTGCAAAGAGCAGATAAGTTCTGGACTTTCTCTGGACCACAAGAAGGATTTTAGATACTGATCTGAGTGTATTAAGATCAGTTTCCAGTCTCCTGAAAGTTCAAGTAGACCAAGCTTGGCTGTAGAACAAAATCACCATAAACTTTTTTATCTTAAATGTACTCTCAAGGTATCAGATAACTGCACTGTGAATGAGAAGTGGCTGCCTCACTCTAAAAACAGGGGTTTGCACACTTCAGGCAAAATTGGCCCAGATTGAGGCTGCCACCTGTTTCTGTAAATAAAGTTTTATTGGAATACAGCCACACGCATTTATTTAGAAATAGTCTGTAGCTAACTTCACACTCAACCAGAGTTGAATAGGTTTGACAGAGGCTATATGTCACACAAAGTCTAAAATAATCACTGCATGTCCCTTTACAGAGAAGACCTGCAGATCTCCACTTAAAAGAATTCCATTTGGGGGTTATAAAAAAGCCCAAAGGCTACAGTTTTGAGAACTCTAGCCTCTGAACAACATTCAGTTACGTGTATTGTATTCAGAACAGTGTCATCCAAGCTAAGTTTCCTGAAATTCTTGCTAGATATGCAGAATGTTACTAGATTTAACAAAAGAAAAAGAGAGTTGTGGTTAAAAAAATTTGGCAAATGCCAGAATAAACCAAGTGAAATAGTTTTCTTTTTGGTAGCCCTTTTCAGTTCATTTAATGTGCTAATATATATGGCAAGTCTACAGGAAAGGGTTAGATGGTAGAGAATTTCTAAAGTCACTTGGCCTTAGCAAACCTTTTTCATGGGGGCATCTCACAGAATTAATGTTAAGAACATACTGTGGGAAAAATAACTTGTTTAGAGCTGGCAAGTCTGATAATACTGTAGCAGGTCACACCATTTGTGTGTCTACAAAGATGCTTAACTGTGAGAAGAGTAAGTTGGCTGACAGGAGAAAGGTAAGCACCACAGGTTACACAAAGCACTCTGGGTTCACATAAACTGTAACTCTTTGAGAGTAGCAGTTAGCTCCTCACTTAGCATGCATCAGAGACGATGTTATGTTGATGACATTGCTATGACGACAGAGGAGAAAAGAACTCCATACACAAAACTTTCACACCGGGCAGCAAAATTCTCAGGCCCTTTCTTCACCTCCAAGATTTTAGAAAAGCAGGAAGGCTATGGAACAAGTGTTCAAAATCTCAGTTTCCAGTGAATGCAGCTTACTTCTGAGCTGCCAGCACTTAGGTTCTGCAGGCGTCAAGAGGTCTAGGAAAGCCTTATGTGCCCTTTGGGGGATGTTGCAAGAAACAATGGAAAAGTTCCTGAATATCGGGAAATGTTTTCTCAAGATCAAGAGATGTATCGGTATGTGGGAGAGTTTCCAAAGCAGCTCTGTTGCTTGAAACATTTCAAATTTGACTGCTAGTGCCAATTTTGCAGAAGAGCACACAGTGTCTGAGGCTGCCTAAGGAACACAGAACCAGTGAAACTGTGACTTTGTTTCTGAAGGTAGGGTTTTTGTTGTTGTTTTTCTCTTCTTTGTTTAAACCACCAAAGATATTTTTAAAATTCCTACTAACTCTGTCACCTATTTGCCTATTTGTTATTGATAATAAGCCAGGTATTTGTTCACGGTAGTCAAGCAGGACTTGGAAGCGAAAGCAGTTACTGTGCAGTCCAAAGGAGATTTGGCAGCCCTAGTGAATGCTTTCCACTCCAGAGAGCGCTAGGAACCTGCATGCTCACTTGCAGGACGAGAGCTTCCATCTTGCTGATGGATCTGCGGTCACCGAGGTCCAGGTCCAAGAGGGAGAGCCATCCTTACTCAGAGCAGGGGAAGGGGCAGAGTGGTTAAATGGCAGATCACAACTGATCTGGCATTGTAAGGTCTCCCAGCACTGCACCTTGTGAACATAAAAAAAGTGCACAGACCCCACTCAGGGATCAGTTGTCTAATGTCTATCACGGTGCTCATTAGATAGTAGTCCCTGGCTGGATGCTACAGGGAGCCTTCCCCACGACTGGCCCCACCAGCCCTTCCACAATCAATAAACTCCGTAACTCAGGACTTCAGAAACCAACAAGTGGGATTGTTTACGAAGAACCAAAATAATGACATAAACAAATGATTCTTAGCCAGATCCATTATTAATATTAATTGTACTAGTGACCTCTAATTTTTGAATTTGAAGAAGGCCACTACTATTAGAGCATTTGTTACCTCATTAATCCTAATAGCAATATATAAATTAAGCATGATTAAACTTATTTTACCCAAGAGGAAACAGAGGCTCAGAGACTGGTCCTTTTGCCTTTGACCATGTATGATTCAAATCCAAGTTTGTCTGCTCTAAGACCTAAAATCTGTTGCCTGTGTTTTATGTACTGAATGTTATTTGGGTCCAAGTTCCTTCCCACTAAGGACACCCCACTGTTCAGAAGCTCATAATCAAATACTTGCTGATTAGAACATTCGTTTAGTAAATATTTACTAAGGGCCTGCTCTATGTCAGGGAATGTGCTTGGTACTGGGGATACAGCATTGAACACAGCAGCCGAACAGCCCCAGAGCCTTCAGTCGTGGGGAGGGACAGATGCTTAAAAAGAAGATGTTGTTATTATATTATATTATATTATATTATATTATATTATATTATATTATATTATACTATATATTAGAGGGTACAAAATGCTGTGGAGGGAATGAGCCAAGGATGAGGGACAGGGGATGCCAGAAGGATATAGTGTCACATAAGGTAGTCAAGGAAAGCCCCCAGAGAAGCTACCATTTGAGCAAAGATCTGCAGGAGGTGAGGAAACGAGCCCGGGGAACATAGGGAAAGAGTGATTCAGGCAGTGGGAACAGCAAGGGTGAAGGCCCCGAGGTGGAAGTAGAATAACATATTTATTAACATATTTATGTTATTCTGGAATGAAGACAGAGTGGCTGGAGATGACAGCAGAGAAAGAGCTGAGGATAAAGCCATGAGCGAGGCAGTCAGTTTCCTTTCCAGCCACCCTGTGTTTGTCCCCAACTCCATTCTCTCTGGCCACTTCTCTCTTCAGTAAAGGTGAGTAAACTTTCATTCTTTGATGCTATCCTGTCTATCTGCTGGCAGTACAGTTAATATTTTGCCTTTTCTCATGTATTTTTCTTTTCTTTTCTTTTCTTTCTGCCCTGGTTCCATTAGCTAGTGGACGTCTTGAGCAGTGTGTCTGGTGTTACCACTGCCCACATACAGAAATTCCAAGAATTTTATCATTGATTCCCCCCCCCTCTTTTTTCTCTTTCTCGTAACTCTTAGGACTCAGTCATCTGACTTTTTTGTATTTCTGTAGGGATTGGGTATTTAAATCTTGTAGGAAGTCCATGAGTTTTTCAAGAAGATGAATAGTCCATGGTTTTCTTTGGTCACACCCTTCCTCCTCCACACAGACCACTCCTCCCACCCTCCTTCCCTCCTTCTCTCTCTCTCCCTCTCACTTTCTCTCCCCTCCAGGAAGCAGTGAGATGTAGGGAGAGGGCCCTACCAAACAAGACCCATGGAAAATTCATCTCTTGACAAAGCCACAGGACTTCTCCAGAATTTAAGTACCCAATATCTCTGTCTAACTTCGCCTACCTCAGAAACTCAAAGTTTCTTTTTTATTTAACCTTTTAAATTTCAGCTGATTACTATTTTCACAGTGATGCTCTGATAGTCAAACATAGGCTTCTGAAATGAGCACACACACACAAAAAATAATTTCCTTTGGTAGCAGAAGTTGTCCTTGTCCAGCCCATATGCTTCAGAACATCCAGCTACCTTTGAACTGCCAATATCTGCATCTCTGTGCCTGAGGGCAGCCTCTCCCAGAAATGCAGAAGGCACTCAGTCACACGCAGCATAGGGTGGCAGAGCTACCAGGGAATGCATTCCCCCGGAAGTAGACCCTCCCCAACCTATGACTCTCAGGAGCTGGTGTATAAATAAGTCAGCACCACTGCCCCTCAGGAGAGATTAACTGAGGTGTGGGTTTTGTAGCATTTCCCTGCAGAATTAAACTCCTTTCACTCACCATGGTAGATAGGTTGATAAATACCTCACCCTTTACTGGCCTCTTCCCTTTCCAGGTATGAATTCCTCACTCCCTTACTCGTATTTCCCATACCTTCCAAATTACTTGCACTTAAATTCTCATCTCAGGTATTTGCTCTGGAGGAATCCAAACTAAGCCATCTTTCCATAAATATTTAGATTAGATAAAGTCATATATTACTTGAATGAAGACACCTTTCATTTGTTGGAGGAGTTAACTATTCTTTTTCATTATTTAAGCTATTTTCCTCCCTCCCAAATAATTATAACTGAAAGCTAACCATAAAAATAAAAATGAGTGAGTTAGAATCATCCAATGACGCTTGAGTCTAGCTATGCCACATCTATTTAGGGGATGCCAGTCAGAATATATGTAATTTAGAATGTGTGCTCTTAAAAATGCTGGAAAGTAGAACATTTTTTAAAAAGTTGAACGATCACAGTAGAAAGACAAAGCTATATAGAGCAGAGAGAACAATCTGGAACAGATGGACCCCAGTGCCTTGCCTGGATCCACAACTTTCCATATGGGTCATTCTGGGCAAATTACCTAAGTTTTCTGAGCAACTTGGAAAAACTACTTTTTTTCATCCAATGAGTAAACCAAAATGTAAGTAAAGAGCTTAACACAGGCCTTTGTGTGTGGTAAGTGCTTGATAAATTAAGATTTCCTGGAAAGTCAGGCAGGTATCACCCAGGCAGGCGAAGATTCCTGTCATTTCCCCACCCACACCACAACCACAACTTCCCCAATGTCACACAAGTAGCTAATGATGATTACTGGTTCTAATCAGTGGTTACTCTGGCATTGGATGTGTCAGAAGTAATTCACATTATTTACGCAGTACAGAAGTGCCTTAGCTAAGGTGAAACTTTTTATTATTCCAAAAGCAATTTATGTTTTTCTGGTTCCATCACTAATTCCCCACTTTGAACTCCATCAGGATCTACAAAACTGGCCGACGCTTGTAGATATTTTGTTCTGGGGCTGGACATGAACTGAGATAAACTGGCAGGTAGTCTTTAATGCCTATGTTATCCAGCAGTTGACCAGACCCTGATAAGTAGTCCTCCTTCACAGGTTAACCTAGATATGGCTTCTACTTTAATCTTTCTACCTATAGTCTCATTTCCCCTCTTAGTTTAATTCTTTAGACAGTTAAGGTTCTAATATTTGGAAGAAAAAAAAATTCAAAAGGGATTGATATATTTAAAGTCAACCAGCATAGATACATGCACCCCATGTTCATAGCAGCACTATATATACAGCCAAGACATGGAAGCAACCTGAATGTCCACTGACAGATGATAAATAAAGAAGCTGTGTATATATCTACAAAGGAATACTACTCAGCCATAATAAAGAATGAAATAATGCCATTTACAGCAACATGGATGGACCTGGAGATTGTCATACTAAGTGAAGTAAACCAGACAAAGAAAAATACCATATGATATCACTTATATGCAGAATCTGAAAAAATGACACAATTGAATTTGTTTACAAAACAGAAACAGACTCACAGACATAGAAAACAAACTTGTGGTTACCAGGAGAGAAAGGGGGATGTGGAGAGATAAATTGAGAATTCAGGATTTACAGATACTAACTACTATATGTAAAATAAACAACAAGGTCCTACTGTATAGCACAGGGAAGTACATTCAATATCTTGCAACAGCTTATAATGAAAAAGGATATGAAAAGGAATATATATATATATATATATGTATAACTGAATCAGTATGTTGTACATCAGAAACTAACACAACATTGTAAACTGACTATACTTCAATTTAAAAAAAGACATTACCATTGAAGGAAACTGGGTGAAGAGTACAAGGGATTTTTTTGTACTTCTTTTTAAATTTACTGTGAATCTATAATTATTTCAAAACAAAACAATAATTAAAAAAAATAAAATCAACCAGGATTATGTGATGATGGAGTCGCTTAATACAATGAAAATTCTGATCTGGCTTTAGCTTTGAGCTTGAAAATGTCAGATACCAAAACTATAAGCTGCTTAGGAAGAGGCTGGAGGAGAAAACATGCTACTTATTTCTCAGATGCTCTCTGTGAGTATTGAATCTTAGACACTGGAATTATGTGGAACCTTCATGTTTGAAATTATAATTGGAAAACATCATGCTAAGGAGCCTTTGCTGAGTTGTTTATACATTTGTGTTTTTTGGAACTAATCATTATTGGCTCTTGCATTCTTTGTGGAGGGGACTGGGCTTAGCTTTCTGTTCATATGGCTATCATCAGCATGAGGGTGCGTGCCCTGTATGCAAGGGTCTGCAGGCTGAGGGGCCCTGTCCTCACCCCTCATCACCCACCCCACACAGTGAATTGCTTCCTTCATCCCTCAAGAGGGTTCAGGGTAACAAGCCAGGCTTGCTTTCTTATCACGTATACTGTCTTGAAAAAAAAAAAAAACTTCCTCTAAAATACATTTTATTCTTAGGCATTTAAAAGTAAATACATTCTCCCTGCTGACCCTCCGCTAGAATTCTTCCTCAGGACTCTGAACTCTAAGTGAATGTACTAGTTCGCTAGTTGTCATACATAACAAAATTCCAAAGACTAGGGGACTGAAACAATAGGAATTTATTTTCTCCAGTGATAGGTGCTGGAAGTCTGAGATCAAGGTGCCAGCGGGGTTGGTTTCATTCTGAGTCCTCTCACCTTGGCTTACAGATGGAAGCCTTTTCACTATGTACTTACACGGTCTTTATTTTTTATTTTTTTAGTGTGTGTGTGTGTGTGTGTGTGTGTGTGTTTGTGTCTGTCCCTGGTATCTCTTCGTCTGTCCTAATCTCTTCTTACAAGGGCACTAGTCAGAGAGGATTAGGGCAGACCCTTATGGCCTCATTTAAACTTAATTATCTCTTTAAAGGCCCTACTGCTAAATATGGGACATTCTGAGATACTAGGGCAAGGGCTTCAACATATGAATTTTAAGGGGAAACAATTCAGCCTATAATAGTGACGTTTTTATATCATCAGCTTTATTAGTTGTTGCTGCAACTCAAAAACTATGTTTCTCTGAAAATTAGTGCCAAAAACAAAAGGAAGAGAAAGAAAAATTAGTAGCTGTTATTTATAAAGTGTACCTCTGTATTCATTATTTTTAAAGAGTTTCACATTGCTCTCACTTACAAAGCCCCGCTTCTAGGAGGACCGCGGCACGTGGAGAGCATGCTGTATTGGAATCAGTGTGCAGGTTGGAACCATTTGAATTCCCCTACCTGTCTCAGCTACAGCCAGAACTCAGTGAGGGCTGCTGGTTGAACTGGCAGGATGATGAGATGCTTACTCTATTTCAGCGTTTACTTCTAACTGAAATGCTGAGGTTTTTTAAAAGAAACCTATTAACTCCCTATGAGACCTAACCTCTCATCTTTGGCTGGTTTATCTTATAATTGGCTTCGGTAGAAGAGTCAGCACAGGAAACCGAGATTAAATGTGTTGAGCTCATCTGAAAAACGGAAATCAGTGAATACTTGTATGTTTAAGCTTTGTTAAAAATCCATGCACAAATCAACTGGCCAAATAGATGACTGACTGACATGGTCTAAAGTTTGCTTAATAGATTATATTCTTTTATGTTTCTGTAAAGAGATTTCTCAAATCTATTTTCCTATGAAGTACTTTCTACTGAGTTCTTTGTACAGTTATTAGGTCAGTTTATCTAAGCTCATCCAATTAAGTCATTCATCCAATAATCTTAGCATGCTTTCCGAACTCTAAAAATGATGGGTCTGATTTGGGAATTGCTACAGTTGTTGGAAGGAGTTTCTGGGGAAAAGGTGGGAGAGTCTCAGAAGCTAGAAAGATACTATAAGTTTTAAGGATATTGTCCATGTATCATTTTAACATGAATTTTATTAAAATCATAATTTGACTTCTAATTCAACTTAATTTGTAAATGTGAAAGTCAAGTATTTTGCCTGAAATAATCTCAACCCATATTCTTCAGATCATAGGAAGAAGTTTCTATTTTTAGAAGTTAAGCCAATATAAATTTAAGCCAATGTACATTTAAAATATTTTTATAAAAGCAAAAATATTTTTATAAAAAGCTAATATATTATTGTTAAATGGAAACACTGCAGAAAGTATAAAATAAAAAGTAACTGGTCTCTTTTTTTGTTGTCTTTCTCATCACAATTCCAACTTAAATCCTCTCGATTTCGTGCTCTAGAGGAAATTACTGGTAATGATTTCTCATATGCCCCAACATATATGTCCTATGCCTGTATATTTTTAAGCAAATAGAAACCTACCCTGCAGAGAGTGCTGTGACTTGCTTTATAAGCACACTTACAATATATTTATATGTTTACATATGCTTGTGAGCTCATTTACTGGCTAAATTTCTAGATCTGTCAAAAGATATTCACAGTTTAAATTTTGGGAAACAGTACCAAATTGTCCTCAATAAACCACTACACACCTATGAGAAGGGCTAACATCCCCAAAACCCTGGCTGGTGAAGATGCAGAGCCACAAGAATTCTAATTCATTTCTGGAGGGAATGCAAAATGGTACAGCCATCTTGGCAGATAATCTGGCAGCTTCTTACAAAGCTAAACATGGTCTTACCACATGATACAACTGTGTTCCTAGGCATTTACCAAACTATTTTGAAAATTTATAAATTTATGTCCACATGAAAACCTGCATGTGAATATTTACAGCATCTTTGATTTTCAATTGGCCAAAACCAGAAGCGACCAAGATGTCTTTTAATAGGTGAATGGAAACTGCGGTACAAAGCGATAAAAATAAATGAGATAACAAGCCACAAAAAGACACGGATAAATCTTAAATGCATAATTCTAAGTGAAAGAAATCAATCTGAAAAGGCTACATCCTGCATAATTCCAACTACATGCCATTCTGGAAAAGGCAAAATTTCTAAAGAATACAAAAGAATTACAAATAATTTACGCAGAGTTTCTATCAAGGAGGTGGAACATAACTCCCAATATTCTAAGTGAGCTGCCCATTGTGACAGTACAGAAGAAGGCAGGACAGAAATGGAATGAAAAAAAGTGATTTTACAGTAGAGTTATAATGTGCCAGGTCAACACCAACAATGACAAGCTATGTTCTTAGTACGTATCCTTGATATGATGTGTTGAAAATGGCATTTAACCTCAGTGGTCTTCCTCCTAACACCAGCCTGATCATAAGAGAAACATCAGACAAATTCCCTTCGAGAGACATTCTACAAAATACCTGACTAGTACTCTCAAAACTCTTAAAGCCACCAAAAGTAAGGAAAGTCTGAGAAACTGTCATATCCAAGAGAAGCCTAAAGAGACATGATGACTAAATGTAACATGATATCCTGGATGGGATGCTGGAACAGAAAAAGGACATTAGATAAAAAATTAAGGAAATGTGAATAAAGTTTGGACTTTAAGTACTAATATTAGTTCACTAATTGTAACAATTGTACCATAACATCATAAGTTGTTAACAACAGAGGAAGCTGGGTGTGGGGTGTATAGGATCTCTGCACTGTCGTCCCAACTTTTCTGTAAATCTAAAACTGTTCTAAAATAAAAAAGCTTATTTTAAAATGTGCATGAATTTATACTCCTGCCAACATTTAAGAAAGTTTCTATTTCCCCAGATCTTCTGCAACATTGACTGTCACTATTTTTTTGTCTTTGCCAACTTGATAGGTTAAAAAATGTTATTTCATTCACTTACTTTTTAAGCCTTTAAGTACGAGTAAAATTCAACATCATATTTTTTGGCCATATTTAGCTATTTACTTAAAATTTTTTTGGATAAACTGCCTGTTCACTTTCTTATCCCATTTCTCTATCTAGCTGGTATTTTCTTCTCTCTTCTTGGTTTGTGGATGCCCCTTGTATATCAAGGAGATTATTGTATGTGTTCTATGTATATATGTAACAACCATTTTCCTTAGTGTGACATTAGTCTTTTGAAATATCATTATGACTTCTGAGGACGTGACTGACTTGCACCACCTTTCCATCTCTCTCCTACCCCATTAATCCTCCCAGTCGAGTTTTACCATCACTTTTAGCTCAAAAGTGTACCTATAACTTATAACCTACTGTTTCAATTTCAAAATTATATTACATGTATTTACACATTTACATTCTATAATCATGGCTAAATTTTACACTTATAAATCTGTTTACATTTGTATGACTACATAAATAGTGTTCTTTGAATTCATTGCCTTTCTTATACCTTTCTTGAGTTTCTAATTGTCTTGATTTTTCCATTTTTCTTTTCCTTTTCTGTGTTTCCTTTTTCTTTTGCATAACTTGCAATAAGTACATCTTTAAATCTGCCCAAATTTCTGAGAGGAAGGAGTTGAGCAGCAGGCCTACAATCATTTCCTCTCTTTCTGGTGGGCTGTACTTACTCTAAAGGAAAGAAAGCCAGTGATCTGGACTGAGGCCTGTTCACTAGACCCATATATAAGTAGACTGATGAGATTTGCTGGGAGGAAACTACCTACTCTACAGAATGGCCTTTGCAAAATACCCCTGGCCAAAGTATTACCTGTAGTAAATAAACACAGGCTCTAAAAATTTTGAAACATGGATCCCTGAAGAATGCCACATAAATGAATCAACTCTCCAGAGTACAGAATGGAGATGTTTCATAACTTAAACATTCTCTGGTCTGCAAATAAGCCCATTTAGAGACTCCATCTATGATTCTGGGCCAGATGTGAGTGCCTGATGTCAAAAGGAAGGACCCAGGGAGCCATGTGGGATATTTCATTTTTCTCTCTGCTTCATCTAGAGCTTGCAAGATTACCTGTGTCCTTGAAAGTGTTAGTAAAGCTTGATACTAGCTAAAATCTCTGATTTGTGTGAGTTTTATTGAAAATTCAATCCTGTGTGGTAGCTCAGTATCCATCCAATTAAATCTTACACATATCCTTCACAGTCCACAACTCCCCTCTCCTGCTGATTTCCTTTCTAGGTGTTTCTGTCCTGCTATAAAACATAGTAAGTTTGTTCCTGTCCTGCCATAAAGAAGCAGGCTAATTCACCAAAAGATGGATCTCCAAAGTATTAATTTAGTAAATAACCAATTGGTCAACTTTACCAAACTTATCTAATTCATCTTATTTTCAAGAACATTTCAAAATATTATTTTATTGACTGTAATGAATAAATATTACATTCACCTCTTGAATATTCAAAAATAGTCTATACAATTTAAAATATATTTATTATGTAAAGAATATGCCAGAATTCAAGAGAACTAAAGTACTTAATGTCAGTTAATTTTCAATAAATTGAATGTTACTTAGAATAATGCTATGGTACTTATGTATATAATCATATAGGGAAAATATTAATATTTATCAAAACAAGTCATTTACAAATTGGAATATTTAGTCAATTCAGTGAATTTTGAAAATTAATCCCTTAGTGAAGCAGTTTACAAGAAATTGATATTCAGCAAGACATCCATTAGCTATGATTCTGGACATTTGCTTTGCCCTGAGTTTTATAATTAATATTGTGGAAGTCTCATGGTGAAAAGCCATTTCTTACTAATGAACAAAGACTCACTTGCATTTAGCACTTGAGAATTTTAGAAATAAATTCAACTGCTGAAAGTTCATGGCATATTAATGACTTACATTTAAATTTTTATCCAAAGTTTGCAAATAATTATTGTTTCTATATTATAGAACTTAACTGTATAATTCATATTCTACAACTTAAAATCTATATATTTTAAAAAATGTTTAATTCTAATAAATGTAGACTATATATGGGCCCATTACATCCAATAGATCATTTGAAGCTACAGCAATGCTATCAGAAAGCAATAGCTGTGAATTATTCTTAGGTTAAAATGAGAAAATTGATATTAGTAAGTTTGAATGATTTGTCCAAAGCTCTTATAGTCAGTGGCAGCAGCGGAATTTCAACCTGGGTTTTCTGCATCTATGTCTAGCTTTCTGGAGAATTTCTCATGATTCATGTGCCTTTACATTATTTATTCTAGTAACAGTATTACACAAAAACATGTGCTATAATTTATTTTAATCAAGTATTTTAAAATTCTGCTTATTGTGGAAGTATTATGCACACAGAAATTCTATAAAACTTCTGCATGTATATAATATTAAACTCATATGTCCTCATAAAAGAACTTTAGAAAAATAAAATTACATATACTCTTCTATTGCATTCCCTTAACTTTCCATAACCAATATACTCCCTTTGATTTAATAATTCTTATTTTTAAATTATATTTTACCATTTGTTTAGTGTTGCTGCTTTCCAAGTTTATATGAATATATTCATACTGTGAATATTCTTCTATGACCTGCTTTTTATGCAAAAGCTTTTGAGACTTTAATCCATGTTAATGTTTATAACTGCGGCTCATTCCTTTTCACAGCCATGTAGTTTTCTTTGAAATACTATATTTTGTATTTATATCTTTTTACTGTAAATGTATATGTAGTTGCTTCCAGTTTGGGATTTAAAAAAAGTCATCTCTTTGTTTGCTTGCTTGTTTTTCTACTACGAGCTGTTAGACTCCTATCCATGTGGCAGGATGCACATGTACAAGAGTTTCTCTAAAATTTCTAGAGTGACATTTGGGGAATATGCTCAGAGTTCTCAAAAAGACCACTGAAAATAATGACAGCATGTATGACTGTGACTAAATGAATGAATATATTAGGTGTATATGAACAGAACTAGACGAGAGGATTGTAACAAGGTGCATTACTGTTTGAACAAGTACTTTGCTTGACTTTTCTGCACTCATAAATGATAACTGATAACAACTAAGGACGAATGTCACATTGACAGAGATAGTGTATACATATTGAATGTGTGAACGTCCTTTTTTTTTTTACTGGTATTTATGCTCTTTCATCTCTTTTTCTTGAAGAAGACCCTTCTAAGTATCCTGAAATCATTTAAAATAAAACTCACATTCCAAATTTTATTTTTAATAACAAAAATATGAGCAAAATTCTTTCCTACTAATGAATGAATATTTTTGGTTAACTTCAAAAATGGAATGATAGGAAACTATTCTGTCAAGGCCATTAAAAATGTAATCTTGTGGCTGCCATGGAAGAGTAATGACCAGTATAAAATCACCCCACTTGAGAAATAAATAATTTTTAAATTTCATTTTTCTCAACGGAATCTCTGATCCATCAATATATACTCACATATTTCTTGGTCCACATAATTTCCATAATTGAAAAAAATCCAAATATATATTTTGTTTGCAGAATTATCTTTTACCATGGTGGGTTTTGTAATATTCCATAATGGGAATACTGTAATATTCCAGCACCAACAGCACTTTTCAACAGATTGGTCAGTGAAATAAATCATAAATATACATACAATGGCCCCAAACAAAATAATGCAGCATACTCCTGACAGCTGGCCCTCTGAGTGTTATCAAAATCCCAGACGTATGCTATGAGATGTCCAAGGCCAGTGTAAATCCCTGAACTAGAAAAATTATGAATTACTACAAATATAGGTTATAATACCTCCTTATAAAAATATATTTGAATATTTATGCATACTGGTTTCTTTAGGAGTATAAACATGACAAGAAAATTTGTCTCTGATATCTTAACCTTTAGTGAAGACTCTAGTGGAAAAACATTTCATCTGCCTTTCTGTCAAGAGAAAGGTAATTTATAACATATAAATAATTCATGCTACCTTATAGGCATTTTTTAATGATTATTATATGTAGGGAATTGTGTATGAAGTCTAATTCTTAACTTCAAGGAACTTAAAACGAGGTGGGAAAATGAGTCATGTACACACAAAACACACAAAACAACAAACAATGAAAGTAATAGATCAAATATATCCCTCCCAAGTGATTTCTTTAAAAAACCTGAAATACAGAAAATAAACTCAGATGAGTTGAAATATTCAAAATTCTCACCATTGTAGATTTCCTACCATTATAATAGGTTTATGTTTCAAAACTAACAGGTGGAAAGACAGACTTATCAGAGTAAGCTCCCCAAACACTATGCAGATTACTTATTGCCACAGCTAATTATAATTCTTCCTTCCCTCTATCAAGATTATTCCTAGTCAGAGGATAAGATCTGGAAAACCTAGATAAGGATAACTTTAGGGAGGTAGAAGACCTCAGCTTCACACACAGAAGTAGGAAAGCCATCAAAATCTGCTGGAAGTTGGTATTTGTCTATGGTTAAACTTTGCTACTGACTTTTTGAAGTAGGTAAATAATAAGCTCACTCTTCATTGAACATCTCCAATCTAAAGGAATTAGGGTAGTGTGAAGGAGTAAGAAACTGGATTAGGAGGCAAAAGAGAAATTTTTATTACTTGAATTTGTACTCAAAACTGGCTCTACAACATGTATCTCAGTGGCTTTGTCAGTTAAATTGGAAATAAAAGGTCTATCCATGATGGTAGTTATAAATGTTAAGAAAAGTTTTGTGAATAAAATGCCTCATATAATGATTGAAACAAAATGTGTAAGTATTAAACAATATACACTGATCATGCATGAAGATTCTTTAATAAACAAATACGTATTCCCTTTGACCCAGAAAATCTGCTTCTGAGGATATTTTCTAAGAACATAATCCTAAAAGAAGAAAAAAGTTTACAAAGATGTTTAATGAAGCCTTGTTTCTATCAACAAAAATATTAGAAACAACCACAAGGCCGAAAAAGAGAGAAATTATAATCTCTAGTGCATTCACTTGATACATTGTACAATCTTTAAAAATGATCTTTACAAAGCACTTATTATAATATAATATTAACTTATTACGATGATATAGCATATTGAGAAAGATCAGTATCAAAAGTTGGATATATGACCACAAATTCACGATCCAAATAAAGAGTATGCACTGAAGAAAAAAAAAACATTCAGAATGAACATCTCAAAGTATAGCAAGAATTGGTGTGATGAGATTATGGATGATTTTAATTTTTCTTCCACATATCTGTATTTTCCAAATACTTTATTCCAATTATTAATTACTTTTATAATGAAAGAAGAAATGCTGTCATTTTAGTTATGTGTTTCATCTCACCAACAAGCTGATAAATTTCTTGAGGGCAAGAATTGTGTAACTTAACTCCTTTGAATCGTAATGTACTGTTATGCCTAAATTAAGTGCCCACTAAAAATTTTCCAAGGAGCTATTATACTGATAGCTTTTTCTCTCTCAATTTAAGTTCTTTCTAGGACATCAAAAGGGGAAAAATGTGACTCAATCTGTTTTGATTCTAAATCACATCCAAAGATGCCATACACATACCAAGTTATGAGGCTAAAAACCAGGCTGTTATAAACTGTTCTGAAAGGGAGATACTTATAAAAAAAAAAAAAGAGTCAGTTTGCTAAAGTTGTGTGAATAACGTAGCATGTGCAAGAGTTGGCATCAACTCATATTCTGATAGCACCAGACTCCCAAGAGGAAGCCATTTCTTGTCTTTTCCTCACTTAAGGGAAGAAATATTATCTCCCTTTACTGAGCAACTAAAAGATGAGGTGAAAAAGAGTTGGTTGAGTATTTCTACCCTGTCCAACACTATGGTTGATAGTAATAAATGGTCTCGGAGCCTCCTATACTGGGTCCCATCTGTTAAAATGGCTCCATGCCTAACTGCCAGATGGTGTACAGGCTTCACAGGGACAGAGGCGCCAAAAAGATGGCTTTAGAAGACACTGTTAATACCACCCCCTTGGGCCTCCCGCCTCAGTAACAACTCACCCGCATTGCCACTCCTGTCACAGCTCACACCGCTTTCATAATTTCTAGAAATAAGTGGTTCCAAACACTTACTAAGTCACTTCCTTGAGCTGCCTACTGGTTTCTGATCTCACGAAAGTTGAAAAAGAATACTAAAGTGGTGGAAAGAAAGGCTGAGAGTATCCAAACACTTGAAGTTGCCAACATCTACAGCTTGTGCCTGAGGGCCATTAAAATCATATTATGTGTCAAACTCCATTATGTAAGGGTGGAATGTGTAGGCAGGGCTTGTGAAACTTAACTGGTCTCAATGGGAAGAGAGCAGCTCTGCTACATGGAAGAGCCAGTTTATAAAGTACACTCACCCAAAAAGAAAAAAAGTAGCTCTCGTGATTTAAAAAACAAAACAAAAACAAACTTTTTCTCAATGGAAGACAATGGAAGAAAAGATAACCTCAAAATACATTTATTAATGGCTTAAATATTTCTCAAGACTGTTGTGCTAAATAAAGAAGAATAAGCATAGATTTTGTCAAAGGGTAATTTTCAAAAAATTAAAGACAAGTCTTTTAAACAATAGATGTATCACTGAGTATTATCTCATTAATTATGTGACCAGTGGGATGATTCAAAGAACATTTGAGAAACTAGGTATATAGACGTTTAAAAACATGAACATTAATTGTCTAGGTAAGACACAAAGCTTGTTTAAGTCCAACAGAGACAATAAGATCACAACTTTTGGAGTGATCTTTTTTTAAGGGAAAAAAATCTCCAAGTAATATGTACCTTTAGAATTACATCATCCAAGAAAAGTAAATAATTCAAGGGTGGAACTGGTGACAAATGTCCCAGTATGTCATCAAAAAAATATGCTATACTCTTTTTTGTCTTATTTCCAAGGTTAGGATAATTTTTCTTAACTCCAATAGATACATCAGAATAGAATCTTTGGGGAGGGAGGCAATTCTGGAGAATCACAAGAATTTTACTCAGCTACAGTAGAGACTGGGTGGCTCCCCACTTCCCTGGGCTGCAGTCAGTCTTTGTAGTCAGTTCATCTCTTTTGTGGCATTCCGTCCCACGACATCCATACTCGCCAAGAAGATCACTTGTATTTCATTTTGAATCCTGTTACCCCAGGATCTTTACTGACTTATTCTTAATGCAAATGTTTAGTTATCCTCATCACACGTTATGCCAAGCTAGTATAAGCATTTTCTTATGTAATTTGTGTAGAAACAGAATATTTCAACATAAAACAGGTATTTGCTGATTGCATTCAGAGCATCCATTCCTCTTTTACTGTCATCTGCTCCACTAACTACTCCACTCTAAGATCAAGTAGGCTTGGAAGGGACTTAAGCACTGTGGCTATTACGTGGGATTTGGACCTGTATAAATCTGCCCTCCACATTCTTAAACATGTGTGTGTTTCTGTGTGTATGTGTACATATATATGTTCACACATACATGTCTATATACAAATACACACACCTGTATACACAAATACATATAAAACACATATACATACATAACTGTATATGTGCATATATGTAGTCATGTACTTAGTTACAGAGAAATTCTAAGATTCTGGCTTTTCACATTTATATGAGTTAAATCCTTCATTCAGCCCATCATTCCATCAGGCACTATTTTCTCATTTAGTAATATTCTTTCCATACAGACCCTGGGCTTGATGATGGGCATATAACTTTGAAAATAAAATGAAGAAAGTAAGCCTCCCTCTTAGAGTTTAAAGTCTCATAGGAAAGACATTGGAAAAGAAATTTGTCATCTATATACCATCTGTCTATCTAGCTATCAATCTACCATCTATCTATCTATAATGTAAAAATGAAATACAGGGTCCTATGAGAATACAAATCAGGGAAGATAAACTACTCAAAACCAAAATAGTTTCCCCTGAAGCAATCACAAGAAAGCTAAGTAATGAGGAATAAGTAAAGTTTATTCAGGATCTCACGGGCCATGTTTGAAATAACACTGGAAATAATTAGGTACAGTTTTCATATCAGAAAGCCAAAAGCTCTGTCTTCCACTGTGTTCAAGAGGATAGTGATCCCTGTGTACTTTTGCTTTCTGTAGTGAGTGATGGAAAACTCAACTCAAAATTGTTTAAGAAAAAGAGAAACTGATTGCCTCATATAATGGAACAGTGGTTTCAGATATGGCTTATTCTAGGGTTCAAATAATTTTTGTCTCTCTGAATTTTTAGGTATTGCCTGTTTTGTATTGGTTCCATTATCTAAGCCCACATGGTTGCAAGGCAGTAGCTTATAGCCCTTGGGGTAATATTATTCCAGGTTTGAATCTAGCAAAAATAACCATTCACCTTCATAAGATCTGAGATTCAAATTAGACTAGATAGGGTCACTTACCAATCTATGAAATAGTATCACAAAACACTAGAAAACAAAAAAAACATAATATTTATGCCAGACCACAACTCTGTAATACTATTAATCTTACTTTTTATGGCTGCAAACTCTTTGATTGCTTCTCCATATGACAGTTCTGTAAAATCTTCTATAGAGAAAATAGAAAGCTAATTTAAGGGTTTCTCTAGCATAGTTGATACACTTTTATTATTGATAGATTAAAAGTGTATCTTTGTTATGTAATTGATTACTAATATGTTGCTTTTAGGATTGTTGTCAAGTATGTGAAAAACTTGTGAGCTTATGCCTATCTTACACCCAGCAATTGGTTCTTATTACTAGTTCCAAAGTCCCATCCTGACAGCTTTTGGGGGCTGCATTCAGTAACTCTTTTAATCTGGCTTTCTCCAAATACAGAGGCTGAGCCAAAGTATTGTACATAGGTCCTTAAAGTAGAAAGCAATCTTAGAGGGCAAGAGTAAGAGAGAGGGTTAGTGAAAGGAAAGGACAGCAAGCCAGTTGTACTGGACACCACTGCAAGGGGCTAATCACACCCTTAGGAAGCATTATTAGATGAGTCTCTGAATTTTCCTTTGAGAGAAGAAAGGGGAACACATTTACACTTTGGATTCCTTTGGATTCCATCTTCTACTGGTCAAGGGTGAACTCTGGGCATCAGACATTGCATGGCCCATGCGTGAGTGCCAGGTGAACTCTCACAGGTATACTACATCACTGTGTTGGAAAGGCCCTGGGGTGGAAAGTTATAGGCAGGTATATTGTGTAGGTCCAAGAGAGGTTTTGTCAGTGATGCCTCTGCAATGCGAGTCAAAGTGGGTGTAGAATGAGTTGGGGCAGCAATAGCTGAAGTCAAAGGAGGGTTGTGAGGATTTAAAGAGAAATATACAACCCTATTTTCTTTTGTGGAAGAAAAAAACAAAACTCTTAGCCTAGAGTTTATAAAGTTACCAATTTTTGGAATATTAAAAGGCAAATAAGCTGCACAGATATCTATATTTAAATGCACATCATATTCCAAGAATACTTTTCATCCATGAAAAACAATCTTAATTAAATAAAATGTTTTTCCCCATCTCTCTTGGATGCATTTTCTGTATAAATTGCTTCTTGTCACATTGCTTGTCACATCTGACTCCACATAATATCATCTTAACTAAATCATTAAATATTAAATATACAAATAAAGCTTTTCAAGTAGAAAAACCCAAATTCTGAGTAGAATCTAGCTGGCTATTTCCATGCCTATATTTTTATAGGTCTTCTTACAGCAGTATTCCAATGAAAACTTCAATTCTCTTAACTGCAAATCTTCATACAATACACTAAATACCTCTCTTTTGTGTGTCTCTTCTAAGTCTTCTAAATTTAAAATAAAGAATATGTAATCATCCCCACTGGGTCAAAGATTTTTCTTAGACCTAAATGGACAATAAATTCCTAGCTGGAGAAGGTGATTTCCTGTCCTTGACTTATTTGTCAGCTGTTATAATCATTTGTAAAACAGATTAAGAAACACTTTTGACATTCTCCCGTGGCTCTGAGATTGCGATGTAGCTATTCATCCTCCACACAGAAATCAAATGAATGAATTACTAGCATTTAATAACAAAAAAAGAAATCTTCACGTGAAAAAAGCTGGGAAACAGCTGAAGAGAGCAGTAGACTGTAATCTAGTTAGTAAATAATAATGCAAACCACAGTGCAATCGAAGTGAAAAAGAGAATAAATAGGTTGGCCTGGTGAGATTTCATAGAAATTTTGGCACTGAGCAACTGGGAAAATTTCCTTGCCTATTCACATCAGCTAAAATATTTCCTATTAAGAAAAGCATAAAGAAAATGGAGAGTTTTCTGCAGAAAGTTCTAATAGGTTTATTTGTTATGCAATTTTTTGCTTCACCCTGCATAAAAGCATTAATTATTTTAGGGCATCAGGAATCAAGCAGATTTACCTAATTTACCGTTGTAAGCTTTTATGTACAAAGTAGAAAGGAGCACTTCTTAAAAGCCATCGATATTTTTCTCAACCTCTCCAGGAAGATAAGTTAATACATTTGTTCTTCCAAAAACTATTGTAATTGTACAAGTAATTTATGTTAATTTGAAAAATCTGGAAAAATGTATGAGGAAAAAAATACTATTTGCCTATAACCTTAATACTCAGAGAGACTCACTCAACATTTGATAGTCTTCCAAACAGCTTTAATGCCTATACGTGCAAACACACACACACGCACACAAACACAACATACTCACAT
This sequence comes from Camelus dromedarius, assembly GCF_036321535.1. NCBI lineage: Eukaryota > Metazoa > Chordata > Mammalia > Artiodactyla > Camelidae > Camelus > Camelus dromedarius. The sequence continues at coordinate 29,939,365 of NC_087439.1, read as the reverse complement.
ATACATATATACATGAAAATCTCAAAATCATATTATAGCTCCTGATCTATACTTTGCATGTATGCTCCAAAAATCCTTTTGTATCAATAAACAGCCTTACATTTACTATGTATGTGTATGACATATATATATGATACACATACATGTATCTATATTTTTGTACACACTATTTTCAAATTTATAGGTTAAAAACTAGAAATCTACAATAAAATTTCTGAAAAGAAAACAGTGATCTTGTTTTTGAAGTAAAAATGGTTCATTCTTATTAAAAAAAAAATTTACTCCAAGCAAAACAAAATCAGGACTAAAGAAAAAAAAATTTAATCCCATGGTCTGAAAATAAACATTGTTAACTTTGGAAAATCAAGCCAAATATTTTTGGGGAGTATATTCAAACAGAAGACTAGATGGATAAATTTATACACAGAAACAATTTTACAAAATAATAAAATAAATGTTATTGTAAATAAATGTATTACCTTTAATTTTCCTAGAATTTAAAAGTAAAAAAAAAAAAACCACACAAGTGACACTGAAGGAAATGTTGACACTTCTGATCAATACTTTTTCACTGCAGTAGGTACTGGTTCCTAAAATAGCTCTAAGATTTATAACAGCAGACTCAGTGATACAGAAGAAAACATAAGTGATATGGAACAGAGGATAATGGACATCACCCATCACCAAACAGCAAAAAGAAAACAAATTTTAAACAATGAAAACAGATTAAGGGATTTCTGGGACAACATCAAATATACCAACATTCACATTACAGGGGTCGCAGAAGTAGAAGAAGAGAGAGAAAGGGGTCAAAGATGTATTTGATAAAATTTTGGCTGAAAACTTCACAAATCTTAGGAAGGAAATAGATATCTGGGTCCAGAAAGCATAGAAGATCCCAGACCAGATTAACCCTAATAGACCCACACCAAGATATATCAAAATTAAAGTGGCAAAAGTTAGAAAGAATTATAAAGGCAGCAAGAGAAAAACAAATAGTTATGTATAAGGGAACCCCCATAAGGCTATCACCTGATTTCTCTGCTGAAACTTTTCAGGCCAGAAGGAAGTGGCATGATAGACTCAAGGTGCTGAAAGGAAAAAAACCTGCAACCTATGACACTCTACCCAGTAAGATTATCATTTAGAATTGAAGGAGAGATAAAAGAACTTCACAAAAAAGCAAAAACTAAAAGAGTTCACAGTACTAAATCTACCCTAAGAGAAATGGAAAAGATTCTAACAAGAAGTAAGAATCTATAGGGAAGGGAAAATCCCAGTAGTGAAGGTAGACATGTAGTAAAGGGTAAGGATCAACTACTTAAATAAGCTAGTACAAAGATTAAAAGACAAAAAATTGTAAAATCAACTATAACTACAATGATCAGTAAAGACATAAACTAACAAAAAAATCAATAACTCAGCCTTCACTGAAACAAGAAAAGGGCCAAACTGTAAATCATCAAATTTTTACCCTGTCTGATCAGTGACACTACAGAAACCAAAACTGTTAAGGACACTACGAACTGATACATACTTTTAAGGTCTTGGGTTAGACTGCATGTTTTCCTGAAAGAAGGAGTCACAGTAACCAAAAGCATGGAATTCTTAGAAAGACAAAATGTGGGGTCAAGAATAGGCATTGAAGAACAAGGAGACTTCTCAGCAGAAACCTAGTTCATTCTGCATGAGAGTAAGTGGGGGTAGTGCAGGAAACACTTTCTTCATAAGACCATTTTTATTGCTTAGGGTCCTTACTAGTTTCAGTAATTATTGTTTTCACTTTTTGGTTTCTTTCCTTGTTGTTCTTAGGTGAAGGAGAGGAATTGCGGAGGGACCAGTCAATCTCTTCTTCTTCCTGAGAGGAGAGCTAGATGATGTCTCTCACATCCCTTCACATGTCAGTGTGGTCATGTAACTGACTTCTAGACAGTAAGATGTAAGACAAAGTAGAAGTCACCACTTCCAGGGCTGGCCTAGAAAGCCTCCCACATATCATTCTCCATCCTCTTTCCTATTCTGCAGTAATCTGGAAGCTGTGTTTTGAAGATAGTGAAGCCAAAAAATGGAAGGAAATTGAGTCCCTGCATCACTCCTTGTAGGGAAGCGGCCCCGTCCATCAGGACTATCCATTTTGTTCATGCAACTCTGAAGTACATTTCTGTTTTGTTAAACCACTGAGACATGAAGATTTATGGAGCAGCTAGCATTACCAAAACACAGGACTAGAGGAAAAGTGAGGAAGAAGAAACCCTCAAAGTTATTCTTAAGAACAGAAGAGGTATTTTAAAATAACAAATTTCATCATCTCTGAGAAACAAGAAGATGTAAGCTAGGGATTGGCTTACAAACTCAAAAGCACACAGAACCTAGGCAGATAATGTAACTGAGTAAGAAAAGGTAGACTATGTGAAAATATCAATTACTGCACACATAATAAAGATGTTTATGTTTTACTTCTGCTATTCTATAGAAGTATGCAAGATAATTCAAACATGGACTTTATTAGATTGTATTTCAAATTTATTTTTTTTAATAGAAATGGAAAATGACTTCCAATTATTAAATGTTTCCTTCTTCATTGTCATTACATTGATTTTTAACTGGAAACCTTACTCATTTTCTTCTGCACCAAGATATTCATTTAGACCTAATATTCAAGTTATGGTAGGTAGTAAATAATTCATCCTTGAAAATGTTAACTGAGAATGATATTTATTTTTATCTTGCTTCATAGCATAGGACAGCTGTTCACAAAGATACATACTTCGAACACAGAAAGAATCCATGAATGGTCCTTTTTATGTTTTGGATAATTACTCCCAAGATATTTCAGAAACCTGATATTCCAACAGTTTTGGGTTTAGTTTTTAGTACTGTTTTGCCCTTTAGTTCAGCAATTTCCAGTTGTATTTCTTCATTCATACTGTCAATCTTGACTGAGAAAGAAAATTAAACAATTTTACTACATTTTCATAAGGTCTGCAACTATATACCCTTTTTTGAATTTCAATTTTCGTCTTCACAATGTTGGAATTGTAATACAGCGTAGCCTTTTCGTTTCTTGAAGCTGATTACAGGATAGGAAAATGGGCCAGATTTTTCTTGCCAATTGAATTTCCCCAAGAAAAGTGTAGGGGGCTAATGATGGCTTCAAAGAGACTGTGTCCCAATCCCTGGAAGCTGAAAATATTGCCCTTCTTGGAAAAAATGGCTTTGCAATTGTGATTAAGTTAAGAATCTTGAGATGGGGAGATTATTTTTGGACAACTGGGTACCCCCTAAATGCCATCACAAATGTCCTTATAAGAGAGAGACAGAAGGAGATTAAACACACAGACGATGAGGAGGCATCATGACCACAGAAGCAGAAACTAGTGTGATGCACCCACAAACTGAAGATTGCTGGCAGACACCAGAAGCTGGAAAAGACATGGAACGGATTCTTTTTTAGAGCCTCCTGAGGGAACATGGCCTTCCTGACACCTTGGTTTGATTTTGGAATTTTGATCTCCAGAACTATGTGAGAATAAATCTCTTTGTTTTAAGAATCCAAGTTTGTGGTAATTTGTAACAGCAGCCAGAGGAAACGAATACAACATTCTTTCACTAGAAATGAATGAGAAAATCAAATCATAAACATTTGTAATTAATAAGAATTCCCCTGCATAAAATTATTCGAATACATTTTGCTGGGTTATTATTTAAACCTAATAGTAAAGTTTTGATCTAGTTTTCCATTGAGAAGCAGAGGCAAGAATTTTCATTGGAAGACATGAACAAATTAACTTTCCTCAGTGGTTTAAAACTGCTTTCACCACCTCATTATGACCTAGGTTCAGTTAAGTCCAGCAACCTACCCTATTGTTCATTCACTTCAAGGATGGATCAAGACTTGAAATGACTTCAGTTTATAGCATCAATTACTGTGTCCACCAGGTGTCCTATTTTCAACATTTTAGCACAAACCTATGCCAATAAGTAATGCAATTTTGAAGTTTCTTGTTTCTACCAAGTGTGTAACTTTGAATATAAGTTTTCTAACAAGTTTGAGATCAACTTCAGCCATCTTATGAATATTCTTTGTAGGTAAGCTAATTGATTTTGCTAAGACAACATTCAATTTTCTCAACGAATGAAAACATCATTTTGTGAAATTCTACCTATCGCAGACTAATGTCCAGAATTTGTTGGTCATATCAAAATTTTCATCAAGACCGTTGATGTAGCTAACTCGGTGGTATTTTTTTAATCTATGTTTTCACCAGCTACAGTAGAAAATGTCCCACATGACTAATATTTTCTTCTTTAAATTTTCCTATAATTTCTAAACCATAGCTTAAATATTCTAAACAATGATGTTTTAGTTATATTTACAAATATGAATGTTCTTGTTGGAAAACATAATTCTTACTGTATTCAATGGACTTTTGAAAAAAACATGCCATTGTGAAAAGTTTTTAATTTGAGGGCAATTTTATGATCCAAAACATTTCATAAATAAACCTTGTGACATGTTGAAATGTTAATACTATGCTTTCAGTTAAAATATTTCTTAACTTTATTAAAGTTTTAATTAGCTTTTTTCTGGTTTTCTACCTAGTTCTCTTTATGATTTGTTTTACAAAGATGATTTAAATTATACTTTCAGAACAGATAGGTTGTGTTTGCATATGGCACATGAAGAAACATTCTTCCATCCATAGAAAAAAAAATATGCTGTAATATTTTTCTTAAACAAGTAATTCTCTCACTGTCTTTCATCCCCCCTCCACCTTTTGATGAAAATATGTGTCTAGAATAGGTATCAAGAATATTTTATTTTCTATTTAACACTAGCATAAGAGAGCCATGAGTATTATGATAAAATACAACTGAAACTTAGTGTCATTGTCAGGAGGGGTGGAGTTTGTGGCAAACTGGACTCAAAATGTTCTATCAAAAGGGGCTGTCGCAGCCTTTGTTGCAAACAGAATCTGAGATGAATTGTTGCCATATCTCTCACTTTCAAAAGAAGCTGGAATGAAGGACTTCTAGTAAGTCTCCTAATTGTTACATGTTGGCAACGGAATTAAAATGTAATACCTATGACTCAGGGGGAAAAAAAGAAAATAGAGAGAAGTTGGGAGAAATATATAAAATAGGATGGGATAAGACTAAATTAGCCAGGAAAGAACTGCAAAGACATAAAAAATGCAATTCAAAAATGTGAATAACTATTCGCATGCACTAAAGAACACTACTGTCATCCAGAAAAATCTAAGCAGTGACAAAACTGATTCTGAAGATTTTTCCTAGAGTACAGAACAAAAAGAAAAAGAGATGATTGATATAGAGAATAGAGATTAAAGATTTAAGCTAACAATTATGGTCTCTGAATTTGGAACAATAGCAAAAAAAAAAAAAAGATAATTGAAAAGAAATTACAATCAAAGACAAAACTGAAGAAAATTTCCAATTTGACAAATCACTTGAGTATCACAGTACATTATTTTGTAAAAAGTTTCCAAGTCTCCATCCATTTCAAATCTACACACTTTGCCACTCCTCTCATCATGGGTTCTTTTTCTCTACCCCTGAATCTGAGATGTCCCTGTAACTTTGACCAACTAGATGTGGTATAAGTGACAATGTGCCAGACCGCAGGTGACCTGGGGTGCTTCTATTCTCTTTCCTGATATTCTATCATCACTGTGTGAACTAGCCCAAGCTAGCCTACTGAAGGATGTGCATCAGAGGAAAATCATCCTACCTGAGGCCAACTCTCAGTGAACCTGCTAGCTAATCTCCATCACATGAGCAATTCTAAAGAAGTAGCCAAGCCCAGCTCCTATCATCAGAACTACCCAGCTGACCCATAGATGCCTGAGCAATAATTAAATGCCTATTGTTTTTTAAAAATTATTATTGAAGTGTAGTTGATTTACAATGTTAATTTTAGGTGCACAAAAAAGTGATTCAGTTATACACATACATACATGTATGTTTTTTCTTTTCAGATCTATTGTTCTAAGTCTCTAAATTTTGGGGTGATGGGCTAATGAAGCAACAGTCCATTGATATAGGTTGCACCAGATGGACCAATCATATCTCAAGTGCAATGAATAGAAATATATTTACATCTAGAAAGCCTAGGCTATATAAAGAAAAAACAGTCTCTAAGTGACTAGATGGTGGAAAAGGATGAATATGAAGAAAGAAGAGAAGGAAGAGGAAGAGGTGGGGAGGAGAAAATATGCTATAATGGTCATAAATTAGGTGGCCTTACATTTCTCTTCTGAAAAATTAAATGCAGAAACAAATTAGAGGTAAAAATGTGCAAAGTTAGAAAAAAACATATGCTGCAAAACTATTATAGTTGACCAAGTTTGTGCTTTCAGATGACAGAAAAATATTTTATATATGCAAAGTTATGGTAATTACACTCTCCATCTGGGGGAGGGATCTTATTGAAGATGTATTTTTCATGTGATAAGTTACAAATAATGCAATTAATTGTTTTTACATGCTATTATTTTTAAAGGCTACTATTTTACTAATTTAAAATGTCCCTTCATGTAACCCCAAATAAGAAAATAAATAACATTATTTTTATTAAATGATTACCTATGTGCCAAGCACTATGTTTTTGCTTCACATACAGAATTTAATGCTTAAAACATCCCTGAAGATTAAAATTAAATCCCATTTAATAAGAACATCAATAATGGAAAAGTCATGACATAAAACAATTGGCAGTCAGCATTCACAATGGCTTAAAAGTAACTCATGATCAAACAATTGTTGTAATTTTTGGGTCCAAATGTAGTATCAACGCTAAAACTTGTTTTAAGGAGAAGATGTGGAATGTACCATGTCATCATGTCCTGAATCCAAAAGTCTATAGTATATTAAAAGTACTGGAAAAATAAAGTACAGGAGGAATAGTGATACACTGGGGTCCTCATCTTGTAAATTTCTTCTTAATTTGATAGAGAAATATTTATTTAAAAATTCATGATTTTAATTAATCATTTTAATTAAAAACAATGTATATTTTAAAATTACTGGATAAATAGTAAATAAAAATATCCATATGGCAAAAGATAGAAAACAAAATGACAATAAAATATAAACAAAAAATAAGAAAACAGATGGCAAAAGTAAAACCAAGCATATCACACATAAGTAAACATGAATGGTTTATGCTCCTCTTTGAAAAGTGAAAGATTTTTAATTGCTTTAAAAGTATTTAATCCATAGCTGGGATATATCTTAAAAATTAAATAGAAATTTTGAACACAAAAGCAAATGGGAAAAGGTTTATTAGATGAATATTATCACAAATACAATATTAAGTTCAAGGTAAATACTTTTATACATATAATATAAAAATTATCTCACAAAGTCATAAACATGTATACAAAACATGTCAGAGGATCTAAATATATGAAAGAAAAAGTAGAACTATAAGGAAAGTTGATAGCAGCATAATTTTGTAAGAAATTTAATGTCTCTTATGCCTGGGAAAACTATCAGAGGGATTTACATTCTGTTAAGAGTAAAGCAGTTTTGGAGAAGGTATTTAGAAACAATCCAGAGAAAGAATGGGTGTTTTCTGAGGTTGAAAACTAGTCACTGGAGGAGTTTATGGGCAAAGTACTCTTATATATATATGTTTATAGAAGTCTATTAAAAGACAAGGATAGATTCTAAATTACCAGGAGTGGTTAAAAAAGAAGGAAATGTAAACTGGATGGCTGTTGTTTCAACTCATCTAACTACAGTGGAGATTCTAGAGCGGAAAGAGGAAGGTTGGCGAGGCTCAAAACCCTACTCAGCAAATAATCAAGAAACCAAAGAAACCAAGAGGAATCCTTGAGAAGTCTTCAAGAGTAGGTTTCTAGTGGAGGGAGCAGTGGTGGTTGCAGGGAAATTATGGCCTGGATCCCAGGAGAGAATGGGCAAGGGAGAACATTCTAGTTGCATCCATTTCTCTACCAGGCTGGGCCCCCACCAGTGCTTCAAAATCCAAAGTCCCAAATTATTCAGCAACTGTTTGATTCTGGATAGGGAAGCAACAGCAGCAGCCAAGAACAATAAGAACATCAGGAAAGTGCCATAATTCAGCTAAAGTTGGGAGCCATAGGCAAGGAGTCCTGACTGCCTGGCTGGCCTCTGAACAACTCCCCCCAGCCCCTACCCCTTCGCCACTAGAAGCAGCTGCCCCAGTAAGAGGACTGAAGTATGAAAGAGAGTTTTGATGACAAGACTGGGTGGTGGGAGAGAACTGGAGAGTGGGGGTAAATGGAGGAACAGGGAGTGGTCTTGAGGTGTTCACCCCACCCTCAAACACATCCAGAATGCTTTATAGGAGTACAAAGCAAGACCTGGACTTTTGTTCTTTTTTCTCTCCTTCCCAGAGGCAATATTACCACCCAATACACTTGTGAAGCCAGAGAACAAAAAGCCATACTACAAATGGGATAACTTACATTGGGAAATTAACTAATGGGATGTACAGAACAGATACTCAAAATGGGATATTGGAAACATGGCATAACAACATGCAGTTCTGGACAGGATCCAATTGGAGATATTAGGATGAAATATATTATTACAGAAAAAGAGAACTCAATGGATGGGTTGAATAGAAGAATACAAAACACCGAAAAATTAGTTATAAGCTGTACAGTTAAGTTGAAGAACTCTCCCAGAATGTATCTACAAGAAATAAAATAATGATATATATGTATATATAAATTATAAATTCAAGAAGGTGAAAAAATAATGAACCAGAATTTCCTAGAATTAAATACAGAAATATCAGACATCTGGCTGAATAAATGCCAAAAAGTACACCAAAAAGGATAAATAAGAAAAAAATTTAAATTAAAAAAATTTAAAACCTCAACTAAGCATATTACAGTGAAATTTGAAACATAAAACAAACAGAACATTCTGCAAGTTTCTGGACAGAAAAAGAGAATCATCTTTTTTATGACCAAGAATCTGACTAGGGTTAGACTTTTCAACAGCAACCCTGGATACATGAAAACAATAGATTAGTATCTTTGTGAGAAATCAAATATGAATTATTTAAATCATCTTTTCATTTTATTTTATTTTTTCAGTACTCCAGCCATCTCCACCATTCCCTCCACTTGGGGTCTATTGCTATAGCCTACCTACTGCATTCACCATGTCACAACCATCAGTGTACTTCCTACATAGAAACTTAAGTGGTATTCTCAACCATCAAATCTGAGCTTGTTACCTTCCACTTAAAGTGCATCACTTTTGGGGAAACATCTAAAATCCTAACATGGCTCAAGGCCCCACCTAGCTAGTCAATCATCTTTGAACACTGCCTGAGATGAGAATCCCTGGGAAGCTTTGCACCACTGAACGGGTCCTGCTGGGGTGACTGCCCTTGAAGAGTCTGGGGCTGCCCCCAGCTCCCCAAGTTCAGAAGCCTTGATCTTATGCCTGTGGCTTCCCCAGCCCCAGCTCATCCCAATGTTTCATGGAAAACACTCCAAGTTAACTGATACAGCTCTACTATGTTTTTCTAATGACTTTATAATATTCCAAAATACACAGGTAGATATATAATAATTTATCTAATCTTTCCACTGTTGAAAAATACTCATGTTGTTTTAGTTTTTTTCTCTCCTTAAGTGAACATACATATATATCTATATATATTTATTGTGTATTTATTGCATGTACATATATAACATATATTCATATATATATACCTGCAGGAATATATGTTCTTATAGGTGGTTTCTCTCTTCCCAGAAGATGGAGTCCCAGAACTGGGTTGCTGAATTAAAGGGTATGTGTATTATATTTTAATAGATGGGGCCGGGTTCCTTCCAAATTAGCTTTAACAATCTCACAGTATCACAAACAACGCATGAAAATACCTTCTCTTAATATACTCCATAATAATAGTTATCTTAACTCTTTTAAAAACTGTTACCAGTCTAATAGATACAAAGTATAGTTCATCGTACCTTTAATCTACATTGTTCAGGCTACTCTGAGCTGGAAAATCTTGTGTATGTTCTTTCATTTATTTAAGAGATATGTACTGAATGCCTACTACATTCCTATGCATTGTTCTGTGATAGGGAATACAGCACATTATATATGTTTGTGATATAAATTATTTTATATATATATATATAGTGAGCATGAAATTTTGTTCAAATGAGGGTTACATACATTCATAATCATAATAAGTGGTTAATGGAGATAATGGTACTATAGAAAACATTCAGCATCTTTCAGAAGTTCAGATAGCGAAGATAATCGTTATTCATGTTGATAAAATAAGCTTTCTTAGCCCTGACATTTGAAAGAGCTTTAGGTGGAGTTGGAGGTTGTCAGCCTATTTGAACCTAGTAATGTTTAAAAGTCTAGGAGACATAAATTATATTTCAGTGGTGGAAATGGGGCAATACTCCCCTGTATAGAGAGGGCATATTCCTAGTCATAGAAATAAGTTAGTGGGAATAGGTAACAGAATTGTAAAGAAAAGAAAAAGAAAAGATGTGTGTTAAAGGTGTTGAGGGGAACACAGGAGTACCTCTGAAGAACCCCGAATATAAACTTCATAATATCTAAAACAACAGGAGGTATGAAGAGGAGAGTATGCAGAATAAACTGAGCGAGACCAAGGGATTTAGGCAACCGACAAATTAGACAATGACATTGCTATCAAGATCAGAAGTAAATGAAGTTGAGTTGGTCTAAGATGCTGAAACGCTCCTATTCCAAGCACGGGGGTTATAGGAAGCGGGGCCTCACCAGACCCTGAATCTGCCAGCACCTTGACTTTGGACTTCCCAGCCTCCAGAACTGGGCAAAATAAAAGTCTGTCGTTAAAGCCACCCTGTCTACTGTATTTGCTATAGCAGCCAGAACAGATGAAGATGCTAGGTTAGCCAATACACAAGAAGAACAACAATCACTTCTGCAGCATCTCCTGCGGGCAACAGTGCAGGATCCCTGAGAGAGAGGTCCTAGAGGCGAGCAGCCCTTGGGGGCCCGAGAGCCTTGACACACCTTAGCTCCTGCCTTTTGAAACGTTACTATTTTTTTCTTTGTCAAAAGTATATTCAGATCAGGTTAACTAGTTAATATCACAACTAGTTAATTAATCCACTTTCTTAGAAACAAAAGCAACTTATTTTTTTAAAGTCTGAGTAACTTCCTGCTTTGTCTAACAGAAAAGAGTAATGTAAATAAGTCATTTTAGAGAAGCCTATGAAAGTTGGGGGTGCCTTTGCACATTACAGAGAAATTTAAAGCAGCTTTCCTTTCTATGCTCCCAAATGAAACTGCCAAGTTAAATACTATAAGACTATAAAATATTCCAAGCAATTAAACAAATAAGGCTGGTGTCTCACATGAGACTTGGAAAGTGAATACTATGTTCTTGGAAGAAACATCCAAGCTACACCGAGGACATAAAGATCGAAAGTACATTTAGAAAGAAAGTAAACAATCTTGAATAAAAATTAATTAGTCATTTCTTGTACTCAAAAAAAAAATCTACATTAAATAAGAGAGTATAAAACCAGCACGTGCTATGTATTGGACCTCATTCCTCCTGGTAAAGACTGGCGCAGTCTCAAACTTGATTCAAAATTTAGGGGTTTTGTTTTCGGTCCCCAAAAGGTACCGGATGAAGGAAACAGAGGTAATAATATTTCTATACCATGGCATTTTCTTTTTTGTATGCAATTAGTAGAAATAACTTGAATGTTTCTAAATGAATGAAGAGAAAAAAATTTACAAAACAATAATGTAAACATAGTTATAGTACTTTTTGTTCTTTGTGAATTTGACAGAGGTGACTGACCTGCCTAAGTAAGGCAGGAAACCCCCCATTTTTCTGAGTTCTTAAACATCTGTGTTAACACTTTTGGACCTATTCAACAATGATAAATAAAAAATATACCACAGTGCTCTGCTAAAGCCTGAAAAAAATGAACTTTTATGGAACCCATATTAATTTGCAAGTTAATCTGATTCTATGGGCTAACCGGGTATTAATTCATTGAATACATATCCTGTGCCTACTTTGTACCATACACATTCAAGGCATTGAGGGTATCATGAAGTAACAACACATAAAACCATTCACCAAATTGTAAAAGGGAAGTCTGAAGCCACCAAGTGCCATGAGAGAATGTGGAACAAAGGAATTTACACACGCTGCTGGAAGAGAGGTACCCTGGCAGACGGTTTAATGCAGTCCATCCTCCTTATTCACCAATTCTGTTTTTGTGAACTTGCCTACTCGCTAAAATTTATTTGTGGCCCCCAAATCAATAACTGCAGTGCTCGTGCAGTCATGTGTGGACGTGCCCAGAACAGTGAAAACTTTGAGCTGTCTGATGCACACATTCCCAGCTGAGGTGGAACTGGGTAACACTGCCTTCTTGGTTCGACTCCTCTCACCACAAACAAATGTCCTTTTTGCAATCTATGTCATGCCATGTTTTTCAGATTTTGTGCCCTTTTAGGGGATGATTTTTCTGTTTAACATGGCCCTTAAAGATAGTGCCGAAGTTCTGTTCTAAGTGCAAAAGGCTGCAACGGGTCTTACGGAGAAAACACGTGTGTGAGATAAGCTTGCTTAAGACACGACTTACAGTGCTGTGGGCCGTGAGTTAAATATTAATGATCCAGCAGTATGTATTAAACAAGACGTCTTTAAACAGACACACACATAAAATAGGGTTATGAACTGATTGGCTGATGAAAATGCTGTGACCAGAGGCTCACAGGACCCTAACCCTGTATTTCCCCAGGGGCAATGGCTCAGTATTTGCTGATTCAGTGTTTGCAGTGACTTTATAGAACATAACTGACACAAATAAGAATCTGCCGTGTTTCCTCCTTCCTGTACGCATTGTCACCTCATTGGCAACATCTATTTCTGCAAGAGACGCAAAGCTGGCATTTCCCTTAATTATAACAAAATGTCATTTTCCAAAGAAAGCATGTGCTTCTCGCCATTACTTTCCTCAAAACCAGCCCCTCGTGGTCTGAAAATTCACAGACATTCTGACACTTGGCCTTCATTTTTGAAGGAGAGAGAGCACCTTTAACTTGAGATTAGACAAGAAAGAGGAATCAAAGGAAGAAGGCGCCTCGCAGACTAACAGGATGAGCAGGCCCTGTGGCCTGATTCTGACCAGTGGGGAGATACTCCTGTTCTATTCTTTGGCTTCCTTTTCCTCTGCATCTCATTGGAACTCAAACGCCAAGTCCCCAGAGCACCATCCTCCATGGGACCATTCCATGCCTTGGACTTTCCACACTCAAAATTAAAGAGAGTGACTTGGAGGGAGGGGCAGTGAGATATTTTATCACCAGTTGGAACCTGAGCATAAAAACAAAGAATTCATTGCCAAGTTGAAGATAACAACACATACTGATTTTTTCCTATGTGCCCAGTACCCTGTTAAACATCTTATATGGACTATTTTATTTAATCCTCATATTAACTCTAAGAGGCAGGTACTAACAGTATGCATATTTTAGAGGTGAGGAAAATGAGGTTAAGTGAATGTTCAAGGTCACATAAGTAGGAAGTGGTAGGATTTGGATTTGAATCTGGTCAGTCTAGTTTCAGAGTGTTCTCTGGAACCACTCCAGTTAGCTTCCTCTCATGGGATTAGACATTTCCTAGTTAAACCTAAGACTTGAAACTCTCTTAACAGAAATACTCATCTGTGACTCAGTGCAGCAGAGCTGAGCAAAGCAAAAAAGAACAGAACTCAGCTACTTTTCCTGCTTCCTCTCATCACATGGGTGTGGACTTTTTTTTTTTTTCTTTTTTGAGGGGTATCTAAGTTAATTTTTAAATTATATAAACAGAGACTGCGATTTTTTTCTCATTTTCAGAAACCCATCAAATGGGTGAAATTGAACCATGTCGCCCACCGAGGAGAGTAAGCTGGAGTCAACCTGACACGCAGGTAACGTGGGCTAGGGGTGGGGAAAGCTAGTGTCTTTCTAAAATTGCATTTGTTGATCATAAGCATGAGACCAGAGAAAGAAGTACGCCTCCCACTGGTCACTTGTGGAGAAGGGGGCTTGCACGTCTACATTCCTTGGTCTCGACTCCTTAGAGCAGCTCAGTGTTCACGCTGGCTACATTTCAGCCTCAGTTACCCTTCCTCCACTTTTGGAGCTTTGGGGACAGTCTCATTCATATACCTAGCAGGAACCTCTACTCATCTGACCAGCCTGACTGTAGAGGCAGCCACATATTGGTTGCCCCGGATGCCTGGCTCCAAGGGAGCAGAAACCCTGTCAAGGCGGGGTGCTAACCATACCTGAGAGTAAGTGGATGCGCTACTGGTCAAGGGATGGCCTAGGAGGATACAAGTAACTTGAAAAACACTATCAAGTTAAATGTAATAAAATTACTGTACTTTTAATTGTTCAGGACATTGTTCTGTAACATGTAATGCTGTAAACAAACTCATGTTCTCTGACCTTATGTCTGCTACCCATGTGCACACATACACACACACAATATAGGTCCATAGCAATAAATTTACTAAAGCCTCTGTGTTTGTAGGAACAAATAATTTATTACTGACTTCTTTTTTCAGCTAGATATTGGAAACAGATGGGCCATGTTGGCCACCAGATATTTGCCTCTTCTAGCTGAGACATTACCAAGATATTTATGAACAATTTTTAAAGGACTCAGATAAGACCAGCATGTAGCATGCTTGATGTTTTGAGAGTAAGATGAGTAAAAGAGTTAATGAAACACAAATGGAAACTGTAGTTTATCCAACTGGAAATAGGCTGTAAAACTGCTTTTTATCTGAGTTAGGATTTTTGGGTGCTAGAACCTTGCCTCTACGAATCAGAGCCAACTGGATGGGATCTATGACAGCACCTCTAGGGATTCCTTAGCATAGGGATCTTCACGAAAATGATCAAGTGTTTGTTGAGAATGACTCACCCCAAGCTTTGAACCTCAAGAGCTGTTTGCATTTTACATTGGCTAGACACATGGGTACCTCAGAGAGACTAATACTTTGGTTCAACTTTAAACAGATATTTTCAATTTTTTATTTAGAGTCAAAGCATGAGGACAGAGCAAAGAAGGAAAATCACGGATGTTACCTTCTCTGTTATTCCAGCAATTTATCTTTGGCTCTAAATTTATATATCTCATTTCACAAAACTAGTGAAGAACATTTTTTAGAGCTTGTATTTTCATTTGGGCATGCTCACTGGGGTCTGTCACCTACACACAAAGCCCCAAGGGGCTTATTCAAGAATCTCTGTTATTAATTACTGAATTTTCTCTAGAGTTGGGTGACATTTCTAGAAATCCTGCTCACATACAGGTACCTGATTTCCTTCCCTTGTGAGATCTCTGACCAGCATTCCCTCTTATTACTCGTTAACTGAACCACAATCACCATGACTGAAAAAACCTCAGTGCATTGGTACCAAACTCCACTGGCTCCTCCGTGGGTGAGGGGAGCAGCCTGTGTGAAAACATCCATACCCTGTGTTCCCTTGCTTCCCTCGTTGCTGATTCTCTTCTGTGAGGCCTATAGGTCTGCAGTTTTTCATTTTGTGATGGGCTGTTGTTTTCATATTTCAGGTCCCTGGAGATAATATTTACATAATCTTTAATCTTTGCATCTGCGAGTGCTCAAAATTCACTGTAAACACTCTTTCTTGGAAAGCTTCATTTCTTTCCATTGTGCTTATACAAAATATGGACTTTCTTGTTTTTTTTGCTGTTGATCTTTGGGAAAGTTTTGATTATTTTATTTGGTCCAGCAGACATTTCTCTTATCAAAATTTTCCTTCTTTCTACTAGCTGCATTCTCTGTCCTCTGTGCAGTTGATGAAAGGGGTATTTGAAATCCCTTTCTTTTCTTTCTTGAGGTCAAGCTTGTTCTGTGTGTATCATTAATAAGCATCATTATGCCTTAGCAGCTAATTAATAGCACAATGATGCTACTATGGAATTATATTATATCCAACAATGTTTTGCTACAAATAATGACATACCTATAAAAGGCTTTCCTCAGCCAAATTTCTATGAACACAGTGACAAAATACTTCTGCTGAAAGGAAGCACAGGACTTTTTTTTTTCTTTTCTGATTTTAATTCTGTAATTACAACAGACACTCCTGAAACAGAGAAATCATGGGTTTAGAAATTTCTTCACACCAAGAATTCTTTGCTATGTTCCATGCTTTCTGTAAATTCTCTTGGCTGTTAGAGAACTACACTGGTATCTAATTTTTATAAAAAGCATCTAAAGCTGACTGATTCCCTGAGCAATGAAAGTGGAACTCTGAATTTGAGGTCTCAGCAGACCATCCCTTGCAACGTTGAGGGAAGTTGGAATTGACCATGCTTTAGCTTACAGCCCCCACTGGGGAGTTCTGATGGGTTGCAGATTCCAGCTGACTCCTGGGAAGGGGCTTTTGGTCCCTTCAGCTCATTCCTGAGATTCCTCTTCCTTTTGCAGAAGAGCTCAGCAAAGCAGCAGGTCACGTAAACTAACGTGTTCTGTAGGCTCCAACGCCATTAGGCAGGGAGTTACGATGGAGACAAGAAAGAAAAGAAGAGGAAAGCACATGATGCACACTAACTGAGCTCCTACTCTGTGTGTTAGATCTGAATGCTTTATGAATTACAGACAACTTCTCCTCAATTAATCTGAATTTCATTAAGAGGAATGGGTTTGAGCCAAGCGTATTCATGTACTTTTAACCAATGAAGAAACTTTTCCCAATAAAACTATTAGCCCAAACTTTGTGAACAACCATGGGTTTGCCATACCAAATTAATAGTTTTCTGTATAATTTATGTGCTAATTTCAACTTCAATTTCACTGTCAATCCCATCTGTTATTGCTTCAATCCTGAATTAATGAGGCAGGTTAGAGCTGGAAAATGTCACATCATCTAAGGGCACTGTTCTTTTCTAAGGTCATATAAAATGAAAGAGGATTTTTGTCATAATTCAACAATTCATCCCATTTTTATAGAGTCATAACATGTTAGAGCTGGCAAGTTTGTAAAATATCATCAAATCCAGATTTATAGGTAAGGAAACTGAGGTCCAAAGAGGTAAAGTGATTCATTCAAGTTTTTGTAGCCATCATTCCTTATCCATTGCTTCTAGCTTTACAGGGTCTAGATGTAACCTTTAATTCATCCGAATGGTACATTCTGCTATTCTTCACAGGTAGATCTAGGGACTCCTCACCTCTCAAATGCTCCTTCGGGAGTAAAGAAGGACTTGAGTTGCTTCACTCCTCTTCTTGACACTGAAGAGATTGCATTTCGTTGGGTCTTGCTGTGTGCCAGTCATCGTGTTAACACTTCCACACGCATTACCACACCGAATCTCCGCACAGGTAGGAATGCTGAGGCTTTGAGGGTTGGTTACCTGTCCAAAGTAGCATAGCTGTCAAGGTGGAAAGTTCAGAGACTTGGGAGTTATCTTCTTAGCTACTGTGCTCTATTGCCTCCTTCCACTAGGTTGACCTGGACTAGAAGCTTCAGCACTGACCTCTGAGCTCACAGCTCCACCCTTCTTTAGTACTCTTGTTTTATTGAAGAGGTTCCTGTCAGCAAGCCTCTGAGCTAGAATCCACTCTGGAGGTCCAAAGAATAGGATTCATTGTCTCTTTTGATTGCCCTTCTGAATTTTTGCCTAGCAGATGTCTCACTTCCCAGAAAGAATTCTGACTTGGCTTTTTTTTAGGTCTATCTGCCTTCCCCAAATCCACAGCCCAAAGGTGGACACACTGCTGCTCTGACCAGAGCCCAGACAGGGCTGCTGGTTGGGAACATCCACCTTTGGAGAATTCAGAAAGCAAAGGAATCCCTGAGGGAAATAGGAATCAAGATGGACAGGAGCCAGGTCATCAGCACTGTGCATGTCATGCTGACAAGTTTGGATCGGATCTTCCAGGTGATGGAGAACAGCTGAAGATTTGCCAGCAGGAGGGTGATAGGTCTGAGCTTGTGGAATTCTCAGAGGCAGGAAGAGCTCTCTGGAAGTGTGGAGGAAGTTGAGGCAGAATGAACGTCTGTCTCCTACCTTGCCTCTCTGTCCACTTGATGGATCTCTGGGTTCTTCCCTGCCTTAAATCTTTGCACACAGATCCTTGTGTGGATATATTTTTCATTTTTTTGGATAAATACCTAGGAGTGGGATTCCTGGACTGTATGGTATGCATATATTTAACTTTATTAGAAATTATTTTCTAAGTAGTTGTACCATTTTATAATCTCACCAGCAATGTATGAGAGTCCAAGTTACTCTACATTCTTGTCAGCACTTAGTAATGTCAATCTGCTTAATTTAGCCAATCTAGAGGATGTGAAGTAGTAACTCAATTTAGTTTTAATTTGTATTTCCTTAATGGCTAATAATATTAAGAACTTTTCATGTGGTAATTGATATTCTTCTGTGAAGCCAAATATTTTTCACATTTTTAATCGCATCATCTTCTTATGATTGAATTCTGAATTTTAAAAATGTGCCCAGTACAATATGCACATATTATTAAATATGTATTTGCAAATTTTTTCTTCCAGTCTGGAGACTTGCCTTCTCAACTTCCCTTACAATGACTTCCAAAGAGCAGAAATTTTAATTTTGATAAAGTTCTATTTATTTTTTTTAAATCTTTAGTGGTTAATGCTTTTAGTCCTAAGAAATATTTGCCTAATCCAAAGTCATAGATTTTCTCCTGTGTCTTCTTTGGAAAGTTTTATAATTTTAGTTCTTATACTGAGGTCTATGATACATCCTGAGTTTATTTTCATATACAGTACTAGATAACAGGAAGGACTCATTCTTTTGCATATAAATGTCCTATTATCCCAGCACTATTTATTGGAAAGACAATTATTTTCCCAATGGAATTACCCTGGAACCCCTGTCCCTAATCAGTTGACCACATATTTCTTCTGCATTTCTGCATTTATAATTCTGTTACTTTGATCTATATTTTTATCCTTATGATGCTATTTCCCCCCATGTTTACCTTTTATTTAATACTTGGACTATTTTTTATTTTTTGCTTTTTACTATGCTTCTGTGCAGAAAAGAGGTAATATCAGGCCTGACACTGCTATCCTTAGAAAAACTTGCTTGCAAGGTTGGCCCTTGGCTGGCATGTGGGAACATGGATTTCCAGAGTGTTCCCACCATTCTAACTCATAAGAGTGATTCACTGTGCCTAAAATGTACTAGCAGTAAAGTTATGCTGAACACTCAATTTCCTTTCCAAAGTCTGGAATTCTGTGTTAGGTAGTCAGTATATACTTGACCAATCCCCAGTGAAAATCTTGGGCACCTCTAATGAGTTCCCCTGGTAGACAGTTCACACATGTTGTCACAATTCATTACTGGAGGAATTAAGCATGGGTCACATCTTAGAAAAGGACTCTGGGAAGCTTATGCCTGGTTTCCTCTTGGCTTTACCCCATGTGCTTTTTCCTTTTGCTAATTTTGCTTTGGTTTCTTTTGCTATAATAAACCACTGCTGTATTTATACTGGTCCTGTGAGTCCACCAACAAATCACTGAACCTGGGAGTGGTTTAGGAACCCCTGAGACAGTGTCCATCTTAACTTCCTGTCTAGATTATGAGTTCTTTCTAGGACAGACACCATAGCTTAATTGTCTTTAAATCTGCCCATGGTGTCTTATAAATGGCAGATATCTAATAGATGTTTATTGTTTGAGATAAAAGACCTAGAGAGATACAAACTAGACAGTTTTATCAAGTTCTTAGTTAGAAAGAAAACCTAAATCTAGAGAAGAATATTTGTGAACTATAGAGAAAACCTTTAAATCATTACCGCCTTGTAATTATTCAGAAAAAAAGAAACTTTGCATTTGCCTTGTTTGGAGAGTACATTTTCCCAGGAGTTGAAGAGAAAAGCAGCAGTAACCTAAGCTTCTGCCTCCCCCCATGGTGGCCCCACAAAAGAAGTTCCCATTTAAGGGGACATCAATCCATAAAAATCCCTGTCCAATAATTTCTGCTTGTGGTTTGGAAATGTGCCCATCTTCCAGGGAGCGAATGCATTTTGAAAATAAATGGCACTGCTCTCCCTCTGGGCATACTCCAAGTTTTTCCCACTTCGCCTAACCAAATAGTACATGGACTCACCCAGAGTAATCACACTCTAATTTCAGAAGTTAGTGCAAAGAACAGGATGGACATTTGGCCCAGTTTGCAAAATCATAACCCTGATGTATACAACCTTAAAATGGATATGTCCTGTTAAGACAAAGCCAGTTTACTTAGAGAAGATATTCCATTGTTAACCTCATTTCAAAACTATTTTAACAAAAATTCTGACACTAATGCACAAATTAGGAAGAGTCGAAAGAAAAACATCCTGTCGATTGCACAGCTAATGGAAACGTCGTTCTATATTTGGAACTTATCAAATACTACTAATCATTTGTTAAGAATTTGTGTCAGGAAAATCCAAAATATTCTCTTCTGGCTATTCTTTCCTTCCTTTTTCTCTCTATTGGTCTTTACGAAAAATTCTGTTTATCTATATCCATTAAGATAGCCCTGTGACATGATCTAGAAACCGAAATGTGTTTATCATAAATCATTATGAACTTTTGTCTTCCAAACAAGGAAGCTGCATTTGCCACAAATAAACAAACAAATCCCAGAAGATTAGAGGTCAGTGTAGAATTCAGAAAAACTGCACAAGGTTACTGAACATTTTAAGTACAGGAAGAAAGTTCTTTCAAACTTATACATTTCACAGAATGAATAAAATTTGTAAATTTTTGTTTCCACTTAAAGCTTTGTAGCCACAGTTAATCCATGTTGTAGAACAAAAGGTGAAGTTTAAAAAAAACCTTACAGAATTCAGAAATTTTCATCTAAAGACATTTCAACAAATAGGAAAAAAAACTTAAGAGTAAATATTGATTTTAAGAAGGAAATAATATATTTGGCTCAAAACACATTTTTAAGTTAAATGCAAGCAAACTTTGCATTCCAAATCTGCTGCACCACCTGGCATACAGTTTAGTTAAAAAAATAGTTTCGTGTCTGAGAAGCAGTTCTACTTTGGGTTTTCCTGGAAGCACTGTTCACCATTTCCCTTACATTCCAAATAACTACAGATGTTGTTATTCACATTTAAATTGGCAAATGTTTTCTATCCTGAAGGATTTCATGAAAAATGCTTTGATTTTTTAAAAGAAATTTGAGCACTAGGGAAACATGGCTGCATTAAGAATAACTGAATTAAAGCTAAGTCCTTAACTAGTTGTACTTAAAAATTAATGTAAGTTCTCACAGATATATAGAGTTGACCCTAAGCCACAGAACATTTTTACATAAACGTTGGCAAAGATGAGTTGCATACAAAATTCATGTTTTCATGAAGCAGGAGGAAATTCCTTTTTGTGCATAGCTAATAATCAATATCCTAGAAACATGAATAAAACTGAAAACTACATTTTTTTAAAGCCATGCTATTTTAAGGCTTCTCTTTATTAAATTCTTTCATGGCACAGTTAAGGCATCACCTTGAAAAATTAAATCATCAATAAATCTGCACTAAATAGCTTTCCCGAAAAGTACTGAATTTATTCCTTCAGTGTCAGCTTTTCCTTCTCTACAAACTATTCAGCTATAAATCTAGTATATTGAGGACTTTTGAGTTATAAAATGCTAAGAGTCTTTCTTACTT
This sequence comes from Camelus dromedarius, assembly GCF_036321535.1. NCBI lineage: Eukaryota > Metazoa > Chordata > Mammalia > Artiodactyla > Camelidae > Camelus > Camelus dromedarius. The sequence continues at coordinate 29,917,616 of NC_087439.1, read as the reverse complement.
TTTCAAATAAATAAAATGATAATCACCTTGTCTAAGCATTTAAAACTTTTCATTATACAGTTTCTGAATCTATGCATAGAGCATCCTGCTTGCCCATTTGTAGATTCTATAAATTAGACACCTGGGCCTGTGCAGGATTGCTCAGTATCCAGGGTCCCTGTGCTTAGAACTGCTCACTAAATTAGGTCAAATGCTTCTAGACTCTAGCAAGTCTGTGTACTAATGGCCCTTCAGAGAGCATTAAAATTCCAGCAGGAAGAAGGTTGTATTCATTTTAATTTTAAAGATTCTTCCTCCCCCATCCTGTTTTATTTGAATGAGCTGAGTTGCACAGGAGCCCATCACAGACATGAAATTATTGTCTTTTGGTGGATTGCTTTCAACCTTAGGAAGAGCAGAGAAAAAATAACGACAGAAGGGAAGACTGATAATACTGTTAATGAACATGGACCAAGAAAGTGTTTCTGCATAATTGGGTAGCAGTTTCTTCATGGGGGTTCAGAGTTGACCTCACAGGAAGGGTGCCTGTCTTCATTCCAGACTGGAGCATCCTGACCAAGGGGAGATTCTCAAAGGGAGATTCACCTGGCAGCTACTGTTGACGTTGCTGGTAGTAATGTGAAGTTTTATCAACTAGTGCTTGGTCATTAGTTCCTTTTTTTTTTTGCTTTATTTATCAAAATAAAAATATTTTATTTTTTCTGATTATGAAAGTAATCCATGCTTCCTGAAAAAATTTCAGTTTACACAAGAAACAAAAAATTACCTATAATCTCATTACCAGAAGCACCACATTTTCTCATTCTTTATGCATGAGCACACATATTTAGAAGAAATAGGCTGGACTGTACATATGGATTTGTAATCTAATAATTTTTTCATTAAACACAGTAACATAATATGGACTTTCTATAGTATATATATAAAACATAGATAATTATTACTATATTAATATAATCATTTACATATTAATTTTAATTAATATTATTTATAATTAAGCTTGTATATTAATAATACTAATATATTGAATTATATGTAACATATAATAAATATATAATGGTTTTTAAATTTGTATGAACATATCACATTTTATTTATTCAATCTCCCAGTGATGTGTATATATTATTCTCAATTTTAATGAAACAATGCTACAATGAATATTCTCTTGTAATCTGCTTTGCATATTAGTCCTGTTATTTCTCTAGAAGAAATTCCCAGGAGTGGAATTCCTGGATTAACGAGTTGCACATTTTCAAGACTTTTGATAAATGTTGCCAAATTGTCTTTCAGAAAAGTTGCAATGATTTTCACTCTCACCAACAGTTTAGAAGAGTGATTATTTCTATTTCCTCTTATTAGCTGGGAACATCCTTAGTATTCCTCATTTTTTAAAAATCAGTACCAATTAAATAAAAAAATTCAAAGTTCATTTTTGCCTCAATTTTGTACTCTTTTGGTTATTACAGAGATTGGCTCTCATTTCATATGTTATTTCTTCTCTTATTGGTTATTCCTGTCCTCTGCCTATTTCCTTTGGATTGTTCATTCCCTTATTAATTTGTCGGAGTGTCAACTGCCAATGATATGAGCTCTTTGTGTGTCATATATGTCACAACTTTTTTTTTTCCAGCTTGTTTTTTGTCTTTGACCTTGACTTCTTCTTTTAAATACAATTTTGTAAGCTGTTTCTAAATCTTTCCTGCATCTGATTAGATAGGTGGATGGGTGGATACGCACATGGATTCAGAATTAGTAAATGGCAGAACAGGTCTATCTTAAATCTGGGTCGATCTTTCTGCAATGTCCATGCCTTTGCCCTCCATTTCCCCCTAAGTTCTGACAGTCTTGAATTTGGCTTATTAGTATATATTACCCTCAAATACAAAAACAATGTTTGAAAATGGGCCATCTCACTATCTAAGGACAATATTATTCACCTCCATGCTTCTCTGGAGTTCTGGATCACGATAAATCGTGTAATTTCTCTGCACACTCCACAAGACCAAAACCAAACTGAAGCTGAGCTATTTTCAAGGTCACTCTGCGGCACTCTCTTCTTAGTGCACAGCAGCACCGAGTCCTGCAATCACAGCCATGGGAAGGTGTGGTCCCCACCTTCAGGAACCTCTCCGTTCAGCTCACGTATCTGTGGCTCTACCTGAGTTCAGTTTTCAGACAGAAAATAACTCTTGGAACTCAGCAATTGATCCTGTTCTTACCCACTCAATAAAGCGTCCCATAAAACTTCTATTTTGTGATGATAGTAAGTTAGTATTTACCATATGTCAGACACTGTTCTGAGTGCTCTGCGTCTGTTACTCATCGAATCCTCACAATGATGTTATGTGGTAGGTGCTAATATGTCCTTCCTTTAAATGGGGACATTCTGAGACACAGAAGGTTAAGTAACTGGTTGTACAGGTTATAAGTGGAAGAGATAAAGGGGCTCAGGGTGTCTGGTTCCAGAGCCAGCGCTATTTACCGCCAGCCTGGGCTGCCCCCCAACACACTGGACCTGCGCGGCATAAAGTACCAGATGTAGCATTAAACATGTAGACAGATCGGGACCTCGCCATATTGGGTTTGGGGGTGCAGCACATAAAGAGCAAGCAGGCCCCACACTGACTGCAGAGAAACAGTCCATTCAGCTTGGATTTTGGAAGCCACAGAATTCAGAAAAATCTCTTCTAGAGGAGGAGCCAAAATAAATTAGTGGAGAAATGTGGGCTTCATAGTCAAAATGCAGTTTTTAATGCTGAAAACTTAATACATGAAAATAAAATTTACAAGTGTGAATTGGTTTTCCAAGTATTCCAGCCTCCTGGGGTTACATTTCCTTTAATGCCCCAAAGAAAATGGTTCAAGCCTTTATCCCACATGCAATGGGAAGACCAGGGCCTCCACATTGTCAAAGGATTCTAGAGGAACTTGTAGTCAGATGACTGCTTGTTTCAAATTTCTCCCTGACTCATCTCCAACTGCTATCCTTGTTCCACTCTGTTTCCCCTGCCCTTCCGTTGACCTTTGCCAAAGAACTTCTACACAGGCTTATTGTACACAGTCACTTTGTACTGAGGGCTGAGTATAAGTGCGGGGAAAGAAAGGAAACTTAAACTCTAGACACCATAGACGTAATATTCCACAGTCTGGGGTTTCTTGTAAGCCGTTCGTCTCAAGTTTTAACTTCTGCCAAAGTGCGGGCCTTCTAATCTCTGCAGACACTGTTCTGCTGTATCTTACCTTTTTCCTGGCACCCCACACCCTAGTGGCCAACATTCAACACTCAAGTTCCTGTTACCTCATGCTAAAAAGAAAGTTGGCTCTCTCTTTGTTCCCTGTTCCACGCTATCTCCTGCAGACCTTGCTAGGCGGTGGTGGAGAATGCTTATCTTAAAGCCACTGAGAAATTCAATCAGAAGAGTTTATTCCCCTCCTAGGAATTACATCTTTTGGAATTAACTTCCTTAAAATAACAGCCATCTCCAAAAATAATCAGTTTTGTCTCTCAACTACTTTGAAGACGTAATATTCAACTTTGAGGAATAACATTTTTTATCACAGGATTTATTTCATAAATAATATTTCTACTATCTGCAGCTGTCTATAGGCTATCTGAGGTTTAAAAGAAAAGAGACACCTTGCACCGGGATGTCACTCTGGGAGGAAGATGGGAATTTCTTGCCTGTAATTTAATGAAAAGAACAAAATTCCACAAGTCATTCCTCTGCTGACGCCCATAACAAAAGTCTGTAAATTGGTGGTTTGGAGCTCAGGTTACATTTTTATCAAATAAATAGTAGTTAGAACTCCCAATGATCCCATAAAGGCCTATTTAACCCCCACTGAGGCTGAAAAACGGTAGCAATTACACTGGCCTGAATTTGGGGTGCTGGGAGTAGAAGACTAGGTGGTGTAGGAGAGAGAGGAAAAAGAAAAATTAGTTCTCTTACACTCATGACCCTAGACAGCCACAACCTTTGAGAGTTGCTAATTCTTTATCTCTGCTCCTGTCCCACCCCTCCCCACCCCTCTCTTTAGGCAGGTTCCCACCCATGTCCTTCTCCACAGCACCCGCCCAGCCTTCACTATCAATGTGCTCATGAGTGACTCCTTCCTTCACTCAAAGTCCCTTTCTCTCAGTGCAGACAGCCTCCCCAGTGCCAAGAACAGCCATCTGAATCAGTTAACTCACAGTTAGGAACAACTCCTAGTGATATCATCCTTGTGAAGAGTATTTTCCTTTTGAAATAATATTTAAATCCTTTCAAATACATTTTAGTGTGGCAGAATTCCAAGTTAGTGCACAGATTCAAAAAATTTCAAGAGTGTAGAAGGAGGTATTTTCCAGAAAGTTGGGGGAGAAGAGGAGAGTAGCACAGAGAAAATGAACGAGCTGTGAATGCCTGGGATTTTGTCCCTGAGCGAAGTTGATATGTATTAAAGCATCCAGTTTTCTGTTTGTTTCACTTTGATTCCCTTAGGGGAGGCATCTCTATTTGGACAATAGAGATGGTTGTTTCAGAATGTGATTCTTGTTTAGATTTTTTTTTTGCCTAAATGTCCATTGCCTAAATTAAAGTACACCTTTTCCTTAGCAATGGCAAAGGATAAAATATTGTTATTAAATTATTCCAATGTAACGTTGAGTAATGATCATTATTTTCCACCTACTTCCCTATATTTATGGTACACAGCATACCTGCCCATAATGTTAAGCATAGTGAGGTAAAAATAACAGAGCCCTGAATTACAAATCAAGAATCCTGCATTTGCCCTGGATGTGCCCATGATTAAGAAGCTACAACGCAAAGAAGATATCATTAGACGTTTCTAAAGTTTCTTTTGGCCCAAAGGTCACTTACTACTTGATCAGTCTATTAACAGCCCAAACGTTGGTCAAAGTGCCCCCCTTTAAAAGGACTTACTTATTCCCCCAGCTGCAGGGAATATTGCTAACTGAATCCCATCCCAGAATGGCCCTCTGCCAAAGGAAAGTGCCTCTCCCTGGGGCATTTTAATTCTAATGGCTGACCAAAGCAAGGGTATAAAGCCTGAGCTCATGTCAATGAAGGACAACCCTAAAGGCCTGCCCAGCTCCAAAGCCTGTAGTGAGATGAGCTGAGGCCTTCCTTACAATGGTACCTTAGTTTAACTTCTGCCAAATCTTGCTGTCTTCACTTCTTCACAGGTGTTGTTGCTATGCTACAAGAACTCTCCTGAATGTGAGTCTCCCTCGTAGAGTCTGTTTCCCCAGGAACCCAATCTCTGAAGGTTGGTGCCAGAAGTGGTTCCAGGAAGCAAAACCTAAAATTGGATTTTGGAGGTGGACCCCATCACTATACACAGGGAGGAGTAAGTTATTCCATGGCATGCGATAGCGGTACGGTTGTTGCAGCTTTTGCTGGTGGCCACCTGGGATGGGGCCCCTTCAGAAGTGAAGTGCTACGGTGCAATACCACAGATGTTAAAAAGTTTAAAGAGAGTGGTAATTATAAGGACAATGAAATATTTAACACCCTGCTGAATGCCGTCTATGCACTAGAAAGAGACAAAGAAAGTCTGAGCATGATTAATCACCAATTTAAGGCAAATTGTGAAAATCAAAGGGGCTGCTGGCAACATATAAAGACTGTGATCTCTAGAAGGGCAGAAAAAGCTGAGCCTTTGGTCCAGGACTTAATTATAAGGGTAGTGGAGTGCAAGGGGAAGCTGAATTCTCATTTCTAGTCAGTATGAGGTCAAGGTCAGGTCAATGGTTAGGAAGGGATGGGGCTCTGGAACTGCAATAGAAATCCATGCACTGAATCCATGCACTTAGGAAACTTGAGATCGCAAAGTCTCCTGAACCCTGTGGACCTACAGGAATTTACTTTCCCCTTTGTAAAGCTAGTACTTCCCCTTTGGCTGAAGACAATACAAAGGTCCCTGCCCAGCAAGGCAACACATGCTGCCCCTCCCCCAAATTAGGGTTTACCCACTCTTCCTCTCTTTGTCACCAGACCAATAACTTGGGCCATGTCACTATATAACCAACTGGGGACACGTTGGGCCTGCAAAGGGAGCAGGGAGATGCTGTATTGAAGGAGCTGCAGGACCTAGTCAGTACGTGCTAGTGGGAGCAGGAAGAGGCTGTATGGGACTGGATCTTGGAAGTGTTGGGTCAGTGTGGGGGACGGGTGCGGAATATAAAGTTGGATAAGGGACGGTTTCTCATTAAGGAAACACTCTCCTGTACTAAGGGTTTTAACATCCTAGCAAGAACTCCAGAAAATCAGGGTAAGATGCTGCCACAACAGCTCTCAGAAGCTTGGAGAAAGTGCTGGCCCACACTAAGTAAAGCGGGAATTTCAGAACTGCTATTGTGGGTGGTACAACAAATGGCGCAAAGGGCTCAGAGACAGGGACAAAGTAAGTGTAAGGCCTAGAGACCAGTCAGCTGGCTATGCTCCATCAGAGCTTCTGCAGGACACCCCATTTACCAAAGGGAGAAGAAATGCATTTGTGAAAAGGATACTAGCATCACTGCGCTCACTGTGGACTGGTGGCAGGAGACGCTGTTGCAGACCTGGGCTCATGGCAGCAACATGGATTGAAGCAGGAGTTTCCACTGTCACCCTTGGGGAATCTTTAAAAATTACTGATGCCTGGATCTGACCCCGGATATTTTGATTTCATTGAGATGGACTGCAAACAGGCCATCAAGTGATTCTAACATGCAATGGAGTTTAGGAACAATTGGATTATAGGACATTCAACAGTAGAGTTCAAGTGCCAGTGCATAATCATCAGAATAAGGTGAGTACAATTACCACAATGAGCAGCAAGGTTATAGTAGTGTCCAGGGGGCCTAAACCAGAGAGAGCAACAGATATGGCTAGTAGAACAAGGCATTCCTAGGGGCAGGATGCAGGGACACTCAACAAGGGTACTGCTTCAATCCTCAAATAAACTGAGTACTGATGAGCAAGAAACTGAGGGCAGCCAGCCCAACAGAAAGCCATGATTCCTTACCCCGTATATGAATCTGAGCCAGTTTTCAGACCCAGATCACAGTGACTGAAGGAGAGACTTGTCCTTAAGTAGAAGAACCCTGAAGCACATGCCCTCCCCAATCCTTCCTCAAGGGAGCTATGGCTATATATTTGGATAAGCATTCACTGGGGGCAATGGAATACTGAGACACTTCAAGGACTATTGGACAGATATTCTTAGCTTTGATACCTACAGACTATAAATATCATGATATAAATAACCCCCTATTAAAGTTATGGCATATGGGAACTAAATACTAAGTGGAGTTCTGAATTACCTCTAACTCACAGCAGTATACTGAGTCCACTGACCCCACATCCTAACCTCAGTGGTCATTTCTCAAGTCCCTGAATGTATAATTGGAATGAACGTGGCAGGTGGCATTGTCACAATGTCATTTCTTTTGATCTGAAGGATTAAGACCTATTGTCATGGAGAGGTCAATGGAAAAGTTGAAAACAACTTTCTCCCACCCTAGTGGATAAAAAAGTCACATAATGACAAAATTTAGTGACATCCTTAAGGGCCTAAAAGAGGCAAGGAGAGTGGTCCCTATCATATCCTAATTCAGCTCACCAGTATGGCCCCTAAAAAAAGAATAATACTGGAGGCCTGCCACAAACTCATTTAAGTAAAAAATCTCAATTATAGCAACTGTGCTACATATGGTATCTTTATTAAAGCAGATTAACAATCTCAGATACATGGTATATAGACTTCGATCTGGGGAATGCACTGTTTTTCATCTCTGTCAAGAAGGAAGTTTGCATTCACAAGATTTGCAATCCTGTTCCAGGGCTATGTTAGTTCTCTCACTCTCTCTGATAATCTGAAGTGACCTAGCTCATCTGGACATTTCACAAACTATCACTTTGGCCCATTATACCAATTAGATCATGTTAATGGTACTAGATGAACAAGAAGTGACTTTGGTAACACATACGCACTAGAGAAAGAAGAAAATAAACCCTACAAAGATTTAGGGAATTTTTTACAGTCCAGTGGTCTGGATCATGCTAGTATACCCAATCCAATATAAAAGAGGAAGTATTTCATCTCATTCCTTCCACCACTAAGAAGGAAGAAGCATAGTATCTGGTAGGCTACTTTGAGTTGCAGCATATCCCACACTTGGGAATCATCTACCTATTTGCTAAATGGCATGGAAAACTGAAAGCTTTGAATAGATCACAGAGCAGGAACTGGCCCTAAAATAGGTCGAGCTTTCAGTGCAAGTATACACTCCAGGGGCCATACAATCCAGCATGACTCAAGATATTAGAGTTATCAATGGTGGGGGAAATACCATGAAGGATTTATGACAAGCTGTAGCAAGAGAATCACAAGGTACTCCCCTAGGGTTCTAGAGCAAAGCCTGCTACTGGCAGCAGAGAGTTGCACACCATACGAGCAACAGCTCTGGGATACTACCTAACGGACAAGTGGCCATTTGGCTAGAACTGCCCATCATGAGTTGGGTTCCATCAGACCCATCAAATCCTAGAGTCAGATGAGCCCAGCAATAATTCATCATAAAACAGAAGTGATACATCTGCGACTGACATAAGCATGGCCAGAGGATACAAGTAAGCTGCAGGAGCAGGTACTCAGACTCCCATGTCATCTACCTCTGATTCCTCTCCTTCAGCTCGCACCTGTGACTGCATGGGGGCTCCCTTATGACCAGCTGATAGAAGAAGAAAAAAGCTAAGCTTGGTTAATAAATGGTTTGCCCTAGTCTACGGGTACAAGGTGAGAAAGGACCACTCAGGGGTGGCCCTGAATGACAGCAGAGAGGGAAGATCATTTTAATGACATGTACCTGACCATGCACTTAGTTTGGTAAGGGAACTGGCCTGAGAAATGTATGGGCATTTCTTGCTTTTTCCTCTATCTTACTCTGAAAGTAAATAAGCAAATGTAGCAGCTATGGCCTGAGAAGGACATGGTGATCAGGGGCTCAGACCCCTCACAGATGACAACCTGGAACCTCCAGGTAAGTCAACTGGACAGCAGAAGTATTACCTAAGAAGTAACTAAGAAATCTAAAATGGGGAGTAATGTTCAATATTAATTGTGGCCCCAAGACCAGCTACTGTGGTAGGTAGTGTTTTGTCTCACTGAACTTCTAATATGGAATCATAGAGGGACTATTCCCAGATGAGGACAAATGATCATATAAGGCAAGGAACTCCCAGTAGAGCAGAGATGGACTGTGGTGGGTGCAAGGTGTGCACCAATGAGATCCAAGGCCTGAAGAACTCATTCTGCTGGCTGTTGGGGGTGACACCAGCTGAGGGCTCATGGCTGAATTTCTCCCCAGGAAATGAGAGCTTCCTTGCTCAAGTTTATTCCCCTCACCAGGGACGGCTTGCATGATTTCAGGACATTGAAGGATCATCTCACACCATCACTCTGTGGGGATTAGCTTGAAGCCTCTGTGTGACCACACTGCAGTTGGTTCCTCTGCCTAATCCTCCCACCCTCACTTCCCCACAGGTGCTGTTGCTGTGAGCCCTCTCTGGGGAACTTCTGCCTGCCTATCTCCACTGCAAAGTGGTTTTCTGAGAGCATGCGTTCATTTTGGGGCATTACAGTACCAAATTGGGAAGCCAAGAAAATATTTGTGGAATAGATTGAGCTTATCAGGAATGGAGAGAGGACCTCCAAACCTTGTCTCATTCCCAGCTCATATTTAAATATCATATCAAGCCTCTTCCCTACCATCACATTTTTCTATAAGGTTTTTTGTGCTCTGGGGCTAGAGTTCCCCCAGGAGTTAACCTTAGACTCAGGCTTCTACAGGCATGAGTGTGCTTCCTTTCTTCCTTCTAAGAAACAGCCAATAAGACTTAAAATCACGCCTAGGAAAATAAGTCCACCAGTTGTGCTTGGTAACAAATAACCACATGATTTATTGGAGTTGGAAATTAGCTGGATTCTGTACATAACAGATTGTTATATGGAGAAATTCAAAGACAGAGTTAAATCATACAGGCTAAAATATCTCCAGTGTGTATTTCAGTGGATTTCTCTACTGAATCCCACTGAACCCTTCTCATTAATATTCCATAATAGGTGTGCCTATATAGTCTAGACTTGTAGCATCTGCCCAAGAGTAATTCTGAAAGGTTGAGTGTGAAGTAAATATTTCCTTTTGAGGTAGCGAGAGGCACAGTTCAAAGGGGAAGGAGATTGAATGGAGGATTACTGGTGTTTGAGGATAGTAAGGTGAGAGGATAAAAGGAAATGCCTTAAAAGACTCTTTCAGAGAGCAAGGTTTCATGCAACCAAGAGAAAAAGGAGGTTAAATGGATTAAGGTGCAGTTCACAGGTTTGATCATACCCCACTGTGAAGGCAGGTATTTCTAACACATAATTACTCTTGACTTCTCTCTTCTGAGAGCCACTGCTTGAGAAGGCATGCCAGTGGAAAAGCCATCAATGGGCTGCAACCAGATCACCGGGAACCTTAAGTAACCACTGGCTGTTTAAATAACTAATACTCAGTCCTGTCAATTCGTTTCCAGGAGACAGCTTCACTCTCTGGCCCTATAAAATGCCCTCTTTCCCCCAGTCTGAAGCACAAAAGTCAACCAGTACCCTGAGTGTGGCCATCCACTCCACTAGGTCACCTCTCTTTCTCCTCTGCCCTCATTATGTGCACAAGGAAGGAAGGCTTCTGCATCCTACACCCGGGAAGACCTCCATGCCAGCATTTGATAATGAATGGGAAATGGAGCAGAATTTGTTTGGTACCTATAAGCCATCTGCCAAGCCTGGGCCAATGGGAGCTTTCATAAACCAAGTGTTTCCTAAATTAGGGCAGCTTCAGCAAACACAGAATATGACTGATAAATCATAACCAAGCAGTTTCTCACAGAGAGTCCACAGCTCTCTATAGAATTCTATTTCATCAATCACCTGCTGAACATGAGCAGTTTCAGCCACTGAGACAGGTGCAAGGTATATAAAGAAAAAGGAAGCAAAGAACCTGTCTGGAAAAGAACAGGAGAGACAGCAGTACATGATGTTTAGGACTGGGGCTCTGGATCAGGTTGACCTGGGTTTAGTCTGCTGTCTCACCAAGAACCTTTGACAAGTTCCTTAATAGTCTGGATCTTCAATTTTCTAATCTGCTAAATGGGGATAATGTTCCCAAATTTTTTAAAGAATGAAATAGGACAAAATAAAGAGTTTAGCACTGTTCTTAGCATATAGAAAACACCCAACAAATGCCAGTTACTATTATAATAATTATTCAGAATGAGCGTAGATAAGTATTGACCAAGACAGTGACAACGACATTTTAGTCAAATGTGATTTAAATGCCCAACACCAAAGTCATCTGGGTTAAAGCCACAGGACGTCATGCTCCATATTCTGGTGTTCCCTATTAACACGTTTTCACTTCTGTCACTGGTTGAGGTCTCAACAAATGCAAAGAAGCAGAGAACAAGTAAAGCGTCCACATGACCTGCAGCCACCTAAGGATAGCAGCACCTCCCGTGTGCCTGCAGGTGGGAGGTGTGAGTTTAGGAAATCATGGTGGAGTGACTGAGGTCCAATACACGAACAGAACACGAGTCCTCACCTTGGCCTAATTTCACTCTTATTCTAATCTGTAAACTGTATTTATATTAAAAGGAAAACAAATAAGCATATTATCCCCTAAAAGATAAAATATTTTTAATTTTAAAGGTCACCTGCTTTGTGTACCCTTTGTTCTAATTTAAAGTAAAAACAACTTATTAATGTTCTGAGTTTACAGTGGTAGAACTTCTCCCAACACTCTAAAATCATACCGCATTTTAAGTAGGCCATTGTCTCTTTTATCTCCATGCTACCCATGTTTATAGGACCAAATACTTCCAAATTACCATATACGAAGAAATTATTAAGATATTTATTTTCTGAAAAATTTGAAGACTGCCAGAGATAATGAAATAAAGTAGGAAATACAGTTCTAATATGTCAGTGGTCAGTCGGTGAATATTTTATTAATTATTCACAGAGTACATGATGCTTATATTAGATATAATTTGACAAAGATGCATTGTAACTGAAGAAATTTAGTTAAATCCAATCCAGATAACATACTTCATCAAGAATAAATTATTATAAAGAATAATTTTCCCCCGGAAAATTCACATGTGTAGGAGTGTTTTTTTTTTTAATTCAAGTCTAGATTTATAATTAAAATTATAATTATCTTATTAGTAATAGGAATTCTTTTCTTTTAAGGCTTCAAAGCACTTGCTCCAAAATGATTATTTGATTTAGCAATTGCTTCAGACAGTCATCTAAAATGTATGCCTTGGAAAGAGCCCCATGTCTGGACCATAACCTTTAAGAGATGAGAGGAATAATCTGAACCTGTAACAGGACCGACCGCTGTGCTCAGAAGTATAAATATTCCTGTCTTTGACTGACATTTAGCATTATAAAAGAAGAGTGATGTCCTCCATTACAGCAAGGAAAGAATCATCAATTCAGTTTACATGAAGATTTTCTAGGTCTTTGCGTCAATCATTTCATAAAATTATCGATTAAAAGAAATAGAAAATGAATGAAATGGCATAAATAATAGAAAAACACTGAAAACCTGCACACACTCAGTGTTTTGAGCTTATGATGCAGATCTTAATTCAAATCTAACCTTCAAACAAAAATGTCAGGGAATGTACCATCATTTTACTGAATACCCAAGGTCAGTCAATTACTCCCATCTGTTCAGTATACAATTAGACACCGCTTACACAAAACACGAGAACCTAGGATTCAGATACTGGTTTCTCTTTTTATTTGAATGATAAATTTATCTGAATATTAAAAGGATGATATATTGTAAGTGTGCAGCCTGAAGAATTATCAAAGTGAACATACAAAATGGATACATCAGAAATAGAATGCTATCATCAGAAGCCTCCTATAAGCTCCTTCTTGCCACTCTGTGAACTTTACATAAACTGAATCATACTGGATATATGATTGTGTGCCTGGTTTCTATTGCTCAGCAGTACAGTATATGAAAAGCACCCATTTTATATATGTCTATAGTTCATTTATTTTCATTGCCAGAAAGTAATCAACTTTATAAATGTACAATGTACAAAGATATTAATCATTCTACTACTATAGGGCATTTGGATAGTTTATAGCTTGAGGATATTACACAAATAATTTTTCAATTAATATTCTTATACATGTTTTTGATGCATGCATGCAAGCATTACTGTAGAAGATATTCCGAAAGGAAAAATGCTGGATCATGGAATGTGAGGATAGTTAACGTTTAGTGAATGACAACTAATAGTCTTCCCAAGGAGCTGTACCAGATTACATTCCCATCAGCAATGAATGACAGTCCTCATTGCTCCACGTCTTCACCAACACTTGGTAAGGTCAGTCTGTTTAATTTTTAGACAGTTTGGTGGGAATGTGGTTAATAAAACCATGGAGGTTTAAATGTGCGTGCTCCTGATGACCAAGGAAGTTGGGGGATTTTATATATACTTATTGACCGTATGAATATCCTCTTTAGGATATTCAAGTTTCCTGTCCATTTTATACTGGGTTGTCAACCTTCTTACTGATTTGAAGATATTCTTTACATATTCTGAAAAAGATTTCTTTTATAGATTATACATGTTGCAGATACCCCTTCCTGTCTTTGACTTATCTTTTTACTCTTTTGATGGTATCTTTTGATAAATGGAGATTCTTAATTTTAGTAAGTTGACAAAATATCAACCTTTCCCTTAGTGTTTATTACTTTTTTGTTCTTTTACCCCAACAACACAAAGATATCATCTTAAGTTATCTTTCATTAAGTTTTTATTGTTTTTACCTTTGTCAGTTAGATCTATAACCATAATGGAACGAATTTTGTTCAGTTTGAAATAATGGTGAAATTTAATTTTTTTCCACATGAATATCCAACTGCTAGCGTTTTACATCCTAGCAAGAACCCCAGAAAATCAGGATAACATGCCGCTACAATAGCTCAGAGAAAAATCCAAAGTTGTGAGAGTGGCCCACATGGTTTGACTTGAGCTGAGTCTTCATTACTTCTCTTGCCTCACCTACTTTTCTCTCCTGTGCTCACTACCCATGCTTACTGACTTCTCTGCTATTTCTTGGGCAAGCAAGAAATCCCTCTGCCACAGGCCATTTGTATTTGCTATTTTCCCTGCTGCAAACTTGACCTCATTTCCTCCTAATATTTTCTCAGAGGAACCTACCCAGACCTATTCATGATGCAAAGTGTTCTTGCATATCAGCACTCCCTATTCTCCTTACTTTAATTTTTCATAGTATTTATCACTTATTAGCATATCTTATTTATTTTATTTATTTCCACTAAGATGAAATATCCTTAAAGATCATGATTTTTGGTTTCTTTTTTTCTCTACTATATCTGACACTTTCTAAATATTTATTTAATCAATTAATAAGGCATATATATTTTAAATGCTATAAGATTTTAAGTATTAGTTCCAGCTGGATTTATCTGGAAAGGCATTGGAAGTAAGTGCAATTAAAGTATGGCTGAATTAATTGAAAAATTAAGCATTAAATATATACCAGAGACTATGACAATATGACAGTGACAATAGGAGGAAAAATAAAATAAAATCTAATTTCTAACTTCAAAGCATAAAAGCTATTCATACCAGCCATTCTTCTCTAAAAGATATATTTAGCTTCTTCCTCTACTCTAACAAGATTTAGAAGAACAATTCTGGAAAGTTGCATGGCTTCAGACATCAGATGCTCCATACTGTAAATGTTGAACTTCTTTCATATTTTCCCTGTATCTTTCTTTACTCTTCAAATTATCTTGTCAAGGAACACATTTCTTTTCTTTAAATTTACTGTTGGGTTTTAAAAGAGTTCTAAATATTATGTATTATGTCAAATGTGCACAAGTAAATTACAAAAGAGCAGTAAACAACAGGTATCAACGAATTTGGGGGGAACTAGACTTACAGCATCCATTTGTGAGGGGGAAAAGAAAACATTATTTTAAATCATATTAGAGATATTTATGACTTCATTTACTGCAAGAAAGAAGTCCTGGAAATTATGTTAGCTGAAATCTCTGTGCTTTCATAAAAGCCTATGAAGAACTTAAACAGCTACTACAAGGCAACATGATCCGCATATTTATGGATTGGGGGAGCTTGAATAACACCATTTGTTCCTTGGATAAGGGAATTAAGCCATGTACAAGACAAATCATAACCAACATAAACCTACATTTGACTCAATTTTCTACATACTTTATATGAACTTTGATTTTTTTCAGCCCAATTTATCAGAGAAATTTCCAGATTTGCCAAATTTTGGAAGTCATTGCCTATGGCAGCACTTGCTTCAAGGAGTCTTTAACTGGCAAGGTACATGTATATTTGTTATTAAAATCATTGAATTTCTTCTTTACAACAATTACTTAATTTAATAAGCAATGTATCAGACACAGATCAGATGTGCAGTAATTAGTAGAACAAGTAAGACTGTATACAATGTAATTGTTATAAAACAGATTATAGTGTGCTGTATTCTCTTCTTTATTTAAGAAATCAAAACTATCAACAGAAGATCAACAGGACAATAGTACGTGTAAAGGAGTAAAGGCTCCTAGGTGGGAGCCAGTATAGAGAGTTAGTTCAAAATTGTTTTTTTAAAAACATAAAAGGCTTCTTTAAACCAACACTTGATAAGACAAAGCTCTCAAATTTTCAGGCTCCATTCAACCATCCCTGGTTTCCCTAAATTCACAGCCCTCTAACAGAAAATATATTAAATAGTAAGAAACCCATAGTGGATTATGCTATTTCAAATGACTTTGCAACATCTTTTTAATACAAAAGACTCAAATAACCATCCTATTTACTGCCAGAGGCAAACTGTAATTCCATCCCTACTCAACCATTTTGTGTAAAAACAGCCATATAGGTTAGGTTCCTTACTCAGAAACTGACACCTGACGGCTTGATTTATATTCTAGCTCATTAACGCAGTGAACATTCTGAACCAAGTTAAATTAAATGTCTTCAGTGTTGGAGCACAGTAAATCGGTGTGAATTTGATTTGTTTTCTGACATTATCTATCTGAGTAGTTTGAGGTAAGAATTTGGAACCAGCAGAATTTAAGGCTGGCAGAAGCCTTATAGTTTTGTGACAACAGTCACACAGATAGTATCTAACACACTTCATGAGAGAATCCAGCAGTCCAGTTTTTGACTAAAACATTAAAAGGCTTGACAAGATCAAGATGGGGCACAGCAGGACACAACTCTCCCCAATGGTCAGAGTGTGAACTGGCACATCACTTGGAATAACAACTTGGCGTTATCGTGTAAACTGAACACGTGCATATCCTAATACAAAGTTTACTTTTAGGTATATAATCTAAAGAAACTCTTGTATGTGAACACTAAGGAGTCATAATCTAAAATGTTCACAGCAACATTGTTTGTGACAGAATAAAAAAGGAAAATAACTCAGCTGTTCATCAGTAGGAACAAATGGATAAATAATTGTGATATACTTCTGCAATGACATACTATGTAGAAGAAAAACTGAATGAATTAGAACTATAGTCTGGAGGAATCTCAAAAACAAAGTGTTGAATGGAAAAAGCAAGTCCCAGAGGAATGTGCATAGTGTAGTGGTAAATTTTACACACCAGCTAAGCTATAATACCCAGTTTTTGGTCAAACACCAGTCTAGATGTTGCTGTGAATTAATACTTAGAAGGGATTAATATTTAAGTCATTAAACTTTTAGTAAAGCCCATAATGTGGGTGGGCCTCATTCAATCAGTTGAAGGCCTTACAAAGAAAGCCTGAGATTCCCCAGGGAGGAAGGAATTCTGCCTCCAGACTGCCTTTGGACTTGAGATGCAACATCAACTCTTTCCCGGGTATCTAGCTGCCACACTGTTCTGCAGATTTCAGACTTGGCAAGTTTAACAATCACATGAGCCAATTCCTTAAAATAACTTGAATGTATATTAGTAGTAGAATGTAGTAGTAGTTGATGGTACATATAATTAACCCTAAGCCTTTAGTTGGCATCAAGACCCTTTCAAGTGGGTCTACCAATCTTTGCTCCCCATCTGAGCCTGAAGGTAAATCTTTTGCTTTAAGCTTCTCCAAAGCCTCTTTTTCTCCCATCTCTTTATTTCTCAACTTGCACAAGAAAGAGCTAACAGGAAAAAGAAAGATGTGTTTATATTTTTGCTTATCATTTCTCTGACTACCTATTTTTATCTTTGCTTCTCTTGATACTCCAAGAAAATGTGTACCTGCTTTAAAAAAATAAAACATAATATAGACATAATTAGGTTTCAATGCTAGGAATGTTACTTAAAATGTTTTGCTTGCTTTTATTTACTTTTAGTAGAATATAATAAACTTTCATCTCTTTTATTGATGCCTAACAGTACGAGCTGGGTGTCACTTTATTTTGATAAAGTAACTATAATTACCCTCAAAGGAACTATATCCCTTCCAACATACAAGATTAGTATAAATGTTATTAAAAACAAGATTACATGATTACACACACACACACACAAATAATACTACTGGCTAATCCTCTCTATGACAACTGCTTCGAATTACTTTCAAAGAGTAGAAATAAATAGTAGACCTATTCATGTTGATTCATTCACACTTTCGTACTAATTTTCCTTCTTGAATTTGAAAGCAGCATTAGGCAAAATAAGATCCATATCTAGACACTTCTAATAGTCACACACACTTTTATGGTTCTTTGTTTTTGAATTCTATGATTTAGACAAATAACTCGGGTATGAGGATGTTCCCTCTAATTTTATACATAGGTTGTATTTGAAGAAGAACACCCCATTGTCGAGACACCTGTGATTATTGACCAATGTTCCTCTTTTGAATCACCTTGCACTACCTGGTGCAGATCTCATTCGTGACTCCATCTCTACGTCTTCCTCACAGAACCAGCTGTGGTTACTTATTTACAGCTATCGGGATTTCATGCATAATCTATGCGCCCCTTGAGCCACGGTAAGTGTGTTAAAGAGGTCAAACTACACGTTGCTATGGTCTGAGTCCAGGACAGAGGTTCTTCTCACAGAACCCCAACTGCAGATTCAACTCACCAAGCCACTTTGGACCCATAATGCTAACAAGTGATTCTGCAGTCAATTCCAGGTCATCCTGGCCTTACTCTCTGCAATGACTGCTCCAAACTTTTGTACATTTCTCAAACTGCAAATCTGCTCATCTTTCTACTTCCTCTCCCAAAGTTACTGCATTCCTAATTTACAGAGAACAGAAGCCATGAGACAGAAGTTCCCTCTGCTCCCCACCTACAAACCTGAATGTGTATCTCTTCTCTCCTCCCCCTGATGAGTCAAAGGCCAGTTCTTTTAGCTAAGCACTAAATCTCTCCTCAGAAATTCTGCACTATTAATTATCCCTTCAAACCATTTACCTTCCATTCTTCTCTATGAATCAGCCTCATGAAAAAGTCATATTTCTCAACTATCTCCCATCTCCTAAAACCAAAAACAAAAGAAAATAAAACCACACATTTAATCGTCTCCCCACTTTCCATCTGTCTAAAACCCAGACACTTGTCATCATCATCAGAAAAGTCCTGAAAATGTTAACTATACAATTCAGGAACTCATCACAAAATGAACACCCACGAACTCACCACCCAGGTCAAGAACTAAACAGCTCCCACAAGACCCTCTCCCAATTCATGCCCTCTCTCAGTCATGACTCCCTTCCCTCTGCCCAAAGGTGACACTATCTTGACTTAGAATACTCTAGTTTAGAGTTACCTGTTTTTATAAGTTGATCAGATGAATTCTCTTATTACTATTATTTATCAACATTATATTTCAAAAATTCATCCATGTTGGTGCAGTGTTTCAATTTATTTTTATTGCTTATAGTTTTTCATGGTATGAATAAGTTCAACGATTTTTAAGAAAGTAAGTAGTCATGGATCCACATACAAGATACAGAGCATTTCCAGCACTCCAAAAACTTTTCTCCTTTCCCTTTGCAGCCAAATCCCTCCCCCATCTGCAGATCTGAGCAAACCATTGACCTTCTGTCATCATAATTTTGCCTTTTCTAGAATTTTACATTAATAGTATCATATAGTATGAAGTCTTTTGTATCTGTCTTATTTCACCTAGCATAATGCTCTTAAAATTCATCCATGTGGTTGCGTGTATTGATGGATTGTTCTTTTTTATTGCTAAGTTGTATTTAATTATAGGAATGTATTTGCAATCTGTTTATCCACTGACCAGTTCTTGGACATTATTCGCTATAATTTTAATTTGCATTTTCCTTATCACTGACGAGGTTGTTTACCAGCCATTTATCTATCTTCTAAGTGCTTGTCAAAGATTCTTGCGTATCATTCTTATTAGGTAAACTTTCTTATTCATTTGAAGGGGTTCTTTACCTGAAAAGATATTTATTTTTATTCTGATTGCCTTGCTTTTCCATTTCTTAATAGCTTCTTTTGATGAAAAGTAATGATCATTTTTATTACAGTCGACTATACTGATCATTTCCCTTTTGGATGATACATTTTGTGTCCTGTTTAAAAAAATTTTTCCCTACCCAACAAACATCAAAATGTGTCCCTTTATCATCCTATACAAGCTGCATTAGTTTGTGTTTCATATTTAGATCTACAATTAACCTGAAATAAGTTTTTCTGTATGGTGTGAGGTAGCAGTTAACTTTGCATCTTTTTTCCTTTCTATCTGTTTGTTTGGTAAAAATATTCAGTTAAACTAGTACCACTTTTTGAAAAGTCCATCCTTCCTCAGCCTATGTGTCACATAACATAAATCAAGTGTCTATATATGTGTGTGTGTGTATACATATATACTGTTCTCTTTCTGGACTCAATACTGAATCCTCTAATCCATAAACATGATGTATCCTTCCATTTTTAAGTCTCCTCAAATTTCTCTCAATAATATACACATATAAATACACAAATATACATAGACACACATGCACACATATGTGTAGGGGATCTTTCACACTCTCAGATAGACTTATTACCAGGTAGTTGGTATTTATGCTAAAGGTACTTTTTCTTAGAGCTTCTTGCTTGTAAATAGAAACAATTCATTTTTATATATTTACTTTTACACATCAACCTTACTAAAGTCACTTATTCCAATAATTCATATGTATTTTGGCTTTCCTAATTATTCAGTCAGATCAAATGCAAAAACAGCATGTTTAACCTCTCTTCTAAATACTATATATTTTATTTCTTTTGATCAGCTTACTGAACTGGCTAAGCCTGCCAATATTTTGTGAGTAAATGACATATGCCTAATCTGAAAGAAAATTTTCAACATTTCACCATTAAATATGATATTTCCTTTAAGTATTTTGTAAATATTATTTATCAGATTAATGAACTCCTTTTCTATTCTTGGTATAGTAAGAACTATAAATTTTTAAACATAAATGGATGCTGAATTTTATCAAATGCTATTTTGGGTATCTATTGAAATGAATATATTATTTTTCTCCTTCATTCTGTTAATTTGGTGGATTACACTGAAGACTTAAATATTAAATAACTTTGCCTTGG
This sequence comes from Camelus dromedarius, assembly GCF_036321535.1. Classification (NCBI taxonomy): domain Eukaryota; kingdom Metazoa; phylum Chordata; class Mammalia; order Artiodactyla; family Camelidae; genus Camelus; species Camelus dromedarius. The sequence continues at coordinate 29,896,949 of NC_087439.1, read as the reverse complement.
TGAGATGACTCTAAATTGGCTGTGATGTATTATACTTTCTGTATGTTGCAGGATTTGGTTCATGAGTCTGTCTTACTATTGTTCTTTTCTCTAATGTCTTTGCTAGGTTTTAGAATCAAGGTTATGTTAGCCTCATAATATAAGTTGGGAAGTCATTCCTTTTCTCTGGAGGAGCTTATGTAAGATTGATATTCTTTCTTTCTTAAATATTTGGTAGAACTCACAAGCAAAGCCATCTAAGCCTAGAACTTCCTTTGGGGGGAATAATTTTAATTGCATAATCAATATATTTAATAGTTAACAACAACTCAGTAGGCTATTTCTTGTAGTATAATTTAGGGGTTTTTTCCCTAGAAATTTCTACATTTCATCTAAAGTTTGCTCATAATATTCTCTCATGGTGGCTTTAATGCTATAGGACTTGTAATGATGTCCCCCCTTCTCATGTCTGCTAATAATTCATTTTTGCTTTGTCTCATTTGTCTTCATCAACTCATGAGGCATTTATAATTTTAACTTTTTAAAAGAAATAATCTTTTGATTCTCTCAACTGTAGGCTTATTTTCTATTTTATTAATTTCTCTTCTAGAAACACCCTCACAGAAACACCTAAAAATAATGTTTAGATATCTGGCATCCTGTGACCAGATCAAGTTGTCACATAAAATTAACTATCATACTTTTATTAAACACATTCTTGTGGAAATGTCCTTCAAACATCATGCCCTCACTATTCAAGAAATGGAAACATTCTTTAAGCCAATTAGGCTCCCTGTTTTGACAAACTCACAGTCAACATCATATTCAACCATGAGAAGTTGAAAGACTTCCCACTAAAATCTGGAAGAAGACAAAGATGCCCACTCTCACCATTTCTATTCAACATAGTTTTGGAATTCCCAATCACAGCAATCAGACAAGAAAGAGAAATAAAAGGGATCCAAATTGGAAGGAAAGTGGTAAAACTGTCACTTTATGCAGATGACATGATACTATATATAGAAAACTCTGAAGACTTCACACAAAAACTGCTACAGCTGACAGATGAATCTGGTAAGGCAGCAGGCTACCAGATCAACATACAGAAATCTGTTGCATTTTTTTACACTAATAATGAAATATCAGAAAAGGAAACTAAATAAATCATCTCTTTGAAAATCACATAAAAAATAATTAGGAATAAACCTGACCAAGGAGGTGAAAGACTTACATGCTGACAACTATAAAACATTGACGGAGGAAATTAAAGATGATTTAAATAAATGGAAAGATATCCCATGCCCTTGGATTGGAAGAATTAATATTGTTAAAATGGCCATACTGCCCAAAGCAATCTACAGATTTAATGCGATCCCTATCAAATTACCATGCTTTGAATCTTTCAGAATTGACCAGCAGTTTGCAAATTGTGTGTCGAAAGGTGTAGAGTGGGGCTGCCTCACCCAAATAATGACACTTGGAAATGACTTTACAGTGATCAGTTCATGTTCTTTATATGGACATTCACAGTGATTTACTTCATATTCTCCTAATAATGGTTTTTGTTGCTTGAAATAAAAAACAAACTATCAAACAGTAACAATAGTACTTATTCACAAATTAAGAACATTATTCAATTTACAATTTTCCTTTAAACCGTCAGACTACATCAAAGAAAAGGAATCAGTTTAATGATGTCACAACTTTAAAACTCCTCTACCACATCTTAATCTCCTTTTCTAGCAAAAACAAAAAGGCAAGGCCTCAAGCTTAGAATTCAGGACAAACAATAGTACATACTACTAAAATTTAATGAAATTGTATGATATTTCCTTTCACACTTCTTTCTGTTTATGTCAGGTATTAATGGTTTTCCATTTATGATACCACATAAAATTGCTTTAAAGAAACATAATTCAAACAAAAATATTAAACTAAAAAATTGAGCAGTTGAAGGGTGATATGGAAAAAATTAAGGGCATGTTTTGAGAATGACTGAAGTTTGAGAAACACAGCCTGACTGAAGGAATCTGGTCAGTGGCCAGTTCAGTGGTTGGTCTAATCCACTCTTCATCATACTCCCACAACCAACTCTCTCTTCTTTCCAAATTTAAAAAAAATCAAAAAACTCTCGACTTCTGCTAGTAAAGGTTGTTGCCTACTTTCACAGATTTATTTCCTGATTATCTTCTTTGGAGTTCTCAGACTGACTCTTAAGTTCTAAGTATATCAAAGGCTGATGTCGTTTATGACAGAGTAGATTCTGCTATGGAATGGTTAAAACTTCAGGCCCTCCAAAAGTCATCCAAAAAAGAAAACTCTTCCAAGGCAGTTTATTTTTAATGTATAAAATTAGCCAGAAAAAAATGATTTTAAGTGTTTTTGTGTGCACAAGGCCACCCTGCCATGCCAGACAAATCCTGTTCTCCTATCCTCCAGAAATAGCTGAGCTACAGCCCGGTCATTGTGAAACTCTCAAGCTCATTTCAAGACAGGCACGAGGCCTTGAATGCACAGAAACTTTTGAAGTTCAAGTGGCTCCAGACTCTATCTTTCCTAGTTACAAAGAGCTCTTCTGAAAGTGGTTTTTCTTAATACCTCTCGTATACAATTTCTCCACATTCCTTCCACTCTCTCTCCACTTTTTTGCTATGTTTTTGTTGGATCTTAACTTCCTTATAGTTCTACTGTTTTTCATTTGTGGTGATGAAATCAATAATTAGACTAGGATGTGAATCCAAATAAAGTTGTCTCTTTTTTCAAATTGAGAATAAAACCAACACTTTGTTTTCATTTCTATTCTTCAGCAGTCTTTAATTACATTTCATCAGGGAAATTTTATCAGAATACTCAATACTGATAACACTGCCAATCTTATTTTTAAAATTGGGAGTTTTCATGTGGGCTGTGCTTGGCACTGCACTGCCCGATTTGGATTTTATTTAATCATTTGGGTTCAACTGACATTGGAAGGCAAAGAAAACCAGCAATCAGCCTGCCATGAATTTGCCAGGGGACCACACGCTGGTGTAGAAACAACCATATAAATTTGCTGCGGAAAGACAAACTCATAGCAGGCAGATTACAGCATGGTCCCCAAGCACTAGACAGGCTCCTGAAACACGAGCATAGAGTGAGGAAGGTGCCAGAGAGGCGTAAGTGCGTTCTTCCTGAGGTAACCCTTTTAAAGGACCAGGATTCACTGCACTTTCATCACTAAAGGAAGGAAGGCAGTGTGACAAAGTAGACACAGCTCTGGGCTAGAAGTTATGAAGACTGGGTTTGAGACTGGGTGTATACTTGTGTGGTTTGGAATAAGATACGCAATACCCCCGAGCCTTAGTTTCCTTTTGTGCAAATGGAAATAATAACTATTGCCATGAACTCTTGGCACACCGTGAAGATCAAATATAAAAATGTTAAAAGGATTGCCTTATGAAATACAAAACTTTATAAGAATATAAAATGGTCTAATTAATCATTTTCTTAAAGTTATTATTAATAATAATAATAAGAATAAACACCTTGCCCCTGAGTTAGGCAAGCAGCAATTAGTATTCAAGCAGTGTAAGTATAAAGATAAATTTAAATGACATCTAAATCTCAGAGGAACTTTTTGTGCTTTCATTTTCAAATAGGGTTTCTTCCTGATGGATTATTATTAGAGAGTTCCTCAGAGGAAAAAAAAAAAGATTATCCATGGGAGAGATCGAAATGGAGTAAGCTGATTTCAACATGCAAAATGGCTATTTTATGTATGACTATAAAGACTCTTTAGTTCCCTCTCTAGATGTTCACTGAATATTCCTCTTCCCAGAGATCCATTTACTTTCTGCATTTTAATAACGCTGCTGTTTTCTGAACAGTTTTATGATACCAAGAGTGTTAAGTACAAAATCAATAGAAGTATTTATGAAATCCGGACATAGCTACCAATAAAATGGAAGCATAAACAGGCAAGCTTAAAACAGTAGGATATATACTATTCCGCAAAGGTCCTTGAACACTCAGTCCATAGGGCAGGTAGAAACAGAACCAGACAATACAAGAAAAGGGAAAAAAAAAACATGTATATAGAATAACTTGGTTAGAGTGTTAGGAAATAGTCATGAAATGAACCACAACAATGTACTACCAATTTTTTAAGTTCCTTAAAAATTAAGTTGATGATAAACTATGACAACATGGTGTGTGCATGTGTGTGTGTATGTGTGTGCATGTGTGTGTATGAGAGAGAGAGAGATGGTTCTATTCCATCATTAGTAAGGCATGAATTTTTGTTTGTTTTTTCATCTCAATCATAGTGATATTACAGTCTGGCTAATTCTACACCACCAGACAAATCCTAAAAACAACAGATCTCCAAAACCATATGATTACTCGAAGAAGTATTTGCTTCAACCGACTTTGATATATTAATATACAAGTAAATATTCAAACAAACCATCTTTCTTTGGTTAGTGATTCCATCCTTTTACAGTCAAATCTTCTGTTTCTTAATGTTTTTAGAATGTCCTTTGTAAACAGGATTTGGCTTTAAAAAATAAAAATCTGGTCAGGTAATTTTTGTCTTATAATTAAATCACTTAATATATTTACATTTAATGTAATTACTGATAAATTTGTGTGGTGTTTTTTAACTCTACATTTGAAATAATTATAGATTCACAGGAAGTTGCAAAGATAGTACAGAAAGGACCCCTGAGCCCTTCATTCGAACTACATCGTATGGAATTATAGTATAATATACAAACCAGGATTTTGATGTTGGTATAATGTGTGTGCATAGCATGTAATTTTATCATATGTATACAACTCTAAAACCACAATCACAAACAGAACACAGAACTATTCCATCACCACAACAGTTTCCCTCATGCTACTCCTTTAGAGTCATAGCCAACCCCTAACCTCACAACTCCTAACCCATGGTAAACATTAATCTACTTTCCATCTTTATAATTCTGTCATTTTGAGAATCTTATATAAGTGAGCATACAATGTGTAACTCTTCTGAGAGTTTTTTCAATAAGCATAATTTTCTTGATTTATGCAAGTTATTGCATGTATCAACAGTTTCTTCTTTTTCATTGCTGAGTAGGACTCCATGGTATTGATGTACCACAGTTTGTATAACCATTCACGTATTGAGAAATATTTTTGCTTTATCAAGTTTTTGGCTATTACAAACAAAACTGCTATGAACAATTCTATGCAGATTTTTGTGTGGAAATACATTTTCATTTCTCTAGGACAAACGCCCAGCAATGTAATTGGTAACAGGTATGGCAAATGTGTGTTTAATTTTTTATTTTTAAACTGACAGTTTTTCAGAGTGGCTGTACCATATTACAGTCCCAAGTATGAGATTCATTTCTCTACATACCTGACATTTGATGCTGTCACTATTTTTTATTTTTGCAATTCTTATAGGTATGTAGTGATAGCTCATCTTGGTCTTTATTTGCATTTCCCTAATGTCCAGTCATGCTGAACATCTTTTCATGTGCTTATTTGCCATTCCTATATCTTATAGGGTGAAATGCCTCTTCGTATCTTTTGTCCATTTTCTAATCGGATTGTTTTACTGTTGAGTATTAAGAATTCATCTATTTTCTAGATATGAGTTCTTTGTAAGATACATGGCTTGCAAATATTTTCTCCCATTCAGTAGCTTGTCTTTGCATCCTCTTCACATGGTCTTTTGCACAGCAAAAGTCTCTAATTGCAATGAAAAACGCAACTTATCAATATTTATATTTTATGGATCTTGCTTTTGGTGTCATGTCTAAGAACTTTTCCCCAAGTCCTAGGTCCTGAAGATTCTATCCTACATTATCTTCTTTCAGCTTAATAATTTTATGTTTACATTTAAATCTGTGGTCCATTTTGGGTTAATTTTTGCATGAGGTTTAGGTTCTTTCTTATTGGTAAGGGGGAGCAGAGGGTACCACAGCTATCCAGTTGGTTTAGTACCATTTGTTAAAAAGATTAGCTTTCATCTACTGAATTGCTTTTGCACCTTGTCAAACATCAATTGGCTATATTTGTGTGGGTTCTGGGTTCTCTATTCTGTTTCATTGATCTAAATTTCTACCCTCTGCCAATACCACACAGTCTTGATTATTATAGTGTTATAGTAAGCCTTGAAATCAGGTAGACTAATTCCTCCCACTTTATTATTTTCCAAAATTAATTTTTGCTATTCAACTTTACCTTTCCATGTAAAATTCAAATCTACTGTATTATTTGTTTCTTACTACTTATCCCATCTATTTTACATCTTTATTTTGTCTTTTTTTTTTTTTTTTTTTGGCTTCTTTCTTTCCTTCTTATTGGATTATTTTCTATTACTTTCCAAACTCCCTCCATTAGCTTGGAAGTTATATGCTTTTTTTACTCTTTTTTTCAGTGCTTACCCTAGAGATTTATAAAATAAATTAACTGGTACTTTATCCTCCTCCTATACAATGCAAGAATCTTTAAATACTTTATTTCATTCTCCCAATTTATATGGCACTGTTACTTAACTCTCTCTATATATATTAAATGACATAAAATTTAATTATTATTTTACATAGACAACACTAATTTACTGAATGACATATTTACCATTTTTGTTTCCCTTGGGAGGACCTCTGAGCTTCCACAGGGAGTCATTTTTCTTTCACCCAAAGAATGCTCACTAATATTGCTTTCATTGTGTATCTGCTGGTAAAGAAGCATCTTTATTTTTGTTTGACTGAAGATACTTTTACTTCACTTTCATTTTCCAAGTGTATTTTCCATAAAGTATTGGTGTATTGGTTAGTAGTTATTGTTTTTCAATCAGATACCAAGATTTTGAAAATATTCCTCCTGCCACTGTTTCTGTTAAGAAGTCAGCTCTCGGTACTAGTGTTGATCTTTTACATTTACTTTATCTTCTCACCACCAAAAACAAAAATCCTACCCTCCCATGATTTAAATTCTGTTTGCCTTTTTTATTCAACAACTTTACTATTATGTATCTAGATATGCCCTCTTTCTAGTTATGCTGCTCAGGGTTTTCAGGACTATGTGATGTGTCTTTCATCAATTTTCAAAAGTTCCCAACCACTCTTTTTTCAAATACTGCTCTTGCCCTGTTGTGTCTCTTTCTTTTGAGATTTCAGTTACATATTTTTCACTTTCTTATTGCCTTCTCTTATGCTCTTTTCTGTATAGTCCATTCCTTTAGTCTCTCCTTGCCTCATTCTGTATATTTTATTCTGACCTATATTCCATCTCACCAGTTCTTCCTTCAGTTGCATCTAATCTGCAGCTAAACCCATCCACTGAGTTCTTAATTTGGATTACTGTATTTTTACATTTAGAACTTCAATATGATGCTTTTTAAAGTTTTAATTTTTTTCTGCTGGAATTCTTAACCTTGTCTCAGTCTTGTTCTCCTTGAACAACATAAATGATAGTTATTTTAAAGGTCTAATAACACCAATATCTGGAACCCAGAAGATCTGTATCTGTTGTCTAGATATTCCCATTCATTCCTATTCATGTTCTCTTGTCTCTACGTGTATATGGATTTTTTTTTTTACTATGTGCCAGACATTTTATCTGCAATATTGTTTGTATAAATAAGTTTTTGACCAGGATGATGTTATCTTCTATCAGAAACTATTTGTGTTCATTTCTGTCAGTTGCCTGTTAGCATGAGAATTCTGGAATCACCTCAGTTCAGGGGTTAAAGAGCTGTAGTTCCTTTGAGAATCTGTTTACTTTTAGTTTGCCCTTTCTCCTAGGGTATAGCCCTTTTGGGTTCCAAAGACAAGTAAAGCAAGAGCCACTAGGAATTTCCCCTCAACAGAACTTGGACTCATTGTACTCTTAGCCCTTTAAATCTTTCAAATGTGCTGTTCAGCCTCTTACCTGTGCATCTGAATAAGCAAAAGTGGCCACAAACACTGATCTCTATTCTCCATATGTAACTGTTCTTGCTTATTTTTAACCCCTTTATCCACAAGGCTCGTCGTCTACCTCATTCCTAGAACTTCTAAGATGGCAACATTTTTCTCTTCACCAATTATGATTCACACTCTCCTCTCTCTTTATGCTGCTTATGGATGTTAAGTGGGAGGTCTCAACTTCTCTTGCCTCGTATCTCTATGAGGGACTTCCTACTCTTTCCCTTGGCCTCTCTCATTCCTTTCCCACACTTCCCTATGGGAAGATGAGTGAGTCAGTGTGATGTGAGTTTGGGAGAAGCCTCTTGTGGGCTGTGCTCCCTTACTGAGCTGGCTGCCTGTACAGAGAGGGCATTGTATTCTGTTCTCAATCATGTGGGCCCTCCCCATCCCTGCAAGAGGAATTTCAGCAGTTTTCAGTGCTAGATTAAATGCATAATGAAGAGTAAAGAAAATATTAAATGTCTATTTGGCCACATATTAAATTATATTTTCTGATGCAACTTTTATACATAACAAAACTATTATTTTGGTCTCTTTGTTTGGCTTCTGTCTTATGTTTCAATAAGATCAGGAGGGGGAGAAAAAGGAGTGTTATTTATGGATTCCCTTAAAGCTTCCAAATGGCTATTCACCAAAAATCTCTCTTATAACTCATTCTATAGTGGAAGCTCTTCATCCTAATCTTCATCAGTGTGTGTCATCACCCCAGGGTCATGCCTGCAGCTTGAAGTAATAATACTGTTACATCCAAACATATGCTTGTTTCCCTCTGTATTGCCATATCCTATTCACAGCTTGAGATTAATGACATGTTTAGAGTCACAGGAAACTGAAAACCACAAATGTGAAGGTATTTCCCCAAAGACACAGAGACATAGCATCATAAAACAGAAAAAAAGCAACAGACAACTTGTATATTCTGCCCACAGCTATATCAAAGTTTACCTTCTTTGAACAAAGTAACCAAATTATTAACTATAGTTTACTTTCATACAACATGTGGGGTTTTTAAATAAAATATTACACAGCTATCAGTTGAGACCTGATGTCATCTATGTCAAGGGAAGTATTTTCCTAACCCACCTAGAACAAAAGAGCCAGGACAATGTGAACAGTAGTGCAGACTTGGTCCTGAAACCCACAAACTGTGTTTATAGAGACATAATCATAGATTAAATTCTTTTTATCTTAAAACTTTTCCATGAGCTTTAATTTTCCTCTTTTTTTTTTTTTTTTTTCCTGAGAACTTCTGCTTATTTGCAACTATTTCTGGGCCACAGCAGTACTCCAATAGAGCGCTTTGGCAACGGCTTCTGTTGTGGTCAGCAACACTTTCTGCAGCTGGGATTTCTTAAAAGAAGTGAGTAGCATTTGCCTTATAGAGTGCCAGCAGCAAAACAAGCAAAACTTCCATGGGAATCAGATGGTCACAAAGTTTCACACCCTCCTTTTTCCTCCCTCATGTGATGAGGGAGGTCAAAGCCACCGGTGCACATTTCAGCAAGTATGTCACAGCATGGCTAATACACAGATACAATCCTCACCACCAGGCCATGAAACAGATCGTGGGAAACTTCATTGACCAGAGTGATTGCAGGACTAATAATTTGGCTGTTTTGAGTTGGAAGATTTGTTACAGGTTAAGACTGTATCCCCATCAAGGAGAGACATGCCTCAGGGTGGGAATCTCCAGTATGTGTGTTTGGTGGGGAGTAATTCAGTTACAGAATTTTCCCTAAGACAACCAAGCCTTGGAATAAATAAACAAACATCTAGCTTTGCATTAACTACAGCCAACAAAACAAAGCAAAATCAAACAACAATTTTTTAAAAACATATTATTTTTGGCTAAGCAGTAATTTCTGAATTAGGAGTCAGAAGCAAGTAAGAAGACATAGATGATGATATTTACAAAGTAAAAGTCACAACTAGCATCCTAAAATGTAAGAATCTTGTCTGGCTGATCCAGAATGAACAAAGCCACTATAAGAAATCAACCTAAATATCAAAAAAAAAAAAAAAAAAAGAAGCTGTGAAAATAACAAAAATAGGATTGTGAAAATGTAGATCACTGACTAAAATTTAACCCGATATCTCAAGATGTTGCCATCTTCTAATAACCTTCAAACGACAAAATAACCAAGGAAACTTCACTGAGTCATCGTAACTTAGATAAGTATCATGTTGGAGTCAGAGATGGAAAAACCTGTGAGAAGTACCTTGAAGCCGAAAAAACAGACCATAGGCTTTTTTTCTTCTTTAAAAAATTAACCTTTTATTAATGATATTTTTATGTGAACCTAAAAAACTTTCTTTCAGTGTCAACCTCTTACTGCAAACATCTGTCTTCACTTTGAGGAACTGGTGACTCTACTACCACAAGTGTATTTCCAATGGAGGTCAAACACTTCCACTTTTGATGAGCAACAGTTTTCAAAACTTACATTAGGCAAAGGGCATTTCTCATAAGGAAAACATGCTGTTGGCCTTGACAAAGGGCTGTTTGTGAGGTCGCCTCCTATTTGAATTGCCTCATAGTAAGACAGATGCTGGAAAGGGAAGTTCGAGAATCGTTCTAATCCAGACCCACTTTTGGGTACTTCCTCTGCTTGCTTCCAACACAGCTGCACAGAATAAAACAAAAAGAGGAAATGGGGACACCCAGACCGAATATTACTGCCTTCAGCAAAAGCCTTTAGAAAACCCTCTCAGGAACCTGTGACATCACAGAGATGAGTCACCTTCCGTATAGAACTTTGCTCCAAAAACAGCATGTATGCAGTTTCTTACTGCAGATAATTAATTGCTGAAATACAGCATGCAAGGCAATAACTTAAGAAAAAGGTAAGACTCAGGCAAAGTCTTTCCAGGAATTAAAATGTTGTTATTAACTCAACCATTTTTCTTTTAACCAACAAAATAAACAATGGCAAGACATGGTAGGTAAGCTTTGGCTCAGAGAAAGAGTTACACTCTGACCTGAATATCAGGGGCTTGGAGTTTCAACTCCTCAGTTAGACTTTGGGTGATCTTCTTCAACTTTCTTCGTTCTTCTGAATCTTCGTATCCTCATATAAAAAAAGAGAGTTGGACTTGATGATACTTACTGTTTCTAGACATCTGTGTCTGATGTCTCATGAACACATAAAAATAATATATTTAGATGTTATTCATTATCTCTACAAATACCCCACTAATACTTCCTCTTTCTCCAGTAGTCCTTCAGTTTAGAATGCCACCGATTACCCTGTTTCCATAACTAGAAATTTATTAGCTGTCCTCTCCTCTTCTACTTCTTCATAATATGGTCCTCCCTTAAGTGGTTCAATATAGTTTCACTACAGATTTTTATTTTGTGAAACCCTAGTCCTATAAGTTTAATATCTAAATCTCTTGTTTATCAATCTTCTCAGTCAAAGCCTTAGCTCAGATCTGTCCTCTCTTATTCAAACTTTGGCAAGAGTCTTCCAGCTGGTCTTCAGCCATGATGTGGCACTGTATTGCACCCTCTAAAGCTACCTGAGTTTCTCCTTAGAAGGTGCACACTATACATTCTCTCCTACTTAAAATCCCTTAGTTATTCCCCAGTGGACACAGAATGAAGTCAAGCTCCTTAGCACATTGTGCAGAGTCCTTCAGCACCATTTGCCATAAACACTCCACCCATATTGCAAAAACTCCTGATTTTCAATAATCTCCTGAACACTTCAGAACTTCTGTATATATAGTGCCCTACAGGCCTTGTTGATATCATTCTGTCCCTCAAGACTCAGCTCAAGGATCAACCCTGTGCTTTTACTGCTAGTTGGCCCCTGTCCTCCAGAATTCATTCCTGGTATTTGCTTCTAAAGGGAGGAAGTTAAGCAGTGCAAAGAGACTTAAGGGTTAGACATGTCTTTTTCTCTCTCAACACTAACAAAATTAAACTCCTTTAAAGAATAGGAAGTAGAAAAAGAAGCCTCCATCCAGAAAAAACAGTGAGTTGACAACTACAATCCCTTAACTTGGGCTTGTTCCAAGACTTCATCTCCATGGATATACTGAAAGGTATATTTAGTTTATCTTCTATTATCAAGAAAGAAATACTATAATTCCATAGAATATTACTCTGAATATGTCAGCACTCCAGACAATCATGCCTTGAAGCCTAGAAAAATTAGTGTAATTTATAAGTGCAGAGTGCTAGGAAGAAAATCACACTCTTGAAACTGTGTCCCTGGGGGTGTTACTGCTGTGGTTGTAATTAGTCTCAGGGAGGTGATAAGATCTTGAGTATCTAGGAACTACAGAAAGGATACTTCTAAGAGACAAGGGGGAAATGGTGCATCGGTTACTATAAGACCATGAGAAAGTTGCTTAACTTTCCTGGATCCCAACTCACTGTCCTGAAAATGTGGCGAACCCAATCAAAGGATGAGTAATGGTATGGTGACCTTTACTCCAGTAGGTGGATGGATTTGCAGCGACAATTCCAGAACTAAGCATGCACTTCTGTAGGATGAAGGTTTAGGAAGGAAGCCCATACTTTCAGTTGTCTAGTTTGGACAGTCTTAGTTATGTGTGCTGTCTTAATATAATCGTTTTAAACATGCTTCCTTATACTTTTGAAAATGTCCTATTCTGGATGATAAATTATATCATGATGTAGTACGGGTTTTAATTTTTTCCCTGAAAATCATTAGTAATTATGTACATGTCTGGGTGTTACCAAAAATTCACTGATTAGGGAGAAGAATGGGAGTTCAGAGTTTGACCAGAAAACTTTTTAAATCTCCTTAAAAACTTGTCTCTTTTTTATGATTCTCAATCTTTTAGCATAAATCATAGATTCATACAGCTTTTAAAAAAATAACTTTCAAGTTTCATTTATTTTGGTTTAGGTTTACAGATTCCTGAGGGACTCTCTCTTTTTTTTAAAGAATATTCTGACTGCACTCCTCCATTGAAAGCTTCCTTGTTTAGGGAATTCAGCAAAATATATACATCATTTTACCATCTGCAGTGTTGATAGCATTTCATTAGGAAAGCCAGGAGTACCAGAGGACATTTTCAAAGCAGCACTTTAGGTAAGGGAACCCCTCCCCACCTCTGTTGCAACTAATGGTTCTGCAACTCATTTTGTGCTCACTGTGTTACAGAATTTCCCCTAGAGACTGTGAAATGCAAATCGAATGAACAGATGCTCACAAATTAAGGTACTCCACGTTCATACATACAGCAATCGTGAAGGGGTAGGTGGAGAGAAAACAGATAAACGAAGAAACACATCAGAAACTTTAAAATCATTAATTTCTTGTCTCTATTTTCCCTTATCCCTTCTCATCTCCACAGCCCCACCCCTCCCCTTTGCCATTATTGTTGCCCAGCACACATTATTTTTCCTACAACCTCTCAATTGCCATAGACAGAAAGCTCTGCTCTATGACAGACAGTCACAATTGAGTTAGGGAGGGACATGTGTTTTCAGATGCCAAAAGTTAACCGCTTTCTCTCCTCCTCTCTTCGCAATCATGGAACTGGCTCTGGGTAATCTGACTGAGAAACAGAGCTCATAAATACTGAACATCCTATTTTTAGGCTAAGGTTCAGCAGACAGAGAAATTGGCTTTATCCTGGACAGAAGTGTTTCAGGAATTACAGTGGTCCCCAGTTCCTTCCCCGTTGGATGTTTTCTCTCCAGCACACAGGTTTTGATCCAGGTTTGTTAGCTGAGGCTCACCTTCACCCAAATCCTTGGTCCCAACTACTGTTTGCCAATCTTGACCCCAATCAAAATGTGCCTGTCTACTTCTGTATCCTACCCAGCAACTGATTTCCCCCAGGAATAGGAAATAAGCTATCCACGCTAATGTGCCCGATTAGGGCATATATTTATGCTGTTATTTAAATTTATGTTTAAAAAAACTTTCAATCACAGGAGTTAGTCTTTCTTAAATGAGAAATATTGCAAAGATCTCAAAAAAACAATGCCTTTGAAAATTTCCTGTCTCTGTGTATTAGAGCAGGTGTCACTGCCTCATGAAAAAACAGCCACAGTTCACCAATAAACACTGTAATGAATGCTTTTTTGGGCACATTATATTTCCTTCTATCCTCACTTCCCAGCTGAATTTTAAAAGATTTATTTGTTTTTACAAAACAACAATGATTTGTAATCTTTTCTGTGAGCTTATGGAGAAATTATTTTTTAAAAATCCCATGTTTGCCAATCCTCCATCATTCTTCACATCACGTTACTTTACTCATTAAACAATGCTTTAAAATGTCCTGTTTCTTTCTTCTACTCCAGTTACAAAAGCTCGGCATTTGTCTCGGGAGAGCCATTCCTCATCTGCCTTATCTGTTCCCGAGAACCTCGATAGTACACTCGGCTGTGTGACCACATGAGGTGAGGTCATCCGAGCTCATCTTGTCAAACTTGTCACAGACCTGGGCACAGAATTTCCCCTTGTGCATTCTTAGCAATGCCACACAACAGGGGATTTTAGAATTCAGCATGCAATATCATAGTCTCCGAATTGAGTGGTTGTTTCAATAAAATGTCCAGCATTGTAAAATTGTGGAACATAAAAATAGACAGATGAAGAAAACAGTGGCTCACCTCACTTACTCTATCTCAAGGTGGAAAATTCATAGCAAAAGGAAAGAAATATCTTTTCTGCCTATGGGAGGGGGTTGGTGGCAAAAGGGTGTGAGACAGCATAAAAGCCACATTTCCTCTAGCCATCCAGAAAACATCTTTGTTTACCACTGTAGTGTTGCCAAGGCAACACCAGCTACTCATGACATCACGTCGAGATGGCTATCACAGGCACGCCAGCACTGTTGTTTAAATGTTATACTGATTCTTGTTCTTCTCTGTCTTTCCTATTCCCTAAGGGAAAGGCAAAAGGATCACTGGTAGCCAAAGACTAAAGTAAAAAAAGGAAACTAGATTATAGCCTATATTCAGCTACATGTGGATCATTCCTATTTTATTTTGAGATCAATAGTGATGAATCAATTATGCTTCGGGGTAAACAGTTGAAGATTTCACACATCTACACCCTAACCTCCTCACCTGTCATGTCTCTCCTGAAAATCTCAAAAGGAAATAGTAGATTTTTGTTGTCAATGCTGCATATTGGATGGGAAAAACTAAGAGACAATAGATTTGGAATGGAAAAAAGTCCGTTGTGTGGGTATGATAATTTTGAGATGAATACTCTCTTTCAAAGTGGAGGTGTGTCAGTATTCCAAGTGGATAACTTTAGTGGGGTTCAGTGAAGGAATCAGGACTGGAGGAGTCATCAGCTTATAAACAGGATTTTATAGCATCAGACTAGGACCCAGAGGTCTATTTCTAGCTGGCATTACTTGAATCCTTACTGTGTGCCAGCAACTCTTCTAAGTACCTTGCATGCATTGATTCATTTAACTCTGACAGCAATCCAATCCAATCAAGTAAATACTTTTACTATCATTATTTACAAAATAAACTAAGAGCAAAGAGAGACTATGTAATGTGTCTCAAGTTGCACTGCTAGTAAATGCCAAGACAGAATTTAAACCCTCAATAGCCTGAATCCACAATCATGCTCTTAATCATTATGCTGCTCTTATTTATGCGATATGATCCTGCCCAAAAGAAACATGATTTAGTTGAACAAATAAAAGTAGCACACATGAAAAAACTAAAGATTAGTTAGGAACTAACATATTTTGGCATTAACTATGAGGCAAAGGAGTTTAGAATATGTGTGAACTTCTGAGATAATAGGACACAGCAGTGATTAGCTGTTCCATTATGACTGGATTACATGCTGGAGAGCTAAAAGAATATATAGCAGGTTCCATAGATATCCAATTTATAGCCATAGATTAGCTCAGTCATGGGTATTATCAAGCTCATAATGGCTAATCATTTAGATATTGTGTGCACACCTTACCCTACTGCCTAGCACTTTTGTAAAATCTCACTGTCATTTAAGTCTTTCATAATCACCCTTCATAAACAGCAGTGAAGACTGCTACTTAAAGGTTCATTGCTCTAACCCCTTGTCTTCTAAATGGACAATTATAGTCTATATTCACTTCATTCTACATAATAAGCAAGAACTTAGGAATTTTGTGGAAATTTCAATTAACTCAACAGATATTTATTGAGCACCAAATTGAGGGAAGTAATGTCCTTAGCCCTGTGTGAATGTCTTTGCCCAAAGATTTTGCAAGCTCTATGCCAAATTATGCTAATTAATTTCCCTCCCTTGAATGTAAAGAAGGGGTCTCTAGCTTTCTGATGAGGAAACTCTTCTACTTTTCCTATGCAAGGATGACCACCTAACTTCTAAACCCTTGCTGTTAGATATTGCCTTTGCTGACAGTGATGAAAGTTTATGTTGTAAGAATAGACTCCCTAGAAACATTTTTCCAACTCAAAGTATCACTCAAACAGAGTAGTGTCTATGGTAGCAACGAATGTTTCTCCTGTGCTCCAGGTCAGTGTTCAACGTGGCCCATGGACCAGTCCAGCCAGTCACCTGTTTTTGCATGGCCCATGAGCTAAGAATGGCTTTTCCATTTCTAAATAGTTGGAAAAAATCAAAAGAAGAATCATATTTCATGATGTGGGAAAATTATATGATATCCACATTTCAGTGTCCATAAATAAAGTTTTATTGAGATATGCTCATCTATTTACATGTTGTCTATGGCTAATTTTGTACTGTACAACAGTAGAGTTGAGAATTCATGACAGAGACCATATGCACTGCAAATGTTGGTCCTTTACAAAACAGTTATTTGTTACTGTAATTCTGTCCTTGAAGATTATAGTCCTATGTAACAAAGCCTAGTCAAAAGTAAGAGGACTGTCTTTATCAGTGAATTAGAAAACAGAACATTGAAGCAAACCAACAAGTCATCATTTAAAAAAATTAATTTGATAATGGTCCTAAAAAAAGGCCAAATCAGAGTTACCACTGGCTACATTTTAATGACTCTCTACTCTTCTTTTAAGAGTCCTCATTCCTAAATGTTTTCACATGAAAAATTCCAGGGCTATACACATGCATTTATTTTGGACATTTTGCTGTAGAAGAATGTGGAGAAGAAGGCTTTATGGTCTAAGGAAAGAGCCCTTGGATTAACAAAAGCAAGATGATTATTTAACAATTGCATAAGACTTTGACTAGTCAGAATATTTAAAATGTAACTTATCTCTTGTCATACCCACAGCTTAAGTTGGCAAATTAAACATGGAAACCAAGGCCCAGAGCATCATTGTTGTGTAATTTTTTAAAAGCGCTGGGCTTACGAGTCAAAAGCTCCAATCTTCTCACTTACCTCTCCATGCAACGTTGTCTCTTATCCAGAAACAGAAGTGAGTAAACCCTTGACCAGCTAACCTCCCTGGGATGTGTTATGAGATCAAATGAGATCCATATGAACATGCTCTGAAAACTCTGTAACATACTTTATAAAAGAAAAAGAAAAGAAAGAGCAGAAAGGAAAGTGATTTGCTTAAATCAAGTAACTCTTGGACAATCGGTGAGGGGTGGTTCACCTGCCTATCAGCCCTGTGTTCATCCCATTACCTAAGGTTCATGCAGGTGAAAATAAAAATCATTTGCTATGGGAACCCATGCTTTTGGCCATCCAATGTTTTAAACTTAGTTAGGATGAATTTCACACCAGAGGGACCTGCAATCCACAACTGCATTGCTCTCACCTCTTTCCTCTAGCAAGTAGAGAAACAAAAGGTTTACACCCACTGTTACGAATGCCATTTTTATAGCATGGCTGCTAATATCATGAATGTCAACACAACAGTGTTCCAGATGCCACCAAATCTATGTATTATTTACTAAATTGCAAATTTACTCTACTGAATAATATAATTGATAAAGTCACCTTATCTTTGGATTTCAATGAATTGTTTGTGTGATGGCGTTGTTCTTCATTACATGCCTGAATGCACTCATTAAGCTCAGAGTGAACAATAAACCTAAAAAAGCACAAAGATGGTGTGCATGAATCAGCAGGAAGTCCACATTTTAACCACCCCAGGATCTGGCAGGTCTGTTCCTCAAGAAGGAGAATGTTCCAAGTATTGCATCTACATTTCATATTCAAGAGGTGACTTAGCTTTTCGCTTTTCAAAAAGTGAGGAATGAGAGCTGAATATCCTTGACTACAAACAAACCTGAGATGGAAAGATTCTTAAATTAAATTTACCCATTTTTCAAGTTATTAAGATCTTTTACCTGCATTGTTTAAATGCCTAAGCTCATTTTCAAACTCATTTTCCCTCAAGCTGTGTATAACCTTGCCTTAAAATAGCACCACATTCCTGGGAACTTCTGAGGCTTTTTCATTCTCTCCTTGCTGTCTGATAGCAAAGGATGCTGCCAGCTAGTCCGACAAAGACTCCGCACAAGGTTTACATAGCTTCACCCTGTTGGAAAAATTTCTGCGCCAGATTTGGCTGACATAAAGGGTTCATTTTTCTGGGTTCCTCAGTTTTAAATAAAATACATTCACTAATTCATTCACCAAATATGTACTGGCACTGGAATACTCTGGATTCTGGGGATAAAAATAGACAAATAGAATAGAGCAGACAAAGTCTCGGTTCCCATGATTCTCACATTGGTGGGGGTAGAAGAGGGAAGACAAACAATAAACAGAGCATGTAGCATGACAAGTTTCACTATAATGAACTATAATACATATAGTATAATATGGCATAATAAAGTGATAAGGCAAAAATAATGTGGTAAGAGTGTAGGGTAGTAGGTGGATTTGGAAATGCTATCTAATAGAGCATGCTCTGGTAACTATTAATAATGCTTCCCAGTACTTCTGATTGTCCTCTTTTTCAAGGAACACTGGAGGGTTACATTTTCTCACATTACAAAAATTGGGTGTGACAATGTGACTTACTCTGGCCAGTGAAATATGAATAGAAATGACATGTCATTGTCAGGTTGAAGAATATAGGAGCCAGTGTGCAACTCTCTGAGGTGTTTCCACTGCTGTGGCAAAGCATTAAGTCTCATGTTGAAATTGTGGCATTATAACTTTTAGTTTCCATTCTGGCATGTAAGACTCTTGGAAGTCACCACTCCTTCCCATAGAAGAAAAAAAAAATTGAAAAAAAACAAAAAATCAACAACTCTTCTTAGATACAATAGAGAACTGAGGTCACAGATCAAAAAACTGCCCGCTAAATTGGAGAGACAGACAGGTGGATACAGAGAATTACAATTTACGGGAACAAAAACCCACAAGTAGAACTTCCATGGAAAGCAACATCAGGATAAGAAAACTTAACTGGTAATCGATAGAATTGCTCAATACAGACAAATTTGAGAGTTAAAAATTCCAGGAAGTTCAGTCATAGGAGGATGACCTCTACTTTTTGCTGAGTTTTACCTACAGGAGCCCTACCAGGTTCTCACAGTGAAGATCAGAGAAAAATTCCCTGGTGCTTCCAGCAGGGGGAAGGGAAACAACAGGAGAGACAACAAGGGCACCAGAGGAAATTTTAGCTTCTAACACCTACAGCTACAGAAAACAATAAAGACAGCCTAACTCTTAATCATATAAACATAAAGCCTCACACAAAATGTCTATACTCCAGTACCTTTTACCAGTACATCATATCTGGTTCACAACAGCAAATTATAAGGCATTCTAAAAGACAAAAATATATATATAGTTTGAAGAGATAAAGCAAGCATCAAACAGACACAGACATGGCAGAGATGCTGGAATATTATACCAAAATTTAAAGCAACTGCTATTCATATGCTAAGGGCTATAATGGAAAAAGTGCACAACATGCAAGAACACATGGGTAACGTAAGCAGAGAAACGGAAATTCTAATAATCAAAAGGAAATACTAGAAATCAAAACACCGTAACAGAAATTTGACAAAAGTGCTTTGGATGAGTTCATCAATGGACTAGACACAGCCAAGGAAAGAATCAGTGAGCATGAAGAAATATAAATAAAAACTTCTAAAACTGAAATGCAAACAGAAAACAAATTAAAAAGGTAGAACAAAATAACCAAAACCTGTGGGACAATTATAAAAGGAATATGCATAATGGGAATACAAGAAGGAGAAGGAAAAAAGAAAGGAACAGAAGAAATAGTCAAAGCAATAATGACTGAGAATTTTCCAAAACTAAGGATAGACACTAAACCAAATATCAAGGAAGTGCAGAGTATACCAAGCAGGATAAATATACAGATATAAAAATATACTAGGAATACTGTATTCAAAACGAAGACAATCAAAGACAAACAGAAAATCCTAAAAGAAGCCATAGGAAAAAATACCTCACCTGTAGAGCAGCAAGGATGAGAACTACATCAGATCTCTCTAGAAACTATGCAAGCAATGACAGAGTGGAATGAAATATTTAAAACTTTTTATTTTAATCCACCAACCTAAAATTCTGTATCCAGAAAAATTATACTTCAAAAGTGAAGGAGAAATAAGATTTTCTTAGACAAACAAAAACTGAGGAAATCTGACAGTAGTAAACCTACTTTCCAAGAAATGTAAAATAGAAATTCTTCAGAAAGAAGGAAAATGATATGTCATAAACTAGTATCTACATAAAGAAAGGAAGAGAATTAGAGAAGGAATAAACAAAGGTAAAAAAAATTATTTTCCTTATTTAAAAAAGTTCAATAAAAACATAATAAAAAATAATTTAAGTATAATTGATTTATAGTATTATATTAGTTTTAGGTGTCCAGCATAGTGATTCAGTATTTTTATAGTTCATAGTCCATTAAAAGTTATGATAAGATAATAGCAATAATTCTCTGTGCTATACAATATATTCTTGTTGCTTATCTGTTTTATACATAGTAGTTTGTATCTCTTAATCCCATACCCCTAATGTACCCCTCCCTCCTTCTCTTTCCCCACTGGTAAACACTAGTTTGTTCTCTATATCTTGGAATCTGTTTCTGTCTTGCTATAAACATTCATTTTTATTATTTTTTTAATTTCACATGTAAGTGCTATCATACAGTATTTGTCTTTGACTTATTTCACTAAGCATAATATTCTCTAGGTCCATCCACATTGCTGAAAATGGCAAAATTTCATTGTTTTGATGACTGAATAATATTCCATTGCATATATATCATATCTTCTTTATTCATTCACCCATTGATGGACACTTGGGTTTATTCCATGTCTTGGCTATTGCAAATAGTTCTGCTATGAACACTGGGGTGCAAGTATCTCTTCAAATTAATGTTTCCATTTTCTTCAGATATATATATCTAGGAGTAGAATCGCTGGGTCATATGGCAGTTATAGTTTTAGTTTTTTGAGGAACCTCCACAGTTTTTTTCCATAGTGCCTGCACCAATTTACAATCCCACCAACAGTGTACTAGGGTTCCCTTGTCTCCACATCCTCGCCAAAATTTGTTATTTGTAGGCTTTTTTGATGATAGCCATTTTGACAAGTGTGAGGTGGTATCTCATTATGGTTTAGATTTACATTTCTCTGATAACTATTTTCCTTATTTCTAATTATCTAGCAGATAGTAGTTTGTTCAAAATAATAAAATCAATGATGTATTTGGTAATATAGCTTATGGATAAGTAAAATTAATAACAATAATATAAGATATGGGAGGGAGAAATAGAGAATACTATAAGGTATTTGTACTACTCATGAAGTGGTATACTATTATTTGAAAGTGGACTTCTATTAATTATAGTTGTATATTGCAAACTCAAGGGAAATCACTAAAAAAGTTTAAAATAATATAATTGATATGCTAAAAGCATATCCTATATTACAACCAGTGAAGGCCAGAAGAGATGGAAGGCCTAAAATAGAAACAAACAAGGAATAAAAGCAATGAATATAAAATAGTAACAAATATGGTAGATATTGCTCTAACTATATCAATAATCACTTCAAACATCAGTGACCTACAAATACCAATTAAAAGACAGACTGATAGAGTGGATATAGAACATACACACACAAACACAAGACCAAACTATATGTTATCTACAAGAAAGCACTTTAAATACAAAGACACAAACAGATAATAATAAAGAAATGGGGGAAACAGGTAAAGGACTGGAGAAGTTTATACCATGCTAACACTAATCAAAAGAAAGCTGAAATACTGGCATTACAAGATGGCGGAGACTTCATCTGCCTGGGTCCCTCAAGCCCATGATGAGCAGAGCCCTTTCGCTAATTCAAATTAAACATACAGGGAAAATAAAAAGCAGCCTTTTGTTATTTTAAATCATTGAGATGTGGGGTTTATTGGTTGGCACAGCAAAACCTCGCCTAACCTGATTCGTCTGGGTGGTCAGTGAGGCGCTCTCTACTACGAAGCTCTATGATGTGCAATAGGAGGTCCTGTGCATATCTGGGGCAGGGAGCTCCAGGAAGGGAAACAGTAAGGACAGAGGCTCCGCGTCAGGAGCACTCTGGAGTGCTCTAGCACAGTGAGAATGGTGTGGCTGCAGCAGAGGGAAGAAGGGACAGAATAATAGAAGATGGTAACAGAGAAAGTCCAGGCCAGATACCAGAATAAAATCCAAAGTCCTTACTACTAAAGTTACTTTGTCTTCTTCTGTGAGAGATGAGAAGTTTATTACTTTTCTCCATAACAAATTACCATAAACTGAAGAGCTTAAAACAACACAAACTTATTATCTTTCACTTTCTGTGGGCCAGGAATCTGGGCTAGCTAGGGTCTCTACTCAGTCTCTCTAGATTGAAATTAAGATGTTGGAAGGGGCTAAGGCTTGGGCTCTTCTCCCAATCTCACTCAGGTTGTTGGCAGAATTCATTTCCTTGTGACTGTAGGAGTGAGATCCCTATTTTCTTACTGAAGGTCTGCCAGAGATTACTCATAGCTCCTAGAGACTGTCCACAAATCTTTGCCAATGTCTGTCCCCCTCACAACATGGCTGCTTTCTGCCAGCACAGCAGAAGATCTCATTGACATCAAATTTCTCTGACTTCTAGGAAGACCTGGACCCTTTTAACATGTTGGTTGCCACGTCATCCAAATCTGGGTGACAGTTGTGTTTCCTCAGGGGCACATGATCCACAGTTGGCCATCAGTGTGTTAAAGGCCCACCCAACTAGGTCAACCCCACTCAGGATAATCTCCCTTTTAATTAATTCAAGTCAACTGATTTGGGACCTTAATTACATCTGCAAAATTCATTTTGTCATATAACATAACAATCCTAAGAGTAATCGCCCCATATTTACAAGTCCAGCTCATATTTAAGGAATTATTCTTCCAAATAATCACACAGAATTGTGTACAGGAGGAGGTGAGAATCTCGGGGGCCAGCTTAGAATCCTGCCTACCATAGGGAACGACTTGATGATTTGGAGCATCACAAGAACACGATCTGGCTTATGTTTTAAATGTATCACTGGCTGCTGAGTGAGGAACAGTCTATAGTCGGACATGGATGGAAAAAGAGAGACTAGCAGGAGGAGATAACAACTGTCCAGGAAAGAGATGATAGTAACTTGATCTAGGGGTTAGCAAATGAGATGATAACATGAGCTAAGGCAAAACAGTATATGGATTATAGTTTTTAGTATACACCTATCAAATAATCAGATAGTTCAGTAATAGATGCTCAAATTTCAACACAATGTCAAATAAGCACTATACTTCAATGTATACTTATTTTTAAGTTAAAATTTTACCAACAGCTCTTAGCCCGTTGGGCTCTGACTATTTCAATCTAAAAGATAAAGGCAGAGAGGCCAAAATTTAGAGACTGTACATCCCCATGTGCCTAACTTATCTTGACAAGCAACTGAGGCCCACCATATGCTAGGAGTCACACATACCCAAGTCTCTGCTCTCTTTTACAGTGGGAATCACAGAGACAATTTTAAAATGTTTTAATAGGGGGCATAGAGGGAGGATACTGTCACATGTTGGTTTCAAAGGAAACAAAATAAAAGTGTGTCACTACCAATTACTCAAATGAAAACCTATCTCCCTCATGCCTCCTCTTTCCATGAAAATACCAGAGGTAGAAAGATCTGGAAGTCTGATACCAAAGAGCTTATGCCTGACAGTAGAGTAAACAAACTAATAAATCCCAAAGTAAAGAAGTTGTTCATTTAGCCCACAATTGCCCAAATATTTGACCATAGTGGTTTTTTTTTTAACTTTACATCTATTAAAATTCCGTATATTATGGGAATTTCTTCCAAATCATTTGGTTCCACTATGTTTTTGCTGGGCAATTTTTATTACATATGCCATGTTTTTAGGTACTTATTTAGGTAATGTAAACAGTCTGGCTAAAGCTAAAAACACCTGGAAACATTTCTGGAATTGAGGAATTCCTTTAATTCTGAACAGTTACAAGAGAACTTAGCTGTACAAGAAGGAGAAATGGAGCCTAATAAAGCCAGTAACAGACACAAATATGTCTACCCACAATAAAAGGAAGACTTCCATTGGGAAAATGCTCTCATAACTGGAAACTAGCCTTCTCTTCTTGACAGCTAACTACTATATTTTAAAACATTCTCTTCAGGATGACTGGAATAATTATGACTACTGCATCCTTCTGATGGGGAAATGGCTCATGGAGAGATAAAAATGGAGAGTAAACAGGCTGAACAGTCTTATCTAATTAAAACCTGACATCTAATTAAACACATTCCCAGTAATAGAAGGGTCTCAAGCTAGTTTTCTGATAGGAAAATGGTGTTCCAAAGCATGAGTCACACAATCAAATGTTCTTACTAAACATCACCAATTAGCCTATATTTAGTTACAATTTCTCTTTTTATGGAAACAAGGGCTCTAATCTTTCTATATGAAAATTAAATAGAATATTGTTTCTCTGATACAGGGTGTTTCTCCTAAAAAAAAGTTATTCCCTTTTCTTATTGAATACATTGGTGATCTTTGCAATATGTGAACATCGAATTATAAGTCTAGGCAATAATTATCTATTTTCCCATGCTTTCTCCTCTTTGCCATTACAGGAATGACTTCTTCACCCCAAGACAATACCATGCAGCTTGAATTTTTAAATTTCTAAGTCCTGAAAATAACTGTGCTTCTATTTTAGCTTATGCCACTGCAGCTTGAATCAAGTTAAAAATCCATGTACATGAGTGGTTTTGACATCACGATGTCATTTGGCTATTAAACATTCATAGCATTGTGTTTTTCTAAGCATTGCCTACATATCCACCTACAAGGCACCAAGATTCAAACTCTGTTGAAAACAAACATTTTGAAATAATTTTCAAATTATTTTACTGGCTTTATTCCCATTATAAACTTTACTTCCCCCAAGGTTAAAATGGGCCGGTCCCAAGTGCAAGGCCAGCTGTTGGTCCTCTCATCCTCCTATAGAACCATACAGCCAACGGCTCTTAATTACGTGGTGTCCAAGGCCCAGCTTAGTTTGCTAAATCTTCTTTGCTGCAAGTGGTGCTAGGTAAAAGCTCTACCAAAAAGCACACAAGGGAACTAAAACTAAAATTTTTTCCAAATTCCAAAGCAATTATTTCTTTTGTGACTAAAAACAAAACAAACAAACAAAGGCTACAGTGTTAGTTCCACAGAATTTTCTATTTGAAATTGAGCTTTTTAACCTCTGCTCACCTGAGAGCCTAGCTTTGTAACCAGGTTGCTCCCATTGATGCTGTGTTGCCTGGAGACCAATCAGTCATATACATTTGCATGTGTGCAAGAGGGAGATGGTCCTTAATGCTGTGGAATGCTAGCACTCCTGAATTCCCAGGAAAATGGTTATGTTCTCTGGCTCCATCATTATCACACTCATGTAAAAATCTCAAATGTATCCCCTTGTCAGAGAAAGAGCTTTTTATACCTTTCTCAGCTTTTCTCTTCTCTAGCAATTAGAAAGTCTCTAAAGAAACTTTTTTATTACATCTAAATCCCAATTTGCCTCATTTATTTTTGCCCATCAATGCAAGCAGATGAAATTGAACTCTGTTAGGTATATTGTATAACCCACATCTTAGTCTGTGTCCCTGTGCTGCCTTTTATTTTTGTTTATCCACAAGTTAATGTTCTTCCTCTTGGAAAGGAAAACCAAGAAAAACTTGGCATAATATCTTTAATAAAAGATAAACTGACCCATACAGGGTGATTCTACATTGACTTCTCCTATATAAACAACAAAATAAAAAATACATACATATATATATATATCTGATTGACCCAGAGTTTACTTTAGATCCTTTATATATGATCTGGCTACATAGGAAAGGACCCATGTTACTCATATATCCAAATTGTCTATTTTTATAGATAAGAATATTGATTAGTTAAGTGATTTGCCTAAAATCCCATGACAAGGTAAGGACAAAGCAAGACTGGAAAGCAATTTTCCTTCCTAAAATTTATGTAATATTTGTTTTGCTGATCAATCTCACTCACGAGAAGTTAATGAAGTACCTACCTTGAGAGAAAGTAAATAATTAAATACGGAAAATGAACACATAAATTTAGAAAAAAATGGTCATAGTAATTCAGCTATTATTTTGGTGATGAACACATAGATAGATAGATAGATAGATAGATAGATAGATAGATAGATAGATAGATGAACAGATAGATAAAAGCATAAGTTATATAATTGCTATCCCTGGCTCCTTAGAAGATTAGGTCCCTCAGACAAAGAGATGCTGTGGCCTTGCTGGAAGCCAAGGAATTTAGCACAAACTCTCTTTCAGCCCCAAGATGAATCTCCGGCAATGCTAAATTGAACTTCCACAATAGACTGCACGGGTTGCTGTGCAACAGTTCACCAAGCAGCACCACAGGTAATAAAGATGGAACCAGTGGTCAAATCACAAGTGATGACGAGATGCTGTATCATTTCAAAGCAAATTTGTGGTGTTTTTTAACATTTTCCCAGTCACAGTTCTTGGTTTAATTTCTTGAATTCAAACACATCATGTTGACAATTCCACAAATCTTGTTCAAGTAGTAATCTTATTGAACAACAAGTATTTTGTTTTCTGCATTTGATGTTCGAGTTTAATGAAGTGTGACATATTACCTGGGTGATGTCAAGTCTGTGAAATACAAGGTGATATTTTTCTATTTAAAAGCAAATGAATGGCATTAGTGTGACTGTTTATTTGCAACTTTTTTTCTTCAAACAAGATTACCAGCTTGCTTACTCAAGGGTGGTAAGGCTATTTTAAAGACATCTTGATCGGGTGTCAACAAGAATTGACCTTCAGTAAAGCATCAGAGTGGGCTCTGCACAGAAGAGACATTAACGAGAGCTCCACTGTGGTAGTTTGGGGAAAGGATACCACTTCTTCCCAACTTCGGTGTCCACAGTTTTTACCAGGTAACTCTGTAGTACCCTCCTCCCATGAGTTGGGCTTTGGCCAGCACACTGCAAATAGAGGCTTGGAATGAACATGTTGCATTTGGCCTTGTCCTATTGTCCTCTACTATTTCCACAAGAAAACTCACATTGACTAGCCTGATGGTCCCAGAAGGAGCATCAGTGTCCTATGGGTCAGAGCCAGTTCACAGATACATGAGTGAGCTGCTGAAATGCAGACAACTGAGTGGGCCCAGCCGAACTCTCCAAACATGTAAGGGCATGCAAGATCAGCAGAGATGCCTAGCTTATCCTGCTGATTCCAAAAACATACACAATAGATGCTTATTGTTGTATGTCACTGAAATTTGGTGATTATTTATCACACAGCATAACTGTGGCACCAGCTAAATGATCCATCTGTGGATCTCTCTGTCCTTCCACATCCTTTGACAATGCAGATCCTAGGCCCCACTCTCAGAGATCTTGCAGACAAAGAGGAGGAATATTATGCATTAGTGGTCATGTTTTCCAGCACTGTGGGGAGATACACAAGAAAAACAAAGCATGGCCCATGTCCTTAAAAAGTTTATAATCTTGTTGAGAAAGAAAATTCACATACCCACAATAAGAGATAATTATTATCAGTGTATGTTGACTAGTTTTGCTGAACATTTTTATCAAAACATATTCTGGTGTTAGGCAGGACTCACTGAATCTAAAAACTCTTGCGTGTTGGGTCCAGGGATACATATTTTGGAAAGCTCTCCAGGGAATTCCAATGCCCTCCCCTATTTAAGAACCAATGGTAAGGATTAAATTAAAATACATATTGTATTTGTTCATAAGTGCAATAGAGTGTAGGACAAAGATGAAGTCAGCAGAGATTAGAATTGTCACAAAAGACTTACGAAGGTAGGATCTGAACAAGTTCTTAAAGAATCACAGGACTTGAATAAATAGAAAGAGAGGTGGAAGTCCAAACAGAGAAAATGTTAAATATTCTAGAATTGAGTTGGGAATTAATATAACATGGAAAGAGCATAGATTGATTGATTAATTGATGTTTGATTCACCAAGAACTTCCTTAGCATATACCACATGCTAAGTGCTAGTCTGAGTTCTTTACAAGTATTAACTATCGTACCAAAAGTATGAGATAGACATTAATATCATTCTCATTTCTAGTACAAGCTGACCAGAGTGAAATAATTCCAGTACTCTCCAGTGAATGATATTGAATGGCATTAGTATTTGATAGAAAAATTCTAAATGTCAAGAATAACTTTTTTTTTTTGTAAAGAAACCTACAGAGAAATACCAAAGTTTCAGTCCATTACCTTAAACTAGGTATTATTTTTTTTTCTTGAGGGTATATAGGTTACAAAAAGGAAGATGGAAAAAAAGGAAGAAGGAAAGAGAATAAAACCATTTTATGTATCAACCGTGGCTGGAATTTTGCTTTAATATAATACTAGTAAACTAACTTGTTTTTAATGAAAAAGGTCTCTCTTCCTGGATTCCATGCCACTTTTAAAGGCATGAGGGTATAGTCTCCTTTCAGTGAGTGAGAAGGATCTGGGGATTCTGTCTGGACAGAACAAAATCCATTAGTAAATTAATTATCTAAAGAGAAAACTGTTTTATGAGTCTCCAAAGCTTTGCACCGAATTTTATAACATTCACCCAAGGTTCAATTTTAAGCATTCAAATTTTACCAAAACTCCACATGTCACAAATATTTTGTAGGATGTATCTTTTCTTGTTGATGTAATAAGAGGTATTTTTTCCCCTGTAAATAAGCTCTGAAAGTCCTTCTAACCCCCTGCTTTCCATTCTGGAAATCTCTAGACTTGAACAACTACTTAATGCTCTATTACATAATATTAAGAAGTTTACAAATCCAGACAGGTTTTATATACACTTGTCTATTTTCCAGGGTACCTTCTAACCCCTTGAAGTCCAACTAATTGATTTCCATCTGAAATTAAATACCTAATAATTATAGAATTGTGAACTTAGTAGATATAAATTTATAGTGCTGGAATGACCATCTGTAAAAAACACCAGATTCTAAGTAGAATTTATATTAACTTGGCAACAGACTGGAGGTGACGACATAGTGGAAAGAATGGATAAGCAGGGTATTTTCTCCTCTCTCTTCCCAGGTAGTAATTCTGGTGGCATGCATTGCTGCAGCATCTACCAGAAAGGTATACCAGATGGCCTTGGCACCTAAAGTCCAGTGAACCACCTCCTCTATTCATCTAGTCTGTTTAAACCTAGGCATGGTAGCTATTTCCTGCTGCTGCTAATTTAGTTTAGGGGTTTCCTCTTTTCCCTGTTTGGCTTTCTAGTCCTTCTGTCACCTATGTTACTAGCTATCTGCAGTAAATGTGCTCTATTTTAAACACTTAGAGTGGTTTCTGATTTCCTGATTAACATTTGACTGTTAACAAACAATAAGTAACCTGTTCACAAAAAAGATGTGAATCAGCTTACAATAAAGTCACAGGACCATTAAACCAAAAGACCCTTAAATCTATCTAAATCAGGAGGCAAATATGATGGTTAAAGAATAAAGAGATAGGTTTGAAATTTGCAAATTAAATGTTTTCTGTGTGCAATAAAAATTTCTCTCTCAACCATTTCCCCTTCGAGTCTGATTAGTGAATATTTCCTGAAAACTATTTAAGTAAAATAGGAATGAAGAAACTTGTTCTTAGGAAGATAAAATAATTTCTTTAATGAAATCTTCCCTCTCCTTCCATTTACCTGTTACAAGTCACCAGCCACCTGGTACACAGTTCTAATATCAGCTAGAAGATAGAGGCAATTAAGATACGGAGTCATAGCTGACTGAGTCATTAGCTCTCAGTCCTAATTATTTCAGAATAATGTAAAAAGAGAGTATATTGGTGGAGCAAGGGGCTTTGAGCACAGTAGTCAGAGAAGCAGGCCTTCTAGTACTGGTGTTCTAGTCCAGTCTGGGCCAAAGTCTATCACATGTATTTCCATCATATACACAGGACAAATACAAGTCATATATTCAACCCCCTCTCTTACGCACACTCAGGTTTATAAGCAATTCCATTTCTTTCTCTTCCTCTCAAGAAAGTTTATCATAATATACATAACACATAATAATTAACAGGACTATTATAAGGATAACCTTGAATCCTTTCTAATTTATTTTAAAAATTAAATCACTCACAACCTTTGATATTTTATTTTAACAAAATAATTAGTTGCTGCAGAGCTAACAACTCATCAAAGATTCATTATTATAATATAACATATGGATAATTTATGGCTTATACTAATTGCAGTAACCATATAATTGCCAGAGCTGTCACCTCACTTTGAACACACAGGTATAATATATATGCTTTTTAAACATTATCATGAAATAAACTATAATGGACAATATATTGCATACCAATGATCATGATCCATGTACTCTAAACAGTAATAACATCTGGAAATGGAAAAACCAATAAGGTTGTCATACTCTGCAAGCTATCAAAACTTTGTCTCTCACTTGGGAACTAAAACAAATTAATTATATTAACTATATGACTAATAAGTTCCATATTTACTGGCAGGACTACCTGCAATGAATGGATGCAAAGTCACCGATTGTATCTCCTTAAAAGACACAAAGTAAATTCAACAACAACAACAACAACAACAGGCTGATATACTTTTGCATAATCTTGAGTCTCTAGTAAATTCTAAATTCTACAAGACCAGAAAAGGAATTCAATTAAAACTGCAACTGATCAGCTTAGGTATCAGAACAAATAAAGTCACTGCCATAAGTTAAATCTTTTCTAAGTAAGTTAACATTACTGTAGGGCCTAATGTTAAATAAAGTCTGCTACCTGTCTAAAAATGCTTAATGTTATCACAAGTAAATCAGAAACAGACATGATGCATGGGATCAACATGAGCACATCCCAAACAACAGAAAAATATCTTGACTGCATGACCTGCTGAGAGTTATCCAAAAGTTTTCCTTTTGTAACATACAGTAGAGCATTAAAAAATGTTCCCCTTGTTTAGTATTATGTCATTAAGGTGAAAGTTTCATGAAAGTAGAAATATGTTTATTTTGCTAACTTTGTCTCACAGATAGCTGTGTCTGGCCCTTGCAAGGTGCTCAATGAATATTTGTTGAATGAATAAATGAATGAATGAATACTATCTTTATTCTAATTTGAATGTCTCAGATATTTAATGATTATGATAAATTGCTGATTTATTAAGAATATCATTTTAAATTTGAATATATGAATTAAAATCAAGTCCAGTCTCATCAAAGATCATGAAGAAGGTTGAGTACACAAAACCTCTCTCACTTTAGGAAGGATTTTTCCCACCATCCAGTATACATAATGGAGTCAGTTAGACATTCCAACTGTGGAAGAGACTGTTTTCCATTTGCTGGATCTCAAGATATATATCTTTCCAGCCTCCTCAAGATTTTATTCCTTGTACCACGAAGAGCTTACAGATGCCAATATTATAAAAACAAGTATAACAATTTCCATGGGGGACATCCCTTTTGGCAATTTACAATAAAGATCAAGCATTCATGTGGTTTGGCCAACCAAACTTTCCTGGAAATTGTCATCAGATACAATAGAAAAATTGCCCTTGTTTCTGCCAGTTCCATTCCTTTCCAGGAATAAATTCAAAAGTAACTCTTAAGCAAAGGTTCCCCAGTGGGATCCCCTAACAATTAATCTAATTCCTTTCCCATTAAAAAGTGGGGAAACTTCAGTCCCATAACCTTTAAGGGACTGAATACATTACCAGAACATAAATAACCTAAATACAACATTAAAACATAATAGTTCTTAAAACATGGCCAAATCGTAAACTTTTGCACTTTTTCCTTCCATCCTAATAGTCACCTGACTCCTATTCAAATATTTGGTAGGGAACTAAAACCAAACAAATCACTTTAGTTTTTCTCACTAATTGTTCTAATTAAGCACCGATGTAACGGCAGCAAAATAGGTCTACAAACAACACTGTTACATGCACAGGGCTTCAAAGCATTAGAATGTGTTTTAATCCAAGCATTTGCATGCTGTCCACCTCCAATCTGCTGCAAAAAATGAATCCTCTGGTTGGAAGTGACTGTAATAGAATAAATATCATTTGAGGCCCTGCCAGCAGTACAAATAATTACCAATTCTATCATGTGCTCTCCTTCCTCCTTTCTCTCCTACCATGAAAGAAACTAAGGCAGAAAGCAGGAAGCATCCAGCTGGGCTCCCTGTGAGGACACCTCTCTTTCCACAATCAAACTAACAGAAACAGGCTCTTGCTACTGGGACATCAAACATGAAGGGACTGCTGTTCTGCAGAAAATAAATAAGCAGACATCAAAGATTTGTAGAAAATTTGATTAAGAAACTTTCTCAGTCTTGCTACACAGCAGACACTGCACTACTGAAATGTGTTGTAGCTAGAATTGAGCAAACAGACTTATTTTTGCCTTTGGATCCTATGTTACATTGATACACACCCATCAATTTGGACACTGTAATGAAAAATGAACGAAATAATGACCCTTGCATGAACCAAGTGTTTGAATCAGAAACCTCATTCATATCAGAATGAAAAAATATTTTTATATTCAAGATACACATTTTATATTCAGGAGTGAGATTTAAATTCCTTGAAGAATTGAAAAGTAATGCCTAATCAAAAATAATTTTTCTCTGGTGAAATACGAAGGCAAATTGCTTCTTTGCCCAAGGACACCATACTACATATTACCACAATGAAAACAGTGTGAGGGGTGGGGGCGGGAGGACAGTAACTGTGCCTTACTCTTTCAACTGTTCATTTAAGTCTGAAGATTCGATCAGTGGGTAGCCAAACTTCAAAAATGCAGAATGCAAATACTCAACAACATTAGACCTGTACAGGTAAACTTCCAAAGTCACTTGAATAAAAACATATTAAAAAGTTAAATTTAAAACTGTAAAATCATTCCATGGAAAAGAGAAACCCATCCAGAAAATGAAGAACTTGAATAACTTATGTAATTTGGCCAAACATTACATTATTGCTCCAATTTCCACTTTGCTTTTGCCGGGGCTAATTTCTCCTGCCAGATTCTCTCGTCTCTCTCTCTCCATGGCTGTCATCTTCACTCTCAAGGCTCTTGACCTCATCTAACATAGCAAGCAGATCTTTGGAAATAAAATATACCATGTTTCTGGAAGCTATAAGACCTTGAGTAATGACATATTTGAGAGAAGAGACTGTTGAAAAGGGAAAGTCTCCATCCTAAAATCTCTAGCCTTGATTACCTAATTGTTCCTAAAAAGTATGCTCATGATTTCCTCCCCCAAATTTTTCATTTACCTGTTACAAGTCACCAGCCACCTGGTACACAGTTCTAACATCAGCTAGAAGATAGAGGCAATTAAGATAAGGAGTCATAGCTCTCAGTCCTAATTAACTTGCTCACATCACATGAAAGTCCAAATGCTACCTCCAAATTCTCAATATCCCCTGACTCACACAGGAACACCACCTGTGATATTACTTCAGGTACATGTGGGTATGATTTGCAGCAATAGCCTCACAATTTCAAAATAGTCAATACAGAGACAATTCATAAAAAATAAGAAAAATCACTTTAAAAGCAAACTAGCTGTTTGAGGGTATGCAAAGAAGTCAAGTTGTTTGAATTCTCTGCTTTTCAATCAGTTGTGCTGCTACGTTGACAGCAATAGTTCCTGATTAAGGGCCAAGCTCTGAACTCAGAATGCCTTAATCCAAATTTTGTCTCTAACACTCAGTAGCTGTATAACTTTGGACTATTTATTTTACCTTCCTAAGAACAAGTTTCCTCATCTGTAATGGGAATCACCATGGTACCTACCTCATAGGATTGTTATGAATATAAATAAGATGATATATGTAGAGAGTGTAGCTATGCCAAGAACATAGTAAACCCTCAATAAGTGTGAGCTATTATTGTTTTCCAATAATATATTGAGAATATATTAATATATACTGAGAAAATACATATCTAGAATATAGAATAAGCAATTAAAAGTGGGAATAACTTCTAACAGTTTGTACATGCCTTATGTACAGAAGTTATATATTTTATGTAATAAATTCTTTCTTGTTTTCATCAAATTTTGTTTCTGTGAATTTAAAGGTGTTTTATTCTGCAATCATGAGATCCATTCTTGAGATGCCTTGTGGCACTTATAGATTATGTTTGAATTGCTCAAAGACCAAATCTAGAACCTTGGAATAATTGACATAAATGAATCCTCAATTTTTTTTCTCCACATCTCCTGTTTTACCTTATTCATTAATATTATTCAAGATGAACTGAAGTGACAAGTTTGTTTCATTCATAACTATCTTGTCTATGTTAATATTTGTATAACCAAACAAATCTTTCAAAGATTAAAGTCAAGATTTTAGAATGACAAGAAAAGCTTTCTCTGAAAAAATGCTCAGCTTTCAGTTTTACTGTGACGATTTGATACTCAGCTATAGAATTTGGAGACCACACTTATAAGCTCTGTAATTAAAAGGATCCAGGCAGTTACTGTGTGACAAGAGCACTTAGAGCCTTCATTATCCTGGTATTAAACAAAAGCCACTGGGTGTATTACCTTAAGTCACACAATGAAAACTACTCAACAGTATGAAAACCCACCAAGAATGTCCTAATCATGTTTTAGGTGATACTTCTTGAGTATATAGTCCTTCATAAGGTCCATGTCAAATGTCATTGTACAACGTTGTATTTCTGAGCTGATCTGAAGCTAACCAATACTGTAGATTTAATAACATACCTCAGACATAGGAATGTTCCTTTCATATCTTAGCAGGCATGATGGATATCCCTAAGATCTAAAACATGATGACATTTCTCAGGCACTGCATTGGACACCATCAAATAAAGCAGCCTGAGACAGCTAAATCCATTAGGTCTATGTAAAGACCTTCCTATACAGCATGTGAATGCTGAATTTTCCCCTTGGAAAACTCCTTAGAAATTCCAGAAGATTGAGTGGCTCAAGAGTCCTCCCTCTAGCCAATGTCTGTTTTTCTTTTTTTTTTCCCCCCTGATCAGTCAACCTCTTACTGACACAAGAGTGGTTACCAATAAATCTCAGGCTGTAATTATTCACCAGCACTTTATAAGCTCTGGCTACTCCTTTTATATCATCAGAGTCTTTGAAGTTTTGCAGGGGTCTGTTTAATTTAATTTAGATGAAAGATTTCACTATGTAGGTTTCTGAAATACACTCAGAAGGATGGGTTCATTTACTCCTAGAGCCATTCCTCATTCACTTCTTTGTTTTGCAGGTGGCACTTAAACTATAGTATTTTCAGTTCTAAAGCCAAGGGCAGAAAAGAAATCCCACCTGCCTCTGTGGCTATAATTCAGAATCTGACTCATTTGAGAGCCTACAAATACAGAGTAGTGGATCCTGGTGTCAGAGCCAACAACAACAACAAAATCACTCGATCAAACTAAAAGCGTTCAAAGTATGAACCCAAGGCAAATCAACTAGGCTGTGAGTACAGAGGACTTCCCACAACACAGAAACACAACGTTCAGCCAACATCAATAGCACATCAATAAATAAGGGATGTGCTAAGGGATGTTTTTAAGATTGGTTGAGTGCTAAAGTAAAATTTTTGTTTCAATATGTGCAGTTTTCTAATCAAAGACACTTTTTTTTTGTACCTCAACTCCAAATCTGGAGTAATTTCCTAGTGGCTAACAGCCTTTGTCTCAGCTTAAACATTATTTCTTTAATGAAATCTTCCCTCTCCTTCCAAACTAAATTAGATTCTGTGTTATATGTTGCCATAATATTCTTTATTTCTTCACAATGTTCATTACAACTAAAATTAACTATGCAATGATCTGCTTAATTATTAGCACTTCTGCTGGATTTAACATTCCAGGAAGTAGGACAATGTTTGTTCCCTGACATACAAGAGATGACTAACATTCATTGAATGATCAGTATTTGGAGACACTATCAAGACTGATATATCAAAGAACCTAGAATATTATTAGATCTGGATCAAACTTTACATCACAGCTGGTCCAACCTCTATTGCAATGTGGAAATTCTCTCTCAAAGTGTATAACTGATGATCATCTGGTTGCTCCCTGAACAAGTCCAATAAAGAGTCAACAAGTGATTTGTAAGACACGGTAGTCTAAGATTCGCTACTTATTAGAAATTACTCTCTCAAGCTTCCTATAACTTCTATCTGTGCATCAGTTCCAGTCTCAGAAGCAATCCAGAATAAAATCCACTCCTTCTTCTACACAAGAGTACTTAAAATACGGCAAACTAGCCATATTGTGTTCCAATATGTCTTCCTTCCTCTAGGCTTAAATCCTTCACTCTTCTAAATATTCCTCATACTATCTGGTTTTGATTTTCCTCACGATCATTTTTCCTTTACTCAGCCTGTGCTCAAATTTCACCAGATCCCACAACACTCCAAATGTGGTATGACCCAAGCAAATACAGTGAAACCATTATCTTCCTTGATCTAGACAGCATAATTTTATTAGTGTAGCTTAACTTTGCATAGCCAGTGGTATCCTACTACCCATATTTCAAAAAGTGAATTCTATGGGGCTCCGCATCATCTTAGTAAAGCTGTGGTATTGCCTAGAAATCTAAGAATTACTTCTTTTCCATATGTCTGTCAGCATTATATTTAATTCCCATTGCCTTGGGGAAAATATATGACATAGAGCATGTGGAAGTGTCTTAAGACTTACCCCACAATAAGTGTAAAAAATATATATATAGTTTCTTATTCCTCTTCCTTTCCTTCTAGTTATTTTCATTTGCCTCAAGACTCCACCAAACAAAACCAGGTCTTCCTGTAATACTTGATGACCACTCCAAATGGTAGGGTCCTAAAGAATTGCCATGGTCTGCAAAAGGCAGCAACTGTTTTCATTTTGTTGGTGACAGATTTTCTTGGCTTTTAAAAAGTAAATTCAAAAAGGATGCAGTGCATCAAGTCTCTGTGCCATCAGGGTCTCTGGCTTCTATAACCAGCAGAAGCCTGGTGGTGTGTCTGCCTTTCCTAGATGGTATGATTCTCTTGTCTCTCCTCTCCTTCTCCTCCTCTTCTCCTGCTCCCCCCACCCTCTCTCACTTTCTCATATCTTAAGGATTTATTTTCTTCATCTATGATATTGTGAAGTTTCATGATCCATTGCTCCAGTATTCATATGTTTTAATGGACTTTTTTTTTCTAGGTTCCTTATGAATTCTTTCAACCTGAAAACTTATGTCCATTGGTTTTAGGAAATACGTTAATTCATTCAAAATTTTTGCCCCATTTTTCTATTCTGTTCTCTTTTTTGAACTCATATTATTTAGTTGTTGTATCTTTTGGAAAAAAATATTATTTTCCTACCTTTCCCTTCAATTTTTCACCTTTTGTCTTTTGATGTTACTTCTGGGAAGATTGCCCAAAATATATATTCCAAACATCTTATTGATTTTAAAGTTTCTATTATCCTGTTTGTAGTTTAAAAGCATTCTTTCTTGCTCAAGGGATGCTCCCTTGTGAATATATCCCATTCTTGTTTCAGGTGCAATGCTTTATCTTACTGAGAACTTTACTTGTAGCTCTTTTGCTTCTTAAGTTTTATTCTCTTTCCTTTATCAGATTTGTGTTCTCTGAGTCTCCCTTCTCTACTTGTTCATTTTGGTCTTTGTCTTCTACATTAGGGACTTTCAATGTCTAGTTTTCCCAGTCAGCAATTTATATTTAAGAGTGAGATCCTAAAAATTTGTTTGGAAAAAAAATGCTGTGGATTGATGGCTCTTACCATGAGTGATAAATTGGGGACAATGCTATTTCACTTGAGAAGATCTAATGAGAGTTTTGTAAACCTTTGTTTGGAGCCTGTCTTTTGAGCCCAGAAAAAGAACTCTCTAGGCTACTTCTAAATTGTGCTGCCATCATCATTCTGAGAGCCAAAAAGGAAAAGAAGGCTAAAAGTCTCTCAGTACAGAATATAGACTTTCACTCAGTCTTCTTGTTTCCAATTGAGAGCCACACCCTGTGCTTAGTTTTGCTTGCTCTCCCTGAGTTAAGAGTCTCCCCAGAGCAACTCTGCCAGAAATGAAAACCTCATTTCCTCTGCTAGGGCGGGACTTGCAATTTAGCCTGGCTCTTAAAGGCTTGCGGAGGTGATCTGGGAGTCTAGCTGCTCCTTAGACAGAATTTTCCACCAGTCTTCCTGATTTTGGCTTTATCTTCTAAGTCTGATGTAGAAATATTTGGTACCCCAAACTCCCAAGACTTTGGGATTATGCAGGTAAACTGGTTGTCTTATTTTTTGTGTCTATCCAATAAATCCTTCTTTTTCAAGTCTAGTTAATAAAATATCACTTATCTAGCTCTCCATTTTCCAAATGAATATATATATACTTTTTTTGGTTAAAGATGTCTCATACAGAGTTGGACATATTTATACTAAAAAATTAGCTATTTATCTAAAATTCAAATTTAACTGGATATGCTATATTTTATCTAGTAACTCAAGCATGGTAAAAAGCAGAGTAAGGAGGTATTAGGAATGCTGAAATTCTCATCTTGCAATACAGAGAATCAAGAGATGGTATCTGAATTTGATAAAACAAGAAATTGATATTTTTAATATAAGATTTTTTAAAGCAGCTAATAAAGTTATCAATCCAGAACTTTTTTAGATGGAGAAGGACTAGGTTGTGAGCAGTAGGGTGAATAAAATCTTCAGCTATTATAGCAGAAAACTGCTAATGTCTAAAGTTGAGAAATAAGAAAAGCAGTTCAACATTAAGGCAATCACCAAAAAACCTAAAAGCAGGAATGACTGACTATGGCTGTCCCTAGGCTCAGGGACACCGGCTGCAAAGACACATGGAGAGGATTATGGATTTTCACTATTAGGGTTGTAGTACCTTACGCTTTCTAATACATGTTTAACTTACATTTAAAAATTTAAGGGAGTGGGGTATAGCTCAGTGGTAGAGCATGTGCTTAGCATGCACAACGTCCTGGGTTCAATCCCCAGTACCTCCATTAAAATCCCCTCCTTTAAAAAAAAAAGAAAAGGAAATTAAAAACTTAAGTTTGTTTTAAGAAATACCTTAGTGAATATTTATACTTCTAATACAATGTTTATTATTATAAAGTAGTAAGTACTATGCCTATAATAAATGTCTACAGCATTGACTTATGAACACTTTTATACATATCTTAAATTTTGAAAAAAGTCAGAGTCAGAATAGCTTAAGTTTCAAGAAGAGAAGTCTATTGAAGAAATTAGATTTTCTCTTTTCCTAGTAAGAAGAGACATTTTTTTCCTAGGGAAAATGTAGAATATGAAAGCAAAACTCTCAGCAGGTGATAATAATCTTGCTTTCATGAAAGAGCAGTCAAGGAAAACACATTCATTTGTCTACTTCCAAAGCTTGCTGCAGTTACTGTCAGATATCTGAGCAATGTTCCCATTTTTAATAATGATTAAATAAGTAATTGTTTCATTAGTCTTAATCTTGGGGTTTACTATAATCTGGGTTTCATGAATAAGCATACCAATTTGTCTGATTAATTTCCATCTAGCTGTAATTTTAGCTAATAAGAGTGATAAAGGCAATATACAGAAAGCAGAACATTCCTGTAATTACTAACTAAAGTTATGAATATAAAAATATGCAATTTCCAAAATAGAGAAGGGTGAAAAATAACAGACAGAGAGCTAATAAGTCTGTATAGTAATATTAAACAAACTTGATATGTAATGTGTGGTCAGTGAATCCACTTCAAGTCAAACTGGTTGACCTCACACACAAAAAATGCTGTTGTAGCCTTCATGTTCAATACTGTTAGGTCTCTGATTGAGTTTCTCTGGTAATAAAACAAAATTACTCATACCCACTATATACCATGGTCTTATAAATAACTGATACTTCCTAGAGATAAAAAAAAATGTTGTTTTAGGAACATCTAACTCTATGATGAAAGTCACGTCTACGAAATATTGAAGCCAATTTCCACAAAGTACACATAAAAATCCAACCCAGTTCCATGTTGAATACTTACTCTTCTCAGTTGTATTTACGAAAGTACACTTCAGTGGAAAAAAAAAGAAATGATAGCAATGCTGCAGCTACAACAAAAGTCAGGATTTGCATGAATTATTTATGTTTAAGTTTTTTTCCATGTAAGATTCATATTATACTTACCTTATTTTACAACAGAAAGAGAAATTATGGCTCAATTTACTTAAATAATTATAATCATAATCACATCTGCTCTTGAAGACTGTCAAATATCTCCAGAGTGCACTGCATACATTTCCTTTACTAGATTCCCTCTTTTATGAGTTAATTAAACAATTTCACAGCGTTATTGTACAACTATTCTGTGTGGCATACTGTTTGTGCAGAACATTCCCTTTAATAGCTCTATTCTTCAAACAGATGTTCATTTTAATTTTTTTTACAGATTTTATTTGAAGAACAATTAGTGCATTTACCCTACTATGTTGTCACCTTTCTTTGGATTTTGAAGCAGCTCTATTTCTATCTTATGAAAAGCTTAATGTGATCAACAATTTTAAAGGGAGGGAAAAAAAAATACCCTTTAGCAAATATGTCGGATCAATCAAGGATATCAGTGCAAATTACCCCCAAATGATGGCTACTCAGTTACTTTGGCATTAGAGAACAAAGTCATAAGAACTTTTCTCAAAGGCATGGAAAAATAAAAATACATGATGGCGCATTTCTCCATTCTACTCATTTTGTTTTTGTGAATTTTTACTTACACCTCCACGCAGACTGGATTCGTTATAAGTCAGAGTAAAAATGACAGATTATCAAGAAAGAAATCAGTGCAAGACCTCTTTAAGTTTATTTATCAAAAGATGGAATCAGTCATCCCCCCAGACATATTTTCCTAGGAAAGTGACACTGTCCAGTGTTATGAATTGGCTTATCTTACCTAAACATTTTAGAGGAAGGAGATGCAATCTACCATGTATTTTGAGGAGGAAATTTCCTTCCCTGTTTGACTCAAATCAAGTTTTACACGGTCTGAGTCTCTGGCCAGGTCTACTTTATGCAACTCTCTCAATGGATTTATCTCCTCTTCCATTCTCCTTCTTAGAGAGCTATTGCAAAGCCAGCTGTGTTCACCATTGTAGATGCTGCGCCTCAGGTGAAGAAGGGTCATTCTGTTTCCCTTTTGTGAATAATCTCACTACAGAGAAGTCAGAATCACATTCTTTTACTCTCATTTAGATAAATGTTGGCAGAGAAATACATTTTGCCCTTTCTTTTGAACTATGGATTACTGAATTATGAACATCTATTTACCACTTTGAAAGTATAATGTGCATTCACTTGGATCGAAATACAGTGTCAAGAAAAATGAGGAACCATCATGTTTTCAGAGCTCTTCTTCCGTTGCTTTTTCTTTCTTTTTCTTTTAATCAGAATGTGGTTCCATCGGAGTAAGAAAACCTGGAATGTTGAGGCATCACTAGGAATTTAAAAGATGTTCACAAAATGAGCACCTCATTTTTAGGTTAAAAATGTGCAAAATATCAATTATTGGAAAGTTTTAGAACAATTGCTCCATGATGTTCCAGTCTCCTCGGCTAACATAGAGGAGTTTAAGTAATGAATCTTGAATTGTTTCTTTACCTAGACCTAAGGTCTCTAAACAAGAATGGTCTCTAGGAACAGTATTTTAAAACAAGCTTATGAGATGTCATTTTGGGA
Organism: Camelus dromedarius; assembly: GCF_036321535.1. Classification (NCBI taxonomy): domain Eukaryota; kingdom Metazoa; phylum Chordata; class Mammalia; order Artiodactyla; family Camelidae; genus Camelus; species Camelus dromedarius. The sequence continues at coordinate 29,854,842 of NC_087439.1, read as the reverse complement.
AAGAAGAGTGGAATGACTGAGATCCTTGGATGCAATGGGAGGGCATTTCTCCCTGCCACATTAATTGTGTGGACCTGGCAGTGAGTGATGGTAGAATGGAACAGATATGACAGACAGCCAGAAGCAGAGCACTCCAGTCATTGCAAAGGCAGTCCATGTAGGCACTGTTTAGAATGACAGTAATTTGAAAACCACCTAAAATGCTCAAGTGAAGGTGTTTTTTAAAATGGATTTTAATATAGCTATGTAATAAAGTGCGCTTTGGACATTAAAAATGATGATATATTTTTTACTTAGTATCACTAAAGGATGATTACAGTGTAAACCCTTAAGAGAAAAAAAAATAAGTAAAAAAACTAATATGCATATCATGGACTCATCTCTTTATATATTTATATGAGCACCTGCTGTCCAGACTAAGCAACTTAGATCTTATTGCATTAACTTATTTAATCTTTCCCCTTACTTTATACTCAGCAAGCTTTGCTTGAGACTACAGTGGTCACAATGGGAATCTACAGCCACACACATAAACACAAACGCTAAGCTTGCAGGTCAAGTATTAGGCTATATTATTACATTGTTATTTTTTGTGTTTCATCTGAACTCCTTTTTGAAGTGTAAACATTCACCCAGAAAGGTGCACTATGATAAGTCAATATGTTGATGACTTTCACTATTGAACAGATCTACGTAACTATCACCCACATCGAGGAAAAATAAACTTCCAACCTCATTCTGCCTCCTCTCAGTCACTCCTACCTCCATCCAAGCCTAACCCACTACCTGACTTAGAATACTTGGTCTTGCTTCTTTTGCTCGATACTTTTTTTGTCATATTCATCTACCTTTTTCCATTTAGTTATAGTTCATTTATTATCATAGCTGTATAATATTCCAATCTATAAACATACCACAATTTATATACCAATTCTCCTGTCAGTGTACACTTGGGCTGTTTCCAGTATATAACTTTTAAAAATAGTGCTGCTATGAACAAAATCAAACACTGATATCTAAATGGTAACCTACTCTTAAAAAGCTAGAATAAGCCTCATCAAAAATGAATTTTATATGTATATATCTACATTATATTTCCTAATATTTAAGGGACATACATCCCTGTTTGGTTCCTAATTTTTCTTTTTTGTAGTGTCCTGATCAGATTATTTTCATATCAAGGTTGTGCTGGCCTCATAAAATTTGTTAAGAAGTGTTTCTCTTCGTCTATAACCTGAAATGGTTTTTGCAAGCTCACTCTTATCATAAATATTAAGAAGTATTTATGAGGAAGCCATTTGGTCTTGGAGTTTTCTTGTCAGAAGTTTTCATAATAATATATTCAATTTCCTCAAAAGATACATGATCATTTAGGCTGTATCACTTTTGGCAAGTTGTTTTTCATAAAATTCTTCCATTTCATCCACATGGCAGATGCCTAAAGACTTTTCAATGTTGCCTTTTTAAATGTCTTTAGTATCTACGTAAACAACCACTCTTCTAATCTCTGACATGGGTAATATTTTGTTTTCTCTCTTTTCTCTGGGTCAGTTTTGTTAAAGATTTATCAATTTTATTAGCATTTTCAATAAATCAAATTTGGTTTGTTGATTTTCTCTATGCTATATTTGTTTTCTTTCTCATTGATTTCTGATCTTATTTTTAGAATTTCCTTCTTTTTCTTTCTTTTTGATTTGTTCTTTTCCTCTATTTTTGAGATGGAAGCTTACATAATTCATTTTCAGCCTGACTTCAAATACAAATGTAAATACTGCCTTTGTTTGTAATAAAATTCGTGTTTATGTTGGATTTTAGCTAGTAAAATTTAACTACAAAAATAACAATAATATTAAAATTAGATGCCATCATAGCTGATATTTCATTGAGTTGTACAATAAATATTTATTTCATGTCTACCACATGCCAGGGGCTGGGTACACAGTGGTGAATGAGACACACACCACATCCTCATGGAGCTTTACGAATGGGGGATAACAGACAGTAGTCACATAAACAAACAAATACTTATTATTTACCAACCATTGTTAAATGGTTGTGACTTTTGCTTTAAAATTAAGAAGGATCAGGATGAACACTGGGATGACAATAGGGAAAAAAAACACTTAATATTGAGAAGTATGCTAGAAGATAGTCATTATTATCTGAATTTTACAAAGACAACTAAGTCATGAAGGCCAAATAACAAAGTTTAGAACCAACAGATGGATGGTGTCTCCAAATATCATATTCTTTTTATTCTATCAAGGCTTTTTTCAGACAGCCAGGCACTGTGATAAAGGGATCCTCCCTCCATCCTATTTTAAGCATGTATAGTCTACTGCTCAAAGGTAGTTATAAACAGCAGGCATTTCCGATGAAGGTTTTAACAATTTAACTCGTCTTTAGTAGTGAGACTAACATGCAAAGTTAGACTTGCAGAATCAAATGGCAGAATGTAATAACAGGAGGACATTCAGAGATTATTTTACTTGCTCCTATTATTTATAGGCTGGTCACCAGCAGGATGGCAGACCAATGTGTAAGTGACTAGTGTAAAGCTACCAGAGAAGCAAACAAAGGGAACACAAAGCACATGCCTTAGAGAGCAACTGGATCTTTGCAGAAAACTCGCATTATAGAAATGAGCATTTCTCCCAGCCTCAAAATTGAAAATGTTGTTGTCAGAAAATCCTTTTCCTCCTTTCCTAAATGGTTACTTGTTTCAAGCTTCTTTTTATGCATTCCCTAAGTAAAGCCTCACATATAAACAAAAGACACTGTATGGGCTCCATCTACAAACAATCTCCTAGCAGGAATCTCAGCTGCTCTGTTGTTTGTTTCCCTTTGCTTCCCTGCTCCTGGCCAACCGACCACAGACCGCCAGCCAGCCCGGCTTGCCTTCAGCAGAAGAGAGTGAACAAAGAAATCCCAGGGCCCAAACTGTTCAAAAGATTTCCTGCAAATACTTCAGGGCCAGTGAATTTTCAAAACCTGGGCTTTGGCTTTAAAATTAAGAAGGGCCTGGATGCACACCACGCTGGATGCTGTAGGGCTGGGAAAGAATGCCAATGACTGGAGAGATACAGCCTCCCTCTGGAAAGGTTCTGAAATGGGGAGGAACAGACCTCCATGAGGAGGGATATGTGCAAAAGGAACAATCAGATTTGGTGCTTCTGGGGCATACACATGTTCACCCACTGTCACATTCCTATTCCAGAGGTAACTAACCTAATCTGACAAATCACACCAATGGCCAAAACCCCGCTTCCGTTCTGATTGTTTTAGTTTCTGTGTGGTAAATGCTGTTTAAAAACCATCAACCTGACAGAAGAACTGTGCCTAATTAACACTCCTCTAATACCCAGCAAATAACAAACCTGCTGTGGGGGGAAAAACACATTCACACTTCCTTATCAAATTAGGGCCCCCCAAATGCTCCTAATTAGTTTAAATCAATTGATGTGACGGCAAAATGAATGTATTTACACTGTCAGCTAAAGGTGCAGTCAGAGAAGTGTCTAACACATAAAGAAGCTGCTGGAGTTTCTTAAGGCAGTTAATAAAGGGGTGGAGCGGAGTGGATTTTATCAGTTACACACAGAATCTGATAGAGATTTGCTGCTGAAGCAGCAGACATCCTAGGGCATTGAGGACATCTAATTATGATTGTTCATTAAAACTTCGGGGAAAGGGGAAACATATAGTTAATCAATAATGGTCACGTAGACCATTGGTGCTTATTTGCAACCTCACATATAAATGCACATATATTTACACATAAAAGAGGTGCTTTAGACCATCATTAGTAGGCTCTTCACGAGTTGATTATATTTTCTGTGAAGCTCTCATGGGTAGTGACTATTTAGCAAACTTTTCCTATTTCCTCTTTTAGGACTATGCCCAGCTGAAAACCTGAGACAGAAAAGTGGCACTTGCCAAAGAACTCAGGTTGGGGGTCCAAGAATTACTTTGATTCCATTCCTCTCTAACTGTAGTTTTTGGATTCCAAGAATACTGGGCGAGTTAGGTGGCTTGAGAGAACTGTCTTACTGACAACATAATAGATTGTTAGCAGAGAAATGCCCACATTATGACAATTAGTTAAATGTGACCTAAAATAGCGATAACTACACATCACACGACCTCCTTCTACTCTAGACCAAGTTTTTTTATTTTTTTTTTTTTTTTTTTTAACGAGCCTCTGGGCAGGCGAGACGAAGGTCAGCACCTCCTCTGACTACAGCTGGCTCTCACTGAAATCCTCCTGCTCAAAGATTCCGTTTGATTCCTCTCCGCGTCCGTGGACACAATGCAGAGTGTGCTCTCCCCTGTGTGGGGATGCTGTTTGTTTACTTAATGAAGTGTCTGGAGGCCTCTACTGGTGTTTAGGAAAATATCAACTGAGATGGAACAATAATCTGAAAAGGATTCTGAGCAGAGGACCCTCTTTTCATGTCACATACCCAAAACTTCATTTCTACATTTTTTTTAGCACTCTTTCATAACTGTAAACACTGGTAAGCTGATTATTATCATTTCCCAACGTCAGCTTTTCCAAGGGCACTGTGTGACCACATACCTTGTGTTCTCTCTCCGGCCAGTGCCATCCTGTCGTAGTGCCATCCTAGCTGAACTAACTCATCCACCAGAAGATTATTTGTTCACCCTCTGCCAGCTTATATCACATCTGAACTCCCTGTTCTCCGGGGATTAGGGCAGATTTTCCATCAAACCAGCTGTTTGCTTTTTTTTTTTTTTTTTCAGTTTTTCCTTTTTTCAAAAAATAAAAGCAAAACAGCGTTGTTATAAATTAATGGTGTCCACATCAGATGGGGTTAAAAATCAGTTTCTGTTTCATATCTGTTGTATTTCCAATCTGGTAAAATGACAAACACATAAAACACAGTGAGAAGCTGCCAGCAGGAGAAATGGGTGGGAGACAGTAAAATCTTGAATAGACAGAAAAGTGGTTATAAAATTATTTCTAAAACGTACAGGAAGAAAGGAGGTGATTACCATTAATTGTGACTTTGCTATGTGTCATGCTCTTTCAGTAATTTCCTCAAAAATTCTAATTATATGAGCTTTTTCTTTCCACATTCAACAGCTTATGAAATTCTTTGCAATGTTTATAATATATAATCCCAGATTCTTCCACCAATGAAAGAAGAGCACAGAGAAAAGGAAAAACAGAATCGAGTAAGACAATCAGCAATCTTAATGGCTATATAGGCATCTATACATTTCAAAATTAAACCCAAGCAATCCTGAAACGTAGGCAAGGAAGATAACTCCTATAGGTTAATTTGCTGCATGTCTCAGGTCCAGTTCCAGAAAAGCAGAGCCTGATACTAGGATTCTTCTCACTTTGATTCAGTAAGATCATCCCAGGCTGCTATCCTCCACCTAGAGGCAAGGCAGTGGGTATTCGGAAACTCTGCAAGTCAAGAAAAGACTCTGGGACCCTCAGGACCCTCTGGATGAGGTGGCTGCAGGCACCCAAAGTGTCTCAAGTGTGAGTCATTATCATCAAAGGGCTCCCCCTAGGTTCTGAGAGGGACATCCAGAGTCTGCTACACGATGTGATGATTTTACAACACCAATTGAGAACCAGTGTTCAGTCTCATAGTAAACAGAGTTTTGTTGCTGCCTGGTAAACTTAAAGGCTAATGAGACCATTTAGGGAATGAAGACACTGAAGGAGATCAGAACAAGTCTCCGTAAAATGTGTCACTCTGGCATGTAGACTATTTTGAGCTGAAGGCAATCAAGACCCAGAAGATTCAAGAAAAGCTTTCACCTCACCCTTAACTGACTAAAGGGACTTAGATACAGGGCCTGGTTCAGGAAGAGAACTATCACCAGAGGTAACTACAAAGACCACGGGCTGGGTGTGGTAAGCTGAGGGGAGCTTGGCTGGGCCTGAAGATCAAATGCCTCTCTGTGTCCACTGTCTGCACAACACAGCAAACATTTCCTCACCAAACATTTGCTCTTCCCGTCTTCCTGTGAACTGTCTTCCTCCCCTTTGAAGTCGCAGACCCCCAACCTCTTCTCCTGAGCTCAGAATGACATATAAGCCTCAATTGTCTGAATGCCTGTGGGTCTCATTCTTTTGCGGTCCCCATATGTACATAAGTAAATCTATTTTTCTCTTGTTAATCTGTCCTATGTTAATTTGATTATCTGAACAGCCAAAGAACCAAGAAGGGTAGAGGAAAATTTTCCCTCCCTTACAATATGCATAGAGATAAAAGATAAACTGTAATTAAATTACAACATTAAATAATAACAGTATGGTTTTCTTTTAATAAAGAATATAAAATAAAATCTTTAAGTAGAAGAAATACAAAATTCTATCCATTATTGTTAGCCACACAGCTATACTTTTGGCCAAGAAAGAGATTTTTAAGTTGTAGACGATATTTGGGGTAGCTTTTACTCCTTCCCAAAGATTTCAGAATATTCTCATTCTATTTTTATTGTCTTTTCATGTAGAAAAATTAGAATATTGGCTATCATGGAAGTTTAAGGTTTATGGAATTTCAATTTGATGCGAAAAGAAAGCTGAAATTTCACTTATATCACTGAAGTTCTGACAAGCAGATCTGCTAACTCAAGGCAGTAGAAAAATGACACTCATTCATCTTATAATCACTTGTGTATCTGCCGCGGTCAAACATTTATCATCTTAGATAATGTTGCATAGGATTTCTGAATACACTGTCACAGTGTCTTAAATGTTATATGAATATGCACTGTTCAGAGCATGATGTACACCTCATCTAACATTCTTCTAAATGGGCACTAGACCATCCTGACTGCAGTTCAAGATAAGATCATGGGTTGTGAGTCCAAGTACACCTAGAATTTAGTATACACTCTGCTGTTGATTAGCTGTGTGATCTTGGATATAATATTTAATCTCTCCAAGCTGGAGCTTCATCCTCCATCAAAAAAAAAGTTATGTATGGATAACATAACCTACCATCCAGAGTAATTGTGAAGATTAAAGTGTATATTTGACAAAGATAGCACATGTAACAACTTATCTGCTGCTCAAATACCAGGAAAGACAGAAAATGCATTTTCTAAAGATCTAAAAATAATTTGAAAACAAAGAAGAAAATTCAGTCTGAGGGAACACCAAGAGTTAAAAGATGGAAGGAATAGGAAGGTCCTGAGGAAAAATTCCTCCTCCCAGCCTTACTATTAAAATATTTGAGAAGGTGAACAGAGTGCAAAATTTCAATAGCAGCTAATTTTGTGATAATGCTCTCATTCAGGTTATAGTGTACTGTCACCGAATCTGGCACAAGAGTATCTGAGATCCCATTTAATATCTGACACATTTCAAGGCATATAATGGAGATGGATAACACAGTTTTGGAGAGATGGAAACATTTTATATCAGATAATATCAGAAAAGAGTAGCCCTGAAAACATTAATGCTATTAAAATTACCTAAAATTTTTAAAATTCACATTAATTTTTTATGAACAAAGGAAAACAATTTTAAAATTTGAAACACATGGAAGATTCATGTTCTATGTATCAGATAATCTTATACCTAGGGTTTGTTGTTTTTTTTTAATAAAAATTGAGTTTCTAGCAATCACCTGATTTAAATACCAAATTCAAGGCATTATTGCATTTAAGGATCAAGGGACCTGCACCACATGAAATTAGTCCAAGGGAAAGAGACAGCAGAATCTCCTTGTGGTACCAGAACCAGGGTCAAAGACTCATCATTTGCATACTTTTGTTCTTCAAATCCAGTATTTCTTCTAATAATAAGGGCTTATTTACTCTTTTTCCATTCTCCTTAGAGATATTAAACATTTAATAACCATCCTTTGTAAAAAGCTTTCACTTGTTTAAAGATGCAAATTAATTATCACCACTTTGCATAATTGATTCACAATAGTTTAAGAAAGTTCAAACAGGAGAGAGAGGGGATAGAAATAAGTTTAAGTATGTACCATGTTTGCATTCTTCTTGGTCACTTCTTGTTCCACTAGGGAAAAAAAACTTTAAAAACTTGGTGTGTTTAATGAAAAAGAATATGAAAACGAATATATGTATGTACACGGATGACTGGGAAATTGTGCTGTACACCAGAAATTGACACATTGTAACTGAGTATACTTCAATTTTAAAAAATTGGTGTGGAAATGATAGTTTGAAGAATTCCTATGAAATTTTAGTATTTTTTTATTTCAGGTTTTTATTTAAATGAACTACTTGAATATTCATTCTTAAAGACTTGATCACAGTTTAATGCTGTAACATTTAATTACCTTCATTTTTGGGGCCACCATAAATCAAAAGATTGTAATTCAAATGTATACTAATTTATTCTTGACCTGGAAGTTAATTACTAACCATCAGAGGCTTTAATTATTGTTGGTAAGGTGGGAATATATCAAAAGAAGACCTGCTGAAACAAGAAATAGAAATGAGGTTTGTGGGCACTGAGAAGATCTAAAAAGTTAGCAAGTGTATAACCCAGTAATACAAAGGCAAACCCTAAGACCAAAGCCTGACAAAGAAACAATAAGAAAAAGTAAACTGTAGACCAACATTCCTATTGTAAATGCAGGCAAAAATTCTAAACAAAATTTTAGCAAATTTAGTCCAACAAATCTAAAAAGTATAATACCTCATGACTAAGTGAGGTTTCTGCTAAAAATACAAAGTTAGTTTAACATGAAAAAGTTAATCAAGGTACTTCAGCAGATTAACAAAAAAAAGAAAAAACATAGAATCATCTCAACAGATGCAGAAAAACATTTGACAAAATTCAACATATATGACTAATAAAAAACTCCCAACAAACTAGGAATAGAAAGGCACTCCTTAAACCTGACATAGGGCATTTATGAAAAATCAACAGGTAACACCCTATTTAGTGTGAGATCATGCCCATGAAGGAAAAAGAAAGTAGTAACTTGAATCTTACAAAATATTAAAACTTAGGCTCTTCAGAAAATACAGGTGGTGATTTCCAGTTCTGACCAAGATAAATTAGCCTCTTTCCTCCTTGATTCAACCTCTTATCATCCACATAACACAAAAAACAACTATACATGGGCTCTGAAAGGTGGAAAGAAACAGGCAGACTGTGCAGGCACCCTGGGACTTGCGGTGAGTTCCCTGTGTTTCTTAACTGCCTCCCACATATCTCAGGGAGGGTCCTGCAGAAGCCTCCAACCCAAAACTGCTAACAGGTACAGACCTCAACTATACCCACAAAATTCCCAAGAAAAGCCTATTCCTCCCAGTCAAAATACCAGGGTGACCTAACAGAACAGAAAACATTATTGGCAACATCTACCCAACTCAAACCAAACACCCATGGAAAATCCACCTAACCCACCCACACTCCCACAGTTTCAGCTGGGCCAAGAAGGGAGCCGATCTTTAACCCCCACATCATCTGCCACTTCACCTCCCTCACCCATTGCACAAGGACATCAGACAATGGTACTCCAATCTCCCCATCCAGTGGTGCCAGCAGGGCCAAGCAGGGAAAGAGCCTTTCACCTCTAACCTAGTTAAAGCAGGCAAAGTTCTGATTTCCCTGAAAGGTTAGTTAGTGTCAGCATGGCTGCCTGGAGAGTGATCTTCATGCCCTGAAAATGCAGAGTGTGCTTTGATTGCCGTGCCTGGGTGCTATCAGTGGGGTCCAGATTGAATGAGAAATGAGGCTCATCATCACTCTGCTTCACACCCCCACTCCTGGGTCAGTGGGGCCCAACAGAGAGCTGGCATCGAGGTGGAAAGAGGTGGGTAGCACTAGCTGGCACAACACTCGTCCCCACCCCTGCTCTGCTGGTGTCAGCTGGGCTCTCTCCCATCTGAGTTCTTCCCATTCGCACTTGTAAGATGTCCGGGGGCAAGAGGGGAACTGAACTTCTACCCCACCTGTCTGCCACAAAGCAGTGTGAATCAGGGCCCCAGATCTGCACAGCAAGAAGCTGAATATACACGCCCACCCCGCCCTGTGCTACACCTCCACGGGGGAATGCAGGCTAAGAAAGATTAAACAGAAGCCAGAGTTTTATAACACAATATCCAAAGTATCCAGGATACTCAAATGTCACTCATTATCCCAAGAACTGGAAAAAACACAATCCAAATGAGAAAAGACAACCAACAGATGCCAAGATGAGATGAGTCAGATGTTGGAATTATCTGATAAGGATTTTAAAGCCACCATCATAAAAATACCTCAAAAAGCATTTAGGAATTCTGAAACAAATGAAAAACTAGAAAACCTTAAGAACAGCAAATAAAGAAGTTATTAAAAAGAACCAAATGAAAATTATAGAAATGTAAAACATAATAATGGAATTTTTTTAACTTGCTGTACGTGCTCAATAGTAGAGTGCAGATGCCAGATGACAAGATCAGTGAACTTGAGGACAGATCAATAAAACTTACCCAGCCTGAACAACAGTGAGAAAATAAACTTAAAAAAAAAAAAATCAGGAACCTATGGGATAACAAAAAAGCTAACATTCTTTTCATCAGAGTCCCAGAAAGTGAAAAGAGAGAGAATGGAACTGAAAAAAGTATTCAAATAAAATGACAGAACACTCCCCAAATCTGGGAAAGACATAACCCTACAGAATCAAAAGGCTGAGAAAACCTCAAGTAGGATAAACCCAAAGAAATTCATTCTAAGGCATATCATAATTAAACTTCTAAAAACTAAAGACAAAGAAAAAGAAATGTTTAAGGGACACAATACCTGTAAAAGAACAGTTTGAATGAATGATTTCTCACCTGAAACCATCAGGCCAGAAGAAAGTGGCACAACATTTTTTCAAGAATTGTCAACTATGAATTTTATATCTGGCAAAAATATCCTTCAGGGATTTAAAGAGAACTGAAGACATTCTTATATGAAGAAAAACTAAGAGAATTTATCACTCGTAAATCTACTCTTGAAGAATAGCTAATGGAGGTTCTCTAAACATAAACTAGATGATAAAAGGCTTGGCCCATCAGAAAAGAAAGAACTTTGGAATGGGTAAAAATAGGGCTATAAACATAATAAAAAATATAACAGAATATCCTTCTTATGAGCTTAGTAAATTATATTTGATGATTGAAGTAAAAATTATAACATCATTTGATGGGGTGCTCAATATATAGAGAAAAACTTTTTTAAAATTCTTTAAAAAGTGGGGAAGCAAAGGAAATTAAATGGAAGTAACATTTCTACACTTTAAGTGGTAAAACACTAATACCTATTGACTGTCATAAGTTAGATGTGTATACTATAATACCTAAAGCAACTACTAAGAAAGCTATACAAAGTGATACCCCCAAAATGAGAAATACAAAGTGAGAACCGAAAAAATGTTCATGGAACTCCCAGGAAGGCAATAAAAGAGAAATAGAGGAACAAGACATGGAAGAAACAAGTAGAAAACAAATAATAAAATGGCACGCTTAAGCCCTAACATATTTATAAGTATATATACAACAAAATAAATCAATATCACTATGCATAAATTTCAAATAAACTAATTACAAAGTGAAATGGCTGGCCACAGACTTGGAAAAGATATCTGCAACATACGTGCGTGTATATTTAACGAAGACTCATATTGATCATATTCAGAACATGTAAAGGAGTCCTACAATTCAATTTTAAAAACTATGAAAAGCAAATGACTTAATAGACACTCCATAAATAACAAAATGCAAGTAGTCAAAGATCATATAAAAAGGTGCTTAACCTCATTACTCATCAGGGAAAAAGAAAATTAAAATCTCAGTGAGGTAACACTAACAACCTACAAGAATGGTGAAAACTAAAGACTGATAGCACACCAGTAGCAAAGACACACTTGGTACCCAGATCTTGGTTTCTAATACCATTCTCCATCAGAAGGAACCAGGAGTTCTTAAAGAAAGGACTGGTTCTCAAACTCGAGTAGGAAATATACAAAAAGAGTCTGAAGCAGAAAGTAAAAAAACACTCAAAAATAAAAAAACAAACCCCACAATTATGAAGGTATGTCAAAGGGACATAGATACCAACTGAATAAATTCCCAATGGCCAAAACTAAAACAATTTGAACAACAAAAAAAAGCAGTATTAGATTATAACTCAGAGTATAAAAGAAATATCTGTGAATCCATAGTGATATAAACAAATGACTGAATTAGTAAATAAATGGGGAGGAAGAATTCTAAATAAATTATGTAGATACTTCACTCTTAAAAAGGTGAAGGATGAATCCCCCCTGCAATAATGACTTCATTCCAAAAAGTACAGTATGGAAAGGGGGTGAGATAGTTAAAAAGAGTAACTTTACAGCTGAGAAACCTGACAAACACTATCTCAGGTTAACATCAAGAGTGATAAGTCATGTTGACAACATGTGCCCTAAACAGGATGCGAAGAAAATGGCCTCTGTTGTCTTCCTTCCAAAAAAGCATAACCTCAGTCTAATGATGAGAAAAACTGCAGTCAAATCCCTACAGGAGGACAGTTAACAAAATATCTCAGCAGTATTCTTCAAAACTGACAAAGTCCTCAGACAGAGACCAAATCACAGGGCTAGCGACTGGTTCCCCTCTCCTCACACCCTACCGCAGCACATTGCTAAAGGCCTATTTACAACTGTTCCTCTTATCACTTACATCATGCCCAGCTATCAAGAAAAAATTACAAAGCATACCGAAAGGCAAAAACCCCACAAAGAGTCAGAGCAAGCATCAGAACCAGGAACCAGATATGGCGAGGATACAGGCATTATCAGACACTAGTGATTCGAGTATAAAACTGGTTCAATCAATTTAGAAAACTGTTTGGCAATATCTACTAAAGCTAAACATAAGCCTATTTTATGACCCAGAAATGTCGTTCCTAGGTATGTTCCCCAAAGACATGATTAGACATGTTTGTCAAAACCTTTTATTATAATGTTTATAGTAGCTTAATTCCTAATAACCAAAAATAAGAAACAACTCAAATATCAATCCAAAGAGGAACGGATAAATAGTGACTCATTCCTACAGTAAAATACCATACAGCAACTAAAAGAAAGAACTACTGATGCACACAGGTGTGAATGAATTTTACAGACATGTGGAGAGGAAGACGACAGACACAAAAAGATACATACAATATGAGTCAATTTATAATGAATCATAAAGTATACATATTTAAGATATTTTCTTATTCTCAAGAATAAGAAAAACTAATCGATTGTGATAGCAATCAGAATATTGGTTACTTTTGTGGGGAGAGCATTGTATGGACTAGAATAGGCTAAGAGAGACCCTCCTGGGGGTAAACAGAATGTTCTATATATTGATCTGGGTACAGTCCTCTGTGTGTGTGTGTAAATTCACTTAGGTATATACACTTAAGATTCATTCACTTTATTTCATTTAGGTTGTAACAGAATAAAAGATAAAACATTTTAAAAGATTGTAAAATTTAAAAAAATAAAATGCTTGTCACAGTTTATATCTAATTAAGAGATAAAAACCACACAGTGACCTAAACAGGAAAGATTAACAGGAAGGACTGTCACACTATATTAAAGAGTAGCTATAGAATATAAGAAAACTTTGTATTGCAGCAACATGGATGTCCCTGGAGAATGTCATTCCAAGTGAAGTAAGTCAGAAAGAGAAAGAAAACCATAATACCATATGAGATGGCTCATATATGGAATCCAAAAAAAAAAAAAGAACATAAATACAAAACAGAAGCAGACTCATAGACATAGAATACACACTTGTGGTTGCCAAGGGGGCAGGGGGTGGGAAGGAACAGACTGGGAGTTCGAAATTTGTAGATACTGATAGGCACATGTAGAATAGATAAACAAGATTATACTGTGTAGCACAGGGAAATATATACAAGATCTTGGGGTAGCTCACAGCAAAAAAAATGTGACAATGAATATATGTATGTTCATGTATAACTGAAAAATTGTACTCTACACTGGAATTTGACACAACATTGTAAAACGACTATAACTCAATAAAAAAATGCTAAAGAAAAAAAAAACCAAAAAACTTTGTAAAGTACCCTAGGTCTGAGGGACATGATGCAAGGAAGGACGATCTTGGAAGGGGACCCTCTCCTCAAGGCTGAGGTTCTCCTCAAAGCTGGGTTTTGATGACATCGTTACAGAAAATATAGTTGAACCGACTGAATGGCAAAGAAGTCAACTGGTTTGTGAGGCCAGAGCTGGCCTGAAGTCCTCAGCAAGCAGGAAGCAACCTCTGGAGCCCAAGTAGGTATGTGAGCCACAGCGGGTGGCCAGCATGTGGGCATAAGGTAAGGGTGGAGCACTGGTTGGGTAGGTGGCCTGAAGCACGAGATGTCCCTGTTGGAAGGGCCACAAGAGACAAACTTGAGGGTGGCGAGTGAGCACAGAGGATCAGAACACCAGGGTGGGCCAGAGGACTGTGGAGCAGAATGTTCATACTGAACAGACCATGTGAAGATGATCACTGGTCACACTGGGGCTGTGAGACCACTAAAGAACTGTCCATTCTGGAAACATGGCTGGGCGGAACACCACCAGATGTCCTCACACCCACACCAGTGACCCACTGTGCTACAGCTGGAAACACAGGGGAGCCTCTTTCTCCTGCAATGTCCCTCTGCCACCTTCTGCTAAGAATCCTTAACCTCATGTTCACTTTAAAGCAGAAATGATCTTAAAGGCGCTCCATCCATCATCACAGGGCAGGTATTGAAGAGTGAATTTGGAGCTAAGAGGCAATAAACTGATAACTGGCACAATATTTATCATAAAAATAATAAATGATTACTTAGAATAAAAAAGTAAATGAGATAACGTATGTAAAACACTTGGCACAAGGCCAAGCATCATAGTGTAAATACTGCATAAACTCTTATTATTATTAATGCTGTTCTGATGGTTATAATTATGACAATTTAATTTCAAATGCATGTGCCTTTGGGAAATAGGATAGAAGAAGTAGACCAACAACAAAAAGCTTTTCTTTCATCCTCTGTATTGTGTTTCATTAATTGTTAACGTAACAAATACCCATTGTAAAAATTTTAAATTAGGTAGAAGTGTATTGAGTGAAAAATACAAAATCTTTTATATCCCACCATCAATCCCACCCCCCTTCCCCGAGGTAACCACAGTGAGCAGTCCTTTGTCTGTGTATTTAAGTTATACTAATTACTAACAATACTTAACACTTTATAATACGAGTATGTATTAGGCACTGCTCTAAGTTCTTTACAAATACACTTTTGTTTAATCCTCTCAGCAACCTTACATGATTGGTTTTATTGTTATTATTCCTAAATATATGAAGAAACTGAGTCACTGACATTTAAACAAAGACTAAGGACAAAGAGACATGAGAAGCATAAGAACATTTCCAACAGTAAGTAGAGCAGCTAAAAAGGCCATGACCAGGCGACCACTGAGCAAAGACTTGAAGAGGTGATGGATCGAGCTGTGTGGGTAATTAGGCAAGAGGGCTCCAGGCAGAGGGAACAGCCAGAGCCAAGGCACCGAGTACACATGCAATGTCTGGGGGCCTCAAGGAGAGCAGAGCGGCTGGAGCTGGGAGAGGGACAGTGGTTGTTAGGCAGGTGCCAGTCCATGAACTCGTCTGCACAAACCTGAATGCAGACAGTGGGCTAAGTATGCAGAAACTTCTGGAGCAGTTTGACAGAAATTGTAGGTCTTCTGAATCAAAAAATACAAAATTAGGGCTTGCATTTTTCTATTTTTAATGTTTAATTTTATTTTGGGGGGTAACTGGTTTTTATTGCATTTTTTTTAACATTTTGGTCTATGATGGATTCCGGTTTTTTATTTTTGTTTTTATTGGTTGGTTGATTGGTTTTTTAATGATCTTTCACCACAGATAGTCTTGTGATAACTGGTGATCCTGTTAAATGAAAATTCTTATTCAGAAGGTCTGGAGCAGGGTCCAAGATTCTGCATTTCTAATAAGCTCCCAGGTTCTGCTGATGCTACTAGTCCAGGGACTAGCAGTTTTAAGAATCACTCTAGGGCTGTGTTGAGAGTAGATAGTAGGGGAGTTAAGGGAGAAGCAGGGAAACTAGTTAGAAACTCAGGCAAGAGATGATGGCGCTTCAGATCAGAGTGGCAACAATGGTGGTACGGAGAAGTGGTCAGATTGTAGGTTTATATCTGAAAAGTAGAGACAAAAATATTTCCAGGTATACAGGGAGTGGAGTGTGAGGAGAAGAGAAAAGTGAGGGGTGACTGTAAGGTTTCCGGCATAAGCAAAGGAAAGAACTGAGTCACACAGCTAGAGGGTGGAGGGGCCAAGAACTCTGTTAGCAGAGCCTGAGCTGGTAACTATTTCATCACAGCCACTTTCTGGAGATGGCTGATACTGGTAGGAAGTACCCAGAAGACAGATTTACCTTTTGGACCCTTATCTCTATAAAAACAAACACAACAAGCCATGATGTACACAACTACATTTTCAATTCCCCCAATCAACAATGGCAGCAGCAACAACAAGGGGCTTGAAAATCGCTAAAACCAAAGATAAAAGGCCAAAACAAATGCCACAACTGACTAAGATACTGTGACCTGTTAACTCATCTACTGAGTCAGAAAGGCAAATGGACTAAATAATCCTGGCCTGGACCATCTGACCACCTCTCAGGAGTCTTCATCACCAGGACTCATCAGTTTTCTCTGTGAGGGAGATGGTTAATTAGATTTTACAGTAAAAGATATGAATGAATCAACACTGCGTTGATGCCTTATTGATGAATAATGAGGTCTGAATGAATGACATATGTTGTGCCAGGTGTGCGTGTGCGTGTGTGTGTGTGTGGTTTGTGAGCTGCTAGGAAAAATCATGCCTGGAATGTCATACACTGTTAAAAAAGGTGACCTCTGAGGACAGGAGTGAAGCTGACAGAAGAGGAAAAGATAGGAAGAGGGTGACATCCTCTTTCTGAGATATACCTTTGATTTATTTGAATTATTTTATAACATATGACTTCTATAAATTTCTGGGCAAGACAAAGAAGGGAAAAATATTTGTTGGTCTCTCTACCTTCCTACCTCAACTTAAGAAAAGTATAGTATAGAAAAAAATCTGACATTTTCCTAAAACATTTTGCTTGCAGATATCCTCACAGGAATTTCCTTGAGCTCTACACTGTTTTACAGATTAAACCACTAAAAACCCTTGCAAATATATTTTCTTTCTTTTCTTTATCTTATCTTTATCTCTATCAAACATCAACTCCCAAAATAATGAACATAAAAAGGCAAATGGAACTTGAGAAGGCTGAAATAGCACCAAGATTTCTTCATGCAGTAAAAATATGCTCAGTAAGGAAGCTGAATGCATTCATGAACAACCATTAAATCATCATGTTGTAATATTTTTACCTAAGTCAGACTACACTATTACTAAAATAAAAAGCTTTGTGCTGCATCACCAAATATTCTCTCCAATTATCTAGTTTTTAAAGCTTATTAGTATCACCTCTTTTTCCTTCTTTACCTCCAAAGGAGCATGCCTCACAATCTGCTCGGTGGATTCAGGAGAGACCTCTCCTTGGCTAAGATCAAAGCACTATGAACTAAGTAGTTTCATCTCTGTATGTATCTGATTGCAAACTGCATGCATAATCCCATGCTTTATAAATATAATGATCTTATAATAGGCCTGCTGAGCATAAGTGAGCGGCTTAATGCACACAGCCTATGAATCTTCATATGAATTACTTTGGCTCCCAAACTGTGTGCAGTGGAAAGAACCAGATGGAGGTTAGAGTCTTAGCTCTACAGCTTACCAGGAGGACTTCAACAGTCACTTAACCTCTTTGACTGTCAGTTTTCTTATCTATAATGTGAGGATTAAAATATTTACTTCACAAAGTTGTCTTTGAGGCTTAGTGAGATAGAAAGAAACTTGTGAAACTTCTTAGTGCCAAGCACATACTAAGCTCACAACAAATGCTAATTAATTTACAAATATGATCCAGAAAGGAAATGCATGCGAGCTATCAGATCATACTTTAGAGAATGCAAATAAGACTGGCCTTCCATGCAGAAAGAGTGGAGTTGGCAGCTACTCTGGTAAATTGGATGTGGGATAGATTTTATCCTGCCTCTTGGCCTCTCGTTTGGCTCAGTCAATGTGTCCCCTGGTAAAGGTGATTTATTAACTAGGTAACAAACAGAGGTTAGGTTTTTCTCCATAATGAGTCCACCTAACCCAGCTGAACTTAAGAGCTGTGGCAGGCAGACAGCAGGAAAAAGCAACGGATATGGAAGGAGGGGCTGGAAAGCAGCTGAAGCCAGGGGAAGGAAAACAAGGAAATATGGGCTTACTTATCAGTCTCATTCAAGGGCAACTTGTGTCTATGTTGTAACACCCGTAAGCCTGCATGGCAGGAATTGCACACACAGGGGAGCCTGTTTCAGGCTTGAAGGCCCTGGCTCTCAGCCCTGCAAAGTTTGAGAAAGTGCACTTGGCAAAGTATGAGTTCAGGTCAAGTTATGGGCAGGTGCACTTTGCTTAGATGCTGTCCTGGAAATTTGGACTGGGTTTGCCAAACTTGATCAGTTTGCAAATTGGAACTGCTTGGCATTGCATAACCTTGATTCAAAATGATGATTAATAGGCCTGTTTCTGGAGTGAAAAGGGAAAAAATGTTGAGAGAATAAACTACGTTTTAGAGGAAGGATTAACTCTTTCCTGGAACTAGCTTTCCTGCCAAGCAGTAGCAGGGAATATAAATAGTATCTAAATTGTGTAGCACAAAAGCACACTAACATTTCACCTTATGATTTGTCACCTCAGATTCTCCCTGAGGTAATTCTGATATCATTAAATATCAAAAATTAAGGCACAGGAAGGCTTACTCATAATTTGTTTATTTGGCACTAGCTAGACACCAAGAATTGAAATAATAACTGCTGCAGTTATCTACTTAGGGACCTGGCATGAATATCATTGATAATAAAATAAGGATGATGCCTGTCTAATAGGGTTGCCAGGAAATTTCAATAGATAATATTTGTAAGAGCTCCTGGTGCAGTCCCTAACAGATAACAGGCACTGAATAAACATTAGCTTTCTTTGTAAAACATTTTGTAAGTTTTGTTTGCTTTATGGCTAGAGTCTGGACTTATGAAATAGTTTAGATGGATCACGTGGCTCACTAAGAATCAAATGAGGCTCAAGTTTTGTGTATTTGCCCAACAGTAATAGGTAAATATTTTGGAGGGGCTGATGAGGAGAAAGGGATGGGAATTTCTGCTCTTAATATAGAAAATGTGTATCATAGGTCAACTGCATGAAGACCTCACATCTACAAAGTACTATGACTTCAGTTAGTTCAAGATTTGCAGATACTAACTACTATATATAAAATAGATAAACAACAAGTTTATACTGTATAGCACAAGGAACTATATTCAGTATCTTGTAGTAACCTACAATGAAAATGAGTATGAAAATGAATATATAAATGCATATGTATGAGTGAACTATTATGCTGTATACTAGAAATTGACACAACATTGTAAACTGACTATACTTCAATAAAAAATAAAGTAGATTTAAATTCAACAACAACAATAAAAGAATATTTGCCGTTAGTTAACAGGGGGAGAGATGATTCCCAGTTAGTGTAATATGACACGTATTTATTTCATTTGTTGAATACAAAAAAAGGTATAATCAAAAGAAACACATTTGATGTCCACTTTTAGTCAAAATGGAATAACAGACTGGCTTCATGTGCCAGCCTGAAACAAACAAATTTTTAAAAAACCAAACAACCAAAGAAATAACAAAATATATAAACAATGGTTTTCAGACACCAGACTGCACAAAATGATCATCTCTGAGAGAAGCGAGACATAAGAAATGAGCACTGTGACTCCCCCAACTTCTTGCCTGGAAGGAGTTCCCAGGCTGCAGCGGAGGCAGAAGAGACCCAAACAGTCTCCCTTAGTTGAGATTACAGAGCTGGAGTCCAGAGAGACCAAGACAGTATAATTTACAGTACAGAGAAGAGTGCTGGCAAAGAAAGAGCTACACAGAGAGCGAGCTCCAGATACCTGGAGAGGGTCCCCCTTGAGTCTTGACATAGTACTGACCTGCATGCATGTAAGGAAACTATCGATGGCCAGGGAAAGAACCGCCCAAAAGGAGAAGGGGGAAATGATGCAAGCACACCCAGGGATGGGACTTGCTTGCACTCCAGTTTGTAATCCCACCAGTCACATTAGGAAAACCTCATAATCTATTGTAAAGTACTCAGAAGGCTTTTGCCTCAGTCATTGGACAAAGTTATGACTTAGATTAAAGACTACTTTGGTCCTGCCTAACAAAGCTTAAAAGCAAGGGTCAAATGCCTTGAAAAGATCAAATGCCTCCCAGAACAAAGTCCAAGATTATTTGTAGGAATACAAAAATATCTAGTTCCAGAAAAGAAGTATTTACAATGTGTGACGTCCAGTGAAAAACTACCAGGAGTGAAAAGAAGCAGGAGCACAGCCCCCATAATGAGGAGAAAGACCAATCAATTGAAAGTGACAGCACAGTGACCCCGGTGACAGAGTTAGTAGCTAAGGGTATTGAAACATTTATTATAACTGCATTCCATACATTCAAGAAGGCAGAGGAAAGCTTGAAATTATGGAGACACGGAAAATATTTTTTAAACAGACCCAAATGGAACTTCTAAAGATAAAAAATACACATATTTTATTTTTTAAATACTGTACATTTAGGCAACAGGGCATAAATAGCGAACTGGAGTAATGTATTACTATTGCTTTCTGCCTCATTTAAGTGTACTTTTGTATTTTCACTTTTCCATAAACTTCTCAGATCCCCTCCTGTACTGCAGGATACAAATCTGAGGAAATCACTTAACTTTTTTTGAGTCTCACTTTCCTCACTTAGGAAATGATGATAACACTTCCCTGAAGAAACACTGTGAGAGGCAGAAATAATCTATGTAAGTCATTGATCAGTAGTCTTAACAAATATGCGTGTTTATTGCTTCCTTTGCTTTTACATTAAAATGACAAGCAAAAAGAAAATAAAACATGAAGACCACAAGGTGACAAGAATTTCCATTTATATATTTTGAAAAGCACAAAACTATTTTTGGTGTGGCACTTTCATTTTTTTATTGTGAATTATAATACATATATAGAAAAAGCACAAAAATAAATGTACCACTCAACTAATTTTCATAAAGTAAACACTAATGTACCAACTATTCTGGCCAACGAAACAGGAAGTTGTAGGCACCACAGAAAGTTTCCCTCATGGCCCCCTCTTCTTATCTTTATTCTTTCTTCCTCCTCAGAAGTAATCACTATCCTGAATTCTAGCATTATAATTCAGTTTTGCTAGCATTTGAGTGTTGCATAAATGGAACCATACAATATATGTTCCTTTAAAATGGGTATATTTCTATCAACACTGTGTTTAGGAAATGTATACTTTACTCTGAGAAGGGCAACTCCAGGGTGGTATGGACATGGAAAAGGCAAACTGAGGCAAGAAAATACACAAGGAATGCAATGAAATATGTTATCATATTTCATCAAGCTAGTAAGACACGACAGGCTGCTCAGTAGCTGAGTTTACTTTCCAGCATTATAACTTCTGTATAAGGGTTGCAAGAACCAACCACAGCAAGGAGTATTCAATGCAGGAAAGAACAGAGCAGGTATTTATCTTCCCAGATACTTTCCATTTCTTACTGTTCTAAGTTCTACTCATGAGTAGCTAATTCTCCAGCACTAGTAAACTGAATTATCTGACCCCTTGATGGCATTCAGGAAACCAGATAATGCCGTGAAATATAATGTGTAGAACTTGAAACTAAGGATTGATGTCTTTAATTCGTTGTAGAAAATTCTCAGGCATTACTTCAAATATTGCTTCTGCACTATTCTCTCTCTTTTTCTAGGATTCCAATTACACGCATGTGAGACCTTCTTACTGTCTACTCCAGGTCTTTATCCCTCTCTTCTATTTCCCACATTCTTTTGCTTCTCTGGGTTTCATTCTAGATATTTCATTCTGGTCTATCCTCCAGTTACTAATTTTTTGTTCAGCTGCTTCTAATCTCCTTTAACCCTCAAACATTGAGTTCTCAATTTCAAATACTTTATCTTCCAATTTTATAACCTCTTGGAATTTTAAGATTCACTAGGCTCTCCCCCAAGTCCCCATTCTGGTCTTCTATCTTCTTGAATACATTAAGGATGGTTATTTTAATTGTTATGTATGATTTCTCCATTATTTGAGGCCATGAAGATCTTTTTCTGTTGTCTAATTTTTTCTGTTTTTATTTCTTATTGTCTTATCACTTCATATGACCTGTTACTTTAATTGAAGGTTATGCATTGCATATGAAAACTGTAAAAATTCTAGACCTATAATGATATTATGTTTTTACAAAAAGGATTTGCCTCTGGCGGTTCCCTAGAGGCACATTCAATCTCTCAAAAGCAACCATTTTCAAGGATAAGAAAGCCATAAAATAGCCTTCTAAAAATTAGAGTAGCAGAAGTAAACTTTTGAGCACTTACTAGGTACCTGGCTCTTTGCATACACTATTTCTTTTAATGACACAACATTTCTCTAAGTAAAGTATTTTTGTATTTTTATCCTCTCACTCAAAGTGAGAAAGCAGAGAATCAAAATGCCAACGATTTACTAGAAAACACACCTCTAGATGCAACAAAGAAGAAAATTCAAATTCTGTTCTGTGATGCCAAATACTCTGCATCATGCTCAGCCTCCTCTAACCTGCCCTCAACCTGAATGGGAGGGATCTGGTTGCAGTGGAAAAAGTCATTGGGATTGCCTAATTGTTGGGTAGAAGCCCTTCTAAGATGCCAATGCATAACAGGCAGCAACCTATAAGTTGCTTTAAAATAGAACCTGGAGAGCAAAGTAGAAGAAAAGAACTCAACAGACCAGTACTCTGTCATGAGGAAAACAAAATCACAGGCTGACTGAATGAACGTTTCCTCTGGGACAGATCTGTTTAATGCGTCATAGTAAAGTCCCTCCATTCAACTGCTCCCTGGTAAGAATTCTTGAAAGCCCACCTCCTTGTATGCTTTGGGCAGCTTTGTGCCAGCTTGAACTCTTTAACTAGACATTCTCCTCCAGATTCACGTCCCAGTAACTAAAATTACAGGGGAATTTACAGCACAACGTTCCTCCTCTCATGTGGTGGAAAGGAATGGGAAAGAGTTTCATCATTCGTTTTTAAAAGACGATTTAAACTCTTTCAAGACCATCCTTTTTATTAGACAATTTATGGAATATTTTGAAGAGGTTCAATGAACTCCATTAACTGAAACTTAAATCCAAAATAATTTCTTCCCCCTAAAGGAGTTTCATAATATTTATTTGATTCTCACATCACTTAGCCTATGAGTCACAATTTTTAAGAGGCAGTTTGGTTAGGTATCTTATTTGACCTTAATTTAATATCTTAACAATAGGCTGCTGGGCTCAATAATTACTTCCTCACTGGGATACACTCCTCCTTTGAATGCTCTGAATCTTTCACAATAAGCAGGGTTGAAGGCCTGGATGCTTCTATATCTACTGGTCTTAGATTCTCAGGGTTTATATTATTGAAGGTTTGAGTAGTTTCCAAGAATGCTGCTGCATTTGAGATCTGGATTACTGAGTTGGAAGGTATTTCAGGGTGATATCATGGTAGCCTGAACCTAAATAAAAGAATTCAAGTGATTGTAAAGCAAAAGGAAATAAATGAAGGGAAATTCCAAGTTTGAGAAATCTGAAGAGCAAGTAAATCATTGACCCTGATTCTTGGAATTAAGTCACTTCTTATGTGGACTATATGCTGATTACACATATTTCACGGGTGAAGGTAAAATCAAGGAAGGCTTAAAATATGAGTCTCCACTGTTACAGCTGGTCCTTTTCCCAGTAGCTTCAGTGCTGAGGCTAATGGCTAAAGAAACAACAGGAGGTTCAATGAATAAGAGATTGTAAAAGGACCTAAGCCGAATATAGAACAGAGGAAGAGGGAAAAAAATGTCCCAATGAAAAATAATAAAATCTTCAAGGAAGTACTGAATATCCTCCACACATCTACCTCCTCTCAGGCATGATATTACCAACCATGTCACAGAAGAGAGAGAAGTGTAAAAAAGGAATAGAAACAACCGCAAAATGCTTAGCCACTCCTATGTGTCCTGGCTAACTGATAACAGTAACTACCAACCAAACTGCACACTGTCACAATCTCAATACCTCAAGGATAACATTACACCATCTTTAGAAACAGAGAACATTTTTTAAATAATGAAAGCAAGGAAGCTGTAACTATATCATGTATATCTCTTCTCACATTTCTATGAAGTATTTCATACATACATAAAATTTATATAAAGGTCAGTGGGGAAAAATACAATAGCAAAAAGACCCATAAACAAATGTTCATAGTGGCTTTATTCATAATATTCCCAAACTGAACACAACCCATACATCCTTCAATGAGTAAATTGATAAACACATGGTAGTGCATTTCAAATAATGGAATACTACGTAGGAAAAAAGAGAGAGAGCATGCTAACCTCTGATAAGTCCCGTGGCATGTATGAATCTTAAAGTCAGTATGTTGAGTGAAATAAGCCAGACATAAAAGAGTACAAATGAGATATCACTTACATAAAATTTTAGGAAATAAAAACCCTTAAATCTATAATGAAAGAAAGAGCTCAGTGGCTGCCTGGGACTAGGGGTTAGGGGTTAGGGTTTAGTATGGCTATTAACTACAAAATAGGAAACTGGAGCGGGGCTGATAGATGTATAATATATATTGATTGTGGTGGTGGTTTCAAAAGTGAATACATTTGTTAAAACTCATTGAACTTCACATTTCAAAAATGTATATTTATATGTAACAAAATTATACCTCAATAAAGTGGGGTTTTTAAACACAATATATTCAACTTGGAAAAGAACAAACCAAAAATTTGAGTATTCTCTTTAGAATCTATTCACATACCAGTAAGAATAGGTTAAAAAAAAAACAGATGTAGTCAAAATATTGGTTGTGTAAAGCTACTGGAATGCTGTTTTATGTGATTTTTTTAAATCCAAAAGTGAGGGAGAAACCTCTTCTCCTTGCCAGGCTCTGCATGGATGAGTAGTTCTTTTTGATCTACATGGATCAAAAGTTCTGTTGATTAAGTAATAATCAGATGTTACACACATTAATTTCTCAGCCTTCTGCTAGGAAGGCCTCTTCCCTCAAACTATGGAAAATACTGGGCAGCAATGAACACGAGTCCCACCTCCTATCTTAAAGGTATAAACCAAAACAGGCGCATCCACAGTCAACTCTATAGACAATCATCCCACTCCTCCATGAGGTTAAGGCTTCTTTTGCTAACAAAAACAAAATAATTGACAGAGATGACATCCAATTATAAAATTTTTCCTTATCAATCGGGACATTGGGAGGCAAGTTTCTCCTGTTCTCTAACGAAGATAGTACAACGTAGCAAGCATGAAAAAATTATCTTCACATAGCACAAAATATAAAGACTGCAGAAAAATCTCATTGTTTTGCCTCTCCCCTAGTTAAAACTTAAATTATCTGGCAGGAATAGAACAGACTAGGCTTTGCTGTACTGTGCTATTCCTTGTGGTTAGGGTTAAATAGTAACTAATACTATTGAAAGTTTACTATATATCAGGCAATGTTCTACATACTTGATGTCCACTAATATTTTTTAATATGCACAACAACCACAAAAGGTAGATTCTACTACAGTCACTATTTTGCATATGTAGAAAGTGGGATACAAAGAGGTAAAGTAAAATCACTTACTTGAAGTTTTACAGCTGGCTATCGGTGGTGGGATTCAAACTTAGTCTATCTCCACTTTCCACATTTTTAACCACCACATTATATACTGCATTGTCATTTGTCAAATGGACAAGGCCTTGATCTGCCATTCAAGGGTGTCTACATTCCTGCTATCTGTCTCTTTTTCTGTCCTTGCAGAATCATGTGCTATGCCAACTCAAAAGGCATGGTGCTCACAGGCATAGTGCTAACATCTGAGTCTCCCAGAGTAGAGAGCTCACTGTCATAAAAAATCCCCAGACACCACTCTGAAGGAGCCATTTTACTTTTACCTGATATTTAAGAGGTTCCAAAGGTACATTCTAAATGAGATAGTTATTTCTCTTTCTTTCCTTATAATCATAAATAAAAAGTTAAAATGTGCAGATCACATAGTGCGCTAAGTGTAACAGTTTCATACTCTAATTATTATAACATCTAACCAAATAATTATTCCAACACCTATTGCCCATTTTAGACAAAGAAGTGGGTTTTGAAAGGCTAAAGAAATTGATCAAGTCAAGTATCTACTAAGCAGAAAAGCTCAGGGTTAAAACATGTTCTGTCTGATTCCAAAGCCCACACCACTAATCATTACTCAGTAAAGATTAAACAACATAAGGTAATTCACTTTACAACCAACTATGACTTTATATGGGGATAATGCTAGGAAAATTTTAGGAGGAGAAGGGTAACCAATGGCTGAATCTGGCATCTATTCATTGCCTTTTTTTTTCCTACTTCAAAGAGTAAAAATCTCTGAGATAATTATGAACTGTCTCTTGTTTCAACAAATACTGGATGACTTGGTTATTTGGAAAATGCAAAGATAGATACCTATTCTAGAACTTTCCTACCTGAGAATCAAGTACAAACAAATACCTGAAAAACATGCAAGCCATACTGGAGAATATTTAGCCAAAAGGATTTTGGGGTGTTACAGCATATCTTTCTACCCTCAAATATTCACCATTGTCACTCATAGGATACTAGAAAGCTTTGTAAATATTAAATGAAAAAAGAGTCCAATTTTACTTGGCTCTAAATACTGACCAAGAGGAAGAGGGGTGGGAAGGGATAAACTGGGAGTTCGAGATTTGCAGATACTGACTGGTATATATAAAATAGATGAACAAGGTTATACTATATAGCACAGGGAAATACATTCAATATCTTTTAGTAGCTCATAGTGAAAAAGAATATAAAAATGAATATATGCATATTCATGTATGACTGAAGAATTATGCTATACATTGGAAATTGACACAATATGTAAACTGACTATAACTTGATAAAAAAAAAGTTTAATTAAAAATAAATAAATAAATATATACTGACCAAGAAAATTTTGTTGCCAGCTTGCTTCAGTTCCCTTTTGATTTCTGATATATGTCAAGAAACTACTATAATACTTTATATGGTATTACATGTTTAAATAATAGAAAGTGTTAAGTGAACAAATATTTGACCTGAATACATCCTAGTAACTTGTGGATTTAAAAGAAAAAGATTTTATTCATTAGAACATAAAATGGAAGAAACTGATCCTAGTAAAATTTGACTTTGAGATAACTAAGATAGTTAACTTTGAAAATGTTTGTCCTACCCTTCCATAATGACATTGGTATAAAGCTTTTTATCTTCGATTTCTACCAATCTATGTCACAAACATTCAAGATGTGAATCAATAACTATTTCAGGGGGAAAAAAATCAAATGAACAACCCTGAACACCAGTGGGCATAGGCAACAAAGTCTCAAGAGGCTCTTTCTAGCTAAATGACCAGGAAAGGGACAGCCTAGTGATATAGAAAACTTTTAGACAACAGTGGCCCTACTCAAAGCAAAGACCACAAGAAAATCTGAATCCCAACCCCATCCCCACCAACTGGGGAGCCTAGTCTTTCACCTCAAGTGTCTGTAACCAGGAGTGACTCTCAACTCCCACCATTCTGATGTCTGAGAAAGCCAACTGGGGAGCAGAGACTTTCATTCCCACCAGTTGGTAACAAGCTCCCTTCCAAGTGTGGTTTCAGTAGAAACCATGGGAAGGAAACTGCATTACCACCACATCAATCAGTAAGGAGGTACCTTCCCCGCTGGGGTGGTGTCAAAAGAGCCCTAGTAGAGAATCAGGAATTCTATCGTAATCCAGTTGTAATGAGATCAACCCTCCTTCTGGCAACCCCCACCCCTCCATAGTGTCAGTGTCAGTAGAAGCCAATAAACAGTAAATAGTAATAAAGTACCTCTGTACTATTATTACTACTTTCCAAAATAGAAGCCAATAAACAGTAAACAGTAATAAAATACCTCTGCCCTTCCCAACCAGCATGGTGTCATGAACGTCTAGTGAAGAGCCAGAACTTCCATCCTTGCCCAGCAATAGTAAGGAATCCCTAGACTGCCAGAGTGTCAAAAGAGGTTGAATGGGGAACTTGACTTCCACTCCCACCCCACAGTAATGAGGTGGCACCCTCCTCTCCCCAACAGCCCAGTGGTAGAGGAGGCCATAAAATATAGAAAATTTAATTCACAACATAATACCCAATACATGCAGGTACACTTAAAAATCACTCAGCATAACGAGAACCAAATCTCAATTTGAATGAGAAATGGTAATCATCGGACACCAACACCTAGATGACACAGATGCTGGAATGATCTAATTAGAATTTTAAAGCAGCCATCATAAAAATGCTTCAATAAGTAATTATGAACATGCTTTAAACAAATGAAAAAATACAATATCTTTGCAAAGAAATAGAAGATATAAAGAAGAATCAATACTCAAACTAAAAAACTCACTGGCTAAGCTCAAATGGCAGAATGGAAGTGACAGAGGAAACAATCAGTGAACTTGAAAATAAAGCAATAGAAGTTATCCCATTTGAACAACAGAGAGAAATAGACTAAAAAGAAACCCAAAAGATCAGAGGACATTATGCTAACTGAAAAAAGCAAATACTGTATAATTCCACTCATATGAGGTATCTAAAGTAGTCAAATTCATAGAAACAGAAAGTAGAATGGTAGTTATCGGGGGCTGACGGGAGGGAAAAAGGGGGAATTGTTGCTTAAGGGGTATAGAATTTCAGATTTGCAAGATGAAAAGTTTTGGGAGATCTGTTTCACAAGAATAAGAATATACTTAACACTATTAAACTATACACTTTAGACATGGTTACCATGGTAAATTTTACATTGTGTGTTTTTTTTTACCACAAAATTAAAGAGGGAGAAAAAAAGGGAAGAACTCCTGACTCATGAAGACGGATCTCAAGAGCGTTATGTTGAGGGGAAAAAGCCATCTCCAGTCGCATACTGTATGATTCCACTTATATAACATTTTCAAAACATAAAAAATTATAGAAGTGAAGAAGAGATTAGTAGTTTAGGAATGGTTGGAGGGAAAGGGGTGTGACTATAAAAGGGTAACATGAGGGAGATCTTTGTAGTGATGGAATAGTTTTATATCTTTATTGCACTGGTAGTTCCATGAAGCTATACATGTGATAAAGTGTCATAGAACTATACACATACTGTACCAATATCAATTTCCTAGATTTGTATTACACACTAGATATTTTATTTGTGTTTTTACTGTTTCAGTAACAAATCTGATCTATGTAGTGGCCTTAAGGAATGCAAATTTATTATCTTGCAGTGCTGTATGTCACAAGTCTGGGTACAGTGTGGCTCAGGTGGTTCTTTGCTCCTGGTTTCATGGAGCCAAAATCAAGGTATTGGCAGGACTGCATTCCTTTGAGAGGTTCCAAGTTAAATCCACTTCCAAGCTCATTCAGGCTGTTGGCAGAATTTTGTTCCACGTGGTTGTGAGACGAAAACCTGGCTGTTGGCTGGGGTCATTCTTCACTTTCAGAGGTTACCTGCATTTCTTGGCTCATGGACTCCTTTCTTCATCTTCAAAGCTAGCAGTAGCAGGTCAAGTCCCTCTCACTCTTTGAATCTCTCTGACCTCTCTCTCTGATTCATTTATCCTCCGTTTTCCTCTTCCATCACATCTCTCTGATTTCAGCTAGAGCAATTTCTCTGCCTCCAAGGGCCCAAGTGATTAGATTATGCCCATCTGGAAAATCCAGGCTAAATGTCCCTATTTTAAGAACCATACACTTTATGACATCTGCATAGTTCCTTCACAGCAGTACCTGGATTAGTGCTTGAATAATTAGGGGATGTGAATCTTGAGAAGACATCTCTAAAATTCTGCCTATCACAATTATGCAAAGTGTAAACATTGGAGGAAATTGCATAAAGGTTACATGGGACCTCTCTATACCATTTTTGTAAATGCTTGTGACTTTATAATTATTTCAAAGTAAAAAGCTTTTTAAATGCACAGAAGAAAAAGAAAGGCAAAACAAATATATTTTCTATGAAAAATATTCTCTACCACCAGAAGACCTACACTAAAAAAATACTAAGAAAGGTACTTCAAGTCAGAGGAAAATTATCTCAATTGGAGACATGGAATTGCAGAAAACAGAGACACTGAAAAGGGTAAATATGTGAGGAAAATTTAAGTTAATATTAACTTTATAGTAAAATTAAAATGATGTATTAGGCTTAAAATATAAGTAGAACTAAAGTGGACATCAATAATAGCATAAAAAGAAGGAAGGACTTAAATGGACTTCAAGTGTTTTAACATTTTTGCACTGTCAGGAAGTTTAAAAATACTGAATTACAGATGACACTAATGAAAGCTAAGGATGCATGTTATAATCTCTAGGGTAGCCACTAAATGACTGATAAAACAATATGTGTTAACAAGCCAGTAGAGAGAAAGAAATGGAGAAATAAAAGAAAATACTACATTGACTCAAAAGATAACTAGAAAGGAGAAATCAGGAATGAATATTAGGACAAAGAGAAAACAAATATATTAGCAAAAAAAATTAAATGTAAACAGATCAATATTCTAATTAAAAGGTAAAGACTGTAAGACCAGATAAAAAACTATATGCTGCTTTGGAGAAACACATTTAATATAAGGAGACAAGTTGAAAGAAGAGGATGGAAATAGAAAAACCACGTAAAATAACCTTCCCACAAAATAAGAAAACCTAATATAGCTATGCAAAAATCACGAAAAGGAGAGGCTAAAGAAATGTGATAGAGACATTTTATGATGCTGAAAGTGCCAGTCTTCCCAAAAGATGTAATAATTCCTAACATGTATGCACTAACAGCATGACAATAAAATATATTAAGTAAAAACTGGTAGAATTAATACAATTTGGCAAATACACAAGTATGGTTTGAGATTTTAGTAAGCATTTCTCAGTAACCAATAAAATAAACTAAAGTAAATCAGGAAGGATATAAAAGATGTGAATAACAAAGCTAATAAACTTGATGTAACTGATGTGCATAATAATAAACACTTTTAAGAATATGCATTTTAATGCTACAGAACATTTACAAAAAATTGTAAAATTTTGCATATAGACCATGCAGCTAGACTTAAACTGCAAAGGATTATAATCAACACAGAATGTTCTCTTACCACAGTGGAATTAAAAACTGAAAGTGACAATAACATTAAAAGGTAACTAGAAAATGGACAAGTGTTTGGAAATTAAGCAGTACATTTTTAAAGAACCCATGAGCCAAAGAAAGAAATTCCAATGGAAATTAGAAAATTTTTGAAGTGAAAACAACTGAAATACGGCATATCAAGATTCACAGGGTACAGCAAAAATTATACTTGAAGGAAAGTTTATAGCTTTATATGTACATATCAGGGAAATAAATGTAGGGTTAAAAGTCCAATTACATTTCTCAAGAAGTTAGAAATAGCAGAGTAAATGTTATCCTGTCCCTTTTTACTTACAAATGTTTCAAATCCCTGAGTTTTCAAACCAGAGCTTTCTAAATCCATGTATTCTTTGAAGAGACATCATTGTTGTTGAGTTTAGAGTGATCGATGCCACTATAAGGAATTCACCATTAGTCAATTTAGAAGATTTAATCAAAACCCCCAATTTGTATTTGCTGCAGTATTGCAAACCTGTTACTAGCATCTATATCATAAGGGGCTGTATTTTTGTAGTTTGGAATGCTGTTGTAAGTATTAACACATGTTTGTAAAGCTCTCAGAAGTCTATAAAAGAAAAGAGCAATATAAATGCAAAATCTTGGTTTTTCAAACCATTTACAATGTTCAGAATAAAAGAGAGAAGAGAAAAACTGAAATGTGAACTAAACCACAAAATTGGAGTGTTTACTTTTCTTTCTTCATTTTTAAAATAAGCAAGACTCAAAGGAATAAAAGATAAGCGTAGGTGTAGAATTTGTTTTCTAACTCATGAATAGTAGTTCTAAAAATAAGCTAACTGGCTGAAGAGAAACAAAAGATGCTCTTAAATAAAACAAGCAACTAATATTTCTCAAACTTGATAACAATGAGAAAGTAGATACCAACCTTGATCTAAAATTTGTATGCAAATTTCTTAATATTCATTCACCAATCCATTCATTCAACCAAACACTAATCCAAGAGATCTTTGTTAACTCTGGCCAGCACTGTGCTAAGTGCAAGAGGTACAATGATGAGCAAAGAGACAGGTGTTTTCTCTTCTCCATACTTATTATCCAGTAAGAGAGGATGGCATTAAAATAGTCAACTAAAGAAACAGGTAAGCACAAACGAGATTCTGTCTTATGAGAGAGAGGCACAGGGTGTTCTGTGAGCATGTAATAGGAGATTTAGTCCAGGGAGTAAAGGAACGCTTTCCCTAGAAAGTCTTATGTGAGCTGCAATATGTAAGATGGAGATAGGTTAATTAGGTCAAAGAAAGAAGTGGAGGGGTAGAGCTTTCTGGGCAGACAAAATAGCACAAACAGAGGCTTCCAGTTGGTGAGAGGGATCACTGGGGACTGACAGTGCAGCAGGATTCCAACTGGTCTTCTGGAATCCAATTTGTACTGCTTACAACAGGTGAAGTGATATTTTAAAAGGCCAGTGTGGCTGAACAAAGAGCACAAGGGGAGAGTGTGAAAGGGGGAGAGCTGAAGAGAGTGAAGAAGGTGGGATGGAGCTGTGGAGTTCGGCAGAAAATGGATCACAGGAGCCTCATAGGCATAGGTAAACGTTTTGTCTTTCTCCTAACAGCAAAGCAAAGTTACAAAGGGGTTTTAGCTGGGAAGTGGCATTTTTTAAAAATATCACTTCATTTGTTGTAATACAAATTGGGTTCCAGGAGATCAGTTGGGATCCTGTTACATCGTCTAAGTGCGAAGATGGTAGCTTGGAGCTTGGAACAATAGGACATTGCCTCCTCCCTGGCAGCCAAAGCTCTGCCCAATTTGAGTCCACTTCCCTTTACCAAATCTGCTTTCAAGGATTCCTGCCCCTGCCAAGCCCATGTGCTCACTGTCACCTACACAAATCTCTCCTATTCTTTCTTCCACCTTTTGCCGTGTTGCTCCTTGCTTCACGAACATCATCTACAGCTTTCACCCGAATCTCAACCGTCTTACACACCCAGCAAGTTGCATCTCCCTCCTCCTTAGGACATTCCCACCCATAGCCAGATCTTTTTTTCTAAACACATGCTGGTTCTTTCTTTTCCTCTCCCTGGTGAAATTACAAGCTTCTTAGGGAAGAAATATGACTGTCATTTCTCTGGATTCCCCTATAAAACCAAGCACAAGGTTGAGATTAAGTGCAAAACACCCTTCACACCAAATTGAATCTCACTGCAATGAAACATATCCACTAGATACGGACAATAATTTTGAGAAATATTGTCCCAAATTCCACTTAAGACAAAAAATGATATTGTATGAGTATAAAAGATATTAGAGAAGAATGTTTTGTAACAGGTAAAAATCCAAGCCATCTAGAGACAGTACCCTTAACTTGTAGATTACTGCACCAGCTTGGCTTTTAGTAACTAAACATGTCCTTTTTGACTTCTCTACACTCCTGCACATGCCGAAATGCAGCAGCAGCAGCATTCGAACTTGGCCCTCAATGGGGCTCCTATTAAAGCATCTTCCAGGGCAGAAGGAAAGCAGGCCTTCTTGCACACATGCCAGGGTAATTTCCAGTGTGACCTACTTCTACTGAGTCCCCTAACTGGTAATTTTATAAGATTGTGACCGCTACATAAAAAAGGGTCAGAGAAACAAGTCTCATTAGGACACAACTTGCCAAGGACTCATCTCTATAATCATCTGTATATTTGTCCCACAAATTTTCAATAAAGCAATGACATGCTTTATATACTTAAATTTTTGGTGGAAGCTGGAAAGAGGTTGCGCTTCATGAGACCTAAAAAGGGTCAGCCTATGTGCGTAAGACGTAATTCCCAGCTTTAATAATGCTAGCTAACATAAATTGAGTATGTCAAGCAAAAGATGAAGTTCTTTAAACATGTTAGTTCTGCTAATCCCCACAGCAACCCTATGAAATAGCTTGCATTGTTACAAATAACAAACCTGAGACTCAAAGAACGAAGATAACTCACCTCGCTCAAAATCTCAGAAATAGTAATGATGGGGCCAGAACTCTGATCAAGGTTTGTCTGTCTATGAAACTGAAACCTTAATCTCAATTTTAGAACTCCCAAACAGTGGCCACATATGTACTAGATGCACTGGGTAGGGCCTTGGATGACTGGTGTTCCTCTAATGTTTCCAGACCATGGCCTTGTTCAGTGTTAAAACTCCTCTTTCTTCTTTTTCTCTTTTTTTTAATTGAATTATAGTTGATTTTCAATGTTGTATTAGTTTCAAGTGTACAGCAAAGTGATTCTGTTATACATATATATATGTTGTGTGTGTATTCTTTTTCAAATTCTTTTCCATTGTATGTTATTACAAGATATTGAATATAGTTCCCTGTGCTATAATGAAGGACCTTGTTGTTTATCTATTTTATGTATAGTAATGGGTGCATGTTAATCACAAACTCCTAATTTATCCCTCCCTCTCCCTCGCTTTCCCTTTGGTAACCATAAGTTTGTTTTCTACATCTGTGAGTCTATTTCTAGTTTGTGAGTAAGCTCATTTGTATCTTTTATTTTTTTAGATTCCACATATAAGTGATATCATATGATATTTGTCTTTCTCTGTCTGACTTACTTCACTTAACATGGTAATCTCTAGGTTCATCTGTGTTACTGCAAATGACATCATTTCATTCTTTTTATGGCTGAGTAATACTCCAGTGTGTGTGTGTGTGTGTGTGTGCGCGTGTGTGTGCGCGTGTGTGTATACATATATACACATCTTCTTTATCCATTCATCTGTCAGTGGGCATTTAGGTTGCTTCTTTGTCTTGGCTATTGTAAATAGTGCTGCTATGAACACTGGAGTGCATATAACTTTTCAAATTAGAGTTTTCTCCAGATAAATGCCCAGGAGTGGGATTGCTGGATCATATGATTGTCTATTTTTAGTTTTTAAGGAATCTCCATACTGTTCTCCATACTGGCTGCACCAATTTACATTCCCACCAGTAGAGTAAAAGGGTTCCTTTTTCTTCACACCCACGCCAGCATTTATTATTTGTAGACTTTTTAATGATGGCTATTCTGACTGGTGTGAGGTGATACCTCATTGTAGTTTTAATTTGCATTGCTCTAATAATTAGCAGTGCTGGGCATTTTCATGTGCCTGTTAACCATCTGTATGTCTTCACTGCAGAAATGTCTATTAGGTCGTCTGCCCATTTCTTGATTGGGTTATTTGTTTTTCTGATATCAAGCTGTATTAGCTGTTTGTATATTTTGGAGATTATCCCCTTGTCAATCTCATCATTTGCAAATATTTTCTCCCATTCTGTAGGTTGTCTTTTTGTTTTGTTTATGGTTTCCTTTGCTGTGCAAAAGGTTGTAAGTTTAATTAGGTCCCATTTGCTTATCTTTGCTTTTATTTCCATTACTCTAGAAAATGGATTGAAAAAAGTATTGCTGCAATTTATGTTAAAGAGTGTTCTGCCTCTGTTTTCCTCTAGAAACACCCCTTTTTATTTTTGAGCCACAAGGCAACCTGAAGCATCCCCTTTGTTGTTCCTCAGTTGTCTCAGGAACTTCCATGGCTACTCATTACCTCTCCAGGTAGGTAGAAACTCTCTAGATTGGCATTCAATACTCCCACAACATTAGGGAGACAGAAGAGTGCTGGATTTCAAAGTCTAGTTTCAGCATCTCAGAGAAGTGCAATTGGATTCTGCTTTCCCCACTTGACAGATACATAATCTTGAGCAACTTAATTAACCTCTCTGTATCTCTGATTTATAGTAATACCTAACTTACAGGGTTTTCCTATTATTAAATGAGATACAATGTGTAAAAGTGCTTTACACAATTCTTGGTACAGAGTAAAAAGCCAAAAGCTTCACTGCTTCCACTATTATTTGTCCTATACACCATGTCCTCTTTAAACAAGCTGAATAGTTTGCTGGTTATTTAATTTGCCTTATGCTTGCCCACTGTCTTAGGCTGAGTTCCTCACAAGCATCATTTATTATAAGGATTTGAATGCAAGTAATTTATTTGAGGAGGTTCCGCAGGAAGGACCAATCAGGAGAGTGGGGAAGTGAGGCACAGGAATGGGCAGAAAGCCACTAGGATAAGTTAGTGGGCATCAACCACTCTGGGTAACTAGGGGCAGTCTCTCTGGGTATCTCCAGGAGATGATGTAGAACACACCTTGGAACTTTCCCATCTGAGGCGCGAGGAAGCTCTTGTCTGTCACTGATTGGGGCTGTTCCCAGGGCATCAGCCCTTGGTCCTTCTGGCCTGTCCTGCATGCTCACCAACCATGCCCCATGGCCAAAGAAAACTCTCAGGAGAGTTGCAGAGCTGGCAGTGAGAAGCTGCCAGCATGCTCTGGAAAACGGTTCCGTAGGATGTGGTAGGAGCACCTTCAGCATCTGCCACACCCACTCTCATGCTTTTGCTGCTGCACATATTTCTGCTTAAAATTTTAGAAAGCCTACTCAGATATTTTCCTTCTCCAAAGATTTCTATAATTGCTCCAACATAATGTGGTCTTTTCATGTTGGAAGTTCTGTGGTTCTTTTATTTTTTTATTTTTAATTTGCATCATACATTATAGTCTGCCTTGGATTATGTTTATTTACCTGTGGTTTCAATGACTGACTCTAGAGATTTGTGGTCCCCATGTCCTGTTTTTCTCTTTTCTGTAGAGCCTAACACAGTATTTTGCCTATAGTAAGTGCTCAGTAAATATTGGTTGGACTATATTGTGTTCCATATTGAAAATGATCAAGGATAAAATGTACTCGTCTTCTCCACTGTGCAAGTGTTATACGTCAGCCTCTAGGGAAGTGTTTGCTGGAACATCTCTTCTCCTTCTTTAATGAATTTTGACTCTTACATCACATTTAAATGCCTTGGAGTTCCAAAAGACAAATATATCCTCATGTAATTTAAATGACAATCAGCAGGCTATTTTTTCCTTATTAATATACAGAATGATGGTGGTCACAGCAGGTAACTGATGAGGCTAATCTGTCAATGTCCTGATAATTCTCTGCTTGATTGCTCCCAGTCCGGGAGGCGGCATAATCACAGAAACACCTGATTTGATCAGGACCAGAATAGATCATCGATTGTCCTCAAGTGAGCTAGGTGTTGGCATTAGGAGGTTTGCATGATATCTTCAGGGATCCCTCCAAGAAGAAATCAATATTGAGACTTCAAAATATTGTAGAGAAAAGCTACAGGAGGCTTCTGAGAGATGCAATCCTAGGAGTACTTGGTGTGGCAGAAAGAGAATTGATTCGATTAGTCATCATACTCTGTTAATTGGGACTCCAGCCAAAGGCATTCAAAAAGATTTGAGGATCCTAATGGATGACTCACCTGTTTGATTGCTTTGCTTCATGCTTCTCAGTAGTTTTCTAAACAGTCCAAACTATTTATTAACCAACTGTTAACAAAAATATTCTCCAACAAAAGGGAAATCATTGTTTCCATTATGGTACAGGGGAATAAACAGGCGGCAAGGCCTTAGCAGTGACTAAAGGACACACTAGTTTTAACAATGATTTTTAATAAGTAACAGTGCTGCACATGTTGAAATTGTATCTTTAGTTTTAACAGCACTTTTAGATGGGTGACATTACATAGTTAGGTGATCTACCTTGTGGGTTGAATATTCCCTAAGTTTGGCATACATGCCTCCCATGCTCCAAGAC
Organism: Camelus dromedarius; assembly: GCF_036321535.1. Taxonomy (NCBI): domain Eukaryota; kingdom Metazoa; phylum Chordata; class Mammalia; order Artiodactyla; family Camelidae; genus Camelus; species Camelus dromedarius. The sequence goes on along the minus strand of NC_087439.1, from coordinate 29,816,735 downwards.
ACTGCCTTCCCTATTTGGTTCTTTGGAGGCATTTTGCTTTTAATTTAAAACTTTTTCAGTAGTCAGGTTTCTTCTCTCCAGTATACGTTATGCCGACTTAGGACATCTAGGCAAGAAGCAGGGGACTAGAAGAAACGCAAAGGAGCACAGGGAAGTTCATGTTTGACTGGTACTGCTGTGTTGATTCAGCATCAGAGCTTTCTGAACTCAGGAAGTGTTGAAAACTAATTCATTCCCTATGAAGTTCATTTACGAGTTCTTTGTAGATGCCAGTCTCTGAGGATCTCCAGCCTGATGTTCCTTTGCTAAAGACGGTAGTCATTTCTACCCTTATGTTTCAGACTCTAGGAATCCAGCAATACCATCAGCCTCTCTCTGCCAAAGCCCACTCGTTCTTCTAGAAGGTCCTCTTAGTTAAGACTTCTTTTGCAAGGAGGCCAGGGAAAACCCACACATCTTCCCAGCTAAGCCTGTAAGTGCAGTTATTTTCCAAACAGTAGCCTTTTCTTTGGTGCCAAAGGACACTGAGGCCAGCCTCTCACCTTACATATTTCTCACACAGAAAGCAGACCCCAGTCCAGTGTGTCTCCCTCAAAATGTATTAAGCTTCTCAAATGATTCCCTTTGACCAAGGGCTTACAATTGCCCATTACTTACCCACTAAACTGTGGCTTGACCGAACTTTGGTCAGGCGTCTCTCCTCAGTACACACACCTACGCTCTGGCTTACCCCAAGTCTGAGCAAGCACTAAAGCACTGAAGGGCAAAACATCCCCCTCAGCAGCTCATTTTGAGAAGCTGCTCATCACATAGAGAAACGCTGCCCATTAAACTCCCCTGATCGTGCTGCCTGCTCACTCCAACCACGGGCCCTCCTCCCCACAGAGTTCCGCTAGTCCTGTTTACTACCCCTATTAAAGAAAATCCGTTTTCTATTGAGTCTTGACACCCTTGTACATCCTGAGGTCTGAACATTCTCCCTATTGCAAAAATTTCCAAATAAAGTCTCTCCTTACTTAAGTCTGAATTTGTTTTTACTTGACACCTTTAAATCTCTCTTGAATGGAGGCAAAGAAGGAAGTACTCATGTATTCCCACTCCTTCCCTCTTTTTAGAGGAAAGAGAAAAATCTGAAGTTCACCAACAGCTCTAACTACTTTTTTGAAAAACCCTCCAAATTATGCCCTCGATGTGGATGAAAGTTCAAATTTTTCTGACACTCCTTTGTTAGCTCCGAGTATGGTCCAGCACTTCTTTCATAGGATATTACATGTTTCTTGGTTTCATTTAAAATGAATGTTTGGATAAACAAATTCATACTGTAGAGCATATGGAACTGTATTCAATATCCTGTAGTAGCTTATGGTGAAAAGGAATATGAAAACGAATATACGTATGTTCATGTATGACTGAACCATTGTGCTGTGCACCAAAAATTGACACAACATTGTAAACTGACTATACTTCAATAAAAAAAATACATATACAGAAAAAAACTGAATGTTTGGATGTTACAATTATAAATACATCTTCATGGAGTTCACAGAAAAGAAATGAAACTCAAAGAAGCAGTTAGACTCAGGGATTAGACCCTTTTAACAAAGGAAAGAGGATATGGGCTTCAGGAGACAAGAAATTGTGGGGAAGTGACTAGGAAATATATGGGAGAAATAATGGAAGAGAAGGTCTATTTGAGAAGATCTGTTTCTACATACTTCTTTTGTGTTGATGTCCCATCTTCTGGGATGAGTCTGCTCTTCTCTCCCTGGTACTAGGGTCAGGGAGGGGAGAGGAGCTCTTTCCTTAAAGGGAAATTTATGCCTTGCTTTTAGATAAGAGGAAAGCAGGGAACTCTGCCTGTATCTATTGATTCTCAACTGCCTTCAGCTCAAAAGAATCCCTATGATAAAGTGGCATGTTTTGGGTTGGCATATTCTGATTCCCTTCACATTTGATGTATAATTCGTTCAGGGGCTAATTTAAAACATATTTCATATGCAGGTGCATCACTCGTTTTCAAGGAAGAACTTGATACGTATTTCTGGCTTAGTACACTGGAATCAAGTTGATTTTACAACTCTGAGCTTTCTAGTTGTGAGGCAGTGCACCCAGCAAACATTGGAATTAAATAATTAACTGAGGAAAGGTTGTGTGGGGTTTGTTTTTTTTTTTCAGTTAAATCTTTGAAAACTACTAAGCATATGAATGCAAATTTCCCCATCATGCTTGACAGTGCAGAATATCATATTAAGGAACACATTTTTAGCTCAGTAATGTATATCTGTTTTGTAATGTCCATTTCAAGACTAAAATGTCCCACCAGTTAGGCAAAGGGCAGGTTACACAGGGCCCTGAACACCAGGGCAAGGAGTCTGCATTTTATTCCAAGAGGGATGGGAGGTGTTGGATGATTTCCAACAAAGGAGCTTCATAAGCTGATGTACATGTTTAAAAGCTCCCTCTTGGCTGTTAGTTGGAGAAAGAATGCTAGAAGGACAAGAATGGCAGTTAGGCATCCAGTCTAGAGAAAAGAGATGATGACTATCTGGACGCAGTGCAGCCACCAAGCAACTCAGACTGAATCTCTCAGGGACCAAGACTGAAGACATTGTAAAGTCATACAAAGTGCATTTCCCACCTAAATAGGGCACATGCTTCCTGGTTTTCTCTCATCTTCCATGTGTTTTGCCTTCACATCTTCACGCTGTTTCCTCATCCATCTTCTCCACATATCATCCCTCATTCCTTCCCTAGTTGAGGTCCCATTGGTCTCTTCTCTCCTCGACGATATTAATCTTGGCCACTCAGAAAACATAAGCTTTGGGCACAAAGTATGCAAAACCTTTGGGTACAAAATGCCAATCATCCTTTTAACCTCGGAGAGATTAGGCTGATAACACTATAGCTTAGTGGTCACTGCGCTATTTGATACCAACTCTTCTTAGGTTCAAATTCTAGGTCCCCCGCTTATTAATTGTGATCTTGGACAAGTTGCTGAAATTCTCTGTACCTCAATTTCCTTATATTTAAAACAGGGATGATAATAGTATTTACCTCACATGATTGTTAGAAAGATCAGATGAGCTGACATTTAAGAGTGCTTAGAACTCTACCTGACACATAATAAATGCTACTTGGATGTTTGTTATTATCATCATTACCTACCTTTTAGAGCTGCATGAAAGATAGATAAATAATGCCTGGAAAGCACTCAGCACAGCGATTCACATATATACAGTGAATGTCCAATTAATGCCCAGCTAATATTACTTTGCTCGAATATGACACAAATCTCAGCAATGATCCATTGTTTATTTTTTGCCTCTCTTGCTGTTTCTAATTTCTTTTTCAGCCCCATATGAGGTCATCTATGTCTGTGCTTGTGTCTGATGAGTATATTTAACCTCAGGGCCGAGACAGAAGATATTGGAGAAGAGGCAGAATCCACTGGCTCCTTTCCCAGTTTTTCTGCTTTATTAAAAAAATAAAAAATAAAAGTACTGCTCACAGGAACTAGGTACCACATTTTTGAGACTCCAGCTAAGGTAAATTAGTTGAATAGTCTTCATTAATTTTGGCACTCTTACATGAAATGAAAGCAGTTTTAGAAAGAGTGTCTTTATCTGGGTTCATTAGTAAATGAGAACACTAGGACTTTAGTACATTTTTTGCTTCAGCAATTCTTGCAATTACTTTTTTAGGTTCATGCTCTGTGTAAACTTATAAAGACACCTCTTAATATCCATTCTGTGATCCAGGGATATTAGTAGTGTTCAAGATACTTCTTGTGGGTGGAGGGGGTGTATAGGGGCTGTGTTGCTGGAAAAAGAGAAAGAAACCAAAGAGAGGGGGGTTAGGGGGAAAGAGATGAGTGTTAGGGGGAAAGAGATGAGGCTGTCTAAATGAGAAAGGACATGTGGAAGACAGAACAGCAGCAAAAGGAAGCACCGTTAACAGCCTGTTTCATTTTGACGTCTGACTACATGTAACCCAACCTCATTTTTATAAGCTTAGTGTTTATATTGGTACTGACATCCCTGACTTCCGTAACTTCTGCATGCCTTTTAAGGAATCTCTACCATTATTTGAGTTTGTCACAGATATATAAGAGTATTTGGCAGCAAGGCTATGTTACATGACAGCAAATAAATGCTTAGTCATGCAATGAGGAGTACAGACACCGGTGCTGCCTGAAGCATGAATCAGTTCCCGGCACAATTTTCCCCCTTCCTCTTTGTTGCCACTAATTTGTTAGAACAAAATTGGCATTTGATGCCCAGGTTAGCATGTATGCTGCACCCCTTCTTGGGCTCTATAAAAATTACAGAACCCCTTCTCCTGCTCACATCCCCATATGTCTGATGCTCCAGCTTAAATTGTAGTGTGATGTGTAATCCACCTGGATGAGGGTAAGAGTTATTCTTCTAAATTGTCTAGTGCTGGCTGTGCAAAATCATAAGAAGGTCAAGAGGAATGATGGAAAGTGCCTGAAGAAGACAAGCTTTTATAAAACTATATAAGGTCATTGAGTCAAAAGTGGTTTCATTCTCCAGATAATTACCTGGACACTCTGGCTAGCTGGGGAATTAATGTTTATGGAGTTGAAAAATCTGTATCAGATCATTACCATAATTATTTTACCCATTCCTTGCTGAAGCATTAAAAAGTAAGTATCAATATCCCTGTTTCACAGATAGGAAAACTGAGGCTCAGAGAAGTAAAATAACCAGCCCAAGGGGATGCTACATGCTGGTGTATTTATGAAATTAAATATTTAGGACAGGTATGAGTCTAAGCTGTCTAAGATTAGGGATCTTTTGTACCCATCTTTCTGTATGAGTGTGATCAGCAAAGTGATTCCTGGCTCCCAAGCACAGGTTGCAGGGAGCTAGAACATATGCTTTTTAGGTAGTATTACTCAGGCCAGTGGAATGTGTCACAGAGCAAATGACATCACAGATGCTCATGTGTATCAGACACTCTGGCTATTTAAGTGTCTGTAACGGAATCTGACTCCAACAGGATTTTAGATGCAAATGACAAAAACAAATCTAATCTTGGCTGGGCCGCAGAACTCCCTGACAGCTGAGGATGGAGGCACTCTCCCAGAGGACCCTGGCTATGGACACCCTGTCTGTCTGAGGATCCTTGAGGATCCCGAAGCAGAGGTTGCTCTTGATCCCATGAGTCTCTATATCCTAAATCTGACCACCTCAGGCGGTAAAAATGTGCTCTCTCATCAATCAATCAATCAATCAGCAATCTCTCTCTCAATCTCTCTCTCTCTCTCTCTTTCTCTCTCTCTCTCTCTCTCTCTCTCTCTCTCTCTCTCTCTCTCTCTCTCACACACACACACACACACACATCTTTCCTTCAAATCTCTCTTAAGATTTCTTTCCTTCCTAATAGATTCTCTCAGGAGACTCCAAGGAATTTGGGACTGCTCCATATCCACAGAGACATGTAGTTACATTTCTGGTTATCCCCATGACTGATGGACACTTCTGGCATTTACCAGCATCGACCTCTGGCACTTAGGATCAGAGATGCTAAACGTCCCCCCAATGTGCAGGGCAGTCTGCACAAACAGAAACTATCCCTCCCAGGGCAACAGTTCCTGTGGAGGAGCACTGCACCAGTCTCCCTACCTTCTTTTTTTCCACTTTTTTCTCAGTGTCGCCTTCCCCCTAGCCCCACTCAACAGCTCATTCCATCCAGTGCCTTGCAGAAGAATAGGGCAAATGGATTAACCTATCACCCCAAGAAGATAACCTACTATTCTGAGTTCTGACCTCTTCAGACCCAGGTTCTCCTAGTTTCTTGACTTGCTGGGAACTCTGATTTTTGCTCATCTTGCTGAACACTCTTTATTGGCAGCTACTCAAAAGGCCCCTGCTTGAACATTTCAGCCCGTAGGGTTGAATTCTGTTGCCAAAAACAGCAGTTGTTGAAGTCTGCTACATATTGCTGGGTCATCCATAAGCGTTCTTCCTTTTCTCCAATACGGAAAACATTTGTTCTGCCAAAGTCAGGCTTACCTCCAGCATGGGAGTTGACAGGATTCCATTTGCCTCTGGCAGGGGGAGAACCCCTATAAATTATGTTCTTTAATAATGGCCTGGCCCAGAGAAATCTGGCATTACCCCAAATCTTTCTCTCTTCAGACTTACATACCCTAGAAGAGGGGGAGGGGGGAAGGAAGGAGGTCAGGAACGACCTCTCAGATTCTGACCCGAGATCCTGAGTGGATACGATGCTCCTTATTAAGATGTGGAAAACTGCCTGGAGAGATGAACACTGAGGCTTCAGCTTTGGCCTTGTTAAGTTTGAGAGGCCTTTTAGACATCTAAATGGAGATGTTAAGATGGCAGTTGGGTACAGGAGTTAAGATTCCAGGGAGTGGCTAGATTCTGAGTCTGGTGAATATTACTAACAGGCAGACTGTCTGGTTATGATGCTGAAATTAATGACTCGAGTATCAGTTTTACAGATCCCATTGCTTTTCTCCAACTGGGAAATAAAGAGTGAGATGTGTATGCTGGTGAGATTATGGATGATTTTGGGGGGCGGTGGTGAGGAGATGATTAGGTTTATTTATTTATTTATTTATTTATTTATTTAATGGAGGTACTAGGGATTGAACCCAGGACCTTGTACATGCTAGGCATGCAGTCTACCACTGAGTTATATCCTCCCCCACAGATGATTTTTAATTTCTTCCTTGTACTTTTCTATATTGTGCAAATCTTCCACAATGAACACATGACAATTCTATAATGAGAAAAACACAATAAATATTTTAAATAGTGACAGCCGATACATTGTGCACAGAGCATTTCAGCTAGTGATCATAAATTCGTGCACACTCCTCCACATTATGATGCCAACACCTTAACTGTAAGGGCAGGCATTTTTCCTGTAATATTCAATGAATTATGTCTGTAAACATTTAAGTTTTTTAAAGGCCTAGAATAATGATGCCTTGGTAAAAGTGATAAAACAAGATGTCAACATGATACTTTGGACATAATAAAAGCCTATTTATTGAATAGACAAAAGGTCACAGCTAACAGTCACCCTACAAGGGCCTATTAGTTAGCTTCAGAAGTAGTTCACAAGTATGTTGCCTATGTCTCTGTATGTTTTCCAACTCTCCAAATGCAGAGGGAGAGCAAAAATGTAACCAGGGAAATAATTCTTGGCCACAACTCACATTCCAAAGGAAAAAATAACAACAACAAAATACCCAGGCAAAACCATCAAACCACATCCTGGTAAAAAAAAACCTTTCATGTGCTGCTGGGACATCATCTGGTCCCCATCATTACCAGCTGTGACTTGCACACCCGGGAAAGGCCAGACTGTAGCAATAGGAGCTAAAATAAAAGGCCCATGGCAAGGCTTTGAAGTTGAACATGTTTAGCAGCATTTGTAACTAATGTGGCGACTAAAGAATTAAAGGAGGGACAGAGAGGGTCAGTATAAGACAGCGTCACTAGATCCTATGAATAAAGATAGAAGGAGTCTATTTAAATCTAGGTAGGAATGGCAATTTCAGATCTGTCACAATAACTTTCTATTTTTCACTCAGTTGGTATGAATTAAAGGCCCACTTGGAGCAGTGTACATGTGGGTGCTTGGGGAGATGGGACAACAAAATTGAAGCATTTTATATTAACTGGAGGAGAAATGACTAAATACTCTGAAAATGATATCAGCAAACTTAACCCTAATACCAGTTTATCACATATGTAGTAGTGGTTCCTGGAGCACATTCCACAGAACAACAGCTCCTAGGGATGTAAATGTGTGATCAAATAAGTTAATCAAGATAAGCTTCTTACAGCAGAACTTTTAATACATGCTTCAAGTCTCCCAGAGGGGCATATCAGAGGTGGCATTTCCCTCAGTTCTTTATTTATGACACCTTTTACCCAGAGCATCACAGAAGAGCTGTGTTCCCCAAAACACATTTGCTCAATCCTTTCTAGTAGACATTAGGGGCACATAGGATTAATCAGGAAGAACGCTCTGAAATTTGGAGCAGAGTTTCTAAAGAGAGAGGTAACTAATTTGATAGAGAAATGAGGGGAAAGCATGTCAGACTGAAGGACTATATAATGGCTCAAAGATTAAACTTGTCTCCAAGGGTGAGAAGAATCTCCGTTCATGAAAGAGACATGGATTCCAAACTAGGTGTGGTTGAGTGAGCTTTCTCTAAGAACTGCAGAACTCCTAACAAATCAGGTAACTGGAAAAGTCAACCAGCACTTTGACTTACAACTGTTATGAGGCCAATGAGAAAATGATGGATGAATCTTGAAGAATCTACTAATCTTACAGATAACATATCACAGAAGAGAATTCCTCAGTTGGTTTTTTTAATTAATGTTTTGAATAATTCAAGAGTTGCCACAAATTTATAATGACCTAAAGATTTCAAAGCTAGAATATATTTAATTAGTTTTTCTTAATTTGTGTCTTCTATACGTTTATTTGTTCCTTGTAAGGCTGTACACTTTATAAGACAAATTCACAGTACTATTTAATGCATTTGTTCCTTCTAGAATTCAGAATTATCAACCTTGAGGCAAAAATCCTGCCAATTATAATCCTGTCCTCACAAGGCACCATCAAAACGCTGATTCATACTGGACTAAATAAGCTGCACATTAATTACTCATTTCAATGTCAGAGTGTTCATTATATATTGCTCTTTCCAAGGGAGGGAAAGATAAGGAGATGCTGATGCTTCCAGGGCATTCCACTAAAAATGCATAATGCAGTGAAAATAAGTTTCTTTTGCCCTTTAAATGAATTATGTAGAACAAATTTGTGAAAATAACAGTGGAACTAAAGGCTTCATTCTTTGGATCCAAAAATACATTTTTAGTCTCCTCTCTTAAATGGTGGATCAAATCTATGTAAGTTATGCAGTGGTTTCTCCAGTCTACACCTCTATGGTCTATTGCCTCCAGTCCTCACTGCATACCTCCTCTCAGTAGTATGGCAGGTTTTAGTACAATCTTGAGGCTATGAAAAGAACCTGATGTAGCAGAAACTCATCTTGGACTTGGGCTATGTCCACCTGTTGCATTTCAGGTCTGCCTGAGCAAGACTTACGTAAGAAAGTAAATCATGCCCTATTTACTAAATAGTGCTGTGTACAGCATCTAGCAGGTCAGAAGCACTTAAATGGTGTATATTAGACTGATGATGGTTATAATTATAACAAGGAAGAAGATCAGAATGAGAATGATGTTGATTGCTGTTGCTTTATGGTGACCTAGACAGTACAAATCAAAGTTTCTCAGTTGACATCAAGAAGTCCCACCAGAATTCAAACAATGCTCCTTTCTAGGGCTTAGGCATATTTGGGTATAGCTAGATAATCTGATGGCCCAAGGTGTTTTGGATGTAGGCTGAAAAGTCTGTTTGTAGGAAGCTTGTGTTGAGGGAAAAAGTGAAGATGATGAGCTGATCCCATTCAAAGGCTTAGTTATCAGAATGGAGTAGAGATCCTGGGTATATTCTGGTAAACACATTTCAGACTTATCCCTGCCCCAGTCTCCTGGGCACATACATAAACCCAAGAGAGGAAGATGGAGCTACAGCTGTTAATTAAAATAATTATTTCTACTAAATTATATAATATATCTGTTGTAATCCTTCCCTACCAGAACATTAGGCAAAGGGAAGAAAATCTATCTCCTTCCTCATCTCCTGACCCTCCTCACTTCCCTGACACAGACCAGGCAGATTTGATATGATGGAGTCTCAGATCTTCTTGGTCAATCGGTCCAGCTGCTAACTGTGCAGAGCAGAGCCCCATTAGGGCCTGGAATGGCCAGTGAAGGGGCATGGAGAAGGGGGACCCCAAGGCCAGGAGAGGATATGCAGAGCCATGTCAGGGAGGCTCCGTGCACAGAAGAGCAGTGGGAGGGCAAAATTGTCTAGTATTGCTGGGTGCATCCAGGGTGAAACTGCTTGAGAGCACATTTAAGACACCTGATAGAGAGTTCCAGAAATACTGGGGTGTGGGCTTGCAGTGGGGCTGAAAGTCCTTTGCCAACAGGTGAGGAAGGCCAGCAAAACCAATGGAATTTGAGATTTTACTATGAATGTGACCTAGGGGTTGTTCTAGCTGATGAGTCCTGGGAGAAATGAGTGGCACATATGAATCTGAAGCAAGGTCCCCTTGCCCGCTTTCTAATATAGAACAGAAGTCTGCCAACTGCCATTTGAGGAGAACAAATTTCAGGACTCAGAATAGCTGGTCAAATATACCAAATGTCTTGTTTTCTTTCATTTTTGAAACACAGCAGCAAAGCATAAAAAGGGGGAGATCATTCCAGGACAGAAAGGAAGATGGAAGAAGAGAAGCAGAGAGGGAGAGAGACAGCCTATAGGTCAATGAGCACCTGCTCTTGGTTGGATTTCTTTCAAGCCCGCTGTTTCAGTTGACTCTCAAACAGACACACCTGAGTCAAGTATTAGTATCACCATTTTACAGCAAATAGCTAGCTGAGTTGCAGAGGGATGAAGTAACATGTCCAAGATCACATAACTTCTAAGTGTTAGAACAAAAATTTGAATCAAGGTCAATATGACATCAAAGTCAATGCCTGCATCACCAAGTATGAGCAAGTCACCCACTAGGGTGCAGAAAGAGGACATTAAAATTCCTATTTCTATTTGGTTTTGACCTATGCTTGTCAGTAGGACCATTTTAGTCTGGATCAGGTAGGGACAATACTGCACACGGTTCACAAGTGTCCTGGGGGAAGAGGGGCTGAGAGGGGGACGATAGTGGAGATGACAGTGGCATCCTCATTTGTTTGTTAGCTTTTACTGTATTATGATGTGCTGTTGTTTATGGGGCCCAGATAAGTCACTTATATTACCATGATACAATAGCTTCTGACTCAGTCAGAAAAAAGTCAGGAAAAAAGTTATCAAGCCTATTTGAGATATGGATTAATATCTAACATAGTAAATATTGCCTTAGTATAAGTTACATATTTGCATATACTGTAATTTTGAGGGTGTTTTCTCCAGTTACACATACTATTACAACCAATTATATCTACACAGAAGTCAATTTGTGAATCACTGTGTTTCAAATTTAAATAATTTCAAAAATAACAAAATATTTGTAATAGCCTTAGGACTAATAAAGTTCAGTACTAATAAGTCTAGTGCTTCATGTGAAACAATATTATTTTGTCATTAATGAATATACAGTTTTAAATATTATATGCTACATCATTATCTCACCTTGAAACTTTTCTCTTTTGGAGTAAAACGGGCATGATATACTAAATCAGTGGTACATGTATGTAATTTATGAACAAATAAACTTATTTTTATTTAGGTCCATGTTCAAAAAGTCTAATAGAATATGTTATCATAAAAAGTTTTGTTGGGCGCTGTGAACATTGTGTCGTATATAAAAAGTTCTTGACATGAATTTTTTAACAAATAAATAGAAGAATAAATACCAAATAGGTATGATGTGAAAGTCATGGAGTAAGGGACGTTTGAGAAACAAAAGAAAAGGAGATCCCTTAATTGTAATGAGAAGATTGAAGTCCTCGGAAGGTGACCATACACCTCCTTTAGTCTTGGCTTGTACTTGTTACCCCAACATCTCTTCCAGAGGGTGTCCCTTTCACTGTCAAAGTGATCCGGTTTAGATGATAAATTTTGTGGTAACCTTAATTATACAGAAAACTTAAAAAAATTTCAACGTCCCATCTCACCCTATTTCCCTCACTTGCTCTCCTTTTTACCCTTGACTCAGAGAAAAATGTGCCTTTATTTTCATCCCCGACGCTACAGGAATGTGGAGGGGGAACAGGAGAACCACTGACTTAGAAAACAGCTGAACACATCACCCTTCCTCAGTCATAGACTTTTCACCTGCAACAACTCCAAATTGGAGGTAGAAGAGTCACCTCAACTTAAAATCAAGCAGGAAGTTTTGATAATTATATGGGATTGGATATTATACTTACTTATCTGAGTATGTTTTATGTCTGGTCACTAAGAGTGACCAGAAAAATCAAAGGACTGCCTAAATTTTCACCCAGGAGCAGGGCTGCCTCAAGAAAAATATCAGAGCCAACAAGGAACAAAAATAAAATCGTGTAACTGGTTCAGCAATCTCAGTTACTCCTCTCACTGAGACACTGGTCCTGGGCTGTCCCCCGAGCTGCAGGTGCACACTTTCAATGCCGAGCTGACAAGACACAGCTTTAGGCTTCTGAAGCCCACTGTCATGGTCAACACTGCAAGCCAGGGCATGAAAGAGGAATTGTGGTCTGCTGTGTTGACTGGAATTTAAAGTGTAACAGGAGGAAGAATTATGGAAAGTGAGGTTAGGACAGGGACTCCAGGAGAAGGGGCAAAGACAAAGGAGGTTACAATTGGCTTTAAAGGCTTTGATTCCCAAGAGTCCCCACATTCACATGGCCTTCCAACAGCTCTCGGTGCATAATCCAAGCCTCTGTCCTGCCACTGCCAGGCACACATTTGTTGATAAGCACTGAACTTAGCTAAAGAGAGAAAAGACTCTTTCTTTAGTTATGGCCTAAATTATCTAAGTTATCTCAACTTGGTTCTTTGAAGAACAGGGGAAAATGTGACTGAAAAATTTCCATCCTCTGATAAAAAAAAATCAAGCAACTATAGACATGAAGTTAGCCTCCATCTCAGAGCAACTGTATGCAGTGATTTATGGCAGAATTCCTAGGGTGGGGGAAGGCACGAGCCTCAGTGCTCTTGACCAAAGAAACAATGCTTTATAATCTACTGAACAAATGATAAGTCAGATTACAGAAAACATAGAACTGCAGAGATAAAAGCACATTCCCTGGGGCCAGGAAACTGTAGAGCATTTATCCAGGAAGCTTAAAATGAGAGAATTTCCCTGATCCTACTTCCTATATTTATCTTTCTTGTTCCCATTTTTCTGTCTTCATTTCTCATTTCCTGCATCTTACTGACATTTTCTTTTAATCAGTCTATATGGAGGTAAGTCAGCATTTTAAATAAATTAAACATACATATATAATGTATGTATATATATTAGTTCAAACATTACAAAACTATATTTGCCTCTTAATAGTGGTAGATTCAGCACTTTCTATCTGAAAACAAAATAAACAAAAAGCCCCTAATCCATAAAGCCTTAATTAACCAAAATGCAGACAGCATATGACAAAAATTTTAACCTAGTGGCCAAGAATAAATCATTCTGATTTTAACATTTGTTTCTGAGAAGCTTCTGCTTTCCACACTTCTTTATAAAATGAGAAGCACTATTTTCTTCCTCATTAAATTTACTGTACTTAATGAAATCAAGGCCCTTTCAGTTCTAAAATTCAATGAATATCATTCAACGCCTGTTTCCTTAGATCACCTCCCTACATGTGCTTTGCAAGTTTTCATGTCACAACACAGGTAATGAGCCATAGTTACGCAATGATTTCTAGTTTCTAAAAGATTAGAATCTACTTGGGACATAGACCCCTTAGCCTACCCTAAAACGGCCACTCATAAACTCCATTGTTCTGATCATTTTTCCAAAGTGTGGACTAAAAACATCTTTGATTTTTAAAATTCAGTCTAGTTTGATTATTTTCATAGTTGATTATATTCAAAAATGCACCTCAAACTGTCGCTGAGCATTTCTATTTGGGAGAGGCTGTACTTATGCCCTTACATGCAATAGCTCGTGAAATTCTCAGGACCATCCTCTGACAGTGGTATATGTGAATATAGGGTCATTCTCTGACAGAAGACCCTCAGCCTCCACCATCCCGCACATCCTCATGGAAAAGACTGAAATGTGAAGTGGTGGGAAGTCCTGGGGCAGAGTCCAGGAGGGCCCTGCTGCTCCCACAGAGAGGTCCAGCAGCCCCCCACAGCCTGGCTCTGGAAGGCACTCTGTGTCATCACAGCAGCTGTGAAGGACCCAAATGGTCCCTCTGCACTGGCACCGGGGCCTTGAAGAAAGGCTAACGCACTTGTTAGAAATATCCTTCCTGTCCCCCCTGCTGTTGAGGCAAACACTTGTGTTCCTTTGCTGAGGACTTTTCTTCCCTTCACATCCTAGTATTCCAGAGTTCAAGCTGACTTCTTTTATTGCTGGTCATTTTGCAACATTTAGAAAAATTCCTGAGCTTAAATAAAGTGTACTTAATGTAGTAAGCATGATCCCTTCAAAGTATGTGAAGACTTAAGCTTTGTTTTATTAACTGTTATGGGTTGAATTATGTTCCCCCAAAAGATATGTTGAAGTCTTAACCCCTGGTACCTCAGAATGTGACTTTATTTAGAGAGAGGATCTTTATAGAGGTCTTTAATATGAGGGCATGAGGGTGGGTCCTAATCTAATATGACTGGTGTCTTTATAAAAAGGAAAACTTTGGATGCAGAGACTACAACTGAGCAGGGCCCGGTAGGGCCTTCCTGGGAGAGACCCCCTCCCCTCTATGTCCTCTGCCTGCCTCCTCTTTGTAGAAAAGCTGTAGTCTCCCAGGCCTCACAGGAGCTGGCTCAAGAATGAATGACTGAAAAGATGTGAACACGTAGTGACAAAAATAGCGGTTGGGCCAGGAAAACTGGTAAGAATTTAAACAGTAAATCAGTCATACGGCAGTCACAGAATCTTTAGTTCCTCCCTGAAGCACCTAGATAATAGTATCTGATGCACATTTCCTGAGTTGTTTTACATATGCTAAAACCTCAACCAAATGGAAGACGTTAACTGCTTGATGACCATGAGCACCTAGCCCCCATACTTACTGGAGCCTGAGGATGGATAATGTTAACCCCTGTGACACTGCCCTGTTACCTCACCATCAACCCATCAGAGAATTGTGCATGAGCTGATCACACACCCTATGACTCCCTTTCTCACCTTGCCTTTAAAAATGCTTCCTTGAAAGCCATCAGGGAATTCGGGTCTCTTGAGCATGAGTCACCCCACTCTCCTTGTCCCCAAATACCTTGATTTCAGGCTTCTAGCTTCCAGAACTGTGAGACAATAAGTTCCTGTTGTTTTAAGCCACCTATTTTGTGTTACTTTGTTAAGGCAGCCCTACCAAACTCATACATTAACTAAACTTCAGTCTGGTTTCCTCCCACCCCACCCACCCACCCCCCGCCACATGCACACACATAATTATTATCTGGTGAGTTTGACCAGCTGCAGCTGACTGGCTGCTCTGATTTGCTCTTTTATTAAATTATCTTTTCTTGGCCTCAGAGATGGAATTTAATCTTAGTTCCACTGCTGCTGCAAATGAAGCTGTGAAAAAAAGAGTTCCACTAGCAAAGGAGGTCCTCACTTAATGTTGCAAGAGCTGGGGAAGTTTAGTGATAAGACACACAGACTCTGGCTCATGCAATGCCTTGCCATTACAGCTTGAGCACAAAAGGCAATTTTCCCACCCCCACCATCCACATGAATGAGAGTTTAAATGACAAAAGACTTATCATTATTTGCTTGACAGTTCAGCCCCTGCCGGTACTATCTTGCATCTGCAGATCTGCTTGTCACTACATCCAGAGGAGAGCTGGGTATACCTTCAAGGATGCTTCCAGCAGTAACAAGATCCATCTCCACACTGTAACCCACATGCCCGTAGGCATGCCTGTGTTCCCAGTGACGCACAAATCTAACTAAATTCATGATGTGGAGCCCTTTTCCCACCGTTTCTAGCAACACAGGTGAAAATTGTGATCTTCCATGTGATAGAGGATGAAACCAATCTTATAGCCTTTAATTATAGTGAGGTTTTTTTAAATTTCTCATTATTTCAGTATCTTTTTCTAGGTTAAAATATTTATTGTAAGACCACTCCCTCATAGAATGCTATCAAACCATTCATGTACTCATCTGATTATTCAATAAGTAGATGTTACTATATAAAATAAACAGCAGCCATTTATCAAGCGTTTACTATGTGCCAGGCACTGTGTTAAGTGCTTTACTCTATCATTTTTACATCTAACAGCCACATAAGGCACATACTGTTATTATCCCATTTAACAGATAGTGGCATTTGCCTGCTCAAGGGCCATATCCAAGTTCACAGAGTCAATACTTAAAACCACATCTCTGACTTCAGGGTCCACACTCTTAACCACTCAGCTATTCTGCCTCTACTGAGTGCTCATTGGGTGTCAGCTATTGTACTTAAAAAGAAGAAAGAACAAGATTTTTCTTTTAATGGCTATATTCCTTGTGGTCAAGGAACTTACAGTTCAGGGAAAAGACATGGTAAATAAGCATCTCATAATAACTGAGTCTGATAATCACCAAATTGTAGCAGTTTATGCTGCTATAGCTCACATCAAAGTCTCTTAATACACAATATCGAGCACTCTCTCTCTCTAGCATTTGTTTAGCACAAGGATCTTCAGACGGAATATTCCAGATGAATGACAGGAAATAAGACAATTAAAATACATACGTATGCTGACTTGAAGCTCAAACTGAAATAATCTAGAAGGCCTGTCCGGGCAACCCTAGGAAGCGTCATAAAGTCATCAAGACAGTGTGGTGTGGGTGGCCTGCCCTTTCTCCTGCAGCCAAAGCCTCCTGGAAGGGGACATGCTGTCTTTCCTCCTGTGCCTTCCCCTCTCCGGGGCAGATTCCAAAGCCCTATCAGGAGTCCCTTCACTGCTGTCATATAAGCAAGCATCCACTGGAGCCCAGAACAGCACGCACTCCCAGTATTCAAGTTTTATTCAAATCTTTGCTTGTCTTTGGCCTGATTTCTTCAAGCTCCCCAAGGCTGAGGGTTACTGCTAACTGCTGCTTTATCCAATTATCAGTCGTATGCAACCTTGTGGCATTTCGTAGCTGAAACAGACCTTAGAGATCATTTCCTTGAACCTGCTCATTACTCTGTCACCCCTCGGCATGTATACAATTAGTTTGCTCTGTTTAATTTGTATATACAGTTGATGCTTTGGTGGTGTACTTAAGGAATTTTCCTCTCTGCATTTCTCTCTCAGCTAGATTACATGATTCTCAAGGATAGGGAGTGTATGAGTACAAAGGGTCTTTGTTTTTTCTGCTTATCCCAATGGTTTTCAAGCAGTGCGTGCTCAGTAAAAGTTGTTGAGTGGAGAATCCAAAATATAAAAAGTAGTATAAGTACAGAAAGTGCATTTAGAAGTCCTTTTTTTTCTTTTAGTGAAGCAGCCCACCTATTCCTCAAAGTTTTTCTAAACTAATTAGGGCAGAATTCAGAACTGAGTTTGGACAGAGCTGTTATTATATCAGACAGTCAGGATATCAATTCACATTGAACATCTATCCTTATGATACTTGGGACTTCCTGGTTACCGATAACAGAAACCCACTCATGATTAAATAAAAGAAAACAAGATAGAAATCACTGTGAGGCTTCCAGGACAAGAAAAAAGTTGTGCTTCAGGACAGGGTCTCTGACACCAACAGAAAGGTGCCTCCCACCTCTCTTCTCTGCTTCCTTTTACACATAGCTTTTATCCATTTCCAGATCTATATTTCTCTCTCTCCTTAAGATTACCATAAGGGACAAGGTGGCCAGCAGGTAGCTAGTTTACATGTTGCAGGTGCAGCCACTCCAAAAAAAACCTGAATGTTCTTATTCCAATTCTAAATTTCCTAAAGAAGGGACTCTGATAGACCCAACTTGTGTCTTCTGTCAACCTCTGGACATGACCAGAGAAACAGGATCATGTCAAATGCTGGTTATTTCTATTCTAATGCAGAGAGAAGCTGATGAGAGAGAGATCCCAGGGTTGAGGGTGGTGGGGATTCAAACCTGGACAAAAAAAAAAAAAATCACAGAGAATCTACTATAATTTCTATGCCCATATACTCAGCTACTTTAGGTTCTCTAAACTCTGACTCAGAGAATTAAGTCCCAAAACTTACCTCTTGCATATATAGAAGTGCTCAAATGTTAGCTATTATAATTATTTAGGAGAAGTAGCTACTCAGTAAATGTGTGCAGTGATGATAGCCATAATGAATGATAAGAAGATTTTTTTACCTTTGACTTATGTCTCAATGTTTTATTCACTTATTTTGTGTCTAACATTTTATTTTATTTATTTATTTAAATGTCTCTAAATCCTACTCCTAATTCAATTTGCCTCCCCCCTCCCTTTTGAAACTAGTTGATTGCTCAATGGATAATTTAATTGCTCATAAAGTCTAATCTGGGAGAATTACTAAATTCTCCAGAGAGTCAGAGAATTCCAGTGGTGCAAGTTCATAGATTGCTATCATGGTATAACACATAGAAACAACCAGTGTAATATTTTCAAGGCCCCGTGAGCCAAGAGTTGTATAAGAGCCCCCATAGAAATAACCAACAAATTAATGACCAATTCCAGGCAAAGTCTAGGATTTTTTTAACCTCTTCCAACATATGTAACATGATAAATTCCACAAAGTAGCCCAGAGAGAAAAATGATAAGTACACCAGAACCAATGTTTTTTGAGTGTGGAAAATTCTAGAATGAGAAATAAACTATTCTTTGTGAGACCAAGACAACATACACAAGTTAAATATAACTGAGTGAGTGTTCTGCAGCAAGATACTCACAGTGAATAGCGTGACCAAAACCTCAGGATTCCAAATCTTCCTTCCCTACAGAGACTTGTATCTGCCCATTCATTATTTGGAGCAGGGATGACTGACTGTGGGACCCTCAAATCATGCATAATATAAAGAGACTGACCTCCCTCAGGCTTCCAGATTGTCAAGCAAGGCCATCCAGGGCACGATGGCATTAAAATCCAACAGTCACTGAACAATAAAATACGTTACAATTGGATGCAGTCCAGGCGAGTCAAGGTCTCATTATACAGGCCCTCGGGGCTGAGAAGAGGCAGGAGAACAATGATGGAAATGCGTGTTGCCATGGTGTCCCTGCTGCATCCCCTCGTTTCACAGGGGTGGAATCAAGTCTCTTTGAACCAATTTGGTGGCAAACATCTTCTGCTTACCTTTCACAGAACTCAGATCAACAGTGAATGCTCCTGCATCCCACACTCATCATTAAAAATGCTTACTCTTCAGGTTTCCTAAGCGACCTTTCCCTAGTCCTGGAATGGAGCTGGCTTTTTGGTAGCTGAGAGAAAAACACTTTTACTATGATGTGTATGCAGTTTTGACACGTGAGATTATCAAGAGAGAGAAGGGAGCATAGTCAGGAGCATGGAGCCACCACATATCATGAGAAAGAAGATCTGGGTTCTCAGCCGAGCTCTGCCACCAAATTACAGGGTAACCCTTCAGAAAACTCCTAAATTACCTGAGGCCTCGGTTTCTCCACTTTATCCAAGATATTGATTAAAAGATGCACAACGATTTTATGTAGGACTGAGAAAGGAAAACCACAGCCATTTATAATCGTAATATGCCATGCATTATAAAATGCATCCTGATTGCAGAGATGTTAAAATATGAAAAAAATACATTTTAGAATCAGTGATAAACAGTATAATTGATGGATGGGGTTTTAGTAAAATAGGTATTTCTGAAAGTGGTACTACCTGGTTGCTTGCTTTTTTTCAAGGAACGATTATTAGAAGTGTTGACTTCCCTTCCTTTTGCAGTTGCACTTAAGCAATTGAAAAGAGCTGCAGAAAAGAGAGGAGCAAGGCTTTTAAGGAAAATGCACTTTGATCTGGTAGGTGTAGAGTGACAGAATCAATTAGGCATCTGACAGTTAAATTCTTGGCCTATTCAAGACAAAATCCAATGTCGGGAATTTGCAAAAGGTCAGCTCTCACTCCCTGCTTACCAACCAGCTTTCAAAGTCACTGTCCTCATCCACCAGAATCTCCTCACTGCCAGAATCCTGATTCGTTAGCTCTTCTTTCTCTCCCTGTTTCCATCCCTTCATTTTTCCTTTCTTCTTTCCTTCCTTCTTTCCTTCCTTCTTCTGACCCATCCAAATTCATTAAGCACCTACTCTGTGCTTAATAAATAGCTAAGTCCTGTGCTCAGTGCTCAAATATAACAGTGAATAAAATAGGCAGGCTGAGCCCTCATCAAGAAACACACCCGTCTAGAGGGGAGATGGTTGTGGGAAAAGCAATTGCAACACAGCGTAACAGGAGCACAAATGACTCAGACTTGGAAGATCAGGGAAGTGACATCAAGACTGAGGCCTGAAGCATAATCAAGAGCATGCCAATTTATACAATAAAGTCCCTCACACCAGAAAACAGAATGCTCCAGTTAACTGACTTCTGATGAGCTAGAATAACTCAAGAACGATTGACCTACACATTCTGTTTTCTCCCATAATCTAGCCTTATTTTGTATTCCTCTCCAGGTTGCCATCTGCACCAGCCGAACAGTAGCCACGCTTCCACTCCACAGATCCTCTTCCCTGTGCTGCACACTAGTGCTCCCCTCTCTCTCAGTTGCGTAAAGGGCTCTCCTCCATGCTCTTCCACCCAATTACATCTATAACTTATGTAGCACCTGTTAGGCATCTCTGCACAATTTTCTTAGGAGAAAACTGAGATGTGGACAGGTTGAGCAACTAGTCTGAGGTCACACAGCTGGTAAGCAGCCAAGCAGAATTCAAACCAAGCCAGTTTGTGCCCAAAGTCCCTCCTCTTTCTGCACCACACTGGCCCACTGTAGCCAAAGCTCTTCTTTATTTCAAGGCCAAGCACAAGTCATACCATCCCCACAAGGTTTCACTCTGATAGTTGCAGCCCATGCAGATCTTACTTGCCCTAGTCTTTCTGTGTTTATTCTCTGGAGTTTGTTATAGACTGTGACATTGTTTTTAAATGAGCGTATTTTTCAACAAAACTATAAACAATTTATGGGATGAAAGTGTACTTTACATCTCTTTAGGATTTGGAATTATCAATGCTATCATTTATAGTTTTCATCCTCCAATGACAGGTAACAGGCTTTTCTTTTTTGTATACCTACATTAGAAGATCAGGAATATTAGTTATTTGTGGGGACTCTTTAGCTGGGTTCCATGTAAGGGACACTTCTGGTGATTGAGACTATAGAAGCTCTCAGAGACACCAGCCAGCCTGGTTTTGCTCTTAATTCAGCTCTCCTTCCAGGTAGTGCCATGAACTCAGTGAGTATCCACTGTAAATAAGAAATGAGCAAAACTTAAGGATGTAAAAAGTTTCCTGAGCTCTGAACTCCCTCCCTAAGCAGCCAGACCAGAAGAATATCCCTCTTTGAATGCAATCAAGCACTACTGTGGATAAGAAATTAGATTTTTCCATTGACATTTCTGAGGACATGAATTCTCAAATGGGTAAGAGCTGACATGTATTATTGGTTTTTATTCTTCCCCATACCTAGTTACTCCCAGGGTGTTCACGAGACACTTAGAGAAGTGCATTCACCCTACCAAGCTGCCAATTGATCATTTAGTACATTATTAAATAACTTATTACCAGAAAGAGGCAAAAGCACAGAGCAGAATTTGATTCCTTATCATTATTTGCCTGACAAATACAGCACTTTTCTCCAGGCTCTGTGCAGAGAATATTTAACAAGCCACATTAACTTCCAGGCATCTAGAATTGCACAGTTGAAAACAAAGGAAGCAGAAGAAAAAAACAGGAATGGTAAAGGGTGGGATAAGGGAAGATCTGAAAGAGAGCAAAAAAAGCAAATAAAAGCAAAATCAAGTACCAAAGAGGATGAAAGAGTATGTTCTAGCTACCTGGGAGAAATGGTATCTAACAGACCACAAAACAAAACTACATAAAAAGTTTTACTTGCCCTTTAGGCCAGAAGGCCTAGGAAATAAAAGCAAAAATTATTTCCACTTTGCCATAAATGTGCTGAGTTGAAGGCATAAGCCAAAGTCTTTATGTGGACCCCAGGTACAGTCTAACTATCTAGTTATGTGGATACAAACCATCCAGAGTAGAGAGTACAAACCTCTGAAACTCTCTTCTTTCTCACTCTGAGAATAAAAGGAAGCACCCAGAGTGATATATCCACATCCTCAGTTATCCAGGAATTTTACTTTAAAGATATCAGCCTTTGTCAGTTTTCACTACAATAGGCTTTTCTCTAGAATCTGTCCTTATTTTCAACATTTTAATTACTATTTCACATGTAAACAACCACATACACACACACACACACACACACACACACACACACACACACACACACACTAAAAAGCACACCATATGACTCTGGATTAGATGTGAAGACCTAGTTTAGAGGCTGCATTTTTTTTCATTGATCACATTTTACTATATATGCTAAATGTGTCTCAAAGACTATGTCAACTTCCAGTATCTCCCAAATCTCTAATTGTGGCCATGTAAGGTAGCATCAGTTCATAAAGGTCTCTTTAATAGCATGCAATTTTCATTACTAGGATGTATTCTTTCCAAGAAAATGCCAAGAGAAGAGATAACTTGAAGAGATTTGGCAAAACTTCTCTGGTCATTTGCAAGAGATAAACATTTCCTTTACCTCATTAATTCACATCTTTTGGCTTAGAGAATATGCATTATCCTTGCAATTATCACCAGCCTTAAAAAAAATAACTGGAAATTTTGCTAAAAATTAATGGTTCATGTTATAAATGGCAAAATTCCCCCAGCTGCATCTGCAACTTGCTAGAGCCATTCGTGGAGTATTGCTTTCCAGATGAAAATTAAGCTGGAAGATAAAATGGGAAAAACATCACAAAGTGCCATGTAATCTCCAGATATATTTGGGAGCAGCTTAATTTCCATTTGTCTAGGATCTCAGATGTTTACCATAAAGCTTTCACTTGGCAATGGGAAACCAGGCTTGCATGATAAATAATAGATATGTTATCTTAAAGGATAGTATGCATCGTGTCCATTTTTTAACCATCTATATGTCCTTTCAACAAATACATATGGAATATTATGTGTTCTTCATATTTTAGAAGATATAAAGAACAAGTCATGTGTGTCTACAAGGAACTTACAGACTTCGGGAGAGAAGATACACATAGAAAAAAATCTGGCAATGATCAAAGATAAGCAACTTATAATAACAGATCTATACCTCCCCACTCAAATTTTTTCTTACCTATATTAAGAGACAGTTTAGGGATAGATGTCTTCTCTGGGTTCATGTATTCAACTCATTAGGGTGAATCCACTAGTATCCATTTTCAAAATAATCTATTACCATTTTTGCATGTCAGTTTATTGAAATGGAGAAAAAAATGCACAAAGCATATTCATGGAACCATGAGCTGTCACTTTTATCTGTAGCACAGGGAGTTTGTAGAGTGTTTTAGAAGAGTAAGTTTGAAAAGATACGGCATATCCACACTGTAGAGCGTCTTAAAGGCAAGGTTCTGGTTAGGTTTAAGTAGGCAATAGCTGCTACTGAAAGTTTTTAAACACGGCCAAAGTTTGAAAAAAAAATCTGTCATTACTAAATTTACCCACACATGTGTGAATTTTGAACAGAAGATCTGAAAATAAGAGCAATTAGTTAGGAAGGTATTGTATTCTTCATAACCAGTGATAGAAGAATAAACTAAAGTAGTAATAAGGAGGGAAAAAATGAGTTCAGTTTTGATTACTTGGAGTTTGAGTTTAAACCCATGGGTAATCTTTCAGGTGAAAATATGCAGAAAACAACTGAAAATACAGGTTGAAGATAGGTCACTGCTGTGATACAGGGTTTGGAGATATTTTCTAAGAAGTGCTGTTTTAATTTGTGTGAGTAGATATAATCACTTATTCAAAGGCTATAGCTAAGGAGAGAAATGAGAAGAAGTAAGAAGGAACATTTTCATTTAGAAAGAAAGGAAGAGGCCCAAAGGACAAGTCTTAATAGTAGTAATAAAGAATCAGAGGAGCATAGAAGCACAGAGCATCACAATGTTCAAATAAAGTTTTAAGGTGTGTGTCTCAGTCTGTTTAGGCTGCTATAACACAATGCTATAAACTAGGTGGCTTAAACAACCAGCATTTCTTTCTCACAGTTCTAGAGGCTAGAAGTCTAAGATCAAGGTGCCAGGAAGGTTAGGTTCTTGGTGAGGGCTCTCTTCCTAGTTTGCAGATGGCTGCCTTCTTGCTCTATTATCACATGGTGGGAGGAGAAATCATCTTTCTCACGTTTCTTCTTATGAGGACACTAATGCCATTCATGAGGGTTCCACCCTCATGACCTAATTACCTCCCAAAGTCTCCATGTTCAAATATCATTACATTGGTGATTAGGGCTTCAACATTTAAATTTTGGAAGGACACAAACAAACATTCTGTCCACTGAAGTGTGGATGGCCAAGATGTCTCATACCGCAGAGTCAAGAGGTTAAGAACTAAGATTAGATCTTTTGAGTTACATAATATGAGATGTTGGTGACCAAGAAAAGAACTGTTTGAGCATAATATTGAGGTTGGAAGCCAGATTCCAAGAAGTGTGTGAGTTCCAAAGAGGTGGAGATGGCAGGTGCAGACTAAGATGTTTGTCAGTAGAGAAAAATGAAGAAGTAGAATCAGTCAAGGGGTCCTGGGGTCTTGTTTGTTATTTTTAACTACTTGTTTTTACAGTTTGTGTGTTTGTTTGTTTTTAGTTAATGGCAATTTGAGCATGTTTATCAAATGGAGGGAGATGTCCAGAGATGTCTCTGGAGAACACACTCAAGTAAAATATAGAGGGAATAACCAGCAGAGTAAGATCCCAGGAGAAGCAGGAGGCCGTGAGATCAAGCAGAAGGGACAAAGCAGAAGGTTGCCTCTTTGCCTGAGATTAGAAGAGTGGAAAATGGGTGAGGATGCTGAAAAATACTCAAGAGAAGGTTCCCTCACTCACAATGGTAAAGTATGCTTGAGATACCTCTAGAGTCAGAGGATGAAGACCAGGCTCAGAGAACGATCAGAAAGTTGAGACAGTTTAGAATCAGGACTCAGAAGCATGTGAGAGGGGACTAAAAGGAGAGGGCAAGTTACTGTCAGCCACTATGGAAAGTTCCACTGCAGAGGATCTACATACATTCATTTAAAGCTCTGGGATTGGTTTTGTGACTTACTCTGTGGATTACCAATAGCCTGTGAACAAGAAGAGAAAAAACCAAAAGTGACAAGGTAGAACAAGTCACTGTGTGTGCTGCTGTTTCCAAGTGTCCTTTGTGGGAACAGCTGGTGGGAATGGCAGAAGGTCTGTGGGTCAGGGAGATTAACACTGACAGCAAGCAAGTGCTGAAATTCTTAGCACTGACATCCACTCTGGATGGGGAGGTCACTGAGGCCCAAAGCACAAAAGCTGGTGACCAGATGCTGTTTCTGAACACAAGGTATGGGCAGACGCATGTGCACATAAGGTCAAGTCTTTGTACAACATTCTCCTTAGAAACATGGGTTACAGGCATGGGAAAATTCCTCATTCCTTCTGAGGTGGACCAGCTCTTGGTATCCAAATTAATCCAAGGGAGTATTGCCTCACCCTCTAATACAGCTCAGGACCTGTATACCTAGATGGCTGCTGAACTGTCCCAGCAGAAGCGTCCACACTAAACACTGACCTTAGCTTCACCAAGACAGCTCAGGCACAAACATTAAATGTGTAGTTACTTCAGAGGCAAAGCTCCAGAGGACATGGAAGACAGCAGAAAACAGTAGTGAAATTCTTTTTAAAGTGTATAGATGCACAATGTGCACAGAATTTCTGACCATACAGGAAACTTCCCATGTTCTCTCTGTTCATTTGATCTGTAGCATTGTCTATAATATCCCTTTAAGTATGAGGGCCATAGTACCTACTCCAATTAGATAAATCTTCCACCAATAAAGAAATATCTTGTTTCACTAGTTTTGAGTTCATTCAGTTGCCAATAACATTTTGATTTTCAGCTGAATAAACAGGCGGCTATTTAGATGTATGGCGCACTTGAAAGAAGCTTTTTAGGACACAGAAGTCAAGTCGTTTACTTTAACATTAGTAAAGATAATATAGCTGAGTTGAATTACCCATTTGGGGATGCATTCCTTCCCAAGGGAAACTACAAAGTTATCTTCACAAGCAGATATCCCACACACAATTAGACACTGGGGATAGGATAAAGTGTTATTGTATTTATCACTCTGAACTACAAAGCCTTCAAATAAATCCAATTACCCACTTAGATAACCAAAGAAATGTGCTTTTCAGGGCAAGTAATCTGTTTCATAGAAAAAGTTTCTGCATGTAAAGAATGCTGTATGAAAGAATGAAATCAGATCAGGTCTCCCTCTCCCTTACTCCCTTCTCCCCTTCCCTCCCCTCTCTCTCTCCTTCCCTCCCACCCTCCCTCTCTACCAGGTGGAGCTGGCTGTTAGCAGGGCTCTCTGGGGGTGGGAGAAGTGAGGATGGCTGCTTTCCAAAGGCAGCCCTCAGAGCATGGCATGGATCAGAGGCTATAGCAGAAGTTGTGCAAACAACACAAGAGTCAGTGGAGTCCATTCTCCGGCTCTGCAGGCATGAATTTTGACTGATCCAGAGGCTAAAGGAGGTAGTTACAGCCCAGACCTGCTGATAGTATGTTTCTGATTATAAGAATTTTGGAGAAGGAAAATTGCTTGAAAATACTTCAAATGATAAACCAATAGTATCTCACTGTGTCTGAGGGGTACTGACTACATCACAGAGTTCTAACAATAAAGATTTTCACAGTCTGAGTGATCAATCACAGGTCCCCAAGAAGCACTATTCAGTCCAACTTCCCACCTTGGCCTGTGCTGTTCTGTCCATCAAAAAGGAGCTCCTTCCCTGGTTTGGGCTTCCTTCCCACTCGCTTTCAATGCCCAACTCAGACCTTAGCACTTCCAAAGTGCCTCCCTTGGCAACTCCAGCTCTCAGCCCTCTCTTCCCCTCTGAAACCTCCTATCACCTATTGTCTGTCACTCATGTGTCTCATTTATTCCACAAGGCACTATAATGTTAGCTTTCACATGTATATCTTGACTGCTTGATTGCATTGTGGCTGTTCAGCATCACAGAATTTGCTCCAGCCGCAAAGATTCTGAATGCTACCTCTGCAGTCACTGAGTAGAGAGCTGAAAGTCCCCTGGGTTAAGGGGCAGATCTGAGTAAATACCCACAGTCCAATAAGTGCCTTCGTGGGTACACAGGTGAGTCAACCCAACCAACCTCAGACACAGTGTGGTGTAAAAAGGGACAACAGAAGAGCAGAAGAGGAGCCCCATGAGCCACTGCTCTTCTGTAAATGTTTGAATTTGGTTGCCATAGAGAAACACATCAAGCTCAGCTCTGAGCACAGCAGAACTTGGAAGGGCGGGTATTTGCTGGAGGAGTCCACGAGGTCAGACATGGAGGCCTAAGGAGACCTGAGGTCATCTTCAAACATGATTCACAATTGCCAAAGGTTTCCTTTGTCTCAGCCTCACTGTCATGATGCTCCCATGACAAAGAAGCATGGAGGGCTGGCTTGACCACAGAGCTGTGGTGACCAGGCCTATTGCTGTACTAATGACTCGGAGAAGAGGAAAGTGTAAGTGTGGCCCAGCAACAGTTTCCTTACTAAAAACAGGGTAGAGTCTTAGAGCTGATGTGGTATAAACTGCAGCCAACTCTTGCTTCTGGGCTTTGCTCACACGGCAGATTCCTCTGCAGAGACCATTTCCTGAGAGTATCTTCCTGGGTAGCTATGGGAACTGTCCACTCAACTTGTGACCTCATCCACACAAACACCCTTCATTGCCTGTGGGCTGGTTCCACAGTAAATAGAAGCAAACTAACCTTAATCAAGTTCTGGTCATCATCCACAACAATCGTTAAAACTGTGTTCATGGTTTTCATCCAGGTCAAGGGGACGTGCACTCTCCCGAGACCAGGTAAGTTTACTTCTTCTCAACTTCCATGGCCTTCAGCCTTGATTCTGGCGATGTGGAGGTCTTGTTTTCAATCGCTAGGTGCTACCCAATGAGCAGGGAAACTCAAGCCCAGAGAAGGTAAGATATTAATCTGTTTAGCACCAAATTTTATTCTAAGACTCAAAGTCCTTCACATGTGACCCCCATGGAAGCTATATGACCATGTGTTTGGAGAGCACCTAAAATTCCTAATATACCAAAACCACCAGAATTCCTATAAAACAATAATCTTTTAAAAACTGGGGGTGTATAGCTCAAGTGGTAGAGTGCATGCCTATCATGCACAAGGTCCTGGGTTCAATCCCCAGTACTCCATTAAAATAAATAAATAAATAGACCTAATTACCTCCTCTCTCCAAAAATTAAAAATAGACAAATAAATAAAAAGTGGGGGAAACATTCCTTTTATCTCAATTTACTATAATACATCAAACACACATAAACACCATTCTCTTAGGTATTCCTTCTTGGATTTTATTTTTAATGAAACATTTGGTATCAAAACATATTTTAAAAATCTAATATCAGCAATTACTATTTTAAAATGCAAAGCTTTTTGCCTCAAAAATACAAAAATTTCAGACCTCATAAGGCATTAATCAGCTCTTCAATCAGCTCTTTGCTGAAATGAATCCTAAGAGCTTTTTATGTATTACTTTGAATTCGCTGTTGACTTGGAAAAGCAGGGAATTTTTGCCCCTCATAGTTCCTGAGAACTGCTTCTCAAGAGCAAAGAGCTCTCCAGCAACAAGAATGAAATGGGGAAAACAGCCCTCCACGTCCCATAAGCTTTACAAATGAGCCTATTTCTTGTCCAGTGGATTTCTTAGTTTTTGTCTTCCTCATTCAACCCCTAAAATGAAGCCCTATCCAGATGTCTACATTTAGCCTATGCTCAAGGAGACCATATTCTGGCCTTTATCCAGTCATACCCCTCCTCACAAAGCAAGACAGACCTCCTCATACCAACCCCACACTTCTAGACGATGTCCCAGGCACTCAGGACTCCAGAATTCCCTACCCAAATAGCCTAAGCCTGTTTCTATGGCCAGATGATACAGCCCTGTCTTGAGAATCACCCCATAAGACAGGCACAATTAGAATAATCAGTCTTCAAATGCATTCGTATTTTTTAGGAGAGATTTATTTTAAAAATCATCCCTTCTCATTGTCGTAAATTTAATGAAGTTATAAAGGCTGGGAGGGTGGTGGGAACCAGTGACTTCATCCCCTCATTCTATGGTCCAGCACTGTGGGAAGAGCAGGAGCCTGGCTCTGGCTGGAATCTCAGCTACAGCTGCTATAGGTCCACAACCCCTTTTCTGAATCCCTAGTGGCAAAATGTTTTGAATTTCAGAATTCAGGGCATGTTAGAAGGTGACAGGATACATACGACATAAAACATCACACTCCCAGTGGGGTCAGCACAATAATATCTCTTCAAAAGACACATCAACATCCACACTATCATGGGCTGAATGTTTATGCCCCATCAAAATTCATATGTTGAAGTCCTAACCCCCAATATCTCAGAATATGACTGTATTTGGAGCTAGGAGTCTTTAGAGAGGTAATTAAGTTAAAATGTGATCATTAGGCTGGGTCTTCATCCAACAGGACTGATGTCCTCATAAGAAGAGGAAATTAGGACACAGACAGACACAGAGGGAAGACCTTGTGAAGACACAGAAAAGACAGCCATCTACAAGCCAAGAACAGGGGCCTCAGAAGAAACCAGCCCTTCCAACACCTTGATCTTGGACTTCCAGCCTCCAGAGCTATGAGGAAAAACAATTTCCGATGTTAAATTGTACCTTATTATGGCAGCCTGAGCAAACTAACACACTTACTAAGTAAAGATGATAAATAACTTCATGTCATTAAAGGTTAAATTCCACTCCCAAATGAGTTATGAAAAAACTTCCTGTTTTCAGAGGTTTTTTGGCTTTCAGAAGAGAATTGAGTACGGGCCTGGTGTCCGTGGGTCTGTGAACAAGCTGTTTCCAAGCTCTTTCCAAGACCACACAGAGCAACATGAGTTCTTCAACACCATGAAAGCTTCTTTACAGCCTGGCTGCCCATGGTTCGAGGCCGCCCTATGAACAGATTTCAGATGAATACGAATCTTGTCAATGAAACAACTCCTGTTATACAAGGTCCCCTTGCAAGGAAATCCTGAATTAGCCTCCCACTAGGTCCTCCTAAGTTGGCTGAATTCTTTAGATACTTTGAATTCTACAGCCTTATTACTCCCTCCATTTTTGTACCATTGGGTAACAGACATCCTTTCCCTCTCCATTATGCTAACATTTTGGTTGGATTTCTACACTGAATCAAAAGAAGGGGGATCACCTCAGAGCTTCTATTGGGTAATAAGTACATATTTGTGGACGTAAGAGAAAAATAAACCATTTGTAAATAGTTTTATTCAACAATCAGCTGTCCTTCCCCCACTTTTCCGAATCCTTAATCAAGGCAGGCAGCCAGTTGCTAAATTTGATAGTTTATTATCTAGCAGTAAAACAAGCTCAGTTACTAAGCTCTTTAAAGAAACACTAAGTACCATTTTTATTCCCAGAATTCCTTTCTTAGCCCTCACTGGCTTTGTTTCTTGAGTTTCTTAATTTTTCCTAAACTGAATCATTCTCCCCTAAAATTCTACCTTGCATGGTCCTCACCAAGTCACAGAAAACCTTACTTTCAAAGACAGCTTATTTCCCATTACATAGTTATATAACAAGAACAATAATAGTAGTAATCATGATGATAATTATAATAGAAGGCAGCAATTATGCTTCCCCAAATCAGACACTATTTTAACCACTTTTGCATAGTACTCATTTAATGATCAGAAGTCTGTTGCTATTATTATTATTATTATTTTCATTTTATGGATGAGGAAACTGAGAGACAGGTAAAATCACTTGTCCAAAGTCACATTCTAATAAGCGACATAACTGAGACTTGAACTCAAGCATCCTGACTATTCCTAGCCAATAACCCTGCACCCATCCAGTTGTTCACTGTTTCTGTAGGCAAACACAAATAGCCACATACACAATCCCAATGAGAAATATTGCTTTCAGTGTATATGCAATGTCCCTTTCTAGAAGACTTTATTTTTTTAGAGAAGTTTTAGGTTTACAACAAAATTGGGAGGAAGGTACAGAGATTTCACATATACCCCCTGTATCCACATATGCATAGCCTCCCCCATTTACCAACATCACTCACCAGAATGGTATCTTTTTCACCAAGATGGCACCTACTTTGATACAACATAATCACCGACAGTCCCTGGTTTACATCAAGGTTCACTCTTGACGTTGTACATGCATTTGGACAAACATACAATGATACATATCCACCAGTAAAATATTATACAGAGTATTTTCACTACCCTAAAAATCCTCTACGTTCTACGTCTTCATCTCCCTCCTCCTCCAACCCCTGGCAAGCACTGATCTTTTTTTATCTCTGTAGTTTTTCTTTTCCTGAATGTTATCTGGCTGGACTCATACAGTATGTAGCCTTTTCAGATTGGCCTCTTTTATGTAGTGATAGGCCTTTAAGGTTCTTCCATGTCTTTTCATGACTTGATAGTTCAGTTCTTTTTAATGCTGAATAATCTTCCACTATCTGGATGTACCACAGTCTGTTTACACATTCACCAAATGGAGGACATCTGGGTTGCTTCAGAGTTTGGTCAATTATGAGTAAAAATGCTATAAACATCTGCATGCACATTTTTGTGTGGACATAAGTTTTCAACTCCTTTTGGTAAATACCAAGGAGCATAACTGCTGGACTTTATGGTAAAAATATGTTTAATTTTATAAGAAATCACCAAACTGTCTTCCAAAGTGGCTGTATCATTTTGTATTCCCACCAGCAATGTGTGAGAGTTTCTGTTTTCCATATCCTCATCAGCATTTGATGCTGTCAGTATTCCAGATTTTGGCTATTCTAACTGATATGTAGTGACATCTCACTTTTGTTTTAATTGGCATTTCCCTGATGACATATGATGTGGAAGATCTCTTCACATACTTATTTACCATCTGTGTATCTTCCTTGGTGATGTGTTTGTTAAGGTCTTTGGCCCATTTCTTGATTAGGTTGTTTGTTTTCTTATTGTTGACTCCTACTTTGTTTTTAGAGTAAATTGTGTTAACAGTATGGTTATTAGAAAGAGCATTGGACTGAAAAAATTTTATAAGGCTCTCATTTCATTGACTTGTGACCTTGGAAAAACCACTTATATA
The DNA here is from genome assembly GCF_036321535.1 of Camelus dromedarius. Lineage (NCBI taxonomy): Eukaryota > Metazoa > Chordata > Mammalia > Artiodactyla > Camelidae > Camelus > Camelus dromedarius. Next base: position 29,784,575 of record NC_087439.1, on the reverse strand, counting down.
TACCAAGGAAGTTGATTTAAGCATAAAGTCAGAAAAATTAGGGCATATCTGTGAAAGAGAAGAACCCAAAATTTGCTAACTGTAGACTACGAGTCAGAGATCTCTTACAGCACATAATCTCAACGCAAATCCTCCTAGGTCTGTGTGATGGGATGGAAAATGACCCCACAATATACAGGTCCATGTGCTAATTCCTGGAAAGTATGAAAGGTATGAATGTAATCTTATTTGGAAAAAAAGGTCTTTGCAGATATAATTAAGTTAAGGATCTCCAGATGGGGAGACCATCCTAGATTATGTGGATGGGCCAAATCCAATGGCAAACACTCTCAAAAGAGACATACAGAGGAGGCAGATAGAAGAGGAGGAAGACATGTGGCCACAGAGGCAGAGATTGGAGTGATGCAGCCATAAACCAAGGAATGCCGACAGCCTCCAGACACTGGAAGAGGCAAGGACCAGAATCTGCCTTAGAGCCTCTGGAAGGAGCACAGTATGACCAACACCTTGATTTCAGACTTCTGGCTTCCAGAACTATGAGAGAATAAATTTCTTTTATTTTAAGTCACCTAGTCTATGGTAATTTGTTACAATAGTTACAGGAAACTGACACAACCAGTATTATAAGGACTGACCATCAAAGGGCTAGCAGGTGCCACATGCAGTTTATCTTAACGTTCACGTAAGTATGCATATTTCCATTTTACAAGAAAGAAAACTAAGTCTCAGAGAATACACTCCTCCTGTTCACCTCAAAAGGACAGTATGCAAATTAAATGGGATATTTATACAAGACAAGTCTTTGAGAACTATAAAACACCACATCATAAAAGCTATGATGATAATGATAACGATGATGATGATGATAATGATGAATTTGATTATACAGGGTGGGGAAAGGCACATTTTTATGAATCAAATATTGAAGATAATACACATTAGAAAACTTCCTAAACAATTATTTCCAGTTTTCAAAAATTACAATATAATACACATAATAAAATATAACTAAATCTTTTTTAATGATTCAGAAGAATCAGGTAGCTCCTCAGTCTTCATTATGAATATTAATTATTGTTGCATTGTCAAAGCAATAAAAAGACTTCTGTTTGGAGCTGATGAAACTAATATTTATGGAATGCTTACCGTGTGTTAGATAGAGTGCCAGGGCTTTCATAAGCATTATCTGGTACCTGTCAACTTCTAATTCTTTTTCGTTTAGCTCTCTCCATATGTGGTCAACAAGATAACAACCCAAAGGAGCAATGCCCTTTCTGATAGCATTGGTATTCTTCTATCATCTAACTGAAGAGCCTGCCATTCAAGTACCAACAGACATACAGTTATAACAGTTCTGGGGAAGATATTACTTAACACTTCATCCAATACATCTGGAGGTGCGGCAAGTAATGAGTCAAGTCTCCTCTTCTAAAATGGACACACTTCCATTTGCATGTTGATAAGAACACTTTCATGGCCATTTAGACCTTCTCAAATAGTCTCACTCTAATTAGTATTGACACAATGATATTAGCCTAGAGTATTCTCTTCACATGCATCCTCTGAAACATTCATCAAAGTTGTACTTCTTGTCTTAAGATGTTGACATTTGAACAAAGAAAAAGCAAGGTTGTAAATAGGCAAAATATTTTAATGGACCTGTTCAAGAAGGCTTTACAGTGAAATCTAAAAAGAACAGGGGGGATAATTTTTCAGATAAAATGCTAAAACCAAGCACTGTGGAAGAAAAGTCATTAAAAGAAAAACTAATCATGAACAAGCAAGCTAGTTATTCTCTGGAGGAAACAACTGGGGAAAGGATCCAGAATAATACACACAACATCCAGTGCCCATAAATCTATATGGATAGTATGAGGCATGAAAAAGGGAATGCACATGTTAATGCAAGGAGGAAATCTAGCAGTGCATTGATACTAATACTAGGGTTTTTTTAAATAGGGGTAGACCAAAACATCAAAAACCAAATAGATATTACTTCCCCATAAATTCAGAGGAATGAGGTTTTTACCTTAGTGGCAACAGAAGAGTTCACCTTGTTCAAGGAAACGCACCAGCTGAGAAGGAGAAAGATCATTGTGCGTGTTAAGAAAGCATTCAGTATAAGAATTATATATACTACATGTATAATTAAATGAACATTAATGTTAATGTATTGTCATTAAGTAAAAGAACGTCTTATTCTTGAGAGATATGTTCTGAACTACTTAGGTGTGAAGTGCTGGAATGTCTGCAACATATTTCAAATGGTTCATTAAAAACATATCCAGGAAAGGTCTTTGAGGAAGAGAGAACAAGATTTAAATGTGGCAACAGTTGTTGAATATAGATTCAGGTGCTGGTATAATGCACATTCATTAGACAAGTCTTTCAACTTTGTTTATACGTTTGTAATTTTTTCAAATTAAAAATTTGGAGAATAAAAGAAAATATTCGCCTGACCTTACCAACTCAAAATCCTCGCCAAAGTCCATCTAATGATACCTCAATCTTTCCATTACTTTCAACACAAATATCTGAATAGCAATTGTGTAAAAGAGGGGAGAAACAGACTATAATGCTTTAAGGCGGAAAGAATATTTGAGTTCTTGCAGGCAAGGTAAAATTTACTAACAATAAGGCAAAACTTTCTAAAAGTCTCAACTTTTATTCCAAAAAATGACCATTCCAAAAAGTGGCTTCCTAATACCAGGAATGCTAAATGGATGTTAGAGAGTGAGGACCAACAGAGCACTGGGTTAATACTTAGAAGGCATGAATATGAGATGCAGCTTTGCCAAGAATTAGCTTCATGAATCATGTCATATCTGGGTTTTGGTGGCACTTGCACTTGATGACCACCAAGAACCCTTTGGCTCTGTATTGCATTGCTGTGCATCTAAGAAGTGCCTGACACACAGCTCGGTCGGAGACTTCAACTAACTGGGGCATGATTTTATTTGTTTTTTGAAAAGCTAGATTCTTCAATAATTCTACCCACAAACCACTGTCCCTTTGCTCATGTTTGTTTGTTTGTTCATTCGTTTGTTTGTCGCTGGGGGCTAAAGGCTTAGAGCTGTCCTTGGCCCTCCCATATCTACATTCTTAAAAAATGTAAAAATAAACAGTTTTTAAAGGGTATTGCCTGTAGCTTCCTCTAACTATGGATGGTAGACCCAGTTTCAATGGTTTTAATTTTGCCTTTAACATTTAAATACATTTTAATCCAGGAACGAACATCAACTGGTAAACATTTTCTTTTCCATATGTGGCTAGAGACTAAGATATATGCTTTTTATATGCTCCTAACATTATTCATAGGATATATTTATAGTGTTCATTTCATCAAATACTGGACTCCCATTTCCAGAATTTTTTTAATTCCCTGTGTTTCTTCAGAAGACAGGAATAAACAATCTTGTAATACATGATGGTTCAATACAGTTAAAAGAGCTCTAGGCTATTTATAGCAATTAGATCATAAAGAGGGAAACAAACCATATGTACATTTATTATGTCCATAAAATGTAACATATGGAAATAAATTCTGACAGCCATGGTGAAACTACTTGCATGTCACATGTCAGCATGTACTATGGGAATTAATGAATAGGATTTGTCACAGTGCTTTCTTTTTAGAACTAGAAGGGTCAAATTGCCATGATAAATATTAGCTGTGGCTAACACTGGATGACATCTTAGGGACAGAGATGGACATGTCCTTATCTCACCTTCCTTAGTCTTAAATTCCTCTGTGATAATTCCCCAGGGATGGCATCACACTCCAGCCTTGTTCCACACTCCAAGATGCCAGAAGAAGCTTCTGCCTCTAAGGGTCTCCTGAGTCAACAACAGCAAACCCTACTCCTGGGGACTGAGGCCTTGGCTATTATGTCGGTGGCAGAAACAACAATGAGGTGCAGCTTCTGTCTGCTTCACCTGGCAGAGTGGTGCCTGAGCCCGGAGCCCTGCCCGGTAAGGGAAGCCGCTTTGCTTCTGCATCCGCCCAGCCTTCTGTGCAGACAGCATCATGCCAGGTGCCAGTAAAGTAGAAAGACAAGGCAACCAAAGAATCAGAAGATGGAACCCACCCCCTGAGAGAGTCAGAATGTACCAAGCACACATAACATAATTACAGTATGACCCAAAATTTTGTCATTTATACTCTCTCACTGAATTCGAAGGACGGTGGATGCTATTAACTGCTGAGAACAAAAAGTCCTGATTCTCATAATAATGGCCTTTGTTTAGCATCAAGTAGTGGGTGGAAGCATTCAAGGGTGATCAATGGTGCTTCATGAGAAGGGGAGGCAGGGGAAAGCAACGGAAAAGCACCCAGCAGACACAGGGGTGGGCGGCTGGAGCCAGCAAAGCCCTCATATCACTTGGGAGCACTTCCAGAGAAGGGACCTCCTGTCTCCAGGCTGAGGAGAGAGACAGGGGAACAGATTAATGGAGAGGTTGAGTGGAGGGGTTGAAAGATGCTCTCTGAATGTGTGACGTAAAACCCACCTTTTCCTTCCCTATATGACTTTGTATAATCTTCATTTCTCAGACATGCTCTGTGGAGTATATTTCCTTGGAGGGCATAGCAAAGCCTTGCTGATTCCTCACTGGAGTCTTGAGCAAGGAAAATGCTATTCGTGTAGACTTATGTCTAGTCTACAATGGAAATATCACAAAGCAATAAGCTAATATGTGTTCAAATTCTATCTGCCTATAAGGCCCCATTCAAATGACAACCTAACCCAAAAAGCCTCAGTTTAAAGTAGGTTCTCTTTCCTCTGAGCTCCTGTATTATTGATATTATTGGTACTGTCTGTACCTCTTTTGGGGAACTCATTACTACTATCTGTGGTACTTAACTACTACTACCAGATATGTGTGATCTCTCCTTCTAGGCTACACATTTCCTGAAGACATGATGTGTCTGAGGCATCTTTGTAACTTCACATTGCCTTGTACAGGGCTTGAATGTATTAAATGTCTGTTGAATGAATAAGTAAATTTATGAATGTTGAAATGTCATGAAGTATACATGACATACATAAATAATGAAGAAACACTATGTACAGGCCGGAGTGGAACTGGTCAGGTAAGGCATTTAGGCAGAAGTAACTTTTGAGCAGTTCATAGATAAAATAGAGGACGTGGATCAATGTGGATCATGAACAGCATTCTAGAGGAGAAGAACAGTATTATTAGAAAAAGCACTGACCACGGTGATCCACAGATGGAGCTCTGTATTTATAGTAATCCCTATGTTTTTCCCACTGAGGAAGAAAAGTAGGCTCTAGTCCTCTTGGGTTAAAGCACAGTACTGTGGGAAGAGGATAAGGAAGAATCAAAGGTACTAATCTGCACTGGAAAAAAATGCACACATACATACATACATACATAAACCTTTTATGATAGGAGTGAAATATACACTGAAAATATAAGGCACAAACATTACTAAGTAATTCCAAGAACACTATATGATGTCTTTCCAAAACACAGCAATGCATTTCCCATGTTAATTTACTCCATTAATAGCTGGCATAAACCTAGGGCATTTATAGCTACTCTGGTGTGAACAAATGATCTGCTGGGCTAGACCAGTTTATTAGAAGCCCACTCATTTATATATTCAATGTTCAATTACTCAAATATTCATTGAATCCCAAATGCGTATAAAGCACTTGCTAAGCAATTTGGGAAACGCATACAAGTTTAAGACAAGATCCTTGTTCTCACAGAAATTATTGTCTAGTTTGAAAGACCAGAATTCTGTGGTAAGTGAAAAATCATCAATCAAAAGTAAAATTTCATAAATCAAAAATAAAAGATTTATGTGATGTCTGTTACATGTGAATATAAGTAAACCACTTAGAAAGGACTTTCAGAGATGGGGGCCAGCCACTGAGCTAAAGTACCTCGTGGAAAAGGTGGCCTTTGGTCTAGGACTTGAAGGAGGTTACGGCTACATGGAGTTTTAGAAAGGGCATTCCAGATCCACAGCAAGGCACTGGTACAAATACTCAGGGCTATATAGTTTATTCCTGGAGCACTAAATATCCAAAATTCCAGACTCACTGGAATGGAAGGTAAATATGGAGAACAGAAAACAAAATAATGGGTTGGGCACAGATTGTATAAGGGATTTTTCTGCTATTCCCAAGGCCTGCTGAATGCCCAAGACTTTTCCAACAGCTCAGGCAGTTGTAGATTTTCCCATGACTGGAATTTACCTGCGTTATTGAAAACAGCTGTTTGGTTTCTCATGGGTAACTTTCCAATTTATTACCTTGAAGTACGGATTGTTTTCATTTTCAAAAAAAAAATCAAAACCCACACAACATTAGATATCATGATATATTCCCTGAAGATTTCAATATTGTCTTTCAGATATTCAAAAACAAGGAAATTTCATTTAGCCATACCAAGTTAATTTATTCTGTAAACAGTAAGCATAATCCTATAGCATTTATAGCAGCAAAAACAGAACCTCTGAAGTTGATAAATGAGGGCCAAAGTATCAGAAATAATTTACATTTCCAGATTATAGCCAGAGTAATGAAACCCTTTAGGATTATTAAAATGCATTTTGTACGGTGTATTTATTACTTGGCATCTCTTATTTATGACTCATAGAAAGGCGAAGCTAAGTGAAATAAAACACAAACTATACTTTCACTAGAATAACGAGATCCTATTCATTCTCTTGGCCAAATATACTTTTATTAGGTTTTAAATGGTTGTGTTGGTTTGATTCTTGGGAGCAATGTTTTCCTTTTACAGTTTACCTATCTTGGAGGCCCTTCTTAAGCAAACTAATTTAGCATAAAGAAAACACTGTATGTAGGTCTTGGAGCTAAGCTATATTATTTAAAACACCTGGTGGGTAAAGGGTTTATTTGACATGAAATTACAAGGAGCAGATGACTCCAAGTTTTTCTGATAGAATGACCCTGCTAGGGCTCACCGACTTGTTGGTCTGACATTATCTTAATAATTAAAAACTATCCTCCCTAAAGTTGGAATGAAGTCCCAGAGAAAAGAAACATGATCATCCAGCCACATCACTCAATTATTACCATGTCCCACTTAAAAAAGATAGCACAGCCTCCACTAGGATGTTTCTTCTCAGAAAATAACTCAAACTAGAGCAAATTACAAACCATGCCCTCAGTAAAGTGCCTCATTTACTGATGGCATGGCCTTCTCAAGGAAAACAAAAGTGTCATCTTCACGCAGAGTGCCTCTGCCTCAATCATTCTTCTCCAAGGAGTTCTTTCCCAAGCCACACCACCTTGGGACAGAAGAAGGGCAACAGGATCACTTTATTCAGCCAGATCTTGTTACACTTCTTATTGATAAGATCTCAGAATGTGCAAAGCTTCACTACTTCCATGTCAAACCCTGGCTCTTTCAGAAAAGTCCCTGGGCCCCTGCTAGGAAAAGCAGCATCCCTTTTGGCGTGGCTGCTCTGATGCCTCCTGCCAGTCTGTGTGGCTTCACTGCGCCATAATCACATCCACAGAAGCGGGGCAGGCCCTGCAGTCTGGGTGTTGAGAGTTATACTGTCACCCCACTGTTACCAGCGTAGTGATGGTAATAGACACATCTTTTAAACTTCTCTGTACCTCAGATATCTCATCTGAAAAATGGATATAAGCATAATACCTGTGGGGGAGAATATAGCTCAGTGGTAGAGTACATACTTAGCATGCAGGAGGTCCCGGGTTCTATCCCCAGTACCTCCTTTAATTTAAATAAATAAATAGACAGATAAATAAATAAATAAACAAATCTAATTACCTCCTCCCTCAAAAAATAAGTCAAAAAGGAAAAAAATTTTTTAAATAAACTATATAAAAATAAAAACATAGTACTTTCCTCAAACGATTGTCATGATAGAGAATTCATATGGAGCTGTGATAAATAAAAACTATTAATATAATTTTTTAATGGCCTCCAGTCAGGTATCAGTCATGAAGCTTGAGTCAGGGAGCAATCTGGTTACTTGACTCAGTAACTTTACTCAAAATTGCCCTTCCCTAATAGTCACCACCTTTGGACTGAACTTGTTTTCCATGAATTTCCCAGCATTCCTTCTTTCATTAGGAGGATAAATACCTTCTGTTTGCTCAGAGAACCCTGGAGTACCCTCCCAGCCAGCTTTGCAGGCATGCTTACTTGGCTGAGGTTCTCACACTGGAACCCTCAACACTCTGACTGAAGCCATAAATACTGAGGAAAGACTTCTGAAAAATAGCGTCAGGTCTTATGCACAGTGACTGAGAGCACTGCGCAGTGGCTAAGAGCCTGCACTCTCGGGTCAGACGGCGGGTTCACTTCTGTCACCAGGAATCTTGAGCAAGTTACTTAACTTCTCTGAGCCTCAGTTTCTCCATCTTCAAATGTAGATAATGGGATAACTGTACCAATCTCATAGGGTGGACATGACTATAGAAGACGTTAATGCATAAGTGCTTAGAATAACACCCAGCAAGTATTTTTGGAGCTCAATATAAAATGTTAACTCTGATTACTTGTTATCTTTGTTATAAAACATGATCCTTCAAAAGCTTGGAAGGTTAAGTCTCCATTTGAATCCCAGCCACCCCACTTTCAAACTCTGTAATCTTGATGAGGAGAACGGTAACTAATATTTATTGAATTACATACCAGACATTTTATGTATATTACCTCATTTGTATTTCACAAACATGCTATAAGGTAAGTATTGTTATTATACCCATTTTATAAATGAGCAACTAAGATCTAGAGGAGTTTGTAATTGCCAAAAGGTACAGAGCTGGCTAGTGGTAAGATAAGGATTATTCTCCTGTGCCCTTAACCACCAGACCATATTCCCTCTCCACATCACATACTATCCACCTTGAGGGGTTAAGAAGATCAAAAATAAACTAAGCGGTTAAGAAAGGTAGCAATTATAATCAAAGTGCAAACCATAATGCACTTCATGATGAGCATAAGAACTTACTGTGAATCCTGAGAGCCTGAGGCATGACAGGTTAAAGTGTTTAAAGCACACCACACAGCTCCCCAGGAGAGAACACTGAGAGCTGTGCTGGTTCCTTACAGACCCATGCTAGGGCAGGCCTGAAGCAGCCTGGCCTCCATGTGCTCATCAAAAGATTTTAACAACACTTAAGCTCATACCTCTAAAACAGTAAGTGCATCCATGGGCCCTATAAACATGCTCCAAAATGTCTTCTTCACACTAGGTATTACTTGCTGACACCACTCTGAAGGAAATGGAACACAGACTCCAATGTGCTCGGGAAACACTTCCTCTCCTTGGGACACACCCCTGCAGTACTTATTGGCCTTATTCCATTTCAACACTGTTTAAAAGACTTCAGCTGCCTTAAGATGGGTGGAGGCAACTTGTGAGTGTATCGTGAAGGGCCAAGCAGCCCTGAAGCAGGATTCTGGGGAAAACGTGCCCTGAGTCAGGAATGCACTGTCCTTCTGATACTTCTTGCCAAAGGGCTTATAAAAAGAATGGATCCAGCTCTCCCCCTTTATAACCAGGAGAGCTCTAAGTGCCAGGGGCATACGTGAGCAACGATTTTGTTTTGCTGCAAGGGTGTGGACTATAAACAAGTGGGATTTTAGAGGCTTTGTTAAAGTAAGGGAATGGAAAGAAAAGAAGCAGCAAATGGAAAACCTGGGAATGAGGGAGGAAGATGAGGCTGGGGAGAGAGAACAAAAAAAATCTAAAGGGAAGTTCTCTTAAGCTTTGCCTGTAATTTGACTGTCTCCTTGTCTTCCTGTGAAAAACTCCAGTAATAATTTGCACTACCTGCCATTATTTTTGGTATAAGCTTTTGATTTTGAGAAAGGTAAGGGCACAGGGAAAGTTTGTGACCAACCTCAATTCAGCCCAGAGGCTGCTCAAGGGAACCCAGCAGTCAGGAATCACTGAAAGTCCCTTGGCTGAATATTTTTATAAAAAGAGGGAAAGAAAGTGACCTCCAAGGCATTCCTAGCATTGTGAACTGGCCCACACATCTAGCAGATGCTTTCTGGTGGATATCTGGAAGACTACAGGTCTTCCCCTCCATAATCTTGTTCCAGGTTACTATATGGTACAAAGAAAGCAAATCTCAGACCAAATTCATCAGTACTTCCTAACAGTTATTATTGTGTGGCTACAGAAACCATTGTAAACCTATCCTTGGAACTCTGGTCCTGTCCCAGCTCTGTGACCTTTAGATGCACCAAAGAGGACCTTGCATGCAAGAGCCACTTGGGGTAAGTAGTGACACAATCCCCTAGAAGCAGGATTCAGCTAAGCTTCTGTTTGGATCAGATGTACCAGATTTGAACAGTAGAAGACACAGAAAAAGAATCGGACCCAGGGTACCTCTAATTTTACAGCAAGAGTGGAGGTACCAGGTGCCTATACAGTATGTCTAACTAACCCACACATCTGGCACGCTACACATTTCACCAATGGAATAAAATTTCCAGCAGTTCTTATGTTCATGGAAAATCTTCGAATGTAGACTGAGATAGCAGTAGTTGAAGGTTTATACCCACGGCCTTCAGAAAGTGAAGTCCTGATTAGTCTTTGAAATGCTAACTAAGCACCCTTCTGGTGCATACGCTGGACTGAGTTACTTCAAATATTAACTAGGCATGGAGTAAAACTAATTTACGCTCACTCACACACATTATCATCCATGCTAGAGTATTTTAAAGTGAAATTACAGCTACTGTAATAGCCCATTGCCTTGGTCCTGGAGCTAGTAAACAGCCCAGCTGGAACAGAAGCTTCGTGTGGCCCACAGCAAACATTTCTATCACTAACAGGAGCTTATAGTCCAGTAAGAGAAACTGACATATACACAGATAAAACAAAAGAGTGAGAGAAACCAGCCTTAAGTTTGCAAAGAGTAAAATGAGTGTTTGTGTTGCTTTAAAATCCCATCCTATTTTTGCAGTGAATAAGACAACTAGCTAGTCATTTAGGGAAAAAAAAATTCGGATTCTTCACATGATTCTCTAAAGTAAATTCCAGACAACTGGCAATATGCATGAAAATGTAAAATGTACAAATTCCTTAATCAAGCATTTTCCCTTTTCAATATTTGATTTAATGAGATAATCACATGTATGAAATACACCTATGTACAAGGATGCCCACCACATCAGTATGTTAGCAAAAAAATCAGAAAATAGCTACAAATCATCAATAGGGAATTGATTAAGCCAATCAGTGTAACTGACTACAATAGATAACTAGGCATCCATCAAGCATACTGAAGAATATCACTGTGGACATGGAAAGATGACCACAGTATGTTGCTGAGTGTTTATTAAGGCCAGTGGAGAAAAGAACAATGTAGTTTGATCATCCAAATATAAAATTGTAGGCATGTGTACATACCTTGTGAAAGAAAATTCACTTAAATGTTGAGTGACTTTCTCTGAATGATGGAATTCACAATGAATTTTGCCTGCCTTTGTGTACTTTTGTAAACTGTTTGAATGTTTATGATTAGTATCTATATTTTCACCGGTCCTCAAGCTACTGAAAGAGACATTACAGGTGGGCTGATGATATGGCTCATTACTTTGGGTTTACACTTTTCAAAACATCAGTCAACTCATGCCACTCATCTGTTCCCGACACTTTAACAGCCTCCAACCAAATTTGCAATAAAACAAACCTTTACATGTCTAGCCCATGCCTGCCTCCATCATTCACCCCCACCATCCTCAGTTCTCTACTTTTCAGTCACACTGGACATCACTCAATCCCTTCAGCAAACTAGACTTGTCTTCCACCCTAGAATAACAGCACATGTTATTCCCTCTGCTGAGAAGACATACTGACCCCCTATTCACCTACATAGGTTTTCCTTATAATCCAACAGCTCTAAATCCAGGCCCTACTATACTGTCGTCTTCAAGTGGATGCCAATTCTTCAAACAGACCCACACTGCCCTCCAATCAAATTCAATCTCCATTGTACCTTCTTTTAGAATGAGTACCCTTCCACTTCAAATTTTATCACCAAGCATGATACCAGACTTATTAACGTATTTCTTTAAAGTCAGATTTCTCATTGGGCTATTAGCTCCAGGTAGGACCTCCAGGTGTGACATCACATCCTAGTGCCCAAGATCTGCCACTGAGTAGAGATTCAGTATACCTCTGTTCACTGAATAAATAGGAACTGAATAACCAGGCAAGTGGAACATGTGATTTTAAATTTCAAAACAAAAAATAATACCTAGCATCTGTTGAGAACTTTATAAGAAAGTAGTTTTGCCCCCTTTCTTCATTTGCTCCTGATAAAACCATACAGTAGGTTATCATTATCCATGATTTACGAAAAGATTAGAAGATATTAAGTGAGAAAAAGTAAAGATAATAAGCTTTTAAAAATATACAAATAATTAAAATGTTGATGCAATACTCAAAATTAATTCTTCAACTCTAAATCCAGGCCCTACTACACTGTTGTCTTCAAGAAGCTGATTGGAAATGAATACCCCTACCTGAATCTGAGGGCAACAGAGTGCCAGTTGGAGGGACAAGTTACACATGCAGGCCCACCAGCATAGTTTATGATAGGTGACCTTCCTGACTAGATTTTCAGATGATTAACCAGCTAAGCAGAAAGCCTACATATTGGAGCATTTGAGAAAAAGCTCTACAATCCTTATCAATGTTTTTAACTTACAAAAGTTCATAATTCAGAAGATCTGACCATCCACCTGGCAGATATTAAACAGCAATAAATAAAAATTAAATGTTCCACTTCTGGGAAATTGCACACACATGCAATGCACACAGTCACACACACTTCATATATATACATCACACACCATAGAATACACTGCAATTGTTTTTCTATGAATTATCTTCTAAAGAGCCACGGACAAGGTTCATCTACTAAGAAGTACAGTTATAGCAGGCAAATTCCTAAAAACCATCTAAGTAATAAAATCTATTAATTAGGGTTAAAATTATGTAATGGGTGCCTCCAAAAAAGAGAAACTACGCAAGAAGCCAAAGAGTAGTCAATTCTGCTACAGAAAACGTTAAGAACACAAAAAAATAACAAGCTACCTGTTTCCTCCACCCTCTATTTTTTTCTCCACTATGTCGCAATTAATGATGATGATGATAATGATAATCTACAGTCTGAGTAAAACACAAATTTAAGGGTCCAGAAATATTGGACATATATATTTTTTAATATTCTATATTTGAGTAAGAACAGAAACTATATTCATTCCAGATAACATTTAGCCTCTTCACTCTCAGAATGGCCTTATTCTGCACTTTAGATTTCAAAAAGAGCTGCTCTTCACAAATAGAAAATGGGCAATCCCTTTTGGCAACAGAAAAATTTCAGTGGAAAAGTTTTATCGTTTAAATTCTGACAGAAGTAGTTGCAAGTTGGCAACCATTATATTATTCCAATATGAAGCAATCTATCATGTGATTGATTGTCCCCAAAATACCCAAGAAATAGCTAAGAAATTTAAATTTTTCATTGGAAACATCTCTCAAAAACCCAGGTACTGAACTTTCTATTTCCATCACTTAAATGTAGTGTGTGTGTGTGTGTGTGTGTGTGTGTGTGTGTGTGTGTGTACCCATAATATAATAAAAGTGAGTTACAACTCTAGAAGCTACAAAAAGAAATTATTTCTCTGGAGATGAGATGTATCTCAAAAATATTTCAATTAATACCATACATAGTCTTAATCCCTTTAATATTCCACAGTCTGTTTCATTCCTTATGGACTGGCATCTATTCATAAATGATATTTTCCATATGTCAGAGATGAAAGCTCATGATGAAATGTTAATAGACTAGAGTTTCAATCATTTCTGGCTTCTTCTCTGGAAAAAGGGAGATCAGCACCATGCTGAGGTCATCTGTGCAGAAGCCATCTTTTTTCTAAGGTTGGGTTATTTTGCTTGAACTCAACGTCAGCTGTGAACATCAGCAAAGTTTAGGGTCACTGAATTCTCAATATTCAAGAAATATTCAAGATTTTTTTTCCATTGTGCTTACAACTGTTTACGGGGAGAGATCAAAGGCCCTTGGGATTATTTTTCTTCTGAAAGAATTACGGTAAATGTAGATTCTCTTTGGTCCTAGAGAGAACATTCTCCAGTAATCTCCATAGATTTCAGTTTTGCCCTCAGGCTGCTGGGGCCTCCAGGGAGATCAAGTAGAGTCAAATGAGACCTGTAGCTCTTCAATTAATTTTAAACTCAAGTTATAGCTCCCATCCCCAATCCCTCAGCCCTGGGGAGCCATGACACAGGCAGGAAGAGTCTGAGAAATGGCAATCTTCCTCTTATGACAGAGTTACGTAAGGATGCCTTCTCATATCTGTGTGCCTCCAAAAATAAAAGGCACCAGATACTTGAACCATTAGGACATTCCCAAACTTGTTTCTAACTGGCCTAATATAGCCCTCCCTGTTCTGACAGTGAAGTCAGTGAAATGTAGTACAATCACAGGCTGTGGAAAAACGCCCTGAATCCCTTCTCATGCTGGAACATTGCTGGAGAAGATCTTGCCTAAGGAGGTTGTGGATAGTTGTGTCTGGGGCAGAGTCAGCCACTTAAGGTTTCTGACACCCTGCTCTGGGATGAAAGGACAAACGGCCCATTCCCAGACAGACTTCGTTCTCACCATCTCTCTGCCAAAACCTCTATCAGGCTGTCCCAGCAATCCAAGTTATTCACCTCTCGAGGTAGTTTTGTTGGAGGAGAGGCCCAGGTTGCAAAGTAAGAACATTTTTTTAAAGTATCTTCATGGTAAGGATATGAAAGGAATGGAACAAATGGATTTCATTTAAAAACACTTATCAAGAAGTATAAAATGATGAAATTGGCTCAAACCCAACTCTGAATAAAGAGAACCCTCCATTTCCACTAACTATCTCTAGGGAATAACAACTGATGGATAAAGACATAGAAAATTAAATAACTAAGAAATTATTCTGAGACATGACAAAGACATACTTGAAGGGAAACGGAGTAAACACTCTTTATGTGGCATTGTACTACCTAGAAGTACTGCAAAGGTGCATCTAGATATTTTGAAAAAACACATTAATTAGCATATGTGTCTCTACCATTAAACTGATAACTTGATAAATTCAGAGACTATGGCTATCTGGCTCACCACCATACTGCCAGTGTCTAGCAAAGTGATATGTGGTGGGTGCTCAATGAATATTTGTTGAATAAATCAATGAATGAATCCATGGTACAAAGAAACTTGCTGTTTATAATAATAAGCACTGTAAATTTTATAATGCTCTTAGCATCAAACCCATTTTATTTCTTTATATTTATTTGAAAATTATTGCATATTGTGGCAGAGAGCTCCCCTCTTCTTCTGGCCCCACCACCAGACAGCATTTCCTAGCCTACCCTGCAGTTAGATGGCATCACTGGACTGAGTTTCAGCCAATCATATGTAAGTAGAAGTGACACACATCACCTGGCAGAGAATGCAGTTGAGAGTGGATATGCTTCCTCCACATTCTCTCACTTTCCCCACATGTGGAGCTAAATGCAGAGGACAAGAAGGTCCTTGAAGACAGTGGATAAATGGGCCTGGTTTCGACCATGTGGAGCACACCCTTACACTGAACCATATCAGACTATGAAACAAAAGAAAAAAAAACTTCTATTATATATGTATATGTGTGTGTATATATATGTGTGTGTATTTGTGTGTGTGTGTGTGTGTGTGTGGCCATTAGCCTGTATTAACTAACATCCATGGATTAGGAAGAGAAAACTATTATTTACTAGGATGTTACATTCGTCAAAAATATTCTTTTAAAAAATTAATGTATTTAGTACACAGCAGAAAGCAGAGAATATTATTAGTAAGTAATCTCAGAAAAGATGAAATCCAAGTGTCTTTCCTCTTTGGCACTAGCCCCTATTTCACCCTCATTGTACTTCTACAGAATTGGTAAAGGGAGTAAAATACTCTGGGAAATGGAAGGATGAATAATGTGGCAGTCTCAAGTATTCTGACTACAGATCTATACCACCAGGTTCTCTCATTATCTTCTGAGGCAAAACAGAATTCCTTTGCCTAAATGTTTCTTTCACACCATTGCGTTCACGCAGGTGCCTTCGTATCTGTAGTCACCTATGGAAAGAATTTTCTTTTCTTTCAGGGTTTAACAAATATTTAATCAGTCCAAAGTTGTATTTGTACCTCACATGCTACTCTCAAATTCTAAGCACCATGCAAAATAATTAAACTGGTTCCTTATAATTGTGCTTCTGCCAAAACTTTCCTTAACTTTTCTTGAAGCTATTCATGAAATAACATCTTCATGGGCTAAGGAGCTAAGAAATAAAAATTATTCAGTTATATAATTTTGGACACAAAATAAAGATTACTCTACCATTGCACAAATTATTACCTATCTTTTGTTTTCCCATTATTATAGGTTGATGATGTAAGAAAGAAAATCAACATAAACCCAGATTCTGAAAATCTTTAGGCTGAAAAAGATTTAGTTTGGCTCAAGTGTAGACACACCTGTGTTCTCTTGGCCCCTTGGAACTCTTCTCCCTTTCCCTTAGGAAACCAGATCTATAGTTCAGAAGCCACAAGCGTTAGTCTGAAAGCTCCATATAATAAATTATCTCCCACTTACAAGATCCTGAGGAAATAAAATAAATAAAGTTATCTTTTTATTTGTGTGTTTGGGGCCTGTAGCTTGATTTAATTAAGTGTAATCATCTAATTTCATTTTATTCTGGTCATGTGGCCAAGTACATATTATCCCAGGAGTTTTATGCCACTATTTAGACGACATCCTTAAATATCTTAAACAAAACATTGACCAGTAATGGGCCCATTTTGTTAATGAAGTGATTATTATGGTCTAAAGCTATACCTGGGATTTAGAAAAGTCTGAAAAATAAAATTAATTTAAAGCTGAAAAGTAAACAGAGTGGGCATAAATATCAAAATAACTAAACATCAACTTAAGAAATGTAACTCAAGGTGACAATATTCCTAGATATCCTCATATTTTGCTATAACTCAATAGGACCAAATTCCTACCATTTTTGGGCAAAACAAAATATCACCTGATAGACTAGCAAAATAACCATAATGTTTTCTCCTTAAATAAACCTTCCTATTTCAATCTCCATACACAGTGTGCTTTGCTATGGACCAGTAACCTTAAAAGGAAGCAATATCTGCCAAGTTTTCCATTGCTGCTTCATTTCATGGATAAATCACTCCAAGAATGGCATGAATATGTAGAGAATTCCTGGCATACAACTTGCCGTACACACTTTTAAAGCTTTTGGAAGGCTCGACCTAGAAGGCAAATAAAATGCCCTGAGAGCAGTGTTCTATTTGCTGTGGCCTAAAATTCACTCAAAATTTGATCATTATTCAGACACCATGGAAATTATGATTAGCAGAAACTGTCTATAGATGTTACCATTTCCCCTGGGGATACAAACCATCCCCACTCCACTCCCTGCACGCCCACACCCACCTTAAAAACATTGATGAGTATAAATTTCTTGGCCACTTACTTACATGAGGGTTTAGTTTCCCAGGTCAAGAATCCCTTAGCTAAAGAGACTATAGCATCTTCATCACTGAAATACTGCATTCTCACCACTGTGGGCTGGTTTTACCTGAAGTAGCAAAAAGTCAGAGGAATTCCTAGGATATCAAAGCTACTGAAGTCTTCACATGTGTTTGGTTATTTGTTTGATGTTGTTTTCCCCAGAAACTTAACAAGGACACACCTGTTCAGCCAGTGCATATGTTGTGGTGCCACATATGCACACCAAGTGTGAGGGAGGTGTTTTTCCTTTTTGAGTCAAATTCTGTGCTAGTGCACACGGGGACTGCATAACTAAGACTGTAAGGGGCTCCTCCAAGTCCCTGCCTGCTATGCCAACACTCCTGTTGGTCCATTTCCCACAAATGAAACTATCCCATGACTTCTGCTGCTTCCCAGACCCAACCCTGGCCTGAGGAAAGGAGCTTTGAGCAGCTCCAGGCCCACATTCCACATTCCTGTCCAGAGCATGAAAATACCCTTATTTTAAAATATGCCACCTAAAGAGATGTTCATGACATGCTGTTGAGTGAACAAAGCACATCATAAAATAACTTGTATAATATGAGCCCATATTTGTAAAGCAGATGTATTAGTTTGCTAGGGCTGCCCTAACAAAGTACACAAACGGAGTGGCTTAAACTACAGAAATGTATTGCCTCACTGCTCTCGAGGCTGGAAGTCCAAGACCAAGGTGATGGCAGAGTTGGTTCCTTCTGAGATCTGTGTGAGAGGGAATCTGTTCCAGGCCTCTTCCCTAGCTTCTGGTTCTTTCCTGGTGATGTTTGGTGTTCCCTGGCTTGTAGAAGCATTACCCTGCTCTCTGCCTTCACCTTCACACATTCTTTCTGTATTCATGCTTCTGTGTTCAAATTCCCCCTTTTATAAGGACACCAGTCAACTGGATTAGGGCCCACTCTAATGACTCATCTAAACTAATTACATCTGCAATAACTCTATTTCCAAATAAGGTCACATCTGAGGTACTGCGGGTTAGGACTTCAACATAGGAATTTTGAAGGGATACAATTCAGCCCATTACAGCAAATGAAAAAGGTTCTATTTATTTGTATACGGTTATGTGAGCATAGGAAAAGGATGGAAAGATACACAGGCTACAAAAACTGTTAACTTTCATTAATCGGGTGCAGGATTAGCTGGGGTTAAGGAGTAGTTATTACTTATTTTATTATACATTTAATATTGCATCAGTTGTTAGAATGAATAGATACTAATTTTGTAATTAATAATCCAATAAAAATGAAAATGAAAACAAAATAAATATTAAGATGTATTGCTGAAAAGCAGAAAGTTTCTCAAAGTATTGCATTTCTCCTTTCTCTTAACCCATTTCTATGAAGCCTTAAAATAATGATTCTTTCTAAGAATCCAAGATGCAGAAGCCATACACTGATGAAAACGGAGAAAATCTGGACAGCAACAAAATCAATGAGTAGAAAAGTAGAGACAAAGCTAAATGTAACAGATATGAGAACGATGATTATAACAATAGATGGGTAAGTATGAGAATCATTGGTTTGAAGGGAGAGGAGAGAAAAAACTGAAATAAAGGAAAAAAACTATCTGGGCATGGAAAGAGGAATGGCTATGAGATCTGTTGAAGTTTTGGATGCATTGGAGATAGGAAGTGAGACAGAATGAGAATTCTGAGATAAAAAATTAAGAGGCCTGATCCTAATGTGTTTTCCTTAATGTGAAGAAAAGTGTGGGAGATAGAATAATGCACCCCACTCACAGATATCCACTCCCCAGTCACCCAAATGTGAACGTTACCTTTGTGGCAAAGGGATCTTGTGAATGTCATTAAGGGTACAGATCTTGAAATCGAATATTTTGGATTAGCTAAGTGGTTCCAATCTAATCTCATCAGTACCCACAAACAGAGAACTTTTCTTGGCTGAGTTAGAGATGAGACAGAAGAAGGAAGGGGAAGGACTCACCCACCACTGCTGGCTGTGAACATGGAGGAAGGGAGCCAAGAGAAAAGGAATATGAGTGGCCTCTGGAATCTATCTGAGAACAGCTCTCAACTGGCAGCCAACGGGAAAAGGGGATCTCACTCCCACAACTACATGGGGCTGAATTCTTTCAATAACTTGAATGAGTGGAAAACAGATCCTCCTCTAGAATCTCCAGGAAGGAATACAACAGCCTGTCAACACCATGAGTTTAGCCTGGTGAGACCCATATTGGCCTTCTGATCTTCAGAAATACAGGATAATAAATTTAAGTTGTTTAAGGCCACTAAGTTTATAATAACTTGTTATGGCAGCTAATAAGCAAACTAATATAGTGAGAATTATAGGATCTATGATTATAAATATTTAAATGATGCCTTTTGAGTGTTGTCTCTGTTCAAAGCACTGTGCTGAGTACGTTATGAACTGTATCCCATTCAGCCTTCACTATAGGATCTCCTCTGTAGATTGTGTTGTCCAACTGTCTCTTTTTAAATACCAGTGGATTAAGGTCAGGGAAACAAGAATGTCTGTTTAATGTCATACGGCTCTTTGGAATCACAGGATTTTGATCTGGCACTCTCAGAGAGCAATCTCTGAGACAAACAAGGTGCTTTTCTAGGAGTGGGGATGTAGACAGGAGTGTAGCCTGCCCTGTCCGAATCCCATCTCTGCTCCTGCTTTCAGGGAGTGACTGCTTAGAGTCAGTCGTGCTATCAGGGAACAAAGGAAAATTATCCAGTCCTCATCAAGATGGAGTCAGCTTCCTGAAAAGCTAGCATGCACTCAAACTGAAGGTTAATTAAAACAGAAAGGGAAATTTTAAGCCAGATTTTAGGGTAGGGCTGAGATAACCCAGGTCAAACAGCACCTCCTCCTTAAAGTGGCTTCCTATCCTCTTCCCAGAGATGCCTTCCTCTGAGTTTATGCAGCATTTTCCCTCCAGCACTTTTGGCCTTACTGCCTGCTGGCATCTGCTAGAGCTGCTCATGCGCAGACCTAATCTCTGAACAATACTCTGCCAGACACTCAGCTAGTTGATTGACCTGCATTATCTCATTTAATTCCCATAAATGTCTATTTAATGGGTAGTGTAATTATTGACAATTTTGAACGTGAAGAGTCTGAAGTCAAATAGATACTGCAACTTACTCAAGGCCTTACAGTTAATAAGTGGTGGAGCCAATATTCAAGACCTGCTGGAGAAACAGGGAGAAGATGGAGTAGAAGGACGCTCGCAGGTCACCCTCTCCCACAAATACACCAAGACCCACATCTACAGACCCACTCAGCCAACCAGAGCACCTGTGGAACTCCGACAGAACGTCGCCCTCTTCAAAAGATAAAGACGCCAAAAATCTGGTAGGAGAAAAGGAAAAAAGAAAGAACAAAAGGCAAAGCAGCGCGGGACAGGTCCCGCGGGGAGGGAGCGGCAAAGGAGGACTGGCGCTCTTTCGTTGGGTCTCCCCTCTCCAACTGAGAGGCCAGCGGGACGGAGGGGGAGCCTCCGAGACTCGGATCTGTACAGAGCAGCCCTTGACTAACAGAACTAAGTTAAACGGGCACAGAGCGTCCCCCCGACACCCAGCCTGAGACGCGGGCCGGCAGCCGAGGGCAGGGCCAGGCTGCACAAGCCGGGCGGAGGACAGAAGTGGCTGCACGGAGGCAGCCCCGGGGGAACGCAAGGGGCTGCGCGCCGTGGCTGTGGGTGCACAGGGCAGAACAACCTGGGCCCTCCGTAAAACAGCACGGTTGATGTGCTCTCGGGGGAAGGGTGCACACCCCCATCTCTGAAAACCCGTGGAAAGTTTTCGGGGGACGAGAGGCGGGGCTCAGACACAGCCGCCATATCCTCCGCACTGAGCACTCAGGCGGGGGCGGGGGCGAAACCTGCATCCGCACCGAAGGGCTTAGCAGCCTCAAAGGCCAGACTGAGACTGGCCTGCAGCCCGGAGCAGATAGGATCCTTCCATCCTGGTCCCTCAGAGAACTTGCTCCACAAAGACAAACAAGGAGCTGGGTTTTGGCTCGGAGCAGGGACAGGGCTGTCCCTCGGTATTCCCCGAGCCCACCCGCGGAGCGCCGACCAGGGCGGAGCGCCGACCAGGGCGGAGCGCTGCCCGCGGAGCGCGCAGCCCCACAGAGCAGCGGAGCTACCGGCGGGGGCGCGGCCCCCCGCCTTTCGGGCAGGAACACAGCCCCTGACCGAGGTGCTGGGAGGGGGCACGACCCGCCCTCCTACCCGGCCAGTCTGCAACATCTGACTGCGGCATCCGGAGGGGCAGCGACCCGCCCGCCCACAGCAGAGAGCTGCACCCGACCCAGTGTTAGGAGGAGGCGCGATCGGCTTGCCGACAGGTGCTGGGAGCAGCACAGAAGAGGGCGCCAACGGAGGGCCTCTGAAAACAGCAAGCTGAGCTTCCAAAACAGGACGAAGACAGAAAGACTTCACATTAAAAGCACACAGACTCCAGGAGAACACCGACAACCCCCCCCCCTTTTTTTTTTAAATCTGTTTTTACCTGTTCTATTTTCTATTACTCTCTTAATCTTTACTTCTTAATTCATTTCTATTTCTCTTGGGTTTTGATGTCCTGCTATTGATTAGACACAGGTTTCAAATACATCTATTCATCTCCCCCCCCCCCTTTTTTTGTAAAGGTTTCAAAAGGACGTCTCAACCCGATTAATACTCTGCTTCAACTCACTCTTCTATTATTCATTATACACTGTTTTCAAACCCTCTTTCTCCCTTCTTTTAAAATTCTTTCTCTCTCTTTCTTATTTTTTTTTTTCTTTTTTTCCTAAGTTCTATTCCTAAATAGGCATCAGATAGATAAAATCCTTAAGGACCAAAATAAACAAATGATACTCCATAAACCACAGTGCCAAAGAGGTATGAGCAAGATGAAGAAGCAGAAAAACCTTTCCCAATTAAAAGAACAAGAGAAATCCCCTGAAAGAAAGATCAACGAAATAGACATCGATAGCCTACTAGATCAAGATTTCAAAAAAGGAGTGATCGAATTGCTGAAGGAATTAAAAGAGATAGTGTTTAGAGATATAAAATATGTCAAAAATTAAATTGAAGCTATAAAGAAGAGCCCAGTAGAATGGGTAAACTCATTGACAGAGATGAGGAATGATCTAATAGCTGTGCAAAGCCGACTAGATAATGCAGAGGAACGAATCAGTGATCTAGAAGGGCGATAGAAAGCACCCATTCAGAAGAACTACAAGAGAAGCAAATAAAAAATAATGAAAATAGCATAAGGGACCTATGGGATAATATAAAGCGTCCCAATCTTTGCATAATAGGGGTCCCAGAAGGAGAAGAAAGATCAAAGGGGATTGAAAAGGTTTTTGAAGAAATCATGACTGAAAACTTCCCAAACTTAAAGAAGGAATCAGATATCCAAGTACAGGAAGCTCAGAGGGTCCCAAACAGGAAGAACCCAAATAGACCCACACCAAGACGTATCATAATCAAGATGGCCAGAGTCAAGGATAAAGAAATGATTCTAAAGGGAGCAAGAGAAAAGCAAAGAGTAAGTTACAAGGGAACCCCCATAAGGCTCTCAGCTGATTTCTCTACACAAACACTACAGGCCAGAAGGGAGTGGCAAGATATATTCAAAGCCCTGAATAAAAAAAAGATGCAGCCTAGGATCCTTTATCCAGCAAGGCTATCCTTGAGGATAGAAGGAGAAATAAAAGAATTTCACAGACAAAAAAAAGCTGCAGGAGTTTAGCAACACTAAACCCATGCTAAAAGAAATATTGAAAGGGCTAGTCTAAATAGAAAAGCAGCAGGATGCTACAGAAATGAGAAACACACAACTGGAAAGGTGATAACTCATGAATTACAAATAAAGTAAACATGAAATTATAAAAGAAGACATACAAATCACTGAGAGTGGGAGAGGGAGGCAGGGAAATATAGAATATTTTTTTCTTCCTTTTTTAAATTTTTTTAACAGTAGGATGGGTTTGAGATCATGTTACTATCAGTTTAATAAAAACAGTTATAGTAATGGGTTGACAGATTTACAAAAAAGGGTAACCACAAGCTAAAAATTTACAAAGGAGTCACAAAAATTAAATAAAATCCATGATAATACAAAGGAAAATTACCAAACCACAAAAGGAAGAAGAAAGGAACAAAGAGGATATACCAATTCAACTGCAAAGATAAGTTCAAAATGGCAATAAACACACATCTATCATTAATTACTGTAAATGTTAATGGACTAAATGCTCCAGTCAAAAGACACAGAGTGGCAGACTGGATAATAAAGCAAGAACCTTCAATATGCTGCATACAAGAGACCCACTTTAGGGAGAAGGACACATATAGATTGAGAGTGAAAGGATGGAAAAGGATATTCCATGCAAACGGAAAAGCCAAAAAAGCAGGTGTTGCAGTACTGATTTCAGACAAAATAGACTTTAAAACAAAGGCCATAAAGAAAGATAAAGAAGGACATTTTATAATGATTAAAGGAGTGATACAAGATGAGGATATTACACTCGTTAATATATATGCACCCAATATAGGAGCACCTAAGTACATACAAGAATTACTAACAGAGATAAAGGGGGATATTGATGGGAATACAATCATAGTTGGAGATTTTAACACTGCATTAACATCACTAGACAGATCTTCCAGACAGAAAATAAACAAGGCAACAGAGAAATTAAATACTACAATAGAAAAACTAGATTTGGTGGATATTTTCAGAGCATTACACCCCCCAAAAATAGGATATACATTCTTTTCAGGTGCACATGGAACATTTTCCAGGATCGATCATGTACTTGGGCACAAAAGAAACCTCAACAATTTTAAGAAGATAGAAATTATCTCAAGCATCTTTACTGACCACAATGCCATGAAACTGGAAATCAACAACAGAGAAACAAAGGAGAAAAAAAGGAAAGCATGGAGATTAAACAATATGTTATTGAAAAAACAATGGATCAATGAGGAAATCAAAGCTGAAATTAAAAAATACCTTGAGACAAATGATAATGAAAGCACAACCACTCAAAACCTATGGGACACAGCAAAGGCAGTGCTAAGAGGGAAGTTTATAGCGATACAGGCCTTCCTCAAAAAAGAACAATCTCAAATAAACAATTTAACTCACCACCTGAATGAATTAGAAAAAGAAGAACAAAAAGCCCCAAAAAGCAGCAGAAGGAAGGAAATAATAAAGATCAGAGAGGAATTAAATACCATAGAGATTAACAAGACCATAGAAAAAAATCAACCAAACCAAAAGCTGGTTTTTTGAAAAAGTAAATAAAATCGACAAACCTCTTGCCAAACTCACAAAGAAGAAAAAAGAGCACAAATTAGCAAAATAAGAAAGGAAAATGGAGAAATTACAACAAACAAAATAGAAATACAGAATATCATACGAGAATATTATGAAAAACTATATGGAACCAAACTGGATAACCTAGAGGAGATGGACAAGTTTCTGGAAACATACTGTCCACCAAAACTGAATCAAGAAGAATCTGAACACTTGAACAATCCGATCACTAGAAAGGAAATAGAAATAGCAATTAAAAACCTCCCTACAAATAAAAGTCCAGGACCAGACGGCTTCACCGGGGAATTCTACCAAACATACAAAGAAGAACTCATACCAGTCCTTCTCAAACTCTTCCAGATGATTGAAAAGGAGGGAATACTCCCAAACTCGTTCTATGAAGCCACCATCACCCTGATACCAAAACCAGGCAAAGACACTACAAAAAAAGAGAATTATAGGCCAATATCACTGATGAACATAGACGCCAAAATCCTCACCAAAATTTTAGCAAATAGAATCCAACAACACATAAAAAAGATTATACATCATGACCAAGTGGGGTTCATCCCAGGGACACAAGGCTGGTTCAACATACGCAAATCAATCAGTGTAATACATCACATCAACAAGAGAAAGGACAAAAACCACATGATCATCTCAATCGATGCAGAAAAAGCATTTGATAAAATTCAACACCCATTTATGATAAAAACTCTCGCCAAAGTGGGTATAGAGGGAACATATCTCAACATAATAAAAGCTATATATGACAAACCTACAGCCAGCATAGTACTCAACGGTGAAAAACTCAAAAGCTTCCCACTAAAATCTGGGACAAGACAAGGATGCCCACTATCACCACTCCTATTCAACATAGTCCTGGAAGTCCTAGCCACAGCAGTCAGGCAAGAGAAAGAAATAAAAGGGATCCAAATTGGAAAAGAAGAGGTAAAAGTGTCATTATATGCTGATGACATGTTACTATATATAGAAAACCCTAAAAGGTCCACACAAAAGCTACTAGAGCTGATTGAAGAATTCAGCAAGGTAGCAGGTTACAAAATTAACGTTCAAAAATCAGTTGCATTTCTTTACACTAACGATAAATCAACAGAAGAAGAAAGTAAAGAAACAATCCCCTTTAAAATAGCACCCAAAGTAATAAAATATCTGGGAATAAATCTAACCAAGGAGGTGAAAGAATTATACACAGAAAACTATAAACCATTGATGAAGGAAATTAAAGAAGAAATTAAAGAAATTAAAAAATGGAAAGATATTCCATGCTCTTGGATTGGAAGAATCAATATTGTTAAAATGGTCACACTGCCCAAGGCAATCTACAGATTTAATGCAATCCCTATCCAATTACCCAGGACATATTTCACAGAACTAGAAAAAATCGTAATAAAATTCATATGGAACCATCAAAGACCTAGAATTGCCAAAGCATTACTGAAGAGAAAGAAAGAGGCTGGAGGAATAACTCTCCCAGACTTCAGACAATACTATAGAGCTACAGTCATCAAGACAGCATGGTATTGGTACCAAAACAGACATATAGACCAATGGAACAGAATAGAGAGCCCAGAAATGAACCCACAAACTTTTGGTCAACTCATCTTCGACAAAGGAGGCAAGAATATACATTGGAATAAAGACAGTCTCTTCAGCAAATGGTGTTGGGAAAACTGGACAGCAGCACGTAAAACAATGAAGCTAGAACACTCCCTTACACCATATACAAAAATCAACTCAAAATGGATTAAAGACTTAAACATAAGACAAGATACAATAAACCTCCTAGAGGAAAACATAGGCAAAACATTATCTGACATACATCTCAAAAATTTTCTCCTAGAAGAAATAAAAGCAAGAATAAACAAATGGGACCTAATGAAACTTACAAGCTTCTGCACAGCAAAGTAAACCAGAAATAAAACGAGAAGAAAACCTATGGAATGGGAGAAAATTTTCGCAAGTGAAACCGACAAAGGCTTGATCTCCAGAATATATAAGCAGCTCAGCTCATACGACTCAATAAGAAAAAAATAAACAACCCAATCCAAAAATGGGCAGAAGACCTAAACAAGCAATTCTCCAAGGAAGACATACAAATGATCAAAAGGCACATGAAAAAATGCTCAATATCACTAATTATCAGAGAAATGCAAATCAAAACTACCATGAGGTATCACCTCACACCAGTCAGAATGGCCGTCATTCAAAAATCCACAAATGACAAATGCTGGAGAGGCTGTGGAGAAAGGGGAACCCTCCTACACTGCTGGTGGGAATGCAGTTTGGTGCAGCCACTATGGAAAACAGTGTGGAGATTCCTCAAAAGACTAGGAATAGACTTACCATATGACCCAGGAATCCCACTCCTGGGCTTGTATCCAGAAGGAAATCTACTTCAGGATGACACCTGCACCCCAATGTTCATAGCAGCACTATTTACAATAGCCAAAACATGGAAACAGCCTAAATGTCCATCAACAGGTGACTGGATAAAGAAGAGGTGGTATATTTATACAATGGAATACTACTCAGCCATAAAAACCGACAACATAATGCCATTTGCAGCAACATGGATGCTCCTGGAGAATGTCATTCTAAGTGAAGTAAGCCAGAAAGAGAAAGAAAAATACCATATGAGATCGCTCATATGTGGAATCTAAAAAACAAAAACAAAAACAAACAAACAAAAACAAAGCGTAAATAAAGGACAGAAATAGACTCACAGACAGAGAATACAGACTTGTGGTTACCAGGGGGGCGGAGGGTGGGAAGGGACAGACTGGGATTTCAAAATTGTAGAATAGACTACACTGTATAGCACAGAGAAATATACACAAAATGTTATGATAACTCACAGAGAAAAAAATGTGACAATGAGTGTGTATATGTCCATGAATAACTGAAAAATGGTGCTGAACACTGGAATTTGACACAACATTGTAAAATGATTATAAATCAATAAAAAATGTTAAAAAAAAAAAAAAGACCTGCTGTTTGTCTCCCATGCCTGTATTCCTAACTTACAACAAAGCTCTTCAAGGATGAAATGAAACCAATGTTTATTCATTGCTTTATTCACTGCATCCCCAGGGCACAGTAAAGAAGAAATATTTGAAGAGTGGAAGAAAAGAGGCCATGAGTGGGAAAATTTCA
Source organism: Camelus dromedarius (assembly GCF_036321535.1). Taxonomy (NCBI): domain Eukaryota; kingdom Metazoa; phylum Chordata; class Mammalia; order Artiodactyla; family Camelidae; genus Camelus; species Camelus dromedarius. The sequence continues at coordinate 29,756,479 of NC_087439.1, read as the reverse complement.
GAAAGAAACATTTGACTCATGAAGGACACCACCTCCTAAAGTCTGGCTCACCATCTTTCCCAAATACTCATCAGGAATCATTAGAGGTAAATATTTCTGTACTTACATACTGTTTACTGGGAACTGCATTTATTTACTTATATTAATATTCATTTCTTTACTGCCAAGGGACATCCAAAGGGTAAAAATGTAACATGATGTGAAGTACTGTGACTTACTGAAATGGCTAGGAGACAATGCATAGCCCTGAGTGCCTGCTGGTCAGTCTCTTATAACCCCATAGCTCCATCTGTGAAGCCCAGTAACCACTGCAGCCCAAACACAGGAAGACAGTATGTCATGGCCTCCAGATGGGACTAAGCACTGTGCCTGGCACCCATCTTGAAAAGGTAGATGCTGATGCTTCAGGTAAAGGCATCATTGAATCCACAAGATATTCTGCTCTAACTACACATGTTCAGCATCTCTACTTCCTGCTCAATTACAAATTTCATAAAAGTAGGAACAATACTGATTTGGTTCACGGCTTCATCTCCAGTGCTTGGCCCAGAGTAAAGGCTCAACAACTGTTTACTAAATGAATCCATAAATGAGTGAATATCTCTAGACCAATGTTCAGTGGATTAATTAGCAAGAAAACAGACCAGTGATTACATATATGGGTTTCTGATTTGATTCTAATAATGGAACATATAATTTATCTACAATGATACTATATCCATTTTGAATTAAAGACAAAGAAATTCCAAGTAAAAGTCAGCTTAAAAAAATCAGAAAATTTATTATCTGATGTCACAAGAAGTGGGGAGGCAAAGTGGTTAAGGAGATGGTTATTTGGCTCTTCAGTGACATCCCCAAGGTATCAGCTTTCTGTTTGTGCCCTCTGCCATCTTCAACATGCTGCCTGGTCCTCTGGCTACCTCCTCTCACAATTACAGGATAGATTCAGAAGATCCAGCGTCACCTCCTCACCCAGCTTCAATTAGAGATAATGAGTAGCTGAACTTTCTCCTGCATCTATTCTAAAGATCAAAAAATCTTTCTCCCAAGTCCAATCAACTGAAGTATCCTCATTGGTCAGAATTATATCATGCATTCCTAAGTCAAGGTGAACAGACTTATCATGACAGAATTAGACTTAGCAAGATTCATGCTCTATGGATTGGACAGTCTCTCCTGGTGGTCATGGGCAACTGGCTGTTAAAACAAATAAATTTACTATGGCAAGGAAGAAGTAAAGAAAATGGCCATTGACTAAATTGCTACAAGAGTTCCAGATTAAGGCAAAAAAAAGTCTATATGGCCACCTTCAGCATAGACATCTAATTGCCAAGTGGATTCCCCAAAACTTCCCTTACCATCCTATAGTTCAGCAGCCATGTTTGTGGTACATACCTTCTTTTTAAAATAATAATGTTAACATAAATTTTGTCCTCAACAGAATTAGGAAACTGTGATTTCCAATACTATAGATGCCTCTCCTTTTTAAAAAATTAGATTCCAATGCTCCCTGGGCTTCATATTCCTGACCATTTAAGATCTGGTCGCAGATTCTGACTCAACATATATTTTGATGGGTAAAAATAAGCCTCCACTTGCAAAAACAAAACAAAACCTGGGTGATCCAGAAAATCTGTTGTAATGGACTGAATGTTTACATCACCCCAAAATTCATATGTTGAAATCCCAGCCCCCAAGGTAATGGTATTAGGTGTTAGGCAGAGCCCTCATGAATGGAATTAGTGCCCTTATAAAAGAAACCCTAGAGAGATCTTTCACCCTTCCCCCATGGGAGGTTACATCAAACAGACAACCATCTAAAGAAGCAGGCTCTCAGCAGACACTGAATCCATCAGAGCCTTGATCTTGGACCAGCCTCCAGAACCACGAGAAATAAATTTTTGCTGTTTATAAGTTAGCCAGCCTGTGATATTTTGTTACAGAAGCTAGAATGGACTAATATATCTGTCTTTCTGCAAATTCAGTAGATTCTAAACTTCCTCCACAGAGCAGGGTCAATCCTGTGTGGTCTGCCACCTGCTACTGCTAGAAATAGCATTGGTCTTCACCCAGACCATTCCCTCTGAAAGATAATTCTTACCCTTTATTTTTAAGATCTTTATCTTTGAGTAGATTATATGTCCCCAGTTAACTCCAAAGTTTGAAGAACCTGAACCAAAGTCTGAAATCCGCCCTTCTCATTCAGCTGCAGGTACACCAATCACGGCAGCTGACAACGTGGACTGTGAATGAACCTCAGAGACACCCAGCGGTACTTTCACCTCTTCAGATCTAACTGAATTTGGATTTCTGCGTTTGTTTCCTGCCTGGAAGGTACATGATGAGTTATAACAGAAGGGGGAAAAATGATTTCCATGCCATTCTTCAGATTACAAATCTAGAGAAAGAGTGGGTTAAGAAACCTACAACAAAAATTAAAAATAATGAAAATAGCAGAGAGAGAGCAAAAAATATGTGTGTGCTCAGACTTTCAAAAGATATATTCAATTTGGCTGCCTGTTGCAGAGAAGCCTGTGGGATAGGCAAACATTCTGTCAGTCCCAATTACCTCGCTGGGCCTTGTTTTTGTTACTTCAGGCCCTCTGCTGTCTGGCACTGGTGGCCTGCATCAGCCAAGATCTTAGCCAGCTGACGAGGATTGAGAGGCAGGCCTTGCACTTGAGCCTGAGAACTGTCACTCTGTGTCTCTTTAGACTTGTGACAGGATATGCCTTTCCAATGGGCTGTCAGCTTGATTTCTGACTTGCCAAAGCAGCTGTGCGCACAGAGGTCTTTAAAAAAAATCATAGAGAAGGACCTGATCTAGGCCAACAAATGATGACAAAAAAACAGCCATTGCTTTAGGAAAAGAAAGAGAGGTATAGTAACAATTAATTGGCAAAATTAATTAGCTCACTTTGTGACCAAGAACTGTGATGCAAGAAAGAAAAAAACAGCAGTCACCGTGCGAACTCACAAATTAGCACTGTAAATGATCCATGCAGAAGTGAACTTGAAATTAATTCTACTGGCTGAGTTAATGTGTTGAAAAAGCACACTGAGTTGGTAGGTTCCTTTGGATTCCATTACATTAAACAATATTGGGGCGGGAGGGAGCTATAACTGGTACCAACTCATCCTGTGAGCTGCAAACCCAAGAATGTTTTGTTGCCCATGACATTTTTCCCAGGGTTAACACCTTTCTTATTTCAGTTACAGAGACATTTAAAAGATCAACCCAAGGACAGAACCTTAGCATATTATTTTTTACTGTTTTAATGAAAGAATTTACTTCACTATAACTATAAAGTTTTTTCAAACTCTTAGAGGAAAGAGAAAAACTCCCCACAGGGCAGAGATGAAGGTGTGGCCAGAAATTCAACAGTCTAATATCACCATTGCTTTGTTTTGCTGACTCACACACCAAAGGAGTTACTTGTCCAGTCTCTTCTAGAATGGACACTGGGACTCGAGCTCTTCAGCCCTGATGAATTCACCATCCTGCCACATGGAGCAGTCCAAAAATACACAGAGAGAAACAAGTCCTCCCGTAAGAAATGAACAGTAATCCATGCAGTATGTCTAAGATGTTGGCTTCAAATTATTAGGAAAGGAAGAGTAAGACTGGAGACTATGCAGCCTCAGGACTCTACAGAGGGAGTTGTTTGATTGCCAGCGTTACAGCATAGAATTACCCAGAAATCAGGAAACTGGTTTGAGATTTGTTGTCTGTTTTGGCTTCTTGTAATGGCTACCATTATAACTATTTGTATCCTTTCTGTGTGACTTTGGGCTAATTATATTTTGCTGCTCTGACTCAGTTTCCTCATCTGTAAAATGAGAGTAAGTAATAATACCTACACCAAAGAGTTGTTGTGAAGATTAACTGAGTTAATTTTTTACAAAGCACTTATAACAGAGCCAGGTAAGCACTATGTGAGTACTAGCTTTTATTTTTAATCTAATATATAGCTAGCTTAGTCTTCTATTTCTTTAATTATTATTTACTTCCTGCTTTAAATGATGAAGAGATTCCTATCATTCTATTTCTTTGCAACTGCCCTCTTTCCCTTTGATCTTAATTATTACATTCATTACATCTTTAAATAATACACTTTTATAGCACTATATGATATATTTACATCTATTGCTTGATTTACCAGATTTAAACAATACACATTGACTTCTGATGCAAAAGAAACTCAGAAAATATGTAGGAGATAATCACTGGGCCCAATATGAGGTGGACTTAGATCAATACTCCATTTATCACCCAATGTTCGTATGGTCCCACTTTAAGTGGTTTCATTTTGAGTGGCATACCCCAGTGGCATTCTTGATCCTTCTGGGAATAGTATTATTCAGAGCTGATATACGATAATCTCAATGATTTGTGCATTTGTGTATTTTTCTTTATTATATGCATATTTATCCTGTTAAAGATGGTTTTTTTTTTTTGGAAGAAGGCTGAAAAAGAAGATTCTCACAGTAACTACTCACTGTAGGTATCTATGGCTGTGTAACAAACACCCCCAAATTAAGAAGCTTAAAAGAATACATATGATTATCCCTCACACTTCTGTAATTAAATGGGCTCCAGTGGGTAACTCTTGCTTAGAGTCTCTCATGCTTTGTAGTCAGATAGGGCTAGGGCTGGATTCATTTAAAAGTGACTGGGTTGGACATTCAATGATGGCTTTTCATTCACAAGCCTGGCACCTTGGTGCCCTTTGGTCTTCCTCTCTCTTTGTATTTCTTAGTTTTCACAGTATGATAGTCTCAGGTAGTCACATTTCTTACTCCTTCACTTGCTTCCAAGAAGCCAGAAACAAGCTGCTAAGCCAGTTAAAAGGTACACCTAGATCTGGCAGAAGGGTACTTCTACCATATTCTATTCGTTAAAGCATTCACAGAGCCCACCCATATTCAAGGCAGCCAAGAATAAACTCCATTCCTTGATAGAGGAGTTTCCCCCTGATGGAGGAGGTCATACTGCAGAGGGCATGTGAAGTGGGAGATCTGCCACACTGTGATGTTTATAGTATCAAGCCTCTCCTTCAGTCTAGGGGCTCTGGGTTTGTGAATTTCCTCAGGAATGTGGATAGGCAAAGAGGCTATGACACTTTTGGAGGCTAAAGTCAAGCCTCAGCTCACCACATCTAAAGAGGTTTTTAATCCCACAAATAAATTCTTAGAGGATTGCCATATCTAAGAATAATAAAACAGACAATCCTTGGGCAAGATTAATTAAGAATGAAAGAGAAAGTATACATCAATGTTTGGAAAAAAAAAGGGAGGGAAATGATAGCTGGAGTAAAGCTTTTTCAAATCAAAAAGGGAATGCTATGAAAAATTTTCTGCCAATAAATTTGAAAACTCAGAAAAAGCAGAAAATTAACCAGAAAACTGTAACTTATGATTGTAAACTCAATAATAAATAGAAGAACTTAATAGCTTTATAATTATTTAACAAATAGTAATTTAAAATTTCCACTATTATCTCCCTAAAACCTTACCCAGCAGTTTTATAGGCAAGTTCCACTACAACTTCAAGGAACATATAATTTTTTCATTATGCAAACTAAAAAAAAAGTTCCCAATTCATTTTATAAAGCTAAAAGCCTTGATATCAACAATGTATAAGACAACTCAAGAAAAGAAAATTATAGACAAATCTCATTTTTGAATACAGATATAAAAATCCTAAATGGAATATTAGAAAATAATACCAACAATGTCATGAAAAGTAATATATCAGACTAAATATTGCTCCAGGAATACATAGACATTAATACATTAACATTTAGAAACTGTACTAGTGTAGGAATGCGCCCAGTGGTCTCCCCTGCGACTGCTGTTGAGTGTGCGGCAGCAGCGGGAGCCAGAAGGTGCCTGGAAGGGAGCCTAAAGTGGGCGTTTGGTGAGGTCTGTGGTTTCAGAAGCACTGCTGCAGCCATGGCCCCGATCAAGGTGGGAGATGCCATCCCATCGGTGGTGGTGTTTGAAGGGGAGCCTGGGAACAAGGTGAACCTAGCAGAGCTGTTCAAGGGCAAGAAGGGGGTGCTGTTTGGAGTCCCTGAAGCCTTTACCCCCAGCAGTTCCAAGACCCACCTGCCAGGGTTTGTGGAGCAGGCCGGAGCTCTGAAGGCCAAGGGAATCCAGGTGGTTACATGTTTGAGTGTTAATGATGTTTTCGTGACTAAAGAATGGGGACGAGCCCACAACACGGAAGGCAAGGTTCAGCTCCTGGCTGACCCCACTGGGGCCTTTGGGAAGGAGACAGGTTTGTTACTAGATGATTCATTGGTGTCCCTCTGGGAATCAACGGCTCAAGAGGTTCTCCTTGGTGATAGAGGATGGCATAGTGAAGTCCTTGAATGTGGAGCCTGATGGCACAGGCCTCACCTGCAGGCTGGCCCCCCAAATCATCTCACAGCTCTGAGGCCACAGGCCCAGAAGTGCTCCTTCGACCTTCCCTATTTCATCTGCCCACCCCTGGGCAGGGGGCCTTAGCCCAGCCTCAACTGAGGTCACCTAGTTGGAACCTTGGCCAGATTTCTGCAATAAATGCTTCTGGTTTAAAAAAAAAAAAAAAAAGAAACTATAGCAGTGTAATTTTCCACATTAATGGATTAAAAGAGAAAAACCATATAACCCTCTCAAAAAGTACAGAAAAGCATTCAATAAAATCAACCAATCTCTTAGCAAACTAAAAAGAGAGGAAGCTTCCTAAATCTGATAAGGGGTACTTACTGCAAACCAGCAACAAACTTGCCCTTAAAGGCATTCTCTTTACCATCAGAAAACAGACAAGTACAGCCTCTGTGGCAGCCCCCCTCCACTGAGCTAAGTGCCCTGGCCGGTACAGCAAGAGAAGAAGAAGAAAATGCATAAGATTACAGCAGAAGGAAAAAACCGTCACTATTTACAACATAGAACTGTCAGTATAGGAAAAACACAGATCATGAGGTAACAAAGTACAGCAAAGCAATGAGATGGCTATAAGACCAACATATGAATTTTTAATAATCATACAGAATCTAAAATGCATATATTTATAACCTAGTAATTCAACTTCTATATGACTCCCCTAAAGAAACTCTCACAGGTATGCACAAGGTATACATAAAGGATTTACAAAGTTCTATCAGTAGAGGAATAAACTATGACATTCATGTAATGGAATACTATACAGCTGTTAAAATGAATGAACTAGGGCCATATGTGTCAACATGGATAAATCTAAAAACACAGCGTTGCATGAAAAAAGCAAGCTAAAAAAGAGCAGGAGTATGACCCTGAACAAGTTAAATAACCTCTCTGTAACTCAGTTTCCTTGTTTACAAAATGAGGATAATAATAGCACCTACCTTCTAGATTAAATGTGTGTAATATGTTTTAGGACAGTGCCTGAAAGATAGGAAGTGCTTAATAACTGTTCACCATTATAATGATGATGATAACAGTTAAATACTTTTTAAACATAAAAAAATTTTACATATTGTTTACAGATGAAACAGTAAAATTACAAAATGGAAATATCACAATAATAGTTAATTCTGGAAAAAGAAGGGAGGAGAAAGAAGTGGAATATCTATATTTATAACATATATATTTGTCAGTAGGAGAGATCTGAAGTAAATATTTAAAAAGTTAACATTTAAATCTAAATGGTAGATGTATGTGCAGTTTTTTATATCATTTTCTGTACTTCTGTATACTTGAAATATTTCATGAAAAAATTCAAAGAAAGACTGAAACAAGGTATCTCAAAATGTTAATAGTAACACATCTGGATTATAGAACAGTGAATGTTCTTAGTTTTCTAGAATAGAGTTTACTGAATTTCCAAATTTTCTATAATGAGAATGTATTTCTTTTATAATTAGACCAAAAAAAATAATGTTTTAAAGCAAAGATAAAATCCTTTTAATACTGAAGTCACCAGAGGTCTGCTTCATCTAAATTAATCTTCATTTAGATGTCTTCTAATCCAAACCAAATCTCCCTATATTAAAAACTGTATAACTTTAATAGTAGAGCATTTATTATATCAAAATTTATATTTGCAAAATATGCAGTCTTTTCTAATTCACAAATAATTTATGGATTTTTTTCGCCATCTTTTTTGTAATAAAATGTCATTCCCTCTAAATTTAACATTCCTGATACAATGATGAAAAGTGTACCATGGCTCTCTGGATGTATTTCTTAGAAAACCCACATAATGACATGACCACAGATCTTCTCTAACCTCCCCTATTTGATGTTTCATGTCTAAAAGTACATCTAATCTGAAAACAGAACTGATCTTCAGAGGCCTTGTAATTTATCTTTTACCATGATTACAATTTCTAATCTAACCAGCAGCAGTTCAAATTGAACTCTGATCTGAATGATCAATAGCCGTGTGCGACCTATTAGATGTGCGAATATTAAATCGTTTCTGGATAAGGGCTGTCCAAATGAAAAGCATATAATTACCATCTATTAACATATATTGAAGCAAATAACACAAAAATGTAAAATGTGTCACATACAACCTACCGGAATTCCGGAGACCATAATACTAAGGTTAGATCTTTTATTTCACATATGGATTTGTACCAAATTATGATTTATGTCTTTAAGTGTTTATTATTCATAATGTTGGCCTTAGGCCACAAAATGGATACATTTGTGAATAAAATACATTTAATTTCTGATTCCATTCTTTTTTGTGTGTGTCTGCTTTCTTAATATAAAAGTTTCCCTACCTACTTGTAGGAAGTGGCCATGGTCAGTGAGTAAAAGGATAATTAAATCAGTTTGATAGGAAAATAATTCCAAATATCTAGCTCATGTTTCATGTTTTCCCTTGCAAATAAAAAGCCTACATAATTACAGAGGCATACAATTATATAAAGAGCAGAACCTGCAGAAAAATGAGTCTAATCTCCTACTCTGAGTATCAGAGAGAACAGCAATAAAGTTCTCTAAACATCCCATGATTGCTCCTTCCAATATGTAACGATGCAGTCTTTGGAAATTTTTCTTTATGAAAATCTAAATCCCTAGTGTTCTAAGGTAAACCTAAGACAAGAAACCTTTTATGGCATATTTCCCAGCCTCCTTGCAGTTGGTTGAGGGTTTTGTGACTATACCCAGACAGAAGGATATAAGAAAGATGATGAAATCTACTTTCAGATACATCCTTTTAAAACATCTCATGTGAAGATGGATATTAGCTGAACCTAACTGTGGTCATCATCTCACAATACATGTAAATCAAACCATCATGCTCTATGCCTTAAGCTTATCTAGTGAGGTATGTCAATTATTTTTCAATACAATTGGAAAAAAATTTATGTGATCCTCCAGGCATCTCCTCATTGCTACGGTAGATCTGCATGTTCCAAATGCCGTAGCTTTAAGATGCAAGAGTATTACCCAGGGGCATGGACTTCGCATGAGCCAGAGATAAACATGTTATAGTGAGCCTCTGAGGTGTCTGGGTTTGCTGGAGACTACATCATAGGTTGGCCTCTTCAGGTCCAGACACTAACTGAAGGTCTTTTCAGGTTTGAGCATAATGAGAAAAAACTTCCCACACTCACTCCCCTTTCCACCCTCTCCCCACCCACCCCCACCCCTGGCCGAGGCCCTTCTTTCATTCAACAGTGCTGTAATTCAGGATCAGCATCCTGTCCTTGTGCTTCTCAGATTTTTTTTAGCTCCATTCACACTTACACAGATTTAGCCACTAGTCCTTCCTCATTCTGATTTTCTTGTTTTCTCAGAATTCTGAATCTTAGCTCTTATACTTCATTATCTCTCTTGGGCCAGAAGTGGGTTTGGGCAAGCTGTTCTTAGCTGTCTGTGCATCTCCAAGTGTGGGGAGGTAATTCCCTCCTCCTCTTCCCACCACACCCTGGGGATATGGAAACCATCTTGTGAGAAACACTGTGTGGCAGTTTTTAACCTGTACAAGCCCTGAAGGTCCAAGAGGTTAAGTCTTTTGCTTCAACAGTCTTGTTGAAAAGAGAGGATTCTCTTTTCTGGTCATATTGGGGCATGGCTAAAGCTGGTATCTAAAGCTACTGCCTTTGCTCCTCCTCCAATTGCTTCACTGGTGAAGGTATTTCCAAGGAAGCCTATTCAAAATACATGGAAGTCCAATAGCTTCCACCTTCCACTCCCTGCTTTAGTGCTTTTCACTTTCTGAGTGATTGTTTGATGAGATTTCCCCACTGTCTTTGCATTAGGGCTCCTTTCACTAACCTTTTCTGAGTGGTCGTTTGATGAGATTTCCCTCGCTTTTTTTGCATTAAGGCTCCCCTTTTTTTTCTTTAAATCTTTTTACACAGGAACCATTTCAATAAATGTGTCATGCAGAACTAGAGTCTTTCAAGCAAGATAAAGATTAGCCTGACCCTTCTTCCATCAATTAATCAACACGGTTACAACACAGATTTACCTTTTAACCTTGGTGTTTCCACAGTGCAATATCAAAGCGTGATTTGTGAGCTTGCTCCATTTCATACATATGGTTAAGAACAACCCTCTGTCTGTGTGCTTTGATAAAGTGTCAGAGCGGAACACAACACAAGAGGGAAAGGAGGCTTTTATTGTCTGCATCAAGAATGGCTTTGTAAATCTACGATGGGAGCAGCAATACCAGCAAAGCCGGCTGATTGAAATTAACTGCTGGGTTCTGTTCACAGATTCATGCTGCTGGAAAGACCATTGTTGAAGAATGGTCTGAAGGGTGGAATCATTTGATCTGAATTTCAGATAAGAGTATGTGTCTGTTGTCAGTATCAATACCCTCCCCTCACCACTGAAGCTTATCCCCAAGAGAAACAAGATGGGTTTGCTCCACTCTGTCCTGAACCTACAGTTGCCACTTTCCTTTCTGCTCTAGCTTGTTTCATAGGTGAAGAATTTAGAGAAGGCAAAGACGCTGAAGCATCTCAGAATACGATGAAGCTCTTTCACTGAATCCACTTCATGGCAGAGAACACTATCCTGTGTCTTCTGTGTGGTCTTTATAGACAGCACAATTTCCCCACCAGACCACAACAATGTGCCTATGTGCTTGACTCAAAACAATTGTAGAGGCTCTTTTTTGCACGTCATCCAACCCTTTTGTTTAGATAGAAAAAAACTGAGCTCCAGAGCATGACATGTTTTAACCCAGGTTCCACAGACATTTAGACTGAGACCTTAGAAACCAGTGAAGTTTCTACCCCAAAGGTCAAGCTGACATATTAGTTGTTAAGAATGCATTTAAATGTGCTGATATCTGCAAACTCACCATTTCCTCAGAAGCGGATAATAAAACTTCCTGTGGAGGGTTGTACGTTTCCTTGGGGCTTGCTTAGCAGTGCTCCATTTTCACCTGGCCATCAAGATGCACCATCTTAAATCAAAAGAAAATTCATGTTACACTTCTGCCATTTACCAGCTGTGTGACCTTTGGCAAGATACTTAACCTCTCTGTGTCTTAATGGTCTCTTGGATAGATAAAATAACTACCTCATGGAGCTGTTTGCAGGGTTGAAAGAATTAATATATATAAAGCACTAAAGACAGTATCTCGCACATAATAAACACTGTGTAAGTGTGAGCTCTTACTATTCCCTCCATTCCTTTCTCAGATTCTTCAGTGAATCTGGGGCATCACTCCGCAGCTTTATGATATTTTGTTCCTTCATAAATCCTAAGTGTTCTATAATTCTTGACTCCTTTATGGTGAACATATTGTAGAGTTCTTCCAGTTCATTTTGAACATTCACATAGGGGGCATCTGGAAGAGGTAACTTTTTATATACATTAAAAACAAAAACAAATCACCAACATCTATCATCACACTCATTCTGATTCTTTTTGGGTAATTCACAAAGACTTAAGCTATCTCATTCCCAGGATGTGGTGCCAAAGGTTGCTGGCTGAATTTCACTTCGCTTTCCTCCTTTAAACTATGAGAAGCATCACGGAACGCTAAGATCGAGTACCCCGTGATACTTGCACAAAGTAAACTTTATTATGGATTCTGTGATGTTCCCAATGGCAACGCAATCACTAAGTTTTCTTTTAATAACAGAGCAGCACCTTCCTCTTGAATCTGGTTTGTCCAGTCATTAAAATGTGTCTGGGTTAGTCAAGGAACACTACTCTTAGATAATGTGAGATCCCAGGCTTTAATTACAGATTTGAGTTGACTATCTCGGTTTCCTTACATTTAGCTAAATGAAACTTTCTATTTTAAGGAAGTCTCTTTAGACAGTATTATGTGTCTCCTAATATATAAAGTACTGCTGATTCAAGTATAAATTAATTTTTGGTATGAAATTTGAAATTATATGATTGTAAATAATACAGAGGAAGGGTAAAATTAAGTGGAAAATCATGTGCAGAAAGATAGCTTGGACTTGCTCAGTTTCCAAATTGAGGATAATTGGTTAAGGATTTACAAAGACATCATTTTAGCGGTACCTGGTCACCATTATTTTTTGGCACCTAGTGAGATGTGTGAGTGTGTGTGTGTGTGTGTGTGTGTGTGTGTGTAAATGGTGTAAGCCAGACTGCAGAGCATAATCATTTGGCAAACTAATCTAGAGTATATGGAAAGACAATACTATTCCAGGGCTTTTATTTGTGGGAAAATATGGTAAGAATTTTGTTCAAAGCAAAGCAGTAGCTGTTTATTGTTTAGGGAGTTTTTTTCATGTTTTTGAATGGGTACACACATTCATGAAGGGTCAGACTATCAATTCTGTTCAATATTCCCCAAAACAAACCTATCAAGTATATTTTGCATAGTTTTTCCTTTTTCCCACTGCACTGATGCCTGAGGAGACACTGGCATTATACCCTGGCCACTCAGACACTGACCACAGAGGGACAAAGACTGAAAGAGACTGAAGTACCACCTAGATACTAATGTGAGGTGATGCCAAGGCTTAGCTCCCATAACCTTCTCCTTTCCTCTCCTTTGAGAGCCTGCCTAGCAGAGTGTTTGTCATCCTCAGGACAAGGTTATCTTAGTAAATGAGTTCTGAGAACAATGAGCTTGAGGTTTAAAATAAATTCAAGGATGTTCTTAATAAGGTTATATACTGTTAATCCATGGTTGTCTGCCAAGCAATGTCTCGACTGCCTCTTTGGGGATTTATTCTATTTCAGAAGGATGGAGGATATAAACATTTAAGTATGTGGAGACTTTGTCTTTGACCTAGTGAAGTTTACATTTTGTTTAGATAGTAGTCCTAGAAATGTGATTATTATATAGAATGGATAGACACAGGAATGCAAAGAAAAGCAATAAAGTCACTTTTTTTGGTCTAATGGTGTTCTCAAAGATTAAAAGGCATGATAACCATTAGTGTGGGCGTGTAGAAATGGGCATTCTCATACATTGCTGGAGGGAAAATAAATTGGTCCTTTCTTTAAGGGAGGGAATTTGGCCATATATGTTAAACACCAACCCACAGGCTCCACTTCTAGGGAATTATCCTAAGGATATCATTGGCCAAGGACACAAAGATGTATATGCCAGAGTCTATAATTTATAAAAGTAAAACAAGTGGAAAAAATGTAAGTATCCAATAATAAGGGTTATTTTATTTAGGTACTTTTATACAATGGGATGCTATGTAGTTAGTAGAAATGATTATGTAGATGTACATTTACCAATTTGAAAAGGTATTTTTGAATGATAATTAACTAAAAATAGCCTATTATAAACTGAATTGTAGTATGATACTGCTCAAGGGGGAAAAATAATACATGGATAGGTATGAATTGAAGATATACACTAAAAGGTACCTATGATTGATTGTCTTTGAATATTGAGTATTCAGGCAAATTATGTTTATTGACATTTCCTAATGTCTCTACAACTAATATGCATTACAAGAGTATAAAAAATAGAGAATGGGCTATATTTTTGAAGGGAATTAATGGCGTTTGGAGATACAATGATGTTATATTTCCTTCAATTTACTGGAATGAAAATATTGTTTCAGCCCATCCAGTTATCATTAGGAACTTTTTAAAACAAGGACTCTACCTTGGAGAAGGTAGAACTACAGAGAGAAGGAATGGTGAATGGAGAGAAGAGGAGAGGAAGGAAATGACTGAATTTTATGCAACAACGCTTTGTAGGTTTGAAACAGTCAGGTCTAAGTTGAACGCCTAACTACTACCCTTGGATGTGTTTAAACTTGTAAAAACCACTTTAGTCCCTTAAGTTTCAAGATTTTTATCTGTAAATTGAGAGTTGTAATAATATTCACAGACTTTTATGAGGATGAAATAAGAGGCGTTAAGTCAAAGTGCCTTGCTCAAAAAGGGTATGTGATAAAATTCCTACAGTGAGCGGGTAATATATCCTGGACACAGAGCTATGCACTTTATGTACAATATTACATTTGACTGTCAAAACAAACCTATCACACAGGCATTTTATCTCCATTTTGCAGATGAGGAAATAAGAGCTGTAGGGAATTTAAGAAACTTGCACAAAGCCAGAGAACTGGAAAGAGACCAATGGGGATTGGCATGAAACTACCCAAAATAGAGGCTCCATATTAGACAGTGACAAACCATGCCCTCGGTCTCTCCTTCCCTCCCTCCCTACTCCCCCATTTCCTCTCTCCAAAAAGAGAAAAGCAGATCACTTAAACTCAAACCGTATCCTGAAAAATGCTGAGTTGTTTGAATTCTCCATAAAACTCATTTTGTTCTACACGCCAGTCTTCAAAACATTTAAGCCCAGAGGAAAGACAGCTGAAAGACAATATATGTTGTTTATCTTGTATAAACGTCCCTTTCTGATGTTTATTTTTATGTGTTTTATTTTTCATTGTAAATTTAATCCAATCCTGATCCCCAAACATCTACTATATTTCCATATAAATGTTCTCTAATACAGTCCAAAAGGGTAACTTTCTGGTTTTTCTTGTGTTGTTTTCTCTTTCAGCTCAACCTGTATTATATTACACTGGAATACTTTTTACCTAAAATCTGTTTGGAAATGATATTTCTAGTATATAGAAATCTTAACTCCAAAATAACATGATTTAAAGTAAAAGACTTGATTCAGACCCAAAGTATTCTGTATATAATCCATCAATTTTTTCTTTTTATTATAAACAGCATGTATATATGTATATGCATAATCATAAGTCATGCTTCAAAAGGGTTGTTATACATCAGACAAATGATCAAGCACAATCACAACTAGCATGAACCATGAAATATGAGTGTTACATTAGGCTCAAAGCCACTGCATAAGTTACAAGAATTCATCAGGTCAACATGATGCCATCCAACAGTTCCTCCTAGCCCACAAACCCGCCATCACATGAACCACAGCAGTGTGCATTATTATAAAGAAGATCAACTAAAACCCTTTTAGGACACTCTGAATAGGTTGCTTTCTAGGCTATACTAGAATACCTCTGCTACTTTACTCACGCCCTTTATGCCATCTATAAACCCCATCCTACAATTCCCTTACTATTTCCACATGTCAAAATAATAGACATCCTCTTTGCACATGGCATTTCTTTCATGGAGCCTGTCTTGTGACCCAGATTTCTTCTTCCTCTGCACCCATGTAGAAATTTCTCTCTTACGTCACTTGTATTCTACTTGCCCGATAGGTCTACAATCCTTTAGAGGAAAATTTTGAGACTTTTGAAAGGCAATACCATAGCATGGACCATATAGGCCACAGCACATCCGGCAGTGAAGTGCTCAGGGGGTCACAAATGACATTGTTAAAAACGCAGTCTTCTTCATTGTACCCTTAGAAGGTTGTGTTTTCACCCAATGGAAGAAAGGAATCTATACACAAATAAAGGGAAAAGCCTTTTTTACCCCAAATCCAGAATCTCCTGCATGAGGAGAAAAGGCTTCTTCTTTATGCTCAGAGGCCTGGTGTTTGGAGTAATCGCATCTTCCAAACTAATCACTAGAGAAGAGAGTGTCTGAGTTGAGCTTGAGGGGGCTGTGAATTCCCTTAGATCATACAACTTCATACAACAAAATAAGCAAGAGGCAAAGAGCTCTGTAAGTACCTGGATTAAGTCTCACAACAATTGGCAAATCACTAATAATGGGCCTTTTGTTCCTTGTGCAAGCGGTCAAAAATAATGAGTGATAGAATGTTATGCCAAGCCGACTAACAGCCAGTTCACGTGAGATCATTTAAAACAGGAGAAAATGATGCTTGAAAAGGTCCCTGATGAGATTTTGCTTTTTCCTAAGAGACTCTAGATAGCATTCTGCTGCAGCATTTTAAAAGCCACTTTCCAAAATTGGGCACCTCATTATCGTGCATTATATTTGCACTCTCCACTTAGGTTGCCTTGAAATGGAATGATACCCAGTTGTGTTTTCTACATTAAATGCACCTTCTCTCACATTTGATCTCTCCCTTTTTGACAGTCATTTTATTTCACAGCAACTGCATTTCTTTGTCTCTATTTTACTGAATGTGCAGTTTTCAAATTCTGCAGAGATGACCATTTTGGCTGTTTTGAACAGAGAGAAACTGAGAGGTTGCCTGCCAGGCCCAGCTTCACCCACCCCCTCAACCAGCACCAAAGTAAGTAAATCAGCACAGGGGCTTTGAGGTGGGTCATTTCCATCCAGGGCAAGACAGACACACTGGAGTATAAAGCCTGCTGTCATTTTTATTTACATTCTGGCTATTTTTTTTTTAATTGAGTGAGATTATGTTGCAGACAGAAAGTTAATTAGGCCAGTGCAAAAAGAAGTGAGGTCATTCTATGAGCCTTTGGGTATAGTATCACCTCTAGACAGGAGATGGTGGTACCTGAGGGTCAACTTCAGAGGCCTAGAACCAAACAGGAATTGGTACATAAACCCTGCATTCTGAGCAAACATAACTGTGACCAAAGCATCCAATTAATAGTAAAATGTGGGGCTATCTTGGAGTTTCAAACTCCTCAGTAACCAGCTTTATCCCAAGCCACAAAATATCCTAGGTCTACTTCATTTTCATCCAGAGCAACAATTCACAGGAAAGAGGGAGATAGATATAGATATATATATATATATGGAAGTCTTGTGCATTTAATCCATTCAAATGTGTTATATTAATACATTAAATATAAATATCAAATGTACTCTTCTAATGCTGCTGTGCATGTTCATAAATAGTATCATAATGTCCATATATTTAGTAAACAAACATGATGCAAATGGCTGGAATTTGTTGGTACACAAATAATGAGAACTTGGCTTATCTTTTATAACATAACTCATTATAGAATGTGAGCTGCAGTGACAGGCCTCACCTACTTATGTCACCTAGTCACACAAATCCAACAACATTAAAAAAAACAAAGAAAGCAAACAGGGTTACTAATATATGTGGACAATCCGTCTACCAGCATTAGCAGGCTCTGAGGGAGATGCTATGTTCTATAACATAGTACAGCAGTTGACTCATGGGTAATCAAGAAAAGTTTACTTATCCACTTTATTTAAACACAAGAAGTCAAAAAAGTGTCTAATACAACTTATGACCATTTCTATGAAGTTATTAAACCAAAACACAGCCAGGGGCCAGTTTCAACTGGAAAATCCATTAGTGCAGAACACCTCATTCTTCAATGATGTGTCATCAGACTTACATTGTTTTACATATTTAAGATAAGTCGGGGGAATTCTGAAATGCTAAGGGAAACGATTAGCCTAAGAAATTCTTGAGGACAAATGGGGTTTCAGGTTCTCAAATCAGGGAAGGGAAATCCTCGGAGTCCCCTTCACGTGGATATGAACAGGGCCCTTGGGTGTCATTCACAAGCCTCTGAACGGCTGTAGCCAACCTGACCTTCCCTTCGGGAGACAGGCAGCTGCGTGGGCGCTGAAGCATGAGCCCTCCATTCTTGGTCAGCAGTTGGAGACAGTTACTCCCCTTGTAACCAAAACACAGCTGACTGCTCCCCACCAGTGCCACCTGGAGCTCCAGCCATCCATCAACACCGCAGTGGAGCTCAGACCACAGAAATCAGCAGGAAGAAAACCAGGGCCTAGACAGCATGTCCTACCTTCTACACTAGTTACTGCAGGAAAGAGGCCTTTCCATAGTAAATTTACTAGTTCATCCACCTATTAGAATATGGATCTCAATACTGTTCCCAAATGGGAAGGAGGAAAAGGCAGAAATTACCAGTGATCTATTGAGTGTATACCATAATGACATTTATAATAACAGTTTTGACTGTTCCCAGACATGTGGCATGTTTCTTTAAACTAAACCCATCATTGAATTTAATATTTAAAATAACCCTCCAAGTTAGGTATTACTGTATCCGCGTGACATAGAGGAAATGTGAAACTCAGATAGGTTAACACTTTTGCCCAGGATCATCACATGGCTAGTAAACTGAAAAATTAGCATTCAAACCAGCTCTGTCTGACTGCAAAAGCCAGTAGTGGTGAGATTACTCAGTAAGTGGCAAGGTGGCGCCGTCAGTCTCTGGTTTTCGGGTCTCTGTGTTGCTCTCTTTAACACTTCAGTACCAGCACACTGGCTCAAGTTTCTACAGAGCCAGCCTTGGAGTCCAAGAATACTAGAATGGGAAGAACTCCTGAAGAGAAACAAGGGTTCTTAGCCTTTGAGGGGGTCATGGTCCCCACTGATAATCTGATGGAGTATTACAGTCTTTTGCCCCAGGAAGACATATGTACCTCAATTCTTGTTATTCGCTGGAGCTACATTCTATAAAGTCACCAGGAACACTGAATCAGTGACAACTAAAGCATTACTATGGGAAATACAGGGCTAGGTTCCCATGAGTCTCTGGACACAATATTTTCATCAACCAATCAACACATAACCTTGTTTTATGTGTATTTCTGTTTTAAAGACACCTTATTTAATATATGCTGTTGATTCATTAACATTGAACTCACAGCCACAGCAGTATAACTCATGCAAGAGTAAAGCTGACCTGGTACATATATTTTCTCCGTAAGGCACAGCACAGCCTCCTTGCTCTTAGGAACACTGACAAAACTTTAACAGTATGCTTGGGGGCTATTTCAAACAGGAAAATCACCAATAGAAAGCACAAAAATGTGAAAAACATGCCATCAAGTAGACTGCGAGAACGACACGCTTACAGTATGAGCACTAAAACAAGAAGGCCACAGGGGAAGATATAGTTCAGTGGTAGAGAGCATGCTTAGCACTCACAAGGTCCTGGGTTCAATCCCCAGTACCTCCATTAATAAATAAATAAATTTTAAAAAATAAACCTAATTGCCTCCCCTCACAAAAGGTAAAAATAAAAAAGAAACAAGAAGGTGGAGTGTTGCCTTGATGGACCTCAGCTCGGAGTATGTGTTGAATGACTTCAAATTTTTACTGCTCTGTGCATGTCTGCTAATGACTGCAAGAGCACTGTGAGTATTGATTTGAGGGTTACAAAAATTTTACTGAGTAGGCAAATATACAGAATCCATGAATAATGAGGACTGTGTGTATGTAAGGTTTTGTATAATTCCACAGGCTAGAGGGACTGCACCAAATCTACCCATCATCTCTTTTTAAATGCCTGCTCTAGATCAACTCACTGCACACATCGGTTCCCAAATATTGGGAGAGCACTTGAGCATGAAAACGAGCTATAGTTTTGAATAACAAAGAAAATGTCAACAAGATTCCTAAAACAAGTGATCCATGAATACATATTAGTAAAATTGATTTGAAAAAATAAAATGAACAAATAAACTTTATGTTTACATGAATATATGTACATATATGCATGCCTGGGACATTATGCTGTACATCAGAAACTGACACATTGTAACTGATTATATTTCAATAAAAAAATTTAAAAAAAATTTTTTAAATTTTATTCAAATGAAAGTTCAGGGAACGTATGACGTTTGCTTGTTACTATATTAACTCTAAAGTCACAAATATTCTGTTAATTTCTGCTCAGTGCTTTAAAAGATACTTCTGTGCTCTAAGAAAATGTCCACAAATAATCCCCAGGTATAACATTCTCATTTAGGAAAACTGAACTAGGTTCTGATTAATAGTTGACTGGTGTTACGAGAAAGCAGAAACAACTAAATGCCTTTAACCTTGGTCTCCCAAACAATACATTATTATACCAGTTATCTGCAGTCTCAACAAAAACAAGTCTGCCACTGTAAGTTCTGGACACCTGACCACAAGCACAGACTGACAAAGGACAATGTAGATTGCAAAGACCAAATTACTTACCTCAGGGGTCTCCAATCTCAGCAGACATAGGAATAGAGTGGTAGTGCAAATTTCTCTTGGACCACATATCCCTCTTTTTTTTTACCCCATTCCTCTTCTCTCTAGTCAAGTGTTCAAATGTATACACACACACACACACATACACACTATTCATGCAGCACTGGGGAGCTCTCTGTCACCAGTTTTACCTTCTGAAATCCCACCTGTACCTGAGTCCTGGCTCCCTCTGTAAAGCCTCTTGTATCCCTTGGCAATGTATAATTTCTCCCCTACTCTGACCATTTCAGTCTCCACATTATTGACCTTATTTTGCAAATATTTTTGTGTTTGCCTAAAACCAAGTATAGAATGGCAAGACCAAAGGAAGGCAGGGCAAGTGCCTCATGCATCCTGATATAACCCAGAGACCTGATATAGCTCATCGCTGTATCTTAACTGCATAATGCCAATCATGGACAAAGTAGTCAATAAATATCTTTTGGACGAATGAAAGAGCAAATGAACAAGAATGAGTAGACTGCAGAATATGTTTGGTATAAACATGTCCAATTATAAAGACCATTCCAGTGTAATTTAGCTGTACTTACAGCATCCCAGACTTATGATTATAATCAAATTTCAATCGTTGTGAACCTGAATTCATTTATTCAACATGTATTCAATCAATATTTACTGAGCACCTGGTCTGAGCAAGGCTCTATGCTAGGAGTCAGGGTACAGCAGGGAACAAAACAGGTATCAGAGCCCCCGCTTAAAATGTGGAGATGAACATAAAAGCAGGCTTCAATCAGTGAGCGCCAGTGAACTCAAAGTCATGTTCTTTGGACTTCTCAAGAAACATTTTAATTAAACTGCCAGGAAAAAGTATCATGAAATAAAGTTATTTCACACTGGCTTTCCCTCAAGCCTTATCTGTAAGACATTGTGTAATACGGTACATGCCGGAAGGGAAGTGAGAACACTCCACCTGAGAAATCTGTGCCATTCTTTCAGCCTGAGCACTGTTTATCTTGAAAACGTACTGCTTCTGGCCTTGCTCCAAGGCAAGCAATCCAGTGATTCATTGAGGTTTTACTCTTTGGGGATCAGTTTTAAGCAGCAACGGCAAACAGGCTGTCCCAATAAAAACATGTCTTAAGGAAAGAAAATCCCATATTTTTCTCCTAACAGACAGAAACTTCATAAATTTTTTGGAGTTAAGAAATTCTTCTATTCAAGCGGCACTGCCTAGATTTCTAATGGAAGACGCAGATCTGCTCTTCTTTTTTTTTTTTGGCTTTTAATTTTTTTTAACATTTTTTATTGATTTATAATCATTTTACAATGTTGTGTCAAATTCCAGTGTTCAGCACAATTTTTCAGTCATACATGGACATATACACACTCATTGTCACATTTTTTTCTCTGTGAGCTACCATAACATTTTGTGTATATTTCCCTGTGCTATCCAGTATAATCTTGTTTATCTATTCTACAATTTTGAAATCCCAGTCTATCCCTTCCCACCCTCCGCCCCCCTGGCAACCACAAGTCTGTATTCTCTGTCTATGAGTCTATTTCTGTCCTGTATTTACGCTTTGTTTTTGTTTGTTTGTTTGTTTATTGTTTGCCGAAGCATTACTGAAGAGAAAGAAAGAGGCTGGAGGAGTAACTCTCCCAGACTTCAGACAATACTATAGAGCTACAGTCATCAAGACAGCATGGTATTGGTACAAGAACAGACATATAGACCAATGGAACAGAATAGAGAGCCCAGAAATGAACGCACAAACTTTTGGTCAACTCATCTTCGACAAAGGAGGCAAGAATATACATTGGAATAAAGACAGTCTCTTCAGCAAATGGTGTTGGGAAAACTGCACAGCAGCATGTAAAACAATGAAGCTAGAACACCCCCTTACACCATATACAAAAATCAACTCAAAATGGATCAAAGACTTAAACATAAGACAAGATACAATAAACCTCCTAGAGGAAAACATAGGCAAAACATTATCTGACATACATTTCAAAAATTTTCTCCTAGAAGAAATAAAAGCAAGAATAAACAAATGGGACCTAATGAAACTTACAAGCTTCTGCACAGCAAAGGAAACCAGAAGTAAAACAAGAAGACAATCTACAGAATGGGAGAAAATTTTTGCAAATGATACCGACAAAGGCTTGATCTCCAGAATATATAAGCAGCTCAGCTCATACGACTCAATAAGAAAAAAATAAACAACCCAATCCAAAAATGGGCAGAAGACCTAAACAAGCAATTCTCCAAGGAAGACATACAAATGATCAAAAGGCACATGAAAAAATGCTCAATATCACTAATTATCAGAGAAATGCAAATCAAAACTACCATGAGGTATCACCTCACACCAGTCAGAATGGCCGTCATTCAAAAATCCACAAATGACAAATGCTGGAGAGGCTGTGGAGAAAGGGGAACCCTCCTACACTGCTGGTGGGAATGCAGTTTGGTGCAGCCACTATGGAAAACAGTGTGGAGATTCCTCAAAAGACTAGGAATAGACTTACTGTATGACCCAGGAATCCCACTCCTGGGCTTGTATCCAGAAGGAACCTTACTTCAGGATGACACCTGCACCCCAATGTTCATAGCAGCACTATTTACATTAGCCAAGACATGGAGACAGCCTAAATGTCCATCAACAGATGACTGGATAAAGAAGAGGTGGTATATTTATACAATGGAATACTACTCAGCCATAAAAACTGACAACATAATGCCATTTGCAGCAACATGGATGCTCCTGGAGAATGTCATTCTAAGTGAAGTAAGCCAGAAAGAGAAAGAAAAATACCATATGAGATCGCTCATATGTGGAATCTAAAAAACAAAAACAGATCTGCTCTTTAAAACTTTAAAAAAATCCTAAATCTAGATTTGGATTTATGCTTAAAACATTATTTTGGAGTGAACAGAAAAAAAAAGAGCAGTAATATCCCCATATTAAAGAAGACTGAGATAAATCAGGACCAAAGATTCCAGCTTCACTATTCTTCCTTCAGTGAGAATTTTCACAACCTTTCTCTGTCCTTATGCCCTTTCCATGCAAACTGAATTGATTGCTTAAGCTATAGGTTAAGTCTCAAGTAAATGGGCTGCCATAATACAGTCTTCAAAAAATTAACAAATTGGATAGATTGGATCTTTTTACTGCTAGATAAAACAGAAAAAACATCAGATAAACTTCTCACAGTAAAGAGAGAAAGGCACAGTACTGCCTATCACTCTAAACCAAAGTACCAGTCTAAACAACTCCATTTTATGGCAAAATGTTGTTCTCTTATAAAAAAAAATGATAAAATAAAATAAAATACTACTAGATATGGGACACAGTATAACAACAATTTTTTTAAGAAGTTTGATTTTCTTATATAGCATAAAAATGTTTTTTCCTCAACTAGATGAATTGCACCATTTTAAGATTGAATTCCTTGGCATCATTTACATTCTAAAACTGAGTAAAATTACATAAAATAATATTTGCTGATTACTTCCTGTTATAAAATATAACCTATTTACATATTAAAGATTAATACTCCTGCCTTTAAGCACTTGAATCTATGAATATATTTAGTTTAAACAGTTCTTTAGGGATAAACAGTCTATTTTCACTCATTGATAATACATGTTCTACCGATATTGATAAAACTATCATAACTATATACATATTTGTAGTTATGAGAAATATTAGGGAAGATCAAGTTATCTAAAAAAAGAGTAAGATATAAATAAGTATCACTGGCAAATTTCAAAAACTGAAAATATTAATACACATAAAACAATGGATCCCAAGCTCAAATATAACACACCCCAGTGGGTCTCTACTTATCTCAAATACTATCCTAACATTCTCCAACCAAGATTAATGAATTTAACTGAAAGAAAAGTTAAAAACCAGATGACACAATGCTTTTGATAAAAAGGAAGAAAAAAGGAGGATAAAACAAAATCTCTAAAATGAATATAGATGTTAAAATGGTCAAAAGAAAGTCAAGAATCTCAGACATACTTGGACCAGTTATCATTCATTTCTATAGAGGACAGAACAAAAAAAGTGGACCTGGTTGAAAAGGATGTTATTTAGGAAGGTTTTCCTGACTGTGCGGTTTGCTAAATTCATAAGAAATCAGGTGAGAGAAGGAAAGGTTTTGCTAAAGAAAGGTCAAAATTGGGTAATAGCTCACTAGTATGAACAAACTTACATGTGACTCTGCTTGAAGGATGGGAAACTGATGAGACAGTCATTCAGGTTTCCTTTTAACTCTGAAAATATACCGTAACATATTCTTTGAGATTGCACAGAATGACTGGTCATTCAGCTCCTTCAAGAATGGATATATATAGGAAGTGGAAAATTCAAATGCATTGAATTTCACTTCTAAAGTCTCCTTGATATTACTATACAAATTGTTTATTTAGGTTTTCCAGATACTATCTTTTCTACCATTTCATTTATACAAAAAGGGGGAAACCTGGTACCCAGATCTGAGGATTGACTTTCACCATTTCATGGCCCAATTTTGGAATACTTAAGATAATTTACTACTTTGTGTGGTTACCATATGCCCAAAGATTCTAACTCCTTTTAGCGACATTTCTAAAAGTCATATTTAATTCATTGGGACCTTGTTCTTTTGTATTTTTGCTACCATTTCTACTACCATGGTAACTGGTCATCTAATGATGCTCACTTGAACTGGTTTTTGCTTGAACTGATCACACTTTCAGGATGGAGCACAGGAATGATCACTGCTCACTACCTAATGTTTGTTCTTAGTAACATTCACTACTATTCATGCCTCCTCTGTAAAGCTTGATCTATTTTTCCACAAATAATTTATTTTAACAAAATACAGAAAACTGTCCAATGATTCATGTTACTCACTACTTTCACAAATTACTCAACACATAAATAACAAAAACTCTACAAAGTATAATCTAAGTTGTGCTAAACGTCAAAATTAATGAATAGTTCACCCTTGATTTGTATTATGTTTATTCAATTGCTGCTTAATTAGAGAAATGCCATTACTCAGACTACAGATCCCTATCACTATAAAAATCCATGAGACCCTACATAAAACTATTATTAACTTTAGGCCCACTGAAAGGGTCTAAAGCTAACAATAATGAAGACCAAATTAGTATTTCAATAAAATTAAAAGTTGGGTTGCCCAAGATACAAATTTCAATGGGGGTACCAATACATAAGCAAATGGTTTCCAAAATTTTCAGCATTTATTTAAATCTTCTTAGAACCACTCTGATTTAACTTTGGTGGCTATTTGAAGGCAGATGATAGAAATTTAAATTGAATTAGATATAAATTCCAAAGAGAATGAAATGTCTTAGCTCTGAGTTCCATTTCTGCCTAGGACCATAGAGAAAAACAAATGATCAGGATCAATTCATTCAGTCATCATTATTTTGTGCAGACCATCTTAAAATTGCTTGGGCCATAGAACCCATGAGCACTTTCAAGGAATTAGAACCATAGAGAGGAAGAGTACCAAATATTTTAAGTTCACTTTTATACAGCTTGATTCATTGCCTCAGTCGTATCAGCATGACTTTTGCCATTAAACACAACAAATCAATCTCGTTCAGTTCACCATATAACTTTGGAATGCTAGCCAAATTATAAAATGTCATCTTAATGATAAGTGATCCCAATAATTTAAATAGTAGGTTACAATCCTCATATTTATACATGTATTTGTATGATTATAATCTAATCCTAACAAAATAATTAAGCTCTTCTTTCTTGAAGTTCAGCAAATATTATGCATTAAAACAAGAAACTGGAAAATTGGTGTGGAATATACTAAGTGAAGTGTAAATCATACATGGAAAAGTCAAATGTAGTCATATACATGTTTGGGGGCCACCTTTATGATGAATACAGCAGGACCAGTCCCTATAACTCAGAAGTGTATTGTTCAGCTACAACACCTTCTGCTGCACACCAGGCAGAACCTAAACTTTTGAGCCTCATACAATTTAACAGAAGTGAACTAAAGGCAGTTGTAACCTTCTAGGGCCTCTATGGACAAATGAGAGGCAAAAATGAAACCAAGATTCTTCCAACCATGGTCTAGCTAAAAAACATGTTAAGAACATACAAACAATCTGTAATTCTACATGTAAGAATCTACCCAAGGAATGATCTCCTCTAGAAGGCATGGGTGTCATTGACTGAAAAAAAGCACAATTTCATTATGTCCCTTGTTTAGTTATTGTTTGTTTTTCCTCTGTCAGTGGAGGCAGCAAAAACAAATTATTTGGGGGAGTCAGCTTGGCTTCCATAGCAGCTGCACCAGTAGGACATATCATGGCACATGATGAGATTGCCAAATGTTCATTGTTTGAATATGGCCCAATTTACTGGGGTCCAAGTTATAATTAGGTTTCTCCTTTGAATTTTAAAAGGAAAAAAGTGAAGACACAAACTCTTAATACATATAATTATGACTAGCAGACTTAACCTAACAGGTTTTTAGAGACACTCTTACTGTCACTCTAAATACAGGTTTCCTGCTGAGAGCATAATTACAGTTTTTGGTGTACTTCATACTGTCTGCCTCCTGGAAAACTTACACTGTTTGTTATTAAAAGAAGACCTTGTCGTAGTGTGCTCACCTCTGCATATAATGTCTTCTGTTACTGCTGCTTACCTTTTATCTACTCTTTTGATGGCGGGGGGTGGGGTGGGGAGGCTAATGAACTAGAGACGTAGTAAATGTTAACAAGTTGGAGTTAATAGGGTGTTTTTTCCCCTCTCCTTCCACAGAAAGGAGCCCTGTCTCCTCAATTCTACACACTTGCATTCTGAACCCATTGCTGCCTTTTCTTTATTAGATCTATAAACCAGGCTGGAATGAACAGCAAACTCACAGAATCCTAACTATCTAAGCTAGGAGGGTAGGAAATTCCATTTCAAATTAAATAGCACAGTTTCTATCCATTAAACCTTTAGAGTACCTTTATATTTTACACCAAGGTGGTAGCCAAATCTTTTCTACTGATTGACAGCAAGTGCTTTAAGCAGGTCTTGGGTAGCAAAGTGCATTCAGTTTCCAAAGAGATTCTATAAAACCATAGTGCTTTTTTTTTTTTAAATAACTTGACCTACAGGAGACATTTATTGGTGTTCTGATAACTACATATTTCCAGACATTTCAATAGAATGGCAGCAAATGGATTTCTTCTTCCACGTATTTACCAACCTTAGTATTAAAGTCACTAAGCAGTATTGGCAGTTTTTTTAACTTGCTTTGCATGTCTCACCAGGCTGTGACATCTCATTATGTGTTGTAACCTGCTCTGACAAGTCTGCATCAAAAAAAGACTGCTTTGCAAGGTGGGATTATTTTTCACTATCACTTTTAATCTGTTAAAACCTATAATCTATCTGAGAATGAAACACAAAGTTATTCACAAAACTCTAAGACTTAAAAAGAAAAAAATCACAAAGAATCTTGGATAAGACAGGATTTATTAACACCACTTTCTCCAAGACACATTCAGCTATAATCACTCACTTGGGAGAAATAAAGTATTTCCAATGATGATCATATATAGTTACATTTGAGGGTTTTTTAATATCCTAAAGCAAGAACTTGACTGTGATTTTCAACTAGCTATGCTTCCCCTCTATATCCAGAAAGGTAAACTTCAACACTTTAGTGTATAAAGTAATTTAGTAGAATGATAATGTAAATTATGAAAGACCACAGAATGGAAAAATCAGAGAGTAGTTGAAAGAAGGGAAGTGTATTAACATAAACTGATAAAAAAAAAAAGGGTTCTAAGACACAGCAAAGTTTTTTAAAAAGCAAACTATAGAATAATATATGCAGTGAAATGTTAATAACACTCAAAACCACACTGTTTACACGTGCACAGTGATATGTATGTTGATACATAAATAAAAGAAGATCTGGATGGATACACATACTGATAACACTGGTTACCTTTGGTAGAGAGAGTGAGATTAAGAGGCTGGATTGATTTCCTATTGCCACTGTAACAAATCACTACAAACTTAATGGCTTTAAAAAATACATGAATTTACTATCTTGCAGTCCAAGATAGTAAATTCAAGGTGTTGGAAGGGCTGGTTCTTTCTGCGGTCTCTAAGGAGAATCTGTTTCCTTACCTTTTTCAGCTTCTAGAGGCCACCTGCATTCCTTGGCTTGTGGCCTCATCCTTGAATCAATCCAGCCTCTTGCTTCCATCATCAGATCTATTACTGACTTTGATTCTCCTACCTCCCTCCCATAAGGATCCTTGTCATCACCTTGGGCCCATCTAGATAATCCAAGATTATCTCCCCATCCCAAAATCTTCAACCAAGTGCCTTTTACCATAATTTAAAATAAAAACAAGAAATAATTTCATTTCTCACTTGTAAAAATGTTTGCGGTAATTGGAAGAGAAGAAAAAGATCACACCTCCTTGAGATATTTATTTCTTGTTTTTATTTTTTTCTTACCCCTCCAAATTTCTATTCCTTCCCCTTCTATACTCTTATTTCCTGGTTCTGAACCTACATTACAAGATTCCATGCCCATGTTACAAGGTTCATAATCACATTTCATATCCTCCCCATTCAGAGTGTGGTATAATTAGGCCAAGTATAACTATACCTAGGATAAAGAATATGTCTTAATGCATTAAAATGTTAATTGAGCGCCTGCTGAAAGGAAATACGCAGAGACTTAGTGATACATATATTAAAAGCCTCACCTCTTAGAGAGTTCCCAATCTAGTGAAAAATGCAAACAAACAATCACAATATCAAATGAAGTAGCATTACAGAAGTATGCACAATGCGCTATGGAAACTTGACAGCGGGAGAATTAGTTGTCCTTGAAGTGCCAGGTGATGATGGGGGAGGAGGTGGTTGGAGAAGAATTAGTACAGGAGGGCCTATCTGACCTGGACCCCTCTGAATATCATCACAGTTTCCACCATGACGTGGGTTATCAGTCCTCAGCTCTGCTGAAGGGTCACTCATCCCTAAAACCCTGGTCACCATGGCATGTCTGCTGATACTGAGCTCACCTGCCTTCCACATCCTCTCCACTCTGGATCACAGAAACTCAGTGTCTTAGAAACGTTCAATGCCAACAGTCCCTCTGTTTATCCACGCCGCCCCAGAGTTCACTGGGTGATAGAGGAACCTGGCAGGGAACTGACATCAGATTCCTAATCAAGAGGGGGGCAAAAGACCACTTCTGTCCTCAGGCTTCCTCCTATTTATCTGGATGGTTCTATTGGTGGAGGGAAAAGAAAAGAATTCTGACATCTGCCTTCCTCTGCCTCTCTGTGTCTCATCCCTGCCTTTCCATTGTAACTGCCTCCTATGCTGGGCAGCAAGCATTTTGGCCAAGTTTTAATAGGCTTTAATCTTCTCCAGACTTGAGAGAAACTGTATCATCTGTCTTCTTGTCTTGGTTCTTAATACACTAAAATTTTCGAGAACTTCTAAAGCTGGCTTTGAGCCTACTGTTTGCTAAACACATCAAGTACCAGCTTCCCTCCTGCCCTGTCTGTGGTGTTAAGTTTCCTGTATCCTTCTGAGGCAGAAGGCTGCAGGGCAATATGATTTACTGGAAGATGGATGACTCAGGCAAGCCTCATTCCCACTGCCTTCTAACAAATTAGGTGTTCAAAACTAAAATCTGCATTTCCCAGACTCCCCTGTAGCTAGGATTCTGGGTGAGATCGAGGTTCTGCCCAATGAAGGCACTAGCTCACAACTCTGTTTCACACTGAGCTACATGGGGAGAGAGGTTGAGTGCAAGGCTGAGCAGAATCACAGCAAAGAAAGTGTGTTCTGGAGCTGACAGTTGTTGAAGTGGCTCTCTGATTTTTGTTGATGCTAAATGACCAGACGTGGTAAAGTTTTGGAGCAGGCAGCCAGGCTGGTGGGAGCTTCCTAACCATGTAGGCAGCTTCCTGAGCAGCCTGGGGCTTTTGAAATCATTCTTGGGCACTGATTCACTCTTCCCCACAATTTTTTAAGCTATCTTCACACTTAAATTATTTGTGCTTAAACTAGGTGGCCCAGATTCTATTTTACACAACCAAGAATCCTGACTAGTATGTGTGTGAATGGTGGGGAGTAGGGTTCAAATGTTTCAATTAATATTGGAAAATATTATGTCTAATTTAAGAGACTAATGTGAACCCAACATGTATTAAGTGGCTGATATTCCACTTCTGGGTAAGGTTACAAATAAAAGATCATTCTTCAAGCATAGCATAATTTCATTTTTTGGCTTTTTCTTCTACCTGCCTCTATTTGAGTTTTATAGAATTTGTACCTACAGTCTCCATGCAGGGCTTCCTTACTTTATCAACTTTAGCCTGGTTTTTTTGGGGGGGGGGGGAGAAAAAGGAGGGTTGGGGACTAAGTCTAAGGGAATGGTTCTTAGAACCTTTATTAGGAGAGAGAGGAGGAAAGCCCTTCAGTGCTCTCCAATGTAGCCATTATAGAAGAGTTCTGAATAAAACTGATATTTTGTTCCCATCTGGCTCCCTGTGACTCTTCTCTATGACTTAGAACTTTATGGGATGAAAGGCTACAGTGACTGGTATCCATAAGCTTCTACCACTCAAGCTAGAACTCACTCTAGAGATCATTATTTCAAGCCCCTGTTTTGCTGATGAAGATACTGACGTCCAAGGTTACAGAATCAATAAGCGAAGAGCCCAGACTAAAACTCAGAGTTGCAGACTCTGAGCCCATTGTCATTTTTACTACATCAGCTACAGATTTACGTGGATGAATTTAAAAACTAGTTCCAGTCAGTGGCTTGAACTCTCTAGATCTCCATCCAGCCCACTTTACTCTCTTATAGGTCCCTCCCAAAAGCAGAACTCACCTAGGAAAGAGACTTAGAACAACGTAGAAAAGGTGTAAAAATATTTTAACATAATCTTGTAACTTTATCGATTCCAGCTTATAGTTTAAAATGTACTGAGTTTGCTCTTATGGACAGACCGTAACAAGAGTTCTCCAGGACTCAGCTTTTCTTACTGAACCAGGGAGGTAATGCCCCCCCACTAGCAGAATGTGCCTTGTCTTCCATCTGGAATAGCATCACCAGTTTTGTCACCCCCAGAGGCACTATTCTGACACATCTCATTAATTTTTACAGGGTCTTGACCCATAAGAATAAATGGTCTATGCTTCAATGTCTAAGTATGCACATAAAGAGACAGAGTTTAACTTAAGTGCCATATATGTAATCTTGGGTCCAAGAAAAAATATATATGCCGAAAAGATATAAATTTCTTGAGGTGGTTATTTATTAAGCTTCCAAGCAAATATAGTGTATCATAAGACACTCCAAATCTATTCAGAAGAAAAGTATAAAACACTACCAAGTATTACTGCTAGTTTCTTATACATAATGTCATTATTCTAGCCCCTTCATGCCAGTGTATTCCTAGTTTTTTTTTTTAACTGTACTTCTGTGGATTAGAAGCTCAAAAAGAAAGCAGTTAAATAATTCAAAATCCTCTCCCTAGTGAGAACATCAAGTCCTAAAATATTCTAAAAGTCAGAATGCAATGAAGTTAGTTCTATGGCCATAATTAAATAACTGTTCATGAGGGAAAATACAGCCAAAACACAATGACTCATATTAAAAACAGACATCAAAATTGAAAAATGAAATACGGATGTATTCACAGATCAGACACTAGCTCTAAACTATTAAGCATTTTTTTCCCAAATAATCTCTTTTACCAAACTCTTAACGATTAACCAATCAATTAGCGCTTTAATACCTACAGCCTTCCAGAATTTCACTTCTGGAAGTGAGTCAAGAGAAAAGTGAAATAAAAAAAATTAAAATTTACTGAGTTTTTGCTAAATGCTTTATCTGAGCTATCTAATTTTGTCCTCATAAGAACTACTGTCATCACCATTTTGAGGATGATGGAACAAAAGGTTTGGGATATATAAGTAAACTCTCCAGGTCCATTCAGATAGTAAACTGTGGGCCCAGTCTATCTTCTCCAGAACCCATGCCCAGAATCACTATCCTTGACTGCCACCCTGAGAGCAGCTTCATTCTATAGTATTCTTCCAGAACAACAGCTAGCTTAAGAAATATTCTGGTTTGGGGATTATAAATTTATCAGAAATGATCTAACGAAGTTTGAGTATTTTTGTATAGATAAACTCCCACTGTGCATGCAAAATTCTTACTGTTTGTCTTCATTGAAAAAGGTGTGTAATAAGAGGCCTGCAGGAGTGGGAGATGCTAGAAGAGCAATAGGAAGCCAGGACACTCCTCATATACCCAATTTATTATTTATGAACCTCCAGAAAAACAGAGTAAGTTAGCAAGAGAAAGCAGGTATTTTTTTCTCCTAAAATTTTAGTTAAGTGATCCATTTCTATATTTTACTTTAAAATAATGGATTAATAAGCACCAGCAAACATAGAACGTATTGCAGTCTGGCTAGATGCTTCCTCTTATGGATGAAGTTGACATACAACAGGCTGAGAGTCACAAAAGCATGTTGAATTATAAAACAACTACCTCCATATCAACTGGTATGTCTGTAGAATAAATATACAACTACCACGTCAGTCTTCTTCATTTTGAGAGGACAGAAAGCCAGACATAAAGTCAATGAAGTAAACAAGTGAAGGTGAGGATTAGACAATGGCCTTGTCAGAGCCACCAACCCTTCAGATAGCTTCAAAAAGTTCATGGCATTGCCAGCCCGAAAGCTGTCCCAGTGCAAGAAACTGACTGGAACATAAATGGAAGGCGGACTGCAGTTATATCAGAATCCTTCCCTGAAACTCTCCAGCTGATTCCTAATCCAGAGATTCCCACCATAAAAGGGGATAAAACAAAGTCAAAATAGTCTCTAATTCAATTCTACTTCAAGTAATAATTAACTCATAGGACTAGTCCATCAGTTAAGAGTATAATTAAGTGTCCACTGTAATGAGAAGTAGTGTGGTGTGTCAGACAGGAAAGAATAAATCTGATTTCAAATCCTGATGCCACTACTATGTAAATTAATTTTTATTTAAGTAATAAACTCTCCAGGTCTCAGTCTGTATACCTACAAAATGGTAAGAACTTCACAGAGTTCGTGAAAGATTAAATGAGACAATGTATATAGAAGATGGATTATAGTCCCAGGGACACACTAGATTCCTCTGTGAACACAAGCTCATATTATTCGCTAGCATTAAGTGTGCAGCAGTATACTAGCAGTGTTGGGGAGTTAATAAATGAATAACACGTGGTTCTTGCCCTTAAAGAGCTTACAGTATAGATTAAGAAACAAAGCAGGTATGAGAAAATCACTATCGATCAGCACAACAGAATTTGGAATGGGAACAGACTGTGGTGGGGTGGAATAGCTGAAGAGGATTCACAATGGATGCATATTATCTGACTGGGCCCCAAAGGCTGAGGAACATCATGGATGTGAGAACTTAATACTCTACTCTTATTTTTAAACAACTTTAAGAAGCAGTGGTGACTCCGTCTTCCAAACGAAAGACTCAATAAATAAAGGAACAATGTTTGACACAATGGAATTCTACACATGATGTTCTAAACTTTTGCTATTCAAGTGTGGTTCATAGACCAATTGCATAGCATTTCAGAATTGCTAGATATGCAGAATCTTGGATCCCACCCCAGAGCTAATGAATCAAAATGAATATTTAAATAATATCTTGGGGGTGATTTATGTGTACATTTTAAAGTTTAAGAAACACAGTTGTAAACCACAAAATAGACCTCCAAAACATGTTATATTTAGAAAAACATCAGGGTTTTAAGACACCTTTGAGATGATAAATACCATTCTGAAATGTCCTCATTAATAAGATGGACATGATAATACTTACCCCTCAGGACTGTTATAAGGGTTAAAATAAACATATACAAAACCTATACTTTCTAATCCTTGCAAGGGAAAAATCATGTTTTATTCACCTTTTATATCCTTTGCCCTTAGCATAATCATTCTATACATATCCCATATTCAATTAAAATGTGTTAAATAAATGAATTAATAAATGGGTCAGAAGGCTTTCAGATATTATCAAGTACACTTTGAAATGGATGACCACTGACCATGGGATTATGGGTTAGGTCTGTAGACAAAGAATGCTGAAACAGAAGGGCACTTTTCAGATTAAAATGTGCATACTCATTTTGTTACAAGATCTTGGCATTGTTAAAGAATTAAGAATGGTAATATAATAGTGAAACTTAAGTTACAGAATGTATTTGTCATAGGAAGTTAGATTTATCACTCACAATGACCTCACTGAACTTGTGTTTATTTAATTCAGTACCAAATGTACTGTGGAGATTCTGTTATTAGTTATAACATTTGTTGTCTCTTGACAGACTCAAATTATGTAATGAGTTCATCTAAAGATTCAAGTCCAAACATAGTTCAAAATCTCATTCTTCCACACCCTCAAGACGCATACAGTCTAGTGAAACTAGAGACCTATGTATTTAGCAATTAGAATGAAGAAAATGTCTTAACAGAAGGATGTTCTACAGAATGGTAGTGGCAGTAACAAAGGAGCTGCCCCAGGCTGCCCAGGAAAGGCAGGGTAGGCTTCTGAGAGAAGAGGCTGAGCTGAGACCTGAAGGATGAGCAGTGTGGCAGATGGACTAATGGTGAAGGGTACCACACAGACAAAACCATGAAAGAGAGAAGAGAATTCAGCCTATTCAGCAAACTACCTACTAGCTCAGTGTTTCTGGAGTGTAAAGAGGGACAGCGGCAGGAATAAAACAGAAAAAGTAGACAAGGGACTGCATCATGATGGCTTTGCATGCCACACAAAAATTTTACTTTTGAGTCATTAAAAGAATTTGAGTAGGGAAGTTAATATGATCACACTTTTCATTTGGGATAGGCCAGTTTGGTACAAGTGAGTCTGATGGATTGAGGGAGAGGAGTTAGAGGCACATGGAATGACACTAGAGATTGGCAAACAAGTACAGAAATTAATGCATTAGCTTATATGGTGGATAGAACTGAGTAGATGATAGTCAGAATGGAGAAAAGAGGATGAAACAAATATTAAGAGGTATAATTAATTGAATCTGGAAACCGACTGAATCTGATGGTTTTCTAACCATCAAGGGAAACTCCAAAGAGTTTAAAATTACACAGTACTAGTGAATTCATTTTCAGTTTTAGCAGGTATACTCAATGTCCTGTAACAAACAAATTTTGTAATGTAAGGATGAAACTGGCAAGTTTAAACTTAGGCACATGGTTAGATAAGGATGCCATTCACAGAGATAATGAATATAGGATGAGGAATGGAACTTGTACAGTTGAGAGCACGTTGGTATTGAACTGCTGGTGGCTCATCTAACAGTGTCTGATTTCCTTTTAAATTGAGAGGCAGTTGTAATTGTGGGCCAAGTCCTAGTCAAAGCAAATTGGGACTTTCTTGTCCAATATGAGCTCCCCAAGAATACACTGTGATCACAAGATCATAGATAATAATCACAGGTCACAGATAACAATGGCATAATCTCCCTTCCCAGGTTCATGAGAGACCAAGAGAAATAAAGGCTGATCGAACCTGGGGTTTCTTTTTTTTTTTTTTTTTTTTTTTTTTCCTTAATAGACTTTATTTTTTCAGAGCATTTTCAGGTTCACAGCAGAATTGAGCAGAAAATACAGAGATTTGCACATAGGCCTCCCACACAAATATACTCCCCTACCCTCAACATCCCTCATCAGTGTGGCATATTTGGTACAATCAATGAGCCAACATGGACACATTATTATCAACCAAAGTCCATTGTTTGGTCCATTACGGTTCACTCTTAATGTTGTACATTCTATGGATTTTGACAAATGCATAATGACATGTAGCCACTACTATAGTATCATACAGAATAATTTCATTGCCCTAAAAATCCTTTGTGCTGCATCTATTCATTCCTCCCTCCTTCCCTCCCCCCAAACCCCTGAAAACCAGTATTTTTTTATTGTTTCTGCAGCTTTGCCTTTTCCAGAATGTCATTTGGTTGGAATCATACAGTTTGTAGCCTTTTCAGACTGGCATCTTTCATTTAGTATTATGTCTTTTAAGTCTTAATTGCTTGATAGCTCATTTCTTTTTAACTGTACATATATTTTTTAATTTACATATATGTACTGTTCATTGTTTCTAAGAATGTTTAGAGCTTTAGCTTTTTAAACTTACATAGTTATCAAAGGAATAAAGCCAACCACAAAATAAGAATTAATTCAAAAAGATACATACAAACTGCTATTAACAGCAACATTATTTATAATTGCCAAGATATGGAAGCATTCCAAGTGCACATCAATAGTTGAATAGATAATGAAGATGCAGCACATACATATATGTTATGGAATACAACTCACCCATAAGAAAGAAGGATATTTTGCCATTTGTGGCCCTTCATTCACTTTTTTTCCACTTCAAAAACTAGAATTTTATAACCAACATAAACATTTCCATTACATCAAAATACCTAGAAATAAACTTAACCAAGGAAGTTACCTATACTCTGAAAACCAAAATGACACAAAGAAATGGAAAGATTTCTTGTGCTCTTAGATTGGAAGAATCAACACTATCAAAATAGCCACACTACCGAAAGCAATCCACAGATCCAATGCAACCTCAAAATACTCACCACATTCCTCACAGAACTAGAACAAACAGTTCCAAAATTTATAAGGAACCACAAAAGACCCCGAAGAGCCAAAGCAATCTTTTTTAGGTCTCTTTTTTTATCTTTCTTTTTTTGGAGGGGGTGGGGGGGTTCTCTTTTCTTATGGTTTGATGACTAGAGAAGGCTCTTTAACATTTGTTGTAAAGCTGCTTTGGTGGCACTAAAATCTTTTAGCTTTTATTTATCTATGAAGCTTTTGATTTCTCCATCAGGTCTGAATGAGAGCCTTGTTGGATAGAGTATTCTTGGTTGTAAGTTTTCCCCTTTCATCACTTTAAATATATTGTGCCACTCCCTTCTGGCCGGTAGAGTTTCTGCTGAAAAATCAGCTGATAACATTACGTAAGTTCCCTTGTATGCTATTTGTTGCTTTCGTCTTGCTGATTTTAATATTTTCTCCTTATCCTTAATTTTTGTCACTTTGATGACTTTGTGCCTTGGTGTGTTCCTCTTTGGGTTGATCCTGTATGGAACTCTCTGTGCTTCCTGGACTTGGGTGACTGCTTCCTTTCCCAAATTGGGGAATTTTTCAGTGATTATTTCTCCCAAAATTTTCTGAGACCCTTTCTCTCTTCTCTTTCTGGGACCCCTATAATGCAAATATTAGTGTGCTTCATGTTGTCCCAGAGTTCTCTTAAACTATCCTCATTTCTTTTCATTCGTTTTTTCTTTTTTCTGTTCTGCAGTAGTGATTTCCACTAATCTGTCTTCTATCTCGCTGATTCATTCTTCTGCCTCATTTAGTCTATTCTTGGTTCCTTCTAGTGTATTATTCATTTCAGTGATTTTGTTCTTCAACTCTGTTTGGGTATTTATATTTTCAAACTCTGCTAAAAACTTCACTCTGTGCATCTATACTTCTCTTGAGTTCTCTGAACATCTTGGCCATCATTACTTTAAACTCATTCTCAGATAAATTACCTACCTCCTCATGACTTATTTCTTCTTCTGGGATTTTATCTTGTGCCATGGCCTGGGAGATATTCCTTTGCTGCCTCATATCATCTGTCTTTCTAGGTGTTTATGGATTCCTTCCACAGGCTTTAGGTCTGTTGTTTTCTTATTTCTGGTATCTGCCCCTGGTGGATGAGACTGGACTAGAGGCTTACGCAGGTTTCCCGGCAGAAGGAGCCAGTGCCTGCCCACCGCTGGGTGAGGCTTTGTCCTGGACCTCTGGTGGGTAGGGCCGTGTCTAGAGGCCTTTGTGGCTCAGGTGGTCTGATGATGGGTGAGGCTGTGTTCTGACCCTGTATGTTGTTTGGCCTGAGGCTTCTCTACAGGCTGTGAGGTGGGGCTAGGTCTTGGTGCCAATGATCAAATCAAGATGTCAGCCTCCAGGAAAACTCGTGTAGATGAACACTCCCAGAATGTCTGCCATCAGCTTTTATGTCCCCTGGGTGAGCCACAGCCATCCTCCATGTCCCCAGGAGACCCTCCAAATCCAGCAGGCAAGTCTGGCCCAGGCTTCTATAAAATCACTGCCTCTGCCTTTGGATCTGGTGCATGTGAGTTTCCGTGTACGCTTCCCAAGAGAATGGAGTCTCCATTTCCCCCAGTCCCATGGGACTCCCAGAGCCAAGCCCCGTTGGCCTTCAAAACCACATGTCCTGGGGTCTCCTCTTCCCAATGCCAGGACCGGAGCTGGGGAGCCTGACATGGAGCTTAGAGCTCTCACTCCTGTGGGAGGGCCTCTGCAACTTAACTGTTCTTCAGCTTGTGGGTCGCCCACCCAAGCAGTATGGGACCCAATTATATCATAAGCACGCCCCTCCTATGTCCTGCTGTGGTTCCCTCTTTACATTTCCAATTGCAGAAGATCTTTTTTGCTAGGTTCCAGTCTTTTTTTCAATAGCTGTTTAGCATTCAGTTGTGGTTTCACTGTAGCTGCAAGGAGAGGCGAGCTCGTGGTCCTACCACTCTGCCATCTTGACTGGAAATTCTGAACCTGGGGTTTCAAGGCAGACTTGGATATGAGATTATGCAAGGCTGGCCTAGATCTATAGGGGTGTTAAAACACAGACTATATTTGTGTCTGAGTCCTGGGTAGTCATGATGGGAATTCAGGGAAGAAGTTACAAAATCAATACCAAAAAGGGTATTGAAAAATCCCAAAGATTTCAAGGAACATCCTGGCTTTTGGAGGCAAATCCCTTCATCTCTCACCATTTATGCTTTTTCAGTCTCCAACACTTAGAACTATGGAAGTCCCATAAACTCTCTATCACGTTTTCTCTTCTTCTTCCTCTCTTCCACCCCTTTGATTTTGATCAAGAAACGTCTATCATTTTAATCTCACCATCATCTTCATTTGGGTTACTGAAGATGAACATAATAAAACCATCTACCCTTCTCTAGTGGACCTTTTCTTTCAGATTACAACCATGTGAAGTCTCTCTTACTTTAAAAATAAAAACGAAAGACAAACAAAACAACCTTCCAAAACTTTGTTAACTCTTGAGACTTCTCCCCATTGTTTTCCTTTCCTTCAAAGCCAAACTTCTTTGATAATAAAAGTCTCCGTAGGACCAGGATTGGTGTAGTGATCCTGATCATCTCTAATAACCAGAAAAGTGGGAAAATCAGAAAAAGAATATTCTGCTCCAGAAATTCTACTCAGGTCCCAGAATAAGGGCCCTCTAATTTGTACCAAGCAGAGGGTACAAAGAGGGGGAAAATCCAGCATTTTTGTACAAAAGGAGTGACTTTCATGTATTACATAAGAACAAAGAATTGCTCTGAAAAGGAGATAAATTCTTGTAATATAAAACTATAAAAGATAGGAGAGCAAGTTCAGGGATTTTCAAACTACTAATACTGTACTATTTGGTCAAACGTTGTGATAACTCTGGTGCAAAATACATAGTCCAAGCTTGAAAATTTGGTTCAACAATGGTTAGGCACAATTGAGAGAGTTAAAAAGATATGAACTGAATTATTGGCCATTGTATAACATGACTTTGGAATAAATTTACTAATAACTAGTTTTATGCCACATTTCAGTAGTTTCTGGGGGCAATAAATTTGACATAATTATAAACAGCCAAATTGGTCAAAATGCCAATCATATTGGCTCAAAGTAAATAGAAGTAATGCCAAGGACTGGAGAAAGGATCTCACAAAAAAAGTCCACTCATCTCTATTGAAGGAGGTAGCAATATCTCTGGCTCACTAGAGTTGAATGCCAAGACTGATTGAAGAGAAGAAAGATTCAAGATTGGGTGTGTTTTAGTGACCTGATCTCATGCTGGCACACTGGGAGAATTCAAGGTCTTACCCCCTTTTCCACCACCATTGTCACCATCACCCTCAACACATGTATAGACAATTTCATTTCCAGCAAGTAGAGCTCAAACATGTGTCCAAGAGTAATGAGGATCAAGTAAATCTTTGGGTGGAGAATGAAGAGAGTAAAAGTAATTCTTGCTCAATTATCTTTTACTTCTCCCTTGGGAAGTTGAATGGGGAAGCTAAATGGACCCGTAAGAGGAAGAACAAAGAGAGTGACTTAGTTGACTGTACTTCAGTCTGAGGGAAAAATTCTTTGAGGTGCCTGTATGGTCCAATCCAGTTTCCCAGGATAAAGAAGCAGACAGACTTGGCTAAGCAGCAAGATTTGGGCATTCACTTGGAGCAAATGTGAACAGACTACCTTGAAATCAAATGATTTCGATGGTTATTTTTCAAGATTTAGATATGTGAGGCCTTGTATATCTAAGTTCTCAATTACCATCATCTCTTGAAGGCCAACACAATTCCTTGATTATTAACCACTCAATAATCATTTGCTGAAAGGAAATTTTTTGGCCTTAGTTTGCTTGGTATGCCATAATTAGTAAAACTTGCTTTAAAAATCTGCGGAAGAATACATGAAAATACCTTTTGAAAAACTAGGTATTGCATAAATGCAAGTTATTCCTATTCTTAACTGAATATGATACTATAACAGCCCTACTGTACATCCCACCAAGCAGTCTGCTTGCAAATTCACCAAACTTCATTAAGAAACTAACAAATGGGCAATATAAAAAAACTGACATTTAGAAGATCTTGGTCTTTGCCCTTTGGCATTCTGCCCTCAGAATGGCCCTTAAATCCATCTCCCCAAGAGACTACTGGAAATGCTTGTGTGGTCAAAATCGTTCTGCCACTGGTCTCATTCCAATCAAAGCTCATTAGTTTTACTTTTCCCTTTAGATTTGTGGGTTAGGGTTTTATTTGTTGCATAATAGAAGGCACCAGCAGCTTGTATTTTTCTTTACCCCTTGGCAATGAATCAGCAACATATCCATTACATTTTCCTTACTAAATGGTGATTCACTGTATATCCTTAGACTTCGCTGTCATTCTAAACACTTA
The DNA here is from genome assembly GCF_036321535.1 of Camelus dromedarius. Classification (NCBI taxonomy): domain Eukaryota; kingdom Metazoa; phylum Chordata; class Mammalia; order Artiodactyla; family Camelidae; genus Camelus; species Camelus dromedarius. The sequence continues at coordinate 29,715,102 of NC_087439.1, read as the reverse complement.
TTAATTACTTTAATTCTAATAACATACTAGCCATGATAAAATAAAAATGAACTAATACTCTAGCTTCAACTTTAAAAATCTAGACCTGCACTATCCAATATGGTAGTCTCTAGACAAATATAGCTATTGAGCACTTGAAATATGACTAGTCTGAATTTGAGATATGCTGTAAGTATAAAATGCACATCAGATTTCAAAGACTTAGTGCAAAAGAAGAATTTTTTGAATCTCAATTTTTAAAAATTGATTATGTATTAAAATAATATTTTGATTATATTGAATAAAATATACTATTAAAGTTAATGCCAACTGTTTCCTTTTATTTTTTAGTGTGATGAGTAGGCAATTTTAAATTATATATGTGATTTGCATTATATTTCTACTGGAAAGCTTTGATCTAGATGCTCAAAGAGTCTTTCTAGGGATTTTCATTCTCAATGATCCTGAATTGTCTTGCTGATTTAATTAATTCGAATTCACTCTTTCTTACAGCCTTGTTTAAAACTGTTTATTACCTTATTTCTAGAGTTGAGAAGAATATAAAAGGTAAATTAGATAAAACTAATTACTGACCACTAATCATGTTTAAATGGCACTGACCTTGACCTTCCAAGAGCTTGTGAAGTCCTTTAAACATCTGCATTATTAGCTTTGTGTCAAGCCAAGTGATACCAAGTGCTGAACCAGAAATATTCTAATGTTCTTGCCTAGAGGTGACTTCCTCAGTCCAGAGCTCCATTGAGCATAATAAACAGCAAGTGACACATCAGTGCCCACACGCTGATGTATGTGTTGTGCAAATGTCACAGCATTTTTTCCAAAACAACATCTTGAAATATCAGAAATTAGAAAAATAGATTTATTTCTAGTGCTTGTGATTTATTCTCAAACTCAGCTTTCAATAGGTATGTACTATAATGCATGCATGATATATGACCATCAATTCATACATCAGAGGTATTTTAAAAATGAGTGACCACTGTATTTGTGCCCTGTATTTTTTTTCCTTAAGGAAACTAAGAGATATAATAAGAAATGAAAAGGTCTAGCATTAAAAAAAAAAAAGTTCACCAACCACTACTTAGTGCCACTAATTTCATCCATTGAATAGAAAAGCAAGAATCTTGAGAAAATAGCTCAACCATGAGAAAATAGCAAAGTCCTTCTGATCTGGGATATACGGCAAGGGCTTTATTAAATATCACTGAGTCCAAAGGAAGTATAGGCCTAAGATGAGCCATTTGTGCAAAGGAAATAGAAGGCTACACAATGACAGAGAGCATGCAAGAGAGACAGAGCTAATAAAGACTCAAAAAAGGAATAGCTGCATTAGGAAAATTGTTCTGTATAATTTTCCACCCTTCACAAAGGAAGTGTACTCAATAGCTGCGACAGCATCTTCGAAAAGAGAGAAAATTATTTTTCTCCAATACGACAGCTTCTCATAACAAGAGATTCAATAACAAGAAATCATTCACTGGATTTAATAATGCAAAGATAGTGAATTTAGGATTACTTAATCTTTAAAGACACCCATGTTAAAAAAAAAAAAAAAAAAGAAAAGGAAGAGATAACCAAAGACTGCTCAACCTTTAGGTTCAGAAATATTTAGTATTATTCTATTTTGGTTCATCTTTAAGCTTCCCATTTTCCATACAGACAAACCAAAGCACTGAATTTAGTCAACATGCCAAAATTAAAAATATCCTGTGGAAGTAAATTAATTTCCAATTGAATTTTTTACTAATTCCTCAGCAGTTCTTTCTCTCTACATCCTGATTGTAAAACTGCTATTCTTAGGACAATATGAATGGCTTCTAAGAGATCTAACATAAAGGAAATAATCTTAATAGAGAGTTCACTACATAGATGGTCCTTGAATCAAGTTTAATTTTTAATATACACTGTCCCAGAAAATCATGCTAAATTCTTCCCCCAAACTGTGACTACTATTAAATAATAATGATACATCCTTTAAAACATTTTACAAAATATATACAACCACATACTTTTTAAAAATCAAAATAGATATATCATAGCTAGACATTGCCTTTTCGGCACTTCATTGTTTTTAGTCTATATAGTTTGCTACTCTGTGAATGTGCCACAGTTTTCTCAACCACCACCTCAGCAGTGACTATCTAGGTTACATACAATTTTTCACTGTTACAAACAATACTACAGTACTATTTTTTGGCTTATACTCTGCAACCTATTACTCTCTAAATCACTTGGGCCAATTAACATTCCCACCAGAAATAAATGAGAGGGCCTGTTTTCCGATATCCTCACCGACACTAAGTGTTAATTGTTTTAATCACATCTGACAAGAGAGGAAGACCTTATCTCAATTTTCAATCCATTTGGATTTTTTTTTTTGACAAATCAGGGTGAGGGTTTTTTTTTTTCTTTTTATGTTTATCTTTTATTCCCCACCACTTTGTTTATTGGATTTTTCCTGATGCTATCTGTTAAAAAGGAGAATAATAATAATAAAAGTTCTCTGTTGAGAGTTACAGAGTATATTTGAAAAACATCCATCTAACTCCAGGAATTGGCAAATATAATTCGGTGCTGAATATACCAAGAATTCCTGCATTTTTCTAACATCTTTGATTTAGCCTTTCATCAAACAAAGCAAAAATCAAGATCAGTCTTATTCTAGATAATGTTCCCTAGGAATAAGAAACATTTTAATTTGGCTTGTATTCAGCAAAAATTCAAAACTTTCAATATTATCCAATTTAAAATTTCAACTCACTGTTTATATGATTTTCTCTTCAAATAATATCTGTCTTTCTTCAACATAGGCGCAAATCCAAAGAGAGTCTTTTCATAAATGTACACTTCAAAGGGAAACAAACAAAAAACAAGAGAAGTGCTTCAAGATTGCCATGGAAATTGATGTTCCTACTGTCATCTTAAGGACAACATGTGAGAGCTTTAGTAAAGCCTTTGAAGATTAAAAATGCATCAAATTAAATAAGCACATCCATTACAAAAATCTCTGACATTAATTCTGTCAACATTTCTTGAGGGGGAAGAAGACGGTTTTTTAAAAGATACAAACACAGTTGGGGATAAAGATATGTTCTTTATAAAGACTATCTAGATATCTCACTGTTGGATATCAATGTTAAGATAAAAGTAAAAGCACAATTGTGCCAGTGGACATAACAGGGAAGTGAGCTACAAAGAGAAAATTTTGAGAATGTAAGAAATTGGAGTGCTTACAAAGCATCAAGTCTTGAGGCTATGAAGGCAACTTTAAAAGATATCTAGTTCAACCACTTATCCATCTAATGCTTAAATCTTCATGACAGACTGGTCAAATGTTCATTCACCCACTGTTTAAACACATGCCATGATGGGGAATACATTACCTACTGGCACAGCCCATCCAACCTGCGGGCAGCCAGGATGATTAGTAAATACTTCTTGGTATGTCCCACTGAAATTTGTTTCCTTATAGTTAATATTTAATGATCCTACTTACACAATGGCATTATATGGGAACTCTTGGTTGGCTAAGTCTACATCCATTTCTAACCCCTCCTCCCCTTCACCTTCCATCATACAACCAAAAAAACCAAATACTTGCTTTTTCTGGTCTCCACTGTAGCTAAATGTTGCCAGCAGAACTCAGTTATGGCTAATGAGATATAAGAAAAGTTTATATGGGGGTTCTGGAAAAGCTTTTTTCATCCATTCCCCCTTCCTTCTGCCCTGAGTGAGCTACTTGCAACCAGGAACCTGACACTGGCTCTCACATTCTTGCACCACTGAACTCTAGCAGCCACCTACTGTCACACTTCTTATTACTTGAGAAAAGTAAACACCATCAGTCCTGAGGGATTTTATCTCAGAGTTTCTGAAGTTTGCTCCTGAAGACAACCCTATTTAGCACACATACCATATGGTCACACTGAAAGGTCAAACACTCCACTTGATAACACTTTGTATATTAACAGAGAGAAGTATTTTAATAAACTCATACAGCCAGCCAGATTGTATATACTCTCGCCTTCAATTGTCAACAATCTAGAATGTATTACAATATTACAATAATTTAAAAATATTAGGTGGAGTACATCCAAAAGTAAGAGAACTTAGTAAACAGAAGTTAGAGACCTTTCAATTCTGATGGAAGACCACTGTAAGCAATTTATTCATTCTTCCTGGTCAATTCCTTCTCTTTTTTGTTTTCTCTTTCTATTCCAATCTTACCTCACCTCCAAGCTCACATTAAATTAAGATTTCTATACCCTGGAAAAGCCTGATAGAATAATCCAATTTGTTTTCTCTTCCCTTTTTTTTCAAGACTATCAGGATTGTCAGTTTTCTGCAAATTACTTGCAGCCACAACTTAATCTCAAAAAGGAGCACTGAATTTCAGCTTTCCCAGGATCATCAAATTTGAGCCTCAAGTTGCAATGTGATTTAGAGATACTGATCTGCTATAATCTTTTTAGACTAATAGCAAAGTGCCCCAGAAGAAACTTTGACCTATTTTTCTAGCTTTACTTAATGCATATTACCAATAATGCAAAAAGATTTAATATAAGTAGTCTCTTGCAGGAATCAAAAACTCTTAATTTTGCCCATAATTTACACCCAACTCAATCTTTTTTAAGAAAGGCTATAACTGTATTATTATAGAATTTTGATTTTATCAATTCCATTTCTGATTCAGTCAACAGAATTGATCACATATCTTGCATCAACTTCAAAGAGAATTTTTAGGGATGATGGTACAGTGGTTAAGAGAATAAACTTTAGCAAAAATAAGACCTCATTTTTGAATTTGGATTTTGCCCCTTATGAACTGATTGATTTGGGGCAAATTACTTAACCCCACTTACATTTATCAGTAAAAAGAGAATAATTATATCTACCTTGTAAGTTTATTATGAGGATATATTTAAGATATGTGTATGTTTGTGTGTGGGTGTGTAATGGTTTAGCATCATCACTAGAACATTAGTGTTCAATAAATGGTTAGCAATTATCACCCCTAAAAAATTATTGGTACCCTTTGGTATCACTTAGACTTCAACCTACATTCTCATCACTTGGAAATACTTATAAATTATTTTTTATTTGTGTGCTTAAGAAAACCATTACATCAGTGTTTTCCTTCATTAGTGTGGATACTGTAGAATTAAGGTTTTGTCAGTAAAACCATTCTCAGCTGTATCATCATATTTCAAGGGTAATGATACCCTGCCAAGAGACAAAGATTTAGTTGTATTTCCAAAAGATGTTCATTCATACATCTAGTTTTCTGATGAAAAAACAATCTTACTATGCAAATTGGAAAGTTCATATCTTTTAGGGAAGAATCTAGAAATACATTATTTCATTGATTTTTTTTTCAGAATGTCCCCAAGTTAATTTCACATAGTCTCTTAAACATGTTTCTTTTTTACACTAATCTGTAAGGACAACTCCACAATGATCAACAGTCTTTTTTTTTTTTTATTTTTAAGTGAAAATTGCCCTCCCCTTCAGAGATACCTGTAAGATACTACTCTTTTTTATACTTCCTTATTTTCCCAGATTCTTTCTTTTGAATTGGTGGAATGACTCAAAATCATGGAGTTATCTAGCACGAGTATATTTTCATATTTGTATACCTTCATTTTTTAAATCTCTGAGCCACTGCCCATCCTTCTGTATAAATAAAATCTATGTGGTTTGGCGAGAGGTTTTCAAAAGACAGAAATGGTAAAAGAGTAGAGATAGAACACCCTAACATTAGAGGCAAGCCTAAGTTTGTGTTCTCCCAGGAAAATACTCAGACATGGATTTGAGTGCCAATAGCTTTGGAGGGAAATGCTGGGAATAAGGGTATGAAAGTAAGGAAGAGAAACAAAGAAGGATGCCTTATCAATCCAACTACCATGTAGGTGACTGATGCTTAATTTCACTAAGGAAACTCTAGGAGCCAGTGCTAAACATACACCTTCAAATTAAGGAACCCAAGGGGCAAGGGATTTAGAGTATTTACACCCCAGTTCCTGAGATCATTAGTTGAGGGCTGTTTCTAGGGGTTGTTAATTCCCTGGTACTTCTGGCCTACTGACCATGAATCACAGGCACAGCAGTTTCCTGTAGTCCTGGGGAAAAAGAAGTCAGACATGGAGATGAAAATATTGGCAGACGGAAGCCACTAGGAGCCCACTGAATGATCAGAAGGCTAGGAGGAAGGGGACACTGATGGTGTGTGATTCAGGACTCCAAGCACCAAATCAAACCAGAGGAACAAGAGCTAAAATCAAGTCATGTTTTGCAACAGGATAATTCCCAAGAGTAAAAATATTACACAAAAGGAATTTGAGAAGCAAAAGGCTGAAATCGTTGTGGGATGGAAATGCTGGCAGCCCAAAAGAAAGCTGAAATTTTGGCTTTGCAGGTGTTCGTACAAATCTCAGTCCAAACAATTTCATTTTGGCGCATCCTAGCAAGAAATTCATGGTGCTGTAAGTCCTTTTCCTGGCTAACAGGGCACACCTGGGCTTCTGGGTGCATGTTTGTTATCTGGCTGGCTATTGCACAGAGCATATGGTACTTCCCAAAGCACTGCCAGCCACACTCTTCAGAGCTTCTGAAGGGGGAATCCATTTTGGAACTCCCCCTCAGGCCTGACCTTTCCTCTCCGAGGGACATTCAGACATCTCTAACCCCCAGGAGTCCTTTGGTGAAACTTAGCTCACTGGCATGGCGTTTCCTGTGTCTTCCTGGCCTGCTACACAGAATTTGTTGGGTGCAGTCCTGCTCTGCAGCAGAGATCCCAAGAGAGGCCTGAGGCCCTGGGCTGAGGCCCAGAGTCCAGGTGGAAGTAGAACTAAATTTGTAAGAAAGCCTGCAAGACCTTCCCTCTCCTTTCCAGAGTTCTTCAGCAAATTAAGCACCTACTTTCCTCCTACATCCCTGGTAGAGTTACCATGGCAAGCAAGCCAGGAGCTGAAGCCCCCTCTTAGAAGTACTATCAATCAGCCCATCTGTGCTAAGGAGGTCAAAGTTGCAGATTAAATTTTTATGATTAGACTATCACTTATTTTCCAATGTCCGAGTCTGTCTCTACCCAACCCCTGCTCCACTCCTGACCAGCTTATCACAGGGGGGACCTCAGTCAAATCCATCTCTGACACAAGAAACGATGTGTACCACTGGCAGCAAACATCAGCAAGGTCCGCAGACACAAGACATGTCATTATCATCAGACGGTCTTGTGACACATTTACAAAGAGCTATTCAATAATTTTTGTTAGGCTTCTTTGAGGTATGATTACAGTTAGGGAATTTTAAGAACTTTTAGGACTTTCCTATATAAGAATTATGGTTTGCTTTATACAGAAAACCTTTCCTTAGGAGTCATGATCATTCCACTGATCTTCCATTTTTTATAAACCCCTGTGAATCTGATATGTTGGAATAAAGATATTTCTGAAGGGATCAATTATCACTTAGAAAAAAAAAAGGCTGCTGATCAATGTGGAGTCGTCCTTATAGGTTACTGTAAAAAAGAAACATATTCAAAAGACTATGTGAAATTAACTTGGGGACATTCTGAAAAAAAAATCAATGAAATAATATGTTTCTAGATTCTTCCCTAAAATACATGAACTTTCCACTTTGTGTATAGTAGGATTGTTTTTTCATCAGAAAACTAGAGTATGAATGAATATCTTTTGGAAATATAACTGAATCTTTGTCTCTGTGGGGGTATCATTACCCTTGAAATATGATGATAAAGCTGAGAATGGTTTTACTGACAAAAACTTAATTCTACAGTATTCACACTAATGAAGTAAAACACTGATGGAATTTTTTTTAAGCACACAAATTTAAAAAATAATTTATGGGTATTTCCAAATGAAAACATAGAAACAAAGTAAGAAGGAAGAGGGAAATAAGTTAGGATGCTCAACTTTGCCTTCATTATGTCAAGGAAACTAATGCTATTTTAAGAAGACAGATGATAATCCCTTCTCAGGGCCTTACTAATTCATATTGTTTTCTAGGTTTACTGTGTTAGTTCCTTATGGGAAATTTCAAGTTGGTAGAATATAGAAACCTTTTTTAAAAAATACATTTAGGTAAGCTTTACTTTCCATTTTACCATAGACTTCAACATCCCCTATTTTCCATAACCCCACCCTGATTTAAACTTTCATTTATTCAGCCTTGTCTCTGCAGGTATGCGACTAAGAACTCCCATCCAGCATTTCCCCCACCCAACCAAACTATGCTATTCACTGTCCCAGAAAACTATTCATTCCTTAATTCCACTCTCAAATAGCCTCCCTCATTTTCTATCTAAATCCCATGTCTCCATAAAATCCATTCATATGACAACCCCTTGGTAAAGAAGTTAGCACATTTATTATTTATAAGCAGAAGTACATGGTAAATGTTTAATAACTGGCTCTCCCTGGAAAAGAGAAGGACCCTTGATTTGTAGTGTCTGCCAATTTCTGTGGGGTAAATTCTCCTATCATGACCAATTTCAAAACTTGGAGCTGGAAAGGTGCCCACAGTCAGCTCTTGAGAGCTGATGAGAGCTGGCTCCAGCACATAATTTTTTTTATCAGACTAAATGGTCAGATCCTTTGTAACACTGTGTTAAAGAGTCCTATTTTTTTTTTAAGAGAGGTGAGAAAATGTAGTAGAAGCAGCACTGAGCAGATGTAGAGAGAACTGGGTTCTGGCTCCAGCTCAGCCATTATTTAACTAGATGACTCTAAAGCCACTTAACCACTCTGGGTATCAGTTTTCTTATCTATAAATAAATAAGTGCACACTAAATAACTTTCTAACACTGACAGGTCTATGATTCTTCATATGATCATGTCTTTTATCACCTACCTCAACTGAAATATCTTTGAGAATAAGCTACACCATAACATATATCTTCAACCCACCAAGCACAGTGCCTTGTCTTTAAATGGGTGCTTCTTAAATCATTTTTAGAATAACTGATTTTCCTGGGTAACACTGGAGGTAGCCTGGGTATATGATGGGTTAATGGAAAAGAATGTTTATGAGATGCATTGGCACAAGGAGACAAGAAGCAGGTGATTAAGTTGAGGAATAATTTTCTCTATGAATATAGATATTTCCAGGTTGGTAACAGATGGGTGGTAAGAAACATATCTAGTTGCCCACCATGTCTGCTCCTTCCTTCCCCTTCAGGGGCCACCTGAAACAAGCACCAAGCTGTCCTCATTTGACAGTGCCTCTTACCAGAAACTTCCCTTCCCCACCACCATTTTTCTACTCTCAAAATCACACTAGTCTGTGGGACATTGTGCTGTATACCAGAAATTGACACATTGTAACTGACTATAGTTCAGTTAAAAAGAATTTTTTTAAATCACACTAGTCTATTTATTTTTTGCTATTTGCATCTCACCCTATCATATATCTGTGGCAGATTTATCTTAGAGAAAAGGGTATCTTTTTTACGAATTTCTTTCTTTCCATTTATCTTACAATACTACTTATGAGCAAAAAGAACTTGAACTTGGCTGATTGGAGCACTATTTTTAATACCCACATAGCAAAGTACAAGAAAACTATATGTATTAAAGTAAAATTAGACATTCAACAGAATGGATAAATGGGATTCTTTCATGGAATATAAGCTTTGGCCAAGGCTTCAGAGTTATTACATAATGATGAGGTAAGAAGAGTCCAGTGCAAAATTGTAAGATTATAAAACCTCTTCTGCCAACATCTGCAACCAACAAAGTTTCCAACCAATAAAAACTTTTGAGTTGGAAGAATTGGAGAAGAATCCTTTGGAGAATTAGTGGGGGTATGGTTGCCCCAAGGGAGAAAGACAACTTCTTTGCTTTAAGTCAAGTGCGAGCAAATTCAAGGGTATACTTGGAGAGACTTACAAGTATTTCTCAGAGTTAAAGGGAGTTTAAGTGCTGGTATAAGAGGCTGTGGCTTGACTTGCCTGAAGGAGCAATGCAGAGAGAAGGAGAAGATCCAAGTTTTCTGTAGACCAGATGTGGGCCACACAGGAGGGGGCAAACCTACAGGCATTTTGAAAAAAGTACCTGGAAGGACAAGGTGACTCAAGAGATGCACAGCCATCAGAAGTCCAGGAACAGAGGACACAGTGTCAAAATAACATGCATGAGGCATCACTTAACTCACAGGAATTAGAGTTGTAGTTGAGAGTCGCAGAGGTGGATCACCCTAACACACTCCATGGAAGAGTCAGTTCTGAACATCTATGAAGTCAAATCTGAATCACATCAGTAAGATCTCTCCTCCTTCATCCTACTCCAGTTCTGGAGATTCTCCTTCTCTCCTTCTCTCCCTCCTTCCCTCTTCCCAGGCTTCCAATACTTGGTCAGGTCCTTGGCTGAGATGAGAAAAAATTTATAGTTCATATTATTATAATAAACTGTACTCTTTGAAGCTTTAGATGTTACTGGAAGACTATTAATCATCAAAGAGTAACTTAAAAAGCTATGAGTACTGCTCAAAATTTCATCCAAGAGCCAGTGGAAAAGCTATTGAACAATATGTGCTGAAGAGGCAGTGAGAAAAAAATGTTGCTTTAGGTGTTTTTTTTTCTAATGAGTCAAACTTTTTTTTACTATAATGGTGGCAGAGAACAGAAAAAGACTGGCCTCCAACTCTTAAACCCTTGAATGTTTCCAAAGTCACTCTAAAACACCTGGAAGCATCTACTCACCTGCCCAAACTGTCAGCACCTGCTTTCCAAGAAAAGCAAAAGCTATTCTTCAATTGTGTTGTCCTTTTATTCTGCCTAATTACTAATATTAAAACTGTGCTTTTCCTATTGCTTTTAACTGAAAGTACACAATGTATTTCTACTCCCCTGTAGATTTTTAAATGGGCTAGTCTGAGGATCTCAAACACTACTTGTAACATTTTTTATAAAAGAAAACATGTGCATCATGCCAAAATCAGTGGTTGGGACCCAAACCATTAGAGACTGAGTTTTCCTGCAATGTGTGCACACTCCAGTGGGGACTACCCCTGTAAGAGTAAAATAGAAATCCTTATTCAAAACAATGATCTCTACATAGAACTTGTATACCACTCTCAAATCTCTCAAAGGATGTAGATGTTTTCCTGGAAGATCTGGCACGGGAATAAGAGAAATTCATTATTCTCTCTGTATTAATTTGCCACAGTGTGTACAGTCATGTACCCTGCACAGAAAAGGCCCAAGCAGATACTTCCAGACTGTCTCTTGGGGACCCAAGACACCATAAGTAGACAGAGTTAATGAAGATATAGTCTAAGAATTGTGAACCTGCCCGTTATTTTTCTGGGAATAGCAGCCAAAACCAATAGCAAAAAAATGGCCCAGTGCTGCCAGGATGGTAGGCATTCTTGACATTTCATGCCAATTATTTCTTCTCACATGACAGGCAGGCATTAATTCCCAACCCCTGACCTACATTTCACATATCTCAGTTTCAGACCAAAAGAAACACTATCATAAAAACACCACAGCAGTCTGCCACGTGATGAGGAATCCCCGTAGGCTCCCAGCCAACAAGTTTGGATTGAATCTACAACACTTTTATAGGGTACAAAGGTGAGGTAGGGGAAAAAGAAGAGAACTGTCCTCCCTTATTTGAGAGGTCTTAATCGCAGTATCGACCACATTCAGAGTAGTAGAATGAAATGAAGGAAATAATAATCCAGTATCTACTTGTCTCCATGGTGTCTCAGGGGCCAGCAGACCATGTCCTTGGCTATTTCTCCTCTTTCAAGCACATATTAATCATTCAAGCAAAACTTCCAAAAAAAAAAAAAAAAAAAGTCTTGCCTGCCTGAAATATTCCAAAGACATGGGATTGGAATAGAGAAAACTCCAGACAAAAACCTTAAGATAGAGTGTGCCTTCTATGAATGGGACGTCTTGCCAAAGGCACTTATTGTGGCTAAGAAGGGATTTGAGTGTGACGGTACATGCCCACTAACTGGTTCCCTGGGGGCCCTAAAAAAGAAAAAGGAATACCTGCAAGTGGCCAACATCCTCCAGGGGTAGCTTTAAAAGAGAAGAGCCTAACTCTGTAAAGACTCACAATGTGTTAAACTGAAAAAAAAATACATAATGAAGACATATTCCCAGCCCTCTAAAGCAGACTGCAAATGCAGAGAGTCAGATCACAAATTATTTTCAGATAATAGTCAAGTTCTAGATGGATACCAAGACCCAGAAAGATCAATTTAATTTTCTAAGGTAACAAAATCAAGAAACAAAGTTTTAAATGAAAATATTTTTGCCTCACAACTGTATCAAGTGCTTAGATAGTAAGTCATTGTCAAACTCCATTGTTTCAAATTACAATATTGTTTCTAGGCATAAAAAGGGAAACATAGAGAAAGGGGACAGGAGGCACATTGCATTATCGTTCAAAGTAGATCTGCAGCATCTTTCTGTACTTCATCCATTCAATTATTCATTCACTCACAAATATGTACTGTTTCATTCCAGATACTATACAAATTGTTAGGGCTGAAATTGTGGACAAGATAGACAAGATGCCTGTCTCCATAAAGAGGCAGAAGAGACAGGATGGTTGTATTTTGGGCAACTCTAAACTAAAGTCCAGGGCCTACCCTCTGATATACTTGGTTAAGGCAGTCAACCTCTGTAAAAAGCAAGACTTCTGGTGGTCTTGGCTCTGCCACTAACCTAATGTGTGATCTAAAACAGGTCATGAATACTTTCTGGCCCCCAATTTGCCATCTGTAAAATGGAGACAATGGTACCTGTTTTAACACTTACTGTATATGGAGCTAAGATACAAAGATAATAAAAGTTTTATAAAGCGCTATATAAATAAAGCACTTGATTATAAATACTAGAAAACACGTGTAGCAAAAATACTTGTTAAGAGTCAGCATTTGACATGTTAACCAAATTCAAGTCTAAAAAAAAAAAACCTGCTGTCAGAGACAAGCACCAAAAGAGAGAAGTGGTGATTGTAAATAAACATGTACACACTGCATCTTGAAGAACAGATGATACTGAATTCTGCACAAAGCTAAAACATAATGTTTCCACAGTTTTATTTGAATTAATCACAAACTACATAGGAAAAATAATATGCATAGTTTCCATCTAATACATTTCAGAATAAAGAAAAATAAGAGAAATAGGACAAACAGGCTTTTTCATAGATGAATATCATTTTATTTAATGAACAAATAGATTTATTTCAATGACTCCAGGGAAAGAAGTTAGAGAAATAGTCCATGATATTTGTTTTTGGTGCCTTTTTTCCCCCTCTCCTTCCCATTTCTCCATCAAAGGAAAGGAGCCAAGAACAATTATGAGCAGGGGGTTTCTTTTTCATTGTCCTGTAATTTAAACATATTTTTTGCAACTGAAAAGGGGGTGAGTACATCTTCAGCTATGATCCAGAATGATCATTTTCAGCTTCAGAGAGGATGATTAAAAGCAAATAAATATACAGTAGACATATAATTGTAGTCATATAGAGAAATTTTTTCTATATCTGACACATAAGTGAGTCTGAATATTTTGACTGACTTTACCTCTAGGTAGAAAACATATTTTTAACAGAGGGAATATGCAAAAAGAAAAAACTCATAGATGGGTCTACTGGGTTCCTTATGGCAACAGATGCCTAAGGATTCTTATTTTTACACAATAAGGACAATGGGTTTAAATCCATTGTCAAAACAAACTTGCCTCTATAGAGGAGTCAATCAAAAAGACTGTCACTGAATGTTTAAGCACAGGAGGCACAGAGAACGTATGATAGCATCAAGACTGGTTTCCCTGTCTACAACTCCCACACACATACATGGGAATCCTGTGAGCCTTTTGCAAACAGACAACTTGATTCCCACCTTTGGTGCAGTGCAGCCCACCTCGCCCAAGAGCACACGTCCCATTGAGCAGAATAATAACTTGGCATGGGCTAATTTGTCACCTAGTTATTGTAGGCATGGCAGGGTAGCTTCAATGAGTAAACATTCTAATGCACTCTCATTCCAGGAGAGCATAAAGGTATAGAGGGCAAGTCCATTATAAGCTTAAATACTTAATAACTTAGTGGGGTGAAGATTTAATACCAGCTCCTTGCTGACAAAAGTAAGAGAAAAGCACAAAGAGCCCTTAAGAAGCAATGGGAAAATCACATACACACACACACACACACACACACACACACACACACACACACACACACATACACACACAAATCAGAATCTTCCCCATTATAGAATGCAGTTGTACCCACTGGCAGGAAAGCTGCAGAGGAGTAACTTTTCCATAAAGATTGCCAAAAACCAAATGGTATCACTATGAAGGTACTATAAAAACATAAGAAAGAGGAAGACACTAGACAGTTGGGCAATCACCAACTAAGATAATGTCTCGTGGAAACATCAGCATAAAGAGAAAACACATCTTAACCAAAACCATCTGATGGCTGAACTCTAGATGTCTCGTAAACAGGATCTTTGCCTTTATTTTTCTACCAGCATCTGACTGCAATTTTGTAGTTTAAATGAAAGCTGGAACTTTTTTCTACAGATGAAACCTATATATTTGATGTTTGCATTTCTGAAATCTTTCTTTAGCCATATAAAGCTTTGGTGGTGCATGCTTAGCATGCCTGAGGTCATAGGTTCAATCCCTAGCATCTCCATTTAAAAAAGCTAAATAAATAAATAATCTTAATCCTCTCCTCAAAAAACTAACTAAATAAGGCTCTGGTGGATACAGATGCAAATATACTACACACACACACACACACACACACACAAAGACATTGATATGCAGTCCTCATATCCAGATCTTGGGAACGGGAACATACTTTCTGATAATATAAAGTATAAATCCTCTTTAGGGATAACTTTTGGGAGGTTTATAAATATGGCACAGTCTTGCCAAAGCGTCTTACATTTTCCAGTTGGTATTTCAGCTAGACAACAAGGGAAGTTAATAAGCGTGATTTACCCGCACTAGTTTACATCTGCAGAGCTCACCAGTTTTCCCTGCGTCCAGCAGAGTGCATGAGACATAGTAGGCACTGAGTACATTTCTGTTAAATGAACAGTAATCAGCAAACCCATTATTTAACTGAAGCTTTACTGTAATCACTTGCATAAACTAAAATAATTCCCTTTGTAATACTGCTAGTTGTGAGCTAACAGAGAAAGAGCGCTTAGATGTCCTAAGTGTTAGGGCTTCACACCTTTCTCTTCCCCAGCAGCAGCCAAGCCTCAGTCAATAATTGCATAGTGATATTTCAAGTCCTCATGTATTAAGCTAACAAATAAATCCAGCAGGATAAGAAGCAAATTTATTAAATATTATTTGAAGAATACTTAAAGGATTGCCAAAAGTGTTCTTCCTTCACCAGTGTACCATTGGTGAGATCTGAAATTGTCACTATCAATGTAATTATTAGACTCAAAGCATTCAAAGGTTCTGGTAAAAGGCAAGTATGTTACAGACATAACCTGAATTTCCTTACAACTTAACATGAGTTAAAAATGAAGTTCTATTTAAAAGAATAATTTAAATGTTCCTGGCTTGCAAATCCACTTGTATTAGACAAGCCCTCGGGCCTTCAGCAACCCCCACCCTACTGCTCCAACCCACACCATGAAAACTCCTTCCCAATGTGTCTGGGTCTCCAGAGGTCATCTAAGACCTGTTCCTAAATAATTCTATTCCTTCTGACTCCTACAGTGACCTTGGTTAGGTTCAGCCCCCATTCCTGCAAGTACCCAGCCCCTAACAGATCCCTCTAGAAGTCAAATCTATGCCAGGGACTGTGTCACAGCAAAGAAAATCTCACTCCCATTTTGATCCCAGGACTTATACAGAGAGTGTTCTCCCTCTCCACCTCAACTTTCCTTCAAATCTTAGTTAGACTCCCTGTGCTCTCCACAGAGCTCACATATGTTTTCAACAGGACTGGGGGACAGCTCTAGGTGACTAAAACCATGGTGCACACAGACCAGCCCACCACCCCGACAGCCAAGGCTCTTCACTGAGAGCCCTTCCAGCCTGTCTCCTTCTTCCCCCAAGACATTCCTCAGTGTTTATGTAAACGTGCTTCTGGCAAACACAAGATAAAAAGTGCTAGAGGTGCCTGAATTTCAGTCTCAGTTGAGACCACATCCACACATGGAAAAATGAAGTAATAAATACAAATACAATATCATCTACAAACATCTTCATGAAAATTACATTCTCTTTTTCCAGCTTTACTGAGATATAATTGACAAATAAAAACTGTATATATTTAAGGTATACCATGTGATGATTTGATACACATAAACACTGTGAAATGATTACCACAATCAAGCTAATTAACACATTCACAACCTCACATACTTACTATCTGTGTGTGTGTGTGTGTGTGTGTGTGTGTGTGGTGAGAATATTTAAGATCTACTCTCAGCAAATTTCAATTATCCAATACAGCACCATTAACTATAGTCACAATGCAGTACATTAGATCCCTAGAACTTATTCTATAACTGAAAGTTTGTTATAAGATGACCATTTGACCAATATCTTCCCATATCCCCCACTCCCCAGCCCTTGGTGACCACCATTCTATTCTCTGCTTCTATGAGCTGGACTTTTTACGATTCTATACAAGTGAGATTATACAATATTTATCATTTTGTGTCTGGCTTATTTTCACTAAGTATAATGTCCTCCAGATTCTGAGACCAGCTGACCCTTCAATAGAGAGCAGATCTCTGAATGACAGGACAAATGAGATTTGATGAGAGGGGTAAAAGGGAAGAGAGAGGGACACAAAGGCTAAAAATTTAAGAAGCTGGAGGTCTTGCCTAGTGAGGAAAATCCCAGGAGTGGGGTGTTTAGGGGTGAATGACCATGGACAGCCTGAGGATTTTGGCTGCACACCAGGGGACACTTGGGTGCAAGGAGCTAAAATGGTAATGGAGGGACACAAGAGAGAAACTAAATCAGGTATCAGTGTTTCTGAGAGTCAGTCTTAGAAACAAGCAATTATCTTTGCCAATGAAATTCCACGCAAAAGTTTTACTTCACATACTTTTATTGCTTTTCCCTGTACCTGGCTCTGTTCCACCTTTTTATCCAGTCATAACATCAGTCCACATGACACCAACATCCAGCCAATTCAACCATAATCAAAACTCCAGTTAACCAGCCAGCTGCTTTCTGTACATGACGCCAAGCAATCAACTGGACTAACCTCTTGCCTGAGAGTGACAGACAAGACCAGATGTTTTGGCATTACATAAATGTTAAGTGCCAACTGAATACAGGAGTGTTAGCTGTCATTTCACATCCAATCTTAAAATGATCCACCTTTCACTTTTCTCATGAGTAGGACACAAAGCTAACAAAGAGCTAAGATACTCATACACAAACACATGTACACACAGGCTGAAAATACTAGGGAGTGAGCATGCCTGTTATAGAACATGTCAGAGGGATAAGGGAATAAATCATCATACAATCTCAATTTTCAAAACCCTATTACATGTGCCTGTTTCCTGCCAGTTTGTGCTCTTCTCTGCTATGTCCTGCCCTGCTCTGCTCTTCATCTTGAGGAACTGCTCTTCCAGGGTTGTTCTGGGGGTTTTTTTATTTGTTGCTTGTTTGTTGTGTTTTTACTATTGAGTCCTAAGAGTTCCTCATATATTTTGAAAAGTAACCCCCATCTGATACATGGTTTGCAAATATTTGCTCCCATTTCATTGTCTCTTCTCTATTTTTTCCTTTGCTGTGCAAAAACTTTTTAGATTTTTGTAGTTCCACTTGTCTATTTTTGCTTTGTTGTCTGTGTTTTTGGTGTCATATCCAAGAAAATCATTGCCAAAGCCAATGTCATGAAGCATTTCCCCTAAGTTTTCTGCTAAGAGTTTTATAGTTTCAGGTCTTACTTTAAACTCTTTAATCCATTTGGAGTTTATTTTTATGTATGGTGTAAGATAAGTGTCCAATTTCATTCTTTTGCATATGACTATCCAGTTTTCCCAATACCATTTGTTGAAGAGACTATCCTTTCTTCATTGAGTATACTTGGCACCCTTGTCAAAAATTAGTCAAATACATTTGCATGGATTTATTTCTGGGATCGCTACTCTGTTCCATTGATCTATGTCTGTCTTTATGGGAGTACCAGACTGTTTTAATTACTGTACCTTGGTATTATATTTTGAAATCAGAAAGTAGGATGCCTCTAGCTTTGTTCCTCTTCCTCAACATTGATTTGACTATTCAGGGTCCTAAGCAATTTCACATGGATTTTTAAATTGTTTTATACACACACACACACACACACACACACACACACGCACACACACACAAATATCATTGGGATTTTGACAGGGATTGCATTAAATCTGCAGACCGCTTTGGGTAGCGTGAACATTTAAACAATACTAAGCCCTCCAAATCATGATTAGAGGATGTCTTTCCACTTGTTTGTGTCATCTTTAAGTTTCACTCATCAATGTTTTCTAGTTTTCAGTGTACAAGTCTTTCATCTGCCTACTTAAATTTATTCTTAAGTATTTTATTCTTTTTGTTGCTATTGTAAAGGGATTGTTTTCCTAATTTCCTTTTCAGATAGTTTGCTGTTAGTGTATAGAAATGTAACCTATTTTTATATGTTGATTTTATATCCTGACACTTTACAATGGAAGTATGTCTTCAAATTTTTGAGAACAAATTATTTGCAAACTAGAATTCTATACACAGTAAAAGTAACAATCATATGTGAAGGCAGAATGAGGGCATTTTTAGAGGTACAAAAATACTAAAAATTCTATTTGGCATGTAAGCCTTCTCAAGAAGCTACTGGAAGCTGTGCTCCTCCAATACAAGAGCATGAAGATGAGAGCAAGAAGGAGAAAGATGAGAATCAAGGGATGTCATCCAGGAAAGAGGAGTCCCATGAAGGCAAATCCCAGGATGACAGCTCTACTACAGAGCTAGAGAGCAACTGCTCTAAGACTGGAGCAGGTGAAAGGTATCAGGAGAGAGTTCTTCAAGAAGCTGAATCTGATGGGCCCTAATGGGCCTGCAAGTTTTGAAATGATATTTCCACTAGCAGGGGAGATATTTGGTCTAAGATAGGGATAAGACTGGAGAAAACTAAAAGAATAAAAACAATAAAACCAAACTTCAGGGAGAACAAAATGTCATTCAGATAAAGTAAGGGGATCCTGGTACACTACTTAGCTCATCCATGAGTAATAAATAACATAATCATAAAAATATAAACCTGGATAAATGGCCTAATCAAAGAGCCATGTTGGGAGGTAGGCAGGACCAGAAGTGGACTAAGTATGGTCAAGGCAAGCAGCTGCACTAAATCCTCATCTTCCAGCTTGGTGGATGCTAAAAATATTTTCCACTTAGACGTCTCTTTTTATTGACTTTGTAAATGCTCATACTTTCTCTGTGTCCCTACAGCTGCCGCACAATGTTGACCATATAATAGATGCACAAGAAAACATTTTATGGTAAATCATTAACTAATTGTCGATTTGAAGAATTATATACTAACAGTCAGAAAAAATGAAAACGTTTGACCTTAGTTTTCCTCAGAAGTAGTTCTGGAGTGGAGAAAATATTTTGAAAGTAGATGTTAAAATTCTGAACTACTTTTTGCAATTCAGCTTATAGCATTCTCTTCACAGAAAAATAATAATATAATATATAAGAAAACAAAGAAAACATAAGCTTTAAATATAATTAAAAGATTATGTCATCTGACCGTATTTTCCAGTGGGTGGTCAAGTAAAATAAATAGAGAGAAACAAGTCAGCATGAAAGTTATTGAAAACCTCACTGTTCTTTCTATTTATGAGCATTTGTTTTTATCAAACATACTCGCATCTTCACCTTCCCCTATGTGCAAGTCCAGAATCCAACACTTCAATCATCAGGACCAGCTCATGGTAAGACTGTAGGAACACAGCCCACACACTAGAATTCTGAGTGTAATGGCTCTCTGAGTCATTCCTGTTTCTCTATCATCATAATCCTTTGGAAATCTTTAGCTGTTATCTCTCACTGCCCCCATAGCTTTCTAATTTATTTCCCTTGCAAATAAAAAAAAAAAAACAGTCTCCAGAAATTTGAGAGAAAAAGGTCTAAGCCTAATGAAAGAAAGACTGGTTACTTATTTGACATTCTGTAATAGGAGCAATAGCACCTTAAGCAGCTAAAAAGCTTTCATTATTCATTCATTTTTAAAATAAACCTGTAATTGGATCATTTGGTTTTAACAACTCCTTTGATTCAGAGAGGAAGATTCATTATAATTGATATTTATAAATTCATGTCAAAGAGAAATTTAATAGAATCATGGTTAAAATTTGCAAATGGCCAATAGAAGAAATTTTTTCTATTAATCTTAAGGGTTTTTTTGCAGAACTTTTTTGAAAATTATTTAACACTGATATTGTGACTGGGAATTTGAATCACTTTTCAAAGATAGTAAAAGCTGCCACAAAACAGAAAAATCCTCTTGATATATTACTCCACGCAACACTGGGAAACCATAACAAATTCTGAATAAGCAGAGAATTTTCATATTATTCCCTAGAAAAAAAATATCTAAGTAAATAATAACAGACAGCAATTTTATTTGAAAATTCAAGATATTTTAAAAGACTAATAAAAGAAAATGTTAAAATTATAAACCTTCATAGAGTTTTAAACTATATATATTCACGTGTGTACATTTATATCATTTTGGATGGTATTACTATGCTCGTAAAAATGCAGTACTCTCTTTAAGGGAGATTTAGATACTGAATTTTGCACTGACTCTTTGGGGATTTATGCCAAAGCTAAAGCAAAGCACCAAAGCAAAATTCTAGGAGGAGCTGTTTTCAAACAAGATGAATTGAAAGGCAATACAGTATCTATTAGGAAGCTAAACATATAATCTTCTAATGTTAGGTCAGAAAACTAAAGTTGCTTTTCATTTACCCACACCATACACACATTATTAAGGCAGTTGGTGTATTAATTCTAATTTCTGGCCCTTCCTGCCAATTGTCTGCCAGAAAGGTAATGACCTCTTTGGATTTCAATTACTCCATCTAAAATAAGGAAAGCAATGTTTTCTAAAATTCTAAGACTTTGCAGTGGTTGTAGGAGAAAGGGACTGTATATTCCATGATATTGTTTCACTATGGTTGATGCATAGTTTAAAGAACAATCTAATTCAGAGGATCCCTGTGATCCTTTTATCATTGCTTGAAAATTACTGGACTACTCACACATGCTTTATTCTGACCATTAATTTGCTGGCTATTCTCTTCAATCATAAACTCTAAGGTGTTCATTTGGTCTTTAATAGCAATATATCAGGAAGTGAGAATTACCTTCAAGCTCCATCAATATATCCACAGACACTTTGTCTTTAAGCCAAAATGGAGTAAAAAAAAAAAAAAGGGATGGATTTAGCACCACAATCACCCCCATGTTATAAACAACTAGAAAATCAGACAAAATATAGAAAACATGGCTTATAGACATCAGAGAAGAGGCATTCTAAGACTGTGACCTGAGAGAAAGAAAACAGACAATGGAACCTCAGCATTGACCAGTTCACTTCCTGGAGGCAGTTCTAAGGCAACACAGAGTCAAGCTGTCTTCCTGAGGTGAAGAAGCAGAGATCAGAATTCAAGTAAACCAAGAAAGGCAGAATTTGTGGAACATGGTGTTACAAAGAAAGTAGCTGCACAAAGAAAGTCCAGAGATACATAGTGGGATCCAGCTACTTACCAATTCTTCAGCTGTTTCAACAAACATTTACTGAACACCTATGTTTTAGGCTTTGGAATCACAGAGTTGGGCAAAAGGTGGGTATTTATTGAGTATGTATATTCAATACACACCATACTACTAGATGTCATTGGGTTATACTCCTCACCTTCAAAAAGCTTGTAATCTAGTTAATTGTGTGTGTGTGTGCACATACACATGTGTAAACCGATGAGAAAGCAACTGAGACTAGGTTACAATAATGAGCTAGCCTGAGTAACATTATATGAGTTCAGGGAAGCAGGAAACTAGTGTGAATTACCCAGAGATAGCTTCTCTATCCAAGGAGATGCCTTGGAGCTGAACACTGAGAACGGAGAAGGGGCATTCCAGCAGGCACTAACAGGATAACGATGCAGGTCTATACCCATAGTCGGCTTAGCTAAGGGTAGGTAATGTCAGAAGACAGCTGAAGTAAACGGGGCAAGAGGGAGACAAATTTGGGCATGAAAATTGACTTAAATCTCAAATTTTTGTTGAGAATATAGACTCGGTAAATGTCATCCACAAACTCTAAATCATTCTGTTTTACTTACGCAGGAGAAAGGGCATAAATACAAGGTGGAAAACAGAGAATTCCTGAAACAATGGAGAAAAGGGTGTCAATGATCAAGGCATGTAATTTCCTTGGAACTCAGAAGTATCAATAAAAGTTAAAACAGGGAAAAAATTCCCCAGATCCAAGATTTTACTGATTTTTTTAGAGACAAAAGCTTCTTTAAGCAATTAACAAACATGCATCTCTGATGCCACCAAACATCATCAAACAGTAAAGAAAACAAGAACCGTATGCCAAAGAGCAGGATAATCACTGGCAGTCCGTGGGCTGGTGAAGTGCCTGCTCTGCTCAAACGACAGGGCGCTGGGCTTTCAGCATGTCCAGGGGATAGTCCCACCTTGTCAGCAGATTAGCAAATGTTCTTAGTGACAGGAACTCACAGCCCAGGAATACAGCCTCACCCTCACTGGTGGCTCAAATCACCCAGTGCAATGTCGTCTCCTCTCTAGGCTCCCTCTAATGGCCCCAAATATCAATTAAACAGCTTCACCATCTCTGTAACTAAAGGTGGACATAGGTATCAAGTTTGGATCCCTGAGGAGACTAATTAAGTACTTTGCATAAGTGTGAAGTAATCAGTCCTAGAATGGAAGGAAAAAAATTAAAAAGGAAAATCACCGGAAATGGATGTGACCCTTTCCCTGCCCCTACCGAAGTTTCATAAGATCACAGCTGAAGGAACATTCTACCATAAATTAAAGGGCTCTGTGTTAACAGCAGGAAACCAAAATTCATCTCACAACTCTTCTTCCACTACTTCAGCATGTCCAGCACATTCTAAAATCCTCTTGTTGCCGTATGTCGCCACCTAGTGTCCACAGGCAAGTGTATGTTAACATTAGCTGAGCCCAAAGGTGCCATTTTTCTGTAGTCACCCTCCAAGGGCTTCCTGTTAGACTTGGCTGTTCAGTACATCAGGAGTCCTAGGGTGATTCCTTGTTCTGCTTCAGGGCATACTCATGAAAGTGTAATTTTGGATTTATTTTGTTGTAGTTAAACCCCATTTTGTGTATTATCCTCAAGTACTTTGAAACTGTAAACTTCCCTAAGAAAACTCTTTCTTGACACTTAGCTATAACCAACTCCCACCTTTCCTTCTCCCTACTCTTCACCATTATTGGGGTGGGGACCCTCTATATATAGTCTACACACTTTAATAGCATTATATGCTGCACGACATATAATTGGGAAGATAGGCTGTACCAGAAACGCAACAGAATTGTTTACAACACCAACATTTGAATGGCTTTCATTTTGGACATTCGTGCTCTCCCTCCTTCTAGTCCTATAACCACACAGTAGGAGAGAGAAAAAGATGTTAATGAATAATCAAAAATCAAAAGAATAACTGAATATAACTGAAGTGAAAAATAAGTCTACCAGTTAATTACTTAAGAGGCCCTATTTCCCTCCAAGCAGTCTTTAAGGTATAAGCCCAAGCAAGCTGTTCCTAGACAGGAAGTATAAACCTTTTTGAAAATGTAAGCTTTCAGCTAGCAGTAACTCTCTGACAGCATTTTCAGACCTACATCACTGCCTTTGAGCTGAACTTTTTCCATACCAGGCAAAATAGAGGATCTGAGCAATGAGATCAGGTTGGGGTGTAGAAATATAAACACAGGACAGCTTCCTTAGTTTGCTTTTGAGTTAGATTTGCCAGATTGCCATGCAATATCTAGGCCATATTTATATTTAAAAAATTATTCTTTGTTTATCTGAAACTCAAATGCAACTGAGCATCCAATATTTTATCAGTCAATCCTAGATGGGGTGGAACAAAAGACCTAGCTGGGGGAAACAACTAGGCTCTTAGCAGGACCAGAGTCATTTTTATGGAAAAGTGTTTCAGTGGGGTTCCAAAGACCAATATCAAAGCAAAGGCCCAACACTGTAAGCATTCAAATAATACTTTGCATTATTTTAATACTTTAAAATGTATAAAGTATTTCATGTTTATTATATTATCTGGATCCTCCTCAGGACAACCCTTATGGGGCATCTGTATGCCTGTTTCAAGACTCACAGATATTAAGGCTTCGTCGTGGTGATCCACATGGAGCTTTGTGGAAAAACCAGAACTTGAATCCAAGTCTCCCAGTATGGTGCAGTGTCCATACACAAGGCTTTCAATCCCTGAGCTGCAGATGAAAATTAAATACCTGGTAAACCCAGTATAAAACTAACACTGCAACATGAGGCCGGAAAAAGGAAAAGATATTCTGAGAGTCACTGAACTGCCTTATATACTTTCAAATTGTGGAGTCCGGTTTGGTTTTTTAAACCACAAAGCATTCACTTTATTTCCCCTGAGCAGAAAGACATTATTCTCTGGATGTGGGCTTATTCACATTACTCAAAATTTCTAAATCTCAACCACGACTCATTGCAAGCCATTTATATGTCCTAGAGACCTTTAATAAAATCACAGGATAATCCAACTCTGTTTAACTTAAGAGTTCATTTTCCCTAGATCTTTACATTTCAAATTGAGAGTATGTTCTTGTAATAAATCTTTTGGCTGGTAACTAGCAGGGTCATTTTCAAATTGCAAAGTAGTGACAGCTGGTGTTCACAGTGTGTACTGCACTTCTGCCCAGCACAGTTTTTATGTCTTACCTCAAATTCTCAAGTTCATAAAAATTCCCTGAAGAGTTTCTTAAAACGCAGCTTCCTTAGCCCCTTAAAGATTCTTATTCTCTATATCTGGGGTGATGGACATTAGGCCAGGCTCAATGCTACCAACCCTCTTTCACCTCCTGGTCAATCTCATTCAAGAGAACTTTACTGCACATAAGAATCACTATGTTAAAATACAGATTCTGGGGCAGTAGTTCTGGGTTGGAGCCAGAAATCCTGCATTTTTAACAAGCTCCCAGGTAGCTTCATACCCTCATTTCAAACCTAAGCATTTTCACTTCTCTATGTAGCCAGATAACCACAGCCTGAATCCTAAGTTTACAAAATGTGACTTATTGATGCTTCTCACTCAGCAGTTAAAGAGATTTTGCTCAAATCTTCCCCTCGCCCCTGTTCTCTGCTCTGTCCAAAAACACAGACACAACCCCCTCAAGGAGAAGTAGCTCAGAACAAAGCAGGCCAACATCCCAAGGCGAGTTCCACCTAAACTCATGCCTGTTCCTTTCTGGACTAAACCATTTCCTGGCACCAAGGATACAGAAAGGTCCATGGCAGTATCATCACCCCTGATCAGCCCTGTGCATGTATATGGGGACCAAAGCTCCTTACCACGTTATCACCTCCCTACGAGAATGGAGTTCAGAGGAGTTCAGTGATGATGATGATGATGATGCCGATGATGCTGAGGACAATGATATCGGCTAACACTTACTGGATACTTGCTAAGTGCCCTGAACTGTGCTAAATTCTTTACATGGATTATCTCAAATAGTCAGTCCTCTATATACCTATGTGGTAGGCAATATCATTGTCTCCACTGTAGCGATGAGGAGAGAGACAGAGAGAAGAGCAGACAGGCAATTGTTACATCTAATATCAATTGAAGTCCAGTGACAGACTGTATGAATCACATTCAAACTAAAAAGCAAAATATTAAACTGAGGGCTCCTCCTCCATTACGTTCTAGAGACATATAACATTCATTCTATAACATTTCTCTGTAACATCCACGTACCACCATCTAACAATGGATGGCTAGAACACACAAAGGGTTTCCAGGAAAATCTCGAATTTCTTAGAAATGGCATAAATATATGCCTGTCTTAATGTTTCCACACTAAAAAGCTATTGCAGCATCGATGCAGGCAACTTAAAAAGTTGTGTTCTCAACGGCTGAGGTCTGTGACAAAGTCAAAGAATTAAAACCAAGTATTCACATACTTTTTCTGGTATCCATACCCTTTTTAAATTCCATTATTACCCTTTTTTATTGAAGTATAGTCAATTTACAATGTATCAACTTCTGGTATACAGCACAATGTTTCAGTCATACATACACACACATATATTCATTTTCATATTCTTTTTTCTTACAGGTTACTACAAGATATTGAATATGATTCCCTGTGCGATACAAAAGAAACTTGTTGTATATGTATTTTATATATAGTAGTTAGTATCTGCAAATCTTGAACTCCCAATTTATCCCTTCCCACTCCTGGTAACCTTTTCCCTCCTGGTAACCATAAGTTTTTGTTTCTATGTCTGTGAGTCCGTGTCTGTTTTGTAAATAAGTTCATTTCTGTCTTTTTTTTTTTTTTTTTAGATTCCACATATGAGTGATAATCATATGGTATTTTTCTTTCCTTTCTGGCTTACTTCACTTAGAATGATGATCTCCAGGTCCATTCATGTTGTTTCAAATGGCATTATTTTATTCTTTTTTATGGCTGAGTAGTGTGTGTGTGTGTGTGTGTGTGTATACTAGTACACACACACACACATATACATACATACACATATAACAGTTTCTTTATCCAGTCATCTGTCAGTGGACATTTAGCTTGTTTCCATGTCTTGGCTATTCTTAAAATGCTGCTGTGAACATTGGGGTGCATGTATCTCTTTTAATTAGAGTTCCTCCTGGATATATGCCCAGGGGTGGAATTGCTGGATCATATGGTAAGTCTATTTTTAGTTTTTGCAGGAATCTCCATACTTTTTTCCATAATGGCTGCACCAAACTACATTCCCACCAACTGTGTAGGAAGATTCCCTTTTCTCCACACCCTCTCCAGCATTTATCATTTGTGGACTTTTTAATGATAGCCATTCTGACTGGTATGACGTGACATTGTAGAAGCAATAAAACAAGAAAAAGAGATAAAAGGGATCCAAATTGGAAGAGAAGAGGTAGAATTGTCACTATATGTGGATAACATGATACTATATATAGAAAACACTAAAAGCTCCACACAAAAATTACTAGAGCTGATAAAGGAATTAAGCAAGGTAGTAGGATACAAGGTTAACATACAGAATTCAGCTGCATTTCTTTACAATAACAATGAACTATCAGAAAAGTAAAGTAAAGAAACAATCCCTTTTAAAATAACATCCATAAAAACAAAATTCTTAGGAATACATCTGAGCAAGGAGCTGAAAGACTTAAATACGGAGAACTACAAGATTGATTAAGGAAATTAAAGATGACTTAAAGAAATGGAAAGATATCCCATGCTCTTGGATTGAAAGATGTAATATTGTTAAAATAGCCATACCCAAATCAATCTATAGATTTAATGTGATCCCTATCAAATTACCCAGGACATTTTTTCACAGAACTAGAACAAATAATCCTAAAATTTATATGGAATCACAAAAGACCCAGAATTGCTAAAGCAATAAGAAAAAGAACAAAGCTGGAGGAATAACCCTCCCAGACTTCAGACAATAGTACAGAGCTACATTGATCAAAACACCATGGTATTAGTACAAAAACAGATATATGGATCAACGGAACAGAATAGAGTGCCCAGAAATAAACCCACAAACTTTTACCGTCAATCTTCGATAAAGGAGTCAAGAATATACAACAGAGAAAAGACAGTTTCTACAGCAAGTAGTGTTGGGAAAGCTGGACAGCCACATGTAAATCAATGAAGTTAGAATACTCCCTCACACCATACATGAAAATAAACTCAAAATGGCTTAACACCTTAAATATAAGACAAGACACTAAAAACTTCCTAGATGAAAACATAGGCAAAACATTTTCTGACATAAATCTTAGCAGTGTTCTCCTTGGACAGTCTACCCAGGCAATAGAAATAAAAGCAAAAATTAACAAATGGAACCTAATTAAACTTATAAGCTTTTGCACAGCAAAGGAAACCATAAGCAAAACAAAAAGACATCCTATGGAATGGGAGAAAATATTTGCAAATGATGTGACTGACTAATGCTTAATTTCCAGAATATATAAACAGCTCAACTTAATAACAACAACAACAAAAAACCCAATCAAAAATGGGTAGAAGACCTAAACAAACATTTCTCCAATGAAGACATACAAATGGCCAAAAGGCACAT
The DNA here is from genome assembly GCF_036321535.1 of Camelus dromedarius. NCBI lineage: Eukaryota > Metazoa > Chordata > Mammalia > Artiodactyla > Camelidae > Camelus > Camelus dromedarius. Next base: position 29,686,690 of record NC_087439.1, on the reverse strand, counting down.
AAAAAAATGCTCAATATTATTTTTCTTCTTTACATGTTATTTTCTTGCAACCAGGTAATAGTTTCATGCAACCTTTTTTAAAAATAACACAGAATTTTGTCTCCAAGCTTCTAATATGCTTTAGATATGCTTAGTTGAGCAGAAAATATTCCCTCTTGTCTCTTCTGGTTTTATAATCCTATTGTCTTTACCGAGTGAGCTGCAAGACAAGAAGTCTTTCCAAGTTGAGCACTCAGTGATGACTACATATTCCTCAATTTGCTTAAGTATGTATCCTTTGTTATTGAGAATTAGTGTTTTCCAGGAAAAAAGGGAAGCCATGTGTTTATCAAAAAGTATTAGTGCAGGCAGCTGTGAGAGTAAAATGAGAAAGAAAACCCTAAGGATTACATATTGGCCTCTGAATAATCTCATAATCTGGTACTCTGATCAATCTTCATAGTTCTATAAAGGCCCTGCTTTATCTCTGAAGAATAAGAACAATCCAGGAGAGAGTGAAAGGAAGAAGGCAAACAGATAAAGGAAAACTGGAACAGCAGCTGAGAGACACATGCTCACCGCTCTCTCTTCTTCTCCTTTGTTTTATTGTCCCAGAAGGAATTGAGATTTTGGAGCCACACAAATCCAAGTGTGAATCTCACTGCCTGAAGTTGTACAGCACTGGGCATTTTACTTAGCCTCTCTGAGTCACAGTTTCTTCATTTAGGCAATGTAGACACGACTGCTCCCCAGCCCAGTTGTTGGGTGGATAACTGCTATCAAGGTATGGAGGCTGGAAACAGAACAATAAAAAGCAGCTATTACCAATGGTAGCTGGTTGTTAATGGTCACCACTTCTTCATTTGTTCAACATTCAACAAATATTATTGATCACCTCTCCAGGGCAGGAATACAGTGAAGAAACAGATAAAGTCTCTTCCCTCAAGGGGCTATGTTTCATCCTTTGAATACCCACAGTTTTCAAAATTCCATCCCCCTACCATTCCACTAAAACTCCTCTGGCAAAGTCATCATTGCCCTAGTTATCAAATACAAAAGATAGCTTGTGGTCCTCAATAACACCTTTTTGTAGCATCTAATAGCACAAAAACACAATTATCTTCTTGATATCTAGAATACTCTCTTCTGATTTCCTTTTAGCTTCCAACTGAAACTTCAGTCTCCATTACTAGTTTTTTCTTCTTCTGTTAACCCTTTAAAATGTCCTAGTCTTCCAACTTTAACCCTTTTTCTTTTATACTCTACACTAGTGGTTCTTGATCTTTTCAGAATCATGAACTCCTTTATGAATCTGAAGAAGCTCTCCCCTCCCTAGGGGAGAAAAAAGGATCTGCTAACAAATATACAAAAATTTGCATACATTTTCAGGAGTTTCACAGACCTTCCTGCCTTAAAGCCCATTGTTGAACTCCAAGCTGAGGCGTTCCTGTGGCTTTAACTGTTATCCATATGTCAATGACCCTCAAATCTTTGTCTCCCACATAAACCACCTTCCTAAGCAATAGGCCTACTATCAAATAACTTATTGACAACTCTATATGAATGCCAATCAGGCATCTTAAAACACACGTCCCAAACCAAACTCATTATCTTTCCCTTAAAATCTGTTTTCCTCCTAGGAGACAACCGTCTATGCGAAAGAAAACACTAATTTTAAACCTATCAAACCTAGATTTAAATCCAGCCCTGGAAGCGTCAGTAATATATGCAAGCTATTTGTGCTTTAATTTCTGCGTATTTAACATGAAGATAATATCTCCATTTTCTGGATTGCTATAAGAATGAAAATAGGCAATGGGAAAATCCCTACCCAAGCACCACCACAGAGCATACATTCCACAAATTAATATTACTGGATTCCCAACCTCAGCAAAAGCAATCCCATTCACCAACATCTTAACTCAAAAATGTAGGACTCATCTTCAACTTGTCCTTTGCCTCATCTGCAACTAACGGATAGCTATGAGGTATCAATTCCTCAGCTTCCCCTCTGTCTTTAATTCAGGCTTTCACGTTCTTTCTTATGGACACAGAAGTAGTCTCCTAACCACTTGATCTAATTCCAATTCCACATCCTTCCAACCTATCCTCGGTACTGAAGCCCAAGGATTTTTTCGAGACACAAATCTTGTAACGCCGGAACTCTGCTTAAACCTGCCCAGTTGCGTCTCATTGCTTCCAGGATTACATTTATCTTAGGTTCTGCACTGAAGGCTGACAACGATCTGGCCCCTGTCTACCTCTAACACAACTGGTTACCTGTGGATCTTCCCAGTTGCCACAGTGTTTTGGATTCCATATCTCTGTCCACACTGCTTCCTTTGACTGAAATGTCTTCACCCCTCTCACGTCTTTTCTTGGCATTCAGGCAAACAATTACTCATCTTTCAAAACACAGTTCAAGCATCACCTCTGCTATGAAGTTATTCCTGACAGCCTCCTGCCATTCTGCTGATCACTGGCTCCTCTCATCTCCACCACTACTTGATAGATGATTTCCTATCATGGCAAAGATGAATAAATATGGTCCCCAGTCTCAAAAAGCTTACCATCATCATTCAACCAGAAATCCTGTTATATAACCTGGACAAATAAGCCAAATTGAAAGAGAAATTATGAGGCATGAAAAAATGACGAGTTGTAAGTAAGTTCAACACTCAGCTCAGCAGTTTTCCTCAGAAGCCTCTGTGACTCCCAAGCCGTGAGCTGTGTGTGGACGCGTGAGGGTGTATGTGGACGCACGCGCTGCTATACAAAGGTTAGGTGTACAGGGGCTGATTTAATGTTCACAAACCATCTGAGTTGGGCATTATTATCATCCCCATTTTAGAACTGAGGAAACCAAAAGCATAGTGACTAAGTAACGTGCCCAACCTGACTGAAAATATCAGTATGAATAAAGTATGGATTTCAGTTAACTCTTAAAAAATGTAACCGACAAGTGAAAATGATATAGTGTTTATAAATAAGTCGTGTGGTGTATACTTATTGGGCCTATTAAGGGCCTAGTACACAAAGAGAAAAACGTATCTCAGAAACAGCGAAAAATAAAAAACTACGATACAAAGAACAGAAGACTACCTCTCGGGGGCAGTAAGAAGTTGGGGAGAGAAGAGGCTTTCAAATACATTAATGAGTTAATAAACGAAATTAAATGACTGTCTAAACGCAGCTGAGCAGCCCTCGACTCCAACCCGCTAACTCACCTGCACGTCAGCTTTTCTCCTCGCACGTCGTAGCCAATGGAACGGCGGCTCTACGGGGGCCTATCGTGCGCGTGCGCATCAGTGTTTCGACGCTTCTTCCCATCGATGTGCTCGGCAGCAACTCCTTCAGTCTGGCCACTGCCAGCGTAGACGCTGCCCCTCCTGCCGACGCGCCGCCATTTTGAAGACGGGAAGATTCAGGGTCTGGAACGGCTGGAGGCGGCGGCGGTGACTGGTACGGATGGTTTCCGCCCGCGTTAGCCCCTCCAAATTCGCCCATCTGTGGGCCACAGCTCTCGGTGTTGCCCCTATTCCCACAGGGCCCCTGTCGCTGTCCCCAGTCGTCCTGTCACTCTGTCCCTCGGATCTTTTTCGCTTTCTCATCTTCCAGCTGTGCTCGAACCTTTGTTTAGAGCTGTCGTCAGGCCTAAGTGCCTACTTTCGAGCCTCAGGACTCCAACCCGCTGGACGGCTTCTCCTTCCCCGCCCCAGTCTAGTCCGGGTTGTTTTCTGCGGACACACACCGGGAGGGCTCAGAGCTGCACGGCCTCCGCTGGGCAGCGACCTGTGTGCCCCGTGGGGGCAGGGGGGCGAGTTCTGGTCTCTGTGGGGTCCGGGGAGAACCTGGACTTGGTCCTGTCGTGGTGGAGGGACCCACAGTAGGCGATGGTGGACGTTAGCGACCGGTCTCCTGTTAGAGCTTAATCCGTCACCGGCCTGTTTTGTTTTGTCCTTTCCCAGGAATAACTTAACAAAAGGAAAGATATTTTGCGTCTGCTTTGCTGCCAGAAATGGCCAATGTGAGTAAATTAGTCTCTTAAGAAGCAGTATAGTAATAAAGTAGTTTGGGAACTTGTTAGAAAATGGAGGGACGGGTTTAATTCTAATGTCATTGGTGGCATAATGTTTCATATTGAGTATCAAAAATGTCAAGGGACGTAATGGGTGTGAAATTAGGTGAATACGGTTTGAAGACAGTTTGAACACAAACATATTTCTAATTACACGTTTATTTCTACAAATACGTTTTTAGAAATAAATTCAGTGCCAGCATCCTTTTTTAATATTTTTAAAGTACATTATTTCAGGAAGTATTTAGAATCTATTTTTTAAGCTGTGTTCTATTTTTTTGGTTAGGTAAACTGGAGTTTTGGAGCCGTTTCAGTATAGGAAGTAGCTTTCCAAATACTACAAAATGAGAGCAAGAGAGATTATTCATAGTGACTGTCCAGTAATTACTTGCCGTAAAGAGTTCATATAGTAGGAGCCATGAGACATATGAAAACAGTTACCTTAAAAGTAGACGCTGATAATTTCATAAAAGCTACACAAAGGCACAATGCAGATTCAGAGCTTTGTGGAGAGGAAAAGGAGGGGTTTCGGTTCACTTAATCAGAGAAGCATTTAGTTTTGGTTTTGAAAGATGGGTGGGATTTAGGTCATCTGAGGTTTGCGTGGGGAAGACAAGAGATATATTCATCCTCCGTTTCAAAAATCAAGATGTAGGTTCTGTTCTCCTGAATGTTAGATGTGTGAAAGACTTTAGTGGTAAATAAGGTTGGCTGGTTTATTTGGGATCAAGTAACAGTCTTGAATGCCAAACTCAGTAGTTTGGACTTTATTCTTTGTATTTTGGTGGTTTAATTAGAGCAGTGTGTTGGGAAGACTGATATGGATATGGCAACAGTTAGCCTGGAGAGTATTCCTGTTAAGTAATAGTCTAATGGTGAGACCATAGACCAAGTCATAGAAATTGACCACTAGTCTAGCCTATGTTTTAAGCTGAATTTTTACCTAGCCATAATCATAGGAAGGAAATGTTGTGAAAGAAGTATGTGCTGCTACCCTCAAAGGAATGAGATTAGTATGTTAATATTTGAATTGGCTCTATTTTGATTTGAATGAATAAATTAGATCAGTAAGATGAATATTTTGAAATATACTTTTTTAATTCTTTATTGTTAGAATTTTACATAAAATAATATTCAAATATACTTTTAAAAATTTATGTTAGTTTATATGCGTTGTAAACACTGAATGTACTTTGGTAATTAAATATGCAGGTATATGTGTCTTTAACAATTCAGTTAGCATGTACAGCAAGGGTCAGAAAGGTCCATGCTTCAGCAGCTAGACAGGTAAATTAAGAGGCCGTGGTGGGGACTTGTACAAACTGAAGTAACTCGTTTCTGCCAGTGATGTGTTGCCAACTAATGTCATTTGGGAATGTGAATCCAGTGCTACCAGATCTTAAGAGTTTTTAAGAACAGCCAAAAATCTGCCTCTTTTGTGTGAGATATCACAATTGCTCGATGTGGATATCCAATTCAAATTTCTATATACCACTTAAAATTACCATTTTTGTCTCTTTGAGCAGGTTGGGTACAGACCCAAGGAAGGATGCTTGAATTTTGAGGTGGGCAGAATGCTCTGGAAACAGGGAGGTTCTGTTTTTCTGGACCTAGAAGAAAGAGTTGGAATTTGCCAGGCCTAGAAGGAGAGGGAAAAGGGCGTTTTAGCAGAAGAAATATTGTGGCAGTTTAAAAGAAGGCAGAGAAATATGGGAAATGTTGAGTAGATATTGCTATGTGGCTTAAGAGTGGAATAAGGGAAGGAAGGGTAAAATTGAAAGAAATTATGTCAGAGATGTAGAAAGACCAGTTAGGATTTTTTTTGCACTTAGCATGAGAAATAAAGTCATAAAGTACACACGGGTTGGATTTCAGAATACTGTATGAACTGGAAAAAGAATGGTTGTAAAGTATTAAATACCTAGACTGTTTCAACGTCCTGGTAATTAGTTTTCACACCACTCTAATCCCACTCCAGTCCATTCTCTATGCTGCCCTTAGTGGTACATTCCGTAACACATCCTTTAATTTTATCAGCTTAACTCTGTTCCTCCCTGCCTACAGATTAAAATTCTGAGTTGTTATCTTCATTTAATAGGACCTTTACTGTCTGCATCAGGTATAAAGCCTGTTACAGTTGCCCACAAGTTAACTCTGAAGCCTGTTTTGCACTATATTACCTTATTATATCTACCTTCAGTGAACTTGTCAGTTTTCTGAATATATCTTTTATGACTCCACACCTTTGTTCCTGAAAGTGACTCACTGAAATTCCCCTTTCCCTGGCAAATTTCTGCTGTTACTTCAAAACTTAGTGTATCCTCCATGAAACTTTTTCCTGTTCCCTCAAGAATCTCTTAATTTTTCAAATCTTTTAATAGCATTTGACAGGTGATATAGTTTGTTCTTAGATGTTTTTCACTAATCTAAGAGTCAGCATTTTTTTTTAAAGGACCAAATAGCAAATATTTTAGGATTTGTAAGCCACAGAGTCTCTGTGCAACGACTTAACTCCGCCATAAGGACATGAAAGCAGCCATAGACAATACAGAAATAAATGGGTGTGGCCATGTTGCAGTCAAACTTCATTCACTGAAACAGATAGGAGGCATTAAATTATTCTGACCCAAGTATTTTTGATGAAAGTTTATGCATGAAAGATTCATTCATCCATGGTAACTGACCTCAAGAGTCTAGGAAATGGACAGAGAAGCAGAAAATGTATCACAAACGTGTGTGCTAAAATGGAGGAAAGTGAACATTGCCATAAAACCAAAAGGAAAAATGACAGGGGAGATAAACTAGTACAATTTGTAGCAGTAAAAGAAGAGAAGAGTTAGAAAGTAGATTGTGGTCCTAGGAAAGATTTTGAGAGTTCTTTATTTTGAGAATAGAAGAATCTTAATAGTTATGCTACCTTTTTAGTGTTGTTGCTAAGTAGGGCACCTTTTAGAGGTTTCTTTTCTCTTTGTGTGGCACTCCTGATTCTGGTGTTTGTTGGAAAAGCCATATATTTTTAGCCATGGTAACTTCTTCTTTGCTTTTTTAATATTCCTGTTTATTTTTTAAAATATAAATGTTTAAAATTATAAATATGCATGATCTTGTCATGTGGTAGGTGCTCAATAATAGTAGAATAAATGTTGATTTTAGAAGATACATTGCAATATGAGAATTTGCCAGAGATTGTCTGTGTCAGTATAACGTTTATATCCTGAATAATTTTGATTTTTGTGTCATTCTTAGGTGCTCTGTAACAGAGCCAGACTGGTTTCCTATCTCCCAGGATTTTGCTCTTTAGTTAAAAGGGTTGTCAATCCCAGAGCCTTTTCAACTGCAGGATCTTCAGGTTCTGATGAGTCTCATGTGGCCACTGCACCTCCAGATATATGTAAGTAAAAGTTATTATTACTTTACTTATAATTGTTTCATAACATTTTGAGGTGTGTTTCCTGTAATATTTCTTCCTGAGGTTTTACTGATTTTTCTAAAGTTTAGTTTATCCCATTGAAAATAAAATCAGGGCTCTGCCTAAATATACCAGAAATCTACAATATTTAAAAAAAGAGTGAATATTGTTTTCTAAAACTTATTTTCTTGAACTTTAGTTTCTTTGTAATTATCTTCAAAAACACAGTTCCCTGAAACAAATCTTTTGGTCCTACTAAACTGCATTACTACTTCTTGCCATTCTTTGCTGAATTTCTTAAATGTAGCTAGTACTTTTTACTATCTACTGTTTATTGAATCATAGTCTGTTTTTTCTAATTCATTTTGTACACCACTATCATAATAATCATTCTAAGGTACTTTAATCATGTCACTTCCTTGATAAACCTTGACTGTCTCCCACTGCTTTCAGTAGCAGTTCCTAAACAATCCTTAAACTGTGGATCACTGTTCAAGGTCTATAAAAAATTTTCTTTTAAAGTTCTGTGATTAGTTAAGTTTGAGAAATACTTTTCCCATAGCCCTTCCTATCTTAGAGGTTTATAATGCACACTAAAATGTTAAGGGAAGGCTCTTAGAAACTTTACCTAATGTATCTTAAAAGGATTGCCCGTGGAATCCTTTTTTCATGCAACACATTACTTAAAACGTAATGTAAGTTCACTTTGGCATGCAAAGCCTTCCCTGATTTTCTTGCCCCAGTTTTCTTTTATAACTCCATCTCTGATTACTCCTCAATTTTCAAGAATTGAAGACTAAACATATATGTATCATAAATGAAGGATTTATTATTCAGAATATAAGGGTTTATATTGTGGATATACAGCCGGCCCTCTCTCTTCCTGGGTTCTACATCTTCAGATTCAGCCAATCAGGAATTGAAAATATTTGGGGAAAAAAAATTGCAGAAGGTTCCAAAAAACAAAACTTGAATTTGTCACACACCAGCAACTATTCACATATCATTTACATTGTTTTAGATATTATAAGTAATCTAGAGATGATTTAAAATATACAGGAGGCTGTATGTAGGCTACATTTATGGACATACAGTTGACTATTGAACAACATGGGTTTGAAGTGCACAAGTCCACTTATACACAGATTTTTTTCAATAATAACTACAGTACTACACAGTTCTTGGTTCAATGAATATGAGGACATGAAACTGCCAGTACAGAAGCAACTATACAGTGAACTGACTACAGATTATACTCAGGTGTCTGACTGCATGCAGAGTCAGTACCCCTAACCCCTGAGTTGTTCAAATGTCAACTAAACTGTGCCCTTTTATATAAGGGACTTGAGCACATGCTGATTTTGGTATTTGGAGGGGGTCCAGGAACCAATCCCCTGTGAATACCTAGGGACAACTATATAAAGAATTTTTGTAGATCAATAGAAAAAAGACCACCCAGTAGAAAACCAAACAAAAATTTCAAAAATGGATCTGAACAGGCTATTTCTGTATGTGAAAACTTAAATGACCAGTAAACATTTGAAAATATTCTCAATCCCACTATTAATATTGGATATTTATTTAAAGAAACAGATCTGAAGAGTCTTTAAAACCCTTATTGTTCAAATATAGCTGATAAGTTTCAGCTTGCGAACTGCCTCTAGTCAATCATTAGTGGCTATGTCTGGAGCCTTGTTACTCAATATGATCTGCAGACCAGCATAGGATAACATCAACATCATCTGACATTTAGAAACAAAGAATTTTGAGCCCCACTCAAGACCTACTAAATCAGAATCTACATTTTGTGAGATCTCAGATGATTCTTAAGTACTTAAAGTTTGAGACATACTGGGCTAGTGTTTGGGTTGAGAATTATGTGATAGTGTCTGGGTTCAGTGGGAAAAAGTTCCATGACTGATGGGTGATGTCTGTCATAGATACGGAAGAGGGTTATGGTAGCACTTAGGAGCAGCCATACTGACATGGTGATTTTCACGCAGTTCTGGCAGAGTATTTATATTTTTGATGCCAACAGAAGTCTGTAGCAGTCGTCCCTTCCTTTCTCTAAACAAAACTTCTCTGAATATTTCTTTGTTTGATTTTTTTAATTTTTTTTTCTGGATCTTTTTAAATTTTTCACGTTAGGATGTTTTTAAATTTTAAGTGAATAAAGTAATGTGGTCTGTTCTTCCATAAGTATTTAATCTATATTAATTTGTGTGGCTGGTAAACAGGGCATTATGTCTCACTGGGTTCATACAATATTTTTTCCCCAGTTCATTAATATTTTGTGCCAATGCCCCTCCCCAAGGGTAACCACTATTAAATCTAGTATCTTTTTTTTTTCAAATCTTTCCTCTATATTTAAAAACATAAATATGAGGATAGAAAATAAATGTGAAAATGCTATTCTTTGGCTTAGCTTTTTTTTTTTAACGTAATATGTCCTGGACTTCGTTCATTATCAGTAAAGATTTACCATGTTCTTTCTAATGAATATCAAGCATTACATAGTATGGATTACAGTATTTTATTGACTCCTTTCCTAATAACAAACTTACCTTTGAGCTTACAACTGGTTGCTTTGATTAATGTTTTGGAAATGACTTAAAACTGTTTTATATTCACATAGGAAAGCAAACTTCACAGATCTGTTGATTAGGTAAAAACCTAATTAGAAGAAGAATATTCTTTCAGTTTACCAATGTACTTAACTGTTAAGGAGAAAATGACTCATTTTGTTGTTTCTCTTCAGGCTCTCGAACAGTATGGCCTGATGAAACTATGGGACCATTTGGACCTCAGGATCAGAGATTCCAGCTTCCTGGGAACATAGGTTTTGATTGTCACCTCAGTGGGACTGCATTACAGAAGAAAAGCCAGGTTAATAAAACTTTGCCTGATATTCTAGCAGAACCTTTATCAAGTGAAAGACATGAGTTTGTAATGGCACAATATGTGAATGAATTTCAGGTAAGTTGTTAATGTCATTTATTCTTTTTTTCTAATTATTAAATGCTATAATAATTTCTGATAACTTTGAGTATGTTACTTTCATTGAAAAAGTTAAATAAAAAAAACTAAGTCCAATATATACAAAAAGAATATCTATAGCTTTTAAAAACTCAGCATTGTCCTACACATAGTGTTTCCTGTACAATTTTTTCACTTAACTTTAGATTGCAGTCTCTTAGGTAATCAAATGTTCTTCAAAAAGATCTGTTTAAGTAACTGTTTATTCAAACATAAATAATTCTATACTTACTAGAAATTTAGATTTCCTGTTTTTCACTTTTTTATAAATGATAATTATAATTTATATATGGACCAAATTCCAACTAGTTTTATTCCTCTAACCATTTAGAAACTTAAGAAAATTTGGAGATCTCTGAAATTCTTCAGATATAGTAGACTAAAAAGGAAGAGTGTTAAATAGGTTTTTTTTAACGACAATTTCTGAGGTTTTTTTCCAAATGAGTTTTTTAAACTGGTATTGCATAATGAATTTTTTAAATGAGTTGTAAAACTAGTATTGCATTATTGCTTACTCAAATGGAAAGTTAGATGCAATTCAGAGTTTCTGTCAAACCCCTGATCCTTTACCATTTTTCATATTTCTGCATAGTTTCAGGCTGAGATTTTGATCAAAGCCATATTATTGAAAATGGCATTCCCTCACAATTAAGGGTTATATCGGATAACCGAACACTGGGACACAGTTGACTTTCCCTGAATTTTTATCTGAGATAATTTCTTCTCAGTCTTCTTGGCTCCTCCTCTGTCTACCAGTTATAGGATATCTCCCAAATGTTTCTGTTCTTGATTTTCTCATGCGAATTGCTCCCTGGTCACTTAAGTCCTTGGCTTTCTCTACAGGCTACATTTTCATGTTTCCTAATTTATTATGTCTATTTCTGACATTTCTAGCCCTATATTACTAACTGCCTGCCAAACATCGTTATCTGGATATCTCAGAAGTCCCCAGATTTTGCATGTCTAATACTGAATTAGTCCTTTTTTCTCTCGAAACTTGTTCTTACTTCCTTATTATTAGTAGTATAAGTGACTTAGTCATCCTTCTCCTGTCCCAAAAATTATAGTGTCAACCTTAACTTCTCTCAGAAATAGTCACAGAATTACATTGCTTCCTCTCTGTAAGCAGCTCTTAAATTATTTGTGTCCTTTCAATTCTCACTAATACTGCCAAAATTTAACTGCCTTGTCTTAACTTCAGTTCTTAGAGGCATTATAATTGGATAGACTATGGAGATAGGATAAATCTGTATTCAAAGATTAACTCTCCTGTTTACTTAATTTTGTGTCCTTGAGAAAGTTATTTAACTTTTCTGAGCCTCTGTTTCTTTATATGTAAAATGAGGATAATAATCCCTAGCTTGCAAAGTTGCTATGAGGATCAAATGTGAGAATGTATACATTAAGTGATCAATAAATATTGGCTGCTGCTGGTCTATCACCTGCTCCTCCTCATTACTGTATATCCCCTACAGTAATACGTCATTAGCTTTTTATATCTGATTTTGATACTCCTCACTGCTTTTAGACTAAAGTCAGACTTTCTTGATGTGGCATAAAGTTTTGATCCTTTATCTTCTTTACCTTACCTCCCATTACTTCCTACTCCTGCACTCTAATCACAGCATTTTTCATTTTTTTTAAATTACACCATTCTCTTTAACCATTGCATGCCTTTGCACTGTGATTATCTCTTGCTGGACTTTTTCTTTCTCCTTAATTCTTCAGCTATATTCCATCTCTTCTTTACCTATCAGATACATGCATTAATTAACATGTAGCTCAAAAATTGTTTCATCCTTTTCCCGATTTCTCCCAGCAAGCAAGTTTCTTCCCCATCTGTACTTCCAGAACACTTTCTTCATAACTCTACAGTACATTTCATATTGGATTGCATTTATTTGTTGCTATTTTTCTTGTATACCTAAGAATGAAGACTGGATTTTTTTTTACCATTTTTGTGCCTTCTTCTGTCGTAATGTCTGATGTGTAATAGGCACCCAGTAAATTTCAGTTGAATAAAAGCCTCTAAGCTCTTCCTATAGGAGAGGCTGTATATTTAATTATGTTATATTGTAAATTAGTGTTCTTACCCCATTTTACAGATTACAGAACAGAAGAAAGGATGATTAGATATCACAAAATATCAGAAGAGGTAACACTGTAAGACAAAATCATGACATTTTAGTTTCTTAGCCAACTTCTATTGTCTCAGAATATCAGTATACTTATATGTTCTTTTTTAATTCAACATTTTTTTTAGAATTTTCAAATCTTACATTCATCACAGAGAAAATGTTGAAGAAAACACTATTCCTCCATCACCAGCTAGATTAAAATTATTAAAAACACTTTAGGGAAAACAGGTTCATAACAGTGAAGATACTTTATTTGAACTCCAGATTTTGTTTACTTTTATTTCCTGTTCCCCTTAGGGTAGTGATGCACCTGTTGAGCAAGAAATTAACAGTGCAGAAACTTACTTTGAAAGTGCCAAAGTAGAGTGTGCAATCCAAACATGTCCAGAATTGCTGCGAAGAGGTATGTTGTGCTTTATATATTTTTATACTAATGTGTGTTAGATAATGTCACTGATTTTTTAATGTGTTGAATAATGTACTCCATAGGAATTGTAATGCTTTGTAACTTAATATTTTAACATGTGTAGCTGGAAAATGATGACTGCATGGCCAAGATAAAGACTTTCACATGTCCCCAAACATCTGACCTCATGCTGCCATTAGATAGGAATAGTAGAATTTTTAATTACTTGTTTCGTAAATCTTTTACTGAAGTCATCCCACACCTGGGTGATTATTACAGCTATAATTTCATGAGCTAATATATTAGTACTATTGAGAAAAATCTTAATAATAATCTTTCTTTTAAATTACAAAACCAACAACATGTAACCCAACTTACTCTTCAGAATTGTTGGCAGTATAATTCAGTTCATCCAATAAGAACAGAAGTAAATAAAAACTAAATTCATTTCATCCTTGTTCAAAAATAATATACATTTGTAAACCTAACTGGGTACCATAATAATTTAACTTAATCATTATTCTAAAGTATTTTATGCACTGTTTCTTGTTTTTTAAAAAAACAAATTATTTTTTCCTGGAGTTTTATTCTTATTTCATTTATAGATTTTGAATCACTGTTTCCAGAAGCAGCTACCAACAAACTAATGATTCTGACTGTAACACAGAAAACTAAGAATGATATGACTGTTTGGAGCGAGGAGGTAGAAAATGAAAGAGAAATGCTCTTAGAAAAGGTAATTCAACTCCTGACACTTTAATTTTATGATCCTATTTAAATACCAATGATCCAGTGTTTTAAAGTGATGGCTGTCTTTTCTAGCCTTTATTCTCTACTTCTGTATTTCAGTACTAAAGAACTTAATGTTTTCTGAGAATAAAAATGCCATGTGTTTTTGTTTGTTTGTTTGAATTTATGTCTGTTCTAGGAAATTTGGAAAATACAGTAAACAAAAAAGTTACATTAACTCTTTGTACCCATCTCTCTCTTTGTCTCTCTGCTTCTCTTCTCTCCCTCCATGTCTCCTTTCTTCTTCTCTTTGTAAAGCATGTCAAGTAAAAAGTGAAAAGTACCTCAGCCTTCTCTAAGGAATAAACAGTAACAGTGTACAGTACAATAATAATAAAGTAGTGTTATATACCCACATTATTTTCCCATCCTTTGCTTTTAACCAGAAGATAAGTTTTGACACCTTTCTATAGAATTACACAGATTATATTTCATTCTTTGTAAAATCTGCATAACATCATATTGCATGGGCAAACCATAAATTTTTTAATTATTTAAAAAAATTTTAGTAATTTATAAGTTGAAAATCAAACTTTTGCTATTATAGGCAGTGAATATATTTTTATGCATATATTTATATCTGTATATTCCTAAATAGGGAATTGCTGAATCATTTTACGTTTTGATAGACACCACCAATTTGCCAACAAAACAGACTGTCCTAGTGTGTATCCTGTCACCCTTACCCTGGATATTAGCATTACTTCTCATTTTTATCAACCTGAGAAATGATAAGTGGTAATTTAAAGTCATATTTTAAAATTATATAATTATTTATCTAGAGTTTGATGTTCGGTTATATCGGTTTCTTTTGCCTGTGTCACAGGTTAAGATTAACTCACTTGGACACCTTAGCCAACTATAGTTGAAAAAGTTCTCTTTACTAATTTACATGCAGGATAATATTTGGAATTACTTTATATTTTCTTTAGGGTTGGATGTATGGTTCTCTCTTCTTAGAAAAATTTTATATATTGAACAGAGTATTTTATGATAATGGCTTCACACTTAAATGTTTCACATATAGCTTTACTAACAGATTCCATTTAGTAATTAACAATCATGAGCAAGTTATATGCTAGTTAACAGAAGTTACAGAGAGGCATAAGACATTGTCTCTGATTTTAAAGATCTGAATTTGGAGAGTTGAAATTTAAATACACAATAACTCAATAAACATTTTCTATTTCTATATTAAGATAATGATTAGTAAATGTATACTTACCACTATCATTTAGATGCTAGAGAGCTCACTCACATATATCAGTAGTCCTAATTTTTAATCTGTTCAAGGTTCAGAGCCTCATTTGATACTGGCCCTAGTATAGTTGTAAGTTGCTTTTCTGTAACCAGTTTCAGGGTTTTGAAATGGCAACATACTTTATATGTGATTTTTAATTTTGTAATGACTTAAGCTTTTATTTTCTATAGAAAAACATTTTCCTATTTTAGATATGTTAGTGATTATTTTAGAACCACACATAGCTTACTGTCCAAGTAGATGTTTTACGTTTTGTGATTTAAATCTAATCTAGTTTTTTCCAGTCGATGTCAGTATTTGCTATTGATGAGAAGAAAACTTTAAGAGAAAAACTGGTTCATTTTGTGATCGTTCAGGATTCTTTGTTAACTTTTGCAAACATTTGAATTAATTGTTTTGTTTATCTTGTAGTTTTTGTGTATGGCATTTTTTTTTATTAAATTGATACATAATTCTAATGACTTTTCTAGACTATATTCAGTTTTCTTATTTTTAAGAATTATGAACATTAATGAAATACAGGAATAAGTGTAAGTATTAAGTATGAAGATAACCTAAAGAATACAATATATTTAAATGTTTTTCATTAGTTTACAAGAAAGTACAGGTATACCTTGGAGATATTGCAAGTTTAGTTCCACACCATCATAATAAGACAAAAATCACAATAAAGTGAGTCACACAAATTTTTTGGTTTTCCAGTGCATGTAAAGGTTATATTTTCACTATACTGTAGTCTATTAAGTGTGTAATAGCATTATGCCTAAAAAAAAGTAGATACCTTAATTAAAAAATAATTTATTGCTAAAAAATCTTAACCATCATCTAAGCCTTCATAGTGAGTCATAGTAGTAACATCAGTATAGATCACTAATTACAGATTATCATAACAAATAAAATAGATGAAAAAGTTTAAAATACTGAGAGAATTACCAAAACGTGACACAGAGACACGAAGTGAGCAAAAGCTATTGGAAAAATGGCTCAAGTAGACTTGCTGGACACAGGGTTTCCACAAACCTTCAAATTGTAAAAAACACATGATCTGTGAATATAATAAAATGAAGTCCAAAAAAGTGAGATATGCCTGTATTCAGAGAAAATAGTCTAGCTTAAGTTGTATATCTCTATATCAGGAATCAGCCAACTTTTTCCATGAAGGGCCAGATGGTAAATTTTTAGGTTTTGCAGGTCATAGGGTCTCAACTACTCAATTCTACCCTAGTATTATTAAAGAAATCCTACACAGTATACAAATCAAAAGGCATGGCTATGTTCCAGTGAAACTATCTTTACACAAACAGGTTGCCAACCAGATTTGGCCCTCGGGCTTTCACTTGCTAACCCCTTATTTAGGATGTGGCCCTTATGCCTAAGGCTTGGACTTTCGAGGATCTCAGCTGAATGCCAGAGTTGCTTAGTGAAGTCTCATCACTCTGGATGGGCTAGAGATTCATGTTACCCAGCACCGTACCACCCCGATAGCACCATTCAGCTCTTAGCCTCACTACTGGCACTGTGCTAGACCTTGAGGAATTTCTCCTTGTGTGTGTACAGCTCAACCCTTCACTACTGAACCAAGGCAAATTGCTCTGCAGACCACTTGAGAGCCCCATTCATGCACCTCCCTCTTCTCTAGTACCCTACCCAACAAATTCTATGTGCTTCAACAGTGCAGAACTCTTGCTTTCTACCTCCTCAGCTCAGTGACACTATTACTTTGCTTGGGCCCCACTTCTTTGCCCTATGACTATGAAGTGTCCCCAGACGGAAGACTGGAGCATATATGGGGATCACCTTATGTTTCCCTTCTCTCAAAGATTACAGTTTTGTCTAACTGTTGTTCAGTGTTTAAAAACAGTTACCAGTTTTGTAGTTTTGGTCAGTTTTGTAGTTTTCAGCATGTGGCATGTTTGATGGAACTGTACCCTTGCTTTTAAACATTTATGTTCTGTCCTTTTTTTTTTTTCCTTAACATACTAATCTGGTTCTAATATTTGTTACTGGTCTATTTCACTGCTTAGATTTCTGGTAAAACTAATACAGACATCATAAGAATTCAGAATTAAGACCAAGATTTTGAATAGGTGATAAATGCTCGTGGCCTGTAATGTTTATATACTGTACAAAAAATACAGAGAGGTGTATAGTGAAAAGTATCCTGTTCAGCTCTGTACCTAATCTATCCATTTATCCTGTTATTTTTATGTGCCTTTTCAGAATTATTTCAAGACTGTGTGAGTGCATAAATGTGTTTTTCAAGAACACACAAACAAGAACATGTGTTTAAACAACTTTCATTCAAATGAATGTGTAGCTCAGATCTTTTCATTATGGCTATTTTGTTTTCCCTTTCTTACCTTATTTCTAATATCTCCCTAATGAGAAAAATAGCAATTACAGTTTATAATCCATGCCAAATTTGAGAGTTAATAGCACAGAAGTGAGTAAAAATAGTTTCTAAAATAGGAGATAAGTTAGAAGAAAAAAATAAACAATTTGGACTTTTTAAAAGAAATGAAAGTGTTCTATAAACCAATAGTGTTTTGAACTGGTGAAAATAATCTTAGGACTTCACAGTCTTAATTTATCATTAGCTTTAATTTTTTATTAATCTTACTGTATTCTCTATCTGAAGCAAAAGATTTATTTTAAAATGTATTGAAAAATAGAACAGTCTGTAGCAATGCTGTCTTGAGCATATATTTGTATCATCTTCTGTGCAGTTCATCAGCGGTGCTAAGGAGATTTGCTATGCTCTTCGGGCGGAAGGCTATTGGGCTGACTTTATTGACCCATCGTCTGGTTTGGCAGTGAGTAACGAAATACATTTTGAAAGCCAGATGATATAATTTGAAGTAGGAATGATCTTTATTAAAATTGTTTATAATTATAACCTTAGCAAAATTAAATCATTTAAGCCTCTTTTAAAACCTCACAGTTTTATGTGAAGAAGTAGCAAGAGTCAGTTGCATTCATAACTTTGAGGGACCTCTATCACTCGTCATTTCTCTATCACTAAGTTTCTTTAATTAAAAATAATAAAAGTGTTTATTGTTTTCCATCCTTGCTAGTAGATATTATTTGAATTACACTGAATTAGTGTGTTTACTGTCCATTAGTTTAAAATTAGCAATCAGTAGTTTCACTGAAAAACACCTGTTTTTAGAATTAAGGAAATATGGATGGTAAAGAAATATTTAGAAAAGTAACTTTTTGGAAATTAGCATTTATAAAGTTACATTTTAAAGAAAGTAACTGAACCACTACTGTGGTCACATTTTAAATTCTGGCTATATCTTTCAGTTACAAATAGTAATAAATTTTTTTTAATCTTAAAATAGGAGTATATACTGTTTATTAAAGTCACGTAAGACTTAGTACTAGAAATGAAAATTTCACTTTGGGCTTTAGTTTCCTTATCCTAAAAATTATAAAGGTGGAACTATAGATGACTGCTTAAAGTTTATTTCATCTTTAAAGGTCATGTAATGTTATGCATATGGTTCTAGATAATAAGCAGTCTGCTAGATCATTCATTTCATATTTCCAGAATGCGCAGGGGAAAAGAGGTGTTAGGGCAGTTAGGTGTTGCACGTGATGTTTTTATTTTTTAATAAGAACTATTCTAAATATTTGGAGTATTAAAATTGATCTGTGTTCATGTTTGCATAAAAGTTGTTACTCCATTATCTTTCTTGCTAATGAAAATATGACTTCATTTTTTATTTCCTCCAGTTTTTTGGACCATATACAAACAACACTCTTTTTGAGACAGATGAACGCTATCGGCATTTAGGATTCTCTGTTGATGATCTCGGCTGCTGTAAAGTGATTCGTCACAGTCTCTGGGGTACCCATGTGGTTGTGGGAAGTATCTTTACTAATGCAACACCAGACAGCCAAATTATGAAGAAATTAAGTGGAAACTAGCAGTAATGGCAATTTATTTGCTCTATGATTTGTATCACTTGGGATGAGCTATTAACATTGTTAAAGTTTCAAATTTTAAAATTTACCTACTTGTAGGTATTTATTTCAACATTTGTGAATTCACAATATTGGCAAGTGGTTTGTGATTTTTAAATTTCAGATGTTCATTCATATTATCATTAAATACATGTTGAGCACATCCACATTGTACAGAATGTGGTAATTAATTAACATGTGACCAGGGTATGATCTCATATTGTTATTTCTCCCCTTTATTGGAAAAACCTGTTTTAATTTTCTCCAAAAATAAATCATACATTTGGTTATGATATGTATTTTTTCATTGCAGAATCTTAAAAATATAGTTCTTAAAGATTCCTAAGAAACTAAAATATTTATCTTTTTAAAGTTTTTTTTTTTAAATAAATACAATTGAGAATTCTGGATTCAGTGTAGATTTAACTTTTTTTAATTTTCTTTTTTCTTTATTACCTGTCAAGTGTCCTGGTACTCGTCCGAGTATCACTTTGAAAAATGTATGTGCAGGAAAAGAAGACTAAGAATAATACTACATCTTTACATACAGAAGAGTATCAATCTCATCTGTATACATGCTGAAAAAATAATTCTTAACTCCTGAGTTGAGACGGGTAAATGTAGTTTATTTTCAGACAAAACTGTGCCTCAGCTGCTAAATCATATTCCTCCAATTTTAGCAATAGATGGAAAATGCAGTACTCTACAGAAATACCTCATGTGGGATGGAGCTTGTTTTTACAGCATTTTAAACTTAGAATCATCTTTGATTTGTGAATCTTGTATCAGTCGATATAGAGATAAATCTCAGATGAACAAATAACTTCACCAAATGAATAAATTAAAATGGATTTTTCTGTATTTTTTAATTAAATGCTTGTTTTTTTAAATGAACACGGGATGATCAACTTTTTAATTTCGTTTACAATTTCCATTTAAAACTCTGCTTAGTTAACATGTAGCTTGATAATAAGTGTTGCTTATGATTCAAACAGTAAGCTACAATTTTTCATTCATTATGAAAAAAATGAAATAGTGATTTCCTGTAGCATTTTGAAAAATATTTATTGAAGGATAGGTACTCAAATTTTCATCTGTGTAAGGAGCACCCAAATCAAGACTGAACATTAGTGGAATTTCATAGGCTCATCCTACTGTCTTTCAGGCACTCCCTCTTCTTGCTTGCCCTTCCCACCAGTAGCCAGTATCCTGATTCCCTGCAGTATAAATTGGTTTTGTCTGTTTTGATGCTTTATATTTGTGAAACCATATATAGGATCTTCACTTTGGCTTCTTTCACTCAGCAATGTGAGATTAACCCTTACTGTGCATAATTATAGATCGCCTGTTTGTTTGCATAGCTTTTGCCTTCTCAGTGGTTCTGAATTGGAACAGTTTTGCCCCTTGGGAAATCTGGCAATGTCTGAAGGTATTTTTGATTGTCACAACTTGGGGTAGGGGAGTGCTATAGGCATCTAGTAGGTACAGGCCAGGGATACTACTAAACATCCTACAATGCAAAGGATAGCTCCACAAAAAAGAGTTATTTGGTCCACTACCTTGCACCACTCGTTTCCAGTGTGCATGTTGCTTATTCAGCATTTCCTACCTTGCACCATTCTGTGAGCCTTGTTTTTGACATTTCAACATTTGCTTTAACAATTCTAGAGTTCCATCTACTGGTTGGAAAGGATGCTTCCTCCCTTTAGGTGGCTATGGCTATGTACTGTAATATATGAGGCATAGGGTATATGATGGTGGGGCTCCTTTTAACATCTTGCTTTCTAACAGAATTTGCAGAAACAAGAGCATGAGAAGCAGTAACTGCCGGTTAGAGATTTTTTTTTTCCTTGAAATGTTATGGCAAGATTTAGGTTTGGGAAATATAACCCAAGGGATTCTTACTGATAGTAGTAGAAAATAGTTAACTATTATGTACTGTAGTAAGAAGACATTGCAAGTATATTTCATCATATTCATCTGATTAGGACCTCATAAAGAATTGTTAAAATTATCATCTTAGACAAAAATTTGTTACCTTTTAAAGAAAGGCTGAGCCATTGAAATTGATTTTAGACCTGTCACTGAAAATTATGTTTTTGTTGTAAAATTTGTATTTTGACAAGAACTTAGGAATTAGTGTATAGAAGTTAAATGCTGGAAGGTGGTCTCTCAGATTATCTGACCCACATCCCTCATTTTATAGTAGACAAAATGGAAAGCATAGGAGCATGCATCAGGTTCCACAGCTAGTGTTAAGACCCAGTGCTGGAACTTGGCTGTGAGATATATATATATTTTTTTATATATTTTTATACTTATATACACATACATACACACACATACATGCCGAGAGAGACTCTTCATAGTCATTAACAAGATCAAAGAATCTCAGAATTTAACTTCCAGGTTAACTAATACTGCTGCCACATTTCATAGATAGCCTTCTGAGTTCATTCCATTGAACTCTACATGCTCTGAATTTTCTTTGAAAATATACTGAAACCTGTATCAAAAAATTCAGTTATAAATGCTGTACTTCACACAGTAGTTCTCTGGCTTCAAATTTAAAACCTTTATTTCTTGGGCTTCTGTCACTTGTAACAGCAATATAATCCTTATACATTTGAACAAAATTCTGCTTTTAGTTCCAACTCTATTTCCTCTTTTTATGACTGTGTCTCTTGTTGCTCCAAAGCAGTATTTATCCAGCCCAGCACTATTGACATTTTGAACCAGATAAAAATTCTTTGTTCTGGGAGATGTCACATGCATTTTAGGATGTCTAACAGCACCCTTGGCCTCCATCCTCTAGTTGCCAGTTGCAACCCTGGTCATGACAAAAAATATCTCCAAAAATTGCCAAATTTCCCCTGGGGAGCAAAAAATTTAACTAAGTGTTCTGTATTTTATTTGACAGTATCCTATCCCCAGTTGAGAACCACTGATTAAATGTACATCCTAACTCAGTGGTCCTCAGCTTCAGCTGTACATTTGAATCAGGTGGGAATGCATTTAAACATACTGATGATTTGGTCCCCACACCCACAGATTGTTTTACTAGTGTGAAGAGGCTTGGGCATCATTATTTTTTAAAAGCTTCCCAGGTAATGCAGATGTACAGTCAGGATTAAAACCATTAATCTGTTTTGAAACTCAGTAATAGAGGTTAAAGAGGCGTCTAAAGAAGTAAGAGCAGGATATGATAATGGATGTAATGCATTAAGGATATATAGGAAACAAAAATGAAGTCTCTAATGTTCTGCATTCAAATAAATTCAAGGATTCTTCCAAACTCTACTTCCTCTGAAGCTTCTCATAACTACTCCATCTCTCACTGGTCTGTCTTTCCCCTTCATTTGTATAGCACTTAGTTTACACCACACCATTTTGCACCTGATACTTGTACACAGTTCGTTTGTATTTTTGTTGTCTTTGTTCCTCCCATATCTGGAAAGTAGGCATCCAATTCCATAATAAACTTAAAAATACAGTAATAATCTTCATTCTCATACTAGCCAACATATTTTAAGCTTTTTCATAACTTTTCTCTGCCCTCCCTTCTTTGCATCAGTAGAATATATGTAAGGTATAACTGAATTATCCAGAAGACTTAAATTCAGGCTTTGAGCCTTTGCCTTCCGATCTTGTCATTGGACGTCATAATCACGTCCAATGACACGTGTTGCTACCATACAGCTATAGTAATCACAACAAGTGGTATTGACACAGAATAGACCGACCAATCAAGAGAATAAGAGTCTAAGAAACAGACCTGCACGAGTGGCCACTTGATTTATGACAAAGGTGACACTGCAATGCAGTAAGAAAAGAATGATCTTTTCAATGTATGTTGCTGGGTCAATTGGATATTCATATAGGAAAAGAATATATTTTTGCTTTTACCTTACACCATACACAAAAT
Organism: Camelus dromedarius; assembly: GCF_036321535.1. Lineage (NCBI taxonomy): Eukaryota > Metazoa > Chordata > Mammalia > Artiodactyla > Camelidae > Camelus > Camelus dromedarius. The sequence goes on along the minus strand of NC_087439.1, from coordinate 29,663,700 downwards.
TACTTCCAAACAGGTTGCAAATCTAAATGTGAAAGATTGAATGAAGCTTTGGGGGGAAAAAAAGATACTTGTGACATTGGAGTAAACAAGAATATTTTTAAACAGGACACAACACTAACCATACAAAGGGAAAACATTGATTAATTCTATCATACTAGAATTAAGAACTTAATTCCTCAAAAGACATGAAAGAGAAGGCAACAGAGTTGAAGACATATATCCAACAGTCCAGATACAGATACATGCAACAAAGGACTTTTTCCCAAAATAAAAGACTTATTAAAAATTTACAGAGAAAGCTATCCAAATGGCCAATAAACATAAAAAGGTTCTCTGCTTCATCAATCATCAGAAATGCAATTAAACCCACAATATCACACCACTACATGTCCCCAGAAAGGCTAAAATGGAAAAGAAGATACCAAGCGTCAGAGATGTAGACAGCAATTACAACTATTGATGAAAAGAGTAATAGTATAAACACTTTAGAAAACCGTTTGGTGGTTATAAACTTAACATACCCTAGCTAGGACCTAGCAGTTCCACCCTTCAGATATAAAGCCAACAGAAATGCACTCATCTATCTGTTCACCAAAAGACATGCATTCATAGAAGTCTATACCAGCACTATAATAGCCAAAAGCAGGGCACTGCTCAAATGCCCATCAGCACTAGAATAGATGAAATTGTGGCATATTCACATAGATGCTATGCAATAATGAAAATGAATTTGTTAGGACTACTTGCAACAAAATCATGAGGCTAATGTGTGAAAGAAGCCAGACACAAAAGAGCACATACTGTGTAATGCCACTAGTATGAAGCACAAAAGCAAAACTGCTGGGAGTCGGGATGATGCCCTTGTGAGGGGAAGGGTAGTGACTGGAAGAAAGGAAAAGGGGATTTCTGGGGTGTGGAGACTGTTTTCTTTTGAATTTGGGTACTGACTGCATGGATAACTTGAGTCGTACAGTAGTGCATGTTTTTGTATATATGTTATACGTCCATAAAAAGTTTTTAAAAATGCAACCACATCCACTCTTAAAATAGTGGTAAAATCTATTCAAATATAACTGGTACCATAAAAAGAACCCTTAAAATTGAAGACACTTTTAAAGAAAGGAATGGAAGTTTATAGTTAACCCTGAGAAATTTTGAAACAAAATTATGGTGTTTCTTTTTAAATATTTAGGTATAATTTCAGCTGTGCATTAATTTTTAGATTAAACAAAGAATCAAATTTCGAGGCACTTTACTTTTCTTATGTTGTAGTAGACACTTTTTATATTTTTTTAAAGCATGATCAATTTTACCAAGAGCTTGAGTTTTCTAAGAACATCTTAATCCTTGGATAGTTAAGTCATTCTCTTTTAGAGTTCCTATAACGTTGAGTCATCCTTATAGATTTTCTCTCTTTAATTAGTCATTGATCTAGCAGTTGTGTCATCATATTTGATTATTTCATGAAATGTTTCATTTTTTCATATTTGCAGTTTTACTATAGTGTATTTACATGAAATGCCACAGCCATTAAATTTGCTTCCTTAAAATGAAAACAGACTAAACAGATAAGGTTGCAGTGCTATAGTCTGCTTTGATCTCATTGTCCTATGTAAAAATAGAAGCTCTAATTTCTTTGTGTTTTGTGTAAGGTTGTATTTAAGTTACAACTTCTTACACATTCTAGTCTGAAAGAGCAGTATGCCTGTATTTAAAATGAGTGGCAATATAATGATACAAAAATAGGCATTAAGCTTTTTAGACTGGTGTTCACTCATAGCCTATGCCTTTCTGCTGTAAATTGAATTTTCAGTAGTTTTTGAGTAGTAAAACGCCATCCTTGTCACAAACTTCATGAAAAAGTACCTGCCAAAAGTCCAGTTTTGTTACTGGAAGAAAGCTTCAGCACAGTGCCTGGCACACAGTTGTTCGGTAAAAGGTTGTAAAATAGATGCTGACTAATTTAGTGATGATTCAGAACAGTCATCTAGATTTGATGGGGTCAAACTGGAACTTTGTGTCCATTTTCATTGAAAACTCTCTATAGAGAGATCCTCCAATTAGTTTCAGATTAAATTCAGTCTGTTTTACAGTTACAGTGCCATTAGAACAGTGTGTGTAATGAAATCACTGCCTACCTCCCAAATATTGCATGGTACACACTTATGCTAAAAAGTTACTTGCTTTTTTTCCTGAAATTTGAATTTACCTGAGTATCCTCTATTTTTATTCAGTAAATCTGGTAACCCCATGTGAATGACAACATTGCTATCAAACAATAGTTATTGTTAGTGGAGAGACTGTAAAGAGACTTTAATAGAATTCCAAACTAATTTTTTTTTAAATACAAATACCTACTAAAATTGAAAAGGGTACAAGCTTTGAGTACCCTGAAAAGTCAGCACCTTCAGAGGTAAACCTCCATGACTCTTCATTTTTTAACTTCAAGTTTTTACCTTTGAGTGTTCATGGTACTGTTCATTGATTGCTGTTTGTTTCTCCTATTCATTTTAAGGCTGTGACTAAGTTAGATCCTTAACATTGGAACCAATAATATTTTTTGGAAGAATTTTATTCTGCACATTCCTGTCTGATTACAAAAGGACACGAGATCCATTTGTAATTTGCTTACAGAGCATGTGACTTCATTTACCCTTAATTAGAATTATTTTAAATAATACAAATTCCAACTTCAACGTTGCACAATCTTAATTGTAAATTACTGGGTTTGGAGCAGTTCAAACTGAGTTAAATCACCAGTAGGGTCAAAAGGAAGACTTATTTCTGGCACTGGGACAAGCTGGGAAAGGGGAGGGGAGACTATGTTTATTGCAGTGTAACTAAGTTACAGTAATAAGATTTGTCCTGTGTTAAGCCGGGGTGTATTAAAATACCTTTGCAGAGTCAAGTGATCACTCATGGGAAATGAATTAACTCTCCTGGGACACTGGGCTATGAATTAGTGACCTGGAAGAGGCGATTAATCTCAAATGGATGAGCACTTGGCTTTTACATTGCTCTCTATTTATAGTTCCTTTAGAGTCAAATGTAGATCAACATAGGGTACTTTTATGCAAATAAAGACAAAAGCTCTACTCTGATTCAAGATAATGATGTTTCCAGGTGGCAAAAATCATTTTACCATTTTGGAAAAAACCTGAGAGTTGGTCAAGGACTCTACAAATGGAGATATAAAATTGAGACTATTGAAAGCTTTATGGTATGGATTTTGTTTTGGAAGTTTTGTGTATAACAGTTAACACAAGTTCCTCCAGTAAAATTAGAGTGTAGCAATAAAGTGTAAAACCTGTGATATACTACCTAGGGCTGTTAGAACTGGCCTGCTTCTCAAATTAATCCTGTTTTCTATTTTAAAATTAAATTTATTTTCACAGGCAAGTTAAAGACTGTAGAAACTTAATATACCACTTTTCTGACATTATGATTATTATGAATGATAACTGAAAAGCACTGAGATTAATTAATTCCATAAGTTACATGTAAAAATCAATCTCGTTACAGTCATTTCTGATAGTAGATCTCTATTATTGTTGGTACTGGACACATTGGTCCCAGACAAAAGAAGGGGCTGTGGAATGTCCAGAGAGCCTTTAGCTGTTGGCCTGTCCATTTCGTAGTGCAGAATAAGCTAATGTAATAATGAGTATCCTTTTACCTACATACATACACACAACTACACATACCTTGTGAACAAAACAACTTCTCAGAGCAAAAGAACTATATATGTTTATCTAATTTAAAATATTACATTAAAATGTATTCACAGTGTGAGTATCTCAAATGGATAAGAACCCCTAATTTTGTGCCTGTGACTTCCCCAACTTCAGTCATCCTTCTGCTTGTTTAAAATGATAGGCTTGCAGTGAAACGTATGGCCAGTAGGTGTCACCATCTAATTACCTAGAATTCCTCCAAGTTTTGCAAAGAATGTGAGGCTTCTGATTGTGTAAAGAGGAATATCCTACTTTATCAGTTCTACCACGTTGGAATTTAAACTATTCTGTTTAGAAAAAGAGGTTCCTGTACATTGCTAATGATTTAATTTCTTGGCCTTTCTTTTTTCCCCTAATGCTGTTACCCAGATGCCATTATTTGGTCTGTGAGACTAACTGTATTATATTTAAAATAGAAATTGAATCTCCAGTGCAGTAAGTCATACTATTCAATAGTTATGAATATTATTTTTTAATGTTTTAAGTTGTAAGTTCCTATAAAAGTATGAGTTTGTCACAGTGCAGTCTAGTGGCTTGAATCTAGTGGCTTGAATCACAAAAGGAAGATGGAGAGAAAGACTCCTAGCTACTAACACATAAAAAAGGGGCAACAATGAGGAAATGCTGAGCTTAACCAAAAGATCTGATAGGGTCTCAGACTTCAAATTATTTTCCAGTTGTTAAGCAATTATTTGGTGCCTCCTGTCTCCACAAAAAGGGACTGTGTCCCTGAAATATTAAGAAAAGCAAAAAGTAAGGGTAAGCTGTCAGGCTTTAGAAATGTAGAATGTGTTACAGTTTTAGATTCATTTAAAAATACAATACTGTAAAATATAGAAAAAAGTATGCAAAAATGAACCTATTGAATTTGTTATGTCACTTTGCAGTATTTGTAACAGGGCATTCAAAAATCCAAAATGTCTTTTGAATCATAAAAGAAAATTCAAAATGTATAACTATTTTAACATTAAGAATTTATATTCTAGTTCTTTGAAAAGTAAGGTACATGGGAATAGACACATTCATTGAACTTTAAGGTTATGGTGAGTAAGAGAACCTTACACAAATAATTTATAGCCTCATAGGTAAGAAAAGAAAAAGGCTTAGAAATATTGATGTGTTTGAGGTATTCAAAACCAACTATCCTGCCCTTTATTTTTCAGATGAGAAAACTCAAGTCTTTAGAGTCCTACGTGATTTGTCCAAGGTCGCATTAAAATCCAGATTTCCTGGGTCTTTAGTCTGTGGAACTACTCCTCTAATTGGCAGTTTCTGATAAGTCAGTCAGGTAGTTTTGAAATTAATATTTTCTATTAAAAAAAGAATATTCAAGTATAATACAGGCTTTTATACTATCAGTTTGCATTACATGATCATCTATTTGTAATGCAATCTTAATTAAGAACCTCCCCCATTCTCAAAGAGGAAACTATAAGTTGCTCATAACACTCCTACTTTATTTGAGCATCTCTTTTCATTTATCATATCAGAGATGGTAGGAATGGTAAGACGTTCTGGCTATTGGTAGTGCTAGAAGTAGTAGAGAAAAACCAGTATCTTTATATAATAAAATACTGGATTTGCTCAGTAATGTTTACATTTTATAATCATACATCTGTGGCTATAAGAAAGCACCTTTATTGTTGAAATTCCTTACTCAACAATGTTATGAATCTGAAACTCCTGTTTTTTCAACATTGCTTTTTTTTTTTTTTTTTTTGGAGCATGCAAGATTTCTTAAGAGTGCAACTATCACATTATAGCAGAATGGACAAGGGAGACAGTGAGGGCTGTTAATTAGATCTTGAACAGTGATATCCAGCATTCAATTATACATGAGACCTATTTATTAAAATAGGTTATGGCAGGTCCTTTGCTACTTACTTAAGTCATTGCTTGTATCACTATGTAAATATGAAAATAATTGAATAGTTTTAAAATGTTATAATTCATCGAATATTTCTCAAACCTCATACCTTTTCTTTGCTTTTTACTTAATCATTCCCAATGTATGTACACTCTGAATTAGTAAATTTCATTTTTTATTCTGATGTCCTTTATGTCTGCTCCAAGACATAGAGCTTACGGCATATCTAGAGGCTGTGGAAGAGACAACATTTGAGCTGACCCAAGGAGCGCAGGTAGGATTTGAATAGTGAGAAGAGGATATTCAGGCCCTAAGAATGTGGTGTGAAGAAGAGCACGTAGCATTGAGACTGGTTTTCTTAGAGCTTCTTTGACATGCAAGGGAGAGAGATGACGCTAGGAAAATAGGTTGGGGCTGGATTGAAGGGATTTTTCTGTCCAAGAATGAAGAATTTACACTATATGCTATAGCATTAAACATAGAAAGTTTTTGAATAGGAGAATAATTTTGTTAAATCAACATTTAAAAAAGATCTTCTGGTAGTAAAGGGCATAAACTGTAGGAGAGAAGTAACTGGCAACAAGAGGACTACTGTTGTCATGGAGAAGACCTAAATTAAGATGGTGGCTGTTGAAAATGGGGTAACTGTTCCAAAAGAAGAACTGAAAGGAGTTGGTGACCAACTGCTCCCTTTGACTTGCTCCCACATCCTTCCCACATCTAGCAATCCAAACAAAAGATTGTGGTTTTCAGCCTGGATGACTGAGAATGAGAATACTAATAACCACCAACATTTCCATGGTGCTTACTATGTACCCGGCACTTGCCAAAGTGCTTTACATGTAGTAATTCATTTAATCTTCATAACGACCCCATGAAACAAGTATCATTACTTCTGCTGCACAGATGGGACACCTGAACCAAAGAGAGAGTATGTGGTGTATTCAGTCACACAGATAATAAATGACAGCCAGGATTGGAACACAATTGGGCGCCAGTCTCTAATGCCTGTCCTGATGGTCTCATTAATAAGTACTAATTTGTGGGTTATAACTGGCCCTCTTCAATTTAGATACATTGAAGCTGAAACAGTGGTGAATCTTCAAGTAGGAATATCAAGCAGGTACTTGGAGGTGGGAATCTAAAATTCAAGAGAATAGTCTTGAAAGATACAGAATTGAATGCTACGCGGATCTCTCTAAACTAACTTGAATATTCAGAACATTCCGTTAGTGAATTTGAGATTAGAATTTAACCCACTGACTTTCCACAGTCCAGGAGAGGGCATAGGGCTGGATGTAGGATCAAGACAAAGGTTTTCAGCCCCATTGGAAATTGTGCTGACAGACTTCCTCAGCGGAGTGCTCAGGAGTGATGTTCTGCTTTTCTTTTATTCTCTCATGTATCCTAATACTTGAATCATGTGCTATATTAATTTCTATTTGTTTCTAGGAAATCAGGTGGCTTATATTAATTTCATGCTCATTTTAAAGGCTCCATCCTGTTTTAGGCTTCTGAAGTTCTCAGCATTAAAACATGCCATGAAATATCATTGAGTTTAGCTATCCAGGCACTCATTAGGAAATCAAAGACCTTTGTGGCATTGTGGCTATCAAAAACTGGGCTTTGGAAGATACCTGTGTTTGGATCTTTAGTTCTGCCACTTACAAATTTTCTGACCGTGAACAACTTGCTCTCTGTCTCTGATGTAACCACCCATCTAATGGGAAGATTGTATGGTTTAGGAGAAATGACATATGCAAGTCATTTGTCACCATTTCCTACAGAAAATGTCAGCATATTTTAGCTGGTATTATTATCCGATCTGTGAACAAATTTTGTGAACATCTAAACAATAAAAGTTCCCCAAAATGTGTTTCCCTAAAAATATAATACAAACCACTTCAAAAGGAAGCGTGCTTGGCAGAATACTTTAGCACTTAATCTAACCACAATTTTGGTGAAGAAAAAATAATACCATCACAAACAGTTCATTACATCCAAAGCAAATAAACGGAATACTCCCACTAGCTGTTGATACATAGATAGTGTGTTAGCTCAGGTAATCAGAGTTCACTGCTTTAGATTTAATCAGTCATTAAACATCTGTCAGAAACTTTTTATTAGCATTTTAAATAGTTTTCCTATAGTTGGGTGGGCAGTGCCTCAAAGCCAAACATGCAAACACTGGATCCAACAGAATTCCATCTCAAAAATTTAGAAGGATGTATACCTATGTTGTGAGAAAAATAGAGATTTTTAAGGTATCAATATTTATAGTGATAGATGCTGTGTGTTTGTAGAGCCAAGTTTATAAAAGTGCTACCCTGATGCAAAAAAGCTTCCTATGTAGAGATTTTGCTGACTAATTGTAAAGGTCAAACTGTTTGTTCACATCTACTGTGGTGACTCTATTTATAAATCAGTAAAGGATTGTTCAAATTTTCTTGCACAGACATTAATCTGTCGAAATTTACGTATCTTATTTAATATTCATAAAAACAGTATGGGGTAAGTGAGGGTATCTCCAATTCATGAGGAGGAAATTGAAACTCAGAAAAAAATGGGAAATATTTAAGGACACAAAGCTTCTAAGTCATCTGGACTAGGAACCAAAACTCAAGTCTTTTTCATATGAAAATCCCAGTTTCGCACACAGCATTACCTTGTGAAAATCACGGGTCAAGCTACTTTGGGAAATAGCTCTTGAATAGTTTACTAGAAGGAAGGGCTCTTAATTATGAGGAAGTGATTTAAGTACGATTTAAAGTGATTTTGAGAAGTGATTATTTTTAGGTTCTTAGAAATCATAAATGTAAATATTTGATAGTACAAAGATGTTGTGGCCGGTAGTTCAGAGTATCTTCTACTGCCTTTGGAAACTAAAAGTTCAAGAAGCCTTTGAGTTCTAGTTTTAGAAATAGAGCACTAGTTTTAGATCAAGTAATAAAATTGAGATGAAATTAAAATCTGTAATACTGCAATCCCCAGTATGACTCATGAATAAAGTGGAATATCTTTATTCATATATAATTCATATACTATTCAACATAAGCACCTGCTTACGTGGTTTAGTGAAGAAAGAATATTGTAAATACCTTAATCAGAATTTTTAAATTTATAAAATGATCATATAAATGAATTAGAAACATCTTAAAAGTAGTCTTAATGGTCTAAATGGCTATGTTGCCCTCAATAAAAAAGATTAAAGACATTTATACGCATGTGTCCACACATATGCAAACATGCACAGGTTTGTTTTATTACTGACATTTTATTACAATATCCTGATGCTTAAGATTACTATGAGATTTTTTTCTTAACTATTACAATTCTGTCTATATTTTTTTTTATCACATCCTAGCTAGTATTCAAACTAGAAACACAAAATTTGGAAGCAGCAACCCTGTTGCTTTAAATTAGATATCCACTGCTACACTGAGGATATATGTTTCAGGGGTTCTCAACCTTTTTTCATGCCATGTGCCCATTTCTAGAATAATGGTTTTAAATACATCAAATACATATACTGTTAAAAATCGATTATTTATCAAAATATTTTTTAAATTTGTGATAGAATACATGTGTGTTTTATTAATGCTTTAAATTACAAGATCTAGCAGCAGGCCGAAAGGTCCTGTAATTTTGAATTAGTGAGAACTATAAATAATATTATGAGATATCTACAAAAGCTATCATGTGGTAGTGACAAGTCAAGAGAACAGCTAGTAACACTTAATTTGCCACCTATATTCACAATGAAAAGAAATGCTAAGTTTCAGATGAATACTAGTGAAAATAAAAAAATATATTTTACCAACTAAATTTATTCTACGCATGGATCCCTTTGGAGTCTGTGGACCCCACATTCGGAAAGCCTGTAGCTAATCTATTTTCTAAAGGTTTGAATCAACAATGATTATTTACTGTTATTTCATGCTTTGGGGCTTCTGCAATAATCCTTGTAATATTTAAAGTAGACAACTGCTATGACAAATTGAGCTAATGTATATTTTGGGGTCTAACACGATGGAGGTCTTATTTCTCAGTCATATGACACTAAGGCAGGTGGCTCTCCCCCATAAGGTAATTCAGGGACACAAACTCTTTCCCTGTGTGGCTGCATTAGCCACTAGGGCCTTGCCGCTCTGTAAATTCTGCTGATGGAAGGGGAAGAGTGTGAAGGGCCATTCCAGCTTCTTAAAAAGCTTTGGCCCAGAGGTGGCACACATCACCACCACCCACATTCCTTGATGAGAACTAGCCACAGGGCCCTTTCTGGGCACCACTTCCTAGTAACAGCACCACACACCGGAATGGGAAACACAAAATTTGAGCGGACAGTTAGCTGAATCTGCCACAATCATGTTTTTTCCTAGAGCTTTTACCAAATAGGTTTTGGGGGCAGTTTTCCTATTATATCATTCTTCACGTCTCTGAGGTGAATCCTACTTGGTTTAGGTAGGTGGTGGTTTTTCTAAATTGTTGAGAGGGTGAGAGGAAACGCAAAAAAAAACAACCAACCAGCCAGCAGCTCTTGCTGTGAATGGAAGCGTCTAAGCTGCAAACCTAGGAGTCATTTATCTTTGAAGCGTCCTTCTCTTTCCTCCTCGAAGGTGATCTATCAGTTCACTGCTTTCTATATATTTTACATCCTCAATACCGCTTAAATCAGGACTGCCTCTGCCACCATGTCACTTCAGACCCTCACAAATTCTCTCCTCGACCACCTCTGTAACAGCCTCCTGGCCAAACGCGCTTCCTCCACCTTCGTCTCTCTCCCAAGGCCATTGTCCTTACCAGTGTTCTCAAACTTTCAAAACTTCGCACCACTATGAGTGAAAACGTGGGGAACACACCCCAATACGTGCACAATGGTTTATTTATAAGATACATACTTATCGAATCACTATGCTGTACACCAGAAATTAACACATTGTAAACCCACTATACTTCAATAAAAAGAGGTATACTTATTCTTTCACCGTTATGTATGTCATAAAATGGCATGATATGGAAAGATTACAACAAATATAAACAGAAGTTCTAAAATGATCTTCCCCATCCAATGGATTATTTGATACATGCAAATAATCACATAGCAGTCTGGGTCCGTCCGGAGAAGGGACGCTACAAGTATTACAGGAAGAAGGGTTGTTTGACGTAAGAATTTCGACTTACCTGAAGGAGGGAGAAGCTAGGAAGTGAAGGTCTGTCTTCAAGGCCGGGGTCTTGGAGAAATAGTCGGGGGATTGGAGAAATAATCACCGGTTCAACTTGAGGCAGGAAAGCTGGAGTTTGCGGAAGTCTGAAAAGCAACAGGTCTAATGACAAAAGAGGACGAGGAAATGGGGGCTTCTGCAGAAGTCCTAGGAAACTGCCCTGTAGGCGCATCCCCGGGACCCTCACAGCTTTCGAGTGTAATAGGTTGAGTTTCACCTTTGCCTGCCGAGTCTCCGCAACTTCCTGTCATCAGAGACTAATGCGTAACTCCTGAGAAGGCAATTAAAGGGAAATCCACTTCCCGGCCTTGGAAGAGATGCACGTGCGGTGCCAGTTGACAACAACCAATCCAATACAGCATACTGGGAACACAGCAACTCGGAGACAGATACTCTATTCTGGATGCAGAGTGATTTTTCTAAAATGCACCTGATTTTGTCTTACTCAAAATCCTTCTGTAGCTTCCTTTTGCCTCCAGAGCTTTGTAATCGTTTTTAGCCTTGCAAACTTTTATTTGCATACTTACATAGGAGCATAAACAGATAAAATAGAATTCTTACGTTAAGCCTTGGCTGAACAGGGGGAGTGTTGAAGCCTCTTCTATGCCCTCATAACCCCGCATGGTACTGTCTTAGCAGAGGAACTTCAGAGAGCCATGGAACGTGGTTAGAAACCACCACCCTAAATTGTGACATCAAAGTAACCAGCAGGGCGTGTAAGGCCCTCCGTCATCTGCCTCCTGCCTGGATTTTCAGTTTAATCTTCTAGTAACCTTCAGGCCACCCTGCCTGCTGTCATTACCAACTTAATAATTCATACCTCAAAGCTTTTCCTTGACTATCTTCTCCCTTGTACTTAAAATGCTTCTCCTACCTTGTCCATTAGGTATATTCATATATATATTCATAAGTCATCACTACCTCCAGGTAACTTTTCCTGACCCTATTAATCCCCCTCCCATGAGTACAACACTCAATACAAAGGCTCCAGAGTTGTTGATTCCACAAACTCATGAGGCATGGGTTGAGCTATCTCAGAAGACCTTCCTTAAATTATACAATAAGCATTATCTCCACTTCTCATTTCTTGATTCTGTAGGCACTTAGAAAAAAATATATAGTGTACAATTTTGTTTTTGGTTTTCTTTTAACAGGGTATAGTTGAGTGTGTCTCTGTGTGTGTGTGTGTGTGTGTGTGTGTGTGTTTGTCAAAACCAAGAACCTTTCTGAGATTGTTTTCAATAAAAATAAGATATTTTGCTTTCACTGTAGAGAAATTGAATATCATTATAAAAGTTGACAAAGCAAGCATTTCTTGACTCTGGCATTCATAAATTCAAACTAGAGCCTCTAGAGTCATTAACTGTCCTATGCTCTCCATCCCACTTTGTCATCCACTGTTCCCCTATATTAATCTCTCCCTCCAGACAGTCTTCTTACTGTATCCCCAAGCATGTTAAGTTTAACTTTCTAGCCATTGCTATACTGTTTCCTCTCCAGGAGCATCCTCCTCTGCATTTCCTGTCTGCATCTTTTCAGCAAGAAAGATCCAATTCATAAACCACCTCATTTCAATAGTCCTTGTATCTCTATCAGATTAAATTTGTGTATCCATATTATTAAATTATGTTAAATTTAAGAATTTAAGAATTTAAAAGTGTATGATTTATGGCTTCCTATTGCACTTAGATTGAACCCTAAGTCCTATCTTGGAAAGGGTCCCTAGGCTGCACCCTATCCTCTTGAGGGTCCCATGTCCTCCCAGTCATCCCCTTGCTCCATCTGCTAGTGACACTGGCCTGGAATAGCAGCTGGTCGTTGTATTTTCCTCCCATTCTGTTAAAAACTGTGTAACTTGGGACATGTCACTTGACTTCTGGGACTCAATCACCTATCTCTAAAATGAAGGGAGTAGACTAAATGGTTGTAAATGGTCTCTCTGATGTCATTATTTTCAGAGTTCCTGAAGTCACTTGTCTCTACAGCCAGGAAGAATTATTAGTAGGAATCATTTTTTAAACTGCTAGACAACAACAAAAAATACATGTTGGTAATGCTATGCTGTAATAGTTTATTACGCTTGAGCAAATACGTCTTCTGAGATCAGGATGATGGAAGTGAGTGCTTCATAAAGTATGTACGTGTCTGAATTATTCTGCTTTCTTTTTAATAAATGAGGATTTCAGACAGTCCCTAAAGTGACTGCTGCTAGTGCATACATGCCGTGTTCATTTATTTAGTTGACATATTTTTTTTTACCAGAAAAAGTTTAGAGGTTTTTCTTTTGTTAAACATCTTTTCATTGGGAGGGAGGTGTATTAGTTACCTATTGCTGTTGTAACAATTTACCACAACCCTAGTGGCTTAAAACAATACAAATTTATTGTCTTATGTTTCTGGAGGTCAGAAGCCCAAAATGGCACCTTAAAGAAAGATGGAGGGATTCAGGATCTGCTTTGGAGTCAATCAGTAGAACTTGCTGATAGGTTGATGTGTGAGTAAGAAAAGGAGAGGGATCAAAGTTTATTCTAGGCTTTGTTTTAATGGCACCATAAGCTGAAATGGGAAAACTCAAGGTGGAAAACAGTAGGAGTTCTATTGCATCCTCTTAAGTTCAACCAATCACTTAAAAATCATGTCCAAAGACTAGGGAATAGTAATTTGATTTTGATTGAGCGATTGATTCAGTCATTCAAAAATTATTTATCGAAAACAGTATATGCCAAGTAGTATGTTACCAGCTGAAAATTCAGATATCAGGGATACAGTCCTTTTCCCTCATGAGGTTTACTGCCTGATGGGTGGTGTTGAATAAATTCAATGAACACATCAGAAAGAAATATGAAAACAAATATTTATACAAAATAGATTTTTTATTTATTCGGTACACATTTATTGAGTATCTACTATGTGCATTGTTCTAAGACTTGCACATTGTTCTGGGACTTATATCCTAGTACAAATTGTTGTGCTTATGTAAGTTCTAGGAAAGGATTTGTAAAGTCCATGTGGTTTTAATTGATGGTGTGGTTGGGATCATTCAGGAGAGACTTTACAAACAAATCAACTTTTACACTAGAGTAGTTAAAATCTAGACCAAAATATTTGGCAAGGACCATACCATGGAGGGCACTGGGAAGTCACTGAGGGATTTTTGACCACTGAAGTGATGGAATTGGAGCTTTATTTTGACTAGTAATTGTATTAATTTGATGCAGGTAGAACTAAAATAAGGAGAAACAGGAAAAAGGGAAGTTTTGAAAGACTCAGAAATTCTAATCCTAGGAATATAATCAAAAGAACTGGAAAAATATATCCACAAAAAAATCTGCATAGGAATGTTTATAGCAGCATCATTCATTACTGCTCAAAGTGGAAACAGTCCAACTATCTATCACCTGATAAGTGGATAAAGAAATATGCTATATCCATATAACAGAACATTAATCATCTGTGAAAAGTAATGAAGCACTAATTCATACTACAATATTGAATGATTCTATTTATTTGAAGTGTCTAAAATAGGCAATTCCATAGAGACAGAAAGTCGGTTAATGGTTTTCAGGGGCTGGGGGAGGGAAGGGTGAGGAGTGACTATAAATGGGTTTAGAGTTTCTTTTGAGGGTGGTGAAATTGTTGTAAAGTTAGATAGATGTGAAGATTGCACAGCTCTGTGAATATACCAAAAATCACTGAATGACATGCTTTAAAATTGTCATTTTTGTGGTATGTGAATTATATTTCAATAAAGATGTTATTTTTAAAATTGAGAGTCTTTAAGACTGGTAATACCATTGCCAGCATATAGAGGACATGAGGGGCAGCAGATTTGGGGAGAAGAAGAGTTTAGGACACATTGAAGTTAAAACACTTATGTAACATTTAGGTGTAAATATCCATTATTGTAAATGCTCATTCACAGCTTTAAAAGAGGTGTTATTTGGGCATTGTCTACACAGAAATGCTTACGGGGACCCTGGGAGTGGTTAAATGCTCTGAGTGAGAAAGTGAAAAAAGAAGAGATCAAGTCCAAGATAAAATCTTGAGAAATGCTATAGGAAGGCTGCAAGGGAGGGGACAGAATTCCAGAAAGAAAACCTACTTGGAAAAAAATCTAAAGGAAGAAGGAGCCTGGACCAATGGGAAGAACTGAAATAGAAGGCCAATGTGGCAGAGCCCAGAGGTAAATAAGGGGAAAGATGAGGCTGGCTGAGTCATGAGAGGTGAGATTGTATAAACCTTGTAGGCAGGGTTGAGGATACGTGGTCCTTAAGCTAAGAACCACATGAATCTCTTAAATGGGGTAAGTCAGGGTTAGGTTTGCATTTTTAGCTATAGTGTGAGGGATGATCTGGAGAGGGTGCAATCAAAATAATCCTGGTGGGAGATAGAAACTTGGACTAAGATGGTGATGGTGGAGGTGGAGAGACTTGAGAGACATTTCAGAAATAAGATGATAAGTGAGTGATGACTGAATACGGATGTGAGGGAGGGGCAGGTGCCAAGGAATATGCCTTATTTTCTGGCTTACTTTTATTGGATTGTGGTGACTCTGAATGGGATAAAAGAGAAATCCATGCTGAGGGGTGGGGAATGATGTTTGTCAAAATCCAAGCAGAGCTATTGAGAAGAAAGTTGTATGTACAAGACTGCTGCCCAATAGATAGCTCTGAGCTGAAGATAATAACCTAATCATGTAGGCAGTCATTGTAGTCATGGAGTGAACGAGGTTAAGTAGGGAGAGAGAATAGAGTAAGAAAGCAACAGAACCAGTCCGGGACTAGAGGTCAATGATCACAGTGACCTTGAAGAACACCAATGTTTAATGCTCAGATAGAGGAGACTGAGCCACTGTGAGAGAAGGAGAGAGAGAAGGGCTGGTCAGAAAAACCCTCTATCGTGAAAACCAAGGAAAGAGAGTGTTTCAAAGAGAAAGAGGTAATCAGCAGGGATGGATTATTCAGATGCTGCTAAGAGAGCAGCAAGGATAAAGACTGAAAAACGTTGGTTGTGAAAATTTGATATAATTCCATGGTGAAAATGTACCATAAATAGATTACCTTGCCAAACCCAAATCTAGACACAACCTTTGAATGAGGAGTTGTGACCAGTGCTGACTGTTGTTGAACATGGTTTGTGACTATTAAAAGGAATTCCTGATGCTGAGGAGGGAAATGAGACCTGGTGGCCTTCTGAGCAGCTTCCATAATAGGACGTGACTCAGCCACCTGGAGGGTGTTCCAGGGGGGTAGTTTCTAAACTCATCATCCCCTGGGTCCTCCCTTTCCAGAACCTACACCCATAGAAGGCCAGGAATGTGGAAACAAGTGAGACATTCCCCATCGTTTCTGGTAGTCCCTGAAATCAAAGAGGGAAAACACCCACGTTTGACTCACCAAATCTTTTGGTAATACAAAAACGTATGTATTTCTTAAATATAAGTTTATCTTTCTCTCTTTCATACACCCCACTCCCACCTCCAGCAGCCTAAATACCCATGCTCTAATTCCTGTTTGCTGAAGATATAACTAGTCAGTTTTGGGATGGGAGGGGCAAGTGGTTATCCAATGAGATGTGCAGCAAAACCAGCCACGTAAGTTACTGCTTTGTCCAACATTTTTGCAAAATTTTCATAATCCAGTAATGACTTCAGTGTTGATGGTTATCAGTGAGGTAGGATGGCAATTTTCTGTTATTTAAGGTAATTCGATCCAAGCTGAACATAAACATTATAAAAATTTGTATTTTCAGCTAGATCTATTTTACATGCATTTGAAAGCTAGCTGTATTTAATCACTTTTTATTACATAAGCTAATGATGTGGATAATGTTGTTGACTTTTTACTCATCTCTTAATGGGCAGTTTCAGAGCTAAACCATATAAGTGCCCTCCTACCGAGCTGCTAAATGATATGATCAAAATCATTGGAAGGAAGATGACAAATCATTCATCAAGAACCACAACCCTAACTTACAGGGAAGATAAAATGGAGCTGAAAGGTATTTACAGGAGCTCTTATAATTGCTCAAGAAATGGTAAACTATATTTTTGTTTGATTGCATCCAGCTCAAAAATATACTGTGGGCAAAAGCTAAGCTGCCTCACTAAACTTCTTTTTCCAAGTGTAACGAACGAGGTTTGACTTCTACGTTGTGTGTGCTTTTCAAATTAATGCGCAGTCAGACCCTTTTCAGAGGCCGCAGCTTGGTTGTCATGTTTTCGGACTGGAGCGCTCTCTGCTGCTCTTCCTCTTTTTCTCCTACTCACCTCCCACCAACACACCTTTGGTTGTTGTTGTTGTTTTTGCCTATTTTCAAGACATGTCATCCCTTGTTAGTAATTCTGCTTGGCAAGAGAGCAGAGAAAGGAACTGAAACGTAATTCCATTCATTTGACCTCTTGCTGGCAGCAATGGTAGAAGATTTATTACAGAAAAGGTTGAAAGTATTGGCCGAAAGCAAGTTCAGAGAATACGGTATATTTCAATTACTTGTGCTCTCGCTCTATTCTTTAGATGAACAATCCAGTCCTGGGCATGCAGTCCCCTGTTCAGGTCTAATTATCTCAAGTGCGGGGTGTCCACATGCCCTGCTAGACCCCTCGTCGCCTGCTCTAACGACCCAGCTCTGTCAGCGGCCCTGTGTGCTACTAATGCCACCTGAAGTATGACAGCACAGGTAAAGCCTGGCTGCCCACTGCCCTCACGGCACCCTAAGGAGAGTAGGAGGTTGCAGCACTGAAAATGCAATCCTTAGGGACAGCTTAGAATCACCTGGGGATCTTGTTAAAGTGCAGATACTGACTAGACAGGTCTGGGGTGGGGCCTGAGGTCCTGCATTTCTAACACGTTCCCATGCGATGCTGTTGTTGCTGGTCTAGGGACCCACACATTTTGCATTAAAAATTTAGACAAACTGTGGTAGACCTTGATAAGCAATAAATAAGAACTCCCCATTTTACTTTCCATAGGGTTCAGGGTACAGGTAATAAAGATGCTCCGTGGTGTATTTTTGTTTAAATACAGAGAGATGTATATTTTGCTAAAAATCAGTGGGTTTCAAACAAGTTTCCTTTAAAATTTTTTTTATTTTATTGTGATAGGAACACTTAACATGAGATCTACCCTCTTAACAAATGTTTAAGTGTATAATCCAGTGTTGCTAACTATAGGTACAATGTTGTATAGCTAATTTTCAGCATTTATTCATCTTGCTTAACTGAAACTTTAGGCCTGTTGATTAGTAACTTCCCATTTCTCTCTCCCCAAACCCCTGGCAACCACCATTCTACTCTTTGATCTGCTGGGTTTGACTATCTTAGCTCCCTTATGTAAGGGGAGTCACGCAGTATCTGTGACGGGCTTATTTCATTTAGCATAATGTCCTCAGATTCATCCACGTTGTCATGTATTGCAGTTTCTTTTTTCTTAAAGGCTGCATAGTGTGTTTCCATCGTGTGTTTATACCACTCCCAGCTCCACCTGGGGGAAGCAAGGTGTTGATACATACATCTAACACCCCCACTTTTCTGAGGGGGCTCCCCGGAGGACTGGCTTCTGTCTTGCCAGTATGAGAGCTCTGACCAGTATAGCACAGTCTGGCTGTGGAAGGTAGGAGTGGAGCTGTCAGCTTGGGCTGGTAAGTGACATGGATTCCCCCCTGCTCAGCACGGAGCAAGCAAATGAAAAACATCTCCGCCCCCAGCTTCCTCCTGGGAGGAAAAGAGTGGAATCAAATACATTTTCTTAAAAGCAGTAGAACTCCTTTCTCAAAAGAAATTTTAAAATAATAAAATTTCAATGTATAAAACAGAGAAAAGTGGTTGCATGAAGGGGGATCTGCTAAGCCCTGACTATTTATCCCCTTTCAATTTCCCCCAGCCAAAAACAGCTCAGTGGAATCTAGTTTCCACAGGACACACAAACACATAAAACCATTGCTTTAGGCTCTAGTTTATATCTCCTGGTCAATGCCACACAGTAGGATTCATTTGTTCATTCAGCACATATACACTGAGTGCCTACTGTGTGCCAGGCACATAGTAAGGTTTTACATTCTAGTGGGAAAGACCAGCAGTAAACAATAAACAAAATGAAAAAATAAATTATATAATCTAATTACATTAGAAAGTGATAAGAGCTACAGAAGAAAGTGGAGAGCAGGGTGAGAGAAATCAGGAGTCCTGGTGTAGGGTGGGGCAGGTGCAGCTGGAAATAGGACTCCTGATCAGAGGGAGCCTCATGGAGAGGGTGACCCAGTGCTACAGTGCTGGTGCATGGACTCACGGTGAAAGGCTGCTGCTGAGACCCACCCTACGTGTAGCTGGCCTAGAAGCTGTCTAAAGATGATCCGTGATGTGTGGTCGATCCCGCAGGTCACTCAGCCCCACCTCCATTGCTGGGACCATAGGGAGGCATGAAGCCACCCACTGGGTTTTACACCCCGCCATCTTGTGGAGATCAGTCAAGGTTTTGGAGTCAGCATCAATTATTCACTTACTCACTTATTCACTTATCAAACATGTATTAATTGTCCACTGTGTTAGGGACCCTGTAACAGGTGCCCAGGATACAGATGCTTGCCCTCTAGCCAGAGGTGCATGTGCATGAAACGGCAATCTCCAAACAATGTGCTAGTGCGAGATAAAGTGATGCACCGGGGTGATGAGACCTCAAGGGCATCAACCCAGGCCTGGGGTCACAGAAGGCTACCTGATGTAAAGGATGAGCAGGACTTTGGTGATGGCACCTCACCTCCCTCTTAACAAACCCACCGGCTAAATAATTGCCCTCTACAAGTCTGAAGCGCTTTATAAATATCAGGTTTTGACTCATGGGTTTCTTTTTTAAATCATTGCTAATTGAAGTAAGTCCTTACCTTCAGATATTCCTGGACTCTACATTAGTGAAATGTTTTTCTTCATTTATAGAGTAATTTATTTTGCTGTACATTCATTGTTCGTGACACTTCCCCATGCTGAAATGCATTTTCTTGATTGTCTGTGGAGTTACCCAAGGGTAATAAATGTGTTGCTACATTTTGTAGACTGAAAAATGTCCTGCATGAACAAGCAATAGAGAGTGAGGAGGAGGGAGTGAAAAAGAGACACAGATGCTCAAAGAGAAAGGCAGAGAACAGACAGAAATAAGCCCCAGAGCAGGGAGAGGAGAAGCACGTTAGTCTACACGATTCAGCATCCAAGTGATGCTTATGTCCAAGTGATACAGCTTCGCTCACGCAAGGAAGTCCCAGGGTCAGCCTGCCGGTGCTCATTGCTGACACCATTGTCCTCAGACAAGGCGGCCAGAAGAGGAACTTGGATATGTGGCACAATATCCCAGCACTGAGGATTTGTGCATTGTGGGGACCAGACTTTTCAAGTAAGAGATCAAAGAGAAATCTCAGAACGGAAATCAGATTTGAAAGGATGTCGCCAGAGCGGTGCAGACAGGCATCTTGGTTCCTTTATTCTCACAGTCCCACCCCAGCCCTTCCAGGATGCCACACAGACCTCCTCTGGCTGGGATCCTCTGGCATCGGGTGTGTGGGTGCCCAGGGGGCTCAAGTGCATTTTTCTGCTTTTGGGAAACAACCACAGTTTGCCCTAAGGACCAGCCCTTTGGCACAAAAGCTTGGTGTCCTTAGGGGGTTCCTGGTGCCTTCTGCTCCCCTTTTTTCTGCCTCTTTCTTCCTTTCCTTCCTCAGCCCTCTACTTCAGAAAGACATAGCAACCAAAAACAGCTAGTGCACTTAACCCCAATCTTTTGAACATTAATTAGTCACCACCCGATCCCCACCCCCCAGGCTGGAAAAGTTCCATCACAATTATTCCTGGGACTGTCTTGTGACACAGATGGGCACACAGACAAGTCTTGACTGGCCCCTCACCTCCATTACCATACATGTCTTTTTAGATGGGAGGTCATCCATCACGGAGCCCTCCTCAGCATCTCGGAGCAGGCAGCCCAACCCAGGAATGCTGAGAGAGGCAATTACCTGTTTTCGAGTCCAGCTTTACTCTAAATGCTTGTACTGACAGAGGAACAAGCGCAGTGGACACATGGGCCACTCAGCCTATCATCCTCTTTCTGACGGTGACATGGAGGGACAATTTGCAGAAAGGCACAGTTTGGAGAATTCTCCCCAGGTTACATTACAATTTCGCAGCAGTCTCAAAAGATAAACCTCCACCACCCCTTGCTTCCCTTAATAACCATTAATGATGTACTATCCATGGGTTTATTTATACTCCGTCTCCATGATTTTTTCATGTTGTGCCTCTTAAGGAAAGAAGTTCCTTAGGTTTACTGTTTTTTTTTTAATTGAAGTATAGTCAGTTTACAATGTTGTGTCAATTTTCTGGTGTACAGCGTAATGTTTCAGTCATACATACACATACATATATTCCTTTTCATATTCTTTTTCATTATAGGTTACTACAATATATTGAATATAGTTCCTTGTGCTATACAGAAGAAACTTGTTATTTATCTATTTTATATTTTTAAATTTTTTTTAAATTTTTATTTTTTTTATTGACCTTAGGTTTACTATTGTGTACAGAACTTCTTTTTCTGTGAGTGTGCTAACTTTATCTCTTTAATCTCAACTTCCAGTATTTGGTTAACAAATCTATGTTCTATACTGTGTAGGACTTTATTCATGTAAGCATTTATTTAATAAATATTTATTGAGCAATTTCTCACAATGACCAAAAAGTTCTACTTTTTGTTGTAGTTCACCTTTGCAGGCTATGTGCCTTCTCTCCTGGCTCACCTACTGGTTCTTACCTATGCATCCAAAGTAGCAATGTCTTTCTGCATGACTGACAGCTGGTATGGACTTCCATATTTCGATGCAAAGATAAGCTAATACGCTTATGTTTTGTTTCCGCTGCTCTGGCTAATGATGTCTTACATTTTGTTGCAAATATGACTGTTCGAATTTGTCACTACTTGCTGTTAGAATTGTTCCAAGTTAATGCCTATGTTTGGGTCTGTCTTTATCACTCCTTTGGAGTAGTTTTCCCCAGGGCCACTACTTTCTCCATGCTCAAACTGAAGTGCATTTGACATTCTAAAAAAACCATGTGCAAAGCCTAGAAAGACCTCGCTGATTAGCATCTTACTGTCTGGAAGATTTCATCCTAGTCTGCCATCTAAGTTCAGGTCCGCTCAAAAGCAGCTACACCTAATAGTTCTTTATTTGCCTATTAAGTATTGCACCAAATAAAAATTTAGCCGTATCGATAATTTTTCAACCCCTGTCAGTTATCTGTGCTCATAGAGAAGAAAGAGAACTAACTCATCACTTAACATACAAATCATTCATCGACCTCATTGAAGCCCATAATTATAAGACCCTTCACTATTGAATCTCCTCTTACAGTTTTTCACTGTCTTTGCCACTACCCTTTATCTTTCTATCAAAAACACTGATAAAAATAGTAGAGATGTGAAAAGCTGCCCAGATTTAAGCCAAATCCTTGATAAGCAAAGCAAATGAAGGTATCATTTTTTATTTTGGATGGTTTCAGGGTGTGAAAGAGATAGCTACCTGGCCACCAAAATCCATTTCCCCCTTTTCCTGGCACACACTTCAACTTCATTTTACAGTGTCCCTTCTGGTTCAGAGGGGCCACCTGGATGAGCCCTAGCTAACTTCTATCATAGTGAGCCATTGAATTTTTAGGTCTATTTCTTCCCTCAACTTAGTCTAACCTGACATGTGAGAGGAATTATCGCCTTTAAAGTCAGATTTCTCTCAGCCAAGAGGGATGATTTCCCTAATCTAATGAGCAGATATCCAGACTGCCAAGTCATGAGGTAGAATTCTTGAAGAGAAAAGAACACCGCTACTGACTAGTGCCAGCCCTCAGAGTCAGTGATTTTAAGAGGTTGGGATGAGTTTTATGTGGATGTCAGTGGCCACGTTTCCTGGTGGGCATTTCCCTGTGTCTAATTCATTGATTTTCTCCCCACCAGGCTATGTCTCTCATGGTTTCTATAATGTATACAGATTCTGCTGAGGGAGAAACATCCAGAAAGTCAAGGCCACAATTCTGTGAGTTTTGATAAATGAACAGAGTGCCATGTAACCACGAACACAATGTTTAAGAGGGAGAACATTTCCATCTCCCACCATATTTCCCCATGGCTTTGTAGCCAGCCCCGCCCTACACCTTCAGTCTCCTGCAGTCATTGATGTGTTTTCTCCAGAATCTCCTATAAATAGAAACATAGAGCACATATGTACCCTTTTGGATGTGGTTTCTTTCATTAAGATACAGCATATAAACCTCACCCACCTTGTTGCATGTATGAGCAAATCGATTCCTTTTCTACTGCTGAACTGTATCCCATTATATTGGTATATTGCAGTTTGCTTATCCATTCCCCAGTTGAGGGACATTTGGGTTGCTTTCAGTTTTTGACTAATTATGAACGAAGCCATGCTAAACATTTATTGCAGAATTTTATGTGAACAGAGGTTTCATTTCCCTTGGCTTAATAAGAAATGGGATTGCTGGGGTGTGTGGGAAGTGTGTATTTAACTTTATAAGAAACTGTCAAAATATTTTCCAAAGTGACTATTCCATTTTGCACTCCCACCAGAGTTCCAGCTTTTTAAAAAATTTATCCCTTCTAATAGATAGTGCCCTAAAGTACTTTGACCTCTTCTAGAACATTGTGAACAGGCAGGCTTTGAAGATGTTGCAGGTTCAGTTCCAGACCACCACAATAAAACAAAAATTGCAATAAAGTGTCACATGAATTTTTTGGTTCCCCACTGCACGTAAAAGTTATGTTGAATCTATACTACAGTCTATTAAATGTGCAATAGCATTATGTCTAAAAAGTGTACATTCCTTACTCAAAAAATACTTCATTGCTAAAAAAGTTAGCCCTCATCTGAGCCTTCAGCAAGTTACGATAGTGACATCAAAGATCACTGATCACAGTCACCGTAACAAATATAATCATAATAAAAAATCAGAAATATTGCAAGGATTACCAAAATGTGACACAGACATGAAGAGAGCAAATGCTGTTGGAAAAATGGCACTGATAGACTTGCTTGACACAGGGTTGCCACAAACCTTCAGTTTGTAAAAACTGCAGTATCTGCAAAGCACAATAAAGGGAAGTGAATAAAACAAGGTATGCTTGCAAATGGAATCGATTGTCTGGCTTCTTTTGCTTAGCAGAATGTATACAAATTCATTCGTGTTATTACATGTACAGTAATTCTTTTTTTACTGCTGAGCAGTATTGCATTGCATGGCCAGATCTTTTGTTTATTGTTTATGCATTCACCTGTAAATGGGCATGTGGGTTATTTCTAGTTTGGATCTATTATGAATAAAGCTGTTATGAACATTCTTGTATCAGTCTTTTTGTGGACCTATGCCAGGCCTCTCTTGGTACATACCTAGGAATGAGATTTCTAGGTTATGGAGTAGATGTGTTTAAATTTATTAGAAACTCCTGCACCCAATTTTGTATTCTTTTTCTCAGAGAGGATCCTTGAAATTATATAAACTTCAGATCCAGTAAAGCTGAATCTGTCTTGCAAATACGATTTCAATCAAGAGGCCGAAGTCGCAGACAAATTACCTTCCTGGGAGTTAAGTCAGATACACTTGGCAGTTGTAAGTCACCATCACTTTTGCCCCAGAGTGTACATCCTGCGGGCAGCTACAGCCAGCTCTCCAACAAGCCCTGCAGGTGACCAGGCCTGGGCGGGCAGCTTAGGACACGTGCCCTGTGGTCAGCTTGCTCCTGTGTCCTGAGAGAAGGAACAGTTGCCCAGGTAAGCTTGATGCCTCTTGGCTAACTCTCAGTTAATTGGCTATGGCCATAAATAGACCTCTGGGGCTCTGAGTTCCATGGCATCAATTTGCCTACTTGTTGGGTGTTAAGAGATGCCTGACAAGTCATTAAGATATTATTTGTGACCCAAGTTCAAGCGATTGCCAGGAAATCCAGTGTCCTCCTGCTTGTCTACAGCAGTGGAAGATGCATGAAGCAAAGAGTAAGAGGTGTGTGCTGAAAGGCCCACCTGTGCTGGGAGCCTGTCCCCACCACCTCTGGGTGGAGCAGACCCGTCAACAGCTTTGCCTCAGCTGGAGGTTTCCCGCACCCACCAGACACTAAACATTTGCCCATCCCTGGCCGTGGTTTAACCCACAGCTCAGCTTGTTTCCCAGCTTTTTTTGGACCAGTGTGTGTGTGGTTTATTTCAGAAAATGATCCAGTGATGAAAGACATGAAGTTGGTTATTCTACTCCCTCCACACAAAGAGAACGCTCACCCCCAGTGCCGTCCGAAGAGCCCAGCGCTCAGGCTTGGAGACCTGATTATAATGGTCTGATGACCCCACCGGGGGCACACACGGGTTTTAGCCAGTGCAGATTTACCTGGGCACCAGTCTTTCAGCTAATCCTATCAAAGCTTGTAGGCCGGGAAGCAGGATGAGATTACAAATCCAAACATATTTACACAGATGTCTTGTTTAGCCCTGCACACAGCCAGGGTTACATTTGCCTCTTGTAACAAAATCACGATTATCACAGGCCAACTTGGTTAGAAACCTAAGATCAGGAGACTGAGAGGGAGAAAACGGGAGAGGGAGAAAAATGGATGGAGATTAAGTTAAAAAAAAAAAAAAAAAAAAAGCCCCTGGGGAAGTGGCTTCCGGCAGCAATCAGCTGAGAACAGCAAGTCTGTGTTCAGCCTGTGTGGTTATTTTCTGATTAGGTGGGCTGTCTGTCTAATCAGATTTTCTGCTTCCCTGTTACCCAGCTTATTAGGCTCTTTCTACATGTGCAGCTTAGGTAGGGTTCCCCAGCCGTCACAAGATGATTCAAAGTAATGCCCAACAAAGCCCCCTTCTGTGGGATCGTATTTGTTAGACACTCCAAGTCAGGCCTCTCTGACTTCACCTAAGGAACAGGATAAATTTTCTTCCTCTTGCGTTTGAGTCTCATGAGGAGTCTAGTTTTCATACAAATCTAATCATGGAAATAGTTTCTTGATTAATCAGAAAAGCTCCTCTGGGTAGAGCCTGACCGAGTAGGATTCCCTCGACATAAATCAGGATTACTCAAGGCCTCCTAAGTGCCAAGCAGCAGGCCAGGCAGGGCACCGAGTGAGGTGCAGAGCAGACAGCCTGCGCCTGTTATCGTCTGGGACACAAAGGGGAAAGCGATTTTCTTTCCCTGAAAAGTGCATGGATGGAAGGGAGACGGGGTAAGTTCTTGTATTATACTTGCTCTGCTGGAGGCGAAGGAACATTAGGAAAAATGTTCTTTCCTAACCTCCAAGCAAGTAGAGTGATCCCTGCCCGCTCAGCAGGTAGAACAGAATACCCGTGTGAAGTATTTATGTAAACAGCTTCTGAAGAAAATCAAAAGGACAAAAAGACTTCACACAACCTTTCTGTCCTTTTAAAGTTGACCATCTGAGGCCATAGGAATGATGGGAACAATCTGTGAAAATAGTATTTTAAAGACAATGCATTAAAGTCTCAGATAACTACATTACATGTTGTGCACAAAGTAATCTTACTTCAGATTCTATGACTAGCAAAAACAGCTCTTTACAGAGAAGGCAAATGCTGCCCTATGGGTAAGAAGAATTGAAGTCCGAGTCAAATGCGAGCAGAAAATTCAGCTTCTCTTTAAATGGCATTTACCCATGGTTACTAGCCTTCAGCTGTTTTACAAAGTCACACACTGTACAAGGCGTTTTGAAGATCACACGTATTTTAAAGGGTTTAGAGCCCCTTCTGAGCAGAATGGTATATAAATATGTCCTACTTGCTGCTAAATCCAGCTATTATTAGGAGAGAATTTCTCATGATTGGAAAAAAATGTATTCCTGTTGACTTGCAAGTTCTCTGCTTCAGGCACAGAAATTTCCCTTAGGTCCGGCATGTAAGATGGAGACCATGTCAGTGTGAAGTCGAATGGGAAAGGGACGGGTGGAGATGGCCAGATGGGAGTCAACCTCCTGGGAATGGTCGGTTACCCCGTAGCATGTGTGAATCCTGTGTGAGGAGGAAGGGAGGGCCCTGAGGCCAGTGTTCTGGTCCAGGAATTACGCAGTGCAAGATTTCAGAGCACTGTACAAACCAGTACAGAGTAAGCCCCACTTCCTGGTGTGCGGAAACAGTCTGAGAGTCGGGCAGCAAGAAAGGGGTGAGTCCTTGGGGCATCTCTATTAACTAGGCCTGCCTCTCAACACTCCTTCTCCTCTTGCCTGCCTGGCACTCAGACTGGCCCTCCAAACCCTCTTTCTTCATTCTCCTTTTCTATGACTGCTGTCTCAGTCCCAAACTCTTCTGCCACCTGCTCCAGGACCCTCAAGCTTTCCGATGCAGACAACACCCCCACTTCTGATCCCTCCACGCTCCCATGGCTACTTCCTGTATCTCCATTCTATTATACACAGTCACCTGTGTTATCAAACTTTTCCTTCATATACATCTTCTAAAATCTGCCTTTCCCTTAATCCCTAACAGTGGGAAATCTGTGTCTCCACTTCTCCCATCTCCAAGCCCTGAGAAAATTCCTTACAGCCACCTCCAGATTAACATCCCACTGTCTTTCCTCTTCCCCTGCCTCCCCTGATGGCCCCACCGTTGAATTAGGAGATTCTCTCATCAGTCTCTCCTCTGAGCCCCCAGGTTCCCACCAGACTCAGTGAGGTTAGTCTAGGAATTAAAAGGCCAGACTCAAACTACCTGCCAGATGCTTGAACCTCTAGTCCAAGCCCCCAGTGAGTGATCCACCCCTGCCTGAACTCCCTGACAACAGGAAACACGGCAGCAAGGAGCCATGCTTTCCAGTTTTAAACAGCTCTAGCTGTGGGAACTTTCTTTAATAAGCTAAAGTCTGTATTCCTATAATTAATGTTACTGGTTCTAGTTTTGCCTTTTGAAGCTCAATAAAAGATATTAAATTGCTTTTCCAGATGACAGCCCTTGGACCATTTGGAAACTTTGATCATATTCTTGCTAAGACATCTCTACTCCAGGCCAATCAGCTGCAGGGCCTTCAAATTTTCTGAACATAACACATTTTGGGGTTTCTTCTCCCATTTCATTGCCCTCCCCCTGAACATTTTCCAGGTTTTTCATGTGGCGCACCAAACTGTACTCATTGCTCTAGGTGTGATGTGATTGGTGGAACTAAACCCCCACCCCCAAGAGACAGTCTTTCTATGAGGGCAGCCTAAGTGCTAGTTAAGTTGTTGTAATGGTGCGGATACTGATAGTGGTGATGGTGGTAATGGTTTCAGGGATCATGTAATACTGCTGACTCATCACAGTCAACTAATTAAAGCTAGGAACTTGTTTTCCCACTTCTAAGTCACATCTCTACCATCTTTTTCATGTGCTGTTGACTTTTTGGATCAAAATCAAAACGACTGAGTTTTATTTTGATGTACCTGAGCCATCATTTCAACCTAATGAAAAGCATTGTAGACCTTGATTTTGTCAACGTTTGTTTGCCATTCTTCCCAGCCCCAGTTCATCTTTAGATGAATTAACATGTTTTTTGTAACTTCATCCAAGTTTCTGATTAAATATGAATCAAACAGTGTTAAAGCTAGAGGCCAATGAAAAGACACTAAAGAGTGTCCTTCAGGGTCACATCTATCTGTTAATCAGCACCCTTTGAATACAATTGTTCAATTCATCAATTTAAGTGTGCCTATTTTTCTTCTGTTTTGTCCCCAGGCTATCCTGAAATTTGGCTGCTCTACATGTATCACATTTCTCACTGCTACCGGTTTAATAACCATGACACCCCGAAAAAAAAAAAAAAAGGACTCATTTGACATGACCTCTTCAGTACTATTTAGGAATCACCAGGTTCCTCTCATACAGAAGCTCTCCCTACCATCTTGTTAATAAATAGTCCTAGAATCTTACGTAAAATCGTAAAATTGCCACAAAACCGTAATGAGGAAAATGCCTCATCTTCTTCATTTTTGAGAACCAGAATCACTCTTGCCCAATTCCAGTCTTTCAACAACTCTTCTCCTCTCTGTAATCCCCTCATTGGAAAACAACCCATTCCTCCTGGGAACCTCAGGATTTATTGAAACCTTATGAAACAAGTCTTACCCTCCCTTACATTAGGGTTATTTGTATAGATGTCTTTTTCCCTCCACTCACACTTGATTATGAACTCCCTGGCAACAAGAGATGCTGAGAATGTTTCCTGCTGTCCCCTGCCTTGCACGTATATTTGAGGGTTTGAATTGAACTGAATTGCACAAAGGAAGAAAATTAGTTTGATCTATGCAGTCACAAAATCATTTTTTTGGATCAAATTGGATTCTTCTCATCTATCTTAGTATCTAATTTGTGCGTAGTTGAATTAGTCTTGCAGTTAATCTGATGTGGTCATTACATCTACTGAAGACAGTAAATTCATTTTCCTGATCTGGTGGTTTTTAATTATATAGTCACAGCCACTCACACAGAAAAATAAAACAGCAGATTAAATAGCGAACTAATAGCAGAATGATGAATGGAATTATCCCCAGGCTCAAAGGCTTTCCCAGGCAGTCTATAGTTTCTGCCGAATCATTTGTTCAGTTGTGATCCGACACCCTTTTGTTGAGTGATAGCAATAGTCACCAATTACTGAGTGCGTCCTACGGGCGGAGCAGTTAAGTAAGACAGAATGACATGGTGGCTAAGCACGTGGGGCACGGCCTGTGTCCTGGCACTTCCAGTTATATTTGTGTGACCTTAAGCCAATTACTTCAACTGTAAACAAGGTAGAATCAATACTAGTTACATGGCCATTTGAATGTATTATCTCATTTAATCCCCACAACAAGCCTGCGAGTCACTATAATTTTCTTCTACCTTACAAATTTGCAAGTTACTAGGTGCTGGGTGCCGTAGGATTCCTAGAAATGGCTATATCAGCATCAGACATGGTCTTGCCCCCAAGGACTTCACAATCAAGTAAAGAGGACTGAATTTTAAATAATTAACTAAAATCAAAGGGCTGAATCCAATATTTGCCATTGCAACATGACTGCAAGATGCATGAGAGCACAGAGGATTTAACAGATGACTTTCAATAAGAGGTAGAATTTTATTTGAAACTGGAGGCATGAAAATCCAAATCATAGCAGAGGTTAAGGGCAACCCAGAGTGAGGGAGCCACATAAACAAAGACTAGCAGCATGAAAGAGGATACAGTACTAGCCAGAGAGTGGTTCTCAACCTGCTGGCTGTCAAAACAATTTAAGTGTGGTCCAACTAGAATTACTTTTAAATATGTACTGTATCAGCTAGGAAATATTAAAGCACATTACAGAAAAATTCAGATGCATTTTGTGAATGTAATAGATATGAGTATTGGGTTACAATATAAAGCTTATTTCTTACTATGAGTTGTGATCTAAGAGGCTTGAAAGGCACCCGTCTAAGAGTGTCTGGAAGCTAAGTGGTGTAGAGAGACGTGGTGTGGGGATGAGACTGCTGCTCTAGGAAAACAGCGAGCAGCTCTGGGATGATGTATTTGGTTTGAAGTGAGAGACAGAAGAAGGGAGGTGTGTTGGAGATGCCACAGCAGTCTGTGCCAACGCCACGTTAAGTCAGCCTACCGTGGGGGTTATTCACAGGAGTATATGTGGGAATCTTCCCATGAGCAAATATGATCATTTAACATGTAGACAGAGGTGGTTTACAGTAGAGCTAATGAAGCTAAAGCTTCAGGGACCCTTGTTTTCATGAGTCCAAGTCCGTGTTTTCCAAGGCTCAGTTCTGAATTTTGTATTCATAATTTTATGTTCTTCTTCTTAAAGAGAGCCTTCAAAAGAAAAAGAAGGCCTTAAGAGGGCTTCAGGATCCTCCAAACCTGGGTCTGCCCTAGCTTGCATATAAATTTGAACAGGTGCCTTTTTTTTTTATAAAACAGGATTGCTCAGAGACTTTAAGATACTAATGTGCATTTTGAATTCCCCTGAGATACAAATTTTATAACTTCTCTTTTCTCAAACTCCCACACCTCCTAACCCTCGCTCTGAATCAACACTCACACTTCACATTTAATGGGCATACGGGAAGCCGTTCAGCGCAGCCTCACTCATCTTCACACCAGTGAGACTACACATCACTGTCAAAGTTTATATGCTACAACCCTTGTTTGGGGAAATGGTGACCTTTAAATTTTCTCTAGTTGACCTCATCTTTCTCTGATGCTTCCTTGTTCATTGAAAATAACTTGGTTTCTTTCAATTTAAGTCTTTGGTTATTCTCTTTGGGGTAAATACTCAATCTTTCAAGGTGTTTTCCATTTCCTACTGTTTTTCTCTTCTCTTTGGGTAGCATGTGGATCTAGTGGAAGCTTGTGTGCATTTCCAGCTGTGGAGAAGGAGCCTCAGGTCCACTCACTGTGCTTTGAGCCTTCCCAGATCCCAGCTAGAGGTCAGCTCATTCTAGTCTGGCTCTGGCTGTCCTGTGGCATCCTCAGATGAAGCCCTGGTCTCTTGCCACATCACAGGCTTCTCAGTCGAACCTCAGGCTTATTCGGAGACTCAGTTCCTCTCAGCACCTCCGCCTGTCCAGGGAGCTGGAAACAGCTGCATTCTCACACCTGCAGGAGTGGGTTTGCATTGGTGGAAAGGCTCCACACAGCAGCTCTCAAGCACCTCTTACAGCACAGGAGGAGGGCATCCATGTGGGGACATGAGTCAGTGCACATTGCCTAAGTCTGGGTGGGTGGGAAGGATGTGGCGAGAAGGAGGTGGTAGAGATGGTGATATCTCAGCTTGGCTCTTGGAGCCTGAGTACGTGAGAAGATAATCCATGCTGGGAGGTGGGGGTGGGGGGAGCAGTAGCAGAGACGGGCAGTTGACAGCATGCAAGGGCACTGATCAAACAAGCAAATATATTAAGGATAAGTGAAGTCAGGTTTCTCACTGTGGGAGAAAGGGGCTACAAATATAGAAAGGTGGAAAAAGTAGAATTTACCCAGCGGTGCTGCACTGAAATTAGAGATAGCAGTGTGAACTCATGGTTTCCAATATATATGGATAGACATAAAAATAAACAACGATGTAAATGTGTGCAAAAACACACATACATAAATACATACACATCTAGCTTTGTCCATTGTGAAAGCCTGGGAGCGGTGACACCCTAATAGTAATAAGCACCTGTCTTGGTTTTTTTTCAGAAACATGTTTTGTAAATACCATTCTCCACCAGGGCTCCTTAGGGAAAAGCATGATCCCAAGGCTGGGGTAGGGGAAGTGCAAGACGAGCCTGGAGCATCAAAAAATAATGAGGACATGTCAAAAGAACATAGAAGCTAGCTTAAAGGGCTTCCCCTGGTCAAATCTGGAGCTATTTAGCATCAAAGTAAATAGTGATCATAATAAATAATGATCCTTTGAATAAAATGAAAATCTATTAGTCCATCCTGATGTAAGTCAATAAATAAATAGATTGGATGTTTCATGAGGAATAGGAAATTTACATAGTTTTAAAGAAACTCTCTGCAAAATACTTATTAATTACAAAAGAGAGGGAAAGGTAACTTTACAGTGGAGAAGCCTGGCTGACATCACCTTCATCTGGTGATCCCAGTTAAAATCACCAGCAATAAACAGGTTGATGAAAAGCATGTGCCACGCGCTAGGGTGCAATGCGTCGCTTCTATGATATTCCTGCCAAAGGTGCACAACCTGAACCCAGCCATAAAGTAACGTCAGATAACCCGCAACCAACAGACTGTCTACAAAGTAGCTGGCCTGCAACCTTCAAAATGCCAAGATCATGACCATCAAGGAAAGAATGAGGCACTAAAGCAGACTGAAGAAAACCAAAGGGATGTGACAACTAAAAGCAAAGTATGATTCTAGACTGGATCCTCTTGCTATAAAGGACATTATTGTAACAACTGGCAAAACTTGAAAAGGGTCTGAGTGACACGTCAGTTTGCTTTCCTAATCTGGCTGATGGCACCGTGGTTAGGGGGAGACCGCGCTGGTGGTAAGGTGTTTGGGGTGATGGGCCTGTGGTAGGCAGCCTCTAAGATGGTTTCTGTGATCCTCACCTGTTGATATTCATGCCTTTGTGTAGTCCCTGCCGCTGCATGTGACCCCTACCTAGGGATTCACTCCTAATTAGTAGAATATGCACAGCCCTCGGAGATGTGATTACACGAAGATTGTGGCTCCCCTCTCGGTGCTGTTTCCCCTCTCCCCACCCACTCACTCTGGGAGAAGTCCACTGCTTGCTGTGAGCTTGCCTATAGAGAGGACCACGCGGCAGGGAACTGAGGGGTCCGCCTGCCAACAGCCTGTGAGAAACTGAATCCTTAGCAAGGAGCCGCGGGGCTGGAGTCAACAGCCTACGAGGCAACAAATCCTGCCAACAGCCACTTGAGCCAGCTTGGAAGTGAATCCTCCTGTACTTGACTGTTCAGACAAGATTACAGCCCTGGCCAACACCTTGTTTGCAGCCTGAGAGAGATTGTGAGACAGAGAAGCCGGCTTAGCCACCCCCAGATTCCGACCCACAGAAACTCGGAGATAATAAAGGCTATTACAAGCCCTTCAACTGTGGAGTAACATATTACGGCAACAGATAACTAATGCAGGGAACCGTATGACAACTCACTCTCAAATGGTTATGTTTGAGACTGTTTAAAAAAAAAAGCGTATGTGTGTTGAGCACACATTTAAGCATTTTCGTGCTTACAATTTTTTATTGGCTTCCCCATCCCACTGAGAACAAAATCCCAACTCCTTACCTTCCTTTTCTGCCCCTCCAGCCCCCTTTACCCCTCTTACCTTTCCTAACTTCTGCCACCCTGGTTTTCTTTCAGTTCCTCGAGCAGAGCCTTTGAAAGCACTCTTCCCTCTTACCTGGATGCTCCTCCCCGGTCCCCACCTGACTAACCCTCCCAGGACTATTTCATTTGCATCCTTTGACTCTCTCCTTAAACATCCATGTCCACTTAAGAAGTTTTCTCTTTTTTTTAGGGAAAGAGGTAACTAGGTTTATTTATTTACCTATTCTTTAAGTGGAGGTACTGGGGATTGAACTCAGGACCTTGTGCACACTAGGCAGGCACTCTACCACTGAGCTATCTCCTCCCCCTACCCTCGCCTTCTCTTTCTCAGCCCCTCACAGGATTCCTTCATATACTTACATGCTGAAATGCCATATACTTATCAGGTGTTTTAGTTCTGTACTTGTTTCTATCAGTCCCTGCCTTTGATAAAGACAAGCCCCATGGGAGGCATGCTTCTCCTCTACACCACTGCATCCCCAGTTGCTAACACAGAGTAAATACTCTTCAAATATTTGTTGAATGAACTGATTACTATAATGCTTGATGATCTGGGTAGGATTCTCAAAAGTTAAGTTTCATTTCTCTTCACTCCCAAAAAGAAATTTTAAAGCTATACAGAGAGTGTTGGATTCCATTACGATAGGCAATCAAACCTGATCGTAACAGACTCTTTATCTTCCAATGCCAAAACTGATTGTGTATATTGAACTGAATAACCCGATCATTGTCTCCTTTCTCTGTATTACTTTCTCATTATCTTGATCACATTTACTTGTGTCTACAAAGTTGGTTTTGTTTTTTTCTGTTCTTTCAGTCCCTATTTTGCAGAGAGCCCATCCCAGATTTTTGTTTGATGCTTAGTAAATTCCCACAAGCAAATAACAGCACCATCTTGCAAGAATCTGGGAACGGCCTTCATATGGATTTAGTGGGCCACAGAGCTGGCTTTGATGGTGGGGCTGGGAACCCTCTTCTGACAGTTACATACCCGCCCTCCTTCAACAGTTCAGCACCATTGGGGAGGAGAGAAAAAGGCAGACAGAAAGAGGCTGAAATCTCTCAGCTTGTTTCTGCCAGAACACATCAGTTCCAGGTCATGTTCCTGCAGCACACATGTCATGGAGCGAGCACAAGCTGTCAGATGGAGAACAGAGAAGCTCCTTTGACAGATCCCACGTCTACATTCCAAACCCATTACAGCAGGAGAACTCGTTCCCCTCGAATGAGCTGCCCCTCTCCCTCCACTGGGTCCCCCAGCTGCAGAAATGCACCCAGCGCTGGAGAAACCCTCAGTGTCGAGCCCTGGAAGAGGCCGTGTCTCCGCTTGCCACCTGTCTTTCCAGGTGCTTGCTTCATGGTTGGGGGCAGGGCTAAGGGGGACAACAGGCAGAAACACAGCCTGTCTCCCCCAAAGGTGCTGCCAGTCATTTCACATTCTTACCATGTGTGTTTCGTTCAAATCTAGAATCATAAAAAAATGAGCCTGAGTTAACTTCCTTGCAGTGTAAACCTCACACTTCTGAAGGTGGCTCTCAAGAAGTGAGTATATAAACACTCTAATGAAAATTATAAATGCTGCCTAATTACTCATTGCCTTTGCACTGTAGTTTCCAGATATGAGGGGGTGGGGAGGAAAGCAAAAACATACTCATTGACAGGGGCTATGCAGTTAAAAATTAAGGGAGAGGGGAAGTTCCATTTGGCAACAGAATGTGGTTTGAAGACCCCGATGCATTTCTTTCCCAACTTTCCACTAAAATCCCAGAAAACCCGGAAACTGATATAGATTTTTCACACTGGCCAGAGCTGGGATTGATAGTCACGCTATTACCAGAACCTCAGAGGAATTTCCATGAACTACAAGGATGGTGGAATTGGATCGAGAAATACAAATGCTTCTAATTCTTCACCTCTAGGAAGAGAG
The DNA here is from genome assembly GCF_036321535.1 of Camelus dromedarius. Taxonomy (NCBI): domain Eukaryota; kingdom Metazoa; phylum Chordata; class Mammalia; order Artiodactyla; family Camelidae; genus Camelus; species Camelus dromedarius. The sequence goes on along the minus strand of NC_087439.1, from coordinate 29,628,116 downwards.
CAAATCGGGCAGCCCTTCTGGAGGTGGTTTACTTGGTTGATCTCCTCTTCTTATTTCTATTTTCCCCATGAAAAGAGAAGTGAAGTCATCCAAAGTGAGTGTGAAGGGGAGAGGATGTCGAATCTGCAGATGTGAGGAACGAATTCAATAAAGAACAGGGAAGGAGAGTGAGGACATATCCAATCACTTAGCAAAGGATGTATCTGCATAGATCTTCCTTCATTTGAGAATTTGCAAATGAAATAGGACTTGCAAATTAAATTAAATTAACATGGGACCGTCAAACCATCACTGAGGATCAAGAGAAAAGGAATATCCTCACTGAGACTTCAAGAAGAAAATAACTAGAAACTAACCATTTATCATAAGAGATACTCATGTCTAGCAAAATTTAAAACATGCATTCTCAATAACCCAGCAGCTGCATTTTCAGGTAATACCCTAGTGAAATGTGTGAACATAAATAAATAGGTAAATAAACCTGATACAAGAGATTTTGCTACAGTCCTCCTAGTAAAAGCAAGAAATCGAAGCCAACTTATATGTTCATAGCAGCAGTATGGCCAAATTAATTTTGGTATACCTATATGATGGACTTTGTTAGCACAGAAGTAATCTTGAAAACATAATGTTGTGAAACATTCAAGTTGCAGAAGATTATTCATAGTCCAGTAAATAATTTGCACAAAATTTTCATATATATAAAACAATTTATGCTGTATTTATTAATACAAATTTAGAAAACATATAAAAAACAAGGACTAGGATCACAAAATTCATGATAGCAGTTAATTTTGAAGAGAAGAATAAAGATAAATGTGACCAGGGAAAGATTTATTCAACTTTATTGAGAATAGATTATTTCTTAAAAGATCAGATAAAATATGATATAATAATATTTGCTAATTCTGGGTGGTAGCTACACAGGTATCTTATTACCCTTTTAAAAACACTTCTTGGTGTTTAAATTATTTTTTCAAAATAAAAATCAATTATGAAAGTTTACAAATATGTTTTAAAAACACTAAAACTGGAGCTGAGATGGGTTTGTTAAAGACTAAATAGAAAGCTCAGTACAGACGTACGGTGGGCAGGGGCTCGGCAGTGAGTGAGCTACAAGACCCTTCAACATTTCACTCCGCCTAGGGGTCTGCAGCCGGAGCCCCAGAATGAATTTCCGGTCCCCCTCATCACCCGGTTGTCTCCACCTCGTCCTTCATTTCTGAGTTTACACATCCTTCTCTCAAGGAACTCTGTTCCTATTTTGCACAAGTGAGTCACACTTCCTTCCTTTGCAGTTGACCAGTTCTCTTTGGGTGCCTCACCTTGCAGTGGTTATCACTCTAGTATAATTTACCACTTACTTTGTCCCGCCTCTGACATCGCTGGCTACTTTGGTGAGGATGTGTGGAATCATCAAGAGAGCTCCAGCTGGCACAGTTCCCAGCCCTGAGTACCTGCTTCCTATATTTTTGCTGAATTTAGTAGATCCTGGGTCCAGACAGGGTACTGTAGTGAGGCTCTCTGGGGGCAGAGGGCAGAATGATGGTACTGAGTGCCTGAAAATGCCAGCAGGAAATGTTCAAGGCAAACTGTCTACTGAAAGTCTTTTGCCTAGAACTGGACTTGCATTTCAGAATCATTAATGTCTGAAGCTGATCGTCATGGGAAAAAAAGAAAAACACACACAGTAGACTCAATTTTTAAAAAGCAGCTGAACTTCAGGCTTGCCTTTCCTCTTTGTTTTATCTAAACACACACAGATAGAGAAAGTTGGCTCAGAAATCATTCAAAATTGGATTTTTTTACAGCTTCCCCTTAAAATCTCCCATGTAATAGTTTTCCACATAAAAAAGCCAAGCCTCAGCCCAACAGAAAACATCCTATAGACATTTTCCTATTTTTGGCATCTTGTCCAGTTTTGGAAACTGCAGGGACCACATCAGAACTACCCACTGTAAGTAATGGGGAAGAGATGGGTGGGGAAAACCATACTCCCACACTCCTGTCAGGCTTGACTTTAACCCATCCCTAGTTTTAAAATTACAACCTAATACTGATGCCCTTGACTTGAGAGCTACTGGTCAGAACATGTCAAAAGGCACGAACTACACTCTGATTTCTGAGGGACACAGTGTTCTGGGACTCGGGGAACAGCTGAGTCTAAGGCCGCGGGGCAGGCTGTGCAGCGCTTCCTGAGCGCTCTTCGTCCCCCCCACACTGGGCCTGAGGGAGCCCCGCGGAGCAGCGTGCTGCCCTCCCCCATGGGCAGCCGCTTGGCCGCGGGACTTGCTTTGGCCAGTGAAACGTGAGTGAAGATTAAAAGGTGCCGATCCCAGAAGAAAGCTCCAAGAGGCACTGGTCTTCCCTCCAGCCGTCTTGCTCTCCTTCCCCGCAACCAGGAGAAGAGCATGTTGCAGAAAGAATAAAGAAGGTCCGTGGAGCCAACTTGCAGCTGATAGAGAACGTGAGCAAGGAGAAAAACAAAAACAAAGCAAAATCCCTATGTTTTTGAAGCCACCAAGATCTTAGGGCTGTTGGTTACCATGTCATATCCTACTAAACGATGACCAGGGGTGAATTTAAAAATTTGAGTCAATTAAAAATACATCTGCACACAATGGGCCAGACTCCCTCTGCCTCCATCGGCAAGGGCTCTGTGGCAGGTGAGACGGAAATTTGCAGTAGGTTGGGCCTCTTTACTTCTGCAAGGCTGGTTCTAACAAATGTTCTCTTTCTGGTAGAAAAGCTGACAAGAAGCCTCTTGGGGTTTTTTTGTGTTTTTTTAAAAATTCATATCAAAGATCCAGAATTCTCTGAGTCCAGAACCAGCCCCAGTGTTCCCCCCAAGGCTTCCTAGGGAGATCTTTAACACATGTCTAGTCTGGTCTCAAATCACTGTTTGAACTGAGCAGATTATTTCCATCTTTTCTGTATCACTGGTTGGAGAAACCAGAATTTCCCAAATTAGAGTACTTTTTTTCCCTATTGATTTTGCCATTAGCTACCCACAAAAGACCTGGTCTCTCCAGGAAAATAGAAAGCCTTTCATCAAACATTCCTTGAATGTGGGCATAGCCCAGAGCCTGCCTCTGGCCATCCTACTGTATAGGAGCAAGATAAAGGTTTCATAGTTACAGAGAGAGAGAGGGAAAAGGCAGAGCTTCATGGAAGCATGGTGCTTGGCAGGGGTGGAGGGGTGGTGCTTTCTGGAAGAAACAGAAACAAACTAGGGATGGTAATACAAATAAATGCTCTATAAACACTGGAAATGTGGAGTGAGCCGTATCCATTTAATTTTAGTAGAGCCAGTACGCCCTTTTACTCAGCACACATAGGAACATCCTGCATATCAAAATAACTTTCTCCAGACCAAACATGTGTGTGCTGCTGAGAATTCAATATGCCATCCTTACTTCCTATGATCACAGGTACACATTTTAAACAGAAACAGAAATACATGACTACAATGGTTGCTTTCAATTTTTAGAATATTAGTTAACATTATTGGAATATTAGTAACAAACAGCATCTCAGCATCTTAGAAGCTAAGGGAGGATGTGCTCTTTTGCAGTAAATCATCTGCCTTTGGTATCAACTCTCTCTTTTTGGTTTCCCCCACCGGAGTCCTCTGCTTCCTTTCCCCCTCCTTTCTTCTCTCCTCTCCTGTCCTCCACCCTTAGCTCTAAACAGCTGCACTCTTTTTTGCCTGATGTCCATGTCCCACCTCCACCAGCCACCTGATCGCCATAACCTTGAGGGGGTCTATGTGGCGGCAGAAGGGGCACCGAGCTTACAGTCATGGGGTTCTGTGGGGGAGCCTAGTGCTGCCACCAACATACTGTGTGACTTGGGGTAAGTCACATAACTTCTCTGTGTATCCATGATCTCATCCAGAAAATGAACTGAGGGTGTTTGATTTAATTGTTTCTAGGGTCTGCTGCAACTTTTCAATAATATGAATCTTCTTGTGTCTGTGCATATCAATTGGTCACTCGAATCTGCTCTAGCTTTGTTAAGCCATTTCTGCTACTTCTTTTTATTATTATTACTGACATTTGGGCTTTGAAAATAGGTATTCTGTCTTATCCAACACTTGATCTTTTATATTGAAACATAACATTGTCTCTCTAGGGATATTTCTACTTAATAGATTTTTTTTTTAAGTCCAGAATACAGAGTTGCAGACTTCTGGGGTGGGGCAGGGGATGGGAGAATGAGGGGCAGATTTTCTCCCACCTGAGAATGGCAAGAGAGTTAATCCGAGTTTCCGGAGGACCATAAGCTACCCTTAACAGAATGTCGGCATCTGTTCTGCAAAGGCAAGTGTGCTGATTCCTATTTGTGTTCCCCAAGTTATTTTCTTTATAAGCCAAGCCTTGGGTGACAAAGGTGGTGCTGTTAGGTTTACCTCCTGGCTGGCAGAGTGAAGGGGAGGAAGTACAATCAGTCACATCAGAGTCAACATGGCCTGTGTTTGGCGGATCTGAGAAAAGCATCCGGGCTAGTTTTATGCCAGTTGACTCACAATCAGGCACCTGGTGAGTGCCTCCAGTCTTCAGAAAACTGTGTCCTGCAGGTACTCAATGGCCAGTTGACTCTCTCCTTGGACGATAAAGTAACCTGTCCCTTGAGCAGCTCTCCTGGAAATTATTCCAGGATTAGCAAGGTCGTTAGTCCTTCTTATTCACACGTCTCCTACTTTCCTCCTCTGAAGTAATTTAAACATTCTTGTTAATATTTCCTAGTGAAAAAAAGGAGCGATGACAAAGATAAAGTATTGACACTACTAAGTTTCAAGAGGCTCTACCGACACAGACACTCTCATACGCTGTTGGTATAAAAGCCTGAATTGGTACCATTTTCTGGAGAATAATTTCATGATATAGGTCAAAATTTTAATGCAAAAAAATTCCACTTCTGTTAGTTGCCCTAGAGTTATTGCAAAAGGGTACACAGGTGTCCAATGCATAATTACAAAAGCAACATTTAGAAACAACTTTTAGGATATGCTGAATGTGGATCAGTGAGGGATGGGTTAAATAAATTCTGGTCCATCTGTACAGTGGAACACATACAGCCACTGAAAGAATGAAGCAGAGCTACACGTGCTGACAACAGACGCTATCCCAAAGGGACTCATGTAATAAGGTGCAGTGGAGAATCTGTTCTCTACACGTGTATATGATATCTTTCACATAATTAAATAAATACATTTAAAAGTTGCTTGCATGTGCACTAGAAGATATATAAAACTATACTCAGGAAATTATTGATAGAGATTATTGTGCAGACTGGGAAGAGGTGGGAGGAGAAAGGGAGGAAGATTTTACTTTTCTAATTAAAAACTTATCTACTTACCTACTTCATATTTCAGTGCTCATGCATTCCCTTTATATAAAAGTATTTCAAAGTAAAAAAAACTAGAAATGCCTAAAAAGGAGGAAATGGTGAAATAAATTATGACACAACCATAAAATGTAATACTAACCAACCACTAAAAATTATCTCTTACATCTCTACTTGCCAACAGAAAAACATTTCAGATGTATTGCTAAATTAAAAAAAAAAAAAGTTTACAAAGTGAAAAGAGCAAGAGGGTAAGTAAGAGAACCATTGGAGCCCTCAGGGACCGTCTCCAGCTCAAGTGTAGTCGCCCCAGTGCCAGGCCGGTGCCCAGCACACCAGGCCCGCTACACACCTACTCTGTGCTATGGGCTTCCACCGTTTCCGGTTCACCCTCCCAGCAACCTCGTTTATCCCTGTTTTATAAGCAAGGAGATTGAAGATTAGGGAGGGTTTAACTAGGGAAGCTTGGACTCAAACCCAGATTTGTCTTCCCAAATCAAAAGGTTTGTGGAATCAGTTAATCAACAAATCAAGAAAAATGACATAATAAATCACAGAAAGCTTATAGGACCACACCAGACTGAACTGATGAATATGGAGCCCAGAATTCAGGGAGAAACCCCTACCCTGTCACAGCACCTGAGCAGCGAGGGGCCACGGGCTCCAGACCAGGCACTGAGTCCTGATTTCTTGACTTTGGATTTGTAACAGGAAATAGATAAGAAAGGTCATTCGTGATCACAAGGTTCACTGCTCTTCAAACTCTAAGCTGTAACCCATTAGTGGGTCACTTTCAGGATTTTTTTAAAATGGTGAGCTGCAATAGAATGGAACATGGAAAATACTAGGTATTAATACATGTTGTAAAGGTTCATATGTTTTTATGAAACATATTTCAGTTATATTTTCACATGTAGAGAAATGTGTGCATTGAATTACATTGCAAAGTATTGGTATAAATGGCAACCAGAAAAGGTTTTAAACCACCAATTCAATTTCAGCTCATTCCTCAGATGGTGACTCTAAGATCTAGAAGGATTAGATGGTTCCTTTAAGATTAAATGGTTCCACCATCCTTATCCACAGGCAATAGAATTGCGTGGGTATGAAATCCCAGGGAATCTACAGATTACTGTTAGATTCCCCAGATAATTTAGCAAGGTGGCTGGATTGTACTCTCTGTGTAACACCAACGCAGAGGGGAAAAAAATGATTAAATATTTCCATGATGTCTTCGTCTGCAGAACCTGACTCCACCTTGTGTTTCCCCACTTACCTCCTTTGTGTGTTAATATTTCCATCTTTCAAATGTGGCTAATCTTACTGAGCTCACTTTTGACAGGGCCATCAGGGAAGATGATGTACGTATAAAAATGGAAGTTATATTTCTCAGGACTGACTATATTATTAATACAGGATTAACTGGTGGGCTCTGGCAGGACCCAAAGTCTTGGCACCAGGTGAACAAAGCAGGTTTTCTGGACTTGTAGCAACGATTGTGTGATGTACCTCTCATTGGTTTAATAACATTTTAAGCCAGCCGCAAATAGCATACATTTACCCCCTCAATTACATCCTACTTGCAGTCAGAGTTTGAGTCTAAGCCTTCTTTGTATTTAATAAGTCCTCTGCATCACTCTTGATCGGTGGTTCTCAAACTTTTGAGAGAAGGAGGGGGTCAGGAGGAAGAGAGGAAGGAGAAACCTCCTAACGCTTTTGGATTCAGTGTGAGTGTTAAAACGCCCTTCCTTCTTAGCACAGCATTTCCACATATTCAACGAACATGGGCTGGAGAGTGAGAGGCAGAGGCAAGAAATGCATTTTTCAGCATCTTTCCTCCTCCAGGGAGATATGCAACTTATAACTCCCGGGAGCTGAGCAGACTTGCCAGGACCGCAGCTCCCTGGACCAGAGTTCCCTTATCACAGACCAGGCAGGAGCCCTGCACCTGGGTGCCTGGGTGCTGGGATGCCAGACAAAGGCAGGCTCACAACATCTGCCTGGAGGCTTTCAGCCGTGCTTTTGCTCACTCTTAATACATCCATTCAGTGGAAGGGGAAGTAGGGTTCAAGTCCATTTTGCTTTGTTTTGTCTTTATGATGTTGATTGTGGATGGGAGAGGTACAGTACAGAGGAAGAAGCTAAAGACGGGGATGGGGAGCAATGTCTACAGAGAGGTCCTAGAGGAGCCTGTGCACAGAAGGCAGGGTTGACCTTGTCCACGTCATAGGAAAGATAGCATCAGTGTGGATGGCATGAGGAGCATGATTTGGTGGCAGTAAGTTGAGGTGTTCTCTATTGCCAATTTTTCTTTTCCATATAAAGTAGGAGGAGTACCACTTGTGGAGGATGAGTGGAAATTTGAAGGTTTGAAGGGAACAAAACAAAGGTGTTGGACTAAGTTCTTTGTAGAGTTCTCCAGCCCTGAGTGCCTACAATTTCCAAGCTCCCAGACACTGATAAAGCATAGTGTTGGAGGAAGCTGAGGATTGAGGGTGGCTGTACAGGCAGGTCCTAGTGAAAGCCGAGAACCGCTTGGTCAAGAGCTTTGCACTAGACAAAAATAAACATTGCTAATCCCCTCAACCTACTTCTTAGAGCTGTTGCTCAATAACCCAGTTTAAATGAATTACTTCTTCCTTCTGGGCTAGGTTGGTATCACTGGACAGGATCAGCTAGTGGAAGATAACCCCCTAACTCTTATGCATACACTTGGCCAAGGTCAGGCTTTTCTGCAGGGACAACATCCACTGGGAATATGATATAGGCAAGGCCCTGCTATATCAATTTGATCTGGTCAATTAACAAATGTCTCTTCTGTGTCCTCTGTGTGCCAGAGACTTGGGAAAGAGCTGGGAATGAAAAGGAGATATTACCCATTTTTGTGGAGTTTACAGTATAGTAGGGAGTCATAATAATAACTAAATGATTATAAGTGAATAAAGTGTCAGAAGGGAGAAGTTTGATCCTAGAGCAGTCAACAGAAAGAGGGTTCCACTTTATTTTAGAGGGGAGAGGAGGTGCATTTAATCTAGGACATGAAAAATGGGCAGGTGTCTGGCTAGTGAAAAGAGTTAGCTGGTAGGGAGGGATGGGCATCAAAGGGTCTTGGACTTTGAATTGTAAGAAAGGTATGAGGTCAATCTTGGGAGAAGCTGGTAATGAACTGTAAATGACTATAACCTGAAAGTTTTGGGTGCCAGTGGATCAGTCACGATTTATTTTTCTAGGCTGGTCTTTGCGAAGGCTGCTTCTCTGACTATTATTGACCATCCCTGATGGATTAGCCTTTCATGGCTGCCCACCTGGGGCAGAAGGACCCCAGAGCAAATACATTAGACTCGCTGGACATGGAGCCTGGTCATTGAAAAGCTTCCAGGTGATTCTAATGTGTAGGTGGCATGGAGACCCACTGCTATGGGGCTCTGGGAGATGTGGGTGTACTGGGGTTTGGTCCCAGGATATCAAACCCCAGGTCTCAGAACTAAGGCAGGAGCATTTGCTTCCCTCAACTCCACCCTCTTCCTTCAAGTCCCGCCAGGCGTTCCTGCTTCCACCAGGTCTGAGAGATTTAATTCTTGCATGTGTTTGAGTTTGAACAGGCTCTTGCTCTTTCTCTTTGTGAAATTTGCACGAATCTCAGTAATTTTGGCCTTATATCCTAGCCTAGTTCTTTCACAGGATCTCCCACCGCCCATCTGCCCTCATCCTCCCTGCCCAGCACTTTGTCGCTGTCTGGCGGGTGGGGCTGTGGGCGGTGCGTCCTCTGCGTCTCTCACCACTGCCCTCCCCACCACTCGCAAAACTGGAAGAGTTCTGTTGTCTGCAGTGATCTACAATCTTTCATGCAACCTGCTCTCTTAAGCCTTCCAAATTTTGCCCTGTTCTTTCATCTTTGTCATTCGCTTTGTGCAGTACCAGGAATAAAGCGCCCCGGTACCAGGCTGAAAATATTAAAGTGAAAGTGTCCATGGTGGGGCTCAATAGAGGAATTTCCCTGTTAAGTCAAACGCTCGCCTCTGTGTCCCAAAGGGTGAGTCTGTCTTCTGAGAATCTGAGGAGTACTTGTCTACCCTACGTGTTCAGTGGATAGGATGGGCAAACAGGGGACATGGGGACTTTAGGACAAATCAGACTGCTAGTCTGCCTGGGTGGCTTGGAGCTCCTGAGGTGGGTGCACAGAGAGGCTCTCGCTGTCTCCTTTCTAGAAAATGAAGGTGGTAATGGACCGGTTAATTGAACTAGATACACATGTCGACTGATCTCAACATGTTCAACCCAAACCCACCAGCCATGCTTTTCTCCTAGACTTTTAATACCCCATATAGACCTCTCAGTTCTTTAGACTTTAGATTTCCTACCTTTGAAGACAGAGTTCTGACTACACATTTCCTGTTGGCCTCGGGCTGTCTGCATGCAGGAGGGTGTGTCTCTACACAGTGCACTTGGTGTTTAGGTCACTGGCAAAGCACACACAGGGGTCATTAGGTGATTAAATATGATATTAAAGTCAGGAGTGAGCCCAACTCTTGGTGAGTGTTTAGAAAGACTTTAAAGGTACGGGCAAGCCCAGTCTGACACGTGCCACGCCAAGCCAGGCTCTGTGAGTCACGAGTGAGCCCAAATGTGCTCTAATTGCCTTTTGAGGTCTACTCAGTACCTTTTCACCCGGACATCTCAATGCAAAGCACCTCAAGCATGACCCCTGTCCCCAGCCAACGTGTCTCTACACACTGCTGTGAGGGGCAGCTGCTTATAGCTTACTCAGTCCTGTTTTATTGCTGGGAGAGGGTGAGGTCAAGGCAAAGCCCAGTTGATGGGCAGCTGTAAGGCTGGACCAGCAGCCTCTCCTCAGGAAGACCAGGGAGAAGGTAGGTGGGGCATGGGGAGGGCTCAGGCTCTGGGTGCAGAATCCCTGCTACCCAGTCCTGCGCCCTACAGAGAGCATAGGGCTCAGACAGTAAGTCAGCTTGAAATTCTTCTCAAGATGAACGAATGTATTGAGATTGTGACTTATTTTAAGCCCTTCCTTTTGCATCATGCCTATTTCTGGTGATTTTTTTTTTTCCACTTTGGCTATACCCAACAGAGAAGCTTTTCATACACACGTCCCCACTTTGACAAAATGATCCTGTCCCCTCCATAGGAGGACTCCAGTGGAGGCCTGAATTCCTGGCCTGAATGTGACTTTTGAGGCTGGGTTTTGGCACTGGAGATGCCGTAAACCCTGAGAAAACCATTTCTGAACAATCAGTCATCTCTAATGTAGACAAATCATTCTGCTTTTTCAAGTCTTGATTCTAAAAGTGATTATATCCGCTGAATATTTTCCCTCTCAAGTTAGATTGAACAATCTATGTTTCCATCGGGCTAGCTTGCTTTCTTGACTACAGTCTGCCCTCTATAGATTTATTCTCTGCCCTTCCCTGCGCTGCTTGTCCTTGTGGTACCGCCCATCCCGTAGGTGAGCATGGGAGACTTCTAAGCTGAAAACAGTTTCCATTGCCTGTGTCTTAATTACGTTGAGCATCAACGAGACATTTTGTTGAATTTTATCTTTTCTTTAACACAGCGGTGTGGCTTTCTCAGAGACAAATAGTCTGAGTTCTTTGGAGTCCAACTGCATTGGATTAAAATTTGCCAAAGGAAAGAGCAAGACAAGAGTAATATGCTAGTGGGAAAAGCCAGGATTCTGAAATGAGCTAAAGAGAGTAACTGCTGAAAATGAAGGCTTGATTTGAAAGATATTTTGGAAATCACCATTGGTTTTGTAACGCCAAATGATAAATTAGAGATTTTTATGTTAAAAAAATTCAGAGACCTGTGTTCCTGGAGATTCCAGTGGAGAAGACGCCAGGCTCAAGTCGTGCTGCCTCATATCCCCGCTTTAGTTCTGCTCCCCAGTTGCTGTGCAAGCTTAGAAAAACCCCTGGATCTCTTAAGGTCACGTTCTCCCAATTACAGTGTGGATTGATAACAGATGCTCAAAGAGTTTTCACATTTTTCAGTCCTAGTACGTGAGTTAACGCTAGTTTATTAAAAACACTTGTGAAAGCACCCTTGGCGTTACAGATAAAAGTCACCACTATGTAACCAAGGTACCACATATGGCTTTACATACCTGATATGCCCTAAATGTTGTCAATAAAATCTTTTAAATGTGTTAAGAAAGGGATATAAAATGCCTTTATAAAGTAAAGGATCCTTTTTAACCCCCCGACCCCAAATTGGCTTACCATGTTAAGTCTATGTTTTCATTATCAGATCTTCTATAAAAGCACAGTCTACCTGCAGTGCTGTTTACATGAACACAGAGCTCTTCACAGGGGTTAGTAAGAAGAGCTGTCTTCACGGAAGTTTCACACTTTAAGGAGCACCAATCATATCACCAATCCAGAGCCTAATAGAAAACTTCCAACTTTGGGGAAACAATGTTATTTCCCTGGAAATTTCAAAATATAGGGTGTTAAAGAATAACCAAGAATCATAAATGAGCTGGAGTTTTTCAAGGTCATTTTCAATGTCTCTTGTTTTACTAAGAAAAATGTGATAAATTAATTGCATAGGTGAAAATGACATTTATGTTATTCAAATGTTTGTTTTCTGTTGCAGAAGAAACCATCAGGGAAAAATGTTTCCTACTGTATCATCCCTAATGTAATTCACCCCAAGAACAGAATAAGGTTTAAAAATAAAGAGCGAATGGGATCGTATCTAAGTATATAGATGCATACAGACACAGACACATATACACACATACCTTTTTATATTTCCTAATTTAATAAAGAAAATGTTCTAGGGAAACTGCAGATCTGATTGAAAGGTCTGGTAATCTTTCCTTCTTTGATTTTCTGCAGTACTTACTGTCGGTATGAACCATTTGGCATGGATGAATTACCTTGTGTCTTTGCATGCATATATTCTTGTCTGTACAACTAAAAAGTGACCTCCTGGAAGGAAGTTCCCTGTGACGCTAAGTCGATGCCTTGTCTATTACCTGGGTGCCTTAATCATTGATTGGTCTATACGTTTGCAGGGAGGAGTCTGGTAAGATACACTTAAAACCTTTATTCATTGATTTACAAAATGTACAATATTTACAAAATTTAGGCATTAATCCCATATCAGCATGAACATGGTGGGGCGTCTCAAAATAAATAAATGGCACATAGGCTAATATACACATGGTGGCTCTTTGCACTTCAAGCCCTCACCGATGGTAGGACTTAGTGTAAAGTTTAATGTGGTAGAAAAGTCAGATGGATGACCAGTCCTGGGCCTTCCACATGAATGGCCCTTTCTTGGCTCCTTGAGGCTGGGGATGGTGAGCAAATCACTTTCTTTGAAGAGAATGAAACACCAGCCATTCTGACAGGCACATGGGGTGCACGCAGCCACATCTGTGTGGAGTTTGCAGTGACCCCCGGGGTGGCAGGTGAGTCTGCACCGTTGTGGACCTGTCCCCTGCACACCAGGCAGGGAGGCTTTGGAGTGGTGCTTCTCATGAAGAACCAAGATTTGGACTTTATCTCTTCTTCTAATCACATGCAGTATTTGGAAGGTGTCAGTGGAGAGTGACCCATGCACAGAAATGTATTTGCCGATATGTACAACATCAAATTTTCATTGTCTTCTAGCATCTTCAGACGTAGGATCAAACTGTCTTCTCTCTGATAGCAAAAGGAATGAATGAGGAAACCATACCTCCACCCCTCAAAGAGAAAACATGGTCTGGGGACACCCACAAATGACATCCTGTAGAAGCAGGACTAAAGAAATGCCATATGATGAGATGGACAAATTCCCATAATGTCAGACCTGGAATTCCAACTTCCCTTCCTGTTTGATCCCACCTCATCCCATATAACCTAAATCCGAAGGAAAGGCTTCACGTTATTGAGCTTCTTAGAGCCTCAGTACCTTCATCTGCAATGTGTAAATACTAGTAACACTATTCATAGGGTTCTTGCAGGGATTTAAGGACCTAACTTATGTAAAGTGCTTAGCGTCTGGCACATAAGAGGTGCTCAAGAAATGTCTTGCTTTCTCTCCCTCTGCTTCCCCAACTCCAATTGTAAGCAACATATAGATCAGCTTACCAAATTCTGAATTAAGGCCATTTGATGCAATTGAGATTATTTTGTATCAGAGTTACTGCTGTCAGTTCATATTTGGTCCCTGAAGGGGTCTCATTTTATGAGCCTGTGCAAGGCAGATGGACCCTGACAACAGCGTCCTCCTGATCAGCAACAAGTCCTCCGAAGTTCACACAAATACACCCCAAAACCCTGCAGAGAAACTCAACCAGTGACGGTCACCACCTGAATACTTCTGGGACAACACCACTGAGGAAACCATGAGCAAGAACCTTGAGGCCAGTGCATTACTCTTGCTCACAACATAAGTTAACTTTTTTCAACACTGGTGCAAGTATTATAGATAACTTTCAACAAACATATTTTACAAGCTCTACCACTGTTGAAAAATATGTATTCTAATTTGATCGTCTTGTTCAGAATAAAGAATCTTTTACAATATATTTTAGTTTCTAGTTATGCCATACAAAAATAAATATTGTATAAATGATTTATAAGGAAGAAGAAAAAATTATAACCTGGGATGCCAAAAAATATAAGAAAGCAAGCATCTAAAAGAAATAAAAACTTTTCACTGGATCTCTTTACTAGTCTCATCACCCCACTGGTCCACCTGCTTCTTATCCTAAGATATCACGTCTTCTTTCGCGATTAATCTGGAGACAACTTAATGCAGGAGATTCTCCCTGAAGTCACTGGGGATTTGGAAGAGGAAGAGCAGAGAGGGCTCTTTGACAGCATAAATGGCAGAAGAAAGACTTGGCTGAGACACTTAGTGGGTCCTCACAATGAACTAGCATCAGCTCCACCCATCTCCTTCTTTTCATTTTGAAACCCTCCGTCTGGATTAGCTATGCCTGAATAGACACTATGACCAGAGGAAATAACCCCATCCTGCTTTCACGTTCTTTGGACACCCATTGGTCCAAGTAGAATTCAGGATCTCAATCAGCTGCCGGATCAAGGCCAGTCTCATCAACACCATGAAGGGACAAACAGCCACCTTACCGATGCTGATTCCATTAAGTTGGGAAAACTCCTTCTCCAGCCACCCTTCCCCCAATACAACCAACTTTTATGATTGCCTTTTTTATGTCCCATGCAGAGCAGAGGAAATATTCCCATCGTTACGAGGAGAATATTGGGACAATTAAATATTAGGACGACTGAAACTGCTTACTACTTTTCTAGGGACTTGGTCAGAATCTCCAAGAAAATAGTCCATTCATTTGGGAAGCACAGTTTTGAAACTCTAAAGCTATAAATGAATTCATAATTGTACTTAAACCTGTACCTTTCTCTGGAAGAACACAGATCTATATGTGTCCATATAACATACCACCCAACATCTCTGAAGGTCCCAAGACCTCCTGTGACTTGTGCATGTATTCTGAATTAAGAGCCCCAAATCTCAGTAAATGTAGAACTATTTCTTGGAGGGAAAACAAAGGTTTATGGTATAGGACTCAGGTCTGTTTTGGGGGCAGCCTGCTTGGATGCTTGAAATGACTACAATGAAGTAATGCTCGTTCCTCATGGGGAGTGGTCGTGCTTGGCCGTGAAGACACCATGAGTGTTGTGGTTTCGCGTGTGTGGCAATGGTCGGGCCAACGACTCATGCATGACTATGGACCATCGAGAGCCTCGTGGATCGCTATGACACCTGGTGCCTCTGAATTGCTATAACGTGAGTCCCAACCACACCCACAAGCAGGACACTATCACTGACACGCAGTGCGGATGCCCGTTTGTCTGATTTATGGGTGACGTCGTGGCAAATGTGGCATCGGTTTCATTTCGGGGGAGTGGCAAGTTGCAGATATTTCCTTCACAACAGGAAGTGCAGACCTGGAAGAAATGGAGAGAAAAAAAGGGTGATGAGGAGCTGGCTGGTCTGGGAAGTGGGCGGAGATTTTTGAAAGAACTCTTTCTCTCATGGCAAAACTAGTGAAAATGACCTGTTCTACAAAGGAGACAGCAACCCTGCATTTGAGAAAGTGGGATGAAATTTAATCTGGAAGCAATGTAGTCAAAGTAAAACCCCCCTTCCAGACTAAACTTCTAGGGATATAGGTCTGTTTTTGACATCTTGCCATGTGGTTATTGCATGGTTTCACAGGCTTCCTAGGTCTCAGCTATTCTGTGAAATGGGAATTGTAATACTTACCTTTCTCAGAGAGGCTCTCATGGTAAACTTTGATTTGCTGAGTCTTCACCGTGAAAGTGAAGTGGCTACAACCTAGTTAATTTAAACTTAAATATTTACTATCATTCAAACTTTCTGCAGAATTATCTCCATTCCCATGGGTGAGTTAAAATTTGAAGGGTTTTCATTTATGCAATTACTCCTGCTTTACACTGCTTTCCTCATGCATCATAATTGAAAAAAAAAAAACCCAAAAGATTATTGACAGAAATTATTTTAGGCCATGGCTACACAAAGTATAGTAGCCTCAGCATTAACTGGGAACTTATTAGAATTGCAGAATCTCAAACCTCGTCCCGAATTTAGCAAATTAGAATCTGCATGTTAACAAGATCCCTGAGTGGTTCCTGTGCACAGTAACGTTTGAAAACCTCTGTGGTACTTAATATCCTATACAGGCATTATTCTGCAGAGGTCTGAGTTTGGTCCCGGTTGACACGGGCTAGGAAGACATTGTAATGTTCAGGAGAGAAACTAGAGGTCAGAAGTGATTTTGAATTCTGTCTCTGTCATTTACTAGTGGTTATCAGCTGAGCACATGATGTCACTTCTCTGGTAGCTTCCTCCTTGGTAAAGTAGCCACCATAATGCCTGAGAGATGAGATTAGCTTGAGGGGGGCCATGGAAAACCTGTGGGTGTACTTTCATATTTTAGTTATTAGGAATGACAATTACCTCTCAAAAAAAAAAAAAAACTAGGAAAATAATTTAGTGTACTTGACAAGTTGCTTGAAAACTGGGCATCTTATTAAGAGAAAGAAGCCCCTACTAACAGTGAGACTGGGAGCTGCCCCCAAACCACCAGGAAGGCAGCCTGGTGGGGAGGGGTGGGCAGACTTCAAACAAAGGTCAAGGGCTGATATACAAGATCACATGCACAGCCAGCTGGAAACGACCAGTGGGAGAGTCGGGGTGCCTTTTCCTGATACTCTACATTCTCCTTCAAGGCTGCGTTTGAAGTGTGTTTTGCACTGAGCGCTTGGCACCAGATGGCGTTTAAGGAAAGTAAACCCACAACGAGATGGTTCTCTGGTCACTGCTCAAAGGAACGCCCTCCCCAACTCAGCATCCAATGAAGACACGAGCCCCACTTCACAGAAAGTCATCCAAGCGACACTGCCTTGGCCACCTGCAGCTAAATGAACCGAGGGCACATCTGCACTGCTCCACCATGGGGCATCGCTGCTCCGTCCCGGGGCATCACTGCTCCTCGCTCCTCGCCCTTCTGTAGCTTTAATACTTTCTTCTGAGTGAAGAAAGGTCTGGCAATAATTTTCAATACCCTCTTGGTGCTGTGTTCACATAATTTATGCTGGTTATCCTATGCCCCAGTATAAATTTATATGCTTTCGACACCAACAGGGAAGGAAGCAAAGGCAGTCAAGAGCCAGCCTACACGGTGGGGTGAGAATTTGCTTGTGTGCACTGGCGGGCGTTTGGGGAGGAGGAAGCTGGCTAGGCTGTACCAGTCACTTGCTTTGTTGCCCAGACCTTGTGGCCTTCATGCTCGGAGTCTCTGCAGCCAGTGGACAAGCAGTCTTCCAGGGGAACACAGCGTTTGGTGACAGAGATGCTGTTTCCTGTGACTTCCATCGTGTGCTGAGTGTAGCAGTATCTAGTCTCTGTTAACAGAAAATACAGTTTAATTGAGATGGCAAATGTTAGCCCAACCTGCCTGGATGGAACACAACAGGAGTGTCAACACCACAAGCCCTGGAAACTCAGCAGCACATGGAATGTGCACTGTGTTAGGTTTATATACAACGCCAGAGATCTCCTTGGAGAGATCCACTTCCCCGTGGTAGAAAGGCAGCCTTCTGAAGAAGACTGTCTCTGCTCATATGATCCCCATAAACCAAGACCCAGCAGTATCACTCTTTGTCTTCCAACAAAGTATTGGTTTTTCTTTTTAGGGAAGGAGAGGTTTGGAGTGATGGTTTAGGATGTGAGAATCAGCAATTTTCAGGAAGATGAAGGGGTGAAAACGTTCAATGAACACAGGGTTAAAAGAAAAAAAAGTGAGGCAGGTAACAAAGATCTTCAAGGAAAGAAAAGACGGTAGTGAAGGGGGCTGTGTGTGTGTGTGTGTGTGTGTGTGTGTGTGTACGTGCAGGCGCGGGCACGTGCTTGGAAAATGGCTAGTCCCAAGTAAGACAGAATGGTTACAAACAGATTTATTGTATCTGGAGGAAAGGCTTTTATCCAAAAGAAAGAACTTCTTGCCTAGGAGCACACCGGATCCTAAAACTCAAGATGGGACAGAACTAACCCCAAAAAACAGGTGTTCCACAGTGAAGAGCACCATTTCTCCCCAACATGATCCCAGGATCTTTCCAAAAAGGCAGATGAAGACCATGAAATGAGATTCTAGAGTCTAAAACATTGAGATTTCTTCCAAAATTCCATGGAGAATTTTTTTTATTTGCAATTTAAAACCCAAAGAAAAATGGCTTTGTCGATGTAATTCTTTAAGACCTTCAGGCAGTGCTCAGCTTTCTAAGCCTGGGATTTAGGAGAATGTTCCTGCTTCACTTTCAGACTGAAAAAAAAAAAAAAAAAAAGGAGTAATTCCTAAGAAATGTCACTGAGCTGTTTTTCATCCATATCTTGGACCTAACTTTGCATGCTTTATACATTTTGGATATTTAGTGGCTAATATGGAATTACGGCCTTCTATGATATTATTTATTAGGCAATAAAAGTTCGCCTCACCAAAGCACTAATGTCAAAAGAAGCAAGCTCAGGAATTTTAGACCCTAGGAATGAGCTAATTCAGACCACACTGACACATGCTGGGGATCATGAAACTTCAGGGGTTTTAACGCTCTTCCCAGACACCCCCACCTGACAGGAACCTGCGTCTTCCTAAGGGCGGAAACTTGCCCGACAGGGGTGTGTGTACCTGGGCTGAGTCAGGGTCAATATCCCCCCGTAACTGCTGCCCCCACATGGCACCTCAATCAGAATTTCATCATTTGCGGTCAGGTCAAGGCAGTCTCTAGCTTCTTCAGAATCCTAGGGAGCTCTTTGTGTGGGGTAAGTAAGATCACACCATGAGCTCATAAGAAAACTTGAAAGTTTTGCACCTGATAGTGATTCTCCCAAAGCTCTAAAATATTTCAAAATTGGAATGATTGCTTTTCTGACGGAAAGGAGGTGGCATGATAGTTTTTACAGTTATTTTTAAGCCTTTAGCAGGGCTTAACAGGAGGCCAGTGCCCTGAGAGGTTTACCACATCTTCCAAAGAGCACTGGTTTACTTCCTTAGTATCAGATTTGGATGTTTATGGCCAGGCTAGGGACGCCTTTCTCACCCCCACCCCAGCTTCAGATGTTCAAAAAAGCAGTAAAAACAGGAATGTTCTTATCTCCTGTCTCCTCTTCCGCAGACAACCAGGAGCAGCTGCCAGAGGTTTTATTGCTCCAAATGTAAATCTGAGCAGATAAGATCATACATTTATGGACTAAGTAAATCACTATATGGTTTCAGGTTTGGAAATGAGATTTGTCCCTCAACTATTGAATGATCTTGTTTTAGGTAAGCCTTAACATAACAATTGGTGAACTTGATATAACTACTTTCTGCTCATACTTTTATGTCCATAACAAACTCTTTTAATTTATTATCTGGATGCTCATTCCATTAAATGAAAGTAGAAAAAACAATTGATGAGCCTTTTTTTTTTCCCCCAGGAAAATATGCAAAAGCTCAGTGCCTAATAAACCAGTGCTTGCCATTCTGGGGGGAAAAGGGTGATGAGGCTGGATACAAGTATTTCTTACACTCACCGAGTCCAATCCATAAAACAAAGACACCCCATTACTTCCAGCAGTAGAGACCTCAAATCTGAAGCATCAGTCCCTTAAAAGTATCCATTCCTCTTCTTATCTCACAAAACCCCTAGGCGAGTTATGAAATGTTAATGTGGAAAAAGGGTCTGCGGTTAAATAAATTTTACAAATGCTCAAATAAAATTGGACAGGTTTCTTTAGTGGATAACTTGTGAGAGCCTTAAATCTGTATTGTGATCTCCAAGGGGTGTGGGGGCAAGCAGGCAGAATTTCCCTTGCAGAAAACGAGGTGGACCACATGTGGCTTATCACTGGATGGTAGAATTGATAAAAACTGAGTTTCAGCCACAGAGTCCTGCTCACCATGCATTTTGAATGATCCTTGGGTTAGTAATGAGGTTATACGAGACTCAAGACTGCTGATAACTTCACACTAAAAGGATTTCAAAGGCTTTTATCTAAAAGATAAAAGATGGATTTGAATTTCTACCAGGTTAGTTTCAGACTCTAAAATCTCATATTCTGTAACTGCATGGAATTCCCAGAGGTTGTGAAACAGAAGTCTTTCACTGTGAGACTCACAGGTATTCAACTAAAATCAGAACTGGGTAAGAGAGCGTAAGCAACTATTGAAAAACATGAAATATACTTTTTATGAAATTCACACATACACCCACAAACATACAGAAATTCCGCAGCCTAGTTCTGAAGTCAAAAAAAGGTTCAAGGAGATAAATTACAAGTTTCTATTGTATAGCACAGGGAACTATATTCAATATCTTGTAGTAACCTGTAATAAAAAGGAATATGAAAAGGAATATATGCATGCATATGTATGACTGAAACATTATGCTGTACATCAGAAACTGACACAGCATTATAAACTGACTATAAACTTAAATTAAAAAAACAAACAAAAACATTTTTTTAAAAGGTTCAAGGATAAAATGCAAATTTCCACTGACCTACTGATATTCAGTTTCCAATAACAGAAGCTGTATTTATGCAAAATACACATAAACTGATTTGAATTGAAAATGACTAACTTCCTGGTAACAGGCTTTCTCACCACTCAGTTATCTGTGTGGCCCTGCTAGTTTTGGTCTCTTTAACAAACACATGTAATGATCAGAGTGACACTCGAGAACAATTCACCAGGAGCAAGAAAATCAATGAGAGGAAAATCCGTCATAATATCACAAATTATATTGAAAAACAAAAGGCTAGTGGCATCTGGGGGCACACTCCCTGCCTGATTGCTGTGCACTTAACCCCTTACACCCTGCCAGCAACTTCCAGGTCTTCCACTGCAATGACTGTCTGCAACCCTGGAATAAGCCACACTTTGTCATGGTGCATAATTGTTTTATATATTGCTAAATTCTATTTTGTAATATTTTATTAAAGATGTTTGCGATTGTGGGAGTTCTTTGGTACTGTCTTTGTCTGGTTTTGGATTCAGGGTAATTCTAGATTCATGAAGTGAAGAGAGAAGCGTTCCATGCCCTTCTTTTTTCTGGAAGAGATTGTGTAGCATTGGTGTGAATTTGTCTTTAAAAATTTGACAGAATACTCCAGTGAAATCATCTGGGCCTGGTGATTTTGGCGGGGGAGGATTTTAAATTACAAATCTAACTTTCTTAAATTTAACTAGCCCTGTAACTATTACCTATTTAAACTGGGGTTACTTTTGGTAGTTGGTGTTTTGGTGTGGACCATTTCATCTAAACTGTCCAACTTACGTTTCTAGTCACTCACAGTATTCCCTTATTACCCTCTTTATTGTTTTTCTCCATTGATTTTTGCCCTTATTGTTACTATTTCCTTCCTTCTGGTTAGTTTTGTGTTCATTTTAGATGCTCTCTTTTCTAAAAATTTAGAAAAACGTCAGCTTATTAGGGATTATTGAACTACTAGCAAGCTTAGATGACTGATCTTCCTCTTCTCTAACAGATGCATTTAGTGCTGTCAGTTTCCCTCTCAGCATGGCTTTCACTGCGCCCCACACATTTTGATGTGTTGTGTTTTCATTTTCACTCAGTTCATTGCCTTTTTATATTTGCCTTAAGACTTCATCTTTGATTCATGGACTATTTAGAAGTGTGTTGTTTAGTTTCCAGGTGTTTGATGATCTTCCTGTTATTCGTCTGTTACTGATTTTTAGTTTGATGCCAGTTTGTCAGAGAACACACTCTGTATGATTTCAATCTGTAAAACTTTGTTGAGGTTTGTCTTATGGCCCAAGATATGGTTTATCCTGGCATATGGTCCATGCACGCTTGAAAAGAACGTGTATTCTGCCGTTATCGGTAGAGTATTCTATAAATGTCCATTGGGTCCTATTGGTTGATTGTACTGTTGAGTTCTTTCATATCCTGGCTGGTTTTCTGTCTAGTTCTATCTAGATGTTGAGAGAGTTGTACTGAAGTTTCCAACTATATTTGTAGATTTATCTGTTTCTCCTTTTATTTCTATCATTCACATATTTTTCAGTTCTGTTATTTGGTGCATACACTCCTTAAGATTGTTATGTCTTCTTCATGGATTGACCCTTATATCATTATATAATGTTCCACTCTGCCTTTAGTAATTTTGTTTGCTCTGAAATCTTTTGATTCATGTTTACATAATATATTTTTCCACCCTTTTACTTTCAATTTGCCTATTGTATTACCTTTGAAGTTAATTTCTGGCAGAAGCATACAGTTGGGTCATGTGTTTTAATACACCCTGCCAACTCATTTCTTTGAATTTTACATTCAATGTAATTATTTATATTGTAGCACTTAATTCTGTCATTTTAATTTTTATTTTCTGTTTGTTCTGGGGTTTTTTGCATCTCTATTTTTTTCCTGCATTCCTGTGGGTTACTTGAAGATTTTTTAGAATTCCATTTTGCTTTATCTATCATGTTTTTGAGTATATTTCTTTGTTACTGTTTTTTTTGAGAGGTTGCTCTAGGTATTAAATTATATGCATAACTTCTTACAGTCTGTTGGCATCATTTTATCAGTTCAAATGAAGGGTAGAATCTTACTTCTCTTCATGTCTTGTTACCCTCTCTTGTTTGTAGTATAATTGTCTTATATAATCCCTTACGTACATTTAGAACCACATTAGACAGCATTACAATTTTTGCTTCAACTATCAAACTTAATTTAGAAAACTCAAGGGGAGAAGAACAGCCATACTGTATTGTCCAAGACATATTTTTACTTACCATCTTCAAATACAGTTACATTTGGGAGGGTGGGTTCTGGAGTGAATATATGAATTTGGGAGGATACAATTTAGCCCATAACAGGACACTTGGTGGTAAAGATAGAGGCTGAATATAGACAAACGAGAAGCTTCTGGGCTGCTGAAAATGGTCAATTTCTTAATCTGGGTGCTGCTTACACAGTGGGCTCATTTGTGAAAATTCATCATGCTGTTCACTATTCTGTGGGTATATCTATATTATGTATGCATAACTCAATTTTATGTTCAGTTAAATGAAAGTGAAAGAAAAAAGAATCTAAGATGAAAGAAAACAGACATTTGAGAAGAATGAACTACAAATGAGTTGCAGATAAGCTGAATTATTTAAAGTGTACCCTAATTAGGAATTATCACCTGCTCTGGTATCCAGGCACCAGATCAATCTCTTGGCTTTCCCAGTCCTATTCACTGCTAGCCATAGACCCTTAACAATTATCTTTTTCTTTTCTTGTCCCAAGGAGGAAATTCCTCAAGGCAGAAATTAAAAATAAATAAGTACTTATCAACCAGATTAAGTCATAATTGCTCTCCTTTATCCTGCAGTCAGCATCTGTTGAAAAAACTACCAGATACTTCTCTCTTTTTCAAAAACATCGTCCACACCTCTTAAGGAGAGGTGACACACGCAGCTGAGGAACCTCTCTTTTAAAGTAAATCACTGAAATTCAGAAAGCAATGTACTTATTTCCAGACAAAGGCCAAAAAGGTGGCTGACAAAGTATGGAAAGGTAATGAGGATAAACAGGACTTTATAGTGGACAGGAGTTAAGATAAAAGCAGTAAGACAAAAGCATCAAATAGTTACTTCCTACCCGATGCAATTGTGTTAACAGAAAATATTTGGGCAAAAACACTGTGAACTGGAGTAGGTCAGATGCTTTCGAGCACAGAAAAAAATTTTGTTTAGGCTAATAGAACTTCCGGTTAAAAAATTCTAATGAAAGAGTGAATCTGAGAATTACAGTGCCACCTGAGATGAACTACCTTGTGCCTTCTTACCAAGAAACAGTAGGACAAAAGTAAAATAGCTGGGTAAAACGAAAACAACGGTAACAAAGATCACGTGAAAGCACAGGCGCGCTACCAAGGCGAACAGGATTTGAAGGGCAAGATACCAGCAAAACCAAAACCAACAGCGCACTAAGTTGGGCCCGACATCCTCTACCTGCTCTCCCCAGAGCACTTGCTGACTGAAAAGCTGCACAGGTGAAGAGGCTGAGAAGCCGGGCAGAAAGCCCTGCGGAGGAGCAGAGAAGCTATGCGGGGGCCTTCGTCAGTCTCGAGGGAATTGAGAGGCACAAACAGGAATTCAGAGCTAGCCGGGCAGCCAGGAGACAAGGCTGACAGTCTGAGAATAGAATCCTAGGTGGGCAGTTACATATGTCAGTGCTTCAAAGATGTCATCCCATCCACGTCTAGCCTCCATTGCTTCTGTCCATACTAAGTGTTGGCAAGGCTGTGCAGCAACTGGGACTCTCAGGCCCTGCCGGGGAGGCTGCGAGCTGGTACGGCGGCTCTGCGGACCCGCTAGGCAGTGGCCAGGAAAACCACAAAACGAGTGTCGCGTGCCCGGCAGCCCCGCCTCCTGGGACGGACCCAACAGAAGCGCAGACATATGCGCGCCAAAAGACAGGCAGACGGTGCTCGCAGCACTCAGAATCGGGAAACAATCCAAAAGCCTGTCAACAGTGGAATGGATGAACTTAGTACATCCATATGCTGATCTGCTACATGTCTGTGAGAAAGAATGACCCTGCTGCTCGCAAAACACGGAGATGAACTTCACACACAGAGTGTGGGAAAGAAAGGAGGACATTCTGTGTGGCTCCATTTATATAAAGCTGCATGACAGTCATGAGTGCATTACTTTTGGGAGGTGGGGTGAAACGATGAGGGGATCCCAGTGGCCTTCTGGGGATCTACTGCTTAACATGAGTGGCAGATACGCAGCATGTTCACATGGTGAAAAGCCAAGCAGCTGTGCACTTACGATCCAGTCGCTTTCCAGAATGTATGATAAATTTTAACTTTAAAATGTTTGTTTTAGAAAAAGGAGGAAGTCAAAGACTTCCCTTTAGCAATATGACAGGATAGATCATCTGCATATCACCTCATTACGTAGCAGCCAGAAGTGTTGGATTACATACAACCACTACCTTTTATAAATGTACAAATGAACTCTCCAGAAAGTAAGGGGAATCCCAGGGGCCAACCCTGGGTTAGGTACTGAGTTCTCTACCCTGGTGGGAGAGGGGAGGGTTAATAGATAAACTATAAGGAGATTCAAGATCTTGGGTCCTCACGGGGTGCAGAGGTAGAGAACTCTGCATAATGGTAGAAACCTTGAAGAGCTAGATCCTACGGGTCAGGCTGTCTAAAAGTGAGAAGGAAAAAATCCACCCTTAAGTAAACAAAAAGGTTGTCTGTCTCAGCCTGCGCTCGGTCTAAAAAAAGTCAACAATAAAGTCTGTCCTGAAAATCTGTAACCGTGGGGCTTGTCTTCACTTGAGCTGGAGATCACATTTATATTCCCTGCTTATACCAGGTAACGGATAGAGAAAGAGCTGCCAAGGGCATGCCCAGATTTCTCTTCACTTTCACAGAAAAATAGTGAACTGCGTAGAAGCTGGAACCAAAAGGATATGCATCCTCTATTTCAAGATTTCTCTTGGTCTGACTTTCTATCAACAATAATTTCCAATGAAGGTTTTGCCTTCGAGGGAGGCATCTGCACTTCATAATTAAGAAGGAACATAAAAGCCTTGGTGGCTGAGGTATCCTCCACAGAACAAGCCTTTTAAAAAAACTGCAGTGTTTTTGACTTGACATTTAATTCCACCAACTCGTAATAAACACTTAGACAGTCCCTGTCTCAAGGAGCTTTTAATCTCACAGCACAGAGAAAAGTCACAGGCAAAACCTCGTGGAGCTGAGCAGGGGACCCCCAACTCTGGTCCCTCACAGAAAAGGATTTCAAGATCCTTTCCCTTTCTGGTTCACAGAGTCAAGAAAATTGCATAGATTTATAACGAGCGGCTGATGAAATTAAGGTTATTGTAGAGGAAGTGCTCAGGGACCGAAGACTAAATGGAAGCTGAGGAGGTGAGGCAATGGCTGTCCATGATGGAGGGCATCTGAAATTCTCATTTCTTGGGAAGGAGTATGGTCCTATGAATCTGTGAGTGCCAGAGGCAATAACAATGTAATGGAGGAGGACGTACTTACAGAACACACATTTCAAAAGTCAGAAGTGATGGGGAGCTTGAAATCCAGTCAATCTTCTAAGCAATTTGGGATGCAAGCTTATTCCATAGAGATAAAATTAAATACTTACATGAACTGATTTTTTGTCACTTTCAACCAGTTACTTTTCACATCATGTGATAATTAGAACCTAGTTAAATATATATCACACACACACCAAAAAGAAAAAAAGAAAAACCAGGAATGTCCCAGAAAGCCAGGATGTCTTTCCATAGCAGTTACTGAACTGCCCTTACGAAGCCTGCTGGAAGTTTATAGCTGCTTCCAATAAATTAATAAGAAACAGAAAAAAAAAAAAAGTAGTGTTCATCAGGAGTTTATGGTAGACAAATTTTAAATCTTAATCTAATAATAATGACATTATTTTTGTTAGAAAAATCTGGAGAAAACCCAGAGGAAGGGTGGATGGCTAATGGAAAACGTTGCTGGAGAAGAAATCACCTCTTCTCAGGTTACAGCGTTAGTCCTCACTCCTTACCTGATGTTCAAGGCCCCACAAAAATAGCCTGGCTCCCCTATTCTGAGCCGACTTCTCCCCAGCACATTCTGCTCCACCCAGTTCAGGTGTCCCCTGCCTGCGGAGCCCACTGGGGCGCACGCCATGCCCCCTGCTCTGAGTGACTTCCCGGAGCACAAGCGCTCTTCACTCTGTGCCTTCGTCGCCCACCTGCCAGGCTGCTGTCTCTCCCCAGCCCAAGATGCTGTCACTGGCCTCAGCCCCAAAGAGCAAGTCTTCCCTTAAACCTCCACAGCATTTAATGCCATGTTTCACTGGGCACTTGCTTTTGTCCCGCTATTTTTGACATTTGATACGTTCAGATCTTATCTCCCGGACTCAACTGCGGGCTCCTTGAAAGAATAAACCAGATTCCTGTCTTTCACCGCATAATCCCCCTGAGGGCCTGGCATGGTGCTTCTGTGTCTTGAACCTCGGGGCATCACTTTCCAGGACAGAAATTTCAGGACAGAAAGATAAAAGAGGGAGAAAAGAGAAGGGGGGGAGGAGAAATTGTGTAAAGCCCTGGGATACTTCCAGGCATCTGTATTTTAGAAGGATAGATTCTGACCTCGAAAGAAAGCATCTAGAGAGAACTCTGTCTTTTCTGGAATGGAACTCCAGCACAGCGCTACGGGTCCCTGCTTCTCCTTTGTGACAGGATATCCTTGCACACCTTCAGACCTGGACTGGGCCCCTGTTACATACAGCCCAAAGCCCAGGAGAGCACCGGTTCACAGCCGCTCCCTTCCCTCTGCATCAACTCTGCCGGCAGTCCCGAGAGAAGCACTGTTGGGTTTCCTGTAAGGTCGCTCTGACCAGTGGCAACAGTTTCAAAAGCTCATCTGCCAGCTTTGTC
Source organism: Camelus dromedarius (assembly GCF_036321535.1). Classification (NCBI taxonomy): domain Eukaryota; kingdom Metazoa; phylum Chordata; class Mammalia; order Artiodactyla; family Camelidae; genus Camelus; species Camelus dromedarius. Next base: position 29,600,793 of record NC_087439.1, on the reverse strand, counting down.
CCAGCAGGAACCAGTCCAAAGGTTATCGGCTATCCAAGCAAACCATCCTGTTTTTGTCCAAAGTCACTGTTTACAATGGTTCTCAAATTTTGTTGCCTATTAGACCCACCTGGGGAACCTTTAAAACTCCATATGCCTAGCTGCACACGTACCATTTAAATAGGAATCTCTGGGAAGAGACCAGACGTCAGTGTTTCCCCCTGTGATTTCAAAGGGCCGCCAACTGTGAGAAGCAGTGGTTTAACTGGTCTATCAGCAACCCACCCAAACGTTCATTCTGTAGTGGGAACATTAGAAAACACGGCTCATTCCTAAAGGAGCACGTGACTGCAGATGGCAGTGCAGATGGGACCTTTCTTTGATTACCTGCATAGCTGGACACCTAGCTTATGTACTCACAAGATTAACAGCTGATCTTAACAGCTGATCTTCAGGGTCTCCACGTTTTCCTCTTCCCTGTGGTCTATTGGGACCCTACTAACATCTCTACCTCAAAGTAAACAAGAGGAATCTAGAAATGAAAACATGATTTCACTTTCTATGAGTGAGGAGAGGAGCTCCCAGTGGCTCTTGCCCTGACAGTTCATTTGAATCATCTGGGATATTTGATTTCCCTGATGCAAGGCCCTAATCTCAGAGATGCCAGCTCAAACTGGCGTAGAGCTGGGATTCTTAATACCTGGTCTCCAGACAGGCAGCATCTGCATCACTGGGGAATGCTTTAGAAATGCAAATTCTCAGGCCTCATCTCAGACCTACTGAATCGGAAACTAGGAAGGAGCGGGGAGGCAGAAGTGGGGGCAGAAACCTGTGTTTTAATAAGCCCTCCAGGGACTGATGGTCATGCTGACGTTTCCAAACCCCTGGTCTAGGCTGGACACAGGTTCCGATGATTTCAGAAAGACCCATGGGTATTTCTCCTGGGCAGTCTGGGTGCAGACTCATGGATTAAATAAACAGTGCTGGCTTAGGTAGCTGCCACCTGTCTCTTCCCTCAGTTCCCACGCTCTCCGGATGTCCAGTCCTCCAGGGGAAACAGAGTGCCTTCCACTGGGGTGAGTTCAGGAGCGCTAGCGTTTGCTGAACAATCACAGATTTGGGGTGGTGTGTTCAGTGATGTTTCACAACTGAATTAGAGCAGCAGCAAAGCCTTTGTTACAGGGATATCCTTGCATATCTAACTCCTCGCTCAAACATTTGTCCATAAAATATCCCATGCTCATCATCTCCCCCTCAAATGGATTGACTTTCCTTCAAAAATAGAACAGCTAGCTATTAGACTCCATATCCAAATGCAACCGTCTTTTTTATTCAACAGGATAAAAGAGAGATGAATACAAAACATCGACTTCATTTTGAAATGAGCCTTTGGGTCAAAATTTCATGCTTCGATTTGGTATCCATCTCATCCTTCAAAGAGAACTTAATAGTTTAAAAAGCTCAGAGTTTTTATTTGTGCAATGATGACATTTAGAAGGCTAGCTTTCATGCAATCTCAGGATAGAAGCCTCTGGCAAGATGTGTAATAAATGGAATCTTTATATGAACACCAATTCACATTTTTACTTAAAGGAAGTTACTGTGCAATGACTAATGCTTCAAAGAGTGGATTACAGGCTGGTGGTTCTCTTCTTGTCCTGCATTTGGCGGGCCCGGGGGTGAGAAGGATCACTTACCTCTTTTGGAGCTCCAATGATGCTTTGCAAGAAAGGGGGCAATCCTACAGATCAGTTTATATGTCTGAGAGTCTCTGATGGTCAGTTACTGATGTGGCATAAAAGATCTACTAGTAGCCTTAGAAAAGAGAAGGGGGTAAGAAGGCAGCACGCTTCTCTCTGCACCTGCATCATCGTCAACAGGCTGTTGGCTTGCAGACAGCTCTGGGGACCTCAACGTGTCTGTGAGAGTTTACCTCGAGGACAGTAGATGTCTGGCGCCCATCGGTTGCACTCATAATTGTCTGCTGCCTTTTCACAGGTGAAACACTTGAATCCACCAGGGTATGGTGTGGCTACAAAAAGGATCAAGAGAAAAGATTAATTTTTTTAGATGGAGCACAGAATCCTGCCTTGTGAAGTTAGACATTTTCATTTTTTAAAAAGGATTCTCAAAATAGACTGACAGTTTCTTCAAAAAAATACCAAAACAAACACTAAACATGCAACTGTCGTATGACTCAGCAATTGCACTCTTGGGCATGTATCTCTGAGAAATAAAAACTTGCATTCACACAAAAACCTGTACACAAATGTTCACAGCAACTTTACCTGTAATAGCCACAATCTGAAAACAACCCAGATGTCCTTCAATGGGTGAAGGGTAAACAAACTGTGGTACACCCATACCACAGAACACTAGTCAGCAATAAAAATGAAGTATTCATACATTCAACAGCTTGGATGAATTTCCAGGAAATTATGCTGAGTGAAAAAAGTCAATCCCAAGGAGTTATATACTGTATAATTCCACTTATGTGACATTTTTTAAATGAGAAAATTTTAGAAATGAAGACAAGATTAGTTGTTGCCAGGGGTTACAGGTGGGCGTGATGGTGGGGAGGGTCAGAGGGATATGGGAGTGAGGCCAACAGGGGGAATCCTTGTGCTATTGAAGCCATTTAGTGTTTAGACTTGGTGGTGGATACACAAACCTCCATGTGATAAAATTATGTAGAACTAAATACACACACATGCAAATGGACACAAATAAAACGGGAAGTCTGAATAAGACTGATGGATTAATGTACCACTGTCAATAACCTGGTTATGATATTATTTTACAGTTTTTCAAAATGTTACCATTGGGGGAAATCCAGTAAAGTAAGTGTATATTGAATCTCTGTGTATCATTTCTTACAACTGGTGATGAATCAAAAATAATCTCAATAAAAATGACAATTAAAAAAAGGCACTCTGGATTTCCTATGATTTATTTTTATGTGTCAACTTATGTAGACACATCAACATGTAAATATAAATATTAGGTTCAATCATTAACAATTTCTTGATGTTTGATCATTTCTTACCTACAAAATTTCTTTGGTTCAATCTAATATTTTATCTGGTTAGAACTTACATGGTTAAGAATCTCAGTGGACAGACAGTATCAGCTAAGAGAAGAGTCTTCATGGCTAAAATTTACGCTGCCTGTGCAGAGGTGACCTTCCTCAGGGGCCCATGTCCAGTGTCCATGGGGCAGCGAGCTGAGGGGACATAAGGATGTGGATGCCCTGAGGCTCCTAGCTCCAGCTCGCTGGATGCATAATTCCAGAAAGTTCCTCTTATCTATCCGCTCCATTCCCCACCCTGAGCTGCCTCTTCCTGCCTTCTGCAGGGATGTCCTCCAGGTATGGGCATTCTTTGCCTTGTGTCTGTGTTCAGGGAGGGATGTGTCGGCAACAGTCAGGCTCTAGAGTGTCCAGCACACGAGGGTCCCCTTGGCATCTATGGACAAGGAGCCACATGTCACGCCAGGCCGTCTCTGCCCTTCTCCCTGATGTACCTTCACTTGCTGCTTAGTTCAAATCATTTGCTTGCTTTGCTGCTTAGAGTTTTGCCTGTCATGAACAGAACCTGTGTGTGTGTGTGTGTGTGTGTGTGTGTGTGTGTGTGTGTGTGTTTTAATTTGTACAAGTACCTGGCCTCTTGGAAAGCTGCAAACATGTAAACACTTCATCTGCAGGAACCAACTGTTCTCCCTCGCAGATGGCTGAGCCTGCAGGTCCCACTGGCGGAAATAATCATCTCAGGGTAAATTGCTTTGCCCACATGGAACCAATTAAGTATGTGATCAAAAATAAATGAAGAAGGAGGCAGCAGCTTAAGGCCAGAATTACGGGCCTGACAGAACTTTGATTTTCACCTTGCCTGGAATAGCTGCTCCTCCTCGCACTTGCCTGCAGTATTTCACAGAGCCGATTCTGACAATAGCCAATACCTAACACGATCACAAGTCACACGCTGTCTACAAAAGACAGGTAACTGGAGCTTTTAATGGGTGCATCTGAGAGTTCTACGCTCCTCAGAGTGGCCAAGGACTCGAGTTCGTGAACAGAATGATAGTGAGTACGGGGATCCTCTTAAAAATGAGCGGTGGAAAGCCGCTCAGGCAGAGCCATCCAGCTGCTGCAGCCCAACATGAAAATTTCACTCTGGTTAAACACGTCCTCCCTCTCATCTAATTCTAAGAAAACAGAAGTAAACCATGTTGTAAAACTACATACAGGTAATTTTTCTATCTTCACATCCCACCACCTAGAGAGTATGGGTTACAATTGAGTTAAAAGATTCAGGATTTTCTAAGGTTGGATTAAATTTAATTAGGTAAAAAAATTTGTTATTAAAAATAGGTTAATACAAGACTGCAGTTTTATTCTCTGTTAAGAAGAAGTTTTCTTGAAATTCTGCTTCTAATAACAGATTGTGTGTGATTCTTGGCCTTTAAGCAATCTGTATTTGCTTTTAAAATCTTTGGTTAAGTAAATAAGTATTTAACAAATTATAAAAGTTCATTGGATCTCCAGCTAACTTTGAGATGCTTTAAGGAACCCTGAGGCATCTTAGACATTAAATTAACTAGGATTATTTGGTATGTTAAGTTAAATGTAATCAGTCATAATTCTAGTAATTGTAAACAAGTCTCTCTTTATCAATTACAGTTACTTAGCTATAAAAAAGATTCTAGTTTAGGTAAGCACATGCCTGAAGAATTTAAAATAAACAGGTTCTCATATTCTGCAGTCATTCAGTATTCTTATGGACATTTTAAGTCGCTTATTTTTATAAATACCATTACAAAAAAAACATACAAAATATTTCAGGGAATTATCCTGATTGGATACATTAAAAAATAGTTTCACTATTGACTTTAAAATATTTAATATATAGTGTAAAAGATAGAACTTTAAAATAGTTTGTGAAATTTGAAGTAGAGTTGGTAAAGTAGGAGTTTTGAGAAAAAGGATGTAAATGATTTGTCAAAGAACAGCATTTTTCAAAAAATGTTCATATGCACCAAGGTTTATGACTGCAAACTAACCATAATACTTCAGTTTGCATGATTAATTCACTAGAGTAGCCAATTTTATCTGTCTGTCACTTCAGCCAGTAAAACTTTGAGCTGGAATGTTGGATTAGTTATTCCTGGAAACTTTCCCATCAAAGAGATAAATTAAGAACTTTGAATGAAGATTGACTATCCAGCCGTTCCAAGAATAAACTTATTGAGAACCTAGCATGAATCAGTTGTAGTGTTCCCAAATTTGGATTAACAGACTCTTCAAAATTATCTTTTGTAAGACTAGTGACGTATTTTAAACACTGCTATTTCGTTCACAAGTAGGCCTTGACTCTGAAATTAACTCAAAGTACATCCAAATTTAAACAGGACTATGAGCCAAAACACTATAGTAGCCAAATGAGGTTTTGTTTAAAATCATTTATCTCCGAATGTGTTTATCGGCATTTATCACTGACAATTCACCGAATGATCTTATTTGCGGTGAGTTTTATTTTTAAATCCACAACTTCATATCTGTGTGCATTTTCAATGACTACAGTCCAATATTTGCTTATAGGAACTTGTTATTTCCGCCTTCGCAGGTAGTACCAATCAGTGAATAATCAAACCCTTTTCAGTGACAAATCTCTATAAACAGACTCAACTTTGAGTCGATAATTATAGCACAATACCAAGTAATGGTTAAATTCCCCCCCTGGAAATATTTAGCCAGAAAACCAAGTCCACAGATGAACAACTATCTCCAGTAACTTGCTAACTGATACTGCATCTGATAAAGAAATTTATTTAAAAAGGACGGAAAGAGGTTCCTAAGAGAGGTGCTATTTTCTTCTTTGTTACTTCAAAGCAGTACAGAGCAAGTAGGCTTTCAAATCGTTGTGGCCCCAGCTGTGAATGAATCTAATTTGGCTCCTGATCACAGAGTTAATAAAGCTTAGTCCTCTGTATTTCAGGGCATAAGTCCTTGGTCCCTCAAGAGAAGGCGATTGTAAAGAAAAAAAGAAATGCCAAAGTGCCCAGTTACTTCCTGTAATATAACCTGTCCATTAACTCTCATGGTCAGCCGTAGTTCAACCAACCACAATTCATTTGTAAGGCATCGGAAAAGATTTCGTCTTTGTTTCCACCTCTTGGAACTTTTACCTGGACAAAGGCCTTCAGTTACCAAAACCGTGGTGAGAAGAGAATCTTGTTTTGAAATGTATGCTGATGTGTAACGCAACCAAACTTTTTTGTGTTTGTTTTAATTATTGCCAAGTTAATCTCCATTGTTTTTGGAAACTGGATGTAAATATAAAATTTCTAGAAATCTAATAAATTGACTTTCCTTTTCAGTCCATGAGGCAACAAAATTTTGTCAGTATAATTTTAATACTGTACACGTATTTCTGATAGAAATGCATTTCCTGGGAGCTGTCTAGAAAGTCCCCTGCCTACCTAAGACTTAGGTAGTGTAGAATGACAGGATAACTTCACCGGCTCTCTGGGCATAAACAAGCCCCCTGCAGAGATACAGCTCTTTGGTCGATGTGATTAAGGAAAGACTCAGAATATGCAACCAGAGGAATATTGAATTTCTCAGGAAAGGTTTCTATTACAAGGAAAGAAATGGAGGCCAAGAGCAGGTTGAAGCCACTTAGGATGTTCAATTCTGCTATCTTGTATAAGGTCTAATAACCAAGTATTAGCTCCATTTCTCCTAATACTAACTCCTGCTTTGAAGGTTTTTATTAGGCTTGGGTACTTTAGTCATGGGCTAGGAAGAAATTCATCATTTTTCACATGAGAAAGAAAAAGAAAACTCATACAAATTATAGAAACGAATGTTATTGAGGACAGTGCCTCAAGTTCGAAAGCCATAAAGTTTATTTCTTTTAAAGGCTTAGATGTTTCAAAGATTAGAGAACCAGAGAGCAAAGGAGATTAGTCATGGGAGGATGAACTTTCTCAAGCTGGGTTCCAATCTCACCCCACTTCTTATCTCCGAGGGCTGTTCGGGGCCCGGAGAAGTGAGTTTATGTTTGGTGGAGAAAACGCGTGTGTCTTCTCACGACTGCAGCATCTCTGCGCTTCTCCTAGGGCAGGTTCTGAGCGCTATCTAACATTAATGGAATCTGCCTCACTCGCTGACCCTGGGAAAGCTATTTGTGTCTCCATCTACAAAGTGAGGCAATTATATTAATAATTCAAAATCAAAATAATCCTACACTTCATATATTTTTTATGGTCTGTGTTCTACAGAAACCTGCTTATCTGTGGAGCAATGTCTTCATCTAAACATAGTCTAATGGGGGCTTCTCAGGGTCAGAGGACCAGGACCGATAAAAAAAAAAATCAAAGTCTAAAAAAGCAAAAAAAAAAAAACAACCCAAACTTTTGAAATAGTGCAGAGAATTGTGAAGTTAACTCTGTTTAAAAGCAGACAGAGTAAACTACATTCTGGCCAGGTAGGAACTGTTGGCAGAAACTTCGATCCAGTAAGAACTTACACTCCTGGTGACCAGTCCTGGAAACTCTGAAAGAGAACTCAGCCCAGACCTGCTGATGAATCACCTACACACAACGTGGCTTCTACCCTTCTTCGTATTCCAAAATCACATCAGAAAACGCCACCATTCTTTCTGTATGGTGAGTTCCTTTCAGTCAGGCCCTGGCTCTATTTAATCAACACAGGTCATGTGAGCGGAACTTTTTCACCAACTTCTAAAGAGCAGAAGCAACGGCTCCTCTGACCTGATAGAGTGCATCCTTCAAGGATCTAGTTCTAAAATGGGCTTTCCAAATACAGGCCCACTCAACCCAAGCACTGGCCGACCACACCACTGAGGCCGAGGCAGTCTGTGCGTTCATTTCATTCTTGTTCACTTACATTCAGTCCCCTTAATTTTCCTTCCCACCCTGCGTGTACAATCACAGCCTCAGAGAAGGTCGGGCCTGGCTCTGTTCTGCCGCCCAGTGACTTCTGAGTCTGTCACTGAAGTGGACAGAAAATTTCACAGAAGCTGAAAGTCCTGGCAGTCAAACCCAAGAGACTGAAACCAAGGTTTTTGTTCACCAACGCTAATAAAAAAAAAAAAAGTATGGCTATTTGGAGAAAAGAACAAAATGCAATCCTGGAAAACAGAGAAACTATCAAGGCACCTTCTTTTCATGAATGTTACTAAAATAAACCTCCCTGTAAGAACAAGTCTAAAAAACCTATCTGCTGCCTGTCAAAAGTAGATTTGGAGTTAAAAAATTAGTGAGATATGTTCAGCATCCTCAGTTTACTGTGGGGGCTGACTACAATACCACCATGTGTTTGTTGTTACAAGCAGCCGGCTGCCTGCTATGCGTGTGCCTAGCGTTTTGCAGGTACTATTTCTAGTCCACAAAATAATGCTACAGGGTATGCATTATTTTAACCACCTTAGAAATGGAGAAATCAATACTTTAAAAAAGCCCCCTAACGTTTACTGAGCATTTACTATGGCTCTCAGCGTGAAGTGCTTTGTCTGCATTCTTTTATTCAGTCTTCACAAAGTTAGGGAATTTATTTCAAGTCAGAAGGGTAGGAAGCAGCTGAGCGAGGTGCTGGCCCAAGGTCAGGTGGCCTCCAAGCCTCTGTGTATTCCTCGGACTCACCTCTCACTTAACCAGAACACCTCAATGTTAAATATTCAAACCCTGTGGCATTGAGGGAGTCTAAGTGATCACAAGATCCCCACAAGTAAGGACTATGGCTGATTTGCATTTAGTTCTTTCGTGCCCATCACAACACTTGACATACAGTAGGTGCTCAGAACGAGTTTGTTGAACAAAACATTTCAAATAAGTAATGCAAACCGGGGCAAATGCTAAGCTCAGCACTCGCACAACACACCCAGATCTCAGCCATCACAGGGGCAATCCAGAGAGGGTCAAGTAAAAATAAGAGAGATGAGATAAATACAGAGATGGTGACTAAAAGAGGAAATAAAGCTGCTGTTTCCCAAAGTGTGATCTTTAGAATATTAACAGCAGCAGCAGAACCTGAAATTCTTGCTGAAAGCAAAAATCCACCAGGACCACCCCAGATACATGCAGTCAGACACTGCAGGGAAGGGACCTGGGATGCACATTACTATGCACTCCCTAGGTAATTCTGAAACACAGGAAACCGAAAGGGATAGGGACTAGGAAGTGATGGGAGGCAATTATGCTGAAACTGAGAAATTAGATGCACAGACAGGAAGACCAGCTATTATCTTGCCTACAAAGGCCTGATCTTTTACAAACACCTTCCTCCCGGGACACGGCAGTTCACTTTGATAACTGACCGAGGGCTGGCACGAGTCAGAGGGAAGGATGCTCAGAATCAGAGTGACGGTGCAGGGAACAGAGCCAACATGCCTAATAATTTAACTTAAAATAAAAACAAACAGCCTATAAAAAGGGGACGGTGAAACATACAGCGTGTTTTGGTAGCACCCGCACCAAGGTTTCCCCTGCCTGAAAGGCTGCCTCCTGCTGGCCCTTTCTCAACTTTCAAATCTTATTTGAAGTCAAGTGACCTTTCCACAGCGGAGAGAACAGAGCCTTACTTGAAGGGTGGAGGTAGACAATGTCTTTCACGGTGAAGTCTCGGGACTGAGTGGCTTTCAGACAATCAGCCAGCAGACTCAGGAGCAGGAGCCAGGCCAGGGCAGGGCCAGCTTCCATGGCAGACCCAGGTGTCACTCATCCAGGGGGCTGGGGAGCGGGGACTTGGGACGATGAAAGAGGACTCGCACCTGAAATAGAAAAATACAAAGCAAGAGTCATCTCGGTGTCCAATTCAGGAAAGCCCCGTCGGGAGACAGCCGAGCTCCCGTGCAGGCAGGACGAGCTGGGGAGGAGCAGAGAGCCCAGGGCCCGTGGGAGTGGGCAGACATGGAGAGCAACTTTATAGACTGTGATTGCACAGCACTTAGAAAATTTCAGCCCAAATCTATTCTTAATTAGGTTGCTAAGGCTCCACTGGTAGCAGTCGCCTCTAATATCCAGCAGAGATGGTATCGTGAGAGATGGAATTTTAATGAAATCCAGCTATTTTTGCCAGGAGGCCAGGGGACCGCTGCCAGAATGCAACAATAAGGAAGTCAGGTGCAGAAGCTCAGACACATTTCCTTGCTGACGGCGAAGAGCCGGTGCGAGAGGGCAGCCTGCCTGGGTCGAGCTGCCCTGCAAACCTGCACATGGTAGGCTTCCAGATCCAGGGGAGGGAAAAAAAGACATGTAGGTACACTGGCCTCTCTTGAACCAAAATGTCTCTTTATAGCTCAAAATCTCCTTACCATGGCTAACACTGGCTGGGCACTGTTAAAGTCCTTTATGTGTATCAGCTATGTTATCTCCTCACCACCCTGTGAGGTCCGCACTGTTACCATCTCACTGTAAGTAAACTGAAGTCCAGCAAATAAGGAGAGGAATTGATTCAAACTTGGGCAGTCTGGCTCAGGAGTCCACATTTTTAAACACTAGGTGATACTATGTTCTTCCAAAGACTGATTCAAAGTGTATAAATAAACCCTGAAGAAACAGGATCAAGGTGTCACTGTCATTTAAGTAATTTAAGTAATCATCATTTTAATCTTTATTCTGACTCTGCCCCTTTCAATTAAAATTGAGAGCAGTAAAATCTTTCCCTAGGGTTGGACTGCCTAGCTTACTTGGAAGGGAGGCATATATCTTAATTTGTATGTGCTATTTGCTTGCCACCTTACTGCTTTTCTCTAGAGTCTGTTGCTCATGTTCTACTATTTTTCCAAATGCCATCATTCAGACGCCAGGCAAGGGGGCAAGATAGATATTCACTTTATTTTAAATTGGCTAAAAAAACATAATTTGGACATTTTGTTTACAGGTTTTAATACAAATATTCAATGAGATATTTTAAATAGCATAACAAAATGATTCTAAAATTATTCTGTCAAAACAAATAGACCAAGAGTAAATATATTACAAACCAAAATCAATAGAGAAAATCAATATGGACTAATCAGATATTAGTCACACAGGACAGAGTACTATTAATCAAAACAGAATGATAGAAAGTATAAAAATGAATTCAGAAAACGGAACACTCTAAGGAGCTCAGAAATAGACCCAACTATTTACACGATACAAGCAATTTTTCAAAATTACAGAACAAAAAAATTTATTAAACGGTATGATAACTTTAAAAATTGTGAAAAAGATTAACTGACGCCAAACAATGCACAAGAAACTAAAATAAACTCCAGATGGGTTGGTGTGTTCATTATTTTTTTAAAAAATAGACAAATTGTTAGAAAACAGAGTAGAAGTCTTATCACCCTGTAACAGCTTGATGATGCCAGCCTTGCCAATTTCACGCTCACTCCGCCATCTCCTGTTTACAGTTTGGTTCCCCAAAGCAGATTTGTATTCAGAAAAGGAAGGAGCTGCTCATTCACTTGATAAATGTGACTGCCAGGCACTGTGCTAGGCACTTAGTACTAACGATGCAATGAGAACACAAATATCAAGGCTCTCTTTCCCTCAGTGAGTGACAGACACAGCATTATCTCATCTTAAACGTATGCAGTAGTGCTTCCTTGTACAACCGTCTGGTCAGGTGAGGCTGCACCCAAGTGACAGGTTTGCACTGCGCCCCCTGGAGACTCGAGTGAACAGCACCAACACCCCTATCTCCTCTCAGCCAGGGCTCAGATCAAGGTGAGGAAAGCTTTCTAGTTTTATTTTGAATAATTTAACATTAAATATCAACTAGTTGCCAACCTAAGTTCTTTTTAATGCGAAACTTGGTGTCAACATGTACCAAACACTGCAAGTGGCCCATTTTCATGAAAGCATTTCTCAACCACAGAATTCCTTCCAGTTATTGATTCAAAGGTCTCCCTCTGCACAATCTTGGCACTAAGTATTCTGCATTACTTAATGTCATCTGAAATTAGCCTTCCTGCAGCCTCTGAGGCATGGCTACCCAGCCACGAGCCTTCATTTCACAGCTTGTGTTGAATATATGTGAGTGACATACAGAAGGGAAGAGTGAGATGCCTGGATCTGAAACCTTACTCCAATGCATTCTTGCTGTGCAACCCCGAGCCAGTTACTTAACCACTCTGTGCCTGCATTTCCTCATTTGCAAAATGAGGATAATACTACCTACCTCAAATATGTGCTATTAGAATTAAATAAATTAATATATTTAAAGCAATAAGAACAGTGTCTGTCAGAGTCAATGCCACGCAGTATTTCCCAAATTTTTCCTCTTATGGTTTTGCTCAGAATCAGTCAGTCTACTTTTCTAAGTCAAAGTAAACATGGTGCAGTTAACTTTGGTTCAACACACAGCTCAATTTCCTTAAATCAGAAAAATATGACCATTCCCCAAACTACTAAGTATGACAAATTACAATCCGTATGTCTCCTATACCCCAACTTCGGCCCCATGCCAGCCAGGCACAGGCGCAAGCCAGCAAGGGAGAGGCATTAAAAGCCACCAGCACTTTCATATGCTGCGGTTCATGCAGACCCAGGCGACTTCCTGCCATCCTGGTCAAGGAAGCAAACAGGTGCGTGCTGCTCCTCCCCACCCTCCCGTCTCTCCCCAGACTACCCTACAAGGCCTGCATTCCTCTCCATGATCCTCACATAGCTGCTCTAGCTAGATTCCACTTGTGTAAAAGATCTTGAAGGAGCACAGGTCACGAGCACGTCCCCTGTATCCCTTCCAAGGCGCGTGTCTCCGTGTGTGCTCACACGCCCGACACGGTGGAGTATCACAGATTAAGTTAAAACAATCACTCATTCGTTAAAAGAGATTCCGCTCTACTATGTATTACAGGAAAGGGCAAGCTTGACTCTCTCAGCCTGACATGTTTAGCGCCAGTTTTCAAATGTGGAGGGTTCCACTATTTTTAACTACGAACTGTATGTGTTCAATGGAGAATTTCCAAATTTTTAAGGTGGTTGACACTTTATTATTCCAAAATATTTTACTCATGAGATTGTTCCTTCGTTAGGAAAAAAAAGTATATATTTCTAGGCAAAAGGACTGAAAAGACCAAGACCAAAATGACGTGGGATTTTAGATAATTTTGATGTTATTCTTTTTGCTCAATTTGCATGCTCAAAGATTTTTGATGGGCACGTATTACTTTTATAAAGAGGAAAGCAGATTTTTGAAAAATAGTTCTCTTCCAAGAATGAATTTGACAGAATAACTTCACCCTTTATGCACAAATAAAAGTCAGCTTTTCACCTAAAGCCAATGAATATAACCTCCAAAATGCTCAAGTTGCCTCTAAAATAGTAGACTCCATGTTTGATAGAATGTCCTCTCTTCCCTCTCTCACCGTGCCCTTGCCCTTGCCCTTGCCCTTGTGCAGTTGGCCAGGTGCTTGTCACAGAGTCTGTGCGAGGACTAAGGGCACTAAGATTTTCCTAGGGAGGAGCAAGCTCAAGACAACGTGGGTAAAGAAAAAGGAGAGACAGACAGACAGAAGTAAAATGAAACTAGAAAACACAAAGCAATGCGATCCTAGGTTGCTATGTGGCTCACCACGTCACAACAAGTCGCAGCGAGATGGAGGACCCCAAGGACCATCTGCACTCAGTGTGGTCGGCGGAGGGAGAAAGGACAGAGACCGGATCTTCCGGGACCTTCCTGTCTCTTGTTTCCCACTGACTGAGCTTCACTCCACAAAGAACTCCCTCCCCTACACTGCAGCAGCCAGAGTGGAGGGTCAACCCACTGACCACAAAAGAGAAAGAACTCACCACTCGTAGGAATCTGAGACAACACTCAAGGTCTATCTCTAGGGCATGTGCTAGTAAGCTTGGTAAACACCACCTTGCCTTTTGTTTTTTAAAGTGTCTGTTATTTTATTTTTAAAAATTTTATTGAGATAAAATTCACATAACATACAATTCATCATTTAAAAATAATACAGTTCAGTGGGGTTTTTTTTGTATGTTCAAATTTTGTGTAACCATCACTGAGTCTAGAATATTTCCATCACCCCCAAAAGAAATCTTGCACCCATTAGCAGTCAATCGCAAGTCCCTCCTCTCCCCACTCCCTAGCAACCACTAAGCTACTCGGTGTCACTGTGGATTTGCCTGTTGGGAACATTTTGTGTAAACAGAATCATACAACATATAGCCTTGTGCATCTGGCTTCTTTCTCTTAGTACAGTGTTTCCAAGGTTCACCCATGGTTGTAGCATGAAACAGTACATCATTCCTTTTTTATGACTGAATACTATTTCATTGTAGCAATATACCACTCATCAGTTGATACACGTTTGGGTGGTTTCCACTTCTTGGCTATTGTGAACAATACTGCTGTTAGCATACATGTACATTTTTTGTGCGGACATATGTTTTCATTTTTCTTGGATGTATATACCTAAGAGTGGAATTGCTAGGTCTTATGGTAACTTTAACTTTTTGAGGAAATGCCAGTTTCCCACTGTCACTGTACCATTTTACATTTCCATCAGCAAAATTTCTCCACATCCTCACCAACATTTACTTTCATTAAAAAAAAAAATTTATTATAGCCATCCTAGTGAGTTTGAAGTGGTATCTCATTGTGGTTTTGATTTGCATTTCCCAAGTGGCCAGTGATGTTGAACATCTTTTCATGTGCTTACTGGTCATTTGCATACCTTCTCTGGAGTAATGTTTATTCAAATCCTTTACCCATTTTTTCCATTAAGTTATTGTCTTTATTTGAGTTGTATTGAGTTGTACTGTCTTACTGTTGAGGTGTAAGAGTTCTTTCCATATACTGGACTCTGGAAGCTTTTCAGATATGTGACGTGCAAATGTTTTCCCCCTTTCTCTCTGTTGACTTCTCCCTTTCTTGATGGTGTCTTTTGACACAAAAGAGTTTTTAATTTTGATGAAGCCCACACATTGCTTTTCATAAATATAGATTTTGTTCCCTTATTCAAGTCAAGCCCAACACAGTGCACGCACGAACACACACACACACACACACACACAGATCTGCATACAATGCACAGTAAAAGAATCCATCTACTTTGTAGTAGCCAGAGCTACATTTCCCACCTCTCTTTTCCATGAGAAAATAGGATGGGCAGGACTGTTTATTAATATCACCAACTGGTTACATTCCTGCAGCAAATCATGAAGCACCACTCACTCTGTTAGTATTTTCTAGGAACTGAGAAGTGAAAGATGAGTGACGTGCATTCACAATGAGTCTAGCTGAAATACGGGCTCTGCTGAGGGGGATGTATCTTTTCTGTACAGATTCTCAGTAGGTGATGCAGCTTTAATCTCTAAACCCCATAGAGAGGATTCTGGACATGCTCTGTGATATGAAGGGTCCCTTCTAGGACTTTGATGCTTTTCCCTGGAATTCACTGTGTCTTTGGACTATTCTAGACTTTCAGGAAAGATGCAGCGTTTTCATTTTGCGCACTGCTATTTGAATATGCACTGAGGATACGTCCCTGACTACGGCTCTCTTATGAAGAAGTACATTCTCATTTTCACGGCTCTGTGACCTTTCATTTGTTATTTATGAGCTTTTGCAAATCTAATACCACTCTGACAGATTTAATTTGTGCTCTAAATTACCTTTGCATGAGTTACTCAGTTGCTGGTTTTATTCCAATAGATTACTTGCTACATTCTGAAAAAGAAAAAAAAAAATTAGTTCGAGATCTATTAGACTGCCTCCACTTGGGAAAAAGTTGAAAAGAGTTGCATTCTGATTTTCCACTCCATGGTACTAGATCATACAAGAGGATTTCTAACTCTAGTCAGAGAGGCAAAGTGATAGAACCATAACCCAGGTCAAGTTTTACAAGCCTATACCCTAACTGCTATTTCATATAGAGTCCATAAAAGAAGGTTACTCCCAACTCCTGCAACTGGCCACTGGAAAACAATGAAGCAGTTCTGAAGCACAGTGACTAAAGTGGCAAGTACTAGAGGACTGAGTACTAAGTACTAGGACCTCCATACTAAATCAATACGGAAGCAATTATGCAGTAGAGAACTAATCCAAATCTAAATGTTTTTCAATGCTACTCATGTTAAAATTTGGAATGCCTTAATACGAGAACTAAATGGAATTCTAAAGCCTGAAAGATCATGACAAGTCTTAATTTAATGTTCAATATATATAGACTAGGCTTGGAGCCTTAATGACCTGAAAAAGTTAATCCAGTTCCCCAGAGTATGAACTAAAGGCATGACGTCACAAAGCTAAGTCTACTTAAATATATCACCTTGACCACAGTACCTTTCTCCCAATTTGAGGACTGCTCATAATATGTGGTGATTTTAAAACATGTCTGCAAATTCATTGACATGTCACCATGAAGAGGTGGGGTCTACATTCTTCTCCCCTTGATTCTGAGCCAAACTTATTGACCAGTTGACCAGAGTGTGGTGGAAATGACACTGTGTGACTTTCAAAGCCAAGACATAGAAGGTGATTCAACTTACACCCAGCACTCTGGAACACTCTCGCTGAAGCCAGGTGAGCAGTCTGAATGCTTCAAGTGCCATGCTGTGAGGAAGCTCAAGTCATTCAAACATGATGTACCAAGAGTTCATGAAGAGAGGGAGCTGCCCTGCCAGCCCCCAGCTGCTCCAGCCCCCTCTCCTCCCCTCTGCCCCAGCTCAGCTACTGTCTGATTGCCACGGCATGGAGACTTCAAGTGAGATCTGGTTAGTCAAGCCCTTCCCACATTCCTGACCCACAGAAACCAAGAGATAAATGAAATGATCATTACTGCTTTATACCACTAGGTTTTGTGGTGGTTTGTTACATAGCAGTAGATGTCTAGAAATAGGGAACTACAGCAGGAGAGATAATTAGGAACTACAGCTCTGCTCATAAAGATAATTCTACTTGTCAGATTGGTTACAAGGTACAGAAATCCAAATCAAACAGCCTATAACCAAAACGGAGAGAAAGAGGGGAGGAGGAGGAATTTTACAGTCTCACCTGGCTGTCCAGCTTAGACACGGTTGGACTTACACCCTGTTATCAGGAATTTCCATCCCTCAACTCTGCTTTGTCCCCTCTCTCTTGCCTTTATTTTCATTCAGGTCTCCCCAAACTGTGGCCATCAGCAACCTCAGAAGCCTTCCTAGGGAGGCCCTTTCCCAAGTGTTTCAGAAAAAGTCCTTAAAAAGGAGGGCATTCCATCCTTAGACTGTAAGTGGCAGGGGAATGTGGTGTTCCAATTGGGCTGCATGTCACTAGCATGTCGTTGAGATGAGCACATAGTATCAACTTCATGGAAATCACGTGGTTTGAGAATAGAGGTACGGGTCCCCCAAAGGAAAATCTAGGAATTGTCACCTAAAGAAAAGAAACTGGATGCTTGGCTAGCAGAACCACACAGATTGTCCACTGCAATAATCAATACAGATTTCTAAATAATCTCATTAGCCTTGAAGTGCAAAAGTAGCTCGTGAATATTTCTGCAAATGCCAGGAGGTGAAGCGGTTTACCCACCGACATGATTTTCTTCTGTAAAAATGGAGTATCACTCCATTACAACTTTCAAATCAAAATATAAGGTTTAAAGAATGAAAACATAGTTCAAGTGGGCGTTTTAGAATCAGTTTTGCCCTATACTTTCCCCTTCTCATCGGAATGGCTCTTCTATTGGCATGCGTCACGTGTTGCTGTCGGGCAGTGCCATGCTCTACGTGGTCCATCCTACAGGTCCCTGCTGTCTGGGCCAGGGTTGGAATCTGATCCAAGCCAAGCCCAGCAGATTCTTCTCATATATTTTAAGCCAGAATTGGTAAAAGATAATCAGCCCTCTCTGAAACAGAAGCCCCCAAGAAGTACAACTCAGGAACGTGTGTCTGCCACATTCCTCCCCATGTGGAGGGAGAAGAAGAGAGTGAAGTACGTTCGCCAAGAGAGACATAGAGGAGAAATGGAGAGAAAAGCTCAAGCTATGTGCAACCGCTGCCTTTTTGGCTAGTTTTAAACTCTTCCCTTAGAAGCCTCCATCTCCATACCACAAGTACCCCTTTTGCACAAGCTACTTTGATGTGGCTTTCTGTCCCTTGAAATCAGGTGCTCTGACCAGTTCAAGAGTCTTCCAAAAGGGTCCAGCCATCAAAATTTCCTGTGTTGTCAATAACAGAAAACCAGGCAGAGATGACCTCTTTTAGATTTTGTAGACACTGATGTTCCATTTTCATAACCTCCAAGGTGATAGATGTTCACATATTCCCAATTTGAGTTGAGGGTCTATCTGCATAAAAATCAATGCTTTACAAAAATGTGTATTTCATTTTCTGGAACCCCATGGCAAGGCTTGAGTTATAGGGAAAAGCTGCCTTTCTGTTTGGCCCCAATCTGATTTAAAGGTCAATTGCATCAAAAATGCTTCAATTCCTGAAGGATAAATGATGGCTGGCCGAGCATGCCTGGCAGTATGTTCACGTTCCTAAAAGATGTCGTGTTCACTCTCTTCTGCTTGCTGGCTGTATGCTTGTTTGCCTCCTCTATCAATCTGAAGGTTCTAGAGAACTGATGAGAAGGCATTCTGAAGTGCAAACAGCCATAAGGGGACAGAGTCAAAGAGCTGTCCAGGCAAGAACGGGACACAGGGTACATTTCAGCTACAGCCTGCCATCTTTTATTTACTTGGAAGGGAGTGGCAGAGTTTGGAGAATTTTTTGCCTTTGTGTCTTTTATTAAACATTCCTCTATGTTTAAGAACCTTGAGTTTTTATTTTATTTTATTTTCCTAGGACTTTTCATCTTAGAAACCTTTCAAAAATGTGAAAGTTCAAAATGTACTCAGTAACAATATGACGGCTCTAAGTGGATTAAATCACAAACACATTCGCTCTTGTGTCCAAAATAACCCAGTTCCAAATCCAACATTTAGATTACCAGGCACATGCCTTCCACCTCTTGATCAAAGAAGAGTAATCCTGGCCCTGCACAGAGGCAGGCTTCTCTGCGTTTGCAGGGCTGCACTCATCTTTCCTCTATTAATTTAGAGTGTTTCCAAAACTTCAGTAATAATCACTTATCAAGCAGACGCTTCCTGCTGTGAATCCTGGAGATGGTTCTGCAGTGTTTGAACCACGTTTTACCAGCAAGACCATTGCATGGTGTTTTGAGCTACTTGGTTTGGGTTTTAGAGATCTGGTGTGAAGATTCTTTCTGAGGCCTTGAGGCCTCTTAATTCTTCCACATCACCCCTCTCAGTTGCCTTTGGCCACTGCCCTGCTTACCCATACTCCTAAATGCTCTCTGCTCCTCCTGCTTCCTCTTTCCAGTTCTCTGAAAGCCAAAGTGACCCTGACATCTCCAACCTCTTCATGAAACAGTCCTTCCATTGCTTTGCATATGGACTAAAGCCTAATTCACAGGGAAATTACCACTTCCTCTCGGACTTCTCCCAAGCTCCATGGATCCTGGGGGTAGGAGGAAGCCAAAATCCCTCTCCCTCCCACTTACAAATCATTGCTGTCCCTCTTCAAACAATTTTGGTCCTCATCTCAAAGGCTAAACCAGCTGCCCTTGTGGCTATCATGAAATGGTTGTAGAACATTAAGCACACGGCCCACCATCCACCATTAACAATCACTCAGCTAATCTTGATCCTCACCCAAAACTAAGAACCAATTCATTTTAAATCTTATTTACTATCTTGCATGGAAGAGGCTTTTGTCCAGGGTTCCAAGAATCCTAATCAAGTTTTTGTCAAAAAAGACCTTGAAGATGGTTCCCATTTAGCCATTTATAACTCATGTTCAAGAAAAGTGAAATTGCTAGTATGATGGGCACGGAGAGCCCTTTCAGAACATTGTACAAGGTAGGAGAGACGGCCCGTGCTCTCTCCTCTTGTGGGAAAAAAAGAAAAAAGTAGTAACAATCATCAAAGAACCAACACCAAAACAGTGGCTTATGTAAAAACCCTAACAGTTTTATTTTTCCCAAATCACTTGGTTCTTTGTCGCTAGCTATAGACTGTCCCCATGTGTGATGGCTCAACCTTTGACTGTACCATGGTGTGAAAGTGATAATCATTTGGTAGAAACAGTACTTGGAATTTTGATCTTCTCCTGGGCTAGCGATATGTCGTAGGACCCTCCCTCCTACTGCTGAGCAGTGAGCTGCAGCTCCCAGTCAGCCACACCATCACCATCACACCGTCACCTGAACAACCAACACATTTACAACCGTTTTGTACCCATAGAACATTCTGTTCTTCTCTTTCAGTACAGTATTCAATAAATTACATGAGATAGTCAACAATTCATTATAAAATAGGCTTTGTCACACCTGTAGGTTAATGTAAGTGTTCCGAGCACATTTAAGGTAGATGAGGCTAAACTCTGATGTTTGGTAAGTTGGGTGTATTAAATGCATTTCAACTTCATGATATTTTCAACCTATGAAAGGGTCATCCAGATGTAACACTATTGCAAGTAGAGGAAGATCTGTACTGAATCTTAACCAGTCTTTCTCATTTAATAAAGAGTATGTTTTTAAAAACAAACCCATCCACATAGTCATCCTCCAAGTTTCTAATCAACCAATACCTTGAACTACACATCGTATGTCTCTCTCCCGATAGCTCAAAGACCATCACAGTTTCATTTCTGTGAAACTCACAGTCTAAACTATAACTTGACTTTTTATGCACATTTAACAAATTAGCACAGTCATGATGAGGAAGGAAGGATTTCTTCACCCTGGGTTTGAAGGTCAAGGAATGTATCAAATAACCCCCTAACTCTGCAACCTTGAGGTAGGCATTCTTCCTTTGTAATGCGCCATCTTCATTCACAAGTCTCCATAAACAATGGTTAGTAAAGAAGTTTATTATTGTAGCAAAACAGAATTTAATGAGATTTTACACGGTATTCATCTAGGCAGAAAAAGATGTAGGAGTCATTAATAAAAGAAAATTGTCCTTGATAATAGAAATTTTTTGTTTTTGCATCTAAACTAATTCCCTTCTTGGGGGAAAAAAAAACATACATACTGAGTAGCTTCTTGTAGGTAAGGAAATGCAGGTATCTAAACTCCACTCCCGACTGCTGATACTGAGTTCAGCCACCAGCCACAAGAGAGTGATATTCCTCCCCTCTCCTCCTCATGACTGAGTTTCCCTATTTCTGTCCCTCAATTGTCCTCCTTATTTTCTGTTTCTCTTTTTGACTCATTCATTCATTCATCGTCCTCTATGAGGCAGGCATAGATAACATTATCAGTCTTACATGTTATTGTTAATCGCTCCAGCTTAATAAACAAATACTTGAATTCTATTAGTAAAATCATTAATGAAATGTTTAAAAATCTCATAAAAATGA
This sequence comes from Camelus dromedarius, assembly GCF_036321535.1. Taxonomy (NCBI): domain Eukaryota; kingdom Metazoa; phylum Chordata; class Mammalia; order Artiodactyla; family Camelidae; genus Camelus; species Camelus dromedarius. The sequence continues at coordinate 29,579,442 of NC_087439.1, read as the reverse complement.
GAGATAACACATCTCTAAGTCATGTAGTCGAGAGTGATCATGGTGTGATACTGACCTGCTGTCTTTAGACCCAAGCCCACGTATGTGTAAGATGCCAAATAGAGGAGTCAGATAACACGACGTCTGCACCAACCCTACACAGGCTCAGTCACAAGACGTTATCAGTGAAACCCAACAAGAGGTCCATATTCCTTTCTATCAACAGGGCAGCTTAACTGGAAAAAGGAAGAAGGGGAGAAATGGAGACAGAATGACCCATTTCATCTTATAAAGATCCACTTAACCTCTAGATTCATATGAATAATCAACTAAGTATACTAGTAAGAGGATATTGGAAATAAGAGGGATTAGAGAAAAAAAAAGATCCTAAAATTCCAGAGTGTTATCGCCAGTGGTGGTTTCATCATGTGGTGACAGGTAAGCCTCAGGGTCCCTGACTGCAAGGCCCTTTCCTAATTCCAGGATTGTAATTCCAGTACTCTTTCCCTTAACGAGAGCTCCTTCCTAAAAACCTGATCAGCCACCCCTGGCCCTAGTAATGCAAAAAACAATTTTTATTATTCCTAAGAATACTCTTGCTTTTTCTCTGAAAGGGGTTAGGTCAATGAATAGAAATACATGCTGTCATTCTACTCTCATAGAAAAGAAAAAAAAAAAAATAGAAAGAGGGAAAGCCAGCACATTCACAAAGGCAGGCCTTCTCAAAATTGAGGAGGTGGTATTAGAGCTGGAGAAAGCAATCAACCAACCGTGTAACTCCACCCCTCTGGGCGGGTCCTCCAGCACTGCCTGTGGGCACATCTCCAAGGAGCACTCAATGAGGAAAGAATGCTGGGGCACGCTTCGGGCTTGGGGCAAAGGGGCTATTCAAGTCAAAAGAATTAGCATGTGTCTTCTAACTATTTTAAGAAGGGTCAGGGAAACATTTTATCCAAAGGAGGGGCAGAAGCACCAGGACTGGAAAGAAGGCCAATCTATGGGGAGCACCCAGCCACACTCTGCAGTCACATGCAGGACTGACCAGGCAATGGGCGGCAAAGCCGAGAGGGTGCTGAGCAAGGAAGACCCCAGACCCCTTTACCTACCACCTAGGGCTGTTTTGAGGACAAACAGATAATGCTTGGACAGACTGCGGAGCAGGTGCTAAGAGCTAAGAGGTCCATATACCTGGAGCCACCGGGTTAGAATTCTGACTCTGCTGCTGAGAGCGGATGGACCGTGGGCAGGTTTCTTAACCTCTCTGCACCTCAGTTGCCACATCTGTAAAATGGGGGAACTCATACCACCTAAGTCATAGGGCTCTTATGAGGATTAAAGGAGCTAACACGTGTAAAGCACTTTGAACCATACCTTGCACATGCCTCCTAGCTAATATAATTCTCAAAATCAGCCCTGAGTGGCTGAGCAAGGCGTCTGGTAACTCATTTGGGTCAAGACACTGGTTTGGAACTGTCTGCTCTACAGTCCAGAAAGGAGGTGTGAAAGGTCTTCAAAAAGGCACCGATGGAATATCCTGTTCTATTAGCAGAAATCAAAAGCCCAGGTTGCTTGTCAGATTTTCTAGCTGATACTAAACTAAGATAAGCATCCTGCTGTGAGGATGAAAAACACAGGGCAGGTGAAGTCAACAAGGCAGACTGGGAAGGTCTGGGGCAGGATTTCTCAAATTTGAAAAATGCTTTCTTCTTTAAAGAGAAAAAAGGCTTATGGACAGAACCACTCCTACCTCTACTGTCAACTAATTAACCCTGATTATAATAATTATACTGCTACTTACATATACACAGAAAACTAGGATTAAGCTCCTTTGCTTAAAGCCCATGTAACAGCTTTAAAGCTAAACAAAAATTATCAAATGTAAATAAAATCACATTCAAATTAAATAACTAAATAAAAGGGACAATAACCGTAATAACGTTTATTGAGCACTTACTATAGGCTTGAACATTATGAAATTGCCACTATTCGATCATTTTGCCCTACAAACATGGCGATTTCATATGGTTCAACCCAATGTGTGCAAGTCACTCTCTAAGTGCTTTCTTTAATTCCCACAACACTACAAAGGAGGCATTGTTACTGCCCCATTTTCCAGAGGAGAAAACTGGAGCACCAAGAAACGAAGACACACATTTTTAAATCCCCTTCAGAACCGGCAGGTGCCCAAGAGTTCATTTGTAGGTGCCCAGGAGCGAGCAAATACCACTTTTGGAAGCCTTAACCTATAAGGCGTACAGCACACCAGGGATGGGGTGATGGAGGAAGGGCCAGGCCCAGAAAAGAGTTCATTCGGGTAGTCAGTGAGCACTAGGACACCGAGTCGGGGACAGCATCCCCCTGCCGGAGGGAAGGGGCCACTAAAGACCACCTTGATTTGGTGTCCTCTTGTCTCTGTTCTGGGTGGGGCAGAGGGTTTGGCTGGCCCTCCTCAGGGATCAACAGTTAAAATGAACACGTGGAGAGAAGAAGAGCAGGAGAAAGAATGATAAAAGGAGAAAGGCCAAGTAAGAGAGAGAAGCGGGTGGTCAAAAAAGGACCAAGGTTTCCAAATTCGCCGCACTTCAGAATCACCCAGGATCCCTACAAACTGCTGATGCTAGCTCACACCCACTACAGTTTCATTGGTACAGGGTGTGAATTTGGTATTGGGATTGAAAACACCCTCCAGGGGATTCTAATTTGCAGCAACGTCTGGGAAATTTCATCATGCTTCTGCAAGTCGCTGGTGGGAGGAAACAGCCCCGAAATACATTCCTTTCATCCCCAGGCATCAGCAAACCCCGCTGAAAAGTTCCCCACAGAGTTCTATTATGGAACTATTAAGCAATCCAACACGATCAGTGTAATTTATTCTGCTAGTCTCCTCTGTCATTCCTTCCTGGGCTCCTCAGAGTACTCACAGGAAGGGAACAGGCAGGCAGTGAGATAAATATAAAATGACCACGGCTTCCCATCCGGTTTCTACACTGCTCTGGCTCCAACCCTGACAGGCATCTTGGGTAATCACTTTCTGAAAGTGGTTCTCATCCTATTGATGAAGTGATCGTCCCATGTTGCCCTAGAAATGCAGGGAGTGAAGTGCACGCTACTTTTCTTCCTAGCGCATTTCGTTTACAACAACAAAAGAGAAAACGTCTTGAGGCATCTCCTGGGACAGAGATACCCTCTCAACCATTCCTCTAAAGGCAACCAGAGAGATGGGTGGGTTTTTGAGAAAGGAAACAAATACACCAGTGTTTTCAGAGGCGGCATGGAATGATGGACAGAGAATGACTTTTGCTCATTGCAGACTCGAGCTCAGACTCTTTCTCTGCTGCAAAGAGCCATGCGAACTTGAGCAAGAACACCCACCCCACCACCCGCCACAGTTCAGTTCCTCATCTGCACTGATGCACCGAGATGCTTTCAACTCACTGGGACCCCCACCCCGACATTTCCACTCATGATCAATTCAACTGTTGATCCCACGATGACTGAGGTGGCAAGTTTTCCATCTTCTCTGACTTTCCAGTCACTCATTCTGATGTCATTCACAGAAAGAAAGCAAGGCTGAGAATAAAGGCAAAAGGGAACAAATTCAAATAATGGTGTTGAGAATAAGCAGGAAGGGTAGTAATGCATTCACCCTAATTTCACTCTGTAAAGTGAAGACCACACAGTTCTAATATCAAAACCACACAATGTATGCAGTTGCTTTGTATCCTGCCGGGTCTTTTTCATATGGGTGGGAAAAAAAGCAGTTAAGCATATACTGTAGAGAAGTATCCTAGAAGAGGCAAAGGAACTGGAGCAAAGATCTTTAAAAGGTTGGGATTTGATATGAGATGACGGGCTACCCCAATTCCTGTTCTCATGATCATAGGGATCTGAAGTTTCTAGCTGTTTGTGCTAGGGAGCCTAATACATCGTGATGGGAAATGCTACAATAATTCTTTGTGCACAAGTAAAATCGAGGGTCTAAGTAAGTCCCACGGCCCAGTAGGACTTTCTGCAATGATGGAAATATTCTATGTTAGGGCTGCCAAATTCTGGAGCCACTAGCTACGTGTGCCCGGGGAGCAACTGAAAGGTGACTGAGGAAGTGAATTTCATTTTATTTAATTGCAATTTTTTTTTAATGAGGGGGAGGTAATTGGGTTTATTTATTTATTTACTTCTGGAGGAGGTACTGGGGATTGAACCCAGGACTTCGTGTGTGCTAAGCGTGTGCTCTACCACTTGAGCTATACCCTCCCCCTAATTGCAATTTAAACTAAATTGTGACAGTGGCTACAGTGTAGGGTAGTGGAGTTCTAAATTAGTGATAAATAAATGAAAACCAGTTACTAAAGTTGTGACCTCAGAACCAATTAGGGCTAAGGTGATGTAGAATGATGATCTCCCAGCTAAGTACCAACACAATGTGTTAATTACATCCAATCAGGAAATACAGCACAATGGCTTTGACGGGGGCACTCTTGGCCTTATCATTGGTGCAGAGGTCAAAGGGGATAAAAAGGAAATGAAGCAGAGCAAGGGGCCATAGTCTCAGGAGTGCCCCAAGGAACCACTCGACCTCTCCTGCACTTCATTTTCAGTTGGCGGCTAGAAATGTTAGCTTATTATGTGACAAGAATCATCCTGTATGCTTTCCATGTGAGTCTGTCAATTACTTTATGGGGGTTTTTTTAGCCCAATTTCTATAGATGATTAAACTTAGGGAGATAAGTCCATTGCTTCAAGGTCACCTGGACAGGAAGTATGGGAGGGGACACTGAATTCAGACAATCTGGCTTCATATGCCATGCCTCAAAGAGCCCTTCGTAATTTTGGAGTTAGAGTGAAGAAAAGAAAGCCTTTGAGAGGAGACCGGCTTGCTCGAAGTGTCCTGGACATACTATGACTGTGTCACTTTAAAAGAAAGTGGTCATTTCAGCTTGAAGAAGCATAAAGGAAACAGGTGAACACTGGACAACGACTGAGGAGGGTGAAGAGGAGGAAGCAAATATGGAAACCAGGTGTTCTGGAAGACTCACTTTGCCACTGTCCCCAAACCTTCTCTGAATTCACTGGTTTCTTTCTAAGTCATTAAAGTCAATGGCAAGACTGTGGATGGAGATGTGAAAAATAGCTCAAGTCCTGAGAGAATTAGAGGAAAGAAGTGTTTCTATTATATGTTAACAGTTGCTCTGTAACTCAGTTTGCTTTAAGGGTAAAAATCTTGTCCTTACAGATCAAAATGTAGGTAATTTTAAGGGGCTATGTCCCCTTCTTTCAATCCTCCATTCTTACCCATTTCAGAAGGTTCCAAAGTTTCGTATTCTAAATAACGCCGTGAGTAAGTAGCATCCTTGCTACTACATCACATGGTCTAGTCCCCATTATTTTCTTAGAATAAACTGGACATGGGGACTAAAGGAGATGAAAGGACCCTGGCTTGCACTGGGTGGACCAAGAAGAATGCTGAGGGTTTCCCTTCCCTGGAATCGTGTCACAAAGTGATGAGGTAAGTACTTCCCTCTTGCAATCAAGAGGGAACGAGAAGAATCTCTCTTGGTCCTTTCTTCCTGTAGGATTTCATGAAGCCAAAAATATCAAGTTCAAGTAAAATGAGAACCTGTCTGAGTTTCCCATGACTTAATCGAACCCACTCCATTTATCAAGAGACTTGTGAACAAGGTGTATCTTTTCCAGTCTTCATTTACACTGCAAGTTCAACATCTCCCACTAATAACTCATGCTGTAAATAGGGCCCAAAAAAGCCTCATAAATTCCAAATGAATTATTGGTTTAATTAGGATAATTCATTCATTTAAGAAATATTTACTGTGTCTAATACGTACTGGGTACTGTTCTACATTCTGGGGTTATGGAGTAAACAAAACAAATGAAAAGAGAATTGATATTCTGGTTCAATATATTAATGGTTTATCCCAGCTCAGTATTTTGGGAATAAAAAAAACTGAATTAACAAAAATTATTACTGGGGTTCAGTTCAAGATCCAGCTGATTAAACACAGCTCATTCACATTTTTGGCTCACCGCTGTTCAAGTTTCTTTTAGTGGTATAGTCTTTGGGGAATCTTTACTCTAAGATGCAACAAGAAAAATGTAACATGTGGAAATATCTTTTGGCTACTCAGCAGACTCCAAAACCGCAGAATTGTTCTGGACATTTTTTTCCTCCTGATGTGCAATTTCTCCATTTTCACTGGTCTTGTCTACTGAATACTTTTCAAATCAGTCTCATTTTCTTCGTCATGCCTACATCACTCTGCTCAGGTCCCTAATATTTGTTTGGATTACTGCAATAGCTTCTAAACTATTCTGCGTGCCTCTGGTTTCTTTTCTTTCCAATCTTTGTCTTACAGTTTGCAAAATCAGAGATCCAGCCTAGAAAAATCTACAGCTCTACCGTTAGAAACTGTGAATGGTTCCCAGAATAGAGTTTAAATTCATTATCAGTACACACAAGGCAGTACAGAGCTATGGTGAGCCCCAGCAGGTGAACCAGAAAATAGGCCCTGGGATTCCAGATCAAGGCCACACCATCTGCAGTAGAGAAGTAGACCCCTTGTGTGAAACAGCCCCTGGCATTCCATTGAGCCCTGCTAAAGACAGAATGCTTGTTCGTGTGATAGCAAGTGACCAGGTACCCGGAACCCCTCGTTATGAGCTGGGTTCTGTTTACCTGCCCATTCATAAAGGCATGCACACCCAGCAGAGCCTCAGTCAGCACTGTTGTCTGGGGGCTTACAGAACGCCCGAGCCCCAGGCACGGAGTCCTATACAGCACTGTGTCTGCGCAGAACCCACTTTACAGCAAGGAGATGCAGCTCTGGGCCCAGGACCACGAGATCCACTGTCGTATCACACACCGCACCACCCGGCAGCAGCTGGCCTCACCAAACGCTGGAACAGCCTTCAAAGTCCCAGCTCAGAGGGGATCTCTGAAAGGATGGGGGCCATCCTTCAGGAGGCAGCACATGCATTAGATCAGAGTCTCCCATATGGTGCTGTGTCTCCAACAGGAGGAACACATGGATCTGGAAACCAAGGGGTAGAAGCAGGAGTGGCCCCTCTTACCATCACTGCCAATGACTCGCATCTCTGGGCCCTGTGATGTTGCAGGTCCTGGTCTCCAAGGGAGCACGCTCTGACCAAAGGACACAGCAAGGGTCCCACTAAATTACAAGTTTCAGCTGCATCACAGGACTCTGCACCCAAGGACCAACAGAGTGCCACATTGGCAGAGCTAATTGGCCCTAAACAGGAGAAAAGGCAGGGCTGCTTCTATCCAATGAAGGCAGGGAGGAAACCACATGAAACTAGACCATCCACTGGGTGCTTCCTGGGATCCTTTACCCAACGGTGACTGTGATAAGACACATGCAGCAATCCCAGACTGTGGGGCCTGGTTACCAACATTCCAGACCCCTCAGGTAAGAAGACTGGGGCCACGCCATCAGGCAAACCATCAAGACCCACCAAGGTGATGGTCAACGATGTGAGGCACTCAGAATGGACACTGCAGGAAGAAGGGCTTGAGTACCAGTTGCCCCCAAGTCAACTGCAGCGAGGATGGGTTATAGTTTATCCCACTAACCTTCATCTTCTGGGTTCCTCCTCAGGAAGCGCAGCCCACGGGAATCACGGAGGTGCTGCTCCTTGAATTTAGGAGGAGAAGGAGGTCTGTGGCACAAAGGGCAGACTGCAGCGGCCCTGAGAATAAGCCTCATGCTTTCTCACTGTGGCAAGCCTTACAACTTTAGCTGCTGTGCTCCAAAGTCCATCATCACGTTTATACCAGAGCCACACTTCCAAGACACTGCTCCCAGCCAGTGACTGAGCAGGGCAGGGACACTAAGGCAGGCTCATTCTGGAAGACACAGGGCTCCCCAGTAGGTGACTTTGGCTCAAGGACTCCCCATCTTCCTTGCTAAACTATCTTGGAATTGCATTGAAATCTAAGAGTCCCCTTTCCTTCCTCCCTCCCTTCCTTCCTTCACAAGGGTCAGGCCTGTATTGCATCTGTCAGCTCTCCCAGCCTCCTCCAGTTCCATCCCTCCCCATCCCAGGTCTGCAGTAGGCTATTGCCATCTCAGCATCTGCTTCGCGGTCCTTCACAGTCTGCCTGCACCAGCTCACTAGGCCCCTCCCCTGCTTCCTCCCAGCGCCCCGCCTGCTGCCTGCTCCACAGACACCACACCACATGGGCACCCTCCTCTCCACCTCCAAGCCTAGGAAAACCCATACTACGCCCTCTGCTTTTTCTCTAGGGACCAAGGTTTGGCACCAATACAAGCACCAGACTTTGGCCTGGCCCCCTTTTCACTATTTCTGGTTGTGCACGACCAGTTCAAGGTGATCTGCTGGACCACAGAGCACAGATTCTTCCACATCGTGTACCGAGCTGTGGGTTCCTCATATCCATCCTACAGGCATGTGCCCCACAAAGGGTTTCTGTCTCACTAGATGGTCATAAGAGTCTAGAGTCTGTAAGGAACAGCCACACCAGCTCCAGCTGAATGCTGTCACGAGGGCTAGTGAAGTGAAATTTGTTGAGTTTTTAAGAAACCTCAGAAATCCAGATTTTTTATTGTGAGATTGCTGCATTTTAAAGGATATAAACTGATTCAAAATTAAAACAAAACCCATCAGGAGGACACACAAAGCACCCCCACTGACTGCTGTGGTTCACGCCTGCCAGCTTCTGGCCACCACTCCACAAGGCTTCAGTGACCTTGGGTATGACCCCCGTGGAACGCACCCTCCAGGGCTGAATGCTGGGGTTTCCACACACCACGGCCACGCCTCTAAGGAGCTGCGCTGTCCTCTCTTCTAAAAAACTAAATCATTACGTTTTTGGACTTTTGTCTTCTCGAGTGTCTCATGGGGTGTTTCATAATCCCCCACTACTGTGGACTGTTTGCCTCAGCAAAGAGGCAACTAATTCATGATTTTGTTAAAAAAAAAAAATTTACCAAGGACTAGCATGGGCCAAGCCCTGTACTAAGTATGGAGGCTCGGATTTGAAGGAGACCCAGCCCTTTTCCTCAAGAAAATCATAAGTAGGAAAGACAAAAATGTAAAAATACAATGTTATCTTATTGAGGGGAAGTCAATTTTATTAAAACATTTATTCCTTACTAAAGGCAAACATCTTGATCTCTCAAAGAACATTACATTAACATCTTTTAAACAAACGGTAAAACCAAAAAAGAAAAAAAAATTCAAAAAACACCTAAAACTATGCTTCAATAAAAAATAAAAAATTATTTTTAAATAAATAAAGTGAAAAAAAGAAAACACCTAAAACCATAACCTGGCTAGTTGAAAGATTTTAATGGATGAGAAATCTTTTAATTATAAAATCTGTAGAAAGTAAATGAGGATTTAGGAAATATGGATAGTGAGCATTTTAAAAATATTAACAAATATTTAGTAAATGTCTTAGTAAATGTTTTAATAAAAATCACTTCAAACGTGTACCTCATTCTCACGCTCTGAGATTTCTTTTTCTGAATAGTCGCCTAAAACACTAATTTGGGAGAAGAAAACAAAAAGTATAATACAATTTTCTTAACTGAATGTCTATCAAAGTTCCATTGCTTATGAAGCCCTATTTCCAGTGATGTAAATTCATAAAGCTGCATAAATACACCACCAGCTCTTTCTAGGGAAACTTGGCCATGGGTTCTTGGGTTGCTGAAGGCCCGTCCATGTATTATACACAAGTGGCAGCCACTTGGCCCCAGTCCCTAATGCACACACATCTGCCCTGACCTGGTCCTAAGGGTGTTCTCGCTGTGCTGGAAGCTGTGGTGCACAGATGGGGCCCAGATCTGGAGTGCACTTGGCAGTTGTTCCAAACACCTCTTCCCTTCTTTCCCCAGAAGCCACACTCACACTGCAAATCTTTGCCTGCTCCATGCCAGTCCCACAAAGCAGGTGTGTGAACTTCACTTTCCTAACGACCCTGGCCAACACTTTACAACACACAAATTGAAACTGCTCTGTGTCAGTGAGTATTGGGAGAATTTTAACAACCGGATTAAAAGGCCAATCAATTGGAAAACTCCCAGGGGAAGCCCTAATGCCAGGGAATAGATTAACTGCTAAGTGATTTCAAGAACAAATGGAAAGTGCAAATCTCAGAGAAATAAGGTTGGGAAGGAGAATAAAATAAGCCAGCTGAGAACAACTGAAAGAACGTGGGCCACAGAGTCTGTGGTTTGGTAAGTCTGTAACATTGCAGAAAGATGACATTCTGTTCTGAGGTTTTTTTTGAATTCCTTCTTGTTTTTCTAATTAAGTTTCATTTTTCTTTACATATGATAAATTTGGGGCTGGTTTTTCTCTTCATCTGTTTTCCTCCATGACGTTGTGATGAAAAAGAAGGCTGAAAATATATCAGAAACTCACAAACTTAACCTTCTCTTCCCCTACGCCAGTCTCACTGGGGCAAAAAAGGCTTGCAGGGTACCTGGAGCACCCGGCTGCAGAGTCCTAAACAGCCTCACTTTGCCTTGGTGAGGATAAAAACTGCCGGATGGTGCTCAACAGCAGCTTAATCCTTTATAAAGTCAGGGAGCAGGGAAAGGCAAACCACAGGAGAGCGTTTCTGAGAGGTGTGTGACATTGTCAAACCAAGAGAAATGCAGGGAAAATTAAAAATACCAAAAACCTAGCCAATACGGTTACTATGATTGGTCTTAAAGTTCAGCTCCGGGCTCCCAGGCCCAAATGGCAGTCTGGGGAGCATGATGACTTAATGACTCTGAAGGAAGCACGTTTCTTTGGCACATAATTCACAGACACATTCTCCTGAAATGTTTATCCTCCACCTTCCATTTTCATTCCCACCACAACAGACAGTTTGGTCCCAATATGAGATGACTTTTGACACATAACTGTTTAGCTTAAAAAAAGGAAAAAGGTGGTAAGGTATTTTGGCTCCCAATGATAACAGTGCCCACAATGAAGTATTAATTGCTCATTTCCTGTTAACTGGATAAAAGAGGGCAGAGACACTGCCTGTGAGCGAGACCTCTCCTGGACACTGTGTTCACACAGTGCATTATTAGAAAAAAGTATCCTGTTCGAGAGGCAGACTCAGGGAGTCTAAAGAAGAACCAGAAAATCTGTACTTAAAAAAACAAACAAATCCAGGTATGGAAACTTTAGGATTAAATCATGAAAAACATTGATAAATATCATCCTAAACAGCAGTCCACAAAAAAAGGAATAAAAAGAGCAAATAAATCTTTTTAAAAATGATCAACCTTATCAAAGTTAACAAAGGTGAATCAAAACAATTGTTCAAAGAAATATAATTTGGTTGCTGTAAAAGTGGCAAAACATTGTGTTTGAGAATACCCTATGTTAGTGAGTGTGTTAGGGAAAAGGGACAATCTCATTTGAGAAGTAAATTAGTTTCTCTTTTTTTGGAAGATAATTAAGCAGTATCCATCAATTTTTTAAAATGGGCAGACTCTTCAACCCCAAAATTCCATTTCTGACAATTCACCTAGCAGATGTATTGCAAAAGGGTGCCAAGATACTACAGGTGAGAGTGGTCAAGATAAACTAAGCTCCTAAGTAGTAAGAGGTAGGTTTATAGGTTAAAGTACAGCCTTACAAAGGGATAGTGTGTAGCTTTTTAAAAGAGAGAAGATCCATATATATTATGAAGGAAAAAAAAGCAAGATGGAGATGAGAATGTACACTAAGATCCCTGTGACACTGTGATTTATAGTAAGAAATCTATATTTGCACGTCATCTCCCATTTCTGCCAGAGCCCCTTAAACACTTGGAATTTCCTACCCCAGTGTTCACAGCAGCACTATTTACAATAGCCAAGACATGGAAACAACCTGAATGTCCATCTGATTGGATACAGAAGACATGTTACATAAACACAATGGAACACTACTCAGCCATAAAAAAGAATGAAATAGGAGGGTTCAACCCTCCTACACTGCTGGTGGGAATGCAGTTTGGTGCAGCCACTATGGAAAACAGTCGAGCGCTGCGTAGACTAGGAATAGACTTACCATATGACCCAGGAATCCCACTCCTGGGCTTGTATCCAGAAGGAAATCTACTTCAGGATGACACCTGCACCCCAATGTTCATAGCAGCACTATTTACAATAGCCAAAACATGGAAACAGCCTAAATGTCCATCAACAGGTGACTGGATAAAGAAGAGGTGGTATATTTATACAATGGAATACTACTCAGCCATAAAAACCGACAACATAATGCCATTTGCAGCAACATGGATGCTCCTGGAGAATGTCATTCTAAGTGAAGTAAGCCAGAAAGAGAAAGAAAAATACCATATGAGATCGCTCATATGTGGAATCTAAAAAACAAAAACAAAAACAAACAAACAAACAAAAACAAAGCGTAAATAAAGGACAGAATAGACTCACAGACAGAGAATACAGACTTGTGGTTACCAGGGGGGTGGAGGGTGGGAAGGGATAGACTGGGATTTCAAAATTGTAGAATAGACTACACTGTATAGCACAGGGAAATATACACAAAATGTTATGATAACTCACAGAGAAAAAAATGTGACAATGAGTGTGTATATGTCCATGAATAACTGAAAAATGGTGCTGAACACTGGAATTTGACACAACATTGTAAAATGATTATAAATCAATAAAAAATGTTTAAAAAAAAAAAGAATGAAATAACACCATTTGCAGCAACATGGATGGACCTAGAGATTACCATATTAAGTGAAGTAAGTTAGACAAAGACAAATATACATGATATCACTTATATGTGGAATCTAAAAAAAGACACGAACAAACTTATTTATAAAACAGAAACAGACTCACAGACATAGAAAACAACTTATGGTTACCAAAGGGGATAAGGAGGTGCTGGGATAAACTAGGAGTTTAGGATTAGCAGATATAAACTACTGTATATAAAATAGGTAAACAACAAGGTCCTACTGTACAGCACAGGGAACCATATTCAATAGCTTGTAATAGCCTATAATAAAAAGAACCTGAAAAAGAATAGATATTTATATGTATAACTGAATCACTATGCTGTACACCAGAAAACTAACACAACATTGTAAATCAACTATACTTTAACTAAAAAAAAAACCTTGGAATTTCCTAAATGAAGAGATAAAAGGTGTCTTTTGTTATGTTAATGAAGTAGGCCTTTGCACCTAAGGATGGGGGCTGGTTGCCAAGAGAACTAACCATGTGATTGGAGGGTTGGGACTCCCCGTGACATCTGTGGAGGGGGAAAGGGCTGAAGGTTGAATCACTTGCAGTCAGTCATGTCTGTGCAATGGCGTCTCCAGAAAAACTTCAAAGGATGAATTCAAAGAGCTTCAAGGTTGGTGAGCACGTGGAGGTGCTGGGAGAGTGGTGGGCCTGGAGGCCGCATGGAAGCTCCCCACCCTTTCCCCGTACCCTGCCCTATGCATCTCTTCCTTCTAGCTGCTGCTGAGTTATAATCTTTTATAACAAACTGGGATTCCAGTAAGATGATTCTTTGAATTCTGTGAGCTGCTCTAGCAAGTTAATCAAACCCAAGAAGGTAGTGGTTAGAACCTCCAATATATAGCTCGTCAGAAGCACAGGTGACAACCTGGACCTGAGACTGGCATCTCATCTTGTAGGGCTGAGCCTTAACCTGTGGGATCTGATGCCATGTCCAGGTACACAGTGTCAGAATTGAATTGACTTGTAAAACAGCCGGCTGGTGCCAGAGCATTGCTTGTTAGTACAGGGAAATGCTGCACCCTCCACACACACACATTACAATTGGTGACCAGATCTTTTAGTCCTTTTTTTTAAAAAAAAAAAAGGAAAATGCATAAATACACATACATATATATATGGGTCCTATGCATAAATTTTATTTCCTGCAAAGATACCCAAGAGATTATTAATGATTATCTTTGGGGAGATGGCCTTCCCTGGGGGAGTGGGAGAAGTTTTTACTTTTGCCAACTAAAAACTGTCACTTGCCATCTGATTCTACACGAATGAAGTCACTAGTCACTGCAATAACCTGCAACACACCCTGAAAGGAGTTCAGGGCGGAGGTCAGGACTGAGGCGCTCTGTGCTCTGGGAAAAAACTAGCAGGACAGGTCTTCAGACAGGTATTTTCAGGAGGAGATTTTACGAACCCAATTTCTTACATCTTCTCATAACTACGAAAGCACTAAAATCATTGAGACATCTGTTCCTCATGACTAGCAGGAACCTTCTCGTGACTAGCAGCAACTTTCTGCCGAAAGGTGTGCTTGATTTCACGTGTCCTCCCTTCACTAAAATCATCCATATACTGACCTTCCCCCTCCCTCTTCGGAGCAGGTCCTCAGAGCTATCTGAGAGGCCATCTCTCTGGCTGTACTCCTCATTTGGCCCCAAACAAAATTTAACTCACAGCTCTCACATTGTGCGTTTTTTTTTTCAGTCAACAAACACTTTCATTTTATTCCTGTCTAGATGTGTACATTTTCTTATTATGTATAAGTAAGTATTCAAGGGCATGCATAGAGTTTTCTCCAAGATATGTTTCATTCCATGCCAGCTTCCCTAGTGTCTACCACAGTGCTTAGTCAAATACCTCCATGGTCAGTCACTGAGTGAGTCAATTTATTTCAAATTCTATGGTTAGTAAGCCAACCCACCTACTAGCAAATGGATTTGGGAAGACCTAACATAACAGACTAAGAGTAAGAGAGTTAAATAAAGGAAGCGAATACAATTTATGGAAAGCAAAGGAAAATACAAAGCCATGCAAATGTACTGACTCTGACTGAGCAAGCAACACAGCTCCAAGTTTCCTGAAGGAAAAGGCAAAGGTGGGAACATAGTGGGTGATATCAGCCTCCTCTTCTGGGAGAAGATTTCCAGCCTATATGTCACAGAAGACATTTTTACCTGGTGCTGAATTCCAAGAGACATGATGCAAGACACTTTGAAAACATCTTGATTTTATGGCCTTTGGCTCTCAAATTTGCTCCTGCATCAGAACCACCCGGAAAGCTTTTAAAACACAAATTTCTGGGCCCCACTCTCAGAGTTCCTGATTGACTAGGTCCAGGGCGGGGCCTGAGACTGCATGTCTAACTGGTTACTAGGTGACCGTGCTGCTGCTGCTGCTGCTGCTTGGGGACCATAATTTGTGACACTGGGATCCTAGAGCAACCATTCATTCATTAGTCTTTTATAGTCAATGACTCCATTGATGGTTCTACGGACCATCTGGAGGTACTCTTCACTTAAGCATTTCAGTAAAACATTGAAATGTACCCCAGTGAAAGCATTTTTAAAACTACTGAGGTCCAAATATATGGTTTCTTACGGCCTAATCAGAAAATAAAGATGGAACTTAAGAATAGCCAAAGATATAAACATATTACACACGCCTTGGCCCTTCTTAGTACAAACGTATTCCACATCACCTGACTCTGATAGGGCTGATCAGTCAGGAGTTGATAATACAAATTCATGAAATATCGACTCACATTAAGAATAGCTTCATTCCATCCACACAGGAGGTGGGTCTCCTGCCAACATCCAAAATATATTATAATTCAACTCCAAAATCAAGAATCAATTACCTTTAGACAATCTGTGTTCTGTTTTTTTTCCTTATGACATGAGGAATAGAGGATTAACTGTACTAGAAATTAACATAGGACCTTTCTCCTGGAGAGCTAAGAGTTCAAAATACTTTTCAGATAAACAACCTCATTTGTCTTCCAACATCCCTGGAGGGTGAGCTGCACCTTCCTGACAGCACTGGAATCCTGTCTGAGACCACCACCTCTAACCCATGCTTGGTTCATGGTTATCAATGCACGTGGTGCCGTGGGAAACTGTTGGTGTATTTAACAACTGCACCCACATACAGATCACACACACACACACACAGACTTGCATCAATAACCTGTATGCTTCACAAGGTTAAAAACATCCCCAACTGACATTTATAAATGTATATGTATGTTGTACTTCAAAAAAGAGAAAAGTAAAAAAAAATTTTTAAAGAACTATAAATACTCTGAGATCCCTGAATTTCAGTAAGTTTAACTTGTTTCCAACAGTTCAGTTCAACAAACTTTAACTAAGCACCTACTGTGTGCCAAGTACTGTTTTAGGAGCTGGGAGTAAAGGTTGGGATACAAACCCTACTCTGATGTGTAATGAAGAGGCACTTATCTAAAACAGACTGTTCCAGATGAGATGGGTAAGTTGGGTGTTATCTTAACTGTATGGCTAAAGGGTGCCATCAACACTCAAACAATGGTCACCTTGCCCCTCCTGGGGCTCCCAGGAGGCTTCCTGGAGGAGGAGGCACACACAGAGCCCTGAGAGATGAGCAGGAAACAGCTAGAATGAAGACAAGGGGCTTGGTGAAGGATCCTGGGCTAAGCTGCTGGTTGCATATCCAAAATCCAATCACTCCTTCTGTGTTACAAATAGAAATTCAATTTTGTTCAGAGTGGCATCTAGCTTGACTCAAAATACATTTCCCAGAGTCCCCTACAGCTAGGGTGGCCTAGTGACACGTTCCTGCCTAATGAGATGTAAGTGGAAGCCACAGTAGGGTTTCCAGAATGGCACTGGCTCACATTTGGCTTTTGCTTTTCTTTCTTTGCTCTTCACCCTTCTTGCTGCCTGAAACACAGAAGAGTAGCCCAGAGGTGAAGCTGTCATTCTGGGGAGTGTAAGAATTGGAAAGATGGAACAAGACTGGTCTCTGGGAACTGTCACATCTGCCCTGGACTGCCTACTTCCAGTCTCCCTGTTACTTAGAAGAGTAAATCCTGTTTGAGTTAAGGTCCTGGAGTGAGGATGCACCCAGATATACGCAAATGGAAACCCATCTCATACATGGAGACAGTGCTATTATGCATTACTATTTATTTATTTTATTTGTTTGCATATTCTGGGGAAAACTCCAAATCTTAGAGCAAATGGCAACATTCAAAAGCAAACTCTCAACTCTTCACCTTAATCAAAACATGAAATGAAGGACGCCATGACACGTTTTAAAAATGCTGTTATAATTAAGTAGCAAACACTATTAACAACTGTATTACCAGAAAGTTTATATATGACACTTAATCTGTCTTGGTTACTGTAGCTTTATAGTAAATCTTGGAGGCGGAGGGGAGCTAATAAAATAACAAGATTACAACGGCCAGTAACATTTGTAGTTTTCTCCAAAAAGTTCACATGAGTATAGAATCTCAGGGTTCAAACAACATTAGTTCCTCTCTCATCCTCCAGAAAAAGAATTATGATCCACCCCACTCTCTCAAGCACACGCACGCGCGCGCACACACACCCACATTCTGCCCTCTGTTGTTTCCTTCCACACCATCACTAGTGCCAAGCGCTGATGCTGCTCTCTGCTGTGTAAGCAGGTAAACAGCCACGAGACCTACAACCAGCAGGAAACCGTGCAAGAGTTTTAAAAACCTGTTTTTATTGTTACCCCAGTAAGGATGTCAAGAGCCGGTCCGCCTTGCGGGTGGTTACACAGCCTGAAGGGGACGGATCGCCATCACCGAATGCTCCTTCAGGTGTGAACGCATCGGGCGATGCCCTGCGGCTCCCACCGCTCTCCCCGCGCCCTCTTCGGCTGGGGAGGGCTGGGCGGCCTGCAGCCCTGGGGCTGGGTGCTCCGTTCCCGGCTCCTGCCCCTCGGACAATCACACGGCCTTCTCCACCGGCAGAATAAGGGGTTTGACCTGCACGGGTGATTCTGAGACGGCGATTTTGTGGAGCAGTAAAATCAACTTGAAAACAAGCCAAAAAAGCTTTGCCAACGTTGTATTCTTCTTTAAAAAGACATACAAATAAAGCAACGACAAAAGTCAAAACAGACATAATGTTCCCGGCTACCCTTTATTGGGAAGATTTGCCCTCGTATGATGAAGGATTCTATTCAGCCTATTTTGGAAGTGTGAGGCTGTCCTCCAAGCCTCCTAATGTCCCTCTAATGATTCCGACCTTTTACTTACTTATTTTTGCTCTGCATTTTCAGCTATTTTCCCACTTGCCCTTCTAGGCCAGTAGTTCACCCCAACGGCCCCTATAGCCAGGAAGTTCTTGACCTTTTGGGGAAAGGATCCCTTCAGTAAGCTAGTGAAATGTGTGGACACTTTCCCAAAACAGTATTTTTAAATGCATAAAGTGAAATACATAGGATTATAATTATATTTAAATACCAGTATCAAAATACTAAGGTATACGAACTCATGATACAGCACTAAACATGCTTCTTTATTATGACATTAAGTGTCAAGCTCTCATTGTGATATGAACAACATTATAATTTCAAGCAATGATGAGCATAAATGATATTTCAGGATGTCTGCAGCAATTCTAATGTTATATGAATATGGTTTTGATTTACCTATTGATGACAAAGTCACAGGTACCACTAATACTCTTGTGGTTTCATTAAAAATAATGAAAATGAAGACACATTTTTCCTTCCAAATTAAAGGTTATATTCTCCTATAATTCAGAAACAGAAAATTTACACCCTATCCTAACACCACTGTATTTTTTCATAGCCATTCAATTCCCCATTCAACTGCATAACTGTATCCATATGTGAGGTGTCACTTTGACATAGGGGTACAAGTCAGTGAAAAGGAAGCCATCTTCTCAACCCTGGTCCGCCAGCCTCCCATTTGCTCCTCTCCAGAAGCAATCACTGTCAGCAATTTCTTAGGTATCTTTGCCATCTACTGAATGTTTCATTTCATTTTGTTTCAATTCTACAAAACTTCTTGTGCAATGGGATTACTTTATACCTTTTTCTTTTTAATTATCATCTTTCTCCTCCATCCATTCTATTTGACCAGCATCATTTATCTTCTGCTTATTATTCTGGGATGGCTGGGTCAGTCCCCTTACCTTGGTTCGCATGGCTTACTCATTGCTTTATTTACCCTCAGAGTTCAGGCCAAGCTATTGGGACATTCTGAATAGCAACAAATCCACGAACTTTGGGTGAGTCCAGCTGGCTGGCAATCTGTCTTCTGTTGAGATCCCCGGGAAAACCTCTCCGCACTCCCCCCACCCCATCCTTAGCCTTCTCGGTAGCAAAAGAGAGTGTTCTGATAAGAAAAAAAAGCAGCCCCCAATAGAAGCACTTTCAGAGCAGCTACAAAACAAAACAAAACCAACACGCACACACACACACACACACAGAGCTACCTTCTGCCATCCCCATCATCCAAAATAGGAAAATTAAAATCTTATGATAAAAGGGCATATTTTCCCAAGAAAAGGCAGTTGACATAACAGTTACAAATAACAAGAACATGCAGAAAAAGGAGCAGGTGAAGGAGAGACAAAAACTGAAGAAATAATGGAAGAAAATTTCCCTATTTTGCAAAAAAAAAAAACAAAAAAAAACTTCAGTTGGCAGGTTGAAAGAGCCTGTCCAGTTCTAAGTTTAAAATGATTTTAAAAGATACATATCAATGCAAACTTGTACTTGCTAGAATAAAGTTATTGTTTTTATGCATCTATCTTGTAATAACTCATCATATTCCCTTCTTAATTTTAGTTAGCTTTTTTTTCCCTTAATAGAGTCTCCTGGGTTTTCTAAAAATAATCATGAGCTCAAAGAGGAAATTTTATCTTTTCTTCTTCAATTACTCCTTTCTTTTCTTGTCTTATATTTTCTAGAACGTCTAAAAGTCTGTTAAAATGTGGTAATAGCTTTCTTATTTCTGATTTTAATGAAAAATCTCAAAAGCTTCTAGACAGAAACAAATCACCTATAAAAGAAAAAGAATCAGACTTCATCAGCACACTGTTGAGAAAAAAGAATCACATTGCCAGAATTTTTTACCCAGACAAGATATTCAACTCTCATAGTAAAAGGAAATACTGAAGGCAATTTAATAATAACAACAATAGTATCCTTAATACTTATTTGGCATTTATTCAGTGACAGGTTCAGTTGTAAGCATTTAACTTAATGTCATAGTTTGTCTGCATAAGTAGCTGCCATTAACTCCTTCCCTCCCTCTCAGTTCAAGCTACTCCTCCAACCCAAGGTGGAGTCTAGTCTCCCATCTCATAGAATCTGGTAGAAGTGTCACTGTACCAGTTCTAAGCCAAGACATTATGAAGACTGTTAGCTTTCTGTGTCTAGGAGCCCTGAGTTCCCCTGTAAGGAATCCAGGCTCCTCTGACAGACAGAGAGGTTGTATGAGGGAAACTGAGACGTGAGTGAAAGAGCCATCTTGGACCTCCAGCCTGGCTGATCCTTCAGACAATTCTAGCCTCTGCCGCTGGAGCCCGACTGCATGAAAGCCCCCCAAATAAGAATTGCCCAGGTAAGCCCAACCAACCCAGAGAACCATGAGAGATAACGACAAATTGCTGTCTACACTGTTGTTTTGGGGTAGTTCATTGTAACAACAGATAGCCAGAAGGCTTATACCAACTCATTTAATCTTCACATTTGTAGAAGGTAACTATTATTAGTATCCCTGTTTCACACGTAAGGAGATGAGGTCCAGAGAAATTAAATAACTTTCCCCAGGTTTTACAGCAAGCAAGAAAGTCTTTAAAGAAATGCAGCGATTCAAAATAAATAAACCTCAGTCTTCATATGTAAAAACTATTGAGAAAGACTCTAATGTACCAAAAATGCACCAGAGAAGAGACCTCAAGGTAGAGGAAATGGGAAAGGAGAAAAAACAGTAGTAAGAAGTATATTTGCAAATGCATTGTGAAATCTAAGATACTATGGATATCATGACTGAGAGCATGTAAATTAAATGTTAAAGATTTTCAAAATAAGAGACAAACTGTGAGGCTAGAATAACTGTCAAGAAGGAAAGAAAGCATAGGAGTTAAGGAGGAGCAAGGCTGGAGGCAGAAGGAAGAGAGAGAAGTGAACATAGTCTAAAGTTCTTGGTATGAATTATTGCAAGGTATAAATTAATAAAACTGACTCACGTAGAAAATCAAATAGACCAATTACCGTTGGAGAGACTGGGAGAGTGGTTAAATTTCTACCATTAAAAAGAGAGAAGAAACAGATGATTTTACAGTGAGTTCCATATAACTTATAAAGAATAGAAATATGTTATTTAAATTATTCAAGACTATAGAAACATAGGGAAAGCACCTAAATCCATTTTATAAAACTGGTTTAGTCTTAAAACGAAAACTGATAAAAGTAATACAATAAAAGAAAACTACGGAGTAATCCCACTTGTAAATATTTGCAAAAATGCTAAATAAAATATTGGCAAGTAAATCTAAAAGTAGATGAATGAATATTGCCAATGGTCAAGCTTTCACACCAGCAAATCCAAGAACATCATTGATGACAGCAACAAATGCACGGAGGAAAAGTGATTGGTTATATCAATAGGTTCTAAAAAAAATTTGGTAAAATTCAACAGTCATTGAAAGAAAACTCCAAGTAAAATATAAATAGAAAGAAACCTCTTGACAATGAAAATACCCATTTATTGAAAATCAGTTGCAAACATCATTCAAATGCCAGGAATAAGATGGGATGCTATTATTACAATTCAACAGTGAACTGAGGACAAGGAAATAGTTCATATAAATAAATAAGGAGATAAGTTCCTCTCTTTTTGCTAATGATATGTTTATATACCTAGAAATTCCAACTCCAGTTTAAAAATGAAAACTACTAGAATCAATGAAGGAATTTGTTCAGGTGGCTGGAAAAATTTAGAGCTTTGCAATGGAAATTAAAAAAAAATAGTATTAAAATGAAAAGAAAAATTAGAAATGAACCTATAAACTCAAATCTCATATGTAAATTTAATGCAATGCCAATTAGAATCCCCAGTTTTTAAAGTGGATATAATAATTGTTTCAGCAAGATTGAATGTCCAAAAATTGGCAAGAAATTTTTTAAAAAGAATAACGAGGGGGAGGGCCGTACCAGACGTAAATCCATTAGAATCAAACCTGGCATGAGAATAAATGACAGAACAGACTGAAGAGCCAAGAAATGCAGCTCAGTATCATGTCTGGAGTATACCCCATGTGATCACTGGCAATATTCATGGAAGAGAAGCCTCTATAAGACAACGTGAATAACAGTGCGACCCACTGTGGAGAGAACAGCTCATTGATAAAAACGGCGTGTGGGCAACCGACTATGCATATGGAAAAAAAGGAATATATGGGGCCCCCACATCCTATTATGAAGCCTCTGAAGAGAGTGAGTCAGCTGTATGCCATCTCAAGAAGGGAAGTCCATGACGCACTGCTCAGCAAGAAAGGGAAGATTCAGAGGAGATATGTTCCCATAATTCACCTGTTTTGGAATGTCTTGTCTACTGTTTAGAATTGTGGATCATGGATCCTGAGCACATGACCAACACTGCTTTGCAGGATGCCTCTTTGAACAGGACAAAACATAAATATATATGCTTGTAGATGGTTACATCATACAGGGAGAGAAATGTGGAGATGTATAAACTAGGTTGTTCGACACTGCTTGACGGTGGAGCTGGGAATTCCTGGAGATGAAGGGAGGGAAGGAACAAACCATGTAATTTTTAAAAGGTTTCCTTCCATTATAAATACAGAATGTGTCATGTCATCTAATTTGTGAAGAATTATTAGCACACACACATATGTACACGCCAGTGTGTTTGGGAGAGACAGGGAGAAAAAGAGCGAGGTGAAAGGATGGGCACTAAAATGTTATGTGTGGTCCTCACGGAGGCATGAATTTCGGATGATTTTTACTTTATGTAATGAGGAAAAAAATTCATTATCAATAAAGGGCTCAAAATTATGAAATGCAAACATATGGCTATAAATTTGGCTTTAAAATACTATATTTTGAACGAATGTAGACTCAGAGGGTCTTCATGTTCTATTTTTTGAAGTTTAAATAAGGCGGAGAGTGAAAGCCCATGGCACAAACCTGACACACAGAATAACCATCGCTGCTATTATCATAATTTCTGGAGGTTCAGAGGTCACCTGTGTACATATATGTGTATGTGTGCTAATACTTCTTTACAAACTGTGTAAACCTTTTAAAACTTCCGGAAGTTCAGAGGTCACTCTGTCTAGTTGTAGAAAAGGATGACCGCAGGGACCCAGCGTGAAGGGAAGCTCACAGAATCACTAACGGCTGTAAAAGCACCTCCGTGTAGAGGAAAAGGAACGCCAGCTCCTTCCCTCCACACGCTGTACACTGCGAAGAGATGGCGTCCCTGGGAATTAAGAGTTGAAGCAAAAACTTTGGCTTCTGCCTTTCCAGAGAAGGTCTTAAGTACTCCTGTCATCCTGATCGAAACATGACAGCGTTAAGCTGATTACACACTTCTTATTCCTCACTGTCCCGTCACTGGATCTGTAGGCAGGCTCGGTGTAATATTGCCCCACCTCCGTCACGGGGTCTGGAGAAGCCTTTCCAGTCTCGTCTGGCACCTTGGTATTCAAGCCCACCACGAGGAAAGCAAATCACGCTGCTACTGCCATACCTTTAGCAGGCTGCGCTTCAAAGCCCCAGGAGCTAATAGATGGTAATAGATTCCAGGAGAACTTCCAAATCCCTGAGGTTAAAATACTTTCTAAAATGTAACCATTCTTTCTAGCTGGGGAAAGCTAATCTCATCTTCTCTCACGGTACACTGCAATCCAGATCCCTTAATCTTCCTCAGATGTGTGCATAATACCCTCTGATGTTCAAGTAATGCCGTGTCCAAAAAAGGCAGGTCCCTCACACTGGGTCTGCAGCCTGCCAGCTGCCCGCACAGTGGGACCGGGACACACCAGTCTCAGCCTCTTCCTGGTGAGGCTGCCCTGCCCATCCTCCATCCCCTCTGCCCGCAAACCCAATGGCCTTCATGCTTCGTAAACTGGTTAGTTAGTCCCTTCCAATATCCCCATAGAGCAAGTGTGCGGTTATTTATTTTGAACATGCATGCTTCTGTAGCTGCGAGGAGGAAATAGCCCTGTCTTCACACAAAGAGCTTCGACTTCATCCAGCCACTGTAGGCATTTATGACCAGATCGACTTCACTTGTTCTACTGCTGAAAATGCTGGAAACACAAGAATGGGTTTTCAATGGAAGCTCTCCAAATTGGCCCTCAAGATACTTCTGATGGCATCTATTTTAAGTATAAAGCTGAAACGCTATAGATGGATAAATGTATTCAGAACTCTGATTACAATTACCATGAAAAGGGGCTTTTGTAGTTATCACTGAAGCAGCCTAACACTGGAAGTTAGGAAAGACGGCTGTGGGCCTCTAGCTGAATCAGGTGAATATACCAAAGAACTCAGGACACACACTTTCCGTCACACACCTGAGCCAATGTGCAAAGACTGTTTTTCTAGTGGGGTCCCACGTAAAGCATATCCTTTCAATTGACAGGAAGCTTTCCCTGAGGGGTGAGATTTGGACCTGAAGGGTTTCAAAAGGATACATATTAAAAACCTTTTCAATATCCTCAAAGAAATGACTTAAGGCCTCTTCATGGCAGCATCCTGCTTCTATAAATGGGGATAACACTCACTACTATGCAGTCACAGTTCCCTTTTCCTTGGGGGGGTTGACAATCACTGTGTGAATTTGCGAGATGTTGAGAGAAAGGCTGAAGTATGCCGAGGAGTCACAAATCCCACCCTCCTCTCACTTTCGGTCCAAACGCCCAGGGAGAAGTTGTTTTCTACAGCCACGCTGGCTGTGCCTTTTAGGCTCACACTCACACACACACACACTACGCCCTGACTGGCCTAGGGTGAGCTCTTCCTCCCTAAGCTTTACCTCTCTGCCACCACACACGCTGCAATGCACTGAGCAGTGCTCCCCAAATTCATATGCTGAAGCCACACCCCACAATGCGATGGTGTCTGGAGATGCAGCCTTGGGGAGGTGATCAGGTTTAGATGTGGTCCTGAGGGTGGAGCCCTCTGACGGGATTAGTGTCCTTATAAGGGACACCACCGAGCCTGCCGTCCTCTCTCTGCTATGTGAGGACACGCAAAGAAGGTGGCCACCTCCAAGTGAGGAAAAGGGCCCTCACCAGGAACTGAATCAGCTAGCATCTTGATTGTGGACTTCCTGGCCTCAGGGACTTGGAGAAATAAACATCTGTTGTCTAAGCTCCCCAGCGTGTGGGGCAGAGTCATGGCAGCCCGAGCGGACACCCTCCTTCTGCAGTCTCCCTCTGCTCAGTTCCTTGACTCCTGGTGTCCTGCTGAAGGCACATCCCTGATTCTCAACTTCCCCACAAACCAGCCAGGATATTTATAATCACATTTCCTTCTGTTCAATATACCTTCTCATCTCTCAGAAAGCTTCTCTTACCAACAACAGCTCTTCCTCCCACTGAAAAGGTGATGTGTCATGGGCAGAAAACCCTGGGTCACAGCCAGCCCATCGCATGCTCTTTAGTGGCCTCTGAGAGTCACGTCTGTGAAACAGGGATCGGATATCTGCCCATATAAGGATCAAATTAAATAATGTACCTAGAAAGCATCATATAGGTTGTAAGGGGCCATATAAATGTGAAACGTAATCACACTTAGCTGCTTTTGTGGAATCTGACTTCAATGCAGAAAGCCAGTAACAGCTCCAGTAAAAAAAATATAATTTTTTAAAAAACATAAAAGAATTTAGAATAGTCTATGCCATCCCTTAAGTTAAGTAGCTTTAGAACAAGTACTTTTCTCCATAAGCAGAAAAAAAAAAAAAGGGATGAAATAAGAGAATGCTCAAAGATGGTTTTCAGGACCTTCTATACCAGACGTTAGACACTCATTCAGTGACACTGAACAAGAGGTTCCCCTAGTAGACTGTGAAAATCTTAGGGGCAAGTGTTGAGTTTTATTCACCTTTAAAACTCCCAAGTCCAGTTCAGTACCTGGCACATAGCAAGAAAGAATTAATCAATCATTCATTCAATGAACACATATGTTGTCATGTTCAAGAGAATGCTGGAAATGTTTTCTCCGCTGAGAGTGGTTAATGATCACTCCAGGATTCGTCTGGTAAATATATAGCAGCCTAGCATAATGGAAAGCTTTAGCTCTGAAGTCCGACACGCCTGTAACAACGATGCTGATTCTGCCACTCACCTTGGCCAAAGGTCACAATTCGTTCATTTGCAAAATGGGGATAGTGATGCTCACCATTCAGGCTTGTTGTGAACGTTAGAGGAAATGCACACGGAGCAGCTGGAGCATTGTCCAACACAGTGCATGTGCTCAACAAAGACCGCTATTATCAATGAGTATCTCCAAAAAAGAGTCCACGTATAAACACAAATCCAATTATATCACTACATCATGTCACAACCTGCTCACCATCTATTAACCACATCTAGAAATTCTTCCATTTAATTACTGTCTACTGACTTAACGGACTGTCATACTTTGTGCCAGCCATCAATGATCCACAGTGCGGAGAAAACAGCATGGGCCATCACAAGACCTCACATCCTGAGATTTAAAACATAAACTAGGGTATGTACCCCGATGTCTGGGTTCAAGCAGGAGGGACAGGGCCTGCACGACTAAGGAGGGTGGGCAATGCGGCATCACTCCAAGTAGCAATGTCCCAAGGAATTTTCCAGAAAGTCAAAAAAAGTAGGCTGTCTCTAAGTAGGGCAGAGAGCCACTAAGTCAACGTGCAAATCTGCAATGAAATGGAAGCACAGGAAGTGATGGGTGAGTGAGTAGCAGACAGGAACAGAAGACAAGTGAGGGCTTTCCCTAAACGTCCTAACCCAGTCAGAAGCAGCCAGCACGGAGCCTCGCAGCTCCGACCTGTGTGCAGGTCTCCCGTGAGGGACAAGAGATTACTTCAGGTGGGATGAAGTAAGACGGTGCTGAGAGTAAGGGGCCAGCAAGCAGACTGCGCAGCAGAGCTACGAGGCTAAAGGTTTTCAAAATTGGCTGTGGCCTCTTTCAGATCCTCAGTATAGAGCATTTCGAAAATTAGTCAAGGTCCAAAATATGAGTGAACTACCTGAACGGCAAATCTCCTCAGAAGGAATTCAAAGCAAAATAATTATTATAATCAACTGCACTTAGTTAACAAGGAGGTTATAAGGCTTCCCAGTGTTTACACGTATGCTTCTCCATTCGGTAACAATGCTAGGAGGTGCGATGCTGAACGGTCAACAGCCAGGGATGGGCAGGGGTCTGCTAGTGTGATCCCAAGAGAGTGACCACTGCGCTAGCCACCCAAATGCCTCAGTCCAGGGGGTGCACCCCTGCACCACAGCCTCAAAGAGAGAGGGCTTGGGGCTCCTGTGCTCACAGGAAGCAGAGGCCGTGGGAGCAGGAGGAGGGACTAACTGGAAACATGAAGCTGGTCCACCTCCACGCAAGGCCCGGCACAGGGAGAGATCAACTTTGCCTTGAACAAAAGACTTTACAGACCAAAAATAAAGACACCATACTGAAGCCCCATTGCAGTAACAGGTCAAAACTCTTAATCTAGGTGACCTTCCTGCTATTCAAGTGCAGCCATTGTGATGACAATGTGCCTGGATTCAGCTTGTAAGGCCAGAAGCAGGTGAGCACGGATGTTCCCTCGGGCCAGCCATTAATGCGCGGGGCCATTTGGCTTCTCTGTTTCTAATTTTCATATTTCTCTAATTTAGTCCTTTTCCTCTAAATGCCTAACTCGGTCATTCTCCCCGCAGCCAGGTCTCTGCCTCGCTGTGACGGTAACATTTTTATGGCTTAAAATTTTAACTTCTTCAAGCGTCCTGATTTCTGTAAACCCAGGAAAACATGAGCAAATCAATTCAAAGAGACGGGGCTACCCTCTCATCCCCCACCCATATAACTGGCCCCATCTCTCTCCGGCATACACAGGACAGTGTTTCTGCCATGAAAGAGCTACCTAGGAAAAGGTTAGGGAGGTTGTTATCAGAATGGAAATTAAGAAAAGTGATCAATCAAATGTCAAAAGCAACTATAATTTCCTAAGTCTTTAGAA
Organism: Camelus dromedarius; assembly: GCF_036321535.1. Classification (NCBI taxonomy): domain Eukaryota; kingdom Metazoa; phylum Chordata; class Mammalia; order Artiodactyla; family Camelidae; genus Camelus; species Camelus dromedarius. The sequence continues at coordinate 29,551,458 of NC_087439.1, read as the reverse complement.
GCTAAGGCTTAGGGTATTTTTTGCCTCCCAGCCACTCTCCCCTCCCCCGAACCATGGTATAACTGACTTTTAAGTCCCATGCTGTAACCTGATTTGACTAAGTCCACTGTAAAACTTAAGAAATGGTGCAGTATGGTACTAACCCGTTCTGTTGGGCAAGGAACTTTCTGGAACTTTCCCAGTCCCTCCAGGGAAGAAGAAAGCTAATGGACCTAGCATTAGGAAGGGTTAATTTAAGTTCACCAGGCTGTTGAGAGCTTTTAATCTTCCATTTAATGTAAGTCATAGAACCATTAACTTGAATGTTATTGAAAACAGGTTTAGTTGAGTGGCTCATAAAATGACAACACAGGGCAGGAAAAAAGGTATTTGACTTCAGGGAAGCTAAGACAAGTTCTGCATCCATGGATACTGAGGGCTGACTGTACAACGCCACTTCATATTAAGGGACTTGAGGATCTGCAGATTTTGGTGTCTGTGGGGGTCCTGGATCTAATCCCCCTGTGGATACAGAGTGAAAACTGTATGTGAAGAACAGATTCCAAATGTAGCTACTCATTTTATATATATTAAAAAAGAAAAAAAGAAAAAAACCCAAGCAGTCAGGCAATAATTACATGACTCCTTTCTCTCCCTGGAATCATACCCCTGATTACCCAGCCAGACCTCTTCACCCCTGCTGTTGAGTTGTGAATATTCCACGGGCAGAACCAATTCCCAACCAATTCCCAGATGTTTCCCTGACATGTCATTTTTACATGAGAACTTCACTGAGGGTAATTTTCCTTAGTTCAGGAAGATGGAGCCCAATACTTCTCAACCTTCTCCTCTTAACCAGCCCCAGTGGTAGAGTAGGGGAAGTGACTACGGGGTGGGGAGGTGGGGTTGAGATCCAGCTCAAAAGAGGAAGCAGAAATTTCCTTGATGCCTCATGTTCTATTTTTTTTAAGCATTGATTGCCTTGTACTCCATCATAAATACATCTGTTTTCACATAAAGCAATGTGTGAATTCATGTGAAATGAACACTTAGGGAGGCTGTACCAGGTTAACCCTATAGCTTGGTATCAATTCACCCCATCATCTATTTCCATGGACATTCACTTAAACTTTTAATCCTCTTTATCTTCGTACATCAGCTTTGGGGGAAAAAATAAGGTGAGAGAAAGGTAATTCAACATATTTAATTATTTAAATAAAAGTGAAGTCATTATTTTGGAACATTTAGAAGAGAGTATTTCAATGTTACTCTTTTCCCCGTTTCCCCCTCCATCCCTTCTCTATCCTGTAGAGAATATGGTATGTAGACATTTTTCTACTTTCCCACTGCCTTTTTTCTGTGTGTGGCTACCAGGACCCTGTACCAAGTGGGAAGTCCACCGGGGAGTAGTTTAGGGACTTACAGGTTTAAGTCCTCCAATATCTGTAAAGGGGGATAATATCTGACCCAGACCTATCTCCCTAGCTACAAAGATTGGTTCAGGAATGGGCACATGGTCAACCAAAGTCAACGAGAGAACTCCCCAGCACTTCTTGCCCGTGGTGTCTCATCCTTATTACCTGCCCAGTGGATGATCATCCTTCTATCTCAGCGCAAGCAGATCCCCCTTGAGAACTCTTCCCCAGCCCTTTCCCACTGAGTGGCCCACCTCCTTCCAGCTTTCTTAACCCCACTCTCAGAGTGTGTGGTGCTGTGGCCACTGTCGGTACACCTGCCTCCACACCCCCCAGAGCTCCTCCAGCCCCACTTCTCCTATTCACCTCTGCAGCACCAACATCTGACACGGCGCCTTCCTGCAGTAAATCTTATGTGAACATTGATTACATACATAAAAGAAGGAATCAACGAAACGCCCTTCCACTGGTCAGTGCGATTTGAATAAAGGGCAAGGTGAGAAAGGAAATGGAATTAGATACCATTTTGCTTCCTTCCACCTGCAACTCAACCGAAGACCTTGATTCCTGAAAAAGATTTGTCCTGAGAGAAAGGTATGAGGAGGAGTAAATTCACCAAATTTGAAGTATTGAAACATTGTCTTCACTATCCTGCTACCCAAACTCAGTCCCAATATCTGCCCTTAATTCTACTCATTTTGAAGAAACATTTTGTTCAGGCATTCCTATAGGAACTGAGAGTTAATACAAAAGTGGAGCCTCTCAAACTAAAGAGGTAGTTAGCTTTCTGGAAGGCCACCTCAATGTTGCTGGAGGGACAGTGTTGCTGGAGGGACAGTGTCGCTGTCACGCTGGGTGCGTTGAGATTCCTCCCTGTGGTCTCCTCCATGATCACTGCAGTCCTGAGCCTTTCCAGGAAACACAAGGTTGGGGGGTTATGATGGGGATGGGGGCAGAGTGCTATGTCTTCACAACCCGGAAGCTGGATGGCTGGTGGGTAAGCCTCGATTTGGCACACTCCATGCAAAGGTGACAGGAAGACAGTTCAAGTCGTAATAAAACACATCTTCCTATGTTCTCCATTTATTTCATTGTTTATACTCAACAGGTAGCTAATATGCATGAGGGCTGCACACAGTGGCAAGCTGCCACTCAGAGAGGGGACATCGGTTATGGTCTACCAGAAACCCCACTCTGTGCTGACTACAGAGCACCTTACAGCCCTTCCCTCCCTTTTCAGGAATCCCGTTAGTCTTCAGAGTCATTCCAAAATGTCTATTTTCTGAGTCATAGCTCTTTGCTGCGGGAGAAGGCGTGTCCCTCACTGCCAGTGCCATCCTGTGCTAACCACCTCCTTCCTTTCAGCAGGTGGGAATATGTCTACAAGCAAGGCCTGCAGTTCCCACCTGGGAAGCAAGCATTCCGGTCCCACCTCTGAGCCTGGTAAGAAAGGACCTGCTTCCACCCTGGCTGTTCCCTGAAGGCTCTGTATGGCAATCAGGCTCCTTTTGGAGAGAAGAGTTTCTAGCAGGTGAAGGCAAGAGGTTGAGATCAGCGAGAAGCAGAAAGTCTGGACCCTAAATATCAATAAGCATTATTAAAATTTAAAGTACATGGTAGATGAGAAATCTGAAAATCATCTTACAAAGAGGGGGCAATTATTCGGCAGCTGGGAGAGAAACAAAGCTATTCCAAACCTAAGTGCAATAGGAAATAAAACCTCCTACCCTGCCATTAGTGTTCTGAAGACTCTCCTCCCCTTATAATTATAACTCTGTTCAGGTTTGTCCTCATTCTTCAAGAGGGAACTTCCCCCACATGCTACTTACCTTTTTACAGAAGATTCAAAAGGTTAAAATAGATGGCTTAGGTTTTAAGGACATTTTCATTTTGGAATGCATAGGCAATTAAAATGGTTAATGACAGGCTTGGGGGGAAATTCTTGATCTTTTGCCAAGATGGACTCATGTAGCCGCACCGGGGAAATAGTGGCCCAAGGAACAGTGGCCACGTTCTAGACCCAAGTGCTGCCCTAACCTTAGTCCGATGCCTGCAAAGGGAGCCAACCCCACCCGGCTCTCCAAAGCAGGTTATTCTCCTGTTCTCGCTCTCCCTCTCCCCACCCCGCTCTGTATATATGCGTACTTTTTCCCAAGTGCCGGAGAAAAATCAATCCTTTCCCCCAGCTCCTCCGTTCTGGGAAGAGCACAAATAAGACTTGATTTCTCTGATAATCACAGGAAAGGGAAAATTTCACAATCTGTATAGAGCCAGTCTCATTGTTTGCACTGAATTCACTGATCATTTTAGTACCAAGAACATAAATTTATCCAACTGCCTGGCTGAGAAGACCAGTTAAGTCCCTGAATTCTTAACAAGAAAGTCGCCCAGGCAGCCCTGCGCAGCAGGCAGGACGGAGAGGACGGCTGTTGCTAGTTGTCCAAACTGCTGCCCTCTTCTGCACTACAGGGCTTATCCCTCACTAACACTGTTAAACTCCGATAAATCCGTATGTCCCTGCTGGGCCTGTCCTCCTGGGGGCTTAGTGAAAGCAACGTGCCTTTCAGATGCTTCTGCTCTGAGTGCTGAGGTTGGCAGCCAGCCGAGTTTACTCACAGTGGATGCGACCAGGCACTCACGTACACCCATCCTCACTTATTTTCACTCTGCCACCTGGAATGTGGTGAGCTCACCTTCAGGCAAAGGAGGGGTCAAAAGAGAAGCAAAGGGGAGAGAGAAAAATGAGAGGACGGGTCCCATGAAGCCACTTGAAGGTACAGGGTCTCTGTATTTGCACCTGGACGGGGCCTCGGGAGGAGGGAGGGAGCCCCCTTGTGGTGACAGAGATCTACGGTGACGCCTCAAGACAGGCTGTTCCCTTTGTGCTGCAATTTCCTCTGCAGTGCCAGCTGCAAGGCCACCACTGGCACCCAGCTGTGACCAGCACCACGCCAAGTGGAATGTTTCCCTGACGGAGCCCGTGACCAGGACCAGGGCTGGGCCTTTCCACAGGGACAAAGCAGATGATGGAGAGTCACTCGGTCACAGTGGACTTGGAGGAGATCCGTCCCTGGCTGGAGCCTTCTCAACTCTCAGGACAAACAAACACAGTCATCCACTGTGAGTTTTCCACTTTGAGTTTTCCATGGCCACAGGCAAATGTCCAGGAGTTTGTGATTAGAATATTTTGTTTTCAGTTGATGTCACAACTTTATGTCAACACATAAAATTGGATCCTATATGTATTTTGCCAATCGCTTTGGTAAATAAAACATAAACATCTCAAAATTGAAACACTATCAAAAAATGAAAACTCCAGTGTGGAAGCTTAGATTGGTTAGTTCACGCATTCAGCCAGTCGACAAATACTTAATAGGTTTCCGTCGTGTGCTAGGAACTGTGGTGGGAATGCAAGGAGAAACAAGACATAGCCCCTATCCCTGAGCAGCTCACGGAGAAGAGGAAGTGAGAATTTAATGTGAACTTTCCTGCAATCTAGATTTTTTGCAGAGCACTACTGGACCATAAAGAAGATTCAATGGCTGTCTCTGGGGTTTGGGGAAGGCTTCACAAAAGAAATAGCATTTAATTTGGATCCTTTAAGGATGAGTATCTGTTAAATAAGTGGAGGAAGATGTGTGGGTCATAGTAAGCACACCGTAAGCGAGAAAACTCACTTTTATTATTTAGTGGTCTGTATCATCAGTTACTAGGAAATCACCACCGCTGCTATCTAAAAACAAGTGCATCAGTGGTTTAAATTGAAGTTATAAATTTGCTCAAAGTAGATTCGGTTCATTATAATTTACCAAAGTGATTCCTTTCTAGGGTATTTACACAGTTCATGGAAGGCTTTGACCCATAACGTCTGAAAAAGATAAATGCTTCTCTCATCCTGGTTTCCACGTACTGCTTCCTCTAGTCATCTGTTATTTGGGGTCTCTTTAAACTGAGCTGACTTTCATCTCTGGACTGTACATATGGCAACACACATGATCGTCACATCTCTTTGATGTTCAACTAACAGATGTCGAGTTTAATTTTGTGGAACTTGGATAAAAGGATTAAGGGAAGGCTCCTGCAAGCAATCGTCTTACCTGAAAAGCTGAATTTTAACAATAACCAACGAGGCCAAAGATGTGGTTAAGCCCAAGCCACTAAGAAATAAGCATGTTACAAAACGAGCACTTATATTGGAGTATTTTTGACCCAAAACACAATGACTGCCCTATTCAAGCTTAAGGCCTTATTCAAGGGGAGTCAACTGGTACAGAAAACTTAAATATTTTCATGTGATCTGAAAAACACTTACTGGGCTTGGGGTAATGAAAAAGTCCTGGTAGTAGAGCAGGAGCAATGGTTGCACACAACATTGTAGCTATAATTCATGTCGCTGAATTGTACACTTCAAAATGGTTAAAATAGTCAATTTTATATTCTCTATTTTAAGCGCAATAAAACACCCCCAAAAGCACTCATCAGAATGTTTTCTTTAAAAACCAAATATTGTCAAAGTTTTTTAGGCTCTAAAATACTCTCTTTAACTAAAAGCCTATTACCTTGAATCCAGACAAAAGCCATATGTAAAGTATTAACAGCGTAAGAAAACCTAGTCTATCTGAAAGAATCCCAGAGGTCAGGCCACAATGTTTTCATAACTCTCTCTTAAATTGATGAAGTAACAGCGTTATAACAGGCTATCAATTCGAGTATTCACTGCCCTTCTGCAGACACTTTGAAATTATTTCAATTCAATACGTAGTTTTGATGCCTGACTAACATTTGCGCATAGGTAAGCTGTTCTGCCACGAACTAAATCTTTCACGAGACTTGAGTCAAGCTGCTGAAAGATTTAGAAACTCCAGTAATTTATGATATAGTCACTAACACCGAACCGAGATGCTGACTGGTGCCAATGTGAGTTTCCCAAATATGATTTGGGGCCGCAGACCCAGGTCTAAAACAAGGTGAACAGAAGCCAGCGAGCATTCAGAAGGTGGAGTATGTTGAAGAGTTTGTTTTAAAGAGTCGACATTTTGAGGAGGTGGAGATGTCGAAATTGACTAAACCGCTTCTAATACAACAGGAAAATGATCAGTTCTGTCTTAGAAACTCTCATCATCCCTAAGGGAAAATGAGAGCTCTTCTATCCCAACGTTACTTGTTAGCATCGTATGAGATATGTGTGCAGAGTGAGGAGGATATCCTACCTCGTTCCTATTTATAACAATATTTTGCACTTAAGGAAATGACAACTTCCCATGTTAACAAAAGTATTTCTAAAAATGTATATGACCCGGAAAGCAAACAGAATGTCCATTAACAAGGCAATGTTTTTCCTATTCACTAGATTTCATTTTTAAGTTCTGCAAGGATTTTCTCACCATTAAACTTGCTGGACTACCCACTGGACTATGGCTGAAGATGATGAAACTCGACCCTTAATAGTAACGGACGAAGACTAATGAATCTAATCTTTTCTCTCTAGGACTATTCAGAGCAATAAAACACAGAAGGATAAATATAGATCCTGTGAAGTACACTGATACCTGGAAATCATCATTAATTAACACTCATTAACAGATTTCTTCTGTATAGCACAGGGAACTATATTCAATATTTTATAATAACTTTTAATGAAAAAGAATGTGAAAATGAATATATGTATATATATGCATGACTGGGACATTGTGCTGTACACCAGAAATGGACACATTGTAACTGACTATACTTCAATTCTAAAAGTTTTAAAATTTAAAAAAAAAGAGACGCTTAAGAGAAGAAAAGAATTCTAGACTGCAATTCAGGAGACCTGGATTTGAGTCCCACTCTTTGACTAAGCTGTGTGATTTTAGCACACCCAGCTCTCTCTATCACCTTATCGGGTTGTTGGGATGATCTGTATATGGGAAAACACTTGGTAAGTGGAACAGCACTGACAAGTGTGCACTGATACTGATAAGAAAAACCACCACCAGCGTTACAGCCTGCAGTATCAGACCTTAGTCCACGCATGCTCCCGTTCTCCTGGATGACAATGTTCTCCCTTCTCTTTTTCTCTTCAAACTTCTACCATTCCGTACCCTAGTGTTACTCTCTGTTGGTGACCTGTCTTCTCACTTCACTGAGAAGTCTGAAGAAATCAGAAAAGAGCCTCCCCACGCTCTCACCACCACCTCTACCCACCTGCCAGAATCTGTGCCCAAACACACCAGCCTTCCTCCTGCTCCAGGGATGAATTGTCCACATTCCTCAAACAGGGCGCCCTCGCCAGTAGATCCCCTCTCTTCCCACCTACTCAGCCACAACATTCTAGCAGTTCTCCCCTGGATATTATTAATTTTGTGTTCTCCACCAGATCAGTCTCAGCAGCAAACAAACCTTCTGCTGTTTTATCCATCTAAAACCAAAAATGAACAAAACATAACAATAATATAGAACAAAACAAACAATAAAATAGAGCCCTCTTGACTCCAGTCGCCCTGTGAATGACGGACCTATTATTTTTTCTTTTTCTTTGCAGCAAAACTCTTCAAGAGTCACATATACCTGTCTCCAGTTCCTTTCCTTCCATTCTGTTTCAGAGTCCCTCAAACAAGGATTTGCCTCAGCATTCCACCGAAACAGTTCTCATCACGGCAACCGATGACCCCCAGGTGCTGCGTCCAATGGGAGATTGTCATTATCGTCTTACTTGACCTGTTCTCAGCATCTGACACAACTCTTCCTCATAACTTCTTCACTGGACTGCTGGGACACTCTGTGTCCTGGTTTTCTTTCCTTTTCAATGGTTGCGTCTCCTCACGTTCCACTGCTATTCCCCCTCGTGTCCCAGACTCATGATACTGAGTGTCCCAAAGTCAGCCCTTAAACCTCTTCTCTTTTCTACTCCTTCCTCATCCCTTGGTGATCTCCTCCAGACAGATGGCTTTAAATGCCATCTATATGCTCATGACTCAAAACTATGTCTTTTCAGCCCAGATCTCTCCCCTGAGCTGCATTCTTCTGAATCCAACTATCTGTCTACTCAACACTTCCTGCTGGAGGTATAATGCACACAGAAAACTTAAAATGTCTAACACGGAACTCCTGGTCTGTCTCTAGACACCTGCTAGACTCTTGGGTTGCCCAACCTGAGTCAATGACAACGCCATCTCTCCAGTCATTCAGGCCAAAATGTGTGCAAAATCCTTGACTCCACTTCTAGTCTCGTACTTACACCTAATCCATCTGCAAATCATCAACATATATCCAGATTCTGACTTCTTCTCACCACTCCACTGCCACCATCACCTCGTCTCTGGAATTCTGCAACAGCTTATAGACTCCCATCTGGTCTCCCTGCTTCCAACCTTCACCCTTCCACAGTCTCTTCTCATGCACAGCAGGCAGTAATTCTTTAAAAGTTACATCAGTTAATGTCCCCCCTCTGCTTAGAACCCTCCTGTGACTTTTTCTCACTCCAGTAAAATCCAGAGGTATTACAAAGGCCCCCAAGACACAATCTAATCCAGCCTCCATTACCTTTCAGATCTCACCTCCTACCACTCTCACCTGATCACTTTTGTTTGCTCTTTTTGAAACTAGCCAACAAGCTCCTGCCCCAGGGCATTTGCACTTGCTCCTTCCTCTGTCAGAAATGCTCTTTCCCCCAGAGATCCCTATGGTTTGCTTCCTCACCTTCATCAAGTTTCTATATAAAACCACATTTATGGTGAAGCCTCCCTAACCTTGTTTAAAACTGCACATCTCCCCCTATCCTTTCTCTGCTTTATTTCGAGGTAGTTCTCAGTAGTACTTACTTTTCACCTTCAAACACACAATATCATTTAATGATTTATTTTGCTTACTGTCTGTCTCCCCCCAACCCACAGATGTAAGCTTCTCAAGGGTAAGGATTCTGTCTGCTTGTTCCCTGCTGCAGACCCGGCACTTAGAACAGCGCCTGGCACTAAGTAAGTTATGCTTGATAAATACCTGTTAAATTAATGAATTACATCACAGCTACTAGCCATAAAAGATTTCAGATTCCTAGTCAACAACCTTACTGCAGTAGGTAAGAAGACAGCATTCCTGTTTTCTAAAAGGCACAGCCGACCATGGGAGGGCCACGGCACACCTTAACCTAAAGGAGCAGCCGACAGGGACAGGGCCGAGCTCAGGGCAGGGCTCCTGACCTCTTGTGAAACAGAGGAGAAACAGATCAAAGCACAGATAAGCTTAATTACAGCATGAGAATAAACTCCCCTGCTGCTGATTTTGGTTGAACCTGATAGTAGACTTATCGAGATTTTTAAATACCAGTTTTTAAATGGAGGTCTACTCCACTCCATGAGGTAACCTTTGGTAAGATATCTTTTATTCCCATAATTTTACCATTAAACATTTAAGGTGAGCAGTTTGTAAAGCTCAGGCTGCTGGTGGCTTACCAGTTTTGTACAAAAGGCCCAAGGTGAATTCTGATACACAGGACGTGGTGTCCCCTGACTGTCTCTGCTCCATTCACCTCCCTCTTCCTCTCAGGCTCGAGTCCTCCAGTTCCCACTGGCTCCCCATGTACAGCTACTCACTGGATGCAAACCAGCTGCAATCTGAGTTTACTCTCTGAGGGCATCCCTTCTGCCCTCGCGTTGGAGGAGCTCCAGTTCCACAGATGCACACCCTCCTCCCTGCTCGACCCAACCCAAAACTGGTTTACAGAATGCCCGAGGGTCCCTTAGAGAGCAGGTTCCTGCCAATTCAGTGAGTGAGCATCTTCTTCAAATAGCCCACGATGATCATAAAAATGTTCGCTAATGCTCAGTATCTCAAATAGAATCACTTATAAAAATGATTCTCTTATAAAAATCCATGCAACCTGTACTTTCTGTGTAGTTATATTCTCTGCAAGACACTTTGCTAAACACTACGGAGAACACAAAGGTGGAGGCATGAGATTCCCGGATGGGGCAGTAAGACATACATTGCAAGACAACCCAACAATGCCAAGCTGGGGGAGAAGAGCCCTGTAAATGGACGAAGAGCATGTCTGAGTGATGGAGACCGTAGCATTACTCCCTGTGGGGCTGGTCAGGGTGAGCTGAGGGGCTAGGTCTTAGAAGGGGATAAAGTAAGATGGCCAGCTCTAAATGCAGGGCAGATTGCTGAGAGTAAAACTTCCCTTTCAGTTTCTACAAACGCTCACTTAAAAGATCTGTGAAAATCAAAATAACCACTCATCAGAAACAGGGCCCATATCGTACTTCACAGATAATAGGCTTCGAAAAGTATCTGTCAATAAATTCGTAAATATTAGAATAAGTTAAAATATTGCTGCTAAAAACAAGAGGACTAAAATGAAATGACAGGACGAGTACTATTATTAAAAGTTTGAGCACATAAGCTCCCTTGATTCTTACTATGAATTAGACACAGCCAGGAGATTCAGTCCCAAGCATGAGTACAACCAGGCATCACCAGCTTTAGAAAGCGCCTAAAAAAGAAGAGACAAAATGTTGACATGAACTGTGTCTTCCTGGATCCCCAGAGCCTGGGGCCTGGGAGACAAGTAGTGCACGTGTGATGAGTGAGTGCAGAGGCCAAGAGACTCCAGGGCAAAAATAATGGTAAAGCCAGCAAACCAAGATGATGATGGAACACTGGAAGGACCAGAGGGGCCCTAACCTAGTTTCCCTTGCTTTGCTTTTGTACATTCACATTTTTGCTGGGACTGGGAGAGCCACTGTGCCTTCCAAAGGTTAGAGCCCAAGTCTGCAAGAGGCATCCCCTTAACGTCTGACAAAACAGCTCCTGTGCACGGCGCCCAGCGCAACCCAGGGACCTGTTCAGCAATTGTGGTTTTCTCGGATCATTAAGCAAAGTAGGCAGATTCTTACATACTTTCCTTGTACTCGGACCCAAGGGAACCACATGATTCAGCAAATTTTCCCAAAAAAGAAGAAAGAAACAAAAGTAAATAAGTCATCTACTTTGCTACAAAAAAATCACTTGCCTAAGTCAAAGCAGAACAGACTCTTCAGCTTTCTTGTTAGACAAAGTTCTCAACCAGGGGCCATCAATTTTCTTAGCAGCAGTGATCAGAAACCCCAGTAAGACAGTGGGCTTCCATAGTGGATGACTCATATATGCATAACCATGTGCAGCAGAAGTCTGATTTAATGCCATCTTCTGACACTGTGTGACAAAGGAGGTGGTGTTTGGATACTGCACCACGGACAGTTTAAATAAAACCAAGGGAGAAGGACACACAAGCTTTGGACTTCTCTACATTCAATCAGATGAATTTAGACATTACTGCATCTACCAAATCAGATTGCAAATGAGGGGATGTTAGCAGTGGTTCCTCGGGGGCTCTGCTGTCTGTTTTAAGGATTGTAAACCTCAGTTCTACTCCTCCTGAGTTGTATGATCTTGGATTAAGTTGCTTATCCCAAAGAGATGCTGCATACAAAGCCAGCGGGAAGACAGAGTGAGCACCTAGCATCATATCATGATTAGACCTTTCACATATATAGGCACATAATGAGAGTATATTTTTACATTACACTTAAATAATTCACTTAATTGCATTTAATCCATATAACATCCCTGCCAAGTAGTTATTAGCAGTAGCCTTTTACAGATGGGGGTTCTGGTTCACCTGACTCAAGCCTTTGTCCTGTAAACGTTTCTCTATGGGTTTTCCAGAATAGAAGGGCCCTACCTGCTAAGCAGAAGAGTTCAGAGGCAATGAAGAAAAAAGTACTGGGGTCGTGTGGGGTGGGTGATGGACCCCAATCTCTATTAATATTAATGGTATTGGGATGAAATTTGGGGCATACAAAGAGACTGCATAATGTGATTTAGCAGCCAGAAAGCTCTTTGATATTGCCAAGTTGGAGAGAGCTCTTTCTTTTGTACAGGTTTTGAATTGCAAATCTGGAGAGTTGATCTGTAGGGCTGTTTTCCCAAGGCCTGCAAAACAGAGCCAAGACAAACCACTCTTCCCGGGCACACGCTGTTCAACCCCAGCTTCTGTTGTTTCAGCCCCGAGGCAGCTTCCAGGCCGGCAGGCAGCCCTTTTCTATTTGTGCAGCTCCATCCTGGGCCACGTTTGCTTAGGTGTGTTCACTGCCTCCAGCCCCGCTGCCTCCTCTTGGGCTAGAACAACACTTGGCTTGTGTGCTAAGAAAACGCTGCAGTTATGATTTGCAGTGGGAGCATTTTTGGAACCAGAAGCCCAGTTCTGTATGCTCTGCATATTTATGGCATTGTTCTCATTAATAATGTCCTGTGTAACTCGCATATCTCAGTCCTGGGACTTCCCTGCCTCCAGCCTCACTCTTGTTGGAGTCCCCCCTTCCACCTGTCAAGCCCAATTCCTCCCCTCTCTGCAAAACTAGTAATAATAACAACAGCAATAATAATAACAAAATGATCCCTGTCTGGCACCTGGGAGGGACTTTCAAATGTCTTGGTATCAGTTATAGCAGAGGGTTTGCAAGAAAGCATGGTGGAAAGGCAGGAAAACAAGAGGACACCAAGAGCGAACAGCAGGAGAACCCCACTTTCCTGATTCTCTGCAGAAAAGCTTCATCCAAAATCTCATTTGAGACTGTGGGAACCTAGGGTCAGAGAACACATAACAGTTTTCTGGGCTTTACTGTCATCATGCAAGACAGAGAGCAGGACTACGTCTCTAGCAAGTGATTAAAAACCAGTAGGCATCATTCTCAGCATCAACCAGCCCTCAGAGGATGAGAAACCTCTTCCTCAAGTTTCTCTCCACTCACACCCACGTCTGTCTACCTCCGACAGCTCTGTGACTCAGCCTCAGCAAGTCCCGGAACAGTGTAGTCTGGTACTTACTTAAAAAGTTCCTTCACACTAGTTCTTCAAGGAATGATGGCAAGCCCTGTTTTGGTCATCTCTGAAATAAATCCACACATACCCCACCTCCCTCTAAGGTGTGCATTCTAACCCAGAGTAAACCCTGAGGTCTGTCACGCAGCGTGAGGTCTGTGACCAGGTCTTCCGCTGGGTCACAGACACTTCCCTGAGTCTCTCTAGATCCTTGGAGACTCAAGTTCACCCGGACCAAGCTGGACATCCAACCTTCCCTGAAACCCTGGCATAGTTCCAGAACCAATTAAGCTCCGTACTACTTTCTCTCCTTGGTCATCCCAGCACGTGTGAAAAAGAAAAGAAAAAAATAAATATAAATATAGCTTTTTATATAATTACATAACATGTCATTAGACATACAATTTTCCTTTTTTTTTTTTTAAAGTTAGTAGAACCTTTTCTATTCAGAAAAAAACAAAAGCAAAAAAGTTTTCCAACTACCCACAGGAGGGGTAAGGGGAGGGGGAGGTGTTTCTGCATCCAACCCATGTGGTTTTGGGAGCAATAACAGGTGTGGAGGGAGAAAGAGACCCCAAAATGAAAATGGTGTATGTGTGTGTACAGGAAGGAGATGGGTGCAAAAACAGCGCTGGGGGTGGGGAAGACAGACAAAATACACACACACATATATAACATTCTATAAATACGACTATGCTGTAAAATCAAATTTCATCCTAAAAATATGAACCGCCTATAACAAGAGCCTAAAAGTGCCACCTTCCCATTAAGCCAGATATTAAGGCTCTCCCTCTTGACATAAGTATATAAAGAACCTCACTATAGTTTTGACCTTTCAATTCTCAGCAGAACCCCGTAAGTGGAATAAGAATATGAAATTTAATACAGATCATTTCTCTCAAGAGCCTGAGACTCAGAAAGAAAGCAAGAGAAAGGAGATTGTCAGGGGCAGGTTTTCTATTCAGAGTCAGATGTTCAATATCCCTCGGGCATCTACTGCTTGCTGGGCTCTAGGTAATACTCAAATCGGTGCCTTCGCCCCCAGGACTGTGGGACATCAGGTCCATGGCCAGTGTCACCGTGACCCTCTGGGATGTAAGAGTCACACGTCTCTATATTTTTCCATGCTACTGGCCAAAGCATCATCTACACAAAATACCTCCTGCACTAAAGACCTGAGCACAATTTTGAGATTCTTTTTTTCCCTTTTTTCTCAGCTTATGTATTTAATTCAACAGAACAGTATGTGTGACTTTTGAAATAATGTGGCACAAGTACTGACTGCCCTGGTTTCTTTCCATTATCAGGATTGCTGTAATAGGTTTAGGAGATGCTGGTCATTTAGCCCAGAGGGATACTTAGCCTCAATATCAGCTGGAGAGATCTAAATTTCCCAAGAAAGCTCACGCAAGACTTTGTCCCTTAAAGCAACATGGATCAAGTCTCAACACAGTTCATTTCCGTGTGGAGGCCAGGAATGGACCATGGAAATGATCTCTTTAAAAATCCTACTGAGTAAATATATGGACTTAAAAATCATTTCCCACAGCATTCCCTAAATTCAATTTGTTTGACTAAAACAACTAAGAAAGTGGGACCCCAATTCATCCCTTCTACATTGTGCTCTAGAATTAAACTTTAATTTAAATGTTGTTATGCAATTAAATGTTACATAAATGATGGCTATTTTGAATAGACAGCTAAAGCAATAAATATCCTGCTGGGAAAAAAACAGGTCTTTGTGGTGGCTGCTACCACCACACCTCCATGTAAACCACTCTGGCTGATGTGACCACAGTCTCCAGGCCGCCAGATCCAATCGAGGATTTCAGCCCTCAACTTACCCGACCACGCTGACCACTCCCTGCTCCTAGGAACACTTGTCCCTTGCGGTGGCACCACAGTCCCCTCGCTGCCCCCTACCTCTCTTGCCTGCCTTTTTAGCCTCGGTTTCTGACTCCTCCCCTACCTAACTGCTAAGTGAGGCAACTCCCCCGGGCAGAGTCCTGGAATCTCTTCTCCCAACTCTACACTTTCTACCAAAGTGACCTCATGCATTCCCATTGCTTTAAATACCACACCAGCAACTCACGAATTTATAACTTCAGTCCAGACCTATTTTCTGGCTCCAGACTCATTTACTTAATTACCTACTTGTCATCTCTAAGGCTGGCTCACAGGCATCTGAAACTCCAGCTGGTGTCTTGATGTCTGGGGAGTGGCCCCTCCATCCAGACCACTGATCTGGACCCTTGAGAGTCATCCTCAGCACTTCCTACTCCTGTACCCCACCCAGCCCCCAGCCCCTTCTCTCCCCACCACTGTCTACTCCAAGTGCCCAATGTCTCTTGCTGGACCACTGTGCCAGCCTCCCAAGCCACTGTCACTGCTCTCACCCTTGTCCTCATCCTTTGTCCAGCAACAACCAGACAGAGCTCTTCCAAGTACAAATCTCACTGAGTTAACTCCTTACATAATCTTAAAACCTTTCAAAGGTTTATACTGAGAATCTTGAACAATGTCTAAGTCCAAGTCAAAGTCTTGGAGAATGACGGCATAAACTCTTAGATGCGAATAGATTTTCTATTTCACTGCTGTATAGCTCCATGAATTTGCATATATGTATGTCCTCGTGTAACCCCCACCCAAAGCAAGATATAGAACATTCCCTACACTCCATAAGCTCACGCCTCTGTCCCGTCCCTACTCTTTCCAGAGGTAATCACTGTTCTGGCCTTTATTACAACGGATTCCTTTTGCTTGTTCTTAAATGTCCTGTAAGTTGGATCATAGAGATGAACTTTTTGAAACTAAATCAAACTCTTCAAATGCTCCTGCACGTTCATGATCAGACCAGCTCCAGGACAATAACATCCCGGAGTTCCCTGAAGCCAGGTGTGCAACTCTAGCATCTCAAGTTCCCGAAAGAGCTTGTTAATCGACAAGTGAGAATGAAACCCACATAGCACTCCAGGTTAAGCTGTCCCCGTGAATTGTCCCTAGGTATCTAAGACAACACAGGGATTAAGACTTCTACTCAGGGGCTTTGGGCCAATCTGGATAACTAATCTGCTGGGCAAACTCAGTCAAAGTACTCTTTTGATTCAAACAGAGACTTCAAAGTGACAAAAATGTGACAAAGTGTACAGTTACAGTCTCAACAGAGGAATGGGACTTTATCGGGCTTAAGGTCTTACCAGGAGAGTTGTGTTACAAGTATTAGGGCTTAATGAGGATGGGCTGTGGTGGGGCAGCTTAAAGCCGGGTAAAGCCTCACCAGCACCCATCTCCCTGGAGGGAGGCCCTGAAACGTCTGTGTTCAAGGCACAGCCCCTGATTCGCCCTCTGTCCAGAATGAGGGCCAGTTCCAATACAGAGCCCAGGGAAGCCAAGGCACTGGAATGCATCAGCCACCCCTAAGAGCTTATTCTGGCACCAGAAACCCAAAGATACATCTCCCCAGGGTTTGGAATTTCTGAAGCCTTTTTGGGGGGTGGAGGGGGAGCAGAGGCCAAGGGACTTGTTTTTGCCCAATACCCCACCCAAGGATCAAGAAGAGAAATTCCAAACCTAAATTAGGATTGACTGGGAGTATTTTCGAGGCTTAACCAAAGTCTGGAAGTGACAAAACATGTCTTACAAGGCGTCCCTGCTACTAGAGTCCCACACTCTGCACCCTTTGGCATCTCAGTTAAACACGTGCTAAGTGTCTCCGCAGGTGAGGCCCACTGATGCTGGCTCAGTGGCAGGCATGGATTTTGATGACATAATTTCTGACATATGCAAGGCATTCAAAAAAGCACTGGTGACTGTTACCATGCGGGAATTACCACAAACCACAGTTAGCATCCTAAATATGAAAGAGTAAAAGAATTGCTTGTTCTTCAGTCTGAAGTGTTGGTGGTGGGGAAGCAGAGGATAAGAAAGTAATCTGGATAAAATCACCATCATCTCACCCTCCTTGTGATGAACTGAACCAGAACGCTTCCTGGAGGAACAAAAAAAAAAAGTCTGTTTCTTTAGAATATGTAATGCCATACAAGTCTACTTTCTCTATCTAAAGTTCCCTTGAACCACTGTGCTGGTAAATTTCACTTACCCTGGCTTAAGGTGCATGGAAAAATCTTCCAGATCCTCTAGTAAATGAAATGATGGGTGGGAGGGCAAGTCCCAGGCAGGGCCAGATATCCTCAGCTACGTTCTTTAGCAGTGACTGTTGTGGAACTTGAGAGTAAGTCCCCCTAAGCTAGGATCTCAACTCTGCAATGTCCTGATGCAACCTGGGGACAGCCTCGTGAGAAGGAAAACCGTGGTGAGGAGACAGGAGAAAAACAAACGCTAACTGAACAACTGTAACCAGCCCTTAACCCATACTTTTGTTAGCTGCACTCACATTTTTATGTTTGCTGGAATGGAATGTTCTTTGGCTTACTTAGGAATGTAGAGAAGTTAGCATTGGACAGGGACACTGGGTCCAAAAAGGAACTCTTATAAGGACCCCTAGTCCTGGCTCCAGCCCTCCACGTCAATCCTCTGGTGCTGGTGTACGACATACCAAATTCTTTTGCGAGCAAAGATATTCAGTGTATTTAAGGAGTGAGAGGAGAAGCTGGGTTTTCGTAGCGTGTGATTAATTCCTGGTAAGAGGAACTGGTTTTAATTTCTTGGCATCCCACTCATTCCCCTCCAATTCAAATAATCTCCATTGCACCTCTCTTCCCTCTACTTCAGCAAGAGCAATGGCCCCCTTCCTACCTGAGCTCATCCCTCTTCCTGTGTCCTCTCCCACTTCCTCAAGAACCTCATCCATCAGTAATGCCCTCCTTCACCTGTCTCTTCTCAATCCCAGTTAAATGACTTTCTTCCCCTTCCTCCACACAGAAGTACAGTTATGCCTTCCCCATCTAAAGAAAAACCAACCAGCCAACCAAGATTGCCCTCTTATTTTCACAGATTTAACCACTCAAAGTCATCAATTCACTGTCCTCCTCTTCCTCAATTTGACCTCTCTGTGGGGTCAGTGGCATCTAAGACCATGGACCACTTCCTCCCCCTTGAAATGCTCTCCTTGTCTGGGCCTCTTGACCCCACCCTCTACCTGTCTTCTTGTCTCTTCTGGTCTTTTGGGCAGATCATGGTACACATGAGTCCTACCACACCCCTCTTCCCTGAAGGTTGACCCCAGCAGGAGTGGGCCCTTGTTAGCCATATTAGTACTGCATGGACTCAGGAGTAACTCCCTAAGATAGAAAGAAAAACCAGATTAACCCTCCCAGAAAACAGGAACTGGGGTGGAGGAGCAGCCAGTGGGACTGGTGATCTCTCTGGGGAAGGTTTAGACTCAGGGGCGGTGCGGTTGCCACACCATTTCCTTCTCCTCCTCTCCTACAGTTTCCCCTTCCCCCTAATTGCAGGGTCAAGGGAACCCAGCTCTACCGCTTTTCTCTTCTGGATCTGTACCCCCTCTCTGTGATCACCTCCACATGCTTGGCATTAACTACCACCTCTGGGCAAATAATTCTAAATGAAATCTAAGTCACCCAGCCAGTCCCCTCTTCTGAGCTCCTGATCTATATAACCCGGAACACTGCTCATCTCTGCTGGGATGTCCCACAAGCCCCTTAAAACAAAGAATCACAAAAATGAACTCAAACCCATTGCTTTTCTCATCTTTTCTATGCTGATGAATCACCCCACCCTCCACCCAGTCATCTAAGTCAGAAATCTGAGGCAAGCTTCACTTATCCCTTTGCTCCATTCTCCATGATCACTTCAATACCCATAACTTAAGGATTCTGCACCCTTAGGAGTTCTCAGATATATCCTCTCCCCTCCATTCTGACTTTATCATATTTCATACCCTATCACTTCATCCTATTTGGCCTTCTTGTTTCCTAACACCCCTCCCATCCTCCTCTATTTCTAAAACACAAATCTGGTTGGAGACTCCCCTAATTCTTTCAAACTCCTTGGAACAACATCCAAGTACTCTGATAATGATTTGACTCCTGCCTACCCTGGCAGTACATCCTCTACCACTTTCCAGTGGGCCCCTAAACTCTGTCCACATTGAACAACTGGCAGTTTCTTGTGGTCTCAAACTTCCTCCTACCTCTGAACCTTTGTACCTGATGCCCGTCCCCCTCCCTGGAAAGCCTGCCCACATTTCTTCAAAGGCTAACTCAGCTAATTCAGCACAGCATCACCTCTTCCAGGAAGTCTTCCTTGAATATCACCTAATACCTACCCACCTGCGCCTTGGGATTAGGTTTACAGTTTCTGTGCTCCCACAGTCCCTTCTGCATAACTTTTTTACAGGTCTTTGATGTCATTTGATAATTGTCCACTTCCATCTGTGTCTCGTTCACAAGACTGTAAGTCCTTTAAGGGAAAAGACTATCTTTCTGATATTTGTATTCATGGTGCCTGCCATTCAAAACAGCCTTTCTGGATATCTTGGAGCACCAAGCAGGGAATTAATGACAGAAAAAAACTGAGCATCTCCAGAACCAGAGTATACACTCTTCCTTCTGTTATAGCTTTGAAACTGAGAAGGAAATCATGAGGGTGTGTTTTCTGCCTTTGTTTTGATAAAGCTCTGGAGCTTTCTCTTGCTTGAGATACCACAAGGAGGTGTTTCTCTACGTGCATATATTTACAGGGTGGTCTTGTCCTGCCCTGCACAGTACTGGCCCAGGGCTGCAGGACCCAGAAAGCGCTGGCCAAGACTTAGCAAAGGCTCTATAAATATTTATCTCAGAAAAGACAAGGTCCCTTCGCTCAAAGAACCCAAGATCTTTAGGGCTTGTTGGAATGAAGCCATGTTTCTTCTTGGCAGAGGGTCCTAAGATGACTCCATCCAGTATTAATGCCCTGTATAACCTTCTCTCCTTCAGGGCGGGCAAGCCTACTACTGGTTTCTAATCAGTGGAATATGGCAAAGGTGATGGGGTGTCTTTTTTTTTCAACAAAGAATTATATTATTTTATAAACATATAATGGAATATTATTCATACATTAAAATTTTAAGAGATATTATAACAACATCAAAATACTAATATGGTAATATTAAGTTAAACACAGTTTGAAAATTATATATGACACATTATCTTGACTTAACAAGTATATCAAGAATTGACTGTAAAAATTATACTGAACTATTAACTGCTCTTGTATTGGGTAATAAAATGTGAATTTTTTCCTCATTTTTATTATCAAATTTTCAAAGTATCTTTAACAAGTGTACAACTTTTGGTGACGGTGCTGGGGAGGAGGCCCACGCAATACAGAGCTGAGGGTGACCTCCCCAGCAGCTAGAAACTGAGGCTCTCAGTCCCAAAAGCCTCCAGAAACTGAACTATGCAACAACAGTGTGAGCTTGGAAGTGGCTCTTTCCCTAGCTGAGTCTTCTGATAAGATCCCAGCCCTGGTGAACAACTGATCGCAGCCTTGTGTGAGACCTCAAAACAGAAACCTGTCATAGAGACACTGCAGGAAGATGGTTTAAGCCACCCACATGTGGCAGTTTGTTATGCAGCAAAGGATAACTAATACCATCCTTTTATTCCTATTGAAAGTCTAGCTACCTGAGGGGGAGGGTGAAACTAGCATTTTTCAGCAGGTTGAATAGAAAGCCATCATCAACTAAATGTTTAACTGAAACCGTACCCCCTAAAACCGAGTTCCCTCCCTAGTTTATGATCAATTTCTCTACCCAAAACTTTATTTCTTTGCTTGTCTCCTTTGACCTTAATCCCTTTCTTGTTCCCTCTGACCTCAGTTCTGTGCTTACTGAACGCAAATCAACCAGAGTCAGATGACTAAGATTGCTCCAGTGGGGAACACCGCTAATGCACTACAATTGCTATCGTAGATGCTAAAATCGCTGTTGTCAATATCACTCTTAACGGACAAACTCAGGCTGTTTCCCCAGGCAGGATGAGCACACAGACCCTGGAGCCATGGACCACCTGGCCAGAGAATCATAAACTGGAGATATATCACGACTCTCAAAGCTGCAATTAAGAAGTGTCACAGAAATGTCACAAGACGTGATTAACTCCATTTTTTTTTCTGTCCTTCTCCTTTAAAACATCCCTAACTCAAAGACCAAGATGGAGTGGATCTGAGACATGTCCCCCACTCCCTTGCTTGGTGTCCTGCAGTAAACCCTTTCTTTGCTGCAAACACCTGCGTCAGAGTTTAGCTTTCTGTGTCTGTGGGCACACGAGCTTGGTAACATAACTAGAAATGAAATTCCCTCTAAAAACAGGCTTCAGTGTCTAAAAGCTGAGGCCAAGGAATTCACACAAGACAAGACAGTGTGTAAAATAAAGCAGGGGGAGGGAAGGAAATAAGGGTAAAACTTGTAAAGAGGCTCTGGAGAAAAGTGCAGCTCCATTGGTATATTCAACTTTTAAATCTTCTTAAATGTGTTAGATGCATGTTAACATTCACGGTTCACTGACTTTTATTCTGACTTCTATAAATAGGCACACTATGAACCCTAATAAATGACTTCAAATCTTGTTTGACTTCAATAAAGAAATTAGCATGTTAATCTTAAAAAGCCTACCCATAGAAATGAATGAAAGCTCATTCTCCGCCAAGCCCTCCTCCCTGCAAGTCCGCCTCCCCAGTTCCTGGGCCCCTCCCTGCCACCCTTGTTCTTTTCTTTGGCTCTGTGTTGATAAAATCTGGCATCTTCTCAAACCCCTTAGATCTGGCAATCTTGCAAAAACAAACAGAAGCTACCTGGGGCCCTTGATTCCCACTCATTTACATTCTTTCCATGCCAAAGGTCAGAGGATGTCAGCGCTGGTGGCAGCCAGTCAAGTCCAGCATGGGACCGTCCTTATCTACCAAGGCAGTGTTTTCCTGTCTCCGAGCGTGCCGGCATTTACTTCTCTAAACTTATAAATGGAAACAGATGTAACTGCCACAAATCTGAAACTAGTAAATCCAAAAGTTGAGCCTAGAGCTGCAGCAACAAGTAGACCAGAGTCCACGCAAAGGTCATAAAAGAGCAGACAGTGGGTGGAGGGGGAAGACACAAGCTATTTGACCTAAACAGCATAGGGAAAACCAAGGCAAGCTTGAAATTCCAGGTGGTTTGATCCATGGAATGGGTATTTAAATAATTAGCAATTCACATTGAAGCAACACTGCCTTTTAAGTAATTCATTGGTTTGTAGTTTTTTAAACAGCCTTCATTTAAGAGTAATGTCAGTTTCACATGCTCCACTAGTGACACACAGATGTCAGTTCCATCTGGAACTCCTACGACCCACCTCTCTGCCCTGACAGCCAATTAAGGTCATCTAAATTAGTTTTTCCATTTACAGGATTTTTGAGCCCCCAAGATGAAAACTGGTTGTTAAGAGACCAAAATAAAAACTTACAAGTAACAATAGATGGTGGCCCTCCAAAGCTCAGTCCTGCTTGACAAGATCTTATTCCTTAGCATTTAATTTCTCTCATTAGAAAGAATTTAAATTAAATTAATTTTCCTCCCTTGGGGAGGGAGACAGAATGAAAAAAGAGGTTGAGAAACACTACTCTAGATGCTTAGAATTCTAGATGAGCATTTAGGGAAGAAAATGAGCAAAGGGAAGCAGGGTAAAATCTGCAGATGCTAAATAAAATAACCTAAAACAATCTAATAACCAGATCCATTTGTGTAATAGAACAGGGGCCGAACTAGGGAAATCCCAATGGCAGGTTACGGCACAGCATTAGACTCTGAGCCTGAGGTCAGAAGACCTGCACTGAGCCAGCTCCTAACACATGATCACTACTGTGTGACCTTAGAGAAAAGTTGCTTATTAATTGTAGTCTTCCTCCTTTTCTGTAAAAAGAGTGAAAATGTCAGATTCACAAGGTTATTGAGACAGTTAAATGAGATAATACTAGTGAGGCACTTTGCAAGCAAGGAGATGCTGTTCAGCTGAAAGGTAACACCCTTCGTAAGAAATACCTGAACACTGGAAAGCGCTGTGTGGGCAGGGGATTATATTACTAAACCTAATGTTGACACTACTATGAATTATTGCTTCAAGGTGGTATTAGACTGAGTGTGTGAAGAGGCTGCTCGTGGGAAGAGCCTGTGCTATGTAAACAAAACAAAACAGGAATGACCTCAAGAAACTGATCTATTCTACTTTAAGGGGCTAGGGAGAGACATTCAGACTACAGAGAAGTGATGAGAGAAAAGCTCCTTTCTTATCTTTCTTCCATCAACCAAACCAGCGATTCTCAGCTGGCTACACTTCGAATCACCTGGGGCACTTTTGAAAACTTTTCAAAATGTCTGAACCTGAAAGATTGTGAGAACTCCCTAAATATTTATTGAAGAGGTGAGCGCTGGCAAGGTTGCAGTGAGATAAGAATTCTCATCCGCTACTGGTGGGAGTGTAAATTAATACAATCTTTAAGGAAAGCAATCCTTAATCTGAGCCATTTTTTCCCCCATTTTGTTCAGTTTTGCTTTTGTTTTTGTTTTAAAGCTCATCCTCTTGGTTAACTAATTCTATGTCTAAGAACCCATCAAGGGAAATAATGAAATCGAGGAGCAGAAGTGTGTACATGGAATGCCTGTGCCAGCATCATTCTACGTTGGGATCCATACCATCCAGGATAGCTTGAGTTGCTTTGAGCATGTATAAAACACTTGTGCTCTGTAGACCCTGTGCTATGGGAATATCTGACAGGTAAATAAAAGAAACACTAAATCATGACAAGGTGCTGCAAAAAGCCGGGTGTCATCTCAGCCAAAACCAGCCTCCCTGCAGCTCATCAGTATTTTAAAAAGTTGAGAACCTGCCAGTCGGTTCAAGCCTGGTCAGGTCACGTCTTAGCTTTCCACCGTCTTGGTAATCTCAACTAATCTCAAAATCAAATGGCAGACAGTGAGCAATTAAACATCTGTAAAGGAAAGTAACCTTGCAGGCTAAGGCAGGACAGGGGAAAAAAGTAAAATTCACCTCAATGGCTTACTTTTTAAACTTCCGATCTTCTTGAGTCAGGACTCCCCGGGGTTTGCAGCTCATTCCAAGCCTAAGATTCTCCACCACAAATGACAAGTATCCTCAAGGGATTAATTGTTCCCTTATTCCAAAGAACCCCCCTGAAAAGCTGCTGAAAGCACTGCAAACCTTCATCAGCCCTACCTTCCTGTGGGCCACAGGACACAAATATTCTCTCAGGAGTGCGGGAAAAAGGGAAAAAATGATGTTCTATGCCGAAGACTAAATTGTGAGCTCTCAGGCTTTTAGCATCAGTGAATACAGTGAATTCCAAAATACAGGAATGATGACCAAGAGGGCAAAAGGGCATTTTTATCAAACGTGTTCATCAAGTAGGTTAAGCACCTACTTACCAAATGAGTCAGACGTCGTGTCTCATCACTACGTAACCCTGGTCCAGGGGACTGTGAACGATATACAAGCAGCCAAATCGATAACAATAAACAGAATAAGTGTCGTGCCTGATACATCGCAGGACTTATCCTTTGACCCTCACACCAACCCCATAATGTAAACAGAAAAAGAAAGATTTGGCAAAGACAGGCACACAGATCTAGGTTAGCTGACTTGCCCAATTTACAGAGCCAACTGATTAGTGAAGAATCAATATTCAATCAGAGCTCTTCCAGTTTTCCTCACGTCCTGTCACACAAGGCAAACACACGTAGACTCGATACATGTGCCTTGAGCATGAGGTTAGACTAGACACAGAGGTGCAACCAAGACCCAGGAGCCAGGCTGCTCACTTCAAGTCCCTGTGTCGTCACCTATGGCTAATGTGCTGTGGGGCAAACTACTAGCATATGCTGTGCATCAGTTTCCTCATCTGCCAAATGGGGATGATAAAGAGCACGTAGCCCTGGAGTGATGCTGAGGATCACATATTAAGTGCTGAGCACAGTGACTGGCACACAGCGAAAGATCAAGAAATGTGAGCTACCGTAATTACGCGGGGCATTGATGGAGCATCAGGAACGACTCTGCTTAATCAAGATAAGATGCAAATATACTGAGTCTGTCTGCAGGTCAGGTATGTGTCGGGGCCATAACAGTTTCCTACTGCAACACATGACCACAAACTTAGTTGCCTCAAACGACACTAATTTATTATCTCATAGTTCCGCATAAACTATGGGCTACAATCAAGTGTCAGCAGAATTGTGTTCCTTCTGGAGGCTATGAGGGAGAATCCATTTCCTTGCCTTTTCTAGCTTCTAGCGGCACCTGCATGCCTTAGCGGATGTCAAAGCACTCACTCCAACCTCTGCTTCCATTGATTATCTCCTCTCTCCCCCTGCTTCCCCCAACACACCACGTTCTCTGCCCCTGACCCTTCTGTCTTCCTCTTAGAAGGACCCCTTCTGCCATGTAAAGTAACATTTACAGGTTCCAGGAATTAGGATGTGAACATTTTGGGGGGACCACTATTCAGTCTACCATGGGAACCAAGGATGCAAGACTGAATCTGATACAACTGCAGAGCTCAAACAGTTCACAGACTACTGAGTAAAACAGAAAAAAAAAAAAAAAATTCCAGTACATATCGAACACCTGAAAACAGTCTCAGGGCTATTAGAGAGGTATAAACAAAGTGCTCTGGATTCGTCTATCTCATCCAAGAAAGGAAGAGGAGGCCTCATGATAAGAGTGGCAAATGCATAGAACTGAGCACTGATATGTGCTTAAACTTGTGGTGAAGGGCATGGGAAAGCCCATGAAAAAGGCTTGGGAATATTGAACAGGTTGGTGTGATTAGAGCCTGGGAGAAAGTGACAGAAGAAACTGTTGAAGAGGGATATTGAGGCCACATCATAAAAGGCCACAGCAAGGGAGAGGGACTTTACAGAATGAAAAGGCAATGAAAGCTGTTGAATCCCGCACTCAGATGTATGTTTTCCAAAAAACACTCTGCCGGCAGTGAGGAGAGTGAATTGCAGAAGGCAGACCCAGCTTACAAGCTACTTCAATAGTCCAGAGAAAAAAAGAAGACTCAGCCAAGGAAGGAATAGAGGACATGAAAGCAAAGGTGGATTTGAGAAACGTTTCCAAAGTGAAATCAACAGGACCAAGTGACCGAGTCAATACAGGAGGGAGACAAAGTGATGCTCAGGCAGCTGGTGGATGTTGGTGCCTCTAAACGGTCCAAAATTCAGACATAGAGGGGGGCAGCTGAGTGAGGGATATGTTTCAGATTTGCTGATGAGAACCTTTATGGGGGCCAACTATGATTGTTTAGTGAGAAGAGAAAGCATGCAGAAATGACACTGATGAGTCTGAGAGACTAGAAAGAGGTGATATTTGGAGTCAGAGGACCCAGGCTCTGGTCCTTTCCCCACATTTATTAGTGACTTAAGATAAGCTGCTCCAAATCCCAGACCCTGGGTTCCCCATCTATGAAGTGCAAGATTTGGAGTATTAGGCAACCATTAAATTCCCCTCTCATTCTAAGTTATATAGGTCTGACATCTGAGTCTTCATTTTCTTCTCAATATTTTCTTCAAACAGTTCTCCCAGTCACTCTTGACATTAGCCACTAACAGAAACTTTGAGGGGACCTGATTTTCAAAAAAGAGCTAGAGCTTGAAAGGGGAGGACAAGGGCACTGTCACTGCACACCTACCATGCACCAGGCACAGGGGTCCTAGAAATGACCTGTGTCATGAAAATCAAAGGTGGGAAGCTACAGACAGTAGCTTGTGTTTTCTGTTCCAACTTCGGTGTTTTATTCAGTCCCCAAGTACTCCTTTCCTATTAGTCTTTAAAATGTGTTTGTGCCAACAGGGCAACAAATGATTTTTCTTCTTGGATATTGAATAATTACACAGGGGTTCATGAGAGCCTAGAGATGGAGGAGGCAAGTAACTAATTTTTAAAGTCTTTTATTTAGAGAATAGTAAATCGAGATAGTTCTCTAATGAGGTCACTGATATTACAGGACAACATCAAGCCCCCACTTTAAACAATTCAGCGGCACCCGCTGAGTCTGGCTGTAATTCTCAGCGGGGTGGGGCATGGGGACTTAGCACAATCATCCTGTGGGTTTTTCAAATGATGAACCCGCCCCTTTCCTCTATCCCACAAGATCCTTGCACTTCTCCAGTATACGGAGTATTCATCTTCCTCTTAAATTTAGAAGCAGATAACAAAGAGACTGCAAATTACTAATATCTAAAATCAAAATCCATATTCCATAATTGGATACACACATATGTTCTTACATATGTACATATATGTATATGCATGTGTGTCCAACTAGGACATATATATTGTATACATATAGATATAAAACACCTCACTGGGTAGACCTCTACCCATTCTGTTGTGTCTCCCTTCTACCTACACACGCCCTCATCCTGACCTTATTCAAACACACGACTTCCTTCAATTGACTGTGCTGCTTTATGTCTGCGTCTTGGTTCACATTCTTCCTTCTTGTCCTCCCCAGGTCAGACGGTGCCCTTCAGCTGTCATCTTCTGGTTAAGCCTTCCCTGATCTGAACTGACCACTCCCTCCTCTGTGACCCACCGCACCTTCTGTCATGATTTCTGTAGCTCTTTATTGGAAGCTTCTTATATGTCTCTCTCTCTCTAGTTTTCAGTTTCCAGAGGTAGAACAGGCAAGTACATGATTGATACTTGTTGACTGACTGAATGAATATGGTGATAGAAGAAGAAGAAGAAACATCAAGTACACGATTTGGGCTTCATAAGGTGAACGTATATTCCTTTCCTCAAAATCCATGTACAGGCCCAGAGAAACAAGTTTTGTTTATTTACTATCAAAAAATTAATAGTAAGAACATCCAAAAGTGCTGCTGTTTTTGAAATATAATATATTCCATGGTTTAAGGGGCAAAGAATGAACCATGCACACAATATGGTCAGCAAAACTTATTTGATTAGAATTTTTAATTCTATTTATTCTTCCATCATGTCAATAAAAAGTAGAATTAAACTATTACCACCCTAAATTTCATGCCGCAGCAAGATTATAATTTGTAATACTAAAACAGTGGGACATTTATTTTTGTTCCATCAGTACTGAAACAGCTACAGTTTTACCCTTCAGGGACATATTTATGGCCACATCAGTCAACAAGCCCAGAGAAACAGCTCTCATGGAATATGATCACCACTGACAGCAGAAATAAAGTTAGCATGTTAACATGTGCCGCGTGAGTCTGTTATTACAATGTTCACCTACAGAACCACCCCGAAGCACACTCCCCTGAACCCTGAAGAAGAGAATCAGGGAACTGTGTCTAAATCTTCCCTCCGTCCTAGGAGACAATGCCTTTTCTAGCAAAAAGTCAATTATAATGCAAACCTCAGCCTGTGATATAGGCACTTGAAGTTAAAGCCCGCAAAGCTCTCTTTAGTAAGAGAAAAATCTAATTCAATGGTTAAATGCCAATCAGGGTGGGATAACGAGGCAGCAGCTGAAAACACAAGATTTAAAAA
Source organism: Camelus dromedarius (assembly GCF_036321535.1). NCBI lineage: Eukaryota > Metazoa > Chordata > Mammalia > Artiodactyla > Camelidae > Camelus > Camelus dromedarius. The sequence goes on along the minus strand of NC_087439.1, from coordinate 29,522,738 downwards.
TCCACTGCAACTCCTTTGGGGACGCGTTACTGCCGCATGGCTGTCAGAAGCAGAACGTGAGTGAGTTAGCACCATTAACTTGGGAACTAAAGAATGACTCCTATTTAAGTGAACACATAGAGAATCCCAGGAAATTTCTTAAGAGTTACATGTTAAATGGGCCTGGAAAACTTGCTTAGCCTTGAAAGTATATGCAAATGAATTTGAATAATGAAAACAAATTAGGAAGTAAGGCAAAACCGAAACTACATTTTCACCAACTGTTGTACATGTTATACATACATAAAGACTCAAATATCTCCTAAGGTAGTCATGAAATTTGGGCCTCATGACTGATCTATTCACCCTGAGAAAACATTTAGCCTTTGGAAAAGGGCATTATCTGCTGGGCCTAAAGTAGGCTGTGAGCTTCGTCATTCGACCTTTTCACTTGCTTCTCCCGAGCTGCTGCTCCTCTCTGCATTCCAAAAAGGAAGATGAGCATCACTGGGGCTCAAGGGAAAAGACCAGAAGAAATCTGCTCTAAATCACTGACCCAGGAGTCTCCTTCTGTCTACGCTAGGTCTTGTCCCAGGGTCTTCACCAAACCATGAAAAGCAATGGCACGGCAAGGCAGAAGTGACCAAAACAGAAGGCTCCCGGAAAGGCCGGGAGTCACAGGTGGGGAGAAAGAGGTGAGGTGTCCATGGATGGGGAAGAAAAACATCTTATGTGTTTCAAGGTTCTCCAGCCCACACTGATTCTCCTTTTACTGACACACAGGACAGGAGCCACCAATGACAAGTACAACGTGATCCTACCCGCAGCCACAGCTAATTGGTCCAAGTTGACATCTGTCCCAGGCTGGGCCAATCAGCTCTCTTCTTCAGGACTATTGATTCTGGGAAGAGAGAGAGCATGAGTCAGTCCCATGTGGTGGCACAAGCTATGAGATGTGTCCATCTTAGGAGCATTTGAGGTCACCTTTTCTGCACCTGGGCTGCAGTAAGAAAGAATGAAACCAACAAGATGAGAGAAATGAAAAGATGGGGAGAGTACCAGATGCATTCAAGTCCCTGCTAGCGAGGCCCAACTATAGACCTGGCCTTCCAGCAGTTTCACTGTCTGACTCTTCCTTCAACTATTCTCCATTTATTCATGTAAGGGAGAGGTGGCACAGTCCAACACCATAAAAATATAAAGCGTACAGACCCAGCAATCCTTATAGAGTCCAAATAGAATAAATTAGGAGTAAGAAAAAGATCCATTCTGCTCCACACATGAGATAGTCCTTCAAAATAAATTTTCCCAAGCTAATTTGAGTTGGGTTTTTGCCATTTATAAACAAGAATCAAAATACTTGATACAAATAATAAAGATTTTATGCCTGAGTACCTTCGAACATAACAGGAGACTCAGAGGGATGGGTAGTTTGAGAAGCCAAGCCCTCCCTGACTCCAGCCTTCTGAGCATGCACAAGTCCTTTGTCATGCTGATCGTGGGGTTTCCTGGGAACTGTTCACTCATATGCATGTATATGTGTACATACATATGCATGTGGGTTTATGACAATCAAGTCTTAGCACCAGAAGGAAAAGCCAACATCTCCTCTTCCTGACTCAACGCAATCTTGAGAGAATGTGAGACTATTCTGCGAGAGTAACAAAAACAATTTTGCAGCCCTCAGAGAAATTTTGAGAGTTTATAATTTTCTAAAACTATATGCAAGACTTTGATAAAGCTTATAAAAGGCTAATGTGATAAGCATTACAGGTAGCAGAATGTATAATGTGGATGTGATAAAACTGATTTGAAGACCAGGTTTCATGCAAGAAATTAGACTTGACACTTGAAGGCAGACTTAGTTCCTATCAGATCAATGTAAACTATGTACCTTAGCAAAAGGTGATGTCACCAAAAAAGTGTAGAATGATATTAACAAGTTTGGATATTTAGAGATAGAACCCTGAGACTCGTGCTAGTTTTCTTGGTCACCTCTGGGTAGTCTATTCACAAGCCTAAAATATTAAAAACACTCTGACAACATTCAATATAACTTTGAAAAGATGAAGCCATTTACCAGGAACAAGTTTTGTCCCACAGGAAACAATGTAATTAATTTCGGCCAATTTTAATTAAACAAATTCTAGTTCTCTTCAGAACAGTATCTCAAGGCTACTTTACAACACACAAGTACTCTCCACCTACATGTCCATTGGTCCTCAAACCTCCCAAATGAGCAATTCTCAGGACTCAAGAGCTCCCAAGGCAAACAAACTTCCACTTCCCGGGTGAGTGAGCACAAGAGACAGTTTTCAGCGGGCCCAGAGGCTATGTAAGCCGATACTGTCCAGGTGAGCTTCTTCTCCAGATTTTGCAGAGTATTAATACGCCTGCGCTTCTGTTCAAACTCAAAGTAGATTGGCTTTTTCACACAATTAAAGGTCAATATCTCTCCCAGCCCCCTTACTCCACAAAGTGGAGAGAAAAGGTGAGCCCAGGTGGCTGAGGGATTCACATCGCGGTTTTCCACCAACAGAGACACATTCCTTAATACACAGGGGACAAAAGAGGCCAGAAAGAGCCAGCTGTGGCCTCGTCTGGTCTCTTGTTCCTACAGGGGCTGATGCTCTGTGCCTTTATTTTAAACGACTTTGCCTTTTCTCTCTTAAAATGCCACAGGGAAGAAGTTACCTAAATGGCCTGGGCTATCGGGGGTAACCGCCATAGCCGCCAGCATCACCACCCCACCTCTTACTGCCTTAAGCACCAGTGCCATCTGCCCACAGAAGTGGGGCACAAAGTGTGTGGGGAGGATAGGGGACTAGAGGAAAGAAGCACAGGATCTTCTGTTCGCATCGTTCTGATACCAGCCCCTATCTAGTCTTACCTTCTTGTGCCAGACTTTAGGATAGAACTCCTCTTAAAAACAGCAAAACATGCTGCTAAAGTTGTATTTGATTTTCTGAGCGAAGCTTCAGTTCCCTGCACAGAAGGCAGAACCACCGTGCCTGGTTCCTCGTTAAGCAATGATCCTCATCCCAAGCCCCACTGCTTTTACCACCATCTGACTGATGCCAGAAAGTTTTGATTTGCAAGCTGGACAGTCAGTGAACAGAGCTTTTAAAACGTTCCAAGGAGCAGAGTTTTTTTTTTTTTTTTTTAATGAGCATATTTAGGTTGTTATGAGTCAAGTTCAAAATTCAAGTCACATATGAACAATTTTTATAGGGGGAGGAGTAACCTGATGTTCAAATTCATTTGACTCCCATTCGAAGTAATCCATCTTTGAAATTTCTGCGAAAATTCTACAGAGTTGCCCAGAAAACGGCACCAACCATCTGTAAGTAAAAACAAAAGCTCTCTATAGTATATATCACAGGTTCAAAGCACTTTGGCATCGGCAGATTGAACACGTTATTAAAAGAATTTAACTGCAAGAAGAGCTACCATAATTACACAGCAGCTGGTCTAATGTTGACAAAACAACTTTTAAAGGCTTTCAGAAGCCTTAAAGGCTAATCAATTAAAAAGGCATGAATAGCAATGTGCGTCCTATCCTTAACACCGCAAGCTGCATCTCCTGCAGATACAGTGAGGTTTTCATTTTGGAACAACCACTTCTTACATCCCACAATTGAGCCAAACATGTGAATAAATTCTCAGCTGTGTCTAGGTGAGACTATTATACTTAAAATAACTCCATAAAACTCAATTATAAACATTGAACCTGATGAGCATTTCCTACCATACCAGCAAAGTTTTTATCAAAATGCCAACAGCTCATGCCAGAATTTGTGCTGACTGTACCCAGAGAAGGCAGAGAAATGGCTTAGATGATTGTCTACACCGGCTGACCATGTGCTGGAGGCACAAAGAATGAATGAATGAATGAACGAATAAATGACTGGATGCTGCAGTGAGTCTGGATGCTGTATCCAAGCTCCACTGACTTACTCCCCTTGAGACTTGTCCCGGTGGTCATACGGAATGGCCTTCTCCGCCAGGACCAGCAAGTTTCCTTCAAGGTCCAACTCCAAGCCCACCTCTCACAGGAAGCTCCCCTACCACTCCCCACAGGTTTCTTGTCTGAACCTCTTACATTCAGAGAATGCGAGAAGACTTGACGTATCCCTGCATCCAATCCTCTTTGGGGCCCTCACATTCTTCTCCACAGGGGCAGAGAGTAAATGATTTAGGTCTCATCACAACTACCCACCCCTACCGTGACGTTGTGAAAGCAGCCATCCCCACGTAAACACACGGACACGACTGGGTGCCAACCAGACTTTATAGAAGGAGGCAGGAAGAGGACTTGGCCCAAGGTCAGTAATGTGCTGACCCCTGCCCCACCAGCCTGAGTCCCCTCCTTCCCACTGAGTGCCCAGGGAGTCTCCTTGGGGACACCTCCAGGGAAGGAGCCCCTTATCGCCACCTCCTCTAATTTCGGAAGCTTCCCCTCCCATGGACCAAAATGAGTCTCCCCACCACGGGCAGCCACTGTCACACCTTCGCTTTCTGTTCACCCTTCCTCTCCTAAGTCATTCTCCATCACCAGCGGGCTCTGCACAGACAGGCCTCCCAGAACCATTCATTTAATTAAAGACTCCCCTCTAGTTTTGCCTTCTGGAGCCGCAAAGAGTACGCGTTGTACCTCCTCCACCCCACGGCCTTTATGCCTTTGAGGATCCCTGGGGGAGATGCGAGTTTAGTCTGACCACTCATTTGGGATCTATCTCACGGTGTGTTTTATTGTTAGTTTTCTTCGTCCGCGTACACACTTTTTTCCTCCTCATTTAGATGGCAAGTGAGGCATAGTCCCGGGCACACGGGCTCCATTTAGTTTTACGAGACAGAGTGGCAGAATGACCACAGAAATATCAATTGACAAATCTTTTTAAAAACCTTTCTCCGCAAAGTCAGCGGGGACAGCTCATCCCCGCAGCGGTAAGGCTGCTGGGACGGGCAGTTCTTCGGAGGCGAATCATTCTCCGAAGGTATCACCGGGGATGATCATTCTAATGTGAGGTATCATCCTAACGCGGCAGACTTCACGACACCAACACCCCAACTGAGAGCTCTGAGGCTGGGCCCAGGGGGCCCTGCTCACACACCCAGCAGCGGCCTTACCACGGCCCTGTCTCGGTCATGTGAAGACCCTGCGCTATGCAGCCCTCTCCTCAACGATCTCCACCCCAGAGCAACACACACGCCGTTGATATTTATGTGACAGCACATAGCCAGCCTTCAATAATCCACTCTTAAATTTTAAAAATGAAGAAAACCCTTAAAAGCACCCCTTATAAACAAGGAACTCTCCTTAGGGAGAGAAAGGGGGTCCCTCACTGAACCCCTACTTTCAAAACACTAGTGAAATGATTATTTCACCATGTTTACTTCCAAAATCTATTCTCCAGGATAATTCTCTTTCATCCTCAGCTATAAAATAATGCATTAAATAGGCTAGTTTAATATCATATGTTTTAACATCAAGGGTCTTTAAGACCATAACACTTACGTGATCTCATCCAATACCATTCTGCTTTTTTATATTCCTTCTCCCCACCCCTATCCCTGAAGGACAGGGAGGACGTATTCCACAAAGTCCTATACCATCTCCAGCCACTCCAGAAGCAATGATGGGTGCTGTGTTTGAACAAGAAGGATCTGCTTGCGGACGCTCACCACGGTGGTGGAGGGGCCCCAGCAAGGGCAGGGTGGGCACCTGCCCGCTCTGTGCTCCAGAAAGCCCAAGACGAGCCATCAGCTCGGCCACACTGTCCAATTCAGCAGACACTGGCCGTATGTGGCCATTTAAATGTAAGTAAATTAAAATTTTTTAAAAATTAGAAATTCAGTTCCTAAGCTGCACCAGCCACATTTCAACAACTCAGTAGCCACATGTGGCTAAAACTATCATATTGACCAGTACAGACACAGAATACTTCTGCCACCACAGGAGAGACTAGAAAATTCTACCGGACAGGCTAGCAGGTCCACCAGGCTGCTCACTGACTGCTGGTCTCCAGCCAACACCTAAGGGGTTGTGCCCTGCACCTCCCTGAAACCCAAAGAAAAAGTAGAGATAGGGAAATATCACAGCTGGTTCTGCCACACCATTACCACCACATCATCTTCAAGGCATTCTTGAACTACAATGAACAAAGAAACACGTAACGTGCTCTTACTCCAGGGAGTTCTGGCAAAGTCCTCAGCTTCCCCAACTCCACAAGAAACTTTAACCCAGAATAAAAATGAGACTTGAGCCTCACCTAGATTCTAGCAAAAAGTAGGGGGAGAGGTAGCAAGAGGCAAAATTTTTCAATTTGTTCTGAAGTCAGCCTCCTTTATGTTATATTATGAAGTTCATTCTTGCCTTAATTATCACTTTGCTTTAAAAAAGAAGGCAGGGTTTTATGTCCTTTATAAAATATGACGCCAAAGTTCCAAAGAAAGCATTAAAACACTTACATGCCTTAGATTTATCACCAGGCAAGTAAAGTTGTTCAGTCCTCTGCCTCTAGGTGACACAGCATACAATTTTTGTTCAGTTTTACTGAAATTACTATCTCCCTAAAAGCCAAGAACAAGAAAAAGTTGCTAATAAATTTAAAATGCCCCACGTAGTGACTTCAGAGAACATAAACTTATGAGAGGAACTAAATTCAAATTCCAGGCTGCTTTCAGAAAGATGAGATGACCTCCCAGAAGTCTATAAAGTCTGTGGAACATCTGTTTTGATAACATATGTACTTAAAATTCCCCACATGTCAGTTTCGAGTTACTACAAAATATAAGGTGGCACCAGCTGCGAGGATGAAGGGGAGAAGCTGCAGCTAAAGGGTCGGGAAATTTTTGAGATTTTTAATGGGACTCGAGGCTCTTAACCATTTTCATGTCTCGATCCTGGGAAATAGATGGAACAGGGACTGAAAGTCCTACCCCTTCCACAAGTGAGTAAATTCTACTGGGATCTTTGTACTAAGGGCTGTGGTGTGTTTAATTCTCGAACCTTTCAACTAAATGCCCACCCCTCATTACTTCCACCTCCCCAAATATTATCCATCTGCAGGGACCAGTTCCACTCTCACACTTCCCATGAAAGCTGCTTTATCTCTCTGGCCTTCACTCTCCTAACTTCTCTCGGCAGCTATAACCAAAAAAAATAAATAAGTAAAGGACCTTACAACTGCCATTTACTTGTCCTTACTCTGCTCTGACAGGCCCATCTGATCTCCTCGGGCTTATGAATCTCCTCCTGTCTCACGGCTTTTACAGAGACAGTGACATTCTCCAAATTATATCTTCAGCCCAGACCTCTCCCCTCTCCCCAGCCACTGAGCCCCTATCCCTTATGTCTGGATGCCTAATAGGCATCTCGAAAGTCAGGTGTCCGAAGTCGATCCTCTTCCAAATCCACTCCTCCTCAGCTTCCCCACATCACTACATGATAATCCCACACGTTCAGTCATCCAGCCCCAAACCTTGGAACCATCTTTCACTCCGCTTTCTCACTCATTCCCCACATCCTACCCTTCAGTAAATCCTATCTCCTCCACTCCTTTCAAATAGACAAAAAAAAAGGCTCTTTTTCACCACCTCCACTGCAACCACCTGGATCTAAGCCAACATCAGCTGGATTATTGCAACAGCCTCCTTCAGCCTTGTCCCCTCCCTCCTATTATTTATTCTTATAGTAGCCAGTCGTCTTTTAAGTTGTACATTTAATCAGGTCATTCCTTGGTACAAATTCTTCCAGTGGCTCCCCAACTCAATTGAAAGAAAGAAAAGGAAGGAAGGAAGGAAGGAAGAAAGAAAAAAAGAAAGGAAGGAAGGAAGGAAGGAAGAAACAAAGAAAGAAACAAAGAAAGAAACAAAGAAAGAAAGAAAGAAAGAAAGAAAGAAAGAAAGAAAGAAAGAAAGAAAGAAAGAAAGAAAGAAAGAGGAAATGTCTTTGAAGTAACCTCCAAGGTTCTGCTTGATGGAAGGGCTGCCCCCTTCTGTCTTTGACCTTTTACTTCTTGCTGTTTGGAGAGCAAGCAAATTCAAGATGCCACCAGAGCACCTTTCTGCCTGGAGGTCCCCAAGGCTCTCTCCCTTACCTGGTCCAAGGGCTCATGTGACACCCTCACCGTGGGGTCTCCATGACCACCATGTTAAAGTCACCACCTGCCTCCCACTCACCTCTGACATTCCCTCTCCCTCTTCTCCACTTTAGTTTCTCCACGGCACTTATCATCCGCTGGCATGCTGCATATGGTCTTATTTGTGTCTTATTTTCTACCTCCTCCCCTCTAGAATGGAAGCTCTTTGAGGACAGGGATTTCTGTGAGTCTCACTTACTGATTTACCCCCAGAGATTTCTGCTTATTTCATTCATTATTGTGTTTTCCACCTTGCACTGTGATTGGCATGAGTTGGTTCTCCTACATTTATAGAGAGACAGAAAGAGAAGCCATTCTAAGTTTCACAAGGACAGCTGCCATGTCTTCCCCTTCCTTTTTATATCTTTGGATAGGTCCCAGAAGAAAGTACTTTTGCCTGATTATTGCCATGTTTGCATTGGCAAGTGTGAAACATTTGGTCATTAAAGATTTTGGACATGTTAAATGTTGACAGTGTTGATGCAACATTAAAAGATGTAACTATTTTTTGAAGATTTCAAAGCTATTTAAACTTAAGTTCATCATCTATTCAAGTATGAACAATTCTCAAGATCACCAGTAAGAGACAGTGTCTTAAGTGCTGCCAAAAAAATGACATAAACACCTGCCCAAAAAAGATGGGAAAGGAAACCTTAATACTGTCATTTGTTGGGTAAATTACAGCAAATACAGTCAGTTTCAATGCCAAGTCCCCAAACAAAGTCATTTAAGTTCTTCTGCTTGATTATTAAAATAAATAGATACTTTTAATAAATCAACTCCACTTTGCCAAGCAATGACATTGATAATGTCCTAGACAAATTGTTAGGGAATTATGGATACTGTTTGAATGCAGCGGAGAAAAGAGGAGACTTTCCTCTCCCCTATTTGAAAAGAGAAAGGTGTATACCCTGTTATCTTCCAAACAACTGGTCTTTTGAATTGAGATATAGTTGATGTACAATATTATATGTTACAGGTGTACAACACAGTGATTCATAATTTTTAAAGGTTATACTGTTTATAGTTATTATAAAATATTGGCTATATTCCCTGTGTTGAACAATATAACCCTGTAGCTTATTTATTGATACATAATAGTTTGTACCTCTTAATTCCTTACCCCTGTCTTGCCCCTCCCCTCTTCCCTCTCCCAACTGGCAACCACTAGTTTGTTCTCTAGATCTGTGTGTTGTTTCCTTTTTCAAACAACTAGTTTTTAATAAGGGAGACTTAATAGTCAAGAAGTCTGAGAAATGGCGGGGAAGACTCAATCTTTCTACACATCCAGAGCACAGCCTATAAGACATCAACAATCAAGTACAGACCAAATGCAAAGGTGATTTTTTTTTCACACAAGATGACTTGAAGTTTATGCAGAAAACTCTCTGAAAATCCAGCATCCATAAAGTGACTGAGCACTCCAAACATGCCAAAACAAATCCTACCTAGTAGTTTTAAGGCACTTAGGCCCCATCCCATAGAGAGCACCTCATTCCTATGTGAGAAGACTCAGTCTCTTCCAAAGCTCATTGAGCTGCTGCAGTACAGAATCAACTGATGGATACATCTGTTTTGTTCTCCGAAACGTGTACAAAAATTTCTAAGTAGAGTTCTTTTATCTGTTTACCTTTAGAAACAGGGAAATGAACGTTAAACACTAACTAGCATCATGTGGGGGGGTTATAAAAAATTTACTTTTAATTGTTAAGAAAACCAGCCTCGTATGCCAGGCAATGGTTACATTACTGGCAGACAGGAAGCACTGCTCGTTAACTCATCTGTTCATTTATTCAGCAAACACTGATGGAGTAGGGAGAGTGTCTGCTCTTCAGATACCTACAGAGCATCTACTCTGGGCCAGGGCTTGCAATGTGCGATGAACTAAAAACACCATTCATATGTTTAAGGGAATAGAAAAGGTGGCCTCTATAAATGAGAAAGCCAAATTCAAAGACCAGGGCACGGCACAGCTTAGAATCTTCACCAGGACAAGGAGGTGAGGAAACACGAGTCCTCCGAATCAAGCCCATATCATTATATGTTTTTTATCACTTGGGAAAAAAACAGATATAAATTGTTCACCAAATTTCAAAATTCAACTTAGAGTTTAAAAATATAACTAGGGAGGGTGGGTGTAGCTCAGTGGTAAAGGGCATGCTTAGCATGCACCAGGTCCTGGGTTTAATCCCCGGTGCCTCCATTAAAAATTTTTTTTTAATATTAAACATGTACAACTAATTCCAACTTTTTAACAAGACCAGAAAAATTAAATAGGAATATTGATGTTTCATCAGAGATAAGCTTGAATTCAAATAACAGAATATCTGACAATGATTCTTAAAAATTGTAAATAAAGGTAGAGCAAAGACAACCAAACTTGAGACATACTGCAACATGTAAATTTATATAAAGGGGAAATTATTATCCTATTTTGGCTTTTGTATACTAATGTTAACTAATAAATTATTTCTTTAAAAAAGGCTTCTCAGCATTTTGGCTAAGATCAAGTATAAAAACATATAAAGAAATTTAAACTCATAGCCCACTGTAAACCGTCTGCTGTAGATTACCTGTAGGTTACCCACAGAAATTTAGATTATTCTAATTTCAGAGAATTCACGAAGTGCAGCGATGACCATATGAAAACTAGCCGTTGTGAGTCCTTATTCTCTAACACAGAGATGACACACAACCACCGTGTTTTCCCCCGCTCTCCACCACCTCTGAAAGTGGAGCTATTTCAGCAGTGGTACAATCTAGATGGAGCCACGCTGTGCCCTGGACTCCTGCCTCTATTCCCCCCTCCAAACATCCACACTTTTACCAGCTCCTCATCGGCAAAGGGTGAATCTGGCAGGAGCCAAACAGAAAATCCAAGATTGGTGTTGGTGGGGTGAGATGTGGTAAACATCTTCTGGAATCCCGAAGCTGAAGGGATGAACAGTGCACATTCTGTACACAGTCCGTATTCATCTTTTCATCTTCACGTTACAGCGCTGTGATTAACTGCATTGCTTTGCCCAGAAGTGCCTCTATCAGAATAAAATCTGGGCCTTTTATAAATTACTTCTTTCTAAAATATTATCCCCTCTCTATTAATAAATGTTTTCAGTGTTTTTATGAGGGACTGTGTGTGTGTACGTGTGTGTTTGGGGAATTCATTATTTGTGTTTTGACTGCCTGTGACTTCTGCAGTCTAAAATACAAAAGTTAAGGGCAAAGTGCACACCCTGCAGGTTTGCGCCATCTCAACGTGCTCTTAAAGTAGATGCAGGGATTTTCTAACAGTACATTTTTGGTCAAAAGGTTTATGTACAACACAAAAACTCTCCCAGGTGAGAGGCAAGAGGCTAGCTCAAAAAGAAACAGGAAGAGAGATGAACTATCTAACTGTAGATTCACGGAATTTAAAACTCGGAAGGACCTCAGACAACAGCTAGTCCAATATTCAGTGCTGCACAGAACACTGCCCCTCAAGATGTACATTCAAAATAGGTTTAGTTGTTTAAAAGGTTGGGGATTCACTGAAGAGTACACTTCCTCTTTCAGATATTCAGAGTGATCGTTCACTTACTAAAAATTCTGAGAAGTCTTACAGTTGAAAAGCATTTAACCCAGTGTTTCCCAAACATTTTGGACCATCGTGCTTTCTTTCTCCCTCCACATCCCTTGGATCCAGTGTCTTTCTGCAGATCCCACTCTAAAGGGACTGATCTCGTACACCCATTTTACAACTGAGGAAACGGAAGTTCAAAGAAGTTACCTGGCTTGGCCAAAAGCTGGCAGTTAATTGGTGGTTGATAATTCAGCAAATAGCCTGATCAGAGTTTAGATAAAAGTGGGGCATAAGCAAAGATCCCTACACCTTCCATTTCCACCCATACCTCACCACAAACTTGTTGCCTCTTCTGTGTTTCTGTCTCAATCCCCTTGGATTCTTGGATTCCCTCAACTTTTACCTCCTACTTGACCAATATACAGCTGTTAACCAGCTTGGGTTCACTCATTGCCCAGTGTGTGCTTCCCCTCAGGGAAGCCCTTTGATGAAGATCTCTTAGACTCTACAGTTGAGAAAGTGCCTTACCACTGGCACGGCCCTAATGGAGGCTGAGGCAGGAACACGGCACATAACTTAAGGCAGGTAGGGCTTTGTGGCTCTCCTTAAATTTATTTCTCTTTATTTTAGGGATTCCCCCAGATAAGATGGGAATCAGGACTGGAAAGTTTTCTTAAAGTGGCTACAAAATAGATGATCCTTTCCTTCTTGCAAATCCTCTAGCGCCTTCTTGTCTGTACTCTTTTTCTTCTTTCCATTTTCCATGTTCAACCTTACTCAGTACCCTGTTCCAGGAGAGATCTGAAACCCTCGTGCAACGTCAGAACTGCCCAGAAGCTATGGGAAACGAGTTTACCTGCTTGCCCGCAATGTCTTCTAGGTGCTACAGCATTCAAGTTTCAGTTTCTTAAATTCGCTTGGCCTAGCTGAAAATTACCCCTTCTAGTAAAGGTTTTTCCTACATAGGTCCCAAGCTGAGAAGAAAGTACCATTCCAAACAGCTCCTCTCCTTAAAATGCTATTCCAACCCCAGTGTTCATAATAGCACTATTTACAATAGCCAAGATATAGAAGCAACCTAAATGTCCATCAACAGATGACTGGATAAAGAAGATGTGGTATGTATATACAGTCAAATACTACTCGGCTGTAAAAAAGAATGAAATAACACCATCTATGGGTACATGGATGGACCTAGAGATTATCATTCTAAGTGAAGTAAATCAGACAGAGAAAGATAAATATCATATGATATCACTTATATATAGAATCTAAAATATGATACAAATGGGCTTATTTACAAAACAGAAACAGACTACAGACATAGGAAACAAACTTACGGTTACCAAAGAAGAATGGGAAGGGAGAGATGAATTAGGACACTGGGGTTAGCAGATACACACTACTATATATAGTAAGGTCCTGCTATATAGCACAGGGAACTATATTCAATAACTTGTAATAACCTATAATGAAAAAGAACATATATGTATCATTGAATCACTTTGCTGTACACCAGAATCTAACACATTGTAAATTAACTACATTTCAATTTTTAAAAAAGCATATGTAGAAATCAACCAGAAAATGCTATTTTATTATATGATACGTATTGCCGTTCATTTAGGAAGTGGAGTCTCTGAATCACTCTGATGGAAAAAACACCTTTTGCAATCTGTTGATTTTTACTTGCCTGGTTTGGCTATACCAAAGAATAACAATACTGACAACAGGAGGAGATGAACCCTGAGTTGTTTCTCAGAACTGGGTGGAGCTGATGCTGATCCAGCACATTTCACCTGGTGATCCTTAAAACAACATTTTAAGTCAGCTGGCTGTGATTCCAATCTCCAACAATGGAACAGGAAGAACACTGGCTATTAGAGATTAAACAGATCTAGCCTTGTCTAGTTCTCCGTTTAAAAAGCAAGAGCCCTAACTATGTATATTATGCTCTTCTATGAGGTGGTTCATGAAACAGTTTTCAATAGCAAAGAAGGACTTTGTATATGTTTATGATGTACTGTCTTCTATTTTATTCTATTGGGATAAGGATCAAACACGCTGAACACGTGCTATATACACGTAGCTAGGGGCCACCATGGAACCGAGAGACGAAGAATGCTATTAAAGTAGTAAGAAATTACATATGAATACTTAAATCTGGGTGAGGGGAAAAGAAATGATTATTTTCTTCCTTGAACTTTTCTGTTCTTTTCATGTAATAGAAATTATCTATACACTTTTAAAAAGCATAGTACAGCTTAGTATGAAAGAGTGGAACAGCCAGCTTTCTATTTCCACGGGTGAAGATGGCATATTTCACTTGCCCAAGTCCTAGGTTATGGTGAGTGATGGCTTATAGTCTGTTCCAGAAAGACCCTCAATATCTAGAAGGTATTCCCAAGAAACAAAAGCAAGGAAGTGTCTCTGAGGAGAACAGTCACAGCTTAGGGCATTTGTGTGTTCTCGATGGACATCCAGAGACTAAGATTAAATGGAGGTTGTCATAAACTACAAAATCTCTCCCTTCCATTTCAATCAGTCTTCTGTGATCCTTCGCCCCCTCCCCTCACCCTCATCCTCACTCTCCCCATCCTCACCCCCCAGCCAGTCTTTATAGCTTCTTCTCTACAAAAGCGGTCAATCTATTCAACACAGTCATTGAAGGCTTCCTCTGTGCAAGATAATATGCTCATGCTAGCATTCAAGAGAAAGAAGACATGATGTAATAATAAGCTAGAATGTAAAAAGCCATGTCAGTGCAAAACACAGGTATATGTAAAAAAATAAAATTTACACTGATGGGGGAATCAGGAAAAAAGGCTTCTTTGAGGAGACTGCATTTGAACTAGGCCTTGAAGGATTAAAAAGACTTGTCAATTGGGAAATAATGGATGAAAAGACACTCCTGACCAAGGACATGTCTGACCAAGAACAAGTCAGAATTGCTACAAAAGTTTCTGAGAATTCACTCGGTTGGATGACTAGGAATATGAATTAAAAGGATTCCATAAACGAAAATTCTTCTATGAAGTTACACATAAAAAAACCCCATGTACTTCTAATACCATTCTTTTGATCCTGTATGGAAAGACCCTACATAAATGCAGAATATTGCTTCTGTTAAAGTCAGTATTTTTAAGAGTTAATATTTTTAGAACACTTGAAAGGAATTAAATGTATTCTGCATGGATAATCAAGTCAAAGAACAGTGAAGATCTACATAGCAAGAAAAGAACAAATTCCAGGGAGATATGCTAGATGTTTTAAATTTTTTATTATAGATCTCATGCTCTTAGAAGCCAAGACCTCTGTCTTTTTAACTTAGCTTGTTCTCAATATCAACATTCTGCCGACTTTCAGTTGCTCAAAACCATTTTATTAGATCAGCATTATTGGGTAGTTTTAAATGTCAAAAAAAATATGTTGGCTCCCCCTCATCTGGGAATTTAAAGTTTAATTAGTGCAACCCCCTGATTTTATAGTTGAAGCAAATGAAGCCCAGACACAGGGCGCCAAACTTGCTAAAGGTCAATCGGCTAGTTAATGGTAACCAGTTAAACTGGAGGAAACTCAGTAAGTCGCCCAGAGTCACACAGTTCTGGCAAATGGTGAGGCTGGAATTAGAACACGGGAGATCGAAAGCCTCTAACCTTGCTCTGCACTGCCTCTCTGCCAATGGAAAATTGACATAACCCCTCATAAACAGGTAGAGTCCTGTAGATGAAAAGCTATACAAATAAAGAGTAATAAATGCTATCACTCTATGCACAAGTAAGTGTATATATTATCTAAATTCCTTTAATGGCATAAAGAAACTAGTATTTCTACATGTCTTGATGTAAGCAAATAATGTGTACATTTGCTAGTTTATATACTACGTGGTACTAAAAAGGGAGATGGAATGGCACGAGAATAATGCAATCTTTATTTTTCCTGCTTTTTAGAGCACAGAATATTAAGAAACATATTTTTGAAAATATGCACCAAAAATCCTACCACTCAAACACATTAACTGTATTGTTATTTAATCATTTAGAATGCTTAGAGATACTTATTTTAGTAATTCAAGTAACAATCATGATTTCAAAAAAATAATGACAGAGCGAGTAGGACAATCTTGGCTTTAAGAACCTCTTACACATATGGCTTCTAAAAAGCCTATAAAAAGAGAAGATTTTACACCCAATACTTCTGTTTTGCCCAGCAATCCATTACGTTGCAATCATTCATGCATACACCTGAATGTTTTTTGGAATGACTTTAAATTTTACCTTGCATCCCCTCTTGGCAAAAGAGAGAGTAAGGATGAGCAGATGAGACGCCGGACAAGAGACAAGGGTATTTCATAGTCTTTGAGCTTATTACTTTCTGTCAAATATCTACAGATGTGTTCTAGTTTTTTATTTTCATGAAAAAGAATCCAAGTTCACTCTATTTGTAACTGTGTGCATGAGAATTTGACTTCCGGTATCTGCAACCTCACAGAGCAAAAATGTCAAGCAGGTTACCAGTTATGGTAACTAGTCACCAACTATAACTATGACCCCCAGTTGGTAGACTGGGAGAAAACTAAAATTACCTGATGGGGACATCATACTTGGGGCTTCTCTCAGGGCCATGATTCTGGAAACTGGGCACACCCCTGATAAGATCCTGGAAGCTTTCTTTGTCTATGGAGTTGTTACAAGAGATGCCAGCTTCCATTAACTTGGTTCTTCATATCCCAATAGTTATGGCAAAAATGGAATGCCTTTTAATTCCCCAGTTCTCACTACCTAGGGAAAGCACAAGTGTTCATCTTCAGCCACACTTTTTCCTAGTGCCAAATGCCAAAAAAAAAAAAAAAAAAAAAACCCCACAATTTTTAAACATGCTGCCTTTTCTATATAGGGAATTCTGGGGGTAAAAAAGGCAAATTTTTTAATCACAAATTTTTCAGAAGACATAGAAACAATAATCAAGTGAGTCTTTCTTATAGTAAGACTATATGAAATCCGAGGTTATAACACTGTATCTTATTTTCATAACACTTTTTCTTATAAGAGCAATATATGTTCATTGAAGAAAATTTGGCAAATATTGAAGAAAAGGAGACAATAAAAACATCTGCAATCCCATAAAATCCAGAGATAGTCACTATTAACGTATTGATGTATTTATTTCTATGGAGATAGATGAACAGATAAGTAGAGAAGATTTATACAAACTTACTCAACTACACATTTTTTAACGGTATTACACTAATATAGAATTGTACATACTTCCTTTTTCTTAACATTGACTTTAACTTGGTGGACACACTTTTTTTTTTTAAGAGAGCTGAGAGAATATTATCCAGCTAGGTTGACCGCTGATGGGAACAGAATTTAAAAACATCTGTAAATGTGCTTGGGATTGCTTTTCCCAAGTACACTTATCTTCAATCTTCCATTTTGACTTTAATCTTCTATTATTTTTCTTCCCATTTAGGTTGTCTTTTAAGTTATTCCTATGGTTCAACTTTATCAGCATGGTTTTCACTTACCCATAAGAACTACATATCATCCGTAAACATTTATAAAAGTTGAAATAAAACCATGCCCAAACTAGTTCCCCTGGAGAGTTTATTTGTCCACTCAGACAAGTATCTATTTATCTCCACTCTTTATTTCTTCTTTCTTGGCCAAACGAAAAAGTCATGAATAGGGAGGGCACTGGGATTTGAAATCCAGTCAGGCTTTTTGAAAGTTTTAAAAAAAATCACATTTTCTGCAACATTTTAGCACAAATAGATTTCTGCCTTAAACTCTAATACATTATTCCCCTTCTCTCCAAAATAAGTTGTATTACTGTAATCTGTGTTCACTTTGAATTCTGATCTCTCAGTTGTCCACAGGGACATGGATCTGGTTTGATGGCTCCAGGGTCCTACCTGAAACCATTCCCCTGACAAGAGCCCCCCAAGGCCATCAGCAAATGTCCTGGAAAGCTGTCACTTACACACTAGGGTTCAACACGCCTGGCTGATGGCCATCCTGGTGATTTAGTATCTAGTCTGTTGATTAGGTCTGGAGTATCCTGAGCACTTGCCATCTTTTGATCTATTACCTCCAGTGTGTTTATTGCTCGAGAAAGCCTGGGTATAGGAATACCACTCAGCAAAAGCAGAAGCAAAGAAGTCGTTTACACTGTGTTCCCTTTTTATCTCTGAGTATATGTATGGTACGATGGAAGCCAAGTACTTCCACAATTCTCATTTCACAATATGAAAGAGCCTTTCATTATTGTTTTTGGGGATCCATTGCAAGGATTTTGCCACATTCATTTCTGGCTATCTCATTTTTAGTGTGCCTGGGATCTGTTACCCTTCATGGGCCTAATTTAATAACCTGACCCTTCAAATATTCCTAGCTACATTAATGCAAACAACATTAATTCTACTCATCTTAATAAATATTACACAATATCACAAACACAGTAAGCAATAGTTTTCCAAGAAAAGATCTGCAAATGATGGGTTTTTAATAAATAATCAGATGGGCAGGTCTGTAAGCTTCTTATTGCTAGCTATACAAGTGAAAATATAACCTCTCTTTAATCAGTGTCTTCTGTTGCATTTGTAAACTAGTTAATGAGGATTTCAGGACTTTTGTCCAACTATTTTATTTTTCACTTTTGGTTTTTTTTCTGGGCAGAGAGGGGAGGTAATTAGGCCCTTTTTTTTTCTTAATGGAGGTACTGGGGATTGAACCCAGGACTTCATGCATGCTAAACCTATGCTCTACCACTGAGCTATATGCTCCCTGCCAAGGACTTTTGATAAGTGTTTTTTGTTTTTTCCAGAGTGGTTCTGGGTTTATTTAAGTAAATTGTTTTCTAAGTCCTTTTTAAAATTCAAACACTAATCATTTATTAGAGCTTTGTTGTAACTGTCTGTTGAACTCATGAGGAGTTTCTGCTTGTAGAGTGGGAGACGTGTATTTCTCAAACATCTCTGCCACTACTAGTCACTTGATTTTCCTGAAGCACTACCATAAGGACATCATTCTTCAGGGTTTTGATGATTTGTATTTATAACAACTCATTAATAAAAATAATATATCGCTTTGAAAATGATACTTCCTTAAAAACCATTATTAGCTTTCTCCTTAAATATTTATCAGCCCACACATTAGTGGGAGTTAAGTGGTACTTAGCAGAGAGTGGGAATGGTACACAATGGTCCCGATGCTATGGGGTGGAATAGTAAAAACAGGTACAGAAATTAGAACCAGGAAAGAAGGAAGCCCAGCACAAAGAAAGGAAGGGAGGGAGGGAGCAAAGGAGGGAAGAACTTGGAAAACAAAACAAAACAAAAACTTGAACTCTGCTATTCACCTTGGAAAAGTCACTCAATCTCTGAGAGCCTCAGTTGTTCCACCTATAAAATGCAGGTGATACATAACTTCCTCAAAGATTCTTTAATTAATAGATCTCAATGTTCCCTCTAAACTGTACAACATGATGCAAAGGATGGTTTTTTACTTGGCATTATTTGCTATAATTAACCTCATTTAGGCAGCTTATGCTATAAACATTCATTTTATAAAGACGATCAACAGCTTCAATACGTAGACCCAGGAAATCGTATCTACATTTTTCGGGTGTGGAAGCATTTCTGATATTTTTAACCCAAAAAACTAATTCAAATTTTTAACAGCCTTTGTGTGTTTGCAAGCTCCAAACGCTTGCTGTATGCTCTCAGGACTAGAGTTCTGTAAAAACCATTTTTTAACCAAGGAAGATTCTTTTAAGTCTTGTTTCAGTCTGGTGCCTTTGGCCAAGGTGGAAACTAAAATTGAAAACAGATAGATGTTTTACATTTAAATAGGTTTAACATAAACCTGCATTAAGCCATTTCATGGACGATTGCACAAATATCTTTTGCAAACTTAGTACACGTGAGCACATATACAGTAACCCTTAATGTCTTCCAGAGAAATAAGGTGCAGATCCAAAATTCTAAACAGCTACTTCGAGTTCCTCTCACTGAAAGAAAATGTAATGGCTTTCAGGGAATTGCTCTAATAATATCGAGGCATCTGCAATGGCTGGCCAGAGCAGAGCAGAACAGAGTGTGTGTCACCGTAAGTCAATTTAACAAGAAATAAGCTTCCCCCTGGAGATTCTAAACTCTCTAGCCTCCCACAAAGAAAATTGAATTTTGGAGGTCACACCTTGGGTAAATTACCAGAGGGAGAACCTTAACATTCTTTCTGTCAAACGCTCTGGGACGTCAGTGCTATTCTGCCAACAAATTCGCCACCAAAGAATTGCCCCCTCCTCAACACCCTCCACCCCCAAATTATAACAAGTCCTTGCAGTCCCCTAGGAAATGGCAAATGATTGTGACACTTAAGATGCCAGGGACCAACCACGCCAGATGCAATCAAGCTCAAACAGCAAGTTTTGAACCGCGCCGTGAGGAGCAGGATCCATACTGAGCGCAGGGGTTTGGGGGCGGGGAGCTCGTGAGACTGTGACGGGGGTCAGAGCGAGTCGGATAGACCCACCGATAGAGAGCTTTAGGTTAAAATACACTAGCCAAATATAACCAACGGAGCTGCTTTTACTGAGGAGAAAAGCAGGTCGCCAAGTCAAGTCCAGGCGAAGCCCTGGCTCCGTGAGTGAACTGCCCCCTAGCCGAGTCCCCGGAGTGGGTGGTCGGAGGGCTTGGCGCGTTCTCGCAAAGGCGGGAGGCGCCCCAGCTCACTGCACCTGGGGCACTCCCCGCCACGGCCGCCACCCCTCTACCCCCAGCCCCCGCACGCCCCGCAGCAACACGTGGGGCGCTGCCATTCCACCGCCTCGGTTTTCCCTTCGGCTGGAGTTCCTGGCGGACGCACGCATGGCCCTGGGAAGGTGCTGAATTACTCCTGGGAAAGATTCCTGCAGCGTTGAACTTGGCTGCTCCTGACATTTCCATCCCACCCCCTGCGCGCTAGCGCTACACACACGCACACACACGCCCCTGTGGACCTGCCCAGGTTACGCGCAATGCTGGCTGCCCACTCAGGGGCACAACACCGGAGCGGGATGCAGAGGCCAGGACCCTAGCTCTGCTGGCCAGGGGCGAGGAGGGTGTAGGCGGAAGGACTGTCCTAGCACTAGGTAGTTCCAGGGACTCAGCCCACTCCGAGGCTGGCCCAGGCCCCGCATTAGCTCGGGCCGCTGGCACGAGCCCCGTCTCCTTTTGTGCTCTCCGGGGAAGCCCGCCTCTACTCACCCGGGCTGCACGCGGATTCCGGCCGCCAGCGGCAGTCCGCTGCCCCATCCCACGAACACTGCGGCGCCCCCAGAGTGTGCAATGCGGCGCCCCGCCAGCGCGCGGCCGGAGCCAAGGAGTGCGTGGAGGGAGCGAAGGAGCGAGGGAGGGAAGGAGGGGGAGAGAGGGAGGAAGGGAGGGCCGCGGAGAGTAACAGGGCGGCGGGGGCCGCGCGCGCCACTCCCACTCGCGCTGGGCACTCGCCGCTGCCCGCAGCCGCTGCCCGCCCGCGGGGCCTCGCGGGCCGCCGGGCCAATCAGCGCGCGGGGGGAGCCGAGCCCTCCGCGGGGCGCGCTCATTGGCCCGGAGCGCACGACCCAACTCCGGGAGAGTGGGCCCGACAGCCAAGTCTGCAAACTCCCGCCCGCAAGAGCTGACGGTCCCGCGCAGGTGGGGTACCGAGCTCCACACTCCGGCCGGCTGGGCGAGCCTCCTGAGTTCTGCGAACTGAACCGGGAAGATCTGAGACCTGTCCTTGAAGCCCGTTCGCAGCAAGCGTTCAAAACGAGCAACGTTTGCTCGGGTTGCACTGATCCCTTCCTGTGAGCGACCCCCTGCGCCACTCGCTTCACCGTGGCCGGTAGCTGAGTGGTAGGAAGCCTGGCAGTGTAAAACGGCCCCAAATCTTACTCCCCGCCACCCCCAGGGCCGTGCGAAACCCGCTGCAACTGAGTACCGCAGCTTAAAAGCAAGTCGAGCTCTGAACCCAGGGCAAACCTAGACAACTTGACGTTTGCAGTAGAAGACCCACACCGCGGGGCGGACCACGGAGTGGGGGAGAGAGCCGCGGAGCGGGTGGTGGTGGCAGATCCTCGCGAGAAAGTGAGTGTCCAGTTGTGTCAGTGGGAAAAACCCCGGGCTTAATTCTCCCACTCTCTGCCATACATTTCCTTGTAAGGCCCCTACCCCCAACCTCCCTGGAGGAATTGATTTTTCTCTTCCTTGTTATAAATCATGTTTGACTCTCCTGGACTTTTCAATCCAGAGCCTCAGACGGGAAGCAGAGCATGGCCCTATTATTCCCCTACTCTGGGCACCGATGAGGGCTGGCAGCGACCGGTGAGTGACCAGGGAAGGTCCCCAGAAAGGACTGGAGGAAGGACTGCGGGTCTGTCCGGGAGCTGGGAGTTTGTCACCAGCTGCCCCACCATCATCCACCTGCTACCTGGCCTGCAGGCTACCTTTGCGAGGACGGCCCGCCCAGTAGCTACATTTGTCCATCTTTGAGGCCCCTCTCTCTCCTCTTTGGTGTTTCTATTCTTCGAGCTTCTTGTCAGGCAGATCTCTGAATCTTCCTGACTCTGCTCCTCCCTGTGATCTACTCCCTCTTAACATAAAAATATCCTCCCCCCCACTCCACTGTTTTTTAAAATTTCCCTCCCATTCCCTATATTTGGAAGGGTCTCAGATAATGTATTTTTGATTAACAGCTCCTGGGCCTCAGAAAGTTTTTGTCTTATTTAGTTTATGTGCACAAGCTCTAGGTTCAAGTGGGCAAAAATAATTAGCACTCCTTTAGAGCATTTGGACACGGGAGGTGATCACTGCGGGGCTGCCTTCCTGCAGGGCTCAGCACATTGAATGAATTGAACACGAATTAATCAAACAGAACCTGGAAATGTCCTTCAGTAACTGGGCAGGTCACCTCTCTGAATCTGGTACTAATGAGGGCATGTCCTCAGTGTCATCGCTGCCTCTTATTTAGTTTCCAGGGAAGAAATTCTTTCTACCAAAGTTCCCGTCTATGTACTTAGTTCACTTGATTCTTTTAAAATTTTGACTCAGTTCATAGTATAGTCAAAACTTGATATTTGGGTTCAAAATTAAGTTCAGTATATTAATGCAGTTCAAGAGACTCTGAACTCCTGGTGGAGACTGAATCCTTAGGAAGTCTTTTCAAAAATGTATTTCAGAAGAATGATGGAAGGATAGGCACTCAATATGTCGGCAGTGATTATCTCTTTGTGCTGAGATAATGGATAATTTTTTGTTTTTTTTTTTCAATACTTTGCTGTATTTTCTAAAGAACATGTAATACTTATTAATCAGGAAAAACATTTTTTAATATGTTAACTCCCTATATACAGTGCTCCTCAGGCATCAGAAGAGCTAAAGCATTCAATTCTCCCTCTACTCTACCCTTCACATCTTATGAATCACCAAGTCCTGTGAATTCAGTCTCCTAAAACAGTTTTAGGGTCTGTCCCTCCTCAACATCTCTACTGCCATGGCCACACCCTTATCATCTTAACAGGGCTTCAGCCATGATCTTAACTGCTCTACTGACCTTGTCACTTAAAAGCTTACAATCCTTCAGTCTCCCCAACTCCGCTGCTATGAAGTTCAAGCCTATCCTGGCTGGTGAGGCCTTTCCTTCCCATCTTGATCCCTGCCTTCCATTCCAGCCTTATCTGCTGCACCGACACTTCCCTTCATGGGATGATCCTACCCCACTGCGACTTTATGTCCTTCCCACAGGTGCTATGTGACTCCACATGCCCATGGCTAAGGCTGTCCAGTGCTGGAACACTGTGCTTCTCTCCCCAGCCCCACCCCCACTCCCAGCCCCACCAGCAAGTTCCTACCTCTGCTTCCAGACTCACTTCAAATGTCACTTTTTTAATGAGATCCCAGAAGCAGATTTAGCAACTCCTTGTCTCTGTACTTCAAGAGCAAGCACTTTATTTACTCAATGATTGTTAACCCAGCTCCTATTATGTGCCAGTCACTATGAAGAAAATATATGTTGTATTTGTTTTCCTGGAGCAGACCGTGAGAGAGACAAACATTAAGTCCTGTCACACAAATAAATAATTGCAAACTGAGATAAGTGCAACAAAACCACTACCTGTGCAAAAAGAAGCATGGTTTACTTTGAACATGGGCCAACCATAGATCTTACCACATTGCGTTATAATCTGTTGATTTATTTATGCAAAGTTCTGTCTTTCATCATATTCATCTGCGTGCCCTCATCTAGAACACAGTGCCTGGCTCATCATAGGTGCTCAGTAAAAATTTTTAAATAAATGAATGAATGAATGAATGAATAAGTGAATGGGTATCTAAAGCCCCCATGAAGAATTTTATTTCACATATTTACATGCTATAGTTGGACAAAATCTAAAAGTCTTTAGTTCTGTGTTTTAAAAATCAATATTATTAAATCCTTGTCCCATCTTTCATACTGTAACCTGGTTTTCCCAGCATAAATTATCTAATTTCTTCTTCTTTTTGATGTCACATGAGGAGACATAGCTAATGTACTATTTGTAGATAATCTATTGTTGCTAGGAGGAATTTATTCTTTTTTTTTTATAAATTTGGCTTTTAACATATAAATATACAATTTTAAGATACAAAGCGCAATCCATAAAAGAATAAACAAATTGGACTTTATCAAAGTTAAAAATGTTTGCTCTGCAAACAAAACTGCTGACAGAATGAAAAGACAAACATAGCCTGGGAGGAAATACCTGCAAACCATACATCTGACACAGGACGTGTAGCTGGTATATGTAAAGAACTCTCAAAACTCAGCCATAAGGAAACAATCAAATTTATTAATGGACAAAAAAATTGAACAGGCATTTTTACCAAAAAAGATATGCAGATGACAAATGGCAGGTGAGAAGATGCTCAGTATCATTAGTCATTAATGAAATGCTAATTAAAACCACAGTGAGATACACAATGAGATTAAAACCACAATGAGATAACACTTAATATAATGGTTTAAAAAAACTGATGACGTCAAGTACTGATGAGGACGCAGAACAACTGGAACTCTTGTTCATTGCTGTGGGGATGCAAAATGGTACGGCCACTCTAATAGTCTCACCACTTTTATAAAATTCAATATATACTTATCTATATGGCCCAATTTTCTACTCCTCATTATTTACTGAAGTGAAATGAAAGGTCTATATTCACACAAAAACCTCTAAACAAATATTTACACCAATTTACTCACTAAAACCTTGAAACAACTCCAAAATGCCTCAACTGGAGACTAGATAAACAAAATGTAGTACATCCATAGAATCGAATACCACTCAATAATGAAAAGGAATGGACTGTTAATACAAACAACATTATGTATCCCAATGCCCTATGCTAAGTGAAAAAAAAAAAAAAGACTCAAAGACTAAATGGATGAACTGGTTAGGAACGACAGAAGCAGCAACATAGAAAGACTTAAGATTTTTCATGATGGTGGACCTGCAATTTAACGTCTGGATGATCTGTATTTAGATCATTCATGAAAATTCCACTCAACAGTCTTCATGAAAGAAGAAACTGTGACTCTCTTATTTACCAAAATATCACCAGTGCCTCATACGTTGCCAGTACAGAGTGGCTACTCAGTAAATACTGGTTAAATGAATAAACAGATAAGAATGAAGATAAAGCTGGGATTTTACAGGACTGTAACAAAATTTTCCATTCGGATGAGTGTTTTCTCCTCCAAAATTGCTACTTTGTCACATTACATTTTTCATTCCAGTGATGCTGCTCCCATTTCAAAATATGTTCCCTTCTCCTTTCTACTTATTAAAATATTGCCCTTTCTTAAAGGAAAATTATTTCCCTTAAATAAATTATTCACTTTCTTTCTCTCAAGCAAACAATAAATTTAACATGTCTTGATATTTTACTCATTTTTCAATCTTCCAAGTAGTGTCTAGTTTATCTTCTGTTTCCCTACAACAAATACCAGAAGTTTACATAGCAGGCACACAGTAGAAATAAAAATCCAGATTTTATGCAAATCTTGAGAGATTTTTGGCTCAAAAAACCATCATATTTCCAGATGTATCACTAAAAGTAATTTTCATTTATTGGACACTGATGGTTGACATTAAGCTCTGGAAATATCATTAAAATATTTCTACTCTAACCAGTTCGCACAGTCAAGTGACGTTTAAAAAATCATTTAAAGCTAAGCAGTTATGGAATTTATTATAAGAACTCAATTTTCTCCACCAGTTTTTCTATCAGGAAACAATAATCTTGGCTGCCAGCAGAGACCCCTCAGTTGCTTTAAGACATCAATCAGTTTTATACCTGTTTCTATCAGGGAGTACTTTTTGCATAAACACAGATACCACCCTACATAGAATTGACACTGTAATTCTTCCCATAAATAAATTTGTCTTCTAATTACCATCTGACCATGAAAATATTGGAGATTAAGGAGAGGAAGTCATGAGAGATGGGCTATGTAAGTTAAATAGGATATTGTAAAGCATGAATCTAAAATGGTCTAAAAGTTTTATTACCTTCATTTTCCCCAGTGTCTATCACTGAGGTAATCCAGTACTGGTTGAATTTTTGCCTCCAACCCTGCTTCTGAACTCAGGGCAAAGAAAAAATGAGATAAAATTTCAAGAGGTTAGATTTTCATCATTTCATCAGTGTCTTCCCTCATCCCCATTGCTGATGCCTTTAATTCCACAATCAGAACAAATTTCCTTAGCCAGGTCACAAAGAGGGCTTATCTTGAATCGCGTGCTAATCTGATAATGGCTGCCTGGAACACTGTGCTGACAAGGATCATGAGGCCAATCTGATGGCTCGATTAGCAAACCTTCGGTGAAGGAGAGCAATTATCATTTCAGTTTTGGACACATGCAGATCGGCGTGGCTGTAGAACATCCAGATAAGGTTCCCTGGGGGTGGTCGGATATGTGGGCCAGAGCTCATTAGAGATAAACATTTTTGAAACTGAAGTATAAAGTTTAAACTCTCTCCACTGTCAACTTGTGCCCAGAGCAGACATGTGCTGTGCAGACATGTGCTGAGACCTCACTTGGCTTCAGCGCCCTTCCGAGTTCACTGTTTCTCAGAGCAACCGCCAACAGACAGTTGTTGCGACAAAAGATGTAAACAATTTCACCACACGTCATAGGATTAATCCACGTGCAGCACCTTATGGGTTAGTACAACAGGACGGTAGCTAAGGAAGTCTCTTATGCTAGTGAGGGTATTATTCAAGTGACTGACCATGTTGTCCAGGGTGGTTAAAAAAGAAAAAAACTCAAGCTTGAACATAAAAATGAACTTTTTCTCCTCCTCAATTCCACAGATTGGAACCAGCATAATTCCCTGTCCTTGGGTTAGCCAATTCTTGGACCAGGCATACTTTCCTCTCCCTGTGTTAAATATTACTGGGACCAAACAAAAATAGCCTAGCTCTTTGCTCCAGGGAATACCTGCTCCTGGAAAATAAAAGTGTGTGTCTATTAAACTGCTTGCATTTCAAGGCTAACTTCTCATCAAGTGAGTACTTCCAGATTCTCGCCTCGCTGTGCCTTCCAAAGGCATTATGTTATAAACTCTGCCCATTCCAACCAGCTCCTGCTTTTCAAGACTTGCCTAGAAATCCCAGCTCCAGCTCTAAAAACTTCATAAATACCTATGGAGATAAATGAAGGGAACTCAGATGAGAACAGAGGCTCATTATTCAGAGTTTGCTATAGCAAGAGATTAAATCTTGTGTTTGACAGAGACTAAAAACAAGCAGAAAAGTGATAAAATTCTATAATTATTTCAAAAAAGGATGACTTCTGGTATGCTCTGATTGGAAGTTGTCATGGAGAAGCTGGAGGCAGGTTAACTAGAAGCGGGGAATCCTGTGTGATTGGTTTGAGGGGCATATTTGGCTCTCACTGGTTAGTTCTGAGTTAGTGGGAAGGGGGCAAAATTAGGGGAGCTGTCAGTTGTTGACCAGTCTTCATCATTTTAGGCCAATTGCTGCAAACGTTGTGGTTTGGCTACCTGGGCTAGCTGGTGCAGAGACTGGGGGTCAGAGTTCTGTTGTTATATATCGTCCAGCCATTGTGCATTTATATGTTTATTCTCTCAAATCCTTCCCTAAGTTTCTGATTTTGAGTCTCTATTAAGACTGTCCAGGAGGTGTTGTCCATATTACAGCAGAGCTAATAAATTTAGCTTTGCTTGATCTACATATAGATGTTTCTGCCGGTCTTTTGAAGAGTCAACAATGAACAGTCCATGTCTAGTATTACACATGGATGTGATGTAACTATCTCCTTCCCTTTTCTCCCAGTGACAGTTTACTTCCAACAAGAAAACAGGATTCTCCAATAAAACTGTATAGTTTCTAGGAATACATCTCTGCCCAGTGCCCTCTGTGCAGGGCCTGGCTGTCTAACCGTGGGAGATCCTCGACTGTCCCAGGCTCCTGGGCCCAGCTGCCAGGATCCGAGCAGCCAGTCCTTCCTCTTTGGTGGAAGGCATATGGCACAGTCTTGCAAGTCTAATACAGAAGTGCCCATCTACCAACATTCTCCATGACTGGTAGATTGAGCAAATGTAGAGGTGTCCTGGAACTGACACTGTGAAAATACACAGAATAATCAAATAGAGGACGTGCTGAAGTTCCCTGGAATTCTGTGTTCAAAGAATAGTAATGTGTTTTGCTGACAGAGCACATTCATTCTTTTAGCAAATATCTATTTAACAAAAGGCATCTACTAGAAGCTGAAATGATGAGCAAAACAAAAACATGGCTGATGCCATGTCTCATTGAGCTTCCAGTCTAGTGAGGGACAAAGTCATTGATCAAATAATCTAACATAGAATATGAAATATGAGAGTATTAACAGAGGAAACTGGGAGGTCTCAGCAGGTATGCTTGAGGGATTAAATACCAAACTTGCTTCATTATATAATGTGCCCAGGCAGAAGGTATTCATAACAAGACATTAAAAAACTCATCAAAAAATCATTAGTAGATCTCTGCTTCCAGCTAAGATGGGACTGAAGTTACCCTCCCACTGGAAATAATAAAAAAAAAATGGACAATCTCTGTGTGAAACAATGATATGCAAGATACTGAACATTAGACAACAAAGGACAGTGATCCTTGAGGGACAGAAAACATTAACCACTACACATTTATTTATCAGCCAGTTCCATCACTGTTGGGGATGGGAGTTCCAACTACGGAAAGAGGGAAGAATAGAATGGACTCTGAGGTAATTAGTTAAAAAAATGAGGTGTCAATATGAACTCATTTTCAAATTTAGATACAGAAAATTTATATATATGGCTATGTTTGTTTTCATACATAGATATTGATACAGATATACATATCCATACAGATATAGACTTCCCCTCCTAGTTCTGTTCATTGACAGGGCCTAGAAGCAATCACATCCCGTGTAGTGAGCACACCTAGCACCAGATCTTGGCTTCTAAATTCCATTCTGCCCCAGAGTAGCCAGGGCACCTTAGAAACGGGGCTGATTCCTGGGCTAGGGCATGGAGCATCCTGTTGCAACAGAAAGTACAGAAAGACTCAGCAAACAAGGAGGACATGTCAAAAGGATGCAGAAGCCAGCTTAAAGGGCTGCCACTGGCCAAATCTGGGACAGTCTGAACATTAAAATAAATAATAACAGCAAAAGACTGCAATGAGTTCAATAAAACAAGGACAAATAACAAGTAATGGTATATAATTTCTATAATTGAATATAAATAATAAGATAATAAATAAAATAAGGAAGAAGGTCTTAGTTCAAGCTTGCAACACTCCCACCTTGAACTTGGGCAAAATTCTCCGAACTTTTAATATCTTCCCCTATAAAATGGTGCTAATAACAGTGCCTATCCCTAGGGTGGTTTAAAGGATTAAATGAGATAATAGATGTGAGAAGTGCTTTGGAAACAAAACACGTAAGTGAGGGTTTATATGCTATTCCCAGGACTTGGGAATATGGAAGAACGGCTCACAGTAGTGTGCCAAGAACACTAAGCTGCAGTGGGTGCTGCTAGAATACTTCACCATGGTCCCAGAGAGAAAGAGAAGCCCTACTATGTGTGTGTGTGTGGGGGGGTGGGATTGGGAATTGCCATGCTCCAAAATGAACAATCATATTGAAGAACCATGAAGCAAAGGTGGTGGCTCTGAAAGCTAAGAGCTAAGAGCAAATTAAGAACATGCACAGGTAGTAATGCAAGAGTTGCTAACTGTGCTAATTTTATAAACCACATTTCCAACCAATAAACCATGTTTCCAACCTACCTACTGGTACTTCAGGAGAGTGGGCTAAATCATCTTAAAGAGATGGAAGCTATGGACATTTTCCCTGCAAAGATCAAACAAGGTAAATAGATGTGTAATGTGTCCTCTTCAAACTAACAACTTCTGTCAACTTTCTCTCCTGCTAATCAGCTTAAAAGAATGTCTTCTGTTCTGCAGCTAACATCATTGCCTTTTGATATGAAGAAACTTGAAGAAAATGTACATTTTCCTTTTTCCTTATAACTCTTAGACTAATATTTATTTTTAAATTAAAAAAAGAAGAAAGTCAAGGAGGAGAATACAGTTTCCACATAAAACTTCCCCAGTGGCAAATGCTGTGGATGTTTCTGTTCCCAGGAGGAGAGAACAGGGAACAGTGTAGGGAGGGCTGGGACACTGCAGACCTGGGTTCTGGCTGTGCCCTTCACGGGAGCCTGGGAGATGCTCATCCAATGTCCATGCTCCTAACTGGCAGGGCAGGTGCCTTCTTCCTCCCATGTCCTCTGACTCTGACCTCCCAGCCATCCTCTTCTCTGTCTCATCTTACTTCTTGCCCATTCCATTTCAAATGCCTTTTTCTGCCTTTGCAATGAATCTTCTACCCCAACTCCATGGAGTCTCAAAAAACATGATAAAATGAAGGAGGATGTATTTGCTGGAGCTATTGCTACTCTGCGGAAGAGCCTGCAGAGGAGAAGGGCTGGACCCCGTTTCTCAGGAATTTTGCACCAGGAAGTGCTGGATAGGAGGCTTTTGAAAGTGGGAGAGAGTGAAGAGCAGGGCCTATGAGATCCTGAAAGACTGGCTATGTGTGATGTCAGCGCTCCTGTGCCACTGCCACCCCTCCGAGGGTCCCAGGTGTGATAGGTCAGCTTGACCTCACTCACTTTGATGACAGCCAGGGAACTTGGTTTAAAGGTCCTGGGTACTTAGGTGGGGTGGGTCTTCTCGGCTCTTGCCAGGTCACGGGTTTCTACACCTCTTCATGATAGCCAGGCATGTCTCCAGCTCTCAACATGGGGTGGGTGGGGTGGTCCCTCTTGCCTTGTCTCATCCAGAGCCCTTACAATGTGGGGTTGGGGAGGGGAGTATGGCTAGGGCCACCACATAACCAGTAACCCCTGGAAGAAAAGTCATCAGGGTTTGATGCTTGTATATAAAACTCCCCATGGAAACGTCAGGTAGCTCGCAAGTCAGTAGGTTTGGGAAGTTGGAAATTTCACTTCATCAATCCCTGGTCCCACATATGGAAGTACTTTAAGACTTAGACTTCACATGACAATGCTCCTATAAATGTCTTCTCTCTTTAATACCACTCTCTCCTAAAGCCCCTTAGGAAGAGGGGGCTCAGTTCATAAAATCCTGATTGTCCCCAGCAAACGTGAGGGCTGTGGCCTCCCAAGTAGTGCATTGGGGCTCTCAGGTTCAGTCATTGCAGATTCCTGCTAAAGTATAATTCTCAAAAGGTTAAAAAAGGTGACTCCACAGCAAACTTCAAATGAATATGTGTCAAAAATCTGATTCAACTCATTAGTTAATAAGGGACAAATAAGATATTAAAAGTAACCCAAAGATCGTATGAGAAGTGGGAGTGTGTGTGTGTGTACACAATTTAATGAAGAATTTAATGAAGAAACAGTAGGATAAGATTGCTGGGTACAAAACTACTTCATAAACCATAAACTTAAGAATTATCTTTTCCACTGAACAGAAATTATTCCTATTTACCATAAAAAATCTACAAATTAACATGGACCTAAAATTAATAAGAAACACCAAGTGCAATTAAATAGTCCATTTCTCTCATCTTCAGGTGGCTTTGCCCCTGTGTGGCACTGAAAGGGTGTGCGCCCCACCTTTTCCCCTTATTTCCAAGTTTTAGATAATTTTGGTGGTGTTTCTTAGGATAAGGAACCGGGCAGCAGTGCTGTGAGTGACAGGGAAACAGGTGTTTGGTTTTGTGGTCCGTCTCCACCAAAGAGCAGCAGCTGGCTTCCTCGTCACTCACCTAAGTCAGCACACCTCACTAAGCTGAGGCTACCTTTTCTCAAAAATAGCACTTTCTTAGAACGAGGACTTTGACCAAGTTTTGCCTAAATTTAAGGGGCACAGAGGAGCCAAGAAACTTGTGGCTGAATGTGTTTTAAAAATTATAATTTGGTTAAATATATATATATTCTTTTTCATTATAGGTTATTACAAGCTATTGAATATAGTTCCCTGTGCTGTACAGTAGGACCTTCCTGTTTATCTATTTTACATACAGTAGTTGGTATCTGCAAATCCCAAACTTCTAATTTATCCCCCCCCTTTCCCCTTTGGCAACCATAGGTTTGTTCTCTATGTCTGTGAGTCTGTTTCTATTTTGTTGCATTTGAGTCATTTTTTTTTAGATTCCACGTGTAAGTGATAGCATTTGATATTTGTGTTTCTCTGTCTGACTTACTTCATACTTCAGTTTAGAAAAATAAGAGAATAGGAGGCAATATTTTTAAAATTATAATTTGGGAAGAATATAGAGAAAAATGAACTGTGCTCACTTGATCAATTTGCCTTTTACCAAAGAACTAAATGTATATTTTTTACAAACCCCAATAAAAACCATAACAACCTTGAAATGAAGCAACTTAACAGAAAAAAGAAAATAATCCACATTCTAAGGAGATACTAAAAAATATTGAAGTGGCAGATGGATGATAAAAAACAGTATAAGACCTAGAAAAATCCAGAAATTAAAACCTCGATGCTGGGAAAATGGTGGGTTGCCTACCCTATCTTAAAAGCCCTTCAAGTATGTCATAGTGCAGATTCCCAAGTCTACATGCAGCGGCCAGTGGTGCAACGGAGCAGATGTCCCAGGTCTTTCTGTGAGATTGTTCATCCTAGTTTTCTAAACAGATGAAAACCCTTTCTGCAGTGCTTCCTGTTCCCCTCACTTCCACCCCACCCTGGCAATGTATGCTAAAGCAAATGGAAAACAGAGCAGGGCGGAGCAGGGCCAGCTTGTCTCTGCTCCTCTTGGCATCAGCAGGGGCAGCTGGAAGGAGGGCTGGCGGCAGGACTCACCTGAGGGCTGCTCACACACGTCCACTCAGTGGCTGCCCCCGGGACTTCAGGTGGGGCCCCCGCTCCTCCGCCCGAGGGTCTGCTTGGCTCCCTCCCCGCCTGGTGGCCAGCTTCCAAGGGCCAGCCTCCAAGAGAAAGCAGGGGGATGCTCTTTGTGACATATTGTCTTTTGTGGTCATGCAGTGTCACTTTTGCCAAAATGTACTGGTTCAAGCAAATTACTAGATTCCACTCTTTGATGGTTGCACTGTCAAGGAATTCGAGAACATGTTTTAAAACCACCACCACAATGATGCCATGTTATTCATCTTTTTCATTTATTATACTCTGTTCTGTAACCATGGTAGTAGTGGTGAGAGCTCAATCTGGAAAGTCATGTTTTTGAGTTTGGGGAAATTTTATTGATTTGAAATTGGCCTAGCCTCTATTTTTAATGTTTTTTTCCTACGGTATGCCTGCCAAATTTTGGACCTCCTAATCTATCCCCTAATTTTCATATCTCTTCTCTCTTATTTTCAAGCTCTCTCTTCTTTCCAGTTTCAGGGAAATGTGTTCAACTTCATCTTCCAAGCCTTCCATCATATTTTAAAATTTCTTCTAACCTATTTTTTTCATTTCTAAGAGCTCATTTTCGTCCTCTGTTCTGATTTTATGGTAGCCTGTTTTTGTTACATAAATACAACATTTGTCATTTCTCCAAGGATATTTATTCATTTAGGTTTTTATTGTTAAAAAATTCATACATATGCAAACTTAAAATAATATGATGAAGACCCCTTTCCCCATGTGCTCATCCGCTAAAAGGTACGCCAGAGCAAAAACGTCATGCTGAAATCAAGGGGTTCAGTGAAAATCTGCATTCTGAAGCTGAGATCTTGGCCGTTTTTTCCATGCTCAGGTGTCGGAAGCCTAGTAGACGGGTTAGCCCTGTAGGTTTCCTAGGGCTTCCATAAGAAAGTACCACAAGTTGGGTGGCTTAAAACAACAGAAATGTATTCTCTCACTGTTCTGGAAGGTAGGTGCCCTGAATCAAGGTGTGCTTCTGGAGGGCTCAGAAGGAGAGTCTGTTCCATGCCTCTTCCTAGCTTCTGGCACTTCCAGCAATCCTTGCGGTTCCTTGGCTTGTAGATGTGCCCCTCTGATGTCTGCCTCCATCAACACAAGGCGTCCTCCCTGTGGGTCTTCTATCTCCGCTGTTTCCCTTCTCAGAGGACTAGACACCAGTCATTGGATTAAGGCTCCCCCTAATCCAGTATGGCCTCATTGTGACTGATTATGAAGACTCTATCTCCAAATAAGGTCACATTCTGGGCCTTTGGGGGTCGGGACTTCAATGTGTCTTTTGGGAGCACAATTCAACCCATAACACTCCCTGCTGTAGGAGATTGGGTGGTGTGCTTCACTGAACTGAACTCTTCCAAGCCCCTGGTTTTTCCCAAGGAGCACTGGAGCCCTGCCTTTCACATCACTCTTTTTTAAAATCTAAATCTTCTGGCAAACATATTCCATGCTACGCTTTTCTATGACTACGCTTGCACACGTTAATGCATTTCACCTGCAAGTACTCCTTTGGGGGAAAAAAACAAAAACTTAAAGCATCTCCTAGCATGCCACCCTTAACCCACACGTGTCTTTAAAATCTGCCAATCAGCTTTAAGTCTATTTTACAGGGATTTAGGAATGAGTGAACTTTCTAGTTTGTCTTTAAAGCCAAAGCTGAAACTTGAAATAAAACCTCGAGCATAAGGAAGAACTTCCAATTACTTAACAAATCACGTTTTTGTTAAGTACCCCTCATTTTCTCACACAGATACATGAACACACATGTCTTTTCGTGGATTTCTTCATGGTCTTTGCTGCTCTAAGCCAGGAATTGCCCGTGTCAGGAGTTGCCCATGTGGACGTGTCAGTGGTGGCCTCACCCAGAAATCACATCTCTTTCCCTAATTAAAATGCAAGTACATCAGGTGGGTAGAGTTCTGAGTAAACAGCCTTTCAAACACAAGCCAGATTTCTACTGTTGTTTTGTTAGTGAGCCCTGTGTCTGTTGGGAAGTACTTGGTGGCTCGAGGGCTTGACTATATTTCTTCTGCAGATGTCACACCTTGTCACCAGCCACCCCCGCCTCGGTAAGAACACCCGGCGGGCATTTGTTCCCTTTGAGTAAATGCCACTCTCCAAAGAACCTTCCTACAGGATCAAACATGTTTTGCACAAAGTCCATTCCTGCCTGAATGAAGGTGCATAAAGGCCATTTTTCTCAGAGGTCAGTGAATGATCTAAAGTGTAGAGGATGCAAAGTTTTATGTTTTTCCCCATTGGCTGCATCTTAGCAAAGTGAAGATTCCTGTTGCTGAATCATTAGTAGCTGACAATGTGTGTTATTGAGTGAAAAGAAGAAAAAGGGAGAACTAATATGTGTTTTGATCGACAGACACAGGAGCCTTTCCATACAATGGAGTAAAAGAGCCCAGAAAGAGATGTAATTTTCTGTATTTCTTCCCTCTTTGCCTGGGGCAGCACAGCCCTCGTCTTTGAACAAGGTCAGGTGCATTGTGCCTGCCCAGGGTTTGAAGAGCATTGAAAGATTCCTGGAGGGGGTGTATCCCCAGTAACAAATGGCTCTGTGGGGGAGGAGAAGGGACCCCACACAGGCTGCCCCTTTATCTCCCCAAAGTAGGGGCCCTGCAGGCTCTGAAATAGGCGGGGTGAGTTAACACCTGCTCTGAGAAAGAATGTAATGTACTCACTCTCTGGTCACAGGTAGCTGAATTCCTGATGGGCAGGGCTGGAGGCCCTTTTCTCTCTCCATCACTGTGAAGTGGGTAGTAGAGAACTATGCAATGTTTTCCAAGTTGAAAGGTCAGTAGAAACTAACTCTCAAAGCAAAAAAAAAAAAAAGAGAAAGAAAGAAAAAGAAAAAAACCTGAAAATGTCAAATGTGTACATATTTGTTTATTGAATATAACCATCCATTTTTGTATTTCAACATTATATTTGGATAGATAAGAATTTTTGTTAAGTGTCAGTGCACTCCGGAGGAATTAAGGAAATTTGAGACAGGTGGAGTAAATCAATCTGGTAATTGATATTTATTGAGGTTTTCTGTGTGTGGCTATCAGAGAATGTGTCATTTGGGGAAGACTTTAATGACAAGTCATGGTCTTTGCTTTTAGGCAATTAGCAGATTATCCTGGAGAACAAAACACGCACACACATAGCATCAGTAAGTATATTGTATAACACAACACAGCTTGTATGACACATCACAAGTACTAATAGGAGACTTCAATGCTCAAGCACCGTCAAATGGAGGAGTAAATAGGAGTCAATCATGGTAGGGGATGTGGATCCTTCTCCAGAGACTTGGGGTTGGAAGAAATGTCATTTCTTTACCATTTTCAAATGAATTAATTCAGACTTATCAAAAAGCAGTGAGTTTACCTTTCTATTCTGAACACACAGCAATGACAGATGAAAAGGCAGGAAGAGAGAGAGAAACGAAGGGAAGATAGAAGGAAGGAGGAAAACCAAGATCTAACCAGGCTCAGATACAAGATGAGATCTCTGTGGACCAGACACAAAAGGAAAACGCAAATTGTGGGTTCTGGGCTCTGGAAGTAGACACCAGCGACTAGGAGCTTGGTCCCTGTGAGACAAGGAGTTCTAAATGTGAATGAGACTTGGAGTAGAGCCAGGCTTCCTGTTTGATGCCAGAGGCAGACAGGGCTCTCCACTCGACTGGGACTATAGCTTCAGATGAAGCTGTGAGCCTGGCGAGACAAAGGGCAAAGACAATGTGTTAACTCCCAGGATCTGAGCCAACTGCCCACACTCTGTAAATGGGCCTGCCATACCCCTCAGTGGCCCCTAGGGGCAGTACATCCCAATTGCAGAACCTGGCTCTAGTTTAGAAGTGGGAGCGCGGGGCCAGGGAGAGCCAACCGCCAAGCTGCCATGGAGGGAAAAGTTTGGAGGGGATACTCACTCAAAAGAAACCAAAATTATTTCAAAACACAGGAAGATGGACTAATTTCTCTCGAAGGACAGCCAAGAAACAAAAGACTTGGAAAAATAGTTGACTCCAAATGAAATTCATCTTAGAAAATCACCTGAAAAGATACCAGCATCAATGTGCTGATGTTGTTCAGAGAGATAAATAAAGGCGTTGATGACTAAAGAAATAAATTATGGAGCAGAAATAAGCACAGATAAAAGGAAAATGAAACAAGTTAAATCATACCTAAGTTCCCACACTGTTAGAAGGGCTGGGAACCGACTTTGGTCATAATCAGCCTCCTTCACTACCGGGGAGGCTGAGGCTTCTGTAAAGTTGTTAGACGAATGGAACATGTCTATCGTTAGTTCACCCTGTTTATGGCTGATATCCTCGTTGTCCAGGCCCTTATGTCGCCCAGGATGACCGGGCTCCTTGAGGGGAGGGGGAAGGGATCACACTGAAGCTGAGAGCCTTCCAGCCTAGCGCTGAGCCTTCCCAGCTTGCGTCCCTTCAGACGTCACGCCACTGAACAGAACGCCATTGAGGAGGAGGACACTGGTCCTACCACTCCAGACATTCCTCTCACTTCTGTGTTTAAAACACACAGGTTCTCAGGCCCAACCCAGAAATGTTGATTCTGTAGATCTGAGTCAGGGCTTGGAAATCAGTGTTTCTAACAAGCTCCCTTGTGATTCCTGTGCAGGAGACCAGGCATTTGGTGAGCACTGGTATTGTTTACATTCCTTATTTTTCAAGTGATGAAATCAGGCAGGACCAGAGAGGACAATGCCTTCCCAGGTCACACATCTAATTATTGCCAGAATAAAGCCCCAATCCTTTCTTCCGCTTATTTTCTGTTTCATTCCCTCCTCTTTTTCTAGTTTCTTAGGTGGACGCTGAAGTCATCGATCTGAGACCTTCTATTCTAAGGGTTTAGTGCTATAAATTTCCCCCTAAGTACTGCTTTAGTGGAATCCCACAAATTCTGATATGTTGTGTTTTCATTTTCATTCAATTCAAAATACTTTCTAATGTCCCTTTGAATTCTTCTTTGACCCACGGGTAATGAAGAAGCATGTTATTTATTTTCCAAGTATTTGGAGATTGTCCAGATAGCATTGTGGTTTGCTTTCTATTTTAATTCCTTCGTGGTCAGAGAATACACTCTGTATGACTTGAATCCTTTATAATTTATTGAGATTTGTGTTATGAACCAGAATTCCATCTCTCCTGGCAAATGTTCTGTGTGCCCTTGAGAAGAATGTGTATTCTGCTGTAGATGGGTGGAATGTTTTGTAAACGTCAATCAGGTCAAAGCGTTGGGGCTGATGTTCAAGTTTTCTGGCTGATTTTCTGCCTACTTGATCCATCAGTTATTGAGAGAAGGGTAGTGAAGTCTGCAACCATAACTGTGGTTTGTCTAATTTTCCTTGTAGTTCTATCAGTTTTGGCTTCTAGGTACTTCAAACCTTTGTTGCCAGGTGTATAAACATTTAGAGTTGATACATTCTCTTGTTGAATTGACCCTTTTGTCATAATGAAATGGACTTTTAAAAAAATCCCTGGTAATATTCTTTGTTGTGATATCTACTTTGTCTAGTACTAACATAGCCGGTCCAGCTTGCTTTTGATTGGTATTAACAGAGCATATCTTTTCCCACTTTTTTTCTTTTAACCTATTTGTGTCTTTATATTTAAAATGGTTTTCCTACAAACAGCATGTAGTTGGGTCTTGTTTGTTTTATTCAATCTGATTATCTCTACCTTTCAATTGGAACGTTTTATTTGTATTTGACTTTTGATATGATTAGGTTTAAAATCTACAAACTTGCTATTTGTTTTCTGTTTGTTCCTTTTCCTCTTTTTCTGTCTTCTGTCAGATTATTTTTTATGATCCCATTTTATCTCCCTTGTTCCTTTATTTAGACATATCCCTTTGTTTCATTATTTGAAGATTTCTTTGGGGTTTACAGTATACATCTTTAATTTGTCGAAGTCTGTCTTCAATTGATATAATACTATTTTATGTATAAGAACTTTACAAAAGCAGCTTTATTTTTCCCCCTCCCAGGTTCTGTGCCATTGTTTTCATACATTGTACTTCTCTCTGTAAAAAAAAAAAAAAAAAAAGCCCCACATTATTATTATTTTTGTTTGGTCAATTATTTATTAACATATATAAATAATAATAATAACTATTGTATACTTACCCATGCAGTTACCATTTTTGATGCTCTTCATTCCTTTGTGTAGATCCATATTTCTATCTCATATCATTTTCCTTCTGTTTAAAAGACTTCCTATAATTTTTTTTTGTACTGTGGCTCTACTGGTGATGAATTCTTTCCACCTTTGTATGTCTGAAAGAAAAAGGCTTTATTTTTGAAAGATATTTTTGTTGTGTGTAGAAGTCCAGGTAGACAATTTTTCTTTTAGTACTTTAAGAATATTTCTCCACTATCTTCTCCCTTGAATTTTTCCTCTGAGAAATTTGTTGTCATCTTTATCCTTGTTCCTCTGTCTGTCCTCTTTAGTCCCTGGCTGTTTCTAGGATTTTTATCTTTATCACTGCTTTTGACCATCTTGATTGCTATGTGTCTTAGAGTAGCTCTAGTTCTATTTCTGTTTCTTGTGCTTTTGATTCTTTGAGCTCCTTGCATTTGCGGCTTTATAGTTTTCAGAAAATTTAGAAAAATTTCAGCCATTATCCCCTCAGTTTTTTTTGTTTGTTTGTTTGTTTGTTTTTGTCTCCTCTTCTGCCACTTTGGGGACTACAATTATACACTTTCTAGACTGTTGAGTGTTCCCACAGCCCACTGAAGGTCCGTTCATTACTTTAATCCTTTTTTTCTGTCTATTTTTCATTCAGGATAGTTTCTACCTCTTTGTCTTCAGGCCCATTAGCCTTTTCTTCTGTAATGTCCAATATGACAGTAGTCC
This sequence comes from Camelus dromedarius, assembly GCF_036321535.1. Classification (NCBI taxonomy): domain Eukaryota; kingdom Metazoa; phylum Chordata; class Mammalia; order Artiodactyla; family Camelidae; genus Camelus; species Camelus dromedarius. Next base: position 29,482,709 of record NC_087439.1, on the reverse strand, counting down.
TATCTAGTATATGCTTTCCCCCTCAGACATTGTAGTTTCCATCTCTAGGAGTTCAGTCTGCATCCTTTTCATATGTTTTTCTTCTCTACGAACAATTTGTAGCCTTTTCTCCACCATTTTGAGCATATGGAATATGGTTATAATAACTGATTTAATATCCTTGTCTACAAATTCTGTAATCTGTGTCAGTTCTGGATTGGTTTTGATTCATTGATTTTTTTTCTCTTCATGATGCTTCTCTGCATTCCTGGCCATTTTTGACTGGGTACCATAAATTGGAATTTTACTTTGTTTGGTGCTGGATATTTTAATTCCTTTTTTAACAAATATTCTTGAACTTTGTTCTGTGATGCAGTTAAGTTACCCGGAAACAGTTTGATCCTCTCAGGTTTTCCTTTTAAGCTTTGTTAGGTGGGACCAGAGCAGAGGCTACGCTAGGGCTAGCTTTCCCCACTGCTGAGGCAATACCCTGCAGAATACCTGACGCTTCTTGCATGCCCTTGCATGACGAGGTCTAAGTGGTGAGACCAGGCTCCCTTTCCTGCCCTTGATGAGCCTTGCTGATTGCTCCCGCTAATACTTCCGGGTGGTTCTTTCCCCAGCCTTGAGCAGTTTCCTCACTGCATGCACTGATCAGTACTCAGCTGAGTACTGGAGGGAAACCTTCTGTTCTAGAGTTTTCTCTCCGTGCAGCTGTTCCCTCTCCAGTACTCTGGCCTCCGCTGACTCCCAGCTCCATTTCCTCAACTCAGGGGAACTACCAGACTCTGCTGGGGTTCCCCTTCCTTCTACCGCAACTGGAAACAAATGAAGTGGACCCTACAATTGTTGCTTAGAGAGAACTGGAAACTCTTCCCAGGCAATAAGCTAAGGGCAATGGTAGGGATCACCTCATTTGCTTCCTCTCTCTCAAGTGTCAGTGCCTTCATTGCCAATGTCCAGCATCTTGAAAGTTCTTGCTTTGACTATTCTGTTTGTTTCCATAGTTTTATCAGGTGGGAGGGTAAATCTGCTTGCTGCTACTCCATCTTGACCAGAAGCAGACGCCTCCCCAAACACTTGTTTAAAGTGAAGAATGGAGTTTATACAAATCAGAGTATTACAAAATTGTTGGCCTAATATCACAGGAATGTGGCAAAAATCATGAAAGTGCTTTGTAAATGACCAAAGTTTAGAAAACACCTGTTCACTCCAAATCACTCACTACACAGGAAAGTAGCTGAGGTCTCCATGGGCCAAGAGATGCAGTGAGGCTCCCACATTCCTTAGTGAGAGAAGTAAAACCAAATTCTTTTTTTCCTCTCACTGTGTCCAGTATTCTTGCCAATACTTCCCTGTTTCAGGCTACCCCAAACCTGCTCATTATAAAGAGAAATTTCATTTTCTTATAAAGTATACCTGATCAAATCATAATGCTTTTTTGCATTTGGAAGCCATGGAAAACAGCCCCTGGTCTGATTTATTTGTATTATTATCAAATCTTTTTTTCAACCTCCTTATAGACATTTTAGGGGCCAAATTGCTCACATCCCTTCCACTGAAATGATATACATTTGCAGTTCATCTGGAAAGGAAAGGGTTGCTGTGTCACATTAGGTGATGGAATCTGACACTGGCTTAAGGCCATCTCCCCTTGTAAACTGCTGTTTTTAGGAGGAGCAGGACAAGTCAGCTGCCACAGAAAGTGTGCATCTGACCCCTAGCTCTCCGTCTGGGCAGGTCCTTTCATCTATTAGGCATCATGAGTATGATTGCCTGGGGCCTTCAAAATTTCCAAGGACCTGTGGAAATACTTGCAATGTGGGGAAAAAAAATTGATCAGTTCCAAGTATTAAAAAGAAAATCACACAATTAAAACTGATGTTTTTATTTTTTAAAATGCAGCATGGGAACCTGTGGCTGCAACTCAACTCTTATGATTTCTATATGCATTTAATTCAATATGTTATCAGTTCATTTTACTCTGCTTGACATGATGTGAGTGAGAAATCCACTAAGGTCTTTAAAATGCCTCATATTCTCTTACTGAAATTCCAGAGAATTATCCAGTGTTGCTGGTCACCTTTGCTCGGAAATAGTGATGAATTCCACTACATCCAAGTTCAGTTACGGTTTTTCTTTTTTCCATTTTACCAAATGGGAGCATGGCTTTGGTGATTCCAAATCGGTTTGCATTTTTGTTTGTTAAATTTGCTTTGCCTGTGAAGCCAGTTCTCAAACAAGATGAGAGAATTCCAGATCCCACAGGAATCTATATATATATATTTTTTTTTTTTTCAGTGATCTTCTGTTGAAGACTTGTAACAGGTCTTAATTACTCCGTGGCTTCTGTAACGCAGTAGCATTTATATTTCTTAATTTTTCTAAATTAAATTAAATTTGCTACCAACACTCCTTTACCAAGGTTGATGAGAAGTTCGGTTACCAGGGCTTCAGCACCACTCTTGGCTCTTACAAGAACCCCAGGCTGACGTCATCCAGGCAAATGGAGGATAACCCAATTGGGGTGGAGTTTTTTCCTTATTTCACAGGCGTTTAAGGACATCAAAGCAACCAGTACTGTTGACAGTCCCTCAAACAATCCTTCACCCCCTCACCAAGCTCAGCCAAGGAAACCTTTGCTGGGCCACCCCATGTCTAAGCTGCTTGGTCCTTAGTTGCAAGGGCACAGAGTCATTCCCATCTGAGGCTGTGCCATCCTTGGAATATCGCATTGCAGCTCCCTGATGCCTCTGCCCAGCTTCAAGAAAATCAGCCATAATCTGGGGTCAGGCTTCTTCCTTCTTCCACCCACAAAGTGCCAAGTCCCCATCTAATTCTCTTTCAGGCAGTGTAGCCCATTCCTTTGATGGAACTGGGGCAGTGTTTCTCATACTGTGATCCAAAGAACACTGGTGATCCCTGGTAGCCCATCAAATAATCTTCTTGTGCTTTACCAGTTTCAGATGAAAAAAAAGCATCCAAGCAATGTTATTCCCATCCACTTCACAAACTGGAAATGTAAGATTCAGTAAGACTTTTACAGAAATCCCTTCATCAGATCCTTTATAATAAACCCAAGATTTCCAATGAAGCCCCTGATGGAATAGATGCCAAAGGGAATGAGATGAGACATAGTCTAAGAAAAGACTAGTGTACGAGTTGGTGGTCTTGTTGGCAGCGTTGGGCATTAACTAATGGGAACTCTTCCAAAGGGCTGCCAAGGGCTCCTGTAAATTTGTTACTTATAGTAGTCTGTTTTCTTCAGCTCCCCAACGAATAGAGAACAGAACAGCTGAGGAAGCATCCTTATTACTCAAAAGGAAATGTTGACACACCTTGGGGCTTTGAGCTTTGAGCTGTGAGATGAACGGCCCAGCTTTACACCGATTAAAGGAGTAACATGGTGGATAGTAAGTGAAATCATGTAACGAAATCTACTCTTTTCAAAAGCCCCTCTGGCACTTGTTCTCATGAACATTGTTAGATATTTTAGGAAAAGCTAAGGAAACATTTTTAAGAGAGAAGAATGAGTTTAGTCAGTGGGATAAAAGCTATCTGGTAAAAGCTTCAATTCGCACCCTTTTCCCATGGTAGACCTCCCCAGGACGCTCAAATTCAGCCTAATACGCTCCAGAAGTATTGGTATGTTCCTTTTATTCCAGACATTAAGGTAACAGGATCTGAGATCAAACCATAAACTACTCACACAGCAATACAACACAACCAAGAACAGGATTTTTTACGTGCTGCCTAAGAGCTCTCCTCAGTTCCCTGACAAACCTGCACGATCCTCTTGAGCAACTGCCTGCCTTTTAAATCGGTCCTGCGCAATTAACACCTCATCCCACCCAACTCTGTTCTCTACACTGGACTCTTGAGCACTTTATATTGTCAGTATGAAATACTGCTAATTATCGCATTGTCTTCTCACCAATTGCTGTTTGAGATTATTTTGTTTCCCCAACTAAATTTTAAACATCTTGTGAACAAAAAGTATTGAATCTCTTTGGCATACCAGAATAACAAAAACAAGCCTAAGTACCTAACAGCTATACAATTAGACAATCAGTAATTACTGGACTCTCGTGTTTAAACTACACATCAAAAATTTTTAAAAACTGGGTCATTTTTTAGGTTCCCTGCCCCCAAATTTGATAAAGCCTCAGATGTACTGCAAAATAGATTATTTGTTATGAAATCTTTTTTTTTTTCCTTTTCTTTTAAAAGTCTTTTTTAGAAAACACTGGTCAGGAAAGTACAATGTTCCCAGAGAGACGGTAACATCACAGGACAGCAAACTAAAAATGGACTTTCGCATAGAAATGGAATTGTTTTAGTTCTAATTTGAGTTCTGAAATTGGATTTATTTGATTAAGAAGAATAGAAGCATTTCTCAGGCTGTGTGAAGAGTTAAATTTGGGGCAGGTGGAAGACCAACCACACAAAGAACAAGACCCAGGTCAAAGGTCTTCCTGAAAGAGAGCCTTCCTCTCTCTGCTGATGAAACCCTTAGTGTCTGCCGCTGCCTTCAAAGCACAGGAAAGTGCACAGCCCTGCACAGGCCCTGGTCCCATCAGCTCTGTGACTGGAGGCGAGCTCACTGAATTGCAGGCAGATGACCTCAGTCGCTGACTGAATCTGTCGGGCTCACTTTTCGGTGTCTTAGCATCCTTTGGTAAATAACCAGAGCTTCCTTCCTCCCCTTCCCATCTGGTTTGCATCACTGACAAATTCCACTTTTCCTCTCTTGAAAAAGACATTCTTCTTCAGCCCTGCCCATGTGGAAGGACACATTCCACTCCAAGAAGAGCTGGAATGCAGTCTTCATCATAAAACAATGGTAAGTGGTTGAGATAAAGCACCCAATAAAGCAGCAGGAAGGAAAAACAGGCAGAAAGAATGTGTGCCTTCGCTTGGAGCATACTGTCCATCCATCAGCTGCAAAGGAATTCTGGAACAGGGCTTAAAGTCTCATTAAAATGCAATAGGGCATCAGGAAGTCAGATTTGGACCAACACCAATGAGATATTTTTCTTACAGTTCCTTTCTTCTGAACAGCCTTGCTGTGGGCTTTAAAGTTCTCTCTCTGACCAAATTTAGTGAAGTTGCTTTTTCCTCCTCTCTTTGATTGAGCCCAGAGCTTTGGGAAGGGCAGCGAAGTAAGCCGAAATGAAATTGCCAAACTTATGGTTCTCAAGTAAATGAGATTTTCTCTAATGCTTACCAACTGTCACCAGGTCAGATGGATTTTTCTGCTTGAAGTCCCTTGATGCATTAATTTCTCTGCCGTCTCACGGTAGCCTTCTGAAAGCAACCCGGGCAGCTGTAAAAACATAAAAAGAAAATGCGTAGCATAACTGGTGCACAGAAGGACAGTAAGAGATGAAAAGTGAGGCGAGGGCAGGGAGAAAGGTCTTCAGACAAGCATGTCGTTTGCTTGGTTTTCGACTCGGAGGGCAACCCACACAGTGGTCTACTCAGACCCACTGGGAAATGGCACCAGGTGCTGGGTCCGGGTCAGATGAACGCGAAATCCTAAAAGGCAGCCGCCACATACTCTCTTTTCTTGATTCATCTAGAGCGGAGACTCTTTAAAAGAAACCTTTGAAGCAGTGAAACCACAATAGATGAAACAGCCGAGAGCGGGGCGGCGCTGGCTGAGGCGGGGTCCCACGAGCAGCCAAACAAGGCGGAGCGTGGGAGGCTCGGAAGTCACCATTCTCAAAGGTCTTCGTAGTCCATGCGGCGGCGGCGCAGGATTGCATTGCTTTGAATACAGACGGCTGACATCTAAGTTGGAGGGCTAGCGGGCATTCTCTCCCATGCTGTCCTGTACAGTTTCTTACTCATTCTGGTTTCTTGGGCTAAAAATTAGTATCACTTTTAACAGATACCTCAAGTCTTATCACCTACCGTCTAACTGCCCTCACCTTCCTTACTTCAAAACACATTTCAGCACATATTTACTGGATGCCTCCAGTGTCCAAGGCACAAGGCACTCTGGTTATTAAAAATATAAGTAAGGACGGTAGGAGCCGCAGCAGCAGTGGTGGTAATGACAACAGCAACACCCACATAGCCTTTCTTAAGGGCCAGGCCCTGCACTGAGCTCTTCACATGTATTGAGTCATTCGGTCATCTGAACAACACCCTAGGAAAGATATGATTATTATTTCCAATTTGCAGGTGGGGAAACTGAGGCATATAGCGATTAAATAATTTAGCCAAAGTCACATATGTAACCAGTGGCAGAGCTGAGATCTGCACCAGTCTGGCTCCTGAATCCACGCCTTTAGGATACTTGCTTTCTGCGCACTGTCTCTGGGGGTTATTGTCTCTGCTGCAACATGGAAGTTTCTGCTCCTAGAGCTTTCAAAGCCCATCTCCTCTCTGGAACCTAGTAAAGGACTGTGGGCAATGGATACGCGAAGGGCTAATGACGTTTGGGGGCCCCTGGAAGCACTCAGAGGTTCTCTAGTACAAGGAGAGAGGATCACGGGAGGAGATCAGACATCTGGCCAGCGAGGCCGGCAGGGGCTTTGGAGCATTGAGAGTCCAGCTATGACTACACATGTGACACGTGTACTAACCATCACTGTGTGACGCCTGGGGCTTACAAATTACACACATGATGTTTGAATTTTAGTCCAAATGAATACGTGGTCCCTGTTTTTTGGAAAGGGGTGATGGCAGTTACATTTCAGTAGAGATCTCTGGGGCCTCTGTAATTCATACTCTTCTCCCTTTCTTCAGTTGGCAGACATTTATTGAACATTGATTGTGTGAAGAATGTCACCAGCCTTTTCAGTAAACAAAGGATGTTGTGGCCCTAAATCCATCAGCCACTGCAGCCGTCCCTGAAGGTGCACCCTGAGGGGAGTTCAGGATGGAGAAAAACAGGGTAGTGGCCCCAAATAGTTAAGATGCATATCAAAGGAATGATTTCAATGAGCCCAGACTCTTGCATCCTCCAATTCATAGAAAAGCACTGAAATCATTAGCTGGAGATGTCTTTTTTGTGTGTGATTAGCAGTAATTTTTCTTATTTCTATTTTTTCAGCAAAAACTCATATATATCCTGACCCCTCCCTGACACCTTTGGAACAGCCCCTCAGAACTACCTGAAAGGCTGTATCCTGGGCCAAAGTCCCCAGTAAGTTCGTTGAATAATTCTCAACATTTAGGTTGTGCTTTTTTTTTTTTCTTCAGTAGACAATTGTATGTCAGACAGTAGGGCAGGGGTTGAGAACACAAAAATACATACACAAACATAGTAGTCGTTGCCCTCAACAATCTCACAGTTTAGTGGGGAATTGACCTATTAAATCATGAACACGCTGATAAGTGATGTGTCACAGGAGAGGTATGGCTATGTGTAGGTCGATACAGAGGAAGGGCTTGGAGGAAGTTAAAGAAGGCAGCTTAGTGGACGTGCTGCACAGGTCTTCATAGGTGACTGTGAGGTTGCTCAGATGGCAAGTGGGGGGAAGCACACGGGATCCATAGGGGCAGGTGGAGAGCGTCCAACACAGCCGCCAGGGTCCTGCTCTCCGCTTGCAGCCTGGACCTTTGATTTCACTGTGTCCTCCCTTGTTATCTGTCTTTCAGTTTTGAATTGCCCAGAGGAGGTGCCAGCAGGGACTCAGAGGACAGGAGGGGAGGAGCATTTCCTCCTCCATCTCTTCTCTGCTCAGCCAGGGTTCAGCTCAGCAGGAGCTGTGTTCTCTACCCAAGACTACACAGCTCTCCTGCGTCCAGTGAGAGAAGGGACGGATACCAGGAGGGGCAGGTTTGGCAGCTTCCTGCTGTTGCTGGCCCCAGGGTAGTTCTACGTTCCCTCACTGCCCAGACCTCTGTAAAGGGTTTCTTGAACCGTCTTCCATCAGTCTTTCGGGTGCACCATCTGTTCCTGTTGGGACCCTGCATGATGCAGCACCCTAAGCTTAGGTGATAGGGTATGCAGAGGAGGTGTGAAATAACACGGCTCATTTCAGGAGCTGCCACTAGTTCAAATGGCCGGAGGCAGAATTCAAGCAGAGACAGGAGCTGTGCTCGCTCGGGAGGCTGGCAGGGGCCAGCTTACAAGCAGCCTCCTGTGCTAGGAGTAAGAACCCTTATTCCAAAGACTGTTAATACCACTGTGGTTTCTGTATTTGGCTTTTCTGGTGATTTCCTCAGGATTCCTCAGAATCTCATGTTATTTATGGCCTTGAATTTAAGGCATTGTTCTCCCCCGGAATTACAGAACAAAGCTTGCAAATAACCTGGATGAGAGGTAACAGAACTCCCTCTATGTTCTGCTGAGAAGCCCCTTGAGTTACTCTTAGGATTGAAAACACAGAACTTAGCTGAAGATGTAGCTTTCCCCTCTCAGTGTGGAAAGCCCTGAAACAAATTGTCTACTGGTAAATGATCTAGGATTGACTGCTCCTCTAGGGTAAAATGTAGTTGTCCTTCTTCACTTTATCTTTCTGCTAAACAACCACTGAATTTCCTCAGGAACGTGAGCCAGTTAGGAGTTATGGTAAACCCTGAGAATAGCATGTCTCAGTATATTCCATATTCCTGCTCAAACTCAGACGTCCATCCCATCTGAGACTAGAAAGGGACCCAAGGGGAAGAGAAAACAGTTCTTTATTACCGAGCACAGTACACTGAACATCATAGGATATTGCTGTGGGACTGATTGCTCTGAAACAGAGATACTTCAATATGCTCTATAGCCAGCCCTGGATGAGACAAATATTATAGGTGGGCTGAGCCAACACCCATCCCCAACCCCTTTATCCTTTGTCATCCTCTATCATGGAGAGGAGGAAGGTTAAATATTCATTTTACCTATGTCCCTTGCATAACGGATATGTGTTGAGATTCTGGCCAATGCAAAGTAAGTGGCAGTCTGCTGGGGGGTTTCTGGGAAAGACTTTGCATTTCTCAGAAAAAGGCACAATTGCAATTGGCATCATCTTCTCCTCCTTTCTTGACTTGAATGTGGAAGGGCTGTCTAGAGCAGCAGCAGCCATCTTGTAAGCAGGAGGAAATAACAAACATACATGAGGGCAAAAACATACAAAGAGATTGGATCCAAAATGGCACTGCTGAGCAGTTAAAAAGAACAACAATGTTCCCACCTCTAGATTTCTGGTTACATTAAATGCTGTTTAGGCTACTATTTGTTGAGTAATCCGTTCCTTTTTCCCTTGAATATTCTTTATTGTTTGTTGTTGTTTCTTTTTTTAAAATATATTTTTATTGAAGTATAGTCAGTTTACAATGTTGTGTCAATTTCTGGTGCACAGCACAATACTTCAGTCATATAGGAACATGCGTATATTTGTTTTCATATTCTTTTTAACTGTAAATTGCTACAAGATATTGAATATAGTTCCTTGTGCTATATAGTATAAATTTATTATCTATTTTATAATTAGTTTTTACAACTAAACACATTCTTAGGTAATATAGAAAACCCATAGCTATTCCATACTTCTCATTTCTCAGTTAGATCAGTGCTTTTTAAGACACTAGTACGGGCCAGCATTTTTTTCCAGAATGACTTTGACACGTCTCCTCACAGAAGTTAATGTTGCCATCCTATCTGACACACATTTGGCAGGAACAGTAAGTCCACTTCCATTCTCGTCCAGCTTGGATTCCATGATCATCATTACAATCAGTTTTGAAAAGACCTTCCTCTCTAACCCCTACTCCCACCCTCATACTCAATTGGCAAAACCCCAACAACAGAGAAATCCAACCGTCCCTCTTCTCATCGTGGGCAGCCAAGCTGCTGAAGGTTGTAGACTGGCTTCACGTTAGATTCATCCTTGCAAACCCCAAATGGGCCCTCGACTCTGCTCCCAAATATTACTACATTTTTTTTTCAGGCTTACTTTTCCCTTCTCAGAGCAGGCTTTTATGCCCTCTTTTCTCTTTGCAAATTTCCTGTTCAGCTTTCTCCTCCCTCACTCTCATCATTTCCTCAGAAACTGTAACTATCAGGTCGCCTTCGCTCCCTGCCTCTGCAGCCATCTGTCTTCTCTGGCCTGCCTCCTGCTAGAACTGCAGAGATAGCATTTTTTCAGTTCAAAGTATATCCCTTTTTGCTCCACCCTGCTCTTTGAGCCAGGAGCATCAGCATCACCTGGGAAACTGTTAGAAATTCAGAATCTTCACACCACTCCGAGACCTGCTGAATTAGAATCTGCCGTGTAACAAGCTCCCCACGGGTTTTGCACAGCCACCTATGTAACAGAGCAGGACCCAGTGGGGCCTTCCCAAGACAGACCCCCTCCCCGATATCCTCTGCTGTAGTTTCTCTCTGAAGTACCCAGATACTATTGTCTCAGATGCTAAAAACCACCACTAAATGGAAGAAATGAACTAGTTGATAATCATGAACACGTAGCCCCCAGACCTTCTGGCTACTAAGGATTGATTACCATCAACCAATCTGAGAATTGTGCACAGCTGATCACATACCCTCGGATGCCCCTCCCTGAGCTAGTCCTTAAACACGCTCAGCTGAAACCCTTCAGGGAGGTCAAAGGTTATTCTGGGCATGCGCCACTCACTCTCCTTGCTCGGCCCAGCAACAAACCCTTCTCTGCTTTAGCCGCCAACGTTCCAGTACCGTTTGGTATCGCTCCGCGCCAGACACGCAAACTTGGATTTGGTAACGATTCTGGTGAAGCTAGTCTAAGAGTCTATGCCCTGGCAGGTCAGGAATCACCCTTTTGGGGCAGCCCCTTCCCTGGGTCCCCAGCAGCTGCCGAGCTCACTTCACTCCGGGGAACTGGGAGAACTCTCCCTGAAAGGCGCTGGCCGCCCTGGCAGGAGGACGTTTGGAGCTGAGAAACATTGGGAACTACGGACCCCATTCGGCATTGCCTGCGGGTGAGTCGCACCAGCTTGCAAAGGCTGGGAAGTTTTTCCACTCCATTTGGGCTGGTTACAAGCCTCTCTGTGTTTGTTCTCTTTTGAGAACTGGTGCAGTCTGTCTGGGGGCTTCCGTCTGGGAGTGGAAGTGGAATTTTTAGAGGACACCTCCTCTGTCCCTGCAACCATAGCTTATTTGTTGTTTGTGTTTTTGTGTGTATGGTTTTGGGGTGAGCCACTGTGGTTTGGGCAGGATGGGAAGATTCTGCCAGCTCCACCTGGGCTCATTCCCTTCCCTCCAGGAAGCAAGCCATTCTGGGCTCATTGGGAGCCACTCCGGGTCCATTCTCTCTCAGGAGATCATCTGTTTGTAGGACCATGTTTGTTGTTGGTATGTGTGTGTATAGCAGCACTTGCGTTGGCCTGTTGAGACAGTCTTTGGTGAGAAACGCGGCTCGCTCGTGGTAACACCAAGGGTATCCTTCCCTGTTGCACTGGCTTCACCTGCAGCTGAGTTTACGGTGGGATTGTCCCTTTTTAGCTTTCACTCGGCTTCATCTCTGATGGGGCACTGGCTGGGAGTCTCCCTTTTGGGGCAAGGGAGGCTGTTTTGAATTGTTGTTTGCTTGATATAACATCAGCTGTGAATAATTATGGATGATCAAAGCTCGGATCCATCTTATTTTGCAAAACTGGGAGATCTTCAGCTATGCTTCTGTAAATGAAAGAAAATGGTATTTTACTGTAACATTGTGTGGGCTCAGGACTCCCTGAGATCTGGAGAACAATGACCCCTGACGGCTTTGCTGTTAAATCGCACTGGGCCTTTTGCAGCTTGGCTTTGATCTTGGCAGTGAATTGTGTGTGTGTCTCAGTCTCAGAGTCCAGATCTTCTTCTGTTCTCCTGGTTTTGCTGAAAGTGAGGCATGTGAATGTAAATGAATCACATATGTATTATTGTCTATTACTGTCATTTCTTTAAATTGAAGTGGGTATTAGGGAACTGAAAAAAAAAAATCCCTGAAAATAGCCAAGACGGTTGGGTTTTGTAAAAAGCAACTACAGAATGAATTGACATTTCTCTTCATGTGCCTTTGAGATGTAAATAATCTACCTGAACTCTCAAGGAAAAAAAAAAAAGGTTTTTTAAAACTCATAGGGAAAAACTGAGATCTGATTCTGTCTTTATGTATAAAAACAATTAGCTTGTAAATGAGCTCTGTTTAATTGACTAAAAGTAAGTGCTTACAAATTAAATACTAAATATAAAAGAATGAGTTTCGGGTTCATGTGATCTGGGAAATGTTGAACATTGAATTGATACCTGATATTAAAACTGGTTTGACCTTGTTGGTATAATCAGTAGAGAGATGTCTTTTATTGTTCCTAGGTCTACTGAAGGTCAATAAGTTCATGTTCTTTCTGTTGCAGTTTGTCAGCAAAGAAACCCAAAAAACAAAAAACAAAAAAACCTTGGTATGATGAAATTCTTATGAGTGAATTAAATGCAAATGACAAGAGCTTTTGGGTGAACTCTTTAGAAATAATTATATTTTAAGAATGTCTACTTAAAAGTGATCTCTCCAGATAATTGGTAATTTGAAATTTTAGAGTTGTGCTAAATTAAGCTAAATGATAGAAGTTTATTGAATAGTTGAATAGGTAGGTCATTTCCAAACAAAATAAGATATTGAAACATTCACTGAAAGTTAAGATTTTTAAGTTAGGATACTTATTTAAATATGTAATTAAAGCTACTAAAGAAAACAAAGGAAACATGCAATAGGAAAGTATGATGTGTGTTTTGAGTGAAAAAAAGGTATGAGAAATTGAATTCGATTTTGTCAAGGGAAAAGAAATTTGGTCCTAGAGCTGGTCGTTTCTAGATGGGGGAAAGAATAAAAAAGGACAAACTGGAAAGGGTAGAGAAATTGTGGAAAATATGTAGAAAGGAAGCCCTAAAAAAGGTGTTCTGTGCATGGTCAGGATGAGATTAGATTGAAGTTAATCAGGTAAATGGATTTTGTTATTAAAAGTAGGCTAGTGCGGGACTAGATTTGGTTCCTCTCTGTTAAAAGAACAAGTTTTCTTAAAATCTTTCTGATAACATACTGTATGAAGCTTTTTTTATATTTTGACAAACTTTCAAATTCTAATTAAAGTTCTATTGACTTCAACTAGCTTTGGGATGCTTCAAAGAGCCCCTGAGGCATCTCAGAGAAAAATGTTTAACTGGGAAAGTTCAGTGTATCGGATTGCACAGGAGGCGTTGTCAATGAGTGACAAGCCTCCGCAGGCTGTACGGTGTGCGTGAGTGTTCTTGATATCGGTGTTCTAGAAATTGTATGGAGCTTCTGAAATTTGGACATGTCCTGGTATAATGCTATAAGTTGTTATCTTGGAATGTTGTACTTCACAGCAACTGATTAAGCTTGTCAAAAACACTAATGAGATCTTTGGCCTTGCCTTTTTAAGTCTTTCGTCACTCATAGTTAAGCTGATGCTTTGCAAAAATGCTTCATCTTCAAGAAGATTCATAAAGGGGACTTGACAAGTACAGGTTTCTTTTCTACTGCAGAGCTGGGTAAGATATTTAAAAGGTCTAATGAAAACACTGATTTTTAAAAACTGTTTGTAAAAAGGATTAATTACACAAAATTGAGTGAACTAATGAATATGGTTGGAATTTTTTGGTCTTGTCTGAAGTATTGCTGGCTTTTGATCTATATTTTTCAATAAAACTGTTTACCAAATGTTTGTCTCCATATCAGTATTACCCCTAAAGTTCACAATAGAAAAATAATTCTCTTATGGAGTTGTCACAGTAAATAACTCATGATGTATAACAATGCTTGCTTTGAGTCTGTTGCTACAAGCACACTTATGCTGCTTGTGTAGCAATTGGATACAAGTGCTAAAATGTATGGCTTATAAAGTGTTTCCCCGCTCGCGTACCTCTGAGCCTGTTCACAGTTTCTGATTAGTTTTCCCCCAAGGTGGATAACCAGGCAGAGGCAGAGGAGGCCTTGCCCCGAGGGACATGATCTCAGCCTGGGGCAGGAGCCACCAGCCCAGCTTCGAGGGACAGATATTTTAATCATCAATGCTTTCTATTCAAAGATTTGCAATCAAAAGGGGAAATGATGGGAAAATCTGCACATACTAAGGTATGGGGAAGTCATTCTGGCTTATGCATGGTTTGACTTAAACTTTACTGACCAGAGGGGCCTGTTTTATGGCCTTTTGGACATGCATTGTTCATCTGTTTTGACGCTGAGGAGGGGAATGTGTCTGAAAGTCAAAATGGAGTAGTCGTGGTTCAGACAGCCAAGGTAAACCTAGGCGGCCGCTGCGGACATGGCTTCAGGCATGTGGTCGAACTTCCCGGGCTGCGTCATACATGGGTTGCCACCCGTCATTCTCAACGCAGTGTCTGCTGGCAGATGGCAGCTGCTACCCTGTGACCTCAGGGCCTCCTCTTGTCACTAAATTTTTAGACAATAAAACTGTTTTAGATCAGATGCTAGCAGAATAAAGGAGATATGCGTACTAGCTCTTGTTAGATATATGTTAATACCACATCAAAAGTTAAAACCTACTCAGATAAAAGTAGACAACTGCCCAGCTGGCTGCAAGTCTCCCCCGAAGTGCCAGGTCCAGACTGGTTTTCAGGCTTTGTCTCCTGAAATCCTCAGGAAATGTGATCTTAATCATGTTAAGACTGGGATCCAGGAATATTTCCAACTTAGTGTCTATTCTCCAGATTGAGGTAGGACTACAGCCTGTTTCAGCAGGAAGCAGCCAGAGTGGTCATCACCCCGTTCCCTGAAGGATTTGGGGAAGGGATGGAACCGAATTGGAGATTGAAACCGAGTTCCTGTGCCGGGTTTACAATTAACCTCTGTATCCAAAAGTATCCAAAATACTATCCCCTTTATTGTCCAACACCTGTTCTCAAGACTGAGGAGGATCAGATAAAAGGGAGGGCGTGTGTCCCAGCAGGACCCGATGGGGCCTTCCTGGGACAGACCCTCCCCCATGTCCTCTGCTGTAGCTCCTCTCTGAAGTCCCCAAATAATAGTATCACTGGTGCTAAAAATAACTATCAGCAAATGGAAGGAGTTACCATCTCTTGGTAATCATGAGTATGTAGCTCCCGGACCTTCTGGTGCCTAAGGATTGGGCACCATCAACCAATATGAGAATTGTGCACAGCTGATCGTATTCCCTGGGTCACTCGTCCCTCAGCTGGCTTTTTAAAATGCTCAGCTGAAACCCTTCAGGGAGTCCAGGGTTTTGGGGGCATGAGCCGTCCATTCTCCTTGCCCAGCCCTGCAATACACCTTTCTCTGCTCCAACTGCCAGCATTTCGGTTTGTTTGGCCTCAGTGCAGGTCAGGCACAGGAACCTGCATTCAGTAACACTTACACCAACATGTGAAAAGCACTGCTCTTGACTTGATTGTTTCTTAAACACTTTCTTCTTCTTGTCATGCTTATTCTCCTGAGTCTTCATTGACTTTTTCCCCTAATTCCTTAGTTTTGATCAGAAAATACTGTCCTATGCTACCTAAGAAAATCAAAACACTCCAGGGCCCACATGTTTTCCAACGACTAGTCTGGTTCCCTACTTCCCTTGACCAAGCCCCTGAATTCATTTTCCACACCTGTTGTCTCCACTTCCTCTTCTTCCATCCGCTCATCAACCTGAGCTGATAACCGTGTCTTCCATTCCACTAGAAACAGCTCTTGTCGTGTCCTCCATTTCCTCCATGGAACATCCCCCAGAGCCCACGTCTCTGATACTTCTAGCTCGCTCCCAGCTGAGCTCTCCCAGCTGAGCTCTGCTTAGTCTGCAGCTATTCCTACACTGGCTTTTCTGACCCTGCGTTCTCCAGGGTTTCCTCCTTAGCAGCTTCTCCGTGTCTTTTGCCAACTTCTCTTCGTTTACCTCAACACTAATTGTTGTGGTTCCTAAGGCATAATCTTGGATTCCTTCTCTACCTTATCCTCAGGTGATCTTGTCCCATTTCATGGATTAAACATCACCTACATGCTGTTTTCCCAAATTTCTCCAGGCTCAGAAACCCTTATTGGTAAATTTACCTGCTTGTGTGATATCTCCATGTGACTCATAATATCTCAAAATAGTTATATTTAAAACTGAACTTTTGATTCCTACCCTCTCCTCTCAAAAACTTTTTCTCCCCCAGTCTTCTCCATCTCAGTAAGTGGTACCACCATCACCCGATGGTGTCAGCCAGAGACCTAGTAATCATTCTTGATGGCTCTTTCCCTCACCTCTACAACTTAATCAGCCAATAAAGCTATTCCTTTTACTCCAAAATAGATCTTAAGTCACTCTCCACCTCTCCATCTCAGCACCCTAGCCAAGCTGCTGTCATCTTTCACTTGAACCACTGTAGAAGCCTCTTAACTGGACTCCCTTTATCATCTTGCCTCCTCGATTCCATTCTGCATATGGAGACCAAATTAGTCTTTTCAAAACACAAATCTGATTAAGCACCTGACCGTGTAGAACTCTTCAATGGCTCCTCATTGCATTTAGAATAAACTTCATATGTCTATAAACGGTCTGCATAACGTGACTCCTGCCGACCTCCTTGCCATTCTCTCCCTCCCCATCTGTGCTCAGCTTCCCTTCAGTTTTTGAAAACCCTGAGTTTCTCGCACACCTGGGAACATAATGTTTTCTCTTCCTGGCTCCTTCTAATTGTTCAGGGCTCAGTTTAGCTGTCTCCTCTTCAGAGACCTCTTCCTTGACAACCATATTTAACCACCACATACTTGCCCTTCACCCTCCACACTGCTCCCTCTTTTCTTTTCAAACTCATTTCTAGGCAGTGCGAAGGAATGTGTCTTACTGAGGTAGCTTGAAGTCTGTGGTATATGTTAAGAGAGACACCTCTTGCTGGAAGGAAGGCCCTGGAGACAGCAATTCAGCAGGATGGGATTGGACTGGCACTCTCCCATGCAAGGTGTCTCTGAAGTCTGAAGGTGCCAGTGTTGGCCAGTGCGTACTGGGCCATTATCCCACTGGCGCCAGCGAGCAAGACCACACTCTTGTGGGTGGCGTGGGCTTCCCCGTGCGGAGAAGGCATTTCCCCTGTCAGTGGCCTAGGTTGCTTCTGGAACAGGAAACAAGGTTTGGAGAGATAGGCCTCCGACTGGAGGAACTAGGAATTGCATCCCAGCCCTGGGCCTTGGCTCTGAGGGCTGGACGTGCCTGCAGAACTTGGCGTGACCTGGCCTCTCCATGTGTGGGCCTGTGGGCTGTGTGTAGGGCCAGTCTGCACCCAGCTGTGCTCTGCTCACCGCTGTGGTGTCCAGATCAGGAGCAGGACCTCTTCCCAGGTTGGAAAGGGAAAAGCATTCCGCCTCACAGGGCCAGATTGGTGTTTGATGCACTGACCTGAGGGAGACAGAGCCCTTGGGCTTGAAAAAGAGTGTCAGAGGCCTCGGTGAGGAACAGAGAGCGGTAGGGACCCTCTGAGGGGCTCATTCCTGAGCACTGCTGACAGAGCACTTAGTAGGTCCCCGTACAGTGGGGGAACACGCGGACTTCTGTCCCCACCTTCAGGATGACAAGAGTCTAGCCCCTCTTATTCACAGCTCATTACTTGTATATGTGAAAGTATATTTCTGGCCATAGGCTAGTGAGAACTTCTCTTGTTGAAGGTGGCATTTCTTGACTTATAAGTTACATCTTGTCAGAAATCTTTTAGAGGCTATGACAGAAACCCAACTCAAAGTAGCTTATGCAAAAGAGGAAACTTATTGGCCCATGGATGTGAGAAAGAGCCTGGGGCTCAACCATGTCGAGGACCCAGTGCAGCCCTCTCTCTCCCAGCTTTGCTCTTCTCTGGGCTGGCTTCATTCCAAGGGAGACTCCCCACTGCTGTGACAAAGAGAACACTTGCCAGTCTTAAGTTTTTCTCTCCTTCCAGTTAGCAATCCAAAGGGAAGCGTAAGAAAGAGCTGCTTTCCTGAAATTACTCACAAAAATCCTAGAGAGGACTCTGATTGGTTGGCTTGGGTCACATACCCACACCTGAACCAATCAGTGTGCAGGCTAAAGGGATGGCCCAGCCTGAGCTGGGCTCCAGAGGAGGTGAGACCATGTGGTCAGACAGCACCACCCAATAGGAGATGGAAAAGATGTGGAAGTGACGAAAAATAGCCGTCTCTTTCAGTGAAGAGCATATAATTAGTTGGTAATAAAACCAAAGGCCCTGACCAGTGGGAAATGGAGACGATCGACTGATGTGCAGACCCAAATGGTGCAGAGGAGCAAAGAGGGAGAAGGAAAAATCCTCAGGGCCAAAAAGAAAAGGGATGATAAAAAGCAAAAAAAGGTAAAGATGTATTGATTCCAAACTAACCGAAGAACCGAGCACACAGTGGAAGATGTACCACAGACTATGTGGATTCCCATGATTTCTGGGAGGTATAGAAACGATTCCCAGAGCTGAAGCCCTGCGATGTACAACCCAAGACAATGTCACCCCCTTTAGCCTGGAGGGAGGAAGGGAATCTATTCACAGACTGGAATTTGAGATACCAGCAGAAAAGTCATACATACGAATTCAGATTTTAAATTTGTCCTCTATTTCCTGAAAATTGAATTTCTGTGCAAGATATTCATATTTTAAAATATTCATAAGAGTTCTGGGAATGGGAAATAAGCCAAGAGTGGCCACTTTGCCTGAAGCAGAATATCATTGGGATTTATATCTTATCAAACTAGTATAGCATTTTGCAGATAATACCCATGTAGACAGATTCTACATGTTGGTGATGACCTTGAGACATGATCTGGTGAGACCTTACCAAAAATTTAAAATCAGGCCCCAAACGGCTACCTCACCAGTCAGTCTCTGGAAAAACAGCCTGGCTGTGGAATCCTGTTACAGATAAATGCCTGGAATGAAAGCAGATTTCATAGACCAGAAACCATCCAGTAGCAAGTATATAAGTGTCTTCACTTCTGAATCCCTTAAAAATAAGAAAAGCCATATGGATAGGGAGGGGCACACAGAGAAGGAGAAAAATTTTAGAGTATATTGCCACTGGCACCTTATTTTTTGCAAAAAAAAAAAAAAACAACAACCTACAGAAATTAACATAGCACCACGGTAGGCATAGGACTTTGTTGGCATAACATCACGTGACAGAAGGGTGGCTTTAGCCAAAACTAAAAAGCTGCCATGGCTTTAGCTGAAGGACCAAGAGAAAGATGTATTTTATTTTCAACATTTTCATTCATCATCTTCCTTCCACAATCCCCTGGTCCCTTATCTACAGCCATGTTCCTCGGCAGTGTCTGCAGCACTGGGATTCCCCCTGGTCAGCAGCTCTTTGACAGCTAGCAACGTGAAAAAGAGCAAAATGTCTAGAATGGCTGAGGTACATCCACGGGGCTGTGCGAGTGATGGAAAGGAAAGAAGGAGAGTACAGGTGTCTCTCAACCACCCCCTCAGGAGACTAACCAGTTTCACAAGAAATCATCAAAACAACTATTTCATTGAAACTTAAACACCAGCCATCATCACTCTTAAATTATTTTCTCAGTGCCACTCATCTTTCAACTTCAAGAGCTAGGACACTATATCACTTTGTTCCGAAAATATAATACTAATAAATACCACACCTTGCAGGTTCAGTTTAATCAGCCCTGTCTTGAAATAGCTGTTTACTAACTTTGCATTATATAATTAAATGCCCAAACACTATATTTAAGAAACATTAAAACTATCACTTATGCTGATGGGAGTTGGGAAATTCCAAATGAAGAATGTCTAATGGTACTGCAAACATAAGACTCCCCATGAGGACAGCAAATCAGAATGGGAACTAGCAAGTATGGGTCCCCTTCTATTAACTATTGTGATACGTGAAGAATACAAAAGGCGGGAGCTCAGGGAGGCTTCGAATCTGCTTCAACATTTCTTCCTTTAATGAATCCAATTCTCCAAAACTGAATTTGTTGTGAGTTCCGAGAAGCTCCTAGCTGGGAGGGTTTTCAGGAAGAGGAAGAGGGTTGTGGTCATTTCTTCCACTTTGCAGACTATCCATTTCTTCTCTGTCATTTCGTGTCTCTCCACCCCTCCACCATCAGGTGGGAAACCCTGGGCTCATTCTTGATTTCTCTTCCCGAATGCCTATCTTTGACAGTCTCATATCTGAGCATCCCCATCCACTTCGCATGGCCTCACCCTAGTGGGTCACCCCTACTGTCGTCCCTTCTCTGTCCTATTGTAAGTGTCTCTCAGTTGGTCTCCGACCTTCTGATACCATTTTACTCTAGCCTTTGCTGCTCATGCTATCAAGTTAGCTTCTAAGATGTTGCCTGTTTCACTCCCACTACCCAAACACCACCTGTACACCTCAAACTCTTGTTGCTGGAATTCAAATTTCCAGGCCTGTTTTTAATATGTTTCAAAGCTTTTCTATTTAAAAACTCAGTCAAATCAACCTACTACTTCTTCCTTAATAGAGTAGGTAATTAACCTAGCAGTGTTTGGTGTGTGTATGTATGTGTGTGTGTGTATATACACACACACACACATATACATATATATTTATATATGTATAAATATTGGCCTAACCTATTTGTAATAAAATAAAGCGGTTGCACTCCTAGATCTTTGCCCGTGTCATTCCTCCTTTCTAATGCTCTCCCTGTCTTTGCCACTTGTCAAAATTTGATCTTTCTTCTAAATCAGATTCCGCCTCTTCCATAAAGGCTTTTCTATCCAGACCACTGTGGTTATTCTCTCTCTAAACTTCTGCAGCAGAGGTCTGTTGAAAGCAATATTTGGTTCCCTCTTGAGTGAGAGGAAGCTGAGGTATTTATCCACCAACTTCCATCCATCATTGGTTGAGCTCTGTCTCCAGGAACATTGATGCTCTGGCATCTTGACCTGCCTCATGCATGAGCTGAGAGGAAAACCCTCGGACAGAAAGCAGCTGGTCTTATGGTAGAAAACTGCCAGATTGTAAGGGAATGTTGAGGCCTGGGTACACATAAGCAAATATCCTTTCATGGTATTAAGTGTAGAAAAGCTTCCCCAGTGAATCCCCTGTGTTTCAGATCCACTGCTCCCTGCTCTCGTGTTGTAGCAGTAACCCTATTCCCTCAAACAAACAACTCTAGTAACTTCTTTCTCTACCTCCTAGACCACAGGAGTAAGGAGCCCAGAATAACTTAGCAGCAGTGGATCAGTGTGATGTTCTGTGGAATATCATGAGAACAACATGCTGGGGATTATATTCTGCCAGAGAGCTGGACGGTTAACGTAACCCTGGGGCACAGGTCTGACTGGGTGCAACTGTCCATCCCAGGTGAATGGATGCTACTTTGGGTTTCTACTTCCTGATGCAGCCTGAAGAATTTATGTGCTAGTAAATAGTTGCACACTGAGTGCAAGAGGCTCTTTTGATATGTCCTAGTAAAGGTACTGTCTCCTACACTTGCTGTGATTGAGGCTATGCCTTGGTTAAGTATGTGGTGGCCCTCCATAATGTGCCATGATCTACCTGGATTTCTCAAGGCTTGCATTAGTATGTTAAATGTAGAAACCAGTGTAGGAAATACATGGAATACCCTGGGTTTATCCTTTGTCTGAAATTTATCTGTAGAACCTCTGAAATCTTAATGGAGGTAATAAGAATGAAAAACAAAGCTGCTTTCACTGACAAGAGTTGGAGATTGGCTCCACCTCGATGCAATCTGCTGTTTTGCTCTGGGAAGACCACCAGAATTGACCACTGATTCATGTGAATGATAGATACTATTACTAGAAGTAAGGGCTTTGAGATTCTCTGGCTGTATGTTACTAAAAACGTTACCTATGTCAGAAGCAGAGAACACTGAAGAGGTAGGAGGCTGGGACCTCAAAGTGTGAAATGAGAATCCTAGCCTAGATCCTAGTCTCACTCAGGAGGAGTAATGGTGGTCACCTCTGGATCAGGCTAAAGCTTAGCCTTAACTCTTGGTGTCCTGCACATGGTGTTAAGACGGAGTAATTCAGACTTTGGGGAATATACTTGTGGGTTCTGATACCATTTTTCCAGGAGAGGTACAGAGCCAGGGTTGGGCTTTCCCTCGGGGGCCAGGTTGCTTCCACTCTCATTCGTCCTGGGAAGAGTCATCTCCTAGGATAAGATAAAGACTAAAGAGAGAGGTTTTCAAGGAATTAATACTTTGAGGTAGAGATAAGCATATAAACAAATAATTATTAAAATAATTATAAGCAAGAACAGGAGAACTAGGGTATTTTCATCACAAGTTTAGCTGCCCAAACGGGTTTAGACTGAAATCCTATGAACCCCATTTCCACAGAAGGGAAACACACAATCCAGATTAAGGATCCACAAAACTAGAAAGCAACCATTTTGTTTTGCAAAATCATCTCCAAGGTGATGGAAACTCTATCAAGAGGAAATGGGCTAAGATCTAGGATAAAGGAAGGAGCAAAGGAGATAAGAACAGTAGAAGCTGGTTATATTGGGTTCACTCCTGGCAAAACCTTGGATGGAAAAGACCAACTCTGACTGACCATTATGAGTTTATCCTGCTACTGGAGGCTTGCTGAGGTGCTAAATATAGGTTACTCTCTGACCAGCCCCAGGGACTTGTTTGGAGGGACACGTCTATGACTGGTGCCCATGAGAGACAGTGGGGGCCTCCACAAGGCATAGCCCCATTGTCAGAATGGGAAGTTTTCTCTCCACACATCTTAGGAGACTATTTTGTAACATTATTTGGTTTGCTGTCTCCTATCTCCATTGATTTCTAAGGCAAACACACTTACTAAGCGAGTTAGAAAACCAACAGTTCATGCAGTGACATAATCACCCCTCTCTACAGAGCATATGCTCACAGCCCCAAAGGGCAGTCTTATTATTCTACCCCCACTGGACAGATCCTAATTACTGCCAAGCCTGTTATAATAAAAAGTAAGCATATTAGTCCCATCTTTATGTCACATAAAGAGATGCTAAACATTACACCTGGGGATTTGGTACCTTCTTTTCACAAATGTGTCCCTCTTTCCCTTTGCTTCCAGTGCTGCCAAATGTTATCCTCTAGTCTGAAGCTAATGGCTAATGCCGTCACTTCGTCTACTCAGCAGCTGTGGCCCTCATCTAAATGAATACATGAGTAAATTATTATGCAGTGAGTGCCCATGGTGTCCTGAACTATATTAAAAATGAGGAGTGATGGCCCCAAGGAATAAGTTTCTATTTTCTTTGAAGCTTAGAATCTGTGTGAGGAATAGATTAAAACCAGGACAGAGTTCACCTCCCAACTGTGAACTAGAAAGATGAATAACTTGTGAGAGTACATTACTTTGGTTCTGGGATTCATTTTTGTACTAACCTGTACAGGTATGGATGAAA
The DNA here is from genome assembly GCF_036321535.1 of Camelus dromedarius. Taxonomy (NCBI): domain Eukaryota; kingdom Metazoa; phylum Chordata; class Mammalia; order Artiodactyla; family Camelidae; genus Camelus; species Camelus dromedarius. Next base: position 29,459,424 of record NC_087439.1, on the reverse strand, counting down.
TCCTGGGAGTTGGTAAACCCTCAGTCAGGATAACAAACCCATAAGGTGAAGCTCTAATTCTGCCAGGAAGGTGTTTGATTTGCCCTTGGCGGTCCATTCCAGACTGAAGAGGCCATCCCTGTATAGTCAGGGGCCCCCAGGCTCTGGTAGGATTTTGGAGAGATCCTAACAGAAGGACTCTTTACAGAAGTTTGGGTAGGATTAAGGGAAACTATAGGCAAAGCTGAGGAGCCCAAGGATAGCAGCAGGGTAAGTCATTACCACCCTAAGAAAGATGGGAGGAGGAAGGAAACATGGTGCTGGAGCCTGGGTGAGCTGAAAGAAAGGAAAGGGGTCCCCTGGGGAGGAGTGGTTGTCATGGAGGGGTGCAGCACGGACAGAACTGCAGTGCTGAAGCCGAGGGAGTAGGGAGGAAATACTCTGACCTCTCTCCTCCTGCCCTTTGATCTCTTGCATTGCTCACACTGGTCCAGTCCAACCAGAAACCAGAGGTTGATGGAGCCCAGTTGATGTAGTCAGGTCAGGAGAGAAGAAGGAGGAGTGTGGATTTGGGAACGCGCACAAGATGAATGACCAGCACAATCACCATCTAGACTGAGGCAAATGCCAGCCTCCATCAAATTGTCTTTTCTTGCTCATAATATAATATTTCCCCAAATATATTCCATTTGGGGGTGGGGAAGGAAGGGTAGGTCTGTGCATAAGTTCATTTAAGAAACCCTGAGTTAACACATATAAACAAGATCCACTACTCCAGGAGTTTTCAAACTGCAATAGGCCAAGGTTCATAATTTTTTTTCCAACAAGTAATTGTTCAGAGCTATGATGAACCAGGCGCTGGGCTGGGTGTCGGTGATACGGTGGTGAGCTGGGAAGGCCACTGCACCTGCAGGGCTTGCAGTCACGTGGCGGGCAGACCATAAACAGCAAACAAGAAACTGATGACAAAACGTTGAAGATGAAGTTCTCAGATGAAGGTAAATCATGCAGCATGTCCCAAACCAAAGTTATTTAGCTTCAGAAATCTGTATTTATGAAAATTTTATAGGGAGTAAAGGGCTCTCTTGGAGAAAGGCCGTTCTTAAGTTTCTCTTCACTATTAGTTACATATTTTTGCTCTGAAATTTACATAATTAAGTGCCTAATACCTAGTTTTGATGACAGCTTTTCACCCTGCTGGCCCTAGACTGTCCATCAGAAAATAAATTGGATATTTATGGAAAACGGGTAATGGGAAGGTGACATGAAAAGGGTGAAGCACTGTCTTAGTTGTCAAAGCAATTCAAATCAACTTAGCACTTTATTGCAGTGTAGACTTTTTCTTGGACTCTACCCTGTAAGGCAAGAAGATGTAACTGAAGCGGCCACGAGGTGGATGTGTGAGGAAGATAAGCCTACTTACCAGGTTTTAAAGCAAAGTCCAAAGTGGTCTGACAAAGAGCAGAAAGTAATTTACAGGGAGAGTTTGTTTATAATACACATTTACCTGACTTTCTGTTAAAGTCTGTAGTTTATGCCGGAGATGTGAGGCCAAGGTTCAACTTAACAGGAACCTCAGCCTGGCTGACTTTCCCCCCTTCACCCTCTCTGATATATTTTGCCTAAACAGTGCTTCATAGCTGTGATTGCTAGTCTTCATCAAGTTCACAGGCAATGGGGAATCAGAGGGGCTTTAGAAGAAATCGCACAGCAAGTTAGCGACAGAGCAAGAAAGACATCATTATCCTCTCCACCACTTACTATGCACTGGTCTTTCCATGGCTCCTTGAGATCTAGCCACATTGTCTGTTTTAATAGTTTTGCCATTTTGATTCATTTTCAAAAAGAATGTATATGTAGGAAAGCTTGAATTAATTCTATTATTTTTATCAACTCTTATCCACATCTATGAGAAGCTATTTTGATCATTAGTCACAATTATCCTACTATAGATAATTGATCCATATTATAGGCGTAAGTATCTATGAAGAAAATTTTAAATGTGCACTTCCATGACCAGCACACTAGTGAGCTCTTATAGTAATAGAAAAGGTTACAATCTTAGAACTTTTGCCACATAATATTAAATATTGTTGGGATAATATTTGCACAGCACATTACGGCTTTAAAACACACTATCATAAATATTTCATTTGTCCCCACAGTAACCCTGTAGCCTGAGTGAAATATTGGAGTCTCTGTTTCGTAAATGAAGAAACTAAGCTCAGGGATATTAAGGGACTTGCTCAGTGTCTAATGGTTATTAGGTTGCACAGTGAAATTTGACAGTTTTATTTTTAGCAGATTTGGAGCCTTTCTACTTTATTGCCTATTTTATCCACTTTATCATATTTTGTCATTTCTTAAATTATTAGAGTTTACAACATCAGTTTATGGTTTAGTTGTCATAAAACTCTGCAGTACTATTTGTATTTTGGGACACAAGATCTTCTAGAATTTCTACCAGGCAGCAACATAGGCTGCGTAATTAAACGCTTACCTAATTTCTATGAAGTTGATGTATCGAGATTTTTATTTTTCTCCACTTGTTATAAATTTGACTTGTGGTTCTGTAGAATTAATGTCCATTGATTCCTCAGAAAACTCTGCATTCGTTCCACAGAGGGTTTGGTTTTAGAAAAACCAAACAGTACATCCTTACTGATGATGTATTGCCTTTCCTTAAGAGCTGTTGAGAATGTGAATACTCTTCTACATGGGTACTCAGACGTAACACTCCGTTTAATTCATTTTCCAAACCCAGCCTGTCTCCTAGCCAACTACAGTGTAGTTTACTTTAGAAATATCAATAACTTCTCCAGCCAAAAAAAAAAAAAAAAAAAAAGTCAAACAAGAAAATATTGCCCCAAGTGTTAACTTTATACTTGGAGCAAATATATGGTTTCAGCTTAGTGGTAGAGAATAGAAGCCATCTCTTCTCTCTGGCTTAAAAAGAACATACCCTCCATTTGCCTTATCTCCTTGAGTTTGTGTAGCTAAGTGATGATAAGAATATTGATGATCCAGAGAGGGAAGGCAGAGCTTTTGAGGGGCTCAAGCATATCGTGGAAATTATCATTCCAAATGCCTCCTGCACTCATTTCTAACTCTGGGCCTGCATGAAAGAGCCAAGTGAATTTCATGTAATTGCCATACTCTTAGGGTTCCAGAGGGAAATTACTGATCACAATTATTTACTTAAACACAAATGGGAAAGTGAAGTAACCTCGGGGTCACACTGAAACAGCTCTGGACTTGGGTTACAACTTCAGAATTAATGGGAAAGAGCAAGCAGTAAGGCCATCAGGGTGTACTGAGCAGTCTCACCATAATTAAAGACCGACTCGCAGCCAAATGACATTACCTGCTGCTCTGGGAAAGGAGAGGGTTTATCCACCCCAGCACGTGTCTAAGCATCAGGGGCTTGCCGCACAGCTCTGTACCTTTAAGAAAGCAGCCTGCCTTCAGTGTTGTTGATGAACTGATTGTCGGACAGTCGTTTGAATTACTTCTTAATCCTCAATAATCATGTTATCAAAGGATTTAAATACCACACCATGCCTGGCATGGGGCTTCAGGCGCCACACACAGAAGATATCCGTGTACAATTAGCTCTAATGAGCATGGAGAGCTGAACTCTACAAGCTGCAAACAAACATAACCTGCAAGTCAATCCGGTCACTCAGAGTTGGAGACCTAACTGGTAGATTCTCAGAAGGTACAACACCCTTTGGAAGGTTGTTATAATGAGATGAAGAAAGATTAGGGATGGAACAAGAAACACGTGGAGCCCCAGTTGACAAAACTTGACTGTTGCCAGCTGGACACGTTCAAACAATGATTTAAGCCTGCAGATGGACTGAGATCATTGTCATCGTCTGGCTATGTCACTAAAGCTGGGTTTGGGTCACCGTGTTGGCCAAGCCTTTTCCCAGAGATGGGTCTTCACACAAGGAAATAGATGCCTTTTCTCTGTGCTCCCCCCCCCCAAAAAAAAACTCTACTTTGGCTACTAGCCCTTCAAGATAAAGATACTAGAGAGCTTATTTCATGAATCGTGTAAAAATAAATAAAGCAGAGAACTGAGGTGACATAGTAGTAATAGAGAAAATAATTCTTACGATATCTTGTTTATAATGTTTCAAGAGCTGATGAAATTAGCTGGCAGAAATGACAGGTGTCTTCATTTCTTTCTTTGTTAGTTTGGGTTTTTTTGTTTTTTCCTTTGATTGTGTGAGATTAGCTTTATCTGAATAACTGCTACTGATTCCATCTGCCACATCTTGGTAGTGACAGACCAGAAGTCCAGGCCCCTTCTCAGGGTCCAGAGGGATCTCATTAGAAGCCAAGGGTGACAGAGCTAGTGGTAGCTAGTTTGACCGTGACCAAAACTACATGTTGCCTCAGCTAATCTGGCTTAGAAGGAGCAGTATAGCGTAAGTAGAAACGAGAGCTTTCATGATCACTGCACTTCCCCCCAGGACATTTGAAAGGCACAACTGCTGAGAAGTTGGACAGTGGGGAAAACTGAGGCAGAGTTGAAGAATTACTTGCCCCAAATCAGAGAACTGATAGGGCCAGCTGTCCCCGGTGCCGTGCCACATCCTGTCAGCAGAGGTGTTTGGGATAAGTCAAGTCCCCCACAAAGATGCTCACTGTTCAATTAAACTGATTCTCAGTCGGCACCTGAAAGTAATGTTTGCGAGTCTCTCTGTGACTTGCCAGTGCCTGCCTTGTGATAGATTTCTACTTCCCACTTTTTTATTCATACATTATCAAATTGACTGCAAATACCAAGAGAATTAGGACTATCTGGAAGATCTGGATTTTTAAAGTTTCCCATCCCAAGCATTCAAGTTAAACCTATTTCCCAGTAGAAGTCAGGACTAATTAACTCAATCAGATGAATAGATAAGACCAGGATTTAAATTTTTTTTTGATAATGCAAAATATTTTATATTGCTTTCCAGTTATCAGGCATTGTGTTAACTTTTCTAAAGTACAAACACTTAGTAATCTCTTTACATAGGTTTTAAACGTGCAAAGCTTGCCTGCTTGCTGCTGAGGAGAAAGGCGACTTTAAGGCATGATCTTGGTTGGTTCAGGCACGTGTGCACGAGGGAGCACATAACATGCATGTGAGAGATGTTGCCTCAGGCTCGGGGCCTGCAGCCGCCTCCCTGGACAGTAGGATCAGAAGCTGCTGATTCCCTCCAGGATCTTCTGTGGTTCTTTAAATCAAAGCTTTAATGTGTGTACAAATTAAGTTACACGCGGAGAGAAGCAAAGAAAAGAAGTTGAGGACCTACCCTAATAGTATTCCACCATTCTGTTCTAAAGAAATCCCTCGTACCCCTTGTTGCTCTATTAAAGTAAGGCATTTGTATTTGTGTTCGTGTATTCATGTGCTCAATGACTGATAGGCAGGGTTTTTTTTTTAATGAGTGTCCTTTTTGTTTTTTGAAATGAATTCATCTGTTCTAAATGTAATGCTTTGTTTTCAATTATTCCAAGAACTGCAAGCATTAATTATCCCAGCAGCAAGTCAAGCTAAAACACAGGTTACAGACATTTAAACTTTGACCCTAAGTAGTAGTTGCCCTTCAAGATGACTCATTTTATGTTTTCCCTCTAGAGGTCTTATCTTTCAACCCTTCCCAGACAACCTATAATTCTGTTCCTTTGCCCTCTCTAAAATTACCTAAGTGCTGTCTGCCTTCAGGGGAGATTTACTGTCCTAATGGCAGAAGCAGCGAAGGTCAGCTGAAAACTTCGGGTCTATCTGCCTGGGGACAGGGGATTCCTGAATAAATTCAGCAGTCCCTGAAAATAATGATTGGTTTCAGTAACCTGATGACAGGCAAAACCCCTGCCCCATTATAGCAAGAGAGTTTGTTTCTTCACTGGGAAGAAATGATTCACTGAGTTTCTGTGTGTAAGGATAAGTAACTGGGGGCAGAGTAAACTTGACTGGCTCGGGAGCATCATAAATAAGCCATTAAAACAACAGCTGCGGGAGTTTGCGGGGTGGTTGTCTTGTTGTCCTTTAAGTGCGCAGAGTCTGGTTCTCATTCTACATCGCGCTCACTTGCTTTCCTCAGGGGCCCGCAAGGCAGGCGCCTGCGTTTTCTCATTCATCATGGAACCTCTTCAGACCAGGCTTCCTAACTTAAAAGATTTATGAGATGATTTCAGCTAAGTTCTTTAGAGGGTTTGCTCTCAAACTAGGTTTAATATCCACAAACTTTGTGAGCTAGAAATGGACTGATTGCTAAAGTCAGTTCTCCATTATCTGAGAAGGGTTCACCTGTGGCCACCCACTGCTTCTTCCCTGACTGGAGGTCAGCCCACCCAGCCTCAGAAGCCTTCTTCTGAGGCTGGCTGGGGGTTGAGATGAGAGTGGGAAGGTACCGGAGGTTGCTGTATGTACCTGTGGCTCAGAGCCCTTTCCATGGCGTTACAATGGCAGATATTGACAGCCATTCACTCAATAGCCACTAAGGCCATGTATGATCAATTCCTTAGTATTTCCTAGAACTTCTCCCCCGCTAATTTCATATTTAAATTCTAAATAAAGTTGTCAGACGTGACATTGTGTCTGTGGATCCGTGGACTCTGTAACCACATGTATTTGTCTACGTAATGGTCCTCTTAATTTTCAGTGTCAAGTGAATAAAAAGTAGAAAGAAAAGCATACTACTAGCATGGGGCAAGTCTCTGGAACATTGAAGAGTTGAGTTCCTAAGACTTGGTCTAATTTTGTAGTTGGCACCATAATCAGCATTATTCAAGTAATAGAGAACTGGGATTTCTTTGAGTCCATACCATCTTCTTTCAGGGTTCAATTTCTGGCATGAGGATAATTCACAAAGCACCAAATGAGTACCCCAAACACATGACTGGTGCATCTCAAAGAGACTTGATCTCTACTCTCAAGGAGTATATAATTCAACAGTTTTCCATAAAACTGTCTTCAAAAATCATTCTCTTCCACTCCTTGGCCTTCATTTACCATTCTCAAAGGGTGGTATTGACTCACTCCCCTGATCTGTATGAAGTCAGAATCTCATACTGGTCTAAAATGTCTTCAAAGAATTGTTTCCTCTTAAATTTCCTTACACTCTTCCTTTTGTATGTTTCTTCCTTTCTCTCAAGCTGGATTATTGAACAAATTAAATGGTATATATGAGATATTTGGTTTACATTTGTCCTCATTTTAAGGCAAAACTCCTTCAGTTTTAACAATCAATAACTATATTGAGGTGGTCAGTATATGTCCACACTGAGCATGTAACCCAGCAGGACCCTATGGGGTCTTCCCAGGACAGACCCCTCCCCCATGTCCTCTGCTGTGGCTCCTCTCTGAAGTACCCACATAATAGTATCTCATGCATATTTCCTGAGTTATTCAGATGCAAAAAAAACCACCACCAAAGGAAGAAATTAACTAGAGGATGATGAGCCCCTAGCCCCCAGACCTTCTGGTGCCTAAAGATGGATCACCATCAACCAGAGAATTATGCACAGCTGATCACATACCCTGGGACGCCCCTGCCTCTGGCCTCACTGTGTATCAGGCACACAAACTTGCATTTAGCAACAATGTTGGCAAATCCAGCCTAGGAGTCTGCCTGTGGCAGGTAAATGTGGCCAGGGGCAGCCCCTTCCCAGGGTCTCCAGCAGCTGTTGGAGCTCACTTCCCTCTGGTGAACTGGGAGGGACTCTCACTGACTGGGGCCCACTACCCCACAGCAGGAGGCTGTTAGGAGCCAAGAAACATCTGGAACTGAGGGCCACATTCCACATCACCTGAGGGTAAGTCACTCCGGCTTGCACAGGCTGGGAATTCTCTCCAGTCCACCTGGGCTCATTCTCTTGCAGGAAGTGAACCACTCTGGGCTCACTGCGAGCCACACTGTGTCCGTTCTCTTTGGAGCTGGGCCAGTCTGGGAGGCCTCTATTTGGAAACAAGTGGAATTTTTAGATGACACCTCCCCTGATTATCTCTGTGACTGTAGTTCACTTATTGTTTGTGTTTTCATGTGTATGGTTTTGGGGTGAGCCACTCTGGCTTGGGCAGGGTGGGAAGATTCTACCAGCGCCACCTGGGCTCATTCCCTTCCTTCAGGAAGCAAGCCATTCTGGGCTCATTGGGAGCCACTCCGGGTCCATTCTCTTTCTGGAGATCTTTTGTTTGTGGGACCATGTTTGTTGTTTGTGTGTGCATGTGTCAGTACTTGCATTGGCCAGTTGAGCAGTGGGGCTCACGTGATGACACCAGTGCATCCTTCTCTATCGTGTTGGCCTGGAGCATTGGTTGGGAGTCTCCCTTTCTAGCCTTGGTCTTTCATTCAGCATCATCCCTGGTAGGGCGTTGGCTGGGGTTCTCCTCATTTGGACTGACAGGGCTTTGGTAGGGAATCTCTTCTGGGGGCTAGGGAACTGCGACCCTGAGAGACCACTCGGAATTGTTGTTTGATATTTGATAACATCAGGTGTGAATAACTATGGATGATCAAAGCTCTGGTCCATCTTATAGTCCCCCTAGGATATATTTTGCAAAACTGGGAGATCTTCAGCTATGCTCCCATTAATGAAAGAAAATGATACTTTCTGTTGTAACATTATGTATGTGGGCTGAGTGCTCCCTGAGATCTGGAGAACAATGGCACCTAATTGTTCTGCTATTATGTCAAAATGGGCTTTTGCAATTTGGCTTTCATCTTGGGGAGGGTGGGTGTCTCAGTACCTGATCCAAATCCTGTTTTCTTTTTCTGGTTTTGCTGAAAGTGAGGCATGTAAATGTAGGTGGATGATAGTATATTATAAGTGGACATTTGGGAACTGGAAAAAAAAAATCCCTGAAAAGTAGCCAAGACGGTTGGATTTTATAAAAGTGGTTAGAGGATAAAACTGCATTTTTTTCCTGTGCCTTTGAGATGTAAATGATCTACCTGGGGTCTCAAGGAAAAACAGATTAAAAAAAAGAAAGAAAACTCCAAGGGAAAAACTGAGATCTCTGGTTCTGTCTGTTTTTATGCAAAAAATCAACTTGTAAATGAGCTCTATTTAATTGACTTAAAAGTAAGGGCTTAAAACTTAAATACTTCTAAATATAAAAGAATGAGTTTCAGGTTCATCTGATCTGGGAAATGTTGAACATTGAACTGATACCTGACGTTAAAGCTGGCTTGAGCTTGTTGGTATAATCAGTACAGACATGTCTTTTATTGCACCGAGGTCTACTGAAAGTAAGTTCATGTCCTTTCTGTTGCAGTTTAACAACAGAAAGAGGAAAAAAATAACTTGGTATGATAAAATTCTTATAAGTGAATTAAATGCAAATGAGATAAGAGCTTTGGGTGAATTCTTTAGAAATAATTATGTTTTAGGCATGTCTATTTAAAAATGATCTCTCCAGATATTTGGTAACTTGAAATTTTTAGAGTTGTGCTAAATTAAGTTAAATGATGGAAGTTTATCGAATAGTCGAATAGCTAGGGCATTCCCAAACAAGATACTGAAACATTCACTGGAAGTTAAGATTTTTAAGTTAAGGATACTTATTTAAATATGTAATTAAAGCTACTAAAGATGATAAAGGAAACATTTCAGTATGCAGTAGGAAAGTAGGATGTGTGTTTTGAGTAGGGGAAAAAGGGTATGAAGAATGGAGTTACAGTTTAAGGGAAAAGAAGATGACTTGGTCGTAGAGCTGGTGGTTATTTCTAGATGGGAAAAAATAAGGGACAAATTAATATGGATAGAGAAAGTTGTGGAAAGTTTGTAGAAAGGAAGCCCTGAAAAAAGGACGTCTGTGCATATTTGGGCTGAGATTAGATTGAACTTAATGGGGTGAGTGGATTTTGTTATTAAAAGTAGGTTTGTGCAGGACTAGATTTGGCTCCTCTCTGTTAAGAGAGTAAGTTTACTTAGAATGCTTCTGATAAAATATGGTGTGAAACTTTTTAATATTGACAAACTTCTTATCGGATTCTGATTAAAGTTCTATTGACTTCAACTAACTTTGGGACGTTTCCAAGACCCCCTGAGGCACCCCAGAGAAAAATATTAAACTAACTGGGATTGTTTGGTGTATCGGATTGCACAGGAGGTGCTGTCAAATGAGTGATAAGCCTCCTCAGATTGTACAGTGTGCGTGAGTGTTCTTGATATGGGTGTTCTAGAAATTGCATGGAGCTTCTGAAATCTGGACATGTCCTGGTATAATGCTATCAGCTGTTATCTTGGAATGTTGTACATCACAGCAACTTGATTAAGCTTCTTTGTCAAAAACATTAATGAGATCTTTGGCCTTGCCTTTTTAAGTCTTTCATCACTCATAGACAGTTAAGATGATGCTTTGCAAAAGGGCTTCATCTTTAAGATTCATAAAAGGAACTTTTTGACAGATATAGGTTTTTTTTTTTTCCCCTAATCATGTTGCTGATCTGGGTAAGAAATTTAAAAGGTCTAATGAAAACTGATTCCATAAAACAGTAAAAAGGATTAATTACACAGGATTGAGTGAATTGATGAATATGGTTGTAGTTTTGGTTTTGTCTGAAATATTGCTAGCTTTTGATCTATATTTTTTAACTGAACTGTTTACCAAATATTTGTCTCCATATCAGTATTGCCCCCAAATGTTTAGGCTTAAAAAGAGAATTCTCTACTGGAGTTGTCACAGAGTGTAACTACTCATGATGTATAACAATTCTTGCCCTAAGTCTATTGCTAAAAGCCAATATACAATGCTTGTGTAACAGCTGGGCTTAAAGTGTATGGCTTGTAAATTGTTTCCCCACTAAAATGCCTCTGAGCCTGTTCACAATATCTGATTAGTTTTCCCCCAAGGTGGATAACCAGGCAGAGGCAGAGGAGGCCTTGTACTGAGGGACATGATCTAAGCCTGGGGCAGGAGCCATCCCAGCGTTGTGGGACAGATGTTTTGATCATCAGTGACTTCTATTCAAAGATTTGCAATTAAAAGGGGAAACGATGAAAAAATCTGCACATATTAGGGTATGAAGAAGTCATTCTGGCTTATGCTTGGTTTGACTTAAACTTCACTGACCAGAGGGGCCTGTTTGACGCTGAGGAGGGGAATGTGTCTGAAAGTCAAAATGGAGTAGCCGTGGTTCAGACAGCCAAGGTAAACCTAGGCGGCCACTGCGGACGTGGCTTCAGGCACATGGTCGAACTTCCCGGGCTGCGTCATACTTGGGTTGCCACCCGTCATTCTCAACGCAGTGTCTGCTGGCGGATGGCAGCTGCTACTGTGACCTCAGGGTCTCCTCTTGTCACTATTAAATTTTTAGACAATAAAACTGCTTTAGATTAGATGTTAGCAGAATAAAGGAGATATGTGTAGTGGCCAACAGCTCTTGCTAGACATATGTTAATACCACATCGAAAGTTAAAACCCACTGAAATAAAAGTAGACAGCTGCCCAGATGGCTGAAAGTCTCCCCCAAAGTGCCAGGTCCAGACTGGTTTTCAGGCTTTGTCTCCTGAAATCCTCAGGAAATGTGATCTTAATCATGTTAAGACTGGGATCCAGGAATATTTCCAACTTGGTGTCTATTCTCCAGATTGAGGTAGGACTACACCCTATTTCAGCAGGAAGCAGCCAGAGTGGTCATCACCCCGTTCCCTGAAGGATTTGGGGAAGGGATGGAACTGAATTGGAGATTGAAACTGAGTTCCTCTGCTGGATTTATAATTAATCTCTGTATCCAAAATATTATTCCCTTCCTTATCCAACACCAGTTCTCCTCAAGATTGAAGAGGATCAAAGAAAAAGAGGGGACGCGTAACCCAGCAGGACCCAATGGGGCCTTCCCGGGACAGGCCCTCCCCCATATCCTCTGCTGTAGCTCCTCTCTGAAGTAACCAGATCATAGTATCATGCTTATTTCCTGAGTTATTCAGGTGCAAAAAACCATCACCAATTAGAAGAAATTAGGTACTTGATGATCATAAGCAGGTAGCCCCTAGATCTTCTGGTGCCTAAGATTTGGTCACCATCAACTAGTATGAGAATTGTGCACAGCTGATCATATTCCCTGGGTCACCCCTCCCTCAGCTGGCTTTTTAAAATGCTCAGCTGAAACTTCGGGGAGTTTGGGGGTTTTTTGGGCATGAGCCATCCGTTCTCATTGGTCAGCCCTGCAATACACCATTCTCTGCTCCAAACTCTGATGTTCCGGTCTGTTTGGCCTCACTGTGCATGGGGCACAAAAATTGCCTTTGGTAACAGGAAAACACACAGAAGAAAAGTTGTTGGTTTTCTAAATCCTAGGCCATTACCTCACTAATTGCTATTCTTGTTTGAAGCTACTTTGCAGGCTTGAAGGACATAATTTAGCCTGGCTTCCTTAAATACATTTCTGCCTCATTTTTCTTCCTTTATTCAAACATGCTTTGTCCCTTTTTCATCCTTCTGCTTGATTATTAATCATTCATCCTTGTTTTCCACCAAACTTAGATTAAATTTCTTAATATAAAATCTCCCAGATACTAAATCAGCATTTCCTACACAGCCAAAGACCCAATCATTCACATTGTGCTGAGGAGTTGCCATCTAGCCTCTGTAACATCTGCCTCCAGAGCAGGGCCAGACGTATTACTTCTGTTGATTTTTATATTTTCCTTTTTGGCTTCCTCAGAAGTGCTGGATTTATTGCCCCATTACTATGATTTGGTCCTTTCTTCATCTTTGTGTTGTTGACCCTTCCATCTATTCACTGATACAATTACTTTCCTTCAAAAATGGAAATAAATCTGCCCAAACTTGGGATGGAATTATGGTTTATTCCTTGGGTTGACTTCATTGCTTAGTTTCTCACTGTTCTTCAAGAGTGGAGGATGATGGCACACACCGTCTCTGTCTCTTTGTCCTTGATTGTCTCCTAGAGGCAACCGCCTGGGAGCAATACGATAAGAGGTAGCATTGGTTACACATGCATTTTTCCAATAAATTCTGCACTAGTTCCCTAAGATTTAGTCACGATTACTTGTCTAGTGCCTGGCTAAGCAAATGAGCGTCTTCTTGAAGTTGTTCAAGGAAGGGAACTGGCATTTCCTGAGTGCCTTCAGTGCAGCTGTCATTAATACCATGTTAACTCATGGAAGTGTTGCAAATAGATGCATGCATTATGCACTATTACCCCTATTTTGCAAATAAGGAATCGACAACCTCATAGGTGAAGTGTCTTTGCCCACATGACATGGCTGCTAAATAGCAGAATTGAAATGAGCACCCAGGTCGGCCTGACTTCAAAATAGCCGTTTTGTCTCCAATACAGGACATCATGCTGTCTCTAAATAAATTCTACCCTTTCAAGCAAAAGAAGACCAAGACTTACCAACCCACTCTCCCTCCAAGCCAATAGAATAAATTGTAAAATTTGCTTTTTTTTGGTTAATGGCCCGCTATCTATGATTCCCAGGCAAGTAGGAGCAAGCCAGTCATTTCAAAAGTGTTCATGATGGAAAGATGTGATAATAACATTTTCTGTCTTTAATTCCTAAAGTTTATTTAGGCTTCTATCCAAACTATCCTTACAATTTAGTATCACCACTAACTAGCTCTCAAATCTAGCCAAAATTTGTTAGCTTGTTCTTGAATATTGTTGACCCTAAGTATACATAGCATGTTTGTATCTACAAAATAGCTATCAACTATTAGAAAACAAACAAACAAAAATTTAAAAATGTGGATATATGGCTCATCTAACGCTAAGAATTGGGTTTATATTTGAGAATATCTGAATTTTCAACTCCATGTCTCCATTTCCTCCCAGCTGTTTAGCAGTGTGAGTACACATGCCGCCTGTCACTGTCTCTTGTCTGTTCTTCCTTCAAAGAATTCCTTGGTTTTGCCTCTCACTGTCCATCCTTGTAAGCATGGTCTGCGGCTTTTCATTCTTTTGTTGCTCTAAAACCTTCCTAAATGCAGTCTCTGCCTTCAATCCATCTGACACACCATAGTAGCCAGACGAATCTTTTCAAAGCTTTGCCTTCATCCTTTTACTGATGTGCACAAGCATTTCCAGTGGTTCTGCCTATTTCATCAAATATGAAATTCCTCAGTCTGGCCGCTGAGACTCACTGAAATCAAGCCCTGCCCCTGTCAGAGTCCTTCCTCACTATTCCCCAGTACAAAACCATCACCTTGATCAGACCAGTTATTTCATTGGGCTCCTCGTGAGCCTGTGCTGTGGACACAGGTCATCATATCATGCATATTTCCTGAGTTATTCAGCTGCAAAAAAAAAAAAAGTCACCAAATAGAAGAAGTTAGCTACTTGTTGATCATAAGCACATAGCCTCTAGACCTGGTCTCACTTCTGTGATATCGTTACGTGGCTGCCATGATCTGGAGCCTTCTCCACCTCCTACTATGTTTCATAATATGTGTGACAGAATGAATGTGTGTGACGGAATGATCTGTTGGTGAATAGCCCGAACCGAAGGGCTGAGCAGACACCAGGGGACCTGAAGAAGGTCTGGGAAAGGCGGTGGGAGCCACACTGCCACAGGAACTGAGTCAGCAACAAACCTAGGAGGGCTGCGGCGTGGAAAGAAGAGGGAAGAGAGGAGGAAGCTGATGGAAAAGAGTTCAACCAGTGTTACAGTGACTGGAATAAGGGTCAGAGAGAAACAGGGTCTTGGGAAGATAAAGCATGAGCCCATTTCTGGGACTTTGGGAAGAAATCAGAGATCATCACAAGTCAGTGAACCAGCTGGAGACGTCTCTGTTCTCAGGTGGAAGCAGATTCACAGATTCTGAAGACAGCCCAACCCATAGCTATGGGCAAAGTAACTCAAGGCTGCAAAGATCAGGAAAAGATCATGTCAGGGTACAAACTAGAGCGTCACAGCATTAAAACTCCCAAGGGTGGTTCAGCAGCTTTCACAGGGACCCGAACATGAGATTAACGCCTCTCTTCACAGAGGGCACCTTTGCTCAGCTCAGTCTCACAACACCCAGAGTCTTTCTTGTAACTCCTGGAACTGTCTCTAAGCTTACGTGCAACTCCTCTCTTTGCTTATGTGTGTGTGTGGTTGGGGACACAGGGAGGCGTCTTTATTATAAGTCCTAAAGATAGCACAGCTGGAATAGGAATATGTCTTTGGAATTTTCTTCTCTGTCTTGAAACTCATGCATCTTCTCCAACAGTGTGTGAATCTGGAGATCTTTGGTTGAAAACTTATCTTCCTATAGGCTCCAGAGTGCCAAGGGGATTTTCTTTTTGGCATAATTGAATGGTAGCAAAGTAATCCTGAAGTTGCTATTCATGTTATTATACCACATTTTCTCTGGTAGAAGGAGGTGGGGTCAGAAGTTTGTCAACAAGTACTCAATCCCTAACAATAAACCTGACCTGTCTAGGTTTGGCCACATTCTAATGGGATAGGAGTTTTGAAGGGCCCCTTGAGTGTGCAATGGGCATTGGGAATTCAGGGGAAGTTTATTTTCAGTATGATGCTCTTGAGGAAATATATGGGCAGCTGTCAAATTACTTAACCTCTTTAAGCTTCAAATCCCTCAACTCCAAAATGAATATACTTATAATACGATATTCTGTCTTATACTGTTAGTATGAGGATTAAATGAAGTAATGCATGCAAAATCCTAAGCACATTGCCTGACATCCAGCAAGTGCTTTAATATTAGTAGCTATATAACCGTATTGATAATGTATATAATAACTCCTTAGTGTTGAGCATTGTTTGGGAATGCGAAGCATTTTGCAAATAACTAAAGTTTAATTCCATCTTAAACCTTTAAATTTTCCATTGTTTCAGTTGAAAATATTTCTGAAATATTCAGTACATTTCTGTCTCATTGTGTGAAACTGAGACAAGTTCTGTTCTAGGAACAGGGCACAGGGGCCTCTCTGGGAAGGATGGCATACTTTCACTTTAATCTCCGGATTTGCAGTTACTGTATTTTTAGAAATCAGGCTTCAAAGGGACTCTGAAAAAGACTAAGTTTCAAGATTAATGCCAAATTTGTTTCAATCCGAGTCTTTATTTCCATACCCCTAAAACACATTGCAGCCCCTGGTGGGAGGGAATTAATTTGTCTATTTAACAAATGCCCATTGAGTGTCTACTATGTGCCAGCAGTTGCTCTGCTGAATAAACAGCAGGACACAGACAAAAATCCCTGTTCTCATGATGTTTACATTCCAGCTGGAGCTACATTCAGGCAATAAATAAAGTAAGTTTTATACAAAATATTAAAAGGTGATCAGTGCTAGGGAGGAATACAATTTTAAATAAATAGTTGGGTGAAACCTCGCAAGTAAGGTGCCATTTGATCAAAGACATGAAAGAATGGAGGGGAACCGTGTAGAATGATGGGGAAAGAGCATTCCAGGCAGAGGAAACGACAGCTGTTAAGGCCCTGAGGTGGGACCCACCCCCGGCTGTCAGGCAGTGGAGCCGTGGAGGCTGTTGATGAGTACGAAGAGAAGGGACTGGTAGGAGAGGAGGCCAGAAAGAGTCTGGAGGATATGGAGATCATTTTCAGGTCCTTGACTTTTCTCCTGTACAAAGGGAAAGTCCTTGGAGTGTCTTGAGCAGAAGAGTGATTTGACTTAAGTTTTCAAAACTTCTTGAAACTCCAGCTATTTGAAAGTAGACTCTCAGAAGCAAGGGTGGAAGCAGAGATTGGCATTGTCATGATGGTGGCTACAGAAGGGGGCAGATTCTGGGTGTATTTTGAAAGCAGACTTGCACACTTTGAAAATAGAAGGTACAAGAGAGAGTATCCACCATAACGCCAGAATCTTTGGCCTAAATGATTAGAAGAATGGAATTATGATAAAGTGAGATGGCGAACATCACATGTAGAACAGGTTTGAAGGAGGAGTTCAGTTTAGGGATATGTTGGGCTTGAGATGTCTATTAGACATTCAAGTGGCAATGTCAAGTAAGGCATTGGGATATCTGGGTCTGGAGTTCTGGAGGAAGATTCAGAAACAGACTCTTATATTAACAATCAAATTTTACACAGGCACCAAGATAATTCAATAGGGAAATGAAAATATTTTCAATAAATGCTGCTGGAAGTAGATATTTATGTGGGAAAAAAGTAAACCTCAATCCCTAACTCACATCATACCTATACATTAATCTGAGATGGATCATACATCTAATCATAACTAAAAACTTTTAGAAGAAACATGGGGTACTATCACCTTAAAGCAGGCAGAGAGTTCTTAGACTGGACACACACCAAAAGCAGTAACTACTGGGGAGATGGATAATTTAAATTTCATCAAAATTTTTAATGTCTGTCCCTGAAATAACCACTAAGAAAACTTAAAACAAGTCTCAGAAAGAGAAAATATTTGCAATATATCTGATAAATGACCTGTGTACAGGATATGTAAAGATCTTTTATAAATCAATAATAAAATGACAGCCCAGTTTTTTAAATGGGCAAAAGTCTTGAATAGTCACTCCATAAAAGAAGACCTAAAAATAATCAATGAACGTCTGAAAATGTGCTCAACATCGTTAGTCAACAAGAAAGTGCATTTATAACACCCATGAGATGTTACTTCAAACCAACTAGAATGGCTAAAATTAAATTTGATAATACCAAATACTGAGACGGGTGTACAATAACATGAATTCTCACACATTCCTGTTCAGACATTATGTTATAACCACTATGAGAAATCATGACGGCAGTTCATACATCTGCCCTTTGACTCAAAAGGTCTATTCTCAGATATGTACCCAAGAGAAATGAAAACATATGGGCACAAAAAGACATGCATAAGAATATTCATAGTAGCTTTATTGACAATAGCCTTTGGGCTTGAGACAACCCAACCCATCAACATGTGAATGGGCAAACAATGGTGGTATATTCATACCATGAACTATGACTCAGCAATAAACAGGAACAAATTATTGACACATGCAATTGTTTGGATGCAAATCAGTAACATTTGGCTGACTGAGAGAAACCAGCCTCTCCTCCCCAAAAAGTAAACATGTTAATGATTCCATTTATATGAATTTTAAAAGTAGGCAAAACTGTAACATTAGAAAATCAGAAGGGTGGTTGCCTCTCTAGTGAGAAAGGGTAGACTGGATACGACATAGGGAATTCCTTGAGGTGACAGAAATGTTCTACGTCTTGATTTGGTTGTTGGTTACATGGATATACATATTTCTCAAAACTCATCAAGCTATTTGTGTAAGACCTATATGTTTTATGGAATGGAAACTATTTTTCAATGTTAAATTAGAACTGTGATGCCAGCCATGGCCTCTTCCTCTTCCACATGAACACGTTAGCTCACTGTTCTCTCAGTGCTATTACAAGATTTCTCAGTAGAGCAACAGAAAAGTACACAACTGTAAGTAAGAATCTCTCAAGCCCTATCAGGTGTTGCCATATGTATTTTTAGATCTTACATTGAAGGAAGAGAGAGGAGGAAAGAATTTTTAGAAAAAGTAGAATTAGTTGTTATGGGCACATCAAAGCTAAGTTATTTCTTCCAGGATTCCAGCTGTCCCAGTTGTACTCGAAGTTAAAATAACCTGGCTTAGGTAGTTACACATTCTGTAGAGTAATCTTTACAAAATTTGAATGTTCCCACAAGCAGTTTTCCAAACAAAAAAACGTACACTTGCCAAATGATTGACTCAACATTTTGTGAGCTGATTTAAATTTTGATTCCAGTTTATTTCTTCTACATTTTGCACAGATCATAAGTAGGGACAGATCTATCAAGTAAAATGCAGCTGGCAGAGCAGGTCTGAGTTTCCTCCATTCTTCGCTATGACCCAGTTCAGTCCAACAGATTGGTTCTGAGTCTGGAAATAAATGAACACTTATTTTTTTTTATAACCTGAGTTCTTTATGATTATCAATCACTTAGTGAAAGTCTCAGAGGTTTTTAAGATCCTTAAAGAGCTTTGACTTATATTAAGTAATCCCAAATAACTTTGAGTCTTCAAGACTTCTTTGTACCACCTACCTTTCAGTCAGGCTGATCACAATCGTTTCTTGATGTGCTCATGCTCCTGCTAAGAGCTTGCTGCTTGTAATTTGCTAAGGATCAAGAAACTAGGAACCTAGTCCATATTGCATAAATAAGTATAAATTGAGTGCATACCTAACAATAATTGAAACTAGTATAATACTGATGCAGAAATGTATTGATGAAACACCATAGAAATTGCAGAATAAATTGTATAAATCAGAAATTAGAATATTTCAAAGAAATGGAATAGCAGTAGATTATTTACCAAATGGGTGGGTTAAAAAAGACTAAAAATTTAGGAAAAATAAGGAAGTTTTTCCATTTTAAACCAAACATCAAAAGTAATTCCAATTTGATTAACATTTTAAAAGTACAAAAGAGATGCTATAAAAACATTAGAAGAAATATATATGTGAATATTCATATTCTCTGGATGGGAGTGTCCTTTCTATCATACTCAAAGCAGAAATAATAAAAGAATTGATTTCATAAAATTATCATTTTACACGTAAAGAATGAATAAAATTATAAAACAATCAACAGATAGAAAAATAGCTATACATTGATGCCAGCATAAGAATTAATAGGCTTAGTATGTAAAGAGTTCTTGGAAATCAATTTAAAAATCACTTGAATGAAAAATGGACGAAAAAGATGTAAAAGCAATTCATGAAGTAAATGTGTCTTATAAGAGTAAAGTATTAGAAGTCTTCTCCCAAATAGAGATACATGGACATAGGCTTCATGACTGCTATTTGGGTAGTTTTATGGTCTCCCTAGTCCCCCTTCTTGGTTCTTGAACAGTTAAATTTGTCAGTTAAATGTGTGGGGTAGAGAAGGTTTTTTCACTGATTAAGCCATATTTTCCTTGTGCTTCCATTAAGCCATGACTGCCCTTATAAGACAAGTAGTCTGGGCCAAGAACGCAGACTATGGACAGGGTCGGGGGAGATCAATGTTCCTTGACTTTTCCAGCCTGGAATCCATGACTTTGTCTTTATTTATATAATTGTCCTAAGTTCCTGAGGTAAGCAGCCATAGACACCAAAGATTGTCTTCCATCTCTTGTGCAGGGATCAGGTGGTGGAGGGAGTTCCGTGGTGCGGTCAAAGAAGGGGAACCTAGGCTAGTCTAGAGTCACTTGGAATCCTGGCTCACAGTTTACAATCTGAGTTCTTGACTTCTCTGAGCCTGACTTTCCCAACTGTAAAAATATACATAACAACAGTACCTACCTTATAAAGTTGCTATGAATATTTAATGAGATTATATGTGGAAAGCACTTAGTATTGTGACTATACATAGGAACTACCCGGTCAGTGTTGGCTATTATTTTTATTATGGGCAAAGAACCTGAATCCCCTACCTCCTTTAATTTAATTTTTCAATTGAAGTATAGTCATTTACAATGTGTCTATTTCTGGTGTACAGCACAATGTCCCAGTCATGCATATACATACATATATTCATTTTTATATTCATTTTTATTAAAGGTTATTACAAGATACTGAACATAGTTCCCTGTGTTATACTGAAGAAACTTCTTTTAATCTATTTTTTTATATAGTGGTTAACATTTGTAAATCTCAAACTCCCAAATTTATCCCTTCCCATCCCCTTTCCCCCAGTAACCATAAGATTGTTTACTATGTCTGTGAGTCTGTTTCTGCTTTGTAGATGAGTTCATAGTATCCTTTTATTTTTTAGACTCCACATATGAGTGATATCATATGGTATTTTTCTTTCTCTTTCTGGTTACTTTACTTAGAATGACAGTGTCCAGGTCCATCCATGTTGCTGCAAATGGCATTATTTTATTCTTTTTTATTGCTGAGTAGTATTCCTTTGTATAAATATACCACAACTTCTTTATCCAGTCATCTGTCGACAGACATTTAGGTTGCTTCTGTGTCTTTGTTATTGTGTATAGTGTGGCTGTGAACATTGGGGTGCATGTATCTTTTTGTTTTGGTTTTTTAAAAGTATATTTTTATTGAAGTATAGTCAGTTTACAATATTGTCTCAATTTCTGGTGTACAGCACAATACTTCAATCATATAGGAACATACATATATTTGTTTTCATATTCTCTTTCACCATAAGTTACTACAACATATTGAATATAGTTCCCTGTGCTATACAGTATAAACTTCTTGTTTATCTATTTTATATATATTAGTTAATATCTGCAAATCTCGAACTCCCAGTTTATCCCTTTTTACCCTCTTCCCCCTGCCCCTGGTAACCATAAGTCTGTTTTCCATGTCTGTAAGTCTGTTTCTGTTTTATAAATAAGTTCATTTGCCTTTTTTTTTTTTTAGATTCCACATATAAGTGATACCATATGGTATTTTTCTTTCTCTTTCTGGCTTACTTCACTTAGAATGACATTCTCCAGGTCTGTCCATGTTGCTGCAAATGGCATTATTTTATTCTTTTTATGGTTGTATAGTATTCCATTGTATAAATATATCACATCTTCTTTATCCAGTCATCTGTCGATGGACATTTAGGTTGTTTCCATGTCTTGGCTGTTGTAAATAGTGCTGCTATGAACATTGGGGTGCATGTATCTTTTTGAATTAAGGTTCCCTCCAGATATATACCCAGAAGTGGGGTTGTGGTATCATATGGTAGGTCTATTTTTAGTATTTTGAGAAATCTCCATACTGTTTCCCATAATGGCTACACCAAACTACATTCCCACCAGCAGTATAAGATGGTTCCCTTTTCTCCACACCCTCTGTAGCATTTATTGTTCATGGACTTTTGAATGATGGCCATTCTGATTGGTATGAGGTGATAACTCATTGTAGTTTTGATTTGTATTTCTCTGATAATTAGCGATATTGAGCATTTTATCACGTGCCTTTTGGCCATTTGCATGTCTTCATTGGAGAATTGCTTGTTTAGGTCTTCTGCCCATTTTTGGATTGGATTGTGTTTTTTGTTGTTGTTGTTATTATGTTGTATGAGCTGTTTATATATTTTGGAAATTAAGCTTTTGTCAGTTGCATCATTTGCAAATATTTTCTCCCATTCCATAGGTTGTTGTTTTGTTTTGCTTACGGTTTCCTTTGCTGTGCAAAAGCTTATAAGTTTAATTAGGCCCCATTTGTTTACTTTTGCTTATTTCTATTGCCTGGGTAGACTGCCCTAGGAGAACATTGGTAAGATTTATGTCAGAGAATGTTTTGCCCATGTTTTGTTCTAAGAGATTTATTGTGTCTTGTCACATATATAAGTCTTTAAGCCATTTTGAGTTTATTTTTGTGTATGGAGTGAGGGAGTGTTCTAACTTCATGGATTTACATACTGCTATCCAGTTTTCCCAACACCACTTGCTGAAGAGACTGTCTTATCTCCATTGTATATTCTTACCTCCTTTGTTGAACATTGACTATAGGTCTGTGGATTTATTTCTGGGCTCTCTATTCTGTTCCATTGATCCATATGTCTGTTTTTATGTCAATACCATGCTGTTTTCATTACTGTAGCTCTGTAGTATTGTCTGAAGTCTGGGAGAGTTATTCCTCCAGCTTCGTTTTCTTCAATATTCCTTTGGCAATTATGGGTCTTTTGTGATTCCAATAAATTTTAGGGTTATTTGTTCTAGTTCCATTTAAAAAAAATAAGTCCTGGGTAATTTGATAGAGATTGCATTAAATCTGTAGGTTGTCTCGGGCAGTATGGCCATTTTAACAATATTGATTCTTCCAATCCAAGAGCATGGGATATCTTTTCATTTCTTTAAGTCATCTTTAATTTCCTTAATCATTGTTTTATAATTCTCCATGTATAAGTCTTTTCATCTCCTTGGTCAGATTTATTCCTAAGTACTTTATTGTTTTGGATTTAATTTTAAAAGGGATTATTTCTTTGCTTTCTTTTCCTGCTAATTCATTGTTAGTATAGAGAAATGCAATTGATTTCTGTGTGTTAATCTTGTATCTTCCCACCTTGCTGAATTCTTTCATCAGCTCTAGTAGTTTTTGTGTGGAGCTTTTAGGGTTTTCTATACATAGCATCACGTCATCCACATATAGTGACAATTTCATCCGCATATAGTGAGAATTTAAAATAAGTCAGTTTTTAAAGGCTAAAGGAAAGTAAATATTAATTTGCCAAACAGCTGGAATTATATCAATCTATTATAGCACTGATTATGTCACGTCCATCAGATGCTCCATGGCAGTTAAGCATCTTTGATTTAACTTTTTAAATTACTTAATAAAAAGAGTTCATTTGGTGTGCTGCGAAAGCAGGGGAAGTTCTTTAGTGGTGAAAAGTTTGCAAAGGACATAGCTTGTGTGCTTTTGTATCAATAAGAATATTCCAACCACTAACAGATTCATAGGAGAGCCAAAATCCATGCAGATTTTCTCTCTAGGGCATATAACAATAGCAATAGTGAAGATACCCAATAGTGTTGGGTGTTTATAGTGAACCAAGAACTATTCAAATCTCTTTATGTAGATTATCTCCTTTAGCCCTCACAACAACGTGTTTACTTCCAATTCACAAAGAAGAAAACTGAAACTTAAGAATGGGACCTATTGTCATCTAAATAGATGAATCTCTAGAACTGCAGTGTTTCAAGAATAAAGGAGTCTACCAAAAAAATAGCTTGAGAACCTTTGTAATTAAACCCCTCCTTTTATCAGACAAGGCATTGACAATGTGCAAGACGTACATGTGAGGTAGCTCCTCCCATGGAAGTGCACGTGTCTGGGAGGAAGCAGGAGTTGGTGAAACACATAGGTAACATATGCTGGCATTTAGAGACATTAACTGGATTACACACTTAAGAATTATTGCTGGAACATTTCTAGTTTACTCTTGATGTCTCCTTGCTATTCGGCTCCCTCTAGGCTTGTAAAGCCACATAATTAGTGTGAAAGCACTAAAAAAAACATGAATTTTAGTATTAACCCAAGCAATATGTAATTAAGGAAGTAAATCTGTAACAGTAAAAAAGTATATGTAATGCTTTGCAATGTCCAAGAAAAGTGGCTTTTGGATTATCTGCTCTTAGGAAGTGTTTTATTCATTTATTCATTAATTCTTGTATTCACTCCGTAATTATAGGGAACATGCTAAATATATGGGAATTAGACCCTGGTTTGAGGCAGAGCATGGAAAACCCATGATGCTGAATTGATGTTAAACAAATGTTATCACCATTAACCTGTGGGTTTCCTTCCAGAGGTGTCCTTTGATCTTTAAGGACAGCTGCAAAAAGTAAAAATGAAAGAAAAGAGTCAACATTGGCCACACTTAGGGGCTTTGTCTTTTGGCCAGAGAGTTCAAGGTAGATTTATAGGTAAATCTTTCACAACCGGATGCCAATTATACATCTGAGTCTCACCCTCATGGTTGTTGTTCTAATCTCCCCCAAAATACAGAGGTCACTTTGAAAGTGCCTCAAGCAAACTCTAAATTACCAGGATTACTTGCTGTTCCTTTGAAAATGACTTTCATGTGAAAATGCCTCAGAAACATAAAAGTCAGTCACCCCCTATCATTACTGCATCTAGCAGCAGGGTAAAGAGGAAATTAAACTCTTCTTCATTCTTTCCTACAAAATGAATTAGAACCTCACTCAATCTTCTCTACATTACATGTAGAAATGGAGCACAACCGAATCTTCCTCCTTTCTTTCTCTCTCTCTCTCTCTTTCAAAAAGGAAAAGGTAAAACATAGACTGTTTTGGAGAGGAATTTCAGGGAGAGTTCAGTTTCTACCAGAGGTACATTGTGAAGGTCTGAAACTATGAGTTCATGAGAGGTTAATTCTCTAGCAAACAAGATGTGCCTTATTGACATATTCAACAGAACTGTCAACACCCTCCTAAATGTGTTACCCTCCAAATTTTATCATCAGTGTTCAGCAAATCCTTCATGTTCAGTTTTAACAAGGAGGTCCAATCCCCCAAGTTTTCTTCTATTTCAAACTTTTCCATAGGCTGGACTGAATGTAAAATGGAAACCCGTGTTTTACTAACTCCAGGTGCTCAGCTTGAGCGCCATGAATAATATATGATTCTGATCATTAAAATGTAATAAAAGCTAGTGCTTTGAAACCTTAACCTAAAAAAGCTTTCTCTCTGATCCTGGGGGCGAACTTCAGCTGTTCTCTCAGCAGGGCCCCCTCCGCAGAAAGCCCAGGCCTCATAGAAACCAGTGGAGCCCACTAATCCGACACGCACAGCCAACCACACAGCCAGAGCCCTTTCCACAGTTGGGGTCTCCCGGAGGCTCTCAGCACCCTGTCATTTTCTGGCTGCCATAGTCTTCCCACTCTCACTCCTCCCAGAAGGACTAAATCAGTAGGTAAGAGTCAGGTTCAGGCTGTAGAAAGGTTAAATTTGCAGTTGAGTGGCTCTCAATTTCTCTCTCCAAAAATCTCCTTGCAGCAGAACTGACCCAAGGGAATTTTCAAACAGTTGCTTCTCTATGGGAAGGCTCAGCAAATGTTCACCAAGATTGGCCAGTGGGATTTGAGAGAAAAGATCCTCAAGTTGATAAAAGGAAACAGCATACCTGTGGTCAAACTGTGCTCTTGGAATTTCTTTGTTACTGGGGCGAACGCAACCCACACAGCTGTGGGTGGGAAATAGCCCTAAACTGCTCCTCCCACCAAGATTCCCCAGAAAGGATGTTTAACACCCAGAGAGAACTATTGTTAAGTCCTGTGTTTCTACGCTGGAGTGAAAAGGCCAATTTCAGCTCACACCCCAAGATGGAAGTCACATTTTCTGTCAAGAGGATATAGTTCAAAATTTCACCCCTATTACCTCAGCACAAGCAGAAAATAGAACTGCCTGATCAGGGAAAAAGGTTTTATTGAAGAAAACAAAAGTCATAAATAAATAAAAATTCCCAGGTAATAGATAACTAATGTCAGATTTTTTTTTTTTTTGCAGTGCTTAATTTTATACTTAAAGTGAATTTGGGGCAATCATAAAAAAGAATAACTTCCTGGTTAAAAAAAAAAAAAGCCTTAAAGTCTAAACTCAAGATCCCAAGGACCCTAGTGCTGAGGAAGTGTCTGTCATATACCAAAACAGTGGGGTTTGACTTTACCGAAACACACATCACTGTAAGTTTTTATACATAAGCCATGGCCAGCAGCAGAGGGAAAGGTAATGGGCCAAAGCAAAAATAAGACACATCAAGAGAAGCCTGTATTTGTTCAAGTCTTTTGAAGCTTAGAGCCAATCTATGATCTGACTCCTAATACATGTTTTTCTCAGTTCTGGAACTCTGTCGAGTAAAATTTTGCTTGGAGAGATTTGATCAATGGCTTGAATCTTTTAAAGAGAAGAAATTATCAGATAAGATGGGGTTGGGGTGCTGTTTAGATGTAATTATGCCTCTTCTGTTCTCAATTGCAGAATTTCTCTTAAGTTCTCTAGTGAGCAAGGTGTTTCAGAAGAGCATTATCAATCTAACTTCAAATTAAACTACTATCAATTGTCTGTGCTATTGACTGAATTTCACATCTTTCTTATTCTAGTTTCTTCCAACCTATAGGTGACAATATGGTGATTAGCACAGCTGAAACCCAGAGAATAATCCTTTTTTGCTGGGTGTAGTGACAAAATTCCATTAAAATAGAGTGATATTCAAAATGCTTGCCAACCATTCAGCATGGAGCCCTGGAGCAGGGATATGAAGACCTTTGGGTGTTGGAGGGTGAAGAGCTGGAGGTGGTGGCTAAAGACAAACAGAGCCGAGACTTCGGGGGACGAGTGGTGATGGGGACTGGGAGGTGGAGGGAGTGATTTGTGCATGTATATCTTTTCAAATTTTTTAGAGTTTCCTATGGATATATACCCAGGAGTGGGATTTTCGGATCATGTAGTAAGTCTATTTTTAATTTTTTAAGGCATCTCCATACTGTTTTCCCTAGTGGCTGTACCAAATTACATTCCCACCAACAGTGTGGGAGGGTTCCCTTTTCTCCACACCTTCTTCAGCATTTATTATCTGTGGACTCTTTAATGATGGCCATTCTGACCAGTGTGAGGAGATACCTCATTATAGTTTTGATTTTCATTTTTCTGATCATTAGCAATATTGAGCATCTTTTTATGTGCCTGTTGGCTATCTGTATGTCTTCATTGGAAAAATGTTTGTTTAGGTCTTCTGCCCATTTTTGATTGGGTTTTTGTTGTCATTGAATTGTGTGAGCTGTTTGTATATTCTGGAAATTAAGCCGTCAGTCACATAGTTTGCAAATATTTTTTCCCATTCCGTAGATTGTCTTTTTGTTTTGTTTGTGGTATCCTTTGCTGTGCAAAAGTTTATAAGCTTAATTAACTCCCATTTGTTTTTGCTTTTATTTCTGTTGCCTTGGTAGACCAACCTAGGAAAACATTGCTATGATTTATGTAAGAGAATGATTTGGCTATGTTTTCTTATAGAACATTTATGGTGTCCTGCCTTATGTTTGTCTTTAAGCCATTTTTGAATTTATTTATTATTGAACTATAGTTGATTTACAGTGTTATTTTCTGGCATACAGCATAGTGATTCTGTTTTATGTATATACATATATCCCTTTTCATATTCTTTTTCATTCTAGGTTATTACAAGATATTAAAGACAGTTCCCTGTGCTATGCAGTAGGACCTTGTTTATCTATTTTATATATGGTAGTTAGTAGCAGCAAATCCCAAACTCCCAATTTATCCTTCCCATTCTTCTTTTCTCCCCTTGCTTTGTAATTCTGCGTCTTTTGTGTTTCCTTGATAATTTTTGGATTGTTTGTTCTAGTTCTGTGAAAAGTATCCTGGGTTATTTGATAGGAATCACATTAAATCTCTAGATTGTTTTGTGCATTATGGACATTTTAACAATACTATTCTTCCAATCCAAGAGCATGGTACATCTTTCCATGCTTTCTTTAAATCATCTTTGCCACTCTTTTATAGTTACCAGTGCGTGTAAGTCTTTCACATACTTGGTCATGTTATTTTATTTTTTGATGTGATTTGAAAAGGGATTGTTCATTTTTACTTTCCTTTTCTATTTCATTGTTAGTGTAAAGTAATGAAACAGATTTCTGTATGTTAATCTTATATCCTGCTACCTTGCTGAATTTGTTTACCAGCTCTAGTATTTTTTGTGTGGAGTCTTTGGGGTTTTCTATATACAGTATTATGTCATCTGTATATGGTAACAATTTAACCTCTTCCCTTCCTATTTGGATCCCTCTTATTTTTATTGTCTGATTGCTATGGCTAGGACTTCCAATAATATGTTGAATAGAAGTGGTAAGACTGGACATCCTTGTCTTGGTCCAGATTTTAGCAGGAAGACTTTCAGCTGTTCACCATTGAGTATTATGTTGGCTGTGGGTTTGTCTTAAGTAGGTTTTATTATGTTGAAATATGGTCCTTCTATACTGACTTTGGTGAGAGGTTTTTTCTGTTGTTGTTTGTTTGTTTTACCATGAATAGATACTGAATTTTTATCAAATGTTTCTTCTACATCTGTTGAGATGGTCATGTGGTTTTTGTTAATATGGTTTCTCATTGATTCATTTGCTTATGTTGAACCATTATTGTGACCCTGGGATGAATCCAACTTGATCATAGTATATGATCTTTATGTGTTGTTGGATTCAGTTTGCTAATATTTTATTGAGAAATTTTGCATGTGTATTCATCAATGATATTGGCCTATAATTTTCTTTTTTGGTAGTGTCTTTGTCTGGTTTTGGTATCAGGGTGATGGTGGTTTCATAGAATAACTTTGGGAGTGTTCCGTCCTCTTCAATCTTTTGAAAGAGTTTGGGAAGGATTGGTAAAAGTTCTCTGTATGTTTGGTAGAGTTCCCCATCTGGGCCTGGACTTCTGTTTGCTGGGATTTTTTTTTTAAATTACAGACTATTTCACTTTTGGTGATTGGTCTGTTCAAATTATCTATTTCTTCTTGATTCAGTTTTGGTGACCTATATGTTTCTAGAAATTTGTCCAATTCTTCTAGCTTGTCCAATTCTTCTAGCTTGTCCAATTTGCACACAATTGTTCATAGTATTCTTTTATTTTTTTTGTATTTCTGTGATATTGGTTGTAATTTCTCCTCTTTCATTTCTTATTTTGTTTATTTGGGTCCTTATTCTTTTCTTCTTGGTGAGACTGGCCAGAGGTTTGTTGATTTTGTGTATACTTTCAAAACCCAGCTCTTGGTTTCATTGATTTTTTTTCTATTCTTTTTTTTTTTTTTTTGTATTTTTAAAAAATCTCTATGTTGCTTATTTCCTTTCTGATCTTTATTATTTCTTTCCTTCTGCTGACTATTTTGTTTGTTCTTTTTCTAATTTTTCTAATTATGTGGTAGGTTAGGTTGTTTATTTGAGATGTTTCTTGTGTTGTGAAAAAGGCCTGTATTGCTATGAACTTTACTCTTAGAATTACTTTTGCTGCATCCCATCAGTTCTGTGCGGTTGTGTTTTCATTGTGATGTGTCTAAGATATTTTTTTAATTTCCTCTTTGATTTCATCATTGACTCATTGCTTTTTTAGTAGCTGTTGTTTAGTCTGCATGCAATTGTGTTTTTCTAGTTTCTCTTTCTGTGGGTGATTTCTGGTTTCATGTCACTGTGGTCAGAAAAGATGTTGAAATAGTTTCTATCCTGTGAAATTTGTTGAGGCTTGCTTTATGTCTGAGTGTGTGTTCTATCCTAGAGAATGTTTCATATGCACTTGAAAATAATCTGTATTCTGGGTTTTTTGGATGTAATGTCCCGAAAATATCAATTAAGACTAACTGTTCTATTGAGTCATTTAGGATCTCTGTTGCCTTATTGATCTGTTTGGAAGATCTGTCCACTGATGCTAGTAGGGTGTTACTACTACTATTGTGTTCCCATCACTGTCTCCCTTTATGTCTGTCAGTGTTTGTTTTATGTATTTAGGTGCTCCTATATTGGGTGCATATTTTGGTGGGAGGGGCAAGTAATTAGGTTTACTTATTTATTTTTAGAGGAAGTACTGGGGATTGAACCCAGGCCCTTGTGTATGCTAAGCATATGTTCTACCACTTGACCTATACCCTCCCCACTGGGTGCATATGTGTTAATGATTATAATATCCTCCTCTTGTACTGATCCTTTTATCAGTATATAGTGTCCTTGTTTACCTTTCTTTATGGCCTTTGTTTTAAAGTCTGTTTCATCTGATATGAGTATTGCTAGCCCCGCTTTCTTGTCTTTTCCACCGGCATGAAATATCTTTTTCCATCCCCTCACCTGCAATGTGTGTGTCCCTCAAACCAAAGTGGGTCTCTTTTAGGCAGCATATTGTAGGCTTCTGTATTATTATTCAATCTATCACTCTATGTCTTTTGATTGGAGTACTTAGTCTATTGACATTTAAGGTAATTATTGATATGTATTTATTGCCACTTTAAACATTGTTTTCCAATTGATTTTGTATTTCTTTGTTTCTTCTTTTTGTTTTTCCTTTTGTAGTTTAATGATTTTCTTTTGTATTATGCTTGAGTTCTTTTTGTTTTTTGTGATTCTATTGTATGCTTTTGATTTGTGGTTACCCTGTTTTTCAAGTATGTAACCTATTACTATATCTATTTGCTGTAGACTGATAATCACATATGTTCAGACACATTCTATAAAGAATAAAATCTACATTTTCTTACTCCCTTCCCACACACTTTATAATTTTGATGTCATCTTTTACATCTTCATGTTTATTCTTTTTCTTTTCATTGTAGTTATCCTTGTATTGCCAATTGTGATCTTCTCTTTTGTATAGATTCCTACTTCTTTTCTATTTAGAGAAGACCTTTCAATGTTTCCTTAAGGGTAGGTTTAGTATTGCTGTATCCTTTTAGATTTTGCTTGTCTGAGAAATTCTTTCCCTCTCCTTCCATTCTAAATGATGGACTTGCTGGGTAGAGTATCATTGGTTGCAGGTTTTTCTCTTTCAGGACTTCGACTATATCTTGCCACTCCCTTCTGGCCAGCAATATTTTTTTTTTGTAGAAAATCAGCTGATAGGGGCTCCCTTATAACTAACTCCACTTTTCTCTTGCTGCCTTTAAAATCTTCTCTTTGTCTTTAAATTTAGCTGTTTTAATTATAATATGTCTTGGTGTAGTTCTATTTGGGTTCATCTTGTTTGAGATGCTCTTTGCTTCCTGTACCTGGATATCTGTTTCCTTCTTTAGGTTTAGACAGTTTTCAGCCATAATTTCTTCAAAAAAATTTTTGATCCCCTTTTCTCTTTCTTCTCCTTCTGGGATTCCTATTATGCATAGATTGGCACACTTTGTACTATCCCATAGGTCTCATATATTGCTCCCCCCACCCCATTCATTTTGCTATCCGCATTTCTGATTAGGTGATTTCCACTGTTCTATCTTCCAGGTCACTTATCCATTCTTCTGCATTATTTACTGTGCTATTTGTTGTCTTTAGCTCAGATTTCATCTTGGCAAATGAGTTTTCTGATTTTAACTGGCTTCTCTTTATAGCTTCTATTTCCTTTTTACAGTCATCTTCATTTCTATTGATAGCCTTTCTTAGTTACTTCATATTTTTATTAGCTTCTTTTTGAACTTGTGATCTGGTAGATTGGAAAGGTCTATTTCCTTGTTTGCTTTTTCAGGAGATTTCTATTGTTTTAATTTGGAGTGGTTTTACTTACATTTCTCTTCTATGAATTTATGAGTAACAGTTATCTACTGTTATCTTGAAGGTCTGTTTTTATGTGGGAGTGTCCCTATGTAGCCTGCATACTTCTAATATTTTTGTTGTACGGGTTATTTTTAGTATGAATGGCTGCCACATCTTTCCTCCATTGTGCTGGCTATTATCCCCTTGATAGAGGGTGCAATTGGTGGTGCGGTGACCATAGCCTGTACTGGATGTTGAGTAGGACCTCCTCTTTACTGTGTGGTTGTCACAGCCCTGTTGGGGGCCAGTTTTTGGAGTAGAAGCCCCCAGATCCATTTCTGAGCTGCTGTGAGAGGTAGGTGGGACTGGAGTGCTTCCACTGGGAGAGGAGCCACTGCATATTTCTCCAAAGGAGATGTCCACTGTCCTCTGTTGTGTCACTTGCCACCTGTTGTGTGGGCTCACAATGTACATTGTTATTGACACTGACCTTGGCCCCATCTCAGCTATGTGAATGCAGGCAGTCTGCCCTAGTGCCCCTCTGGCACCGTGCTCACAAAACAACCAGGGAAGATCAGTTGAAGTCAGGCACCAGGGCCCACTGTTGTCATGCATAGTGGTGCTACTGGATCCACCATGGGAGCATGGAGTCAGCCCAGGTGTGTGTGCCTGATATTAACAGGACCTGCCCCAGCCATGCACCAGCTCTCCACTCAGACGTCCCATATGCACTGAATCCATAAAGGCATTGGTGGCACAAATCTGCCAAAGCTGGCCAGGACAGGGCACAGACTCTGCACCCCCTCCACAGTTGAGCAGCCTATGGGAGTGAGCCCACACCCCAGCCCTGCCCCAACCTAGGAGCAAACCCTGAGCAACTGCTCCTTCCCAGAGTTCTCAAAGATGGAGTCAACCCTAGTCCTCTCCTGGAGTCTGTCCTCTGAAGTCAGGCTTCAGCACCCAGCCCCTGTATGCACCAGCAGACACGTATCTTGGGCTGGGGAGCCCAGCACGGTGGCCCAGATCATCCACCCACACTGGTTTCTCTCTGCTCTGGCTGAGGCAAAGCGGCTGCTGTGTGCTTTCTGAGCCTCAGAAGTTCCCTTTCTGCCCCCGCTGATCGCCCTGCTGGTGAAGGGGCTTCCAGGGTGAGGGAATTTTCCTTTCACTGCTCCTCCTGGGGCACAGGCCCCTTTCTGATTCTTTTCTTTTTCTTTCTTTCTTTTTTTTTTTTTTTTTAAATTCTTCCTGGTTAGGTGGAGATTTCTCTTGTAGCTTAGCTAGTATAAGATCTGCTGGAGTTCAGTAGGTTTTCTGTGAGAATTGTGCCACATGTGGATGTATTTTTTGTGTGGGAGGAAGTGAGCCCTATGTCCTTCTATTCTACCATCTTGAGGGCAGAATCAAATTTTTAAGAGCCTAGTTTAATATGCCTGACAGTTGACCTCAACTAAAGCTTTCTTCAAAATTCCTCTGGCTCTCTTTAATCTTCTTTCCCCTTTCTCTTAACTATCTCAATTTTCTTCTATGTAATGCCTCAACTCTTTAATTGTCTCTTCCCATTTTCTCTTAAAACTACCTTAATCTCTCCTTCTGCTCTTTTCTTTTTCTTGCTGTTTTCCCTTTTCTGTTTCTATTTTTATCACTTCCATCCACTACCTATAATGTCCTTAGAGTATACTGTTGATTTTTGTAGTGTTTTTGTGTAGGTCATTGTGGCCCACTCTGTTTAAGGGCTATGTAGGTAGGGAAATGTCCACATGAGACTTCTTTTTTATTTTACATTCTTATCTTCATTGTGTGCAGGAAAAGAAACTCATTTCAAATTTACTAATATTAAAATTCCCCACCTCACCCTCCTTGGATGATGTACTGTCACAAAACACCATGTCCCTGACCTTCCCTAACCAACAAGCCAAACTTGTTTCCATAAATTACATAATTGCTTGTTCAGCCAAAGCATGAGTTTAGCCACTTGGCTGCTCAGTCTTCCTTTGTCTTCTGTCTGCACTATCTTCCCTGGTCCCAGATTTTCACAGCCTTGGACCAATCTGAGGACAGTCATATCCCTTCCAGCTAATAGCAGACTAATCCGTGAAGATTAGTCAGCAGCTTTCCAGGGGCACTGAGACAACCAGCAGATGATATGCACAAAAATAGTAGAAATTTTCCAAATAAAGCAAAAGAGGATTGTTAGTTTTCCATACAGCACAACTGTCCCAAGTATACCTTGCCCTCCTTGGGCCTGTTTCTCTTAGATTGATTTCCTGTCCTTCCCCGACTCTGCTCTGTTTCCCAGGTTCCTAAATCAGTTGGCTTCTGGGTGGGTTCAGCCAAAGGGAGACACTGGCTGGAGGAAGGAGGAAGCCAATGTGTTTCTCCCTTTTCCTTTCTGCTTTGGACTATTTTCCCTCTACTTTCCTGCTTCAGACAGAACCCTGGGATGACAAGCTGTTCCTCAGTTGTTTTCTCAGCCTCTTCCATCTCCTGTGAAACCAACTCCCCAAATTAAATTCCCTCTGTTTTAAATGCTCACAATGGTTTCCATTTTTCTGGCTGGATCTTGTCTGATACATCTCCTTAGGAGCAACCACCTTTCTAAAAGTCAACACTACTCCTGCCTGACCCCACTCACAGCATCCTTATTCCACACCTGCCTAAGCATTTCAGCCACTACCCACACAAATCTGTGCCTTCCTTTCTGCCATTCTACTTAAATTCCTGTCACTGCAGAAACTCTAATTTTCCCCCACTAGAAGAAATAGAAGGGCTGGAGACTAGCAGGTCAGATTCAAATCACAGAATAGGAGCTGTCTCCCCAGCACCCAGCATCTGTCCCTAATCTCAGCCAAGTCATCATAAACTAAGCAGGCAAGTGACAAAAACTTCCATGGAGCTCCACGAATGGATGCAAGGGAATCAGAAAATCTTATGAGACAGTATATGAGATTTTATTAGAATGCATACATATGTTTTGTTCTGTTTTCCTTGGGAGACAGCCTCTTTGTTTCATTGATTTCTCAAAGGGAACACAAGCTTAAAACTGATTGAGAAGAACGTGACTACATCAAAATTTAAAACTTTGTGCATCAAAGGACACAATCAACAGAGTGAAAAGGCAACCCATAGAATGGGGGAAATATTTGCAAATCCTATGTCTGATAAGGGGTTAATGTCCAGAAT
Organism: Camelus dromedarius; assembly: GCF_036321535.1. Taxonomy (NCBI): domain Eukaryota; kingdom Metazoa; phylum Chordata; class Mammalia; order Artiodactyla; family Camelidae; genus Camelus; species Camelus dromedarius. The sequence continues at coordinate 29,424,595 of NC_087439.1, read as the reverse complement.
ATATAAAGATGTCCCGTAACTCAGCATCAACAGCAACAAAAAACCCAGTTAAAAATGGACAAAAGACTTAGTAGTACGTTTCTCCAAAGAAGATACACAGATTACCAAAAAGCACATGAAGAGATGATGAACATCACTTATTAGGGAAAAACAAATCAAAACTATGAGATACCATTTCACCCATTAGGATGATCACTAAAAAGAGGTGGGAAAAAACCCATAAAATACCAAGTATTGGTGAGGATGTGGAGAAATTGGAACCCTTGTGCACTGCTGGTGGGAATGTAAAATGGTGCAGCTGCTGTGGAAAACTGCATGGTTGTTCCTCAAAAAATTGAAAATAGAATTACCGTATGATCCAGGAATTTCACTTCTGTGTATATGCCCAAAAGAACTGAAAGCAGGTCTCAAAGAGATATTTGAACACCCACATTCATAACAGCACTATTCACAATAGCCAAAAAGTGGAAGCAACCCAGTGTCCATCAGTAGATGGATGGATAAGCAAATTGTGGTACATACATACAGTGGAATACTATTCAGCCTTAAGAAGGAAGGAAATTCTGACACATGTTACAATGGATGAACTCTAAGGACATTAGGATACGTGAAATAAGCAGTCACAAAAAGACAAATACCTTATGATTCCACTTACATGAGGTACCTAGTGGAGCCAAATTCATAGTGACAGAAGGTATAACGGTGGTTGCTACAGGGAGATGGGACACTGTGGGTAAATGAAATGGATATAGGTTTTCAGTTTTACAAAATGAAAAGAGTTCTGGAGATTAATTGGACAACAATGTGACTGTACTTAACAATTTTTAAGTGTTTAGTAGTGTTAATATGATAAGTATTAATCCATTAGCACATACAATGTGTGTATTTTATCCCAATTAAAAATTTTGAAAACGATTTTTTAAAAAGGTGAAATCTACCATGCACTTGAAAATCTATTTTATTGCCCAAAAATATGGATTAAAATAGATTAGATACAGGTCACATTATGTCTTTATCTCCACAACTTAACTCATTTATTGAGTTGGGATTTTGTTCACTTAATTTAAAGATGTGTTACTGACCACAATTTCTTAGATGAAGATGACTTTGAAGATGTGGTTCAGAAACGCTGATTTGGTTTTAGATTTTAATGGACATCACATGACAAATGGACTTACTGCTGTGTAGCTAAGGCTGGTAGCTCTACCCTCTGGTGGGGAAAAAAAAAAAGGCAATGTGTTGTGATGCAAGGAACTTGAACCTGGAGTCAGGAAGTCTGGACATGAATCTTGTTCCCATCACTGGTAACCAAGGGCAAGTCAAACAACTTCTCTGAGCCTCAGATGCTCCATCTGTAAAATGGGAAGATAATATCTGTTTCTTATTTCCTGGTGTGTTATGAGGCTTAAATAAGAAAATAAATGCAAATACACTTCATAAAGTGTGATCCAAAAAAGGTATTTAGTCAAATTCCTACTTATGATCTTTGGTTACATTCTCCTTCAATTATTTTTACATCACTTTTCTAAGTCAAACTGTTATTGATTAGTTCCATTGACTTAAGCAACTTAGCACACAATGAAGAATGAACAATACCAGCCTTGTGCAAATTATGTTCCAACCTTTACTAATGTGCAGGCACACAGTTCTATACGGGAATTAGCTATTGCATACCACTTTATATTCTGTTTGTTCCACTTAACATTGCGTGCCATTCTTGGGTATTAACATGAACTATTAAACGTCTCCGTTATTGCAAACCATCAACATGCTATAGTTTGTGGCATCTTTCCTGGAGAGGCCCTAGTCTTAAAATATTAGCCAATAAACTGAAGCCTTTAGAGACAAACCTATGTACTGAATATGCCCTTGAACAAAAGTGCCAAACTGTAATCTGATAAAACTGGGAACAGAACGAGTGTCAACCTTTTTGGCTGAGAGAATTCTGAGACAACGACCTAAGGAAGACAGAAATGATGAGTGTGGGAAATGACAGGCCTATGAGAGAGAGGCCTAAATTCTGCCAAGTTATTAACCAAGAAGCAAGCCTAGATTTATCACAAGTGGAGGACCAGAACAGTTCAGTAGGGAACCGAGAGCAGGGAGACTACACAAGGTGGTTCTCAACTTCAGCAGCAGTCTGTGAAACCTGGGTTTGGGTTCTGATTCTGTCCCCAGCTGGTGCCACTTACTTATCATTGGGAAGACGCTTAATCTCTGCAAGTCTCCATTGGCCATCTATGAGAGGAGATAATACTGGTATCTAACTCATGGGGTTGCTTGGAAAATTAGAATAGATAATATAAAGCACTTTGCACATGCTCAGAAATCACAGATAAAAGATTAAATCTGGCAATACATTTCTATATCTTAAACATTCACAGTGTGAAGGCTAAATGAATTCTCTGTGGAGTGCTAAAGGCATATCAATCTTGTGGGAGTCAGACATCCCCACTTAGAAGGTGTCAATTCAATCCCTCCTTAAGGATGTTAACTGTTTTTAAAAAGCAGGACTTCAGTCACATTCAGTGACAAGATGACACCCACACGTCTTACTCTGAACCCTTGACCGACGCCGGGCTGCAGGGTACAGGATGGACTATCTCCAGATGTCTGACCAGCTAGCTTTAATAAGGCAGTGTAGCAGCCAACCCTTCCTCCAGTCTCAGGTACTTGAAATTCATCCTTCATTAGATAGCAGTATCTGTTGGCAAAGAAAAAAAATACCAAAGTCCACTTTTACACATTACAAATTCTGGGTGAAGGGAAAGTATTTCTTAAGCTGCTAATGAGAAGTAGGTTTACCCAAGTGTGAAAGCAAACCCTGTAGTCTGAGAAAGGCAAAGGGCACGAAAGCAGCAGGAGACAGACCCCCAGAGGTACTAAATTCTAAGGGTCTGAAACTGCTTGACAAGCCATTAACAGCCAGCAGCTTCAAAACATGTGTTTTTCTTCCTAGGATTGACCCAGGAGCAACAGTTGGTTCATTTGGTAGAAAAGCTATACTTTCCAACACGTAGAAAACATCAAGGAGCTGATGGGGGGAAGGAGGCTTGTGCAATTTTCCTGTGTTTCCAAAACTGGGCTTTTACAGACATAACGTGTGTGGCAGCAATTCCACTTCTAGGTGTATGCTTAACAGGCAGTCATCCATACGTGCACCAAAAGCATGCACAGGATACCCACAGCAGCTTTGCACACAACAGCCCCAAAGTGGAAACAACCCATAGGTCCCTAATTGAATTGGATAGGTGAATTGTGGTATATTCATATAAATGAATAATAATCCCAATGAAAATGAAACCACCGCACACAACAACATGAATGAATCTCAAAAACGTAATTTTAAGTCATGAAGCCAGATAGAAAAGAATATGTACCTTGTGATTGCTGTTTGAAAAAAGCTCAGAAACAGGCTGGCCTAATCGACGATGCTGAGAGTTTTGAGGGTGCTGGCCTTTGTGGAGGAGGAAGGGGTTAGTGACTGGGAAAGGGCCCACTGGGACTTCTGGGACACTGGTGATGTTCTGTTTCTCAACCTAGGAGGTCGTTATATGAGTGTTAACTTTGTACCAATTCATCAAACTGTCACTTTAATTTGTGCAATTTTCTATATGCATATGTACTTCAGTTTTAAATTTTATTAAAGTAGATTTTTACCAAATTGACTAATAACAAAAAAAAAAAAAATGGAGAAATTGCCTTACTGAATCAGACTGACAGACAATTCAATCCAACTTCCCTATAATGAAACCGAGAGACATATTGAAGTTGCTAGCTGTGCCATCATCAAGTTAAATTTCTTTCTTTGTCCAAATAAGCTGCTCTGAAGCTCTAATCTAATAATCCATTATTACCTTCTTTTTTCTTTACTGAAGTATAGTTGACTTTCAATGTTGTGTTAGTTTCAAGTGTACAGAAGTGACTCAGTTATATATATGCATATATTCATGTTCAGATTCTTTTCTATTATAGGTTATTACAAGATATTGAATATAGTTTCCTGTGCTATACAGTAGGACCTTATTGTTTATTTTATTTATAGTTGTATGTATATGTTAATCCCAAACTCCTAATTTATCCCTCCCCCTACCCAACACATCTTTCCCCTTTGGTACCCATGGTTTGTTTTCTGTCTGTGAGTATTTCTGGTTTGTAAATAAGTTCATTTCTGTAATTTTTTTAGATTCCACATATAAGTTATATCATATGATACTTGTCTGTCTCTCTCTGACTTACTGCATTTAGTATGATAATAGCTAGGTCAATCCATATTGCTGCAAATGGCATTATTTCATTTTTCATGGCTGAGTAGTATTCCATTTTGTGCACACGTGTGTGTGTTTGTACACCACATCTTCTTTAGCCATTCATCTGTCAGTGGACATTTAGGTTGTTTCCATGTGTTAGCTATTGTAAATAATACTGCTATGAACATCAGGGTGCATGTCTTTTAGAGTTTTCTCCAGATATATGCCGAGGAGTGGGATTGCTGGATCATTGAGTAAGAGTATTTTTTTTTTAAGGAACCTCCAAATTGTTCTCCATAGTGGCTGCACCAATTTACACTCCCACCAACAGTGTAGGAGGGTTCCTTTTTCTCCACACTGTTTTCCCCAGCATTTATTACTTGTAGACTTTTTTAATGATGGTCATTCTGACTGATGTGAATTGATATCTCATTGTAGTTTTGATTTGCATTTCTCTAACAATTAATGATGGTGAGCATCTTTTCATGTGCCTGTTGTTCATCTGTATGTCTTCTTTGGAGAAATGTCTATTTAGGTCTTCTGCCCATTTTTTGATTGGGTTTTTTTTTTTTAATATATACATTAAGCTGTATGAGTTGTTTGTATATTTTGGAAATTAATCCTTTGCCTGTCTCATTGTTTGCAAATATTTTCTTCCATTCCATAGGTTGTCTTTTTGTTTTGTTTATGGTTTCCTTTGCTGTTCAAAAGCTTTTAAGTTTAATTAGGTCCCATTTGCTTATTTTTGTTTTTATTTCCCTTACTCTAGGACATGAATCAAAAAAAAAAAAACAAAACACATTGGTGTGATTTATGTCAAAGAGTATTCTACCTATGTTTCCCTCTAGGAGTTTTAAAGTTTCCACTCTTACATTTAGGTCTTTAATCCATTTTGAGCTTATTTTTTTACATGGTGTTAGAGAATGTTCTAATTTCATTCTTTTACATGTAGCTGTCCAATTTTCCCAGCACCACTTATTAAAGAGATTGTCTTTTCTCCATTGTATATTCTTATCTCCTTTGTTATAGATTAATTGACCATAAGCACGTGGGTTTATTTCTGGGCTTTCTATCCTGTTCCATTGATTGTATCTGTTTTTGTGTTGCTACCATTCTGTTTTGATAACTGTAGCTTTGTAGTATAGTCTGAAGTCAGGGAGCATGATTCCCCTAACTCCATTCTTCTTTTTCAAGATTGTTTTAGCTATTCAGGGTCTCTTGTGTTTCCATATAGAATTTTAAATTATTTGTTCTGGTTATGTGGAAAATGCCATTGGTATTTTGATAGGGATTGCATTGAATCTGTATATTGCCTTTGGTAGTACAGTCCTTTTAACAGTATTGATTCTCCCAATCCAAGAATATGGTATATCTTGCCACGTGTGTCATCTTCAATTTCTTTTATCAGTGTCTTATAGTTCTCAGAGTACAGGTCTTTTGCCTCCTTTGGTAGGTAGGTTTATTCCTAGGTATTTTATTCTTTCTGATGCTATGGTAAATTGAATTGTTTCCTTAATTTCTTCTTCTGATATTTCGTTGTTAGTGTATGGAAATGCAACAGATTTCTGTATACTAATTTCATAATCCTGCAACTTTGAGTGCATTGGTGAGCTCTAGTAGTTTTCTGGTCACATCTTCAGGATTTTCTATGTGTAGTATCATGGCATCTGCAAACAGTGATGTTTCTTCTTGTCCAATTTGAAAATTCCAATTCCAATTAACTTCTTGATGTTACATTATTTTTATTTATTTGATTGAACAAGTTTTATATGTTCATTATTGCTATAAAAAATATTGCCTCCTGTGTAGTAATTCTCTTTTAAGCTTCAAGTGGTATCCCACCCAGCCTAGAACACCAAAATTTAATCAGTAAATTTATTTTTGCATTTCATAATTTTGTCAATGTGTTTGGTATGTTCTCTCCACATTTGTATTTCCAGATTCCATAGTTCTAAGGTTTAGTCTCCGATGGTAGACTCTCAGATTTGGAGTTTCTTTTTTATACGTGACCGTCTGGCTTCCTGAGCATTTTAGTGGCCTTCTTTGAACCTGGTCTGCATTGTCTTTCCTGAAGTTTCAATGTGCAGTGATTCTACAAGAGGTGGGTGAGCTCTGCATTGCCAGAGACTCCTTCTCCCGCATGCCCAGCTTCTTGGGCCTTTTGGCAGCTCTCAGGAAAATAACATTTGCCAGCCTAGCTAACCTGGATCACAGCTGTTGGCTCACCTTCCATATATGTTACTGAGAAATGCATTATTTATATTTGCCACACTGAAGTTTGTCTGTCTACCTCATTCTCAGAACATTCACAGAGCCTCTCATTTGCTTCCTGAAATAAATCTAGAGAGTCCTAGAGTCTCTTCATTCTCTTTGAATTGTACGGGCTCAACATCAACTCTTACATAACCCGAGGTTAACCTTGCTGACCCAGACAACAACTTACGTAATTTTTGGTTGACATTTCCTGGCATTAGAATGGTTTCTTTTTGTTGATAATCCATTTTCTAAAGTCTATAATAATGGTTTTTTTTAAAGATTTTGACGTGAAACCTAATCTATGACCTTTTGAAAAATTCAACACATATATGCCACAGTTGACACTTATCTGATGAATGACAATGACGATTAACGTTGGGAGCTGACTATGTACCAAGGACCCTGCTAAGTGATGCCTTTTTCTCTTTTAATCCCTTCAGCTCTCCCATGAGGTGAGTGCTGTCACCAGTCCCTGTATTACGCCTGTCTCTCCAATGGAAGAGCCTTGATAGAAGCTCAGGTGTGCTTGATGTGGTCCGCACTCCGCACACATCACTACTTCCCCTTCCATGTATTTAACTTCCTTAAATAATCAAACTAGATACACCGTGTTGTGTGAAATACTATGAATCTTAATTATCCCTTAAAATTAAAACACCAAAATGTATTTCAAAGCTAATTTTAAGTTATTTTTGGATTAGGAACACTCTGAAATTATCCACCACCATTAGCGTTGGTAATCAAGGTTTGAATGCAAATAGTAACAATTTAAAGAGCTGTTGAAAAAAAGTCTTGGCTCCAAGGTTTGGTGCAAAGAAAGGAACAGAAGGAGTCCCATTCTGGTCTGACTTCACTGCTCCAGGTTAATGTGATCCTGTTGCTCTGAAGATACTGCTAGTAAAAAACAAAAAAACAAAACAAAAAAAAGAACTGTAGGCAGGAGGATTAGGCATCTTTAACTTTACTTTTTTACTTTATTTTTTCCTATTATCCTTTATTCTCAAGGAGAAGACAATGGGATTAGTGTGCCAGTCACATTTTTTAATGTTAATAGTATGGATTGTAGTTTGATATTAAAGGGCTAAGACAAATGCCCAGATCCACTCTCCAGCAATCTCAAGAAAGCAGTGCTTAAACTTCCAGAGAAAAAGTGAAGGGTTAAGGAGTCACTGAAGACATTCTGCAAATGTATGTAAATTCATATAAACAGAGCCCAACTATACAGGAAGCTTTGAACTTCACAGGTAAGGTAAGCTGGGATGACTATGACAATATCCATCTAAGACTGCTCTTGAAAACAGGCTCAGAGGAGGACCAGGAGATTTTAAACGGCAGAGTTTGAGATGAGCTGCAGGAAGAGGTCTGATGGCGAAGCACTGCTGGACAGAAATGAACTGGCATAAATCTAATTTGGGGGGAAATATTTTTATCCTCAACATCATGAGCTCTGTGACTGAATCAAGGAGAATGCTTGAAAATTAATTACACGTCTATTCAAAAATGGAGGTGAGCCAGTACACACTGGCCCAGAAAGGCTCGTTTGCTGAGTGTGTTCATGCAAAAGCCCTGAGGTCAGGTAATACTGAGCACAGGCCTCAGGCACCTTTGGGAATTGAGCAACAAAGAAAGAGGGCTGATGGGACCTGGAAGATCTTTCTTCATTGCGAGTATAAGCCAATTTCACCAAGGTTGAACTATCTCCTTGGAAGCAATAATAAAATACTCATCAGGATTAAGCTTTTCCATGAAAATAAAAGGAAAAAACCCCAGCTCTCCTCACTGAGTCTGCCTTATTTGTCTTAACAGCAGTTGCAAAGCAAGGAGGAAGGGAGAGGAAAAAAGAAGAAGGGAAGGAGGAAATGACAAATCTCCCTTCTTTGCCAAAAGGCAAGGATAATGTTCATGGTAAGGCTAAGAGCATAGAGTATGTAAAATATCCCCACCACTGTCCCATCGTCTCCTCTTCCTCTGCTGTTTTCCTCCAAGTGCTCATCAGTGCTGGACGTCAGCATCTATCATCTGACTCTCGGCTTGTCAGCATGTACTTTCTCCACCGCAGTGCAAGCTGCAGGCAGCAGGTGTCACCTCACTGTGACTGCCCTCCGCTCCCCGAAGGGTGCCTGGAACAGTAGGCACTCAACATATATTTGTGGAATAACAAATGGGTGAACTGTTTGATTAGCTAATCAGTTAATTTGCTGGGGTGTCAGAATACCTGTCTTTCACCTGGGCTCCCTTCTCCCCGTCAGGCATGCAGTGACGCTAACATTACTCCCCCAGGTCTAAGCCCAGTTTAGGACCACGCCTTAAGAACATACACATACAAAATTTTTTGCTTATGCAAAGAAATTCAAACTAAAAAGAGAAGATACACTCTGATAGAAAGTGAGAAGACAGAACAGGCCAAAAAAAAATAGCAAAAAAATATACCCTCTGTGGTGATTAAGGAAATAAATTTAAAATATTGAGAGACCAGTTTTTTTTAATAAGTCTTGGCCATTAGATGCAAAAAAGCAACATCCATTTTTTGCAAGTATACAGTGAAATGAGCACTTTTATGTGCTGTTGGTGGCGTGTGAAGGGTGAGACGTTCTCTCACTCCGTGTAGTCTTACGTGGGGTAGGCTGCCAGCCCTGATGTTTGTCCTGCCACAGAGGAAGCCCAAGGTGGCACAGGCCCCAACACAAGGCGGAGAGGAAATTGTGCTGGGAAGGCTAATTCTTTGGTTCCTGCAGATCACTGCAGATGTTTAAAGATGTTGACCTCATTCAGACGAATCAGTACCCAAGGCTGACTCACTACTCTTCAACTGACCCTAAGTGCAGCATCTTCTATGGACTTCTGGAGGAGAAATTAAGAGAACATGGTTCTCTAGCCAAGACATGGAAGCAATAATTAGATAAATAATTAGATAATTAGATGAAGCTGTACTGTATATGTACAATGGAATACTACTCAGCCATAAAAGGAGGAAGTAATGCCATTTGTAGCAACATGGATTATCATATCTAGAGATAATCATACTGAGTAAGTCAGTCAGAGAAAGACCAATATCATATGGTATCACTTATATGTAGAATCTAAAAAGTGATACAGATGAATTTATTTACAAAACACAAACAGACTCACAGACATAGAAAACAAATCTATGGTTACCAAAAGGGAAAGCAGGTGGGGGGGATAAATTACGAGTTTGGGATTAGCAGATACAAACTACTATATATAAAAGAGATAATAAACAAGGTTCTACTGTTCAGCACAGGGAACTATACTCAGTATCTTATAATCTATAATGAAAAAAAGTCTTTTAAAAATGAACATTGTTCTCTTTAAGAGTCAAGGTGAAGAACACACTGTCTAAAGCAAACTATCCTGTAAGTATCCAGTTCTTCCTAAGCCAAAACCCCTCAGAGCTACAGCATTATCTAATGACACTGTAACGAGGAGAGTAAGAAAGGACATGCCCTGTGGAACTGCGTGCCGGGCATAGTGCTGGAGTCCTCCCCTGTGTGCTTCTCCCTTGGGAGTCCGCACCTTTGTTTTCCAAGGTGTACTAGGCATCTCTCTCTCTCTCTCTCTCTCTCTCTCTCTCTCTCTCTCTTTCTCTTTCTCTCTCTCTCTCTCTCTCTCTTTCTCTCTCTTTATATATATATATATATATCCTGGAGGAGACCTGAACAATGTGGTTTTGGGTATTAATACTAAAAAAATCTTTAAATGGCCTTTAGTTTGCTTTGAGTGAACATAGATTAGCTAGATAATGAGTCATTTTTGAATCAAGGCCACATGGAATTTTTGTTTCATTCATCATTTTCCTAAAATGATTTCAAATAAGTATGCTCTCTAGTCTATATGTTTTTAAAAGAATCAGCAGTTTTCAGCATTTACTCTTGTAAATATCCTCCTCTGTAAAAGTACACAAGGGTTGTCATATCTACAAAAAAAATGTAAATTCTGAACATAGCTAATTTGGAGATGTAAAACTCAACTTACTGAGTCACCAGAGCTGGCTGGTGACAACTGGGGCAGGGCTGGTGGGGGCTCAATTGTGTGGTGTGAAAACCTTTATCCCCAGACATAGTGCCACCAATTTTCACTGGTCCTAAGAGGGGCCCATGATAGAGGGTGAGAAAAAGCTACTTTTCAATTTCCATCCCTCTTCACTGAGCAGTAGACCATGATTCTTCTATTTCCTAACATTCCCTCTCAACCAAATGTCATTTCTAGAATTTTTAAGGAGGGATGGAGAAAATAATACTAAATACAATGCAGAAACCTTACCCAGAGTAATTCAAAACCCTTTCCATGGAAAAGCCTCATCCTTGTTTCTCTTTTCCTCCCTACCCTTCTTTGTAAGTGATAGAATGTTCCCCTATGTGTCTTGAGAAAAACAAACCTTCACTTTTACTGTCAAATCCAAAGACACCACAGTTTCATAATCAGTTGGTTCTGGATCTCATCCTCTCAGCTCTTATCCTCCTAGGCATAAAGTGGCTGCCTCAGCTCCAAGCATCATACCCTCATTTTACATTGCCAGAGACAGAATGGAAGGTAGACTAGTGATTTCTCTCATCTTCACAGGAAAACCATATAATTTATCATTTGAATTAGGCTTTCTTTTAATGAGAGAGGATACTATTAATAATTTTACTAGGACAATGCATATAAACCAGTACTATCTCAGGAAAACTGGGACATGTGCTCACTCTACTTGTTAGAGACAAAAGCATTTTCCAGGAGCCCTGGGGGTTTGGAAGGGGCTCCCCAGCCACAAGCATGTTGCCATCGATGTAGGCTTCTATTGGCAAAGAAGAATGTGGGTTAGCTGTTGAGTCAGCAACAAACTATCTGCCATCAATCCAGGTTTATGACAAGAAAACTAAATTTCCTCTTCAAGTTTTGGAAATAGAGAGGGAGACCTGCTTTCCTGAGAACACAGCTACAGGTGGAGGTAGAACGGTCATGGTGGACTTCCTTCCTCCAGACTTAAATCCTCACAAATCCCATGATTAGGCGCACAGCTCCCCACGGTACCATTTGAGTGAGTCTTCTCCCAGTGCATGGAGCAGTGCCCTTTCTGGGCACGAGCCTGCAGGTGGACTTTCAGCAAGCAGGCATCCCACAGCCCACAGCAGAGGCGTCCACATGCAGGCGAGGATGCTGCTGCCAGGAGACATATTTCTGTCTGAGTGTCGGGTTGAATGGCATTTATATTCTCAAAGTTGAGAATTCCAGAATAAATACTCCACTAGACTTTATCCTAGCTTCATTTGCCAAGTCATAACAATAAACTATTGCCTCTTATATAATCTCCAACCATCCCATTTTTAAAATCATTCGATATACCTTTAAACGAAAACGCCTCGAAGTCCCAAAAGGTTATTTAGAGGCTTGGCAAGCAGTCAAACAGATGTGCAATCAGAATCTTTGTTATCCTATTTTGATGGCATCTGAACCATCTGAAAATGTAAAATCAACATTCTGTTCCAAGACTTTGTTTCTTATAGTGGGAGCACATAAGTAACATGCCTTAAAAACTAAATGCTGACGGCGGTGACTTAGTTCAAGTTCAGTATGTTCACAACCATAGGGGAAATACTGTCAGATTCTGACTTTTCTTTACATTTATACAGTATGATGGCTAAGGTCTAAAAATCAAAGTTTTGACATTCAGCATGAGAAAATACTTTTAAACCCTTATTATATTACTATTATATCTTCATTTCTATCTGGAATAATTGACAGTGAAGACGGATAAAGAGAGGCTTCTTTCCATTTGTCTGTCTGATGCCTGACTTAAGTTGCTGGGGCAAATGGTCTCATGAAGACAGTTGTAGGATGCATGTGCTTGCACATCATGTTTTAAGGGATGATGCTGGTCACTCGGAGAATTAGATCCAATCTCCCCATTCCACAGGCATCTTTCCAACATCCCTGAGGACTAGAAATTAACCTATATGTCAACTGCTGACCCTCTCAGCTTGTGAAATATTGAAAACCCCTAAGTAGAGGGCAATGGAAATCAGACAAGATTCTTGGGTTTTAGCATAATTATAATCCAATTAGCCTCAAGTGATGGTTTTTACTCAGTTTTCAGAATGTGTGTTCAGAAGCACCTCCCTTTCCATGAGTGCATAACATGCCCAAGACATAGAACTAACTATATTTTAGACTTTGGCTCCTGTGACTATTTATCAAGGAAGACTGATACTCTTGCAAATGTTCTTCCCAAATGATAGGTTATGTGCTTTAATCTATGTCTATTTTTTTTAATTAAAAAAATTTTTATTGGGTTATTGTCATTTTACAATGTTGTGTCAAATTCCAGCGTGGAGCACAATTTTTCAGTTATACATGAACATACATATATTCATTGTCACATTGTTTTTCACTGTGAACTACCACAAGATCTTACATATATTTCCCTGTGCTATACAGTATAATCTTGTTTATCTATTCTGCATATGCCTGTCGGTATCTACAAATTTTGAACTCCCAGTCTGTCCCTTCCCACCCCACTCCTCCTTGGCAACCACAAGTTTGTATTCTATGTCTATGAATTTGTTTCTGTTTTGTATTTATGTTCATTTTTTAAAAATTGAAGTATACATATTTATACACATTATTTTTCATATTATTTATTGTAGATTATTACAAGTTTTTGAAGATAGTTCCCTGTGCTATACAGTAGGACCTTATATATGTCTTCCATATAGTTTGTATCTGCTAATCCCAAAATCCCAATTTAGCCTTCCCTCCCCCTTTCGCCTTTGGTAACCATAAGTTTGTTTTCTATGTGAGTCTTTTTCTGTTTTATAAATAAGATAATATCTAGGTCCATCCACGTTGTTGGACCAGTCATCTGTTGATGGACATTTAAGTTGCTTCCACGTCTTGGCTATTGTAAAAAGTGCTGCTGTGAACATTGGGGTGCAGGTGTCTTCTTTTTTTAATGAAGTATAGTTGATTAACAATGTTGTGTTTTCTGGTGTACAGCATAGTGATTCAGTCGTAAATTTGTATTCATTTTCAGATTCTTTTCTTTTATAGGTTATTACAAGGTATTGAACATAGTTCCCTGTGCAATACAGTATGTCCTTCTTGTTTCATCTATTTTATATATATAGTAGTTTGTATCTGCTAATCCTAAACTCCTAATTGATACACCCCCTTCCCCCTTGATACCCATAAGTTTGTTTTCTGAGCCTATGTTTTGTAAATAAGTTCATTCATATCATTTTTTTAGATTCCACATATAAGTGATATCATATGATATTTGTCTTTCTTTGTCTTACTTACTTTGATCAGTATGATAATATCTAGGTCCATCCATGTTGCTGCAAATAGCATTAATTCATTTTTTTTATGGATAAGTAATATTCAGTTGTATGTGTGTGTATGTGTGTGTGTGTATATGTATGTATGTATATGTGTGTATGTATATGTATATATATATCACATCTTCTTTATCCAGTCATCTGTCAATGGACATTTAGGTTGTTTCCATGTCTTGGCTATTGTAAATAGTGCTGCTATGAGCATTGGGGTGCGTGTATCTTTTTGAATTAAGGTTCCCTCTGGATATATGCCCAGGAGTGAGACTACTGGATCATATGGTAAGTCTATTTTGAGTCTTGTGAGGAATCTCCATACTGTTTTCCATAATGGCTTCACCAAACTACATGCCTAAGAACAGTGTAAGATGGTTCCCTTTTCTCCACAGCTTCTCCAGTATTTATTGTTTTATGGACTTTTGAATGATGGCCATTCTGACTGGTGTGAGGTGATACCTTACTGTAGTTTTGATTTGCATTTCTCTGGTAATTAGCAATATTGAGCATTTTTTTCCTGTGCCTATTGGCCATTTGTATGTCTTCCAACCAGGCGGTTAAAACTCCTGTAGCTTTGTAGTATAGTCTGAAGTCTGGGAGGGTTATGCCTCCAGCTTCATTCTTTTTCTTCAGTATTGCTTTGGCAATTCTGGGTCTTTTGTGGTTCCATATAAATTTTAGGATTATTTATTCTAGCTCTGTGAAAAATGCCCTATGCAATTTGATAGGGATTGCACTAAATCTGTAGATTGCTTTGGGTAGTGTGGCCATTTTAAAAATATTCTTCCAATCCAAGAGCATGGGATATCTTTCCATCTCTTTACTTTCCTTTATCACTGTTTTATAGTTCTCAGTGTGTGTAAGTCTTTCACATACTTGGTCATGTTTATTCCTAAGTATTTTATTTTTTGATGTGATTAAAAAAGGGATTGTTAATTTTTACTTTCCTTTTCTGATATTTCATTGTTAGTGTAAAGAAATGCCGCAGATTTCTGTGTGTACGTTACTCTTGTAACCTGCTGCCTTGCTGAGTTCATGTATCAGCTCTAGTAGTTTCTCTAAGGAGTTTTTAGGGTTTTCTATACATAGTATCATGTCATGTGCACATAGCGACAATTTTACTTCTTCCCTTCCAATTTGGATTTCTTTTTTCTTGTCTGATTGCTATGCTAGGACTTCCAATACTATGTTGAATAGAAGTGATGAGAGTGGGCATCCTTGTCTTGCTCTAGATTTTAGCCAGAAGGCTTTCAACTGTCACTGTTGAGTATCATGTTGGCTGTAGGTTTGTCATAAATAGCTTTTATTATGTTGAGGTATGTTCCCTCTATACCCATTTTGGCAAGAGTTTTTTTTTTTTTAAATCATACATAGATGTTGAATTTTATCAGATACTTTCTTTGCATCTATTGAGATGATCATGCGGTTTTTGTCCTTTCCTTTGTTGATGTGATGCATCATATCGATTGACTTGTGTATGTTGAACCATCTTGTGATCCTGGGATGAATCCAGCTTGATCGTAGTGGATGATCTTTCTTATGTGTTGTTGGATTCAGTTTGCTAATATTTTGTTAATAATTTTTTAATGTATATTCACAAAAGATATTGTCCTGTGATTTTCTTTTTTGATAGTGCTTTTGTCTAGTTTTGGTATCAGTGTTGTGGTGGCTTCATAGAATGATTTGGGGAATGTGCCCTCCTCTTCAATCTTTTAAAAGAGTTTTGAGAAGGGCTGGTAAAAGTTCTTTGTCTCTTTGGTAGAATTCCTCAGTGAAGCCATCCGGTCCTAGACTTCTGTTTGCAGAGAGTTTGGGGGGTTGTTTTTTTTTTTGTTTTTTTTTTAATTGCAGATTCTGTTTCACTTCTAGTGATTAGTCTGTTCAGATTATCTATTTCTTGATTCAGTTTTGGTGATCTGTATGTTTATAGAAACTTGTCCATTTCTCCTAGGTTGTTTTGTGTGGTTATGTTTTCATTGGCCTCTGTCTCAAGATATTTTTTAAATACCTCTTTGATTCCATCATTGACCCCCTTTTTTTCCCTTTTTTGTAACATGTTGCTTAGTCTCCATGCAATCATTTTTTTCTCATTTCTCTTTTTGTGATTGATTTCTAGTTTCATGCCATTGTGGTCAGAAAAGATGCTTGAAATATTTTCTATCCTCTTAAATTTGTTGAGGCTTGTTTTGTGTTTGAGTATGCAGCCTATCCTAGAGAATGTTTCATGTGCACTTGAAAATAATATACATTCTGGGTTTTTTGGATGTCCTGAAAATAACGAGTAAGTCTGACTCTTCTATTGTATCATTTAGGATCTCTGTTGCCTTACTGATTTTCTGTCTGGAAGATGTGTGCATTGACGTTAGTGGGGTGTTATAGTCTCCTCCTATAAGTGTATTCCCATCAATCTCTCCCTTTATGTCTGTCAGTGTTTGTTTTATGTATTTAGGTGCTCCTATATTAGGTGCATATATGTAAATGAGTGTAATATCCTCTTCTTATATTCATCCTTTTATCAGTATATAGCGTCCTTCTTTATGGCCTTTGTTTTAAAGTCTGTTTTGCCTGACATTAGTATTGCTACCCCCACTTTCCTGTCATTTCCATTGGCATGAAATATCTTTTTCCACCCTCTCACTTTCAATCTATATGTGTCCCTCGCCCTGAAGTTGCTCTTTTAGGCAGCATATTACAGGTTCTTCTTTCCCTGTCCAGTCTGCCACTGTGTGTCTTTTGATTGGAGCATTTAGTCCATTGACATTTAAGGTAATTATTGATAGATATGTATTTTTGCCATTTTAAACCATGTTTCCCAGTTGATTTTGTATTTCCTCTTTGTTTCTTTTTGTTTTTCCTTTTGTGGGTAGATGATTTTCTTTTATATTGTGCTTGAGTTCTTTTCTTTTTGGTTTTTGTGACTCTATGCTTTGGATTTGTGGTTACCCCGTTTTTCAATTATGTAGCCCATTACTCTACTCGCTTTAGATTGGTAATCACATAGGCTCAAACACATTCTAAAAAGAATGACAAAAATTTACATTTTGTTACTCCCCTCCCCAACATTTTATGATTTTGATGTCCTTTTACATCTTCATTTTTATTCTTTTGCTGTTCATTGTAGTTATTGCATTTCCAATGTGATTTTCTCTCTCTCTCTCTCTCTCTCTCTCTCTCTCTCTTTTTTTTTTTTTTTTTGGTAGATTCTTGCTTCTTTTCTACATAGAGAAGACCTTTTAATATGTCTTTTAGGTTGCTTTAGTATAGCTGTATCCTTGTGGTTTTTGCTTGTCTGAGAAATTCTTTATCTTTCCTTCTATTCTAAATGATAATTTTTCTGGGTAGAGTACGATTGGTTACAGATTTTTCTCTTGCAGGACTTTGAGTATGTCTTGCCACTCCCTTCTAATGAGCAACATTTCTGTAGAGAAATGATCTGACACCTTTATGGGGGTTCCCTTGTAACTATTTGTTTTTCTCTTGCTGCCTTTAGAATGTTCTCTTCATCTTTAACTTTGGCCATTTTAATTATAATATGTCTTTGTGTAGGTCCGTTTAGGTTCATATTGTTTGGGACTCTCAGTGCTTCCTCACCAGGATACCTGTTTCTTTTATAAGATTTGGGAAGTTTTCAGCCATAGTATCTTCAAATGCTTTTTGGAGCCTCTTTTCTCTTCTCCTTCTGGAGCCCCTATTATGCATAGATTGGCACACTTTATGTTATCCCTTAGGTCTCTTCTATTGCTTTCATTTTTTTCCCATTTGTTTTTCTGTCAGCTGTTATGATTGTGTGATTTCCATTATTCCATCTTCCAGATCTCTTATTCATGCTTTTGCATTATTTAGTCTGCTCTTTATTGCCTTTAGCTCAGCTTTCAACTTGACAGTTGAGTTTTCTGATCTTAATTGGTTCCCCTTTATAGTTTCTAGTTCCTTTTTATGGTCCTCTGCATTCCTATCAATAGCCTCTCTTAATTCCTTCAGTACATTTATCACCTCCTTTTTGAACTCAAGTTCTGATAGACTGGAAAGGTCTATTTCATTGTTCTTTGCAGCCAACCCCAATCATCTCCCCAAAGCACGAGCATCAGCACCAGTCTGGAATGCATCATCAGGCTTGCATCTCAGGCTGGGGACCTACAGGCCCTCTGTGCTGATTTCTCTCAATTCTGTCTATTGCAAAGCAGCTGATGTCTCCTCCGGGTCTGGGAAGCTCCCCTTTTGTCCCAGCTGACCTCCCTGCTGGTAAAGGGGCTTCCCAGGGTGAGGGCATTCTTCCTCTTTCACCGCTTTCTCCCGGAGCACAGCTCCCATCTGCATTTTTTTTTCCCTCCTACCCAGTACATGGAAGTATTTTTTCTTTTTTTTTAATATATATATTTTTATTAAAGTATAGTCAGTTTACAATGTTGTGTCAATTGCTGGTGTACAGCACAATACCTCAGTCATATAGAAACATACATATATTCATTTTTATATTCTTTTCCACCATAAGTTACTACAAGATATTGAATATACTTCCCTGTGCCATACAGTATAAACTTGTTGTTTATCTATTTTATATACATATTAGTTAGTATATGCAAATCTCAAATTCTCAATTTATCCCTTCCCACCCTCTTTCCCTCTGGTAACCATAAGTTTGTTTTCTATGCTTGTGAATCTGTTTCTGTTTTGTAAATAAGTTCATTTGTCTTTTTTGGTAGATTCCACATGTAAGTGATATCATATGGTATTTATCTTTCTCTGCCTGGCTTACTTCACTTAGAATGACAATCTCCATATCCACCCATGTTGCTGCAAATGGCATTATTTCATTCTATTTTATGGCTGATTAATATTCTATTGTATAAATATACCACAACTTCTTTATGCAGCCTTTTGTCAGTGGACATTTAGGTTGTTTCCATGTCTTGGCTATTGTAAATAGTGCTGCTATGAGCATTGGGGTGCGTGTATCTTTTTGAATTAAGGTTCCCTCTGGATATATGCCCAGGAGTGAGACTACTGGATCATATGGTAAGTCTATTTTGAGTCTTGTGAGGAATCTCCATACTGTTTTCCATAATGGCTTCACCAAACTACATTCCCACCAACAGTGTGGAGGGTTCCCTTTTCTTCACAGACTCTCCAGCATTTATCGTTTGTGGACTTTTGAGTGATGGCCATTCTGACTGGTGTGAGGTGATACCTCAGTCTAGTTTTGATTTGCATTTCTCTGATAATTAGCGATAGTGAACATTTTTTCCTGTGCCTATTGGCTGTTTGTATGTCTTCATTGGAGAACTGCTTGCTTAGGTCTTCTGCCCATTTTTGGATTGGGTTGATTGTTTATTTCTTATTAAGTTATATGAGCTGTTTATATATTCTGGAAATTAAGTCCTTGTTAGTCTCATCTTTTGCAAATATTTTCTCCCATTCTATAAGTTGTCTTTTTGTTTGGCTTATGGTTTCCTTTTTTGTGCAAAAGCTTATAAGTTTAATTGGGCCCCATTTGTTTATTTTTGTTTTTTTTTTTTGTTGCCTGGGTAGACTGCCCTAGGAGAACATTGCTGAGATTTATGTCAGATAATGTTTTTTCTATGTTTTCTTCTAAGAGGTTTATAGTGTCTTGTCTTATGATTAAGTCTTTAAGCCATTTTGAGTTTATTTTTGTGTATGGTGTGAGGGACTATTCTAACTTCATTAATTTACATGCAGCTGTCCAGTTATAGCAACACCATTTGCTGAAGAGACTGTCTTTAATCCATTGTATATTCTTGCCTCCTTTGTCAAAGATTAATTGATCAAAAGTTTGTGGGTTTATTGCTGGGCTCTCTTTTCTGTTCCATTGATCTATATGTCTGTTTTTGTACCAATACCACACTGTTTTGATTACTGCAGCTCTGTAGTATTGTCTGAAGTCTGGGAGGGTTTTTCCTCCAGCTTCATTCTTTTTCTTCAGTATTGCTTTGGCAATTCTGGGTCTTTTGTGATTCTATATAAATTTTAGGATTATTTGTTCTAGTTCTGTGAAAAATGCCCTAGGTAATTTGATAGGGATCACATTAAATCTGTAGATTGCTTTGGGTGGATGGCCATTTCAACAATATTAATTCTTCCAATCCAAGAACATAGGATATTTTGGAGGCTTTTCTTGTAGCTTCACATATGGAAGATCTTCTGCCAGAGTTCAGTAGGTATTCTGTGAGAATTGTTCCAAATGTAGATGCATTTTTTATGTCTTTGTGGGAGAGGGTGAGTTTCATGTCCTTCTATTCTGTGATCTTGAAGCCCCTCCAATTTAGTCTACCCTTAACCAAATCTTTAGTATTTCATTATTATTTTGGTCCCCATTACTTTGTTCAAAACCAAACCAAACAAAAAACAAAAAACAAACAAACAAAAAAAACCCTTAAACATTAAAAAAGTTCTCTTTCTCATATAATGAAGATAAAGGCAACACTGACTTTTTAGTCACCCCCTTTATGGCGGACTGTTTTCATTCAATGGAAAAAGAAATAATGA
Organism: Camelus dromedarius; assembly: GCF_036321535.1. Lineage (NCBI taxonomy): Eukaryota > Metazoa > Chordata > Mammalia > Artiodactyla > Camelidae > Camelus > Camelus dromedarius. The sequence continues at coordinate 29,404,254 of NC_087439.1, read as the reverse complement.
CATAGGGAAAGATATTAATTAGAAAAGTGCTTTCCAGAAAAAATCATATTCTGGACTCAAATCACTACCAACGGTTGGGGGCAGGGAAGCCATTTTGTACTTGTCCAACAAAAGGAATTTCATTCAGCACCTTGCAAAGTGAACTTGTCACAGTTTTCTGCTAAGGTCTCAGATGGAACCCTAATGTCACCACGTCTGTGCTTTGCAGTTCCTCATGCAAAGATTGCTTAGCAAACATGTCATCCCAGGAAAGGCACAGAAGTAAAATGCAGTCTTAGGGTCCTGCCCAAGTGTATTAGAAGGTTGACAGGCAGACTTGCAGTTGAAATATTTCTTCTTTAATAATAGTCTCAAAAAGCCACAGGAACATGTTCTGTGTGTATGCTTCTTAATATGCCCCATTTATCTAGCCTAAAACTGTATATTGCTTGGCAAATGAGTGTACTATTTTAGTCAGAGGACAAATTTCATTAAAATATGGATGATTTGCTTCAAGCTTCTCAGGCAGCAGTTAGCTCAGTGGGGTCCTCGCTACAGGTATGCCTAACTCGGGATGGCCCCTGAGGAGGAAGAGATTAGAAGATAGAACAATTCCAATAATGAGGTATTTGTTCCTGAACTGTCTCCATGCTCTGATATTAAAAACTAAAACCCCTAAGTGAGTTCAGTATTTCTCAGTACATGAATTCACCTTGTCCTCTCCTGGATGGAAATCTCAGATTAAAGACTGAGATAGACTGGGGTGGCTTGAGCCAATAGTTTCAAAATTTAATATAAAATCTTCACAGCCAAGACACCCTTCTAACTCATGAGGCTGAAATAAAGTTTCTCTGTTTCTATGTGACTCTTCCATTCTAGAGCTTGAGTTCTCCCCTCACCTCTGCATTACATAGTGACTTCAAAAGATGTTCAACTTTTAAAAATTAAATGGAAAAAAATATATGTAGAAACAAGACTAAAACAAGAGTATTTATTCTTGGTTGCAAATTATAAGCATTATTTACATTTCTTTTTATTTTTCAAGTATTCCTAGAATTCTTCATTGAGTATGTGATTTACATAAAGAAAAATAGGTACATAGTAAACTAATAGTCACAGTAATTATATTGTTCACACATTTTCTTTCTAAAATAAAGCTTCTGGACTTTTCTAAACAAAAATTTTAAGCACTTACCTTCAGTGGGTTTATTTTTGCTTAACTTCTTATTTCACCTTCTTCCAGATTTCTTTTAGGTTGGAAAGGGCTGTCTCCTTGGTCCTCTTTAACAGATCTTTTAGATACTAATTGACTACAAATAGATTATGTATATTGTGTTCTAACATATAAATACCTTCCAAACACGTATGTGTTGCTTCTTCAAAGAGACATGTCTTTGGGTAGGGAAACTAGGTGTCTATGTGTTGTGTGCAGCTGCAACTGTGAGAGCTTCAGTGGAAAAATAATACAGGGCCTAGTCTCTTACTTGAAAAGTTTGTTTATTCATTCTCTGTTCCAGTGTTCCAAAAACTAATCAGCTGAAGCCCCAGAGTCCTGAAAGATAAAGTATGGAAGGAGCTGTTCTAGATCTGGGAGATTCTGAGGGCAGAGTTTATCAAGTTTCTACCTCTTCCAAAATATAACTGTAACAGTTTTCCAGTAGAATACTTTATTTTTGAGAAAGCCTGCCTACCAACGAGCCTGCTAGGTCAGTGAGCTGTAAACGTACTTCCACGTGCATCATTTGACCATGCCCTCCCATGCGCTGCAAGAGCTCCTTTTAAGTACAATTTCCACGTTAATTTGAAATTCTTCATGTGCATGACTATCACTTGTTACATGAGGGCTCCATAAGGGCACAACACTTCTCCTTCTTCTCCAGTCCCTACTGTTGTGGGACACAACGGGGCGACTGGTCAGTGACATGGCGACACACGGGTTGGTAAAAGAATTTACCAGAGATAAAGTATGGGAACAGAAAGGTGTTTATTAGGTACGCTGTCAGAGACAACAGTGGGCCACACAGACAAGAGGTGCCTGTGTGAGCACCGAGGGCTGGCTGTTGGGTCTTTTATAAGGTCGTGTCACAAGGTGCCTGATCAGCTTGTGCACAAGGCTCTGATTGGTTGTAGGTGAGGTAAGAGGTTTAGAGTCTGTGAAGGGTGGTGGTAAGGTGGCCATTACATGGGGCTATTAATTTGTTAGGGGAAACACACCCAATAAATCTCAGATGTCAGACATCTGAGAGCCCAGGAATGGGGGTCGTTAGACTTTGAAGGATGTCAGTTGACCCAATACATGCCAGAGTGCTTAGTACTTAGTTGGTATTTATTACAAATTTCTTCAATGACTCACTTAACAGTGCATTGATTATCTGAACTTCGGGATGAAGAAAGCTATAAGAAGGAAATGCTTTTTTAAGATCTATGTGATGACACAGGTGAGGCAAGCCATGACACTTCCGTGGCCTCCTCTGTCCACGCCTGTTCCCCTCACTCCCTCCTTTCACGGGTGTGGATCTCTGATAAACATAATGCAGCCAGATGTCTGTTCCAGTGTCTTCTCCCAGAGAATCCAACCCATGACTACCTGGAATAAAATATCAGACAAAGCAAGACAAAGTCTTGAGGGCAAAACACCTTAACGGCCTCCGCACAAATGGCACCTCCTCAAAGAGGCCTTGTACTGACCCCTATCCCGAAAATAGCTCCCCTCGATCACTCACGCCCACTCCACACTCTCCATTCCCCTGTGTTGCTGTAGTTTCCTTCCTCGCAGTCTTCCTTCCTGGACTGCTCGTCGTCTCCCTGTGCCGGGAGATAAATCCCATAGAGCAAAGGCTTTGACTTGTTCACTGCTGTTTGCCAAGCCCTGAGACCACTGCCTGCAGCACGGGAGGTATTCAGTACGTGTTTATTGAGTGAATAAACCACTGGTAGATTTATTATCTTAGAAACATAAAGGGAAAACCTAGAAGCCAGGTTCTATATATTGAAATTTTAATAAGAGGCTCTTTCTGTGGTTAAATTTAAAAAAATCACTGAATGTACCGAATAGTCTCAGCAGTTAATTGGATTCCACAGTTATAACTATAAGCCTTTGTGCAATCATGGAAATAATTACTAATTCATAAATCCTGAACAAATAAAAATCAGAGGCAGGCCTATGAGGTTCATCCTCCACCTTCCCCCAACTACTGCCTTTTGGTTTAGTTTCCATGTAATTTTCTTTTTTTTTTTTTTTGAAGTACAGTCAGTTACAATGTATCAGTTTCTGGTATATAGCACAGTGTCCCAGTCATGCATGTACATACATACATTCTTTTTCATTAAAGGTTACTACAAGATATTTAACATAGTTGCCTGTGCTATATAGAAGAAACTTTAAAAAAATTTATTTTTCTATATAGTGGCTAACATTTGCAAGTCTCAAACTCCCAAATTTATCCCTTCCCACCCTCTTTCCCCAGTAATCATAAGATTGTTTACTATGTCTGTGAGTCTGTTTCTGTTTTGTAGATCGAGTTCATGGTGTCTTTCTTTTTTTTTTTTTTTTTAAGATTCCACATGAGTGATATCATATGGTATTTTTCTTTCTCTTTCTGGCTTACTTGACTCCATGTAACATTTTGTGTGTGTGTGTTGTTTTTAGAGACAACTCCAAGGGTATTTGTTTCAGGAAGATCTCATTCTCTCCTAGGCTAGAGAGGGAGTCACAATAGAGGGAAAAGCAACAGCCAGGAAGAGAAGGGTACAATATTATTTGATATGGGTTCAGCCTGTTCATTAACTTACTTTAAAAGTGTGTATTTAAAAGTATGTATTGAATGGTTCCTATGATCTAAGCATAACGCTAGACTCCTTACCTCATAAGGAGTATATGCTAGTGGGGAAGACAGATAATAGACAGGTAAACAGATAAGCAAACCAAAGAATTAGAGCTTATGAAAGCCCCTGAAAAGAATAAAATCCAGTGTTCTCCGTGATAAAGAGAAAACAGGGGCGGAGTGGGTTTAGTGTTAGGATGATCGCCTTCCCTAAGGAAGGGCCATTTAGGCTGAGACCTGAGGAGAAAGGAGGAACCACCCATGCAATGATCTGGTGGATGGTAGATTCCATGCAGAGGGAAAAGAATGAGTAAAGATCACGGAGCAGGAATGAACTTGGTGTTTTGAGAAGAGTGGAGATTGAGGCAAGGCACTCACCTAGGTTGCAAAACTCAAGGGGGTGCCAGAAAACTCAGAAAAATAGTATTTTAATGTAATATTTTTTAAATCAAAATTAATACAAAAAAACCATTTATGATGAACGGAATGTCAATATTTCAAAGACAGGCATATGCAGTATTGTTGACTTTCCCTTTTGCCTCAAGGTCCTCCAATATAGCTTAGCATAACAATGGTACTGATCCTATCTTTCAATATTTTGTGTTTTGTGAGTCATTCAACTCATACTAGCTGCAGCCCTGAGAGTGAGAAACAGAAGCAAGGCAAGTGGCTGGAGTGTAATCAGTAAGAGAGGGAAGCAAGGGACATTCGTGTGGTTGCAGAAGTACGGATATTACTCCTGTGGTCATGGGAAGTCAGTGATGTGATTTAAGCAAGGTGTGTCAAGCCCCTATGAGCATTTCTAAAAGATCATTGACACTCTGAGTACTTGAGCAGAAGTGGGGTGACAAGGCAGAAGCTTAGATCGAGGTTGTCCTGGGTTGGTGTGGTGGTGGAAATATACTTTAGAGCTAGAAACAGGGCTTACTGAAGTGACAGATCAGAGAGAATGCGGGGAAAGGGGGAAACACAGTGACTCCTCCTGTCTGGTTTGAGCTGAGTGGATGGTGGTGTCATTTGCTGAGACAGAAAAGACTGAAAAAGGAGTGGCCTGGAGGAAAGGGGGTAAATCAAGAATTCCATTTTGGTTTGTTTATGTTTGAAGTGCCATTGAGTCATATTATGTCAAGTGTACAACTCGAAATACGATTTTAGATTCTAGAGAAGAGATGGGAAATAGTTAGAAGTCTGAGATGTACCAACATGCAGATGGCTTCCAAAGCTTTGGAAATAGATGAAAGCATATAGGAGAAAGCTTAGAATGGGGCGTGTCAATCCACACTGCTCATTAGGATAGCATCATCATTTCACGTGCCACCCGCACACTTTTTCTTGTATTCCAGCTTCTCACTTCACCCTTCCTGTGTCCCACTCACAAACATAAAACTTGGTAACGGCGTACTTTTGTTTTGTCTGCTTCTCAGCTTTTTGCCATTGTTGTCCCATCTTCTACTTCTTTCATCATAAACTCTACCTTAAAATGTTAGTATTTTTGTTTTTAAAGACTCAGATGTCTTTAGAAGGGGAAAAACTGTTTTATATTTACACATTTACCATATTTTGTGCTTCTCATTCCTTTCTCTAGATCCAAGTTTCCACTGTTTCATTTCTCTTCAACCTGAGCATTTAGCTTTTCTTATGGTACAGTTCTGTTGGCAGTCTATTCTCCCATCTTTCACTTATCTGAAAATGTCTTTATTACACCCTCATTTAAAATATATATATATATATTCAGTATATATAAAATACATAGTAGAGAAGTTTGTTTTTTCTCTCACTTTTAAGGTGATCTGATCTCCGTTGTCTTTTGGTGTCCTTTTTTTCTTTTTTTTTTTAAACTCTTCTTTTAAAATTGAAGTATAGTTAGTTACAATGTATCATTCTGGTGTACAGCATAGTGTTCCAGTCATGCATATATATACATATTCATGTTCATACTGTTTGTTATTAAGGTTATTACAAGAAAGTGAATATATCCCTGTGCTATGCAGAAGAAATTTTTAAAATCTTTTTTCATATATAGTGGTTAACATTTACAAATCTCAAATTTCCCAAATTATCCCTTCCCACCCCTTTTCCCCTGATAACCGTAAGATTGTTTACTATATCTGTGAGTCTGTTTTTTTCTCCTTTATATATATATTTATATTTATATTTACATTATTATTTATATATATTTATTAAAGTATAGTCAGTTTAAGTGTTGTGTCAATTTCTGGTGTGAACATACATATATTTGTTTTCATATTCTTTTTTACCATAAGTTACTACAAGATATTGAATATAGTTCCCTGTACTATACAGTATAAATTTCTTGTTGATCTATTTTCTGTATAATATCTGTAAATCTCTAACTCCCAGCTTATTCCTTCCCACCTCCTTCCCCACCAGTAACCATAAGTTTGTTTTCTATGTCTGTGAGTCTGTTTCTGTTTTGCAAATGTTCCATTGTCTTTTTTTTTTTTTTTTTTAGATTCCACATGTAAGTGGTATCGTATGGCATTTTTCTTTCTCTTTCTGGCTTGTTTCACTTAGTATAACAATCTCTAGGTCCATCCATGTTGCTGCAAATGGTATTTTATTATTTTTATGGCTGGCTGAGTAGTATTCCATTGTATAAATATACCACATCATCTTTATCCAGTCATCTGTCGATGGACATTTAAGCTATTTCCATGTTTCCATGTCTTGGCTATTGTAAATAGTGCTGCTATGAACATTGGGGTGCATGTGTCTTTTTGAATTAAGGTTCCCTCTGGATATATGCCCAGGAGTGGGATTGCTGGATCATAGGATAAGTCTATTTTAAGTCTTTTGAGGAATCTCTATACTGTTTTCCATAATGGCTGCACCAAACTACATTCCCACCAACAGAGTAGGAGGGTTCCGTTTTCTCCACATCCTCTCCAGTATTTATAGTTTGTGGACTTCTGAATGATGGCCATTCTGACTGGTGTGAGGTGATACCTCATTGTAGTTTTGATCTGCATTTCTGTGATAATTAGCGATCTTGAGCATTTTTTCATGTGCCTATTGGCCATTTGTATGCCTTCATTGGAGAATTGCTTGTTTAGGTCTTCTGCCCATTTTTGGATTGGGTTGTTTGTTTTTTTCTTAAGTTGTATGAGCTGTTTATATATTCTTGAAATTAAGCCCTTGTTAGTCTCATCTTTTGCAAATATTTTCTCCCATTCCATAGGTTATCTTTATGTTTTCCTTATAGTTTCCTTTGCTGTGTAAAAGCTTATATTTAATTAGTTCCCATTTGTTTATTTTCGTCCTTATTTGTATTACCTTGGTAAACTGCCCTGTGTAGTATCACCATTTTAATAATATTAATTCTTCCAATCCAAGAACATGGGATATCTTTCCATTTCTTTAAGTCATCTTTAATTCCTTTTTTAAAAAATATTTTTATTGTAGTATTGTCAGTTTAAATGTTGTATCAATTTGTGGTGTACAGCACAGTGCTTTAGTCATATAGGAACATGCATGTATTTGTTTTCATATTCTTTGTCACCATAAGGTATTACAAGATATCGAATAGAGTTCCCTGCATTATACAGCATGAACTTGTTTACCTATTCTATATATATCAGTTAGTATCTGCAAATCTCTAACTCCCAATTTATTCCTTCCACCTCTTTCCCCTCTGGTAAACTTACGTTTGTTCTCTATGTCTGAGAGTCTTTCTGTTTTGCAAATAAATTCGTTTGGCTTTTTTTTTTTTTTTTTAGATTCCACATACAAGTGATATAATATGGCATTTTTCTTTCTCTTTCTGGCTTACTTCGCTTAGAATGACATTTTCCAGGTCCATCCATGTTGCTGCAAATTGCATTATTTTATCATTTTTTATGGCTGAGTAGTATTCCTTTGTATAAATATACTACTGCTTCTTTATCCAGTCATCTATTGGTGAACATTTAGGTTGTTTCTATGTCTTGGCTATTATAAATAGTACTGCTATGAACATTGAGGTGCAAGTGTCTTTTTGAATTAAGGTTCCCTCTGGATATATGCCCAGGAGTGGGATTGCTGGATCATAGGATAAGTCTATTTTTAGTCTTTTGAGGAATCTCCATACTGTTTTCCATAACAGCTGCACCAACTACATGCCTAGCAACTGTGTAGGAGGGTTCCCTTTTCTCCACACGCTCTGCATCATTTATGGTTTGTGGACTTTTTAATGATGGCTATTCTGTTGTCTCCATTGATAAGGAGTCCAGCCATCATTCATAGCATCATTCTCCTCTGTAAAGTGGCATCTTTCTCCCGTTGCTTTCCAGATTATCCCTTTATCTTTGGATTTCAGCAGTTTGACCATGATGTGCCTAGGTGTGGTTTTTCTCTGCATTTATTCTGCTTGGGGATCACTGAGTTTCTTGAATATCTAAGTTGATATTTTTAATCAAATTTGGGAAATTTAGGCCAGTAGTTCTTCAAATTCTCATTTACCAGTTACTCTTCTTTTTCCTGGACTCCAGTTACACATATACCAGATCATTTGCTATGTTCTATAGGCCCCCAAAGCTGTATTCACTTCTCCTCAATCTTTGTTTATGTTCTCCAGATTGGATATTTTTTTACTGACCAGACTTCAATTTCACTGACTCGACTCTACCATCTTCAATCTCCTATTAATCCAGTGAATTTTTCATTTCACTTATTGTATTTCTTAGTTCTCTATTTTTCAAAATGCATAGCATATAGAGAGAGATGGAAGGTACAAAAAAGAAGGAAAATGGGATCTAGTGAAAGAGAGGATTTACTGATTACAAATCCATAAGGACAGGAAGAAGAGAAGACAAGTACAGATAAAGGTCAACCTTTGGATTCTATCATCAGGAAATTTCAGAACTCTGTTATATAGCTTCTGATTTTTCTGTTAAATATGAAGCCTTTTGTCATTTGGAAAGTAAGAGAGAAGCTTAAGAAGACAGAGGAGAGGGTAATGAATTATCTTCAAAAGTAGGAAAATTTGTTTAGTAGGGAAATGAGCAGGTTTTTATATGAAGACTGTTCTCACGATTTATCACAGTATTAGGCTACATGGACAGAGATCATTAGAAGTTTGGCAGACAGTGTGACAGAGGTAGTGGGGGGCACAGACGTGAGTGCACTTGATACTCGGTAGAGTGATGAGTGAAAAGATGGAGAGAGAGCAAAGCAAAGACAAAGGAACTTGTGAGCAAGTGTTGGGGTGACTGAAGCGAAGGCCATGATGAGTTTGAAGATCAGCGGTAGGGAGGGTAGAAGCATCAGCGAGCCTTGTTTACAGCTGGGAGTGATCAAAGGATAGGATGTTTAAAACTGAGAATTTTAGTTTGGTACAGTTTCTAGTGAAAAGACTTTTAGGCTCTGAATATGAGTGGAGTTTGTGGTTGAGGAGGTCAGGGAATTGAGGCGTTCAGGGATCAGATGGATAACAGATGGAAAGGTGAGAAATTTTATGAGCCAAAAGGTAAACTGGGTACAGAGGAAGGACTTTGGAGGGAACAGAGAGATGAGATGTGTCAAGCAGTGTGTAGAGAAGAGTCCAGGTGCTGATGGACACGTGGGAATGAGGAGACTTTTCAAAGGATCTGAAATAAACAGGGATGAAACACAATGGAAAAAGTATCAAAGGTCCCATGGAGGATGAGAACTTAGTTCTAAGTTTATGGACCTTAATATTTAGCTCCTTCCAGCTCAAAAGCATTCCGGCAGCACAGTGATCTGTGAAAACTATGTGCCATTCTTTTCTGACAGGCTGGGTAAGGTGTTGATGACCTCTACCTCAACGGTGATATCTAATCTGCCAAAAGATTTTTTTTTTTAATTCATGTCATATACCAGCTTTGAAGTTTTTCAGCTATTTCTAAACCAAGTCAACATAATACCATTAATAAATGTACAGATGGAGATTTTGTTTTCAGTTTAAAGGAGAAATGTGTCTTAGAACTATTTTTACCCGTCAGCATGCATCTGAGTTTGTTCAGGAACAAAACAGCAACATGTACCCAGAGGTCCTTTTGAAATGAGATTATCACACTCAAATGTAGTTTACAAGCAGAGTCTGGAGAAACTTTCTGTTCTCTTCATATTATGGACCAAATGAAATCATACTGAAGAGGAGCATATATGTTAGAACTTGAACTCAACATGCACAGCTCCTTAGGCAAGCAGCCCACAGCCTCCTTCATGCTTGGAAGCTAAACAAGCAACTACAGTATGGCTTAAAAAATCTCTTCATTACACAAAAGCAATATAAGATGATCATCTCATAGACATTCACCCAGAAGGACCCTCTGAAGGTGAAGTCAGTTGCAATAAATCAATAAACCTAATTACCTCCAAAAAAAAAAAAGCATAAAAAAAGAAGAGTTGTTGTTGACCTAAAAAATAATTATATAAAAAATAATGTCAGCTAAGCCTGAAAAAACAAGACTCTATTGATGTCAGGGCCTTCTCTGCCCTATTACAGATGTAGTTAATTTGGGTGAGTGGTAGAAAGAGACAGGAAGATGCAAAAATTAGGGGAGGAGGAAGGGCTGATCATTACGTGTGGAGCTATTTACTGTCTTGCAGTGCTGAGTCTGCTCTTCCTCCGCTCTGGAAGCACCTAGTCGGTGAAGAAGGCAGTCCTGCTGGATTTGCAGTGTTCAGACCCTCTCTCAGTGTGTGCCACCAGCCTGAATGGGCTTTTCTGAGTGTTTTTGTGTGGAGTGAAAGGGCGTGTTGCCTTAGCTACGGTGTATCCCTTCCTGGGATGCGTGGCGTGGCCTCGCACAGCCCTGGCAGGAGTCCCGCGCCTGTGTGCACGTATGGGTGTGTGTGGTGGGTGGTCCGTCCCCGTCCCCACCCCCTCCCGTGAACTCCCGGCAGGCCTAGACTGTGAGGTCATCTTTGCCCCTTATTATGCTAAAAGCTGAGTGGATGTTTTTTGCATTGGCACTTTGTTTTTACCCAGTAAACTTGAGCATGTTGCTTATGAGAAAACAAGTATGGTAGCTTAAATTGGCATGTTCCGATACCTCATTAATTTACTCAGCAGACACTGAGGAATCTGAAAAGCATGGGACAGGGAAGGTGCCAGAAATATAAACACATCCCCCTTCCCCAAGAGCTGAGTCAGGTGGAGAGCCAGATGTGCTGCTGAGAGATTAAGCAGACCCATTCCTCTTCACAGTTTACATTTGTTCTAATTTCACTTTCCCAAAGGCAGACCCTGAAAATAGGATTTGAGTGTGAGTCATAGCCCCTCTCTCTCCTCAGAAGAGCTAGTCCCGGGCAGTGCTAGGAGGGGGCGGGGAAGGGAGCCACGGCCCCCAGGAGGAGACGAATGAGGTTACCAATGGGCAGTGGAGGCTTCCTCGCCCCCCGGATCTCTGGGAGAGACTGTGGATCACACCTCGTCCTCCTGCGGAGAGGGGCCAGGAACAGACCCATCAGGCACCATCAGAGTCAGGGGCAGGCTCTCTTGATGACGTTGACATGCCTATTCGGTCATCTTGAGATGAGGCAGCCTCTGGGGCAGGAACATAGGCCTGGAAGAGAACACAGGCAAAAGAGGAGGCAAACACCTTCCTTCTTCTGTGACAGGTACAGATGGATCCTCGAATAACTAAAGCGTTAAGATGCCCGTGGAGCTCCGGTGGTAGTGGATGCTGTGGGCAAGGCAGGGACTGGACAGTGGTGGTGCGCTGGCCACTGGCACAGGGAGGCACTTGCCAGGGCGTGACCCTGGGCAGCCACTCCGAGTGTCAGCGTCAGTCGTTATGTGTGGTTCTTCCTTTCCAAGATCACCTAACCTCTGATGAAGTTTTGTTCAAACTTGGCAGTGTGGTCTCAGCTACAGCGGCTGAGGAGGAGGGCTGATGCCGGGGAGGCCGTGCCCTGCCCTCTAAGTCCAGAGCGGTGAGAAGAGGGGCGGCAACAGCAAAGCAGAAGGGAGTTCCTCTCAGTAGGGGTGGGGGACAGTTTAGAGAGCAGAAGGACTTAGGGAACCAGTTCCTACAGAAAACAGTATTTTAGAGAAGGTTTTTAAAAACAACAAGAATTACTTTTTCACTGTTGGTCCCCAAGTCTCCTCATACTGGGTGTGCTGAGCGCTTCGTGGATGTCCGTGGTTCCATGCAGTTACATCAGTTTGGTCCGCACGGTGACGTGGGCATCCTGTGACCCAAGACACTCACGCTGGAGCAGGCCAGCCCCAAGTGACTGCTCCCTCTTCTGAGGGTCCACTGCAAATACGGTCCATATACTTCTCATCTCCTAACTATTTGGCAGGAAAAAGCAAATATCATGTTGATTATGGTGCTGGTTCACTATGGTTAATGATTTGTTCCTTTTAACTAGTACGATGTGTTTAATCATTAGGGTCTAGGAGCAAATATGAGGGAATCTGAATTTTCAAACATCTACTCAGATTTCTCCTTGACCTTGGCATTTGAAAACATAATTCATCAATCTGTGAATCCTTTACTGCCATTTTAACATCAGCTTGTTAGACTTTGCCTTTTAATAGAAATCTGTTAGTGCTAATCAGTGGGTGTTAAATGCTAATTCTCCACATCAGTTTCTAGAGCTCCTTTCTCTACACCAAACAACACAAAACCTACACACAGATTATTACAGTGCACTGACATTTGAATGAGACAATATTTCTAAAGATTTGATTTTGGAGTACTTTCCTGAAAAAAACTCTTATACACCGATAGTCCAAATCTCTCGACCTTCAGGGAACAGGAGAGACAGCCCTTTAGCCAGCCCTTGGCCTAATTCAGTTGAGTCCCAGAGCTGACATTATTTATGGAAGCATAAGCAGTTGGTTGGATGAATGCCCAGGGGCCTTGGCACTGTAGGTACTTAAATAAATCAAATGATCCAGAAAACTGGTATTATGTGAGACCTCCACTTGAACTGCCACCTCCCCCATACCCACTGGCAAATCCAAAGGGCAGGGGGGACCCTCGTGCATTACACGAGGGAGGAGGGCCAGGCAGAATGAGGGGGGGGGGGCACCCAGTCTGGCGTGCCCGGTGTTTAGTGACATGGAGACCTTGCAATACCGTGGTCGGGGTAGAAAGAGATCGTGCCCTCCTCCTGCCCCGAAATCAGAAACGTCACTTCGATTGTTTCTGGTGCAGACTTGGCTTCTAGAATCCAGGCTGTTCCTTGGAACCCATACGGAGACTTTACTGAAACAGAAACCACAGGGCCAGGCAGAAGCAAGAATTCATGTTCTTAATCAGGTTCTAGTTTTCATTATTTCTATCATTTTACTAAACACTTTTATCTCTGTGGCTTGTTTTTTCAAAAGTCTGGTTATCTTAAGTGTCAGACATTTCTCAGAAAATTGTCCCCAGGAAAACGAAATTGTCCTTGAGCATAATAAATGCAACCCCGCCAACTAAACATTCAGGATAAAGACCAAAAAGGCCTCAGTGACCAAAGAAAGCTACTTTGTTTATCCTTTACTTTGTGGATGTCCGTGGTTCCATGCAAACCTTATCAGTCTGGCCCCTGTCCTGTCAGACGGGCCAGCAGGACCAGCAGGAAATTGGAAATGTGGCACTAAGATACTTAGGTCATAAGTCTCCAGTAATGGGACCACCTCTGCCTCCTGCCTGAGTGTGGAGCCTTGGAGAGGCTGACGGATGTTCGGTGATCACAATAGCAACACCAGCCAACAGGCAGTGAGTTACAGCGCAACTGCATTCAAGACGGATTTCACCTCCGTGAGATTTAATTAAATGCTATGTGTATAAATAATCTTACCCGTTCTAACTCCCTGTCCCAGTCAGAACAGCCCTGGACTCGCAGCCCCTTGCTCTGCTGCGTGACTAGGTGTTGATTTGAAAACTCAGAGCAACTAATGAGGGGCCAGGCCCACAGGAAAAGCAGGCATCCTGGGCTGTTACCCCTGTCACTTTCTTTGTGTCACTGTCGATCTTTTCCTTTTATAAACATAGCCCTCCACTGCCTGGAACATTGGAACACAGCATGTTTCCCACACTACTTGTTAAAAAAAATTTTAAGCCACTGAAAATGTGATAGCTGGCTAGTCATTATCTTATTAATTGAAGATCAAATGTTGGTGGAATAGATTCGATGTTGAGGAAGGCAGGGCTGTGGAAGTGAGGAGAGAGACCGTGAGAGGAAGATGCCCCTATATTGTCACATTTAGCTTTAAAAAGACCCTCAAAGGTGTGTCCGGGTTTATTATTTGGGGTCCTGACCAATCATAGTATCCAGTCCGCCCATCACCACTTAGAAGGGAGCTGGAAAGATAGGAGAATCGGGGAGCCTGCCCCCTCTCCCCGCTGCTCGACCACATTCCCTGGGGTAGGAGTACCAGCCTCCAAAAGGCCAAGGACCCGTGTGGGAGCGTGGAGTGGAAGTGACTCACTCCTCCAAAGCAGGGAAAAGCAGAGCAGCTGACACTGCGCAGCATGAGTAAGTGCTGGAAGGTGGCGAGGAGGAGAAGTGGCGGGAGCCCAGAGAGCCAGAGGCATGAAGGACTCAAACGCCTGAATACGCAGGAGCCACAGGACGGAGAGAGAGGGTCAGGGAGCCAGTTCTGAGGAAGAGGAATAAAACGGGACATCAAAGAGTGGGGTAAATGGAACCTCACATTAGAGGCATGCCGGAGTGGGAAGATCCAGGCTCCTCTACTTTACAAGGGGCTGGATCCCAAGGGGCCTGTAGTTCCAGTCTGAGGCCAGATCCAGTTCTGTTCTGCCCGGGAGGCCTGCTTCCCACCCCGCCTTGCGGCTGACTTTCTTTCCCCACCCTACTGGCTGTGTAAAAAAACCAAGACGCAGATAAGCTAGGCTAACGCTTTTCTGGTGAACATATTAAAGTCTCCTTATGTGACAAGCGTCAAGGGCAGTGTAGGAAGACTGTGATGAATTTACTTTTAACTGTCAAGTGCAATAGAACTGTTACCTATCAGCATTTTGAGATGCAGGCAGGAAAACAAAAAGGGATAATTAAACCCAGCCTTTCAAATAAGCATTGTTGCAAAGGTTACAAAACACTGCAGTGTTGCCAAACTTGGTGAAATCAATTTCCATCTTGTTGCAGTATGTGTCATGCAGAGACTGCTGAAACCAACAAAATGAAAAGCATTAATAATTGGCATTAATAGCCTGTATAAATTAATTTGCTTATTTGCTAAAAGAAAATTAGCCAAACAATCCACTAAATGGAAGCTCTGCACTTCACATAACATAAAGCATCTACCTCCTATTGTTTTCAAAAATGAGGCATGTGATGTTTGAGGAAATCTAACCAATTAATGAAAACTAAATGAACACCCTCTTTGTCAATAAAGTGAAGTCAATTTGATGGGTGCAGAAGGGGCACCCTAATGACTTCAAAACCACAGAAAACATAAGGGTAGCACATAAAATAGAACGACTGACATGGAATAAAATGGAGATGAGTTCACAGTTGTTGGCAGCACTTGCTGACCACCAGTACTTAAGAGTCATTACTTGATTATTCCACAACGTTTAGGAGGTGGATGGGAAATAAATAATAAACACAAATGGGACATCACATGCTGGGGAGGTTAAGTACTTTGTGAAAAATGTCTCACAGGTTCATTTCAACATGTATTCCTGGTTGGGTGAAGCCATTGTTTACCTGCCGTGGGCCCAATTACAGGAGTCAGGGCTGGCTGTGGTGGGAGGAAGTTGACGACGCCCTGTGCCCGGTTTTTTGTTTATATTCATATCTCTTATCACACACCTAGAACACATTCAGCCCTTCAAGGAAGGGCTAAGTTGCAAGCTTTGAGGATTGGTGGGCTCCAGGCTTCTCTCTCCATTCTTCCTCCCTTCTTGCCTGTTCAGTTTCATTGAGGATCCCACCACGGCGTGGTTTCTAACTGCTCCCTCCAAAGGACAAATACATGTAAAGATGGCTACCACTTCAGAGTCTTAGAAATGTATCATAAAAATAGGTTGGAGTTCAGTCACATGAAGCAAAACACGGGTTGGGAAGACTGAGTCTCCAAAGGGATAATATATTAGATTCCTAAGCCATTTCGTGATCCCATTTTATACATAATTCACCTTCACACCTATTGACCCGCCCGGGGTCATCCCCCCAACCTCCATCCAAGAGAACCGCAGGAAATGAGAGCCATTCTCATCAGCCTCAGAGTCCTGAGTGCCTTTCAGATGTTAGGGCCTAAGTCTGTTCAAACCCTGGTTGCTTATACAGCTAACCTCCCAGAACAGAGCTGCAATGGCCGAGGATCCCTGAGGCTAACCTGTTGGCTGCCCCCCTGCATTTAAGGTACCAATAAACCCCAGCAGATTCCAAGCACCACAAAGCCCCTCTGGGGCTTTCTTACTCACAGATGAGTAAGAAAACCACACGTGTTTTCTTACTCATCTGTGCAAATCTCAGATTACACTTACTGCAAGGCACTGCAGGCTTCTCCAAGTTAAAAAATGAAAAGCTCATTAGGATTCTGCACGTGCGCCGAGCACGGCACCCCACATACCGTGGTGCTGTCCTTGCCTTGTTAGCACAAACACTTACCCACGGCTGCCGAGGGATGCCAAACCACTGCAGGTAACTGCATTTCCAGAGTAGCCGATAATGAAATGGAGAAGATTTGGCCTTGCCCCTTGCCTTGCTCAAAAAGCAGATAAGATCTAGCATTCTTGCTCTTAAAAAAAAAAAAATTACTCAAGAAAGTTTTGCCTCGAACTATTTGATTGTTTTCTCCTTAACCGTGAACTCTTTTACCACCTTCCTTCGTTTGGGATGTGCGCTTCATTATCTGATTTAATCATGGATTATCTTTCCACTTAATTAAACTCACTTTTCACTTTGAAACATTGCATTGAAAAGAAAAATACAGATGTCATGTAGAATTATCTCACTAATCTATTTTATCAGCAAAATAATTGCTCCCTGCCCCCAGGTAGTTAAAGATGAGACATTGTTGCAACTATGATCAAAATCTTTCTCATGTCTTTTTTTCAAATTCCATAATTTTTAAGGCCAGGTAAATATAAAAGAGTCCGATCCTTAATACTGCCAAGAAAACCTCTTCCAAAATTCAATGTTAGACATTTGGATTTCTGATTAATTACAAAAAGATCCACCAAAAGAAATGCATTAAGCAAAATACTGTATTGCTCCTTTACTTTAACTTCATTACATCTTCATTTTCTTTTGTTGGCTGAGATATAGAAAGACTTTCCTTGAGAATATGTCCACATCTCCGACAGAAAGGCATCATCAGTTCACTAATAAATTCTAGTCTAAATTCATTAGTTAAAACGAGGATAAGTACTTAATATGCAAGACCCATCTCTGACTCAAGATTACTTTCACAGTAAATCTAAAAACATTTAGAAATAGCAAATGACTACCTCAGTTAATTCTTCAAAGGACCTATGGAAAGAGAGGAAAACATCCTCAGAGAACACTGCCTTCCAGACTGGTTTAGAGTTGAGTCCTAAGGAGTCGTGGGCCCTTCAGACTTAGAGGAAAATGCCTTGAGTGGGATCAAAAGTAGTTCAGGACACTGAACAGGTCAATACCATGTCTTGGAGGAGTGAGCGTTTCTGAAGGGGTGAAGGTTCATGACTCAGCACACATACACCCAGATACCACTTAGAGGGGGGTCTTACCCACCCCCCGAGTTCTCCAGCTTTTCCCCCTATATTTCTCTACATTTGTAAAGTCAGGCTGGCTTAACAAAGTGTGTGCTATGGAACTGAGATGCTTGAGGAAGAAAAGGTTCTCTTGTAGAAGAGCTCAGCAAGCGCTGAAAACTCTCCACTCCTTGCAGATTTACAACGTACATTAATCAAAAGAGGACACAGTGGAAATCGCAGTAGGCAGGGGAGTGTCTCTGTCTGGGTCTGCTACCGGCTAGCCGTGTGGTTAGGGCAAGTCTGTACAGCTTGGCTGGTTTATCTCTAACAGGATAGTATTTTCTCAGCCACCTTAATAGCTGCCTCCTGACGTAGCCTCAGACTGTGGGAATCCGGAGCAGACGTTTCTGGCTGCCCTCCCAGATCCATTTCTTCCTTCCTCCTTTCTAATACCTATTTTGTTCGGCAGTCTACCCTCTGCCATGCACGACGCGTGCCTGAGGGGACACTGTGCTCCCTTTAGTTATACTAAGCCAAGGGCGACCGCACCTTCCTTGGCTGCGATTTGCTGGGAGCCTGGGTGAAGACCTCCTCTCCTGGTGAGTGTCCTGTAGTATCTCTCCATCTGTTCCCTGGGACCCTGGGACCCTGGGTGGAACGTATAGAATAGTTGGGGCGATCTCATCAGAGGAGGTGGGGGGGAGATGAATCCAAAAGAAGAGCAGAGAATGGAGCTAGAACCACTGAGTTAGTCCACCCAAATCTCACTCTTTCTCTGGATTTCCAGTTGTGTGAGCCAGTAGGTTTATTTAGGTCAATTTGGTTGAGTTTCTCTGTTATTTGTAGTTGAAGTCCTCCTGATGGGTACAGCACTCTCTAAAAGGCACCTTCTTTGGGGACCCTCAACAACCTAGTCAGACTGTCTGCAGGACCCCCTGTTTCTTATCCTCTTTTGAAGAATATTTGCATGGGAACTGATTTTTAAGTTTCTGCTTAGCCGCTGCGGACGGGTTCACCTTGCTCTCTGCTTTGTGTTGCTCCTACCACCTCACTCAGCCCGGACTCACAGGGAGTCCAGTCAATGTCAGAACCCTGGACAGCCTGCTCGGCTGGAAGAGGCCCAGGTTTCCTGGAGCTCCCGCCTGTCCAGGCTTCCCAGGGCATTCCCAGCAGGGCAGCTCTGCCAAGCCATAGCGTCCTTCCTCCAAGTGCTCCTAGCCCCTTCCTTAGCTGGGACCGATTTTCATAGACTGAAAAAGGGCAGATAGGGAGGTTCAGGAGTTGTGTGGTGGATGCTCTCACTTAAGCCTCTACAGCCTTATACTGAGGACCTGTGTTATTGTTTCTAAAAACGATGCCCTGAGACTACTGGTATCAGAATCGGGACCATGCACACCTACAGTCAGTTGATCTTCAACAAGGGAGGCAAGGCTACGCAATGGAGAAAAAACAGTCTCTTCAGCAAGTGGTGTTGGGAAAGCTGGACAGCTGCGTGTGAATCAATGAAGTTAGAACACTCCCTCACTCCATACACAAAAATAAACTCAAAATGGCTTAAAGACTTAAACATAAGACAAGCTATTATAAACCTCCTAGAAGGAAACATAGGCAAAACATTTTCTGACATAAATCTTAGCAATGTTCTCCTAGGGCAGTCTACCCAGGCAATAGAAATAAAAGCAAAAATTAGCAAATGGGACCTAATTAAACTTACAGTCTTTTGCACAGCAAAAGAAACCATAAACAAAACTACAACCTACTGAATGGGAGAAAATATTTGCAAAAGATGAGACTAACAAGGATTTAATTTCAAGAATATATATAAACAGCTCATACAACTTAATAAGAAAAAAACAAACAACCCAATCCAAAAATGGGCAGAAGACCTAAACAAGCAATTCTCCAGTGAAGACATACAAATGGCCAACAGGCACAGGAAAAAGTGCTCAAGATTGCTAATTATCAAAGAAATGCACATCAAAACTAGAATGAGTTATCACCTCCCACCAGTCAGAATGGACATCATTCAAAGTCCACAAATGATAAATGCTGGAGAGGCTGTGGAGAAAACGGAACCCTCCTACACTGTTGGTGGAAATGTAGTTTGGTGCAGCCATTATGATAAACAGTATAGAGATTCCTCAAAAGACTAAAAATAGACTTACCCTGTGATCCAGCAATCCCACTCCTGGCCATATATCTAGAGGGAACCTTAATTCAGAAAGACACCTGCACCCCAATATTCATAGCAGCACTATTTACAATAGCCAAGACATGGAAAGAGCCTAAATGTCCATCAACATATGACTGGCTGAAGAAGATGTGGTATATTTATACAACGGAATACTATTCAGCCATAAAAATAATGCCATTTGCAGCAACATCGATGGATATAGAGATTCTCATTCTAAGCAAAGTAAGCCAGAAAGAGAAAAATACCATCTGATATCACCTAAATGTGGACTCTAAGTTAGTTTTTCTTTTTCTTTTTCTTTTTTATTTACAAAACAGAAACAGACTCACAGACATAAAAACAAACATGGTTAATGGCAGGAAGAGTGTGGGAAGGGATAAATTGGGAGTTTGAGATTTGCAGATACTAACTACTATATATAAAATAGATAAACAGCAAGGTCCTAATGTACAGCACAGGGAGCTATATTCAGAATCTTGTAGTAACCTATAATGAAAAAGAATATGAAAAGGAATATGTGTATGTATATGTATGACTGAAACATGCTGTACACCAGCAATTGACACAACATTGTAAACTGACTATACTTCAATGAAAAAAAACCAAGGTCCTACTGTATAGCACAGGGAACTATATTCAATATCTTGTAGTAATCTATAATGAATAAGAATATATATGTATTATATGTATAACTGAATCACTATGCTGTACATCAGAGACTAACACAACATTGTAAATCAACTATACTTCAATAAAACTAACTAAAAATAAAAAAATAATAATTTTTAGAAAGCCAAACCCAAAAATCTAACCAGGAAAAAAGAGAGCAAAGACCCATTAAAAAAAAAAAAAAAAAGAATCACGACCATATGCTTGTTAAAAATGCAGATTCCCAGACTTGATGAATAGTATTCCTAGCCTTGAGCTGTCAAAGTCCCATTTTTCACAGCTGATATCATGATTAGCTTACATTCTGGATGACCCCGTAGACAGTTCAGCTCCTAGTCTCAGCCTCTGATCAAATGGAGGGCCAGGCACTGAGGGAGGGGGACAGGGAAGGAGACAGACTTATGAAGGCCAACGGAGTAGTGGGAAGTGTGGTAGGAAGATGCTGGACTGTTTCAGGTGCACAGCCACGGAGCTACACCTAAAGGCAGACTCCGATTATGACAGCCATTTGTTTTCCAGTTTCTACAACGTTCACCTTTGTAGTTGACTCCGTCCTTGGGCATGATCTGCCCCCATGACACATCCAGTATCACAGTGAAATCCTCCACAAATCACAGAGTCGATGACAAAGAACTAGGTGGAAAATAAAATGTCCAAAGATCCAATGGTCAGGGCAAAGTTTTGTAAGATGGCAATCAACATGTCACAAAAAAACTGTATAAGAGCTGGTAATGTGAAATATATTTCCCAATTCCACACCACACCTAAATTCCCAAGTCCATGCCAGTTCCTATTGCTCACTTCACACTCTGCACAGCTTTATAAGTCCTTTCCCAGTGAGAAAGAGAAACCAACCCACCTCCTTCCCTTTTCTTATGACACATATTTCACACAGTGACAGACACAGTAGAATGCAGATTGCAGGAAAAACAATGCCTGTAATTTCTGGCTGCTAACTTCACTCAAAGTTGGATTTAGGGAGAGTTCAGACACAGCAGGGAGGAGATGTGTTTCTACATCATTTTTTTTTTCTCTTTCAGAAAGTGATTAATGGATGGGAATTCAAAGTTTATTCTAGAATACAGATCTATTCAAAATGGACCCCTGACAGGTCATTCCCTCAGACCCCCCTCATACTGATAGCTAATCCCCTTGTCTCTTTTCTAAGAACAAATCTACATTTTCTCCTCTTTTCCTGCTGCCACTACTCACTGGACATTTTGAAAACAAGGTACTTTCATTTTCTTTCTCATTAGGGACAAATGAAATTAATCTGAGGTCTGGAACACTTGGCCATTCTAGGTCACTATGCAACGGATTAAAAAAATCCATGTAATGGACTCTAATGATTAGATTTTTTAAATTCTAGTTTAAAAACAAGTACATTGCAGACACCACTTAGGATGCATACGGCTTTCATGTTGGAACCCAAAGGTCAGGTGTGACGAGTATGGGCCTTCTGGTCACTAACATCACCCCATCTCTTCTCTAGGTTAGCGGCTCCCAAACTGGCTGTGTATCAGATTCACCTGAGGAGTTTAATAAAAATACAGATTTTCTGACTCAAACCCGACAAGAAGAATCTGACTTTCTGGAGTTGGGGGCCCAGGAGTCTAATTTTCTTTTTTCTTTTTAAAAAAAGGGATAAGCTCCCCGAGTGATTCTCATACAGTCACCAAGGACCCATTTACAGAAGAGACATCTGGGAAGCACTTCTCTGGCCCAGTGGTTCTTGAATTGGCGTGTGTATCAGAAGCACCTGGAGGCTTTATTAAAACGCAGATTGAACCCTCAGTTTCTGATTCAGTGGGTCTGGGATGGAGGCCAAGCATCTGCATCTCTACCAAGTCTCCAGGAGATGCTGATGGTCCACAGACATAACTCAGAACCACAGCTCTAACCTAGGTTACTTGTGAGCACATTAATTATTCATGAGCATTTCTATCATGTGGCCAGGGACTGGACTTCAGAGGACGGAAGAAGCCTCTCAGGTCAAGGCTAACACACCTGGCTGAGTAACACGATCATGTGGTAACTTTTTCTTTCACATTTAATTACTGGGGTTGGGCTTGGGCTCCATCCCAGATCTACTGAATCGACATCTCCAGGATGCCCTGGGAGTTTGTGTTGTTTTGAAGTTACCCAGAAGACGGATTTATTACAAGGACTTGAAAACATTGCCTTAGATGAGCTAGACTTGTGAGTTCATGAATAACTTATACTAAAAAAAATTATTTGTTGTTTATCTGAAATTGCAATTCAGTGGGGCATCCCGTGCTTTTATTTGTAAATCTGGCACCCCTACTCGGCTGTCTCTGCAGGAGTTTGCTTCCTCTGTGCGTTCCCTCTTTTGCTCAGCATAGCCCTATTTTAAATGCTCAGGGGAGTGGTGGTGAAGCAGGCAATCCAAGAAAATATGATGTGTGGGGGTGAAGAAAAGAAAAATTAAGATGTTTCCTGGGGAAAGAAAGAAAAGGAAAATTCATTAATCTAGACAGCAGAAACAGAATCAGAAAAAATAAATACTGTCTGCGAATGGTCTTTTACCAGACAATTCGTCAATCACACAGACAAAAGAAACCCTAGAGAATAAAAAGACACCCACCAAAGATGCTACTAAAATGCTCCAAGTGAACCCATAGATAATTAATTTCAAACAAGAATAAGCTATAAGAACTCAGATACTTCAAGGTGCTGAGCAAAAGGCAGGATAGATCTACATCAGGTTTCAAAACAGATGCTTCCAGGTGAGCGTACGGTTCGGCCAGAGACAGGGAGGTAATGATGTCTGCCTCCTCCCTGTTTCATTGGAAGCTAAAGAGTCTTAAGATGAGACGCTCCCAGGGCAGCAAGGATAAGAAGAAAGAAACATACAGCCCAGCACCCGACAACAGCACAGAACTACTAAGGGACCGAATCAAATGAGTGGAACAAACAAAACGGAGAAGAAAAATTCACGGATGCATGTTAAGGAAAGTGCTCTGGCCAATCACTGCAGAGGCTGAGTAACTCCCACGGGTACCATGGTCCCTGATGCACTCCTGCCATTTCACAGGTTAGGGGGTCAGTACGCTGTCTTGCGAAAGACAAAATAGAAAATCTTGCAGACTTCGTAGCCATATGCTCTCTGCTGCAATCACTGAGCCCTGCTGTTGCAGCATGAAAGCAGCTGTAGACAATGTGTTAACAGTTAGGCAGGGCTGTGTTCCCGTAAGAGTGTGTTCACACAAATAGGTGGTTGCTATGGACTGAATATTTGTGTCTTTCCAAAATTCATATGTTGACGCCTAAGTCCCGGATGTGATGGCGTGTGGGTGTGGGGCCTCTGGGAGATAATCATGCAGGTGGAGTTCTCATGGATGTGTGATTAGTATCCTTATAAGGGAGTGAAGAGACCCGCGCTCACACTCTCTCCCCAGAGAGGATGGGAGAAGACCTCAGTCTGCAAACCTGGAAGAGGGCTCTCACCAGACAGCACATCTGCTGGCTCCTTCCCAGCCTCCAGAACCGTAAGGATGAAATGTTTCTGTTTAAGCCGCGCAGTCAGCAGTATATTACTGCTCAGCCATAAAGAAGAATAAAATAATGCCATTTGCAGCAACATGGATGGATCTGGAGATCATCATTCTAAGTGAAGTAAGCCAGAAAGAGAAAGAAAAATACCATTCGATATCACTCATATGTGGAATCTAAAAAAAAAAAAAAGAAAGAAAAGAAAAGACACTAATGAACTTATCTACAAAACAGAAACAGACTCACAGACATAGTAAGTAAACTTACGGTTACTGGAGGGAAAGGAGGTGGGAAGGAATAAATTGGGAGGTCAAGATTTGCAAATATTAACTACCATATATAAAATAGATAAAAACCAAATTTCTGTATAGCACAGGGAACTATATTCAATATCTCATGGGAAATCAGGATTCTAGAAACAGAAGTTGCTCATTTGAAATTCTATGACTGTGTTGCAAGAAGGAAAGGAGAGGAGACCAGGGGACCAAATGTTTCAGCATGTGTTTAGAAAGGTTTTTTCGGTGGCTCCAACACTGAGACGAGCTGACCGGATAGGGGAGAGGGCCATCTTGCCAGTGTCTCTGACTTTGAGCTGCTATTACCTGATGTACACATGAGGCGTCACCCTCGTTGACCAGGAAGGGTTCCTGACCCTCTCAATTCACTAATTTTGCATTTAGCACCCTAAGAAGTGTCCTTCCCCCAAGAGAAAAAATCTAAGCCACGTGGCATAGAATTTTATACTTTAAGCTGGAACATCTCACATGTGATGCATACTTCAATTGGCCTCCTTTATGACACTGGTTAATGTATTTCACCTGAGGTCAGCTAAGAAACACAAGCATGCATTTTACACACGCACTCATTTTACATTGTATAATTTAAAACCTTTATTTTCCCCCACAATTAGCAAGTGGGCTTCAAAGTAGTTCAATTGGAGGTTTTCTTTCTATGGTTGCCTTTCTCATCACCTACACCTTTGGTGAGGAAATGGCTTTCCATCAGGGGAAGGGTTAGATTTCATGGAGATGCTCTGAGCTAATCAAATAATGAGAGGGTCTGACCCAGCAGGCCCTGACAGAGTCGATGAGGGCAAGGAGTCCTTCCAGCTAAAGGCCCAGTCGGGTGGGGACAGCAGAAGCTACCACTCCCCTGGAGACACCAGCAGACTCCTCCTTGCAGAAGTGACAAAACGCAGCCCCTTTGATCAAGACGGCCTAACGGCCACGTAATCCCCTCAGTCCCTGCCAAGTCCCCTTCCCAGTGACCTCGTGCAGGAGCACTTAGCTAAGCAAACAACTGGCTTCTGCTTTGGGGTCCAATGCGCCAAATGCAAGATTGGTCTTCAGTCGAAAGTTCACTGTTTACACAGTTGTTAGCTTGTGCCCCAGAGGGCTGGTCTCTGCCTCTCCCAGGGACAGAGGCATCATATCAGTGGCAGCACGAAGACCCAGGCCAGCACTGGGAGGTAGAGCGCCAGAGTGCCGCCACCAGACGTCCTCTGGGCGTGCATCACGGCGAAGATGGCGTTGGTGTGGTTGGTGGGTAATTCCACGTTGCAGATCATCCCTTCGCAGCAAGACCGACACTCCTGTTACCAGAGGAAGGGGAAAACAGGGGAACACAAAAGGCTTCTTCAGCTCTGAGGACGGACAGAATTAGAGTTGGTTTCTCGTTCATGAGTCATCCAGGTTTGGGGGCTCCCTTCCTCCCATTACCCCAAAGTAAGGACCATCTTGAGAGTCTTTTCATTTTAACTGTGATTTATCTGCATCAACCCAAGCATAAGCAAGAGAAAGAGGAGAAAGGGCAACTGAATAAGACCGCGTGACGAATCAACAATTCTTCCAAATGGTTGTTGGTAAGGAGAAACACTGGAAAATTAAAGCCAGGAACCCTCTGGACTGGTCGTTGGTTTCCTTCCTCAGTGCCACCTGTTAGGGATAGTGATGATGCTACCGTCTAACACCTGACTCCTATCACTAACACGGCAATGGCTCACTACCTATGGCTGCCGGGCAGTGAGAAAGCACAAGATGTTCTCAGGGGAAGCACCCTCCTGTCACGCTACCTGGTAAAATGCCTCAACCGCAGAAATCTGGACGGTCACAGAGGCGTCCAAGATAAAGCAGCCACATCAAATGGCTTCCAGGACGGCCGGGTCAGACAGAGTACCTACCCCGGTGGTGCTCAGCCATGGCCACACCCCCAAAGCAGCTCGGGGCACTTTAAAGACAATCCTGATGCCAGGACCTCCCGGGTAAGTGCTATTCCAGTCGGGCAAGGGCGCCCCACCCCAGCAACGGAGCCTGTAAAGGCTCCCCAGGAGATTCAGCTGTGTAGCCAGAGCTAAAAGCCATTGGCGGCAACCAGCTTCTGTACACAGAGGCTCAAGCAAATGCGAAGATATCATGAAATTAACATACTTCCAAGTAAATTTTTCTCAAACATCTCAGGAGTCTAGGCAGACGGAAGAGGAAACTGCTCATTTAAAATGAAGGAAGGAGAAAAATGAAAAAAGCTCAAGTGATCTAAGATATATCTGTCATTCACAAGTTGGGGTTAATCTTTCAGACTCTCACTTCCTCATCTAAGCAGAGGTAGTCAGTAGAGACAAGGTGTCCTTTGTAAAAGGTGTCACCATGTTCCTCTTGCCACCTTCCAGCTTCTCTGTGCAGTGATCTTGGTGATTTCTGGTCATAAACAGAATGTGTGAGCTGGGCGCTGGAGGGTCTGTCTCCCTCCTGGGCTTCTGGAGCTGACTTCAGACAGGTCACCCAAAGTCCAGGGCTTAAACCCCAGGGTGTAGCTCTGTAGCCTGAGAATTATCGTCTGTTTTCACTAACATTCCTCTTTGATGAAGGACAGAAAGTCTTCAACTTCTCTTTCATCTCCACTGCATCAATATAAGGGAGACTTTCCAAAAAGTGTACACATGTTTGACCTAATATTTATCCTTACTGCCCCTTTATACACCACCAACCATCACTAGCAAGACACCCTCAGACAAGACCTTTACAAACCCAGCCACCCACACACCCTCTTACCGTGTGCTCAGAGTCTCGGCTGTGGTGGCAGCCCACGAGATGACATTCACTTCTGGAGGCACACTTTTTGGTGATGGATGTACTCCGTCCATGACTGTTAAAGTGATGTACTGTCAAACAGTACTGGGTATCTAGGCAGGAAAGAAAAAAAAAAAAACCCTTCATTTTTCACATTGCAAAAGAGAAACATTCAACAAGCACTTGAGAAATGCCTAAAATTCAGGATGATCCTTAAGTTTCTAGGTGGCATTTTTGAAAAGGCATTCGCTTCTGAAGCACATGTGTATTTCTAAAATGAACATAAATGGGCAGTTATCCTTTGGAGGCAGGGAAAGCTCAGGAAAAACTGGGCAAGCTTTTCATCAAAACCATAGGTCTACTCATTTCATAAGAAAATGTCAGACTCTGTCTCTCCCCCAGGAGCACATGCTCTGTCACTAACATAAAATAGGAATTCCAGACGTAAAACAGTCGGTCAGAGCACTTCTTGTTGGGCTATTTGACATCTCTTTCTTATAATAACAGGCCATGTGGCAAACAAGCCCTGTGTGAGAGAGGGTGAGGAATCAGGAACCGAGCGTACCCCCTGAGTTGAAAGATAAAGGTGAGTGTGGCGGAAACTAAGGCAGCTAGTGAGATGGAAGAGCTCAGCAGCAGAGAGCACGGCTAGCTTGCAGGAGGGCCTGGGTTTGACCCCGGACCCGAGAGGCAAGGGGACTTTTCCTCCAAATGTTTCCATGTTTTCTTTGGTTAACTCTTAGCTTCAGCTCATTTCTAGAAGGAATTACACTTACACCTGTAACTATTCACACTTTACTACTTAAGGTTCTTTCCAGAAAGTGATTTCATGCAATATCCTAGGAAGTTCCACTTTGCTCTTATTCTGCAGTTATCTCAGGCCAGTGAGGTGCTTCTCGGTTTATTGAGAAGGGAGCACGGCAGGGATGCCATAGAATGAGGGGGCCCGGGCATGGGGGACTCGACAATACAGGGCAGCATGAGGGAGCACGCCGTGTGAGACCCTTCCAGCTCATTTTCTTTTCAGCAAAGTGGTAAGTGCGCTGGTGTTTGGTAGGGTTGTTGTCAGGTTTAAGTGATAGTAACAGTATTAAGTGTGCACTCCTAACCAGGCGCACTGTGTATTCACTCAATTCACACAGTAAGCCTTAAGATAGGTAAGTCATTACAGTATCTTCATTTTTTGATAAAGAAAATGAGGCACCCTCCCACTGGCAGAAAGAGGTGGAAGGGAAGGTTCCAGCTGAGGCAGTTTTCTATGGTTCGCGTGTGTTCTGCCTCTGAGCACCCCTGGTGCTGCACTGGGCACTGTGTCGGGGGTTCCCCCAGAGCTGCTGGCTTCGGGGTTCAGCAGGAAAGGGAGCCCCTGCACGTTCTGCAAAGGCATTTCAATTACTGAAAAAGGGGAGCTGTGTGTGTTTCTTGAAGAGTTTGTTTCTGTTGGCCTTTTATACCTGAAAACCTTAAAACCAGTGCATCCTAAAATCTGAATAGCCTGACCTCCTTATAGTTCTAAGAGTTTTCCAGTTCCACATCCACCAGCACAACCTGTCTGCTTCACCTCCAAGTCTACAGGTATGAAGTCATTCAACTTCTCACCCCCTATGTTCTTACCACCTTAGTCCAAGTCACCAGCTTCTCCCACCCAAAGATGACGAAAGACCCCACTTGGTGTCCCCTTCTCGTCCTTATCTCCATCCTTTCTGCATCTCCCACTGGCCAGCCCCTTCCTGTTCACTGAAGAAGCCAAACCTGGTCTCTTGCAGCCTTTGCAGTTGCTGTTCCCCTTCCTGGCACGATCTTCCTCCCAATCTCCAGGTCATTTGAGTGTTAGTTCAAATGGACATTCCTTGGAGGAAATTTCCTAGCTACTTAGTCAAAGGCATCCACTCAACTATTTACTGCACGCCTGTTATGGGTCTGGCACTGGATTAGGCCCTGGGGATCTATTGGGGACTTCAAACGATGCTCAAATGTCTACTGAATAAATGAACGAGTTTCCCAAGCATCACTGTATGTCAAGAATACATAAACGTGCTTTGCTTTAGCCCAGAAGTAGGACTTTTCTAGAGGTAGCATCAGGCATTTCTGACATTCTTAGAATGCCTTCATCAACATTGTGGTTATTTGTTCTCACTGGTAAATACTGTTTAAGAAATTCTTCCTCAAGGCACACACAACTATAAATCCAGGATCTGCTGTCAGTTTTCATGTCCTTTCAGAGTAGTCTGATGTCTGGGTGTTCTTATAGAAATCAGATTTTTTTTTTTTTTTTTTTTTGACAAGAGCATCGTCAGCTTGTTGGTTTGCTAGTCTCATCATGTGCGATGCCTCTGCCCAGGGCCAGGTGAGGGAGAGCTAGATGAGGTGTGATCACAGAAGAGTCTTCCAAACTCAGCACACTTACTCTGCGGGCACCACTTGTCCTCTGCCCATCGATTACAGTCGTAATTGTCCCCAGCATTTTCACAGGTAAAACACTTGAAGCTGTTTGGAAATGGGGTAGCTTAAAAAAAATGTGAAGAGAAACAGTGTGGTTAAAAGATAAAAATTTCAAACATCAAATATGGTACCAAATTAGCAACTTTTACTAGAGCAAATGAAATATTTTATGATTCTGTGGACCTGGGCTCAGCTGCCAGACTTTGGGACATTTTCTATATTTTTTTTTCTTTAAATATTTTATCTGTGAATATCTACTATAGAGCGATGAGGATGATTCTATGAGCCACCTTGAATACCTATGGTGTTGGGCTGCGATGATGCAGAGCCTGGGGGTAAATGAGGGCTGAGCGTATGGGCAAAGGCGGTGGCAGTATTGGGACCAACACTTAGATATCTGATCCGTCCTCAAAAGAACTGGAGTCAGGTTAATCCAAGGTTGAGTTCTGCCCTTCTCACTAATGAATCGTGTGACTTTGAACCTCTAAGAAATAATGTCTATAATAACAATAAGGGTGAGGACCCCGATGGCTTGTAAGAGGTATTGGGAAGACTAAACAGGAGGCTGCAAGAAAAGCGTCTGGTAGAGTCCCTGCCAAGTCAAACCGTGTGGTTTCCCTCCGTATGCACTTGCGTCACAGCTACGTTTAACTTCAAACAAGTAATCTCATTTGATAAACATCAGTTGTCCCCAAATCAGACTTTGACCAGGAATGTAACATTTAATATACGGATGATAGTAATTCTCAGGCCCTTAGACTCAGGTAAGGGTGTAATGGAAAGAATTATGAGCTGCTGGCAGCCTGGACTGAGAGCAACCAGTATGTTCTTTTTATCTTCAATGCTTCCCACCCCGCACCCTGCTTTGTATCTTACTTTGATGGGCAAGAAGTCAAAAGTAGAATAAATCTGACATTTCTCTATAGGCCAGAGTATCAAGCCCTGTGCGAAACTTTCAATTTTCCTATTTTTGGAGACTGAAACAGACAGAGATCAAGGTGAATCCCAAAGCACCCCACTAGTTACCTGACCACAAGTTGAGTTATAATTAGAAAGCAGTGGATAGTACACATAAAGGGGAGGATATGTATCGACGTAGAAAACAAGAGTGAAACATCAAAACCTGAAGTTCAGGGGACACAAAATTAATTATAGCAAATACATTTCAGTTTTGCCTATGCAGAAAAGTGAAATAGGTAGGTAAATAAATAATGAAACAATGAAGTCCATTTTCACCTATTCAGTACAGTTTAAAAAAATACTAAACTCAGTGCCGGCGGGTGAATAGTTAATACATAAATTGGCACAGACTTTTGATTTAGTAATTCCAAGAATCAATTCTAAGTTCATTAGCCAATTGAAGAGGACGATGCATTTGAAAATAATTTCAATGAAGCATTAAGATTTAGCTTGCTTGTGATGGTGTGTGTGTGTGTATGGGGGTCCAATGTAAAGGGGAAATAGTTAAATAAGCTACAGCCAGCAATATGATTACACAAATTAAATATAAGACATAAAAATACTTTCAAAGTCATGGGGAAAATATTCAAAATATAGTGAACAGGAATAAAAAAAAGCTGCTGCAAAGTTAAATTTGTGTGATCTTAGTATGTCACATATTTAAAAACACACACAGAGGAAAATCAATGGAAAGAAATACAGTTGACCCTCAGACATTGTGGGGGTTGGGGCGCCGGCCCTCTCCGCAGTTGACAATCTTTGTGGAATTAATAGTGAGCCCTCCATGTGACCCCCCCGTGGATCATGGAGTCCTGCAGTAACTGCCACTGAAAAAGATCCAGGTGTAAACAGACCCAGGCCGCTTAAACTCGTGTTCAAGGGTCAACTGCACTCCAAAAATGTAAAGAAGAGCTCACTCTGAATCTTGGGATTATGAACAGATTTTATTTTCTTCTGTATATTTCCTGTGTCTTTGGAATTTTCTATAATGACCAAATATTACTTTTTGCTTTTTTAAATAATTTTTTCTCATCATAAAATTGCATTAGGTTTAGAAAGTTCAAAATTTGTCGATAATTCAGATTTTATGGAAACTCTGTGTACTGACAGCTTAAGGCATGGCATAGACAATCTACCAAGTTGGAAATGTGTAATAAATGGTAGTTCAAGGTGTGTGGGGTATACTGTAGTATATGTGTGTGTAAACACACTAATAACTGAATGTCCTAAATAACAAAACACAAAGCACAGGGCAGTAACCATACAGACCTCATTTAGGAGAAGTATAAAGGCAGTGGTTCCCAAACCCAGCTATGCGTCAATAGCACCGGGAGGGCTATCTTAAAGAGAGGACGATGGAAAAGAGAAAATAGACACTCTGCCTCTCACCCTCCTGACTGCTGCATCTCAGAGGAAGGGACCCAGGAATATGTCGTTTTAAAGGCTTTTTACTGTGAGGTATGGGGACCACCAGCATTCACATTTCTACCACAGAATTTTTTATCTCTAACAAAGTCTCTATAAAGTCTATCAGAGAAGTTTTACTTGTCTGAAGAGAGTAGGAGAGAATATATATATATATAATATAATATATATATGTCTATATACACACACACATATGTATATGAAATATTAATATTTATTATCCTATAGATAATTACACTATTTTCTTACTTTTTAAATTATTACTGGGGAAGTTGAGTTTCACAGCTTTTTTCAGTGGTGACTGTGCAGAATATTAATGAAAATCCAAGTAGTATTCCCCTTCAAATTTTACACATGCTAATCTGCTTTCAACATGGTTAATGACCATTTGAAAGAATAGCTAATTTATGCAGGAACGTCCCATAGCCACATCCTTCTCTAAGGAAGAGATTGACCAAGAACACTGAATTTCCCCTGCTAAAGCCATTCTTAGGCACTGTGTTCAGAAGATCGTTTTAAACAAGAACTCCTCGGAGACATCAGCAGGAAGCCAAACCATTTTAAAGAAACAGAAAATTTCTGACACCATGTGTTAACCTTACCCATGGGACGCGTGGCGACTTTCTGGTTTATTCTGGGTATAAACCAAATGTTCCAGAAAAGGCAAAGTTACTATAGGTGGAAACAGGGACTTTGAACAGTCATCCCAAAGACGACAACCACTACTTACGGTCGAGAGGGGGCCGCACGTTATAGAAGTTGATGTTCTTGGCAAACGCCCAGTTTTCTGAGAAGATAAAGGTCTGGACCACAGCTAGAGCGAGGGCAGGGCAGAGCAGCAGCATTCTGACCCCGGCGTGGGAAAGTCCAAAACTCACAGACCTGCGGAGAAGACACTGGTTGAGTTTATCTGCATTTTACACAGCACTCATAGAGTATATTTTACTTCTGTTTGGAAAGCTTGATTATTCAAATCTATTCAACCATCTCCTTGTTCTGTAGGGCCAGCACCCTTCCCAATCAGGTAAGCCATCACTGCCTTCTACTGGTCAGGCCTCTGGATGCTGGTGGCCCTACGGGTTCCAGAGATCGAGCAGCAGCCCTGGCCCGGCGGCCCCCCTTCCCCTCGCGGCCCCAGGCGGGCCAGTGTACTTTGCGCTGAATCACCCAGTCTTTTAATAACTAGGGTCTGGAGGCACGCTCAGCTGGAGTCACTGAGCCTCCTACCTGAAACGCCACTCCGAGTCAGTACTTGGGCTGGATGAAGTCTGCAGCTTTTTAAGCAAAACTGGGTAGAAACACTCAAAGCTGGAGCAGTAGGAAGGACAGTGCGTAAGAGGACAACGAATTTGAGAAACAAAGACCCTGCTGGACCCCGGAGCACACAGACACTGAGAAGAGACACAGGAGTCACTGTGAAATGCCATCCCCACCCGCTTCTGTCCCCTCGGGAGCGAGGAGGCGCTGCAGGAGGTTCTGGAAGAAGCAGTTACAGCCGTCTGCGTAACGCTGGTCCTGGCCCACAGAAGCTGCCCAACACTGTCATCGACTTAAAGCTGGCAGGGCTGGGACCCGTGAAGTGACAGGCATGCACACAGCACTGAGTGAGATGTTCCATCTTAGGCCGCACAGGTTCTGACTCCAGGAGCAGACTCACAGTCAGGAAATCTTCAGGAGAGATGCTCAGAGCTTGTGGCATCACCCCCGACAGGTTCTCTTTAACAAGGAGGTGTGGGCAGCAGGAAAAGGATGTGACTTGGAGTCCAAAGACCTCAGTCCAGGTGCTGGCTCTGCTATTTGTGAGCAGCCTGGCCTGGGGCAAGCTCTTTAAAACTATTAACCTCAATTTCTTCATCTGTAAAGTGGCTTAATAACACCCACCCTGCCCACACATTTGGCATCAAATAGAGGCTTGGGCAGGATTGCATGTGTAAGAGCACTTGTGATACAAGTTCTATGAAGATGTTGGAATCTTATGGTTCAACAATATTGGCTGAACCCATGTTCTGCTTGCTGACTCAACTGGTCTCAGTGGGTTTAGGGAGTTTTTCAAAGAAGAAAAGTTTGATCTCCACATCTCTGGGCAT
The DNA here is from genome assembly GCF_036321535.1 of Camelus dromedarius. Lineage (NCBI taxonomy): Eukaryota > Metazoa > Chordata > Mammalia > Artiodactyla > Camelidae > Camelus > Camelus dromedarius. The sequence continues at coordinate 29,370,486 of NC_087439.1, read as the reverse complement.
ATTTCTTCACACAGGATATTCTGTTTGAAGCCAAGATAAGAATGTGTGCGTTCTAGGGCTCTTACTCCCTCCTCTCGTGCTGTGAGCACCGGCTTCACAGGTGTGGTTAGTACCACCTACCTATAAAGAACTGGCTATTGGACAGAATGTGGCCACAACGTCATACCATCCCTATAGATGGCTTCTGCCACTGAGAACTGAGGTCCTGCAGAAGTACCCAGGGTGAGAAACACCTGGTAAGTTTCACAAAACAGTGCTACACTTCCTACACTGCATTTTAGTTCAGTGCAGTTTGGCCCTAGTAATATAAAAAATACATATTTACTTCTGTCCTGTTCATTTTAGAAACCAAAATTGACCTTTCACAGTTACCAGGTTTCTAAATCCCATTCTTATGCTCCTTCTGAAGAAATGAACATTTAATGAACTGTGTTCTTCCTTACAGACAAGTGGTTATATCGACACAAATTCTGCTTCTCCTGTTCCTTTCTCTGAGTTGGACTGTTCTGTATTCATCATGAATCTGTAGCTAAGTAATGGATACTCCTCTACATCAGTGGAGACTGTCTGAGTTGGGGAGACCACTCCCTCATCCACAAACCTCAAAATGACCGTGTTCCAACAGAAACCCACAAGTGTCCCTGTAACAAGGAGAGGATGCTTAAGATCATAGATTCCATGTTACCTACATTCAAGTCCCTTTTGCATCCCAAAGCGACTACGGAACTTGAGACAATTAGCTCAAGCCTTCCACGCCTCAGCTTCCCCCTCTGTAGACGAGGTGTAACAATAGTCCTTCCCTCCCGGTGCAGAGGGGAGGACTGAACGACACCATGCACACAGGGCTCTCAGCCGGGGCTGGGCACGTGGGTAAAGCCGTGTTTATTAAGCACTTTCTGTTCGGTGGTAAAGCGCATTGGCTCAAGTACCTGCCTTCACGCCTGTTATCCGTGCAGCATCGTGCAAGTTCCTTAACCTCCCTGTACCACAATTTCTGCATCTATAAAACGGGAGTAATAATAGTAACACCTTGTAGGGCTGTAGGAGTTAAATTAGTTAATACACATAAAGCACTTGAACTATCTAACTAGCTACGTGCTCAGCACTTGGCTAATTCTTACCAATAAGCATTATTATTATCAACAAATCCCCCACCCACTTTGGAATCACAAGTCAGAACCCTTCATTTTCCTCATGGAATCTCAGTGAGACAAAAGCCCATTCACTCATTCAACATGCCATTATTGACACTTAGTACATTACACATTTTTATCACTAGATCCCCAACAAGGTCTTTGCTCTCAGGCAGCTGGCATTTGAGAGAGAAAACAGGCAGTAAATCTGGAAAAAACCCATCGTTTCAGATCGTCATAAATTCTACGGAGGAAACAAGAGAAGGTGACACATTGATGACGCAGAGGAGCTGCTTTACATACATGGCGGGCCTGGACATCTCTCTGCGTAGATGACATCTGAACAAGTGATTAAAACATGAGAAGAAAGGGTCCAAGCAAAGAATCAAGGGAAAAGAAACCAAGGTCCTCAGATGGGAACTCAGGAAGCAGCCAGGTGACTGGAGCACACAGAGAGGGGAACAAAGAGTCGGGGGAGGAGGGCAGGCCACACAGGCACTTACAGGTCACGGCCAGGATCGCAGAGCTAGCAAAGGCAAGAAATAACTTAATTTCAGATTATCTAGGTTTTAAAAATACCAAGAAGCCTTCGTCTCTGGAGGGTAGTCGCTGGCTCCGAACTCCGAGCCTGATTTCTGGCTCCTGGAATTAGGGAATGCAAGTAACAGTGAAGAGAGAGGAATACAGCATTCCCCATACACCGCACAAGCTCCTCTGGAGAGAAGACTTGAAGACAACTGAGGGAACGACACACCTGAGAATTAGACTTGGGTTTTGGTTTCTCCTTTCTTGGAAAGAGCACTGCAGGGAATGTAGCCTCATGACTATTATACAACCGAGGACAGGGGGCTCAGGGCCACCCGTGCAAAGACCCAGCACACTGCCTGGAACACAGCACCCCTCAGGCCGTGCCCAAAGAGCTGCTGCCAGCCTACGGGAGGCGCCAACTAGTGAAAAACCACAGGAATATGCTTCCATATAGGCTCGATGTATTTCCATTTCCATTTTTAACTGAAATAGCAGTCTTAATCTATTAAAATTCTCCAAAACTGCAAAGGCTCTCACCTGCCAAATGAGGAGAAGTGCTAAATAACAACGTCTCATATTTTCCAGAGCAGGCTTCAGACCCTATTACTACTTACTGCTTTTCTCCTCAAGCACCTGCATTTATCTCTCTCTATTTTTCAGTGTATAGGTTTGTGTTAACATGACTGTTCTATTTTTCACAACCAAAAGACATGAGGGTAATGAAAAAGCAAATGACTAAATTATAGTATCTGAAGGTTGTTTTACATTTGGAATCATTTCACGGAGACTCTGGACTAAAAATCATCTGCTGAGACTTTGCTGAGTCGGCTCCTGTTGCAATCTTTCTTGTAGAACAAGGTTACAGCAGAGTTTGTGTTCTGCTCCAGAAGGAAAAAAAAAAATCTTTACTGCAAGTTAGACTAAACTGTCCTGGTACTTTCTCTAGGACCATCACATAGAGCAGAATTCTTCATATCGGGGAGGGGGGATTGTGAGCATCTCAAGGTTACTTGCAAAATTCTGTGTCCATGCACATATCTGCCGCCTGGGTTACTCTCTCAAAGGAATCTGAGACCTACCTCATGGTTAAGAACAGCTGCTTGCTGATTCAGAATTCAGCCATTGTGATTCGGCTTCTTGTAACTTGGATGTTTTCTTATCTTGACACTAAGAAAGCTCCACATATACCTTAGGTATCTGAGCCACACTTCTCAAACTCAAGGGTAGCTCCAAACATCCCTCCCCAGACCGAGCTCATTACCATCACCCACCTTTCCCAGAGAGCAGGCCTGGTCAGCAGCCCCTCAGCTGCAGTAGTCTTCCCTTTATTTTGGAAGTCCTCTCTCTTTGGAAAGTATACTAACTCTTGTTCCAGAACGCAGTGTGCGTCTGTGCCAGGAGAAGGAAGGGCTTCCTGGAAGGCACGTGTGTAGGGATACAGCAGGGACAGGCACCTCCCAGGTATTCCAGGGACAGCAGGCAGGCAGATTCCTAAATGCAGGAAACCCCATGAAGACTTTGGCCCATGACTGCCCGGAGTAAAGGACCTACAAGGTATGGTCAGAAGGATGACTATTCCCCAGGTCTGAGCCACAGTCGTCATCTCGCTATACACATCCTTAAGGAATGTGGGGGCCTCAGGAAGTGGCACGTCCTTGACATCATAAGCTCTTTTGAGGTAGAAAAGGACCTACATTACTTTTTGTATTTCCTAGGCCTGCACTCAGTACATGGTAGATAATCAATAAATACATTTTGGTCTAGAACCAACACCATCAGCTATGACCTATAAGGACCACCTGTCATAACAAAGGTTGTGGGCAGTAAGGAGCTGGCAGAGCGTCCAATGATGACAAAGAAGTGATGGGCTCAAAAGGAGATCTGAAAAAAGAGGAGACCAAACCAAGGCGGTGACGACCAGCACTTCTGGCACCATTGCTAAAAGTGAGTCAGTGCGCACAAGGCCGACCTCAACCGCCAATAAAACAAATGAATAAAATAGATAATTTAAGGGGTGCAGCTCTACCAAGTCCAACACGCCTCTCAACACTCGCATTCACACCTCCTGCAAGTGTTACTTATCCCGCAATGAGACGCTTTAATGACAAGCATTAATAGGCCTGGCCTCTCTTGTAAAAAGGAGAGAAGGCAAAGAGGGAATTCAAAATGAGTGCTGGAGTTTTACTCAGAAATCGTGGAAGAGATGAAGACACTCCTCTCAAAAGGAGAAATCTGCCGGAAAACTTGACCACCCACCCCCAGAGGGGCACTGCTTGCTCCTGGCTGTTAGGGGAAGTTGGCCCCTGGGGATATTCTGGTTCCCATCAAATTCAGAAAGAGCGTTCATAGATCTAGACTGAGACTCTGCCCCAGCATTTCCTTGAGGGGAACTGAGGCTTCAGTTGCTAACCTCACCTGGGCACTGAGAGCTCAGCTCCTAAGGCTCGGTTTTTACCTTCTCTGACAGGTTCTGTTTCTGGTACGTGAAGTGTTCTTTTTCTCCCCTAAGCTTAAATATTAATTTCATTTTAAAGATATTTAATTTAGCACTTCTGTGTGCCTGAAGCAAAATATAATAGAGAATTTGAGCTTATGCTCAATCCCTCCTCTTTATCTAAAAATACAAAATCTCCATGGAGTATCACGGAGTTTACTCTTGCATAACAACGTTCCAGGGGGAAATGGAGCATCATGGTTCAACCTCTCACGACAGCTTGTCCAAAACTTGAAAGTAGCATGATTGTAAGTCACGCATTCATACTAGGTACTGTGTTGAGCACTCAGTACACAACGGTAAGAGAGACAGTCCCTGGGCTATCATACGTTATTGGAGCCACAAAGTCAACATGAGCCGCCAGTGAGCTGTGACTGTCAAGAGTTAATACAGTCACCTTTGAGGGGGAAAACAATAGGCTTTAGATTCAGAAAGACCTAGAATAAAATTCTCGTTCTACACTTAGTAATGCAGTGACCACAGAGTTAAGAAGCATTGTCCCCATTTGCTGATAAGAAAAGTGAGGCTTAGAGCCAAGTAGGTACATTTTCTAAGTTGTGTGGATTGAGTACAATTACATAGGTAACTGCACCTTTTACTTAGATGCACTCAAGAAATGTTAGGAGTCTTCTCCCCCTACCCTCCTCCAGCTGCGTCAGACAACACTAGCAGAATAGAGATCAGATCAAGGGATACACTGCCCAACTCCATTCCACAGCCCACAGCAGCGGGACCAAATCTAGGAAACTGTGTTGAGTTCTATGCACTCATTTCTTAACAAGATTCAGAAGTTCTCTCTATTGCAACCAAGTGGAAGGTTGGAATGAATGACTGTCAAGGTTCCTTCCATTTCTAATATTCCATGATTGTGGGGGAAGGGTATTAATGGAGACTTCCAGTTATGCCATAGTCATAAATGTAATAATACAGTATTACCATGGTATTTCAGGTTCCTGCTGTATCCTTTTAAAGAATACAAAGTGTAAAGAAAATCCGACCAAGCACAGGATCAAAAACTCACAGAACGGAGCATCTCATTTCTAAACATAAAGCCGTACATTCTGCAGTGCTAAAGGCAGGAGTTTTTCCTACTACACGCAGCGTGATACAAGATAATGTCTACAACAGTGCTAATATTAAAAGAATTTCATTATGCAAATCAATTTTAAATCTAATCATGACTAATACAGGGCCCGTAAGTGTGTAATTTGGGTGAAGAAATTAATCAATTTTAAAGACATCTTTTTAAATGTGATTCAAGTTTTAAGAAAAAGCTAAAAGACACTTCCAAAGTAATAGCTTTTCAGCTGCATTTTTGTCAAACATAATTTTACATCTTTTTGAGAAGGCTTTCATGACACTGGAGGAGTAAGAAGGTAATAACTTCGCAGGAAAGAGATTAAAAAGCTTAGATGTTTAGGAGCTGGAAACTGGACTCCTTTAAAAAAAAAAGAATCAAGACTGGTTTGCCATGTTTCACTGAACTACTTGGACAAACGGTAGGGACCTAATAAAAAGGACATTAATTGATTACATTTGAGAGTATCCTTCACCTTTTTACCCAACTTGCTTCTATAAATGATTTTTAGGAGGCTTAATCCAAGTCACATGCATTAAGATGCTCAAAATATGGAGTGAAACGGTACCGGCTGAGGATAAAGATGCTAACCCCTTCTGTGAGTGGGGTTCCTCTGCTGCGTGTTGCCCTTTGCTCTCTACTTCCTAGGAGACAAGGGAGACACACAAGGGACACGTGTTCTCATTATTTGATAAAAGAAAACTCTCCCTGATACTTGTCAAATTAATGGGCCTTATGCGTTTTTATATAGAGTACCAAACTATATCTATATCATATGGGTGATGCCTGAAATTTGTTTTGAAGAACTCCAGATGCATCCCTCACTTGGCCATTTCTTTAAAAAAGCCAAGGACATAATACTAAGAAGGACATAATACTAAGAGGTAATTTTATGAAGATATTTCCACTGTCAGGCAGGCAGATGACAGATACTTTTCCTGTGGGAGAGGGCTGTTTTTCAATTTGAGAGGAGGATATGGTAACTGGACGGAAGTCCTGCAGGTGAGCCGCAGACGCCCAGGTGTTTGGTGCATTGGTGGGCAATTCCCCAGGCAGACCTGCACGGATATAAACTCAGCGGCAACACAGGCTAGGCACAAAGGACGTCGTTTTTATGTTCCCTATCCTGGCTTGCTGTACTGAACTCAGCTCTTTTAATAAGCAATCAAAGATCTCATAGTAGAAATTGAGGCTGAGCTGACCAATAGAGCTGGCTAAGGAAGCATTATTCTGCGTCTGTTGGAGGAGGAGTGTCATCCCAGGGACACAGTCCAACACGTGGCACGTGGGACTCAACTGAGAAACTGTAGCTTTCAGGGCCACTAGGCACGCAGGTGATGGCTAGCACTTTTGACTTCGTTTAGTCTCAGCTGACATAGAACAATGATCATAAAAATAAAGTGTGTATACTGGTGTGTTTCTCACTTGAACCTCTCCGTATATATTCTAAAATGATGGAATGTCTGTACCAAAGCAGAGATCTTAGATGGTAAGTTCATTTGGATATGTGTGTGTGCATAGATGCATATCTATATGTGTGTACATCTGCATATGCATATCCACACATATATATTATTGAATGAATTAATTGCTTAAGTGCTAACTATGTGCCATGTGATAAGTGTCCCTAGAACTCTGTTTAAGAGATTGTATTACCCATCATGTCAGCTGCCTTCAGTGCCCGCACAGTCCACTGGGAGGGCTTTTGGATGCAGAACTGTTACTATGCGTTTGTCCTGTTGTCTTTCTCCCATCCGAGGGCTTTGTGTCGCTGACCATTGTTTATAGCACCAGCTCAAATGATTCTTGATTCTGTCTAAATTGTGGGCATTACTCTGAAACAGCAGGGCATTTAAAAACCAACAATAAACTGCATGCAATGGCAAAAGAATTAAGTGCTGAGTTTTTGCAGAGTCACAAAATCCAGAACAGATTATTCAAAGAATTCTCTGGAAGCTGAGCAGCTTATAAAAGCAATCCTAATAAAAAAAAAATGCCTGCATTCTGCATATATAACAAAGTTACAGCATGTCACTTGTTCCATAAATTGTCACTATTACCACTTGAAGCAGAAGGAAAAGTACATATATAAAGATATATAGGTGTATCATTTTATATTCCCAGTAGAAACTGAAAAATTATGTGCATTAAATAGTGTTTTAACTGCAACGTGAAAAATGACATTTAAGCAACGGCTCACAATCCTACGAGGGTAAAGTCAAGCGTAAATGCTGCTTAGGATAACGGGGGAAGAAGGGCCTTTGAAGGCACTCAGGCCTGGGTGCAAATTCTCACCCTGTCACTAGTTGGCGCTACGGTAGCTGGCTGATCCCTCTATTGCTCTGAGACTTTCTCTATCGGTAAAAAAGAGATATTAAGTATCTATTTTGCAGAGAGTTGTGGGGATTCAAGGAGAAAGAGTGTGGCCCTACCCATCGCTGCTTTAATTGTCAAATTATTGAAAATAAATTTAAAAGCTAAATATAGAGATGTGTGGTTCCTCAATGAATTACGTACCAGCCAACATCATTAAGATTATACCATGTCTGGCTAGACTTAAGACTGAAATTCAAAATACGTATTTTCGGCTCTCAAATGCTATGATTATCTGAGCACATGTGAGACAAGAGTGTAAAGTTCCCCTGAAGACCAGCATTAGGAAAACTGCTCTAGGGCGGATGTGGCACAATACCCAGGCCTCAGCAGAGCACTTCCATTTATCTGCTTTCTGGCAAATCTACAGTCTTTGTCTAAATAATGGGCAGTTCTTACAAAGTCTGCTTTAAAAAGCAGCAGGCCCTGCGCTGTCACACGTGTCGTTACCTTGTGATTCCCACTCTTCTGTAAGGGCCCAAGTTCTAATATTTCTCACTTGTGAAACCTTTCTGTGTCTGCTTCGGCCCACGGGCTCGCCTCCACCCTGGCAAAAGCTTGGGGTTTGTTTGGGGACACAGGACTGCGCTTGCTTGCACCTGGTTGGCCACAGCAGCTCCAGGCCTTGCTTGGAAATGCGCTAAAAGTCTCCCAAAGCCTCAAACACTGGCAGGCATTACCATTTAAAAAAAGTTTTTTCATCTTTTCCACCAACAGAATTTCTGTTTCCATTTTGATTGTTCATTTAGGTTTTGGGTTAGCCAAGTGAAGACTCTGAGAACTCTGTTTTCAGCAGCTGAAGTTCTGCCCACCGATGGCCTAGCGTATTCATGTGTTGTTCAACACACACTAGGCTGGGCCTTAAACAGGCTACGACCATACGACCCTCCCAAGCTGCCCTAAAAGGGTGCAGGGGCGCGAGCCCCGCTGGGCTTCCACCTCTGGCTCCTCCAGCCCCACCCTCCAACCTCCCCCAGCCCGCTCTGTGCCCTGGGGAGCTGCGCTACGCAGACCAGGCACACAGTTCCCTTTTCCAACGGTTTCCAGTTTGGTTTGGCCAATGGCAGGAACTGGCAGGCAGGAGGGAGGGAAGAAAGCGAGATCACAGTGTTTCTGCCCCTGACTCACTCCCTGCCAGGCTGCCATCGTGTCCCTCAGCTCCCGCCAGGTGCCTGACTCTGCTGCTAACTCCTCCTGGGTTCTGGTACCCATTCTAGCCCTTTGTCCATCAGGCGTGTAGGATAGAAATGGCTTCTCTCTGTCACTGACTGGAGGCTGGGATGATGCCTTATTGGTTTCCCTAAACCCAGCCCACACTGTCGTCAGCAGCCCCTTACACATCCTCTCAAATAACACTGCTCTCAGTATGCCATCTGGTTCCTGCAGGACCCTGACTAAGCCTTGAATCCAGTCTCGAAACACCAGGAAAAGAGCCACACTAAACCAAAGCATCAGGACGGGCTGTACCGCAGGGATTACAGGAAATGCTGCAGTGAGTAACCAGTACCTCTTTACCAGGGGGGTGCAGGAGCAGTTGTTACTCTCGGGTCATAGAAAGCCAACAATCGAATTTGTGCTACAAACCAATCAAGGCAAGAATGAAGGCTTTAGAAAGAAAATAAAAATATTAAGATATATTTAACTGAAGAATACTTCATAATCCCATACAAATATCACAAGTCCATTGAAATTCAGCTTTTTCTGCTCCTACCATCATTAAAGAACATCATTAAAGCAAGATTCCTGAACCTCAATAAAAGAGCTGGGAAAAATGGACACATTGTTATGTAGGTAGCACTGAAGCTTTACGATGTTCAAGGCTGCACTCTCTTACTGCATCATAGAACCTAATACACATCTGCACAGAGATAGAAGTTTATTTAACTATAATAATTGCACTGAGGGGAGGAGACAAGATTGCAGAGTAGATAGACCCTGAGTTCACCCCCTCTCGTGAGCACACCAAAGTCACAACTGTCTGCAGAACCAAAGTCGATGAAAAAGACTGGAACCTACCAGAAAAGAGCTACAACTAAAGACATAAGGAAGGAACCGCAACAAGAGGGGCTGGAGGACCAGACTCACAATATAGTCAAATCCCATACCCACCCAGCCCCCGGTGGGAAACCCACAAACCGGAGAATAATTATATTGCAGAGGTTCTCCCTCAGGAGTGAGAGCTCTGAGCCACAGGTTGGACTCCCCACCCCAGGGGTCTGGCACCAGGAAGATGAGCCCCCAGAGCATTTAGCTTTGAAGGCCAGCAGGACTTAATTTCAGGAGCCTCACAGGACTGGGGGCAATGAGACGTCACTCTTAAAGGGCCCACACAAGATCACACACACTGGGACCCAGGGCGAAAGCAGTAATTTGATAGGAACCTGGGCCAAACCTGCCAGTTGGTCTTAGAGAGTCTCCTGGAGATGGGGGCAGGGTGAGTGGTGGTGGGGGGTTGTGCTTCACCCTGGGGACACAGACACCGATGACAGTCATACTTGGGTTCTACCCCATGAACACTGCACTGGTGGCTGCCGTCTTGGCTCATTAGAACCAAGACCTGGCCCCACCCAACAGCCTTTAGGTGCCACTGCGGGGACGCCCCAGGCCAAACAACTAACTGGGAGTAGACAGGCTGCCTTAAGACTTCCTGAGCCACAGCTGCCTCTGGACACACCCTAAGACATGGCCCAGCCCACAAGAGGGCCAAGACCCAGCTCCGCCCACCAGTGGGCAGGCACCAGCCCTTCCCTCCAGGAAGCCTGTACCAACCTCTAGACCAGCCTCACCCTCCAAGGGGCAGACCCTAGATGCAAGCAAACTATGAGCTCGCAACCTGCAGACCCAGCCTGCCCACGGCAAGCCAGACCCTAGCCTGGGTCCAGCTGGGCCCTGGCCCTGTACACCAGCAGGCTAACGCAAGCTTCAGGACACCTCAGACACCATGCCCAACTGTGTCAGGAACTTCCCCCGCAACGATCTGAAATAAGCTCTGGAATGGAATCCCTGGGGTTTACAGCCAGACTCCAGGACCCAGCTCTGCCTGCCAGAAGTCTGGCACTAACCGCAGGATATGGCTTCACCCGCCAGGGGGTGGGCAGAAGCCCCAGAGTCTTCTGGACCCTGACTCTGCCCACCAGTGAGCCAGCACTAGCCCTGGGATCCCCCGGGGTTCTGCAGACAGCTGCCTCATGACCATGCCCTGCTAACCAGCCCCATCCCCACAAGGCAGGGCCTGACTACCAATCGGGCTAGGGGACAACCAAGCCTACCATACAGACTGCCCACATAGTCAGCCCATCACAACAGAAGGGTCCACGCAGCCCTCTTACGGGAACCCCTACAACATGCAGCCTGGGGAGTGCACTGCTGGGAAGCATAGGACTTCTCCTACAGAGGGCCACTCCTCCAAGGCTGAAAAACATAACTGACCTGCCATATATATAAAAATACAAATAGCAACTTAGGCAAAGTGAGGCGACAGAGAAACATGTTCCAGAAGAGGGAACAAGGTAAAACCCTAGAAAAACGACTAAGTAAAGCAGAGACAGGCAGTCTACCCAAGAAAGAGTTCAGAGTAAAGATTGTAAAGATGATCAAAGAACTTGGGAGAAGAACGGATGCACAGAGTGGAAATTTAGACGTTTTTAACAAAGAGTCAGAAAATATAAAGAACAACCAAACAGAGATGAAGAATATAATAACTGAAATGAAAAAAATGCACTAGAAGGAATCAATAGTAGACTAAATAGTACGGAGGAACGGATCAGTGAGCTGGAAGACAGAGTAGTGGAAATCACTGCTGCTCAACAGAAAAAAGAAGAAAGAATGAAAAGAAAAGAGGACATTTTAAAAGAACTCTGGGACATCAAACGCACTAACATTCACACTGTAGGGGCCCCAGAATGAGTAAAGAGAGAGCAAGGGCCTGAGGACATATTTGAAGAGAAAAACAGCTGAAAATCTCCTTAACCCAGGAAACACAACAGACATCCAAGTGCAGGCAGTGCGGAGAGACCCACACAGGATCAACCCAAAGAGGAACACACCAAGACACTTTGCAATCAAAATGGCAAAAGTTAAAGATAAAAGCAGCAAGGGAAAAGCAACCCAGAACATACAAGGGAACTCCCATAAGACTATCGGCTGAATTTTCAGCAGAAACTCTGCAGGACAAAAGGGGGTGGCACAATACAAAATGATGAAAAAGAAAACCCTACAGCCTACAACCAAGAATACTCTCCCCAGCCAGGTGCTCGTTCAGACCTGACGGAGCAATCGGAAGCTGTGCAAGCAAGCAAAAGCCAAACAGGATCAGCGCCACCGAGCCAGCTTTACAACAAGTGCTAAAGGAACTTCTCCAGACGACAAAGAAAAGGCCACAACAAGAAACGAGAAAATTACGAAATGAAAAAGCTCACCGGTCCAGGCAAGCATACAGTAAAGGCAGATCATCCCCACACAAAGCTCGTAGGGAGAGGGAAAGACAAAAGTAGTAACCTCATCTGTTTCCACAGAAAGCAGTTAAGGGGGACACAAACCAGTGAGATGTAAAATGAGTTACCAAAAATAGCAAGCATGAGGGGAGGAGAGTGCAAATGCAGGGTTTGAAATGCATTTGAAATCAAGAGATCAGCAACTGAAAGCCATCACGTATGTATGTATGTGTGTGTATGTGTCTATATCTATATATCTATATATGTATGCAGACTGCTATACAAAAACCTCATAGTAACCACAAACCAAAAATCTGTAATAGATCCACACACACACAAAAGAAAAAGGCATCCAAATGTAACATTAAAGATAATCATCAAATCATGAGAAGAAAAGAAGGAAAACAAAGACTGGCAAAAACAACCCCAAAACAATGAACAAAATGGCAACAACACACAGATCAGTAATTACCTATATGTGAAATTTAAAAATACAACAAACTAGTGACTGTAACAAAAAAGCAGCAGACTCACAGGCACAGAGAGCAAGCTAGTGCTTACTGGTGGGGGCGTGGGGACCAACACGGGCAGGGGAGTGGGAAATGCTAGCTGCTGCGTGTAAGACAGGCTCAAGGATATACTGTACAGCATGGGGAATATGGCCAGTATTTTGTCATAACTGCAAATGCAAAGTACCCTTTGAAAATTGTATAAACATTAAAAAAAAAATACATTCACTGAAAACCAGAATCCCGTATTAATGCAATGGTACCTTCCCCTATTCTCCTCCCTTAAAATCCTGTATTTCAAGAAACAACACAATATTTTCACGTGACAATGGAATTCTCACTTAAATTAGAGATCTTCTTTCCTGAACTGCCCAGTAGTTATTCTCTGGTTACCTCTTACCTTCTACAGTCCCAAACCTTCCTAATTGGTATAATGGTCTTAGTAGCTTCATTTGCCCAGAGGAACCCTTTACTTCACCTCCAGATTCACTTGTCCTCACCTTTCTTAATCAATTTTCTTTTCTCCTCTTCCACTCCTGCTACCGTCACTCAAGGACACCTGAAAGGGGAAAAAAAAAAAAAAAAAGTTCAGCTCGAAATGTACATTGAGATCTCATCCATATTCTGTACCAATTTCCAGACCATAAAACTCCCACTGGCAGAGAAAGTGTTCTATGATAATGCCTGAAATAGCCCCTTTTACCTTGTGCTTAAAATAAAGCACACCTTGAATGTACTTTTTAAAACCGTGGCATGCAACAGTAGACATCAAAGAGGCCAAAAGAGAGGTGTCTCTCCTCTTCCCTTCTGGTTGATGAACATCAAAATTCTTTTCACTGGAAACCCCTGAGAGAAGGCTGACCCGGGGATTGGTCAGGCGGCATCTGGCGAGTGAGGGGACTGTGGGAGCACAGATGACCTTACTTATTATTCAGAGTTTGCCAGAACATGGAGCTGACTGGAGCTGACGCCCAGCTCACGGAACTGACAGTCCCCAGAATCACAGTTGTGGGCTGTCGTCCTCCACTGTGGCTAACAGCACCTCCCAGCAGCCAGCACAGCGCCTGCACCTCAGGGCTCTCACTCCTCATGAAGCCCCCTCCAGCCCCCACCACGGCCGCCTGTTACTGTCGGCACAGGATAGACCCCAGGTAACAAAGCGTTGAACATGCCTGAGTAAGGCTGGCTTCACCCACTCATTTAGTTGGCAAAGCCCATTCCCCTGACTGATGACGACTGGTTTCCATTTACCCTTGCTGTCTGGGTTTGGGCAGCAGACAGCTCGTGGCTGCGTGGCCTCAAGTGAGCACACTCGCTCCACCACATGACTCATCAGCAAGGAACTTTCCCATCTGAAACTCATTAATCTTCCCCACAGCCCTGTGAGGGAAGTGCCGTGTGCTCACCTGCAGGTTAAAAGGAGGAAACTGGGGGTGAGGAGGTTACAGGCGGTGCCAAAGGTTATTAAGGGTGGTGTCTGCTGGGAATGAAGTCATTCCGCAGTAATCCCGGGTCAGTCTGTCCACCCACTCCGCATCCAGCCTTCTCCCCCTGCTCTGACCACCTTAGCATTCTCTGGGCTTTTGTGAAGGTGCACAGAGTCTAGCAGACACGTGCATTTCAGAAGGGAAAAAAAAAGTATTATGATTTGCCCCAGTTAAGCACTTCAGATGTCTTTCCCACGATAACACGTATTAGAAGTCATCTCTCTCTCAGATCTATTCTAGTAAAGATATCTTGTTAGGTGGAGTTCATACTGTCTCCTGGAAAGAAGGCTGAGGGCTCCATGCGTTTTCTGGGAAAGGCACGGTGAGGGCACTCTCGCACCTCCCGAGGCATGAGCCAGCGCTCAGGCATCCTTGGAGGTCAGGGCTATCGCCTGTCCAGGCCTGTGAACTGCCTAGAGCAGAGTGATGGCACGGCCTCCCAGCACGTCTCCTGGGGCCTTCGCAGCTCTGCAGCTCATTTCAGTTTCCCGATCAGTTTCCCAGGGCAGGCACACCCAGCAAATGCTTCAACCTTCTCTACCGTCGGCCCGTCTGACTTTGCCAGAGAGAACCAGGGTTGGCTATTTCCAAGGGAGGAGCAAGCTTCAACCACCAAAACCATGTCCTTTTCCCTTTGCTAATTCCTCTTCCTCTTCCCACCTCCAGAGGAGGATCTGCCCCAGCTGTCAGGCTTGCATGTTATTACTGTTTACTTTCCTGTAGTGTCATTACTACTACTTTCCTTAGGGACCACATTCACTCACACATTCAACCCTCATTCTTTGTCAATTTCTGAATCACCAGACCTACCCCTGATCTGAGGAGGCTGGACTGTCAACTATAATTTTCTGCCATTTTTATATAGCACGAGTTGGAGTAGATAGCTTCCTATCTCATTTGGGGAATGACTAGTCCTGACAGACATTCCAACATTCTCTAATGCTACAGCAATTAATACAGTATAGTAGCATATGAGTCAACAGACAAATGCAACAGAACAGAAAGTCTAGAAACAGCCTCAAACCACATGGCAATGTGTTACATGGTAAAGATTAACATCTCAAACCAGTAAGATAAGGATACACTTTAAGAAGGTGAGTTAGAAGAACCAGCTGACCAGGAAAAATAAAAGGTTTGGCTCATACCTTGTCCTGTACACACAAAACAACAAAGCGACAAAAGCTACAGAAAAGAAAACGGACACAGAACAGCACTGGATAATCTTAGTGAATTATTGGTGTAATAATGATACTGAGGTTATGTTCTAAAAAGTCCTTACATGTTATTAATACACATATTGATGTCCTTTAAATGAAAATAATATGATGTCTGAGGTTTGCTTTATTCTCAAAACAGATGATTGGCAAAGATAAGACTGGCAAACTATGCCTAATTGTTGAAGCTGGACAATGGATAGCTGGAGTTTATTATATTACTTTCTCTAATCTGTGTATCCTTAAATTTTCCTGTAGTAAAATGATATTTTAAAAATACCAGAAGAAAATATGAGTGACTTCCTTGGAGGCCACTTGAACTATGATTAAAAATTCAGAAAGCTTAAGATTAAAGTTTGATAAATTCAGTCACATTAAACAATAACTTCTGTATGACCAAAAAAACAACAATCATAAAGCAAAGTCAAAACACAAATAACATGGAGAAAATATTTAACTCATATCACAGATAAAATGGATAATCTCACTAATATGGAAAGAGCTACTAAAAACAACTAAAAAAATTACCAGCTACCCAAGAGAAAAATTAGCTAAGATTAATAGTCGTTTCATAGAAAAATGAATAAAATGGCTTTTAAACATCATGAGAAAAGTTGAGCATCCTTTCAAATAGGAGAAATGCAAATTAAAAGTGTACTTTATAAATTCCAGATTTTGACTAGTCTGATAGATAAAAATGTTTTCTAATACTCTCTTTCGAGGAGACTATGAGAAATTGGTCATTTTTATATACTGCTGGTGAGAACGTGACCCCAAGGAGCAATTTGGTAACATTATTAAAATTCCAAAAGCATTTACCCTTGACCCCAAATTTCACTTCTGGGAATTTTTTCTACAGATAGCCTGTTTACATGCACAATGATATATTGCCATGATAGTCATTGCAGCACTGTTTGTAATAGCTAACAATTGGGAAAAACCCAAGTGTTCATCACAAGAGTATATGTGTGTATGTATGCATATACATATATACACATACATACGGTCGATGGGATGTGATGCAGCCAGTTTAAAAAATGAGGGTGCTCCCTACATGCTACCGTGAAAAAGGTTCTAAGATATATGTGTATATATGAATAGAGACAGACAGATATAAAGATATGAATATCATGTCACTTTTTGGTTAGGGAATGGAATAAATATACTCAGTAGCAATATACAGGAAACTGACAGAAGTGATGACCTGTAGGTGGAGGGACAGGGGTAAATAACACCCTATAAGGAGACTTATCAGAGTACACCTCATTTCCTTGTTTTGATTTTTGATCCATATGAATGCATAACTTATTCAAAAATTAAATTAAGCCCAAGAGTTTAATTGGCTCTACAGTTTATGGTTAAGTGCCTCCTAGACAGGGAAACTCAACAGTTGTCTCTAAGTGAAGTGGGGGCTTGGAAAAGCCAAAGAACAGATGTTACAAAACAGCATTTCTATTTGGCTTTGAAACATATTATTTGGTGGTAGGGATGGGGTGTACCAGACCATTTGCCATCCTAATTACATTCTGCAAATTCCCCTGGTAAAGCCCCTGAGATCTTGGTAAGAACATAGTTACAGCTGTCTGTAATAACAGCAGGTTAAGAACGCAGGTAAGGAAGACACAAAGCCAGGAAGCACCACCTTCCTGCAGAACAGGAGCGTTCTATCCATCTGAGTTCACTGTGGTCATTGACCATCAGCAATGCCTCTCATAGACTACAGGCCAGTGGGTGCTAATGTTTTCATCCCTAAGGTCCATTTCTATCTTGCCCCTAACTCCAGACTCCAGAGTCCGAGGATTTACCTAAACCGTTTGTAGAATTAATTACCCATTTTTAGGATTAAAAACGTACAATTGCCATGGAAAGTGTCTGACCCACACAAAATAATTACATTGTTACACTAACATGATATATGTAATTTTGACAAATGCAAAGAAAGTTTTTACACACTCATTAGCCTATATTGTTTTGCTGCCCCTAAATGAGCAATTTCTGTTAGGTTCTTTGAAGCATGAGAAGTGGCTCATCTCCTGGGACCCCACTGGAGGTTCTGAGGTCCCAGATTTTAGGCTTTCAAGTCACTAAGAGGCGGTGACCCGGGAAGCCTCTCTCTTAGCGCCTGGCACGAAGGCTTCACAGGTAAGAGGGGGCTGAAACCCACTCCCACGGAACGGATGCAGTGCCTCTTTGTTCTCATAGAGTAAGGGGGGAAATTCCTGTTTAGCTGAGTCATGTTTGGCCATATGTGGGCTATTTCTCAGCATTTCAGTAGCCTTACCTGTAGAATCAAGTGTTAAAAGTGCTACCATTGGGCAAGCTATTTAACCTCCCTGTTCCTCATCATAAAAGGAGATAAGAAAAAATAATGACCTCAAGTGAATGAGTTAATATGTCTGAAGCACTTAGAATAATGTCTGAAGACAGCACAGACTCAATAAATACTAGCTACCCACATGTAACATCTTACAGAGAGTCGAAAACTCTCTTTGGAGCCAGACTTCCAGGGCTGCCTCCTGAGAAGTTACAGAATATATCCCCTGTCACCATTTTCCTTAGACTAATTAGCTCTGGTACAAATGGAAATTATTTACTATCATAACTACGACTTCACTCGTGTTGAGTGATTTACATAATCCTGTAGCTAGGAGGTCCCAGAACTACATTCCTGTCTTTGGCAAATTTGTACGTCTTCCTCCAAAGGCAGTATTTGTTCATCACATCTTGTCTGAGAAATGACTTCAGGCAAGGGTTAGGCGGAGAATGCCAATGCCTTTCTCCACCCTCTGTGCAAAGGCTTGGAACTCCAGGAGCAGAGAAAGGCACTGCACACAGACAAGGGCAGAACCAACCAGCCCACGGCTTCACAGGAGACTTTAGAAGAGACCCCTGGAGGAGGCCAGTTTACAAATGGGAGACAGAGGTGTAGTTGGACTTGGGGATCTGGCACCTCCAAGCCTCTCTTTTCCATCACAAGGGGATATTAAATGGTCATGATGTGGAAGTGAATGAGAGAAAAGTGTTCGTTATAATCAGTAGTTTAAATGTGTGCTTGTCTCTCGCCTACGGTGTCTCTTCTTAACACCACACAAGAGAGGACAGCAGCTGGAAATGCTGCACCCAGGAGACCACCTAGAATGTTACAAAATGCCTCCCCCAGATCATCTGACCTTAGGGAAGAAAAGGGAGATCAAACTGCATCCCTGATGGGAAATGAGAGGATGAACATTTTCCTGGCTAAAAGTTTGAAATATACACCTTTGCTACACTCAGAATTTTCACCTGTTATTTCTTTTCCTTATACTTTTCTCATTTAAAATGCACATTTTAATTAATTTAATAGAATAATTCATATTTATACTCTCAAAATGCACAAAACCCACTTTTTCGTTATTCAACCAGGATTTATGCAGCACCTAGCACGTGCCAGGCATCATTTCATTCACTCCTGTAGCTTCAGTCCCTAAGACAACATTGCTGCTCCTGGAGATCCGGCTTTCCAATGCTTTGCGAATATTTCCTCCAAGGGCCCTCATGTAGAACAACTTCCTGTTTTAAGCTAATGTTACTGGAGGCTTATAGGTGTCGGGCACCAAGCACCATCAATTTATTTAATTCTCATGGCCTTAAAGAGACCTCCTATTTTTCAAATGTCTTATTTGTCATTTAAGCTGTGGATAATAGATCCAGAACATATAAATAATACAGCTTTGAAGAAGGCACATGTGCAAATGTGGAGAAATGCTAAGTAGAGTTGGTTAATGCCGACCGTCACTATCATTGGGCCACACCTGTGGGGTGGGTCCTGTTATTATCCTCACTTTACAGATGAGGAATTTGAAGTTTAAAGAGAGAGTAAGTAACTCACCCAAGGCTACCAAGCTAGTAAACCATGGACAGGATTAAGATTCAGGTCCAAGACCAGTCTCTTCCATCTTAATCCCTACACTACACCGCCTTCAGACCTTCTTACACATGGCTGGCTGTGATGGACACAGTCGGTTTATAACGGTGTCTTCTGCATTTTCTTTGACCTGCTGTGACTCTCATCTCCTGCACAATGCCTTTCTAGCATCTAAAACGTGACCATTTAAAAACAACTGTATGGAGTCATGGGACAATGGCAGAGCAAGCTAAAAAATGACAGCCACTCACACATAAATATTTAAATATACGCACTCTGGTGAGTGCATTATTCAAAATCCCGGCTTACACAAAAAGGTTTCCAGAACTTACCAGCTGCTTCCTTTTGTGAGCTCCAATATGATTCTTGCCCGAACAAAACTCAAAGGACCCATTTTCCAAATCAGCTTCCTTATATTCACACCTCGGCATTGACGTCATTTGCCCTCTTTTCTGCCAACCCCAGACTGACTAGGGAGGAAGATCAATTTGAATTCTCTCAAATTGCTTCCTTTCCCTTTCCCCAAAGCTTGCATTTTTCCCTCCTAAAAAACCCCTGAAGCCAAAACCACAGTTTGGGGAAGTGAGTGTGATTAAGCAAATTATGACCCAGCTCAGGGAGTCGCTCTAATTGTTCTCCTCAGGGATACTTCCCCGGTTCTGCGTGCAGGAGGCCTGGCCCGGCCCTGAACACCCGCTCCCTGTCCGTGGGCGGTGTGTCAGCAGATGGTAATCACTGCTGCTGTTTTTCCAGGTTAATGTGAGATTGTTCAAGTTTGGGGCTTCAGACCCTAATCATTCTCTGTGATGATCTGTTTATTCGGTCCACTGATGCACTTTGCCTTTAATCCTTGAATGCGCCAGAAGCCCACACAACCACTCAGACCATGACACTTGATTCTTCAAAGGGAAGAAGGCGTGTGCAAAGGCAGGTGTCTATCTCCCACTCTCATCACATTCAAGCTCCCTGAAGGCAGGAGTCGCCTCTCACCTCCAGCAAAGGGACTGGCACAGAGCAGGGGCCCAAAAGTTTGCTGAATATTGTGGGGTGAAGAAAGGAGGTCTGAAAGTCAAGTCACATTTTCTTTAAAGGAGCACTTGATGGAACAATGGATTTAAAAGAAAAAAAATACTCGCAGAGGGGATGTGCCTGTCGTCTACAACTCTTAATTGGTGAAAAGACATGGCTGGAGCTCAGCACATATTTTACAGCAACGATTAGCTGATTTGTCACCATTAGGTCCAATCAGTTAAAGGCTGCAAGTCTGCTGGGAAAGAGAAAGAGAGAGAGGTTGAAGAGCAGCAGAAAAGCATCAGACTGACCTAGAGTCACCAAAGGAGACAGGCAGCAACAATCAAGGTTCCAACAAGCTTGACTTGGTTGTGGAATCCTTCAAGGAAACTTCCAGAACCTCAGGAACTTCACAGCGTGCTGCCTGTTAGGTGGTTGTATGTTAAAACACTGCCAGCCCTGCCTAGGCTTTTACTTAACTTTCTATCTCTTTCGGCAATGGTAGTTCATGAAACAGAGTTGGGACAGAGCCGTCACTAGAATTCCTTCAGGTCTGGATTCACTGGGCCCTGCAGGACAGATCTAAGAACGCTTGGCAACGTTCTGCATGGCCACACCATGTGTTCCGTGGGTCTGCCCCTTTTGTGTGGGTGATTATGCTGAGCACCGGATTACAAGTGTCATGTGTGGCATCATCCATCCAAATTTATCCCTGAGGTTTTTCTTAGCTGAGAAAATATTAATAAACTTTTAAAATGGAAAATGCATACACATACACACACAATTTACACCTCATTTTCCACTTAATAAGATTTCCTGAACACCTACTGTGCATTCTATGAGGAACCAGAAATAAAAATTTAAGTAAGACATGGGCCATGCCCTGAAGTTTGAAGATAGTGTTGAAGGCAGTCCATGCACAAATGGCAAACATGTGAAAGTTGCTATGGATACAATGGATGGTGGAGCATTACTAACTCTGCATTTCTTTTCAAAATGCTAGTGATTCCCGTAGCTTGTAGTGGGTAGGGAAGCATATTATCTATGCTGAAATCATGTAGGGAAGCTCCCAGAAATAAGCAAATTTGCAAAAAACAAATCGATCCACATTTGGTTTGGCCAAATAGAGGAAATGCCTCAAGAAAACTTTTTTCTTAAGAAAAAGAAGCATGTTGACTGAGACTTTCTGAAGATGTCACCAGAATCAACGAGTCGGGGTAGACATATGTATCATGTTGAGGCTGTTTCTATATCCTAAACTAGGAATTGGGTAGCCTAGTACTATGATGACTTTCAGCAAACTTTATAGCTCCCATGTCCGCATTCTCGGCTCAGAAATTTCACCCTTCCAACAAAGTTCAGTTCTTTCAGAGGCATAAGTTACACTATATTATGTCAAGCTTGAAAGGGGGAGAAAAATCAAGTTTTACCAATTACCAGCTTACTCATTGCAAATTAAACCTCCAGTGTAGTTAGAAGTACCCAGCATATACCCCTGACCTCCTAGGAGAATCCATCACAACACATTCTCCTTATTTTCCAGAAAGCATTCAAGATATCTTTTAAAATGGTGTATTTCCCTATGATCAGACAGTTTTCGTTTAATGAAGAAGAACTTGCCATCCACTTACTGAAGTGTGAAAAGCACTGACTCTTACAATGGATGTAAGTTAACACAAGCACTTATTTTCCAGGAACATATTTGTCTAGGAAAAAGCTGGGTGCAAAGTTATGTGTGCTGCTAAAATGCATAAGCGGCTGAAGCCAGCAAAGGGCTCTTTTTCTATTTTGGACTGAAGCAGCCACCTCAGTGAATTCTGGTGTCATTCTGATAGTCTGGGGGCATCCTCACTTACTGGGACTGTCTCCTGCTCGTTGTGAGCATCCAGAGTTTTTAAAAGTCACTGTAGTCACTGAGGACTGACTGTCAGACTCATTACTACTGGTCCAAGAACTCGGTTCTACCTTGAGCTCATTTTCAAGAGAGCATCTCACCCAAACAACTTATTTACCCTGCTTCTAAGGTCTCCCACGTCCATTTTAAATCCTTAGAACTTCAACCTTGCTTTGGGAAGATGTCAGAAATTCAAGCATCCTTCTGTTAAGTAAAGTGACAACACCTGCACACCAAAAACTAGTAGGTTCTTAGAGGAAAATATCAGAGATCAAAATTCTATTAAACAAATCCCTATGAAACACCTACCTGTGTGGTCAGCACTGTGAGGACCCTGCAGAGCTGTACTGGACTTATAATTTACATATAAGAAAAATCTTTCACCTAAAGAACTAGTGAGACTAGACATCACACATAAGTGACTGCAGTGAATATAGGGCAGAGTACGATTAACAATTAAAACGAGTGCTTCAAGATACAATAAGTGATGGAGTACATTCACATTCAATACTTCTTTTGATTCTTACAACCACATGGTGAGGTGGGCAAGGGAGATACTGTATTATTAGTCCCAATTTACAGGTGAGGAAACTGAGGTCAAGGGCACCTTGCAAGCAAATGGCGAGATTCCAGGATAGTAGAACTAGCAGTGTCTCCCTGTTCTGTGATCTGGCTGCCACCTCATGCTGCCTCCTTGCTAAGTAACCATGGGAGAAAGAAGAGGGAGCATTGAACGACGTGAAGGGTGAGCTGTAAAGGTACTGGTAGGCATCAAAAAGGATATGGGGTCTTCATGGGAAAGAAAGACACAGAGATGGGCAAGAAGCATGACCAAGGGCTTGGATGCAGGGAGTTGGGAGAGAAGGACTTGAGATATGTATTGAGATTGATAGGAAAATTAAATAATCTTGGAACTTGCAGACAGTTGGAGTCAGGAGTTGAGTTTTAGTCTTTCTAGCAATGTGATTGTTTTCTAGAAGGAGACAAACGTGATCAATACAGAGGTTAAGAAAGGTGGTAAGGTGTTCATGTGGTAGAAGGGTTAGAGGAGTGGGTAGTGGGGGCAAAGAGCCTGGGTTTCCGGAATCCAGGAGTGGGTAGTGGAGGGCCTGGCATGGTGCTGAGATGTTGAGCTGGGTATGCCTGACAGAATTCATCACCCAATTCATTTGCACATCACTGAACAACAGCAAAGCTAAAAATACTCTGGTTACAAGGAACAGGGCATATAAAAGAGAAGGATGACTGGTGCTTGCAAATTTATGATGGATTAAGTCATTCTAGGCTGGGTGACTTAAACCTTGTAAGATGCGCTGTCTCCAGGATTCAGGACTGACAAAGATAAAATTACCTGCATTTTTAGGCCTTAGTTTGACTTCCTGCACTCAGCCAGCTTGTTATCAGGCTGAACTGGAGCCGCCCCATAGGCCTGCTGGAGTTCCAGCAGATGAACTGCACTGGAGTAGAGGGGGAGGTACTCTGGATCCCTCAGCCACACTTCAATGAGAACAGGTCTGATTTTGTATACTGCTTTTATTAGGATAATTTCACAAAATTTCATTTGGGTAAAGCGCTCTATAGCTCTTGGGTTGGTAAAGTGTTCCACATCTGAAAAGCCACTGATCTAGGCCAGTGCTCGCCACAGACAGATGAGGAAGCAGGCCAGAGAAGGGCGGGCCTGGCCCAAGGTCACAGGGCGACTGGCCACTTGAGGGGCATCTACAACTACATTCAACTGCGACTGAAAAGGCTTTTGTACAGCAAAGTAAACCATCCACAAAATGAAAAGGCAACCTACCAAATGGGAGAAAATATTTGCAAATCACTCTCTGATAAGGGATTAATATCCAAAATATACAAGGAACCCATACAGCTCAATAGCAAAAAAACAAATCATCCAATTTAAAAATGGGCAAAGGCCCTGAATAGACATTTTTCCAAAGAAGACACACAAATGACCAACACGTACATGAAAAGGTGCTCAGTATCACTAATCATCAGGAAAATGCACATCAAAACCACCATGAGATATCACTTCACACCTGTCAGCATGGCTGTCATCAAAAAGACAAGTAAGAACTGTTGGCGAGGATGTGAAGAAAAAGAATCCCCGTCCACTACTGGTGGGAAAGTAAACTGGTGCAGCTGCTATGGAAAACAGTAAGGAGGTTCCTCAAAAAGTAACGACAGAACTCCCATATGATCCAGCAATCCTACTTCTGGGTACATATTCAAAGGAAATGAAATCAGTGTCTCTAAAGGATACATGCACCCCCATGTTCATTGAAGCATTATTCACAGTGGCCAAAATATGAGAATAATCTAAGTGTCACCAACAGATGAATGGTGGGGGTGGAGATTAAGATGGCAGACGAGAGACCAGCAGATGGTCCCAGCCACCTCGCCACACCCCTCAACCCGAGGCACGAGTCTGCTGGTGCACACGGAGGCTGGGTGCTTAAACTCAGGCTTCAGCAGACAGACCCGAGGGGATGACTGGGGTTGGCTGTGTGGAGACAGCCCAAAGGAACTGGAGTGAGGTCTGGGCCACAACTGGAGGTGTGGCCCAGGTCCGCCACAGAAGCCCCATTGTTAACATCCCCCCAAAAGGAGGAGTGTGGCCCTGCCACAACAGCCTCATTTCGGCCTCACAACAGGCACAGTCCCACTGCTGTGAGCTCTGGGAGCAATCACCTGCCTACATGCAGAGGCGGGGCTGAACTCTGGGCCACATCTGGCGGCTGTGCTACTTCAGCAGATTTAGGCCGTCAACAGTGCCTGCTGGACATGCTAGCAAATTACTGGCCCTCCCACAGCTGGGGCGGGTCCAGCGTTAGCAGCTACTGGCGTTGTGGGCATGTGCACACAGAAGCGGGGCTGGGATCTGGGCTGATTCCGTAGCTCCCAGGGTGGGTCCAGGCGTGCGGTTACAGCGGGCCTGCTGCCAGACTTTGGTGGGTCTGCATCCGAGGCTTTTGAGCACAGTGCCTGAGGGACATCTGGGCTAAATGCTGGTATTCCCACAGCTGAGGCTGGGACGAGGGCAGTGCCAACAACAGTGTACCTTGTGAATGAGCACAACAGGTAACAGGCGACCCCACAGAGCACGGTTCCTGGTGGGCAGCTCCTGTGAGGAATGCTCTGTGGCTCCTCTCCCAGTGGGAGAACTTCAGCCCCACCTACATCACACCGCAGTTTAGATCTGGGGGCAAATATTCCAATAATTGGGGAGCAGAACCCTGTCCTTTGACAGGGCTGTGACAACCACAGAGCAAAGAGGGGCCCCACTCAACATCCAGTGCAGGCTCTGGTCACAACGCGAGTCACACCCCCCATTGAGGGGAAAACAGCCAGCACACATGGAGGAACGACATGGCAGGCATCCATACTAAAACAGCCCCCTCACCCAAAATACTAGACTCATGCTGGCTACGGAAGGACATGCCCACATAAAAACAGCCCTTTAAGACCAGAGCAGGTAACTGTTTCTCCCAATTCAGTCAGAGAAACATAAATAAAATAAAGGAGCAGGGGAACCACTCCCAAATAAAAGGAACAAGAGAATTTTAACAAACAATGAAACAGATCTCTCCAGTCCACTAAACCATGAGTTCAAAAAGGAGGTAATAAAAATACTGAAGGAATTTAGAAGGCTATTGATAGAAATGCAGGTCACTATAACAAGGAACTAGAAGCTATAAAGAGGAGCCAAACAAAATTAGAAAACTCACTTGCTGAGATAAAAACTGAGGTAAAGGCAATAAATAGCAAACTAAATAATGCAGAAGACTGAATAAGTGATCTAGAAGATAGACTTAAGGAAATCACCCAAACGGCAGACAGGGAAAAAATTTTTAAATCAAAGCAATACATGAGATCTATGAGATAATAAAAAGTGTGTCAGTCTACACATAATAGGGATCCCAGAAGGAGAAGAAAGAGAAAAGGGGGTCAAAAATGTATCTGAAGAAATTATGGCTAAAAACTTCCCCAAATTAAAGAAGAAAACAGATATCCAGGTACAGGGAAGCACAGAGGGTCCCAAACAAAATGAACCCAGACAGACCCACATTAAGATACATTATAATTAAAGTGGCAAAAAGGAAAGACAAAGAGAGGGCTCTAAAGACAGCAAGGGAAAAACAGGGTTAGTTACAAGGGAACCCCTATGAAGCTATCAGCTGATTTCTCTACAGAAACGTTGTAGACCAGGAGGGAGTGGCAAGATATATTCAAAGCCCCAAAAGGGAAAAATCTGCAACCTCAGATATTCCACCCAGCAAGATTATCATTTAGAATAGAAGGAGAGAAAGAATTTCTTAGACAAGCAAAAACTAAAACCATTCAGCAATACTAAACTCATCCTAAAAAAATATTGAAAGGTCTTCTCCAAATAGGAAAGAAGCTTGACTCTATAGGAAGGAAAAAAAATCACAATAGGAAAGTAAGCCACTTAAATAAGCCAGTACATAGATTAAAAAAAAAAAAAAAAAAGACAATGAAAAATTATTGTGAAAGTGATTGTAACTACAAAGAACAGCCAAAGGAATAACCATGATGTAAAGGAAGACATCAAAATCATAAAGCATGGGAAAGGGGAGTAAGAAAATGTAGATTTTTTAAGAATATGTTTGAGTTTATATGACTACCAGTTTAAAACAAGCATATATAATAATGTGTTAACACACTTGAAAACCAGGATAAGCACAAATCATAACATAACAACCGGTTCACAAAAAACAAAAAGAAGAGAACACAAGCACAATATATAAGAAAATCATCAAACCACAAAAGGAAAAATGAAAAAGCACGGAACAAAGAAGAAATATAAAATCATTTGGAAAATTAAGTTTAAATTGGCAATAATTATATATCTATTGACAATTACCTTAAATGTCAATGGACTAAATGCTCCAATCAAAAGATAGAATGGCAGATTGGATAGTAAAATAAGCACCTACAATACACTGCCTAGTCATTTCCAAACATACAAGCATATCAAATCACCATGTTACACACCTAACACAGTTTTGTCAGTTTCACCACAGCAAAGCTGGCGGTGGAGGGAGGGGGAGACTGGGCAGCCAAGAACTCAGAAAACAATAATCACGTAATTTCCTTTGAAGCCCCAGGCCAGGATTCCCTCCAGGCTCTTATCTCTACCTGCAGTGGGGCCAGTCCCTAAAGCCCTAAGTCGACCAGGCCACAGGAATTGAGATGGGGGTACAGCCCCTGCACACACTCGGGCAGGCTGGCCTCAGACCAGTGGGAGTGGTGCCCACTCGAGCTTGTTTCAGTTAAGCCTCCTGCTAACAAATAAAACTTAGGGAGCTTCCAGTAAGAAAAGAGTCTGGTTAATACTTTTCTCCGATTTGTATTTCAACATTTGCTTACTTCTTTTTTTCCTCATTGTAGTCTTTCTTTTGGAGACTAAAGGCAAAAAAAATTTTTTTTTAAATTCCCACCTTATGATAAGAAATATATGTGCCTTGAGGAAGATAAAGGTGTGCTGCAGGTTTGGAATTCTCACTGTTACCAAAGAATTATGACCCTGAAGCAGAGAATCATTGAATCTGCTGGTTTCACTTGTATAACAGGGCATAACATTGTACCTGCTTCTGCATCCCCCACTGAATCAGGAAGTTTAGGGGAGAAAGGCCAGCAGAGCCCCCAGTAAATCTGTCTTTTTGTAATTCCAATTAAAAAAAAGTATTCCCCTCACTTTTTCACACAGAGCCTACCATCACCTTAACCGTGTTTATCGAGACAGACAAAGTGTCTTTGCCAAAGTTAGACATTTCTCTTCTTTGACAGCAAACACTGATTAAATCGACCCAGAAAAAAAGATATGCAGACCAGAACCCACCTTCCTGCCTGTTACAAAGGGATAGACTTTCCAATTTCTTTTCCTTATTGGTATTTCTTCTCCTTATTGTCAAGAAAAACAAAAGTGACAGAATTTTACAGAAAATTTCTACTGAACATGCAGCTGTTTCCATTTTATCTTAAAAAGATTGAAAGATTTCTTACCAGTTTTGTGAATTATCACATCTAACTAAAAGAATTCCTGTACCAATGATTGTAAATTTAGGAAAACTGGAGTGAATACAGATGATGTATGTACAAACCAACAGTGCAAGCTGAGCTTTCCCCTGGCAGGACTGGACTTGACCATTTCAAGATGAAGGATTCTGAGGGGGCTGTCACTTTGCTTACAGTGACATTAGTGGCAAGAGACATTTCCAAAAGGGACTGTAAGTTACGATCAACAACAGTTCTCTGTAAACTGATTATCTCCTCCATATTCAGAATGCCCATTTTAAAAGATAGCAAGTAAACTGACCTTTCCAGTACTCACCAACACTACAAACAGAAATATACCCCAGTTAGAAATCTGGTGGGGGGAATTTTGTCTGAGGCATATGTGCCGATCTGAGCAATAGAGTCTGTTTTTTAATCACCCCCATCAGAAATATAAAATCTCCTGAAAATAAGTTACCCAGAAATCTGTGCTTCATGAGCAATTCACCAACAGGAACGCTACAGATTTCACGATAGTTATTGGCACTGTCAGCTAGCAGCTGAGTTACTGACATGGGTGGACTTGGTTTGAGTCATGAAATAACTCCTGTTGCCTTTGAAAGTCATCTGCATAATTGCAGAGCTTTCTCATCCCCATTGAAGAACCATAATTATGTCAGGAAAAAGTGAGGCTCTCTCATCCCCTGCCTGGTGACCGATGCACAAACTCCCCTTTCGATTATCCCCGAAGGATGGCACACAAGCATCGTTGTGGGAAGGAAAGCAGGCCTCCCGGCATGCACTTCTCTCTCCTGCCAGCCACTAGCCAGTGATTCTGAAATCACAGAGGACAGCTGGAACTTCGCTTCCTCACCTCCAAACTTGGGTGTTTACAGACTGGCTAATGAAGAAACAATACGTAATCTCACTGCCACTGTAATAGGCAGGCAAGAATGAAAACTGACAGATGTACACCTTTATTCTAGAGCAAGATAAGTGATTTCTATCTAGCAAGCTCTCAAAGGCTGCCTTTCACCTCATCGGGGAAGGTGTAAAGCATGCTTTGTGCAACTGGCCTGGCCTTTGATGGATTTATTGACAAGACCTACTGGCTAGAGTAAGTGCAGGGACATGCCATTCATTGAGAGAGAAGAATGAATACCATCAAGAGACTTGCAGGACCTCATAAAACAGTAGTTCGGCTTAGAAGATCAGGCCTACAATGCATCAGTACTAGGAGGAAAGCATTAAAGGCACATCTCAAGTTTAAAGGAAAACAAAGTCTCAAAAGCAAGGCGAGTCAGCTGCCGGTGCCTGCAGTTGCTGGGAACGGCAAAGCTCTTGCATTTTGACAGGCTCTGCTCTGGGAACAGGGCATGGCTTCTGCATAGTTCCAGTCACTTCTGTTGTTTGTCACAGGCAGAAAGGGCAGGACATACAGCTAGCTCTACACAGTCTCGTTTGGGAGGGGTAGGAGACAGTGAAGTGACAGAAATTGAGCTAGTTCTGTCCTGACCTCTAGATCACAGCAGTGACAAGATGCTGTCATCATAGTATCTTACAATTTCAATAAAGCTCGACATTGGGTGGCAATTCAAGAAAAATAAGTCATTGTCTATATGTTGCCTTGTGTATAAAAAAGCTGTGGGGGAGTATTTAAATCTCCAGCCCCTAGTGGAACAGTTATTCTCAAGGTTTAGGGTCCTGGATTTAATTTAGGGTCCTGGATTTAAGGAAACCTTGTTTAGATCCTGAACTCAGGCTCTGATCATCAATGTTAGGAACTGATGGACTTGAGCAAGCCGATTAACTTCGTAGAGTCCCGGTTTCCGCATCTATAAATCAGGACAGTCAAATTTCAATTTCAGGACTGTGATGAGAAGTAAATGATAAGAAACAGTGAGGATTCAGTGAATTCACTATAAAATATGTTTCACAAGGCCTGGTGTACAGTAAGTGCTCAATAAATGACAGTTCCCTTTCAGGTTTTTTCACTTTCGATTATGGCAAAGGAACAGGGTCAGGTAGTGTAAACAGCTGACACCGTGGGGAGCTTTCTGGTTGTCCCGGTGGCAGATTTAGCAGAACCACTATGAGTCCTGTAGGCAGGCTCTGGGTACCACCTGCTGAAGGAGTGCATTGCAGGGGGGTAAGACGTGCCTGGCAGGTGTGAGATTTGTTCCCAGGGCATTGAGCCATCTCTCCTAACCCTCTGCAGACCTCATGGCAAAGCATCCTGCTGTTGACTCTCAAAACGTACACCCTTTAAGCCAAAAGGCAAGGTATGAGCTGTTTCATGGCTCTTGGTCATTTACAACCATTTTTTACATAAAAAGCAACACTACTGGCTCCCAAAGAAACAAGGTGAAGGGGAACAGGAGACAGGAGGAAATGGCCAGATGGAAGAACAGCTAAGGCACCCAATTAGAACAAACATCTCTTTCCTGCCAGGACACTAAAAACAGAATCCCAGCCAGCTTTGCGAGTTACTATCTTAGCCAGTTGGCTGCATGTTTGATGGAAAGAGAGGTCCAACATGGAGAAATAGAAGCTCTTCTTTACCAAATGAGGAATGGTCGGAAATACATTTGAAGAAAACTGCTGTGGTGGTGTTTCAGGTTTAATCTCTCCATGCAGTGTGAATCGAATTTATTCAGCTCACATGCTTGGGGCCGTTTCTCTAACTACCAATGCTGCCAATTCCACCTGCAATCTAAAAAACTGGGCTGTACAACTGGTTCCTTAACTCTCCACATGTAATAACTGAAATGCCATTTTTCATGCTCTAGAAAATGCAAACACAGTTGAATTGATCCACTTCAAATCTTCCCAAACAATTCAACTAAGGATGAAAGCAGAGGAAACATTTCAAAGTAAAGGTGATTGGTTGGATGTCTTAAGGCATGAGGATACTGGGTGTGTGTGGGTGGGGGGAGGTCTCTCTGCAATAGTTATTGCTTTAAAGCATCAGTGTTACCCTAACTTTAAAGTCTGCCAGATATGCATCCTATATGATTGCATGTGACATCTTTTAAGGTCATAACACCAACGCTTTCCATAGTGTCTATGGTGTAGCTGTCATGCTAGGAACTAGGTAGCTACCAGACACGTCCTGTCAGCCACCTGCAGGCACCTGACTATCCTGCATGCCTCACCAAAACAAAGAAAAAAGAAAACAGACTTAGTTTAGAAGCCTGTGAGTCAAGTGGTTCAGCAAAGGGTGAAAAAGCCAGCAGTTAGCATGACCAAGTGCAAGCCACAGGTCTGGGAGTCTAGAGGTCACAGTGGCAGGTGGAAGGGTCTAGGCAGGCCAGAGTCTGGAATCTAGACACTTATTCCTGGAGGCTTTATTCCTGTCTTTGAATGCCTTCCATCCTTTCCAAAATTAATCACCCCTTATTCTGCAAGGCCCAGCCCAAGTCCTACTGTCTGTGATCTCACCACCGGGCAGGTGTCTGCTCTTTTGGACATAAGTTTACTAGGTGTTACATACCATTCTGTTTTTATAAAAGTCCATCTTCATTATATGAGTAATATAAATACCCCCCCACACACATATGTATATTATCAGAATATTCTTCAATAGACTATAAATTTTTGGAAGACAAGAGCCATGTCCCATATGTAGATGGCTGTACCAGACACTGAAGATTCACAAACACAGCCTTGAATTTGAATAAATGAAGGCACAGATGAGTTAAACAGCTGGTTTGTGAGCAAGTAGGAAAGATGTGATTAGTAAGGTCTAGGATGGGTAAACTGAGGTAAAGTATAGCCAAACCAACCTGTCTCCCTTCATAGTATGGCCACCAGGCTATTAAATCAGTGGAATTCCATACATGACCTGAATTTTGGGAAGGCAGTACATAAAATTTTTTATTCTGTGGAAGTGATGGCAGCTCATAAGCTGCCAAATAGTATTTCTAACTAGACGAGCCTCACCCTAAACATTCTAGCAGTATAATGGATGCAGAATTCTGTCTTTATTTATGCTGTTTAACATCTTTACTAACTACTTGCATGAAAATAAGGTGATTTCCTATGAAACCTACTGAGGGTGTGAAGCCAGCCTCTCTGTTTCATAACAAAATCAAGTTCTGGAAAAAGACTTCATAGATTACAGCATCAAGCTGAAACCTACATGATACTAAACATGAAGTTTAGAATTTTGGTTCAGATTATCAACAGCATAGGTAGAGAATAACCACGACCCTACTAGTCAGAAATTAGTTTATATGCATTTTATAGTAATTAAAAACACCACATCATTCATATATACACACATAACTTTATATACCTACACACTCACAATGATATATATATAGTGCTGCTGTTTAAAGAAGCTGGTGCACAACTGAGTCACATCTTCAGATTACAAGTAATCAAGTAAAAGTCCTCTTCATGTGTCCTGATCACCTTTGGAATACAATCCACTTCTAATGAGGAGGCCCGCAGAACCAGACATTCAGGATGGCGAGAGATCTAAAAACTCTGCCTGAACTGTAATACCTAAGAATGTTACACTTGTTTGCCCAGAGAAATTAAAACTTTGGGGGAGTGAAGGGGAGACTGAGAGTTAAAACCCAACCAATAACTTCTCAAATCGCTGGAGATGAGCAAGTTATTTCAGACCATGACTTCATAAAAGCTACAGGGAGACGCACTTGAAGTCCTTGACTGACAAGGGAATGGCTGCCTGAGAGCCAGGTGCACCTGCAGATGGAACTCTTCAAGGAGAGGATGGAGGGGTGACCACCAGTGGGGATGCTGTCAAACGCATTTTTGCACTGGGAAATCCGGACTCTTGAGGGAAGAGACCCCAAAGTCCCTTTCAAGTCTATGGTCTTCATTAAAGCTGATGGGGAAGGGAGCAGAGGGGCAGGAGACAGACATCTCGGATCACCGAGTTGTACCACTGAACGTGACACAATCTCATCTGCATCAGCTCAGACTGAAAATCCCCCGAGAAGAGCTCTGTCCCAACAAATGCACACATGTGGTCGAGGAGCTTTTGTGGCTCATGACGCCTGGTCTGGGTGAGCGTCCTTAAATGTAAGGAGGCGTATGGAAAATGAGGCGGAAATGGGCAAAAAGGGCAAAGTGCAGGACAAATGAGCTTGTAGGAGCGAGAAGGCAGGAAGCGTGCGGTGGAGACCTACAATTCAGAACGGAGAGGGGTAATCACAAAGCTGTGGGTTCTCCCACGGATGACAGGTGTTTACTGCAGATCCTGGGAAGGAAACCATGGAGTAAATTTCCGTAGTAGAGTATTTTCCTCTTAAGCCAGCACAACCAATACTTCTTCACCACAGTGGCTCCAATGTTCTCATAGTGGAGAATAGCATCGATAACAATGCTTTTTCTTGTTCAAAACCTTTCCCTGTGTTACTGCAAACACATGGCCTTTCTTGAGTCCCCCTACCACACACAGCAACAACAGACTGGGGATACAGGACCAAAAAAAAAAAAAAAAAAAAAAAAAAAATCAGGCTGAAAGAAAAAAAAAAAAAACCTTCACATAAAGAATGAGAAAAACAGAATTCCTAAACCTGACTTATAAAAACTGAAAGGTAAGGGGAATTTTATAGACCCAGAAAGTGACAAAATGAAGAGAAAGACATCCAGTCTACCCCAAAGGTTATAAAATATTTTATTTGTGTTTTGGTTGTGAAAAAGAAAATAAATCATTAAAATGACTGTCAGAATGGCTCCAGGATAAGGGTACTGAATAGGACTTGGCTATTAATGTTGGAGAGAGTAATAAAAGAGTCGGTTTTGTTTCCTTAGCATTTGTCTGGGCTGAGCCTTCCTATTTCAACACAAGCAATGGAAAAAGTCAACCCGCCACAGGGCCTGCATTCGTGCCTTCCTTGCAGGCCCATCCAAGAGTCCCAGGGCAGCTGTTCCCCTTCTGCCCCCAGGTTTCTATTCAACGCTGACCCTACAGGTTATGCCATCAAACTGCCAGGGCTTCAGAATCGCAATCTGTCTTATTTTCACGGTTACTAATTATTTCATATATATCTGCTTATAAAATGAGCAGTTTTTTCAGTCCTTATTTTTCTTAGTTCTAGGAATTCAAGATGAAGAAGGCAAAATTCCTGCCCCAAGCAGCTCAGTCTACAGTCTAAAGGGCCTTGGATTAATTCTGATGTGGTTTAATGATGTATTTCAAGTGCCTGAAGATAAAGAAAGGAGACAGAGTAGCTGTTGTAAAAGCAACTGTTGATTTTATTTAAACCCGGGAAGGATTAGTTAAGAATTTGTAAAAGAGGTAGGATTTTCAAGTAACCCCCAAACTTGCACCCAGCATTTCACCTTGAATATTTTTTCTTTTCTACATGTCAAGCTCTCCCATGAATGTGTGATGGGTCAACTGTCTTAAAAGACAGCTCCCACCCAAAACTAAGCTTCTCTAGGTCTGTGATGAATATAAACACTAAGAACTTGGAAGCAAACTAAACTCTGGAACGAACTGGAACTGAAACCACGTTCCAGTCAATACTGATCTCTACCATTACCCATGTATTCAAATCTGACCTTAACAAAAACTGGAAGGTAAGGGGAATTTGCGACTCAGTCTCTGATTTGTCATCCAAATCATACAGAACAAGACCCAGGAATAGAACTGAGAACAGTGGCATGACAGGGGGACAGGTAGTATCTGTAAGACAGAAACAACTCCAGCTTCCTTTCACTGGTACCTAGAAAGGGACACATCTTCTTAAGTGTCAAGTCTCTCTCAGCACCATCACAAGGATTAAGTGTCAAGGTGCTCTCAGTGCCATCACAAGGACAAGGCTTTAAAGGGACTTTACTAAGATCCCCACTGAATACTCAGTGGTCAACCTGCAGCACTTCTGAGAAGGTACAGGTATGAGGTACCCCCAAATCACCATTCGTTTCCATAGCCACATCTTTGCTCTTGATCAACGCCAGGCAGGCTGGAGGGTCTGCTTGCTCATACAATCACTGACCACTAAGATGGCCACTTGGACCATACCAGACAATACAGTTCCTCAGATGGACACATGGCTAAACACCTGAACCTACACAGTACCTTCCCAGGATGAGCCATGCTCCACGGCCAAGGCACGTTTACGTAATTCGTATTACCAAACAGGTACCTTGGCTCTGGAGTCCACGGCCTGAAGATTCTTATTCAGCTGAAGCCAATAGGTGCCAGCCTGGATGACTCAGGGGGAACGGTAATGATGGGATGAGTAACCATTCTCTTGAAGTCACTGGTTAGGATAAAAGCAGTTGTCGATTACCTGACAGGACAGGTTTCTCAGGCTGGCCAAGAACAGAACAAATAAATCAATGTCACTTTCCTCTCCAACATCTTAAAACTCTACATTTGAAGCCCGTGTTTCAGCTCACAACTCAGGGAGAGCTATCCACAGAACTATCCATGAGGCCTCTGGTGATCAGGAATGGAGGAGACAGAGGAGAAACGGCATAGAGTGTCTGTAACCTTAGCGAGG
This sequence comes from Camelus dromedarius, assembly GCF_036321535.1. NCBI lineage: Eukaryota > Metazoa > Chordata > Mammalia > Artiodactyla > Camelidae > Camelus > Camelus dromedarius. The sequence continues at coordinate 29,334,920 of NC_087439.1, read as the reverse complement.
AGAGCAGTCCTCTAGGAGTGCCGCCTGGCTCTCTGCGCTTCGTCACTGCCTTGCTTATTTTAGGAATCTTTTACAAAGAGCGAATACAATGCCTTTTTCTAATAGTGTGAACATATGTTGACAAGTGAAAGTAAAAGCTTAACATGACAGTTCATTTTAAAGACTTGAAAATGGAAAAGCTTTCCCTTTCAGACATACAAGCAATCTCAGGAGCAAATCCATGAATGCATTCAGAGTCTCATTTCCTAGTGAATCTGAATCTCCACACTATCTTCCATACTGCAGCACCCTACTTTACTATTTTGGAGGAGATACATTAAAATGCTATTTACTTGCAACTAGTAGACAAATAAGCACTGTAGTGAATACAGGCAACAACACTGTATCATCAGACTCACTAAGAGACTAGATCTTAATTATTCCAACCACAAAAAAGAAATGATAATTATGGGACATGACAGAGGTGCTATCACTTCAATGGCAATCATATTACATTATATATGTATATCAAATCAACATGTACGCTTCAGATTTACAGCATATGTCAAATATATTTCAGCAGAAAACATTAACATCATTTAATTACAAATGAAATGCTACTAAAAATATATCTATTCAAAAAATAAACTGATTTAACAGATGGCAAGTAACCATCTACATTGCTGCCTCATATTAGAGTTCTGTCGGATAAAAGCCAAATCAGTTTGCACTGTGTGTGATTTTTGACAACGTATTGAGATATATTGCTGAGGCTCCAAAGTAACTTCAGTAAAAAGGCTTGCCTACACCCTTGACCACATCTTAAGTTTCAACGCAAAAGAGAAGCTGGGTTCCTGTGATCAGAGTGTGTGCTGCATGCAACATTTCTGCCCAAACACATTTATTCAGTGTCCATCTGGTGGCGCTACCCCGGGTGGTTAGCACAGATGGGTGATCCCAGAGTAAGCACCTCTGCCCTTTTTATCCCAGCATGGACCCACACTTAGCCAACGGGAGGACCACAGCCGACACGCAGACAGGACTCAATGTCCCCAGGTTAAACATGGGAAGTGATCGTGGTGAGAAGGCTTGTCCTGTAAAAGGAGGACGTTTTCACCTCTATTCTAGACAGACTTCCTGAAGATGAAATTCCAAGAGCCCCTTAGGGTTCCATTTGAAATGCTGTCCCTTGGTTGGATTACTGACAACAACCTTTAAGGAAGGAGCCACTGAGGATGAGTAGAAAGTTGCTAAGGAGCCTGTGCCTGGGGTGTGTGAATGTGTACACGCACAAACTCCCCTTCTCAGCTCAGCCTTCCTTGCCAAGAGCCAGCCTAGAGCAAGATTTTTTTTTTTTAACTTTCTGTGTTTATTGGTAAGCAATCACTGTCACTGCTGGGGGAAAAAAAAAGGAGGGGCTTACACATACTTTCAAGTGTTGTCTTCCTACAACACAGGTTGTAAAACCAAACAGAAAGGGGAACAAGGAAACCTAGCCATCCTAGGGTGAGTCGACACTGCAGTAAATTCAAGGAAATACCACGTCTGAAACGTCCTCTCCAGGGTAAGGTGAGTAACTCCCCCTCGGGAGGACGAGGGCATTCGCGTGCACTCCGAGCGGGGGGTGAGCCCCAGGCTGCTAAGCGCACCAACTCATCCTGCTCATCACCGTCCACTGTCCCAGGCAGCCAGCCACCTCTCACCCACCTCCCTGCACGCACACTCACATCCTTCTCCTGGGCACCACTCGTCCCCAGAATAGGCCATGTCGGCAAGAGCCAAAGGCAAACCAATGTTCTTCAACCAAGCCCACTGGCTTGACCAGACAGGAGGGAGCCAAAGGAACACCGGCCTGTTGGCCAGATCCATCCCAGGAAGCAATTAGGTTTATAGCCAGGAAAGAACAGCCCCAGAGGCCCCAGAAACGACAGCGGCTTCCCGCCTGTGTTCTGTTCTGTGTCATAAAGGCAGGCTGAGCTGTTCGGTTCCATCAAACGCTGTTTGGAGAACTTCTCCTGTAGAGACCTGCCTGTCAGGCTTTCATTTCTGTGCTGGGGATAAACTGCTGGCTTGAATAAGAAAAAAGAGAAGTAAGCATCCAAAAAGGAAAAATACTTAATGCAGAACAGGATTGTTAACTCTTTAAGATTAGCTGAAGGAAAAGGTTACAAAGGTGACAGAGGATCTACTGCTATGGGGAAGGCACCCCTGGGGCTTTGAGCTTGACAATTAAGAAATCCGGCTTCAGGGAAGGTCCTGGGGTGGGGAGGTGAGAGAGGCTGGAAGGCGATGGGCGGACAGCAGTGCTGCCCACTCTGGTGGGGGGGTGCACGTCCAGACTGCCTAGCTTCCTGCTCAGATTCTCCTTGAGTCTCTATTAAGGTGACCACGCGGCTCTCATGTATGTAGAAGATGTAGCAAATACCTCTCAGGAGTGGGAACCAACACTGGTGCTAACCTGAGTCAGTGCACGAGGATGAGGACGTCAGAAGGAGAAGGCTGGTTGTGGAGTCAAGAGATGACAGTGGGACCAGATGGCAGACGGAAGGAGATGCAAGCTAGGAGAGTAACAGCCCTTTAAGTCTTAGACTGGTGGTCTCTCCCGCATTCTAGTGTTAAATGCAAGGTGAGAGGGGACCATTTTGAGACTCGAGTCTAATCCTGGCTCCAAAACCTGCTCCCCATCTCTCACACCAAGGAGGAGCTGCGGGCTCATTACTAAGAATGTGGGTGCTGTGGACCACGTAATCCAAGGCTGCAAGGATGACCTTAGAATTGTCAGTGAAATGTGTCACTCTCCTTAGATAAACCACCTGGTACCACCTGGAGATTGACAAATACTGCATAAAAAAAGATTGTCAAGCCACCCTTTCCCTGGGGTAGTCCTTAAACAAAAAGCTAAATAAACACCACATTCTCTCCTTTGGATCTGAAGCTTTCTGATTACCTCAATCCAAGAACAAGAAAGAGGCTGTCTGAAAGGCTACCAAAGGCATTATTCAGTATTTTCATTCTTCAATCACTTTCCCAGCAAAAGAGCAGAGTGACCCATGACCATGACCAGACACCCCCATACATACAGGAGAATTACCCTGTTCCCTGGGATCGAGGGTCTTTATTATCTCCAATGAGGATCTCCCACAAGTGACTGGACCCATTTTTGGCCACATGGGTGTACCCAGAAAGGCCTAGTGTCCCTCCCCAAAGATCTAATCCTCCTGTCTCCAGAAAAAAGAACATGGTCCAACAAGAACTCTAAAAGTCAGGAAGGTGTTGCTTCCATTAACTTGAGGGGCATTTGGGGTTAATACACAGACTCTGGAGCGAGATCTCCTGGGTTGAAATCCCAGGTCTGCCACTTAGTAGCTTTATAACACTAGTGGAAGCTCTTATCCTCTCTGTGCCTCAGTTTTCTCACCTATAAAATGGGAATTGAAAAAATACCTACTCTAATGAGTTTGTAATGACCAAATGTCTTATGATACGTAAAGAACTTGAAACAGTGCTTGCCATATAGTAAGAACAATGTTAACGTTTGCTGTTATTGTTAGCTTCATCATTATACTCTTGAGTATGTTACCGAAGGCATGTTTTCCAGATTTCTCACCTCTCAGATGGGCTGACTATACCATCTATACTTCAGGACGACTTAAAAGCAAGTAAAATAATTTTAAAATAATTTCAGGTTGCTTTCATATCAAAGTTAAGAGCCAAAATAAATTTTAAGTGGCCATCAATTCTTTGCAGCTACTTCCATTACAAGGTGGAGTCTATTTTCAACACCCTCCCCTTGAACTCTGGGCTGGCCCTGTGACTTTCTTTGACCAACAGAACGTGCAGCTTCACACACATGACCCTCGGGCCAGACACTCCCACCGGGTGAAGGAGCCTGAGCCAGCTGCCCGGAGGATGAGGCCACAGGACAGATGAGTCCTTGCAGCTGAGGCTCCCTGGATCAGCCCCCTCCCAGGCACAGCTGAGGGTGGGGCATGTGTGACCCCAGGTGAGACCATCAGGACCACCATCCCGTTGTGCCTAGCCAAAATCGCTGATCCACAGAATCATGAGCAAATAAAATGGTTGCTGTTTTAAGCCCCTGAGTTTGGGGTGGTTTATTATTATGCAATAGATAAAAGATATAAAGCCCTCAACAAAGGAGGCTTTATTATCAGTAGCATTTAAAATACAAACACTCGCATGAAATGAAGCCACTTGTCTGTCTGCCAGCAGATTTACCAACCACCACAGGGTGCTTCCAAGTTCTCATCCCACCCACCTGGGACCTGTGAGGGCGCTGCACTCAGCTCATGAACTTGGGAAAAGCTACGACCAATTAATGATCAAATCTGGGGAGACGGAGGCAAGCTCTCCACACCCAGGTAGATACCAAATTAGCTCTTTCCAAGGAGGGTGGTGGGAACACAGAAGTTTGTTCCCTTTAGTCTGTGATAGAATGTAGGGCCAGAAATGGCAAGATCTGGCTTCCTTGGAAGCAACTTTATTCCAAGAATCTTGGATATTGTATGACGATGAGGGCAGATGCCTTCAAGACACGAGCAAGCCAATTCAAGGTTAGCATCACCCCAGGTAAGAATCGGGGGGAGCCAGGTGAATCAAGCACGTAATCCCCATGGGTCCAGACACGTGGCTCTAAGAAAGCAGGAAGCTCCAGACGCCCTTACTTTTTCTGCTGGTCAAAGCAAGACAGTTATTACAGGCTAAGCTGTGATTTTGCTGTGACTGAAACAAAAACCTATCTCACCCTACAACACAAGGAGAAAAATACAAAGTTCCATAAATCAGTGTTTCCATCTGTAACACGAGGAAAGAACTGACAATCAATATTGTAGGGAAACTGCTCTCAAACATGTTATGAGAGACTTTGGAAGCTTGTCCCTGTTTGTTATAAATAAAACCATCGCATCTAAATTACTCATTAACTCGATAAGGTAGAACAGCCACGGTGCTCAGGATTCTCAGATGAAAACCGGTATCATCTGTCTGTACACATACTCATTTGCTCAGCCCCTATTTGTTGAGCACAGATTTGTACTGTCTACTCCGTGGAGGTGCAGGCCTGGGGGAGAAGCCAGTAGTGGTGGGGGTGTACAGAAGTGAACAGCAAGAATTAAAATGAAGTAGCTGAGACACTCCACCTTCCAAGAGCTTACAGTTCTGGTTGTCGTGAAAAACAGAAGTTCCTGCTTAAAGCAACTCAGAGTAACCCATATAAGCCCCAACCCTGAAACCGCTGCATCAATTGGAACCAACTGGGTAATCAGTCAAGAAGACTTCAGAAAACCCCTGAGTTTTGTGGAATTACAGTGCTGACTAGATACAAGCAGACCATAGATGAAGATGCTAAAATCAAGTAATTTACTCAAAGGACTTGCAGCTAGTTTCAATGCAGAGCCTCATCTGGGTCTCCTGAGCTCCAGGCCAGCAGGACTCCTGCCAAATCCCACAGAGACCCCTCTCAAGATACAAGGTATTTACAATGTGAGCGGGCACAGACAACCCCAATTCCAACCCAACCATCGACAGACAGAAATAAGCTATCAATGTGGTGAGGGGAAGCCCTGCAATGACACACAGGAGCTGCTCGAGGACACAGCCTCTCGTGGTGCGGACATAAGAGCCCTCAGACCACATGAACTTCATACAGCACTCAGTGGTCAGTACAACAGGCTTCCGAGAGCAAAGGCACAAGAAAATACTTTAAATTTAAGATTCAAAACTTTAAATACAGAATAACTACGTGAAACTATTCACAGGGGGAAAAACCACAGCAAAACACACTAGTGTGTTCGTGACTATCGAGTTGGGGTATTTTAAAACTGGGTGATTTTTATTCTTCATTCTTTCTGCTGCTTCCTATAGGCCAAATATTCTTTAACAGCCTTGAACTACTTATATATTTTTGAGTGTTTCGGTGACCTTAACGCAGAAGAGACAAAACGTCAATGGTAGATGGTGGTCAGAGGGCCAAGTGTCAGTGTCGAGAGGAGTGCCAGCCATACCACCTGCCTGTGGGGCAGAGTGGCAGTGAGGTGGGGCCCTATTCTGCGCTGTCCGGTGGCTTACATCCTGTTCTGCCACTTGGCTGTTCAGCTTTGGGTGACTTATCTCTTTAAACCTCAGTTTCCTCAACTGTAAGAGGTGGGTGTTAATAGGATCTTCCCCACAGGTATCCTGTGCAGATTAAGAGAGAGAATGCAAATAAAATGCTTAGTCTAGGGCCTGGCAGGAAGTAGGAGGCAACACGTGTTAGCTGTCGTGATGGCAGTGATAGAGATACTTAATATTAGAGTTCTTATTTTTATTGCCATTAGTTTCATTATTATGATTGTCATGATCATTATTATAATGTTCCTAATGTGAAGGAAAAGCCCAGCTGGGCTAATGAGCTAAGTCACAAATCTAAGTGTGATAAGTGTCGGTTTACTGATCTAAGTTCTGCTGGGCTAACTCATAAATCTGAAGTTTAGTGTCAGTTTACTGGGCTAACAAGCTAACTCGTAAATCCAAGCTCAACAAGTGTCAGTAACGTGATCTGTTCCAAATTGATAAGCTCCAGTGTACTGATTCCTTGCTTTTTGTTGTTTGAACCTTATTGGCTAATAGCCCCATACTTGTAATTAACCCTATAAAAAACCTCATGTGCACGTCTTGGAGGTGCTCAGAGCTTCGGAGCAGAAGCCCCTCTGAGCCCGCCGGCATAATAAATCTGAGTACTCCAACCCTCCGAGTGGTGTTTGTTTCTTGGCTGGCCTGTCATTTCCGTAACACTAACACTGTGTTTAACCTGTAACCAAAAAAGAAATAATTTCCTTGCTTTGGGAGATAACCCGCGGCTCTCCATTTGCCTCACTGCTGGACCATCACTTCCCTGATCTCCATATTCTTCGGGTTAATAGCAGACTCTTAAGTTGAAGGAACAGCCTGCACACCACTCATCATGCCCTGGGGAAACAGTGGTGATGATATGCAGATTCCCACTTGTTTTCTTGAGCCTAATTAGAGCAGTACAATGTCTTCCTTTTAAAAAAACAAAGAGTAAAGCATCTCAGTAGATATTCTACAGAATTCTGCTTTGTACTTGAAACATGTAATTATCATTAACAAACCCAAGTGCTAATGATTCAGTCTGCTCTTCAGACAAGAAACAGGAAGGTAAACATGGCCCTGGCCCCATCAGCTCACAATCTCACCCAACTTCTTCCCTCACCCACCAGACGCAAGGTGGGAGGTCGGTTACAAGGCAGAGGGCCTCGGGGTGGGAGCTGATAGCCCAGCCAGGCAGACAGCCGCTCAGCCGACCAGGCTCGGGTCTCTGAAGCTTGAAAAAGACAGTCCTCGGCCTTGGCAGCCTGACCTCAGAAACCAGACCTCAGATTTAGTTTTTTTGCCAGGAAAATGGAGACAGGCCTAACAATCAACACTGGCTGGCCTGTGTATTAAGCACCACACCTAAAACCAAAAGGGCCAAAAGGATGAGGTAAAGAGCAGCCACGAGTAAAACATGCACTTGAAACGTGCCCGCGTGGACGGACGCTGCGCCTCCCCTTGGTTGGGGTATAACACTCATCCTGACTTGGATCAGGAAGTATCTTCTAATCCTGAACACCGAAACGTCCTTTATAATTACAAATGCTCAGTAACAGTGAGTGTGTACACTGACTGAGTAGAGTCAGCAATCTATTTTGCTTGATGTGAACACTTTTGAGCATTGCTCCCCCCCCCCCCATATTCCCCACCATCCCTGGGCGGTTACTCTCGAAGGTTCTCTTTTAATTGAACAAGTTAGTGTACCATACGCGAAGCAGAGAATTCTTTCGCCGCTAGCCATTCTCTGGGCATGGGCACCCCCTCCTTAGATTCACCAGAATTGTCACTCAAGCCAAAACCAGGCTTCCGAAACCTAGGACAACAGTGAGAAGCGAAGGGTCAGGACAGGAGAGAAAACCTGGCATCTATGCTGCTGAGGAGATGGGCCAAGTCAGAGTCCCAGGATATTCTGGCGTCTGCGAGGATCCCGACCTAACTCTGTGCTCTCAAATGAGAAGCCGACCGTTGCCCATGATCGCTTGCTTCTGACCTTAAGAGCGTGTTGTCAGGCTCCTCTCTCCAACAGTGAAGAGGGCTGCACCCAAACAAAGCAACCAGCCTCCCAAAGACAAAGGGATAAAGTAAGAGCCACTGCTGGGGATGCGCATTCCCGGACAACTGTAACGTTTTCTAGCGTAAGGCCAGCCTCCGGACGTCGGAAGACTTCAGGATAGAACAGCAGCAATATCATCAACTGAGCAACATCAAATGCGTGAAAGCCCTGGAATCGAGGCAGGTGGGGCCGCTAAGGTTACAGAGAGGGTGAGCTAACGTTTTATCCACACACGCGTGGGCCTGCCTAATTGGGAATGGTAATAATTGGTGAAATCATGCACCTCATCAGGTCCCTCCACAAAAAGGGCTGTTTCCCAAGGAGCTGGCAGAGCTCTGTATAACACTGACTCGTATCAGAGCGCTGGCAAGTCAGAGCATTCACACATCCACACGCAATGAAGTCTGTGCCATTCAGCCAGCCCTGCTTGGAAGACAGCCCTACCAGCTGATGAAATAACGACAACATGAGACTTGAACCTACATGGAGATGGGAGTCTCTACAAGCAGTCAAATATGTGGACAATGCCAATTTTAAGGAAATTCTATTCTGTATTTGCATACCTATCCATGATGGTTAATTTTACATGTTTAATCAGCCTAGCTGGGCAATGCTGTCAAACATGAGTCTAGATTTTGCTGTGAAGGAAATTTTTAGATATGATTAACATTTAAATAAGGGAGATCCGCCAAGATGGCGGAAAAGAAAGACCCTGAGCTCACCTCCTCTCAAAAGCACACCAAAATCACAACTATCTGCAGACCACCACCAATTAAAAAGACCAGAACCTACCAGAAAAAGTCTTCTACAACAAAGACAAAGAAGGAAGCACAATAAGACAGATAGGAGAGGAAGACTAGTGATGGAGGCAAGTCTCATATCCATTTTGCTTTGCAAGCCAGCAGAGCTTAGTTTCCAGAGTCCCAGAGGACTGTGGGAAACAGACTTCACTCCTAAAGGGCACATTCAAAATCTCACAAGCTGCAGGACCCAGGGCAAAGGCAGTAGTTTGATAGGAGCCAGGGTCAGACCAATCTACCGGTCTTGGAGAGTCCCCTGGAGAGGCAGAGGGCAGCTGCAGCTCACCCGGGGACACACACACTGGCAGCAGCTGCTCACTGGAGCTCCTTCTAAAACACAGACACTGGTGCTGGCAAGGACCATTGTGGATCCTCTCCCTAGCTTATCAGCCCCAGGACCCAGCCTGCCCTGGCCCAACAGCCTGGAGGCACTAGTGCTGGGACGCCTCAGGCACCAACTGGGTGGGGATACAGACCCACCCATCAGCAGACAGGCTGCCTTAAGACCCAGAGTTCACAGCCACCTCTAGACACAGCTCTGCCCACCAGAAGGTCCAGGACTCAGCTACACCCACCAGTAGGCAGGCACCAGCCCAGAACCCCCAGGACCATGGCCTTAATTTCCAGGAAGCTGGCTGTAGCCTCTGGACCAGTTTCACCTACAAGGGGGAAGACACCAGATGCAAAAAAACCTCACAATCCCACAGCCTGTAGACCCAGCCTGACCACCTGCAGGCCAGACTCCGCCCTGGGACAAGATGGGCCCTAGCCCTGCAACTAGCAGGCAAACACAGTCTTCAGGACACTCCAGACCCCATACCTAGCTGTGTCAGAAACCTCAGCACCACCAGCAGCAGCAACCTGACACCAGTTCTGGGAGCTCCTGGCCCTGCAATCAGATTCTAGGACCCGGCTCTGCTTCCCAGGAGGCAGGCACGAACCCCAGTACTTGGCTTCACCTACCACTGTCCTCTAGACCCTGATCCTGCCACCAGAGAGCCACCACTAGTCCCAGAGCCCCCAGGGGTTCTATAGCCAGCCACCTTGTAACCTGGTCCTGCCAACCAACGGCTGGCAGCTGCTGCACAAGGCAGGGTCTGGCAACCAGCTGGACCAGTGGCCAACCAAACCTGTGAGACCACCCACAGTCAGCCTACTACAATAGAAGGACTCAAGCAGTCCTCACAGGAGGAACCCTTAGAGCATATAACTTGGGTGACAAGAAGGGAGTGCACTGCTAGGATGCATAGGACATCTCCTACAAAAGGCCACTTCTCAAAGGCCAGGAAATGTAACATAACGTAACAGATACATAAAAATACAAACAGCAACTTAGGCAAAATGAGGCGACAAAGGAACATGTTCCAGATGAAGGAACAAGAAACTCCAGAAGAAGAACTAAGTGAAACAGAGATAGGCAATCTAACTGAGAGAGAGTTCAGGGTACTGATCGTAAAGATGATCAAAGAACTTGGGAGAAGAATGGATGCACAGAGCAAGAAGTTAGAAGTTCCTAACAACGAGTTAGAAAATATAAAGAAAACCAAACAGATAAAGAATACAATAACTGAAATGAATAATACACTAGAAAGAATCAATAGACTAAATAGACAGAGGAATGAATCAGTAAGCTGGAAGACAGAATAGTGGAAATCACTGCCACTGAATAGAAAAAAAGAAAAAAGAATGAAAAGAAATGAGGACAGTTTAAGAGACCTGTGGGACAACATCAAGCACACTAATCTTTCATATCAGGGTCCCAGAAAGAGAAGAGAGAGAGAAAGGGACTGAGAACATATTTGAAGAGGTAATAGCTGAAAACTTCCCTAACCTAAGAAAGAAAATAGTCACCCAAGTCCAGGAAGCACAGTGAATCCCTTACAGGATTAACCCAAAGAACAGACCAAAACACACTGTAATTAAAATGACAATAGTTAAAGATAAAGAGAGAATATTAAAAAGCAGCAAGGGAAAAGCAACAAATAATATATGAGGGAACTCCCACAAGGCTACCAACTGACTTTCCAGCAGAAACTCTGCAGGACAAAAGGGAGTAGCACAAAATATATAAACTAATCAAAGGGAAACCCCTACAACCAAGAATACTCTACTCAGCATGGCTCTCGTTCCTATTTGATGGAGAAGTCAAAAACTTTACAGACAAGCAAAAGCTAAGATAGTTTAGCACCACCAAACCAGCTTTACAATAAATGCTAAAGAAACTTCTTGAGGTGAAAAATAAAAGGCCACAACAAGAAACAAGAAAATTACAAAATGAAAAAGCTTACCAGTAGGGGCAAACAGTCAGTAAAGGTAGGAATTCATCCATGCCCAAGCTAGTAGGAATGTTAAAAGACAAAAGTAGTAAAATCATCTATATCCACAATAAGCAGTTACAGGATACACAGAACAATTAGATATGAAATATGACATCAAAACCAGTAATCATGAGGGGAGGAGACTACAAATGCAGGATATTTAAAATGCATTTAAAATTAAAAGATCAGTAACTTTAAACAATGAAATATAGATAGAAACATATAGACAGATAGATAGGTATATAAAAACCTCATGGTGACCACAAACCAAATATCTACAATAGACACAGAAACAAAAAGGAATCCAAACATAAAGATGGCCATCAAATAACAAGAGAAGAGAAAAAAAAAAAAAAAAGAACTACAAAAACAATCCCCAAACCATTAACAAAATGACAATAAGAACATACATATCAATAATTACCTTAATTGTAAATGGACAAAACACTCCAAAAGACAGACTCAGTGAATGGATACCAAAATAGACTCAAATATATGCTGCCTACAAGAGACTCCCTTCAGATTTACAGACACAGACTGAAAGTGAAAGGATAGAAAAAGATAATCCATGAAAATGGAAATCAAAAGAAACCCAGGGTAGCAAAACTCAGAACAGACTTGAAAATAAAGACTCTTACAATTGTCCAAGAAGATAGAACAATTGTAAATATACATACACCCTAAACAGGAGCACCTAAGTACCCAAAGCAAATATCAGATATGAAGAGAGAAATTGACAATAACACAGTAATAGTAGGGGACTTTAACACCCCACTTACATCAGTCCAGAAAATCATCCAGATCAGAACATCAATAAGAAAACAATGGCCTTAAATGATACATTACATCAGATGAACTTAATAGATACATACAGAGCATTCCATCCAAAAGTAGCAGAATATACATTCTTTCCAAGTGTACATGGAACATTCTCCAGGAGAGATCACATGTTGGGCCACAAAGCAAGCCTCCATAAATTTATTGAAATTGTATCAAGCATCTTTTCTGATCACAGCACAATAAGACTAGAAATCAACTACAAGAAAAAAAAAACTGCAAAAACCACAAATGTGGAGACTGAACAATATGGTGCTAAACAACCAATGGATGACAGAAGAAATCAAAAGGGAAATCAAACAATACCTAGAGATAAGTGAAAACAAAAACAATCCAAAATCTATGGGACGCAGCAAAAGCAGTTCTAAGAGGGAAGTTTACAGTGATACAAGAATACCTCAGGAAACAAGAAAAATCTCAAATAAACAACCTAACCTTATACCCAAAGCAACTAGAGAAGAACAAACAAAACCTAAAGGTAATAGGTGGAAGGAAATTATAACAATCAGAGCAGAAATCAATGAAACAGAGACTAAGACAATAGAAAGGATCAATGAAACTAAAAGCTGTTTCTTTGAAAAGATTAAAAAAAAATTGGTAAACCTATAGTCAGACTCATCAAGGAAAAGAAAGAGAATGCTCTTATCAATAAAACCAGAAATGAGAACAGAAGTTACAACTGACACAAATACAAATGATCATAAGAGACTTACTATGAGCAACTATATGCCAATAAAATGGACAACCTAGAAAAAATGGACAAATTCTTAGGTACAATCTCCCAAGACTGAACGAGGATGAAACAGAAAATACGAACAGACCAATTACCAGTAATGAAATTGAATCAGTAATTTAAAAAATTTCAACAAACAAAAGTGTAGGAACAGATGGCTTCACAGATGAATTCTACCAAACATTTAGAGAAGAGTTAACATCTATCCTTCTCAAAATGTCCCCCAAAATTGCAGTGGAAGGAACACTTCCAAACTCATCCTATGAGGCCACTATCACCCTGATACCAAAATCAGACAAAGATACCACAAAAAAAGAAACTTACAGGCCAGTAACACTGATGACTATAGATGTGAAAATCTTTAACGAAATCCTAGCACCAATCCAGCAATATATTAAAAGGATCACACACCATGATCAAGTGGGATTTATCCCAGGGATGCCAGGATTTTTCAATATCTGCAAATCAGTCAGTGTGATACCCCACATTAACAAATTGAAGAATAAAAACCATATGGTCATCTCAATAGATGCAGAAAAAGCTTCTAATAAAATTTAACAATCATTTATGGAAAAATTCTCTAAAAAGTGGGCATCGAGGGAATATACGTCAACATAATAAAGGCCATATATGACAAACCCACAGCTAATATCACACTCAACAGTGAAAAGCTGAAAGAATTTTCTCTAAGATCAGGAACACTACAAGGATGCCCACTCATGCCATTTTTATTCAATACAGTATTGGACATTCTAGCCGAAGCAAACAGACAAGAAAAATAGAATCTAAAGGAAGTAGTAAGACTGTCACCCTCTGCAGATAACATAATACTATACATTAAAAATCCTGAAGATGCCATCAGAAATCTACTAGAACTTATTAATGAATTTGGTAAAGTTGCTGGATAAGAAATTAATATACAGAAGTCTATTACATTTATGTTCACTAACAATGAAATATCAGAAAGAGAAATTAAGGAAACAATCCCATTTACCATCACATCAAAAAGGATGAAATACCTAGGAATAAATCTACTTAAGGAGGCAAAAGATCTGTACTCCAAAAACCATAAGACAATGATGAAAGAAACTGAAAATGGCACAGATTTAAAGATATATACCATGTTCTTGGATTGGAAGAATTAATATTGTTAAAATGGCCATACTATCCAAGGCAATCTACAGATTCAACGTAATCCCCATCAAAATACCAATGGCAGTTTTCACATACCTAAAACAAATAATTTTAAAATTTGTATAGAAACACAGAATACCCCAAATAGCCAAAACAATCTTGAGAAAAAAGAACAGAGCTAGAGGAATCAAGCTCCCTGACTTCAGACTATACTAAAAGCTACAGTAATTAAAACAGTACAGCACTGGCACAAAAACAGACACATAGATCAATGGAAAAGGATAGAGAGCCCAGAAATAAACCCATGCACTTGTGATCAATTAATCTTCAACAAAAGAGATAAGAATATACAATGGAGAAAAGACAGTCTCTTCAAAAAGTGGTGCTGGGAAAACTGGACAGTTACATGTAAAAGAATGAAATTAGAACATTCTCTAACACCATATACAAAAACAAATTCAAAATGGACTAAAGATCTAAATGTAAGACTGGATATTATAAAACTCTTAGAGGAAAACATAGGCAGAACTCTCTCTGACATAAATTGTAGCAACATTTTCTTGGATCTGTCTCCTAAAGCAAAGGAAATAAAAGCAAAAATAAAGAAATGAGACCTAATTAAACTTCAAAATTTTTGCATAGCCAAGGGAAACCATCAATAAAATGAAAAGACAAACTACTGAATAGGAGAAAATATTTGCAAATGATATGACTAGTAAGAGTTAATAGCTAAAATATATAAACCAATCATACAACTCAACATCAAAAAACCAAACAACTAGATTAAAAAATGAGCAGAAGACCTGAATAAACATTTTTCAAAAGAGGACATGCAGATGGCCAACAGCCACATGAAAAGATGCTCAAGATCACTAATCGTCAGGAAAATGGAAATCAAAACCACAATGAGATGTCACCTCACATCTGTCAGAATGGCCATCATCAAGAAGAACATGAATAACAAATGCTGGCAAGGATGTGGAGCAAAGTAAACCCTCATACACTGTTGGTGAGAATGTAAATTGGTGCAGCCACTGTGGAAAACAGTATGGAGGTTTCTAAAAAACTAAAAATAGAACTACCATATGACCCAGCAATTCCACTCCTGGTTATCCAGCCAAAAAAAACCCTGAAAACACTATTTCAAAAAGATACATGCACCCCAATGTTCACAGCAGCATTTACAATTGCCAAGATATGGAAGCAATCAACAGATGAAATGATAAAGAAAATATGGTGTACACACACACACACACACACACACACAGAGGAATACTACTCAGCCATACAAAAGAATGAAATTTGCCATTTGCAACAATATGGATGGACTTGGAGGGTATTATCCTAAGTGAAATAAGTAAGAGAAAGATAAATACTATATGGTATCACTTATTTGAATCTAAAAATTAAAATTAACTAGTGAATATAACAAAAAGAAACAGTCTCACAGATACAGAGAACAAACTAGTGGTTACCTGTGGGGAGAGGAGAAGGAAGAGGAGCAATATAAGGCTAGGAGATTAAGAGATACAAACTATTATGTATAAAATAAGCTACAAGGATACACTGCACAGCACAGGGAATCTAGCCAATATTTTATAACAACTATAAATGGAGTACAACGTTTAAAACTGCAAATCACTATATTGCATACCTCTAATTTATAATATATTATACATCAACTACAATAAAAAATTAAAATGAGTGGACTTTGAGTACAGCATATTACCCTCCCTAACATGGTTGGGCCTCATCCAATCAGTTGAGGCCTTAAAAGTCTTGGGTCCCCCAAGGAAGAAGGAATTTTGTCTCTAGACGGCCTCTGGACTCAAGACTGTGACATTAACTCTTCCTGGGTCTTCAGCTTACTATCCTACCGTGTAGATTTTGGACTTGCCAGCCTCCACAATCATGTGAGTCAGTTCCTTAAAATCAGTCAATCAATCTCTCTCAGCCTCTGTCTCTCTCTCTCTAAACACATACACATACACATACACACACACATACACATACACATACTCATACTCATACACATACACATACAAACTCTCCTATTGGTCTCTTGAGAATCCTAATAAACTAATTACTGTCAAAAAAGGATGAACTGACTTATAAAATATGTTCAGTTTGTCAAGAAGACAACATAAAAAGAGGCTAGGAAGGCATGAAGGAAAGTCAGACCACAGAAATGTATTTTTATAAATTACTCACCTATTACTTGGTATGGTTTATATTTTAGGTTCTGAGCATCCTAGTGGCCAAAGAAGGAAACAGATACAAGATATCACACTGAGAAAATACAATGTACATCTCAAGAATGTTAGATTTTTCTGTCATTGAGAAATTTCTCCCAAGGTGCTAACCTTTCCTTTCAAGGGTAAATTCTTATAAAGTATCTTTTATCATCCACACTGGGGTATTGGGGAGGGAAAGTAATCAATTAATAGTGCCTCAAAGTATATACAGTAGGGTGTGTCTTACAAAGCTTCCTATTGCATCCCTCAATGGGACAGAGGATGCCAAAGCCCAGCTCACTGAAGTGACTTAGCAAAGCCATAAAGGAGTCCAAACACAGCAATCTGATCATCTGGCTTGAGCTGAGAAGAAAAATCAGAATTTCTGGAGGAGACTCCATATCCTTTGAGATGTTTCCCAGAAATAATATTAATTCTTCCAACAAAAAGCTGGATAGGAACTAGGCGACAATTATCTGAAGCCGTGGTCTCTGCCAAAAGGCTGGAGTGAAGGTTTGCTCTACTGCTGATTAAGGGCAGAACTGCAGAAAAACTGCCCTCAGACAGCTTTATAAGTTCAGGTAATATATCTAAGAAATATACAATTTAATTTTTATATTTTTGCATTTGTAGAAGTCTTATATACCCTTCTTGCATTGGAATCAATTTTTTAAACTCATTTTTATTATGGTAAAGTATACATAATATAAAATTTACTGTTTTTAAGTAGAATTCAGTGGCATTAAGTCACAGTGGGGTGCAACCATCACCACTATCCATCTCCAGAAATTTTTCATCATCCCAAATAGAATCCCTGTACTCATTAAACACTAAGTCCCCACGAACCCCTCTGTCCCAGTCCATGGTAACCACTCTTTTACATTCCGTCTCCATGAGTTTGCCTATTTGAAGTACCTCGCAAAAGTAAAGTCATACAATATTTGTCCTTTTCTGTATTTCACTTAGCACAGTGTTTAAGGTTCATCCTTATTCCTTTTTGACTGAATATTATTTTATTGCAAGGATATACTACATTTTGTTTATTCTGGACTCAATTTTCTATAATTAATTCAACAAGTAATTGAATATTTATAAGGCAAAAAGTCCTGATTTTTAAAATATTAACTTCAGTCTGAGAACAGTGTGTAAGAGGCAGAACAGCTACTCCACAAGGAACCAATTAATTGTACAAATCCCAGTGTCAGAGTCAGTAGCTGCAGCGAGAAAACAAAAGTCTGTTTAGTAGCTTCTCTTCCCTGAGGGTTAGGTAAATCTCCCCCACAATCTTAATTAATGTTCTTCATATTTAAAGCTGAGATGAGATTCGAACGTCCCCAATCTGTGGCCAGTGTACCCTGTAACTCTTCATACTATGCTGTCTGAATCTTATAATGTGTCATTCTTGCCCCTTGACCCCATGATAATGAGCTATTGACACAACTGATGTCAAGAAGTCAGAGAAACTGCAGTTCTGTGAGGCTCTGCTTCCTATCTCTGCAGATAAAATACCCCTACGGAAGTCAACTAGAAAAGCACATCTTTTCTGACCCGCTTGCCATCCGTTGTAAGCTTTTCACTTCCAGGTCATATAAATAAGGCAGCCAGCCTCTGCGTGGAAACACGAGCCCTAAGAACACAGCTCCCCAGCAAGACATTTTCCTAGTTGAAAGAGGAAGTGAGAGCTGCACTCCGCTCTGGATTCCACCTTCAGAGAGCATAAAGGAGCAGGTGGCATGAAGGGGGATGCCCCCGCACACCTGAGTTCACAAAAGCGGTCCAATGTGAGTCATCAAAAGATGTCTGCAGGAAGCTTTTTTGCACCCTGGCGAGGGAAAATGCAAGCAAAATCAAGAGCCACTTTGATGCGGGCCACTTTGTTCAGCATAAACTTCTCAGCTGGGAGGGTTCGCTGTCGTCCAAGATTGTTGTTAGCTCTCGGCTGAGCTCTGCGTTCCCTTAGCTGGGAACGTGTCATTTAAACAACAAAAGCTGTTTTAGAAAATTATAGAGAATCCAGCCTTGAGTTCCTCCTGCATGTTTTTAAGACTGATTTTGACAGCAAGAATTTTTTTTAAGATAAATACAAAATAAACACTGTTAAGATTGTTATTTTTAGTAAACAGGTAAAGAATCCATTGCCGCTAAAACAGGAGACATTTCCATAGGTTGTAGAAGCTAGTCTGCAACAGGCTGAAAGGAGGATGCTAATGCCAAGGATCTCAAATTAGCCTAAGAAGAAGGCACTTAGCTCTCCATTCCAAATAATCAATCAACCCCTCTTCTCAGGGCATCAGTAATACACATGCTGGAAATGGATGAGGGCACAACTTGAGCACTAAAATTTTATCTGTGACAATCATTCCAACCCTCCAAGTAAGGTTAAGTTCATTCAAGCCTTTGTGATACACCCGCCCTCAAGAAAATTTGCCATGGCCTGATCCATTCTCAAAGATAAGAACCCCAACAGGACAATCAGGGTTCACCACTAGTCATAAAACTGAATTTGGTAGAATGCCAACTCCCTTTTGTTATAGGCTGAATCCTTTCCTCTTCCTTCCAAAATTCGTGTCGAAGCCCCAAACCCCAAGAGCCAAGAATGTGACTGTACTTGGAGACAGGGTCTTAAGTGATTAACTTAAAATGAGGTCACTAGAGTGGGCCCTAATCCAGTATGACCCATGTTCTGACAAGAGGAAATCTGGACACAGACACTTACAGAAGGAGGACCACACGAAGACCCAGGGAGAAGACAGCCATGTAATAGCCGAGGAGAGAGACCTCAGAAGAAACCAGTTCTTCCAACACCTTGATCTCAGACTTCCCGCCCCCAGAACTGTGTTTAACCCACCTCACCTGTGGTACTTGCTGTGGCAAGTCTAGACAACCAACCCCTTCTCTTCGTCTTTCTCCTTGGATTGCCAGGATTCCCAGGCAGAAGTCTGTAAAGGTCGCAGGGACGCTCTCTCCCACCCATCAAGGACCTCTCTGTCATCCATTTCCTTATCCCCAGCAGGGTAATCTCTAAATCCAAAGAGAATGACAAACAGGAACACCTCAAACATACCCTGAAGACCCCTGCTCCCAAACAGGGGACCGCTGCCTGCCCGAAGGCCCCGACCTCCACGTCATGGGACCTTCCTCTGCCTTGCCCAGATGCTCTGTGCTAATTGGAAGTTGCCCTGCAAACAGCATCCTTGGGACACTCTTCCCAGAAATTGTGTCTCCATGTCTCTCGCCTCAATCCCCACAGCTGCTCAGATGCCTTAACCAAGCTCAGCCCCCTCTCTCCTGAAAAAGAAAAGAAGAGTTGGGGGCCCAAGCACCTCGCATGTTACAGAAGCAAGTCCAGAGCAAGAGATGACCAGAGACAAAAGGACTGGCAGTTGCCTTAACGCCTGATTCACAGTAATGACTCTCTTTCCCTGGAAAAGTGCACACAGGAGAGCTAACTGATGTCCTTTGTTGGTGCTGGGAGCCACGAAGACTGTGTTTAATTTCCATGCTCTCCATGTCTAGCCTATGGTCACACATGAGATCTGGCTCCAGAAGCTACGGCTTGAAGGGGCTGTGCTGGGCTCAGAGGACATCGTCACAGGGTGAACTGCTGGAGCTGTCACAAGTAGTAGCACCAGGGGTCACCCAGCCTGTCCTCGTGTCCCGGCTTCACTGGTCTCCCCAGGCTCTTCACTTCTGCTCAGCCCGCCTCCCCAAAACCAACACAAGCTTGCCACAGCTTTGCCTGGAAGTATCCAGAAACAAATGTGAAATCTATTATGAGAAGTAAGGCCCTTGAGCGCTCCTGGGGTCAGCTGACCAGTTCCCTGGGTCCCATCTGGGGACTGGGACTGCTAACGCTTGTGCCTGCCAAGAGAAAAGAGAGCAGACTTGTGCAATTAGCCAGGCGAATGGGAGCTTGTCAAACCATTTAGATGAGACAGTACTTGAATTTATTCAGTTCCCAACACTGGAGGGTGACTGTGCTGGTTCTGTGGGCTGCACTGCATTTTCCTAGCAAGGAAGTAAGGAAAGAAAGGCTGATGGCTCAGCCCACAAGTACCAGGGCTCCCTGCTGCTCAGTCAGCACACATCACGCCTCAAGCCCAGGGGTAACCTGACCTTAACAGGAACCCAGCGATGCACCCTAAGAGTGGCTGTCACAGAATCTGAAACTCAGTGATGAATTCTGAATAAATTCATTCAAGTGCCCAATTAACAAGGAAACAAACTAAGCTGCTTTTATCCAATTCAGTCTTCCCCACACCTCTTGGCAACTGGTTACATGTCAGATTTGCTAATGTTTTAGTTTCAGTCACTGAGGTGTGAGCATCTCAAGAGTCCATATGGAATCTTTTTCTTTTTTATCCCTTTTGGTGACTCACATAGTGTTTGACACAAAACAGAAACTCAGTAAAGGCTCAGTTACTGATTGCTTCTTGTTTTTGAAATAGTTTTCCCTGTAGGGAAGCAAATGCACTCTACCTGCCTAACTTAATCAACAACACAACTGTCTCCTCACCCTCGCTCCCCACGCCACCGCCAGGGACATCAGTGACAGGACCGTCAGCATCAATGCCCATCTTCTCAGTGGGTCATACAAAACAGCTGAGTCACAGGCGGAGCTTTAAGGCTGATAGATTCTTGTCCTCTGTTTTAAAATCCGAGCATAACTATTAGTTTCCTAAGACAACAAATTACCACAAATTTAATGGCTTCAAAAAACAGACATTTGCAAGGACAGTATAGTTCAGTGGTAGTAGAGTGCCTGTTTAGCATGCTCAAGGTCCTGGTTCAATCCTCAGTACTTCCATTAAGAATGAATAAAAGCATGAATAAATAAATAAATACCTAATTACTTCCCCCCTCAAAACAAAACAAATAAACAAACAAAAAAACAGACGTTTATCCTCTCATAGTTCTGAAGACCAGAAGTCCGAAATCAAGGTGCCAGCAGGGTGGATGCCTTCTGGAGGCTCCGAGGGAGAGTCCGTTCCCTGCCTGCCTCCTCCCAGTTCCAGTGGCTACTGGTAATCCTCGGTATTCCTGGGCTTGTAGGTACACAGCTCCCACCCCTGCCTCCGTCTTCATGTGCCCTTCCTCTTGTGCACATCTCTGTGTCAAATCTCCCTCTCCTTTCTCTTGTAAGATCCCCCATCATCATGGGATCAAAGACCCACCCTAAATGCAATATGAGCCCATCCCTAGATCCTCAGCTTAATTACATTTGCAAAGACCCTATTTCCACATAAGGTCACATTCACAGGCATGGAGGGTTAAGACTTAGCTGTACCTTAGATACAGGACTTAGATACTATTCAATCTACTCCATGTCCAGAACCAGACACATCGTCTTCGCCGCAAAATCCCATCCTCTTCCCAATGCTTTTCTTCCTATTAATGGAATCACTTCCTGGTCAGGGCTCAGGCCCAACTCCTTGAGTCATCATCAAGGACTCCCAGCCACTGGCTCCCCAATACCAGTCAGCCCCATAATCCACAGTCATGAAGAACAGCTGAATCAGCTCTATCCTCACAAGTGCTCATGCCTGACCTCTCTGTCCCCTGCCTGCTGCTGGACCACCCTGGCCCCAGCCTGAGTCACCTGTCTCAGACCAGGTCGTGGCTTCTTCCTACCTGCTCTGTCAGCTTCCCTTACTGACCATGCTGCATGTAGCTGCCTTCAACAGAGCCCGATCATGCCACAGGCTAGAGCTTCCCCTTGCTCTCTTCCTTAGAAATAAACACTTCCCTTCGATGAGTATCCATATCTATACAGAGAAAGAAATGCAGTTGACCCTTGAACAGGGGTTTAGTTCAAACTGCACAGGTCCATTTATACATGGGTTTTTCCCAATAGCACAAGCTACAGTACTTCACGATTGTGGTTGGTCGAATCTGAAGATGTGGAACCACAGATAGGGAAGAATCCTGTGTACAGAGGAGCTGCACAGACTGAGGGCTGACTGTAAGTTACATGTGCAGCAGGTGGATGCCCTGAGCCCTGCACTGTCAAGAGTCAATAGTATACAGACACACACAACAATACAGCATTGCTTTTGTGCTCAAATTACATAAACGATACCTTTAGCAAATATTGTTCTAAACTTGCTTTGCTCACTGTAAAGCATCTTTAAACTTTCAGATTCCTACATTCCACCCAGATCTAATAATCACAATTACTGAGTGGAGATGTCCAGAAATATGCACTCTTTTAAACTGCAGTTCATTTTGCTGTCACTAGATCTGCAGTTAGGAGTCACTGGTACAGAGGGTGAACTGGAGGGAAGATGCAGTTCAGGTGGGGAGAGCACTAGGAAGGTTTTGTGATAAGTCAAGCAAGAGGTGATGCGGTCCTAGGCAAGGGCAGTGGGAATGCAAAGGAACGATGGAGACAGGTTCTGAGGCCCTGTGAGGATAAAAGCAATAGGACTCCACAACTAATTAGATTCTGGGGATGAGAAAAAGTAGTAGCTGAGAAATAGCCCCAAGGATTTTGAAGGAATTGGAGGACAGTGACACCATTAACAAAAATGGAAAACCCAGGAGGAAGAACAGGCTATGGGAGATGAAACTGGTTTGGTTTAAGATGTGTGAATTGGAGGTCTCAGCAGGACCTCTGTGTAAGTGTCTCCAACAGGCACTTATACATGTTGGACAAGGTCAAGGGAGAAGGTCAGGGCTCAGGATGCAGACCCAGGAGTCCCTACCTAAAGGCAACAGCTGTGCACATGGAATTGGGCATTTCTGTTTCAGAAGAGAGCCTCGGGCAGGTCCCTGGGGGACACAGACATTTCGGCGGGAGCAGATGAAGGAGAGGTAGCTCATGAGACTGAGCAGCGGCCAGAAGTAATAGAGGGAAGCTGGGATCAGGAAGCCATAGGAAGGGTCAGGCATCAAGAGTCCACAGGGACCAGAGCGTGAGACTGAAGAGAAGGTCATTAAATTGGAGACTCAGTGACCTTTCAAAGAGTAGCAGCAATGGGGGGGCCGGTGTAATGTCAGAGTGTGACACGGGTTAAAAATACCAGCAACACTGAGGTACTCTTTTAGGGTTGAAAGTTGAGGTCAAAAAGAATAGTTAAGGGATAATTATTTTAGGGTTTAGAAAGAGAGATGTGAATACGTAAGAATGTGAGAAAGGAACCAGTGGTAAAAAAACTGAAAAGATGAGAAAATAAAGACAAATAAAGGTCTTAAAGAAATAATAAGGAATTGAGTCAGGAAGTAAGAAGATGCCCTGTTAAAAATGGTAGATTAATGACACACATTCTTGTCCTTCTCTTCCCAAATCCCCACTAAAAGACTGTTGGTTGAAACTATTAAATTGTTCTTTACTATAAGAAAGAAAACTAAGAAGGAGCTAAATGCAGAAGACAGACTTTGGAAAACAGAAAGAAGAACAAATGGTAACTTAGCTTATGGTGTTCTGCTAACAGCCTGCAGAATAGGGTACCAGCAGGAAGCAAATGAGTTGTTCTACAGAATCGCTGAAGGGTTCAGCACCTGAAGACACCAAGTAGCGAGAGAGTAGGGGTGTATCTTAGGTTGAAAACATCATTTCAAAGCAGACAGACCAATGTGGACCTCCAGAGCCTCTCCCCAGCTCTGCAAAGCAAGGCATCTAACCCTACAGAAGAACAGGGCTTCATCCTTTGGAAAAAATTAACAAGAGGATTCTCTGGATTCAAAGGCATCAGGCACAGTGGAGCAGACAGAGGAAAGGTAACACTGAAAACTGGTGGTTAGCGGTAACCGGCTTACTGAACCGCCCACTCCCGCACCAGCAGCACAGCATCCAGCTACAGAAGCACATACTTCTCCCTCCCCTGTCCCCCTTCACACCCTGCCTCACTGCTCCCTCCCTGGGGAGACCGGACAGTTCTTCTCTAGGAAAACTCAGTGGCCCAGAGAAACATCCATATATACTCACCATCCATCACCTATAAGAAAGCCTCACCCACCCACACTCACACGACTTACAGCCAGACCCACACTCACACAACTTACAGCCAGACCTTTGAAAAAGCCTCCCATGTGAAAAAGTGGAGGCAAACCAAATGGACCAAACAAACACAAAAAGATGAAGATTTTATGACAATCTGGAGGCTACAATGGCCCAGAATAGTACTGAATTTGGCTAGCACAGTATTTTTTAGTGGGGGGAAAAAACCCCCCATAATATATATTTCTAATTTATCTTGAAAAAAACTCAAAAGCTCTGACAATTCCAGACTCACATAGCAACTCCACGGGTAGCCCTAAGAGCAAGAGCAAGTAACCGATGAACCCAGAGTGTGTGAGTCTGGACACTCTTCTGGGGAGAAGTTCCAAGCTATTACTGGATTCACAAAGAGTCCACGACCCAAAAAGCGGTTAAGAGCACTGAAACAGCCCTTCTTCCTTTCCCAACATTTTATCATCCTCTAAGTGTTTTGGCCTCTGCTTCTCCCACATCTGTAGTTTGGCCAGGACATGCATTTCACTCCTTTAATCTCTTTTCAGTCACTCCCACCAGCCCTTAATCACTTTTATGACTCTCTAAATTCCTCCAATTTGTCCATATCCATCCATGAAGTCCTGCATTTCTTTTCCCTGGGAAATGTAACACAGTTTAGAATCACTAAGCAAGAGTGCACATAAAACCTTTTAGAATGAATATCCAAGATTTGACACATTAAATCAGCTTCTCAAACGCAGCTGCCCAGTTTAGGAAAGCAAAGTTCCTAGCAGTGCAGGGAGTGCGAGGACTGGACCTTCCATCTAGGTATTCCCCCAGCACACCCTGCGCACCAAGACTACACAGATAAACGGGCAAGAGATGTCTGCTCTTCTGACAAGGGCTTACTTTCCAAAACATACAAACAGCTCATACAGCTCAAAATCAAAAAGACAAACAACCCACTCAAAAAATGGGCAGAAGAACTAAACAGACATTTCTCCAGTGAAGACATCCAGATGGCCAACAGGCACACGAAAAGATGCTCAACATTGCTAATTATTAGAGAAATGCAAATCGAAACTGCAATGAGACATCTTACAGTGGTCAGAATGGCCATCATCAAAAAGTCTGCAAAAAAATAAATGCTGGAGAGGGTGTGGAGAAAAGGGAACCCTCCTACACTGTTAGTGGGAATATAAATTGGTGTGGCTACTAAGGAGAACAGTATAGAGGTTTCTTAAAAAACTAAAAACAGACTTATCATATAATCCAGCAATCCCACTCCTGGGCATATATCCGGAGAGAGCTCTTATTAGAAAAGGTACATGCACCCCAATGTTCACAGTAATACTATTTACAATAGCTAAGATGTGGAATCAACCTAAATATCCATTGACAGATAAACGGATAAAGAAGATAAGGTACATACATACATACGATGAACTATCACTCAGCCATAAAAAATGAAATAACACCATTTGCAGCAACATGGATGAACTAGAGATTATCATACTAAAATGAAGTAAGTCAAAGAAAAATACCATATGATTTCATATATGGACTCTAAAAAATGATACCAAATGAACTTATTTACAAAACAGAAACAGACTCACAGACAAAAAAAAAATGTATGGTTATCAAAGGGGAAGGGAGGGAGCAATAAATTAGGAGTGTGGGATTAACAGATAACACACTACATAAAATAGATAATAAGGACCTATTATATAGCACAGGGAACTATATTCAATATCTTATAATAACCTATAATGGAAAAGAATCTGAAAAAGCCTATATAAACGTATAACTGAAACACTTTGCTGTACACCTGAAACAAACACAACATTCTAAATCAACTGCACTTCAATTAAAAAGAAAGAGGTCTGCTCTTGCAGCCATCTTGAAATATTCTGAAAAAAGGAAGAATCAAAACCATCCACAGCTCATAAAACGAGACTATAGCCATGTCTGATATGATTAGAAAAAAAAATTAACACACACACATTGGCTCATATGCATAAATTTGTAATCAGCCAAGCCTGCTCTACCCAATCGGAAGGCTTCCTGCAGTCACACTAAAGCATCAGACAATCTGCCCTGACGGGAGGTAATCACAATACATAAATAAACTCCTGCCAAATGAGAACACATTTAAATTCCTCTCAAAGCTTTTTAAGGGACAGAAAAGCCTGCCCTTCAGAGATACTTTCTCCTGGGTTAATGAGTTGCATTATTCTGTTTATCACAAGCCAAAGGTAACCTGGTCGTTGGACTGATAAAAGCTCCTTCTCAAATTGCTTCACTGTGGGGTTTCTGCTTGGCGTCGTGTTTTGCTTTAAATGTGCAGAGCTTGGGGCCGTACAACCATCTTCAAAGCCCCTGAATGCAGACTCGTTCCTGGGGCCCCGGGCACAGTAAGGTTCCAGGAGAATGTGAGGCAACACATAGGGGAAGATACTGAGGCCCTGCGGCCGCCCAGGCTCTGGGTAGAGTCCGGGCCCAGGACTGTGTGGGAGGGGCCCGTGGCCTGACTGGCACCCAGCACTGCCACCCGTGGGATGGGTCCTCAGGAGCAGGCCTGAATTCTAGATTCACTTCTGGAACTTTCCATGCAGGCATCTTGAGCTTCACGCCCTACCTGACAGTGTTGCTAGGAAATCTGAAAAGGCGATAGTTTAGAAAAAGCTTTGCAGCATTTGAAAAATGTTCCTAGAGGCCAGAAGTAAGTGTGAGGGTCTCCCATAGTCACCAGCCCCCAGATCTCTAGCACCTTTTGTTTGCTGCTGCAAGGATTTTCCTGGAGCTGCTTTTCCTTCATCTATCCTTGGGGTTGTTAAAATGTGGGGTGTCCCAGGAATGGCTCCAACAGCCACAGCTCTGGCATGGCCATCTGAAGCTGAGAGGGTCTTAAGTATCTGGGGGTCCTCTTGACTGGGCCTTCCAAACTACCTCTAACTTGATTACAACACTTCTCAACTTAAATTCCTCCAAAAATTTCCCATTCCTTCTCTGGGAGAGGTGCAACTCCTTTTTCACACAGCCTGGGCTGCCTCAGCCCCTATATCCTCTCCCCTCCTGCGTGCTCTGCTTGCTCCTGTCATACTGGCCTTCTTTCTGGTGTTCAGACTTGCCAGGCTCCATCCTAGCAGAGCCCTTGGACATCATGTGTCCCGACCTAGGGAGCTCTCCCCTCTCCTCCTCCTGCCCGGAACCCCTACTAGTCCCTTCTGTTTCAGATCACGAGCCACTCTGCCTGGAAAGCCTTACCTGACCTCTCACTGGGTAAAACAGAGCAGGCTACTAGGGGCACTTAACACAGTTGCAGCTTGACATTTGCAGTATGATGGTGTGATCAGCATCCGTCTCCCACACTGGGTTTTAAGCTCTGTGAGGGACCACACCGTGTCTGTTTTTGCTCACCCTTCGTACCACCGCTGGCACAGAACCGAGGCTGAAGAAGTATCAGACGGGTGCAGAGAAGGCAGGGTGAACACACAGACTCAGTGGGGTGTCTCCCTCCCCTCCCTATGCTCTCCACTGTCACCTCTGTCAGGGGTTTCCTCTGCCGAGAAGGTCCTGCCCCGACCTGATGCTTCCTTGGAGGTCTGCCTCTTATTGATAGAAACAAACCTTGCGCACCTTCTGATTCCTTAGAGCACTTTAAAGATTTCTTTCTTTTGACGGTCATCCCCACTTTCACTGGGTCATCCCTTCTGGACTGACCAGACCCACACCCTGCAGAGCGTGGGACCCAGCTTCCCGAGCCGTCCCGCGGGCTGGGGGAGGCCACCATGAAGGGAGGTAGAGTTAGCGTCTCAAAGGATAAAGCTTCACCTGCTTCACCTACGTGACAAGGAGTCAGGAGTGAGGCCGGCCCGTAAGTCTGTCCTCTTCTCTCTCCTAGGGACTGTTGCAAGGTGTGGCCCCTCCCGGCAACCCTCCCAGACAAGTGCGGAGCCAAGGGAGTAAGTTGGGAAGGTTCAGAGGTGGTTCCTCACAGCTGCTGAAAGGCATCAGCCAGCATCCTCCCTCCCCGGGTCTCCTCCTCACCCACCTGCACCTGGGCTCGCCATCTTCCAGATAAATTGGTGGCATCTTAAGACCCCATTCTCTTGAGTATCCAGACCAACATCCTCCAGTACCCCTCATGTCCCTACGGAAACTGCTCCTGTAGCCCCGCACAGAGTACTTTGAGAGGAGCCTCTTACTAAATGTCCTGTGTGTACACAAGGCCGCACAGTTGTTGGCCTGGACTGACAGAAGGGAACTCATGATCCCCCTGCTGAATTCTGCACTGATCAGAACCCACCATCAGTGGTCCTGACTAGTTCTGAGAAACCCACTTTAAAACTGTGCTTCTGAAATTTCTGAATGATGGACCTCTTAGAGAATCGGATGAAAGACATGCATGCTTCTCCCAGAAAAATGCACATGTGCATCGGTTTAGGGGGGCCACGAACCCCTGAAGCCCCATCTGCAGGGAACACAATCAGTGGACAGTGACAAAAGAACAAGCAAAGCCACGTTTTATAAGGAGCAAGTGAAAGAAGAACTAACTCTTAAAAGAAAAATATCAGGGATGGACAATATAAAAGCTGGTGTATTTGAAGGCTTAGCAAGTGGAATTAGATGTTTGTTCCTGTAGTATCTCCTCTTCTGGGGGTGACTTCTCCATCTTCTCCAGTCTTACTTAACTGTCCTTCCTCTGTCTCTGTAGCCCTGGGAGTGTCTGTGATTCTGACCCTTAAACCTTAGACCTTTCCCCACAGAACCAGATAGGGGCTTGGCTAGAAATGCCCAAAAAAAAAAAAAAAAAAAAAAAAGGAATGCTAGGAGACCCCATACCCATCCCTGTTTCCTCTTTGCTTTATAAAAATCATTCTCAGCTCATGGGTCATACAGTACCAGGTGCCACGGGCCAGTTTGCCATCCCCTGCACTAACCAGAGTGCAATCACTGATGCATCAGTCAGTCCACCCCCCACACTATGAGCTCCCCAAAGGCAAAAGTCATAGCTTGTTTCACACTGGGGTACAAGTTCTAACACAGTGATGGGAGAAGCTTAACAAATGCACGGTGAATGAAAGACTCCTGCCCGTCTTCCAGGAGCAGGTGCAAACGACACCTTACAGAGATGTTCCTCGTAGAATGGATCTCACCTCATCTAGTCACGCCCACTGACTACACTTAGGCCCCTAGGCCATGTATGGTGGCTTAAGTGACCTACAACAAGCAGTTGGGCAGGGAAAAAAAAATTCATTTCTTGCCACTTTTCAGGTTGGTTTTTCACTTTCCTGTGTAAAATATAAAATAACTGCTCACTATGTATTTCCGTAAGCTAGCCTTTTCAAAAGTCCTATCAAAAGTGGGGATAGCACCAAGAAATCTGTTACATATTCTTGTGCGGTTGTTCACATCGTAGCATTTAATTAGTTATAACTGCAATTTAAAAAACAATTAAACCCTACTGCTGTTATTTACTGCATCTCACGATGATTCTGTCTTTATGCTCCCCCAAAGAGAGGCAACTGGATGGAGATATCTGGGGTCTAGAAACTACTGAGACTGAAATGACAAGTTTTTGTCACCCACAGTTAATTTTCTTTGCCATTCTTTTGGGGTGAAGGTGGAGTGATTTGAGAAAATCATTTTGCAACTTCAAAAGACAAAATTCTAAAAGCATCAAATGGGACAGCCAAAACTGGGTCGTGCAGACCTGTGGTCTTCACTCATGTCCTCAGCACAAGAAGATCAAGAATAGCCACGTCCCGTTGAATGTCCTTGCAGGGATTATAAACTCATTGACATGTACATTCCTTAAAAAAAGTTGGAACCAAAACTTATAAAACACTGGCCAGGAAGTTGGGGTGGAAAAACAAAGGGGAATTAAAGTGTGTTAATATTCTTGTCATGTAAGAGATAAAGCTACCAATTAAACTTTGCTGGAAAATAAATGGATTTGTGAATATATATATATAAAAAAAGATAGTCCTTAAATGTAATGTGGTATCCCAGATGGGCTCCTGGAACAGATAAAAGACATCAGAGAAAAACTAAGGAAATGTGACTAAGTATGGACTTCAGTTACTTATAATGTATCACTGCTGGGTCATTAATTGTGGCAAGTGGACCACACTAATGTAAGATAGTAATAATAATGGAAACTGGGAGTTGGGTATGTGGGAACTCTCTGTACTATCTTTTAACTTTTCTTAAAATCTAGAACTATTCTAACATAAAAAGCTTATTAACTTTTAAAAACAGGGGTAGTCCCTAAAGAATTTAATTTGTATTTGTAGCTTATAATCTGGTGGGAAAGAAAAGGTAAGTTTTGAAAATTTTAGTCAGTCCAAGAGAATGCAGGTAATAAGAATATATTCATAGGGGTACAGATAGGTAAGCTCAGTACACAGCAAAGACGAAGGTGGCAAAAATAAGGGCTGAATGTTAAGGATGCGGTTTCTCTTATTTTCCTAATTAGATACTGGGCTGCCACCTTCCAACTCCCTTATTTTTCCTTCCTAAATTTTTTCACTCTTATCCCAGGCAGCTCCTCAGTTATCTGTGATTAGATGAACCAGTTAAGAAATATTAACTGACTCCCAGGTGTAAGGCTCTCAGTAAATGCTTTGGGACCACATCCCCAGAAAACACAAGAACCTTCCTCCGCTGTGCCTCCCCAGACCGAGCACAGGACCTGCAGACCGGACGTAGGTGACTGCACAGCCGGGGCGCTGCCCAGACAATCAGCTCACCTGGGGAACTCTTAATAAGACCACTGCCCAAAGCCACAGCAACAGAGATTCTGATTTAACTGGTCTTGGGTGGGGCCAAGACATCAGTACTTTTTAAAAGCTTCCCAGGAGGCTCTAACATGCAGCGGGGTTGAGAGTATAGGGTGAGCCTGTAAGGTGAACCAGAGCAGACCAAGCCTGCATGTCAGGAAGTCAGTCAACTATTTATGACAACAGTACAGGTGTGGGAATTTCAAATCATTACTACTAGAAATCATTCCTCTAGAAACCATAATTCACCATGCTTGTCCCAAGCAGCTGAAGTGTGCAGAAATGTAGCTTTGCTTTTAAAAGTGAAGGAAAGGGATGGGGATCAAGATGGCAGAGTAGGAAGACATGGAGCTCACCCCCCCCCACCTACAAACCCATCAAGTATATATCTAAGTGTGGAACAATTCTTATGGAAAACCAGTGGGAAATTGGCAGAAGATCTCCTATGCAGCCAAAGCTACAAGAAAGATCTCGAAGTAAACAGGTAGGATGGAAAAAATAAAAGGCATCGTGACAGGACCAGCACTCCTGGGAGGGATGTGTAAAGGAGAGAAGGCCCCATGGGCAGATCCTCGCCCTGGGGAGGCCCCCTTGCCTGATGGGAAGTGCACTGGGACACAGAGAGGGGCTGGAGAAGCCCCGACTCCACTGCGAGGAGCGGGCGCGTGCCGGCTTGCTACACAGTCAGGGCAGAGAGAGACCTGTGCTGGTGGCTGCCGCCTCACCCCACTTCCCAATCTGAAGGGGCCAACGCCCCAGACCCCCCGGCTCCACACCGCAGTCTGGCACGAGATCAGGGCAGAGATTTGGTCCAGCTGCGCAGAGACAGCCAGGAGGCCCGGGGCTAACCCCGCTTGTCGGGGGCACTCGGCAGGGGCGGGTCCAGCCTTGGAACCCACTGTCAACACATGCGTGGTGGGGGCAGGTCCGGTGCCACAGAAATCCACATCTCGGGGTGTACAGCCCCTGGGGAGGGGTACACGGAGGTTCGTTTCCCAGTGGGAGCATTCTAGCTCCACCTACTAGCACCACCACCTACTTGATGTCCACCACAGCCTAGCACTAGGTCTGCGACGGACATTAAGGAGAAACCCTGGGCTGCTTCGGGGCAGAGACACAGATGCCTGCACAGGGGCACACAGGTTCACTATGACCACGTGGGCCTCACTTGATTCAGCGGTCACCTCCTTTGGGGCAGGGCACACACTCAAGGACAACGGAGCCTGAAAGAACCCCACCCTCAGGGCTTCTACTCCAACATCTGGGGAGCAATCCTGCCCCCAACAAAGTAGTGACAGCCACAGAGCAAGTAAGAGAACCCAACATCCAGTGCAGGCTCTGGGCATCACACCACCAGTCACACCCACATCAAGGGGTACCAGGCAGCACCCTGAGGGAAGATGCGGCTGGCACCCATACCAAAGCCAGCCCCCGCACCAAAATTACTTGACTCACACAGCCTACACTCCCACATAAAAACACCCATTCAACACTACAGGAGATAACTGTTTTTCCTAAATTCGCAGAGTCAGAGAAAGTTAAGTAAAACAAAAAAGCAGAGGAAATACTCCCAATTAAGAACAAGAGAAATCCTCTGAATAATGAAACAGACGTCACCAGTCTATTAGACCCTGAGTTCAAAAGAGAGGCAATAAAAGTACTAAAGGAATTAAGAAAGATTATCGATAGAAATGCAGATCACTGTAACAAGGAACTAGAAACCATAAAGATGCACCAGTCAAAATTAGACAATTCGACTGCCAAGATAAAAACCAATTTAGAAGCAATGAAAAGCAAACGAAATGACACAGAAGGAAGGAGAGTAGCAAGATGGCAGAGCAGAAAGACCCTGAGTTCACCCCCTCTCACAAGCACACCAAAGTCACTACTGTCTGCAGAACCATCGTCAATGAAATAGACTGGAACCTATCAGAAAAGAGCTGCAACTAAGACACAAAGAAGGAACCACAATGAGATGGGTTGGAGGGGTGGATTTGTGATATACTCAAATCTCATACCTCCCAGGCGTGCAACCCACAAACTAGAGAATAATTATGTTACAGAGGTTCTCCCGCAGGAGCAAGAGTTCTGAGCCCCACGTCAGGCCTCCCTGCCCTGAGGTCTGGAACCAGGAAGACAAGTCCCCAGAGCATCTGCCTTTGAAGTCCCAGCAGAGCTGAAATGCAGAAGTCCTCCAGGACTAGGGGAAATAAAGACTTCATTCTTAAAGGCCACACACAAAATCTTATGTGTACCAGGCCCCAAAGCAAAAGTAGTAATTTGATAGAAGCCTGGGCCATACCTATCTGCTAGTCTTGGAGAGTCTCCTGGAGAGGCAGAGGGCAGCTGTGGCTCACCCTGGGGACACAGACAGTGGTGGCAGTCACATTTGGGAATATTCAGTCACACTCCTGGTGGCTGCCATTTTGGCTCATAGCACCAAGACCTGGTCCCAGCCAGCGGCCTGGAGGCTCCAGAGCTGGGATGCCTCAGGTCAGACAACTCACTGGGAGAGGACACTGCCTCACCCATCAGCAGACAGGCTACCTGAAGACTCCCTGATCCCATAGCCGCCTCCAGACAGGCCTCTAGACAATCTCCCAAGACTGAACCAGGAAGAAACAGAAAATATGAACGGACCAATTACCAGTAGTACCAAAGTGACCCAGTAATTTAAAAAATTCCAACAAACAGAAGCCCAGGACCAGAAGGCTTCACAGGCAAATTCTTTCAGATACTTAGAGAAGAGTTAACACCTACCCTTCTAAAACTATTCCAAAAAAACTGCAGAGGAGGGAACACTTCTGAACTCATTCTATGAGGCCACCATCACTCTGATACCAAAATCAAAGACATCACACACACACAAATTACAGGTCAGTATCACTGATGAACAAAAATCCTCAACAAAATACTGGCAAAACAAATCCAACAATACATTAAAAGAATTATACACCATGATCAAGTGGGATTTATCCCAGGAATGCAAGGATTTTTCAGTATCTGCAAATCAATAAATGTGATATACCACATTAAGAAACTGAAGAATAAAAAACATTTGATTCTCAATAGATGAAGAAAAAGCTTTTGATAAAATTTAACAACCATTTATGATAAAAACTCTCCAGAAAGTAGCCATAGAGGGAACATACCTCAACATATAAAGGCCAATAAAGGTCTAACAAGGACCTATTGTATAGCACAGGGAACTATACTCAGTATCTTGTAATAATCTATGATGAGAAAGGATTTGAACACACACAAATATGTATATGTATAACTGAATCTCTTTGCTATAACCTAAAGCTAACATAACATTGTAAATCAACTATAGTTCAATACAAAAAATTTTTTTAAGTCTCAGTTTTGAATTCTAGGTAGAAAAACTACAGAGCTACCATATGATCCAGCAATCTCATTCCTCACTCCTGGAAATTGATCTGGAAAAGCTGAAAACTGGACATAAGTCTAGAAAAGATGAAAACTCTAATTCAAAAAGATACATGCACCCCAATGTTCACAGCAGCACTATTTATAATAATCAAGACATAGAAGCAATCAAAGTGTCTGTCAACAGATGACTGGATAAAGAAGATGTCGTATGCATACAGTGGAACTTTACTCAGCCACAAAAAAAACAATGAAATATTGCCATTGCAGCAACATGGATGGACCTAGAGAATATTACACATAGTGAAGCCAGACAAAGACAAATATTGTATGATTACTTTTATATGGAACCTAAAAAAAAATACAAATGAATACATTAACCAAATAGACTCACATACATACAAAACCAACTTATGGTTACTAAAGGGGAAAGGGTAGGAGAGGAATAAAATAGCAGCATGGGATTAACATATACAAAGTACCAACATAAAATAGATAAGCAACAAAGATTTACTGTTTAACACAGGGAACTATACTTAGTATCTTGTATTAACATAATGGAAAATAATCTGAAAATACATATGTAACTGAATCACTTAGCTGTACATCTGCAACTAATATTGTAAATCAATCATACTTCAATAAAAACTAAAAATAAATAAATTAAATACTTATTTAGTAGGGGAGGGTATAGCTCAAGTGGCAGAGCACATGCTTAGCATGCATGGGGTCCTGGGTTTAATCCCCAGTACCTCCCCTAAAAATAAAGAAACCTGATTACCTTTCCCCTCTCCCCCACCAAAATTTAAAAAATAATTAAATAATACAATAAATAAATACATAAATAAATATTTCAAAAACCTTAGACAAAAAGTGTTAAAAATATAAGGGGGGACAGTAGGGTCACATAACCCCATGGTGTATTGACTGGTCAATCAGATAAGAAGTGCTCCTTATGAATTCAGAAAACATTTTAGTCTTCAAAGAGGAAGGATGCATTCTGAGAAGACCTTAAGAAATGCACTGACCTCTCAACAATTGATAGAACAACTACACAGAATAGCAGCAAGGATACAGAAGAATATAAGAAAAATATCATACAATGAGCATCATTACAAGGTGTTGGTTAGGATGTGAGAAAACATGGACTCTTGGCCAAGGTGGGAGGGAATTTGGCAATATCAAAATTTAAAATACACATTTCCCCTTTGCCCACCAATCCATTCCTGGAATTTTTCCTACAGATACCCTTAAAAATGTGTTAACAGTGTACAAGGATCTAAATCACAGTATTGACTGTTATAGCAGAAGATTAAAAAAACCTTAATGTCCATCCATGTGGGGATGATGAAACTGTGGTCTTCTCAGATAACTGAGTATTAAGAATGAGGCAACGCCATGTTTACGATGGAAGAGCTCCAGGATCTCCAAGACATGAAACAATGTGCAGAGTCACGACTGCTAATTTTTTTTGTAGAGGGAAAGGATACCTATTTTCATTCTGGAAACATACCCTGCTTCACAGAATCTGCTAACAGTAGTTGCTTCTGGAAGCACTGGGAGACCGGGAAGGCTTATTTTAACTAAAAGAGAGCACCTGCATTTTTGCCATGTTCGTGTATTACTGTTCAAACAATAAACAGGCAAAGAGCCACTAGTCATTTTAATCATTCATTTAAAATACAGCGTCTAACTAAAATGAAGCCTCTAGTGATGAGCCTAATAGACCTCAGGTATTTCAAATTCCTTTGCACATTCCCTTTAAATTCCTTTATTGATGAACTGTCAGGGCTAACGTGTCTGTGCAATTAAACCAGCAAACATGTTCAACAAGGTTTTCAGGAGGTTCATTACCTGACTGGTACATGTAAAAGTGCTCAGTCACAAACTGCAGGGCAGAAGCAGTACAAACAAATGGAAGACTGCTGCCTTCTGTGGCAAACCAACTTAATGAATCCTGGCTCCCTCTCTGATCTCTCTCCCCATCTGACTCCCAAAGGACATACCAAGGAAATTCTAGCCCTACCTCAGGACCTTGGCAGGTGCTATTCCTGCTTCCTGGAATGGTATCACCTCCCCACCCCACCCACCACCACCCCAGCATCCCTCCCACACATTCCCCCAGGCTTACTCCCTGGATTCACTCAGATTTACCTCCTTACCCTAATTTCTTTCCACCTGACATGATTTTCATTGCTTCTTTGTTTGCTTCCCACACTAGAAGGTGAGCCCCATGAGGACAAGGTTTACTGCTGTCCACCAGTACCTAGTAGCACACAGCAGGTACTAAATAAATGTACGTGACACACATAAAACTTGCAGATGGGAAATCTATAGCATAGCTTTATGTATGTTTTAGCCAAACCCCATCTAACATGTTTATTTTTTTCAAACTGCAGCTTTTTCTTATCTTCTACGTGTAGCCGATGTTCAAAGATAGACAAACAGAGAGAAGTTCTCTCTGGAGGAAGAGCAGACTCAAAAACAGAGAAAGAACTTGCACCTCCATGCTGGCTGTTGCTGTTGGTGGTGATGTTTGAAATTCACAAGGCTAACATGTTACAGGTTCAGAACCAGCATTTATTTTCTTGGTCATCCAATCATTAAAGTTAGGGAAACCTTTCCCAACAGCATGGGGAATAAAAACCCAATGCTACAGAAGTATTCTCAAAGCAAGGATAACTTCAGTGATGTTATTTGAATCTAAGCATATGGGAACCTCATGGTCCAGCAAGTAAATCAGATCTAGTGAAGTCCTTGAGGATCTAGGATCCAGCAGCCCATCCCCTGGAAGGATGCCCCTGATGCCTATCAAATTCACCCTCTATTGGACTTGTCCCACTTACCACCTCTGAGCTTCACTTACTAGAGAAACGGTGCTAACATTTGTCAGAGAATCATAGGGACAGAAAGTAGTCTCTCCACTTTGCTCCTTCCAGACAGTTTAGCTTTGAAGGCACCCCCCACCACCACCGTGGTTCTTTAAGGGAGCCCCACACCCTGTTAAGCACTGAGTCACAAGCTCGCACAAACACCCTAGTCACCCAGCTCTGACCCAGAGAGAAGATGGTGTTAACCGTACGGCACCAAGCCAGATGCTCCACCGTGCCCAGCCCTTCCCCACCACATGCTCATAACCTGCTGTACACAGAATGACCTGTCCAGTGCATGGTTCTCTGGGGGCAGGTTATACACTTCTGTGAGATAGTACACAGCCTAGTTTCAGCCCAACAAACAGCTTCTGGAGTCCAATTCCAAAGAAAATAACTGCCTACTATTAAAAGACTAACACACACACACACACACACACACACACACGTGTGAAATGTGGGAGCCCATTCCACTCTTCACTCACGGCTTTTCTAGTCTCTAGCCAGGAAGTTCTTCTTATAGTCCAACCTAATTACTCCTTGAATCCATATAAGACTTCTGTTTCTCCTGTTTTGGAAACAACTGGAAAAGGAGAAGAGTTAATACATATTGTCCTTCTTATATCTCTTCAAATACTTAAGGGCCCCTTTCTGCCTTCTCTAGAATAAATGAACTCTCTTCTGTAACTCCATGGCAATCAGCCAGTTTATTTCATCGTCCCCTCAATCTTGAA
The DNA here is from genome assembly GCF_036321535.1 of Camelus dromedarius. Classification (NCBI taxonomy): domain Eukaryota; kingdom Metazoa; phylum Chordata; class Mammalia; order Artiodactyla; family Camelidae; genus Camelus; species Camelus dromedarius. The sequence goes on along the minus strand of NC_087439.1, from coordinate 29,297,012 downwards.
AATCTGCAAGTCTGAATCAGATTTTTAAAAAGTTAAAATGCCGCACAAGTACTGCTCCTCTAATATTTAAACCTAGCCAATTATTATACCTCTAGGTGTGTGATATTTTCAACAGAGCCAGGAATGAGAAAACATTGCTTTTTCGAGCATCTGTCGCTGCTAACCCTGGGTTACCTCTGCAGTGTATGCTTACAGCACTTACCTAGATTATTAAGTGCTCAGTGACATTATTACAAGAGGGGGCAGAACAGTGTCAACCTAATGAGGCGGCAGATTATATCTGATGGTCTCCATCTGAAAACCTGCACAGGCCAAGCTGTGCACTAATCAAGTCACCCAAGGCCCTTCACCTGGGACAAGGGCCGCCTTTGTCTCCACCTGAGAGGAAAATGAGCCACCTCCTTTCTAGTGCTAATAAGTTGAGAGAAGACGGGTCACGTTCCATGGGAAAAGCTCTCCCCTTCTGGGGCAAGCATCCATATCAAGGGGCTCGAGAGGGCAAGACACCATTCCTCCTCAAACTGGAACCCAAATTCCTTTTCTGGAAGGCTGACAATGGGTCCTTGAGCTCAGAATCACTGCACTTTCACGGTACCTGACACGGAATAGGGGCTCCATGTATGTTTTACTGAAGAAATAATAAATGCATTATTAGAATTTACATGTCATTCAGAACTTCCTGGTAGCCAAAGCAAAAGGAGGAACAAGGAGGTGAGGGGCACTGACCCTCCACGCAGTTGAAAATCTGTAACTTACAGTTGGTCCTCTGTGTCCACAATCCTGCATCCACAGATTCAACCAACCGTGGATCCAACCAACGGTGGGTCATGTAGTACCGCGTTATTGACTGTCGAAAAAAATCCTCCTGTAAGTGGAGCCATGCAGTTCAAACCCAGGTTGTTCAAGGGTCAACTGTATACTTGTTTGCACAGTGTTCATGTGTGACTAAGACAGAGAACACTATCTACTTCAGAAGATGCAGACTGCTGACTTTGTTTTGGAGAGTGTTGAGCATGTGCTTCTGTGAATTCTTTAAAATCCTCTGCTGAAGACCCATGCAAAGCAAAGGCCAACAATAAGTCAGTGCCTTTTACGCTCCTTACAAGGTGGAAAGACCTGTTGGTCACACACAGATCTTCTCATTCACACCTGCTTATGGGGCAACGATCAAGGTCCGGCAGTAGCTCCTTCTCCGCAAGCTTCACAGTCGACAGGAACATACTATGGACCCTCAATGCATCTGCACTGCTGGCTGAGCTCGGAACACGAGACCCCACGTTCCCAATGGCAGATCATTCCCAGAGGGGTTAAATCTGCTTTAGAAATACATCCATGCTCTCTCAACAAGTGGTCCAATTCCACTTGCTAATGATATACGATCAATTACAGACTCATTTTTTTCTCTCTAGGCACATACTTACCAATGACAAGAGAGAGTCCATATATTCAAATAGCGGTGCAGAGAGTAGGAAAGAGAACATGACTTGGGTTTAAAAAAATAACTTCATTAAATAATAATATCACACATACTCTCTCAACCCAGGAGGAAAGGAGCCACACTGCATTGTCCTAGCGTCTAAGAAGGATAATCAGAAATTTAGAGGAAGCAATAAGCCTACCAAATTTTGGGATTCAATAACAGATTAAAAGAGCAAAGAGCCTGATAACTCCTACTGTCACCCAGGTGGAGGCGAAAGAGTTAATTTTCCATGCTAACAGAGGTAGTGTCATCAATATACTATGCCAAACTGCCCACAGAAAGGTTATTTCAAAATCTAAAATATGTATTCCTTTCACCCAGCATTCCATCTTTAGTAATCTATTATAATGAAATAATAGAGTATTTCTTTATAAAGTACAAAGGTGTAACAATGTATTTGTAGCATATCTAAGTATTGCTTATAAAAGAAGAAACTGGAAACAAACTAAATGTCTGTTAATAGAAAGTTGACTAAAAGACATAACAAAGACAAAAACCCAGAAAGCTGTCTAAGTTAAACATGGCTTATTTAAAGAACTGTAACAATTCCTCCACTCTCGGCCCGCACACACACTAACTGAGCGTCTGCTACGCTGAGCTTGGTTCTGGGCACTTGAGTTACATCACACAGAATACACACAAAAAAATCTCTGGTCTTGTTGAGTTTGTATTCTAGATATAATGCTTTCAAATAAATCTTTAATGGGAAATTTCAAAATGGCTACACATTTTTGAAATACAGACATACATGACTGCGAGGCATTTTTGTATTACAGATAATGCCAGATGTGCTCTTGAACAAAGCCCTTGTAATAGCTCTGAAGCCCCTGTGGGTCCCTGAGGTGCAAATGAGAAGCCACTGGAGCAGGTTTAAAATAAAAAAATTAACACCAGCCTGAGCTTCGGAACACACTTAAATGGCTTCATTCCTGGCTTTGATATATATTTTAACTGCACAGTTTCAACAAGTTACTTAACCTTGATAATCCAGCTTCCCCTTCTCTGACTCATAGAATTAGCACAAGAGTTCAGAGGAAAAGAAAACTATCTCAGCACTCTTTACGGATGCCTGGGAAGAAGCAGATGCTCAGTAAATACCTGCTTCCTACCCTTTCTCAAGATTCAGAACCCTTAACCACTCAGTCTCTCTATCTACTAATTGATTCTCCAACTTAAAAGAAAGGACATCCTTTAAAAACATTTAAATAATGATGTTGCTGGATCAAAGGACTTTTAATTGTCTTCTCTCTCCTGTCTCAGCCCATGGATCACAGCAAAAATCAATCTTCTTTCCTTCAGCAGCCACATCTTCGTACTTCTTAGCGCTATTCCGTCTTCACAAAGGAAGCTGGTTTAAAAATACTTTTTAATTAAGCAGATATCCATTAGCTTATTCTCACCTGTATTCCGATACCGACATTTGTTCCCACAAAATAACCCTTTCCTCACAAAGCCTCCAAGTCAGCAAGGGCAAGTTTTTCGTCAGAACTGGGAGGACCCACACCCGGCTCGGGCGTGCTGAAGCCCTCAGTTGACGGCAGGATCCTCACAATTTGTTTTCTATTGGATGCTTTCCCTTAATTCACACATTTCACTTAATGCCCCAGCCTGTGAGCACTATCAGATCTTTCCGTGAGTATCTATTAGATATTTGCCATTATGAAAACAAAATCCAGTGGCATAAAATAAGCTGTCTCATGGACCCGCTGCCATCTGGGAAAGTGATGTTCTAACAGGGAAGCTGCTAAGAGGCTGACGAAGACCCCAATTCCCCAGGTGCTGGAGTTGGCCTCCAGCTGCCAGGTTCCACCAAAGCCTCGGAAATGCTTTCATTTAGTCCAGGGCAAGAGTAGCTGGTTAACTATTGAAAATAGCCTTTCTCAAAACTCACTCTCATTGTATCTTGTTCCCTCGGATACTTTCAGGAACAGAGCACCAAGGGAAAAGAATCTTCTGAAGTAAAGCTCTGGTTAATCTTATATGCCTATGAGAACTGTGTGATCAATATATTTTTCTTTTTGCTTTGGTTACCAAGAAGTTCAGAGCCAGATATAAATCTTAATAACTCATTCATTCATCTCTTCAATAAACATACATGGGGCCCCTATTATATGCCAAGCACCGTGCTAAGCGCCTGTGATTCTGAGCTCAAGGACACAGAATCAGCTTTTCAGAAAGATACTGGATTAACAAGGGGCCGCTTCTGTGACTGACATACACACAGGCTACTGTGAGAGCTCAGAGGAAGCGCCTCACCCAGCCTGGGGGAGGGGGTGGGCTGGGCTGGGAGAGTCAAGGAACTCCAAAGATCTTGATCCGGTGGCTCTGGGCTGGCAGACAATGACTGACAACACAGAATGACTCTATGGTTTCTAGATGGATTCTGGCTTACGTCCAGATTTGGCTCATGCAAAGCCAATGCATTCCTTTGCCGCCGCCTCCACAACTTTTCGCTCTGCCACATCACACACTGGGAGAAAATGGGGTTGTTGGCCTAATTTCAAGTTCTATCATTGATTCAAATCTACCCCTAAGCAAACCTGCTTTTATGTCAGAGGAACACCCTCCAGCAATCCGAACTGCAGAGGCAGTAAAACAAGTCTACATCTATGTAGCATTCTCATCCCCAACGAAATAGTTTTCTATGCCTACAAATACCTCAGAAGCAATAAAGAGTTTGGTGGGTTGGAGTCTTTTTTGAGACTTTGTGAAAAATCAGAATTCCATGTAAGAGAAATAGGATGAATTTGATCCTTAACAACTACTATAACAAAGACTTTATATGTATAATTCCCATTTAGTACTAACGACTTCACATAGACCTACGGTAAAAATAATATCCAGCTTATAAATCCAAAACAGCAAGGCAGGTAAGCTGTGCCTTTGGGAAGGGCTGCAGGGGAGGTGGCCTCCAGTCTCCAGGCCCAGATTATTCTGCAGCTGACACCTTCCTTCAGATCTCTGCCTAAGCCCCCTTATCAGAAAGGTCTCTCCAGACCACACTTCTTTAAAACAGCACCTCAGCATTCCCTAGCCCCTGTCCCTGCTTGCTTTTCTCTTTTTCCTTCTTCCTTTCCTCTTTCCTTTTCCTTTTCTCTCTTTCCCTCTCTATTCCTGCACTGCACCTATCACCAAAAACACATTTGCTTTCCCCTTTCCTCAATATAACATATGCCCTAGAAAAGCTCACTACTGTATCTCCAACTCCTGGCACCAAGTGGGCAATTCAGTAAGTATCTGTTGCATAAATAAATGATTTTTTTAAAAAAAATCATTGAGCTCAATCACATTCCATCCATGCATCTCAATACTGAAACCAAGACACAGTGCAGGTAGAAGGGACATGTCCCCAACCTCCTCTCTTCGTTTATTCTAGCAAGGAGCAGCACCCTACAAAACGCCCAAGCCAGTCAGAACATATGCCCCAAGAAATTCTGTTACTCCTGCAGTGAAACATCTAGAACTATACTGTATAGACCAACAACTGAATGTATTTTGACTTAGTGGTTCTGACACTCTTAAAACCTGCCCACTCTGCACGGCTCCCAAAGATGTTTTCTGAGAGTTTCTCAAAAGGAAGAGAAATCAAGCAGAATGTCTAGTGACGTCTTTGAAATGAAACAGATTTATACTGGCTATGTTGACTCCCTTTCTAACATCTAAAGTTAAAAGCGGGGAAAAGGTACTAAGACCACTGATTATCAATGACACAGCGTTCGTGAACCTCACTGCGTTGAGCACACAGCCCCACAGTGCTGAGGCCAGTTTGTACTTCCAGATCTCTCTAGCCAAAGCGTTCACCTTCCCAAGTATGAGTCTGTAAACCCTTTGAAGTCTTACTGAGTTTAGCTACAGAGGAAGAAACCCAGATATGCACAGAAATGAGTCACTTAAACCACAGGAGATCTAGAAATCAGTAAAAAGAGAATCATAAAATATAACTAAGTAAGCAGGAAACTGTGTGATCCATAGTTGCTCTCGGTTGTGTCCCTGCTAAGGAAAGTACCATAAAGAAAAAACTTTAAGAATAAGTAAACAAATAAAAGCATCTGTCCACAGAAGCTAAAGAGCTTGGAACAGACCATAATTCTAAGTCTCAGTATCCTGCCCTGATGTTTGCTACCAAAGTGTTCTACTAACCTGCCTGCCAAGAGCAACAAAGCAGAGCCCTGGCAATTCTTTCAACAAGCTACCGAGAGTGGAAGGCTAATTTAATGGGGCAGGGCCAAGTGCAGTTAACAAACTGCGCATCCGTCAGATGGAAATAAGCTGTCCTCGTCTTCAGCAGAAGCTCTCCTTGCTAAGTAGCTCCAAAAGTGTTTTGAAGCCTTTCCCCGTCTTGGTATGCAGCATCTCCATCAGTGGAAAAGAAGAGGCTGCCAAAATGTGAGTCTCTGCCCGAGCACCCACTGGAGCTGATCCCGTCCCTGGAGAAAGGACACATGGAATCACGTCTATCTGCTCTTAACCTGTGTACCTTTTCCAAGTTCCTTTCCCCTTGCCCCAACGGACATCCAAGCACGGCACATGGAAGGTGAGTCCATTTCCACATCAACCTTTTTGAGTGTGAGTCTGCACCGGGCAGCCTGGACTCCATCTAGAATGCTGCTTCTATTTGCTGCACCCGGAGAGTCTGGCTCAGCACAAAAAGGACAGGACCTCAAAAAGATGAGCTCCCTTTCAGTCATGGCTCTTCTCTTGATGGAATGAGTCAAACTTGTCTGTCCTGTTTTACTTGGTTCTATGCAGCACGGCTCTGACGGCCCGTGATTCCATTTCTAGAATCGGTATGGGAAGGACACAGGACCCCTGGCTTTGCTCAGCCAGGTACCGTGCAGCAGATGGCACGTCCCACCCTCCTCCTGGTCCCGGTTTCCCCATTTCCAGAGCACAAAGATGAGACTAAAATAATACCTGGGAGTACTGGCACCCTAGGATTCTCTGGTTCTGCGGATTTTTCTGAGATGTTTCTCTCTTTGAAAGAAGTATTTTCATCATCAATTCATTCTGGCCTTTCATCCAGTTTTGAGCTCTTATTTATCCCCAAAGACTCTGCTAGTCAGATGTCCTCTGTCTTACGCAGGAGACCGACTGAGGACTCAGGAATCTCTAGCTCTCTGCTGTTCTGAGCCCTGACGATGCTTCCATCCCTGGATCAAACTCAGGGAGGAGGGAAGTGGCACCGACTGGCCCACACTCGTACCTTCTCTGGGGGCCTGCAGACAGGCCCTTTCATACCCTTGGCTTATCAACTATTATGCAGAAGACTCGCAGCCCTGACGTAGTTTGGGGCCTGTATCACCTTCCTAAAACACTGCCATCTTTCCTCTCTCCCTGCTCTTTATCTGTCTCGTGCTTTCTCAGTCTGTCTTTTTTCCCTCTTCTTTCTCATCTTTTCTCACTTAAGTCCTGCCTGAACAACTAAGGGGTTATCCAGTCCCACCGGAAACCCCCATGAAAATAAAAAACTGCTGCTTATCTTCAGTGAACAGAAGCACGAGATTAGGACTGCGAGCTCTTTGAAGCACGTTCCTGTTGACAACACTAAGGAAGCTGTAACATAAAAGCACACGAGATGAAATGAATTCAAGATCGCAAATTAAGATCAGCGACTACCTTTACGTTAAAACATTCTAAGGCACAGCTTAGTATCAGAAGTTCTTTCACAAAACTTGGTCTGATTAGAGGAAGGTACAGAAACCACAGTGTTTAACCCAAGTGCAAGCAGCATAATCCCCGAGATTAATGAAACTCCAGATCACAACTGTTTAATATATTTTTGCTAAGCATGAGTAGCTCGTGTGGTGAGGATTTGTAGTTCAATCAAAATATCTTCTCTACATCCACTTGTGAACATAATACTCACAACATCCATGCGATTAGCAAAAGCAGCCTAGTCCAGGAGGGTTGCCAAAGGCAGGCAGAAGTGTGGCATATCCAAACAAACGAACATGGAAAGGTATCATTATGGCTGATGTTGCAGACATTTGGGATAAAAGGCTTTTCAAGTAAGTAGGAGGCTTTTGGCAGGGGACAAGTCTTAAAGAGGCCCTTAAGCTCAGTAACCTTTCTTAGCCACACACACCAGGTGCAAGAAAGACCCAGGCTTCATACGGCGTCCTCTTGTCCCCAGGTGGAAAGATCCAGCGGATGTGGATGGAGTGGATGCAGATTTTCAGCGATGGCAGAAACAGGGAAGAACACGGCAATGCCCCTCTCCCCAGTCATGCAGATCCACTTAATCCGGCCCTGCTGTAACTCAGCGGGCCCAGGCCGCCCTCCCTATCTCAGAGGTGGAAACCTTTGGTTTTTAAGCAAGCACCTTGAAATTTACCTCCAGGTAAAGCAAACAGAATTTGCCAGGTACCTAAGATGGATGGCTAACTTTCATCCCTCCTTAATTAATCACGCCATGCATGTTTGCCTAAATAAAGACTCATTATGGAATGGCTACAGGACACGAGCCAAACCACTCTGATGTCCAAATTAAAACAGTTGGCTTTTCCTCCTTCTCCTACCCTTAAAAGGGCATTTAAAGGTTTTTTTTCCCCCCTAGAACAATACAAATGCAATACATCAGGGAATTTGCCATTCTAGAAGCAGGGGCTAGAGGACAGATCAGCAGAGCGGCACAAACGAAGTCTTGAGCAGGAGTCTCATGGATGGAGCAAAGTTTCTGGCTGTGTCTTAGGTAAATCCAAAGCAGAGAAAGGCAAGGCTTGTCTTAAGATGTGGAGGGAGGACAGTTGCTGTTCAAGGTCCTGGTCCAACAGGCCTTCCAAGAGCATACAGAGAAGAGGGGGGTGCATTCCCTATATGTGAGCAGAAGACCCAGAGCATCCAGGCTCCTGGATCAAAGGGCCTGGGATGGAGCAGAAGCAGAAGTCCGGGAGAATAAAAAACAGGTAAGAATGAGGGGAGGGCAGAGCTCAGTGTTCAAGCACATGCTTAGCATGCATGAGGTCCTGGGATCAATCCCCAGTACCTCCACTGGAAAAAAATATAAACAAATAAATAAACTTAAATACCCCCACCCTGGCACCCTGCGCAAAAAAAAAAAAGCAAAGCACACGCACACACAGGCAAGAACAAAAAGCCACTTTTCATAAAAGGAAAAACCATATCAAGACGGGCTGGGACCATGAAAAAAAGAAAGAGTAAGACGAACCTGGTGTTCAGCACACCAGCCCTCCGAGTCGGGTACCTGTCCGAATGCCTCTTTCTTCCTCCTTCCCAGATGCCCTAGCCCCACTGGCAGGTCCTGAGCTGACATCCATTCCACTCAACAGTCAATATTTATGGAGCTCCTCCCTTGCACCAGGCACTGAGTTAGAAATGAAGGATGCAGAGGAGCTTTCTACAGGTTCTCTGCTCTGAAGATATAAAGCCCCAGCAAAAAAGCTGGATGGAGTCCACCAGGAATCTCATCTACTTCAACATGAGCATCACCAGCTGCAGGAGCTGCCAACCTCACAGCAAAAGCCTTGTAACTCTATAAAAAGCACTTAGCACTCCCCATTCCTCCTTCAAGAGGTAACTTCCCCCGCCCCATAGATATACTGGCTTTCACACGACTGGAGCTGCACTCCCTTGACTGGAGCTGCACTCCCTTGACTGAAAGATTATCGCCTGTTAAAAACCAGGAGGAAACCCAGGAAACTTATTAGTAATTTATGGCTCTACGTGAAGGAGTTAATGGCATCCATCCAAAAGAGAACATCTCAGAGGGAGAGCATCCTAAAAGCAGCACAGGGTATTCGGACATGCGGAGGGCAGCCCAGGCCTGGCACCTGTCCTAACTCCTTCAGCCACATGCCCAAAAACCATTACGCTTACTCTATTCTATATTATCTCGAGCTTAGAAACTCATTCATGCTCTAAGTAACTTCACATACTATAACCATTAGATTCTTTTTCTTATTAGCATCTTAGAAGTCTACAGGAGACTGCTTTTTCAAGACCCTTCCTAAACATACAGATTTAGGTCATCCTTGTCCTGCTCTGAAGATACAAATGCTATCTGAAGGTACATCCCTAAATGCCATACCTACCCAGAGCTCTGTCAAGCCATCTGGGAAAACGTAATTCAATTCCAGAAAAGTTTATCACATGGTAAGTGTAGCAAGGTAGAAAAAAAAATAAGATACAAACCTGATTTTCAAAAAGCACATGATAGGAATATCATATCCAAATGGGGAGAGCCACTTGGAAAGTGGGTTATGTTTATTCTTTTAAGAAATCAGTTGAAAGCATGTGTTAGATGAAAAAATATGTATTAAAGGAATTAAATACTCAAATTTGGGGTCCTGTTTTTTTCCCTTAAAAAAATAGTCATTTGTCTACTTAGTACTGTATTTTGAAGGCACACCCCTGATTAATGACCTCAGGGTAATCAGGATGGTGAAAAAAAAAGTCATAAGGTAGTGTGTAAACACTAGGTGATTAAGCATCATTATATCTCATAAACCAAAAGTAGTTCCAGGGCTCAGCCTACACTGAGGCACTAGTTAGTTGTACCTGAGAGGAGACAAGGGACTGGGGCATCCTCTTAAGGGACTGGTCAAATGTTCTGCTTCTAGCCCATTTTCTGAGAGGCTCTTCTACTACAATATAGCAAGATCCTAGTAAAAATAATAATAAAACAAACTTTATAATGCATTTCTGACCATCAAAATGGTAGAGGAAATATTCCAAAGGAGTGGAAAGAAAAAAAAAAGGAGGAGAGGAAGGGAGAGACTGAACTCCGGGTCCCTCACAAGATGGAGTAGCTGAGCCTGAGAACCGGGCATGAAACCAGGATCCTTGAAGGTTGCTGACTAGCCCCAGGTCAGTCCTGTCCTGAGCTCCAGGACATGAGAAATGCACATCTTCTCTGGAGGAAAGCTCTCTATTAAGCCCTTAATACTATTATACATTAAATTTCATCAAATACAAGCTCACAGAAAAATTATTCCTCCAAACACAAGGAAACAAATAAATGAGAACTGCCAGAAACAACAGAATCACACCCTCAATTACCAAATATTTAGCATTCTTAGATACAGAGCAATACTATATATAAAATATTTCATGTAATAAACTATGGAATAAAACATATTCCACATAACTGAAGTAATACTGCAGAATGCCAAAGACAATGACAATATCATAAAAAGTAGTCACAAAAGGAATCAACAGTTAGACTGAAAGCAGATTTCTCAACAGTGACCACTGGAGTCTGAAGACAGAAGTTATCTTCCAAGTCCTGGAGAAAATAATTATTAAATAGAACACCCAATGAAGCTATTTTTTAAGAATGAGAGTGCAATAAGTATATTTTCTTATAAACAAAAATGGAGAGAGTTTACTATTAGCAGAACTTCACTGAAGAAATGTCTAAAAGATGTACTTTAGGAAGGAAGAAAATGACCCCAGAGGGATAGCTGACATGCCAGAAATGATGAGCAGAAAAGTTGGCAAACATGTAGGTGATGTTATACAGGTATTTTTAACTCTCTCTGTAAAATAATGATACAGCTAAAGTAGATGATGTGGTGGTAAAAGAACTCAGAACTGAAATACTAGACAACAGCATATAGTTCATGAGAGGGCAACAATAGAACTACCACACAATCTAGCAACTCCACCTCTGGGTAGAATTTATCCAAAGAAAATGAAAATGCTAACTCAAAAAGATACATGCATGACCATGCGCACTGCGGCATCATTTACAATAGCCAAGACATGGAAGCACCCTAAGTGTCCATTAATTAACAAGTGAAAAAAGAAACTGTTTTACATACATATATATAGGAATATTACTCCATCATTAAAAAGAAGGAAATCCTGCCACTTGTGACAACATGGATGGACCTTGAGAACATTAAGTGAAATAAATCAGAGAAAGACAAATACCACATGATCTCACTTATATGTAGGGGGGATGGGAACCCAAACTCATAGATACTGAGAACAGATTGGTGGTTGGGGGGGGTGAAGGGGTAAGGAATTGGATGAAGGTGTTCAAAGGTACCAACTTCCAGTTATAAAACAAACGAGTCCTGGGAATGTAATGTACAGCAGAGTGACTACAGTTAACAATACCATATTGCATATCTGTAGGTTGCTAAGTAGACCTCAAAAGTTCTCATCACAAGGAAAAAAATCGTAACTATGTAGGCGGACACATGTTAACTAGATTTACTGTGGTGATCATTTCACAATATATCCGAATATCCAATCATTATATTGTACAACCTGAAACTAATAAAATGTTAATGTCAATTATATCTCAAAAAAAAGAGAGAGAGGGAGAGGTTCATGAGTTACAACACTCCAAGGAGCTGTTTTGTTTGGAGCAGGGGCTATGATATCCATTAACTGCATTCTCAGTTGGGGAAATGGAGGCATGGCCCTCATCCACCTGAATTGCGCCAGGACTCACCACCTTCCCTCCCACCCCAGGCCTGCCCTCCCTAGTTGTAATCCAGGCCAGAAGGGAGCGTGGGTGAGACCAGCAGATCCTGGTGTGTTTGCTGACAAAATGGGATTCTGGGTGGGTTCCTGGAGAGAGGAAGAAGAGCCCTGAGCAAAGAAAGGGCCTGGAGGAGAAGAAAAGGCAGTTCTGGCAGCCAAACATTCCACTGTGTCTAGAAAGTAATCTACTTATCCTAACCTGCCAGCCAGGCGTGGCTCTGTTTGTGGAGGGCTTTGCTGGGGCTAGGCAATGTTTGACTTGCAACAGGCTTGGAGATTGGTGAAGTCCCTGCATGGGCTGGTAGGTGAGGATGTCTTTAAGTTTCTGGGTTTTGCCAATCAAGAGGTTTGGGGTGACCGAGGAGAGGTGATATGAAAGGTTTGACTGGGAAAGCCCAACTTCCTCCTGGAATGTTTCTGTTAGATGCAATCTGACCTCATCAACCCACATGAACTTTCCTCATGGGAAAATACAAATCATAGCCAAGATCTTCCTTCTTCAAAGGCTTCCTCACAGCTTGGTTACTGAGTGAGTCCAGGTTTTCTTCAGAATTAGGGTTGACCTCCAGGAAAATTACCCAAAGAAGCTTCCTGTGGTCATTTTTCATGGGCAATAGGATTGGTGTGGGGAGAAGGATGTGGGAAGAGAGGCGGGGAGGAGAAGCACTGTAAGTGGAACCCTACCTTGTGGAATGCAGGTCCCCTTTTGCATAATCCTAAAGCAAACAGTAGAAAGGTCAATAGGCAAGGGAGAAACTGCAGGACTCATTTCCAGCCAGCTCCAAATCATTTCTGAACTATCTGTTACTTGGATTATCTCTGCCTCCGATGAACTCCATTAGAAGAATTAGTGAGCGGTGACAACAGTTAATAGCTACCCTGTTACAACAACTTCAGAAGCATGAGAAGTGATTCTACTCTCACGAGCTGCTAAGGACAAAAGGTGCTGCCTAGCTGAGACCAGCAGGCTACTCCAGCACGCACACCTGCTCATGGTATCAGATGATCCCTCAGTTACATTATGTGTTTTATAACCTCTGCCTAAAGAACAGACCTGTGCACTGAATTCCAAACACAGCATTTCCTGGTTTTCCCATTTGCATGCAGTTGCCTTGAGTGTTGATATTAATTATCTGCCACGTGCACAGAGAAGACAATGCAGCGGGAGAAGTGTCACTGATAATTACAAGGTAGTTTCTCCCAGCCCCCAAAAGCACTGCATTGGTATCCCCCAAGAAGCGCTGCATTCAAAATCCACATTATTGGAGGAATTAAAAGGAGGAGACATTCTTTAGTATTTTCAACCAATGCAATTAATACCTTAGAAAATCAGTCAGCAAATATTTACAAGATCTCACCATGCTACCCGGTTATGGCAGAAACAGGAAGAACCACCCCGCCCCCCCCCCCCCAATTCCATTCAAGAGTCCTCAACTAGAAAAGCATGGAGCAAATGAGCCGGTGGGATCCTGTAGGTTCGTGTGAGTAGTTCCTAAATGTGAGCTACTAAATCATCCAAACCTCATGAATTCTTGGGGTGAAGATTCATAAAGTCTTTTTAGAGCTAAAAGAGATATTTCAAAAAATCACTTCCTTCCCCCATCCCTTAACCAGTTCACAGAGGCTGAGATTGCCAGTCTAGCCACAGAGCAACTGTTCAACTTCAATTATATGCAGACTGTTTTTGAAAGAAAAATGTTCCCTCAAATCCCCCAGTGTTAACTTTATTGTTTCTAGAAAACAATCAATATAAAACCAGGTGCAGAATCCTCAGATGTATCACCCTTAACCTATACAAACCAAAGCACATGTATAAATAAATACAGCCCAAACGAGAAAGCCAATAGCACCCAAATTAATAACACGAAAGAGATTTGCCTGATGATGTTCTCCTGAAACCACACTGCTGCCCAAGCGAGGACATGTATGGCACGGGTCACTGACTGATGTGGCCTGGGGTCTTTCTGAGCTCGGCCACGCGTTTACTTCCACATTCCACGTAATGCCTGGGTTCTCCCACCACTTCGCCTACAGGAACTACTGTGAAACCTTGCTTCATCAGCTGCTCTGTGAGCTTTTGGTCTTTCAATGTAAACAGTGCTTCGGCATCAATCTACCCTGATTTTTCTTACAAACCCTCCACATTTAAACTGGTTTGACTTGACACTAATTTGCACACAAACCACAAAACTAAATGCAGGTACAGACACAAATCATATCACAGTACTCAGTTATAAGACAGTTGTTCAAAGATCCGGGATACGTCCAGATTAAATTTTTACTGCCATCCAAATGTATGCAACATTTAAAAATTCTTATAAAAGAATCAAACCCCTGAAGTCCACAAATGCTCAGACTCAGCTTCCAATGCAGGAAGCTTCCCTGTAGAATGTTGTCTGTGACCAGGTTCTGCCCTTAATGTGTCCTTGAAACTAAGAACATGCATAGATCAAAACATTGAGGGGTGCGGTCAGGAGCTGGAGGCAATGTGGAAGAGCTGGGATATAGGATAAAATCAGAGCTGACATAAAATAACCAGATACTGCCAAGAAGCAAGCCCAGAGCCCGGCAGACATGTGACTTGTTCTTGCCAGTACCAGGTGCTCATCCTGAGTCCCCTCAGAACAGCGAGTTCTCTCACTGTGACCTAGTTTTCATAATAGAGGAAATGCAATAATTAAGGCCTTTCTCAAGGACAACCGTTTAGAGAGATGTGAAATATCACCCAAACTTGAGATTCTACCAAACAGGCCCTGCACTGCCATTGAAGCAAACTTCCTATGATTGTGCTAGCTTTTGTCATCTGTACCTTCACCTCAACAGCCTGATCCGTTTTCTGCCCTGCTCTGTGCCCTGGGAGGGGACCCTGGTAGACTGCAGCACCCTGGTTCCGTGCCAGCTGATTCCCGGTTGGGTTGGTACAATGGAGGCACCAGCAGGAGAGGAGAGCAAGGGAGGAAAGGGAGGCCGGAGTGTTTCCTCCCACACCCCACATGCCTCAGCTCAGCACCCCTGGCGGAAGCTACATCCCTCCGCAGCCCCAGCCCCACCCCCAGCAGGCACTTGCTGCCTCCACTGCAGTTCTAAGTGCTCACTAAACACTATTTCCTTCCCTCGTCCCTTCGGTCCAGGGCTGGCATGGCTTTCCACCGCCGGCGTTCCTTACCCACATTTCTTCAGGTAGTCTTGTACTGAATTCTCTTCATTTGAACCAATGAAGTGAATTCTGTGCCCTGCTGGGACCATTATTGATGTAATCACCAAATCTGACAAATCAGTACTATATGAACTTCGAGGTGCAGATTAAACTCTCAAAAATTAACAATATAGGAAAAAAGAAAAGTCACACCATCTATGAGAGAAGCGCTCACCATCTATCAGGAAGATAATCACATAAACAGTAAAACAGGCTTTGACTTTTTAAGTCCACTTGCGAAAAATTCAGCTTAAGGAAAACAATAATTTAACGGGGGAAAAGCTATTCATGAGTAAGTTTGTTACACTGTCATCTATAGAGGAGGAAATTTTGGAAACAACCCTAGATGTCCTATCATAGTAATGAAATCGCTAAATTATGACATATGAACTTGATAAACTATGGTATTACCATGAAATAGTATTATTGTTAAGATTTTTGTAGTAGCCAATGATAACAGTAAGAAAGACATATTTGAACATATTTTGAACATACATTTGAACACATATTAAAATTTTAATTTTGTAAAAACCAATATGCATGCACCTAAACGTTAGGTAAAATTTCACAAAACTAAATCCCATCTTGGAGGACTCAAAAACTCTAAGTACTCTATATTTCTTTTCTAAAATATTCCTTAAAATAAAAGAAATAAAACAAAGGTACAACATCCAGAGACTCAGGGCTACAGCTAGTGAAAGGAGACGGGCTCTCTGGGAGACTAAGGCTCGCCCAGACCACACTCTGCCCTCCCACCGATCAGCAGCCTCAAGCAGGACATGAACTCCAGTCTCCATGTTCCTCTTCGCAGGAGGACTGACTACAGACGCGCTCACAAGAATGTCAAGTTAATGAAACCGAGTAAGACTGAAAAAAATTTTTTTGCTTTCTTATACCTGCCTCATTATATACAGTGAGTGATGTATATGCCGACTCTAGCTGGGACAATTTAAAACGAAGGCATTTTCTTAGGCAAATTTTGTGGTGCAGGGCTTGTGAGCTCTGTTTCAGAGACTGAGCACTTTCATTAGAAAGTAGTAAGATGAACATCGTCATTTGCAGGCTTTCAATGGAGGTTTTAAAATACATTTCACGCTCCTCAAAGAGATTCTATCTGGCAGAGTGATAACAGACTGATGGCCATGAACTTTTTCACATCCTTCTAATTCCTTTCACAGTGAAATCAAGGCTCCCGCTGCTGGTGTCTGTGGGCCGGGTGCCAAGGTGCTGTAATGAGGGCTACATGTCATCCCCCACCCTGAAGACAACATCTCAGTTCACTGTGAATGTGTTAATGCCACCAACAAACATGTGGAAAGAGGGGAAATCCAAGAGAAACATGCTTTCCTCATTCCCAAGGCTTATTTTCTTTAAACAGTGGTTGTCAAAAAGACAATGTCTCTGTACTGAAAACAAATAGGACACCATGTCAGCATTACAACAAAACACTTTTACAGACATAAAGCTCTTTATGCTTAATTTTAAACTGATGATTTGATACCTTCCTAAATTATACATTTTAGCAGAGTTTTCTAATCTAAAACATTTATTGGTCTAGAATATATATTAACTTGAAATATTACCATTCCTATTTCATAGCCGAGAGGATAATTTTCTTTAATTACATATTAATTCCAATGGATTACCTGGTTAGGCAGTTATTGTTCTAACAGGATTAGGATTAATGGGCAGGTGTTCTGCTATAATCTGACTGAAGAAGAAATAGAGAAATTACACATGATTCATTTTCTTATTTCTCTGAGTAAAATAATATTAATAGCACTGCCACCTTACATTTATAAAGCACTTTTCATTTTCAAAGTGCTTTTGTATCTGGGATTACATTTTCCTAGCTCTTTTACCGTTGACAGATCCTTCCAGATAACACATAACTCTACAGTTTTTTCAACCCTCTCATGCCCAAGCATTTTACGTACATCAGCATTTATATCAATGGGATAGATGTGAGAGAGAGTAACCATGGTCTTCGGAGATAGATAGACCTGGGTTCAAGTCTCAGCTCAACCACTTACTACATGACCTTGGACAAATTACCTTGAGCATCGGTTCGGTCATATTTTAAATGGGGATATCATCTTCCATCAATGGCTTCCATCAGTGGCTATTCGAAGGACTAAATAAGATGTAACTTATGAAAAGAGTCTGACACATAGCACGCACTCAAAAAAAAGTTATAGCTATTATGTGACTATTTTACTCAGTCCAACATTTTCTTGCCCCAGTCTAATTTATTTTCTTTAAATATTGGATTCAGTGAGGTATGGAAGAAGTAGAAATCAAGAACAATGAAGTTAGTCCCAGAAAGTGTACCAGAAGTGCTACATCAGTGCAATCTCAGACACCTTCTGTCTGGAGGGCTCTACCCCAGCAACCAGTCTACAAAAACTCATCCATCTCTTCTCTATTCAAGTGTACAGTTAACAGTCCTATGGATAAACCCCAGTACTAATCAGTTGGCATTCCTGTATTCTGAGTTTAAAAGTGTACTTTAGCAGTGCACTCCCCTACCCCCAACACACACACTGAAGCAAGGCTGGTTTATTATGCAACCAATAGAATTAGGTGGAAATGATGTGTGACTTCTATTGCTGTCATAAAAAACACTGGAGTTTCTGCCTTGGTCTCTGGGGAGAGCCAAGCACTGTGTCATGAGGGCACTCAAGCTACCCCATGAAGAGGTCCACGTGAAGAGGGACCGACTTGCCAGCACCAACAGTCAGCCATGAGAGTCACCTAAGACATAAATCCTCCAGCTACAGTCAAGCCTTCAGATGACTGCAGCCCAGGCCAACATCAGACTATAACCTTATGAGAAACTCCAATCCAGACTCACCTGGCCAAGCCACTTCTCAATTCCTAAACCACAAAACCATAAGTAGCAATAAATGACTGTTGGCGTTTTAAGCAACTAAAATTTGAAGTGCTCTGTTACATCACAATAGATTATTATTACAGTGACAAGGGTCATTTGGCAAGAATATGAACTGGAATAACATGACCTCTTTTCATGTAGCTAAATAACCCAAAGAACATGTACACGAATGTGGCCCTGCTAGGCAATGGAAAATGGCTTTACAACATAGACCACCTTCACATTCTAAGCACCATCCCATCACACATCATTAACTAAGCCCCAAAATCCCACATTAATTTCAAAAGCCTGGAAAAAATGACATACTTGATTATGTAAAAATGTATAATGCATATATGGAAAAACTGTAAGTAAAAATGTAATGGCAAATGAGGAAAATTATTAAGCATGTAGGACAGACAGAGGGTTAATACTCTCAATATAAAAGACAAAGTATACATCAATAAAGAGAAATCACTCAGTAGAACAGAGAGCAGTATGACTGAGAAGATTCAAATAAAAGAGAACAGGTCCAAAGACTCAGCTGTAAGGCATTCCAGTATTTAGATGCCAGGAAGAGGAGGATTCAGCAAAGGAGACCAAGGAGTGGCCACTAGGACATGAGGAAAATCTTCTCGAAGATTCTGGTGTCCAGGAAGCCAGAATCAAAGAGAATTTCAAGAAAGAAAGAGTCATCAAATGTGCCAACCCCTGCTTGTGAGGTCAAGCAAGATGAGAATTGAAGGCTGACTACTGGATTTTGCCACATGAGTCATGAATAATAGCCATATCATCCAATTTTTCTTCCTACTGTCAACAAATGTTTGTTGAGTGCCCATTATATGCCACATGCACTGCTTCTTTAACTTAGCTCCTTTCATGTTGTGAGTGCCAGTATGCTATGAATGCCAACACAGCTTGATCTTTGAGTTTACATCCAAAAGGACATTAGAGAGTTCTGAAGGTGGGGGGATGGGAAGAGAGTCAAAATAATCATATTCAAATCCATTAAGGTGTCAGAAAATGGCACACTGGCAAACGAATGGTAAATCTTACGAGTCATCTGGGAGACTTCTGACTACTCATAACAGTAATAATTTTGACTTCTTTACACCTAGGACAGTCTGGATAGGCTAGGTTATGCTGCCATAACAAACAAGTCCTCAATCTCAGGGATCTGACACAGTTTTAAGTCTATTTCTTGCTGACTCAAAGCCCACAGCAGGGGAAGAGAACCCTAAAGGATCTCAATTAAATAGTCTGGCCTGGGAAAGATTCATGTTCTACCACAACTCAATTGCAAGGGGAGCCAGGAAAAGGAATCTTTCCCATGAAGATAAATTAGATATAGGTATGCATTAAGTTATACCATTGTTAAGTGGTATAAGCATTACACCACAGAGTTCTAGTTTCTTAAAGGACCTGACATCTGATCATCCATTTGACCATGAAAACATCCCAATCAGGTAGATAAAGAAGTTATTAGAAGCTCTATTTACAGATGTGAAAATTAAGACAATAAAGGTTTAAACAATGTATCTAATTACAATCATGGTAGTAAGGACTGCCTCCCAGCAATATGAGCTTTCTTTCCACAAGTCCATGCTGCCATTAACTTGGGAAAAAATTCATCAGCATCATTGATACTTGTGGTCATTATGGTATATATAAAATACACCACAGAATAGAACACTGCATGATTTTCTAAGTACTTTACACAAAAGACGACCCTTTGAAATAGCTGGGATCAGTCCCTTCAGGCATATTCCTGGCAATGCTGGCTGATGCCTAAAATGAAAGCCAACGGGGGCTTACTTAGGATGGAAGCCTTGGGTTTTTCTAATAACACTTGAGGCTCCTTTCTCTGCATCTGTCACTGAAGGTTAGCCCTCAGAACAGCACTGTGTGAACCTCCTTCATGTTAAACATGAACTTTAAGTTTCAACATTCCCTAAAGTCCTCATTCCCAGGCTGCTGCCAGCTAAGCTTTAACAGAGAACAGCCTTTACGACTTCTGTGTTAAGCCATAAGGTACAATCTACCTCCTCTCAGATATGTGCGGTCTTGGTATGGTTTTAGGACAGCAAGGAAGAGCTGTATTGGGGTTTTTCTTTAAGTAGTTACTTAATCCAGCAGCACGAGATGCTAACATCTTTCAGTAAGAAATACAGGGCCAAACCCCAGATTCCAAGATCAAAATGAAATATCACTTGGCACTGAGATAAAAGAATTACTTACAATGATAAGACTTCTCTGCAAAGATTCTGTATTCAGAAAGAGTTGAAAGAGCAATTAGCCACAATCTCTTAGTTTTCCTTCTAATTCTTCAATTCCATAGTATAATCCTCAATTTAGAAGTTGGCACGTGAGGCAAGCACACTAAGCAAGAGTCTCAAATGGTCTCAGGTCAACCCCTCGAAGCTCTTTTAACTGCTCTGTCTGCAGCTCTCCTCCCCTTTGCTTTGTGGGGCTTTCCAAGGAAAAAAGAAAGGAATCCGATTTCCAACATCAAGATAAATGGCACATAACCAAATCTGACAGTAGGTAACCAATCACTAGTATTCCATCTTGGAAATGGGCAAGGATTTTTTAGTCCTAAACTCTACATCTTCTCAACACCTTCTGTAGCAAAGACATCTTCTATAGTGAAGTTAACTTGGTCTCCAGAAAAAGTAACCATGCACAAAAGTAACCTAAACTCAATTTTTGTCCTAGTCAGAAAAAACCCCATTCCCAAGAGTGTGGAGAAGGCTCCTGGATGTGTGTTATCAAGAGGAGGAGATACGACTTTTATTCTCAGATCAGTTACTAGCTATTTCCCTAACTATTAAAAATGTACACGTGCATGCACATGCAGACACACACACACACACGGGTATGTTGAGATACAAAAGCAGTAATACACAGGGAAGCACCTTACATTTGAATGGAGTCCTACAGTTTGCAACAGACTGTACTCACTATTGCTCTCTGTGGCCTATCCTGAGAAGCCAGACTTGCACTGCCCACCCAGCAGGGACAGAAAACTTCACTGTGGGGATCTGCCTTCCCATTCCAAATGTTGTTTATCATTTTCAACTTCATGGCAGAATTAAAATCTGGAAGTGGACCTTGATATCCTTTTAAGCTCATCGGCCCACCATCCTATTCCCCATCCTGAGATAGAAATCTTTGAGCAAAACCATCCAAGAGCACTACAGGGTCCTGTGACAACTTTGAAGGGTTCCACCCCTCAAACAGGAGGATCATACAATTTATCATCCACACTGGGACACCTCTAAAAGTGAAAGGAGACTCTAAATACTGACGCCAGACAAACCGCCCTCTTTACAAGCTTCCCAGAGCTCTTGGTTCCTCTCCCACCACCCCTTCCTATACACCTTCTTCTCTTGTTCAACAAGCCAGTCAGCAAAGTGGGCAAAAAAACACAGACCACCTGAGGTTCCTATTTAAAGGAACTATTTGTTGGCTTGTTGGTTTCAAAAGCACAAAGACTATACTGAGTGAAAAATGACCCTGAACCTAACACTGCTAACATTTCAGCAACTGTTGTTCCAGTCTGTTTCCCATGGTTCTAACTTTTAATGACACAAGTAATATATGAATATTTTATCCCTTTTAAAACATTGGAAAACATGGAAAGTTAAGTAGTAATAATGGCCCAGGAACCCACTAATTTCCAGGCCCTTAACACACTGTTCCATTTAACACTTAATGATGGTAGTACTTTCTCCTCAAATTTTACTGAGATATAATTGACATACAGCACTGTCTTAAGGTTAAGGTATGTAGCATAATGACTTGACGTACATACACCATGAAATGATTACCACAGCAAGTTTAGTGAACATCCATGACCTCAAGCAGAAACAATATGAAAGAAATAGAAATTTCTTTTTCTTGTGACAAGAACTCTCAAGGTATACTCTCAACTTCCATATATAACATACAGCAGTGTTAATTACATTGTTACACACTGCGTCCCTAGTACTTATCTTAGAACTGGAAGTTGGTGCCTTTTGACCACCTTCATCCAGCTCCCCCTCCTCTTACATCCTCCTCTGGTAACCACAAACCTGATCTCTTTTTCCATGAGTTTGTTTTTGAAGTATAATCGACTTACAACACTAGGTTAGTTCCTGATACACAACACAGTGATATGATACTTCTATACATTTCAAAATGATCACCAGGATAAGCCTAGTTGTCATCTGTCACCATACCAAGATATTACATAATTATTGTAATTACTATATTCCTCATACTGTACATTTCATACCTGTGACTCATTGATTTTGTAACTGAAAGTTTATACTTTATAATCTCCCTCATCTATTTCTCTCCTCTCCTTACCTCCCCTCTGGCAACCACTTGTTTGTTCTATGTATCTGTGACTCTGTTTCTGTTTAGTTCTGTTTGTTCATTTGGTTTGTTTTTCAGATTCCACATGTAAGTGAATTCACACAGTATTTGTATTTCTATCTCTGACTTACTTCACTTAGAAGTCCATCCATGTTGTTGTAAACGGCAAGACTGCCCTCTTTTATTATGGCTGAATAGTATTCCATTGTGTGTGTATATATTTCCATTATGTGTGTGTATGTATATATATTTATAATATATATAATACATAATTTCTTCAACCATTTCAGCTATTGGTGGACACTTAGGTTGCTTCCATATCTTGGCTACTGTAAATAATGATGCAAGGAACAGAGGGGTTCATGTATCTTTTCTAGCTAGTGTTTTCATTTTCTTAGGATAAATACCCAGGAGTGGAGCTGCTCAATCGTATAGTATTTCTAATTTTTTTAAGTAATCTTCATACTGTTATACATAGTAGCTGTACCAATTTACTTTCTCACCAACAGTGTGATGGTAAACAGGACTGTTTTCTTAATTTCTCTGATAGCTCATTAGTGTATAGAAATGCAACAGATTTCATTACTGTTAATTTTATATACTGCAACTTTACCAAATCCACTGATGAATTCTAGTAGTTCTCTGGTGGTGTCTTTAGGATTTTCTACGTAAGGTATCATGTCATCTGCAAACAGTGAGTTTGTCTTCCTTTCCAATTAGGTTCCTTTTATTTCTTTTTCCTGTCGCCAGAACTTCCAATACTATGTTCACTAAAAGTAGTGAGAGTAGGCATCTTTGTCTTGTTCCTGATCTTAGAAGAAATGCTTTCAGTTTCTCACCACTGAGTTTGATTTTAGCTGTGGGTTGTCATAAATGGCCTCTCTTATGTTGAGGTATGTCACCTCTATACTACCTTTGTTGGAAGTTTTCATCATAAGTGAATGTTGAATTTTGTCAAGAGCTTTTTCTGCATCTATTGAAATGATCATATGGTTTTTATTCTTCAATTTGTTACATGGAGACTAAATAACATGCTTCTAAAAAACCAGTGGGTCTCACACCAGTCATTCTTTAAAAAGTCCATGAACAACAAATGCTGGAGAGGGTGTGGAGAAAGGGAACCCTCCTACACTGTTGGTGGGAGTGTACTTTGGTGCAGCCATTATGGAAAACAGTGTGGCGATTCCTCAAAAAACTAAAAACAGGCTTACCATATAATCCAGCAATCCCACTCCTGGGCATATATCTGGAGGGAACTCTAATTCAAAAAGATACATGCACCCCAATGTTCATAGTAGCACTATATACAATAGCCAAGACATGGAAACAACCTAAATGTCTATCAACAGATGACTGGATAAAGATGTTATGGATTATTTCTAAAATGGAATACTATTCAGCCATAAAAAAGCATAAAATAATGCCATTTGCAGCAGCATGAATGGGCATGGAGATCATCATTCTAAGTAAAGTTACCTGAAAGAAAGGAAAATACCACATGATATCACTCACATGTGGAACCAAAAAAAGAAAAAAGACGACACTAATGAACTCATCTACGAAACAGAAACAGACTTGCATACATAGTAAACAATCTTATGGTTACCAGGGGAAAGGAGGTGGGAAGGGATAAATTTGGGAGTTTGAGATTTGCAAATGTTAGCCACTATATATAAAAACAGATTTAAAAAAGAACCCAATGGGTCAACAATAAAATCAAAGAGGAAATTAAAAAATACCTTGAGACAAATGACAATAAAAACACCATGCACAAAATCTATGGGATGCAGCAAAAGCAGTCCTAACAGGGAAGTTTATAGAGATACAGGTCTTCCTCAAAAAACAGGAAAAATCTCAAATAAGCACCTAACTTTCCATTTAAAAGAATGAGAAAAAGAGCAAATAAAACAAAGTGAGCAGAAGGAAAGAAATAATAAAGATCAGAGAGGAAATCAAGACTAAAAAAATAGAAAAAAAATCAATAAAACCAAGAGCTAGTTTTTTAAAAGAGTAAACAAAATTGACAAATCTTTGGCCAGGCTCATCAACAAGAAAAGAGAGGGGGCCCATATAAACAAAGTAAGAAATGAAAGAGGAGAAATAAGGACTTATATTGCACAAATACAAAAAAGAAACCATTTAAAAAAATACTATGAACAATATATGCCAACAAATTAGACAAACTAGAAGAAATGGACAAGTGTCCAAAAATATATAGCCCACCAAAACTGAATCAAGAAGAACCAGATAATTTGAACAGACTGATCACTAGAAGCAAAACAGAATCTATAATTTTTAAAAACTCCCAGCAAACAGAAGTCCAGGACCAGATGGCTTCACTGAAGAATTCTACCATACAAAGAAGAACTTGCACTGGTCTTTCTCAAACTCTTCCAAAAGATTCAAGAGGGAACATTCCCAAATGCTTTCTATGAAGCCAACATCACGCTAATACCAAAACCAAACAAAGACACTACCAAAAAGGAAAATTATAAGCCAATAGATCTGATGAATATAGATGCAAAAAAATTCTCAACAAAACATCAGCAAACCAAATCCAACAACATAAAAAGATCATATACCATATGTTCAGGCTGGATTCATCCCAGGGTCACAAGGATGGCTAAACATCACAGACACAGAAAACAAGCTCATGGTTACCAAAGGGGAAAGGTGGGGAGGGAGAAACTAGGAGTTTGGAATTAGCAGACAGAAACTATTATATACAAATAGATAAACAAGGTCGAACCGTATAGCACAGGGAACTATATTCAATATCTCATAATACAACTATAATGGAAAAGAATCCAAAAAAGAATATATACATGCAAAACTGAATCACTCTGTTGTACACCAGAAGGTAAGACAACATTGTAAATCAATATACTTACATTTTTTTTAAAAAAGTTTGTGAAGGTCAAGAAGAGCTAAGATGATACTATAGAGGGGGATTGGAGGAAAATGAAGTTGTTATTAAATAATAATCTCTGACCAAGAAAAGAATAAAAACACAAGCCACAGGAAAAATATTTGCAAAGGATATATCTGATACAGACCTTGCATTTGGAATATATAAGAATATTCAAAAATGAATGCGAAAATAGAACAATTTTAAAAAATACACAGACACCTCATCAAAGAAGATATACAAACGGTAAATAGTACAGAAAAGACACTCAGTATCATTACTCAATTAAGAAATGCAAAATAAAACCACAAAGAGATAAAATGGCTAATAAGCCAAGTGTTTGTGAAGACGTGGAGGAACTGGAACTCTCATACACGAGGCACAGAATTCTCGTTATGGTGGGGAGGCAATATGGTACAATTCTTTGGAAAATAGCATGATGGCTTATTAGTTATTATACAACTACCATATGATCCAGCCACTGCACTTCTAGCTGTTTACCTAAAAGAAAATATAAGTCCGTACGAAGACTTGTGCACAAATGTTCACAGCAGCTTTATTTGCAACAGCCCAAAGGTACAAACAACTGGAAGGGCCATCAACGGGTGAATGGATCAACAGATTGTGGCATAACCATACAACAGAATGTTATTCAGCAGTAAAATGGAATGAACTAATGATACACCGTACAGGAATCTCAAAATAATTATGCAGAAAGAATTCAGACGAAAATGAGTATACACTGTACTCTTAACCTAAAATTTTTGAAAGTGCAAACTCATCTCCAGGAACAGAGGCGTCCCCCGCCTGTGAAGGGGTGCACAGAGCAGGGTAGGGGTAGAGATTACCAAAAGGCACAAGAAAACATTTGGTGGTGATGAATGCGTTCGTGATCTCGATTATGGTGATTGATTCACAGATACATACATGTCAAAACTGAGCAAACTATACCCTTTAAGTATGCGCAGTTTATTGTAGGTCAATTATATCTCAAAAAGCTGTTTAAAAAAAAAAAAAAAAGATGAGATTGCCTATTTGAGGTTGCTCTTTTGCCAACCTAAATTTTGACCTCATGGCAAACATTTTCCTGAAGAGCATTTACGAACAGACTGACATTGTTAACAGCTTAATGCTCTGTGAAGAAGTCTAAACTAATTGTCTCAAAGGCCTGTGGCAGCAGTTTTCTGAGATTATATCAGAGGACAATTTTTCCCTTATGTAAACATAAATTACTGTTGCCACCGGATATACCAAACAATGCTTTTACTGCAGTAACCTCAACCATGCTCATACCAACAGAGGAGTGTTATTTCACCTGCAGAGTTCTGAGAACAATGCTTTTATAGTTCCCCATGTCACGCCTGTGACTTTACATCGTGGCTTCTACAGGATACTCTACTAAAGGGAGGCGGCAGATTCGAATCACTGGTGGATAGCGGGGTGCAGGGTGGTGGGCAGCATTACGTATGGTGCACTAGGATGTGAGAAAGATCGAGACGGAGAATGAAGGCGAGAGACACAGAGGGACCCTCGAAGGGAGCTCTTGAGTCAAGGATCCACTAGCTGTGTTCCCCTTCTAGGACTTTCTGGCTTTAATACAACCATTTCCTCCCTCCAGAAAAAATGCGGGGTCCATTGCTTGACTTCTAAATAGCTCCTGTCCCTCCTACATATCCTCGTCCCACCCTCAGAAATTCAGAGTCCACAACTGCTCAGCTTTCCTTTACAGAACAAGTACACACAAACACACTGCACACTTGAACCTAAGTCCCTCCAACAACTGTGCAAATGCTTCCTTTTACTCTCTTGTTGCAGACGTTGTCTGAAACCTGCGTTACTGTGAAGGCCTCTCTTCTTCACACCCAAGTAGTTCCTTCCCACATTCGGTCTCTTTACTGACCAAATCAGTGTTTCCTAAATTGAATCCATGCCACTACGACTGGGATTTGACTAAGACAATGAAGAAATCAATTATATATTCACTTATATTTTAAATGTTGCTTCACTTCTTTAAACAGAAGGCCAGTAACCCTTGGCAAAGATAGAAGGACGTTCTACAAATACAACAGAAAGCTGAGCGAGCCTCTGGGTCCAAACTCAGCTCCTGTGGGGCTGGTGCGGCTCACCTGGCACCTCCAGCAGGTGCCGTCACCCTTCATAACACACAGATAGCTTCTTCCTGACTAGTGAGCAGGACTGGAAGAGTTAAAAGGGAAGCCTTCCTACAGGTGTTGTCATGTGCACCCTGAAATCATCTCATGCCACGGAGCCCCTGCCCTCCAGGATGGCTGAGGGTAGAGCCCATCACCTGAGCCACAAGGCTCAGATGGATTCAGAGTTCACATACAAGTGTGACCTACTCTGAGGGCCCCACGAGTCCTTCTGGCACCTTTATGCAAACTAGGAAAAGGCATGCAAACTGGGCTTGGTGAGAGGACGGTGTGTGTGTGTGTGAGCATCTGAAAAAGGCCCCCCTTTCTCCCGGCCGACTCAGCCTTCCGCCAGACAGAGCAAGGGTTGGATTTTTGACCCCACTTAACCCTCTGGCTCAGTGCCCTTGTGCAGTGAACAATAGGCACAAATACACTTGATGGTTTGCCAAGTCTTACCTAAGCCTCAGCATTTCCACCAGCTATTACTAAACTCATAATTCAGTGGCTGACTTTCTAGGACTACCTCTGGTGTCCCCTGCACCCCACCCCAGTTCCTTTTGATTCCCAGCCTTTGCTCTGTGCAGTGGCTCAGCGGTGCTTCCATGGGGATGTGGAAGGGACTACACTGGAGAAAAAGGAAGCTCTAACGGTTCCCTTGCGGGTCCCACACTTCCTCCGGTTTTGCCTCATCAGTGCTGGCCCCGTGCCTGCCACCTGCTGCACTCGAGGCTGGCCCTGGGAGAGACGACCCCGCCGTGGAGGCAGGCCGCTGCGGAAGAGCCGAGCTTGGAGGTGTGCCTCTTTTGGCAACGGCACACACCAACGAACGTCTCGTCAAGGTAGATTACTGAAAGCAGCAGACTGACAAGAGGGTCTGTTGTTTAAGAAAATGGGTTCTGTCTGAAGACACAGCTCTGCACCGACAACGGTTGGCTCAATCAACAGGAGTGTCAATTAAAAATGCCACAAATACGTATGTATATGCATGACTGGAACACTGTGCTGTACACCAGAAACTGACACATTGTAACCGACCGTACTTCAATTCAAAAAGCAAAAAAACAAAACGCCACAAAGAGCTGGCTGGCAAAAGAGGCCTGGGTTAGTACTGGCACAGGCAGGAAGCAAATCTGAATTTGTTCTGCAGTTTATACTCCAAATTCTGGGCAACTCACAGCCCAGCCTGCATGGTAATTTTGAAAGGAAGTTTGTAAAATGTTAAGTTAGCCTTTTACAATACCTTACACAAAGGCATCATTTTAAAAGTCCATATTAATCAGGGTTCATAAAGCCCCGTGGGAGAGGGTGGTGAGGAGGGATTAAACTTGTCCAAGAAAAGGACATAGTGGCCAGTTAGCTCTCCTTGAAGGTAAGTCTCCTAAAAGGTCCTCTAGCCTTGTCCAGGGACCCACTGCCCACTGGTGACAGGGCAGGGGGACTTAGAGGGAAAAAGCAAGGGTTCCTACGCCCAAGCCCCCCCGAAACCCCTGCTGTCTCCAGCCCTGGCCCTTTTTTTCTTTTTGCCAAGGTCAAAGGACATCAACCTGAGACATGCTTTTAAAAGACCCACAGAGCTGCTTGTGAATACAAATTTCTAGAGAAAGAAACAGAGGAAATAATCCACCTAAAACAAAAGTGGCAAACTGGCATCAGCTCATGGGTCAACACCAGCTGATTCACAGTGACTGTTTGGAACACCGAGTTGAGAGGCATTCCTGGGCCCAAAGGAAAGGAGGCAACTTTAAAATATGGAATGATCCAGTTTAGACAACCTACTCCAGCACACCCCACCCCTCCCAGCAGCCCCTGGCAGACATCAATAATCAACCTTTTCCGAACAGGAAGTGAGTGAGTACAGATAGTTCTCTTTAGAGCAGAAGTGTGAAATTCCTCATCCTGAACACAATGTGGACGACCCGCCCACTGAAAACAGCAGCACGGAAACAGTGGAGGGACCACTCCTGCTGAGAACGGCTCCACGCAGCCTGCCTGAAGCTAGGAAGTAACCCCTCACCAAAGCCTCTGGCCACCTGGTCATTAACTATCACACTGCTTTGCCCACAAGCTTCCAAGTGGTCTAGCTCTCAGATGTGGTCTCACCTTGAATGCTACCTCTCTTTGCAGTCTCTGGGAAAATGAAGTTTCAAAAGTACCTGGGTTTAAGACTTGCATTCTTGAAGGTCAGCCATCGTAACAAAAGACATTCAATCCTAGACTAGGCGTTGCCCCTGGGGCCACACACAGAGCTTTGAAGAACTGTGGGAAGCCTGAGATGGGTCCGGCTACATCCAGGTCACCAGGGCTCATGTCCCTATTCACAGATATGGTATCCCACAGTCCTAGGGCTCTACTGACTTTCAAGCTTGGGGAATCTTAGAACATGCCTTGCCTCCTGCTGGCTCTGGTGTGATCTTACCACGAGAGTCATCAGGCAGTCCACAGACCT
This sequence comes from Camelus dromedarius, assembly GCF_036321535.1. Taxonomy (NCBI): domain Eukaryota; kingdom Metazoa; phylum Chordata; class Mammalia; order Artiodactyla; family Camelidae; genus Camelus; species Camelus dromedarius. The sequence continues at coordinate 29,267,140 of NC_087439.1, read as the reverse complement.
ACTCTGGTCTCTGAAGAAACAGATGTAAGAGAAGTGCGTCTATCCCTCTGAAGGGCTTTACTTGCCCACCCTAGTCCAATGGATCCCAGCAGCAAAGCTTTTTTTTTTTTTTTTTTTTTTTAGATTTTTTTAGATTTCACTAAAGGCATATAGGCAGTATACCTCCAAAATCTCAGCTCGTGACCAGTTGTACATGGGGGGCATTAATGGTCACTGGACATCAGGACACATTTACTTAAGCCCTTGTTTTGGCAGCTGGTCAGGAACTCAGGAGGCATTCTAAGCCACCGATCATTGCTGTGACAGTTCAATATGTGGGAAAAGCATTTGGGAGCCTTGTAAAATGTAGGATGTGGCAGGGCATCAAAGTCCTGCCATCTCACATTTGTCTTGAACTTTCCACTCTTAAAGCAGCATGATGAAAAAAAAAGTCTATGTATCTGTATCTAGACATATGTATATCTACACATGTATCAATAATCAATCGATAGAGTTTCACGTACTCAATACTAGATAAGCCTAAGTTACAGAAGCAATGCAAGAAATCAAACCCATTTCTTACATTTCCTTGGTCACATGCTATAAAACTCCCACAACGTAAACAGATTTCAGCAACATGGCTCCACCTTAGTTTGAGAACATAAAAGTCAGGGAAACCTCAGGAAATTTCAGTCTCAGGAGTTCGAAATGAAACTCAGAACGTGTGCACACTGGCACCTACTCGCAAAGGAAAGAGTTCAGGGAGAGCACCGAGACTGGGTCCCTGGACTCCTAGGATTTTCCACCACCCTACGCTAACTCTCAAACAGTGAACGAAAGGCAAACTCATATAACAAATAAGCAATTATTCAATTTTTATTTGCAAGATCTTTAAACGATACAACCTTAAAGTAATCAAAAACGCAGTATCTGACTCAGTGATTTTTTTAAAGTTAGACTCCCTCTCTTTCCTCATTAAATAGATCTTGTGTCTGTGCATTAAAAACCGTGTAGGGCCTATGATGGAATGACCAACTAGCCCAAGAAAACTGCTGATGTTCAGATTCAAGCTCGCTTGTATTTCTCGCTGATGGATCAACAGCCATTGGCTTTTCCCAAAGTCGGCAAAGCAACCTCATTTATTTAAAAGGCTTGTTTTATTGCCTACCCTAACTTTTATAAATCTTTGATGACATCTGATCAAAAAACTCTGCCGTCCTTATTTTACAATAATTCCCAGTTACATCTACGCTACCTTCTGGAAGAAGGCACAGGGATCCTAGAACAGAAGAACACAGGGCAACCCCGGGAGTACCAGGCTCGATCACTGCCCAGCTGGGCTGTTAGGGTCGGGCACTGCCCCACAGAGGTAGTGGGGGTGATGCAACCTGGGTTGCCAGTTTAGCAAATAAAAACACAGGATGCTTGGTTAAATTTGCATTTCAGATGGACAATGAATATAACATTACTTGTTGGTTATCTGAAAGTCAGGTGTAACTGGCTGTCCTGTATTTTCCCTGGCAACCCTACCTCCCTCCACTGTGAGCTCCTGTGTGTGGTGTGTACAAGAAGAGACTCCTTTACTAACATCCTGTTGAGATGGCAACGTTCACATAAGGTTGAAGACTAGTGCCTGCATCTACCCGGCAAGTCTTTGTGCTTTAAGGACTTTCTAAGTGGCTTTGCCCTGTTCTTCCAGCAGAGTAGGTTCTCTTTTGGGGGTGGGGAGGCAGGTATGGGGGCAGGAGGCAATGCCACCAAGCAGCACACCTACAAGTCTCACAGGTCCTGTTTCTGCAGTAATGCTCAGCTCCCTTGGCACTTCATGGATGATGATAATAATAATGATTATTATTATTAGTTGCTATTTTTAGCACCTGTTTACTAATTGCCAAAAAATGAAATTGGCAAGCATGTTTGGTCAGCTCCCACTGAAGACGGAGATTTAGCTCCACGTTTTGAGATCTCGCTCAAAAATATTCCTATGAAAACACCTGGAGTTCTAAAGGTTCCGTGTATACTTTTAAAAAAATATTGAGCCACAAGAAAACAGATACTCCTTTTCTTTTCTTCAGGTTAAAAATATCCTGTTCATTCCCTCCTTCTCGTGATGGGAACTTTATCTACTTCAGCTAAAGAACCCCTCACTCAGCAGCAACTCTCACTATCTTTTCCCACCTGCAGAAACTAAGTTTAGGGGCAAAAAATAACTAGAAGAAAAAAAGATCAACCACCCAGGGATGGCTGTGAGGTTTAATTATTGCCTGGAAAGCAAGACCCTTTCACAGCCTCTTTAAGACTAATTTTCATAATTACTTACTGATTGAAACTGGGACTTGCAACAGGGTAACCTCATTTCCATATAAATATTAAGTAATGATTAACGCAGCTCAGAACCCAAGTGCAGGATCTGAAAGCATGGACTAAGCGGAAACCAAAGAAATTTAACCCATAGGGGTAAGTCTGCTACTTGTCTCTCCAATGACTTTCTGTTCATTAGCTGGCATACAAGAAACTTACAATTGCTCCGCTCACCAAGAGGGAATTCAGGAGTTACCAAGGGGTATAACAAACAAGACCCCCTGAGACCTGACTCCCGACCTCCCTCCCGTTTCTCTCTCTGTCCTGTTCCCTCCCCAGCTGGTGCTTGTTTCAGCATATTCTTGCCCTCTCTGTTCCTCCCTCCCTCCCTCACTCTGTGTCAGTATGTCTCTGTCATCCATCTGTCTCTCTCCTTCTGACACCTTCTATGATCACTCTCTCACACGCTCACTGTCACACTGCCCTCTCTCCCTTTCACTTTCTTGACACCTCTTGCTCTGAACTGTGCTCTCTCACATAGCCCCATACATGTTTTTGCTCTCAATCCCCCTCTCCCAACCCACAGAATCCAATGGCTGCAACATTGAACACAAAGCAATAACTAACTAGATTAGCTAAGAATAAGTCATTTCCATTGTTCACCCCAAGCACATAGAAATCACTAAGCACTACTGTGCTTAACCATACTCCCATTTGAGGAGGGAGGAACGCCCAGCTAGACACACATACACACATACAAATTTTCACTGTGAGAATGAAATGTCTTCCTTTGTATTTATTTGGGGGCATGGTACCATGTGGGACGGCGTAATACAGAGAAATGTCCTTTCAGCTTTTATCTTAATATATCAGCTATGGTGTCATGCTATAATCCTCTACAACAAAAATTCCTGAGCAGTAAAAGTCACACAACCAGACAGAATAATGACATAAGATATTAGCAATTTCTCATTGTCTGATAGGTATTTTTGGAGTTGCTACTTGATACTTGTCCATCCTCCTTAAAAGTCCTTTGAAAAGGGGCTAAGTAAAGGCAAGCAAACAAAGCCAGTACAACACACACACACACACACAAAACTGTGTGTGGTGGTTTGTAAGCTCCTTCATTACGACTAAGTTCTATGTTGGGTCTGTCTATTGGCAAGGATCAGACATGAAATCAGGGAATGCAAATGGTGCCTATATTCTTATTATCTCTAAATGCTTCATTTTTAAATAATTTAAGTTTAAAGTAAAATCTAATTTTATTCATTCTTCTTTTCAAAGTAGGATTCATCTGAGAGTTAATGAGTGCTCTCAAAGAATTCCAGTCTTAACAGGAAATGTATAATTACTCTCCTGTTCTAATAGGCACCATATGCAAAACTTACTCCTTAAGTGGTTAACCCCAGGGTAGCAGTCTCCTAACTATTCATTTCTCCCTGCCTGGGGTTCAAGAGCATTTTTCAGACAGTCTTTTGGATAGTTGGTTCAGCAAATCTAATTATGGTCTTTACATGCAAAATATGTCCCCAACATTATTTTATGTCCCTGGAATTCCAGCAGTGAAGTTACAAGGCTTTGTTCAACTTTTCCTTATGGGAGCCAGAGTCTAATCATTCCTATGTCCAAACTTCATTCACATTTATTTAGTGAAATTGCACACTGGCATTCAGATCTTTGCTTGAGCATTTAAAAAGAAAGACAAAAGAGTTTTGCTCTATGTGCTATTTATTATGTAAATTCATTTACACACAGGACCAAAATAATTAAATCACTATCAAATATCAAGTTATTATTTTATTTGCTAGAAGAAATCTTCTCATCCTTTTATTTTACCCATCTATTGCCCCACAACTTTATATCAGCTCCACAATACCAAAGTAATATTCCACTAGAATACAACAGGCACAAAAAAACTCAAGAAAACTCTTGTTTTAGAATAGAGAGCCCAGAAATGAACCCACAAACTTTTGGTCAACTAATCTTTGACAAAGGAGGCAAGAATATACAATGGAATAAAGACAGTCTCTTCAGTAAATGGTGTTGGGAAAACAGGACAGCAGCATGTAAATCAATGAAGCTAAAACACTCCCTTACACCATACACAAAAATAAACTCAAAATGGATCAAAGACTTAAACATAAGACAAGATACAATAAACCTCCTAGAGGAAAACATAGGCAAAACATTATCTCACATACATCTTAAAAATGTTCTCCTAGAACAGTCTACCCAAGCAATAGAAATAAAAGCAAGAATAAACAAATGGGACCAAATGAAACTTACAAGCTTCTACACAGCAAAGGAAACCATAAGTAAAACAAAAAGACAACCTACGGAATGGGAGAAAATTTTTGCAAATGAAATCGACAAAGGCTTGATCTTCAGAATATATAAGCAGCTCATATGATTTCATAAGAAAAAAACAAACAACCCAATCCAAAAATAGGCAGAAGACCTAAACAAGCAATTCTCCAAGGAAGACATACAAATGATCAATAGGCACATGAAAAAATGCTCAATATCACTGATTATCAGAGAAATGCAAATCAAAACTACAATGAGGTATCACCTCACACCAGTCAGAATGGCCGTCATTCAAAAATCCATAAACGACAAGTGCTGGAGAGGCTGTGGAGAAAAGGGAACCCTCCTACACTGCTGGTGGGAATGCAGATGGTGCAGCCACTGTGGAAAACAGTATGGAGATTCCTCAAAAGACTAGGAACAGACTTACCATATGACCCAGGAATCCCACTCCTGGGCATATATCCAGAAGGAACCCTACTTCAAAAAGACATCTGCACCCCAATGTTCATAGCAGCACTATTTACAATAGCCAAGACATGGAAACAGCCTAAACGTCCATCAACAGATGACCGGATAAAGAAGATGTGGTATATTTATACAATGGAATACTTTTCAGCCATAAACCCCGACAACATAACACCACTTGCAGCAACATGGATGTCCCTGGAGAATGTCATTCTAAGTGAAGTAAGCCAGAAAGGGAAAGAAAAATAACATATGAGATCACTCATATGTGGAATCTAAAAAAAAACAAAAAACAAAACAAAACAAAAAAACCCCATAAATACAAAACAGAAACAGACTCATAGACATAGAATACAAACTTGTGGTTGCCAAGGGGGTGGGGAGTGGGAAGGGATAGACTGGGATTTCAAAATGTGTAATAGATAAACAAGATTATACTGTATAGCACAGGGAAATATATACAAGATCTTATGGTAGCTCACAGAGAAAAAATTGTGACAATGAATATATGTATGTTCATGTATAACTGAAAAATTGTGCTCTACACTAGAATTTGATACAACATTGTAAAGTGATTACAAATCAATTAAAAATGTTAAAAAGAAAAAAAGAAAAGTCTTGTTTTATTATAACTAGAAAGACAAAGTTGATGTGAAGGAGTCTCAAGGTGATTGATAAGAATCACAGATGAAGGAGCAAATTCATCACCAAAACAGTGGAGCTGGGAGTAAGTGTGAAAAAAATAAAGTAACCATCATAAATTGGGAAAAAAAATCCACACACAAAAGTTGAAGTAAAACAAAATGCACGTTTTAAATATATGCAAGATATGCAAAAAAATTCTAAAGGAAAAAGAAACTGCAAATTGTAAGAGCCATGAGTAATGAAGAAAATGAGATGTTAGAAGATACATGTAGAAAGAGAGAAAAGAGAAAGAGATCTAATCCCGTCTGGACAATGAATCCTCACTAGCCATGGGCAGCTCAAAAGGTCAAATCCAAGGGGAAATATCTGACTTGGATCTTTAAAGCGGTGACCCACGAGCACTTGAAGAGTAGGAACCACAGGGATTGTCCCAGAACAACTGACAGCAGACTTTTACTACCTCTTTGAGTATTATTCCCCAGTCTTAGTCCTGGTAGGCATCTGACAGTCTACTGTGAGATCCCATTAGACCCAGGCCTCTTCCTGCCCCAGGCCTCAGCACCAAAAGACCTTACTTCCAATTGCTATGTTCATCAGGCCTTCTACCTGTTTTGGGCTGGTTGCATCTGGACCAATAAAGATACATCAAACATCTGCTGGAATCTTTGAGACCAGCTTCTGCAACCATGTCTCACATCCTGATGACTTTGATGTCTGCCAAAAAAGTGAATTCCTACACACACATTCACAAACTCTCTTCCCCATTTTTGCTCCCCTTGCCAGCCATCTTCCCCTGCTCCCTGCCCCTTAAAGCTTTCCAACGTACCTTCTGGCAACCTTGTTTCCAGGTGAAACAGTCCTTCAGCATCCATAAGCTCTTCTCAGAATACTGTTTCTACCTTCTGACTTATATTGAAATTGGTCCCTCTCTTAGACTATTGCTTGCTCTCCTGCTGATGCCAGTTACCCTCTCCTCCTAATCTGAGACATGTGGAAGATTCTCTTGGCTGTGAGGGACAGAAACTCCGAGACAGCAATGGCTTTAGGAGGTAAGACAATGTGTTTTTCTCTCTCACATGAAGTCAGGAGGAACCAAGGTTATTTCTTATCTCGTTGCTCTGCCACCCTCAGCAGTGTCTTCTGCCTCATGGTACCAAACAGCTGTCATTTCACAAGAGAACACAAGCGTATTGAAATTAGCCAGAGAGAAGGCTTCTTTTCTAAGGAAGCTTTGTGTCAGTTGCACTCACCACTTACACTTACATTCTTTAGATCACAACTTAGTCACACGGCCATGCCTAGTTGCAAGGTAGGCTGGAAAATGTTGTCTTACTCAGGTAGGCCACGTGCTCAGCTAAAAATAATGATTATACTGTCAAGAAGACTATGGGGAGTCAACTCAATCTCTGCCTCAGATGTGAATCTCTGATTCCTCGTGATACTTCCAACACTGGATGCCAATCTTGGTTTATGAAGATTGCCTAAATCACTTCCACTTTCTCAATGACACCTGGCTCATGGGCTTCATAACATCCCAAATCCTGCTGTTACATAAGACTTTCATGTCCATGCAGATAGCCTACTCAGAACACAGCATCACAATTACTGGACTTCAGGGCCAACACTCCCACCTTCCCTCCAGTTCTGCTATCCCATCCCCCATTCACAAATGAGATCTTGTCATCACCTCTGACATTTTAAACCCCTACACCAATCCCAATCTCCTATCCTTCCAGCTTTCCTACTCTGTCACCCATCAAGACCACTTGTTCCCAATATTTCTCCCCATCAGTTGGGCTTTCTGTCTCTATCTCTCTTTCTTTCCCTCTTTCTCTCCCCTCCCTCCCATAACTAACCTGGACACCACAGTTGTTCACATGAACTATCTCCTTACCTTTCCAGCAAATTCCATCCTGAATAAATTTTCTTAAGCAGTGATCCTCAAAATTGACCTAAGATTGTCACACAGTCTTAAAATAGTCCTTTTATACTGCTTTCTCCTCTACTAGATTACAGTCTGTATCTTCTCTACATTTTAGTGGCAGAAGTGGCACAGAATGTGATTCACAGAAATCATCTAGTAAATGTTGATTGGTTTGTGCATTAGGACAGACAGACGAATGACTGATGACAAGAAGAATATAAACTGGATTTTAGTATACGTATATTTGTAGATTGTTAACTACTTAGAGAAACAAAGAATGCCAACTAGAATGAATATAAGCCCAAGGGAAGCTCACGATGGGCATAGTCCAAGACCGTATCCTTGGGCTTGTCTTGTTCAGCAACATGAACAAGAACACAGTTGGCATGACTATTAAAAATAACAAAGACTTGAAACCAAGAGAATAAAATAAATATGGTACACCAGAAGCAAGATCCAAAGGCTCCTGATAGGCTAGAATGATGGGTCAAATCTATCTTCTTTACCTACATGTAATTTTTATATATAATCTCTATCAATCTACACACACACACGTAGTCATTCATTTCATTTAGGTCCTTATATTCAAAACCCCAGCTTCACAGATACAGAGACATAATAGAATAAACAAAAGTGTACAAATGAAAATACATACGAAATTCTACTTTATTGCCAAGCTCGGTTTAAATGAGGAGCTCTCCCAAAGCTCATGCTACTTCATCCCACCTTAACAGACACAATGGCATCAGGAACGGAGTCCTGATTTATTCTGTGTGCGATCACACTTCAAGCACCGTGTTTAACGAAGGGCACCCAGATATTTCAGAATAATCTGGACTAACCAGAACAAATTAAAAAAATAACCTCACAAAACTCATGGGAAAGGTCTGCATTTTAATGGTGTCTGTCCCCATGCTTAGCACACTAATGCTGCCAAATGCTGCCAAACAGCCTCGGGGTTTCAAAATGATCAATACCTGTCATACAACACGCACTTAGAAATCAGTTAGATAATTAAACAGATAAAGACAAACTTTACTGTTTCTGTATCAAGTATTTTGTATAAAGATTTAAGACTCCTTTATTTATTTATCTATTCTTTTTATTTTATTGAGTTATAGTCAGTTTACAATGCTGTGTCAATGGACTCATTTATTTCATACAACCTGTATCATTGGGTCCCCTCATCTCAGTTACCACCCTTAACGGTCTGAGATCACTTTAAGAAATTGGATTATCATCAAAATAACTACAGTATTTTCATAGTATATTTAATTAATTTTTTAGATTAGCAAAAAAAATTACATTTTATTCAAGCATAGTTGATTTACAATATGGTATTAATTTTAGGTGTACAGCAAAGTAATTCAGTTATCTATATGTGTGTGTACATATATATAGTTATATATACATAACTATAATGGAAAAGAATATATAATTAATATATATAATATATATATATTATAATTGTAATAATTAACTATAATTATAATTAACTATAACTATAATTATTAAACTATAATAATTAACTATAATTATAATAATTATATTAATTATAATTATTATATATAATATATATATTAATTCTTTTCCATTATAGTTTAATACAAGGCATTGAATATAGTTCCCTATGCTGTATAGCTAAATCTTTGTTGTTTATCTTATATATGGTAGTGTTAATCCCATACTTCCAATATAATTACTCGCCTTCCCTGCGGTAACCATAAATTTGTTTTCTATGTCTGTGAGTCTGTTTCTGCTTTGTAAATTGGCTCATTTGTACTATTTTTATGATCACACATATAAGTGACATCATATTTGTGTGTCTGACTTACTTCACTTAGTATGAGAATCTCTAGGTCCATCCAGTTTGCTGCAAATGGCACTGTTCCATTTTTATGGCTGAGTAATATTCCCCTGTATATATATACTACATCTTCTTTATCCAGTCATCTGTTGATAGGCACTAAGGTTTCTGCCATGTTTTGGCTATTGTAAATAGTGCTGCTATGAACACTGGATTCATGTATATTTCCACCAACAGTGTAGGAGGGTTCCCTCTTCTCCACACCCTCTCCAGCACTTATTTTTTTTCCATGAAAGAAAGTGATAGCTTTATTTTTTGTGCTTATTTTTTAATTTTGTTTTTTATTGAAGTGTAGTTGATTTACAGTGTTAATTTCAGGTGTACAGGAAAGTGATTCTTCTATACATACACATTTTTTTCAGATTCTTTTCCACTAAATGTTATAATGAGAAATTGAATATAATTCCCTGTGCTATACAGTAGGTCTTTGTTTATCTAGTTTATATATAGTAATGTGTATCTATTAATCCCAAACTCCTAATTTATCCCTCCCCGATCTTTTCCCCTTTGGTAACCATAGTTTGTTTTCTGTGTCCATATTATTTGTGGACTTTTTGATGATGGCCATTCTGACTGGTGTGAGGTGATACCTCATTGTAGTTTTGATTTGCATTTCTCTAATAATTAGCGATGTTGAACATCTTTTCACATGCCATCTGTATGCTTTCATTGGGGAAATGTCTTTTTAGCTTTTCTGCACATTTTTTGATTGGGTTGTTTGCACTGTTTGTATATTTTGGAAATTAAACCTTTGGCAGTCACATCATTTGCAAATATTTTACCCCAGTCTATAGGTTGTCTTTTCATTTTGTTTATGGTTTCCTTTGTTTTGTAAAGCTAATAAATTTGATTAGCTCCCATTTATTTTTGCTTTTATTTCTACTGCCTTAGGAGACTGATCTAAGAAAACATTGTTACGATTCATATCAGAGAATGTTTTGCCTATGTTCTCTTCTAGGAGTTTAATGGTGTCATGTGTTATATTTGAGTCTTTACACCATTTTGAGTTTATTTTTATGTATGTTGTGAGGGAATGTTCTAACTCCACTTACTTACACATGCTGTCCAGCTTTCCCAACACCAATTGCCAAAGACACTGTCTTCTCACCACTGTATATTACTCCTTTCTTTGCTGAAGGTTAATTGACTGTAGGTGTGTGGGTTTATTTCAAGGCTCTCTGTCTCTACACAGCCAAGCTGAGCCCTCTTTCCAGGTCTGTCCACTAAAGCCTGAGTTTCAGCAGCCAGTCACTATGCACACCAGCAGGCACACATCTCTAGCTGGGAAGTAAGGCAAGTTGGCCATGACTGGCTGTGCTGGTGCTGTCCCGCTTCCTCTCCTTCTCCCTCTCCCTTTGTCCTACCCAGTTACGTGCGCATCTCTCTTGCAGCTCTGGTTGTATGAGATCTTCAGCAAGCTCTCAGTAGGTGTTCCGTGAGAACTGTCCCCCATGTAGATGTACTTGTGGGAGGAGGTGAGCTCTACGTCCCTCTACTCTGCCATCTTGATCTCCTCTATGTAAGTCTTATATGTAGAATTCAAGTCTGGTTTAATATGAACAATCCCACATAAAGCAATACTAACAATATCGATAAAGATCATTTCCACTTCTGGCTGGAAGGGAAAAAAAGTCTAAAATGGAAAGGAGTGACCCAGAAAGGCCGGTTTATTGTATTATTCAAGTGCACAATGATTTCATTTGCCCAGTAAGTCATTATGACCCACTAGGCAGTTGGAAATTATATCTGAACCACCCTCAGAAAATCAGCCCATTTGCTAAAAAGCCGATATAACCACATGTGAGTCTATGTTATGTTAGTACCTTAGGCTGAATATATTTGAAAGACATAAATCTCTGAAACGTAGTGTTTTTTTCAGGATATCACCTGCTATCATTAATTCAACATCTTCTGAGGACACAAAATCCTCACCACAATAGATCAATAAGAATATATGCAGAGAAGAACCACAAAATTCCCTGATCCTCCCAATGTAAAAATCAATGCAGACTCACAGATGCTGCATTCCCAGAATAGACCGTCTCCACCCCCTACCACACACTATTATATTAGGTGCATTTTGTGTAGGAAGAAAGTGAGGTGGGATATCAGCACTGAGGGCCACGATTTCCACCCCAGCTCTGAACGACAACTGTGGTTGGGCAGCAGCAGTGCTCCAAACACACACCCAACCAGCCTCTGCGCCGTTAAAGCGACTTCAAGTTTTAAACAGATTTACTTGTTGTTTTATTAAACCACTTAAATATTTGAAATGCATATTTTAAAAGTCTTCAGAAGCTACAGGACAGGCACGACTGAACAGCAACAATTAAAACCAACCAGCAAACAAAAAAATAAATAAATAAATAAATAAATGAGTTGTTCATAAACAGCAAAAGGAGTTAATTTACTTCCTCTACTTATTCAAAATGATGCTTCCCTTTAATTTTCTAGTGTAGCCATTGAAACATAATATCGCCAAACCATAAGTACATACAGCATGGATGATCATAGGGGGAAAAGATGATCAGATTTCAGCATTCTAATTACCTTATAGAACCATTTGTTCCTATCAAGTATAAAGAGGAATGGAGGAAAACAGCACTGATAAAGAGCGTGGCTATGAATTCGAGTAGAAGACGCAAATGCACGGCCTGCAGAACCCCCTACAGACACCTCAGCACCTCCAGTGGCTCCAGACACAGCCTCCCCATCCTCAACTCAGCATGCCAATCAGCCCCTCTCAACTTGTGATAAAATATACTACCCAGCTCCAAGCTGGATTCAGAATAGATTACATGCAACTGAAGGTGAACGAACTGCCCCCATCCGTGTGTTATGCCACATGCCAAGTAACTCTCTCAGTGTTAAAAAGCAACATTCACGGGCTCTTGAAAATGCCCACAGATGGGCTTATAATATGCCAGGCACTACACTACATGCATTACATGTATTGTATCTTTTGATCCTACGTGAGGTACTGTTATTATCACCCTTTTAAGGGGAGGAAACAGCTTTGAGAGGGCAAATACCTCCCCTAAGGACGCCCAGGTAACACCTAAGTTCTCATGGCTGACACTGCGCTCTAAGCCACTGCACTGTGCTGTCTCTCCTTTTCTCCTCAGAGGCTCAAGCTGTCTATTTGATACAACTATTTCCCTTTAACAGGAGAACGTCACACTCTTCATCCTAGAGTGCTGGCCGTGACAGACTAGCATGACTACCATGAAAATCGCCTCTACTGTCAACTCCACAACACTTGGCTTAACCATTGCACGTGGTCCTAACACTAAACACTGAATGTTCGGTTTATATCTTGTTAGTATTACTTCATGCGCTATCCAAAATGGAATAGTGCTTAGAAGAATTCCTCCACCTGGAAGATAAACTTTTAAGAGGAATGTGTGTGACAGAACTGACCACGGTGACTGTGTTCTTAGGTGTTAAGAAGGGCATGGGTGCCACCACCAAGAAGCAGGAGGGAAGACAGCGTGGCTGGGCTGTGCTCCTGGACATCAGAATTTTCCAAGTAACCAAGGGTCCAAAGAAGAAATTCTCAAACCAAAAAGACAACATGCTCATGTAATTAAAATTTAGAACTAAAAGAATAACAAAAGAACATTTATCACACTTATTTGTCTGTTCATATGTTACTCCCCCTGCTAGGTTAACCATATTCTGGGCTGGAACAATCTAGCCTACACGGAACACAGGCCACAAGTAATTAGAAAAAAATGTCTCCAAATAACCTTGGTCCTAAGCATTCCAAAGAAAACCTCTGCAAGTGCTCCATGGTTAGTCTGTTTTCTAGACACTACCCACCATCACAGGGACGCATGAACCCAGGAGATACCTGACACCACACAAACAATACCAAAGACAGGGAGGGGGCAACATGGGGACAAGGAGAAATCAATCCTGTTCTAGTGAAGACCAAATGTGGAGAGATGAGAGGGACCAGAAACCACAGCATTAAATTATTTACCTACAAACAGTGGCTTCTGAGAAGTGAGCTGACTGTCACTTCACGGCGGTGCAGAGTTCCGAGTCCTGCCAACCCCCCAGCAGTTCTCCAGTTCTATTTGCCGGAGAATCTCCTGATGCATGTACTTATGATGCATATCCCTAGGCTCTACTCCCAAAGACGCAGGGAGAAGGTGCCCCTCTGCAAGCCCGGGAGAGAGCCCTGAGAAGACACCGGGGTGGTTGTTCAGTCCGCCCCGGCCATGGTGCTTGGTTACGGCAGCCTTAGCCAGCTAACACATCTCCCAGGGTCAAAAGCAAGGCAGCCCCATTTCATCCAACACCTTCCATAAGACAGTGTACCTTGTCCCAGTTCTAAAAGGAGCTCGGCCTCACTCAGGATTGACACTCTAAGAAAAATGAAGGAGAGAATGAAGCACCAGACTTTAAACAACATATCACTTGGTGACAACCTGAAGCTCACGGAACCACTGCTGTTCATTTCCTGTGGCCCCTCTTCCCCTCGCAGGTCTGGAGGAGCCCAGGGGGCAGGTGAGGGCTGCGAAGAAAGAAGTTCAGTATGTACAAACCCAACACCAGCCTGCTCCCTCCTTGCCATTCTTATTAGGGAGAGAACAGACAGCTCCTTTCCCTCTTCTAGGTGTAGCCCCCTTGGGTCTTGTTATTACATGTATGCATATACGACTAGGCGGTTTAACACCGGACAAGTGTTTACATGTATGGAGGCAGGGGAATGTATTCTGGAAACATTTCATTTTGGAATTAAAAAACAGGCTACATTCCTCCCTGGTCCAAGCACTTCACCTCAGGTGCATCTGTGCATTCGAAAGGCCCAGGCCCACCACCTGAGAACAGCTTCCTGGCAACATCCTGGGCTCTGATGGTTTGTTCTTAATGGACCTCTCTCCCGCTGCCCGCATTACCAAGAGACACTGATAAGACTGACTTCCTCTTCTGGGTGATTCTTGTCCTCACTGATCAGCCTTCTGAACAGGGCTACCTTCCTATCCTCTCCCACTAGACTTTGACTCTTCTTCTTCCATGTAAGTGATGGGAAAAGTTAGAGAAAGGATAATTTTTCAAATTAAAAAAAAAAAAAAGCTCAAGTTACTTTAACACAAAGGTTACTAGATGAATTCGTCACTCTCCTCCTTCCTTTAGCAGTACTCAGCATCACATCTCTTTCTGGGTTTTACAATTTTATAGCTGCCCCAGACAAAACTGGTTCTTACGGAGAACCAACCTCCATTGCTGGAACATTCTACATATTTCTGAACACAACCAATTTTTAAGCCAGTTGCCTATAGTTAACAAATTACTTTAAACCACACCCCTATAACTCTTACCCAAGCAGAACTTGTCAACTAACAAAATCAACTTCCAAAGATCCTTCAACATGAAGGACAGTCAAAGGATCAAAAAGACTAATAGCCATAAAAATCCACAAATGTATCACTGACACTCAGAAGAGGGGTGAGTGAGGAAAACTCTTTACAGACGAATGCCAGCAGCTCAATGCAGAAGCAATGAGAGAATGTAATCACTGATTCAAGTAGGGATCAAAGGAAGGCAAAACTTGGTTGAGCAGTTGTTAGGAAGCAAGGTATTTGCACTTTGCCAAAAAATCACCCCAAATTCTTACCAACTGCAAGGAAAAATGCACTTTTATGGTGGAAAGGCCCAGCAGCCATCAGCTCTGCATCAGAAACACTGAGACAGCAGGACTTCATACAGTATGTTCACAGCATCGCCTATGAAGAAGTTTTGACAAAAATGTTTGCTACAGACTGAGTATCTGTGCCCTGAACCCAAAATTCATGTGTTGAGATACTTAATGCTCAATGTGCTGGTATCTGGAGATAGCCTAGCGCCTTGGGGAGATGATTAGGTCACAAGAGTGGCGCCCTCATGAAAGACCCTACAGAGCTCCCTCACCCCTCCTGCCGTGTGAGGGTGCAAGGGGGTCATCAGCCCCAGAAGAGGGCCCTCACCCAACGGAGCCGGCACCCTGGTCTCAGACTTCCAGCCTCCAGCTCTGTGAGAAATAAAGCTCTGGGTTTATAAGCCATCCAGTCTATAGTGTCTTTGTTACAGCAGCCTGAATGGACTAAAATAATGTTTATCTACTTACTCTCCTAAACCTAACTTCCCATTGACAGGAAACAGACACGACAGAGAACAAATCATACATGGGGAACCCTCAAGAAAACCATAATGTGGGACATCATGGAGAAACCTGTAATTCTCCAAGACAACTAGCCTAGACTCTCCAAAAAGTTAATGAAAAAGATGTGTGGGTTGTTAAAAGTTAACAGGGACAGAACAGACATAACCAAATGCAATTCATGAACCTCGATTAGATCCTAATGTTGAAAAAATACTGTAAGACACTTTTCAAATAAGTAGGGAAATTTGAAAGCACTGGATATTAGATGGTAAAACAATCACTGGTAATTTTCTTACGTGTACTATTCTATTACAGGGAAATAATGCAGGGGAAATGTCATTTTTTGGAGATGCATTCTGAAGCTTTTAGGGGTGAAATGCTCTGATGTCTACAACACAAGGGAGAAAGGAGAGCAGACACAGCAAAACAGCGTTTGCTGGTGCAGCATGCTGGCGCAGGAGGCACGAAGCGCTTTCCTTTTGTAACACCCGGGCTCCGCTGTTACGCCCTGCTGTGCCATTTCACCCCCATTCAAGGCTACTTCGTCCAGTGTCTCCAGACTAGCCCGGAGACAGGGGTTTCCGCACTGGCTTTCTCATCGGACAGCAGGGGCCTCTGCTCCACGTGCTGGCATCGGGTTTCCTTTATGGAGGCAGGAAGGAGCACGCAGGCAGGCAGGGAGGCAGCTGTTCCACAACCTGAATTCCTTATTTCCTACAAGCAATGAGCTAGAAAGGGAGGCCTGAATTATGGCTGTACCCAGCCAGGTTCAGCTGATGAGCTTTTCCGGCTGCCTAACTACATGGTAATTATTAACCACACAACTGAGTCCAGCCAACCTGGGCCCTCTGCTGGCACCGGTTCCAAATCATTTCAAACAACAGCAAGGACAGCCACGGTCCCTGAGTACTTACTAAGTGCCAGACCCCGTTCTGAGCACCTTATGTACCATCACGTACGGATTTATAGACTCTGTCAATCTACCACATTATCATTAAGTACGACTATCAAGCACTGACTGACACCCTCCCTGTGGGCAAAGGCTGAAGAGTCACTGTGTAGCAGTATTCACATTCAGGAGGCTGAGTCATCTTTGCTTGAAAAAATGCGAGCTGATACTGGAGGTGGGAGGGGGTTCAGCATTTCTTCCCTAAAAACCATGAATGCAAAGCACCCCTCAAATTCTTGCAGGTCTCAATATCCATAACCACTCATCCTGAGAAAGAAGGTGCCACCATCAAAAATCACAGCTCACTTCCTGAGGTCCGGCAATCAAAGCAAGGGAAGCAAAGACATTCTCACCTTACCGGCTGCTCCTCCCGGCCTGTGCTCATTGCCACTTGCCACCGCTCATGGCGCTTTTCACACATCAGTGTTAGAAAACCCAAAAGCCACAGAGCAGATGTTTCTCTCCTTAAAACTACTGCACATAGTTATTTCGGGTGGGGAAAACTTTAAGTATCCCTTGGGGATAGAATGCAGGGGGGAAAAGAGACCTTCAGCACATCAAGGAAGTTAGGCAGGCATTCAAATCTTGGAGGGCGGCAGCTGAATTACAGGAACAGTACAAAGGAAGAAGTGGGGCAGACCATTATCAAGGGACTGAGGAATTTTAACTGCATGGTAAATATTCAGAAGACAGTAACTTTTTACTAATAAAATAGGAAGGCTACACTGGAATATCACAGAGCAACTGGAACTGAAGAGCAGAAGAACATGTCACCCCAAAACCGGACACCATGGGAGTTCAGGACATGCCACCCAAAGGAGGCCACTTTGGTTTATTGATTATTCTGAGCTGTAGGCATTTGAAAAACAGCAAACACAGGGAGAGGCTTTCTCTGAACTCCCCTAACTGCCCAAAGACAGAGCTTCCAAAAACAACTCAGTTGTCATAAATCCCCTCCCTGGGAGTTTCGGGGAAGACTGATTCTTATTACAGGACAGGAGACCAGAAGTCAGCACCACACCCAGACAAACTTTGCCCCAAACTAGCACACCTCCCATCTTTTCTTCAAGGCTGGTTTATCTTCCCTAAAAATCACTCTCTCTCCCCTAGGAGGCCTACATCCCCCTCCCCTCTCCCTATTAAGGTGTTCTTTAATCCTGAAATCTCAGCCACTTGGGGGAGTGACAAATTTTTCCCTGGTATCACCCATGTAGACATAAGATATGCATGTTACTAAACTTGCTGTTCTCTGGTTAAGAACTCAGAAGGGTAGAGGGAAAATTCTTCTTCCTCCCCTACAGAACAAGCAGACATCACTACAGGCAGCAACATGGATG
Organism: Camelus dromedarius; assembly: GCF_036321535.1. Lineage (NCBI taxonomy): Eukaryota > Metazoa > Chordata > Mammalia > Artiodactyla > Camelidae > Camelus > Camelus dromedarius. The sequence goes on along the minus strand of NC_087439.1, from coordinate 29,249,209 downwards.
AGATCTCATACGATGTTGACAGAAAGAAGCCAGACACTAAAAACTACGTACTATAACTATATATAGTTTATTTGTATAAATATTTGTTTTAATTTTAAGAAATATCTTGAAATATGTACACAGAATAAAATTCAACCCAAGTAAAAATAATTAATGCTACTTAAATTCAGAATAATGGTATTTTTGAAGAGAGTAGTAACTCAGAAGGGGCACAATGCGAGTCTCTCTGGGGGCTGGTGAGGTGCTTATGGGTGCTGGTTACACAGTTATGTTCTGCATGTGAAAATTCATTGGACTGCACTCTTCTGTGTGTACTTTCCATGTGTATGTTTTACTTCAAAAAGTTTAATTAAAAATGTGAAGACAATCAAAACCACAATGAGGTATCACCTTACATCTGTTAGAATAGCTATTATCAACCAAAAAAAAAAAAAAAAAGAGAGAAAACAAGTGTTGAAGATGTGGAGGAAAGGGAACCCTCGTGCACTGCTGGTTGGAATGTAAATTGGTGCAACCGTTGTGGAAAACAAGATGAAGCTTTCTCAAAAAATTAAAAATAGAATTACTATGATTCAGTAATTTCACTTCTGTGTGTATGTTCATATCCAAAGGAAATGAAATCACTACCCTGAAGAGATTATCTACACCCATAGGTTCAATGCAGCTTTATTTACAACAGCCAAGATATGAAAATAACCTAAGTGTCCACTGATGGATGAATGGATAAAGAAAATGTGAGAGATATTATGCATACATATATATATAATGTAATATTATTCAACTATAAAAAAGAATGAAATCTTGCCATTTGTGACAACATGGATGAACCTTGAGGGCATTATGTTAAGTGAAATAATTTAGAGAAAAACAAACACTGTACGACCTCACTTGTATGTGGAATCTAAAAAACAAATAAGTTCATAGATACAGAGAACAGATTGGTGGCTGCTAGAGCTGGAAGGTGGGTGGGGTGAGTAAAATGGGTAAAGGCGGTCAAAATGTACAAACTTCCAGCTATAAAGTAAATAAATCATGGAGATGTTCTGTACAGTGTAGTAACCATAGTTAATAATACTGTATTGCATATTTGAAAGTTGCTTAAAGAATAAATTTTAAAAGTTCTCTTCATGAGTAAAAAAAATCTATAACTATGTATGGAGACAGATGTCAACTAGACTTATTGTGATGATCATTTTGTTATATACAAATACCTAGTCATGCTGTACACCTGCAACTGATATAATGTATGCTAACTGTATTTCATACATAAGTAAATGTGAAGACAATTTAATATTCCTATACCCCAAGATCTGACTGCTACTTTTGAAACCACCACAGAAATGGTGGTGGTGTTATATAAAATCACGCACACTTAAAGGAAGTGAGAGCTCAGGGCAATTAAGAACCAACCTCTAAGTGTATATGTAAAGTGAAATTAGACACAGCGCCTGTGATAGCTGTACAAATAACCCAGCAGGCATCAACAAGAACTGCTGGGGGGACATCATTACAGAGGCCTTTGATCTTCTACCTGGGGTCTCAAAGAAGCCCACAAACAAGGCCCAGCAGTGCGCTGAGAAAGGCACCTGTGTCTTCATCTGTTTACAGCACCAGACCCGGATCCTGGTAGCAGCTCAGTTCGGCAAGGGACCAAGGTGTTACTAATGTCCTGATACAAAAGCATGATTAAATCAAAACTTCATGGAAGTGAACTTCTGTCTGGTCTTTACAAGCAGGACCCTAGTCAGAGAGCAAATCTGTGTGGTTGGCATTTTCCCTAATATATTAGATTCTTCAAAAGCAAAGAAGAACAGAGAACTTGAGAGAAATTGCACAGCCTGTTACTTCAAACCTCCCAATTCTATGGGACCTTCTTTCCTACTGTTATGGGTTGAACTGTGTCCCCACAAAATTCCTGTGTTGAAGTCCTAACCTCCAGAACCTCAGACTGTGACCTTATTTGGAAACAGGGTGAATATAGATGTAATTAGTTAAGATGTCATCATATTGGAGTGGGGGGTGGGGCTGAATCCAACATGACCGTTGTCCTTATAAAAAAAAAAACTCAGACACACACACACACACACACACACACACACACACACAGAGGACAGCATATGAAGGCTGGAGTCACACTGTTGTAAGGAAGGAAGTACCAGAGCTGGGCAAGACCTGCAACGGATCCTTTCCTAGTGCCGTCAAAGGGAGCAGGGACCCGCTGACACCTCCATCTCAGACTTTGAGCCTCCAGAACTGAGAAAACACATTTCTGTTGCTTAAGCCCCTCAGTTTGGGTTAGTGCTTTGTTCTGGCAGCCCTGGCAAACTAACACACCCACAGAGCCCGGGCCTGGCTGTGCTGTTTAGCAAGGCAGTTCTCTTGGAGACACAAGTACAGAGAAACAAAGTCACAAAGCCCCTGCTGACCAAGATCAGAATTCAAGGATCAAGGGGAAAAAATGAGCTGCAAAAAGCTGTAAGAAATAAAAGCCTGAAAGACTGCACTCTCCTTCCCTGGAGGCCTGCTGACTCCTTCTGGGATGGCTCAGGGTGGTTCTGCCTAAAGAGAAAGGTGCCTAAAGGCCGTCCCCGAAGCTGCCTCCTACCCCTACGAATCTAAGCCAACACCAGCACACCTTCCCGTGGGACTCGTAATTCCCACTGCAGAAATGAATTACTTTTCAAAGGCCTGAATCTGCTAAAAAGAACGCAGTTACTGAAAATGAGGCAAGAAAAAAAGAGAATGTGAATAGAAATGGCCTTTTAATAAGTAATAAGACTTCAAGGGGGGCTAGCAGTCCAGAACCACTTCTGAACTTTAATACAGAATTAATCTCCATCGTCTTCCAAAAACGTCAGTCCAGCAAAAAACCTTGCACAATGGTGTGCATTTTAAATGCAGCCACAGAAAATAAAAATGAACCTCTAAGAGCAGTCAACGTTAGGGTAAGTTTTATGAATTGATCGCTAGTATGTGCCAGTTGCAGCTGAAGTCCAAATTATGGAAACATCAGTAGTAGGTAGATTAAATTTAATATTAGCTGTAACAATATGGCTAGAGTCAGATTTTATGAAATGGAAATCCACACATTTAAGATGTATTAATTGACCACCTGCTACATGCTGGATACCACACACTGAAAGTCAGACCCAGGGGTGAACGACACAGACACCAGCTCCGCCCTCAAGGATTTCAGAGTGGAGCTCACAGACTGAAGTTCAGAGCTAGCTCACACAGTGGAAGTATTTGCTGGTCTTTAAAGGGGAAATTTTAGGGACAACAACCTTAGAAATTTCTATTTGTTCCTCTTAGTTATAAAATTAGCCATATCTCGGTGACTATTGTTGAAATTAGTGCCAGAGGCTGGGCTCTGGTTCCTCTCAGGTACAGCGTATGGAGGAGCGTTAGTTACCCCAGGCGTGTGCACCAACTTCAAGAGCAGGCCAGTGAGAAGCTTAAGAAAGTCAAGGTCACTGATTTACTCCCCAAAGGAGCAGGTAACTTCAAGAAACTGCACTCATGATCTTGGCTGACAACCCCACACTGTAGAACACTGGTTTACAGAAAGGAATATGCTTTCCAACACACTCAGAGGTGTTCTGGGCAAAGCATTTCATGAACGGAGAGGGACGCAAAGCCAGTGCAGATGAAGATCCGTCATGGTAGGACATAGGCCTCTGTCCAGCCACCGCGGCACCTTCCCAGGGGAAGGCCAGGGTGCAAGGAGTGCAAGGAGGGAGCAGCGCTCCCTCCACCCCCAATATGGGATGCCCTCAGTCCTTCAAGGACCCTCCTCTGGCCTGACACCACAGCACTGTGACCTGACATTCTCAGCCCATCAGGCAAACCAGTCATGTTGACAGTCACATTCCTCAAGTGAATCCCACAATTTCCCTTTCCTACTGAGGGCTGAGCAGTTCAGAAGCAGCCTCTTTTTTTTTAATTTTTCAATTGAAGTATGGTTGATTCACAATGTTAGTTTCTGGTATACAGCAAACTGACTCAGTTATACATATATATTCTTTTTCATTTTCTTTTTCATTATGGTTTGTTGCAGGATATTGAATACAGTTCCCTGTGCTATACAGTAGGACCCTGTTGTTTATTTTATACATAGTAGTTTGTATCTGCTAATCCCAAACTCTCAATTGATTCCTCCCCTACCTCCTTTCCCCTTTGGCAACTAGATTCGTTTCGTCTATTAGTCTGTTTCTGTTTTGTAAATAAGTTCATTTGTATCAGATTTTAGATTCCACATATATCATATGGTATTTGCTTTTCTGTCTGAATTGCTTCACTTATTAGTATGATAATTGCTTCACTTATTAGTATGATAATTGCTTCACATATTATTAGTATGATAATCTCTAGGTCCATCCATGTTGCTGCAAATGGTATTTCAATCCTTTTTATGGCTAAGTAGTAGTCCATTGTGTATGTGTGTGTGTATGTGTGTGTGTGTGTCACAATTTCTTTATCCATTCATCTGTCACTGGACATTTAGGTTGTTTCCATGTCTTGGCTGTTGTAATTAATGCTGCTATGAACACTGGGATACATGTATCTTCCTGAATTAGAGTTATCTCTGGATGTACTCCCAGGAGTGGGATTGTTGGATCATATGGCAACTCTAGTTTTAATTTAAGGCACCTCCATACTGTTTTCCATAATGGCTGCAACCAATTTATCATTTCCACCAAAAGCGTAAGAGTTCCCTTTTCTCCACACCCTCTCCAGCATTTATTATTTGTAGGCTTTTTAATGATGGCATTCTGACCAGTGTGAAGTGATACCTCGTTGTTGTTTTGATTTGCATTTCTCTAATAGTTAGTGAAGTTGAGCACCTTTCCATGTGCCCATTGATCAGCTGTACATCTTCTTTGGAGAGATGTTTGTTTAGATCAGAAGCAGCCTTTTTAACAGTCTACTCTTCATGAAGCAGCAGCCCCTGCTTCAAGGAGCAACAACTCAGTTTTAGCCCAAAGCTACCCCACTGGGACTTGATGAGATTCCAACACACCATCCTTCTCAAAAACATCAAATCACCTTCAGCCAAACGACAAATTGAAAGCTAGATGCCAGTGTGATTCACTTCAGTTATTACATTATTAAATTTGCATTTTACCCACTAAAAAATGCCCAGCCCTTCAAGGACAGGAGCTCACACACTGTGTCAGTGGTGTTCATCTTTCACGGTGGCACAGGTGAGCTCAAAAACGGAGCAATCATAATTGCATGTGTCCATGTGGATACATTCAGCTCACCGACTTTAAAGAGTAAGATACATGAAAAGGGACGGAAACCTTAAAAGCCACTCCCTTCAAATCACTTTAAAAACATCCTTCGAGGAACTGCTCCAATGGAGCCCTCGGGAAATTTTTTAAAATTATAATTACCACTTCTTCCTACATGTCATGTTGTCTTTAAGAAAAATCAAAATGTATAGAAATACAATGGTTTACTAATATAACGGGAACAAATTTTTCAGTTAATCTATTACATCCAGACAGATTAAGTACAATCTACTTAATCCATGCCAGAAACCAAAGCCCTCACCTCCCCAGGCTGCTGGAAGGCTGGTAAGTTTCCTGCAGACATTACTGGGGGTTGCTCATGCCCTGGGGGATTTTTTGCCTTATCTTTTCAAAGTTGCAAGGAACTTTCTGGGAATTAAAAATGAGCTGCCAGGGCGTGCTGTGGCATTTAACAGAACACTAGTCACTAAGTCATCTGTGGCCGTCCATTCCAGCCAGCCAACAGCTTGGCCATCTACAGCCCAAGGCATTCACTGATTGTCATCTCCACAAGTCACAAATGCCTCAAGTTCATGGTAGGGCTGCCTGCAAACTATGCATACCCTAGGTTAGGAATGTTTTACTTCTCCCTACCAACAGTTCCTTCCTCCTCTCCCCTCCCCATATAACCAGCTCCAACCCCAGCACATCTTAACCTTGACACTACACTGCTAAGGAATTTTAAAAGTAATTTGAACATCTCAGATATAAAACACTCATGATAATCTCCTCCGCTATTTAAAGGCAACCAAGTTTTCTGTCCAGTTCAACCCTTGGTCTTGGGGGAGGGGGGTTATTTTAATCAGAGCAAGGATTTCTCCTCTACTTTTTCCAGTTAATATTCTGCTCACTATACAGGTCATTTATTAGATCCAGAATTTTTTTTAATTCCATCACATATATACAACCACCACCAAAATTCCTTCATGTCATTTTTCCCAACAGTTTTTATCCTGCTTCACACCTTATTTAGAACATATCATCATTTTAGCTGCAGAACATCCCATCTTGTGGATGTATTACAACTTACTTATCCACTCCCTTGTTAGACAATCCACTTACAATTTTCACTGTAAATTACACTTTAAAGAATTTTTATGCCAAAGTTTTTTTTCAATTCCAGGCATTCCCTTGAAAATAGTCCCAGAGTTAGAATTACTCCAGGTGTGAGTCATTACCTAGATCAAACAATGTTAAGGTTTTCACTAGCACACAGCCCAGAGAACTCTCGTTCCTTTCAGTGTTAAATCTTGACATTTCACTTTTCCATATTCAAAACTCTTTCTTCCCCTACCCCATTCTTCTCTGGGATCTTCTCCCCTGCACTGGCCTTGTTCCTCCCTTCCGCCTCCTGCCTGCATCCGTAGTAAAACTGGCCCCAATTTCCTAGGCTTAATTGTCTCACGTTTAAGAGGGCAGGGTTTTGTGATGTATTTGCTGTCCTTTCTACTTCGCTCATGCTCCAACCCTGCCATAACACACTCACACAAGTATCCCATTAACATTGTTTTTTAAATGATGTGGATTACACGTTTAATCTTACCTGTTTTACAGAATGTGAAACCTTTAGTGATTAGAAACATTTATTTTTTAAGAATCTAACAACAACGGAAAAAACTTAATATAGTCCTATGACCTACTTTCTAATTTCCTTTTTGTAAAATTTTCCACAGGTTCCTAGTTAAACTCAGAGTCATGTTCAAATTATTTGTAGCAGTTTACAGGTTCATCTATCATAGGGCTTCCAATAACTGCTGCCTCTATTCCTCCATTTACACAAAACAAGTTTCTTTCTTTTCTCCAAGTTTGACAACTTTTCAAGAATTTCAGTCTTTTATTTCCAGAATCCCACGAACTATTTAGTTCCATCACACTGAGATTAGCACAAACATATACATTAAGCCTAAATTGCTCATAAATGTGAAATTTAATAAAATGTACAAACATACTACAAAACATAACATAAAACCACAACCATAAATATATGTATTAATCAGACCAGAAGTTGTCGACCTAAAACTATTTGGCTTTTTCTGTTTTCTTATCAATATCTGCTTATTACTTATATACTTAGCACCAGCATGGTCCCAAAAGGAAGCAACAGACAGCAAGTGCCAAAGGTTTAAGAACAATTCATGAGAAGAGATGGAAGGAGAGAAGGAGGAAGATTTCTGAATTTAAAAATCAAAATCACAAAAAGTTTACATAGCACCTTAATTTGTGACTGCAAATTAAGGAAAGATCATCACTTAACTTTAGCAACAAACCAGCACCCTGGGAATAAGTGAGGAGCCGTGCTCCAGGACTGTCTCTCCCTTTCTTCATGCCACATGGACCTCCAAGTACTGTGCAGCCTGAGGCAGTGTTGTAAAAATGAGACACAGCAGTGGCTTCTCCAGCCTTCATGCCTCAGAATCACCTGTGCCATCTATGAAGTGCTGAATCTGATTCTGATTGAGGAGGTCTGGGTGGGACCTGAGATTCTGCTAACAAGTTCCTGGAGCTTGTTACTGCTGCCAGTCTGAGAACCAAAAAACCTGAGTAGCAAATATTTGGACTTCAGTATCTATGAATTTTATAATTATTGGACTCATAATAAAAGTTTCCACCATACAGCTATAAATGATTGATTGGCTCACTTTTGTTTTATTAACTAGAAGGTCTTTAAAGAGAGAAAAGCCACCTTGTTCTTCCTTAATATTGTTAGCACAGGTTGAGCCCATTCCATCGTATATTAGCAAAATAGATCAGAAACAGGTAACGTGGGTTGTTTTGAGGGAACTGGCCTCCTGGAGAAGGAGGGAAGGAAGGGAGGGTTTTCACAGAATATTTTGCAGCTTTTAAATGTTCAATCACGTGAGTGAATTACTTATTCCGAAAATAAATTGTACTTTAAAATTTTAAATCATTTCATAGGATATTCTGGAAGCTGGCTAAATGTTAACCCAGATTAATCCATTTCCCAGGAAAAGCAGGAGGCCCAGGGAGACCACTTACCTGAAGTTGGCGTTTTTCTTCAAAGCGGGAGCATTCCTTAGTTTAAGCACCTTCTTGGATCATGCCAATGTTATATTTTTATTATAATAACATTTTCCAACCCCATTAGTCTTCTCCAGCTCCAGGAAGGGCCCAAAACCATCCCTTGATTCACTTACTAGGGTGCACCCCTAGTAAGTCAGGCTCTCACTGCAGAGAACTTTCTACCCCCTCAAACTCTAAGGTGGAGAACTGGGCCCCTCTGCACTATCACTGTTCCCATTAACAGGATTTAAGTTGGTGCTTTACATCTACATAGAAGCCACAGCAACTGAAAACAGAAACCAAAGGACGGAATGGGTGGGGACGTGTGTGCATGTATGTGTGCACAGGCGTGTCCTCACAGAGGTGGCCCGGCGGCTGACCCACAGAGTAAACATTAGCTCGACCACCTGATCTGAATTGAACCTGTACTGACCCAGCCCTACCTGTGCCCTCACAGGGTCTCCAAGGCATTCACATTCTTCTTTACATAACTTGGTCATGACTCAGCTATAAAACTCTCTGATAGTGCTAGTTGCATCTGCAACTTCTGAATTAATATTCATCCCTATGCCCTTAAGTGCTGGTTTTGGTTCTGCTTTTTACTGAGTCACCATAGAGCAGACTGTACCAAGTTCTGTTGAGGCTTCTTTCTCCAGATTTATCACTTCTGTCCCCCTCCATTCGCACTGCCAGCCCCCTGGCCCGGGTCTCCCTCCTCTCCCTGAAGGTAAAGGACTGGGGACAGGCAAACTCAGGCTGGAGGGAACCCACGCATCACGGCCCTACCCCAAGGACTTTTGGCAACGGTCCAGCATGTGTGGCTCAAGAAGCAGAGGCCACTGCACCTAATTCTAGTTTCTGTTATTCAAGGAGACGCGGCAGTGGTGGGGAGAGAACCAAAAACACTGGGGTGGCGGAGGAGGCCCCAGTAGCACAGAGGCTCTTCCTAACTCCCTACTCAGCACACGGAGCCCAACAGCTACAGATACGGCCCAGAACCAGCACTGACTTCCCGCAACACGCGGACGGGCTTGGCGGGGAGGATGGCAAACACCAGGCAGAGCCAAGGACACAGCCAAGAGGGCTACCGTTCAGAACAGGGCTGCACTTCCAGCAGGAACCAAGAGCCAAGCAGAAAATCGAAGGAAAAACTCAGAATTTCAGGCAAAGAAAACACCGCGAGGCTTGAGACAAGGCTGTCACTCAGCTCTCACCCAGGGCTTGAGCTAAATCGATGGTTTCCTACCTGCCAGGTGATGGATGCAAGGCTGCCAAAGCACCTCTGCCCACGTCAGCAACAGATCAGGAACTGAGAGCTCCGGAGCTGGGCTCACCAGTGAGAGGCAAGAGGAGCCACGGCTGCACGGGGCTGGCAGAAGCAGATACAGCTGCCAGACTGCAACTCCACGAACTCCACTCACTCAGAACTCTCAATAGCTCCTCCTACATCACCACCAGCGCCATCATCATCAAAACCAGCAGCAGCTGGGCACGCACTTCCTCTAAAGATACATCACCTGCTACCATTCTCCTCCCCGCTCACTATCCTCCTGCCCTGCTGACCTCACCGATGTTCTTCAAACAAACCATGTAAGGTGCCACCCCAGGGCCTTTGCACTTGCTGTTCCCTCTGCCTAGAAGGCTCTTCCCATAGGTACCTTCATACCTCTTTTTCTCTCCTCCTTCAGCCTTCACTCAGAGGTCTTGATTAGCCTTCCCTGGCCACCATTTTACTGTTTTTTTTTTTTTAATTGAAGTTTAGTTGATATACAATGTTGTATTCGTTTCTGGCATATAGCATTGTGGTTCAGATACATAATTCGTTTTCATATTCCTTTTCATTACAGGTTATTGTAAGATATTGAATGTAGTTCCCTGTGCTTAAACAGTAATACCTTGTTATCTGTTTTAAATACAGCAGTTAGTATCTGCTAATCCCAAACTTCAATTTATCCCTCCCGATCCTTTGTCCTTTGGTAACTATAAGTTTGTTTTCTGAGTCTGTTTCTGTTTTGTAAATAAGTTCATTTGTCTCATTTTTTTTTAAGATTCCACATATAAGTGAAAGCATATGCCATTTGTCTTTGACAGACTTCACTTAGCATAATCATCTCTAGGTGCACCTGGCCACCTTTTTCAATCACATATCCCCTCCTTCACCACCTCAGCATTCATTCCTTTTCCTGTATTCATTCATCTTCCTAGCACTTATCACACTGACGTTCTGTATGTGTTCCTTCCATTTTTGTTTATTGTCCCCTTCACCAGAAGCGGGTGCGCTGAGAGTCTAGGGCGGGTAGAACAACTCTGCAGAGAGACAAAAGGGTATAACAAGGGCAAACAACAAATGCCCATCATGTGCTTTTCCTTCTTGCCGTCACACAGCCATCTGCTTCCCAACCTTTAAGACCTAGATTGAGAGACCTCTTCCTTAAGGTTTTTCTTCATGTCTCTCTGCTTCCCTAGTCTCCTCTTTCTCCAGACTCCCACAGCCTGTCTGTTCCATACAAACTTCACACTAACCTGCCTCATTCGGCTACTGGGAGGACCGAGGGAGTCAGTTTGTGCTTAGAAAATACGAGGACCACTAGGTGTGGTGCTGTTAATTATCCAATAAATAACAGTCATTATTATCATTATTTAGTATACATATCTTGTATCACATATAGCGATTAAAGTCTTAATTTCTACAGCTAGATTACAAGCAAATGGAGGGCAAAGATCTTACCCTGTATTTTGGAATTCCCCTGAGTACTTAACACGGGTTTTTTAATAATTATTTGTCAACTGACTAAAACACAGGACTTTCACTTTTAAAGATTCATTTGAAACCCCTTAGAACCTCTATTTAAACAGTGATTCCAATCCTTTACCTCTTCCAGGACTGACCTGGTGTGCAAATACAGCAAATCCCTGAAAAATGACATTTATAATAGGAACTTTGCTAGAGCATGAGTAGCAGAGCCGAAATACTATATAAAAGATCAAACAAATATTGACTCAAAAGAATTTTCCCCAAGGCAACTGTTATAGTCTTATCTTGAATAGTATGTTTGCACAGTTAATTACGTATTGCTAGGACTCAGCAAAATCCCAGGCAGCCCCTGCCAAGCCGAGTTTTACATTCCCACCCTCTTATCACTATTTACAAGACCCTCGCCTCATACCCCCTTACCTATCGCCCCTGCTAACGCTGTGTGTGGGATTAAAATGGTAAGTAAGTCATACACTTTTTATCCGTGGGCAGAGGATAATGGAATCCCAGTGCCAGAGATTCTATTTACCTATCCCACAGCAAATATGCTCTGTCTGTACCCTCCCAGAAATCAATCAGGCTGCCTCTGTTACTACCTGTTGGCTTCTTGGAAATGTATGAAATAGTAGACCCATGTGGAGAGAGAGGTGCTTACAGTGTCATGGAACGTGCCTCTATACACCAAACACTAACAAGAGCTTGCTTCCTCTGGTTACCGACCTTGCAGCCTGCCAGAACCTGGGAGCCTCCAATGCACCCCAAAATCCCAGGCTGTTCTGTGCAGGGAGTGGGCTAGCTTACACCAGGTTGTCTGGAATGTAGGGGAGGACAGTTATGACAGGTAGGCACCAGCAGGAGTTATTCATAAGCTTTCTTCCTTCCCGCCCACTACCCAGCCATTATTGACTGCACACTTCATATGATGCTGTTGTATTTAGATGACTGTCTAGGCACTAATCTAGGCACTGGGGATACCAGTGGGAATGAGCCTTGCCACACCCTCTGGAAGGTTATTCTAAGTGACAGAGAGAGCAATCAACAAGAGGAATAAGCAACATGTATATTGTGTTAGATATTAATAAGTACTAAGGAAAAGAGGACAAAAACAAAAAAACAAAACAGAGAAGCAGGATACGAACTGTCAAAGGGCCAAAGGGAGGGAGTGAAATTACAGATGGGTCACCAAGGATGTCCTTGAAGTCGAAGGGAGTGAGGGAGCCAGCCTTGGAGATTAATGGGGAAGAGCACTGCCAGCAGAGGAGAATCAAAGCAAAGCACGGCTGGTACGTTGCGGGCATTGCGGAGGCCAGCGTGGCTAGAGCCTGCCGGTCACACGGGGAGATGTAAGAAACAAGATCCGAGAGGAGCTGGGAACGAGGCCATACAGAACTACGCTTCCCAAACAGATGCCTTCTTATCAGTCACAGAAAGGCCACCCATCTACCTAATTTTCATTTACTCAAAACTCTCCAGGGGTTATTTTTCCAAGAATTTAGCATCTCCATATTTCAAGAGAACCACTCATCCCCTACCAAAAGAAAAGAAAAGTTATACAGCAAGCCAACATATTTGCCTGGGGAAAAATCCTAAGCTTCTATTAATAAAAGTGGAAACAGTCTGTGGCTTTGAGTGTGAGCTTCTGTGGGATTGGGACCAGGCGTCACAGCAGAGAACACAGCTCAGCACCACAGGCAACTGGACATGCAACAAGGCTATAAAAAGACGTCAAGCCGGTTAATAGGAGTAACATGCAGAATTACAGGAGACCGAAGCATTGAAATTTACCACAGGGACATTTTTTTAACATGTTGCAATACCTCAAACTCTTTGGCAAATTTAAATGCCAAGCTGGCTAATGCAACATCCAGACCACACGTCCATCCTGCCCAACCAGCTTCTCAGCAAGAATAAGAAGCTATCAGCCAAGATCTGCAACAGCAGGGTTTGGGGGTGGTATCTTAAGATCTACTATCTTCCAATTCCCTTCAGTCCTGATCAGCCCAGGTTCACGCACCACATGCCCAGTTTTTCAATGAACAAATACTCATGACAAATTCTACAGAAATCGCTGTAGTGATTCCACTGTTCTTAAGAACACACAGTGTCGCCAAGGCAACAGGCATGCACTACAGGGCATACTTGAAGCCTGTGTAACCAGAAAAACCCAGCTATTATTATTAATAACTAAGTAGCCACAATCCTTCCCCATCAGGTTCTGCCGAAGCTACACCTATTGCCCCACCCACAAAATGGACAGATTCCTGTTGCTGGGTTATTTCATGACTCTCCTTGGTTGGCAGTTCTCAGAAAGAAAACTAAAAGAAGTCAGTGGGGCTAAAGTGATTTAAAGAGTGAAGAAATGCAGGGGAAGAAGTGACTAGAACTTCAGAAAGGCATGGATCAGAGGGGTGAAAACGAGCTTTGAGGAGAGGCGATCGGGAAGTGTGAGGCAGGAGAGAAGGGAAGGGGTTTTTAGAGATGTTACTTGGAACTTTTAGAAATGTACACTGAATCTCTTTTCAATGTTCTGTGAAAGAGGCAAGCAAAGTTTGAAATTTGGAAATACTTGTCACTTTAGTTTCTGAACTGTGTTCCTCTGGATGGTAAACTGCATCAGCTACTCTTGAAACAGCTAATCTTGAGCAAAGTCTAGTCCATGGACATAAAAAAGTGCAAGAAATTCTTCACCCGACATAACGCATTCTGCATTATTGGGGGCAATGACGTATTCCAAAACAAAGTATGGCCAAGATGTTACAGGGAAAACCACAACCAGACGTCCCCTGCCTGCCTTAAATACTGAAGCCAGTTATTCTACAGACGTTCCAAATCACATGCCAAATTCTTCCCAAGCTACCTAAAACAGCAGAGATTTGCACAAAGATTCGTTGTCTTGCATTTTTCCAGTCTCAGCCGAGAGCCCAGGTAACAAAAACCTTCTTCCTTGCAGTGGTGTTCTCCAATCATCTAGAATTCTCTAAGCAGTTGACCTAAGGAAAAAGGACTTTCTCTAAGGATCATCGGTCTAAACAACCCCTCCCTGTCCCCTCCGGAAGACAACCTACCAGGCAAGTTGAAAGGGGTGTGGTCATGATCCTTCAGCAGTGAAGGCTTTTCTACCTTCTGTGAAGAGGAGTCACATATTATACAGAATACGCCCTGCTGGTGAGGAGTCAATTACATTTCTCAATTGCACAAAAGAGCTAAATTCTCCGTTCTGACCCTAAGTATCCAAGACACTGATGATTAGACCAGAATCGTTTAAAACTATATCAAACTTAAATAAAATAAGTAAAGAAACAGGACCTTTAAGTAGCATAAGAACCAAAAACAAGAATTATCTGAGCAGATCCTCTAAAACCAAAGGAAAGAAGCAAAAACGATGAAGCAGCACTTTATAACCCATGTGAAACCCCAGAATCTAACTATATAGGATGGTTTCCATTCTCTGTTTTACACTTTTCCAATTTCTTGATTTTCTACAAGGATCATATATAATGTCTACAATCAGGAAAAAAAACACTAAGTTTTTCAAAATTATGCCCAGAACAGACAGACAGAAAAATGTACTTTTAAAATGTGATGAATAAGTATACTTGAGGGGCAAGTTGCTCTTTTCACTTCTTTGTATTTTCTGAAGCTTTTAGAATGAGAATATGGTTATTTATAACAAAAAAGCTTTTTGAAAATATGTTTAATTTAAAAAAAATTTAAAGGATGTTTAAATTATTCAAATGTCAAAGGACTAAAGTATTTACTATGGGTCATAAATGTATAAATACAAAACATTACCAGGAAGGAAGCTTTCACCACTGATCAAGCTACCCTTCATGGTCCAGCAGTTTACGTGTCACACACCAGTGCTTCTCAAACTGGAGGATGCGTCAGAGCCACCTGGAGGGGGTGTTAGACCATGGCGATGGGACCCGGGCAGTTCTAACAAGTTCTCCGGTGCCACTGATGCTGCCCGTCAGTGGACCTCACTCTGAGCAGCCAGGCTGGGTGCAACAGGACATGAGCAGAGCCTCGGGAAGCATGCTAAGCTCATTCTAGAGTGGACAGAAGAGAAACTGAACTCAGAGTCCCACCTTCTCTCAGAGTTCTACAGCAGGGGCACAGGCCCCTCTCTCGAGTCAGCCCTTGGTGATGAGATGCATAGTCATGTCCTTAAAAGGGGGCCAATGAAATGAAGACAAACATGATTCCAGAACATGACGAGCTTGTCAGAGCATCTGATGGAGCCAGCCTGTGGCTCTAACGGGACAGACTGCCTCTGTACTCCCTAGAGTTCTCTGAGTATCAAAGCTCTTGGCGGTAGTTTTCAAACACCACATTGTTTCCTGCAATACTTTTGTCAGACGCCTAAGAACAGGAAGCAGTCCACCAATGCCAATGCCGTATCTGTCACTGATAAGGAGACCAAGCATGCACTCCATCAGCTGACCAGGTGACTCTGAGGATCCTGGAGCTGCTGGGAAGGAGGGGGAGCTTGTAAACAAACAGTTCCTGCCCTTTCACTCCCAGCCTCACACTCCCCAGCCACCTCAGGGTCCATCGGAAGCTGACAACCAAAACCACACTCAGAAACTCCAAAAGCCTCAGGAAGAGACGGCAATGCCTAAGAAATCATGGAGGCCCACACCCAACAGCCTCCACCTCGCTAGCCCCTCAAGGTGCTAGAGGGTGACTGCAGTGTTTCCTTTCACCCTAAAGAATAAGGTACCTGGCTGACAGGCCTCAGTGTGAGCCTCAGAAAGAAACTCCCTTAATTAACCATTCAGAAGAGCACAGAGAATTCCCACCAGCCCTCGGGTCCCCAAACACTGCATCTGCGTTTATCCCCCATGCTGTCATTTCCTGCCTGCAGTGAGCTAATTACACACGGTGGGAATTCTGGAACTGCCGGTTCTAATGTTTATCTGCTGTTAACTTGTTGGGTGACCTCAAAGATATTTCTCTAGTGCCCTTATTTCCTCTTCTATAAAAGCAAGATAAGGGAATGACATGCTTGACAAAGTGCCCTGATGTAACACTAGCGTCACCACCACCCTAGACAGGCTCACAGGGGTGGTCATTAACACGTTTCTTTTACTCAGGCCTTTAAAGATAGCTGATGACATGTTGTGAAAAACATGGGCTCTCACATGATACTTCCTCTATGGCTAAAACAGGTTTCAGTGGCAAATGCTACCTATAAAATTGTTGATAAAAACAGTATTGGGTGGGCTTCTTTGTGAAGTACTGTTTCAATGGAATGTATTTTTCCACAACCATAAGTCAAACAACAGACCATGGCTTCATAAGTAGAAGAGACAATAGAAAAAAATCACCTTAAATTAGATTTCTGTAACCTTCACATCCAGTATCAAAAACTTAGTAAAATTGGGCTGTAGTTCCTTACCAATAAAATAGTTTGCGACCACTGGAAGCTGCTATAGAAGACTAGTTAGTAACACAACCTGGGCAGGTGAGAGAAGCTGGTTACAAACGTCGTGCATCTGAAACAATCAGTATAATCTGATTTTTTGTAAATCTATGTGGGTATAGAAAAATACTCAATAAATGATAACTATTATATTTTACATCTATTAGGGCCCCAGTCCTTTTTTTATACAGTTGAAAGACCTATATATTAAAGTTATAATATATTAATCATTTATGTGTCACAAATTTAACGCAAATTTTCCCAGTATGCTGTCCCTTCATTTGTATAGAAGTTTCAAATTTTGATATACTCAAATCTGCTCATTTTTTTTCTTCACTGCTTGCTTCTCTTGCTTTAAAGCCATGAAAACTGTCATTCCTATGCAGACCTCATAAATATTGAATTTTCTGCTAGTGTTTCTATCATTTGATTTGCAATATTCAACCCTCTGGAGTTTATATTCAGGCTATGGTATATTGGGTGGGGGTCCAAATAGATATCTTCCTATGTCCAAACCATTTATGAAATAATCTATTCAATAATTCTCCCTCACTGCCTTATTTTAAGAATTTAACACGTTTGAACTATATGCAGTTGGGAAATGATTCCAACTTACTTTTTTAATACAAAGTATAAGAATCTCAAAGTAAAAATCCAAATGTGCATAATAGCTTTACAAGAAATCTCAGTAAGAGATTATGAGCAAATCAAATCATCACCAAGCCGTTTCATCTTCAGTGGGGCATCAGTCAACCAAGCCGTAATTCCTGTTTAAAATCAGTTCTTCCTATTCAGAAGGCTTTCAAAGTGTAATTGTAGGGCATGTAACTATATGGTAGCTGAGTCACCAACTGCTTGAATCCTCTGCTTATGTTATGGGGAGGGACTACTTCTTGGGTGGCAATGTTATTCTAACCCTAACACACCTGGAAATATCACCCCTCGGCCGAAAAAAAAATAAATGCAGAGAAGTCAAAGAATTCACTAATTTGATCAAGATTTAGAACCATGATTTTGACTCTATTGACTTATCCTCCAGATATATTAGAAACCTACCATACACGATATAAACCATATGAATTTGCTCTTGTTTTTTAGGTTTCTAATGTCTGCATCTTGCCATTTCTGGTAAGATAAAAGCTCCTGAAAAGTAAAGGCTGCGTTTATTAGAGAATGAAGGAAGGACAAACTCGTTTGTAATCTTTGCAATTACCTCTTTGTGAGCCTTGCCCACAGTGGACACTCAGGAAAGGCTGCCAATGGACCAAATATTTCATTCTAGGCTTTAAGCCATAAGCGATGCTTAAGGGGGAAAAAAGAAGAACATATACCACTGAATGCGTTCCTCTGCGTTCATCTCCCTTACTAAGTAATATGGACAGATTTTTCCCATCAATTCACACCCTGAATCACAAGACATGATGATCTTTCTTTTCATTTGCATAGCTACGACTCGTCATTATCCAGCCCTATTTTTTTGACTCAACAAAACAGAATTGCACCATTAGGATTTCAGCATGTCTATTCTTGCAGTGACTATTTTGAACTGTGCCTTTTAGAAGCAACCACTTTAAGAAAAAAAAAAAAGTTGTTAACTTCCAAGGTATACAACTGACTTGGTTTTTAGGACCTGAGCTTCTCTGGCCCATTTTCCTGTTGCTTTTCCAGGTAGGGAGGGAAGAGTTGAAAGAGCTAAAGTGCCTCTGGACCAAGGCACTTGACGGCAGTGCTCAGCCTGCTATTTTCTGCTTTTTTTTTAACTTTATTTATTTATGTATTTATTTTACAGTATCATATTTTTTAAACTGAAGTCTAGTTGATGTACACTATTATATGTTACAGGTATACAATCCAGTAATTCACAATTTTTAAAGGTTAGGGTACAGTTATTATAAAATATCGGCTCTATTCCCCATGTTGTACAGCACATCCTTGTAGCTCATTTTATACCTGGTAGTTTGTACCTGTTCATCCTCCACCTCCATCTTGCCCCTCCCCCTTCCCTCTCCCCACTGGTGACCACTAGTTCCTTCTCTACATCTGTGAGTCTGTTTCTTTTCTGTTATATTCACTAGTTTGTTGTATTTTCCTTAGATTCCACATGTAAGAGATATCTTACAGTATTTGTCTTTCTCTGACTCATTTCACTTAGCATAATGCCATCTAAGGCCAACCACACTGCACACCGGAAACTAATAAAACATTTTGAATCAACTGTACTTCAATTAAAAAGCACGCAAACAAACAAACAAAAAAAACCATTTAACATATGGGCAGAAGAACTAAACAGGCATTTTTTCAAAAGAGGAAATGCAGATGGCCAACAGGAACATGAAAAGCTGCTCAGCATCACCAGTATCCGGGACTCTCTGCTTCTAATCCCCTCCACCGATAAACGGACCAGAGAGGGCACCATCACCATCGCCACCAATGCCACAATTTACTGAGCATCTTATTTCTATATGCCAATCACGCTGCTAAATGTTTCACTTGTTATTTCCAGTGTTGTTCCTGTTGCCAAAAAAATTCCAGAATCTATTTCCTCCCCACCTCTGAAAAAAACTGCTCAACTTAAGATTATACTTAATTATTAAGTGTAAATTTAGAGATCTTGCTTAATTTTTTCATCTCATAAGTAACTAGCATGTTAAGAAATGTGATATTTAATTTCACAATATAGTCTCATACATAAAATAGAAAAGTCTAGCCTCTAAGAATGTCCTCCCTGCCCCTGTTTCTCTCTTTTCTATCGGAGAAGAATGGATGTGTTTGTCATGCAGCATAAGGAGGCCAGGGAAGAGGAGAGCGATTACCTTTCATGCTGGCAAAGCAGTCGTATTCGCCTCCTCCCATCACTGGCCCTATCCTACTCCCAAGCCCGGAGGAGGCTGGGAGAACAGGAGGTCGAGTTACATACTAATAAATACTAACCAGGCTGCCCCTCCCTTGCCTGGGTCCCAGCATTTGCCTCGGGTTGATCACTGGAGAGCCAGGCAGCCTCACAGGAGATGCCCAGCGACTAGACTACAAATACCAGGGAGCCCAGAAAAAAATGCAAGTCTTTTCAACTATCCTGGGAGAAGGGTATCTAAAAACACATGTAAGCAAAGATATTTTATTCTTGGATTTAAACAGTGAGTCTTAGCATAGAGCTCACATCTGCTAACATGTTCAAGGATGTCACTGCAGCTGGTGAGTCTGAGAAAGAGGCTACAGGGCATTTCATTCCTGCACAAACACCTCCACTCCTCTCCAGGCTTTCCAGTATTGTTAGAGGCTATGATCATCCCCACTTCACAGACTCAAATCCACACCAGTACATTTTCCCCTCAAATGTGCAGTCTCTCCCAAAGACTCTGACAGGCAGGAGAAAGAATGCACTTGCAAAGCCTAAATGTCAGTGCTGGGGCCAATGCAGGAAAGGCCCTAACTGAAGCCAGGCTCCTGGGTTCAGGCTTGTCCAGGTGAGTGTCGGCTTTGCCCCTCACGGAAACTCCTTTGCAGAAGTTGCAGTTGTACGAAATAGCAGTGCAGCCCATGGAACCTCACTCGTGGCCCCAACCCGTCACCCCTCCCTGTGTTCATCGACTTTACCGGGAGACTTTGCAGCTCCTCCCACTAATGGGGATCAGAATCGCCCCCTACAGATCTGCCCACCCCACCCCCCCCAACTCCTCGACCCTGGGCTTGCTTGCCTGTGACTTGCTCTGCCTGCAGGGAGCCTAGGCCTTAAGAAGCCTTGCAGGTTTCCTCATTCCCCTCCCGGCACCACCACAGCCTTGGCAGAGCTGCCCCGGGATGGCTGCCACCCTCAGTCTGGAGCCCACGTGGGGCAGACATGAACCCAACTCGTGCGCCCAGCCAGGGCCACAGCTTGAAGCTCGGCTGCTCGGTTAAGTCCAGTGTGAGCTGCCAAGCCTAGCACCAACCAGCAACTGCAATAATAATAAATCACTGTTCTAGGCTGCTGAGTTTTAGAGCATTTTTTTACCCAGCATTATTACTCCAACAGCTAACTGACACACAGTCTAAGGAGACTGCACATGGAAAATACGATATGCCCCCTTGCCCAAAATGTGGTAACTAAATTCCAGTAAGTTCTTACCATGGGCCCATTTTTTCTAAGAGCCATAGGTGACTGTTTATGGCTCACAAGGACCCTTTAAGACAAAAAGGGTTTGCATCCCTATTTTAAAGATGAGGCAACAGAGACACAGTTAATTAACCTACCCACAGCTGGAAGGCAGTGAAGGCAGAATTCAAACCCCAATCCCCTAACTCCAGAGCCCCTCCTTACCACTTCTACACTCAACAGCCTTGCTCAACCAGCCCCAAACTCTGCTGTAGGTTCCCATACCCTCGGGGCAAAACCCAAACTGACAAGCACAACTGAAAATACTCAAGGTCCTTCCCAGCCTGATGACTGCTTGTTGCCAGGCTCCTGCTCCCTCCTCACTCTCCCTCAAGGCTGGCTCCAGCCACTCTGAGCTCCTACAGTTTACCAAACCCACCCACTCCCTCCCCTCCTCTCTGGGGCACGTCCAGGTCATCCTCCAGGATACAGGCCCCGGGGAATCTCCT
The DNA here is from genome assembly GCF_036321535.1 of Camelus dromedarius. NCBI lineage: Eukaryota > Metazoa > Chordata > Mammalia > Artiodactyla > Camelidae > Camelus > Camelus dromedarius. The sequence goes on along the minus strand of NC_087439.1, from coordinate 29,228,133 downwards.
GCAGGAACTTCCTGTCCCCAGCCAGGGGCAAGTGGCTGCTTACCCTGAGGGTCCCCCCACTTCCAGGACCTTCTGGAAAGTGCACTGACCACTTGGGGCTCTCACTGCTTAGCTCTTTCCTGAGCCAGCCACACACCCCTTGAGGGCACGGCCTGGTCTTATTCATCTCTGTCAGCCCAGTGCTTGGCAAGGTGCCTGGTCTTATCATGGGAATTCAAGGAAAGTCTGCTCAATTAAGAAGAAGGGGTTGCTGGATCATATGGTAAGCCTATTTTTAGTCTTCTGAGGAATCTCCATACTGCTTTCCATAATGGCTACACCAAACTACATTCCTACCAGCAGTGTAGCAGGGTTCCCTTTTCTCCACAGCCTCTCCAGCATTTATTGTTTGTGGACTTTTGAATGATGGCCATTCTAACTGGTGTGAGGTGATACCTCATTGGAGTCTGATTTGCATTTCTCTGATAATTAGTGATATTGAGCATTTTTTTTTTGTATGTCTTCTTTGGAGAACTGCTTGTTTAGGTCTTCTGCCTATTTTTGGATTGGGTTTTTTTTTCTTATTAAGTCATATGAGCTGCTTATATTTTCTGGAAATTAAGCCCTGTCAGTCTCATCTTTTGCAAATATTTTCTCCCATTCCCACTCCTGGGTATACATCCAGAGAGAACCTTAATTCAAAAAGATACATGCACCCCAATGTCAGAGCAGCACTATTTACAATAGTCAAGACTTGGAAACAACCTAAATGTCCATCAACAGATGACTGGATAAAGAAGTTGGGGTATATTTATACAATGGAATACTACTCAGCCATTAAAAAGAATAAAATAATGCCATTTGCAGCAACATGGATGGACCTGGAGAATGTCATCCTAAATGAAGTAAGCCAGAAAGAGAAAGAAAAATACCATATGATATCACGTATTTGTAGAATCTGAAAAAAAAAAATACAAAACAAATTTATTTACAAAACAGGAACAGACTCACAGACATAGAAAGCAAACTTACAGTTACCAGGGTGGGGAAGGGGATGGGAAGGGGTAAACTGGGAGTTTGAGATTTGCAGGTACTACCTACTATGTATAAAACAGACAAACAACAAGTTTATAGTTTATAGTACAGGGAACTATATTCAATATCTTGTAGTAACTTACGGTTAATAAGAATATGAAAAGAAATATATGTATGTTCCTATATGACAGAAGCTTTACACAAGAAATTGACACAACATTGTAAACTGACTATACTTCAATAAAAATACATTTAAAAAAAAAGAAGCAGGGGAAAGGAACAACAACGTGAGAAAGAAACGGATATGGAGACAGGTTTGCATCTTCATTTTGAAGCAGCAAGTCTTCATTTCTAATAAACGTTAATTAAACGGCTCAACACCCCTGGGTCTCCAGCTATATATTCTTCAATTAAAATAGTTCTTTCATGACGGCTTCCTCTGCCCATCCTTTCTTCACAGGCTTCTGTGTTCACCAGGGCGTCTTGGGACAAGTAACAAAAGACACTACATCTGCTTGACACAGCAGGGAAATTGAAGGCCACTCCCTGGATGTTCAGTCCTGGCAACACAAGAGTATACGCAGCATGACTTCAAAACAGACAGAGGGACGTTTGTGGTTTAGGAAGGCGCATTATTTAGGAGTGAAAGGAAACGACTCCCAAGACAGGGACCAGGTAAGTAACGACCTGACATGGGAAGAAAAAGCTTACTTAACACCAACTAGCAAGCGATTCTTGGGCGCGGCCCCGCGCTCAGCATCCCGACTTGCAGCTGACAGGTGGTTATTACTGTCTTAACCTCAGGGACACCCGGGAAAGGTTCAGGGCGGGGCAACCTGACAGCACCCGTGGGAAGCTGACTAGGGCCACGAGAGGGTGGCTACAGCTGCCCTCAAAATCACACGGGTTCCAGACCACTTCCAAAAGCCGGGATCCAAGCTTGGAGCAAAGGGGAAACCACACCCAGGAAGGGTGAAATGGTCTGTTCCGGGAGTCAGAGACTGAAACCCCACGAACACAGACTCCTTGCCCCACTGCAGCTTCATGTGCACTCGTGAGCTGTGTTTCTGTGGCTAAAGTCCCTGGTGTTTCCTGACAAAGATGAGGAGAGGCCAGGATGACGGTCCCTTCACATTCAGTCTGGATGGGATGTCAGCGCTGTAGACTGCTGGGATGTGAGAACCAGAAGATCTCTGAGACCAAGCCACCTAACAGATCTCACTCTCCAGTGCCTATTGTGTTTAAACAACAGTTTGCAGAAGCATAAACACAAGAGAGGACACTGAAGCTGTTCCCTCCCGCAGGCAGGGGCCAGGAACCCCAACTGGTGATACAAGGTGAACCTCTGAGATGGCCTGATGGAGGCTTGGGAATTTGGCTTGGAAATCATGGACTTAGTCCAAGTCTGCATTTTACAGTATGGGAACCACAGCTCAGGGAGGGCAAGGTCACTCATTCAAGGTCACACAGAAGGCAGAAGGACCAAGAACAGGACTCAGGTTCCTGACTGCCAGTCCAAATACTCTTTCCTCTACAGGGAGCCACCCCCTTAACTAGGAATGGCTCTTCAAGCCCTCCACCCCACCCTCCCCATTAACAAGTTCCAGGCACTCTCCGGCTTAGACTGAGGTTAAGGGTAACTTAGTGACAATGTGTTTTACGGATGCATTTACCACAGACAGGAGGGAAAGCTCTACTTTCCAGCAACCCCTCCCCTCCACTCCCCACCCCAACCAACCCCAACAAGGGCAAATCATCAGACGCTTTCAATGACCTGGAACTTTCTCAGGCTCCCCTTTGCCATCCTCTTTCCTTCTCTGTTACATTTCTTACAGCACTGAATCAAATGACTGCCTGCAATGCTGTGAGTCCTCAATTGGCTGGGTTTGTTCCTATACAATATATGTGCTTGGTTTTAAAATGCTGTTCCCTCCACTTTTTAATTCCATTTTAGAAGCCTGCAAGGAGAGAAGCCAACATTTAATCGTAGGGGCTGGAGGGGACTTTACAAACTGCTTACGAGGCACAAATACAGTAGTTATTTCCCTATTTCTCTTTTGATGGAACTGGCTGCTGTATCACACGCAATAAACAGCGTGAATCAGAAAGCACTTCTGAATCCTTATCTCACCCCTCACATAATCAAGAGAAAAAACACATTGTAATAAAAAAGAAAAAAGGAAACTAGAACTTCGTATTAGTCTAAAAGTTAATTAAACTTGAAAGGTTTGCAGGGACAATTCATTTCCTTTTGTAGCCTAACACCATAAGGTTCACATTCCATTTTACCAGAGGAATGATAAAAAGTAACCTGGTGTTATTTTAATTGTAATAATAAATAATATATAGTAAAGCTAGAATAAAGAGCATTTCTTTTAAATAGCAAAGTAAAAACTAAAAACGCATGTATCATCCAGTTCTGAATTGACTTATTAAAAACAAGCCTCTGTAAACATTTTTAACATGCGTATCTATTTAATTGATTTTGTTAATACCACTTTTCCTCTTTTCTAGAAAGATGACTTTACAGTGAGCACACAGGTATGACTTCATATGCATCCTAGTTAATCCTCTGAATTGACAAGTTTAAATTGGATGGAGTATGCTCTTTACAAAGAAAGTTGAATGTACAATTAAACAGAACAGGAAGCCTCCCACAGCCTTCAGGGTCACTCAGATTTGGAGTCGGATAACGTCCTGTCCTTGTCAGTTCCACGTCATAAGCACCTATCAGAAAGACAATGCTGAGCAATCTTCAAGGGCAAGGTCAAGAAGGAATCCTAGACAAGTTACACTGAACAGGGACCTGGGGGACGGTGTTATATTACCCCAACCAGACGCAACAAACGGAGCGAGGAAGTGGACTGAACGTGGATTGCCTCTCTACGGAAAATACTGTGCATATACATCCGTGTGTGTTATCTGTGTATCTCTGTGTGTGTGTGATAAAACATTTCAGAGAAAGAAGAGCTGCTGATGAGAAACAACAGGAATTGTTGGAAAAGGTAAGAGAATGATTCTATGGAAAAATGTGGGGCTGGATAAAGGCTTCCTAAGCCTCCAGTCCTAAAACTCTTTGATTCTATGGTGTAGAAAGTGGATGTTCCATCAGCAAACAGATGCAAAAACTCCAAGGGTGAAGCCCACATCTTCTGACATGTTACACTTTGATGGAAACCACTTGCCAGAATATTAAACTTCCTGTTTCCTGTCTCCCCCAAAAGACTTTTCCACAAGCACCCCGAGGACATAGTCTGTGTTTAACTCATCTCTGTAATCCCAGTACGATACCTGAAACAGAGAGTGGGAAATCAAAGTTGTGGAAGGCAGGATGGAAAAATTAGTAGGGACAATTTAAGTTTTATCTTTAAATAATGAATGCTTATGTATTAGAAAGCATTAATCAAACTCCTTGGCACCTAAATGTTACATGAATAGATTCCTCAATTAAAATACTTCTTTTCTAATACTAAGCCAAGCCTCCCAATGCATAGAACAAAGGAATTCTTATTTTTTTATTTTATTGTTTGACTGTTTATTATTCCTCCTTCCCTAGAAAAAAACCAAAGCAGCAACTCCTGCCCCAACACTCAGATTCTTAGACTATAAAGACAGTCATCAAAAAACAGCATAAATAACCCTGGCCATCTCATCAACCAGGAACATTAGGAACAAGACAAGGAAGGCTGCTCCTATCTCTTCTATTCAACATTGTACTGTCGCTTCTAGCCAAGGCAATTAGGCAAGAAAAAGAACAGTATCCTCACTGGAAAGAAAGAAGTTAAACTACCTCTATTTTTAGATGATCTTGTATATAGCAACTACTAATACATTCACCTAAAAACTATTAGAGCCAATCAATGAGTTCAGCAAGGTTTCAGGACACACAACCAAAATACAAGAATCAATTGTATTTCTATGCAGTACCAACAGACAATCCAAAAATGAACTTCAGACGATTTCATGTACACTGCAGCAGAAAGAATAAAATGATCTATAATAAATTTAACAAAAAAAGTGTAATACTTGGACACTGAAAATTACCAAATATCTTTGAAAGAAATTAAAGAAGACCTAACAACTGCAAAAACATCCTGTGTTCATGAATGGAAGACAATATTGTTAAAATGCAATAATCTTCAAACTGATCTACAGATTCAATGTAATCCATATCAAAATTCTATCTGGCTTTTTTACAAAAATTAACAAACTAATCCTAAAATTTATATGGCAGACTAGCCAAAGCAATCTTGGGGGGAAAACAGAACAAAGTCAGAAGACTTACACTTACAGAATTCAAAACTACTACAAAAAAAAAATCAATAAGATTGTGTGGTACTGGCATAAATTTGGCATAAGAGATCAAGGGAACAGAATTGAGAGAACAGAAGTAGTTGCATATATTCATGGGCAGTTGATTTTTGCAACAGTGCTATGACAAATCTACAGGGGAAAGAATATTCTTTCCAACAAATGGTGCTGGGACAACTGCATGGTTACATGCAAAAGAATAAATCCAAATCCCTAATTCACACAATATACAAAAGTTAACTCAAAATAGATCAAATATCTAAATGGAAGAACTAAAACCATAAAACTTTTAGAAGTAAATTTTTGACCTTGGATTAGGCAATGGCTTCTTAGATATGACACCAAAAGCACAACTGAAAAAAATAGGATGTTATCAAAATTAAAACTTTTATGTTTCACCAACAAAGGCTTGATCTCCAGAATATATAAACAGCTCACATGACTTAATAAGAAAAAAACAACCCAATCCAAAAACGGGCAGAAGACCTAAACAAGCAATTCTCCAAGGAAGACATACAAATGATCAATAGGCACATGAAAAAATGCTCAGTATCACTGATTATCAGAGAAATGCAAATCAAAACTACAATGAGGTATCACCTCACACCAGTCAGAATGGCCATCATTCAAAAATCCACAAATGACAAATGCTGGAGAGGCTGTGGAGAAAAGGGAACCTCCTACACTGCTGGTGGGAATGCAGTTTGGTGCAGCCACTGTGGAAAACAGTGTATGGAGATTCCTCAAAAGACTAGGAACAGACTTACCGTATGACCCAGGAATCCCGCTCCTGGGCATATATCCAGAAGGAACCCTACTTCAGGATGACACCTGCACTCCAATGTTCATAGCAGCACTACTTACAATAGCCAAGACATGGAAACAGCCTAAATATCCATCAACAGATGACTGGATAAAGAAGATGTGGTATATTTATACAATGGAATACTATTCAGCCATAAAAATGACAACATAACGCCATTTGCAGCAACATGGATGTCCCTGGAGAATGTCATTCTAAGTGAAGTAAGCCAGAAAGAGAAAGAAAAATACCATATGAGATCACTCATATGTGGAATCTAAAAAAAAAACGAAAAACAAAAACTAAAAAAAAGAACATAAATACAAAACAGAAACAGACTCAGACATAGAATACAAACTTGTGGTTGCCAAGGGGGTGGGGGGTGGGAAGGGATAGACTGGGATTTCAAAATTTGTAGATACTGACAGGCATATGCAGAATAGATAAACAAGATTATACTGTATAGCACAGGGAAATATATACAAGATCTTGTGGTAGCTCACAGCAAAAAAAATGTAACAATGAATATACGTATGTTCATGTGTAACTGAAAAATTGTGCTCTACACTGGAATCTGACAGAACATTGTAAAATGACTATAACTCAATAAAAAATGTTAAAAAGAAAAAAAAAGGATCCTACTGGTTGGGACTTCATATATAGAAAATAAAAGAACCAAAAAGAAAAAAAAAAAGTTTATGTTTCAAAAGATATTATCAAAGAAGTGAAAAAACCATCTACAGAATGAGAGAAAATGGGGGGGGGCGGCGAGGGTATAGCTCAAGTGGCAGAGCACATGCTTATAATGCAGGAGGTCCTGGGTTCAATCCCCAGTACCTCCAGTACCTCCTTGAAAAATAAATAAGTAATATGTTAATGTATAACTGAAAAACTGTGCTGAACACTGGAATTTGACACAACATTGTAAAATGATTATAAATCAATAAAAAGTGTTTAACAAAAAAAACAACATAGAGCTACAAAAAATAAATAAATAAATAAATAAACAAACAAACAAACAAACCTAATTACTTCCCCCTCCAACAACAACAAAAAAAAGAATGAGAGAAAATATCTATAAATCGTATGTCCGAAAAGGGTCTAATATCCAGAACATATAAGAACTCTTACAACTGTACAAGAAAAAGACAAGCAATCCAATTAAAAATTAGCAAGGATTTGAACAGATGGTTCTCCAAAGAAGATGCACAAATAGCCAATAAGCACATGAAAAATACTCAGCATCATTAGTTACTAGAAAAATCAAATTGAAACTACAAAGAGATACTACTACATGCCACTAAGATGGATACAAGCAAAAAGATGGACAATAAAAGTACAGGTGAGGATGTGGAAAAATTGGAACCCTCACACATTGCTGGTAGGAACGTAAAATGATACAGCTGTTTTGGATACAGTTTGGTAGTTCCTTTAAAAGTTAGGCATAGAGTTACCATATGATTCAGCAATTCCACTCTTAGGTATGTACCCAAGAGAAATGAAAACATATGTCCACACAAAAACTTGTACATGAATGTTCATAGAAGCATACTTCATAAAAGTAAAACAAAAACAACCCAAATCTCCATCTAAATGCATGGATACACAGAATATGGTATATCCATACAACAGAATATCTTTCAGCTGTAAGAAGGAATGAGGTGCTGGTTTATGAACCTTAAATCTTGAAAACATTATGCTAAGGAAGCTAGACACAAAAGGCTGGATACAGAATGATTCCGTTTATATGAAATGTCCAGAACAGGCAAATCCATGTGACAGAGAGTAGATTATAGAGATTGCTGGGGGCTGAGGGAAGCGGGGAATGGGGCGTGATTGTTCATGGGTATGTGATGTCTTTGTGGAGTCATGAAAACATTCCGGAATTAGATAGTGGTGATGGTTGTACAACTTTATGAATATACTAAAAAACACTGAATTGCATACTTTAAAAGGGTGAATTTTATGGCATGTGTATTTATCTCAATTGAAAATTAGCAGTAATGATGGAGAGATAGTTTCCTGTACTGCTGTTGAAAATGTTTACCAATAGAACTTCTTGGAAGAGAGGTATGGAAAAGGGGTAACAGATTTTTTCCTAAGAATTCAAACTCAAAGAGCTTATCCTTCATCAATAATTATGAATGTCACAACTTTAGCTATAAAGATTATCTGCAGGGTTGTTTATAATAGCAAATTATTGGAAATACCCTGAAGGCACAACAAAGATTTTGTTAAACCGATTATGGTACATTCATTCAGTTTAATATGAGCCACCTATTAAAATTATGTTTATGATACACTGTTAGCCAGAGAAAAAGAGGATACAAAACACAACATGCAGTATGATCCTAATTTTTTTTAACTACATACATACATATCCATGCCTCCATATTACGGAAATAATAGAACTAGGCTGCCTAACACTATAGCCACTAGCCAATGTGGATATTTAAATTTAAATTCATAAGAATTCAGTTTCTCAACACTAGCCACATTGCAAGTGCTCAGGAAACACATGAGGACCATGGCGACTGGACTGGACAGCACAGAGCATGTCCATCATCACAGAAAGTGCTACTGAAATGAGCTGATCTAGAAGAGTACACACTAAGTGGGCTTCGAGGGGCTTTTTTTTTTTTTCTTTTTTAGTGGAGGTTCTGGGGATTGAACCCAGGACCTCCTGCAAGCTAAGCATGCGCTCTACCACTGAGCTGTTACCCTCCCCTCCATGGTGCTTTTAATTTTCTTCTCTTTATGTTTATTTTCCACTTTTTCTGGATTAAATATGTTTATAATAAAAGAATATTGCTGTTTTTATTTTTTGAAGATTCGAAATAAACTGAAACCGGGGAGAAGGGATCTGGAAAAACACTCACTGTGTGCCGGCATCTCACTGTGTGCCAGCATTGCCCACACCACAAATGGAGCGAGTTCCTTTGATCTCAGCAGCAAAGGGGCTGGTCCTCCCTTGCTAAGGACAACACCTTTGCACCTACAGGGCAGGAGCACACTTCACAGATGGATGTGTGCCTTTGATGGGTTACCAGAGTAAGCGAATGGCTGTTTCTGTTCATTTTGTCCAGATTTATAGTTGCTTTCTGGAGGAGAGGATTTGTAACCTCCTCACTTGGCCACAGCCAGAAGTCCTGCCTCCTAATACAGAATCTTAAAAATAATAATCTTGGTCCAGCAAGAGGTTTAGGGAAGAGGCACTCTCAACCTTCAGGTGATCAGTTCATGCTTTCTGGAAAACAACATGGAAATATGTATCTAAAGGCTTAAAAATATTATACCCCTTTAAGCAATTATGCCACTTCTTGAAACCCTATTCTAAGGAAATAATTGTGGATGTGCTCAGAGACTTAGCTAAAAGAATGTACATGACAGAGCTGTTGACAAGAGCAGAAAACTAAATTCAAGCTAAAAGTACAAGATACAGCCTTATGGTGAAATATTATACCAGCCATCAAAAATAATGCTGTGCAGGAACATTTAACAACATGGAAAGTGTTTATAAAGGTTACGTTTTTGAAAATGAGTTTTAATGCAGTCTGAAAGGTATCATTTGATTTTTGTAGGAAAAAAATATATACACACATTTGCTTAGAAAAAAAATTAAAATGATTAAAACGGAAACACTGTCAACTACTATGTGGGGGGAAAATATCTGATGGGGGAGGTAATCGATTATTTTCCACACTTTCTATAGTGAACATGTACCTCTGTGGTAACAGGGAAAAAATACAAGTTACTGTTCTTAAAAAGATGAAATTGTATGATTTAAGACAGGAAAACTTTGTCCTTAGAACTTAAAATAAAACTATCACTATAATCATTTTCACATTTAGCTCTGGGTTTCCTGGCTCCCAAGGCACAAAGAGACATATAAAGAATTATGTAGGCCTCCACTGTTTATCAGTTCTTCCCAGGAGATCAACCACCATCCCGGCACTAGAGTCTAAAAGACACGCACGACACCCATTTCTCGGTAACACTGATACCTCCCCTGTAGTGTGGAACAGCCGGGTTACAGCCCTCATCTTTGTTCTAACCGTTCTTGGAGTTGCTTAAGAACTCTGGTCCCCCAATCTTGCGGGATAAATACCACGTACACAGCGCCTATTTTTTCCATAATGTACTCCCATCCCTATTTTCCTACCATAGGAAAATAGTCCCAAAATACATGAGATATGTTTTCAAAAAGACACCAATGATAGAACAGCCAGCTTTTATGCAGTATGTGGATGGTGTCACTGTTTCACGATACTACTCAGAAGACTGTCTCACGGGTGAAGTGGATCATATATGAAGAGTGGGAGATGTGACAAACTCTGAGAATGTATGTTTCTTAATAATACATCTGTTTAAGAGCCCTCTGAGAAGAGAAAGTAGAACAAAATAGGTCAGTGGCTATGGATGGTTGCTCTGAAAGTCGGCGGAAGCCACAAAGAGGCAGAGCTAAAATGATCAGCCCTGAGGCGGCCCCTGGCAAGCTGAACCTTCTTCATGACGAGAAGTCGCTTCCCAACTACACCCGTCAGAGGAGTCAGAGTCTCTTGAGGGCTCAGACGTGTGGGGCGGGGGTTGGGGGAGCTGAGCCCGCTACCCTCTGTTGATGTTCATCCTTCCTACAGAAACAATTTAAATTGGATTTCCCTCTGTCTTACCTACAGTTTCTCTCAGATCTTTGGATCTCTCAGCTCCAAGTCACTCCTAAAGAAAGCAAAGATTTCATAGAACTTAGGAAACTACTAAAACAGTGTTCTTCTCCTCCTAAATCCTCCCTCCCCTAAGTACCTGCAATCTGTATGTCCGATGCTTACGGTAAAGGCCAAGACAAGTCTCTCCTAACCTTTCTTTCATCTGAGACCTCTAAGAGCACACACCCACTACACAGCTCACAGACACTCATCTTGCATGGCCTGTGTCCTCAGACAGGCTGTAGGCTATGAAATCCTGGCCCTCAGCACCTGCCACCGTGTCTTGTGCCTGAGTACTAAGGTGGCAGGTTCATCTAAATTCCCAGTTTGCCCACTGCCCCTTCGGTAACTTACAGATAAGGCTGGTAACACAACTGTTAGCAAAGCAATGGTGCTAAAAGGTCAAAGTTTCTTGACGGGAAACACAGTTTTCTAAGATTAATTCAACAACTGAAGTTGTCAGTGATCACTATGGAGAAAGAGAATGAAATATTCTTCTTGACATCTAAGGAGTTCACAGTCTCCTGAAAACTAAAAATGCATATGTAGCTGACTGGGATAACATGTTATTTATATGAAAAAAAGTGGAAGACATATAAAAATCACAAAGAGAAAGTCATCAACAATGTTCTTCAAGAGGTGGTGTCAATGTACATCCCATTGAATTTGGACCACAGGACTAGAAATGGTGTCTAGAAGAAGCCAAGGGACCCTTCCTCTACTCTGGACGGATCTGCCCACTTGCAGAGCCCTGGCCTCTGAACCAGGCCACTCATTTGCAGAGAACTCCACACACAGAAACCCACCTAGTGCGTGACACTGGCCAGGGCAGCGAGGAAGCCAGCACAGCCGGAGGAACTAGCATCACCCTGGGGACAAGAAAGCTCTGAGGAGCCAGGAGAGCAGTCGTGAAACCTCTTGAAGCCTGTCTAGCGGAAGACGGGCTGGATAAGCATTTTTCATACTGCAAAAAACCACCCATTGGTTGAAATCGATTTAGAGGTACAAGACTTACAGTAATGGCTATTTCGTAAAAATGCTTGTCTGAGTGCGAGTGTGTGTGCACACAAGCATGTGCACTGGGTCATGCAAACAGATTTCTTTCAAAACAGTTTGCAAGGCTGTGAATTAGACAAATTGTTTAATAGGTTATAGAAGGACACATTTCAATTCAATAGGAGAACACCCTAACAGCAAAACTGTCTCACAACGGGGTTTGTTATTTTGAATGCCAGAGAGTGTCCAGGCCCTGAAAGACTTTAAGCAGCACCAAAACCATAGACAGTCTTGGAGGATATTCACATTGGTGGAAAGTTAAATGACAAGAACTCTAAGCTTCCTCCCCACGCTATGAGACTGTGAGTCTACATCACAGGCAACTACCACTGAACTACCATTGAAAGCACAGCTAGGAGGGCAACAACCCCACGAAGTCACAGGGGTGAATGCACACAGGCTGCAGTTTCACTGGGTCGTTTATACTGGAATAGCCCTTCTGTGAAAGGAAAAGCTGTGATACCCAGACCGAGGGTTCTCAACCTGGATGTACGTCAGCATCACCTGGGGAGCTCATAAAAGATGCCCATGCCTGGACCCCAACGTGCATTAGTTAAAACACTGGGGCCCAAGATTTGTATTTTACTTCATGTTCCCCAGGTGAGAGCTGCAAACCACTGATTTATATAATGACATTTTATAAAGCACAGAAGAAAGGAAAACAGAACTGGAACTTTACATGAGGATCACAAAAAAGAAAGAGCTGGAAAAACATCAAATCAAGCCTTCTGGACTCTGCTCAGGGCATAGACCTGAGAAGAGCATCACTCCCAGGCTTATAAATAAAAAGCTAGATAAGCTGCAAGTTCATAACTTTCTTGAATCCATTAAACAGCTGAGGTCACGGGGAACAAAGCAGTCCAGAATCTGAGGAAACCAGGCACCTGCAGGAAAAGACAAGACATGAGCATTTGTCTACCGGAGGCAGATGCATCTGGACACCGGCTAACAAGCACCAAGCAACACGTAACAATGGAATATTGCCGGAGAGCTGAAAGAGCACGGAGCCGGACCACTCAGGCACAGCACGAAAGGAAGACCTGAGGCTGACACCAAGGCGGACAATGAGAAAAGCCCTTCAGCAAACCAGCCCCAGCTCTAAACTCAAGGCATCAGCAAAGGAATCTGAAGTCTGTGCTGCACTGAGGATACGCACACCAACAACAGACCTCAGATCCAGTCAGCTCCTGACCAGACTGACCAACGCCCTAACGCCGAAGACCTCGTGGAGATCGAAAGGCATTCCCGTTTCCAGGCATAAAAACTATTTAGCTCAGTCTCTAATATCCTACACAAGATGTCCAGGTCTCAACAAAACATTACAGAGCACACAAAAAGCAAGAAAAACCAACATTGACAAGAGACACAGCAATGAACAGAATCAGACTCAGCTATGACACAGATGGGGAAGCTATCAGACACAGAATTTAAAATAACCATAATTAACGGTAAAAGATCCTAGAGGAAAAGGTGGACACATGAAATATCAAATGTATAAGTTGAACACAGAGATGGAAACCATAAAAAAGAATCAAATGGAAATGCTTGAAAGGCTAAACACAGTAACAGAAATGAAGAATGCCCTCAAGAGGCATTCCTCAGATTTGACACATCAAAGGAAAGAATCAATTAACTTGACAAAGGCAGACAAAAATTATCCCAACTAAAACAAGAAGAAACAAAAAGAAGAATGAAACAAAATAGTGTCCAACAGCTGTGGAATAATACCAAAAAAATCCTAACCTAGGTGTAATTGAAAGTTCAAAAGGAGAAAAGAAAAGGAAAAGAGCAGAAGAAATATTAGAAGAAATAAATGCTGAGAATTTTCTAAAAATTAATGACATTATAAATCAATAAAAAAAAGTTAAAAAAAATAAAAAATAAAATAAATAAATAAAAATTAATGACAGATACCAAACCAGAGAACCAAGAACCTTTTTGAGCACAAGACTACAGAGGGTAAACACCAAGCATGTGCATGCATGTGCGCACACACACACATCATATTAAAGCAGCTGAAAACCAAAGACAAAAAGAAAATCTCAAATGCAGTGGAAGAAGATGAAACACTACATACAAAGGAACAAAGATAAGAATGACAGAAGACACCTTGTCAGAAGGCATGCAAGTAAGAGGACAATGAAGTCACATTAAAGTGCTGAAAGATAAACTGTCAACCCAGAATCCTATATCCAATGAAAACATCTTTCAAAAACAAAGAAGAAATAAGAACTGCCACAGCACACAAAACTACAAGAAATGCTAAATGCAGTTTCAGAGGCAGAAGGAATATGATGCTAGACAGAAACCTAAATCTACACAAAGAAATGCAGAGTCCTGGAAATGGAATAAATGAAAGTCAAAAACAATTCTCCTTTTTCTTATTTTTAATTGCTGTAAATGATAACTGATGTTTAAAGCAAGAGTCAGCAAACTACAGCCTACAAACCAAATGATGCCTGCCATCTGTTTTAGTGTTATCTATCATAAGAATGGTTTTTATATTTAAGTGTTGTTTAAGAAAAAAAGACTATGCAGCAGAGACCATATGTGGCCTCAGAGCCTACAGTATTTCTGAGCCTTTATTTAAAAAAAGGTTTGCTGACCCTTGGTCTAAAGCAAGAACAGCAGCAATGTTCTGTTTACAGCACACGTAGAGGAAAAATGACAACAACCATAGCACAAAGAATGGAAGAGAAGGACTTAGAATGTGCTGCTGAAACGTCCTTGGACTACACATGAAACAGTATAATGTTACTTGAAAGTCGAAGCTGATTAATTAAAGACATATAGATTTTAAAGACTCTAGGGCAATCACCACAAATGTTAAGCAGAAATAAAAACTTGAGATAAAAGGGAATCATAAGAAATGCTGAAGTAATAGGGAAAAAATGGAACAAATAGAAAATAGCTAGCAAGATGGTAGATTTTTGATTAAACCATATTACCACTACAGTTAATGTGAACAGTCTAACACATCAATTAAAAGACAGATATTGTCAGATTGATTAAAAAGTAAGACCCAATTATCTGAGGTCTACAAGGAACCTGCCTTAAATACAGATATAGACAAGTTAAAATTTAAAAAATAGGAAGACCTAAACAAGCAATCCCCCAATGAAGACATACAAATGGCCAATAGGCACATGAAAAATGCTCAATATCACTAATTATCAGAGAAATGCAAATCAAAACTACAATGAGATATCACCTCACATCAGTCAGAATGGCCATCATTCAAAAGTCCACAAATGACAAATGCTGGAGAGGCTGTGGAGAAAAGGGAACCCTCCTACACTGTTGGTGGAAATGTATTTTGGTGCAGTCATTACGGAAAACAGTATTGAGAGTCCTCAAAAAACTAAAAATAGACCTATCATATGATCCAGCAATCCCACTCCTGGGCATATATCTGGAGGGAACTCTAATTCAAAAAGACACACACCCCAGTGTTCACAGCAGCACTATTTACAATAGCCAAGACATGCAAATAACCTAAATGTCCATCAACAGATGACTGGATAAAAAAGTTGTGGTATATTTATACAATGGAATAGTACTCAGCCATAAAAAGAGAATAAAATAATGTCATTTGCAGCAACATGAATGGACCTGGAGATCGTCATTCTAAGTGAACTAAGCCAGAAAGAGACAGAAAAACACTATATGATATCACTCACATATGGAATATATATTTTTTTAAAAAGACACAAAACTGAAGCAGACTCACAGACATAGAAAACAAATTTATGGTTACCAAGCAAGGAAAGGGATGGGAAGGGATAAATTGGGAATTACAGATTTGCAAATACTAACTACTATATAAAGAACAGACAAGTTTCTACTACATAGTACAGGGAACTATATTCAATATCTTGTAGTAGACCTATAATGAAAATGAAAAGGAATATATGTATGTATATGTATGACTTAAACACTATGCTGTGCACCAGAAATTGACACAACATTGTAAACTGACTATGCTCCAATTTTTAAGAAAAAAGTAAATATTAAAAAAAAAAAACAGGAAAAGATATGGATGCAAACATTAAGCAAAAGAAAATTGGAGTAGCTATAGTATTTACACCCAAAGTAGATCCCAGAAAAAGGAATACTAACAAGGATTTGGAGGAATATTATATAATGAGAAGCCAACCACTCTACTAAGAAGACATAATCCTCAATGTGTATGTACTGTGGAATTAAAGAAACCAGCTAAAACTGAAATTGAGACGGGCCTGCAGGGGGAGCTCTCACACCCTACCATGCATCATCAATTACTCCAAACAGGAAGATGTTTCCTACTTCACTATCCAGCAGAAAGAAGAAAACTTCTGTCTGCTGGAGGACAGCCCAGCCAATCAGAGACAGTAACAGCCCAACCAATCAGAGACTGTAGCAGCCTAACCAATGAGAAGCCGCCACACATTGGCATTCCAGCTTCCTGCAACAAGACTCTGGTTATTACAGCCGCTCCCAACTTTCCACTTTTCCCTATAAAAGCAAGTTCCCCTTCTTTGTTCTTTGGATTTGCCAATGGTCCACCATAGTTCACATATCCTGAATTGCAATTCCTTTGTCTATCCCAGAAGAAACTCACTATTGCTGGTAAAATAACTAGCTTTATATTATTAAAGTTGACACCAATTAAGGACAGATGGTTAAAAACATGAATCAAAAAGTCACAGAACTGAAAGAAGAAATTTAAAAATCCACAACAGTAGCTGGAGAGTCTAACATGCCTCTCTATTACTGTTAAAATAAGTAGACAGAGAATCAGTAAAGACACAGAAGGCTTGAATAACCCTATCAAGCAACTTGATCTACTATTTCCACAAAATTCTACCCAATAATATCAGAATACACATTCTTTTCAAGTGCACCTGCAACATTCACCAAGACAAACCATATTCTGGGCCATAAAACAAATGTGAACAAATTTAAAAGAACAGAAATCATGCAAATTATACCGTAAGGTAAGAGAATTAAACTAGAAACCAATACCAGGAAGACTCCTGGAAAATTTCCAAATATTTGAAAATTAAACAACATACTCTGAAATAACATATGGGTCAAGAGGAACTCTCAAGAGAAATTTTTAAATATTTTAATTTTAAATAAATGAAGATACACATATCAAAATTGTGGAATGCAGCTAAAGTAGTGGTTAGAGAGAAAGGTATAGCACTAAATGCTTATATGAAAACAGAACAGAAATCTCAAATTAATATTTTAAGTTTACCCCTTAAAAAATAGGAGTGTAAATTAAACCCAAAGCAAGGTGAAATAAGGAAATAAAAAAGAGCAGAAATCAATAAAATTGAAAACAGAAAAATAAACAAAATTAATGAAGGCAAAAATATGGATCTTTGAACGAGTAATAAAGTTGATAAACTTCTAGACAGACTGAATAAGAAAACGATTGAAGACACAAATTACCAATATCAGGAATGAAAGGGGGACTATCACTACAGACCCCAAGGACATTAAATGGGTAGTAGAAGAATATCACAATTTTATGTCCATAAATTTGACAACTTAGGTGAAGAAGACCAATTCCTCAAAAGATATAGACTTCTAAAACTTATCAAGAAGAAACAGGCAACCTGAATTGTCCTACGTCTATTAAAGGAGTTAAATTTGTAGTTTAAAAACCTTTCATCAAAGAAAATTCTAGGTATAGATGGTTTCACTAGTGAAATCTACCGAACACTGAAGGAAGAATAGCAATCCTACACAGTCTCTTTCAAAAATACATCACAACTAAGTGGGGTTTATCCCAGGAATACAAAGCTGATGCAACATTCGAAAATCAATCAGTGTACCTCACCACAGTAACGATGAAGAAAAATCGCATGATCCTGTCAAAAGACAGAGAAAAAGCATTCGACAAAATTCAAAATCCAGCCATAATAAAAACTCTCGGTAAACTAGAGATACAAGGGAAATTCCTTAATCTCATGGGGCATCTACAAGAAAAACCTCAACTAACATCATACTTCATAGTGAAAGATTATTTCTTCCCTATTATAAGAAACAAGGCAAAGATGTTTTCTCTCACTGCTTCTATCCAACATTGTCCTGTAAGTCTTAGCCAGCTGAATAAGGCAAGAAAAAGAAATAAAAGGCATCCAGATTGGAAAGGAAAAAATAAGAAATAAAACTGTCTTTATTCACAGATAACATGACTGTCTATGTAGAAAATCCCAAAGAATCTACAAATATACCTCCTAGAACAAATAAATGACCTTAGCAAGGTAACAGAATACAGTGGCAAAACACAAAAATCAATTGTATTTCTATATACCAGCAACAAGAGCAACCCCGAAAATGAAATACTTAGGTATAAATCTAACAAAACACGTGGAAGATCTATATCTTGAAAACTGTCGAATGCTGATTAAAAAAAAATCAAAACAGAAATAAATGGAGAGATAAGCTACATTGTGTTCATGGATTAGAATACTGAATATTGTGAAGATGTCAGTACTTCCAAAATGAGTCTATAGGTTCAGTGCAATACCATTCAAAATCTCCGCTGAATTTTTTTGTAGATATTGACAAGCTGACTCTACAATTTGTGTGAGAAGGCAAAGGAACCAGGAGAGCAATAAAATTTTCGAAAAAGAATGAGGTTGGAGGATTTATACTACCTGCTTTCAAAACTTATTATAAAGTCACAGTATCAAGACGGTGTTGGCACAAAGCAGGCACATAGATCAATGGAACAGAACTGAGAGTCCGGAAATAAACCCTTGTAATTATGGCCAATTGATTTTCTACAAAAATGTCAAGACAATTCCATAGGGAAAGGATAGTCTTTTCAACAAATGGTGCTGTAACAACTGGAATTCCACATGCAAAAAGAAAAAAAAAAGTTCCTTGACTCACAGTTTACACCTTATATAAAAATTAACCCAAAATGGATCATACACCTAAGTGTAAAACATAAAACTATGAAACTTCTAGAAGAAAATGTAGAAAATTTTCAAGACTTCTAGCTAGGCAAAGAATTCTTAGATACAACAACAAAAGTCTTATCCATAAAAAGATTGATAAATTGGCTTAGCAAAGTTTAAAAAAATTTTTTTTTACCCTGAGAAAGACACTGCTATGGGAATTAAAAGGTAAGGCTGAGAGAATTCATTTGAAAATCACATTTCCAACACAGGACATATATTCAGATTATGTAAAGAACTCTCGAAACTCAACAATGAGAAAACAAACAACCCAGTAAAAATAGGTAATCAAAATTACCTCTGTGTAACACTTCTATGCTGTAAATTTTTACTTGAATTTGTGTATTTTTCCAGTTATGGGTCCAAACAACGTTTCACCAATTTTTATTTACACCGAATTATAGCCTGGAAGTAGGCTTTTGATCTCTGTTAACTTTTGACACACTTTACACTGACCTAAAAAAATGTTTTAAAAAACCATTCATTTTCTTTGAACTGAGGAGACAATTTTCATATACGTCTTTAGTAAAGAGACCATTTCTTCCTATCAAATAAAATTGGCTCTTTACACACACCCAAAAAAGTTATAACTTTCTGAGGCATCAAAATTTACACTGTCACCTTTTAAATAATGAACCCTGAGCATGAATCACCACACTTTTAACCACATACTTCCTTCTTCCCCTAGTACCAAATCTAAACAATTCTGGAACACAATGATGAAAGAAATGACCCTTATGTTCCCTTTGCTCATATTTCTTCATTTATTTCTCACCACCTGGTACCATGTTTTGTAAGTCACTGTAGATCATGTTTGGGAACAATGGGAGGTATAATAAACAAACAGAGAGATTCTGCATGAAAGAAATGCTTTAAGATCAAGTTATTCAATATGTAATCCTCTTCTTCCAAGTGAACGTCCTTTTTTGCCCGGCACCATACCCGCTCAGGCCATATTTCTCTGCTGGAAACCAGAGAGAGACTAAACCTTGAAGGCTGCCAGCACCACGCCTGGCGTGTTTCCAACTACTGCACTCTTCTCTTAACCTATCTCATTCTTCACAGCAGTACATCTCAGCGCCTGACATACGAGACAAAATAGACATGCCTCCTTCCAGTAGAGTGTAAGTTCCATGAGAACAGGGACTTTGTCTTTCTTGTGTACGCTTTTTATCCCCAGAACAGTGTCTGCCACACGGGAGCTGTTCAATAAATACTGGTGCATGAATGACTCCCAAGGCACCTCTCCACCTCATTCCCTCACATTCTCCCTGGGCTGCCCTGGGCAGGACTGCTGATGGAAACAACAAAATATGCTGCCTTCCACGCCCTCCTTTCTTCCAGGATTAATGACTAGGTCTTTTTGCCAATTTCTGGGCTGAGTAGATACTGAAGATGGAGGAGCATGAGAAGGAGCACCCCTGGCTGCCCAGTCTAACTCCAAACGTCCACCAACGTCCACCGTATCAAACGGAAACAAAAAGCAGCACTCACGTCAGACTGCAAAGGAAAACAGTCTCGGTGTTCTTGGTGCTCTAGCAGTAGATGGTGGAGCCTGGTTTCCTACTAAACACAACTATGAAGTATTCACCTGCTGGGCGATCGTCAGGAGAACTGCTTTCTAGTCCAGGATCTACCACTAACTGCACCTTCACCAAAGATTTAGAGCGGCAAGTGTTCTCAGGAGGGGGCGGGGAGAAGAGAAAGGGGGTCCTGGGGGGTGGGAGGCACAGCAGAACCAGTTCTGAGGCTTCTTCAAACTACGCATGGCCCCTCCCTGAATTCCTCCAGCCCAATCCACCCCACAGAGGTGCCACCATAGAAAGAGCCACTGCTGCTGTCACCATGGGAGTAGGACAAAGGAAGAAAAACTCTTTCAGGTTTTGAGTGTAAGTTCTTTGAGGAATGAGACCGAGATGTAGGCTTCTTAGGGACACCCAGAGTGGCATCTGACACAGGGTACTCCTGTCTCTACTGCATCTCCAACCTCAGCTCCTTTCCTCTCCTCGACCACACCCAACACTTCTCCTATTGTCCTGAACGTCTCCTGATTGCCCAAGAGGCCAAGTCTGTCATCATCTGTCACCACCCGTTGGAGACACGGATGACTGCCTACCTAACAGCCTGATAGGCAGTCTTGCTTTCTTCCCCGCTAACAGAATTCTGATTTTCAGATACGGGCCTCACTGTGCTCAGGGAAGGTGAACCCTCCCCCAGCTCCAGAACACTGCTTGGCCACAACAATCACCACCACCCTCTTCTTCTTTGCCAGTGACTGGTTAAGCATGGGCATGTGACCATTCTGGTCAATGGCACAAGGAACTTCCAAGAAATTTTGTTCTTATCTAGAGAATCACTGAGAAGCAAGCCGTCTCCCTCCCTTTTTACTTGGATGCTCTCATGTGAAGGCATAATGGAGCTCCAGCCACCCTGTGGCAGGGCAGGGAAAACCAAGAGAACCTTCAAGAAGCCAGCCTAGAACTGGGACCACTTTGAACCACCTACCTCTAGGCTTCTTAATCAAGACAGTAATGTAACCTAAATAATGTTACTTACAACAGAAAGTTCCCTAACATACCCCACCGTTTGGCCTGGGAAATCCCTCCAACTTTTTCTCCTAGAGCAGCCCTACTCGTCTCCAATTTAGAGATCAGCCAGTTTCCTTGGGAAGTCTTCGCTGTCCCCAGACAGGTAAACAGTCCCAGACACTGTTATCTGCACATCTGCCTCTCCAACTAAACTGTGAGCTCCTCAAAAGCAAACATTTTCACCCTTGGCAGAGGCCCTGGCATGTGCTGGGCATTTATTAAACGTTGAATGAACAAACGAATGAATGAACAACAAAACAACGAATTAGAGGATGAACATGCGGAATGCCTTCTACGCCTTGGATAAAGACTTGACAATTGACAGATGGAATATGGTGTCCAGGCTGTCTACACTCTACTAAAGATTTCCTTTCGGTGGTAGTGAGCAAAGGCAGAGATAATGCAATGAATAGGTCCTATTTTTATCTTCCCCAAAGTCAGACTTCTCATTGGGAACTGTCCCTCCCAAATCCCAGACAACTAGGGTAGGACCATATCTATCACAGTAGCATTTGAGCAAAGTACCCACTCCTATGGTGGAAACCCCTCCCTGTCCACTGAGATGGCTTGGCCCTGCTTTGGTCTAGAATATTAAGATTTGCTATAAGGATGGAGGAGATGGAAGAAGAGAGAGACAACCCTCCCATTACCCGCTCTCTCTAAAGGAACAGATAAGCCTGAAGGTGCCAGTGCTTTTTATCACCCCATACTAAGAATCAGTCAACACAGAAGGAAAAAGAGCCAAGATATATATGAGAGACAACAAGCCCTGAAGCCTTATGTGAGCCCCTGGATCAAGCTATGACTGAAGCTAAAACCCTCAGCCTTTTCATTTAGGTGACCCAATTTCTATACTGCATAAGGCAATTTTCAAGTGACCAAAACCCAACCCAAAGGATTCTGACAAATACAGTCCATAGTGACGAAAGCAGGCTGATAACATCCCTTCTATATTCAAGGCCTGTGCAGTGGCACCTCTCAAACTTGGTCTCTAGGATGCTTGGTGTCAGGAATTAAGACAGTCTGGAGGAGGCTGGGCCATGAACAAGTCAGAGTGGAAAAAAAAAAATGCCACCCCTCCAAAAACACACACCACCACCACTGTTTTCTCCTAAAGGAGGGCAGCTGGAGCCTCCTGGATCTCCCTTTTGTCAGAAATGAGTGGGGACCTCTGGGAGGTAGGAAATGTTACAGTGACAGAGAAAAAAATGGAGACAATTCTCATCAAGCAATGTTCTATGGGCTTTATGAACATCATAAACTTAAGGCTGTTGTAAGGATTATAATACCCATTTTACCTTTGAGGAAACCGAAGGTCTGTGAAGTTAAGTAACTTGCTCAAGGTCACACAGCTAGTACCTAGAATTTAAATTCTAGACTTTTTCCACTTTATCATTCTGATGGCTAGGACCTGGGAGATGGAGAGCACCCCTCCACACCAGTCCCCCACATCGCCCCAGGGCACAAAGACCTGGATGGAGCCTTACAACCTCAGGCCCCTGGAGTCAGAGCAGCCTCGCATACCCAGTGTTTTGGAAGCCCCAGGTAACTAACCCAGGTGTATGTCGGTGATTCGACACGAGCACTAAAAGTAAAGAACCACGCAGAAGGAGCACGGCAGGGTCGCGGGCCACTGGAAAGCACCGCAGAGAGAGAGGCGGGAGCTGGCTCTGGGCTCCCCCAAAGGCCTGAGCCCCCGGCGCAGCTCCGTGCTCTCCTCCGCAGTCGGCCCCCCAGCCTCCCCTCTCTCCACCAGCGCCGCGGAAATAGTGGCTCCTGGGCCACTCGGAGACCCTCGGAGACCCTCGCAGCCCGGGTCCTGCCCCTGCCTCCGCCCGCAGCTCCTGCCGGGCCCAGCTGTTCGCAGCTGCTCGCCCCCAGGCAGCGACGGGACCCCGACCCCTCCGCTGCGCCGCGGCCCGGGCGCGCCGGGCGGGGGCGCCCCGCACTGCCCGCCGCAGCCCCGCGGCCCCGCAGAGCCCGGGCGCGGGGCCCGCCTTCTCCCTCCCCCCGAAGCCCCGCCGACCACCTGCCCCCGCCCGCCGTGCCCGGCCCGCTCACCTGCACCGCCGGGCCTGTCCGCGCACCCGCCGGACCGACTCCCGACTCCCGGTCCCGGCTCGGAGCGCGCCCGCGGGGGGCCGGCGTTGGTGCGGCCGCGCGGGGCGGGGCGGGGCGGGGCGGGGCGCGGCTCCTCCCCTCCCCGAGCCACCTGGGGCGCCCGGGAGGGAGCCGGGCCGGGACAGGTGGGCCCCGCCCGCCGCGAGCAGCCGGGGGCTCGGGCTCCTCCGGGAGTTTCGGGGATCCTCCGCGGGGTGGAAGGGAGAGGCCGCATGACACCTGGGGCAGTTAGTGCTTGGGAGGCGGCGGGGAGCCAGGGGCCGGCCTGTCTCTGCACAGCCTGGTCCGATGGAGAAATGGATCACAGAGTTTGTGAGCCAGACGCCGCTGAGCACAAGGAGGGGAGGCCAGCCCCTTTCTTTGTGGGCTGTAGACCCGAGAACCGCGACCCAAGGGGTGAAAATGATGGCGCCAAAGGCAAGTTCAGAATTGGAAGAGCTCAGAAAAGCTTCTACCGACCATCCAACCTCACCCTCCCCCAAATGATTCTACCCCTTTTTAAAATAATGGTTGTAAGCTGTAAATAAGATCATTTCAGATAGTGATGTCCTCCCTGGCCCTGGACTGTAAGCCCCAGGTTGGGCAGGAACTTTCCCTGTCCACTGTTGAATCACCAGAGCCATGAACAAACCAAGGACTGAGCAGGTGCTCAGGTAATACCTGATGAACAAATGAGGTGTGATCCAGTCTTTTGAGTCCAGCCTCCTGCTGGTCCGCCCAGGCTAGAGTCTGCTCCAGCATCACTCACACTTTGTCAGCGAGAGCCCAGAGTCAATCTGCCTACTTCCAGGCCACTCATCCTCTCTGGATTGCTTACCTCCCTTCCCAGTGCCAGCCAAGCAGCTGGTTTGTGGGAGGTCCACACACCTTTGCTCTCAAGCAAATCTTTAACTTCTGAAGATGTCACAGGCAGAAGAATTTAGACATAGAATACTGTGCCACCAGCCTTGCACTGTGGAAACACAGCCCAGAGTTTGGGTGACTGAGCCAAGATCCCATGGCTGGTAGCACAGCTGAGTTTGGGGCCCAGGAGTGGCAGGGAAGTCTTGACCGGGGTCAGAACTTCTGCAGAAACAGGGCTTGGGTTTGGTCTGAGTTCTCTAACCTGTGGCCTTTCCAGGCCTCTCAGAGGTCAAGTGTGACCTGAGCTACTTGGATTTACTAAGGCCCTGACAGTTTCAAAAACAAAGATGTGTCAGAAGGGGATAGTAAGAATGTGGTATATTTTTTAAGTGTTCCATCAAACAAACAAATGGTCTTAACACACAAAGCAGAGGAGATGAGTTATGATGCAGCTACTCACATGTTCACTTCAAGACTCGTCAAAGAAATCCATTCCAAGCGCACTGCCGGAAATGCTGCACAACTACACAGTTGCATGGAGAACATTCCTTCCTGTAACTATTTCCATACACTTCAGTGACTGCACATTAAACCCCAGAAGCCAAAATCGGAAGCTGTCTGTTAAGGTGAAGTCAGGGCTAAGTGGCCTGCCCCACCCCTACCCCCAGCAACAGGCCCAACAGTCTCAAGAACTGGACCCCCGTCCCCCTTCATCAGTGAGCCCTGCACACTGGGTGTTTAAGATGTGGTGAGGCCCGGCTGGGAAAAAACTTCACACCTAAGGCCAAGCTGGGAAAAATGCACAGGAGATGCCCCACTAGGTGTGCCTGCTCCAGCTGCACTCCCTCTGTGGTGGGTGGGGAGGCTGGTGTCCCAGGGTGGGGCTGTGGAGGGGCCTGCCCTTGGGACAGACACTGGTACCAGCAGGTGAGGCTGAGCTCAGGAGCCGCTCTGGGTCTTACCCACGAGCAGTGGACCCAGCCCTTCTCGTGTGTCAGTTTCAGTCAGTGGAGCATGTGATCCCCTGTGATTTAGGATCCTCTCGCTATGTGTGTGATCTTGGCTGGGCCAGCCTGGTAGGTTTGCCACCCAGGCTGGCCTAGGAATCATCAGGCAGGTATAAATTCTGCCCTGGTGTTCGTGTTCGTGTTCTCTCTCTCTCTCTCTCTCTCTCTCTCTCTCTCTCTTTCTCTCCTGGGCTTGCTAAGTGACCCTAGGCATCTTCCTCAGTTACGCATTTCTCTCACTTGGGAAACATGCAGGGGTGAAATCAGACAAGATTTCTGCTGAGGTTCTTTGCTTGAAAGAGGTAACTGAAATATGAAGGTCTGATATCATCATGAGGTTAAATGAAATAACACACGTCAAGTGTGTGAGTGCAGCACCAGCTCAAAGCACCTGCTCAATAAGCGGTACTCTTACTCTTTAATGGGGCTCAGCGTGGCGGGGCTAAGGGAGTCAGCCGATGTCTGCGAGTCATTAAAGTGCTAAAAAAAAAATAAGGGCAAAACCATTGAAAGATCTCTGAAGAACCTAGACTAAATTAATTAATCTTTGCAAATAACTGTGTGTTATTCTTCCCTGCTGGCCCCTAGGAAAAGGATTTTTGAACTAGGACATCTTCAGGTTCTCCTGTCTCTAGTTCCCTGAGAGCATAATGGAAGAGAAATTATCCAAAAAGGAAAAAGTCCAATATTTTTCTGAGCCTTGAGATGTATTTTCCTTCCTAATCATACCTACCTTTTCACAGGACTCAGTGTGTACATTAATACTGTACATCATTTTCTGAGCACATTTTTCAGTGAAACAATGCATATAAAGTACCTGGAATAGTTCCTGGCACATAGCAGCTGCTCAATTAATTATAACGACTATGGGAGAGGTATAGGGCAGTGACCAGAAATATTAGGGTCAGAAAGAGACATGAATTCGGGTAGGCAAATCTGATAACCACTTTAATTGCAAGTTCACTGGCTCTGGAGTCAGACTGGGTTCAAATCCAGCAACCACTTACCAGGTATGTTAATCTCTCCATGCCACAGTGTGTCCTGTAACATGAAGATAATGTTAGGATAACGTAGGAAAAAGCTGGGAGACGTAAATGGAACAGCTAGCCTTCAGTGAGCAGCTGCTTTGTGCTCGGCACGAGTCTAGGTGTTTAGATTCTCTTTTGAGGGTTGCCTTTAGGGTAGGAATTCTTAATCAAGGATCACAGACCCTGAAACTGGATTTTGTGTCTGCATATATTTTTCCTAAAGAGAGCATCCACAGCTGTCCTTAGATTTGCAAAGAGGTTTGGGTCTTAAGACTACTGAGGAATCATTGCCTTCTAGACCCACCCAAGGGTTTCAGAGCTGAGACACTTAGTAGAGATCACACAGGCCAAACGACCTCCAGAAGGAGGGGCCCCTGGATGCTTGCACAAGACATAGATCACTGCTCCTGAGAATTCCGATTCAGGAGGGCAGAGAGGTTTTGAAACAAGCACTTGGTTGCTTCTCACTGAAAGGTGAGCCTACAAAACTGATCTCGTCCAAACTTCCTATTGCATAGGTGAGGAAACAGGCCTCGGGACCTGTTCACTTTGAACCTCCCTCAACCCCGCATCTACTGAGAAGCCTCCTTCCCTCTAAGTGAAGCCCTCAGCCCACCTGAACCAAGGAAATGAAATGCTTCACCCTCCACAACCCAGGTTCACATGAGCAGCACTTAGCAAGCAAAATCAGGCTTCTTTCAACAGGAAAATAAAATGTGCAGCCACCTCTGGATCAGCCCTTTAAATCTCAAAGAAGCCTGGATCTTGCCTGCCAGGATTTTGGATGTCTCACTCCAGTACCCACGCCCTTCACCCCAGCCCATCCCACTCCACACACCCCACTGTATCTAACTCTATTATTTGAACAGCTGAGGCTATTCAGCGAACACTTTCAACTGACAACCTACAAAAATGTAGATGTTTTGTTCCACTTCCTAAAGCCACAGGCTAATTAGACCCTGAAACAGAGGACTTTGCTTGATGCCATGTCGTTGTGTGAGGCCCACGGTGGGAAACCCTTCTTGCCAGGCAGATCTGGGCAAGGACTGAGCAAGAACAGGGCGGGCAGCAGCTGCGGCCAGAGAGGGTCTGTTTTAGAGATGCCCCAAAATGTCAGCCTAAGAATTATCAGACAAAACTCAGAATCTTCTCTACGTGCTTACCAAGGGCAGCCAAGGGTGCTTAGTTTTCTTTGGGTTTTTGATGTTCACCAGTCACAAAGTCCTGATGTAGCAGAAAGTTGAAATAACCTTCCCAAAGTGAGTTGAGCACACCTCTCATGTACGAGGCCAGCAAGCAAAATGTCCAAGGTGGCACACTGCGACCGTTCCATTTCCCTGAGAAGACTATAAAAAGATGTGGCTGGCCCCCTCGGGCCTGTGCTTGACCCTGAGGCTGGCAAATCAGCTTTTCCATATTTATCCCACAGTATTAACTCTAACCTCTCAGGGACTATGGATCAGTGTGAATTTGCTCGGCTGTCAAAAACACATCAGCTAGGGATGGGAGGGCCCTCTTTTCCTTGGTTTCAGAGTGAGCACTAAAGCAGGGACTACAAATATATGGGTCTGCTTACAAAGTTGCTGGCTACAAAAATGCATAAATGCCTTTGTTGTTGTGTTTACCCAGGAAAGAAGCTCCTGATTATTCCAAACTGATTCCTTACTTTCAAAGGTGACACAAACATATTTATCATCTTTATAATTTGCTAGGTCAATGAGAAACTGAAATACCATTATGGAGAAAATTCTTTGTGTAAAATCAGAGTTCTAGTGCCACAAACACACCAAGAAAAATCTGCCCCGGGACCTTTGCACTTACCATTCCTGCTGCTTGGAACTGTCTCCGGATCTTTGCAAGGCTGGCTTCTTTAATCATGCCCAGAGGCCTTCCCTGACCACCCAAGCCATGTGTTATCATAGCACCCTGTTCAGTTTTCTTTGTGGCACTTAACTGTACTGAATCATTTTAGAAAGCATTGCTCACTGGTTTATAACTTGCCTCTAAGAAAATGAAGACTTTGTCTTATTTACCACCTCTCCCCAGCTCTGAAAACAATGCTGAGTACAATGTAGGTGCTCAAATCTTTGTGGAAAAATTGCTGAGTGCTTACATTTTTGCAGCAGGCTTTGAGTGCCTCACATGAAGATGTCAACTGCTCCTGTACGTTGCTTAGGTCTGGGAACAAGCTGTGGTCTGGAACTGGAGCACGGTTTCGGCTCAGTCTCTCCACGCTCTCGGGCAGCCACGTGACCCCGGGGAGAGCCTAGCCTCCTGGTTAAGAACGTGTTCTCCGGAGCCAGCTCCAGCACTGCCCAGGTCTGCGGTGCTGGGCAGCTCGCCTCACCTCTCCACACCGCAGTTCCCTCAT
Organism: Camelus dromedarius; assembly: GCF_036321535.1. Taxonomy (NCBI): domain Eukaryota; kingdom Metazoa; phylum Chordata; class Mammalia; order Artiodactyla; family Camelidae; genus Camelus; species Camelus dromedarius. Next base: position 29,199,330 of record NC_087439.1, on the reverse strand, counting down.
CTGTCTGTGGGAAGAGTAACAGTACCACCCTCACCTGTTCCTCGTTAAGAGACTCCAGAAAGCACACGCAGGGCAGGCTCTTACCGTGAGCCGGGCACGGTACCGAGCACTTCGCTTCACAGAGAGGTTAGGTACTTTGCAAGGCACTTGGGTAATCCGGGGAAGACTGGGGGCTACTGGAACCAGTCCAGAAGGTGCTGAAGGCCACTCTTAATCACCAGGGTCCTGACACACAGTACACACATGATGCATGACTGTGGCAAAACATTTTCACACAACTGACTTCAACAAGGCTTAACCTCACGTCTGGGAGGCTTCATTGTAGTCAGAGTGATTGTGATTGGCCTCGTCTTTGTGGGCCAGGGGTTGGTGCAGCACAGTGGCACCTGAGTAGAGGGAGGTGCTCTGGGCTCTGGCCCTCTAAGTGTGCCGGGTGGGGTGACACTGAAGCTCGCTGGGCAGAACCAGATGAGCCCCAATGGCCCTCACAGCCTACTCTTCCATAAATACTGATGTACCCGTACCTCTTCTAAGAACTTCCCGACTCATGCATCCAATATAGTAAAGTGAAATCCACTCCAAAAGGCACTGTTCACGTACAGCAGCTCACAGGGGAAACTGGGAGTGGCAAAAACTGAGGTGGGCACGCAGCAGACTGAAGTAGAAGGAGTCTGAGTTCTGGAGCCCAAAGTCACCACATGACCTCAGACAAGCTACTTGAACTCTGGGGATTTCGGTTTCTCCTAGGTGTAATATCCAAAAGGAGACGGTATAAAGCAGAGACCATGATCACAGTCATCTCCCGTTTGCCAGCGGCGGGACGCCGTACAGAGGGCAGACCCTGCCTGTACTGTGCAGTGAGTTCCCGCCCCTGGTGTGCATGGTGCTGGGTCGGGAGGTGGGGAGCTTTCAGATACCAGGAACTTTCTTTTTGTTTTTTAATTGAAGCATAGTTGATTTACAATGTTGTGTTAGTTTCTGATGTACAGCAAAGTGATTCATATATATATATATGTATGTGTATATATATGTGTATGTGTATATATATATATATATATATATATACACATACACACATATATATATAATTTTTCATACTTTTCCATTATGGTTTATTACAGGATACTGAATATAGTTCCCTGTGCTATACAGTAGGACTTTGTTATTTTATAGATATTTTCTATATAATAGCTTTTATCTGCTAATCCTAAACTCCTAATTTATCCCTCCGCCACCCCCTTCCCCTTTGGCACCCATCAGTTCATTTTTGATGTCTGTGAGACACGGGGTACCTTCTAGCAGAAGGAGCAGACAGCTTGCTTCCAGATGCTGGCAGAAGCTGCGTGTGCTTTTGTGTTCAGGCTTGGCCAAGAGACTCCCCGCACATCCCTGATCTCATTTTGGGGAACTTGTTAAGCTCCTACAAAGATGCTGCTGGGCTGCAGGCTCTCAGCACTAGCTGTGGTTACATTACTGGGAATCTGAATGGACTTGATTCATGATCTCATGTCAGGACAGAGTGGGGAGCACTCACAGGAGCCCTCGGTATGAGGAGCCACTGGGCACAAAGAAGGAAGCTAGCCCCAAGCCCTGCTCCCTGCAGGAGAGCTCCCATGAGATTCGCTCTCACCAGGTAGAATCACATGATTCCCGGGGTGTCTCAGGCTTCCCTCCTGGGGACGCTAGGTGAAGGGAAAGCTGGGGTCCAGGGCAAAAATACCTTCTCCTGGGAAGTTTTTTTTTAATTGTAACTCTCAGAAACATGGCAATAGGCCCCAAGTGGAGTCCCTTATGCTAAGCCCCATGTCACCAAACTGAGACTTAATTACAGTTTCAGCCTTCCCAGAAATGGAATGTTAAACCAGGCAATCAGGAATCACCTGATCATCAGCACTTAGGCAATCTGCCCTTAGGCAATCTGCCCGAGAGACCCCTGCCAGCCCCTAAAGGAAAGTGAGCTTGCATTTGCAATAACCAACCTGCTTACTGCCTCTTTGTTTCCGTTCCCTTTGGCCTATAAAAGTCTTTCATTTAGTACAGCTCCTCAGCACTTCTTTCTGTCTGCTAGATTGGATGCTGCCCGATTCACGAATCACTGAATAAAATCAAATAAGACCTTTAAGATTTACTCCGCTGAATTTCATTCTTCAACATAATCTCTTATACTTGAGTAGCACTTTTACAAGATGCTTGCACACAATTTCTTATCTGATCCTCACAACATACTGAACTGTGGAGGGCAGTGGGCTACAAATCTCTGTAATTCGGGTGTGGAAATGAGGTCATTGAGACTCTGCACGTGGTCATTGACCACGATCACATAGTGGGTCAGTGGGATTTAGAGTGGGATCCAGGTCCCATGTCCATCATTTTTTCCATTTGGAATTCCTCAGTAGAATCACTGCCTGATAGCCAGTGCTCCAGGGTCTTGTGCCATTGTGTGCATGTCCCAGAAGGGGCACTGCAGGGCAGCAGGGACACCTGGTCTGCTGGTTAAGGTCTGTCTTGCAGGCTGCCTCATTGGCACTGGCTGAAGGAATTAGCATCCCATGACCTAGACACATCTGCCATCAGCCTGTCCCTCCCAGCCCTGCAGTGGCCCATCAGAAGCATCCTCAGACAGGAGAGGCCCACACAGGTAAGGGAGTCTTTGGTAAAGCAGGAGGCTCCTGGGGGAACCCTACAAGTGCTGCTCCTGGCCCTTTCTGTAGTCGGACATGCATATGCATGTGTGGTATGATTGGCATGTTTACTTTTTCTAAAACCTAAAGCACTAAAATGAGGTCCTATTAATCATCTTGACAGGACTGGAGGTGAGGTATGAGGCAGCTATTATCAGCAGGGCTCCCGGAGAGCCTTCTCCGAGGCTGCACACAGATCTGGGGATGAGGGGACCCACCCAGTGCCCCCTCAGACTTTTCGCTAGAGCTGGCTCAGCTGGGGCAAGAGAATCCTGCTTTCTTTTCCCCTTGAGAAGCCGAGGAATACAGATGATAGATTTTAAAATGCTACCAGAGATAATGCCCTAAAGAGAAAAAAACCAATATGGATAAGAGAAATTCTTACTACACACAGTTTGAAAACTGTGACAGAGTGATAGCCACACGTCTAAGTGTCTGCTATGTATGAAAAATATTCTGAGCATGGCGTTTCTGCAGGCAGCCTTCCTCCCGAAGCCTGCAGCTGTACATTCCCAGACACCCCTGCTGTGAAGCATCCTCTTTCATTATTATTTCGATGATTCCCTCCTAGATGCATTTGATTGCTTAAAGTAATTCAAATAACAATAAGGTCTCAGACTCGTAGGAAAGGAGAAAACCCAGAAAAGTTGCAGAGGAATAAAACTTTGTATAAATTCTTTACAAAAGGATTTTTGAGGCTGGTGGCTGGTTATCACTAGACACACACACACGCACGCACGCACGCACGCACGCATGCACACACAGCACTGGTCTGAGAGGCAGTGTTACTAACTGGGGAGAGCACAAACCTTGGGACCAGTCTGCAGGGGTTTCAATCCTGCCTCCTCCACCCAGCTGTGAGACCTTGGGCAAGTGACTTAATCTCTCTGTGCCCGTTTCCTCCCCACTGAAGAGGAGATAATGATGCCTACCTCATGGGGTTATTAGAAGGATTAGATGGATTAATACATGTAAAGCACTTAAAACAGTGTCTGGCACACAGCCAGGATAGTCCCACCTGAACGGACTGCCTGCTACTGCCTTTTGAGCATGAGGAGATTCTGGGGCTGGTCCATGTCATCCGGAGCAAGTTTGCCGATTTCCCTCACTTCGGGTATACATTCTAAAGGAGTAAAATATCATTTTAGGTGGATTTTTGGAAAAGCTATCCTATGAGAATAGTCGGCGGTCTGGACGTGGGGAGGGGTAAGGGTTTGGGGGTCCTAGAGACAGAGAGGCTCCAAACAGAATCTCTCTCAGCCATGGGGAAGCAATGCAGGTGGAGAATTCCAGCCTCTGCATCCACAGCGCCTCCCGAGTGGAAAGATCCACAGATGTTACCTGCAAATCTTTGATTATTTTGAGCCCAGCTAACCACACAGAAATTGATGAATATTGAATTTTGTGCATATTGGCTGAAGAATCACCAAACACCAAAAGGAAAGGAAAAAAAAAATCCCACGGCTCAGGGTGCCTTTTGTCGAGTGAGCCCACATTTTCATCTTCTATGTCACCCAAGAGATGCCTCCCTCACCTGCTCAATTGACTACATACATAAGACAAACCACAAGATGTAACCTGTCACAGAAGCTGGAATTAAACCTGCTGACACACACATCACCAGGAACTGCCTTTGTGGATTGTATCTTCAGTTCCGCATTCTCCCACAGATGCTCTGGCTCTGTAGTACTTGCAAGGCAGAGCCCGTGCACCGTGCAGAGCTGGACAGAATGGGAAAGGCTCACAGGAACCCAGAGAACAGCAGGTGTCAGCGCAGACCCACTGCGTTGCAGAGCTGCCGGTCCTAGAACCTGTGGGTCACCACCTCCCAGTGATACCAAAGTGCACTTTGTAACTGGGTTCTTTCAGAGGATGGCTTCCCCATCTTAAACAAACAGGCTTCAGCCTAGATATTCACCCACCACGTTTGAAGTTTTACTCCATAAGTTACCTTTAACCATCTGATATCTGCTAACTGCATCTTCCAAGTTCTTTAGAGAATAACACATGCAAGGAGATGGATAAGACATCTTACAAGCACATCACTGGCGGCGCCCCCAGTTCCACTTATAAAACCTTGACCTGGTGTCCATCTTCCCACTTGCAATTGAGGAAAGCAGTTTACCGTCTGGCTTTCACGTCACATTAAGCAAACCAAGAATGAGAATGAGGGTGTTTTATATACACAATGCCGCATGTGGCCACGGGATTTCAGTGTCCTGAGATAGGAAGTCTCCCTTCTAAGAGAGCAGGTGAAAATAACCCTGTGTCCCACCATTTGTTATAACCTGCAAAGACTCCGCACACTGGCATCCTCTTGAAAGATCTCAGACCTATACCTTAATACTGATCATCAGTACGTTAAACAGGACTACAAAGACCCCAGCCCTTCTCAGCAGATGCCAGTAATCTTTCCACATATGCAGAGCTCCAATGCATTAGTTGAAGAATGCCAATGAGCTAAAAGAAACATATTATTAGAATAAATGCCTTTTGGGGCAAGAAGAAATTTAGAAATTCAGCTAATATCCTGGCCTACTGAGCTTTAACTCAATCCTACTTTCAAAAAAGGTTAAGACACTTACTGACATTAGTTGCTGTCTTTTCCGTGCTGAAGGAACAAATGTCCAGTTTTCTTGGTTCCTCAATGAAGAAAAAATTTAAAAACAGATATTCACACAAAGTAAAAGACAAAAAAGGTCAAGGTTAACTTAGCTCAGGCTTGGAATCTGAGCAGTTGCTCAGTGAAACAAACCCCTTCAAGGCCAGGAAATGGCCCACCCTCACCTTGGCACTGAGACCTTCAATGAGACTGTCTTTAGGACGACTCAGATAAGAAAGAGACAGACCAGCCAAAGTTTAATTCAATTTTATTTTCCACTTTTAGTATTTTTCAAATTATACAGCATGCAGTCTGCCAGAGTATCCACAAGTCTTCATTTTAGAACCTAGAAGATAATCAAAATTTTCCAAGGGCCAGGGGAGGGTCACCTCCAGATCTTTGTTACACATACTATATATTACAGCATCATTACTGGACATGAACTGCCATTCTCCCCTCACGCCACCAAAACAAGTTTGTCCACAATTTGTTCTTAATGAAAGCTACTGTACAGATGCATAAAGCCCAGAGAACACACATGTGCAGTGCACACTACACACTGTACAAACTAGACACGCAGAACTCTACAGAATGCCCTGGTCCCCTCGCAGCTGCACACAGTCAGACCTACAGACAATCTGCAAAGTGTTTCAGACCCACAGGCAACCTGTCAATGTGTGAGCAGACTTCACGGAGCGGCGCTTCCTTCGGCTGTTCCCTGGCCCTTATTCAATGTTGAAAGTACGAGTGTTCAGAGAAGCCCTTTCAGATGATGGTGGTTCCTTTCGCTTGTGCAAGATATGGAGGGTGAGACAGCTTTTACCTGAAATCCTCCCCTGGCCCCCACCTCCCGCCCCCTGCTGATGAAAAACTTCCCTAATATGTCATAGAGTCACAGTCTCAATGTCTTCTGCCTGGCTTAAAAAAAAAATACACTTCGAAGAGAGGACTGTTAAGAATTTTTATTTGCTTTCAGTTATTCCTCTAGGTCAGGAGAGCTGGTAATCCCTCTGCGTCTTAGTGATGGCTTCGTCTGGCTTTGGACAGGAACATCACTCCTCATGTGAAGTCAGGGCTTCCATAACTCTCTAGATGCTACATTCTAGACAGACATTTTTAGTTCTTCATTTATCCCAGTATTTCTACGAATGCTAATTTTCTTAATCACATGATACTACTTCCTTTGAAAGTTTTAATCCACACTTAGTTTTCCCTACTACCTGCCACTCAGCAAGGCAAACCGTACAGCATTGGACAAGATGATCATTTGTATAGACTTCTCCAGTAACTGACCAAAACATGCTTGGCATTAATATACTTAGTCTCCAACCACAGATGTTGGTATCCCAAACAGCATTCCTCTAATTTAACAATCCACCATCCCGCAGGGAGAGATTCTTTGTAGAAACCACCCTTACAGCATCAAAGAGTAAACTTTCAAGCAGTGGCACAAAAAATAAAATTATTCATAGAGAAGAAACAAACACACACACATAGACACAAGCAAAAAGCAGCATACAACCAAAAATATAACCATAGGCTCAGCCATTCAGAAATGTGGGTTTTACATTTGGAGCACAAATGTAAAGGAACAATAGTCTAAAAAAGTGAAAACTGCGTAAATGTGGCTTTTTAAAAAAGTGGCCTACAAAGTATATGGTCCTGATGTTAACCTTATTATACAAAGTAATATTTAGGGATCCATTAGAATATACTGTGTAACCCATTCCAATGATCTGCCTGCCTTTTAGTCACAGTGTAGGAAAATTAGTTTAGAGGTCCTATAAAGATTGAAGCTAGGTGAACTGACTGGCTGATCAGCAACTAGCAGAATTATCTTTAAGAGACATCAAAGCCAACTTTCTCTGTGATTAAAGTAAAGTGAATTTTGTGAGTCCTTTGTTGAGATCAAGAAACATGGAACTACAAGTCAATGTTTCTTTTTGAAACATGAAAGGGCCAAACAATTCTTTGGAATTAGACAGGGGTGCCCAGGGAAAAATTACTTTGGAAAGAATCTGAAATAATCTGTTAACAAAAGAGCCCAAGAAAAAGAATTATGGACGTTGTTCAATTTCCAAATATAAAATTATACAGTTGCATAACAGACAGTTACGGCGATTTATTAATTGGCAATCTTCTCAAAGGCCGATGTTTTAACTTCTAAAATCAGAGGTAAACTATTAACAGCAAGGTTATAGTTTATGGCATGTGTTATTACCTGATAAGGTTTGCAAAACCTGCCCTACTAGGACCCTTCTATCAGATGGCAAATAGCATCAGAGCAGTTATATTGGGCGAGTACTAGCAATCATCTAAAAAAAAAAAAATCAAACAGAAAGACTTAAAAAGTGTAAATGAATGCAAAACTGTCATTTTTACGAATAAATATTTCAGTAGAATTCACCCTCTTCTCTCTCCTTATCACCCCACCCCTCAAAACAAAACACAACACACAGAAACCAAGTGCAACATTTAACAAATAAATTAAGTTGAAGCAGCTTTGCTTGGTTAGGGAAATTTTATACAAGAAGAGTTTGGAAGTCAGTTCACAGTCTTTAGTGTTTTATCCACACACAGACACACACACACACTCTCTCTCCCTCTATCTCAATCTTCCACCCACCAGTGATGAGAAAACGCAATGTCTCTCCTCCCATAATTCCATTCCAGTGGTGACAGAAGCAGGGACGGTACCAGCTCACTCATCCTGGGCAGGCACAATCATACGTTGGAGGCTTTCACTGAGACCGCTTTGGTTGTCATTGACTTAACCCTCAAATTTATCAGAACAAGTAGCAGCCCACGGGACTAACTTAATTGAATCCTCGTCCACTTCCCCGAAAACTTTGCTACTTGGAAATCGATCATTTTAATATGCACAATTGAAAGTAAGAGCTGATTCAGCTTTTGATTCCTGTTATTCAAATAAAGCTGAATGTAAAAAAGCCATCCACACTGATTTCTTCTAATTCTGCCTAAGATGAAATCTATGTGATGCCAAAGGGAGAACTCAGCCAGCAAGGATGGGTTACTGTAACAACTGATTCATGGCAACTTATTCATAGGCACAAAAATAAGTCAAGTACTTTCCCCCTGGGCTTCCTTTTTCAGCTGCTGGAATGATCCTGGATTTCATCAGCAATACCCCTTCCAGCCTTCAGATGGTTCCCTAGAGAAAAAGGCCATCCCTGAAGCAAGCTCCAATCGCATTAGGGAGGAAGAAGCGAAGAGGGGAGCAGCCCCATTTCTACTCATCCAACTTTGCAGCATTTTCAGCACTTCTGAAGGAATGATGTTCAAACCGGGCTGGCTGAGACTAGTCGCTGCAGGTTCAGTAGCAAGCAGCTCAGAGGTGAATGCATGACTTCTCCGCATTTACACAGATGTGTTTGAGTGAACAATTTCTACATTGCTACTGTCAGATTGTTTTTCAGCCTCAAAGAAATTTGCTTTGCGTTTTAACGGGTGCCATACTAAAAGGTGTATTTTACAGATCCAAAGATGTGACCAGGGTATTCAAAATGCATCTTCAGGGTGATTTGTTTCGGAAAAGTGTTCAGAATGAAAATTTTGAGCCCTATAGCAGCACTTTTTTGTTCCCTAAAAATATAAAGTAATGTGTTTATTTTACAGGAAACCAGACAGTTGTGGCGGGCAGAGCATGAGCCCTTGCCTCCGCAGCACTGGGTTGTTCCCCCCCTAGGGAGTGGTGTTTGCTGGGACCGCAGCTGCCCAGGAAGGAAGGCTCCAAGGACCGCCCGGGGACCACCCAGGGCCCTAAGCCCGAGGCTGCAGCAACGGGTCCCAGGAGTAAGTGGGTCTTCCATAATTGTCCCCTTCAGATTTCTCGGGAAGAGAAAAGTCCAAGCACACATCTGTACACACAGAAACTCTACGCAGCTCAGATATCTGAGACGGGTGTACTGCAGATGGCTGGGGTAAGCAAGTGTAAAAGAAAATGGAAATTGTGTAGGAGGGAAAAAAATAAAGGAATTGGTGATTAATGTAGTCCTTGACATGCTACGTGGAGAGTCATATCTGTTGAAAGAGAACCAAAGAGAGAACACAGGAGTTAGAGAACACAATGGAAATTCACTCCTCAGAAAAACAATTTTTAAAAAATTTTAGATATTTAGACCAGAGCTGTTCCAATAGAAGTATCACATGAGCCACACATTTCATTAAAAAAAAAAAATTTTTTTTTTTAGTTTATATTTGTTTGGGGGGCTTGGTAATTAAGTTTATTTATCTATTTTTAATGGAGGTACTGGGGATTGAACCCAGGACCTTGTGCATGCTGAGCATGCACTCTACCACTGAGCTGTACCTTCCCCCGACTGACACACTTAATTTTAAATGTTCAAGTGGCCACATTAAACAGTGAAAAGAAACAGGTAAGATTAATTTTAATAATATATTTTATTTCAGCCAATATAGTCTATATATTATCATTTCAACATGTAATCAAGTATTACAGATTGAGATATTTTACATTACAATATTACTACGGAGATGTTTCACGGTCTTTTTTTCCCACAGTGTTTGCAAGCTGGTGTATCTTTTGCACTTTCCATACAACTCCATTTGGACTTGGCCAGATCTGAAGTGCACAGAAGTCACGTGTTGCTAGTGGCTAGTGGATGGGACGGCACAGCCTCCTACTTACTGCTTTTGCTTTAATTATTCAGCCCTGACAGCAATCTCTTCCAAAAGTCAATGCCTGTTGGAACTACAGACATTCAGAGAAATGTAATACATTTCCTCATTCCTCTGGGAACTCAAACACCATTTCCCACGGGCCAGCACTTGAGATACCGAGGCTTGTCAGACACACCCCCTAACGCAGGCTCTCAAGAAAGAGGCTCCCAGTAGTGAAAGGTGTGTTTCACCTCCAGCGGGTGATGAAGTTACTCAGTAGAACACCCCTTCTGATGTCATTCCATGTCCCCCTAGATGTTCATCCGATCAGTCAGGTCTCCAGGATGAAAGCTGACTAGTCCTGGCTCAGAGACCAGCACCGCGCGGTCTTTGTCAGTATTTGGACCAACTCAAATAATCTCAACTCTCAGGAAGAAGCCAAAAGGCTCACCTTTCTCACACCAGCTGGAAGCCCTCGATCTGTCTGTGATCTTGGCTATCGGTTTTGGGCAAAGCTCGCAGTGCTTGTGGGGTGGGGAGGGGGGGACAAGAGAACTAGGCAGACAGTAAGAAAACCACAACTGTTCTTCTGATTTTAAAAGAACTCCACATAGATAGATAATGGAATACTATTCAGCCATTAAAAAGAATGAAAATCTTGCCATTTGCAACATGGACAGACTTTGAGGATGTTGTGCTTAGTAAAACAAGTCAGAAAGAGAAAGACAAATACTACATGATATGACTTATATGAGGAATCTAAAAAATAAAACAAACTAGAGAATATAACAAAAAAAGAAACACACTTACAGATCTAGAGAACAAACTAGTGGTTACTAGTGGGGAGAGGGAAGGGGAGGGGGCAAGACAGAGTAGGGGATTGATAAGTATGAACTACTAGATATAAAATAAATAAGCTACAAGGACACATTGTCCAGTGTAGGGAATAGAGCCAATATTTTATAATAACTATAAAGAGAGTATAATCTATAAAAATTTTAAATCAACTATGTTGTATACCTGAAACTAATATAACACTATAAAGCAACTAACTATACCTCAATTAAAAAAAAAAAAAAAAACTCCAACCCAACACATGCTTCTGTTTTTGCCTTAGAAGGCTTAAATCCAAATTTAGTGCTCAGTGGGTGGTAGACATCTCAGATTCCTGATACAATGCAATCCCCTTCTCTAATTTTTTTCTTTTCACTCCTCTGATTTATGTGTTATAATATTGTAAGCAACCTTACATAGTTTGCATAAATAAGCAGGATATGAATTACAAGTAAATAGAGAATATTCAGAGTGTAGAAAGGGATTTTAAAAGCAAAATGAGTGGCAGGGAAGTAACAAAGAACAAAAACTGAATAGGAAAAAAAGACAACACATTCCTTTTTAGAATACCATCTCCTCCCTGACACAAAACATAAACATTCAGGGGGCTCATTTGATAACTACCATTTCTTGCTCCAACCGTGCAATCACTCACAATTACAAAGCTGCTCAATTAAAAATGGTTTAAGCAACCTCATAAGGTAATATCCCCATCATTTTTCAAAGTCACAGAGAGAGATTTGTCCTTGGGAAGAGCATCTTGACTGTTTAGCCTTTCTGGTGAGATTTTGTGCTTACTGGGACCAGAAATACAAAAACCTAAAAGCATGGTCATAGTTGTCATTTAAATGCATTTTGAGCTGACAACCAATAGGCTCAGGAAAGCTTTCTGAATATTACCTCTGAAATCCCCATTTCACTTTCCTTTCCAAGCACAGCCTCATGGAATCACTTACAGGTCACCCTGGTCAGAGAAGATGGTGGTGCTGTGTGCCTGGAGGCAGGGAGGCAGAGTTCATACCTTGGATTGTAGGATTAGGGCTTAACGCGGTGACTGAGGCCAACCCATGATGGCAGAGCCGAGCGCTAGACACACAGACTCTGCGGGCGGCCTCAATAGCTCCAGCAGACCATGAAGTGACATGATTTCCAGAGAAGGCCTTTCATTCTAATCTCCCCACAACATGCAAGATTCTACACATTTTGGCTAATAGTTTGGAAGAAACAGGGGGCCACACAGGGAACCCAACATGCTTAGTTTAGCCACCTCAAGGAGGGCGAGAGGGAACTGGGACTGAGAGGCGCTCTGGAAGGAAAACACAGGGCCTCCACCAGTGAGACATCCTGTGCCATGAGGAGGCCCTCCTTTTCATCCCGAGGTAGGAGCTTTCCGTGGCGTCTGCGAAAGCAGTCTTCCCAGCAGGCCCAAGAACAACGGACTCGGCCAGGATACTCCCATCCATCCCCCAGCCATCTAGATGGTCATCTCCTCCCACAAACTCTGGGGAGAAAACGGATATAGCTTGTAGAGGGAAATGTGTTGGCCCCAAGAACAACCCTTCCTCATCCTCTGATCACATGAACTCACCATCCAGAGAGGTTGGAGAATCTCAAGAACATGTAAACCCAGTTTGGCTGACCTTCCTTAGAGGAGTCACTCACTCACCTAAAGCACATGGTACTGGACCGAGTGACGTGGTGCCGGGCTGTCCCGGGGCCTCTGCCCCGCTGGAGACAGGAATTCAGAGTGGCAATGTGTGACCAGCTTTAGAAGGAAATAAAATCACCTCTCTTTAGAAGGGGTGGGGAAGCTTGAAGAAAGAAGCTAATTACACGTGGGTGTTTGCAAGTAGTAGTTAGAGGCTCCTCTGTCTCCGACCTTGGCTTTTGCAATTGCCTGCAGTGGATTTGCGCTTAATCCAAACAGCACTGAGTTTTATCTTTCCTCTTGCCTTTCAATCCCCACACTGTAAGAATTACCAATTGTCCTTGGTGTATCAACTGCTGAATAGAAGTGGATTTACCTCCCGGGAGCGTTAGCGCAGTCTGCTGAGGGGGGACAATTTCTGCCGCTCGGAACGTACAACTGAGAACCGCACTGAGAAGAATGAAAGCAGGGTGGCCCTGCAGCCCTGCAGATGCGGGAGTTCTCTCTCCCAGGTCCTCCGCGACTCCTCCCTTCACGTTCACGATGCTAGTTTCAAAGTCCCAGGCCACAGCAGTGCCATCTGCGGTAAATTCCATCCTCTCTCCCTGAAGCTCTGCTGTCCCCACGACCCCCGTAACATCAGCAAGTATGTGTCAGGGCCTCATTTTTGCCTAGCATTCTTCTGTGACTTTTCACTCTCTGTTCAATTCCCAGCGCAAACCTGTCACAAAGGCACTATGATCGTAACTTCTCCACGACACAGCTTTCTTTGTTAAAGGGACAAGAATCTCGTCTGGAGGGACAAGGCTGGGTGTGCTTCACGTACTTGGACTCCGACCACACGCCGCAGCAGACATACAGCAGCAGCGGGGAGGAGGCCCAACTGTCATCTATTAGGCCAAATAGTGAGGAGATGTGCAAAACTGCCAAACACTGCCGTTCTGCTAAGTTTTTTTTTATTTTGGAAACGAAATACTTTTCATAAAAAATGGCATTTATGTTAATAGCAGTAGTATTTTCAATGTTTCAGTTTCTGCCATAATACATATCAATAGACATAACCCAGGAATATAAAAGCTCTCTGACATCACTGACACTTCTTAAGGAATGTCAAAGGCCCCACAGCCAGGAAACTTGGGAACTGCTGAAAGCAGCTCAGGGCACTGAGTCCAGGATCCACCACTAACAAGTTGGCAAGATCTTGACGTTCACTCCACCTCTTTGGAGAAGGTTGAACGAGGCTGGACTTGAGGATGACAACACAGGTGAACACTGAGGGCTCGTGGTGTGCCGGGCATTTACCTAAGCTCTCTGTATATATTCGTGCTTCTAACCCTCACAGCCACCCTCTGAGTAGGTGCTATCACCGGCCACATTTTACAGAGGAGACACTGAGGCAGAGAGGTGAGGTCACTTACCCAGGACATGGCCAAGCTGGGATTCCACCCCAGGCAGCCCAGCCCCAGATCCTGAGCCCACCATCGCCCTGCTACCTTGTCTGTAGCAAAGAGTCCCTCCGCATACACATTCTGGTGACTGAATCATTTCTTGCCAGGATTTTCCAACAGCAAGGGCAAGCTGAATGGTCCACTGGCTTTGATGGACACCACGTGTGTGGCTTCAGGATCTCATCCTGCAGATGAGGCTTCTCAGCTTCAAAGGGCTAAATCCCAAAGCAGCTCCTCACTCACCCTCCGCATGTGGCGTGAACCCATGTCTGCTGTGGGCAGAAGTCAACCTGTGCATCTCATGTCTGTATATTTTGTTTTTGTGAGGAGTGTGTCAAACCGGGAGAAAGGTCAAGGAGAACCCCAAGGAGGGTGCAAGATAGGCTGGATGCAGGTGTTCAGGACAGAGAGAAGAGAAACAGCAGGAAAGGCAGAGGGTGTCAGGAAAGCAGAGAGTATAAATGGGCAGATGCCAGCATGGGAAGCGCAGCCGGAACCGAAGGATACACCAAGGACCTGTCGGAAAGGGCAGTGTGGTCCCAGCAGTAAAGGCTTAGAGGAACCCCCACTCTGCCTGCAGTGGAGTGAGGGGTCAGTGGAGCTTCAGGAGAGGTGGAGCTTTCTCCGTTCAAAGAAAGAAGGGCCAGCAGACTCAGGGAACTTAGAGTTTAGGGTTTTAGCTGAGAGTAGGGAATATGCAGAAATGGCCAGTGGCATCAGAGTCCAGGAAATTCGAAGTTTACATGCGAGGCTAAAAAACACTGGATTGCCTGTCTTTAATGTATACTTGGGATTTCCCTGGTCGAGGGGAGCTTACTGTGACAAGACTGCTTGGAGGAGAAAGTCACTTGTGTTCCCAGTGTCTGGGCCAAGTGTGAAAGGCTGAAGATCCTGACCACTGCAGACACACAGGAGACACGGGGGCCAGGAATTCAGACCCGCAGCCACCGATGACCCTTCTGGCAACAAAAGGAAACGGTGGGGAAACCCCAGAACCTTATGTGTGCGCCTCCATCCCACCATTGAAGAAGTTAAAGGTATCATTTTTATTGACAATAAACAAATACAGCCACGATAAGCTCCAGAAGTAGTGAAACCAGAAGGGGACAGAGCCATGTCACATAATGACTGACCCAGGCAATGTCACATAAATCAGAGACACAGGGTCATGTCAGACCCCTGGGTTTTCCGTGGTTACGTTCACCTGGGTGACCCTGCCATAAACCGCACACGTAAGTGCTTTTCCAGGGCTGTTCTCTTTATGCCTCAACACATGAAATCAGTGTTAACAGGGAAAAAAAAAAAAGCTTCTTCAAATGTACCATAAGAGCCCTGTGAGTCCCTTCTAGCTCTGCCACTGTGATTTTGCCAAATGTTTTACTAAAGTTTATTAAAACTTTATTAAATAGGATATGATTTCTAGACTTGATATATATGATTTTTCGTAAAAAATACTGTCCTCAAATATCACTCTTCATCTACATCAACAAAGTAGGAGGCATCCCGGGTTGCGATTCATCTCACAGTATTTTCAATTTTAGGTTTTTCTTGCCATGAAAATCTGAAGAGTTAAAACGTGTGTATTCTAGGTTACCTAGCTGACGACCTTGTCACCAGCTTCAGCCCCACACTTGCTTTATGACAAGACCACGCTGGTACATCTCCTCACAACTTTTGTCAACTTCAATAGGAAATTGAAGCCTCAATTTCCTGTTGGGCTCAATAGGAAAATGATGTGTTCCAGCCACGAGAGGACAAATGACTTAAGAGCACACTGTGGTTCTGCAGTGGATTTCATGGAGAAGGAGGGTGAAAGGATGGTCATGTCGTGACACACACAAGCCACACTTGACCAGAAGCAATGCAGACCAGTCACACTGCACGTAGCTCTTCACCGCCCACGAAAGACTTTCATTAAATTATGTTAAGTCTGGTGACTTGGATTTTTGACTTTTTAAACCTAATTTCTAAATCTGTTTTGACCTGATAGTTGCAGAAGATCTGTAAGGGAGTGTATGCTGTTTTAAACTGGCAAACACTTATATAGTATAATAAAATAATTAAACTCTGGGACTCTGTGAGAATTTTCTTTCTTTGAAAGTACTCTATTTACCATTCAAGTTTGAGAAATAAGTCTACGTATAGGAAAACCAAAAGATGACGATTCTGCTGCCTCAAAGTGTCAGAAAACAGCCGAGGTTTCAGTAATGCCCCACTGGCGCCATCTGGTGGACGCATTTGAACCAGTGCCCTGTGGCGTTGCCAGGAAAGAGAGACGAACTCCAGGACCCTCAGAACCAGGGAGCTGGACAAATATTTAAATGGTATCTACATCAAATGCGGGGCCTCGAATAAGCACTCAGCACTGCCTGAGAGGCCTCTTTCACACCTTCTCTCTTCAGCCTACAACCCTGTCTCTCCCCACCCCCTCAGCTAGTAACGTGGCTTCTTATTTGCACGAGAAAACAGGCACTAAGAGATCCGTTTCACCTCCCTGCGCACCCCAGCTACCAGCATCCGTGCTTTCTACTCTGATTTCCCGACACCTTGGGTCCAGTGTCACCTCTGCTCATGTTTTGGATGGTGGCATCTCTTAGAAAGCCAATACTCTCTACCATCATCCTCCCTTCTCCTAAGTTACCAACTTCCCTTCCCAGCTGGATCATGACCATTAGTGGACAAACATGCTGTAATAGCTCCCACCTTAAAAAAGAAATGCAAACCCTGTCTTAACCCCACACTGCTCCATTCCTCTGCCCATTCAAACAGAACTCCAAGCATTGCGCAGTTCTGACTCCCCGTCCCCACTCCCATGCTCTCTGGTCCGTGCTAAAGGGGCTTGCTTCCCCCTTCTCCCTGCAGCTGAGGTCACCACCCTCCAGCCCCCACCAAGATCAGACTCAGGTCACCCTCCTGGAGCCCTGAGCATTCTTTTGCACAGCTGGCCACCCACTCCTAGGAACCAGGGCTCTCCACTCTGCCCCCCCAACAAACCTCACATCATCCTCCTCAGACCCTTTTGTTGGTGCCACCTCCTTTTCCTGACCTTTCCATTTGCCAGGCTCCAGGCCTGGTCAAATGCTCCTCACCCTCTGCCTCTGCCCACGCTTTCCAGGCTACCTCCTCCAGACCCATGGCCTTGAACACAATCTACAGGTCATAACTCTCAATTTCTACACGTTGGCATCTTTGGTTGCTCTGAACTCTGAGCATAAACCAAAAGACTCATTTTGACTCTATTCCTTGAATCCAGAAATAAAGCAGAATGGAATCCCAGAGGCACTCAGATGCTGCCCAAGTACAATGGGCTGCTCTGGCTCCAGCGGGCAGTAAGGACGGGTCAGCAGCTGAGATCATTTCTCCAGGACAGACACACTTCAGAATGAGAAGCCCAAAGAGCAGGAAAGATCACTTCAGAAAGATTTTGATCCCATCTTAGCAATGAATTCCATATTTCCAATTATTTTTTAAAATAATTTGGCATTTCCTCACTTCCAAGTATAATTCCCTACTCCATTGGTTACCATCCTGTTTTAACCTCTACTGACAAATGTGGAGCTGGCTGGCACTCTCTAGAGTCATAAAACCCCCACCCCAGGGCTCTCCGTGTGCCGGGAGCCATTGACACCTTAACCCCCACTCCCCACCACAGGCCCCTCTGCATACCTGCATTTCTGCAGAATAAAAACATCTCTTGATGTGTGTTTACCCTAACAAAACTCATTGCCCTAGGAGATGGCCCACCTCACAATACCCTAGGTGGACAGGTCTCACATCCTGCCCTCATCAAAGTCGGAAAACCTGTTGTTCAGAGAGTCCCTGACAGATCTTACAACCAATCAGTTACCCACTCCTTGTGTGCACAGCCCCCTCCCCCAGTAACCGACCTTGCACGGCCCGCCCGCCCGCCCGCCCGCCCGCCCGCGGCGCTGGCGCAGGCACCTCTGTGTGGCCGCTGCTGTACTGTTGTCTGTAGCAGCGTAGCTATTAAACCTTCCTAAACTCTCCTCGGTCTCCGGTAATTCTTTATCAGCCCGTGTCACCGGCCCGCCACATTGAACCCACAACAACAAGTGGCCAGTCATGGTCTTAAACACAGTCAATGTTCTTGTCCATAACTTTCAGATAGTATCTTTAAAACCCCTTCTATCTGGTCACAACACCAAATAGGATACTCAGACATGGGCCTCCCCGCTCACTCAGTGGTTAGAATCTATTGCTGCAGAGACTAAAAACTACTTTGTAACAACGATGAGAATTAGAAGAGAACACAAACCAGCACTCATCTTCCAGTTCTCTTGGAGGGTCAGTCCCCACGCTGATAACATGCAGTCAAAAGCAATTTGATAACATCCAATTTTATTTTATTTCTGACCAAAAGCAGAGATGGCATCTGAACAGGGTGGCCCACCGCCAAGATAATTGCCCATCCAGCCTTCCAGCACCTGGCAGACGGTGGCGGCCTCACCGCCCACCCGCACGCTGCCTCGGCCTGTCCTGCTCCCTGGCATGCTGCCGGGGACAGGGCAGGTGAACGCTGTCCGGGTGCAGCTACCAAGCTTCCTCTTGGAAGTTTCAGTCAGAGCCTCAGCAATACTGTTATACCCCTTCATAGCCACTTTCCCCACCTTGATGCAAAAAGGATGAGGTGAGCAACCACCGCTCCCGAGCTGCCCTCAATCACTACGGCTTCCTTAGTGGGAGCTTACAGTCCAAGGCCAACATACGGAGCCACCTCCCCCACCTACAGGTTACTGGTCCAAAGTCAGAGTTTTTCTAAACAGAGTTTCCTGGCCCCCTAGCTGTCTGTCACCCCTGTCCAACCAGTAACCTCTTTGTCTCGAGCACAAAAGGACAGGCCTGTGCTCCCTCCTTTTCTTTCCTAAAGCAGATCGCTTTTTTCCCTTTGTGTTGGTAGCACAACATCAGGCATGTGGACTGTGGGAAGAGAAGTTTTCAAACCACCATCTCAAAGGAAAAAGAGGTCTGGACCCACAGAGACATACATCGGCACAATTCTTAAAAACCTCATTTGTTGAGTTCCAATAGTAATCGTAAAACGTGACTTTCTAAAAGAATATGAAAATGAATATATGCACATATATATACATGACTGGGACATTATGCTGTACATCAGAAGTTGACACATTGTAACTGACTGTACTTCAATGAAAATATACATATATGATTTTCTATAATCTGGCTCCTTCTTTATGTTCAGTTCCTGAGACTTAAAGCAACCACCCCCCACCCCCGCCTGCTCTGAGTAAACGCAGTTGACAAGCAGGTTGGATGCCAGCCATAGAGGAATCCCACAGACAAAGAAAGCTCAGGTGAATCATTCACCATGCCCTCCCCATCCCTAGAGGGTCCCCGGCCCCAGGTGGCCTTAGCTGGAAACCCTGAGGCTCCAAACTGACCTGAGGGAAGACCCAGGTCCCTAATAACCTGAACCCCCAGAGCCTGTCCCCGGGAAGAGCTGAGCCACTCCCTCTCTGCTTTAGGTCCACACGTGCGTGGCTGAGAGCCAGGCAGGGGCAGGGAGGACCCAGGGCTGCCCTCGACAGAAGCCAACCCGACACTGGGGACTCACTTCGTATTTATTTCTGGTACTGAGTGGAGTTTGAAGAGCCGCCTCCTCCCCCTCGGATGGCATGGACGGCCGTCGGAGATGATGCGGGGTAGTGTCCAGGGCGGATGGGCTTGGCTGCACCCAACAGACAGACAGAGAGAGAAGAGACATTCAGAAAGGGCTGAGACAGCCACACCCAGATACCTCCAGGTCACATGCAAAAACCAAGAGGCACAATTTTTATCAGTATTACCATTCTTATCAACCACCAGACCTTTCTGAAACAGGAGGTCTGCCCTCCTAGGAGTACAGTTAGCTAATCCAAGGCATCCAATGTTGAGGGGACAGAGAGATCTTATGTATCAATTATTTCTGATTAAGGGAAATTAGAAACACAAGACTTTCAGTTTTATCTGAGGCAGATCTACAGGTCCCCATGGGTTCCAACAGCATCTCCCAGAAACTGGATGCAGTATTCTGTCTGTGATGCATTTTGTGGGGGAGAGGGTCCCTAACATTCAGTAGATTTTCAAACCATATAAAATCCAATAAATGCAATGAACCACTAATCTAAGGTGTGATCTTAAAACTAGAAACCTGAAGTTGCTGGTTTACAAAACATCTGCACAGCAATATCTGATAAGAAATAATAGTACATGTTACTGGAGACGGAAGGAAGGAAGAAGGAAGGAAAGAAGGAAGGAAGGAAGGAAGGAAGGAAGGAAGGAAGGAAGGAAGGAAGGAAGGAAGAAAGAAACTCTCTAGAGAACATCCCTAAATCCCTTTTACTCCTCTGGCTCCATCCTGGGAACTGTGAGTCAACAGTCACGCTCTCGTTCTTTGTATGGGTGGACCGTGCGAGTCCAGGTCTTGGACCCTGCTCTCACTGATGCCAGGCCTGGCTCTCTCCAGGGTATTTCCAAACTTGTACTTGCAAGCAGCTTTCCCTGACACTTTTGGCTACATACAGCTCCTTCATGGTTCCACCTGGTGCAAAACACAGAGGGCCTTCAGGCTTTGCTGAGCAAGTTGTATATTCTGGTTATTTCTGAGAGTGTACCTCTGCCTGTTACAGCCAAACACCTCTGCCTGCCGGCTTCTCTGCTCAGCTCAATAGCTTTGGAGTTTTTTGTTTGTTTGTTTTGATGGAGGTACTGGGGATTGAAACCAGGACGTCATTCATGCTAAGCACGTGCTCTACCACTGAGCTATACCCCTCCCCCGCTGCTCAACATCTGTGAAGCTCACAATGTCGACAGGAATCTCGCAGTGTAAGGAAGCGTGCACCTGGTAATGCTATCCTCCCAGGATGGACGTAGGGTGCTGGGAGGAGCTGGCTGGCCTGGGTCCCACAGGCCTGACCGCCTTTAAGGCCTGGCCCACCCAGAGCACCCGAGCTGCTTCAGAGTACCCGAGCTCTTCAGAGCATCCGAGCTTCCGGCCGGCGGAGCCCTCGCTTTCTACCAAGCGCGCGGGTGCAGGCCCACGTACCAATCTGGGCGGAGTGGGCCCTCCTGGCCATGTTCTTGGCCCGCACGGCCTCCTTGATGCGGTCCACCTCCTGCTGGTAGCGCTTGCGGTCCCGCATGGCGTTCTCCTTGGCCTCCTTCAGCGCGCTCTCCAGCGCCTTGACGCGCTCGGCCGTGGCGCGCAGCCGCTTCTCCAGCTTGGGCAGCTCGCAGCGCAGGTCTGCGTTGTCCCGGACCAGCTGGGGCGGGAGGGGACAGGCGGAGAGTTACCAGGTGGGGAGGCGGTGGGGCGGCGGGAGGAACAGACCCACTGGGGCGGGGGGACAGGGAAAGTCATAGGAGAGCAACTAGAACCAACCCCCACCCCTGCTAGGTCGTCTTGGAGAGTCCGTATGACGGTAAAACTCTGGGAGCACTAAAGGAGAATAGAAATCCCATACCCTGAGCCTGCAATTTGCCAAACACAGGATTCACGTATGCAAGGAAAGGGGGAGGGGATAGGATAAAATGAAAAGCCATTTCTAGCCACAGGAAACTTTCAGGCTTGGGTAGGATTTACCCAAGGGTGGGGCGGGGGACGACAGGATTGGAGAAAATTGACTACTTGGACATTTTGCATGTGAAAGCTAAGAAATGTGAAGCCAGTTCAAAAGTGCTCAGTGAAAGGCATGTATGCTCTAGAGCTCTCTGGAGGCCTCCGTCCAAGCAGAACACATTGTCTGCACCAACACTGGGTTTGGACCCCACTTTGCAACATATCCAGAGGCTAACTTGGGGTACTGCTCATTCTTTCATTATCTAAGACCAATAATTAAGAAGGAACAGACTTTCCTGGGTTAAGAACAGGCTGAAGAGCCAGCTCTGTTATTGCCCAGCCATCTGACCGGGTGTGAGTCATTCAGCCACTACAAGTCTACATACTACATAACAGGACCCTTGTGGGAATCCAAGTGCATCAGGGAAAATTTTGAAAATCAGAAGGTGCAACGCAAAGGCTGAGCTACTGCTGGGCCCACATCTGTCTTCTCTACCCCTGTATCCCCATCCGGCACCAGCTCCACTGCCAGGGAGAGAACTTTTTTTTTAATAAATATTTGTTGAATTCATGAATGAAGTAATGAATTTCAGAGCCCTATTTCAAGTTCCCTGGCAGCTTCTGTTTTTCTATATTTCTCATCAATTTGCTTGAATGACTTCAACCCTGTTGAATCTGTCATCCACCGTTTGGAGAAAAATGTCATCATCGATAACGTTGAAGAGGATGTAACAAGTCAAAGAGAAATGACATCCCCTCGACCATGTGATCCAAAAAGTTGGACCATTTTTTATCAGATCCCAAATCTTGAGGATTTGGGGAAAAGTCATGAACATTCCAGCATTTAAACAGAAAGCTTTGGACATGGTTATTGCTCTCTGTCACTCTAGGCAAACTCCAGGGTGTCACAAGGACCTGAGAGGATGCCCAAGAAACAGGGTGACAGAGCTGAGAGGGGCCAGTGCTGCCCAGTTCTCCCACCTGTGGGATGAGGCCAGTCACTTCCTCTACCAGTCTGTTTCCTCACCTATAAGAATAAGGAGCTTGACCCAGCTCAGTGGTATCCACTTTGCACTCTGTGGACCCTTTGGGTCCACAAAGGGTCCTCAGAGGCATCATGGGAGACACTGAGGCCAGAAGGATACAAGGCGGGGACTGGAGGCAGGACAAAAAGACATGACTGAACATCCTACTGCCCAAACCCCAGAGAGCTCAAACTCTTTTCCTTCTATTTGGCTTCCACAAAAGAAAGTGTTTTATATATGAGAAGTCACTGAAGACAGAGTTCAAGGACCCTTCCAGTCCTGACACTCCCCGGTTACGTACAGTCCTTTGTTTTGTTTTTTGTTTTTTTTCAGGGCGGTGGATAATTAGGGATTTTATTTATTTTAATCAAGGTACTGGGGATTGAACCCATAACCTTGTGTGTGCTAAGCATGCGCTCTACCACTGAGCTATACCCTCCCCTGACATATAGTCCTTTTCCCTTCCATATCAGAGCCTTCTCCCTCGCTGGGGACACATCCAGAGGGGCTTTTTTCTAGGAGAGAAAGAGAAAACAGAAGGAAGCTGACACAACCCTCCTACCTGTTTGTGAACCTTGGTGAGCTGCTCCAGATTGTTCTCCAGGAAGGAAATTTTCTGCTTCTGGGCAGCACTACCTCCTCCATCGTCGCTGTCCAGCTCCACACTCTGTGCATCAACACCAAGGAGTCAGCGGGACAGGCCTCCCCACAGCCCACCCTCAGCCCCCGCGTCATGTGGACTGTCCTTTCTAAAGTCTCTTTTGGAAAAAAACTCCCCTATCTTACTAAAGGTCATTCTGAAACAGAGGTTTTAAAAGTGTAGACTCAACGATCTTTCCCAATTAATTTCCGTGATTGGTAGACAGCTGGGAATAAAAAACAAAAAACTTCAAATCTTCTTTTGAAGGATGCAGATTAGATACAGTTCTCTTTGTGAGAAATGCCTCTCCCTTGCAGGTAGGTAAAGAAAAAAAAAGTGTTCTGAAACTCATTAAGAAGAACTAAAATGAAAATATAAACCCAAGACCTAAATTTGGGTTTCAAGACATCACAAGTTGATGTCAAACATTACAAGGGAGATGACAAGTCACCAAGCTGTGGGCAAGTGTCTGTGGTCCCCCTGGGAAGTCTCAGTGGCCTCTGCTTGTCCCTTCAGCATCCAAGTCCATGAAATTCCTTAATCAATCCATCTCAGACTAGTCACAGCATCCATGCACTGTGCTGGATCAACTCTTGAAATTTATCAGATCTTGGGATTAACAAAAATGCTGTTCCCTCAGCACCGCCACACTGAGTGGCCAGATAAGCTGGGAAATACATGTACGAACACATCCTGGAGTTCAGAAATGGCAAAGCATGCTTGCTTCATCTGATTCAAAGCGAGCATCACCCTTCTTTTTCTGAGAGGGGATGGCTATGTGAGCTTCTCAAACCCATGTCTCTTCGGTCTAAATCCGGACTTCTCAAACCCAGAAGAGGGCTTGTTAAAACGCAGACTGCTGGGCCCCAGCCTCATCTCTGAGCCAGCGGATGTGGGGTGGGTGTGAGAATCTGCACACCTAGCAAGTTCCCAGGTGATGCTAGTGCTGCTGGCCAGGTGACCGCACTTTGAGAAACACTGGTCTAACAGGTCCCTCCTAGAGAGTTCTGTACTGTGAAGCCCGGGAGTCTGATCTCAAGCTCCATACCCTCCTTGGAGCACCTCCTTCCTCCGGCTGAGCTCTCTCAGCTCTTGTCATAACCTCTCTAGCCTCTCCCCACCACCTCTGCTCTGGCCTCTCTCTCCTCCCTGGTCCGCGTCCTCGGCATTTCCATTTTGATGATTGTGGTCACCACTGCCTGCCCCACCGCTGGCACTCAGGCCTTGAAATTTCCCATCATTCTCACCCTCTTTCTTTATTTTCATTTCTAGACCTCCAAACTCACTAGAAACGTGCTGTCAGGCGCCTCGCCCAATCCACACTCTGACCCTCAGCTAGACACCCCCACCACTGCTCAGCATCCTTTTTCTCATCCCTAGCAACCCCCCCACAGCTGCCTGAGCTCCTCTCGTCTCCAGGGGCCCCCCATTCTCTTCCTTCTTGCCCATCGGGGACCAGGCCTCCATGTTAAAAAAGGTCAAAGTTGTCGGGCCCACTGTCATTACCTCCCTGTAAATGTCTCCATCTTGACTTCTTCTCCCCTCTGGGAAAGTGTGTCCCTTCCCCTTACCAAGCCTAACACTAAGCTGTTACCTCTGTCCCTCTCAGAGCCCACTCCATCAAACACCTCCTCTATTTTTCTTTTTTTAACATATTTCATCTCTTTTCCTTGGCTCCTTCACACAGACCCCCACGTGCACACTTTCCTTACACATTCCTTCCTTCCATCCTACCGTACCTCTGGGTATCCCCGCTGTGCCTCATCCATCGCTTTCAAACGTATCCAAAGCACAGCCCCCCTGCCGTTGCCCCCGCTCCCTCCTCCCTCCTGACACCTCTGGGAGCTGTTGTGGGGTGGCAACGCCCCAAGATCACTGCGTGTGGCACCAGGACCAAAGAAGCTCAGGAGTCACACAGGCCTAGACTCTGCAGTGCTATCCCTGGCTCTCCCCAGCTGGGCGATCTTGGGAGGTTATCTAACCTCTGAGCCCCTCTCCACAGCTGCAAAACAGAACACTGAGACCACTTGCATGGCTGCTGTGGGAAGAGCAAGTAAGACCCCAGATGTTAAAGTGCTTCACACACTCCGAGCTGGCAGATCTCGCCCCCGACTTCCCCGCCACCCAGGCCTTGGGGCTACGTGCTGTCTGGTGAGACCTCTCCGGCTTTTCCCCCGCCTCGCTCACAGCGGTTTTCAGGCTGCAGCCAGATAAATATGTGTTCATTTAAAATGAAGGCCAAGGAAAGGATTATAACTTCCTTTTCCTAAGAAGGAAAAGTCAGATGGAAAAGTGTCCCCCAGTACTTTTTTCCCCTTGAGCAGATTCTTTTAATAATATTCTCTGGCATGAAATACTTAATTTTTAACCAGCCCCAATTTAAGCAAGTGATATTTCAACTGAAAATGATTCTTTCCAGCCAACTCTTCTTTTCTTCTCAGTCCCATTCATCCAAACTAGAACTCACTTTTTTGACCCGGGCAGTCAGGTCCTGGACGAAGAGCTTCCGGAGGTTATGCAGAGTCTGCAGCTCTCGGGACTGGAAGAGAAGATTGTCAAAACGACTTAAGTGCGGGACACACTGGCACCAGACCATCCACCCTGATGTCGTCACAAGGCTTGTAAGCCGCCAATAGAAGCCAGGGGGCCCCCCACTTCCTCAGACCCGCCTATCACACGTGTCTTCCCCCTCTTCCTCATTCCCAGGGGCACCCCAAGGACAGAGACTGAGAATTGAAACAATGAAGTGTAAACTAGAACAAAGCCTGCTCATTTGCTGTTGTTTTAAATAGACCCCCCACTTCCCTCCCTCAACCGCAAAAAATCAAAAGGTTTCTCATAAAAATTCCTAGCGGGCTGCATTGTACCAGAATGGACTTCCCCCCAATTTATTGCGTACACGTTATACAAAATGCCAACACGTTCACATGAAAGGTTGGCCACAATGTCTCCCACCCTCGCTGACCAGCATTTTTCATGTTTCTACATCCCTCCTGGCCCTGGTCCATGGGCCGCTTTGCTTCACAGCACTGAGCTCATGGGGGAGGCGGGTGGGTGGACTTCCTACCTGCATGACCCGGGACAATTTATCTACCCTTTGTGGGCCTCAGCTTTCTTATTTGTAACATGAGGATAAAAATAGTAGTTGCCTCATAGTTGTTGTCAAGATTGATCGTATAAAACTCTTACAACGGTTTCTGGCACATAGTAAATGCTGGGTAAACATTAGCCACAATTAATTTATTGATGCTTCATATTTGAAAGCCAGCTGGCTTTTATTGTTTCCTTTTATTATTATGTTATAACTTCCATGTAATTAACTTCATGGGGGCATGTGTTTCTGCATTTCGGATTATTTCTACTAATGAACCCTTAGGAATTAGATTGCTAAAACAAAGGTCTGAGTCAGCTCTGGTGATCTCTGTTAACAAAGTTAGAAAACCCCAAAATTTCCTTCCATGTAAGTCTTCGAGCATTTACCACGGTACATATGACTAATTCCCTTCAAAATATTCCCCTACAAGGGAGAAGAAAGAGACACTCGCATTTATATTTTTCAATTAGCCTAAATAGATCTACTTGCACACAGAATGTGAAGAGATGCAGCTCATACAGGCTCACAGAAAAAAAAGGAAGAAAGAGGCTATAAAGCCATGGAAACACTAAGTTTCTTGGAATAAAAGTTCTGTGTTAATTTAAGGTCTCATTCCTGGGCCCAATTCGTGATTCTGTGTTGAAATAAAAAGCACCTTAAGTCGACTGCTTCCTCAGATGAGGCAAATTACTTTCTGCAGGAGGCCAAGCAGGTTCTGTGATTATGAACTGCGTGCACACAGAGCCTGGGCAGGGCTGAGCCACCAGCCAGCAGGTGCGGGGATGCAGCCCCACGCTCGGTGATGCCAGCACCGACATTCCACCCGCGTCCCCGGCTGGCAAGCTCCACCCCAGGCCCCCGCTCCCCAAGCCCGCCCTCCCGCTTCAGGGATTTTATTCCTGCCTGTGCTGTAATCACGGTAAATACTTTCTGTGACAAACACCACTACCCCACAGGGACATGAAGAGACCCGGGTGCCTGGTCAAAGGGCCAGGTGTTTCCTCAGGACCAAACACCAAAAATACAGAGTCCTGAGTTTGGCGAGTTTCGCTCATTTCTGCTTGTTTTTAAGTAACTTCAACAGTCTAGGAGAGGCAGTTCAAGACCCTGGAAGTAGGTGGTAAGCTGCACATGGATGCCGGGGCACCTGGCGCTGGCTTCCCAGGGCAACGGGCTCTCCATCATGTTCATTATCACTCCCTCGCCCGCCCCCACGCGCTTCCCTCCAGTCCTCCCGGCCCGGCCCGGGCCGCTGCCCTGTGTCAAAGCTCAGGGCTCCGCCTCCCGTCCCCGTGGACACCAGAGAGATGGGAACACAAAGCCCAGCGAGGCCGCAGGAGGGGGCCGGCCCCAGAGCTCAGAGTGTCCTGCCAAAGCCAGGTGGCTGCCTGGGGCCCCAGAGCCGCCCCCCAGGGCCAGTCGGCTGTCCCCAGCGTTGTCCCCTGGAGTGGGCTTCAGGCTCCATCCCCAGATGGCAGGTTCCGCCCCCACCCGGCCCAGACACAGGCGGTAGTGCAGGCCTGGAGCTAAGGAGGGCTCAGGAAGGGGAGCACAGCGATGCCTCTGAGGGGCACTTCCAGCTCAGGGAGAGCTCAGGGGGAAGGCTGAGTGGACACACCCGCGTCTGAGATGGCGCAGACTGGGGGCTTCCGTCTGGGGACTGAACGCGTATGTGTGTGATGTGTATGGACACGAGGGAGAGCAGGAGAGGGGGCATAGGGCCAGGTCGGTGGGTCCGTCCCCGGGTGAGCATGTGTGGCAGGGGGTAGGTGGTGTGGATGTGAGGAGGGGGATGGGTGAGCAGGTGGGGGGAGGGAGGGAGGACCCATGGATCTGAGGAGGCGAGTGAGGAAAATGTGTTGTTAAATACGTATCCAAAAAGGCCAAAGCCCACGTCCATGAGTGACTGTGGAAGAGAAAGTGTGCGAGCCTGGGAGAGTGAGCACACAGGTGAGTGTGTGAGCGGAGGTGAAGGAGTACGTGGGAGAGGCTGCGGAGTGAGAGAGAGCGTGAATGCTCACCAGTGAGTGAGTGTGTGTGAGTGTGACCACACGGCATGCATGGGGGAAACAGACCGGGCGAGAGCGTTTGCGAACGACGACATGAGGGTGCGAATGGGTGGGTGTGAGTCAGGGTGAGAGCTGGGGATGAGCAAGTCTTTGCAACAGTGAGTGTGTGAGTGAGAGCGTGTGGGTGGTCACCAGCGAGCGTGAATGTGGGTGTCAGCCTGTTACGGGGGAGTGTTCAGTGAGCGTAAGAACTTTGAGTGGGTGGAGCACAGGCACGAGAACGTGTGTGAGGCGCTGTGGGTGTGAGAGGAGGGGTGTGAGCCCTTGTGTGGAGGGTGTGAGCGAGTGTGGGTGTGTGAGAAAGAACAAGCGATTGTGCCCAAGTGTGGGTGAGACCGTGAGGGGGAGGGGAAGGGTGTCTGGGTGAGGACGTGGAAGGCAGGTGTGCCAGGCGAGAGTGCTCATGGGTGGGGTGTCAAGGAGGAAGAGATACTGGAATATTTACCTTTGGCTGCTGGGAACACAGGAACATTTTAATGTTCGATATTTTCGTGAATTGTTGTAACGATCTGTGACTGTGGGTGTCACTTCACAGACAGAGCTGAAGCGGTTCCATGGCTTCCCTTCAGCTGCCCCTCCAGTCGCCCTGTCCACCATCTTCTCCACTGTGCTTGAAAGGCCCAGCTGCCTTTGGACAGTCATCTCACTTCTGTCCTGAATGGCCTGTGCCCTCGTCCCCGGCCTGGCTCTGAGGAGTAGCTAACACCGGCCTGGGAGCCAGGGTGCGGCCTGGGTCCAGCCCTGACCATCCACTTGCCTCCAGTCCGGGGTCACTGGGGTCACCGAGTTCCTGGAGCCAGGCTCAGTCCCACATAAGTTCACAGGACATATGAATGGAGTCAAAATGTATGGCTGCATCTCAACAACAGCTTCTCTCCCCCTTTGTCCTGTCATGTAAAATGGCTAGACATGTTTTCACCAAATTGAGAGCCTATGTCGGGGTGGTCTGTCCTCAAACACAGGCTGTGTGGCACTTTGAAAGGCTCTTGAGAGCCCCTGGAGCCAGGCAGCCATCCTCCAGGGCAACTGAAACAGAAGTTGACCAGAGGAGACAAACCCAATGAATTTTGACGCAGGACAGAGAAAACCAACCGGGATTTCAAATAACGAGCCCTCTTCCAAAGGAAAGTGCACCTGTCACTCCCCTGCCCCAAGCTCTGCAGGTCTCAGCGCCCCATCTGACCTGTAGCCCCCTCTTGCCTTGACCTCTCTATGTCTATCTCCTGCCCTGCTCCTTCTCGTGGCCACAACCACACTGCCCTCCCTGCTGACCCCCAACACATCAGACATGGGCTCACCTCAGGGCCTTGGCACGGCTGTTGCCTCTCCTGGAAGGCTCCTCCCCCAGGCATCCCCATGGCTCCCTCTTTCCCTTGCTTCAAGTTCCTGCTCAAATGTCACCTCCCTGTAAGGTCTCTCCCAACCAGTCCCTCTACACTTTTTATAGCCATCTAACAGAGGTCATGATTTACTGCCTTATTGTTCGTTGTCTGTCTCCCCCAGGTGAAGGGCAGCTTCACCAGGGCCAGCATCTTATCTGCTGTGTATTGATGCTTCCCAAGCACCTAGAATAATGCTAGCCCTTAGTAGGTACTCAATAAATATCCACTGATTGTTGACTGGAAGTAACTCACAACATGCAGAGGCTGTAAAATTGCAGGCATTGATTTGAATTTAAATCTCAGTTGGGACTCCTTAAGGGTATATCCCTGAGGATGGATGGATGGATGGTTAATTATTCTGTCAAGAGCTGTGGAATAAATTTTACAATTCTCACCTTTCCACATGAAGTTTTATGTTTAAAATGATACTCGAGAAAGGCGTGCACAGATAAAATTTTAGAAGAAACAAATTCAAAAGATCATAAACCAATCTGGTCTCTGAGACTAAAATGAGTTGGGAATCATGTCAACATACCACTGTCTCCTCCAGCCCTTTGAGGTCCTCTCTGGCTTGCTCCCTTTTATCATTAAGCAATCTGCAAAACAGAAAGCAATCGTGAACCACCAAAGGGGCACCCGAGGTTCCACAGATACCATCTGCACCTGCAGATAAATCAGCCAAACAAACCGACTCACACGAACGGCCATGGTCTGCTTTTAAATTGGCCCAACCCAACCTGAACATGTGGGCATCTGAATCACCAAAGGGCACTGGTTACGGCTTCACGCGGATGAGAGACAACAGGGGAAATATTTAAAGTGCACTCACAAGAGCTTTTCCAGTTTCATTTCCCTCTCTTGGTCCTCTATTTTCAGCTTGTTATAATCAGAACTGAGCTTCTCCTGTTCCAGTTGCAGTTTCTGATTCAAACTGAAATTGAGAGGAAAAAGCAATACATTCCACGGCAGCCTGAAAGTCTGCATCATCCGGCTAAAGACACGGTTCTGTTCCAACCCCATTAGTCCCGTGCAATAAAGGCGGCAATTCTGGAGGGTTCTGAGGGATCAGAGAACAACCTCCCAGCTTCCTCCCTGCCCAAGTGAAAACTAATTTCTGGGAACATCTAAGAGGCATGAAACTTAAGGCTTCATGAGTGTATTTATAGTTGGCTTATGCAAGAGCTTTGGGGGGAAAATAATGAGATGGGAAAGGGGCCGACATTTTCAACACAGAGAGGTCCAGGGCCTGCTGCAAAAAGGAAACTCGCCATCCGGCTGGGGCATTTGGTCACCATTTCTATCAGACCAGTCCTTATAAAACCTTTTCCATGGCGATGCCTACGTGACTGTAGAGAAACAGATTATACACTGAAGGAAAATCCAGCATCTACACAAAAGGCACAGGCAAGGAAACCACCCCCTCCCCGTCAACTCACTCACAGACCCTCCATCTCTCTCGCCTTCCAGTTGAACATTCTGAGGGTGATTCATCAGAATAACAAATACGAAGTGCATTTAAAGGGGGACAGCACGACAGCCTGACCTGCAGGCAGGGTAGCATGGGGGTGGCCCAGAAGGAGGGGAGTGATGATGCTGAATGCTCCCCTAGGTGGACTGTGTGCATAGAGCTCCGATCACACCATCTCCACTTTTGCTTTTCACAGGCAAATGTGCTGTGTGAGCAGCCCACACACACTGGGAGATCTGGATCAGCAGTCTGGAGAATTCAGCAGCTCCAGTCTGATTCCTATTTAGCACTGTGACCCTAAAGAAATCATTTAACCTTGCTTTCTGTATAGAAATCTGTTTCTTCATCTACAGAAACAGAGAGGAGCGAACCTTTAGTCTAGACCCGGGTTGAGGAGGGGAGGAGGGGAGGAGGGGAGGAGGGTGTCATTGGATGGAACCATATTTCACTATAATTGGTTTTCTTTGTTTTCCTATGTCTTTTATTTGGGTCATTTAAAAATGCTGTTCTACAAAGAGGCTCAAAGATTGTTCCCAGGGACTCACTGTGCAGAAACATTAAGAATCCTCAGGAGAGGATCCTGAAGGCACCTCCCAGCTTGAGGACCCGTGTGGATGGGGCTGGAAGGTGAGGGGGGAGGTCGTTACTGAGCTGAGGGCTCCTCAGCGGCTGCGACAGGACGGGAGGATGGCCTGGAGGGCGTGTCACCAGAGACAAGCTGCAATGATGCCATCCTGGCAGATGCCACAGGTCACAAGTACGGACAGACACACGACATCGTGGGTGCCGCAGAAGTGTGCCCAGGCGACCAGGTGGCTCTGAGCCGTCAGTGTGTGGGCAGATGTTGGGGTGAGGAGGCAGTGGGGGCTGACGGTCTTCTCTGGAGTATTTATTAACCTATCAGAACTCCTGAGTCAGGACCATTTCAGGGTTTTTTTTTTTTTTCATACTTTCATAGGAACAGCATCCCCTGCTGCTGGGGCATGTGTCTGCCTAGCTGAGTTACCAGCGTGCCCCTGCTCCCCGGGGACCAGGCAGGGTGGTGGGGCCTGCCTGCCACCATGGGAGCCCCTGGGGGCGAGGCTCCAGGTGGGAGAGCAGATGTCCAAAGCCTCGGAGCCCAGAACCCGTGAGGCAGGGAGAGCAGAGGCCTGGGCCGGAAGCCGTGTCCCTTCAGTCTGGCCCCAGCGTCACACACGCCCCCAAGCCCACAAGCCCCCAGGCCAACTCACTCCCGAATCTCATCGATGATTTTCTGCTTCTCCTCGATTTCATCTCGGAGTCGGGACAGCTGCTTCTGATGAGCCTCCCGGTGGCTCTCCATCTGCTGTTCCAGTGCCTTCTGCAACCCAGGCCAGGAGAAGTGTGTCATCCACGCGCTGGCTCTCTGCCCACTCTGTGACATGCCCTAGGGCGCTACCTCCTACCCCATATCCCTCGGCTGTCAGATCCCCAAACCAGGGGTCCGCAGCACTCACTGGGGGTTCCCAGGGGTTACTAGGAAAACAAAACCCAAGTGTCTGTTACAAGACTGGGTGGGCCCTAGGGGCAAATTAGACCATTTCTTGAGTCAAAGTTTGACCTTCTACGGCTCACCTGAGCCACATGGCTTCTCTAGTGAGATCAGTCAGAGGGCATGGACTTCTTACCACCTGGGGGACCTCAGACAAGCCATGGAACCTGTGTGAGCCATGGTACCTTTCCCACCTGTAAAATGTAGATAATCTCCCTGCCCACTGCACAGATTTATGGTGATGCTCAGAGGAGAACTTTCCACCAAAGCAATGTGAACCCAGGAGATGCCCCAAAAGGTGAGGCAGAGTTATCATCTCGGCTACACAGTGTCATGCATGGCGTTGTGTTAACTATGGGCTCACACCCAACGGGGCTCAGGGCTTGCCTAAAATTAATCAGAAGTTCTACATTCTCTCCTTTATCTCTTATTTTATCTACCTAAAAATCCTATTTCCCAATCATCTTTCCCACATCCTTTACTGTTTAAAATTAACCAAAAATAAATATCTGTAAATTTAAATTTAAATTTGGGGCGTTTCTTTAAAAAGGAAGAGGGGAGAGATGTTTCCTTCCATTCAAAGGAGGTGAACGTTTCTACAGAAGTTGGGCGGAGCGGCCCACGCAGTGGCCGGAAGGTGGCGCTCTCTCCCGCTCGGTAGGGAAACGGGAGACAAGATGTACTAATGCAACGTAACTACCGCCCACAGACAACTCGGGGTTTCTGGACACCTCCCCCTCCGTCTCCATCTGAGAACGGCTCTGAGGCTCACCAGCAGCCAGCCCCACTCCCTCCTGGCCTGCCACACCCATCTCTGAAGGAGTCAGATCTTCCTAGACCAAGGAAACCCAGTGCAAACTTGGCCTGCTGGGCTCTGGGAAGGGGCCGCGAACTCTGTACACACCTTCATCTCCTCAGCGTCCTGCAGCCGGGTCAGGTGCTCCTTTTCCTTATCCTGGAAGCTTACTTCGTGCATTTTTTCTGTTTTAAATTACAGAGGATGATTTAAGATTTGACTGGCAGGACTCACACCCAAAAGTAAAAATTTAAAAACAAGCAGACAAAAAAGAATGGGGTGAAACATCATTATCTTACCAATTACAACCACAGTATAAAAGAACGTGCCTCCGAAGGAGGACTTCTGGCTTTTTAAAGCCAGGCTGATCTCTCCTGGGAGACTACCTAAGTCCTCCTGGGAGAGAGGCAATTGGAGGGGAAGGGCTAACCTGGAGCGGTCGCTCTGGATCTGACCCAGCTGTGTCACCTCACATCTCGGAGGATGGTTCCCGACCTGGCTTGGGGAGCCACTCTTGAAGCAGCGCACGTGAACGGCCTTGGTCGGGGATGACACACGCTGCCAATATTAGTGGCTTTTGGATTCGTGCCACTATTAAAGTTTCAGAAAGAGCTAATTTACCTCCCATGGGTAAGCTGTTTATTCTCTAAGAATCTGCAGCAGGGAAACAATCTAAGGATAAGCACAAAGAAAATAGAAATTTAAAATAACACTCTCCAGGCTGAACAGGAAGGCTGAGCCCTGGGGGCAGGGCTGCTGGGTGGCACAGCTGGGTGGGGCGGAACCAGTCCCAGCCTAGTCCTGGTCTGTGGCCCTCCCTGAGCACAGCAGGCCCTGGGCAGCCTGAGTTTGGGGTGGGGGTGGGGGGTGGTGAGCGGAGGGAGCAAAAGTGTTTATGACAG
This sequence comes from Camelus dromedarius, assembly GCF_036321535.1. Taxonomy (NCBI): domain Eukaryota; kingdom Metazoa; phylum Chordata; class Mammalia; order Artiodactyla; family Camelidae; genus Camelus; species Camelus dromedarius. Next base: position 29,165,011 of record NC_087439.1, on the reverse strand, counting down.
TGACATTCAAGTCATTAAATGTTCTCTCTAATCCGTTCCACTTAATTTTAGCTCTTTTGCTTTGATTTTATTTCCACTCAGTGGCACCCCTGCAGAAGCCATTTACCAGGGGGAAAAGTTCTTTTCCACGTTAAGTTTTGGGTGGAGCATTCTATCCCAACAACCCTTATCACAGACGGGAAAACAAAGTCAGGCCGGGGGTGGGTGTGTTCTCTTTGCTAATTTACCTTGGCATTTGAAAGAAAAGGTATTTACTGAGTGAATGACCATATAACAGTGAAGGAAATAAGAAAGGCTAACACCATCACCAGTCCTTTTACCCTATCAAAACCATTTTCCTTTCAAATATTACTTTGCAGGCCGTGGAACACAAGCATCCATTGATTTTTAAATATTATAAACATAGTAAAGATAAAATTACACATTATGATGTTTAATCTAATGTACTGTAAGCATTGTTGCACAGCCTTCATGTACTTCATCTCCAAGATGAAAAACGTTTTTCTTCTAAACAGTATACCATAGTTCATTTAACTGTTGGACATGGCTTCCTCCCCATCCCCCACAATAAGTAATTCTGCAATGAATGTTTGAGATTTGAGGATCAAAGGTTATGAAAACTCTTACAATTATTAATATGTATTTTCAAAATGCTTCCCAAGTAGACTCTGTCAGTTTCCATTGCAACTCATGGTATAATAGGCGTGTTCCACCACATGTGCATTCTTAATGCTGTTCCGCTTTCCGCATTTCTAGTCACTTCTCTTGAATTTCTACTATTTATTCATGTTTACTGAGTGTTTCCTATGTGTGGGGTACTCCCCACAGCAAAGGGGGTCAGGAGGCTTCCTGGCAAAGGAAGCGCTTTTTTCAAAGGATGGGGGATGCAGGTAAGCCATTGGTCAAGTTCAGATTTTACGTTAAGAGCAACGGGACACCAAGGAAGGGTCAGAGGCACGGGGTTGGGTGCAAGACAGAAGCTGATTGGGAGTAGCCCCTTGGGACGCAGCACAGTGGGCAGCCTAGAGCAGACTGGGGGTGGGACACTCAGGGGATGGATGGAGCCACCATTCTTAATCAGGATTAAGGACAGCAAGACAATGAAGACGGAGATGAGCCGAACCAGAGAAGCTTCTGACAGGCCAAATGGACAGGCCTTGGAGACGGACTGGAGACAGGAGGTGAAGAAGGGAGAGGACTGTGACTCAGGCAGCAGGATGGACTGAGGTAAAGAAGGAAGAGGAGCAGACACGGGGTGGGCACAGTCATCTATCTTCTAGACGCTTCTCCCCCACCTTCCACCACTTATGGCCCAGAAATGCTTTAACTGAGCCAAATTCAACCTCCTGGGTCCGGCCAACTAGAAAGAGTCTGATTTAGGCCAAGAGCTTGGCACCTGCCAAGTGGTCACTTACTTACCTTGGGCTCGGAGCTTGGCCAGCTCTTCACTGAGCGAGTCTTGGGACTCTTCCAGCTGCCTCCTCTTCTGTTCCATGTTCTGCATGTAGTCTGTCAGGGATTTGATCTTGGCTTCATGCTTTAAACAAGCAAATGGATAAAAGGGAGGAGTGAATGACTAGCAAGCAGTCATCCTGGCTTGCCTGTGACTGGCCGACGGGAAGGCACGATCGAGGAGGAGTTCTGGAGTCCCGGCACCCGAATGGTGTGTGTTCTGCCCTTTGCTTGGGGTCTGGGATCAAGACTAAGACGGTCCTCTTTTCTACAGGTGCTTCTCTGCTTCATCACCCACAGACACAGCTCGGGGCCAGGCCCTGCCTCACCGTCCACTTAGGTGAGACACCAAAGCCCAAGTGGCCCTCCGTCCTCATAGAAAACAGCGTGTGCTGGAGAGAAAGGGGCTGGGAAAGTGTTAAAGCTGAGGGCTTCGCTCCTCGAACCTGCACCTCTGGATTTCGTCTTTGGAACTCAAATACAATGTCTTTTCTCTTTCTGTCTCCCAAACACATTGATTCCTGTCTCAGAGACTCTGCACCTACCTTTTCTACTCCCCAGGAAGCGCTCCCCAACACACTCCCAGACGTGGTCCTGGCTGGGTCCTTATCACTCAGGCCCCAGCACTTTCCGGTGGCATCTAACTTTTCTACTCGATTTATCTGTTTTTTTACTTGTCAGCTCCATGAGGGTATGAAGTTCATAAATATGAATGAAGAGGATGAATGGGAGCTCGCTGACGGCACAGGGACAGCAGTCACTCCCAGGCAGATGGAAATACGCAGACACGCCCCCTCCAGATCTACAGCGTTCACATTTAGGCAGGAAGACCCTGGAGACCGAATTCTAATCTAAACAAATAGCCTCTGGGAAATGGGACTTCACTGGAGCAGTCATTTTATAAGCATAGTTTTTGGTGGTGAGGCTGAGTGTAAACAAAGGGGATAACAGCATGTTAGCTGGAAATGCTTTGTCAGACTCCTTAGATCATGTCAGCAAATAGGGAGCCAAGGTTTCTCTTACTTTCGAACCCCAGACAATAATGATGGAATCTCTGGCTTTGTGGAAACTGTAGCAGAGTAGAAAACAGCAGCAGTGGAAAACTGTATTTGCTGCTCAGGCACAAAGCACTGTTTAACTGTAACAGTTATTCTTTAACCCCAAACCATCCTAATATTCTTGACTCTGATCTCATGTACCCTAAATGAATGTCATTCTAAGATCTGAGCAACTGGGACCCCAGTCCTGGGCCCCCACTCCAAGCACCCAACTTGGGCAGTCGTCTGGCCGCACTCCACTCCACTGAACAAGGTTCATATGCCAAGGGAGCGTGCCACCTGGAACCTGCATGCTCTGCTCTACCACAGCGAGTCTGGGAACCTAGAGACTCCCTACCCCGATGGCCCTAAGGCCACCACCAGGGCCAGCAGTGCTGCTTCCATCATCCACAGAGGATGGCTGGCACAGTCACACACTTCCACCTTGCACAGAGATGGCAGAGGGACTTGCCTTGGACCTGGAGGCTGGTACATTCAGACGGAAGGAAAAACCTGTAAGGGGGGCTGCAGACCGTGGGGCCTCTGTCTTTGGTCCTGCCCTGGCCTCCAAATGTTGGGGGCAGGACGATGCAGAAGCACATGCTGTCAGTGTCACAGGGGGTCTGGAAATCAGATTTGAGGTGTACTGTGCCCTAATGTTTAGCATTTTCCTCTCAACTTTTATAAATTATAAAAATCTCAAATAGCAAAGCAAACCTAGAAAAAGGGGTATAAATTTCACCCATAAACCACTCTAATTTATCAATTTCTCCCTATATTCCTGGTCTTATCTGTATGAATGTGTATTTCACCAAGCTGCAAGGCACAGCATAGAGCTATAACCCAGCATTTTCATTTTCACTTAACTTTATAGAATTATACCTTCCAAATGGCTATGTTTATAAATTTTTATAGAAGCTGTATAATATTCTTCCATGTAACTTTATGTTACTAACATCTCAATGGATGTGTATATTTTATTTTATTATAATATAAGTAATAGTACACTCAACATCTTCCATATAAGCTCTAATATATATACATATTTTAAAAACTTTTGCAGGGGAGGAGGTTATTAGGTTTATTTATTTATTTATTTTTAATGGAGGTACTGGGGACTGAACCCAGCACCTCATTGACGCTAAGCATGCGCTCTACCACTGAGCTATACCCTCCCCCCTTAAGCTCTAATATTTTTAACTAGCGAATAATAACACCATATGAAGTGAAAAATTTTCATTTTCATTACCAGTGAAAAATACCATAAGTGAAATTACTGGACCGAAGTCTACCTACATTTTTATGGGTTTTGATTCGCAAGGTGCTTTCCAAAAGGACTGACTAAATTACACTTTTCTCAACAACGTATATAAATTTCACAATCACACACCAGCACTGAATAATCTTCCCAATATATTTTTGTTTATGATGTTATTTATAAAATGGAACCTTGACATTTAAATTTGCATCTCTTAGACCATGCTGGTAGGCGACAAGAAGGCTGGAGATGGTTCTGTGATTACATATTCCTATGTTTAAAAGCCTACAGAATGAAATATGCTTTTGTCTGTTTCCTCAGCATTATCTGATGCACCATGCCACGTGGGTATCTCTTTCCCCCAAATGACTTCAGCTGTTTTAATGCCTGGACTAAGGCATTCTGTGGACCACTTACAGAAGCCTCAAACCTGAACACCAAGCTCAGATACCAGTGGCAGACCTGAAATGAGGCTGCTGTTTCCCGAATCCACCTTACTAAAATGAAAATGCCATTCCAGTGGGAAGAAGAGCAGCTTTACTCACTGAGAAAATGAAATACAACCGGGGGGGCTTGAAAATCTCCTCAAGGCTTTGGTTGTGGTTTGAGTCCCAGCTCTGCCTTTCACTGGCTGTATGAGTTTAGACAGTATATTTAATCTTTCTAAGTCTCATTTTCCCTATCTGAAAAACAGGAACAATAATAAAACCTGCCCATCAGGATTTTTGTTTTTAAAAAGATCAAGTGAGAGAATGCATGTAAAGTGCTTAACACAGTATACGGTGCATTATAAACACTCAATGGAATGTTACTTGCTACTGCGATTAATAATAGTAACGGTGGTGGTAGTTTCTGTTTTCCCATACTGAGTTGGACCTCTGGTAGAGGTTAAAAGATGAAGGAATGTTGCCTTCGCTGAGAGGAGTTTTAGATGCCACCCAATCCTGTCCATTCATTCTGCATCTCCATCTAGCCTACCTACCTACTTACCCATAGATAGCTAGATAAAGATGTACAGACACATCCTTTAAGAGAGACTGAAGGCAATTAATGTAACACACACAATAAAGCCCAGCTTTAAGAATCAGCCTGGGCTTTCACTGCCTGAGGAGGCCATGGACAAGTCTTATGTAGAGAAAAGTCCCCACCAGCCCCAGTAAGAGTGTGGAGCAGGCCGACTTCCAGAGGACAAGGGTGTGAAACGAGGAGGAGAGGGGTGACCTACCTGGGAGATGAGCAGCTGGCAGGCTGCCAGTTCACGCTCGCTGGCGTTCATCTTCCTGTTGGAGTCCACCTGGGCACTCTCCAGCTGTTTGCTGCGGTTCACCAGGGACTTGACCTCCGACTTCATCTTGCTGATGTACAGGCGGGCCATGGTGAATTCCTCTTCAATGACTCCGTTCACATCTGCCAACTGAGCACAGGAGGGAACACGCTCAACTATGCCTACAACTTCCAGAGCTTCGTGGGGCCCCTGAAACCTGTCCGTGGAGCCTCAAGATGCCTGTGGATTTCTGGGGAAGAATCTCTAATTATAGAACCACACGCTGAAATGATTTCTAAAAAATACTGTATGTTCAACCCCAAGTTCTCTGGAACCTCAGGTAAAACTCTCAGTTAAAAACCTCTACTGAGGTTAATCCTCAACTAACCAAGCTTTTTATTTCAATTGCTTTTTAGGATAAAAGAGATGATATCAGAAGAAAAAGACACTGAAATTTTAAAAAGTGACAGCTTTGAAGAGGGGTTCCATTCAACGTTTCATACCTTCCATTTCTAGAAGGGCAGCGAGGCCCAGTGGTCCTAAAGGTGACTCTGAGGCCCTGTGAGAAGTCAGATAAAATTTCAGTGGTGTTCTCTCTAGTCTGCTACTCCGAGAGACAAGTAGCTTGAACGTGTTTCTATAAGCAAGGGTTGAAATAAAAAGGATTTTCTATAGTCCTTGATTAAACAAAAACAAGAACCTAAGTGCTGTTACCAAAAGCCCCTCCAGACGAAAGTTTTCCTGCATAACTTCTCATTGCTACCAATCTGTTTCCTGCCTCGATGCGCCTGCCCCTTCCAAGCACACAGGAATCTAGGGTAACAGTCTAAAGCTACCTTTAGAAGAAAAGATTCTGACAACCGGCATTCCCACATGACCTCACGTTTGTTGACTAATTTTCGGAGCTCTACTGGAAACAGAAAGCTGCAGTGAGATGCTTGGGCTAGACACCCACATTTCCTGAGGCAAACGCGGTCTCGAAGGGCAACTGACCACATGAGCAAAGTAACTGTGTGCATATTTTGTTTAACCACCAGAGGGCACCCTAGCACCTCAGGAGAAAACAACAGCCCATGAACGGAGGCTAAACTTGGTCTAAGACGATGATTCCAACTATGGTTTTTTGATGCTCCACAGTATACTCCATCTGCCCACTTTTGTCATTATTGCCATCATTAACTCATCGTATGACTATTTTTTCAGTAAACATGGAGCTAGGGACATGGGATCATGTATCAACCCTGAAAATTGGTAGCAGATAAGAACTATACTAGGCAGTGCTGAGTGCCTGTAACTTGGTGTCTACCTTCCCCTAAGAACTCCACAACAGTATTTACCCAATGACTCCAGTGTCAGTCAACACAATGCAGGATCCATGGTACCAGCAGGAACATCTGCAAGTATCAACTTCCGACTCCATCTTACTTTAATGAAGGTTCTTGCTGAGTAGTGACATTTCTGACTGCCAGCAGTTTGCCTAGTAACACCCCATCCTCATTATATTCCTCTTATAGTCCAAGAGCGCAGAGATAACAGCTGAGAAGAGCCCTCAGTCTTTAAGCTCAGTTCTGCTCTTCTGCCTGTGTGATTGGTCCGATGTGGAACAGAGATGACAAACTTGCTCTTCAGCCCGACCAGGTGTGCCCTGTACACTGTCTTTCTGTAAAAAGGATAAGGGGACATCCATCTCTTTCATGTGAAACTCACAACCTACACCGGCTCCTGGTGAGAAAACATTGCTGAGCCCAGAGGTGGGCATCCTGGGAAGAAAACAAACACCTCCTCATTTCCTTCTCTAAGGTGTTTCTCAGATGAGGAAGGACACTGTGGGTTCTTCGCCCAGATCCCATGTGAACTGGGGAAGAGTAAAAAAAATTTCCAATAATGGGCTTCCTCCAAACCGGGAGCTGGATATTTCTTACAAACCAAACTAACTTCTGAAGTCTACTCTTGTCCTAAAAGGAGATTTTGAATCTATGCCTGATGGGGGGGGGGGGGGGGACCTCCAAACAAATGGTTTTAACTGTAAGGTTTCTTACCACTTGAGAATTCATATAGTTTAGTCATACAAGTGCCAAGTTTTCAGTAATTCCAGCACACTGTTGTTTCGAAGGGAAGAATCAGAGTTTGCTGCTGCAGTATCATTTTATAACCTCCCCTGAGTCTAACAATGACTCCAAAGTACGTCATAGACTGTGAGATCCAGTCTGGATGACTGATTCAGGAAAAAAAGGCTGCCTCCAAAGGCAGAAGCTGCTTCCCCTTCCATCTTGCTTGTATAGGAGGAGTCCCCCCACCCCCACCCCATGTGTCTAGAGCACGGAGCAGCTATCCAAGGCCTATTTCTAGGCCAGGTAAAAGGTAAGGGAGGTGACTGTTCATATCCTAAGACCTAAAAGTCATAGTGGGACTTAAAAAGTCCTTTTTTAATAAACCCCCAAGTTGTCAGTTTTATTTACAAGCACAGTGCAAAGCTAAGGTACGATGCAGTTGCTTCCAAGAGCTTGAGGGGCCGGAGGGGACTGAAGAAGCAAGCCCTCCTGGGGTGGGGACCTCAGCCACCTTTCTGGCTGGAGCTGGACCTCAGACCCAAGCCCCAACAGGCCCAAGGCTGAGTGGGAGAAGCTGGTGGGAATGGAGCGGTCAGTGATGAGGGTTGACTTCAGGCCCAGGATCTGGGGCAGTTTTATCTGCACTTCTGGCCCAGGCATGGCCAGGTCCATGATGGAGCCAGGGCCCAGGGACTCTGTCACATGCTTGAACCTCTTCACCTCCACCTCAGCCAGATCTGAGGTGGAAAGAAAATCAGGCAGCTAATCCAATCTGTTTCGTTTACTCGACCTCGACTTTCTATTCTGCTTGTGGCTGGGTATCTAGAATCTTTGTTTTAAGCAAAGACCGGTGACATCAGACCATGAAAAGAAGGAGGCTCACTAATAAAACTGGATGAAGTCAACACTCGGCTTATCTTGTCATTCGCTGGGCTCATCTGGTTGTGTTGACTTAGAGTATTGCCTGGACTCTGAGAGTGTTTCAAGACATGACTGAGCTGGAGACACAGGCTCTTCTGTTTCCTTTCCTTTCAGGCCGTCAGATCTGAGGACTGAGGGAGCCTCCAACAGCCTTCTCCTCTCACCACAGAGTACTGCCAGCAGGCCCCTTGTAGGAACCGAATAGGATTTTAGGGACAAAAGTATAAGATGACCAAAAAAGATTTCCTTGATCTGCTCATTTCTTTAGATCAAAAGAATTATACCAATTGAATACTCATAACCAATAAGAAAAGCATCTGCACCCACGACAGATCTGAGAACTGTACGGGTAACTCATGCAATCCCTGAGCTGACAACCTTCAAGATAATCTGGGCTCATCTCGTCATTTTACAAACTAGGAAAATGAAACCCCAAGAAGTGAAGTAACTTGCCCAAAGTCACATAATTCCTCTCCTATGGCTGTCATTGCCCTGATGATTACATCATATAAAAAAAACCTAGAATGATTTAAGAATATGATGCTATATAAATGAAAGTTATCAATGAAATTAACTAGTTATCAATGAAATTAACTTAGGACAGCCAATTTCTGGAATCCAAAAATATCTTTAAAACACTGAATGTATTTAAATATAACCTCCATCAAACTTCAGATTCCCAAAGGGAAGGACTCTCTTTTTTTAATGCTGAAGCACCCAGACACTCCTTGATTTCATTAGCATTTTTCATCATCTCTATTTTAGAACTTAGCATAAAAATATCTTCCTTTATCGTTAGCAGCAGTGTGCCAACTTCCCATAAATCAACGCCGCCTTCACACTGCAAGGGCCATTTAATCATCCCGACCTCAGAAGTTTATAGCTCAACACCAACATATGCTTCCAAAAATAAGTCCTCAAATATAAAATCACTAAGCTGGATCTTAATAGGGTTAATCTTATAGCATCTGAGAACTCCATGCTAAAATTAGGTTCATTTGCAAAGATTCATGAAATATTCAGTTACAATAAATGTTCCATGAAAGAATGATTAGGTTTACAAGAGGTCATATACTCTAAGCCTAGATCTGTTATACCATCGAAGAAGGGCTTTCCATGTTTCTCAGAAATGTCCATAAACAAAAGTAATTTGGGGAAGCTTTTCTAGACTCTAATAGTCCCAATTCAAAACCTAAGTGTTACCACAAAGCAGAATGATGTAGAATTCGACCAAAGGGCTAGACTCCAAGAATTTGGTTTTAGGGACTTATGAGGTAGAAGTTGACCACAGTGACACTATTCCACACGCATTTAATCAGTGGCTACTCTATAGAAGGTGCTGGATTATTACAGCGGTCCAGTTATCAAAACAGAGTGGAACTGGCATAAATATTAGATCACTGAAATAGACTATGGAAATCACCCCCCACATTTTTGGAGGTGGCAGGTATGCTGATCATCTTATATGGTGATGGCTCTGTGAGGGTATACAAGTGTCAAAACTTCGCAAACTGTAAATATGTGCCACTTATTTTATGTCAGTTATACTTCCATAAAGCTACTTTTTTAATGTCTCCATCTTACTTTCCAATTGTGGCAAACTGTTCTTGGCTGATAACATCATTGCCCTCTTCTCCCTCTATTCCTAATTCAGGGACAACTTTATGCCACCCTTTTTCTTATAGCCTTGCCATCAATGGCACCAATGTGCACCACCCCCAGGGGTTCATCACGGTTGGTTAAAGCCCACTATAGGAATACTGTTTCTCTTTGCTTTCCCAGCTTCCCTTGCACTTTGGGGTGATCCTATGGTTCCCTTCTGGATGAAAGCTGGCTGCCTTTGCAGCACATCTGCCTTGGATGTGGTAGGTGGGGATGTGATGGTTGACGCTACAGAAGCTACCTTGTAACCACGAGACAAAAATCTACAGATGCAAAAAGGTAAAAGGCTGAGGAAAGTAAAAAGAAAACAAAGGCCTGGATCCTTGACATTGTTGAGACACTGCCCTGAACCAAAATTTGCTTCTAAAACTTTAAGAAGCATATGATTGAACTGGGAAATCTTGCTGAAATGCAGACTCTAATTAAGTAGGTCTGAGGTGGGCCTGAGAGTCTATATTTCTAACAGGTTCCCTGGTAATGCAGATCACAACCTGAATAACACGGTTATAGACTTCTCATATTGTGAATAATTAAATGCAGCTTTATTTTTTTTTATGCCACTGTTAGAATCCTATTACTTTCAGCTAAAAGCTTTCCTAATTGGTCAGGAAATTTTCACTCTGTTGGATTCCCATAGAAAAGGAGAAACACATTTCTGAGGCTAGAACCTTTGCTTAATCTATCCAATTCCAAACCTCTGTGACACTGGCATGCAAGTTTCAGGAATAAACCAACTTACATGAGGGCCAACCAAGATTTGAGGACATTTCCTATATTTGAAAGGTGAGGTTTTTTTCTTCTCCTCCTTAACCAGACAATCATTCATTTAGCCATTCGTTCAATCATTCAAATATTTACTAAGCACATGGCAGATACAAAGCACTGTGCTAAGCGTTAGGATACGTGGGAGAATAAACTCTGCATGCTTAGAACCACACCATTATAAGGGCAGGTAGAGAGGATGGAAGAAGGGCCGGCTTACCGTCTTCACATCATTAGTGCCAATTATTCCTCCGATCTCCCCCAGATCCTTCAACAGCAAGTTCAGGATCTCGGTAGCCCTCTTCTTCTGGTGATTGCTAAGCTCCTGCAGCTGGCTCAGTTCTCGCTGTGTGGTTGTCAGTGTCGTCTGAAAAGCACATTTTCACAACAAATCAAAACGGTTGCCGGTCGATTTTATACACACAGCACTGCAGAGAGTAACAACATAATGTGGGATGGAGTTCTTTTATCATTTCATGTGATTTCAACCCAAGAGTCCTTTTAAGTCAGACCACGGTACAGCACTGCACTCTCTGATAAGAGGAATCTGTCTTGGCCTGATCTGTCGTAAGTCTGCATCTCAGATGACGATTTCCAGGTCAGTGAAATAAGTTATTAAAAATAAATAAAACCCAAAAGGAGTCCTTAGGTTCATAATGCATAGTTGTATCTTCCTACCTACCGGATGCCCTGTTTCAGTCCACATTCCCTAAACATACCTGCAAGTACCCCCATCTCTGCTTTCAAACAAATCTGTTCCCTGGGACCACTTCCAAATGCCCATCTGACTTCGTAATACATGGGTCTGGAAGGTCCAGAGGGACATTAATGAGTTTAGAAAACAACCTAGAAAAAGCCTTTTCATCTTCACAGCGAAGCTGAACTGGACACTCTTCACCTCTTTTCAAAATGAGTCCAGTGCAACAAGCAATGGCTTCTTAATACACAGCAGAAGCTCCATTTTCTTGCCAGGCATTAACAAATCCATCTCTTTCCCATCCTTCATGTATGTCACCACAATGTACACATTTTAAACTAACTTAATGAACTCTCAACATAATAGAACAGCCATCTTTTGGTGTCTTGGTATTAACTCAGCCAACAAAGACAATAATTTTTCTACATAATGGAGTCGTAGAGGTTAATGCAAAGACATCTATGTATTTCTTCCATATGCAGCTTTTTTACTAGAGCACTTATTTAATGATCTGACTACAAATAATACTCTAAACCAGTCTGGTAATATTTTGGTTTGTTAGGAAATAAGAATTGTATTATGGAAAATGTTTCACTGTTTGGGGAAGCAAATAACACCAAGGACTGGTTAAAGAATCCTGTAGGAAACAGTAAGCAGAGAAAAATCTAAGACTTCTTTCCTACGTGACTCCTGGTATGTTTTTGTTTGTTTTCGCTTTTATTTTGGCATTGCCAGTGCTTATTTCATTTTGTTTTTAAAATGCAAAGACGCAGTAGTTCCCATCTTGGGAAGCTATTAGGAAGTCTTCCTGCATACAGCTGAATGTATGGAATAAGGAGCATTTTCCATCAGCTCTACGGTCAGCAGATCAGAGCTTTGCTGCACCATCTGCTACTCCTCCTCGCCCAGGAGGACTGGATGTTTTCCACGAAACAGGCTGGGCACAATCCCATGATACCAGGCCATCAGGCTGAGGTGCCAAGGGCAGCTGGTTTCAGCCCCTCAGTGTCCCACCACCCATTTTCCAAGAAGAGAAAGACAAAATGGACACATCCTACCACCAGCCACCTCACCAAATGCTCACTGGCCCCCTGCCACTAGCTCACTGTGCAGAACCTGCAGCATCGTTCCCTGGGAGAATCTGGAAACCAGGAAACGTGCAGACGGAAGCACTGGCTGAAAACAGAACAACAAACAAACCAGGACAGCTGGGTCCTAGGCAAGGACAACAAGCTGTGGGGAAGGGATGGATGGCATTCAGGAGGGTGCAAACAAGGAGACTGAAATCCATATGTTCCACCGGCCCCCACTCTCCCCTGGTAACACATTTTGAGATTTACTGGTCAATATTGCAGCATATGCACAGGTCTGTGCTAAATGCCTTATGTAAACCGTCACTAATTCTCAGACGCTGAAAGGAGCATGCTATTATTGCCATTTTTACAGATAAGGAAATGAACACTCAAGTTTAAATGTCTCGACTAAGGCCTAATGGTTGTAAAGTCAAATTTTTAACTAGCATTTATCTGGCTCCAAACTCCATGCTCTCTTGACTGTCCTACGAGGCACCCCTGCTGGTGTTATGCATCCCCGGGACGGAAGGCAGTTCTGACGTGCAGGGCGGGGACGAGTGGACAAAAGCCACTCCCCCAAAGTATTTCAGTTATTGGAGGATTTCAAAGAATGTGTCTATGCCTAAAACTGAAAAACCACCCAGCCAACTGCCTTCCTATACAGTGTCAGTCAACAACATCCATATAGCGGGGAGAGTACAGCTCAGTAGTAGAGTGCGTGCTCAGCATGCATGAGGTCGTGGGTTCAATCCCCGGTACTTTCATTAAAATAAACAAATAAACCTAATTAACGCTCCCACAAACAAAATCAAAAACAAACAAACGTAAAACAGCAATATAAGTACAGGAATGGCGGCAGACGAAGTCCCGCCCCCTAGACTCAAATGCTCCAACCGTTTTCTGGGCCAGCTCATCCGTCAGCTGCTCATTGGCCCTGGTCTTGTCCTCCACTTCCTGTGACTTCTGGTCGTAATTGACAGCCAGCTCCTCCAGGGCCTGCAGAACTTCTTTCACCTCATCTTTGGCTGCCTCATTTTCAATCTGGAGACGTGTCAGCTCTTCCTGGATCTTCTCATAGTCTCTTCTTGTAGAAGCTAAAAGCTGAGGAAATTAGATGGCATGGAACTTGTGAATCTAATGTTCAAACGTTTATGTTCTATGCTTTATCCAAAATAAAGTAATAAAAAAAAAAAAAAAACAGGTATAGGAAAAAAAGTTTAAGAAGCTCATAAAAACTAGAAACCCTACTATATATCAAGATGCTAAATTTAAAAAACAGCATGTTATTTCAAAAATCTGTTTCTCTCTCTTTGTTTTTATCTTTCTTTCTAGTTGAAAGCTGGATAGGCTTAAGTCAAAGAACTGACACATCAAAAATCACCACATTTTGTAGCTGGCTGGCTAGTCCATCTGTTGAACAAAGGATGAGGAGGAATCATTTCCAAGGACTATAATAATACTTACATGGCTTTTTACTATTATTATTTCACACTATAAACAGATCAATTTCAGAGTCAACCAAAACAGTATAAAAGGGCAGTCACTAATTTTTCTTATTATTCATTATAGATTATAGAAGAATATACTCCAAACATAACACTGGTTGAAAGTGAACAACAGAGCTTATGGATAGTTTCATTATTTTTGTGCTTACTATGGTTTGTGATTTTCCTGTAACAAACAGTACTGCCTTGATAGTACAGAAAAAGAAAAATATTAAGAGTTTTAACCGTAACAAAGGGAAAGTTTATCACAGGCAAGCTGTATCAAGTTGGAGGAGCAAAGAAACAGAGTGGGAGGAAGAGGGCAGGAAACACTAAGCAAACAGAAGACTCAACTATAGTTAAAAGGAAAATCAATTACATACAGTTCCTGCCAAGGGAAGTGTTTGGGCAGAGGGCATAATCACTGCCCTGGAGAAATGAAGGACAACAAAGAGGAAGAGAAGAAAATGGTTAAAGAGTTATGTCTGCGGGAGGGCTGGGACTAGGGCCATGAACCCAAGCCACTTGCTATAATTGTATCACAGGATCCAATCCATAGCATTCTCGCAACAAAGCAGAAAGCACCCTAAAGCACAAAAGAGAAAACATACTTAGATGTCCTCAGTGAGAGAATTAACCAATCATCTGTGTTTGATAGATTGGCTATCTATTCTTTGCTTAAGTTCCTGTTCGTAAAATACTTGGCAAAATGCGATACAATAAAAACATTTACTGGAGAATTGAATGCCATCCTGGCAGAGACTAAAAAAAAAATTGCCTCCTTGTTACTGCATCTCGCATATATATGAGTGCGGCACTTGGAAACCTATCTCCTTTGCTTTCCCCTCCTCTGATAGTGTGTATCAAAGATCTGAGCTGGCTGATCTGCAAAGCTGAAAAAGGCTGAAATGGCACAAGACAGGAGTGCTGGGCCCTGGGTACGAGTACCAAGCTCCTCTATCTGTGCTCATCATAGCCCGTGTAGCAACCAGCTACTCACTCTCAAAACCCGAGAGCTCTATGAAGTCAGACATTTATTTTCTAAATTCAGCTAAAATCAACTTTTAGCAGGCACTGAAAGAAAATCTACCAAGAAATTTTCACATAATTCAGGGATCTTTAAAAAAATTCTTCTGGAAACAAACATCAACAACAAAGAGTCATAAAAGAACTTTGCAAAAAAAAAAATTTTTTTTTAATTGCATTCTTTACCTCATCCTGATCCAACATCTGTTGCTTTAGCTTTTCAGCCAGCTGGCTCTGCTGGTTAATTTCATCATCCTGAAACAAAACATCATGTTTAATTGGGGGGGGGGGGGGGCTAGTTATGTCATTTCTGATATCCTGGTTTCTTGAAGACAGTTGGATACTGAGATGCCAGCTGTAAGCGCATTAAAAAGATGAAGGAAATGGTGTGGTGCTTCCCCACAGAAAAGAGATTGGTTGAAATACCACTTCACCCACCTTTCACAGCAGATGAAACATCTGGATGTTCTGGGAAATACAGTCCCCTACACATTCAACTCAATTCCTGCTCATCCAGTGATGCAGGGCTTGGGAACCAAAAGGGACTTTGAAGCTATCCCTCCCAATTGAAAGATGTTAACAGTGAATTCCTAGTTCAAAGAATAAGGGAGTGAATTTCTAGCCACCTGTACTGTAATAGGTACATGTCCCAAATCTTGTCAAACACAGCAGTGACCGAGAACCCTGCCATGTGACAGGGAGGCAACCAGTTATTTCCACTTCAAACCTCTTACTTAGATTGGAAAAACATTTACTAGAGAATTAATCTTTGGCATTAGCAGACCTCCTTTTGATCAGCAGCTAATTTTCTTACCAGTCTGAGAAAAACCTCAGGAAAGCTGGGGTACAGAAATGTGAATGCTTCCTTTCCGGCCAGTCACCGAAGGGGTAAGTTACCTTCCCACCGGCACAGTCACTCTCCTCACTCTCCTCTTCTGTCACTAGGAGTCGCTGCCGCCCCTCGCTGCCCCGGGCAGGCATCGCCGCCTCTCCCCCAGACACGGTCCACCAGCGCGGCAAGGCAGCAGGCGGACAGCACCGAACGCGTAAGACTCAGTCTTTGTCCCAAAGATTTTCATGAATTCAAACGAAATTGTGCAGCACTGCCAGTGCAGAACGACATCTTAGCTTCATAAGCCCCTGTGACGACACTTCTAGGGTCTAAACCACAAGCAGCTTCGGATCCAGTTCAGTATTGCTGGGTCCCTCTTTGCACCAGGAGCTGCTCGGGGTTGTCCATCCGCAGCCCTTAAGAAACCCGCACTGCGCTTTCCGCTTTTTCCAGAGGTGAGGCGAGAGGTGCAGTTTTCCACGGGATATTCTCCTGCCTGTTTGGTTGTATCCGTGCGTACATTTAAATCAGATTAATTCAGTGTCACAACCTGATGCTTTCCACGGAGGAAGAAAACTAACACCGATATAACAGGGTCCTGTATCTCCTTTTCCTTTGTGTAGAATATTTTGGGGGGCTTATTTCTCTGCTCAGGGAGATTCCACTTCTACTGAGCTTTTTACATCAAGTCACCTATCTCATATATAAGAAAATTCAAATACCAGAATATCTTCTGAAAAGTGCTTGGAAATCCAGTATCCACGGACTAGATCTTAGCAGTGGGCCCCAGAGTGAGCAGGTGTCAGCATGTTCTGAGAGGCACATGAATGTATAGAATCAGACCGCACAACATACCTGACTCTGAAGTTTTGAAGTTTTTTACGATTTAAAATTCCTTAATGGTTCTAAAAACTACTCATGGCTCTCCTCCTCAAGTCAGACTTCTGGCAGGACAATTAGGAAAATTACACCAGAATGAAACCTCCAAAAAAAAAGGAACTTTCACCAATAGGAGACTATTTTGTCAGTCATATTTTCTCTTCTACTTTATAAAGTTAGAATGTCAGTTACTAGGAACAATTTTATGTTTATGTTCCTTGGCACATAAATATTAAACAACTTAACATAAAAGACTCAAAAAGTTTAACATTGGGGGGCTGCCATCTCACCCCCAGGGACATATCCGCAACGGCTACAAGTGCTATAAATCACGAGAGAAGCAAAATGTTAGTGCGAGCGCTTTGTTCTTACACTGTGTTCATTTCAAAGCCTGAAGATACAGGCTTGCTCCTGACAGGTGACAAGCTGGGATGCAGTGATTTTTGAGGTACCATGAGAAACCAAGGTCCCTCGCCAACCTGGGTAGGACGAAGAACCAGGATTGCATGACAAGCACATGAATCACTTATATCAGAGACATTCCCAAAACTACAAAACTACCCTTTCTTAAGGCTACTCCTCTAAGGAATTAGCATCGTCTACTGTGATTTTTTTTTTCAATTTTCAAAACTTTCAGAGTAAGATGCGAGGGGCAGTCTACATACATGCAAGAGCCTCTCTTAGAAAGTGCTGACACCTGCTTACTCTGGTGCCCACTGTTAAGATCTAGTCCATGGGTAACAGGTTTTCAAGCACTTTTCAGAAAATATTCTGGTATTTGAATTTTCTGATGCATGAAGTACAAGTGAGCTGCCAACAGGTCACTGGTCACCTTTAATGATAAAGGTGTTTTGGATGCAATGGTTATCAATGAAATGAGGTTCAACTTTTACTTCCACTTAATTCTGCTCCTCCCTCTCCGACACTACAGTAGCACTGGAGAGGTGACGGGGAATGAGAGAGACAGTGCCAGAGCCCACCTGCCTCTCTTGAACTCTGCATTCAGCCCACCTCTGCACCACCATCCCTCTGATACCTATCATGTGGCTTCTCTCTTAGGCAAACAGAAAGGGAGAAGACAGGAAAGAAAGACACTAATACTTACTGAGCATCTGCTATGTCCTAGAAATTTTTATTCTCCAATCAACCTTTTGAAGTAGCAGATCTGAGCTCCATGTTGCAAATGAGAAAAACATCTTCAGCAGGTGGTTCAAGAGTCCAGATCTCAGCATTGTTAAGTCACAGGTCTGACTCTAAAGTGCATGCTTTTCCATCCCACAGCACTGCCTTGGGAGAGCACCTGTCCTCAGACCCCCGGAGGGGCAGCACAGAGGGGCAGAGGGTCAGCTGGCAGGAGACTGTGTAGTCTTTCTCCCACCACATTCTAGACAGACTCATTAGGACTGACAAGTTCCTCATTTCAAGGGCTAAGGCCAAAATGGGATGAGCACTGAAATGGGAGTCAGAAGATGTGTAACTTCGTTGCAGCTCTGCCACCTACAGGCAATGGAAGTCACATAATCACCTGGGCTGATTTCTCATCTAGACCTAAATACTCTCAGTGCTATCACTAATAATCTATGAGGGTACCCTGTCCTAATTCATGCATTCTCAAAAGTACCAAACCACCTGCGTCACCAGAAGCATGAAATACCTTTTAGAACCTTTAAAAGGAGGACAACTGGTAAATAATCAGGCTGTCCTTGGGTAGAGTTACTAAGGTCAAACCGCTAGCTTTGGTGGTCCCCTAGGCTGAGGCTTTGGGCCTCAGTCCTCTCCCAGATCTCTCAGCATCATCCTGTACTGGACCACAAATGTTAACCTCAAAGTGTGTGCTTCACCGGGTTTTCAAGGCACATGCTCAAGGGAAACGACAAGACAGAAAACGCCCTAGAGTGGACGTCAGGAGGCAGAGGCTCCAGGGTCAGCTTTTCCAGCTACCAACTGAAACCAAGGCGTGGCATTTTGTACATTTCAGAAAGTGGACTGGAGACTCTAAAGCCTCCCAGATCAATGAAAACTCCCCACACTGCCAAGGGAAAAGATCCCTATCCCAATCACGGCAGGCATCTATTCGCAGAGAACAGAGTAGAATCAGGTTATCACCCTGCTTCCAGGATTCTTTGGGGATACTAAAAAGGAACCCATCAATTCTAAATGAGAAAAAAAAATACACTTAAACAATCGCATTTCTTTGGAGAGATCAAGAAATTGCCTACACTGTTCACATTAATTATTGGTCTCCTTTTTCTCTCACTTTGTTTGAGGCTTTGCATAAAATACCCGGGTAGAAATGGAAGGGTACCTAAAGAGTAATTCATGCAGCTCTCATGGGGTGAATCTCTTATTAAATATGTTACCAGAAGGGTAGGGCGACCCTGGTTTAATATTGTTGTTATAATGCCAACTCCCAGAGTCACAAGCAAAAAGAGAACTAGCGTCCTTAAGGCAACCAGTCACAGTTCCCTTGTAAAGGTGATACCAGACTCTGGGCTTTACTTAGAACGTAGAGGCCTGTAAGATTAATGATGATGTTAACATAACAAAGCTGTTTCATCCAAGCCAGAGGTGTCCCCAAGCACTCTGACCAGAACCACAGCAGGAAAAGATTAAATCAGACTAAAAATATCAGCAGCCTTGATGAAATGAACTGAAAGGACTTAGATATTCCAAGGGCAGTATGCCAAGATCACGTGAAACATCGATTTAATTTCCTTTGCCTCTGGGATTCCTAACCTGACCTTTACTGGGGATGAATGATCCAGTGTTCTCCAAGATCTTTTTTCCTTTATGCCAATTGGTACATTGACATGGTTGTTTGAGCTCCAAAAGTTTGCCATAAAATTGGACATCCCTAATCAGCATGTCCAAACCACTTCGTTCAAGAGTATGCCTCCGAAAACAGCTTTACTGATACTGGTAAGGTGGAAGCCATCAGACCACGTGCCACCACTACTGGTTCCTCATTCCAGGGCCTTAGAGCTACATGATTAAAATATACACCTGAGTTTTGGGAACCACTACTTTTGCCCCTACAGCTGGGACAATGCTGAAATATCCAAGAGGTGATGGATAGGCCCAAAGAAGAAAATAATTAAACAAAGATCATGCACCCTCCACCCCCTACTCTCATGCAGTGATAAGGCCCCATCCAATTTCCAGAAGTAAAGACTCTGTCTACCCAAGCCAACATTCCACTCTTCCAGCCCAATTTCCCTGCAACTTTCCATTCCACATGAATCCAGTTCCCCGAGTCTGCCCAGTGAAGAGCTGGGTAGATATTGGGAAGGCGGACATAAACATCAGTCTGCAGTCCACATCAGTTCCCTGGGACTTGAGCTGCTTCTGGCCAGTAGGGCTGGGATGTGCCACCATTAGTTTTTGCACCAGAGTGAGGACCATAATCTCTGGCTACAGACCTTATCATCCAGTTGCCGGTAGAGACTGGAGAGCTCCTCATCATACTTCTCCTTCTCCTCTGCAGAGATGCCGGCGACCACGGGGGCAATGTTGTCTAGGATGGGGGTGTTGTCACAGGGCTCCAGGGTCTTCTGGTCCTTCGCACTGATCTGTTCATCCTCGGGCACAGCTTCTCCTACAAGGCACAGCCAAGAGGAGTTGGGGATTGAAGAAATGCAGCATGCAGCCCTCCAGGAAGAGTTCCAAAAATAGTCACTCCCGTGAAAAAGACACAGAACACAATAGGAGCTGTTGTATAGAGTTAAAGAGTTTGTGTTCTTTCTCTTTGACAAAGAGAGGTCATAGTTCACTGACCAAAACTAGTCTAAGGAAGAAGAAGACTATGGAACACTCCCTCCCTTGTGATGTCTCACTTAAGGAAACTGGTTCCATCAACCACATGAGTGCTCAACGAATCCAACTTTGCAGTGATACCCAGAATTTTTTGCATACGCTTTTCTTTCATGGAGGAATATGCTGGGGCTTTACTTGAATCATATTCTCTCTAGTGAATGATTCAAAGGGAAATAGACCTCTGAGGCATCCTAATTACAATTAATTAGGTTACTGTTTTATGAATAGAAACAGCCAGATCAAGGAACAAATTCGCCATTGGTAATAGAACACTGTAGGGCCCAAATTCTCAGAATCTAAGAATCTCTGACTCGGAAGCAGGAAGTCAGGGTAGCCCTGGGCCCAGGAACTCTGACTGACGTTGTACAAACACATGTCCCACCACCACTCTCTCCCCCGGGAGGTAAGAATTAATTGGCTTGACTGGAGAGTTCAAATAGAATAATTTCTCATGATATCAGGTAGTCCCAGGAAAGAAAAGGCAGCCCATCCAGAATACCATGCAGATACCCTGTATGCCACTTCTCAGTCTGCAGAGGAGCATTTATCGGGGCCTTCGAAGGAAGCATTTCCAAATGTGACCAGGCTAACTGAGGGAAAAGGTGACGTTCTCATGCTGGCCAACAGCTATTCCCTAGTAAGGAAACCACCTTGCAAAGACAGACTGCATAAAAAGGAGAACCATGTGGCTCAACTGTGTATCTTAAATATCTTCTTGGAAAGCAAACCAAAACCAAACATACTTTTCCATCACAATGTTTACCATCAACTTCACACTCAGTTTGCTACAATCAGTGAGCATCTGCAACGTTCCAAGCCTCACCCAGTTCTCAGCCCATAAAATGCATTCTGTGGAAATACCCCAGGAAAACTGCCCTGAGCCAGAGGGAATTTCTCAAAAACAAAACAAAACAAAACAAAACAAAAAACAGAATTAGAACTGAGCTCCTAATCCACGGCTTCATAAATAGTATACATCACATCTCAAGGAACCCAACTGAACATCGTATGCATTTATCACAATACAAACAAAGCACTTTGTGATGGGTTAGCTTTGCTGCCTAAGATTCCATTATCTCATCTGATAATCACAAAATGGTACCGTAGGCCTCCACGTCAAATAAAATTAACACCCAATGATTTCACCTTGGTATCACGATTCTATTTGAAGTAGCAATTTGAAATATATGATTAGCTTACTGAATACAAAACTGAGCTGGCCTTTTTTTCTTCTAAAGCTCAACTAGACTGTACTGTTTCTAAGCTTTTTTCTGAAATTTTTGACCTGAAACAAAACCAGAATATTAGAGTAGCCTTTGAACTGAGCCTGAGCCAAATCAATATTTCATTCAGTTCCAATTCCTGGTTTAAAGCATCCATCAACAACCTTACTGTGCAGACTGGATTTCATCCAATTAAAAGATCTATATTCTCTACAGCCTAATGAGTCCATGGGCCATAAAAGCAGTATCGTGTTCTAGTTCCTAAGGATTACAGGGGGTGAGGGAGTGTTAAAACATTATATATATATATATATACACACACACACACACACACACACACACACATATATATGTATATGTATTTATAATTATATATGTAAATATCTTTTTCTAACCATAGAATGTATACTAAAAGTCCTCCTTCACCTCTACCTCCCAATTCTGTTCCTTCTTCAGAGAATTTTACTACTAACACTTGGTAAATGTCCTCCCCCAACTTGGATCATGACTATATCTATAATTTTTCAGTCCTACCTTCTGAAATTTGTGAACAAGGCAATCCAGTTGCAGTATGAATTTGATCCTCCAGCTTAAGTATGATGAAGATGAAATTCTTAACTGTACTAGACCAGAAACCAGCCAGAACATGGTCATGTTGTTCATAGGCCAACTCACTCCAAGTCTAGAGGTAAGATACAAAAACACCTGGAAGAGACATATTCCCTGTGTTCTTTGGTTCCAAATGGCCAGAGAGGTAGTGATATCGTGAGGCTGGAGTGAACTAAGGAGCTACCCAGTGAGTATTTCCATTCATCAGAGTGGGCAGGAGTCAGGGATGAACCCCACAACCCCGCAGTGGGTGACCTGCTCTAACCAAGTCACAGACTTGACTTCCCCCTAAAGCTGCCCTCTTCTTCCACTGAGAAATGACGGCATCACCAAGCATCAAGGTTGTCCCAGATTAGAGAGGTTTGACAAGCTAGCCAGGGCTGCCCTGAGGCACCCTGAACACCACCAGCAGATGCTGCATGAATACTTGTAGCGCCGTGGCGGGATGCTAAGCCACGCCGCACCTTCTACAGATCTAGTTAATCACAAGCCCATCTCCTGCTTAACTTCTTGGTTTGCTTTTCGTAAAGGCAAGGAAACAGCAATGCCTCTAACACAGCACTGTTCTAAACATTAATTAAAATAGTATATGAAAAAAGCACAAAAGGTATTATTGTTTAAAGTCCAACTCTTATTCCCTACGCTGCCTGACAAACTGTCAACTTTTCAGGTTTTGCAGGTAAATTACTATTTTTACTTACTCTGAGATTAGTGTGTCTGGGGTCTTCACAACAAGTCTGGTGGTTAGAGCTGTTTCCAACGTGAAACACGATATAGCTATGCAAGTGCCTTTTGGGTTTATTTTTATTATTATGAAAACAATATTTGAAGCCAGAGCAGAATTTCTGCTTTCCCTTGCACAAGTTTCAGAATCAAAGCATCAACGTGTCCCCCACAAAGCTACATCTGAACAACGAGCCTCTCCGAGTTTTTATTCTAAAGGTCAGGCAGGCAGGATTATTTTCTGCAGCAGCCGCTCTCAGGCCGAGAAGAACAAAGCGGCAACAAGCAGGAACAAAAGCGGCGGCGTCTGTGGGGGCGCACAGCTCCTGCCCGAAGAGGGGCCAGGAGCCCGTCTTCCCAAACACCGCTGCCCTTCAAAGGACGGAGAAAATGACTTCCAGAAGCGTCCCTGGTAACTACACCGTCCAGCTCGCAGACACGTCTGGGGACTGTAAATTCCCCGCACTGTGCAGACCTGACAGGAGGCAGTCCGTCTCCATGGCGATCTCACGGCGTTAATGGAGACTGCTCCCCGCACTGCAGTGGCCCGGGCCTCCGGAGAAGCCCCGCGAGGTGATTACGGAGTAACTGACTGTAACACGCAAGACCGCTGCAAGCAAACCTGGGAGAAATAAGGCCCTAGAATCTGGTGGCGGGAGGACAAGGACCACAAGCGAAGATTAGCATCTATTTTTATTTTTATTGTCCTTTGCGTGAAAAGCAGATTTCTCTGATTTGATCCCTTGAGGATTTATACCTTACTGTCCATAGGGAAAGAGCTTCTAATATTGTAAAGCATCTGATTTTCTAGAATGAAAGCTCCCCCACCCCCACCCCCACCCCCACCCCAAGAAACGTTTTCCTTCTTTAAATAAGCATTCTGGCATTTCCTATTGTCAGATGCAATTACCTTTAAGGACTATAAAGATTTGTGTGTACACAGGAGCGTTCACTTGGAGCATACCTATAAGGTTGGCAGAGCATTTTAATTATAAAATGAAACCCCCAGAGGGCATAAATAACATTTCCACAAAAAGTAGAAATCCATCAATTGCAATAAACAAGAATGACAGACTAATCAAAAATTCTTGTTAAGACTATTAATTAAAAATTCTAAAACGGGCTTTTTGGGGTTTGTTTTTTCCAAAAAAAGAAGGAAGGAAGACAACCATTAGACTGCCAGTAATTCATTAAAATTTCACACATGAAGTAGCAACAAGCTAGTTACCCTTTTCATAAGTTGAGTCCCTAAAGCCTCTGGAGAACAGAGAAAGGTAATTGCATTCTCTCGGAAACCCGAGGGCAAAGACTGGCTGGTCACTCACAGCTTCCGCCAGAAACCAGATCAGATCTGGCAAAGAAGGTGCTTTCTTTTAATACCAATTAAACAGGCCCAGTGGCAGACCTAATGGTAGGTAATTTCTATACCAAGGAAACAAAAAGGAAATCTTTACGCTGCCAGATGGGTAACAGCAGCTGGATACAAGATGTCATTATATAAATGGGAGGTTTGAAAAAAAAAAACACCCCTTTAAGGGATTATTTTGCACGCAAATAGCATCTTTCACCCTAGTTCCTCGAAATACTGTAAGAAGCTTAAGACATTCTCTAATCCCTTCTAGAATAATTTTCTAATAAACTGGTCACCCAGGCCTTTGCATCCTCTTTACATTCTTGGCTTCTGAAATAGGCCACACGATTCTCCTAGCGGCCAGAATTTCTATTAGTGCTTGGTTGTGCTCTCAAAAGAAGGAAGAGGGCCTCACAAATTAGATCTCTCAAACAAAATGCTAACCTCTGAGCTTCCACCGTAATCATGCATCCGAGAGGGGGCCCAGCATCTCTTACACATTTAATGCCAAAAGAGCAAACTGTGTTCCAACTATGGAGGCCACACAGTTCCACGGAGCCCGGATCAGACTCGAGGTTACAGATTTAGCTCGTCAGGGCACCAAGCCTGCTGGCCTGGCAGGTTTTAAATTTGGAGAACCGATCTGCTTTAGAGATGGCTGATTTTTCCATGCCTTCCCAGCCTGTGATGAAATAATTTCTTTGCCTGACTTCAGCAGGTGGGGTAAACCTCCATCCCCTCAGTTAATACTGTATTTAATTATGTGAGAGACGATGCAGATATGCCGTGTCATCAGGTTATTTTCATCCATTTCTGACCCCTGGGTTTTCAGGGCCTCTTTCTCTGACTTAAAACCCTTGTAAAGTTTTTTTTAAAGAACAAAATTCATAGAAGTATCAGAGAAGGGCACGTGTAAAGACCGACGGGGAA
This sequence comes from Camelus dromedarius, assembly GCF_036321535.1. Lineage (NCBI taxonomy): Eukaryota > Metazoa > Chordata > Mammalia > Artiodactyla > Camelidae > Camelus > Camelus dromedarius. The sequence goes on along the minus strand of NC_087439.1, from coordinate 29,139,964 downwards.
CTAGAGACTCAGCCCCTCTAAGCATCATGCCCTGGGCCTTCAGCCCTCTTTGCCATCCTGCTGTCCACGGTCTTCCTGATGGACTGCTGGGGAGAAGGGCAGGGGAGAACTGGGAGCCGTAATTCACTCTGAATTCAACTACCTAAATCTACCCCCATTTAGAGGATGGTTTGAGTCCTTTCTATACTTACGATCAACAAGCAACCGAGCTGGGGGGAAAAAAAAAAGGTCCTATTTCTGCCCACTGCCCACTGCCTCTATCTGTCCCTAAACAAGCAGGCTGAACAAATTTCCATGAGGCGCAAGTTGCCAACAGAGCCTCCAGATTGGAAGAAAAATTGTCCGTCGACTTCAGCCCACAAGATGTCACTAGTAGCTTGTGGTGGCCAGGGGTTGTTTTCCAGCCACTCAACACCCATTGTTGTAACAGCACCCCGACTTCCCTGTGAGGAATTACCCCCTCTGGTGTGTGCAGTCTGGGTCAGACAACATCGGGGTGTCCTGTCCTTCTCCAGCCAAAGCACACCACCCAGTGCTGTGTCCCTGTCCCTCCCAGGCCTCTGAGTCTCCAACATACAAGGCAAGGACGGAAAACACGTTCAGAGGGGATTCACTGCAGGTGTGGCCCCTTGTGAGCCCGGTTCCTCTGCTGTTCTTCCCGTTCTGTGAGTCACTCATGGTCTTTCTTTTTTTTTAATTGAAGTATGGTTGATTTATGATGTTGTGTTAGTTTCAGGTGTACAGCAGAGTGATTCAGTTATACATACATATCTATCTATTCTTTTTCAGATTCTTTTCCATTATAGATTATTACAAGAGATTGAATATAGTTCCCTTTCTTGTCTTTTTGTTTATGAGGGGCAGGACCCTCACTGGCCCAGCGGGGAATAGAGCCAGGAGACTGGGTTTCCCCATCCTTTCTTTATAAAAACAAGGCATGGCCTCCCCTGAAGCCCCCGTGTACGGGCTCTGGGCCATGCTGCCTTCAACGGCAGCGGCAGAAATGAATTAAGGCTTGGTGTGGTATATGCCTGGTGAGTCACAGGCCATGCTCTGAGAATCAATGCTCTACTACGCCCAGAGGAGAAAGCCGCCACCTGAAGTAGCCCATGAAGCTCGGAGAGTACACGTGGGGGCGAGGGGAGGAGCCGGCCCATAGGCATGTAATAGGATAGTGTTTCCCGACTTCTGAATGACTTTGAGCAGGCAATGCTCTCTCCTATGGCGAGACATACTTCCTTCCATTTATTTACAGTAATAAATGGACTCGATTCCTGGACTCGATTTGCCGTTGAGACATCATATTATTTTACCTTCCCCATTCCTTTGTATTCCTACCTCATTCTCTATAACAGCAAGCAGGAAAAGGCACAAGCATGCACGCTTTTCTCTGCTACGCACCTCGGCTCCTGCTCTCCCACCACTGGAGCAGAGCAGACAGACTTTTAAATTATAAACACTGTGCGACGCCAAGCTGGGAATCTCTTTCCCAGGGGAAAGGGCGCAGAGCCGACAACACTCCTTTAATGCGTTCTGACCACAACGTGGAAATATCCACCCCCGGAAGTCACGGCGGTGAACTCAGCGGCTGCTTCCCACAAGCTTGGAACCAATGTGTATGTCAGCTTTCAAAAGAAAGTTGGAAATATCCTGCCCCTTGGATTTCAGTGGCAGGCATTGCCTCTTCTCTCTACTCCACCCTTCAAAACCCCGGCTCTCAAGCTGACACAGCCCAGCCGTGCCCTCACAACCACGAGGAATCAGGATGCAAGGGGCACCACGGAAGGACTTCCAGTCCCTTCTTTTCACGCCCATCTCCCTGGCTGAAACACAACCACGAGAGCTCATGCAGGCTGCACCCACAATGGAAAGAGAATGAACTTAGGAGTCAAGCGCCCTGCGGAGTCATCTTGGGCGAGTCTCCTGTCCTGCCTCAAGGGCTGCTGGAGGATTAAACGCCCAGCCTAGAACGGGACAGAAAGCCTCCTGGGTTTTGTTGTACGTGCCCATGCAGTTAATCCTTGAAACAGTCCTTCCCTCATACTGGTCAGAGGACCACTGCCCCACACCTCCACCTGCCTCGCTTCCTGCCTGAATGTTATACCACTTGAGTAGGTTCTCAACATTTGAAAAGTTTTGCTTCCTGGGGAAAAAAGAAATCACTTTTAAAATGTGAGTGTTAGCTTGCAAGGACAGCAGAGCTGCTAATCTCCCTCCTCCCCATCACTCAGCGATTACATGGCAATGGTGCAGCAGAGGGGTGGGGGAGGCGTCTCAAGACCCCTCCCGCTTCTCCTTCCCTATCCTCTCTCCACAGTCCACAGACGACCTCACCTCAGCCATGCCTCAGGTCCCTCCTAAAGATCCACCACTCACGTTTCTCTCTGCAGCTCAGGCAGCTCCTCTGAGCTCCAGACCCTCAGATCTAACTTCTTATCTGGCATTTTCAACTGGATGTTCCACCAGGCACCTCAAACTCCCCTCCTCACCCCGATCTCCAGTCTGGTTCTTCTCCAGAGTTACCTGTCTCAGTGAATGGCTCTGCCCTCCATCCAACTCAGTAAGTCAGAAAACTGGACACTCTCTCTCCCTATAGCCAACTCCTCAGCAACCCTGCTGCTTTCACCTCCTAAACACCAACCTGGTCCATCCACCTCTCTCCCTCTCCACTGCCCTGTCATTCAACGACTGTCATCTCCTCCCTGGAAGACCACCCCGGGTCCTAGACTCCCTCCCATGCCCTCCAGCTCATTCTTCAACACAACCAATGGATCTTCAAAAATGCAAATCTTATCACAGGGTCTGTAGCTTGACAACCTCAAATGGCTTCTCGCTGCTTCCAAGACAGTGATCAAAACCCTGAACAAGGACTGCACAGCCCCGCACAGGCCTGCTCACCGTCCTGGCCCATCTCAGGCCAGTGCTCCTTCACTCCTCAGGGCCATGGTAAACACGGCCCCCTCCATCCCACCCCCACTTCCCCCCTCCTCACCTCCTATTTCGCTCAGCTAACTGCCCTGTTTCTCTCAGCTCTTATTCCCCATGTCACTTACTGGGAGAAACCTTCGCTGACTTTCTGAGTCAAGCTCAGGGCCCCATGTTGCAAGAACTCTTAGCACTTATACTTGTGCTTCTTGGCATGCAGCACAGACTGTCATCGCACGTTTACTGATCGTGGCTGGAGTCCACGCCGCGTCAGCCTGGAAGTTCCCGGAGGACACAGACCACGCCTGACCGCTCACACCTTCACCTCCAGTGACGCATCAAACGTGTGTATACAAGAAACATTTCCAAAAGTCTGTCATATGCCAGGAGCCATAATTAGTTTTCCCAAATTATTATTACTTTTTTTTTTTAGTTTTTCCAAATTACGTAATTTAAGGATTTATGTAGGATCTCACCCTAGAGGGCATGGAAAACAGTAAATCTCTGAGGAGATCAGCAAGGTGGATGAAGTGAGACAAACAGTTAAAATGATGCCAAGGGAACAGTCCAAGAGCAGGGGGAGTGCCCAAGAGAGATGCTAGGCGTGGGCGTGGGTGAGGTCAACAGGGCAGTGGGCAGACCCCGGAGGACGGCTCATTGAGGGATGGAGAATTGGAGGGTTGCAGCTTGGCAAGGGATAGGAAAGAAAAGAAAAAAACAAGGTTAGTTGCCCACACCACAGTGTTTCTAAGGCCAGTCCCTCCTCCCTCTATTAAAAGGCTTTACTGAATGTTCCAGTTGCCCAGCAGAGAAGTGACCCAAGAGGATCCCAGAAATAGAACAAAATTTCATACGGCCGCTCCCGGCCTAGCCAAGCACCCCTCCCCACTCCCCTACTCCTGCCAAACTGCAAGGAATCAGCCACCAGCCGCAGGTGCTGAATTATTCAACGATTCTAGCAGCTTTCAAAACACGTGTGCAGCTAGAAAAATCTCCCCAAAAGAAAAGGATTGTGTTATTTAGGCTACCAGGTCATTTCTTGAACCTCTCTTGAATGCTAGTTTGCCACATAATTGTTTTTCAATTGAACAGTAGCTCACTGACACCCCGCCCTTCCTAACCAAAGCAGCGGCAAACAGAATCACAGGAGAAGCGGCTGCTAACTCTGCAGCTACAAGCAGGCAGGTTACCTCCCGATCCTGCACGGCAGTCCCCACGCTCCTACACTCACCCTAGACTGCGAGCTGATGCAGCACCTGAAATAAATCCCCAGCACAAGAGCAGAGAATCTGGAGGGCAACCTCCAGCTACCCACTAGCCCCCTACACACACACCAACCTGCCTGGTTTCAGTTTTTAAAAAAAAGACTGCTATCTTCCAACCTCCCCCACACAGCGAAAACCGCACAAGTGACCTGTCTGCACTTGGATCTAGAAACCCCTCTTCAGCGCCTCACCCACAGCCCACCCACCACTGCACGTCAGCTCTCTGAGGTATTTTCTCTGAGGAGAACAAACCAGCGAGAACGTTTCAGGGAAAGAGAAAAACGAGTCACGAAACAAGCCTTCAAGACTCCACTTTAGGACAGAGCTTCTCCAGGAATCCTCTATTTCTGGCTCTGAAGAAGCAAAGCATGAAGAGGAGTTGGGCCCAAAAATGCAAATATTTGCCAGAGGTGACTTTCAAGCCCCAATCAATGATAAAACTCACAAAGCAGAGCATGACATTTTTCATTTAATCAAAAGCAGTCGGAGTCCCCAACGTCTCGGCACTGCCCTCTGAACCTCAAACATGGCTAGCAGAGAAGGAGTTACAGTCACAGAGAGGGGGCATTTCACCGGAAATAGATTAAGGCGACCTCGCCAAGTCACCTGCCCACACTAAGAGTGTGTGTCAGCCAAGTGATGGGCCGGGGGCGGGGATGGTCGGTTGCTAGGGAATAAGAAAACACCTGCGTGTGCACACAGGCTGCTGCAAGGCAGGACCAAGCTCCGCCATCATCCATCCCCTCTTTCCCAGGTGTCCCAGGATGCCAACAGTTGCAGGAAAGAGAAAGCACACACTCATGCCTCACTCTGCCTCTCATTCTTCCTCACCGTTTCTCCATCTGTTTAGCTCCATCTCCAGATGCTGGATAACATTCTTTAAAGTCTTGTTTTTCTCTTTCTCTTTTTCATATTTCTTCTTCCATTCTTCTGCTGTCAGTTCCAGGTTCACGGAGACTGTATTCTTGATGGTCTTAGCCCTGGGGTTAAAAACATCAGGGAAAAATTCTAAGCATCGCTACCAGCATTGGCTAAATCATGAACACAATGAAGCCTCAAATTCCTTTCATGTCAACAGACTGGGACTTGGAGAGCAGGAGGGAGGCAGGCACCTTTCCCTACCACCCTCCTCGCTGCATTAATGGCACCACTACTCCCAAGGCTCCAAACTCACCTTTTCCCTTTTTTTCCCCCTTTACCTCCTGCCAGACTCTAGATCCAATGGATTTTCATTCAGATTATCTGCCGGGGTCAACTCTCTCTCTCTCCCCTCTGCCACTATTTATTCCCTCTGTTCTCACACTAACTTATGGTTATAGCCTTTTCCAAACATTCAGCATCCTCCTTTAAGCACCTTGCATACCTTTGCCAGATTCATCTGCCCAAGTAGAGCCTCCTTTCAACTCAGTTAACATCTATGAAACCCTGGGGATATACCAAGACAAGCAAGACAAGGTATCTGGCCTTACAGCTTACAGTTTCTTATACCAATAAATATACAGACTAAAACAATCAGCTGTGTCTCTTTCTCACATCTGATACCTAGAATCATCCCTAACGTGTTGAACACATGTCAACATGCCTCCTGGGACAGGCGGGCCGCTTTACAGAGTCTGGCTGGCCAGGCGAAACCATGGCTCCCTGCTGAGCACATCCCTGCCCCTCCCCACCGCCCCCACCCCCCAGCAATCGTCACCAAGTAGGAGTGGAGGGCCCATTGTTCTCATATCATCCTATTTTTCACGAAAAGTCAGAAACTGAGATTATTATTTGTATCCCCCAGTTTAAAACGTATTTTCAAAGCGCTGTGTAGGACAAACAAACATATCTAATGACCATTATTTTGCTATCTGTGACATAAGAGAGTGACCTCCTCAGGGCGTATGGCCTGGGGGATGTATGATGCCACAGCGGATATTCTGACAGTAACTCAAGGGAGCAACTGGTGAGGGCTCAGGCAGTGGCATCTCTAGCTGGGACTAAAGACAACAGACACAATTCACCTACTTACACATAGAAATGTGTATAAGCAGACTTGTCCAATTAAAAAGTAAACTGCCGATGGCAGAATTCCACTTATTACTTATTTTTTAAGAAGTAAAAGCTTCATTAAAAAACATGTGATATGCTGCTTTATTTGCTATTGACTTTTTCATTTTAAACTCCCACCCCTTCTGGTCCTGTCATATTTGCCAGCACTATCTGATGTGTGACTCGGGTTAATTACTGTTGTCATGGAATGACATTTTGGACACAATTTCTATTTCAGTGAAAGAAACTCAGCAGCCCTCACCAGTGCTGCAGATGTCATTCTAAAAATTAATTCCTAAAGCAGACAACTAAATAACTTAACTGTCAACAGAGGAGTTAATGATTTCAATGTAAGACGCCACTTAAGAATTAGTATAATTCTCCCTCGCTCACTGTAGCTTACAGCTGCTGTCCCCAGAAGTGCTTCAACTCTAATTTTTCAAACAGCAGCAATTTTATCGCTACGTTAAAGTCTGTGCCAATCTGACACTCTCACCTCGCCTTCTAACATCCTCTGGCAGCGCCGTGGGTGTTTCTCAGATGAGCACAAACACCGCGGCACCCCTTAGCAACTTGGTTAAGTCAGACAGGGAAAAACAACCTATGGCTGAAATGCCTGTGGATGTTTAAGGGGATACTTTGAGGCTACCTGTCTTACTTTTTTTACATCCTAAAGAGTCTCCTGATGATTTCCAATGATACCAGAAAGAGAAGGGTAGAGCCTTCATGCTGCCCTCAGGCAGGTTTGGCCAGAAGTCCAATTTTGTGAGCAGCCCTGGCAAAGTTATCCCTGGTATAACTGATCTTCATTTTCAAAGTTCTCTTTCTTCCACTTCTGTAGTAATCAGAGTCCTGGCAGGAAATAGTCAATTGAAATTGGGAAGCATTTAATAAAGGTATGAGGAGGAGGATTGGAAATAACGGGGATAATATGTACCCCACATTAGTGATGGGGAAGTCATCACCACCCTTAGGCTGAAGGGGGCCCAGAGGTAGGAGCTGTAAGGAGCTTGCCCACACTCACAGATACAGAGAACAAGCTCGCAGTGACCAGCGGGGAGGGGGAAGAGGGGAGGGGCAAGACAGGGCTAGGGGATTAAGAGGTACAAACTATCAGGTATAAAATAAGCTACAAGGATACATTGTACAACATGGGGAATAGAGCCAATATTTGATAATAACTATAAATGGAGTATAACCTTTAACAATTATGAATCACTATATTGTACATTTGTCACATATAATGTTGTACATCAACCATACTTCAACAAAAAACAAAATTAAAAAAAATTTTTAAACCCTTAAAAAAGAAAAAAAAAAAAAAAAAAAAAAAGGCTGCCCAGTGGGAGCTGTAATAGCCTTTAGTCTAGAAACAGAACCAATCCAAAGTGACCCTGCAGGGAAGGAGCCAAGAAATTAATACCCTGACCTCCCTCTCCTCTGTCCTTCTGACTATCTGCCCAAGTTCCTTCCTCACTGGCAGAACCTAACTGGACGACAGAGGCAATGGAGCCCATTGTCGCTGTCCAAACTGGTCACTGTCCCAGGGCACAGAACAGAGCAGAGGTACGGAAACAATTCAGAGAAGCAGATGGAAGATTTACAACCCAGCTCCCATTTGGAACTGAGAACAATGGTGGTAAACCATGTGTCCTACCAGTGCCCTGGATAGACTTCACTCAGTCCCCAGTGAAGCAGAGCATCATGCCTCTCCATCCACTAAAGGTAGAATATGAAGAAGTCAGCTAACTGATTGGGAAAGATGTTAATTCTCCCAAAAGTGTTCTACAGATTTAAAATAACCTGAAATAAAATCCCAGGAGGTTTGCATGTGCATATAAAAATTGACAACCTGATTCTAAGATTTATAAAAGATATAACAAAAGCCTAGAATAGCAAATACAGTTTTGAAGAACAAAGCTAGTGGATGGAATATCAACACTTATTATAAAGCCACAGTAATTAAAACTGATTAAATCGTCTAGAAAGTGTAGAATAGAAACAGAATAAATTCTCCAGAAACAGACACTTGGGTACATAGCCATCTGATTTACAACAGCACAATGGGAAAGGATGGTCCTTTAAATACATGGCGTTGGTGGGGAGATGATCTTTATCCACTCCCCCAATAACATATTAAAAAATTCTATTCCAGATGAATCATATGCATAAATGTGCCACAACTTCTATTATATATGGTGTGCGCACACACACACACACACACACACACACACACACACACACACACACAATGGAATACTAGTCAGCCATAAAAAAGAACAAAATGCCATTTGCTGCAACATGAATGGACCTGGAGACTGGCATTCTCAGTGAAGTAAGCCATAAAGAGAAAGAAAAATTCCATATGATATCACTTATATGTGGAACTTTAAAAAAAGAGACAAAATGAACTTATTTACAAAACAGAAACAGACTCACAGACATAGAAAATAAACTTATGGTTACTGGGCTGGGTCAGGGGAAGGGGATGGGAAGGGATAAATTGGGAATTTGAGATTTGCAGATACTAACTAGTATATATAAAATAGATAAATAACAAGTTTCTACTGTATAGCACAGAGAGCTATATTCAATATCTTGTAGTAACATATAATAAAAAGATTATGAAAATGAATATATGTATGCTCACGTATGACTGAAACATTATGTTGTACACCAGAAATTAACACAACATGGTAAACTGACTATACTTCAATTAATAAAAAAAATAGTTACCATAAAAAAAAACACATAAATATGAAAGGTAAGACAATAAACTCTCTAGGAGAAAACAGGAAAATATCTTCAAGATCTCAAGTTGGCAAAGATGAAAGATTTCTTAACTAGGACAGAGAAAAAAGATAGTTAACTTCATTAAAATTAATTACCCTCTTTTCATTAAAACTCACCATCAAAAGAATTTAAACATAAGCTACAAAGTGGGAGAAGATACAAACAAACCATATATCTAACAAAAGGACTTACCCAGAATAACCCCTATAAACAAATCAATAAGAAAAAAGCCGACCAAAACCAAAAACAAAACAAACAAACAAAAACTGGGCAAATATTTGCATAGGAACTTCACAAAAGTAGTGCCAATAAATATCACCCAGAAAGGGTGCCTAATATCCTTGGCCACTGGGGAAATGAGAAATAAAACAATAAGACACCTTTACACACCCAACAGAATGGCTAAGAAATTTTAAACTGATAATACCAAGTGTTGGTGAGGACATGCAGTGACTATACCCCTCAACTGCTCCCAGAGGGAAGGTAAACCAGTCTAATTATTTTGGAAAACTACCTATTAAAACTAAATATCTCATAACGTTATGAGCTAGCAATCCCACTCATAGGTAAATAACCAACAGAAATGAGGACATATGTTCACTTAAACACATGACAACCAATGTCATAGCAACTTCATTTATAACAGCCCCAGGATGAGCACAATCCAAGTAGCCAACAACAGTAATGGCTACATACCTTTTATATTCAGATAACAAAATCCTATATATAAGAAGAATAAACTGCTCCTACATCTAAAAATGGAGTGAACTTCAAAGATACAATGTTGCATAAAAGAAGGCAGATACAAAGCAATACTGTATGTTTTTATTTGTATGAAGTTCAAAGACAGGCAATATGTTGACAGAAGTCAGGATGACACTTACCCTTCAGAGATGGGGACTGACTTCCAGGGTACAAAAGAGAGGTTTTCAAGAGGCTGGGTGGTGGTACATGTGTATATACATTTGTCAGAATTTTATTGAGTTGCCCACTTAAATTTATTTTATTCTATGTATGTTATATTCAACAAAAATAAGAAGAAAAAATGATGTAGAAAGAAATCAAGTCAGATACAAGAACTTCTAGATTGTGGAATAAACAAGTTACTAACAGAGCTACTGAACTTCTGTGCCTGGAGGTGTTTTTTTTTTCAGTAGAACAAATAATCTCCTATCTAGGATGTTGAAATCAACCTTGCAAAGTGGAATAAAGAGTGTCTCATTCCCACAAGAGATCCAGAATAAAAGGATGTTGAATATCTACAATCTCTTTTGCTTTTTACCACAAACTTTAGGAAAATGTACAGACTAAAAGAGCCTAATGATTAGGTTCTATCTAATTTTGCCACTCACAACTCCCTTTCCTCCCGTGTCAGTGTTTAGCAGGTTGCCATCAGTGGGTTAGCCAGTGGTCTGCTGGCTTTTCCCTTGCCCACTACAGAGCATGTCCAAGTGTCTTCCAGCTCTCATAGCCCTTACTCTTCCGTCTTGGCACTTTCTGCATACTTGCTAGCTGTCAATCACACTAAGCAGCATTACATTTGGACTTTGTTCAAACACAGTGAATCAACACGGATCCTGGAAACTCAGGATTGCACGTGGACATAATGCCGGGACCCATGAGCACACATGCACACACATGTGCACTTACTGCTTAGCCTGGCTTCCAAAAGAATTTCAGGTAGCTTACAAGGAAACATAAAATTGATAGAATTGTAGACCTTAAGAGCTGCTCTTAAGGCAGGTTTTATCATTTTGTCTAGCTGAAGCTACATAGATAGCAATAGAGATACCATCCCGCTGTACAGTTTTGGGACATTATCTCCTTGATATAGGAAAACAAACCAATAATGCACGGGAGCCTTACTGTAGCCATGAACCTACTGCTCACTCATCATCTTTATGGGTCAGTCTCACTGTGATAACATTGCATTAATCCAGCGTGACCTCATCACTCACAAAGGAACGCAAAAGTATCTCGAGGCTTCATTTCCAAAGATCCTCTGTTTGGCTTTTCAAACCAGAGCCACTAAGCTGTATACAGAATTAAATGCCTGTTCCACAGACTAAAACCATAGCAGACACTGAGCAAAATCCTAACCAAAGGCTGGTTAAGGGAAGAACTTTAATTAATATCAGGTTTATAGCTTAATATCAAGACCTACTTAGCACAAATGAGCCCAGTCTTGAAGGTACAGTGATCAGGTATCTGTTCTGCAGTTCTTCTTTGCCTCAGCTTGCTTTAGACAGTTCAGCACCACTTAAATAATACATGATCTAGGCTTGGGTCAGATATATCTCTTCTCCCCACAGGGAGGGAAGTAGGACCCAGTTTTTAAAAGATCTCAAGGCTAACGAATGTTAACCACCTTTGGAGAAGGCAGACCAAGCTCAGCAGACAAAGAGCAGAGGCCACAGTACATCGTCCACACAGATCCCCACACAAAGAAAGGTAAGTCAGAAAAGGATTCTACTAACATATTCCACTGGGATGGAAGGAGGAAGATTCTGCTTCCCTGTCCTCATGTGTTCTGTTATGTCCTCCCAGCACCTCTCAGTCCCTCTGTCACTGAACTTGCAGTTTACGTGTTCAGAAGCACGTGCCCAGACTTCCAAGTCTGCTGATCAGGTCCATTTCCACCACCTGTGCTAAGCCCCCAAAGTGACAACACTCTGATTTAACACCTGAATCAAACCCCTGCTGAAGAGGAGGAGTCCTAGCACGACCGGTTCACAACACTGTGTCCTCAATAAATCCCATTCCCATGTATGTCCTCAATAATTGCCTATACGCAAACTTTCCGGCCATAATCAATCCTAAATGATACAGAAACTACATACTATTGGAGTTTCTTCAAATTACCTTGGTCCCCTCTGGAAAAGCCAGGAAGATGTTTAATCTTGGTAGCTTCCTACCTCTTGTTTTCAGCATTTTCCTTCCCTCCCCAGGATAGCACTGGCATTTAAACAAGAAACTCTTGACAAACCCACACCTTCAAGGCATAGAATAAATCTGTAATGTGTGATTCTATACTGTGAATGGTGTATATGTGAGAGAGATAAAGAGACTGAGATACTACCATTGAGGGGTAAGAGAGGGCAGTCCAACATCCTTCTCTATCAGTCAGCGTTCTCCAGAGCAACAGAACCAACAGGATAGATACAGATTTACAGATGATAGACAGACAGACAGATAGACAGATAGACAGACAGATGATAGATAGATGATAGACAGGTAGGCAGATGAATGATCTAGCTATCTACCTATATGAAGAAACTGGCTCACTGGAAACTCATCCAGAAATTAACGCTGCAGTCTTGAGGCAGAATTTCCTCTTCCCCAGAAAACCTTGGATTTCGCTCGTCAGGCCTTTAACTGATTGGATAGGGTCCACCCATGTCATGAAGGGCAATGTGCTTTAAAATCAACGGATGGTAGATGTTAAGCATATCTACAAAATACTTTCATAGCAACACCTAGGTTAGTGTTTGATGAAATAATTGGCTACTACAGCCTAGCCAAGTTAACACATAAAAACATCACACCTTCTAATCTGCTCTGGGTCCTAGTTCCCACATACCCACCTAACCTTCTTCTGGAAACACGACTGCCACAAAGCACCATCCCATTTCCTTGTGAGGCCATTTCCCTGCTCATGAATGGGGGATTTAGGGAAGGAGAAATCAAAGGCTTTAAATTTTGTCTTTTGAAAAGCTCTTGTCTGCTGAGAAACATTAACAAATGACCAACTTGGATGAAGATTTGGCACCTGGTTAAATTCACGGTCATCCACAGCATTTCCTCCTCCAAGAGCAAAAATTAACCCTATCGGTGTTTTGGCAACAGGCCCCCCAGTGGGGGGTGATTTGAGTCTTTCTTCATTTTATGTCGAAACTGTAGCCAAGCATCTCCCTTGGCCAAAGTGCTTGCTCGAGTCCTGCAGGTAACTTGTTATCATGCTCTGGTAACAGGCATTTTGCATGTACATGACTCAGGCTCTGCCTAATCCAGCTGCCATTAAACTGAGCAGGAAATGGCACAATTCTTTTTTCAAAAAGTGCTCATCAGGAAAGGAAAAAAGAATATTACTTTCCCTAAACTATCAATTCTCTTTTCACACTTAACATACAAATAAAGCCTTTGAATTATTCATGCTACATCAATCAAAACTCTTGTTGTCAAAGACATGCTGATTCAGGCTTTCTCTAAACCGCTTGGCCCACCCCCTCAAGGCTCCCTGACCCCTCATTACCACCCCAAATTAAGGTACATTAAACAGGCTTCCAAGATAATTGGGTGATTTGAGTTTATACTTCTAAAATTTAAAAATATCTTTTCCGAATTGTGCTATAAAAGTACTTTGGAAGAGTAATTAAAGACTACAAAAATGAAGTGCTGAAAGCAAGATGAAATAGAAAAATCAATGAAAGTGCCCTAATTTGAGTCCCCAGCCCTTAAAGCAGGAAGTGTTCAGCCTCTCGACAAGAGTACAGATTTTGACTCTCTGTTGCCTGGAAGTTCAAGTGTTGCCCTGAATTTCCTCCTTGCCCAAATTAAAAGTTCTTTGAGAACACAGAAAATGGCTCTACTTCTTTCCCAGCACAACACTGGGCCTTCAGGGGACTGAAGGGGACAGGCCTGACCCAAGAGAAGAGCTAGGATACGTCACTGAAACCAAGAAGCCGACACGGTGTAGCTTTCCCTTTAAATTCTGGTACCTAATCGAGAGTCCTGAAGAGTGCTGATTCCGTGGGCTGCCCTCAGGCGTCTGTACACCCTGCCATGTTTCTTCTGCTTCAAAGGTCCTATTATTGTTTTATGCAGAACATCAATACAGTACAGCCTAGCAACAAACATGGATGCTATTCCTGTCCTGGAAAGAATCATATGGCAATAGCAACGGAGCTGCGTGCTGCCCTTAGGTCTGGCCACCCCTTGTCTGGCAACAAGAATATAATGAACACTCGTTACACTGAATTTGGGAGGTGCCCAGCAGTCTTTTCTGAGTTCAAAGTGCTTGATCTCACCAGCTATCAGATACCATGTCTAACCTGATGCTCAGACTCGTGTCTGCTGTGTAATTAGGTTCAACGGGCATATCTAACAACAAAGCAGGTACTGGCCCCACAGAGAAGTTAGATGTCCTTGAAGAATCCATTAACTAAGTCAAGGATGGAGGCAAGGGAACAAAACCTCACACATTTCTAAGTACAGGTGGGAAAACAAATCAGATGTAAATCTAACCAAACTTCTGGACATGATGGTGTCATGGCTCAGCAACCACATTCATGTTCTAAGGAATTCTACAAAACAAGCATTAGATTCATCTGCTCATCTACTTGGTAACACTGATCTGCTGACCACCTACTGTGTCCTAGTTGTGCTGGGTGCTGGTTGGGACAACTGATGCCAGTGACAAACAGTCCCTGTCCTCATGGAGCCCAGTATCCAGATGGTGCTGATAAAGGAATACAGACCGACCTATTTCATTTGAAAACACAACTGACGTACTATTTATTTCCCGGAATCCCAAATTACCACTATTAGCACTATTTCTTTAATCGTTCATTACAGGAATTTAATTCTAAGTCTACTTCATTCAGTCCTGTTCCTTATATGACAGTCATATCCTGTACATTATATCATATTCAGTCCAGTCCCATCCATGACCGTGACTTTCCCAAGCCTGCTGAAAGATGGAGGAAAAGGGGAACTTGCAATCACTCAACATCTTATTACATGCCAGCCCTTGTGCTAAGTAAAAACTGAAGCAATTCATTTAATCCTCCCAACAATCATCAGAAGTAGGCACTGTACTCAAGAGAGAAAAGGGAACCCTCCCACACTGTTGGTGAGAATGCAAATTAGCGCAGCCACTATAGAAAACAGTACAGAGGTTCCTTAAAAAACTAAAACCAGAGATGCCATATGATCCAGCAATCCCAATCCTGGGCATATATCTAGAGAAAAGATATGTGCACCCCAATGTACATAGCAGTACTACTTACAATAGCCAAGACATGGAAGCAACCTAAGTGTCCATCAATGGATGAATGGATAAAGAAGATGAGTTATAATTATACAATGGAATACTACTCAGCCACAAGACAGAATGAACTAATGCCATTTGCAGCAACATGGATGGACCTAGAGATTATCATCATCACTTACTAAGTGAAGTGAGTCAGACAGAGACAGCCGAGTAACATATGATACCACTTATTTGTGGAAACTGAAAAAATGACACAAGCAAATTATTTACCAAGCAGATAGAGACTCACAGACATAGAAAACAAACCTATGGTTACCAAAGGGGAAAAAGGGGGAGGGATAAGTTAGGAACTTGAGATTAGCAGATATAAACTATTTTGTATAAAACAGATAAGCAACAAGGTGTATAGCACAGGGAACGACATTCAGTACCTTGTAATAAACCACAATGGAAAAGAATATGAAAAAAGACCATATACATATATATGTATATATATGTGTAACTGAGTCCCTTTGCTGTACACTGGAAACTAACACAACATTGTAAATCAACTACACTTTAATAAAAAAAAAAAAAAAAGAAGTAGGCATTATTATCTTTCCTCCTTCAGGCAAGGAGACTGAGGCTCCGAGAGAAGAGAAAACAAGAGAGAACAGGTCAGGAGCAGAGCTTAGCTTCAAAGCTGGAGTAACCGACCCCAGGGGCCTGTGCTCATCAGGGTTCCTGGTCAAGCAGCCCGCATAGGAGAGGCTGTGGGTCAAATGATACAGTCTCGTCCTCCAACATCCAGCATTTACTGGCTGTGTGGCCTCAGGGGCAGTACCTAATGGCTTACAGCCCAGCCTCAACTCCATCCCTGTACAAAGGGGAAGGATGCCTGCCCGACCAAATTTCTATGAGGATTTTTGACATGCCTGGCACATGCTAGTTCCTTTTTAAAAAAGAAAGCTAGTGATAATAACGATGCTGACAAAGGCCTCACTGAGATCAGAAGAAAGAAAATAATTATTTGGACTCTTACCTAAAACTCTCCCTTACAGACAGTTGCAAATGACTACCAACAGCAACAGCCTTGAGACAGAGCCCACGCCCCAGGAGGAGTCTGGCTTGCAAAGATGCAGTTTATTTTTGCTTTGCAAGTGAAAAAATTTTTAAAGAGATGTTTCCTTTATATATGCATTTGGTGCTGGTTTCCTCAAACATGTTTTCAGAGGAAGTGGTTAAAGCTTAAGTTTAAGAAACCAGGAGAGATGGGGCAGGCAGGATGATCACCACAGTATTCTGTGTTTCCCATAAGCAGATGCCAGGTATAGGCATCCCCTAACCCCCAAGAACAGTAGGTGTTATCCTACTACAATCCACTGACTTAAGCATTTGGCTAACCAAGGAAGTGATCTGAGAGGAAGTAAAGGACCCAAATCCAATTTAAAAGATACATTAGTTCTACAACAGTTCAGTGTAATTATTATTTATTTAGACATCCCACAGGTGCCACGACTGTGTAATTCTATGTTCTGTTGAGGGTTCAGGAAATGACTGGGGTTGTTTAATGTGGTTTAAACAAGACATCACAATCTCCCATCCAGAATGCTCACCGCCATCTGTCCTTTCTCTAGGCATCTTAAACTCTTTCTCAGGCATAACCACACAGCACATTCCCAGGAGGAAGGCAGAGAGAGTGCTCCATGCAGAAGGCAGCTGGAGCCCGCGCAGAACTAGTAACTTGTCTAAAGATTGACCAGAAGGATGGAGGCAGAATCCACCTCTCCCAACCTCAGGGTGGGAGCCCACAGGAGCTCAGCCCACTGAGTCCTGAAGATGCTCAGATCGCCCCAATCCACAGCACCCAAGCACTCTAGGAACCACATGTGAGGTAGCCATGCAGAGAGAATGGGGCTGAACGCCTGAAACTGAGGGATCGTGAATAAAGGAGGTTAGGTCTTGGGCAAGAAAGGAAGGGATGAACTAACTCATACCTGTGAATGTTGCTGTAGGATTACTGACTGTCCCCGCTGCCTCCCTAATAACACGTCTCAGATATCTAGGAAAGCTCTGTTGGACATTTTTGTAGGTGAAAGGACGGCTGCCATCTTCCTCGAATACATGCTGTATCTCCTACCCCCAGGATGAGTGTTAGGATTCCCTCCCCACTGCCCTGTTGTCTTTATGCAACTACTCTACATTCATCTCAGTTTCGGTTGTTCTGTCAGCAAATCTGCAATGGATTCCCAAACACTAAAGTAGTTACTGGTGGCAGTAGTACTACCATTCGATCCTAAGTGGTGGTTACCAGACTCGAGTTGTGTGTACTTGAAATCCTGTGAATCTGAGAGTTAGACTTCAACCCACGAACAAGAAAAGTAACACTCCACTGAATTACCAACAATCACATCTACAAGGGTGAGTGTTTTTTCTTAACATTACACCTTTGATAAGCGTATTTCTGACCATTTTTTTTAAACATAATGATTCCTTTGGCCTCAATAAATGATGCCTCAAGTTGACAGATCACCCAGTAGATGCAACTGACTAACAGGCAGCTTGTTTCCTCACTGTTTCCTCCCTGACTCTAGCCTCTTGCCATTCACTCCTAACACCTAAGACCCAGCTCAGAGCATATAGGTTACGAGAGGCCGCACACACCTTTGTCCAAACATTAGCGTTGACTTGGTCTCAGCTTCATTGAAGACTGAGGGGGAACAGCAAATAACGATGGTGGTTCTACAGTTCCCGCCCAAAGAGTCCTGAAGAATCCGAGTCATCTTGCTGTCCCGGTATGGCACGTGTGTTTTCTATTTAAGAAAAGAAAAAATATCGGCTGTTACAGACCCTTCGAAGGAAAAACACAGAGGCAAGCAAGTTAGTGATGGGAGCACTGGGCTCAGAAACGTGTGAAATAAGAATTTGTTGCCTGGTCTCTGGCTCTTGCCAAAATTTAGAAATGCCCATTCTGGGACCTGGGTCATATGAAATTAGCATCACCATTAACACGTTTTAATGGGCTAGATCTCCTAGCAAGCGCAGTGCCCACAGCCAGGATTTCCCCTGTCCCTTTTAAACAAAAACAAATGAATCCCTGGGGTGTGTGGCAGAGAGAGGACATGGACCCAAAAAATGATTTCCCATAATAACATTTAATAGATGGGGACAGGATCACTTACCGTCCCTTCTGCCAAGGCAGAGATCACGTTTCCAAGAGCAGACAAAGACTTATTGATATTTTTAGCTTCATCAAGAACAGCTCCCTCGGCACCAGTTTTGCTGACCTACCAGAGAGAAGAGAAAACAGAGCTGCACAGGATGGCAAAAGCTGAGGAGAAAACTCCGATGCACAGGAGGGCAAGCGGAGAGGAGGGGCCCACGCGAATCCTCCCGGAACACAAGGAAAAAGAAAAGTAAGAAAGAATCATGGTGATAAAATGTCCCTCATGCTTGAGGCTGGGGATTTGTCCTCTCTCGTTGTCATTTCCCTCTCACTTAGGTTTCAGGGGAGTGGCTGAAATGCCTCAAGTGGAGTGGTGGCAGATGCTTCCCAGGGGCACCCCAGAGAAACGAGGATCCAAGAGCACTGTCACTACAGACAGGCTGGGGTCCTGCGAGGCTGAACCACTGTCTCCACGCCGGGGAAGGGTTGAAAGGAGACGCTGTCCTGGCCACAACGAATGGACGCATTGAGAATGTGTAAATCACAAGCTCCAACTTCAGGCAAAGGACCTGAGGCGGTAGGAATGGTTATCCAGACTCTCCATTCCTTCCCTACTTACTCCCACGGCAAGGAAAAAAAGAGCAATCATCCGAGAAGGAAAATACCTGATGAGGCAGGGAAAGTCAAGAAAACGTGTATTACATAGTGAACTTGTCTTTTTTTTCCTCTGCCAGCAGAGGGACCGTGCACCTTTCCTCCTCGGCTGTGTCATTACTGGTAATTTCGTATTTACGGCATTTGCTTTAGGTAGAGAGCAGTTCACAGACGCTAGAAAAAGGGGAACTCAACATGATTCATAGCTCTGCTGACTGGACAAATGATGCAGGGGGAGCGGCTGCTCTCTGAAGAAAGAAAAGCACAGAAATGGTTTTAAACTGCGCCAATTATGTATAAAGGGGAAACTCCCAACGACAGAGTTGAATGCATGTCTAGATGGAGGATATTTTCAAAGAGGACAGATTCTCATCTCTCTGGACCTCGTGTGTGTGGGTACCCTTGCTTATGGACGAAGAAGTAACAGCTGCTGGGTCACAAACAGTCATAGTCTATTCTCACAGCGTTGTTCAAGGTGCTTTCATATTTAACCCATCTTAACTCCATGAAATATGCAAGTCAGGTACAATCACCTTCTTTTTACAGACAAAAGGAGCTCCAGGGATGTCATGCTGCCCACCCCAGGGAAGAACACTATTTAGGGGAGAGGGGCAGTCAGACCCAGAGCTCCGTTCTACTAGATCACGCTGACAGATTCATGCAGTCGCACCTAGGGCAAGGAAAACAGATGTTTAACAGCATAAGAAACGACATACGTGACCTCATAAATATCACCAGCAACAGCGACACTGTGCGGGCTTCCACTCTCAACTGCCAGCATGAAGCACTTTTCAGCTGCATCGGCGCCCTAAGTACTCAGCTCTGTGCTAACAGGGCAAGCTCGGGAAGAGGGAAAGGGTCACTGGGAACTCTGTCAGGACCCATAGAGCAAGTGTGGAAGCAAGGCAGACGCTGGCTGCTAACGGTCAGTCTAGAAGTAAGCAATGCTGCTCCGAACTCCTGTTCTGGTGGGCGTCTGTTTAATTGAAGTGACAAGCCTGGACCAGCACAATTTTCCACTCCCAGCTAGGACTATCCAGATTTTCTGCTCAAGGCTTTATAAATGCACACAGGAGGACAATCCAAGTGGCCATTACTTACACGGATGTTTGTGGCCATAACTTGGTGTACAGCAACTCAGTGAGTGGGGATAAATTACACAGTTTGGGAGACTGACCGAGCTTCAGGGCTGGCCCTGATGGGGACAGTCAGCACAATGTCAGTGATGACGGGGGCCACGTGGCATTGTGCACAGGTACTTGCTCTGTGATGTCGGCGCAGGAGGGCAGGGCCCCCAGCCAGGGTGTGGCAGCAGAAGCCTCTAGTAGTGCTATGGAAGTGAGGCTGGGAGTGGGCAGGTGGGAGTTTCTGGGAAGCCTGTTTGGTCTGGAGGATGTCCTCAGCCAGTGCCTGGGAGAGCATTAACAGGGCACAGATGCCAAAAGAAAACCCTGACAAAATCAGAGAAGGGTCAGGACCATGGTAAAACACTGGCACCAGGCCCCGTAGCCTGAAGGAATTAAGGCTGCCCACACAGGACGCAGTCAGTTCGTGCCTTCTGCAGAGAGAAGCAGGGGAGGCAGGGAGAGCCCCCTGTTCCAGATCTTCTATCAGCAAACAAACCTGCAGAGGCAGGACCACCACACTCCAACGGCAGAGCCCCTTCCTAGCTGAACCTGTTATAACACGGAGATCCTTCCTGTTCTCTGAAGTTCACGTCCCTCCCGTGTTTGTGCAGCTGCCTTTGCCAGGCGAGGTTCACACCAATACCCGCCTAATGTCATCATCAGAGCTTATTAGGCATAAATCAGAGTTGGCATTCAAAGTACCTCCTGTGACGTGAATAGGAGACTTCAGGACCAGAAAAGAAAGAGCAGGGAAATGAAGGTTAAATTTAATAACATCTTGGCACAACATCAGAAACTTTAAGAGCTCTTTAAAACCAGGGAATCGAAAGGCATAAAAATTATACCATTGCACGCTGAAGCAAATAACAGGGGGAAATTGTGGATAATACAAATAAAGAACCAATTACCTTTTCGCTCCCAGCCAAATCAACTAGATAAAGCTTCCCACTGAGTTTTTTTTCAGTCTCTACATTCTCTTGTTTAATATTAATCAGGAAGATACTGTGACTTCTAGAGCTGTGTTCATTCATGTCTGAAAAGGAAAACAGTTTACTGCTCTACAAAGAACACATACATTTAGGTAGCAAGCCTTTCAAAAAAAGCACAACAAATCATGCCTGGTAGCTCCATTTTTTAAAGTCTACCCAATTAAAAAAATTATCTGAGACCACCATGTCCTCTTTTTAACACTCATTCTAGAAATGCAGGATTTAAAATATCTTTACATGGCAAAGAAATGAATCTAAAAATCATAGCCAGAGGTTTAAGACAACAGATTCCCTGTTCTGCCTGAAGTCCCCATCCTCTGACATCCCAGCCTCCCAATCCAGCCTGCCTCTCCCTTAAAGAGCTCACAGCCTCCTCCCTGTCTCACTTGAAGTCCCCCAGCCCTCAACATCGTGATTAGTACCTGATATATTCCACCTCCTTCGTATGTAAGCCTTGTCTTATCAGTGATATCATAAGCTTTCTTAAGGAAGAATTATGACTTTCTTAAGGATTAAGACATACACTTTTATAACCCATGCTAGGTGCACAGAGGGTCTCAAAGATGAAATGTGCTTCATTAGAACCAAGTACCAAAAATAAAAATCTTCTTGGACCCTGGCCTTTGTTCACCAGACAGGCAGAGATCCCAGTGATTGCCTTATTGGACCCTCATTAGCAATCATTTCTTAAAACCATCTAACCAAATTATGTGGGAAAAAAGTCCTAAAGATTCCACAAAAATGTTAGAGCTAATAAACGGATTCAGCAAAGATGCAGAATACAAAAGCGATATGTAAAAAAAATCAGTTGCATTTATATATGTTAACAATGAACAATCTGAGAAGGAAATTAAAAAAAAATAATAATTCCATTTAAAATAGGAACAAAAAGAATAGGATACTTAGGAATAAACTTAACCAAGGAAGTGAAAGACTTGTAAGCTGAAAACTATGAGATGTTGCTAAAAGAAATTAAAGAAGACACAAATAAATGAAAAGATAACCTTTGTTGTTGGATTAGAAGACTTAACGTTGTTAGGATGTCAATACTACCAAAAGCAATCTTCAGACTCAATGCAATCTCTATCAAAATCCCAATGATGTTTTTTGCAGAAATAGAAAAGCCCATCCTAAGATTCATATGGAATCTCAAGAGACTCTGAATAGCCAAAGCAATCTTGAAAAAGAACAAAGTTGGGGGTCTCACTTACTGATTTCAAAAGTTACAACAGAGGTAATCAAAATAGTGTGGTATTGGCACAAAGGTAGATAAATAAATCAGTGAAATAGAATAGAGAGACCAGAAACAGACCCTCACATAACATGGCCAAATAATTTTCAACAAGACTGTCAACACCATTCAATGGGGAAAGAATAATCTCTTCCCCAAATTGAAAACTGGATATCCAAATGCAAAAATGAAGTTGGACTCTTCCCTTAGGCCATAAATAATAGTTAATGCAAAAAGGATCAAAGACCTAAATGTAAAAGTTAAAACTATAAAACCTTAGAAGAAAACACAGGGGGAAAGCTTGATGACATTGGATTTGGTAATGGTTTCCTGGATATGACACCAAAAAATACAAGCAACAAAAGAAAAAAATACATAAATTGAATTCCATCAACCTTAAAAACTTTTGTGTGTAAAAGGATGTTATCAACAGAGTGAAAAGGTAACCCACAGAATGAGAGAATACATTTGTAAATCATATATCTGATAAGGGTTTGAGATCCAGAATATATAAAGAATTCTTACAAACAAACAAAAAAACCCCCAAACAACCCAATTTTAAAAAATGGGCATAGGACTTGAATAGACATTTCTCCAACAGGTGTACACTTAATATCACTAATCATTAGGGAAATGCAAATCAAAATCACAATGAGGTACCACTTAATACCCATTAGGATGATTATTAAAAAGAAAAAAAAATCAGAAAATAAAAAGTGTTGGCAAGGACATGGAGAAACTTAGACTGTTGCACACTGTTGGTGGGAATGTAAAATGGTACACTTGCTATGAAAAACAGTGTGGAAGCTCCTTAAAAAATTACCACGTGATCCAGCAATTCTACTCCTGGGTATGTACCCAAAAGAAGTGAAATAGATACTTATACAACCATGTTCATAGCAGCATTATGAACAATAGCCAAAAGGTAGAAGCAAGACAACGTCTACCTACGGATGTGTGAATAAACAAAATGTGGTATATACACACAACAGAACATTACTCTGCCTTTTTTAAGGAAAAAGGAAATTCTGATACATGCTAACATGGAGAACCTTGAAGACGTTATGCTAAGTGAAACAAGCAAGTCACAGAAGGACTTGTATCATTCCACTTACATGAAGTACCTAGAGTTGTTAAATTCACTGAGACAGAAAGTAGAATGGCGGTTCCCAGGGGTTGGAGGAGGCAATATGTAGGGTTATTATTCAATGGAGTTACTATTCAGTTTCCATTTGGGATGATTAAAAATTCTGGAAGTAGGTAGTGGTGATGGTTTCAAGTACTGTGAATGTATTTACTGCCACTAAATTGTACACTTAAAAGTGGTTAAAGTAGTCAATTTTACATTATGTATATTCTACCACAATAAAAAAAAAAAAAAAAACCTTACTAGAATGATTAGAAAAATAGTGCTCTGGACCAACAATTCTGAACCGGGGGGCCAAGATGGACTGTCAGATAGCCCATGAATAATTCACGACTAACAATCACTTAAGGAACAGTGAAAAACTTCTTTACAAATGAGACGCTATTACTATGAGAATATCAGCCTTATGATCTTTCCTGTACGTGTATGAGCAGAAGAGAGAGAAGTAGAGATTAACCTATGCTACATACAAGTCTACGCTCACCTATGAAATTTGCCACATGTATACTATCATCTGATACGTTCACTGGGGTAGAGAAACAGTTGAGAATTACAGTTCTGGATCGAAGTATCGTAGAACCAGTCAACCAAAAAATGCTCTAATCTCTTCTACACCATGCGGGCAACTCACTGCCTCTCTAGGTAGCAGGCTTTACTTGGGGCAGCGATAAGGATTCAAGTTCTTCTTGCAGTAGGTCAAAAGCTGCCTCCCTGTCGCTTCAACAATCCTGGGGCATCTACACATTCAGATCAAACAAAGCAAGCTAACTCTGTTTCTTAATGTCAACACCTTGAATACATTGAGAATATGTTAAGAAATACTGCATCAACCACATGTCATCCCCAGATATTTTTCTCTCTTCAGAGCTAGAAATCCTTAGTTCTTTCAGGTCCTCTTCATTTGAACTCACTCTCATTTGTCCATATTCCTCTGAATAAGGCAGACAGCCCCCATCACTTCACGGAACCTCTGCTGCTATACCACCTCATGCCCTGCCTCTCCGAGACGGGATGAGCAACGAACCACAAGGTAAACCAGCTGACCTGACGGTGTCTGTTGTTAACAAAGCCTCAAAAAGTTTACAGTTAAGTTCCCAGCTCTGCATTCTGAGTTTCTCCATGTATTTCTTTCCCTTTTCCCAGAGGGCAGAAATCTAACGTGGTTTCTTTCCATGTGTACGACTGGCATATAGACTCTGTTGATTTGGATTTGTTTTAAACCTGAACAACAACATAGTTAAAGTAAATGAACTTAGACGATTACTTTTCCTCCTTTAGTCGGTTGGTTGGTTGCTTTCCTCAGTGTTCAAGCTTATGCTGTTACCAGGGCCCAGTGAGTGTCACCCAACTGTTCCAAGAGTCCCCTGGACAGCTGAAGTCACCATGTCCCACGACCTGTGCAGGCACACTGGGACTGTGCACACCCTCGTGTCGGGGTGTGGGTCACAGCTTTACAACTGCCTTTTGGTGCACTGTTCCCCTTGGAACACATTAGCCCCACCCGACCTGGCTGGTAGGCAGATGTCTGTGCCCTAAGTTAGAGGGGAGGAGACACAGCCCATGCTTACTTGTTACAGCCACGTGGCGGTTTGCTTTGCCTTCATCTATCACATCCATGACTTCCTCGGGGCTTGACACGAACCGCTCGGTGCACCCCTGCAAGACAGTCAGGTCAGGTTCGCCACCGAAAAACTGAAAAGTGACAAGACTTTGAAACAGCTGAACATCTCCCTGTTTCTCTTCCAGAGATGCCCATCGAGAGAAAGGCTGCAAGGTCGATCCAACGACTTTTCCTCCTCGCTCAGGGCTTGAATTTCACATTAAAAAGAAGTCTGAGCAAACGCTAGGAAGCCCAGAAGTAAATCGTACAAGAAATGCCAGATTTTAAGTACATATCCATACTCAACAGCTGTGGAGAAAATAAAGAAGAAAAACCAATGATAGAAAAAGAAACGGATGAAATCTTGCCTTGCTTTTCATTCTAGCCACCAGCTTTAATGAGATGCTGAAATTCTAGGCACAATGCTGTGATGGGCTTCCCCTAGCTGCGAAGAATAAACAACTGTGCTTGATACCAAAGCCTCTTTAAATGTGAGTAATAGGCATCTGTCCACTTCTGCGGTTCTTAGCTCCTGTGATTAGACATCTGTGACAGCTTTACACAGATTCGACTGAAGAAACTAAACATTCATTTTTGAACCAGATGAATGTTAAATATTAGGAACATGGTTAAGTATCTACATGCACTTTATTGGTAATTGGGCATCTTATGCAATAATTATGACAGAGATTGGAGAGAAATCAATGCATCATTGATCAAGTTTTCCTCATACCTTTACGTACGGGACTCTGTTTTTATCTTCGTGAACAGCCAAGTTTGTCTTGGATACTACAGAGATGATAATGATGACATGCAAAGAAGAAAACAAAAGTTAAGACCTTACGTTGGAGGAAAAATAGAAATTGTTACAGAAGATAGGCAAAGCTAATCTCTTTGCAATAACTGAAGTTTAAGCTTTGGCTGAGAGTAAGCAGAGAGCCTGAAGGCAATGGAACATCTCTATAAATTCCTGAAGCAGAAGTGCTGTACATCATTTCAACCTCCCTGGACTTTAGTCACAGAACAAATAAAGGACAAGAATTCAGGTTACTCACCATCCAGTAAGTCCCTGATTTTGTCCAAGTAGATCTCAAAATAGGAAACCTGATTAAAAACAAATTGATTTTGAAACAGAAATGCCACGCTGCATTTCAAAAACATCAGTATTAGAACTTGTAAAAGCTTTTTGTCACGCTACGAAGAGGAAGAAGGGGGCCACCAAGGGAAGATTCAGAGCCCTAGAGGGCAGGGCTCCGGCCAGCGCCCTGTAGTCCTCTGCTTCATGCTTGTCAGCTTGCTCTATGGGTCCCTGCCCAGGGGCCACTCTCCACCTCCACATCACAGCTCTCTGCTGCTCCACTAGGCGTTATTTACATCCTGTGTTAGACAGCCTCACAGGAGGACCCTACCTCTTCACCTTAGAGGAGCACCAAGCAAATTTCTAGGTACAACAGCAGCTGGAATAGTACACGTCCTTTGCAAGTAACTGTCAAAAGCCAGTAGGTCTCAGTAGGCACGATACTGACAGCCCCATCAGGCCAGGCAGGGAGCAGGTCCCAAACATCCACATGAAGAAAGGGGGGGGGGGGGGTGAGGCCAGTTTGCTTGGAACTACGGAACAGTACCGGGGAGAGAGCTGATAATACAGGTTAGTTTGGGGAAGTCCAGGAAGGATTTGAATAAAATGTAATTTAATAAAAGACAATTAGACCATGGGAAGGAAAGAAAGCCTTCCAATTAATTATTCTCAAACCTCAGTCCCAGCACTGCCTTTATCAGCATCTCCCACAGCGTTTGTTTACATTGTGAACTCCACTGCAATCGTCCTGAATCAGAATCTCCGAGAAAAGGAGTTAGGAATCGGTTTCTAAACTCCCCAGGTGACTTTTATCTTAATCTCAGGCTGACATCTGAGAACAACTTTAACTAGATCTGTGACCTTGCAGATTTAATTCGCAAGTAACCAAGGCCCTCAGCCTCAATGCTCCTATCTGTCAGAGGAAGCCGCTAGACTTGATGATGTCAAAAATCCCCGCTAGGATTCTGAACTCAGTCTACATCTGCTTTCTGCCGACCAACTTTTCTCTCCCTCACGTTCAAGGGGTTTTAAAAATCTAAACAGAGCATTGGACAAAAAAGGTATTTAAAAAGTTGTAAAAAGTAAAGTTGGGATGTAACTCTGCAGGTGAAATCTCACCCCCACATCCCAGCTCTGGACCAGCCCCACCTCTAGGTAAGCAGAAGGGGAGCATCACTAACTCAGCACCAGTCCCAACCCAGCTCAGCCCTGGTTCAGTATCTTTTGTCTGTGTCTCCGCCTGGAACCTCCTGACTCCCTTGTTTCCCTGAGATCTGGGGTCCCGGCTCCAAACCCTGGACTCTGTAGCTGAGCGTCCTCTCCCTAACAACCTCTGCCTCTAGAACTTCAGTCAAACTGCCCTGACGCTGAGCCTCTCTGTTGTAGACACATCTACCTGACCTTCGAAAGACCCACCGCTCTGGAAGCCTCTCCCTGTGGCCAAAATCTTAGGGTCTATTTGGCCTCTAACCTAAGACATCTCTAACCCAGCTCTGCTGCAGCCAACTCAACCCTGGTTCCAACCCATTCTGTGTACTTCAGAACTGTCTGATTTTCATTAAGACTTTTCTGTTATCTTTGAGATCTTAAACATGTGCCCTTATCTCCATGGGTTACAGGGAAAATTAAATGCATCTGACAAGCAGTTGTGAACTAGGTATTAGCAAATCTGGCAATTAGAATCCTGTTCACATTTAATACAGAAAAAGAACTCTGACTTAGTAACTTCCTTTTACCATAGCAGATAGTGGCTGCTTTTAATTTTGTTATTTTTGTTACCTCCAATACTCTGTAAGACCAGATAGAAGAAAAATAAATAAGCATTGTTTGGCACAAGGAAAAGCATGTTCGAAAATAACGTTTAAATCCTCTGTGGGACTCACTTTAAGGAACAGATTTTCAATATTGCCTTAATCAAGCCTCTTTTTCTTGATGCAACCTGTCACTACTCGGTTCAAAATATGAAGTAGTCAATAGATAACCTGCCCACTTAGGATTATTAGTTATAAAACAAGAGAGCATGACTACAAATGCGGAACAGGGACGTGGACTGCAAAATTCAGCCCTAGATATGAGTGTTGTTCCTTCTCTCCTCCCCCTTCATGCCAGGGCTGTCTTTATCTTAATAAGATTCTAATACGAGACCCTATTTGGAGGGCAATAATTGGTTTAACATCTTACTCCAGGATTATCCCATAAGAACCCTACAGTGGTTTAAGGTATTTAAATGCAAACAGCCTTAAAGATGCACTAAGCTCCTAAATCTTGATCCCATCAAAGCCACAAGCTTCTGTATCCTCAGATAGAAAGAACTCTGGCGAGGATGAGAAGCTGGTTTTAGCTAACAAAGGGAGCTGGCAGGAAAAAGATTTGCCAGATGTACTTTCTAATTGGGCAAACAGCTGTTACCTTGTTTTTATATAATTTGGGGAGGGTACACAGCAGAAATAAGTAAAGGTGTAAATTTAATACAGTGGAACAGGTACTGCATGTGGGGTTGGTCACATCAAGAGTCAAATCTCAACTCTGCCAACGACTTGTTATGTCACTCGGGCCATCTGGCTCTACATCTTTGAACTTCAGTTTCCTCATCTCCAAAATGATGGGCCTGGACACTTGGGTCCCAGCCTTCAGGGATGATCAGCCTTTTGGTTGATCTGCTCAGCTCCAAGTCTTCTTAGAGCTGCCCCTTTCTCCCCACCCTCCACCCTTATCAACCCCATCCTCAGTCTCTGTGGTGGGGGCTCCACCAGCCACATGCATTCTGGACACAGCTAATTGGAGCTGAGGGGTTGCCTACTAGAGGCGGGGCCAATGGGCCCCTTCCCAGGGAGATTTGGAATTTGAAACAAGGGAATGTGGAGCAGGAGCTGCCATGTTGCAAGATGGTCTGGAACAAGAGAAGAAATAAAGCAAGAGGGTAAAAATGCAGGGACTATAACAGGGTGGTTTCTTTAGGGGTGGTAATGAAAATGTTCTGGAATTAAATAGTGATCATGGTGTACAATTTTGAAATATATTAAAACCCATCAAATTAAATACTTCAAAAAGGTGAATTTTATTGTATGTGAACTATATCTCAATTTTTTTTTAAGTTAAAAAGAAAAAAAATAGGAAAAGCAGGGCTTGGATTTCTTGTTTCTCCACAACCCCCCGCCCCGATGCCTACTGTCAGATTCTGGATCTTTTAACAACTTCCTCTATTTGCTTACACAAGTGGCCTTCAGTCACTCACAAACAAAGGAGTGCTGATGAATATCCCCCTGCTACCAAATGTTATGAATTAACAGCCATGGTTAAGACAAATTTCTCTTTTGATTCAAATTTAAGCCAGAACATAGGTTCTGGGTTTTTTTTTTTAAATAAACAAACAAACAAACAAAAAACAAGGAGGAGAAGAATTCTCTTTCCCAATACTTTTCAGAGCATGCTTTTCAAAACTAGTCTGTCAGACTCCACGGTGGAGAGGGGGGTGGGGGGGATATACCCACAGTCAAGTACGCTGGGAAACGTAATATACTACATGCCCCCTTTCAGAACTGCATTACACCGTAGAGTATTTAAGCTTGTGCTAAATTTAACATTGTTCAACAAAGCATTTTCCCAGCTTCTCTGGCCACATAAGCCTTTTCCATGGTAGCCCACCTAGGGGTAATACGAGGGGCTGTGTTCCGTGGAACACACTTTGGGAAATGTTGTCCTCACTTGATCATGGACACATGCCTGTCATATCTGCAGAGATCCACAGGGTAAAGGGTAGGACTGAGGCAACTGTCAAGATGATGCCAACCTAAGAAGGGTTTTTACTTTATCTCAATATCTCCTCAGCATCAGCCTGAGTCATGAAATAAGGATGGCTCTGCTTACCACAGGAATGGCCTTTAAAATGGGTAAAATCATCTTCTATGTGTATGTAAAAAGAGGAAAGCAAAGAAACACGACTTGGGGCTCAGCTGCTTCTCTTGGGACTCAATCGATAGCACATACCTTGATGTGAAACTCCAGGTTTTCGTCCATGGAGTAGATATGGTCAAAGATGTCATGCGCAATCCTTGGGATGATGCCCATGAGCTGCGGGTCGTGGAGCTTCCCCTAGTGAGTGAAAGACACAAACACGGGCAGCTACAGGGTGCTGGGCAGCGAGGGAGAGAGAGAAGGGACCAGACCTGGGGCTTTGAAACAGCACTGCCTGCTCCCTGATGATCCCTGTGACACGCCGACAGACCAACAGTTAGCGGGACAACTCAGCCCCGCAGGGGAGAGCGTGTTCTGTGGGGTCCTGAGGTCTACCCATACCCCTCCTGCGGCCACCCAGGGCAGCAGACCAGCGTGCACGCGGATGAGCGTGTGGGGAGGAAGGAGGCTCGGAAGGAGAGCAGAAGGAATGAGGTTACATGTGTCACTGTAACATACTCAATGTGGGCTTTGTTTTGGAATTTTTACAAACCGACCAGAACCTACAAATCCAGGTTAATCTGCTTTAATGAAATCACCTTGAGAGCTGACAGACGTTGTTTCATTCATGTCATCACTGCTCAGAAATTTCTAAGAACCTGATTCCGGAAATACCTTCAGGAGCACTTTACAAACCAATCAAGAAAATCCATTTTATCAATTTCTTTTTAAAACCTGTAATTTCCAGCCTGAATTGTTCCAAATAATTTTGGGCTGTTTCTAACATGTAAATCGGCTCATAAAATATTCTCTTATTATGTTTTCCCCCTTTTTCCACTTCTATTCATTTTACCTAAGGTAAGGATGGACAGATGAATATTTCAGAATTGGCCGCCTCAGAAGACTTTCAAAAAGATGCACCATAGGACCTGAAAGCAATTCCTAAAGAAGAGTTCTAGAAGGGCTTAAGGCACAGGCTTAGCAAGGACCTCAGTGCAAAATTCCCAGAGAGCCTTCTCTACCCCACGTGCAAAGGGACACTTAAGTTCTGTTATATGTTAAACAGCCCATCAGTGCACACACAGTCTGCACGTCTGCAGTGATCGCCAGCAACTGCATTCCCAGAGAGTCACTCATGCTTTTCAGAAGTTGTAAAACTCTGGGAAGAAATGGAAGTAAAAGAAAACACAAAAGCAGGGGGAGGGTATAGCTCAAGTGGTAGAGCGCATGGTTAGCATGCATGAGGTCCTGGGTTCAATCCCCAGTACCTCCTCCAAGAATAAATAAACCTAATTACTTCCCCCACCAAAAAAGAAAACAAAACAAAACAAAAAAAAAAAAAAGAAGAAGAAAACACAAAAGCCAGTTTGCTCTTAAGTCTAACGGGGAAGCCCCACAGCGTTTACAATGTTGACTCAAATATCCTTGCTCCAAATCTGCCTGGTACCTGGAAGATCTGCTTTGTTTTCCTCAATCAGATTCTCTTTTTCTATCAGAGGGTCACTACTTAGTGCATCTCTGGCAGGTTGACTTTTAAGTCCGCATTAGAGGTACCAAAAGCAAGAAGTCACGCGAGCCCCGGCACTAACTACAGGCCACACTGCACTTTACGTTCTGGCTCCTTCACACCTGATTCCTGACCCTCCACCCTGTTCAAAGAAGAGGAAAGCTGAATTCAGACACATCCGGCCTCTGGCAAAGCTCTCTGGTGGAGCCCTGGGAAAGCGGGCACGCTCCTGGAATGCCTCCTCTGCTAAGAATCCTAAATCATGTGATGTGTTTACGTTGGTTTTCAGCCTAACTGTGCACTCCCAGCAGGCGGGGTGGCCAAAGCCTTTGTGCTCCCTCCCACTGCTTATGACACTTGGCACGGTGTCTACTGCATAGAATTACTGTACGCTTCAAATTAAACAGCATGGATAATTTATTGTGCTCAGCGACAATAAATGTTTGCATTATATTTTTCATCTCGTAACACATTCTCGCTAAGCAGTTGTTGAGGTTTACTTGACCTGAAGAGTCTGAAAATACATTTCTACCCCAGGCCATTAATATATATATCTTACGAAAACAAAACCAAATGACTGAGATGTCACTTCTCTGAGGCCATTACAAACATACAACAAATCAAATACTGGGCCCCATATGCTCTGGACAGTGGAAATTGCTGGCAGAAAAGGTACTTACCCTGAAAACTACAGATCTCTGTCTTGTCAAATACTGTGACACCATGCGGCCAACTTGCCTCAGTCCAAATAGTGTATCCCCTCCCCTGCACGCCCAGAGCTCTTTAATAATTCATCATAATCCTTTAGCTTCTCCTCAGTGGCCCACAGCCAAAGAATGATTGATAATCCAAAAATCGTTTATAACTGACTCAAATCTGTTTCCCTAGATGCTTCCCCTTTCAACAGATTCATTGATTCCTGGCTCATACAAGTGTTGACGTCCTTTGTTTGCCTTTGTCAGAGTAAGAACCAAGGCAGGACCCAGATGAGTCTGGACACTCCCCATTTTGCCTCCTTGAAGACTCTACCCAAAACTCACATGAGAAGGAGCACGCGTTCACGTGGAGGAGGGACAATAATACCCCCATCCCCACTGAGACAGCGGCGCCCAAACCTCCACAGGCTTAGAGGCTGGGATGATCATTCCAGTTCATAAGCCCAAGAGTGGCGGGGCCTGTGTGCTCAGTAAGCTGAGGCTGTCAACACAATCTTTGTGTGTGCTGTGGGGTGTAGATGTGTGTGGTGAGCATGGTGTTAATGTACATGGTGTGAGGTGTGTGTGTGTGATGTTGGTTGATTTGTGTGTGTTCACATATATGATGTGGGTGGGTGTGATGTATGTGGTGTGGAGGTGTGTCATGTGGGGGTGTCTGTGGTGCTGATATATGTACTGTGTGTGGTGTGGATGTATATGGGTGTGGTGGGGTGTGTATATTTGTAGTATCTGTGGTATTTGCAGTGTGTAGGTGTGTGGGTTGTGTAGGTGTGAGGGGTGCTGATGTGTGTGGTGTGAGCGTATGTGGAGGTATGCGGTGTGTGTACAAAACAGCACTGTTCCACAGAGGTCTTCACTGCTTCTCTGCCATTTGCTTTGCAAATGAAACCCACGTGTACACACACAATGAACAGTCACCTCAGACGAGAAAAGGTGGTAAAGAAGCAAAGAGCCATAGGACCTCAGAGAACAGAAAGTCCCGTCCTGCTGGGGTGACCTGGGATGGCTTCCTTGAGAGACACCAAACCTGAGGGCTGAGTAAGACTGAGGACAAAGAGGACGTAGGCAGAGGAGATGAGATGGGGGTAATAAATACAACGAAGGTAGGAACTGAGAACCAGCACTGCCCATTTAGAGAGCAAAGGCAAGCTGAGTTGGCTGGAGGGTCAGAGAGGGACTTGAGTAGCAAAGGAAGGTACTGCTCCATCGTCTTGTTTCTCCCAGAAAGCAGGAAGAAGAGACGTTTTAATACTTGCATCCTGTATAATCCTCTTCAAAAACTTTCCCCACTCCTGGAGGTAGCCTTCTCGGAGCACGTGTGAAAGCAGAAACCAGACCCAGGCCATTGGCCACGGAACAAGACTCCCTTTGTTCTGGCCCCAGCGGCCTCCTCAGCCTCCCAAGAAGGACAGTTTCCTGAAACACTCACAATGGGCGAGCAGAGGGCCGGCAGCGCAAAAGCGCCAGTGCACTCAGACAGGCTCATTAAAAACCACTTGGCTGCCCCGGGGCGGCAGGGCAGCCCGCACCGTTCCAAGGCCTCCAGGTGTCCCTCTGGGCAGAAGGAAAAGCAGCGTGTCTCCATCCACCTAAATCAGCGTGCAGAAGGGGACCCCAAAGTGAGGCCCGGGGAGCGCCGACCACACGAGCCCAGCTCAGCGCACAAAGGGCCCTACCGAGCTTAGCACCAACACTGCCAAGGGTTTCTATCTGCGCTGAAAATCCGCCTTAAATGCGCCATCTTCAGAAGCTAATCTTTCCAATTTTCTGTAGGCTTATCTGTTTGTTCCCCTCCATGGAAGGTAATGGAATCACCACTGGATGTCAGACCCAAAATGAGGGGGATTAAAATGAAAAACAGCTTTGAAATGTGACAGCTCTGTCCATTCAGGGAGTTAACATCCCCTTCCAAAAAGCCTTTAAAAGATCACAATGTGTAATGCTGAATACACAAAACCCCTCTTTCAGATGACGAGAGCCCTGTGGGGTTTTTTTGGTTGGTTGGTTGGTTGGTTGGTTTTTAATGTAATTGCAGCCCAGGGTCCTAGTTATCCTTGTCTCCTACAGTCTCTAGACTTGAGCTTGGGGCTCTTTCTCTCCTGGGTTTTCCTCTGAAAATCTCCCCTACAGAGAGATTCTGCAACCACCATGCAGAAAGACCAGATGAAGTGTGCGCAGGGGGTGGTGAGAAAGTGCTGAGAAAGGACTCACATCCACCCCACTCCTCCCTCCCGTGGGCGTGAGCGTGTTCTCTTCCCAAGTCCCAATAAAGAAGAGTACCTCATTGCTATCAACCTTCTAAAACTGACAGGAAAGGTGACAGAATGTAGGCAACTGCGAGAGTGGCCTGCACAGAATTTGATCCCGTTAGGTCCCCGTGAGTCCCTCTGCAGCCCCAGCACTGCTCCAGGCATCGTGGGGTTTACCCGGTGAGTCACGGAGGGTTTGAGATCCTCTCGTTTAATAAGATGTCTGCAATTTTAGTTTGAGAGCTGGCATGCCTCTCTGCCATCTCTTCACACCCACCTATCCCTGCCACACACACACAACACAAAAGACTTTACTCTGGGGACAGGTCTCTCCTATGATGGTTTACAATTTAAATTTCTGACATTTAGCAAATGCCTTCTATTTCCCAAAGATGAATTAACCCCAAAGCTTAAAAGATCACTCTTGTAAGCAGTCTGTAAGATTTGAGGGGATTTTAAGCATTCCAATTTTTTGTATTGTACATTGTTTGGTAATTTTCCAAAAAACTAGAAAACAATTCCCTCATTTGAAGCCATCTCTCAATTGTCCCCTCTCTCTCTCTCCCTCTGTTTCTCCCTGATGCCTTATGATCTAAGAAGGAGTCTTTGTCCATGGCTACTGGAGCGGATGGAACTTAGGAAATGTATCACTGTAGACTTTTTAGCACCTAAAAGTGAGACAGGGACAGGGTACAACCATGAAAAGAATGACACAGCCATTGAGAAAGGCAGGATAGGACAAAAACTGGTTAGAACCTACTAGGCCCAAGATGGCAGAAGATTCGACTTCCAGTAGACCTTGAGCTTCATTACACATTAGCTGCTATATGACACACCCACATGTGCCATGACAGTTCCAAGGCTGGCCATAAAAGGCCAAAAAGTGAGTGGTGGCCCAACTCCTGGAAATCCCCACTCCTTCCCCAAAACAGTTGGAATAATCCTCCCACCTGTTAGCATACGTGATTACCCAGCCCATAAAAACTAGCCACCCCTGCACCCCAGGGCCACTCTTACTTTCCAACATGAGCCCAGCTCCTGAGGTCTCTTTTGCCATCTGAGATGGCCCACACTCTGTCTATGGAGTGTGTATCTCCCTGAATAAGTCTGCTTTCACTCTACTTTAGTTTTCTCTTGAATTCTTTCCTGCACGAAGCCAAGGACCCTCACCTGGTGGAGCATGTCCTAGGAACGCATCCAAGACCTGGGGCATGACCATCATCTCATGCGCCATTTTCCTGCAGCAGAAGGTTGAGGGTCTGGGGCCCAGGGGGAGAGGCAGGTGAGGGGCTGAGCAGGAGCATGAGGACACTGGTGCCCGTGCTTCCAACGAGCACTGCAGTAGGATGTGAGAAGCAGAGAAGAGAGAGCGAGAGGCTCAGGTGTCCGGGAACAGTCCTGCCCCGTCTAGAAGAGGTGGCAAATGAACCTCGTGCATGCTCTCAGCCACTCTGTCTCCAGCAAA
Organism: Camelus dromedarius; assembly: GCF_036321535.1. Classification (NCBI taxonomy): domain Eukaryota; kingdom Metazoa; phylum Chordata; class Mammalia; order Artiodactyla; family Camelidae; genus Camelus; species Camelus dromedarius. Next base: position 29,104,156 of record NC_087439.1, on the reverse strand, counting down.
ATGGCGAAAGCGAGTCAACACAACAGGAATGAGATCCCACAGAGAGGTACCCCGCACTTGAAATCGGTGTGAACAGAACACCAGAGCCCTGTAGATTTCAGCCTCGTGCCTTTGAAATCTCTTCTTCAATAGGAATGATTCATAAGCTAAACCGATTCTGCAGCAGCCGTCTCAGTAGCATTCCCAAGAGGGGACCGTAAATGAGAAACCTCAGCTTGAAGGATTAAGGGTTCATCTTACCCTGCTGCTTGGAAGCTGAATTCCCCAAACTTCCTCTGTGTAGTTTCTTGTAATAACCACTCTTCACCTCTCCTCACCTCTCAGGTGAGCCCAGCTTTTAGAAGAATTATCCAGCCCCAAAGGCAATTTAGGAGTCGAATCCATGGCAAAAAAGGAAAAGGGGGCCAATTTTGTCTGCAGGCATGCCTTGTCTGCAAGACAGCCTGGAGCCACAGAGCTCCGCTGCCAACAATTTGTGCTGGGGTCACACCCTCAGGTGCACAGGTATGTAAGTTTCCGAGGAAAGATGCTGAACATTCACTTATGATGTGCGTGGAGTGAACTAGAAGACACTGGAGAGCCCAGCCCCACACACGTGGGTCAGCCAGGGCCACCGCGAGGCTCTCATTTCACAAATATTTTATCAAAGCCCTCCAAGACGACAGCCACTGTCCCACACACTAGCTATGTGAATAAAACGGTGAACAAGACAATGGAGCCCCCTGCTCTGGCGAAGACAACATTTTATATTACAGTGAAATTTCACCCGGAGTTGTCAGATCTTCAGAATTTTCAACCAAAGTGGGAAACTTAGCATTGTTTGAAATCATCCCATTTTAAACATTGTCTGTAATTTTAAAACAAACAAACAAACAAACAAATACTGTGCAGGTCAAAGAAAAAGATGTCTGTGGGCTGAATTTGGTTCACAAGCCAACATCCTTCAATTTCTGACCTACCATTTTTTGTTTGTTCAGAAGAGACTCACCTCCCCAGAGGCTCTTCCGAGAGTGAATGACTTCCACAACAGACTTCCTCAGTAAGATGGAGGCTACAGTCCATAAGGCTACTCACACCACTGTTCAGCTGATTGATGATTATTTTAAATAGAATTTATGATGATTATTTTGACAAAACTACCAACAAAGGATTTTTTTAAATACTGAACTCCTGAAATTTTATCATTCACCACTGTTTTTTTAATTTTTTAATTTTTATTTTTTGCTGGGGGGGGAGGTAATTAGGTTTACTTATTTGTTTATTCGTTGATTTATTTTTAATGGAGGTACTGGGGATTGAACCCAGGATGTCATGCATGCTAAGCACGCACTCTACCACTGAGCTATACCTTCACCCCACATTCACTACTATTGTTAAAACGCCTCAAAGACACAGTGAATTGTGACACAAACATAACCATCCCTTTAACAATCTTTATTATCCAATCAAAAAGCCACAGACGCCTCAGATTTTGCTGGAAGCACAGGTCTGTTCAGTCATCTCAGAGACCAACATCACAGCACACTGCAATCTTACCTCCATGGTGTGTGTTTTTCCTGATGAGGTCTGTCCATATGCAAAAATCGTCCCATTATAACCTTCAAGGACATCTGAAAGCAATAAACAAAAATTAAAATTAACTCATTACTCTGACTGCATGCCAGTGCCAGTTGCCTGTTTTAAAATTACATTTTCCAAATGGCCCATCTCATTTTTCACACAAATGATCTATTTCCACTCCATTTGCATTCTAAGTAGAATTGTGAGATAAAAGCAGAAACGACGGCCTCCACTGCTCCACAAACAAACAGAAACGGACTCCCAGGCCTCCAGGACTGTTAAAGAAGGAGGCAGACACAGCTTCTACCAGTAACATCAACACTGAGACGGGTACCGGGCAGTGCATTTTCTTTTTAGTAGAAAGATACCTGAGTTTTCATCTCTACGGTGATCTCTTGAGATCAGTTGAGAAAGAAAAAAAAGAAAAAAGAAAAAAATTATCATGCCCTGAGTCTCTGGAGTGAGGTATAGAACAGAATTTCTCTCCTGAAGATCTAATTCGGGTCAGTTTAAACCCTGGCCCAGGCGTGCTCCTTGGGGAGGTTTCCTGAGAAGGAAGCCCACACCAGAGCCCCTTCAGAACAGAACGAGTCCAGAGCTGGGTAGCGGACGGGGCCCCAGTCTGTAAACTGAGACACATTGTGACAATCCAGTCTGCCCGGAAACCTGGGGCCCTGTCTCAAACTTAACGCCTCTGTTTTTGCAGTGACCATGCCAGCAAGTGACCCCGGCCCACGAGCATCGGAATTCCTTCCAATTACACAGCGAGCACACTGTGCCAAACCCGTCACTGCAGACTGCTTCCTTCTCACGCAGGGACGAGGCGGGGCAAAGGTTGCTACAGAAAAACCAAGATTATCTGTGGGAATTCTTTCAAAGCGGCAGAGGCGATTAAAATATATTTAGGGCTCGATCTTCCACCATCCACTTAAACATCACCGAAAGAGGAATGATGCATAATTAATATCCTTGACTCCACATCTTTACATAAAGGGAGGAAGGCTTCATTCCTGAAAGCACGGAGGGGCGGGGAGAGGAGCCCCACACAGAGGTGTTCTCTTCAGGGACAGGTACAAAAATAAAAATCAAGCCAGGCGATCAGTTCCATCTATTTCAGGCTCTGACTAGGTTGGTTTATTGCTTTTTTTTTTAATTGAATATAGTCAGTTACAATGTGTTCACTTCTGGTATACAGCATAGTGTCCCAGTCATACATATGGGTTTTTTTATTTTTCTGGTCTCTCTGAATTTTACGATGCCAGTTAGTTTTTGTTGTTTCGTTCGGTCTTCTAAAAACATTTTTAATATACATTTTACTGATCTGAGGTTTGGAGTGTGAATTGGGATCAGAAAAGAAAGCGGGATTTTCCTTCAGGAAGCTAAAAAAAGAAAAGTGGTAGGATTTTTTTTTAAATCCTAGCAGCCCTCATGAGTTTGCGTCAAGCTATATATATTGAGAAAGAGAGAGAATGTTCACACATATCCGACTTCTGGTAATGGTTTCCCTGGTAACAGAGGAAGCGAAGACTTGAAGACTACAGTGTAAGGGTTGGAGGTTCAAGCTTCAGTCTTCATGAAAATGTCAACTTGCTCAGAGAAGATTCCTCAGGCCTGAAAACAGTGGCCCGAGTGGGGAGGGTCTACACAACCACAAAAGAGACATGTTTTCAGGGACCCAAAGAGAGAGGTCCCCACCCTTTGGTTGCTGTTCTAACATTCTACATTCATTGCACAAACAACTCCAGACAATTGGAATGCCATCCACAATCACAGTGCTAAAGCTTTTATTTATTAGAAATTAAACATCTCCCCCCAACACTGAAAGAGCTTCCTTATCTTAAGCCCCTGCAGAGGAGGCTCACTGGGACCCATTAGCTCAGGGGTTAGAACAGGAGTAAGGAAGCCAAGGCCAAGGGTCCAGCTCCTTCTGCTCATCACAGCCGTCGGCTATCCTACAAGTCTGCCTGCACACAGGGGCAACTCTGAGCAACCCACCACACCCTGAAGAAACCTCAGCTCAGAGCCCAGCGCTGCTGACCGGAGAGAACCCAGCACACGCTTCTCTGCCAGGAAGCCATGGGGCCAGGGCATCTGAATTCGGCGCGGTAGATGCCCCCAGGCTCAGTCCACCCCTCTAAATGCACCCTCACTAAGAGAACGCACAATCCTAACTCCTGGTTAGTCACCGCTCACCACACTCACGAGGGTTAAGGACTGGGGCACATACATGAAAACAAGAGCTCATGGACAGCATCACCAGTCTGTGTGTCGAGGCCGTCAGACACGTGAGACTCTACTTGGAGAACCCCTGTTTGTTGCTGCTATTTCAACACTGCAGGCAATTAGATTGTTTTTTTTTTCCCCAAGAAAGTGAAGACCCATAAAAGCCCATTAGAACAAACTCCACTTGGCCTTTAGAGTGTTCACAATCATGTTACAATTAATTTGTTGATGGAGAACTTACCTCCGGTGTTCAAGGTTGAACACAGCTAATGTTGCCCTCTATCAACTCGATTCTGAATCAGAAGGTAATTAAAAAAAAAACAAAAAACCTCTTTGAACCCAGTGTTCTCTACTTTTCTTTCAAACTCCAGGGTTTGGAGTAGGGGAGTGGGGATTTGTCTGATAGGTCTACATTTGATTAGAGTGGGGAAGAGAGGCCGGGAGGGGAAGCGCTGCACAAAAGTGCATCTGGGGCTGGACCGCTGAGATGCCGGGAGACGGACGATGCCCAGGGGCCCACCAAGGACAGAAGGACGAGAGAACAGGCCTGTGCTCGGCACCACGGAGCCGCGTGACACCCGCCCTCCGCCTCTGCAGAAGCCGTCCACAGAAAGGCACTTTCATCACATTGAATGACGGGTCCTGGGCCCGAGGAAAGCATTTGTTTCAGAGTCTCCGCCAGAACAGACTATCTGCTTCTATACCCCAGCCACGGAGCCCAGGGCCCAGCCCAGCCACACAGAACCTTTCTTTGTGATGGGGTCTGGCGTGATGTGACCTCAGCTCGCACCACACAGCCAGTGGTGCCCCACAAACACCACATACATGCACCCAGAGGCCAAGCAAACCCCAAAGAGAAAGTCCACAGTGGGTGGGAGGAGCTCTGTCATCTCCCAAGAGGAGCGAGGAGAGGAGTGAGATTCTTGAAAATACTTTCTGCCTCCTGTTGCAGCCTTCAGAAGCTAAGCCTTCCATCCTAGGTTTGACCAGTTCCGAGTCCAGGTCTTGCTAGAGTAGCAGAGCTGGATCCACTGTCAAGTAAGGCTCTGGGGCAGATGTAATCCGACCTGCACATCAGTGTGCCTGAGGGTGCTGTTGCAGCCTGCCAGCAACTCTCCAGGGGAAATGGCGGCCTGCGAGTGGCACCAGCCTCTGGCGATAGTGGCTGACAACTCCTCCCTGGTTGGAACCCCAAGGCTCTGGCCAGCTGAGCACACTACCAAGCAGGCCATGCCTGGAGAGGGCAGAGGCGGTCCTGCTGAACACCAGTGGCCGATCAGAGCAGCCACTGGGCCCAGGCGAGGACGTACTGCGTCTTCACAGTGGAAGCGTGTCTCACTGTTGGCAGACAGCCGGGGCCACCCTGCGGCTCTGGAATCCAGTCTCCGTTTTCTCCCCTTCCCCACCTCCATTCCCACCCCTGCCTTTTTGCAATGTTTACTTAATAGTCCACATGGCCTGATGGAAAAGGTACAACTCATAAAATAAGCATCAAATGCTCATTACGGGCTCACCAGAAAAGTGGGGGCAGGAAAGTACAGAAAATTCAAGTCAGACAAACTCAGGTTCAAGTCCCAGCCTCCCTACTCCTGACGTGACCTGGCCAACTTACTTCGCCTCAGTTTCCTCTCTAGTACAAGGGGAATAATGCTGCTCACACCTCATAAAGCTGTAAAGATTTAAAATGCAACAACATATGTAAAACACATAGAGGGTACCTGACAACAGTAGCTAAATAAATATATTTCCTCTTAAGAGTCATATATGATGTAATAATAAAATAGATGTGATAATAGCCTAAGCTTAAAACTCTTCAGTGGGTCCACATTGCCTACAGGAGGAAACCCATCAATTTCTGCCAAACTCTGATCCAGCCTAACTTTTTAAGTCTCATCCCCATGCACCCTGTACCACTCTAAGCTGTTCATATGATTCCGGTCTTTATGCTTGTGTTTTGCTATTCCTTCTGCTTGTACAGCCCTGCACACTCTTCAGTCCTCAGAACCCAACCTGTCCAAGAAGCCTTCCTTAATTCTCCAATCCTCCTCCCCACCCACCGAAATCAGCAGTTTCAGGTGACTTTCTTCTGCGCTCGCATAGCATTTTTAAAGCACAAAACCCCCATGTGTATAATTACGCATGCCTCTGCCTCCTCCCCGATTCTCAAAGATTCTCAGAGTCTTATGTATCCCGGTGACTCCAGTCCCTAGCAGTGCTTACCACATAGTAAATGCTTAATACATGCATAAAAATATGAAAGAAAGAAACAACCAAATGAATGAAATTTAAGGAAATTAGAACTGGAAAACAAGAGACCGTCTTCTCTAGCACTGGATGGTCTACATGCAGTTAATCTGGATGGCAAATGTGAGGAGTGGCTTTTGCAGACTCGGACACAATTACTCACATTTCAACAACAGTGCCCAGTAACCGTGGTTTTTAATTCCTAGGGCTTCCACAGGGACCTTCCTACTCACCATGCCGGTGGTCACTAACCCTATAACCCCTTCTAGAAGAAATGCAGGAGAGTCTACACACTCTTCCAGACATTTTGAAAAACATACTAGATAAAGATGGGAGCGTGGGACATGCCAGGGCTCTGCAATCAAATCATATCAAATGCTCGACAATTTTTTTTTAAACCCAGTGAAGTTGAAGGAAACGCGAAGACTGAGAGAATAAAGCTGTCCAGTTAAAAGGAGTCTTCCTGATCTCAAAAACATTAAGGGTTTAGATAGACTTGAAAGGAAAAGCTCACCAGTCTGTTACATTACCATGAATCACAGACACTGTGGGGACCTCTAGAAGTCATTTGATTCAATTTTTGGCCTCTCGGAAAAAAAGACCCCCACTGCACCACCTTCCAGGCTTGATTCAAATAGAGCTTCTCATGGCCAGAGACACCTCAGCTGTACCTGGTCACTTATTCCAAGCAGTTCTTTCTTATATACCTACATTTTATCTTGCTGATGCAGAAATACACAGCCATTTTCCCTCACACTTGCCTCAGCAGATATTTTAAAAAATTAAATCAGGTCCTCATCATCCCCCTGACAGTTTCCTGTCAAGGCAAAATGAGGTAGTCTTTATCGCTGCAAAATAAGTATGTTTGTGTTGTATTTATGGTGCCCAAAAAATGTCTGTTTATCATATCACAATAACGTCATCAGAGCCTAATTTTATTTCAAATAGTTTTCTTTGTGGCTCACTGTATAATTGAGCCTCAAGTTATCCACAGTTAGGGTGTCCACAAGAATCCCCCAGGGGCTGCCCATTTCTGACTTTTCATGTTATAGAAAAATCCAGACACTGAAAGGGACCCAAACTTCTCTAGTAAATAAAAACTCAAAGATTATTATTATTATTTGTTAATCACAGGATTTTTAAAAAATGGAGTGCATCTATCTCCAATTATAACGTCCACTTAGAGAGAGAGGGTGAGTATGTATTTAAATGACCCCCATGCTTAGCACAGTACGTGGTAAGTACTATTTGGTTCTGATAAAGAAGGAGGAGAGAAAAAGTAGGAAATCCTGGCTTGTATGTGATGATTTTTATTACTTTAATAAAACCATGAGTCTGATAATAAAGGGGAAGGAGGTGTGACCAGGAGCAAACCAGAACGATACACTCCAGAAAGAAAGAGAAAATAGATTTAGACAGAAAAAGAAGCAAAAGAGCAGAAGTAGTGAGAAGATAAAAATTAGCACCAGATACAGACTCATAATATCAATTCAAAAGGAGCTCATGTTCAGGCATATTTTTTTGTCTTCAGTTTTCTATAATAAACTTACTGTGAAGACCTTCGAATGTAAGTGATGTCTGCAACTAGAATGTGAATAACCATACACCTCAGCAAGGAACAGCACATACTGACGGGCGCCTCCCACACAGGTGGCCAGGGTCAGAATTAATCTAACAGATGTACCCACGGCTGATTTTCATGCATTTCAAAGAGTGAGGTTAGTCATCTCAGCCTCTAAAAGCAAGCAGATCTGATATGGCAAGGTGTTGGGGAGGGGGGTTGTTTTCATTTTTACTCTTTAAATCTAGTGCTGCCTGTAAAGGCAGCAGCATCAAGACCTTTGAAGGCACAACTCTGAAGGTGGCATTCAAATCTGAAAGCAAGGACTGGATGACAACCAGCAAAGCAGCAGGAGATGCCCCTCAGCTCTGTCCAGATGGCGAGCGCCCCAAAGGCAGGCTTCGTCCTGACCCCGATTTGAAAAGGCGAGATAGAGCAACGTGTAAACGGCTTCATCTCCCTGCTGTTATTTTGACACAAATCCTTCTGGGCCAAGGCCAGTCCCAGAGAACAGGACTGATCTCTAAGGCACAAATTTAGGCTTCAGGCTACCTGTGTGGAAGAACAAATGTCAGGCTCTGGGCAGGATGCTTGGAAGTGGGCTAGATGAGAGGGGTGCTGTGTAGCCAGAGCAACTCAGTAACCGGCAAGGTAACATGCCCTCAGGGTGCTGCAGAAGATTCCTGGGTGCTTCTTTCTGAAGAGACAGACGCACAAAATAAACCAAACAAAAACATACAGCTGGAGCATCAGAGTATTTACTTGTCTCCTGAGGAGGTACCACACCTGCAGCAGCATTTTAAAACCATCACAGAAATGGTGTGACCATGGCTTACCTGGCTTTTAAGCTTCTGGGTGATACAGCAACTCTGCCCAAAAGGTGGCAAAAGAAATAAAGAAATCTCCTTGGAAAAGAGGTACTGAGGGGTTAAATAACTTGCCTGACTGACATAGAGCAAATCAGGACCAGAGCTCAGTTATAATTCAGTGTTTCCAATTAGCAGGCTTCTGCTTACGGTCAAGGTACATTGATTCCTAGGCTGCAAATATCACTTAAGTTTTCAATTACTCTGAGAGGCCCAGGAGGAAATAAAGAAATAGCACTTACCTTTGACAATCTGCTTCGCACACGCATTGTAAACCTGCTCTTGGGTCGTGCTGGGAGGCAGCACTCGGTCGAAGACATACGGCTTTCCTTGCTGAAAACAAAAGACCAAAGAAAGAAAAAGGCGGAGAAAACACATTAGACATTTAGGGGCAAAAAAAGCACTAATTTTAGCAGTTAGACCATAGGCACCAAATCACCAACCCTACTCTGTAAGGCTGTTCCTCTCTAAGACCAGGGGAATTTTACAGCGTGAACCACACCTACATGGTGTGTGCATGTGTCGTGTGTGGAGAATCTGAGAGGAGGAAAAAATGTGGTTTTTTTTTTCTTTTCATTAGAAGCACTTTTTCTGGTGAGAGGTAGGTTGACACTTCATTCATTTAAACAAATATTTAGTTATCGAGAGCTTCTTCGGAGCCAGGCAGAGACCAGATGCTAACCAAATCAGACAACAGTCCCTCCTTGAGAGCATTCAGTCCAGTGTGACAGGTAGCTAATAACAAGAAAGCAAACACACAGGAAAATGCAACAGGCCCAAGTATAAAGTCACAGGACAGAGGGCATGAGAGAGGCAAAAGAAGGCCCCGTGAAGAAGGACCAGTTAAGTGGATCTTTAAAGGACCAGACAGGTTGGGCACATGAAGAACAAGAAAGAATATTCCAGGCAAAAGGAGGAGCAGACAGGAAAGGGCCTGGGTGCTCAAGAAACTAGAGGGTGTAGAAGAGGAGACAAGAAAGGAAATGGGGAGGCGGTCCCTGCAGGACACTCAGCCACGGTAATGTGCAGAATTTTTCTCAATGGCAGAGGCCGCGATCAGATTTAAGAAGCTGCTCTTAATAGAAAGATAGCATTGCTTTGTATCCCAGATTATTCTAGTGTTTTCTTCACATGCATAAGTGATGCCTTAACTGGGTGGGGACTTTAGAGGTAAAGGGGGACCTCGGTCTAGTAAATCAAGTGCTTTCCGCCCAGTGTGGGCTCTTGGGATGTCTGACGCTGGACCACTGGGGATTTGCGGAGGTAACTGTCATCGGGGAGGGAGAGGTTCTGCTGTTGTGCTGCCACAGTGACTCCCGCCACTCAACGCTCAACAGCAGCTCCTGGGCGTTTACGTGCCAGGCACCGCGCTGAGCACTGGGACCGGGGTGGGGAGGACAGAGGCAGCCTCGTCCCGGGCAGAGCCCCCCATCACACACCTCCTCCCCACCAATGCTGCCCGGGCAGCCCTTCATCCCCACTTTCCCCAAGCGCAGAAGAGAGGACAGGACAAGAGAAGGGAGGAAAGAGGAGGACCCGGAGCCTCCTTCACTCCCACCTCGCACCTCCTCCACGTGGCTCTGGACACCAGCAAACACCCAAGGACTGACACCTCGGAAGGATAACCGCCCATGGGGGATCCAAGGACAAGGCTTGTTACATCCTATAAGCGTCACACAAAGGGAAGCACACAGCTGTCAGACTGCCTTCACGTCTCACTCACGACCGTGGCCAAGTTGCACGTTGGTAAGGCCCTGTGCGTTAGGGCGAGGCTCGCGCTTCAGTCTTTGAAAATATGATTGTGCGAACCAGATAAATGAGCCACCTGCAGTGTGGTTCTCAGAAAAACATGGAGAATTTTGAGATATCATCAAATTTTGTTTTTATACAAAGCAGCAGAACCAGCCATTACATTAAAATTATGGAAAGGAATTATTTCCTGATGTTTTGTTCCCAGCAAGTCTCATTCAATCCGTGAACCAGGTATTTGGCTGAATAACCAAGAGAATATTCCTCACCATAATCTATTCCCAACGATCGGCCCACTACGTTCTTATTATTAGCTTTATCTATTTGTAAAATTCAACTAAATGTCATCAGGGTAAAAGGTCAGAATAAACATTTACAGAGTTTCCTTTGTCATCAACTAACCTTCTGGAAAGAAAACGCAGCTTCGCTTCATTTAAAAGAAATCCATTATTTCTCCAAACTTGCTGAGAATCACCAAAATAAACCCTGTTTACAGCATGATCCTGCTTAGGTTTTGGAGAAAATGCACTTGACACGGCAGAGGAAATGACCTATGAAATTAGAGTAAATGGTACAAAAAATAGGGCTCCCCAATTTTGCTCTTTAAGATGTTTGTTGGAATGCATTAAACTTTCACCTTAAGAGAGGTAGAAAGCAAGAAATCTCTACTCTTCATTTAACTAACATCACATTTATCAAGTAACAAAGCATAATACAATTTTCCATAAGCTGAAGTTAACTCCCAAATAGAAACTGTCTTTGAGAAACATAAAATTCAGAAAGTGATTTGTTATGAGACTCATCCTGTCAAGATTAGAACATAAATTAGTTAAAAAGTAAGCATTTTAATGGGTCTTTTCCTGCACTGAGTTAGTCATAGGTTTTTATCTTAGGTGAAGCTTGAATTCCTGGAATTAGAATTTAGAGTTAGAAAGTAGTTACTGATTATTTTCAAGAACTGACCTGCGGCATTGCTGTGCCAGCTGTATATACAACTGCCATCAGGCAACAACAAGAAACCAATCAGTCTCTGCTCTTTTGGCAATGGTAAGAAGGTCTCACAAACACCGGTCAAGACTTCAGCAGAGAGACCCCCACAAGGAGACAAGAGTCTCACTGTTTCTGATCCCACTCTGCCTGAGGGTTTCTGGGGGCAGTTACTGGGCCCAGCGTGTTCCAGTTATCACTAGGTTTGCAGCTGCAGAATAAATTTTTGGATTTACATTTTAATATGGGTGCTGGGTGCTAACACTGGAAACTGAGTGACAAGGTCACCATTTACTCCTCCTGGAGATACTTTCCTTTCCAGGCATCTATTCAGCACATGATCCTCCAAGAACTCTCTGGCTACTCTGTGTTCTCTGCTGACGTCTCCTCCAGACTTCTAAATGACAGCATGTCCCGGATCCAGACCTCAGCCTCCTCTCTGTCTACATTCTTGACCTTCATATAATTCAATTGAAAATTTCAGCCTTCAAATCTCATTTAAGCTCCAGATTGCATACTGGACATTTCCACTTGGATGTCTGTTAACCATTTCAAACTTAACTGGCCAAAAAAGAACCACCAAGCCCTCTACATCTGAGGAAGAATTGCATCACCAATCACCTAGCTACTCAGGCCAAATCAGTGTGTCCCACAGATTCCGCATCCAAAATATATCCCAAACTCTATCACATCTCACCACCTATGTCATATGACCTCAGTCCAAGCCATCATCATTTCTCATCAAGACAACAGCTATAGCCCCCTGACTGGCCTCCTGACTGGCCTCCCTGCCTCCATTCTTGTTCCTAACAATCCGATTTCCACTTAGCAGCCAGAGTGAGCTTTCTAGAACTATAAATCAAATGATATTTTCTCCCTTAAAAACTTCCAAAGGCTCCTATTATACTCAGACTAGACCCTCTTCAACCTCAGCTCCCTGCATTCTCCTCCATCTTACTACAGTGTAGTCCACTGGACTTCCTTCTCTTACCATGCCTAGTGCTCAGCTCAGAGCCTTTGCTCGTAACTCTTCCTTCTTCTTGGAATTCTCTCACTGCTCATCTTCACCTGGCTGACCACAAATCTTCATTGGCTGTCTCTTTATCACTCTCTGGATGTCAACTCCAATTTCTCCTCTTTTGAGGGCTTCCATGACCCTAACGAATGTAGCCCCCTCAACCTTGGCATCACATCACCCTATTTGGTTTGCTCCATAGCAATTACTATGTGACCCATCCTCAACCAATCAAATGGACCACTACAATGAAAGCCTCTAACCAGCTAAGCCAGAAGCCATATAAATGCCAAGACCTAATTGCACATTATGCAAACCTGCTGCAATTTATGAAAGGAATCTGGATGGGACACACACTCCACATCCATTACTACTGAAAATGAAGCTACCCAGCTTTGCCATGAATGCCTCTAGCAGAGCAGGGCTAATTGCATGGGAGCACTGTAGCTAAATAACTTACTAGGATCACATACAAAAATAACAGTAGATGGTTCTTATATTTTTACAGTTAAAATTTAAAAAAAAATCAAACCACCAGAACTCTTATCAAGTTGTTGAGAGCAAAGTGTCTGTGAACCATATGGCCTGTCTATGAATACATTTCTTCCTCAGCCTGGAAGGAATATTACTCTGGGAGACAGAGGAAAGCAAAAGACCCACTTAAAGATTTAGAAAATGGGCACCAGGAGGGATGTTAAGGAAACTGAAATTAATTATACCCAAGAAGAGATAATCAAGAGGTAATCTAATAACAATCTCTAAGATCAACCAAGGGTTGTGACCAAAGGGAGCCAGTGACTTAAATAATTTTTCTTCTATTTTTACTAAGAAAGAAAAAAAAAGAAAAGAAGAAAATAAAAAGACAAGCTTCCCCAGCAAGATTTAAACTCATTCTGTGGAATTACCTTCAGACACTGAGGAGTATTAGGAAGAGGAACTGATTACTGAGAACAAACACTAACTCTCCGTCTCGGGTGTTCGTGTGACTTCATTCCTCAAAGCACAGAAGGTGACAAGTTCTTCCTGTGCTAGCCACCTTCCCACTGCTGTCCACCAACACTATCACCAACTACTGTGATCCGAATCCTTTTATATTTTATGTCATTTAATTCTCACAGTAACTCCATGAGGGAGGTATGATCATCCCCATTTCACCAACTGGAAAACTCATGTGCCCGGTCACATTATCAGCTCTCTTACTTTGGAGAAATAACTTTAAGTTTTTGATTTCGAGTGTTCTTCCCTTACACCATGCTGTTATCCTAAGCAGCTAATGATCTACTGGAAAAGTAGGAGACACGGAACAGCAAACGCTGGGACTAACATGAAAGATTGAAATAAAGATCAGTGAGGCCGCAAAAGACAGCCCTACTATAGTTTACAGGAGTCAAGACAGTGTGAACCATGAAGATGGGACTGACATGAACCAAATGAGGAAGGAAAGGCTTATGACCAGGGAAGAAGGGCAAGACTGGCAAGAAGCATGGTGGGCATGCACATGGCGAGCCTTCCTTGCAACAGAAGGAATTAAAAACAAGCAAAGCCCTACCAGAGGCGAGGAAAAGACAGATGTGAAAAGATGGTGTTATTAAGAAAAAATCTAGAATTTTTCAGAACCAAAAAATCCTTCAAGGCCATCCAAACCCAAAAATGTGTTTTACAAATAATTATAAACTTGAGATTGGGAGAGGGCCAATGACTCATAGAAATTTACCCAGCCCATTAGGTAGGTAGCAGATCTGTGCCTAGAATGAGGACCTCCTGGCTCCCTGTCCAGCCTTCTAAAAGTTCTGGCTTCTAATCAGTTGCTCTCTCTGAACATCAAGGAAACAACAAGCGTGGGCCTCCGATACTTATTTCCCTGCTTTTCTCCCAATCAGTTTTAAATTATTTCTAAGTACACAGTTGACTAGTTCAACAAAGAGTCCTTGCTATGAGAGCTGGAGCAGTGCAGCAGGAGAACGAAAACCACAGCCTCTCAGAGTTAATGTGAACTTAGGAGTCGGTCAGTCCAACCTCCTCTCAAAATACCACTCTCATCTCCATGGCCCTGAGACACGACTGGGGACCTGCTCGAAACTCAACTAGCTCTGTTAGAAAGTTGTGTCTTTGTATTGACTTAAAATCTGCCTCCCTAAAGCATGAGACCTGGCGCTGTCCTCCAGAACAAGACGGACCAAGGCAGGAGAGACCTGCCGACATCTACCCAGCAGCTGTTTCACTTTGGAAGCTAAGTGTTCAACGTCCAAATCTCTCTTCTCTGAGAAAGACAGATGTACTTCCTTCTTAAAAGATGTATGGATTTGTCTTTACTTGAAGGACTCCAAAGATGTCCAAGGTTAAGCCATCGGTAAAGCATTATATTAGCTTGCACGAGAATAAATTAAATAAGATAAACTCATAAACCATAAAGAGCTTTGCTACCGATCTGAAAGAATGTTTCCAAAACATTAAAAAGCAGGAAGTCCTTGGGTTAAGGTTGATACTCATTTTTTATCAACACAGATATTCTGCCAGAAGAAGTTTTGTTCTGCGTTTACTGAAATATAATTCACATACCATGAAATTTACCCCTTTAATAAAAGGATAACAATTCAGTGATTGTCGGAACATTCACAAAGGGTTGTGCAACCATCACCACATCTTAATTCCAGAGCATGTTCATCACCTCCAAAAAGAGACTGTACCCATTACTAGTCACCTTCTCCTCCTTCCCATTCCCCTAGCTCCAGGCAACTGCTTCCTGTCTTTATGGATGTGCCTGTTCTGGAATCGTATAATGTAGCTTTTTGTGACTGGTTTCAATGTTTTCAAAGTTCATCCCTGTTGCAGCATAAATCAGTACTTTACTCACTCTCATGACTGAATAATATTCCATTGTGTAGATTTACCACATTTCACGTATCCACTCACCAACGGACGGACATTTGAGTTGTTTCCATTTTTTGGCTATTATGAATCTTGCTATGAACATTCATGCAGAAGTTTTTATGTAGACATTTGTTTTCATTTCTCCTGGGTATATAACTAGGAATGGAATTTCTGGGTGATAAAATAACTCTATGTTTAACTTTTTGAAGAACGGACAAACTATTTTCCATGCGGTTGTACTATTTTACATCCCCACCAGCAGTGTATCAGTTTCTCCATATCCTTGCCAACATCTGCGATTGTCTGTTTTCTTTATCTCAGTCATCCTAGTGGGGATGCAGTGTATTTCTTAGTGCTATTGATTTGCATCGAGAAATGTTTTTCAATTGACACTTACATCATAAAATTTATTTCAACATAAATTATGGATATAGAGATGTTCCCAGGTGTTATAACACATTGTTCTGCTGTAACATTTATAAAATGGCCCAGAATGAAAGAATCATCTTATGTTATACTATAAGTTATACACATCCACATGCTTGAAGAAAGAGAACAGTAGACCAGGAGGGAGGTACTTATAAAAGGGATTTATAATAGGGTTTCTGCACTCCTTACTCCAGGAGCCAAGACTGAATGTTGACCAAAGGCAGCCTACCAAAATATGGTGGAAATGAACCCAAATCTACTTGGGTATAATTCCTATTTCCCTGATGCTCAGTTTCCTCATCTGTAAAACAGAGCCAATAATATCCACAGTGCAGACCTCCTGTGAGGATCAGATCTGCTCACACAAATAAAGGATCTAGTGCGGTGCTGGGGTTACAGCAGATGCTCCATACATGGTCAGTGTCGTTCTATTAATTTAAAAAATTGAGCCAACTTACACCGGGCATTTGTATTACACCAAACTGACTGAGCTGCGCCCCTTTAAAGGAAGGGACGCTAATGAGTGACAATCACTCACAATGTACCAGCTCGGAGACCTGGCATGCTGGTGCCCTTACCACACCCAAGTGCCAAATCACACCTCGGGCATCCAGGCCCCTTGGGCTGCGACTCGTGCGCTCAGCTCCACGGAGCATGAGGCCCATTTCATTTCCAGGGATCCTCAAAAGAATTACTCTGTTCCAAGGCCATCCTCTACACTCTTTAAAAATGAAGAAAATGCCCACGCTCCGCTATGAAGCCTGCTCAGGAGAGGGGAAGAGCTGTGTGCGGCGCAGGCACTCGCCGAGTCAGCAGCTTCGCTGTCACAACTCTGGGTGGAGCCTCTGGAAACGTCTGTGATTACACCAACTGCAAACCTAACGCAGATGCTTCCAGGGTCCTGATTACACCCTCAGTCTTCACCATTTCCATGCACGCTGGCCCGACCTCCAGCACCTGTGTCTCTTTGCCCGAGGGCTTTTTTTTTGGCGTCTGAGCCCTCTGTCCCCTGCAGCAGGCCTTCAGGAGGACCTTCCCAGCACCAACCCCGCCAAGCAGTCCTCAACCGATGGGTGACAGGAATTGGGAATAAATACTTTGGCTCCCTCTCTAGGGCTGGAAGTGGAGGGGATGACAGTCAAGTATTCCAAACTGGCTCCTAGGCTCCCCCACGGGGATGAAAACTCCCATTGCCTGAGGTGATAACATGCTCCATATCGGTTTCCTTCCCTTCCCCAACGGCATTCCCCATCTTCAGCACTGTGTCCAGGATTCGCCCCCCAAGAAACTTGAACTTGAACCCCTTCTTAGTGTCTGCCTCTGGGAAGGCCCAACACAAGGCAAGAGCCCAGACGTTCTGCTCTTTCACTCAGTAGGTAGGTCCTAAGAGATTCAGGATGTGCTGAGTCACTGTCCAATATGGAGCTTTCGAATTTGGTTGATGCCAGATAGGGGGTGGCAGAAATGGAAATCCTTATTAAAATTTAACAAGCTGTGGGCCTGGGACACTCTCCTGGAAAAAGAGGTGCCTTTTTCTTCATGAAAGGGTGCCAATCACTTGCCAAGCCTCAGGCCCATGGGGTCACATCCACCCAGAGGGTCACCAATTTTGAGCTTACACAGAGGAGGGCCACAGCTCCTGAGGGCCCTGACATGGCAGAGTGCCTCGTACACCTTGGTACAGGGCAGGTGCTCTTGATAAAAGTCTACTGGTGGTGACAATGACAACCAAGACCTAAGATGATCACCAGGGAGGTTAGAGGCAGGGGCCAGGACGCCATGAAATGGTGCTGAGGTGCTGGAGGGAGGGCGGGAACCCATCCTCACTAGCTCTCTCCAGCATGTCAGAAACATGGCTTGTTGCTGACCATTCTTGTCCCCCATCTCCTAGATCTTAGTAGCCACGGAGTCGTCCCGTCTCTTTCTGCATCCCTTTACTCCTCTTTACCCGTAACCTACCCTCCCATGGACCTGGAACTGGCCTGCAAATTCCCAAAGCATAAAGACACCCCACTGTGCAAAAGTGTCCCATACCTGGCAGGGACCAGCTCCTTCCTGTCAGTTATATCCTCTCCTGGGTCCATCAATCAGCAAATGTAGCCTCATAAGGAGACCCTAAGGCCAATCAGCCTGATCCCCCTATCAGCTCAGCCCTCGAGCTCCACCTTCTCCTCACTGCTCCACTGCCAGCCCCCCTCCCCCACCATCTACAAGGGGATGACTCTGTGACCAGGGATATAAATGCTAAGCCAGAGCCGGGTCCCGACGTTCCCATCTCGCTCCCCACACTGGCTCTGTCCCCCAAGCAAGGCCGCTAGTGCCAGTTCTGGGCAAAGCCAAGGCTGTTCTCAAGGGCGGCTGCAATGAAACCGACGTCCGTGAAGCAGCAGTTGGCTTCCACTGGAGTTGCCAAGGCAATGCCACACTGCACGTCTTGAGAATGAACAAAGGCAACACACGAGAATAGATCTTGTAAGCCTTCGTCCTGCAGGAAACCAGCCTCTAATTCTTTCCTTTCTGCCAAAAATCCTGCTGTGTGGACACACAAGGACTGTCAAGATCGCAGACAGCCATGGAAAAACACCCTGGAAAGGTAAACCACCCACGTGATAATGAAGAAATTCAGAATTACTGCCTGGCTAATGGGCAAGATGGAGACAGAAGTGTTACTTTTGTTAGAGAAATTAATGGAATCCGTGTTTCACAAATCAGGCTCTCATTTGTATGCAATTTTCATTTCATACAAAAATACAATGAACTCCCCCATCTCCAGTCTTCACTCTTTAACAGTTTCGTACCCTAATCTACTAAGACATACGGATTAGGAGTCAGAGGAACTGGTTCTACTCCAGGACCCCGCCTCCTCCCCCCGCCCCACCATGTACTTTGTGACCTTAAACTATTTACCTATATTTTCCAGGCCTCCTACTCTCTGTAAAGTGAAAGATTGGCTCTTTCCAGCTCTTCTATGTTGTAGTAATAATGAGGATCACAGGGGTTCTGGAATTTTCCCCTTAAGAGTGGCTTCTGTCTGGACTACATACAGCATGAGAGAAGGTAATCTTTAAGCTCGAGTCAGCTCAATGTTCTATGTACTCAGAGAAATGAATAAAAATTGCTGCTGTAATTATTTCAGGAAAGTTGATTTTCTGCCAAGTCAAGTCTGGGGAAGAAAACCCAAACCTTTCTCACTGGTAAGGAGGTGAAAGCTGTTTCACTGAAGGTAGGATTTATTTTGCCCTTCTTTCTGGAGCACGTAACCCTGGAGGCAGCTCCCTGGCCAAGCACCGGGCAGTCCAGTCAAACTGCCACTCTGCAAACCTCTCCCAGTGATGCCAAGACTCACAGTGGCACCTCCAACACCACAGAAGACACATGGTAGCACACGGACAGTTCTCTTCCCTTTAGTTAAAAACGGAAATACAAAAACTTTTGCCCAGAACTTCTCTTGGCTAAGTATGGTGCATAAGAGGCTTTTGATAAACATTCACTGCACATATTTACCACAAATAGAGCTACTTTTCTATTAATTTTTTCACTATTCAGAAGCAGCTTCCAAAATTATAATTTTCCAAAATATCAGACAGCAATTTTGCATTTACGGTATGTTCAGCTCCCTCATCTCCATTTGTTCCTCATGATTTTGGGGGCTGGGGAGGAATGTTACCTTCCCTTTCTGGAGAATAACTTCCCACGACCATGTGGAAAGTAGCAATTTAAGCTGAGACTAGGATCCATAATTTCTGGTTCCCAGCCAAGCCTTCCACCCATAACACCATATTGCGTCTTTTCATGGATCCTCCAAGAGCATATTTAACCTCCAACTATAGGTTTTCTAAGAATTCCCTGCATTTGGGTTTAGATCATGACGCAGTATAATCCAGAGAGCAATGGCTTGTTTTTCCATATTACTGAAAAAAGTAACTCCCATAAATTACAGGAAAAAATATCCCATAAAATAGAATAACTACATTAACCCAAACTAAACCAGCAACAATTGTTCTGTTCAAGGTAGCTAGGTCACGATTCATGTCTAGGGTACCAACCCCATTCGATTAGAGTGCATTAGCACCATGAAGGGGAGCTGCTCTTTGCAAACTCTGAACAGCTCTTCCACAGCCAGCTAAGTCTAGGATGGACGGGCTGGAACTCAGGCTACCGAAGGCTCATGTATCTCAGTCCAATAAGACTACATCCTCGTCTAGGACGAGGGAAGTCTGACCTACAGAGGCAGACTTACCCAGTTAGCAGATGAAGTACTTGGGACATACCAAAAAAAAAAGGAAAAAAAAAGGTTTTTTGTTTTAAAGACTTAGTGTTGCTGAATTCAGACACAATTTTGTAATCAGCTAATCTCAAAGAAGCTGTTTTAAGTCTAGTGGATACAGAAGCCTTGTATCTTTTAAAAGATTTTTAAATTTTACTTAGAGAAGAGGGCACCATATTTGTCAGTGTCTAAGGTACTGGAAGGACTGGGTGGACACGGACCAGGTGGGATTTAAAGAGCAGAATCTCCCCAGCACTTCGTTCTGCCTGCCCGTGCCTCTCCTTCCTGACTTGAAGCTCCACCATTAATGGATTGGACAATAAGAGAAACTAGTGTGGTTCCAGGAGGCTGTTATCAGAAACAGCTTTCTAGTCTTCTGCCAGGAGCAGCAATTAGCTCATCAGATTCATTAGTTAATGGAACTGGGATAAACCCATTGTTCGTTTCTGAGTTTCCAGGCCAAACAGAGAGAGCCAGGGCCACAGGCAGAAAGCACCAAAGGCAAATGCCTCGCCTTCAAACCAGCCTGGGATGGGTCGATGGATAATTGTTTAAACCTATTATTTCAAGCAGCTCTGGCTCAACACTCTAGGGTCACAGTAGTTTAACATACATCCGCACCCCATTTTCTGAAGGGCTGCTCGTGGCTACCTTTCCCTTGAGAAGGGACCCTGTGTTCCTCCATTCTCACCCTGTGTTTCCTTTCTGTATCTCCCTCCTCATTAGCATATTTCAAGGAAAGGAAGGAGCCTGTGTTTTCTTCTCCTAGTAATTTTTTTCTTTGTCGTCCCTCAAACTACCGCCCAGCCTCGTCTCTTTTTCTGGGAAATGACTTGGAAGGCTGGTCTCCGGCTTCCAGTACTCCCTCACTCCTCGCCTCTGGCCATCTAATTGTCCTCATTCGGCTGCTTTCTTAAAGGGCCCCACGGCCTCCTAATCATCAAATCTAAGCTCTCTGACAGCCGCCGTGTCCCCAAAGTTTACAAGCCGTTTAGAAGAGTGCCCCAGCCCGGCCTTGGTGAATCTCTGACCCGCTGTCTCCCCGGACACCGCACTCTGCCGCTCAGGACCCTTTCCTCTCTTCCTGCCACTAGTTCTCCTTGCCGCCAACTCCAAATAAAGATGTCCCCAGCTCTCTCATTGGACCTCTTCTCTCTTCTGCACCCTCCTCTTCTGTCCTCTCTCCTATGGAAGAACTTGAACACTCCCATAGTTTCAGCCATACGTTGTGTGCAAAAGACACAGAAGTCCATCTCCAGCCCTGAGCCCCCTACGCCTGCTACCAACCGTTTGATTAAAACTTCCACCTAGATGTCCCCATACACCCTAAACAATGTATGTTGATCAGTGAACTCATCGGCTTCCTCCTTGCCTTCTTCCCCCTCCCTCCCCTCCCCTCTACTTCGGTCCCCAGTCATCTAGAGCTCAGAGCCATCTCGCCCGCAGCTCTCCCGCAGCTCTCCCTCACCACGGTCACCCAGTCCATTGCCACAGAGTGCTGCTTCATTTCTTTGGCCTGTCGCTTGCTTTGTATCTCCACTCTCCTTGTTACTTTTTGCCTACAATTATGCAGGAGCCCTCTAGGTGGTCCACTTGTCTCATGTCCCTCCAATGCATCCTACATCCTTTGCCAATTCCATCTGCCTTTGGAACCACTCCTAAACAATGGCTTGCTGGGATGCCCTCCTGTACACAAGCCCCTTAGTTTGATGCCGTCCACAATGCGGGACCCCCTCACGGGCGGTCCTTCCCTACCCAACACAGCAACTTCCCCGCACCCACCTCACTGCTGTAACTGGAATGACATCTTGATACATTTACCTCGTCATCTGTCAAAACACTGCTTATTGTCTAAGACTCATACCAAATATTATCTCTTCCAAGATAAAGCCTTTTCCTTTCTTTTTTTATTGAAGGATAGTCAATTTACAATGTTGTGTTAATTTCTGGTGTACAGCATAGTGATTCAGTTATAAATATATATATGTATTCCTTTTCATATCCTTTTTTATTATAGCATTAAAATGTATTGAATATAGTTCCCTGGGCTACATAGAAGGACCTTGTTGTTCATCTATTTTATTTACAGTAGTTAGTATCTGCAAATCTTGAATTCCTAATTTATCCCTCTCCACCCCCTTTCCCCCATGGTAACCATAAGTTTGTTTTCTATGTCTGTGAGTCTGTCTCTGTTTTGTAAATAAGCTATTTGTGTCCTTTTTTTTTTTAGGTTCCACATATAAGTGATATCATATGATATTTGTCTTTCTCCTTCTGGCTTACTTCACTTAGTGTGATAATCTCTAGGTCCACCCTTGTTGCTGCAAATTTCATTCTTTTTAATGGCTGAGTAGTATTCCATTACACATACACACACTCCAAAACTTTTTCTTGAGCCTCTCAAATAGATGTAAGCCCTCTTCCTGTCCCTCTCCCTCTCTCTGTCTCCTTCTTTGAACTTCCATGGCACTTTGATATGCTTCCAGAAGGACTCTGATCTCTGACCACAAGCTACAGTCACCTGGAAGTACCATGTTACGGAAAGAAAGCAGGATCCAGGGTCAGAGATTAGGGCAAGAGAGATAACTTATTTGAGTGACTCTCACCTACCAGATCCTGTGCTCTGCCTGGGTAGCCACAGATTCCTCATAATTACTCTCTAATTTAACTATCACTCTTTGCATTTTGCAAGTGACAAGGTCAGTTTCTGAAAGGTTCCTACTCATACAGGGTCACAAAACCTGCTTCATGTTTACTTCATGTGGTGTTAATGAGAACCAACTAATAAAAGGCCTTCAGAATCACTTTACAAATTGCAAAGTATTGTACATGTACTTGCTATTGGTGTTATAACTTATACCACCCTTTTATAGATTTTTGCTCATTTAAGGACATGTTTCCTATATTATCCATCTTTGGATTCCCTGCAGTATTTATTATAATTATTAAAAGGTCTTAAATAGTTATTTGATTAAATTGGCTTTTGGATGCCACCTCTTGAATTAATAGCATTTTAAAATTTTTCACTCTACTCCAAAACAAAAGTTGCCATTTATTGAGCAGGTGTGTGTGCCAGACATAGACTATCTCTAGTCTCCACAGCAATGCTGGAAGCCTGGTATCACTGTTCCATTTTATAGATGGGAAGGTCAGAGTCCAGAGACCCTTAGGAACAATCACACAGCTAATAAGGAGCAGAAGTAGGAGAGTTGGATTTCAGTTCATGAATTCCCCCCATTCCAGACTCCTGACCACAAAGATCCAGCTCACCTAAACACCACCACAGTCCAACAACGTTTCTGCATCAGAGAGGACTCCTGTCCCTTGTGAGCACAGAAACACCATTTTCTCTTTTATAGGCAACAAGCGCCCCCTCTCAGATTCCCATCAATGCCAGCACATCCTCATGAACACTGGCGTCATCGGCATACTCCTCCACACAGCTGGATGGATTTCAGATGTTATTACAGATTTAGAGGTTTTCTTCAAAAATTAATAGATGCCCTCACATGCCAGGAACTGTTCTAGACACTGGGAATGTGGTGGTGATGAGACATAGGTTCCCTGTCTTTATGCAGCTTTTATTCGAACAGAGTGGAGGAGTCAGGCAATAAGCAACTGAGTCCTAACAAAGCTCATTTCTGCTAGTGTTGTGATGTGATGGAAACAGAGAGGGTCAGGAGGATGGCTCGGAGCATGTGACACCAGAGTGGAGCTAGGAGGTCTGTCAGCCCTAGGACGTGCGAGAAGCAGTGTGTTCCACACAGAGGCAACCAAAAATGGGCAGCCTTGAGTTAGGAAGCATTTGGTTTGTTGGAAAGGGGGCTGGTGTATTTGGAAAGCAAGGAGCAGGAAGGTATGAGATGATGGGGGAAGAGCCAGGCAGAGGCTCGGTGCTAGAAAGCCCTGTAGTACGTCCTTCTAATGTAATGTAATGTAATGTACTCTTAGGCAAAGGCATGTGCTTTTAGAAATATTACTCTGGATGCTCCATAGGGACTTGGTGCTTGGAGAAGGAATATGAAGGAAAACAAACATCAAGACCACTGAAGAGGCCATTTAGAAGTCCAGAAAGAAAGGGGGCAGCTTGGGTGGAGGGGGCAATGATAAGGAAAGGCGAGGGTGGGTTGCGGTGGGGGGAGGTTGAGAAGAAGAGGCATGCTGCAAACATGGATGACAAAGAACCACACGATGGACTCTTGAAAACGTCCATGAGTCAGATATGATGATCTCTGCATGAGAGTCACAAGCCACAGATCCACTTAATGTCAGCCCAACATCAAGGTTGACCAGACCAGGAAGGCCTTATTCATCCTTGTTCTCAAAACACTTTTCAGAGATTGTATCCTCCTTCAGACTCCAAGTTCAAGCATGCCAACTGTAGAGTCATCCAAACAGTCCAGAAATCAAGGCAAAGAGAGAGCTGGGTACCAAGTACCTCATGCCAACATCCCTCGCACCCACAGCAATCCCATGGAAAAGGTGCTATCTCCACCCCCCTTCGACAGGGACCAGATTCCCCAATGCATCACTCAATTGGGACATGGCAGATCCATAACAGAGCCTGGGTCTCTCTGACCCCACTGTCCATGCTCCTCCAACCACACCATGTACAGAATCCAGAGACTTCACTGCAGGCGGAGGGAACGTCACAGTGGCTGGAGTGACCATGAGTTGGTTAACATCCACTCCCAAAAGTTATCTGGGTTACACTCCTTAACTTCAGTTTCCCCCACTTTTTTCAAAAACTTCTGGATAAAAATACTTTCATTTACTTAGCATACAAAGATTGATGGTCTCTTGTGTCAGATGACCTGTGAGATCTTAGGAAGCCAACAGTGAGAAGGACACAGTCCCCAAGGACCAAGAATCCAGGGTGTGATGAAGGACGCAAAGAAGCAGGAAAGGAAGGTGGTTTTTCTCTCCCAGGTCCTTTAAAGCCCAGTAAATGCTAGAGCTGGCTAGCATTTTCAGGGACTTCACTGCTCTGGTGCCACACTGGCCTCATTAGGTAGATAACTTCACAGATTCATTCCATTTTATTATTCTGTAAGAGTACTGTCTAAGAAAAAAAAAATGTGTCAGCTTAAAAAACACAAAGTCTCAGGCAAAGTAACTTCTTTTCTATTTTAAGCAGCCTTCGGAATATTAGCAGGGCTAATCGGCACCTCACCAGACAGGATGGATTCTAAGTGCTGTGCTGGGAACGGTTGTAAGAGACAGCGCTTGTCGCTCGGGAACCAGCCACCACAGGAGCGAGCTACAGAAATCATCTCATTGAATCCTCGGCTGATGCCATGGAGTAGATAAATGAGGATGCCTGTTTGACAGGTAGAGACACTGAGGCTTAGGGTGGGAAGGACTTGCACCAGGTTACCCAGTAAGGAAGTGTGGCACGTAACAAGGGCCATTTTCTCAACCCATCTTCTGTTCTGCAAAGGCCAGGGTGGGGCTTTACAATGACTAAGGGATTAGAAATACGAAACTGGATTGCTGGATCTAGCATTATTCTGTCCGGAGGAGAAGAATCTTGGAGGGTGATGAATTATAGCATGTTCAGGATATTTTTTAAATAAATTGAGACAGCTGCTCTCCATGTCCCCTGAGGGTAGAAGAAAAGACTTTCCCCCTCAGCCTGACAAGGGAAGTAGAGAAAGAATATCCAGACAGTAGGGTCTTGCTGGACCCTGGGGATCTCTGGTGTCCTCTATAATTGTTTGCCAAACCACAAATGCCTCCTCTCAATCCTACTCTTTCTTCAAGGACCATTTCATACCCCACCTGCTGAGAAGAATTCTCTGGTTATTTTCTTCTTCTTTTGAGAATATATGTCTTCTCCCCAATTAAATGGCAGCTCTCTGGAGGGCAGGAGCCAGGGCTTACCTACCCACTCTGTCTCTGATGTATTTCTCTGAAAACGCAAAGGGATAGTGGTTCTAAAAGTTACCATCTGAGCTGCCTGGAAAGGTCTACTTTCCACGCTGGTGAACACTAGAATGCCTTTTCCACATCAATTCCGTATCTGTGATTGTAGGCAGCACTATAACAAAAGAAAAGCTTGGCCAGCCAAAACCTTTCATGTAAATGGTAGCAGTAGCAACTGGGTAGGTTGATTTGACTTCCGGCCTGCAGACTGTGGCCTGGATCTCCGGATGCCCCAGATGACAGGAAATCAATCGCTTTGACTCCAGAGAGCCTGCTGAGAGGTCCCAGTGGTACGCCTGTCCCAGACCTCCCCACCGCACTTCCTTAATTCAAGAGGCCTCACGGGGCAGCACCAGAGGGCCCCAAAGGGCCGACTTTGAGACTAATCCCCCTTTGATGGGTCTGAAAAGCAGCTGCTACTATCTTTGCCCTCAGTTTTCTAGCAACGTCACGCCCTGAGCGCCAAACCTTCCAGTTGTAAAGCACCCTCCTCCCTGTGCTTACAAAAGATCAAGAAGTCAGTATTTGTCTAGATCCCCTGATCTCCACTTTCATGGCCTCGTGCTTTCCTCCAGACACTCCTACTTGTTCTCCTCTATCCTCTGTTGTTGAATTATTAAAACAGCAAGAATTGGCTACCATTTATTCGCAAAACTTACTGGTAGGAGAGAGGAGACCGCCCCCAGGAGAAGTCTTGCTCTTTCCCTCCTCTGTCCTAGGTCACTCCATCCTCCTGCACCCCGACCTTGGCTCCATCTAGCCCCTCTCACATGCATCTTGGCCAGCTCCGTCTCCATTAGCTAAAAACATGCCCACATTTTTACCATTCTAAACACACAACAAACAAACACTCCCATCCACCTTGTTTCTACCTCAGCTTACTCTGTCATCATCACACACTAAGCTTCTTAGAGAAAAGGAGAAAGCACTGCCTGCCTCCTTCCTATAGCTCACTCCCTCGTCTCTGCCAGTCCTTGGGCTAAGCCGGCACTGGCAGCGACCTCTCAGTGGTCCCGTTAGCAAACCCAGCTGCATCTCCTCTGTCACCACTGCGCTTACTGCCCTCCCTGCAGCATGTGCCCTGCGCACGTCGCCCCCTTCCACAAGGATTTCTCCTGCAGTGAGTTATGGATTCTCTCGGCAGGGCTGTGACTTTCCCTCACTTCTCTCCTTTCTAAACACTGGCCTTCCCTAGGAGAGCATTTTTGTCCCCCTTCCCTCTCTAGACCATTGTTTCCCAACTCAGAGGTCTGCGTGCCACCATCACAATTTTCGCCACAGCCACGTATTATCTACTTACTTTTAATTTAGCATCTTTTTTTAAATCAATTCATTTTTCCTTAACTACACTGTCAATGAAATGTTTTATGACTATTGCAAGTGAAAAATTAGTATTGCGTGCTATAAATAGAAGGCAGTAAAAAATACAATGAAAGTAAAAGCCATATTAATGAATCCTAGCGAGATACCACCGCCTGCCAAGGGCTCCAAACCCAAAGGCCTGCTTTTTCCTTTTGTTAAAAGGGGAACTCCAGGGGGAGTATAGCTCAGTGGTAGGATGGTAGGGTGCATGCTTAGCGTGCATGAGGCCCAGGGTTCAATCCCCAGTACCTCCATTAAAAATAAACAAATAAACCTAATCGCCTACCTCCCTCCAAAAAAGGAACTCCAAAGTATTCTAGATTAAAGCTTAGCACAACACTGAGGCTTTCTCCTTAACAGACTCAGAAGGATGGAAAGAGGGATGAAAAGGAAATAGCTTCTCACTATGTGATTCAGTGTTACCTAAGGCCATGTCTGTGGACTGCTTAAAATGATCAACTACCAAGATGATTTCCCTACTCAGTACTAGGATTGGCTCTTATTCCCCTTGGTTCTCTTCAGGGGACTTACAATTGTGGCTTCTTCAATGGTTGACCATATGTCTTAGCTCCACTCTCCATGTCCTTAGAAAATGAAATTACATAAAATTGAAATACAGTAAACAACGAGCCCCTGAACCGTCAGCACTGGTGCAGAGCAGCAGCGATCCGCCCAGGCGGGGGCCCAGATCCACCCTGCACGGGACTATCCGTCAGGGCTGAAGGCTGAATGTGTCCAGAGATGGCCCATCATCAACATCCAGTCAACCAATAAGAACCAGTAAGACAGCCAACATCGGAAAGGCTTACATGCCAAATGCACCACACATCTCACAGACGTGCGCCTCAGTCTTCACAATACCCCGTGAGGCTGAAGCCATTATTATTCCTAATGTGAGGAAACCAACACTTAAAAAGTTAAGGAACTCACCCCAGATTCCCAGTAAGTGGCAGGTCCAGCTTTGCACTAGGTTTGTCTGACTGCAGAGTCCACGGTCTTAGCCCTGCTGCTCCCCCAATGCTCAGACACAAAGCAATTTTAAACCTCACAAGCCTCAAAATAACAGCCTGCGGCTCTTAAGCACAATTAAGACAATGGGTTGACACAACAGGAAAATGGTTCAATATGTAATTAAGCGTAATTACTGGTGTCCTCTAATTGTTTGGGAAAATAAGTTTCTCTTAGTTGACAAGCTATAATTCTGGTGTAAGCTAAGAGAATGTTCAAGTCTTTGCTTCGATCTGTAAAGCTCCTGCACCCACACAGACCACTGGTCAGATTTCATGGTGAGTACCAGGGTGGCTCAAAGATATCTTCAATGTGTCACTTAGAATCAAATAAGGTAGGGCGTGGAGGGACCTTAGCCATCCCATCCAACCTTGCATGTTACACATGGGGAAATCAGGGCCCAGAGAAGTAACTTTCCCAGCACACGCAGGTCTCTGCCTCCTGCTCAAGTGCTCAGCGTACCTCTCTGATTAGACAGCTTTATGTCAGACCACCTAAAGCTGAAAACCTACCTGGCTTTACCACTTAGCAGCTGTGTGACCTTGGGCAAGTTACATAACCTCTCTGAGCTCTAGTCGGGAAGATGATAAGAGTAGCTATTTCATAGAGTTTTGTGAGGATTAAATGAGCTTAAAATACATAAACACTTGGAATGCTACCTGGGCACGTGGCATCTGATGGATATATTCAGCCATTCATACTACTGCTTTAAACAGTAGGCTCCATACCGATGCCAGGCCTTGGAAATACTCCAAAGCTCTCATCAGGGCTGCTATGAACAGTAGTAAGTATGTATTCTTATGTGCCGAGAAGCTCTTAGAGGAGGTATCCAACATCTACTACATGGTGCTCAAGCTCTGAAGCAAAGGAGTTTAGCCAATGTTCTTTTAAGGAGGGAGAAGAGCACGGGAACCAGACCTTCATGCCCTATATTATGCTACTTAAACTCTGCAGGAATGAGAGTCAGTGTCAGCATCCATGATCTCATGGGTGGGATTATGTATTTGGACAATCATGTTTCCAGAAGAACAAACTCAAAAAAAAAAAAAAAGCAACATGAGCAAATATTTACTGAGCATAAACACAGTAGAAAGCACTAGACACAAGACACAGAATAATTTAGGGTGGGGCCATCTATGCAAGCACGGCGGACGCAGGGCTATCTCGGAGACGCTGCGGGTCTGTTCCACACCACTGCAGTAAAGCGGACGTCACAACTGAGTCACTGGGGTTTTTTGGTTTCTCAGTGCACATAAAAGTTATGTTTACACTGCAGTGAAGTCTACTAACTATCCCATAGCATTATGTCTAAAAACATCCAACGTATATACCTTAATTAAAAAATATTGCTAAAAAGTGCTAACCATCATCTGAGCTTTCATCAACTCAATCTTTTTGCAATAGCAACATCAAAGATCACTGATCACAGCTCACCATAACAAACATAGTAATAATGAAAAAGGTTGAAATATTGCTAGAATTACCAAAATGCGACAGAGACGAAGTGGGTAAATGCTGTTGGAAAAATGACACCGATAGACTGATTAGACACAGAGTTGCTACAAACCTTTCATTTGCAGAAAACGCACTATTTGTGAAGCACTTTATCACAAAGCACAGTACAACGAGGTATGCCTGCACCTACAACTATGTCCCATTTCCTTCGTGTGTCCCATGGCAGACATCAGTCATCAATCACAGCACACGTGTCCACAGAGCCCAAGTACAGCTCAAGAACAGCCCTGAATTCTTCTCCACCCAGTGCTCCACTGCCAGTTTGTAAGCGTTGAGCTTCAGGGGATGACAGTATGTGCAGGCAACCCAAGAATGAGGCGTGGGACTAAAACTCAGCAGGCGCCAAGAACTCTTTACTTAGGTTCTTTTGATAAGACATTTACATTTAAAACAGCTAAGAATGTAATACAACATCCATCTTGTATGTGTGTTGCAGGGAAAAGGTTCAGAGCATCCAAACAATAATAGATACAAGCCATGTGAGGTGCTCTTTTGTATAAGGCTTTTTGTCAGAATACACAAGCTCGCCAAAATATTTTCATTGTCCCCAAGCTCCCAGAAGAAAAACTAGCAGCATCTTCAATTTGAAAAGTAAGAACAGTGAGGGAACAGAGACTGCAAGGTTCTTATTAAAGATGTCCTGCAGTTAGTGTCCGTCTCAGCCTTGCCCACTGCAGGGCCAGTCGGAGGAGAACCCAGGACCCAGAGAAATGACACAAACCAGAGGAGGGGGAATCCGGGAATGTGAGTGGTATTTCTGCTGACCTATCAACCAGCGAAGGCTACCAGGCTCTGCATATGGGGAGGAGGCACTGAAATGAGAGGAAAGAGGGCCAGGATTTGTGTTACGCCCAGGCCCGGTCGTGACTGTTAGAGCCGGTAAGCTCAGTGAAGAGGGCCCCTCCACGCACAGACTCCCGATAGGAGGGGCAAGAAGTAACAGACCCTATCTAATTCAAGCCAGAACTCTTGTTTAAAAAGTACACCTTGCTTACGTTTGTTCCAGTAAATGGAATACCAGAGGGGATACTGATGGTGTTTTTAAAAAAAAAAAAAAAAAGGCTATAACGAGGCCATATCTCAGAGGCCATTATCCAGATGGCAAATACTGTTTCCTCTTTAGTGCCAACGGGACTGATGGGGAGAGGCTCCGAGGGGCGCGGCTCTGGGATGGAGTGCAGGCAGAGCGGAGCCCCCGGTGAGCATGTGGCGGGGGTGGGCACAGATGCCCCAGTAGCTGCCTGAGCAGTGCTGAAAGCTGCTTCAAAACATTGAATTGAAAAATAATCTGCTGTAAAGAATAACAAAACCATTTCTGTATCAGTTCAAAACCCTTTGAGCTCTGTTTCAGTGTGTTTTCTTTCCAATTTTTTTGAATAAGAAAAATGTTGATGTGGTTCCCATACCAAAAAGTATCAAAGAGTATACAGTGAGAAACCCCCCTCGCCACCCTGCCCTCCATCCCCGCCACCTTCCCGGCCACCACTGCTGCTGGGTCCCCAACTGTCTTTCCAGAGTTCCTCGTTCACACAGACATGGATTCTTAGTCCCCCTCTTTATGCCATAAAAGATGGCGTGTGATCTACACCTGTCTCCACCTTGCTTTTTTCACATAACGTATCTTGAAGATCTCTCCAGAGATTAGTATATGGAGAGCTTTCTCACAATAAATTTTATTTTTAATTTACATATAATAAATTCACAGATCTGAAGTATTCCACTAGACGATTCTGACAATCACGCACACTTGTAAGCATCACCTAAAACAAAACACAAGACACTTGCACTGTGTTCCTTTCTGGTCAGCCCCACCTCAGTAACCACCAGTTTTGATTTCTGTCACCAGGATGCAGATGCAATGTTTTTGTATACATGTTATAATGATAAAAATATATCCTGTTCCTGTCAGAGACCAGAAATGAATTTCACAAACTAGTCCCCCTCAATTCTCTTTGGCACTAAAGAGGAAACATTATTTGCCATCTGGATAATGGCCCATGCGATGCCTCCTCCAGCACAGCTCCCTGCCCCGCCCCACCCACCCCATTCTAGAGCAGGTGCCCTCCTTGTGGTCCCACACCTGAACCTGCCCTCCAACCGCACACGGTTATAGCCTCTGAAATGATCTTTTCTCCTCCTGGTCTATAAGCATGAGCTCCATTCTTTGTCACCAATGCCTCTCCAGTGTCTACTGAGAAAGCACCAACTAGTTATTTGTTAAACCCTTTCCCCAGAGCAGGCTGTTAATAGAAAGTAAAAGTATCAGCTCCCTAACCAGTGTTGCTATGAAGTGACTAAATGTAAACATCACTTCACAATTAAAGTAACTGTCAGAAAGGAGGCAGGAGCTTGCAAAGAGGTGATGGTGGGTCAGCCCTGTGATGGGGAAGGGCCACTAACAGGATTCTGTTGGCAGAAAGAGACGGACCTCTGTGTCAGCTGTTTGCTTTGCTGATGCAAGAAAGGATGAGGGACATTTTAAGAGCTGATTTCCAAGGTTTTGAAAACAAATCAGAGGCTTTTCTTGGACTTAGCATGAAATGTTCACAGATGAGGCATTCTCTGCATCACCAGATCCCTAGTCTGTAAACTTTAAATAGAAAATGGCGAAGCTAGGCAGGTTATCAGACAAAGAGTGTCCACAGTTATGTGGGTTTAAGAATGAGGGGAGATAAATTATTAGGAAAACCATCTGCAGCAAGGCCTGAGAAGTAGAAGGTACTGTCAAAAGAGAGACATTTTGGGGGAAGACTGAAAATTGAGCTGCAGAGAAGGCAAATGGGAAAAATTGCAAAATCAGCACAATCGCTTTCCAAGGAATAATCCAACAAGGTACCTGAAGAATAGAAAAATGGTTCAATAAAGCTGACTGTGCAGCCACACGCTAGGGCAGCTACCAACCCTAATTGTTTCTTTATTGGTTTGGGCCAAGTTTGAAGTAGGGCAGCATGAAGTGGCAGTTAGCCCACTTGTTTTCGATGGGACCTCAAATCATCATCCTGCTGCCTCAGTGCCCCAGGACACCCCACACTTAGCCATGAAAGCAGGAATGGTGCAGTGCATAAGGCTACAGGGGAGATGGGGACCCAACCTTATGGAATTCAGGAGGAAGAAATTCCATTACCTGGCTGAGGAACTCTGCTGAACTGGTTTTTAAGGAGCTTGTAGGTAAATGAGGAGTATTAATTACCCAATTTTTTAATGCAAAGCACAAGAATGTCTAGGATGTCCTTACTCAAGAGAATAAAATAAATCCCTTCAATTTGCTTCACTTCACCTCCTTTCCATTTTTAATTATCCAAAAGCTGAAACTGCCAAGGGTTTTTAACAATAAAAGCAGCAACTAGTCTTGAAACATAAATAAAAGGAAACAGTAGGCTACAGCTGTATGTGCTTTGCCATTGAATCTTTTTTAAAAAGATGTAAGTCTTCTCTGCCCAAGGAATTATGTAGGTCAATATCCTGAATTCTGAAATTTTTTCTGTTTAATTAATATTCTATGTGACAAGCATCTAATACAATTCTTTTATTTTAGAAGCAAGGATTATACCCATACAGTCTCCATTTTATATAAAATTTCCTTCTGAATGTTGAAGATTTAATTTTTAATATGAAAATGGGCCCTTTAAACATTACTGTTTTTCTCCTCTTATACTGATTTCCAGCAAATACCTGTGTGTTCTCTTTCTAAAAAATTAAATCATAATGGGATGGTGTATCAGTTTCCTACTGCTGCTGTAACAAATTAGCACAATCTAGTGGCTTAAAGCAACACCACTTTACTATCTTACAGCTCTGTGGTCAGAGTCTGCAAAGGGTCTCACTGGGCTGACGTCAGGTTTAGCGCTGCTGTTCTCTCCCGGAGGCCCCAGGGGAGAATCCATTTTCTTGTCTTTTCCAGGCTTTAGAGGCCACCCGCATTCCTTGGCTCACACCCTCCTTCCATTCTCAAAGCAGCCACAACCGGCTGAGTCCAGTCCAGTCGTTCGCAGGATGTCATCTGTCCAGTCCTGACCCTTCTGCATCCTTCTCCCCATTTAAGGGCCCTTGTGAACATTGGGCTCATGGACGGAACAATCCTCCTGATTTTACGGTCAGATGATTAACAACTTCAATTCCATCTGCAACCTTACTTCCCCCTCGTCATATAACATAACAGATGTGCGTTCCAGGGCTTAGGAAGTGGACGGCCTTGGGGGCCATTAGTCTGCCTAGGAAGTCTCTCAGGAGACACTCATTTCAGGGTCCTGGGACCTTGCGTATCTAATAATTGGTTTGGTGGTGATCTTAGTGACACTCACTGAAGTCACCACAGAAATAGGGCATTCAAGGTGAGCCTGACTACTCGGCTGCAGGGGAAACGACAAACTGGCTTTTTCAGACGGAAAGAGCTGCTCAGTCTAGGACTTTCCATCTGCTAGATGCCTGAAGGTCTCATTTCTACTGGACTGACCAGGACATCTGGAGGGAGCAAGGTCTAGGAGAGAGGCAGGACTTCACACGGTGATCCACATGCAGAAGGTGCCGGGGGCAGGGGCAGGGGCTGTGGGTACAGTGTGCCCACAACTTTCACATAGAGGGTCTCATTTCATCTTCACTCCCATCCACCAGGTTTCTCAGCATCTCCATTTCACTGCAGACATGTTACACTGGTCAACTTGCCCAAGATCACGCCCTCAGAGAAATAAAGTCAGGACACAATTCATCTCCACTGACCCAAACCCCAGGCATTCCCCCACCAGCCACATCTCTCCCTGCAGCACACAGGACAGCAGGCCGGTGACTTACGGGCCACCAAAGGTTGACATTCCCATCACAATGTCAGCTGGGGGAGGCGAGAACAGACTGCAAACTCTTTGAGACTAAAGAAGGGTTAGGTTAAAAAATACCAATTTTAAATTGCTTTCTATACACTCTTAACAAACATGCCATGAGCCTGGAAAATTTATTTCACTAGTTCCTCACGGAGTATCTGGCCTGGAGCTTGAAAAATATCTGTTGCACAAATAATCACATACATATAATATCTGTCAGGTAGAGTGTGAGCTGATCAGGACATGAAAATGGTGAAGAGTGAGATTCTGATGTCTTCCAGGCTTTCCAACGTGTCACAAGGGATTTGACAAAAAAACTCATTAGAGAAACACTAGTCTACTCTGTGCTGGCTTGCAAATTACATTTATTGGATCATAACTAGCATCTAAAAAAATAAAATGAGACAGGAGAATAGAAAATATCAGAGTGCAGCAAACACATTAATAACATTGTTTCATATAATTGTTATTTCAGATGTGTGCTTCTGTGTCTGTGTGCTAAGATGTCAAATGTATTTCCGGATTTCCCAGTAAAATGGATCATGGTCTATTGGTCAAAAAACTTGAAAACTGCTGCTATGGTAAAACTGTTCTCATCACAGAATTCTGGACTAGGCCAGCCTTTCATAGAATGACAATTAACAATAACTCAGTCCCAAATGACTGTTAATTTTTAGCTTCCTATTGTCTTTTCTCATGGCTGTAAGCAAGCACCTGGAGTCCCAGACAGCTCCAGCAAGACAAGATAATGAATGATGCTGAGAGACTCACCCCTTATTCTCTCTTCCAAGGCCTCCTCTGTGTGTGTGCACAGGAGGAGAGAGCTCTCAATCCCTTACCAAACCATTTGTCTGGAATTCTCCGTTCGCATTGACTAAAACAGGAGAGACGTCAGTACCACGATGCTCTAAAACGGAAGAACTCAATGAAAATGGTCCGACTGCTGTAGAAGTCTTCTTTTTACGCAGTCATCCACCCCACTGTGACAGCGGCATCTGGCTTTCTGGGAAGCCACTTCCAACACTCAAGGGTTCAAAGTCCAATCACGCCTCCCCATCAGGGAAGCTAGCATGCCTCTCACTTGGCCCGTTGAGCTCTTGTTTGGAGGCTCAGCTCAGCATGGTTTTCATGCTCACATAAGTCACTCCCTGGGAGGGGTCCCCAAGAGCTCTCCTGGGGGCAATCTTAGCCTTGCTATTAGGGAAAAGCCAGGAAGCCCACCAGGGGCTATAACCTCCAGAGGAAATACCTGAGTTTCCGCATCTCTGAACGTCTTGTACAGACTAAACTGAGTCCTCACAGAATTCATAGGTGGAAGCCCCAACCTCCAGTGTGACTGTATTTGGAGAGAGGGCCTTTAAAGAGGTAATTTAGGTTAAACGAGGTCTTAAGGGTGGGAAAACTAATCTAACAGGACTGGAGTTTACATAAAAAGGAGATACAAGAGATCTCTCCTGCACACACACACAGAGGAGGCCACGCAAGGACACAGTGAGAAGATGTCCTCGTCACCAGGAAGGGACGTCTCACCAGAAACCCACTCTGCTGGACTTCTAGCCTGCAGACTGTGAGAAAATAAATTTCTGTTGTTTAAGCCCCCAGTCTGTGGGATCTTGCTCTGGCAGCGGCAAGCAGACTGGTGTCACCTGTACTGAATTGCATTTGAACAGCTATGCTGTTCCACCATCAGAATTCACAGTGACTTTAAGTAGCTCTCTTGAAACATAAATGTTAAGAGAAAAAAACCAAGTCACAAAAGAGTGTACACAGTATTTTTATAAATAGTTCACAGATTGAAGTCCAAGCAAAACTAAATAATATATCATTTAGGGCTAAAAATACTGCTTGCTGTAAAACTATAAAGAATATTACGGGGGTGATAAAAGCAAAATTCAGGAGAGTGGATGCTTCTGGGAGGAGGGGATAGCAGCTGGGACCTTGGGAGAGTCACACACTGATAACGTGCTCTAAGTGCATGGCGACCTCATGGGTGTTAACTTCATTCGAATGTCTCATAGTTTATCTTTGTTATTTCTTATATGTATTAAATATTTTATAATTGCATTTATAAAAGTAAGATGTTGGAATAATGTAACAGCCACCAGCTGACAGTAATTCTTCTGGGAAGAGGGAATATGGGACATTCCTACTTTCCTAATCTTACCTCCCTGAATCTTTTAAATTGTCCCAAAATATTTATATTATATTTATATTTGGAATAAAAAGGCAAGAAAATTAAAAGAAGTAAAAAGATGCTACTGAACACCAGTAACTACTTTCATAGTTTCTTTAATCTCCTCCCCCCCTTCCATTTTCCTGAGTCATAAGCTAGGATGAAGAATTGATCATTTTTAAGAAAAATACATTGATTGGCCTAAAGTAATTTTGATCCCCAGACCACATGGCTCAGTATTGATTTATTATATATATTACATGTAAACTTACTTGAAAGATAAGCTTCAGCTGGAATTATCCCATACTCTTTTGAAATGAAAACAATAGCTACCAGGTAATAATAATAATTCAATCACTCTATAGCCTGGTTATTAGGAAAATGCCAGGAAACAGACATCCAAAGAAGGAAGTCTCTTATTTCTTTTCTTTCAAGGTAATTTAGGTAAATTACAGACATTTCCCCTTCAGAGCTGAAGACTATCAGTAGAATTTTAAGTGCGGCTCATTTATATTAATGTCTTCAATTTACAATTTCTTGGACCTTTCTTTCTTTACGATGCCAGTTTTCAGTTCACATTAAAATCATTTTGTAAGACTAGTAAGTAGCAAATCAAGAGAGGAGCATTTTGTATGTGGCTTCTACGTTTTAGAAGAGGAAATCATTTGAGAGCAATCATTTTCTGTACTTAATGAACCTCTAATTTCTTTCCTTTTTGGCTCTGCCAACTGAATAGCTGAATAGAACGTAATGGGAGTCTGGATATTCAATATACAATAGTTTTTTTCTTTGAAAAATGGAACCATTGTGCAAAATTGGCCCCAACCTTAAAGGTGTTTCATGCTCAATAAACCTGGAGTACTATTCAATCACTTCTCAGCTGTATTGCCATTATTTGTGTGTGGGTGTCTGTCTGTCTGTCTCTCTTACTGGACAGTGAGTTGGTTGAGGTTAAGATAAATGGATTGTTCTCCCTAAGAAATGCCTGTACGCAGTTTGGCCCAATTACGGTGAATTTCACAAAAGAAACACGTGGGCAGCTCCTTTAGTCCTCAGGTGGGACTGATGGAGAGAGGAAGAGAGGCACAATGAAATAAAAAATAATCATAAAAACGAGCAATTAGTCCACCAGAAACACTCCATCAGTTAGACAATTCATTCACCCCATCGAGTATTGTGTACCCATTATGAATCATATGCTGAGAATATGAAAATAAATCAAACAACATATATTAGTCAGACCTCAGTAAAATTGCTGAAAAAGAAAGAAAATTAATCAAACAAACCCCAGCCTGGAGAGAAGCACACACTGTAAGTGGGGTAATTCCAAGAAGCGAGTGACTAAGGACAAGAGGAAATGCCTACTGGTGAGTTTCTAGGGTGAGAAAGAAGTTCAGGAGGAAGGGTAGGCGGGAATGGCACTCAAACAGATGGAAACTCATCAGCTAAGGCCTGAAAGAGTAAAAGCCCAGGCTGAGTTTGGGATACAGTATATAGGTAGCTTTGAGAAAGGCTGAAGGGAACATACTATGGATGATTTTGCTAAATCAGAGGAAGACGTTGTGGAGTTCACATTTACTGTAGTAAGCAAAGGAGAGTCCTTTAATGTTCTGAACAGAGGATGGACATATTCTGGGTGGAACTTCAGAAAGATTTCAGCTACAGTGTACAAGAGACTAGGGATTGGAGAGCAAGCAGAGAATTGTTTTCTAAAATGATTACAATCCAAATAAGAAGCAATCAAAGTCTACAAGACCTGCTCAAGATTAAAGACAAAACAAACAAAGAATAGGAATACCTTTCTTTTTTAATTTTTTTTAAATTGAAGTATAGTTGGAATACTACTCGGCCATAAAAACCGACAACATAATGCCATTTGCAGCAACATGGATGCTCCTGGAGAATGTCATTCTAAGTGAAATGAGCCAGAAAGAGAAAGAAAAATACCATATGAGATCGCTCATATGTGGAATCTAAACAAACAAAAACAAAAACAAACAAACAAAAACAAAGCGTAAATACAGGACAGAAATAGACTCATAGACAGAGAATACAGATTTGTGGTTGCCAGGGGGGCAGAGGGTGGGAAGGGATAGACTGGGATTTCAAAATTATAGAATAGATATACAAGATTATACTGTATAGCACAGGGAAATATACCCAAAACGTTATGGTAGCTCACACAGAAAAAAATGTGACAATGAGTGTGTATACGTCCATGTATAACTGAAAAATTGTGCTGAACACTGGAATCTGCCACAACATTGTAAAATGATTATAAATCAATTAAAAATGTTAAAAAAAATAAAAAAATAAAATAAATTGAAGTATAGTTGCACAACGTTGTGTTAATTTCTGGTATACAGCATAGTGACTCAGTTATACATATACATATATTCCTTTTCATATTCTTTTCCATTAGAAGACATTGAATATAGTTCCTTGTGTTATACAGCAGGACCTTGTCTATCTATTTATGTATAGTAGTTAGTATCTGCACATCCCAAACCCCCAATTTATCCCTCCACCCCTCTTCTCTACCCCTGTGAGTCTGTTTCTGTTTTGTAAACAAGTTCATTTGTGTCTTTTTTCGATTCCACATATAAGTGATATCATATGGTATTTTTCTTTCTCTTTCTGGCTTACTTCACTTAGTATGACATTCTCCAGGTCCATCCATATTGCTGCAAATGACATTATTTTACTCTTTCTTTATGGCTGAGTAGTATGTCATTGTGTGTGTGTGTGTGTGTGTTTCTTTATCCAGTGATCTGTTGATAGACATTTAGGTTGCTTCCATGTCTTAGCTATCGTAAATAGTGCTGCTATGAACATTGAGGTGCATATATCTTTTTGAATTAGATTTTCCTCTGGATATATGCTCAGGAGTGGGATTTCTACATCATATAGAAAGTCTATTTTTAGTTTTTTAGGGAATCTCCATATTGTTTTCCATGATGACTACACCAAACTACATTCCCACCAACAGTATAGGAGGGTTCCCTTTTCTCTACACCCTCTCCAACATTTATCATTTGTGGACTGTTTAATGATGGCCATTCTGACGGTGTGAGATGATATCTCATGATAACTCTGATAATTGGTGATACTGAGCATTTTTTCATGTGCCTACTGGCCATTTGTATGTCTTCATTGGAGAAATAAATGTTTGTTTGTTTGTTTAGGTCTTCTTTACAATGGACATCTACTAAAAACCTACATCAAACATTGCTTTAAGATCAAGAACAAAACAAAGATTCCTGCTATCATTGTTTTTACTTTAGATTGTCCCAGAGGTCCTATCCCATGCAGGAAAACAAGAAAAGAGAAATTAAAAGTATATGTTTTGAAAAGAAAGAAACAAAAAAGACATTATTTGAAGATGACAAAAAAATTCTTCATGATACATCTTTCTAAATCTACTGACAATTTTTAGAAGAGAGCTTAGTAACATGGTTGAATGTAGATGGACTTAGAAATCCAAGAAGCAGACACAAAGCTCTCCACTTTTAAGACACAGAAGAGGAGGGCGAACTGTGTTTTTATAAGAAAAGCATCATGATTCTTTCTCTGTGGACAGATCCATGTAGATTAATAGTACACTGGAACATTCAGAAGTCAAGCCCACAAGGCTTGCTAGCAAATACACCACTCCCTGAGAGCACTGGCATTGTGTTCTATGGAACGCCCTAAACAGCCTTTCAGAGGGAAATCACAACACTAATAGAGAAGAGAAGCTGATTCTGATCGTCACACATAATTTGATATCAATGCAAGAGCAAGCAAGAGAGAGAGAAAAAAAAATCTTCCACTTTTAAGGGTAGCCCCAGTTTACAGCTACCTTCTCCTACAGCAGTTCCAAACTTATGTCTCAGCACAGAGGGCTGCTAATGGGAAACACCAAGTTAAAGCTAAGCATGCTTATTTATTGCAGGATTGCCAATGGGTCGGTAGGGTGGGGGATCTCCAAGAGGCAGAGAATGTGGGTAACATTTCCTACATCTAATTGATATCAAACCCTTTTATAAGGGAGTAACTCAAAGAACTAGTGTCCCAGAGAAACTCTTAATTTAGAAAATGCTGTGTGCCCAAACATTCTCAATTCCTGGTATAAACCAAAATGTAAATGAATAAAACAAGGACTCTGAGGCCACTATGCCTGGGTTTGAATCCCAGATCCACAACTGACT
Organism: Camelus dromedarius; assembly: GCF_036321535.1. Taxonomy (NCBI): domain Eukaryota; kingdom Metazoa; phylum Chordata; class Mammalia; order Artiodactyla; family Camelidae; genus Camelus; species Camelus dromedarius. The sequence goes on along the minus strand of NC_087439.1, from coordinate 29,063,397 downwards.
CTTGTGTGACCTTGGGCAAGTAGCTTAACCTCTCTGTGTCCCAGATTCCTCATCTGTGGAATGGGGAGGTGGGTTATGACAACAGTAGCTACCTCATAGGGTGATACTGAGGATTAATATAAATGGATGAATGTATGTAAAGTATTTAATAAGTGTTTGTTAAGTCAAGCAGACTTCATGATATGCTGTTACTACCCTGTTAGAATTACAGTATTTTGTAAGCAAGCAGGTTGCTTGCTTCACTGGTCTCAGAAGAAAACGGTTGGTCATCAAATGGTCCATAAAGGTCTGTGAGAAGAGCTGTAGGTAACACATATGTTGTCTGGAGTTCCGATAACTGAGACATTCTGTTAACTGATGTTTATATTGAACACTAGAGTTGCATTTGGGGTGGGGTGGGGCAAAGAGAAAATTAAAAAGAGGCTATCTTTAACTTATAAAAGGTTGAAGAATTTTCTCTAAACGCAGTCCTCCCAAGCATCCAAGTTGAAAGGCACTTTCTCTCTGACCTCCCATACTCACTTTCCACAGTAAGTTCCATCTTCCAGAAGGAAATTCAGTACTAAAGAAATTCTGCCAGAATTAAGAAACTGTAGAGGGTCATTTTCTATCATCTCTTCCTTTAAAATAAGCAAGACTAAGAGACATGAAGCTACTATGGTACACTGATGCAATATCCCAAATTAGACCCTTCTTACCAACAATGCAAAATTCTCCCAGAAAATGTCTATATCATCAGAAGAACATTATGTTAAATATGGCTTAAGTCATGTATGCTTTACTGTGTGTCAATTCCTTGATATTTGATGATCCACAGATGAAAAAAACCTTCATCCCATAACTATTGGGGTTAAATAAGATACAATACATTAATCCTTTCAGATGGTAAGACAAAGGACCATAATAGTTGACACTCATGTGGGATGGATGAGAAGATGCATGTTTTTCATTGTACCACCAGGCATAAAACTGTGAAAAGCAAACTTCAACAGTACCTGCCTCCGTGGGAACCTGAAAAGGTTGCCTGAGGCCAAGGGGTAAGTGCATTGAAGGAGAATGTTTTGTGGGAGTATTTCTGAACCAGCTACAGGCTAGAGTAACGTGTCAACCAAATCCAATTTCAATTCCTCTAGCCCCCTTTCAAGATCTTCCACATCTGATTCCTTCCTGCATATTCTAATCTGACCACCTTACTGCTCCTCTATACTCAGGCCTCTTGAACCTGGCTTTCACACACACTTCACCTCTTGAATACGCAGAGATCACCTTGAATATCTTTTCTCTCATGTAAAAATTCTTATCTTATCCATCCTTTTTTATCTCCTTCTGTGTTCTTTAAACTTTATACCATGAATATGTCTTAATTGATCATTTTTTATAAACATAAGATTTAATCAGAGTTATCAGTAAAATTTTCACAAATGCATTAGCTTCTTAAATAAAGGGTGTTCAACACAGCAATTAAGGCACCTAAAAAGAGTGACGAAACCTATGCAATACAGAGCAGTACTGTGTAGTCAATTTTGTAAGAAAAGAAATGTGTCCAGTCTTCGCTAGTCAAATAGAGAACAAAGACATCCAGGAAGGCAGCCCACAGGCACTCCTTTCCTCTCTTTTTCAGCCTCTTCCTCTTGCCTTTTCTTTTTTGTTTACCTCACCCGGGTTCTCGCTTCCCGGCACTGGGTTTGCCAGTGATGCCCACAGGACCACGAGCCTGGTTGGGGGGCTACCCCAGAACTAAAGAGCATGCTGGTCCCAGCAGTGTACAGAACCATCAAAGCATGAAGTCATGCTTCCTGTGTGGTGTTACCATACCCCCTGGAAGGATGGATTCCTACAAGATGCCCCAGGTCATCTAGCAAAACGTATCCCTTTGCATGCTGCTGTTAGGAGAGAGGTGTCTGGAGCTCGTCCAGTGCAACGACACCAGTAATCATATCTGTGAGCACGTGGGAAGAGTCCCGAGTTAAACCCAAGCGTAAACCACCTCCTCCCAACAATTCCTCTGATGAACATTGGGAGGCGACGTACAGCAACCCTTCCAAATCCTTGCTTCCCCTATAAAGCCCAGCCTGACCCCAGAAGTGCCCACTGACAGCAGTGCTCCAAATTAACACAGATCACTGAACAGTTACACTTTCGGTTTAAAATTCATATAAAGCAGAGGAAACGCCTGGAACAGAACCCAAAACACATGAATCCCAGACTATTTCTCTCTAAATCACCCTCTCAAATGATTATCACCTTTACCTCAAAAATTAAATCCATGCCAAAAGGGATGCTCATGTATCCCCGGAGGCCATAGGAGTTGGTAGACCCCTACAGAAAGCAACAGGGTAACACTGAATAGCATCAATAAAAGTGTTCACAGCACTGGGTCCAGAAAATCAACTACTGGAGAATGTATCCTCTAGAAATGACAAAAGAAAACAGCTCTGCGCACACACATGATCACTAAACCATCACCCAGAGCAAGGGGAAACAAGATCTGAATGACCAAACTGGGCTCTATCAGCCTAAGGCACATGCAAGTCACTACTGAAAACTGTAACCATTCAGATATTATACAACATGGAAAATCCTTTATGGTGTAAGCTTAAATTTTTTTTTAAAGGCAGAATTTTATATCTATGGTTGGAAATGCATTTATTTTCCAAACTGTTAAATATCAACCAAGAGAGGAAAATGGAGGATATAAAAAATTTAAGTGGATGTGCCGGGCAGCGAGATTACGGCTAGTTTTGCATTGCTGTGCTTTCCCGTTACCACCATGTGAAACAGCGCTTCTGCCATTTACAGAGGAGGAGAACTCAGTGCTGTGCCAACCCCGACAGACACGGACATGAGTGGGGGTGGAAAAGAGCGAGTTTCCAGCAGAAACCGACTCCTTCTCCCAAGAGCTGCGTGGCCTTCACCTGCAAGGCGACCTCTCTCCCCCAGAGGGAGGCCAGGACAAAGAAGAGGCACCTGAGAGCTGCAGAGGCGCGTTGCCTTGGTTTCCCACAGCCGCGCTGCCTCCCCCCTACCCCATCCCCCCAGGCCCTCCTAATGGGAGCTTTTGTTCCGCAGCGGGGAGGGACCTCATTAGAAGGTGCCTGTGCTGAAGGAGAATGCATTTCCCGGACAAGAGGTTTCATCATTCCCAGCATTAGCCATAGAATGGAGGCAGAAGGTACGAGGTAGATTTGCCATCACCGTGGCGCTCCCCGCCCGGAACTGAAAGCCGCCGGCCTTAGGGGGCAGGCGCGGCCCCGGGCTGGGGTCCGGTCCCCAGGCTGGCTGCAGCGGGAGCCGGGCAGCAGGGCCGCATCGTGCCGTTTTCCAAAAACAACACAACAAACGCATCACAAACCCGCTGCTGCCGCAGATGACTGATACTTAATTACGGGATGCGGGGTGGGCCGTTCCTCCCGGGAGCTCAGGGCACAATACTGGTGGGGGCAGCTGGAGTGACAGGAGAAAGATGGCCCGGGCTACAGCACACAGCCCTTCTCAGATCTTTTCTCAACAATATTCAAAACTGAAATCGGTCAAGCGGCTACGCAGAATTGCAAAGTAACTGAAGATAAAGATCAGGACATTTTGCAAAGCAGATTCGTACCCCAGCTTCAAGGTCAGGTTCAAATGGTCCCTCTGCCTGAGGTTTCCCTAACACCACTGGCTGGGCTTTCTCTCTTTTCAACTCCAACAAGGCTGTGTTTCCTCTTCCCTTTGGACACTGGCAGCGAGCTAACTTTTTTTTTTAGTTGCTTCCTCCCATTGAATTAATTATATATAAGGTTATTGATGGCAGGGATCTTGTCTTATAACAGTAAGTCCATAATGCTTAGCATGAGCTTTGCACACACACGATAAGCCCTCAATATACCAAACTGGAACCAAAATTAATAAATGCAAAAAACAATCAGAATATTGTATAGAGCCTCTGAAAGCCAGGTTGAATGTTACATCTCCTGCACATCCCAATTTGGACGACCCACATTGCAAGTGCTTAATAGTCACACTAGGCTAGTGGCTACCATTTTGGAAGGCATAGTATCACAATGAAGCTCCAAAAAGTCTAAAGCCTCTATAAAAGGAAACATTTTTCATAATAAAGAACTCATTTAATTTAAAGTTTTACATCAACCTATATGCTACCTCTTTATATTTGTTTTTAACATAACTAAGGAAGCAAGTATTAGATAGATATATATTTTCCCCTTTACAAATTTGTTTGGATAAATGTCTAGATCAGAAAATAATGTTTAAAATAGATCCCCAAACCAGCCTTTTCCAAGAGCCATATATATTAAGGAAAATTTAACAGCACATGTGAGCAAGTGAGTGTTACTCTAGGATATGGTACCTTGGGTGGTTTTTCTCTCACTTGTTTGAGCAGATAATTAGTAGGTTGTGTTGTTTAGTAATTATTACCGAAGAGCTAAACATTTCCCTTCTAAAGCCTACTTTCACAAATATTATATAAACAAACTACTAGTAGTTAGAAGACAGTTTCGATGCTATCGTGATGACATTAGTACCAGGGACCCTGGAATGCCAGAAACCTCCCCAACAGTCAGTCCCCTTGTCCCCTTCTCCCCCCTCACCCCAGGAGTGAGGGTTGAGCAAGTCTGCTGTAGGAGCAGGTATCCAAACACCATCACCTGGGAAGGGTACTAGCACCCATCATCCCAGTATTAAATCTGGCCAGAGTCTCAGGCAAGGAGGCTTCTGTGGTCCTCCTACTTTACTCACCTCACCACTCCATCCTCCCACAGCCCCATTTGTTCTTAACCTTGAGACCAGCCCTCATGGGCCTGAATCTGTGGGCCCAGACTAACTTACCTACTCTGCAGTGGATGATGCTGAGGAAAAATAGCCCCAGGAAGCCAGCCCCTGCAGGGGTCAGCTTACCAGAGGCCAGATGCAGGAAGGAACTGACCACCTCCCCTGGAAGCCTGCCCACCAGGCACCAGAACCAACAGGGGTTTCGACATTGACTAGATAGGCACCTGCTCCTCTCCATGGAGGAGGAGAGGAGGTGCCTGTGAAAGAGGAACAGAAGTCCGTTCCCCCACATCCATCCAAAGTTTCTGATGTCAGATGGAGTTGTTATTCGCCCCAGTTCCCAGATGAAAAACAATAATCTCTGTGGAGTGAGAGCCAGACAGTTTGTTCAGCAAAAACTACGAGATAACCTCCTCAGAGACTTGAAGCAGGCTGTTCTTTGCCTCCTCATGAGGCAAAATGCACCTGGAAGTGGGAGAGATGGCTCTGTGAGAGAGCCCTGAGATTTGTCAATCCAGAAGTGTGTAACCAAGATCTTTCAATAAAATGCTTCTAAAATAACAACAGTATTGATCAGTAGCTCTTACGCCCATGCGCTGCAGTTAAAGATAAAATATCAGTTACTGGGATTTGTTTTTTATTTACACTTTTTCTCCAACCCCAACGCCCTTCAAAAGTCTCATTTTTAATGAGAAAAGGAACAGCAAGAAAACCATATATGGAGAACTACAAACCTTTTTCCTTAAAGTATTGTGTTGCACTGAATTCTGTTCTCAACTATGCTTTCCCTTCAGCTCTGTGGATTTATTTTCCAGCATCCAATTCACATTATGGATGGGTATTCAGTGACTGAAAAGATGATAAATACTCATACCCCAAAACGCACCTGAAAGAATTGCTCCAAATGTAGCTGATACCAGTTTCATCAGGGTGGGTACTGAGCTCAGAGACAAGTGCATGACACGTCTGTTTGCTTTCCTGACGTTTATGCAAGCCAACTAAAGCAAGGGAGCCCTCGTAGCAGGGGAAAAGCTCCAAAGCATGCAGCTCTTTAAACAGCTTTTCTGGATGACAGTGCAATGCCAGCATTGGTTTATTAAAGAGAGTAACTAGGACGTGACCATTGTTGAGGGAGATGGGCTGGAAATCTTGATTAGCCCAGATTGCTCTGTGTGTACTTCTACTGCCACACGTGATTCTGTGCAAAGCCTCCCTCCACCTTATTCCAGGGTCGGTATGTACGAATATTTCTTTCTCTCCACACTTGTAAACAATAGTGCCTAGTGTTGTGATTTGAGCATGTCAACTGTAGAAGAAATTTATTAGGCAATGGGGGGAGTTTGGGTATTTGACATTAAGGAAATGTTTACATTTTGTTGTGATAATGTTATTGTGGTTTTAAGAGTCCTGATCTTTCAGAGATATATATTAAAGTTTGGGATAAAATAATGCAAGATATTAGATTTAACTTTAAAATAATCGAGTGTTTGGTGGGGGGAAAGGTTAAAGGTGTATAGAAAAAATTAGACTGGCCCATTTGTCGATGATAGTTCAAACTGGCTGACAGATTCGTAGGGGTACATTCTGATATTCTTTCTACTCTGGTGTGTGCTTGAAATGTATATAACTTTTTAAGACTACCTAGTCATCAAAAGGGAAAGGAAAAAGCTTTTTCTGGGGCTTCTCCTGGGAAGGCTATTATTTCCCGCCCCCACTCACCACTGCCCAGACGCTATCACAGCCCATTCACTGTTAGCTCTGAGAAGAAAGAGCACACCCATCCTAGTTTTCTTTAAGACCACAGTCTTGACCTCCATCTCTCTCTGTCTCAAGAGAGATTTAGGTTTTGATCACCTCCAAGAAACAAACATCCTTTAGGATATTGAAACTGAAAAGACACAGCCTACAAAATCCTACGGTTCACATTAAAAGTCTGAAGGCATCGCCGTGTTCTGGATCTAGGGGTTAACAGTGCATAACGAAGCACACGCCTTAGTAAGAATTTAATTTAGCTCAGGTAGGAAGGGATGCCTTATGAGACAAACTGGCAGCAACTCCGTGCAGTGGGCAGAGAAGTGAGAATATAAAACCGCAGACAATTCACTGTCTCTAAATTGCTCCCTCTCAAAACTATGGATACCTTAAAATCATCCATATCCTTTTAGCCAGAAATCCCAATTCTAGGACTGTGTTCTAACAAAAAATTGGGCAATGGCAATGGCACAAAGAGATGTGCATACTCTTGTTCACCACACTTTTGTTTACAAGAGAAAAATAAAATGGAAAATAACATATGTCTATCAGTAGAAGATGGTTAAATGAAGTATTAGACACATAATGGAGTTACATACAGCCTCTAAAAATGCTGATGTCTCAGGTAACCCGTTAAGTAAAATGGTGGGTTTTAAACAGACCATGATCATATCTTTGAAAATCATATCTTCGTTTTAAAACAAATTATGTTTTCTATAGAACAGAAGAGAGCTAGAATAAACAATAAAATGTTAACAATGACATTTTCTGGTTTGTAAAATTAAAAGTGATTTTTACCCTGTTCTTTATGCTTTTCTGCACAGTGTGAGGTTTTTTTTCAATGAGCATGGGCTATACCAGGACCCCTGAAAAGGCTATTACTTTTAAGACAATAGCAACAAAACCATGAAGCTGTCCAAAGTAGGGAAAAAGTTACCAGAGCTGGACAGAGAGCAGAAGTCAAATCGAAGCAAATAACCCCAGGCTCAGACTTCTGAAAGCTCAGGAGGGTCAGCATTCTTTCACTTCTTTGAAAAGCCATCTTGTACTGAGCAACTGCTCTGTTCCAGGCACTGTTCCTGGCCTTGGAGATGGAAATAAATGGCCCACATTTCCTGCCCTCCAAGGGGTTTAGTCTAATTGGAGGAAAGGACACATATACCCAAATAGATGAAATGCAGTTCTTGGGGTGGTCCGACAGGAGTAGTGCATGGCTCAGGGGGTTCCCCGGAGGAAGCGTCTAGCCTGGCCAGGGTAGGGGGATGAGGGGGATGGTCAAAAAAGGTCTCAGAGAAGACACTATAGGATGAGATTCTAAAGGCGAATGGATGTTGCCAGGCAGGTACGCTTTGAGGATGGTCATCCCAGGCATGTGGGATGTGAGCAGCTGTGGGGGAGAAGAACGTAATATTTTAGGGGAATGGATGGAACATGGGGCGAGGGGGTGAGGTGAGGAAGGTAGACAGGCCCAGAGTGCGGAAGGTCTCCAATGCCCCACTGAAGCATCTGGCTTCCAACTGATAAAGACTCTGCTTGACCAAGCTTCAGTCTGGCTCCTCTGAGCCCTCTTCTCCACCGAGCCTTGACCTTGGACTTCCATATCTGTCCTTGAAGAGTCCAGTTTTAGCAAGAATCCTCCACCTTCAATATCTTATCACCCTCGAGACATCCATAGCTGATCTTAATACCTTGAATATCTGACTGCCTTCAGCAAGAATCTTCTTAGGCTGGTTTAGCTAGAAGTTCCCCGACCTTTCGTGTCTCTCCTTAGTGATTGTCCATCCACCTACCTGACCCACTTGAACCTGTACTTGAAATTGAGCCTGATTTCTCTCTCCTGTGACCACAGTAATAACATCTATCACAATCGTCTGTCTTCCTATTTTTAGAAGTGTCAGAATAATTTTTTCTTAACATAACCTGAGGGCACCAGGGAACCTGTGAAGGGTCTTATGCTTTCTTATGATTAGTCAGTCTGACAAGAGTACAGACAAGTAACCACTGTGGGTCTCATAACAGGGTACATTTTCTGAACACCCGCTATATTCCAGGTACTTGGCGCTCTTACACTCATGAGCACGTGTAAACATCAGAGGGACCCTAGAGGGTGGAGAGTGTTATTGTCCCTATTTCACAGGCCAGGAAATTGAACCTTAGTGTGGCTTAGCATGTTCTCCAAGTTCATAAAGCTAAGAAGTCACAAAGCTGGGAACTGGTCCTGGGCTGTCTGAGGCACATCCAAGTTTGGTGCTGGGGAAACTATGATAAATCTAAAAGTCTCTCAAGCTCAGCAACATTTGCAAATAACCACAAACTCAACACCTCGGTTCCTACTAAAAGGGACTTGGCTGATGTGCAGCAAACGGGTTAAGGGAGGAGCCTTCTCAGCCACAAAAACAGGACTTTATGGAAAATCTGAGAGAAGCAAGGTGAAATCGGATCTGTCAGGGAGCTTTTTTTTTTTTCAACTCAAGAGAAACCATTAGGGAGTAGGCAGCTTTGCTTGTTTAATAAGTAGACACAGGTGAGAAATCTGAGGTAGGGACTAAAGGGGACCCAAAGGTGGGGGAGGTTTCTATACTGCACGGAGGAGAAGAGCCAAAGATGCAAAAACGCTGTCGTTAAACAGGGGAGCTGGGCCAGACAAGCACAGGTGGAGGCAGAGGGAAATCCCCAGTGATGCCCAAGTTATTTAAGGAAATGCAGAAATTGGCATTTAGGGAGATTTGATTCCAGACAGGGAACAGGGGAAGACAGAACTGTCAATCAAGATACACTTACTAAGCACTAGAAAATGACAGTAAAAAGGACTAAGATGCTTAAAAAAAAAAACAACCCAGCCCAGCTCCTGCTTCTGAGAAGCTTGTAATTTACATGGGGAGGGAACACACATGCACGCACGCACACAAGCACACACACATATGTGATCACTGCAGATAAAAGGAACAGCTGATATCGCCTATAAGTAAATAGAACCTGAGATCTGCCTTCCAGATGGTTAGGAATTCCACACATAAGATGAAAAGAGGCTATTCCAGTGGAGAATGTGGTGAACAAATGCCCAAGAAATGAGGATGCAAACAAAGTTTTCAGGGACAAGCCAGAGTAAAGGGCAGTCATCTTGGGGGGCAGGGCTAATTCTGAATATGATGAAAATTACAAGGGGAATAGGAAACGTAGGAGATCGTTAGCATTTTTTGAGCATTTTCTCTACATCGAATGCTGTCTCAACCACTTCATTTGATTTCATCCCAACAACCCTGTTAGAGAATTATCTCCACTTTAAATAAGACCGAGGCCCAGAAAAGCAAAGGAATGGAGAAAAGCCCCACAGTGAGCGAGTGAATCCAAACTCAATTCTGACTCTCCCTACTGCTTCTACCAACCCTGCTCCTTCACGTAGCACCAACAGTGTGCTCATCACCACCAGGAATGGCTTCCTGTGACATATGCTAGGTTATAGCTACTGTCTTGTGTTCACTCATTCCAGGGTTTCAGAGGCTAGGTTTACAGGGAACTGCTAATTTATTTTCAGGTGATGTAAACAGCTCTGAATTTAGGGCACAGGGGAATGAAAGACTGACGTACCTCAGCACCACTAAACACCACAGTCAGTCTTCACTTAGACACAATGACTGAATAAACTCTTTAAAACTCTGGCTTAAAATGTCACTACTTTCAGGTGGGACACAAAATGGTACAATCACTTTGGAAAACTGTTTGGCAGTTTCTTAAATAAACAGTTATGAGAAGATCTAGCAATCCCACTCATGGGTATTTGTCCAAGAGAAATAAAAATTTGTACTTACACAACAACCTATATGCAAAGGTTTACAGCAGCTTTATTCATAATCATCCCAGACTGGAAACAACCCAAATGTCCTTCAACAGGTGAATGGATAAACAAACTGTGGTATATTCATATAAAGGAATACACTAAGCAATAAAAAGGAATGAACTATTGGTACAGGCAACAACAACATAAATCTCAAAGGATTACTAAGTAAAAGAACCCAGGCTCAGAAAGACACAATTTATGATTCCATTTTTATGACAATCTGAAAAGGCAAAATTATAGAGAGGAAGAACAGGTAAGTGGTTGCTGGAGGTTAAGAGAGATGAAACTGTTGGTGGTATGTGGTAGGCAGAATAACGGCCCCAAAAGATGTCCATACTCTAATCCCTGCTACCTGTGAATATGTGACTGTTACCAAGGTAAAAGGAGCTTTGCAGATGGAATTAAGGTTGCTAATCAGCTGACCTTAAAATAGGGAGATTATCCCAGATTACCTGGGTGGGTTCACTATACTCACATGGGCCCTTAAACATGGAAGAGGGAGGCAGAGGAGTCAGTGAGAGAGAGGTGCTGTGGAAGAAGAGACAGGAGAAATTTGAAGCATGAGATGGGATCCACCCACTACTGGCTCTTAAGGTGGAGGAAGGGGGCCATGTGGCTAGGACCTGAGCATGGCCTCCAGAAGTGAGAACAGCACAGCCTGACAGCTAGCAAGGAAAGGGGAACCTCAGTCCTACAACCATAGGAACTGAATTCTGCCAACAACCTGAATAAGCAAAGAAATAGATTTTCCCCTAGACCCTCCAGAAAAGAACATAGCGCTGCCAACACCTTGCTCTGGACCTTGTGAGGCTCTAAACAGAGAAATCAGCTGAATTGATGTACTTCTACCAATTGGGGGGAAAAAAAGCACAATGTGAAAGTTGAGAATTATGTTTTATTTGGGGCATCACTGAGGACTATAGCCTGGGATGGCAGCCTCTCAGACGGCTCTGAGGGCCTATCCAAAGGGGTAAGGGTGGAGCCAGAAGCTTTTACTGGGAAAAAAAAAAAAAAATGTATTTGAACATCAAAAGATTACTGATAAACACAAGAAACAGACACCTCAAGTTAATGATTTTGGTACTTTTCTATGTATGGGAAGAAGAGAGTCTGGGCTTATCGAAATCATTCCTCTGACATACATCTTAACTATCTAGGGCCTATATCCTGCTTTCTCCATCCTGAATTCCCCTCGGAGCGCACCATCAGGGGCAGCTGCAGTGATTGATGGCTTTATGGTCACAATATCCTTTGTTTATAGAAATGGCAGGAGACATTCTTTGTCCACAGGACCTATGGAAATTGTATGATAATAAACTTGTATAGTTTTAAGGCTTTAAATTTGTGGTAATTTGTTCCAGCAGGAACAGAAAACTAATACAGCACAGCTACACAACTCTATGTATTTTTCAAACCCCCTACAATAGAACTATACACCCCAAAAAAGTGATTTGACTCTGTGTAAATTTTAAAAGAAAACATGCTTGCTTTTAAAGACCATTACTATGGACAAAAAGAAAAGTTATAGCCATATTTCTTCATGTCTTCAGCCCATAATCTCCACAACCGTAACTCAGGCTTGGAATTTGATCTCTGTCCTGGCCCCTGCCTTCCCCCAACCCCATCCGCTGCCCAGAACTAATCTGAGTTCCTACAGGCGGAGGCCACTTTCAACACCAGTGACTGGCTCAGGGTTTGTGGCTGGTGTTTCGCTTTGACTTTCAAACCAGTCAAAACTTACATTGCCACAGGGGGGAAGCACCCATGGTTAACAAGACCGGCTTTCCCAGGATGGTAAACAAGAGGAATGCCCAAAACTGAAATGTGACAGTCCATTTCGAAGAACCTTACTGAGAACTCTCCAAGACGGAGTTCCATCAATACAGATGCATCAAAACCGATCAGCAGAGCTCAAAGTAATGGATGACTCACCCGGATTTTTAGCAACTAATGGAGGAGGATTCTGAGAAATGCTGTAAATCCAATATTTTTCTCTGAAGAATTAATGTGGGGTCCCCCACCCACACCCTCCGCTTCCAGCTCACCACCAGCGTCATTATCTCTCCTAATTTTTAACAAAGCCAAATACAGTTCTTTCCCAATTTTCTTATAACACTAAAGTATAGTATATGCTCTCTTACCAGGCCTGCTCAAAGGAATAGCACATCTCTTTTAAATTGTTTTTTAACTACTCCACACAGCCTACAGGCAATTAAAAGTCCATAAAATCAGTTAAATATACCAAAGACTTTCTAGACTCAACAAACAGGTCAATAAATATTAAATGCCTTCTATGGGCAAGGCCCTGGGAAGTGCAAAGAAGCAAAAAATGGATGGGCCTTGTCTCTACACATGGCTTACAATGTCATTAGACATACGATCAAAATTAATAATAATCTAAGGCAAAAAAAAATTACGAGATCATATACAAAATAAATGCTACAGGAGTTCATAGTGGGGAGAGACTGTGGCTGGGGCAGTCAGGGAAAGAAAGTTCTGCACAGGAGCTGAAAAAAAAATGCAAGAATGGTAGAATAATCCCTCCAAGACAGGACATTTTCTTAAAAAGAGAACTCTAGAAATTCTACCTGCAAAATCTCCCCCTTACCATACATCTCCATAAGAACTGAACAAGATTGTGAAGGAAAACAATGACCCCAGTTTCAAAAACAAAAAGAATTTCTGGGATTCCGAGTTTGGGCTCACAACTAACGGCACAGAAATTTATTCTTCACTTGTCTCTGTTGTGAGTGAAGGGGACTGACATTTGTAGATGGCTCTAGGCTTCTTTGGTCATCCCCACAATCTGCACCCCTGCAAGAGAGGAAGGGAGTGCTAAGGCAGTCTCCACTGCCACCTGCCCTCCACCACGTGGGCTGGTTCCAACTGAATTCACTTGGGAACCATTCTACCCAGTGTACAAAGCATGATACAGGTTGCCAGAACTGTCACTTCCTTTAGTTACACATTATTAATGAGGAATGGAAAGGGTCCCAGCACATGCCAACCCAAGTTCCAACACCCTTCAGCATCTGACAGTCTTCTGTTCTGTGCCACACTCACCAAAAGATGTGGAAAAGAATATTCAGAGCAGCTCTGTCCATATTAGCCCTAAAGTGGAATCTACCCAAACAGTTCACTGGATAAACAAACTGTGGTACATTCACACAATGAGATACTACAAAACAAGCAGGATGAACAAACTGCAGTTTCACGCCACAACATGGATGAATCTGACAAGCACAATGTCGAGCACAAGAACTCACACACAAAAGTGAACACACTGAATGGTTTTATGTATATAAAGCTTAAAAAAAAAAAAAAAAGACAACTAATCTATGGCATTAGAAGCCAGAATAGTAGTTACCCTGAGGCAGAAGGAGTTACTGAATGGGAGGGACACTAGGGGGACTTCAGGGGTCCTGAAAATGTCTGTGTCTTAGTCTAAGAGGTGGTTATAAGGGAGTGTTTACTTTATAAAAAATCATCAAGCTGTACACGTATGAAAACACTTTTCTATATGAATGCTTTATAGCAACAAAAATGTACCTTAAAGAGAGCTGAAAACTGTTACATTAAAGGATTATAGTAAGATCCAAATTTTCAGTTAACAGTTGAAGAGCTGTTGAAGAATATACATGAAGACATGTATATTCACATCCACAATCTTTTGTTTGATATACTTATTTTATATGGTAACTTTGTTTTATTCAATCAATAACATATGTGTATGTAGATGGGAAATAAAGTAGTGTCATAAAATTAAAGGATAACCCTAAAATTAAGGATCTCTGCTTTGCACACAGATCAGAAGGGATGACTTATTACTCTACTTCATTAGTCCTGGGATACCACTCTTAGAAGAGGGAGAAAGAGAAGGAGGAAGAAGAGGAGAAAGAAAAAGGAAGAACGAGGAGAAGAAGAGAAAGAAGTAGTAACTTTAGTTTTTCTTTAAAACCTCTGAAAAAATATAGCATCACCAGAACATGTTCTAGTGCTGCACATTTGTAAAACATTGTTACAAGACAAGGGGCAGGGACTAGATGTCCCCAGTAACTCCCACTCTATCTAAAACCACAGCCTGGCTTAGGACATAGCAAATCAGACTGTAGGCTGATTTTAGCTTAGAAGTGTAACCCAACAAGCTACTATCTGCCCCATGTACTGGCCATAGATATGTCACTATCCTGTGTCCACCATTAACTATGGAATTTTCCTCCTCATCAATAATTGTAGCATACATCTTTTCTTCGACTTAATACTAAGCAGAGAGAAAATCCCTCTTTCCTGCCCTCTTAGGTCAGCTCTCAGGATGACCGGCCATCCACATAGCATTTGGAGGTCAGGGTTTCCTGATGACTGTGAAAATGGGGAGAAGAGGTCGTCCATCAAGAGGAGCTGCATTTCTTAGGAAGGTACAAGATGAAGCCCCGAGGCCAGAGCCTTGCCTGGGTTCCCCTGGGGTGGAGAGCACCTGCCTACTGGTTCAGCTAGAACCTGCTAGTCCCCAGGGCCCTTCTCAGGGACTGCGGCACAACCTTGGGGAAGATGCTTTGGCCGGCAAATGTCGGCCTCTGGTGCATGAGAAAGGCCAGGCTGACTCCGGCAGACACCCTAGGTAAATTGTCACCTGTCAATCACTTGACCTAAATACACCAGCCACTGGGGGAAATGGCAGGGAGGGGGTTAGTCGGAGCATGCTCAGTAATAGGGATGACATCACTTAATCAATGCTGAGGCCGGGAAGGCTGCATCAGCAGCCTCGAGCAGGCTGCCAGGAACGTGTCAGCGGGGATCGGGAGGCTCCCATTAACTCGGTCCCTCCCCACGCGGCTCGCATACAAAGAGGGCACCATCAGCTACACACGCTGGGGAAAGCTGAGGGGGAAGGGCGCGGGAAAAAAGGCTGGCTTTTTTCGTTTGACATATTTCTTTAAGAACTAAAAACCAATGGTATTCCCTCCCCCCACCAGCAGCTCCGCCGCAGAAAGCGAGCCAAGTCTGGGGAAGGGAAAGGGGTAAGGAATGTGACAAGGAGATCAAGAGGGAGGGGGAGCCCCAGCCACACAAAGTAACTTCTTTGGGCACAGAGGCTATTTGGCTGAGCTCGGGGCCCCCAGCCCCACACATGTGGGCTCACAGCCTCCTCTCCACCCAGCGCGAAGCACATCCGCGAAGAGGCTCTGCGGACACCAGGTGGGGGTCGCCCCATTGGGGAGGAGTCAGCCCTGAGGTCCAAGGAGGGCAGCCTGGGTTGAGAGGAAGCAGGAGGAGGCATACGAGGCCTCCCGGGGACACCGAGGCCACTAGCGTCCCCCCAACCCCCGCCGCCCGCGCACAGCAAGGTGAAACGCCGCGGGAAGCCCTTTCTACACCGCGGTGGGAGCTCTGGGCCGAGGCTACTATTTTTCCAGTACCTTTTTTCCTTCTTCTTTTGCCAAGATTGGGAGAAGAAGAGGCAAAGTGTTCGATAAATCGAACCGATGCCTGGAATCATTTGTGGGTTACAGAGCTCATAGTTCAAGGGGCGCCTGGGCTTGAGGGTAACCCAAACACACTACCCACGCGGCGTGGCCAGGGCGGGGAACAATAGGCCCTCCCAGGCCCCCACCCCAATAACAATGGCGGCGCCGAACCCTTCCTCGCCCCCCACCCCCACCCCCGCTGCCAGGGGCCCTCCCCGCGGCCCCCAGGAGACCCTCCACCCGCCCGTGAGGGAATTACAGGGTGGGAGGGAGGGGGTTTCTCGACAAGTTCACCCTAGAGGGCTGCCCCGAGGGGCTGTCCAAAGGGGCAGCCCGAGCATTTCTGCCGGGTCTGGGGCGTTGAGGGGCCGGGCTGCGGCGCGGGGCAGCAGGGGAGGCCAGACATCCCAGCCACTTACCCCGATCACCACGGTCTCATCGCCTTTAAATTTGGGGATGAATTTGTCCCCGCGGAGGATCTCTGCTTCGTTGAGTGGCCGGAACCGGCACATCACTTTGATGCTGCATTCGGCTGGATCCGCCATCTCGGCCGGCGGCAGGGAGGGGGCGCGGGGATGGGTGGGGGGCCGGGCTTCGGCACAAAGAGGGAAGTGGTCGAGAACCGCACCGCCCGCCCGCAACGAGGCCACCTCCTGCCGCCTCGGACGAAGCTTCTCAGCAGGTCATCGCTAACTCCGCGGGGTGGGCTGCTACGGCCCCTCAAAGACCGAGTAGGTGGGCAGTCTATCAGCCTTCGACCCAGCCGGCTGTAAACCTGCCTGCCCTGGCCCTGCCCTGGCCCTGCGCTGCGTCCCAGGCCCACCTGCCCGCGACCACGAGGCGGGCAGACGAGGCGATGCGCAGGGAGGGAGCCTCTCCCGGCTCAGACCTCCCGGGCTCCTGCGAGCTCAGCCATCCTGCATCAGCACCAGCGAGCTGGGCCACCTCCCGGTCCCGCCCCTTCGCCCTGCCCTCCCCGGCCCGCCTCGGGACGGTGACGTCACTGCGGAGCTCTGCCCCGCCCTTGCCCGGGCTCCGCGAGCCGAGCATACTGGGACTTGTAGTCAACGCACCTGCACGTTTCGGGGACAGCGGTGGTGCCCTGGGTGCCACCTCCGAGAACCTGCAGGTCAAGGCTGGCTGGCCAAGTCAAGAGCAGGATGGATGTCATATCCACTATGCCCCGTTAAAATCTCTATAAATAACCAGGTCTGTATCATCTCCTTACATCTTTTCATGATCCCAAAGGAGAATCCCCTCTTAAGACGGTGTCCAACCAGTGATGGAACATTTTTTCTGTGCTCAACAGTTTTTAAGGGTTGTGAAGAGATGGGTCGGGGGATGATATTTGCATGACTATTTGAAGCCAGTAATTCCTTAAAAATGCTTGTACGTAGGTAGCAGTTCATACATATTTGGAGTTAGGGACTCCTTTAATAATTGATGGAAGTTAGGGATCTTTTCCATAACAAAAAGCAAAGACAAATAAACCTTTGCACACCTACAAATTTTTCATGCGATTTCAGAGGGTTTGGGGACAATTGAAGCCTGCTTGTAACTCCCAGGTTAAGAACCTCTTAATCACTGCTAACTATAGTACAGTTTACAAAACCTCTGCCTAATGCCTAATTTTAATCCTGTAGCATAAACAGAATATATGCAGAATCAAGTCCAAAGGAGTCTGCAAAATACATCCAGGTCCCATGAGCAGATTTCTGCCTACTTATTGGCCTCATCTCTGGGGCTTCTTGTCTTGATGTTTACACTCTGACAAACACCAAACTACCTGTAGCTTCCTCCATTGAAATTCACTTGTTGCTCTGCCTGCTTCCGATACTTTGTTTAAGCATTTACTCTCCTGGAGTCTCGCATCCATGCCTCTTCCTAAGTATGTATATTAGGGCTCCTACTGTGGAAAGTGATAGAAACCCAACTGGAGCCACTGAGGCAAAAGGAGCACTTATCAGAAGAATACAGATTGATGTTGCTTATTAAAGAAATGATTAAAAATCAAGCCAGGGAATAGGCAAGCTACCAAGACTCTACCTCTGGTCTCTGTTCTCTCCTTGTATTGGTCTCACTCTTTCTCTCTCTAGATCATTCCTCCAAAAGTCAAGAAACCCAGCTGTCAACAGTTCCTGGGGTTCATTCTTCAATTTCTACCATTAGGTAAGGATAGATGTTTGTTTTGAGATTTAGTTTAAAAATAACCTAGGGAAAGTCTATGATTGGCCTGGAATTGTGTTCACATCTACCCCTAGACTACTCAATCAGAGTCAAGGACTTTGTAAGATCATGCAGGAATCCCATGGTGGGAAGTTTCCCAAAAGAAGAGGGAGGTCAGTCTCAAAAGAAGAGGGTGGGGCAGGGATGGCAGAATAATTAGATATCCACTCTTCCTTTCCAGTACTACGTTTTCCTCCAAGACTCAGCTCAACCTTCCCTCCTTGGGAAGCCTTCTCTGACTCACTAAATACCGGCAGAGAGTAGGTGATCCTCTTTGTTGTCCTCATAATCTCCTGTGTTCATCTCCATCTCTGCAATGCACGGACAATGATATCTGCCTCATCTTTATGTCTCTAGCACTTAGCACACAATAAGCAGCATACTGAGCAAGGAATCCAACCTAGGAGGAAGCTCTACTAGGGTGAAAATCCCAGCTCTGCCATTTACTGGATGTGGGACCCATGGCAAGGTGTTTAATTTCCTTAAGACTGTTTCCTCATCTCTATCATTGGAATAATATCATCTCATAGAGTTTTTGAGGGATTTAGAAGAAATAATGCTTTTAAAACATCTAGCATGGTGCCTGACACATATATGGTATAAACCTTTGAAAGTTAGATATTATCATTATAATTATTATTATTAGGTAGTGAACAAATGATGGTAAAACATGTAATTTATTTAATTAATTTTAGGAACACATCTGTTGCTTAAATGTAGTGTACCTGGGAATACAGGTTCTCTGTCTAGCTGAGAAGACAGATCTACAGAAATCAACTTTTGTAAACTATTGTGAGTAGTACCAATTTGACTTCCTGTCCTCAGATACAGTGAAACTAGGTTTTAAAAGGCCCAAATGCCACATTTTCATCTGTTTTCACCTTAGTAGTTCTCAGGCTCCTACCGTCTTCAGTGGTCAACTTTACAATATACCGGAGAGGGCAGTCAAATCCCCAGTGTCCCTGAGCCTGCGAGAGGATCCCAGAACCTCACACATACCAGTTTGTCTGAGACGATCAGAATGTGGTTAACCTGGGGTGGGGAGAGGCCTGACTGTCTGTCCCTGGGTTCACTCTTCATTTATTCATCCACCTATCCATCCATCAATGCTTAACTGAACAAGTGACATTTGTGACCACTATATATATTTAGGTTTATTAAGTGAACTCAAGGGGGCAAATATAGGACCCCCACTTGAGAGAAAATTGTAAAATAAGTCATTACTCACAGGTATCTTAGAAACAAGTCAGTACAGAGAGTAGAGTGCCCAGTGGTGACTGAGAGGGCTGATCTAGCAGATGGGTGAGGTAGCATTCAAAAGGGTTAAAGAGACACCAAAGCACAGACAACAAAAGAGAAAATAGATAAACTGAACAACATCAAAATGATACTTTTAAGCATCAAAGGATACTATCAACAGAGTGAAACGGCAACTCACAGAATGGGAGAAAATATTTGCAAGTCATATATCTGATAAGGGATTGATAGCCATAATATATAAAGAACTCCTATAAATCAACAATTTTTAAAATTTTGTTTTAAAAATGGGCAAAGGACCTGAGTAGACATTTCTTCAAAGAAGATATCCAAATGGCCAATAAGCACATGAAAAGATGCTCAAAATCACTAATCATTAGGGACATACAAATCAAAACCATAATGAGATACCACTTTACACCCATTAGGAAGGCTTTTCTAAAAGAAGGAAGGAAAGGAAGGAAGGAAGGAAGGAAGGAAGCAAGCAAGCAAGCAAGCAAGCAAGCTATGAGGAAGATGCAGAAAAAATTGAAACTTCTACACTGTTGATGGGAATGTAAAATGGTGCAGCTGCATGGAAAATAGTACTGTAATTCCTCAAAAAATTAAAAATTGAACTACCATATGATCCAGAAATTCCACTTCTGGGTACATACCTCAAAAAATTGAAATCAGGGGCTCAAATAGATATTTGTACATTCAAGTTCATAGCAACATTATTCTCAATAGCTGAAACATGGAAGCAACCCAAGTGTCCAAGTCATCTACGGGGAATGGATAAACAAAATGTGGTACATGCATACAATGGAATATTATTCAGCCTAAAAAGAAAGGAAATTCCTACACATGCTACAACATATATGAACCTTGGGGACATTAAATGAAATAAGCCAGACACAAGAGGAAAAATACTGTGTCAGTTCTACCTATAGGAGGTACTTACAGTAATCAAATTCATAAAGACAATAGAATGCTGGTTGCTAGGAGCTTGGAGGTGGGGGGAGAATCAAGAGTTATTAATGGGTATGGAGTTGTAGTTTGGAAAGATGAAAAATGGTAATGATGATTGCATAACAATGTACTTAACACCACTGAACTGTACACTAAAAATGATTAAAATAGTAAATCTTATGCTATAAAATATAATACGAATTTTATTTATTGTGATATAGTTTACCATAATTTTTTAAAGAAATTTTTTGTTGGTGGGACTGTAAATTGGTGTAGCCACTATAAAAAAAAACAGTATGGAATTTCCTTAAAAAATTAAAACAAGAACTACCATATGATCCAGCAATTCCACCTCGGGGTGTTTATCCAAAGGAAATAAAATCCTTGTCTCAAAAAGATATTAGTACTCTTGTGTTTATTGTAGTATTATTTACAGTAGCCAAGACATGGAAACAACCTAAGTGTTCATCAGCAGACAAATTGATAAAGATGTGGTATATATACAATAAGATATTATTCAGCCATAAAAAAAGAAGGAAATCCTGCCATTTGCAACAACATGGAGATTGAGGGCATTCTGCTAAGTGAAATAAGTCAGACAGGGAAAGACAGATACTGTATGATCTTACTTACATATATATGGTATATATATGAAATATATATATGAAAAATAGATACATATCAGATTTGTGGTTATCAGATTCGGAGGGTAGGGGAGCAGTGAACTGGATAAAGGCGGTCAAAGGTACAAACTTTCAGTTATAAGGTATAAGTTCTGGAGATGTAATGTACAGCAAGGTGACTACAGTTAACAATACTGTATTGCATATTTGATATCGCTAAGAAAGTAAAGCTTAAAAGTTTTCATAACAGGAAGGAAAATTTTGTAACTACGCATAGTGAGGGATGTTAAGTAAACTTATTCTGGTAATCATTTCACAATATACATGTATCAAATCATTATGTTGTACACCTAAAACTAATACAATGTCATATGTAAATTATATCTCAATTTTCAAAAAAGATAAAAAAAAGTAGAATAGAACTACTAGGGGCTGATGGTTGAGGGAAACGGGGAGATGTCAGTCATGGAGCACAAACTTCCACTTACAAAATGATGTAATGTACAATATAGTGACTATAGTTAATATTGTACTACAAACTTGAAAGGTGCTGAGAGAATAAATTTAAAATGTTCTCACTACGAAAAAGAAATGGTAATTATGTGACATGATGCAGGTGTTAGCTAACATTATAGTGATAATCATTTTACAATATATAAGTGTATCAAATTAACAAGTTGTATACCTTAAACTTACACAATGTTTTTCATCAATCATATTGCAGTAAAGCTGGAGAAACAAACAAACACATTAATAATAAATTTTCACAGGGCTTGAGGAGTAAAAAGAGGAAGAGAGATGTTTGAGTCACTGGGGTTAATTCCGTGACATCCACTCCATCCCTCCCTACTGTGAAGCCAGAACACAGTATGGAGAATTGTCCCCAGCTACAGGGATGGGCCTGGGTTAGTCTCAGCCAAACATGATCATCCCATCCTCAGGGATAGGCAGGATGACACCAAGGAGATAAGAGGAAAAGATTGCCAAATTTTTGGAAAGAAATTCTATTTCCCAAACTTTCCGTCCCCAGTTAGAGGATAACATTCAACACCAATTGCTACTGAAACATCCTGTGACTGCACAGAGAACAAGGCTTAGGATGATGCCAAGCTGTGGACAACGGAACCAAGAGACCAAAAATCCTGGGTCTCTGATTACATGATCGAGTCACTGAGATTCAGCAACCCAAAGCCCACCTTACTCTAGACTTCTTTCTGGAGCCAGCAACCTTGCCTGTTCTTTAAATCAACTTTCTGTGACCTGCAGCTGAAAAGATATTAATTGATACTGGAAGATGTTGAGGGAGGAGAGCAACAGACACAGTCTGGAGGTCAGGTTAAGTTTACGTGTCCAGAACAGCAAGGAAACCTATGTGACCAAGTGAAATTAATAGAGATTACGTCAAGAGGCTAAGAGAAACAAGTCAGAGAAAGACAAATACCGTATGATCTCACTTATATGTGGAATCTTAGAAAAACAAACCAAACTTGTAGATACAGAGAACAGATTGGTGGTTGCCAGAGTGGGGGGCTGGGGGTGAAATGTGTGAAGGGGGTCAAAAGTTACAAACTTCTAGATATAAGATAAGTAAGTTCTGGAGATACAATGCATAGCCTGGTGTTACAGTTAACAATACCATATTGTATATTTGAAAGTTGCTAATAGAGTAAATCTTAAACGTTCTCATCACAAGAAAAACCCCTCTAACTATGTATGGGGACAGAGGTGAGTAAACTTATTGTGATCATTTCACAATATATACATATATCAAACTGTTATGCTGTATACATGAAACTAATACAATGCTGTATGTCAATTACATCTCATTTTTTAAAATGTATTTACTTTGAAAGAAAAGGAAATTGAACTTAGAAAGTCTTCCTGAACAGCTGTCTGCTCTCTGAGGCTGTCGGTCCCCCTGTTTTGGTACCTGAGCATTTGCTGCCTTTTAGTGACATCCCTATTGTTGTCAGTTTCTGTTCTCTAGTTCTTTCCTCTTCACAGTTTTTTCTTCATGTTAAATGTCTTGTGTGTATGTCCTGCTCCCTTATCTATGTTGTTGGGATCATGTATTATTTATGTGCTTGATAAGTAGTTTCTGGGTGATCAATCCATGTCCATCATGGTCATGACAATGTCAAGGACAAATAAATGAATACATTAACCTGGAAGTAATGGCGTTGCATGGTAGATGAAGCTTTGGGCTCAGGACCTACATTTTTCATTCATTTTACTGCTAACACATTCCGTGACTTTGGAAAATAATTCAACTTCTGTGAATGATTTTTTTTTTACCCCATCTTTGGAAATGATGCCTAATGTATTATCTATTCTGGATAAATGAAAATTGAAAGAGAAATATGTGAGAAAACTGCTTAGAAAGAAAGCCTGGGAGAGGCTGTAACAAGATTAGGGGAATCACCCGTTCCAAGAACACATGAGAAGAAGAAAGAAAGATATATATTAACATGAAGTTAATTATTCCAAGGCTTGGCATAATGCCAAGCACAAAGTAGCAATTCAGTAAATGTCTTTCATGCGTTCATGCATCATTCACTCATTCATTCAACAAGTGTAAATTTCCTGTTGCAGCAACAAATCCCAGAGGGTCCCTGTAAATGAATCATCAGCTTCAGGGAATGATCAAATCCTACTGCCCGGATTTCTGCTCATGGTTAAGTTAAGAGGTGTGGCATGCTCTTCCAGGACAGCATCTACTCCACTCTCCTCCTTCCTGACCCAGCAAAGCCTTCCTGAAGCTGGAATTTATAGGTTCTTTGAGGATAGTTAATGAACTAAGGAATTCACCCACTAGTGCAGGGTAGGGGCCTCAAACCGACCACAAGCACCCCAGCCACAATTCCTTCTGACTCATCCACCAGCAACACTTCTCAGCCCTAAAACATCGTTGTTGAGATGAGACAGAAAATAAATAAGGAATTATCAGGATCATTCAGGCAACAATGAACACTCTCCCTTTGACTTGCTGGAGCCTGACAGAAATCAAAGCAGAAGCACGTGACTGCCCCACCCCTACCCCTCTTCTCTCCAGAGTGATCAGACTCACTTCCTGAGCACTCTGCTTCTCTCTTCAGCCCAGTCCTAGAGAGCTGTTTCTGTCCCAGTCTCTACTGCCACTAAGAAGTGTAAATGGAAGCAATTATCTGGATTGTTCAAGGGAAAAAAGCCTCAGAAATCCTTCTGCCTGAGTGATCCAGGTAATTGCTTCCATTTTCACGTCGGCTCCCCATCTTCTGCCCTCACTGGGATGGCCATTTAACTCCAGCTCTGGGGGCTGCAGTTTCCAGTGTGGGCTTAATCATTTCTGACGGCCTGAGCCCAGCTCCACTCCTATAAGTACAAAAAATACCTGGCCCTGATAAAGATTAAAAACCAAATGAAAGGGTGAAAACTGTTTTTTATACTCGTTTGTTTGCTTGCTTGTTTGTTTGTTTGTTTCAGGGGGAAATTAGATATTTATTTAGTGGAGATACTGGGGATTGAACCCAGGACCTTGTGCATACAAGGTCTGCACTCTACCACTGAGCTATATCCTCCCCCAAAAAACAGTTTTTTTAAAGTGGTGAAAAATCCCTTTAACGTTTGCAAAAATAATCTATTGTTATGGAATAGACAATCGGGGATGTCTTTTAAAAATTTGCACCTCAGTTCAAGATGTCCAGATAACCCAGCTCAGTGGGGAGGAAGCCGAGACCATCACCTCCTTTTAACATGACGTTAGCTGATCTGAAGGAGAAAGCCTGTTCTCTTCTAGGGGAGCTGACACATTGACAGAGATTTATTTTACTATTAAATAACAGAGATTAAATTTAGTATTAATTCTTTCAGAAAAAAATCCAGGGCTCTGGACGACTAAGATGGAGAACCACTGAGTCTGAGGAGGAAGAGGAGAGGAGAGAGGAAAGCCAAACTCTTGTGTCCTAGTGGTGGGGGTAGGGGTCACCGTGAGTGAGTACTGGCCAGCAGGGTACCAGGCTCCAGGCCGGGTTAGGAGCCGAGATGAAGGGGATGAGGGGGATGGGAGCCCCTGCCCTTCTCCCAGCTGACTCAGTACAATCCCCGTGTAACCTGGGCGTCAACCATTCCCTCATCTTCCAGCAACTTTGTCTAAGTTCATCCCGGCCCCACTTGGAGACAGAATCCAACATTGTTGGTGCCTCTAGAAAGCCACTCTCAGGAAAACATTAGGAAGTAATGTAAACTTCACTAGAAATGTACCAGGAATCACAGATGAGGGATTTCTATTGCACATCCCACAGCAAACAACTTAAAATCACTGCTAAATAGACTTCACGTCTCCAAAGTCCCATCTCCATCATGTACCATAGAGGGTCCCTTTCCCCCGACACCCCCTGTGACGCCTCTCTCCAGGTCCTGACTTTTCCTGCACTGTTCTTCCCTGATGCAGGGTCCATCCACAGTGTCCCAGCTCTGCCCCAGGCTTGCAGCCCCAACCTCATTGCTGTGCTCAGCAAAACCCAGGGGTCTCCTCTAGTCAGCAGCTCCATCCTCCTCACATGCCGTGGGAAAGAAGAATAAACACGTATTCTATTACCCACCATGGAGAAACACAGCAGCATCCTCAGCAGATCAATTCCCTGTAACTATGTTAAATAGAGACACTGAGATTTCCATGATAGATGTGGTTCCCTATAGAGGTTCTCCTTTACCTTTTGAAGGAGTAAATGAGCTGTTCTTCAACAGAGGTTAAAAAAAAATTAGTACCCAAAGACTAGAAGCCTTTTTTTCAATGACGGTGTTAGTTATCTGTTGCCTCATAAGAAATTACCTCAACACTTAGTGGCTTAAAACAACATTTGTTATCTGACAGTAGGTCAGGAATCAGGCATCACTTAGCTGAGTCCTGTGGTCCAAGTTCTCTCTCATGCAGCCAGGGCTGCACCCATCTCAAGGCTCAAACTGAAAAAGCATCCACTTCCAAGCTCACTCTGTGGTTTTTGGCAAGATTCCATTCCTCACTGGGTGTTGGCCAGAGGCTGCCCTCAGTTCTTTGTCAGGTGAGCCCCCTCCAAGAGCAGTAGGATCATCAGAGCAAGTGAGAGGGAGAAAACAAGACAGAAATCACTGTCTTTCATAACTTAATCTCATCCAATTACTTTTTCTGAACTTCCTTGATTAGAAATACGTCACTAGGTGCAGCACACATTCAAAGAGAGGAGGTTACACTTAGGTGTGACTATAAGGAGGCATGGACACTGGGGGTCACCTTTGAAGGCTGCCTGTCGCAACAACCAATAAATGAATTGATTGTCACTTATTGATCACTTACACTTGAAATAGGGCAGAGACTAGAGTCAAGGAGTACAACTTTGGAAATAGACCCTTCTCTCAAAGAGCTTCAGTTTAGCTGGGAGACAAGACATACAGAAATGAAAAGAGAAACCATAGCCATCCTAAGCAAAGAAACTTAAGATAGCTACCATCAGAGGAAAAAAGCAATACATTGAACTTTATAAAAATATAAAACCATATACACCCAAAATCATACACAATAGTAAAATAAAACAATCTACTAAGGAAGCTTTCTGCAACATATATGACAAACAGTTGATATCTTTAATAAAGAGTTCTTACAAATCAATATAACGGTTGTAAATACACAATAGGAAAACTAGCCGAGAGCATTAAAAACTCAATACAGAGAAGAATTACAAATTACCATTAAATGCATGGATAACTATTCAGCCTCATCCGTAACCAAAGGAATGCCTTTTAAATTGGCAAAGATTACAAAGAATAATAATGCCCAGTGTTGCAATGCATACAAAGAAGGCAGCCTTCTCTTATCCTACTGGTAGGAGGGTGGATGTGTCTAATTTTTCTGAGAAGCAACATAAATTAAACCCTGAAATGTGTACAATACAGACTTCCTACTGAAAGTGACAAAACTGCCAGGCACGCAAGTACTTGTCCCTTCAGGGAACAAGAAGTGTAAAGCTGAATGGAGACATCCAGGGACTAAAATTGGACAAGTGGGTTTGTGCCAAATCATTGACAGCCTTGGACAACAGGTGATGGTGTCTGAGTGGCATTCACCTGACATTGGGAAATTGCTGGAAGTTTTTAAGTAGGGGAGTGATCAGATGGAAGGAGAGTTCTAAGCCCAATCAGAAACACCAGTGAGATACAAATCCAGGGATAGAGCTGGAGTGACTCATCACTCTGCCCATGGGATCTCAGTTCCTCCCCACACTCTCCAGCAGAGCCAAACAGATAGCTTTCCTTACTGAATGGAGATTGGATGAATAGCTTCAGCCCTTTGGACTTATTTGATTTTTGACATTTGGGGCGTATCAGAATGAGAATCAGATATCACCTCCCACCAGGCATGGAACCCAACATACTACGTGGCAGCAACAGAGGTGCCTAATCCAGGGTGTATTACTTAGGATTCTAGGGTTGCGAGCAACAGAAGTCTGCTTGAGCTAGGGCAAGCAAAAGCAGAGGAGGAGTTCATTATAATTCTTGAAGAAATAAGGCTGCACTGCATCTGGGCTCAGAAATAAACTGGAATCAGGGACTTGAACATTGTGAAGTTTCTCTCTGTCTTATCTTCACTCCTGTCTGGGCACACACTTTCCTCTTTTTCTCTCTGCAGGCTATATTCAGCTCTGCCAGCTCCAAAGTTTATGAATCCAATAAGTTGGAGAATTATGAAAACTTGGTCTCTCTCAGCCCTGATTTTAGTTTCTGGGGAAGGACTCTGATGGGTTCAGCTCAGGTAATTTTCCTCTGTTGAACACATCAACTCTTCCCCTGGGCGACATCATGTTCAACAATCATGGTTGTCAGAAGTAATCCCTTACCAAGAGGACTGGAGTTGGCGAGGGTTAGCGGGCAGGTCCCAGGAAGGGGAAGCCCTGGAAGAACCCCGTGGTGTTGATATCAATGACACTGGGGGAGCAACGGAGGCCACGAGAGAGACCCCGTCCTGCCCCCTGTAGAACTCTTCCCCAGACAGCTGCTGCTGCAGCAGGGCTCAACACTGTGTGCCCTCAACGATCACATTCATTTCAGGTTCAAGCCTAAAGGGCAAATGCCCTGTTTTCTGCTCCTCCCTGCTAACTTCTCCCTCTCTCTCTCTTTCTCTCTGTCTCTTTTTCCCTTACTCTCTCTCTCTCTCTCTCCCTCTCTCTCTCACACACACACACACACACTCACACATACAATGACCTAATGACAGTCAATAAAATACACATCTAACGGAGCCCTGATTTGGCCATTGGTCAGCCTGCCACCAGCAGCCTCTGCTTTGGGAAGCCAACTGACTCACTTGGTCTAGCTGCCCTGGGGAAGCTTAGGACCCTGAAGGTGGCTTTATTTTTTCCCTAAATGACCTGTTTCATTTTGAGAGGAGACGAGTAATTGAATTACAAGGAATTAACTGAATAAGACACTCTGAGCTGACCCAGAAAAGATACGAATTTGTTATAGCAGTTATAAAAAAACCCAGCCTTGTGGACACTTAGTGAATCTTCCAGGCTCTATTAGTATATACGTAGCTGTGAGCAGGGCGACAGCTTGAACTCACTTGGCAAACAATTCTCCAGTTCTACTTGAAGGACTTCTCACGCCTACGTATTGGCAACATTCAGCCTTTTAATTCTGATTAATGAAAACTAATGATTTGTTTTTTCTTTGTCTACTTTTACTGACCTTCATCTGGCCACCTTAGCAAAATACTAGCAACAGCCTCAAATTTTAAATCCTAGGGTCCATTTAACTCTATTTAATCATATAATATTTAAACACCCTCAAATATATATATATAGTTATCTATGTATACGTACATACACATACTATATACATATGCATATAGATTATACATATGACAGCTATCTATTTATCTATTTATCTGTGATAGAGAACTTGGTTCTAGTGTTTCGAAAAATTCATTTACTTATTTATTCGTTCATTCATTCCATAGATATCCACAGACATTCACCCACTCTGCAGATAGCTATAAAATCCTTACCAAATGCCAGATACTGTGCTAGGTGCTGGGGAGGCATCAGTGACAAGAAAGACATAGTCCAAGCCCTCACTGGCCTACCTTCTGCTGGAGGATGTAGGCAGCAAACAGCTAAGCGTATGACATGGTACAACCTGCAGTAACAAGTGCAGTGAAGAGGAGTAAAGAAGGGTGAAAGGCTGGAGGGGGCAGTGGGTACTGTTCTAGTTCAGGTGACCAGGAATTAAAAGAAATTCAGAGATATGCTTCAATCCTTGAACTCTAACACACAAGCATAAACATTAAAAAAATTAAAGAGAAAGAAGGAAGATCAATCTTAAAAAATTGTTTTAAAGAATATGAAAAGGAATATATATATATATACACACATATATATAAATGAATCACTGTGCTGTACACCAGAAATTAACACAATGTTGTAAATCGACTATACTTCAATTAAAAAAAAAATGAAGGAAGGGAAGGAAGAAGGAACAGAGGAAGGATATTCGCCAGCTACTGCTGTGTAACAAACTACTCCAAGATGTAGTGGCCTTAAACAACACTCTTATATTATTTCTTGCCGGTCCGTGGGTCACTGGACAGTTCTGCTGATCTGGCTGGACTCCCCCACATTTCAGGGGAGCAGCTGGCTGTCAGCTGATTCTAAGATAGTCATGGCTCCTCTCTACATCTCTCCATCACCCAAGGGGGCCAGGCCAGGCACATTCTCCTGGGGAGGTGGAGTGAGCCAGCCCAGCTGTGTAAGAGATTAGGTGCAAATGTGCGTGTACTTTTCAA
Organism: Camelus dromedarius; assembly: GCF_036321535.1. Lineage (NCBI taxonomy): Eukaryota > Metazoa > Chordata > Mammalia > Artiodactyla > Camelidae > Camelus > Camelus dromedarius. The sequence goes on along the minus strand of NC_087439.1, from coordinate 29,033,721 downwards.
GCCTCCACTCGCCTCACACTTGCTAACGTTGGTCAAGTCAAGCCACATGGCTGAGACCAGAGAGAGAGTGAGAGAGGACAAGAGGACCACAGTAACAGGGCAAGGCCATAAATATGGATGGAATTGTGTCCTCCTCAAATTCATATGTTGAAGTCCTCACCTCCGGTGTGACCGTATCTGGAGAGAGGGTCTCTAGGAAGGCAGTTAAGTTTAATGAGGTCATAGGAGTGGGTCCTAATCTGGTGGAACTGCAGCCTCGTAAGCAGAGGGAGAGAGGCATCCAATTCTACACTTGAGGACATGGTAAGAAGACGACATCTGCAGCCAGAAAGGGAGCTCTCACCACACAGCCTGACCGCCACAGAACCTTGATCTTAGATCCTCAGCCTCCAGAACTGTGAGAAAATCAGTTTTGGTTGATGAAGCCGCCCAGTTGGCGACATTCTGTCATGGCAGCCGGAGCAGACTACGATGGGTGTGGCCACATGGAGATTGTTTATGACCACAAGGAGGGAGGGAGGGAGACAGAGTGGAAGGGAGGGAGGAAGAATGACTTATTTTTAAACATGTGTATAGTAGGAAAGAAATGAATAAATTCTGCTCTCCTTCATCTGGAAGTGGGTCGCGTGCTCTGTGACTGTCTGGGATCTCCATCTGTTAGCAGAATGCAGTCAGGAGGTGAAGAGGATTGGGACCAAGGAGAGAGAAGGGTACTGAGACTGTCTCCTTATTCCAAAAAGAAATAGAAATGGCTCGGGGATCTTCCATGCCTGGGACAAAACCAATTGTTGCGTGAAAGGTTCTCGTTCTGTCCAGAGGACTCCTCACAGCCTATGCTCTTACTCCAAAATGTCAGGTAAACCTGAGAAGTAGACTTAAAAAGCTAAAGATGTTTTCCCATGTAAGAGTTTGAGGACACCGATAGGCCTCCCTGCCCTAGAATGGAGATATAAAATTGGCTCTAACCAGCAAACCCACCTTAATATACTTCCAGTTGTGTTTCTACAAGATCCTAATCAGGGGAAAATATTTCCTCGTTTTATGAGACTGCTCACAAGACTCTGTCCTAGGAAATTGTGCCACATAGGTCTAAGAAATTTTTCAACTTAAAAATAAAACGTATATTCTTGCTTCCACAGGGACAACTAAGATAAACAAGGCATGGTGCCTGCCTTCCTGGAGTCCGCCATCCAGGGGAAGAACGAAGACCTGGAAAACAATTGTCTGAATTTTGGCCTTGCCTTTATACGTTCAGAGGAGTGGCCCTGTGGCCTCCACAGAGTCAAGACACATCCCTGTGGGAGAGGGGGAGGGTCCTCACTGCCAGCATCCTGGTGGAGGGAGGCGGGCCTCAGGAGGTCGGAGGTTCCAGTTCCCCACTGGGACTGTCTGGAATCCTGGACATTAAGAGGTCTCAAGAGTGTGAGGCCGCATGGACGCAGATCCCGTGTAGAACCCACAGGCTCCCCTTCCTCTGTGTTCAGGTGTAAGAAGTAGGAGAAGGGAGGCTACGGAGAGAGCATTGCTTCTCTTCCACCAGGAAGGCGAGCTCACCATGGCTTCCTCATCCCTGGACACTGGCAGAGTGGCTTCCAGAAATGCCGACTCTGTAGAGACCCCACCATGCCTGCCAGCATGCTGGGACCACCTGGCCCTTGGGGGCCACCTCTCTGAGGCCCATGCTGCCTGCATCCATCTGTCTTACCACCTCCAGGCAGAAGAAACTTCTCTCTGGTGGAAAAGCTTTGTAGGATGAGGACCAGTGTGTAAGGCAGACAAGGCAGTCGTGTCTTACGTTGGGCTCGCTAGACACAGAGCCTGAGCTGGGCAGGCCCATGGGAGTAGTTTCTTGAAGAGTAAGGGGATCAGGGAAGTGAGCAGAGTGGGGCTGCAGGAGATCAGCTTCAGCCTGGCCCCACCAGCAAACTCCAGCACGCTATCATACCCCCTTGAGACAAGCAAGTATCCTTTTGTTACCCCTGTGTCATTCAGCCACTGGCTCTGTGGGGTTCCCTCCCAGGTTAGGACGAGGGTGGCTCTCTAGATAAAAGCCAACACTCCCAGCGCAGGGGGAGGGGAGCACAAGCTGGCAGAGGGGGTCTGGGTGGGGCACAATGGCATCCGTAATGCGGGGGGATGTGCTCAGCAGAGAGAGGGACCTGGGTGTGCAAAGAGTATGTTGTGTTCCGAGCCCAGTTCTGCTGGAGCATAAATTATGAGGATATAAGCGAGAACTGAACAAGGTGATGCAGGTGAAAATATAGTCCTCCAGCTAAATGTCCCACATCTGTATCCCCCACAGGGTTGATGTGAAGACCAGATAGGGCACAACAGACGAAATGTTACTCCACCAACTACAAGAGCTCTGTACAAATGCTAATCATTTAAGACATGTTTTTGATCATCATGAATACATGCAACAAGCATCATCCAACAAGCGAGTTTTGTCCTATGTTCCAGACACTGTGCTGGGCACTAGGGATGTGGCAGGAACAAATACAGCCTTTGGTCATGCCCTCCTGGAGCTTATGGTCCAGTGAGGGAAACAGACATCACAGTCACACAAATCCCTACTGAATTGCAATTGCAGTGAGTTCTTTGGCAAGAAAAGTGCAGGATGTGTGGTGGTATTGGCTGGAGGGCTGGGGCCATCAAGGCCCTGGGCTCCCTGAGCTCGTGCCATTTAAACTAAGATGATGGGAGAATAGGGAACCGAATGTGGGAAAGACGCAAGGGGGAAGGATGCTGGTGGTTTTGAGGGGAAAAGAGAAGCTTGTGGTTCTGGAGCAGGCAGACAGGCAATGGGGCTGGATAGTTCAGGGACTGAAGCATGGAGATTTGATTTTTAAAAATTAGATTGGTAGGTGGATAGATCCATAGATGCGTAGATCAATAGATAAACGGATGGTTAGATAAAGATAGAATAGATAGAGTATCTCTGTGTACAGGCATCTGCTAGATAGAGTATCTCTGTGTACAGGCATCTGCTAGATAGAGTATCTCTGTGTACAGGCATCTGCTGATGGGGTCATAAACTGAGACTTGTGAGTCATTTCCCTCTTCTTACTCCCTTGTAGGTGACCAGACATATGTTTTCAGTAGATACTAACATCTGTTACAAATTGTTACGGTCAGGCAGAGCTCTAGATTTCAGGTAGGCAGTATTTAATTGCTCACACACATCACGAAGTCCAGTAAACTCTTGGTCTAAAGTACCTTTCCCATATATCCTTCCTTATACATGCCTAGCAATTATCCTAGACTAAGCTGCTATGACGTCACACCTAAGTTACCACAGGCTTCCTAACTGCTCACTCTGCGCCGTATACTCTGATCTCATATTTATCCATCCGTCATTGTAAAACTGAATTCCATTTTTATTATTCCATAAATTATAGCCGATGTGGTAAGAGAACAAACAGAAAATGGGAGGCATAGCTGTAGTAAAAGTGGAAGCAAAATTATACATAATTATAGGAAAGATGATTATCACCACCACTTCCCCAAAATTGTAAGAGTTAGTGAAAAAGCTAATAGACCTAATATGCACGTTCAACAAAGTGGTCAGATTAAAAAAAAAAAAAGGATGAAATCACCTGTTTTTCTGTTCATCAGGAATATTCAACTTCATAACGAAGATGAAATGCCACTGACAAGAGCTCAGGGTTTCATACGGAGGTGGAAAGAAATAGATACTTTCCTTAAGTGGACAGTAAGGGCCCAGGCTTGAGCTGCGCTGCATGGGTTTCAATCCCAGCTCCACCTCTTCATAGCTGAGTGATTTGGGGCAAACTACCTAACAGGCCTGTGCCTCAATTTCCTCACCTGTAAAATGGGGATGAAAATCATACTACCTCAAAGGTTACTATGAGGATTAGTAAGATAATACACATAAAGCATTATATGTTACAGCAATGCCTGACATAGAATAAGCACTACAGAGGTGTTTGCTATTAGCATTTTAATTTTTTATCGTTAGCGCTCAGTCATACTTTGTCACTTGCCCTGAAAATTTGCTTAGCCCTGAGTCTCACAAATTCTTCTCTGAATTATCTCCTAACCCCTATCCCTTTGACTAATAAAGGGTTTAAATGCAAGTCTAAGACCCAGGCACCGTGCTAGCTCTTCCATCATTTTTGCCCCCTTCTTAGTAAGGACGTTTTCTCCCAAAGTGATCAAAGTCTGCAGAAATAACTCAGCCTACAGCAAGGACAGGATTTTACTATCTTAAATTCTAAATTTAGCTTCTTGGGAACTAGTCTCAAACACCTTCATTTAGAAGAGGATCTTTGCTTTAAATTTGCATTAGTAAAATTTTCATTTGAACGTAATTCTAGGTCCAAAGGAATTACTTCTACAACTTTTAAATGACAAAAGCTGTTTGTTTTTCTTCCTCTATTAAGATGAGTTTTCAAAAATATTAGGATCCTGGTCTCAGCTTAGGCATGCCAAATACTGACATCTACTACCTTCATATTGCAAAGGCTTTAGGATAATGTAATGGCTGCATCTGGATAATGGGGCCACTGGAATGTAAAGATAACAAAGGACCAAAGGTATCTGCTACCTGGAGGCAGCAGAGCAGGCAGCAGAGCTCCCAATCTAACGATGAGGAAAATGGATTACCTAAAGCTATTTTACACCTATTTCTCCTTTGTTACCCTGAACTTTCAATAACCTTTAAAGAAAATCTCCTAGCCTGTTCTTAGCTGTGCCAAGTGGAATTAGGGAATAGTTGAATGCTATATGTCCTCATACTTGGGCAGAACCTTCAAAAGAAAAGCAGCGGTCCCTGAGGCCAGTCCGCGGGTGGTAGCGAGAGAGTCCCCCGGGGAGAAGTGAATCTCAGAGCAGGAATGCACGCTGTGAGGTCCAGCCAGCACACCTCACTTGGTGAGGAGCACTCCTCCCCCATAGCCAGCCTTGGAGAATCCGGGCTAGATTTTATTAGGCTAGCCATATGCTTCCTTTCAGCATAGACCTGAGTAGTGTTAATACAAGGAAGAATGTTTTATTGTGTATCAGTGCCACAGGGAGTTAGAGGTAAGTGTTATGAGAATTCAAAGGAAAGAGAAACCATCTCTAGCTGTCAAGGGGTCAGGCAAGACTTCATACAGGATGTGACATTTGAGAAAAATAGTGGGTTAATAACACACAAGGATTTATACTCTTTATAAGAAGGCAATCCAGGACTGATATGGCAGCTCCAGGAAATGACAAAGGATTCAGCAATCGAAATAATAATCTTTTCTGTTTCTACTCTGCCATCTTCACTGTGTGACTTCCACCCTCAAGAGTGCCTCACTGTCCAAGATGACTGCTAGCATTCCAGCCATCAAGACTATATTCTATTCAACAAGAAAGGCAGAGTCACAACTTTGAACAACTGAACAACTCCCCTTAAGCAGCTTTCTCCTAGGCACAGGTAGTATTTCTACTTATATCTCATTGACCAGAACTCATTTACTTGACCACACCTAACTGCTGTATAGTCTTTTATCTGAGTGTATTGCTGCCACAAAGAATACTGAGATTTTGTGCTTGAGGAGGAAGAGGGGAGTGGATATAGTATATGTTAAGTGTAACTCCTGTAGTAACCACAAAGAAAATAATTAAAGAATATACACGAAAGGCAGTGAGAAAGAAATTTAAGCATTTCACTATGACAGAAACTAAATACTAAATAAGATAATAATGCAGGAAATGAAGGATTAAAAAAAAGTCATACATAAAACAAATAGTGAAATGATACAAGTAAGTCCCTCTGTATCAGTAATTAGTTTATTTATTTTTTGAGTTAAAAATTTTTTAATTTTTATAAATTTTTTTATTGGGGGAATGCAATTAGGTTTTTAACTAATTAATTAATATGGAGGTACTGGGGATTAAACCCAGGACCTCATGCATCCTAAGCACATGCTCTACCACTGAGCTATATCCTTCCCCCCAGTAATTACTTTAAATGTTAACGGACTAACCTCTCCAATAAAAAGACAGAGATTGGCAGAACAGATTTTTTTAAATGATCCAATTATATGCTGTCTACAAGAGATTCACTTTAGATCCAAAGACACAAATACATTGAAAGTAAGATGATGGAAAAGGAAATTATCATACAGATAATAACCAAAAGAGATTAGAGGTGGCTATAATAATATCCAACAAGATTGACTTTAAATCAGAAGAGTTTACAAGAGACAAAGAAGAGACAAATAATAAAACATTCAATAAAACATAAAAATTACAAGCACTTATGCAACTAATAACAGATTAGCAAAATGTATAAAGTAAAAACTGATAAAAGTAAAGGGAGAAACAGAGAGTTCTATAAAAATAGTTTGAGACTTCAATACCGCACTTTCAGATAGAACAACCAGACAGAAGATAAGTAAGGAAATAGAATTTAAAACTACAATAAGCCTACTATATCTAAGGGACATATATAAAACACTCTACCCAACAAAAATAGGATACACATTCTTTTCAAGTGCACCTGGGACATTTTCCAAGATAGACCACATATTAGGTCACAAATCAAGTCTCAATAGATTTAAAACATAGATACCATACAAAGTATCTTCTTACCACAAAGAGATAAAGTTAGGGAACAATAACAGAAGAAAAACTGGAAAATTCACAAATTTATGGAAATTAAACAAAGCAGTCTGAAATAGCCAACGAGTCAGAGAAGAAATGACAAAGGAAATTAGAAAATACCTTGATATGAATAATATTGAAAACACAACATACAAAACTTATAGGATGCAGCTACAGCAGTGGTTAGAGGAAAATTTATACCTGTTAATACCTATATTTAACATGAATGAAGATGTTAAATCAACAACCTAACATTCGACCTTAAAACAGTAGATAAAAAAAGAGAAAAACTAAAAATTAGCAAATAAAAAAAAAAACAAGAATTAGAGTAGAGATAAACAAATAGAGAATTGAGAAACAAGAGAATCAATGAAACCAATAGTTAATTCTTCAAAAAGATCAACAAAATTGACAAACCTTTACCTCGAATGACCAAGAAAAACAAAGACTCGAAGTATTGAAGTCATAAATAAAAGAGGGGACATTACTACTGACCTTAAAAAAGTAATGAGAATATAATGGGGTGCCACAAACAACTGTATGCCAACAAATTAGATAACTTAAATGAAATGGACAAATTTCTGTAAACACGAAACTACCTAACCTGACCCAAGAAGAAATTTTTAAAACTCTGTGGTTTATCCACACAGTGGAATATAATTCAGCAATTAAAAGAAATGAAATAGTGATGAATGCTACAACATGGATAAACTCTGAATATATTACTCTAAGCAAAGAAAGCCAGTCACAAAGGACCACATTTGCATGATGTCATTTGCATATGATGCCCAGAATAGGCAAATCATAGGAATAGAAAGTAGATTAGTGGTTGCCTAGGGCTGGGGAGGTAATGAGAGATTTGGGGTGAATGCTAAGTGGTATGGAGTTTCTTTTGTGGATAATGAAAATATTCTAAAATTGATTATTGTGAGGATTGCACAGTTTTGCAAATACACTGAAAGCTACTAAATTGTGAAATGTATAGTATGTGAATTATATCCAGATAAAGCTATTTTTTAAAAAATTGATTGGCTGGGGAGAATCTGAAGGTGGGGAAGCTAATGCAATGGTAAGAGGTAAGAGACTGAAGACCTGAACTGGAAAAAAGAATGAGAGAAAAAAATCTAAAAGAAGGAACAGATGCTGGTCCCAGGGTAGTAGAAGATAAAGCGCTAGATACTTGTGATCACAGGATAAAAATTCTAACTCTGGCAGAAATTTAAAGGTCAAAAACTACAAGAAGCTTAGAGATGGCTTCAAAAAAAAAGTCCTGTTGGAAATGACTGTCAAGGACCCACAATAAAAGCCATGTGTTTAAAATAACTCATATATGGCTGACTGGCAAACCAGGAGGGTCCTGGGAGAAAGGGCAGAAGGTGATTCCTAATGAAGAAATGGAAGAGACGACCCTGGTGAAGAACGGAAAAGTTTGCCCATGGGAGCAGCATATTCATTCATTCATTCACCAAATGTTGACTTAGCATCTATGCTCTGTGGATGTGCAGTGTTTAAGAACCTGCCCTCATGGAACTTCCAGTCCAGTAGGGAAAGGGACAGTGATGTGCAAAGCCATAATATATAACATCACCGAGTGTTGAGCGTGATGGAGAAAATAAATCCAAGTTGAGACTTGAATGATGCAAAGGTGTGAGCTCTGTGACGATGCCGGGGGAGGGCCTTTCAGGCAGCGGGGCATTTGAGGCAGGAATGAACCTGAGAGTTTGAGGGAGACCAGTGTGGCTGGAGGCAGCGAGCTGGGCGGAGAGTGTAGGTGGGGAGCGATCGATCGGAGGCGGAGGTGAAGAGGTCAGCAGAGCCAGGTCACTCATTAGGGTCACAGGCCATGGTCAAAAGTATTCAGTGAGAGTACTGAATTTATAAGTGTCACGGGAAGCCATGGAAGGTTTTAAACAAGGGCATTTCATGATCTCATTTGTATTCTAGAAAGATGTCCGGAAAATGAAGGAATGCTAGGTAAGTGTGGAAGCAGGGTGAACTGGGTCCCCCTAAAGATACAAAGAAGTTCTAACCCCGGTACTGTGACTGTAAACTGCTTTGAAGATAGGGTCTTTACAGCTATAACGGAGTTAAGGTGAGGTCATTAGGGTGCTTGGTGTCCTTACAAAAAGAAGGAAATTTGCACACAGATACACAAGGAGAATCCAAGTGAAGGCACAGGGACACAGTGGGAAGGCGACCATGTGAGACGGAGGCAGAGGTTGGAATTTCACTGACTAATCCACAAGCCATGCCCGGATTCCAGACACTGGAACTGGCAAGGAAGGAGCCTCCCTGGAGCTCTGAGAAGGAGCATGGCCGACGCCTTGATCTTGAACTGGTAGCCTCCAGAAGTGTGAAAGGAGAAATTTCTGTTGTTTAAGCCACACAGCTTGTGGTCCTTTGCTTGGGCAGCTTCGGGAAACGAGCACACAAAACCACTTCAGCAGTCATGGCAGAGGCCAAAACAAGAAAAGCCGGTCCTCAGCCAGGGAGGTGCGGGAGAGTCCGACTCCCGGTACGTTTTGGAAGCAGAGCTGATAGGAATTTGCTGATACATCGCGCTTTGGGGGCAAATGCAAAAGAGGAATTTGTCGGCCAGGAACACATTTGAAGAGCACTTTGCAAGAACTCCAAGACCAATAAGAAGGCTTTAAATTCTGGATCTCAAAGGGGAAAGACCAGTCAGTGGAATCCCTGACAGTTATGGGGACTAGGGGACACACCCCAGAGTAAATAAGACAGGGGTAGCCGAGGTCACAAGTGCTCTGCTTCCGTTTCTGTGAGGCAGCTTTAAGACATTGGTCTGGCTGGAACAGAGTTAAATCACATTGACAAATTATCCTCGGGTGTGTCACGATGTGAGGCACACCTACTGGTCTCTGAGACACTGGAAAGTGACACTGGGATACAGTTGGGCAGAGGGTAAGTGCAGGGGCGTGAGAGGCCGCGGAGGTGCCGGGTTAGACATTGAGGGCCACCTGCTTCACTTCTCTCAGCAGAGGGCAGCCTCCTGGCCACCATGGGGATGTTTAATCCAAAGGAGCTCCAGGCAGATCCTGCCTCTCTGCAGCAGCCCCAAAGATGCAAAGCTGACACCCAGGCACCCAGACCCAGCAATTTCCCCTGGGAGACCTGAGAAAGTATGGGTGGGGTGTGTGTGTGTGTGTGTGTGTTGATGATGACAGTGTAGGTAGGTGTGGAAAGGTTTCTGGGAGGGAGGACCCGGCAGAGCTTGTCAATCGTTGAGTACCTTCTACGTGCCAACATTTTGCCACCCAGTTGATAAACATTATCTAATTATTTCCACACCACACCACATGAGAATGGTTGGGAGAGATTTGCACCAGGAATGAGGCCCCAACAAGATGGGTGAACTATCCCCTGCAAGGAGGGTGATATTGCTCCCATTTTGCAGATGAGGAAACTGAGGATCAGAGAATTTAAGGAACCTAAGACTGTGTAGTAGCAGTGCTGGGCTTCACACCCAGGGTTATTTGACAGAAAGCCGTGGCTTGTCCCCTTGTATCATGTGATATGATCTTTCTTGATACTCAAAGTGTAGTCCGTGGGTCAGAAGCATCAGCATCACCAGAATGCAGACTCTCAGGCCTCAGGCAGCCCTACTGAATGCGGAGTCTGCATTTTAACCAGATCCACAGGTGAGTCAAATGCACGTTAGTGTGTAAGAAGCACTGCTCTACCCAGTCCTTAAAAGACCTTTGACAAGTGTCCCCTCCAAAGTCCAACTGCCTCACTTTACAGATGAGGAAACTGAGAGTAAGGTGCCCTGTGTTCCTAACTCAATGCTTTTAAAGACCCATCCTGAGGACCCTGGCCAATGTGCTGCTGTGAGCAGTAAAGGCAGTCCCATCATGGGAGCTGTGAGTCAAGAATGATACTTAAAGAAAAATACAGTCCCATCTGTCACATGAGGGCAACAGAGGGGTGGCTGCAGCCTCCCAGCCCCTGACCTGGCCCTGGTCTAGGCTCCCTCGGAGGAGTGGTGCTGACACTCCCTCATCCCAGCTACAAGACCCTTGATGTTCCAACTTCTTTCTTTGCATCTTCAGGGCCTGCATACACTCTGTGCACACAGTAGGCGCTCGAGCCACATCTGCTGACATCACCGATGCTAGTGGGAGAGATTTGCACAAGGAATGAGGCCCCAAGAAGAGATGAACTGAAGGTGAAGCCTGCGCACCTGCTGGGGCAGCCCTGACAGGCTTCACTCTCCCACCCACTTCCTATAATATTTATTGCAAAGTCTTAAGCTGCTTCAGCAGTTCTTGGGCTTTTCCAAATTCTTGAACTGGAGTGCTAGTAAGTGTGCCAGCACTTTACTTTCTTGCATTGACCCCGTTTCTTCTTCAATACCATTATTCGTGCTGAAAGTGCCAAGGCATTTGGCTCTGAGCTCTAATGGACATTGGGCAATGGAGCCCTGGAGGATCAGCAAAAACTCTTTCTGGACATGCCTCCACCTCCTGGCCCCCAGGTTCTGCTTCCACCCGCCATTTGTACTTCCCCCCGTCTCCTCACAGACTCTGCCCACCTCTGGACAAAGCCTGACCAGCACACGTGAGCTACCCGGGAAGAGCTCCTTCCTTCCGTGGAGGGACAGCCGGATGGAGACAGCAAAGGAAGTGAGGAAGCCAAGAGGACAAAAAGGCCTGCAGGACCTCAGGTCCAGCCCACCCTCCTCTCTGCTTGAGTGAAGAATGTCCCCCAAGCTCCACCCCTGGCTGCAGACGCCTGCTGGCCAGCCTGCCCCTGCCCCTGCCCCTGCCCCTGCAGAGGAAGGGATGTGATGGGGGTCTTGCCTGTGTGCCCAGCCCCGTTCATTCATGCTGCTCACGCTGGCTGTCCCTGGGGTCCTCCTGGATTTGGAATCCATCCACTGGCTCTGACCCTTGGTATTTTTCTGTTGCTTCCTCCCCATCTTAGATTCTGGACTCAGCTCCTTGGACTTAACAGAACTTCTACATCATTGTCTAAGTTTCTGGGCTTTGCTACAGCCACCCCTAATTGCCGTAAGTCATCCCCCTTACCAACTACCTGCCAGAGTCCAAGCCCAGTGGATGGTATAACTTGTCCTTGTCCACCTTTTTGGCCAGTGGCTGTGGCACAGGAGGTGGCCACGCATCCTTAGACCCATGTGTACTCACATCCCACCAGCAGTCATGTGACCAGCAGTCACATGCCACCCACAGCACATCAAGGCACTGAAAGGAAAGAATAAATTCATGGTCATTCAGCTGGAGGAGCAATAAAATGGACACAACTTGAAAAACTAAACTAGACACAGCCACGTGGACTGGCCCCTGCTGCCACACTCTGTCCACACATTTTTTTCTTAATTATTTAAAAATTTTTTCAAACACTATTTTTTTCTTTTAGTTTTCTTTGGGGGGGGGTAATTAAGTTTAGTTTGATTTAATTATTATTGGTTTTTTTTAATGGAGATACTGGGGATTGCTAAGCATGCACTCTACCACTGAACTATACCCTCCCCCTGTCCACACATTTTTGAACAAATCCAGGAGACTTGATGCAGTGGCAGGGGCAGTCAGGAGGGCTCTTCCTGTGACTCCCAGGACAGATGCACAGAGATGGTCTGTGACCTCTAGGAATTTAGTACCAAAGTAGAAGGATGAATAAAGGCCAGTTGGATAAGAACCATTAGACCAAAGTTAAGTGACTAATGAGGTTTGACACCACTGGCAGGTGGCAGGTATGTGTCGGGGCAGGAGGATTGCGGACAAGCCAGGCCCTCGGGGCTCAGCACGCAGCCTGACTTGGGAGAAGGAAAGCCATGAGCTCCTCCTTAGCACAGACTCGACCAGCCCCCTCCCCGCCCAAGTCCAGGCAAGCCCACAGCTCATGTGGGAATGTCAGCCATTGGTCACTTGACAGGAGACAGAACTGGCTGGGATAGAGCAGGTGGAGAAGGAGCTTCAGGCCACGGTTCTGCCAAGAGGAGTCTCAGAGGAAGTGGGAAAGGGAGACAAAGGAACTAGGAGGGCCCAGCGGAGAAAGAAATGGTGGGTCAGGGCCCAGGGCCAGGGGAAAGCCCATCACGATGAGGATACTGATGGCATCCAAGAGCAAGACAGAGCGTTGCTTTAAGTGCAGTCAAAACAGCGGACAGAGAGGCATAGTGGGGAAGGGCCTGGAGATGGATTCACGAGGGCCTGAGTGACAGTCTCAGCCGCATCACTTATTGGCTGTGTGGCCATTGATGCGTTCATTCCCCTCTCATGTCCTGGGTTCCCTCTTCCCTAAATTAGGGGTGACGCTTTCAGTGCCCACACGGCCGCAGCTCGGGGGCAGGTTCTGTGGGTCACTCTCCCGCTGACGTATTTGCTGTTGAGGGCCAGGCCTGGTGCTTGTCAGCCTGCAGGCCTCGGTCCTGCTGCCTCAGGGCCTTCTCTTCCTCGGCGGGATCCCTGCTCTGCAAGTGCAGGGAAGTAAAGCCCCCACTAGTTACCCTCAGCCAAAAGCAGACGGGAGCCCGTGGGCCAGTGGCCTAGCAGGGGGCCAGTTACCCTACCCAGCTTGGGACAGAAGATCTGGGGGTGGGGGTGTTCTGTGTGCTCCTCAGATACCTCAGGGAGTCAGGCCTCTCTTGCCCACTGGCAGCCACCTCCTTGACGCTCTCTGGAGTGACTTTCCCTTCATCTCCTCCTCACTGTCCCCGCTCCTGCCCTCCTGCCTCCTGCGGTCACCTTCCCACAGACAAGCTCAGGCACATCCTGGTCTCAGGCTCTGCGTTCAGGGAGCCCCAAAAAGACAAGGACCTTCCTTCTGAGGTGGTTGTAGGCACTAAAGGAGATAATCCACATAAAGTTCTTGGAAGAAAAAAAAAAAAGAAAATCCAAGTGGTTGAGAATGAAAAAAGCGGTCCCTGATCCCTGTGGTGGGGTCTGACGCTCGGGGCTGCTCTCTGTGTTCTTCGAACTGCTGATGCTCACAGCCCAGGCCCCGAGCTCCCCTGATGGGCACAAATGGTCTCACAGAACAACAGCGTTGGACACCGGCCACTGATGCTGTGATGAAATTAGACAAAAACAGGGTCCCTCCCTCTCCCCTCAGTGAAGCCACAGACCCTCTGTGGCTATAGCAGGAGGAATGGAATATTCGTTATTTACTTTATTTTGTTTTTAAAAAAAAGGCCTTACAGACTACTGGTAAACATGTTGAAGGATCTCTTCTGAAACTATATTCTGGACAATTTTCTATGGTCTGAAACTCCTCTGATGGTCAAGCTTAACAGCATTGGTGATAAGTCATGCTGATGGTTTACAGCCCGGATACAGTGGGATACGAGTGACTCTTCGCCACCGGGGTCTGCCTCTCCAAAACCCACAACCCCAGTCTCTCACGAAGAAAGCATCCAACAAGCGCAGATCGAAGGACGTTTTACAAAATGCTTGATCAATACTCTTCAAAACTGTCAAGGTCAACAAAAACAAGGAAAAGTCTGAGAAATTGTTGCAGCCAGGAGGGGTCTGAGGAAACATGAGGATTAAATGTCATACAGTGTCCTGGGGAAAATCCTGAAGCTGGAAAAGGACATTAGGTGAAAACTGAAGAGATCCATAGAAAGTATCAACTTTAATGAATAATAATGTATCCATCGTGGGTCACAGTAATGTAACATGTTAACTATAGGGGACACAGGAACTCTCTGTACTGGCTTTGCAACTTATCTGTAAATCCAAAACTATTACAAAATAAGTCGTTTGTTATAATGAAACAAATGAACTACTGCACCTTGCATGCCCTATATGCTGTTTCTCTAAAAGTAAATTCTGATCGGGTTTGGTGTTTCTACCAAGTAAAAACATTGGCGTGTGCACCTGTTTTGTGTGTGTGTGTGTGTGTGTGTGTGTGTGTGTGTGTGTATGTAAAGGGATAATACTGCAGTTCGATATTTTTTTAAATCAGTCCAGCCACGGTGATGGTTTCACGGGTGTCTACATATGTGAACATGTACCAATTTATGTACTTTAAGCGTAGTCAGTTTATTGCTCTCTATTATACTTAAGTAAAGCTAAAAAAAAAAAAAAAAAAAAAAAAAAAATCAGTCCAGCCTAAATTTTGATGCCAGAACAAGAAATCACAGGAGGGCCCAGACTCAATTACTCATGACCTCAGAATTTTTCTTCAAAGGTGAAAACAAACAAATCAACAAACCTTCGCATCTCCTGGCTCTTTCTCAAGAAAATTTTGAATTGACCACCTCAGGAGTTTGAATGAGTCTCAAATTCCAAAGTAATAGTTTTCGGCAAATCTCTATATAACCTTAATAAATTCCACCATTGGAAGAGTGATCCAGAGTCAAAAGATGTTTAATTCTTTGTGTCACTAAGAATCAGATTGGTGGTAAAGGAGGACATGAAGGGACGAAGGGACTGTGTCTTCTCAAAGCATAGACTCCACCTCTACCCCTCGCCAGCCTCTGCCTTTGCCCCAGTGCTCTGAAGGGCCGTTCTTCCCGGCAAGTTTCTGGGTTGGAGGTGGGTGGCCTTCTGACCTTGCCCTGAGGCTTCCAGTCCCTCGCGGCCAGATTACGGGCTTTATTATCATAACCTCTCTTCATCGAGCAACATTACCATTTCCCGCCTTAATCACCACCATCTTCAGACCTGGTGCTCCGTTTCTGAGGGCCTGGACATCCCGTGCAGGGTTTTAATAATAACAAAAATAATGCGAATGATAATATGAAGGGAGCAGTTAAAGGGCACTAACCACAGGGCTGAGCAGTGCATATGTGACCATATACCATATGTCTGCATTATCCTGACAAAAACCCGGCATGTGGATGCTATTTGTGTCTGTTTTACTGGTGGTGGGCTGGAAGCTGCCTACCATCACCTGGTGGCTTTTTGTGTGCTGTTGGCGATTTCTACACGGTGTCCATCTGCTTCCACATCCACACCCTCACAGCCACTCCCCGTCCTTATCCCGGAACCTGTAATCCATTACAGTTGTTCCGATTCCCGCCCGTTGGTCCATTTATTCACTCGCTCATTTATTTGTGTATGAGATAAATATCCGTGAACACCTACATGGTTCCAGGCTGGGCAGGAGGTGGCAGAGGACACAAGGACACGAAGGACAGGGGTCTGGAAAGTCTTCTCTCCATGAGTGACAATAGCTTGCCACCCGGCTGCCTTCACTGCTCCCTCATTCCCACTCAGCCTTCTCCTCGCCTCACCAAGCCCTCCAACCCGGGATGCAATTTCTCGGAATGTGCTTCCTGGTCCCCTCATAGGATCATGGAGGGTGGAGGCAGGCAGGCGGTCTGTGGGCCCTGCCCCAGAAAATTGAGTCAGAAATTCAAGGTCAACCAGTCTCATGCGTGGCTGAAGCTTATCTCCTTTTGATATTTCAATAAAGTTCCCTGAATGAATAATTTGTATTAAAAATTCAAATAATATCAAGTAAATAAAATTAGATGTAAGTTTGCCTCTATTCCCACTGCCATCCTGCTCCTCTCCGTGGAGTTAGGAGCTTGGGCCTCCATTTTTCATGCATTTACAAGCGCACAGGATCTTCTTTACACAAATGAAATCCCTCAGAATTAACTAAGCACAAGAAAGCCTTCTCATTGTGTCGTTCCTTTGTTTCCCTCTACCTTTTCCCAGACTTCCAAGAATCTTATATCTTTTCCCTCCCTTAGTTATTTAAAAATTATATATTTTATTTCTATTTATCTGGTGTCACACTTACCATTTGACAAAGATAAATTTTTTTTATCAGTGTTGAGAATTAATCAGCATCCATAATGTCCACATCCAAAGACTGTTACCAAAATTTTGTTCCAGTTCCCCTTCTCGAAAGTGTCCATTTTGGAGAATTTCAAATACAGGCAAGAGTAGACCAGAGAGTATAACGAATTCCTCTGTACATCCCGCCTCCCACGTGAGGCGTGTGTGCCAGTTCATGGCCAGTCCGTTTTCATCTACATCCCGCCCTCTTGTGCCTCCCCTATTATTGTTTTTTCTTAAACTGAAGTATAGTCGATTTACAATATTGTGTTAATTTATAGTGTACAGCATAGTCATTCAGTTTTTTCTTTTCATATTCTTTTTCATTATAGGCCACTGCAAGGTATTGAATACAGTTCCCTGTGATATACAGTAGGACCTTGCTGTTTATGTATTTTATATATAGTAGTTGATACCTGTAAGTCCTGAACTCCTAATTTATTCCCTCCCACCATCTTTCCCCTCGGGTAACCATAAGTTTGTTTTCTATTATCTGTGAGTCTATCTCTTTTTGTAAATAAGTTCATCTGTGCCCTTTATTTTTTCAGATTCCACATACTGGTGATGTGATATGGTATTTTTCTTTCTCTTTCTAGCTTTATTCACTTGGTATGATGATCTCCAGGTCCATCCATGTTGCTGCAAATAGCATTTTTATTCTTTTTTAGGGCTGAGTAGTTTTTCACTGTACATATATACCACAACTTCTTTATCTAGTCATCTGTTGAAGGACATTTAGGTTGCTTCCATGTCTTGTCTATTGTAAATAGTGCTGCTATGAGCATTGGGGTGCATGTATCTTTTCAAATTAGAGTTTCCTCTGGATATATGCCCATATTATTTTAAAGCATACCCCAGATACCATATTATTTCTTCTGTAATTTATTTCAGTATCTATCTCAAAAGGATATAAGGACTCCTTAGTTATATACAACTACAGTGCCAGTATCACGCTTATGAATCAATCAGTACTATCATCAAATATCTAGTAAATATCCAAAATTCCAACTGTTCCATAAATGTCATTAATGTTTTCTTTTTTCTACAGCTTGTTTGAATTAGAATCCAAATAAGTTCCACACCTGGCAATTGGTTGATACCTGTTTACACTTTCTTTAATCTCTTTTTCCCCCTTACAACTAATTTGTTGAAAAAACTCAGATTGTTTGTCCTACAGTTTCCCAAGTCGGGATTCTGCTGACTGCATCCCATGAGGTCGTTGAACAAGTTCCTCTGTTCTCTGCATTGGTAGTTAGAGCTACAGGCTTGGTCAGATTCAGATTAGATATTTTTGGCAAGAATACTTGCTGGATGGTGGTGTGTGCTTCCATCAGGAGGCACAAAATGTCTGGTTGTTTTCTTCTTGTGATGTTAATAGCTAGCAATGCTCTTAGATCCAAAATTAGGATATTCAAAATCCATTATTCTTTCTTCATTCATTAGCTGGAATACTCCTATAAAATAAACGTCTCCTTGTGTACTATTGCTCTACCTGGTGGCACAGTTAGTAAAGAGAAGGCAAGATAAATGCTTAATTCTCTCCTTTTATTTACTGTTTTCAAAATAATGGCTTGGTTGCCCTGGGACCCCGCAGTGGCGACCAGGTAGATTTACTCTTGCTGTCATTGCTGGGTTAATATTATTATTACTCATGCATTCACACATATTTGAGTCCACTGTAGTCATCATCCTCAGCGATGCTCAGTCTATCTTTGGCCAGTTGGAACTTGTTCAGGTTTGCTCCTGAGTCCCGGCTGGGTTAAGACAAGCTATCACAACCTCAAACTGAGGTTGGTCTCTGGTAAATATCCAAGTCGAAAATCCACATGAAATGGTTTTACCCTGTCAAAGGATTTTATTTGTACAAATCTTGGCGAATGGAAAGCTTCTCCACCTGACAAGAGGACTACATGTGGGGAGAGCAGGTCATGCTCCTCCGTGGAGGGTGTACATCCTTGATTAATATTGCATGTAAAGATGCTTCACTCCTTTTAGGCACGGATACTTCCTCTGGTCTGGGCAGAAAGAGCTGGTGGTGAACTTGGCAGCCACACACTTTAAAGCAATGCTATTCAACACTGACTGCCCATTTGAGTTACCTGGGTGGAGACGGGGTAAAAATTACTGATGCCCAGACCCCAACCGCAGAGATTCTGATCTAATTGGTCTGGGGAGGAGCTCAGGCATGGGTACTTTTAAAAAGCTCCCCAAGTGATGCTACTGTTCAGAACCTCTGATTTAAAATGCTGCTCAGAGTCTGGCTCTTGAAGATGGCCCTGCCCACCAGGGCAGAAAGAGTTAAGTGACAGGCCTTTCAGGGGGGCCATCTCTCTGCGTCATTTACAGGCTGTGCAGAGAGATAACACACCTGGCTGAGGCAGTTCTTACTGAGCAGACTGGAGATGACTTGGGTTTTAATTTAAGGAGCTCTTTAAAATCTGCTCCCTCCTCTACCCCCTCCTCCCCAGGAGACAGCACATCCAGACGTCAGCTTATAAAACCAGGTCCAATTCTGGAGGCGGCAGGAATCTGGGGAAGCATCCAAGGTGTCCTTGCAGAAATAGGCAGTCACAACTTGGAGATGACGGTTGCATAGGGGGTTCAACGCTGCATGCAAATCGCCTCTCTTGCCGACAATTTTCAACTTGCTGTCATTTAGTGAGGCTTCCTGCACACTCTCCAAGGAAAGCTTGGTACCAAGTGGAGGAGGGGCCGTTACGTTTCTTTTCAGTATTCTACCCATATTGCTGTGGCTTTCAGAAGCTGAGCTGGGGTTCCTGAAAAGCCAGCATCTTTATCAAGTGGGAAAAGAGGGAGTGCCAGGAAGAGAGAGGTTTCTTTAAAATAAGACCGTTCTTGATTTTTCTCCCTGTGATGTTCACAGCTTATACCAGTGAGCCCAGAAAAATCCTTATTTTTTCTGGAATCAGAACTCTGACATCACTCAGTGGAGGCTGAGGGAGAGGAGGAGTTTACTGTAATACTTCTGTGGAGCTTTGAAAATTACCATCATCACTTAGGTGTCAAAAACATGCACACTCTGCAAAACAATATTAGGTATTTGTTCCTGGCCAACAAGCTTTCACAGAGAGGACATGTCAGACTTGCTGAGGGGAAACAAAATGATCTACCTTAGGATAGAATCTCTTCCCGGAAAGCTCAGGCAGCATGTTTTGCAGAACGAGGAAGCCTGCGTTTCGGGAGTCGGCTTGAGGGTCACGGCCGCCTCGGGTGGGGCTGATGGCTGAAGAACTTCGTCTGGAGCAGTGGTTTTCAAAGTGAGGTCCTGGGGCCAGCAGCACCAGCGCCATGTAGGAGGTGGTAGAAATGCAGATCCATGGGTCCCAACTCAGAGTCTGAAACTCTGGGAGTGGGGCCCAGCAATCTGTTTTAAAGAGCCCTCCAGTGATTCGGATGCACCTTAAAGTTTGAGAACTGCGGATCTGGCCTAGACTCTCAAGAACCATTTTTGGAAAACTTGAGCCCTACTGAACTGCAAACAGGAGGCAAGGGGTAAGGGCCCTGCTTCAAGCTGTTTTTGGCCATCTTCTCCCTGGTGTAAATGGGGTGGGGGTGGGGGGTGATGGGGAGAAACCAACCCAGAAGCCGAAGCAGAGCAGCTGAGGATGCTCTTCTGACTTTGCGCGGAGGCTCCAGGCAGGTCGGTCACTTTCCTGCAGATTTTTCCTGTGGAAGGAGGATACATTCCAGCGCAACAACAGAGCAGCTCCACGAGTAGCATCTGTTTCAGGAGCACATCTGAGGGCTCCATGGAGGCAGGATGGTGGAAGGCAGGTTCCCAGGAACAGTCTCACCAGCCCACAGAAAGAAAGGCCTCCTTGGGCCGACCCAGTGCAGGCTGGGTATCAGCCCCAACTTGTTGCTGTATACAACATGCACCACTGTACATGGCGGGCCTGCCCAGGAAACAGGAGCTTAACCAAACAAGAGCTTCATGCTCAAAACAAAAAGAGATAAAAAGGAGGATGCCAGGATTGGGGAAGAGGAGGAGGTGGATGACAAGGAAGATGAGCCCCAGAACAGGGTGGTTTAAGAGTACCAGTGATTTCTTCTAATCAGGCATGGTAAGATGCTGAAATGACTGTCATGAAGGAAGAAGTTTATTAAACTCACAGTTCTCTAGAAACCAGCCCCGCTACAGCGTGCAGGGGGGCCACACCCAGAAGCACTGGGGTGGGTCAGGAAGCAGAGGGAGCAAGGAGAAACGTGGGCAAGAGTCTTTATCATGTTCCCATGAGAAGGAACGGGAGAGGCAGGGTGCACAGGACTGGCTAGGCTGGGTCATTTCAGTGGGCTCTGGGGCACAGGCTGTCCCTAGTTGTCTAGGATCTGGCCCTGGTTGTTAGGGCAGGGGAATCGCACTGCGAGAGAGCCCCACAGCCGAGATGCTAGGTGTGTGGGCTCTGGATTGGTTGGTTTGCATAGGAAGGCAGCCCAGCCCACTCTCTCTAGGACCTGGGAGGGGCAGTCCCTCCAGGATCAGAGCAGCAGAATATAGAAAATAAAAAACGTGAGGTTGTGGTATATTTATACAATGGAATACTGCTCAGCCATAAAAAAGAATTAAAATAACGCCATTTGCAGCAACATGGCTGGACCTGGAGATTTTCACTCTACGTGAAGCAAGCCAGAAAGAGAAAGAAAAATACCATATGATATCACTCATATGTGGAATCTAAATAAAGGACACTGATGAACTTATTTACAAAACAGAAACAGACTCACAGACAGAAAACAAACTTATGGTTACCAGGGGGGAAGAGAAGAGGAGGGATAAATTAGGAGTTTGCAATTTACAGATACTAACTACTATATATAAAATAGATAAACAACAAATTTATATTGCATAGTACAGGGAACTATATTCAATATCTTGTAGTAACCTATAATGAAAAATAATATGAAAATGAATATATGTATGTACATGTATGACTGACTATTATGCTGTCCCCAGAAACTGATACAAAATTGTAAACTGACTATACATCAATTAAAAATAAAATTTTAAAAAAAAAGGAAAACAAAGATAACACAAGGACAACGAAGTAAGACCCAGAAAGCGTGCCTGCTTGATCGAGCCTACCATTTTGTTCGCAGCCGTCTGTGCCCGGCTGTCCAGCACAGCAGCCCCTACCTGCATGTGGCTACTGGGCACTTGAAATACGGCCAGCGTGACTCTGGAGCTGAATTTTACGTTTTTATTTCATTTTAAGTAATAGAAATCTTAAAAACTGAAAGTGTAAAAACATCTTTTGTTAGATTTAGTAAGAGTGTAAAAAAACCTCATTAATTATTTTTATATTGATTCCATGTTGACATAATATTTTGGATACACTGGGTTAAATAAAATAAACTATTAAATTGAATTCCCCCTGTCTTTTTATATTTTTAATGTAATTTAAAATTATAGATGTGGCTTGGGTTCTGTTTTTATTGGACAGTGCTGGCCTATGTACTTAACAGTGATTGAAGTCAAACCCTGAAACCACAGCCGCGAAGTGGGTGCCCTGAGAGGTGGTGCTAACAGAGCACCCCCAGAGCAGGCCTTCCTCCTGTTGGAAGGCGACACTCTTCCTGTGGGGGGTTGGCATGTGCTCAGCAGGATCTGGGGGACAGTGGTGGGAGAGGTGCGAGATGTTGACATGGCTGAACAAAATTTACATTCAAGCAATTTCTTGAGAGAGAGAGAGATCCACCTTACTTTCTGCAGCCCAGCAATAGACAGGAGGCCCAGAAGCAATCTGCAACCTTTCCCGGCTGTCGCAGGTCAGGAGGGCTGCCAAAGCCCACCTGAGACCCCTGGCTCGCCTTCCCTGCCCCCGACTGACCACTCCCTGGATGGCCTGGTCTGGCAGAGACAAGAAACTGCAAATAAGGGCAAGTGGAGGGCCAGACCAAAGATGTCGAATGGTCTGGGGCCCACTGTGCTGAGCGCCTGCTCCCCCACCTTCCATGTTCTTGTGTGGCTGCCAGCCCTGGGAAGTGTGTGTGACTCACAGGTATCCTCAAGGTTAGACGTTTGGGCCTTGTGGTTATAAATTAGTACAAAAGGTTTCTTGGCGCTGGGTCCAGGAGCCCTGGCCCTGTGTCAGCGGCCGGAAAGCTTCTCAGCTAATGGGGGTGGGGGTGAGGGGCCAGGGCTCCTGAGCCAAGGACAGAGGCTGCCACCAGGCTCACAAATGGGAACACTGACCGTCTGGGCAGGGCAGGGGTGGGGGGCATGAATTGAAGGGTGACCTGGCAGAGCTCCAGAGGACAAGGTACCACAGCCAGGGACCACCTGGACACACACACTTTTGTCAAGGGGGCGAGGGGCACCGGCCTCAGGGCAAAACATCATCTGAAATCCTGAGGCACGTCTTCTGTGAGCCAGCGGTGGAACCCCTAAGTAGAGGGCTCTCTTAACATGGGAAAGAGAACTTTCTACATAGTCCAGAAGAGGGATTGTCTTGAAAAAGGGAACAACCTTCTCATTCCCACTGGTAGAAGCAATCTAATTTCTTCAGTCCAATATGTGATTCTTTTTGTGCCTAATACGTGCCAGGCGCTGGTGGAGAAGGCACCCGAGGTCCCTCCCCGCCCCCAGCGGCTTAGAGGCAGGTGAGGTCACTGTGTAATGAATTAATGCGAGTGCTGGGAAAGGGAAGGAGAGAGACGTTACCTCACTGAGAGGGCAGCCTCGGCAGAAGAGAAGGCTGCGGTGAGCAGTGGAAATGTTAGCAACCCCAGAGGAGGCTGAGGGGCAGGACAGAGGTTCTAGCTGAGGGATTTGCACAGCAGTTAATGTTATGTGTTCTAACAGTGTTGAAATAATAAAACTCACAAAGGCCCAGAGGCAAGAAAGGGCCTGGAGCCCTTGGGTTCAACACATTCAGCTCTGATGTGTGGGTTTATTAGTCACACTCATGCCAAATATGTTTTGGGCATGGTTGTACCATCCTGACCTGCCCCAGAGGTTACAAAGGCAACAATCTATGTAATAACTCTCATTCATTTATTCACATAGCATTTATGGGGTGTCTACAATGTGTCAGCTGCAGGGCTTCATCATTAGAAGGCGGCACATGGCCAGAGAGCCCAAGGGATGTCAGGATGGCAGACGCAGAACTGGCGAGAGGAGGGGGAGAGGAAGGACAGGGAACTGAGGAGAGGGTGTGCACGTCCGAGTTCGTGTCATCCTCCCTTGAGGGCGTAAGTGGAAAGGAAATGCCCCGCTGACACACAACCCTGAGAGCCTGAAGGAGGAGGAAGGTCATCGTCCCTGTCTCGTCCTTTCTCCTCACATTTCACCACTTGCCCGGTACTGGAAGTTCTGCCTCCACACTGTCTCGTGTCTTGACCCCTCTCCTCTCCATCGCCAGCTCAGGGTCCCATTAATACCTGCTTAGACTATATCCACAGCCTCCTCGTTAAAAACAGTGGAGCTTATCAAAACGTAAGAATCGGAAAAGACTGAAAAGTCTAACCTTGGCCCTGGGGCCAGGCTGGTTGGTGTGATCACTGACCAGTACCGGCTGGACTGACGGCCAGGGTGATGAGGCGAGGATGAGGTCCGCGGCCATGTAGCTGTATTGAGGTGCATGGGAGGAGCAGGGACAGGCGTCCACTCGGAGGTAAAGTGCAGAGAGGAGCAAGGAGAGAGATTACCGGTCAGGGTACCGTTTGGTGTTACGGGAAAATACACAACAGATGAATGAAGAAATCGTGGTTTTCCAAGCAATTTACAAGAGCAACAAAAACCATGCCTACGGGTAAGACTCCCAACAAATATGCAAAGATATTTATGGGTAAATTCCACTCAATTTCTCTGAGATTCAATACAATTCCAAGCAAACTGCCTACAGAATTTTCTCAGAACCTAGGAAGCAGCTTCTAAAATTCATGTGGGAAGAAAAGTTGCACGAATCACCAAAGTTATATAGAAGATGAAACCTCTAATTTACTAGATAGTAAGCATTATTAAAAACTACAGTAATTAAAACAAAGATGGGATTAGGCAGTTAATGTTATGTGTTCTAACAGTGTTGAAATAATAAAACTAACAAAAATGGGAGAGAAAATGGAAAGTAAAACAAATGCAGTGTGTCTCTTGCGAAATAGCTGAGAATCAAAGGATATCGTGTATAGCAGCTCGAGCCTGAGCTTCTCTAGCACACAGAGGTAACACAAAGGAAGTTATATTGGCTAAAACTGGGTGTTGAAGAAGAGAAGGGTGGCAGGGCGAGGACACAAGTTAGTTGAAGTATTATTCATGATAGGGAACCAACATGCATTGTTTAAGAAGGAACTGAGTATTCATTATATAAAGACCTACATGCAAAGGGAACCACTAAAACAAAAAACAGAAGCCTTCCTAAACACAAAGAAGTTTACAACAACAACAAAAAGGAACCAAGAAAGCAGATCACATGATGAAACAAGCATGCACAAATGTGCACGCATGCACATTAACATTAAGGAAACATTAAGCATAAAGTAATATGAAAGAACTGAGATAAACATCTTTCTCATATCAAAGCATGTAATTGGCTTAAACGGTCTTTTGAAAGCAATACACACGCACTCAAAACAATGTGAATAATAAAGCTTTGCCTGGCTCCTTATTTGTCATGTTTACCTGCCAGATGTCAGCGAAAATGGTAGAGCAGACAGGGACCCCTCCATCCACAGGAACGTCAAAAAATAAAGCAAAGTTTTTAGAGTCAACTTTGTCAGCTCTGGAAAACAAAGGTTTACACCAGGTAAGTGAACCTAAAAAGGGTAGAAAAGCTTTGCAGTGTTTTTATTTGCCCTTGTCCCACCAGCCTCCGTGGCATATCAATGGTATGGAAGACAATGGTCCACGTTCCCAGGGTGGGACTCCGGTTCTAAAAGGAGCAAAATAAACCTTACTTGCAAAGAATTGTACTTGTCTACTCCAACCTGTCTGGGGGTTACCTGAAGGACTGATACAAGATGTTTTGTTTTCATTTTGTCTAACTTGGAACTTGCTTGGGGTAGAAAAGTGGAGGACATTCCTTGAAAACATTATAAGGCAAATCAGCCGTCTGCAGCTCCTTGGACACAAAATTATGACTGAAGCATAAAGTGCAAAAGCCTGGGTGGAAAAACTGGGGAGAGAGAGAAATTAAGGAATTCAAAGGGGCCCTTCCATACTGGGGAATTCAGAAAGCCACATGAACGCCCAGGGCAGAACACATGCACAGAAAATACCTGAGCAGGGAGGGTGTAGCTCAGTGGTAGAGTGCATGCCAAGCAAGCCTGAGGTCCTGGGTTCAGTCTCCAGTACCTCTGTTAAAAAAAAAAAAACAAATAAAAATAAATCTAGTTGCCTCGCCTGCCAAAAAAATTAAAATAAAATAAAAAAATACCTGAGAAGACCCTAAGCATTCACTTCTGGCTGATCTCTAGGCTGAGTCCAAGAGGAAGTAAAGGCTAAAGCAGGGTTGTAAGTAGCCTGGCTAAACTCTGAAGGAGTGCTCCAACACAAAGCAATTTGCAAAGTCTGAGAAATACTTGTGTTTTTAAAACTTTTTCTTTCTCGTCTGTTTTCTTACCTCCTCTTGGGGCAGGGGATGATGGAAGAAAATCTCTGTTAAAACACTGAACACAGATAGAAAAAAAAAAAACAGACATCAGGGACCATACATGACAAAGAATACTGACTTTATAAACATACTTTAGAAAAGTTATTAAACAAAAGGCTACTGACTACAGCAAGCAAGAAAAACAAACCTGGAGGAGAGGGGAAAATCTAATTTCCAGAGTTACCACATTATAATATTCAAAATGTCCAGTTTTTAACAAAAAATGATGAAGCATGTAAAGGGACAAGAAAATATGGTTCATTCCTGGAAGAAATCAAGAGAAAGTACCCCTGAGGAGGCACAGACATTGAACTTACTTTAAAAAAGGCTTTAATTCAACTAGAAAAACGAGGACAAGAAGAGCAAACTAAATGCAAAGCTGGCGGGAGAGGGAAATGAAGATGGGAGTGGACTGGAGGTAAGTGAAATACAGACCAGAAGAATGATAGAAGGAATCAGTGAAACCAAAAGTTCACTCTTTGAAAAGATCAACAAAACTAACAAACCTTTAGTTAGGCTGACAAAGCAAAAAAGGAAAAAAAAAAACAAACCTAAACTAAAATTAGAAATGAAAATGAGACATTGCTACTGACCTTACAGAAATAAAAGGAATATAAAAAAATAGTAATTACATGCCACAAATTAGATAACCTAGATGAAATGAACAAATCCTTATCCACACACCATCTACCAAAACTGACCCAAGAAGAAACTTAAAATCTGAGCAAATCATAACAAGTAAAGAGATTGAATAGGTAAAAGAACCACCACCACCCCCCAAATTCCAGCGCTGTATTGTGTCATTGGTAAATGCCACCAACATCTGAAGAATTAATGTCAATCTTTCTGAAATTCTTCCAAAAAAGTGGGAGAGAACACTTTCAAACTGTACACTTTCTGTAAAGCCAGTATTAATCTGCTGTCAAAGCTAGACAAAGACACCTCAAGAAAATTACAGACCAATATTCCTTATGAATATAGATGCAAAAATTCCCAATAAAATATTAGTAAACCAAATGTAGTAGCATATTAAAAGGATATATATCATGACCAAATGGATTTATTCCAGGAATGCGAAGGTGGTTCAATATAAGAAAATCAATCAACATAATACACATAATACACAGACACAGAAAAAGCATTTGACAACATCCAACACCCTTTTATGGTAAAAACACTCAGAACACTAAGCATAAAAGGGAACTTCCAAAATGTGATAAAAGACATTTATGAAAAAACCCACAGCTAACAAACACCACACTTAACGGTGAAAGAATGATAGCTTTCCCTTAAAGATCAGGAACAAAACTAAGGTGCCCACTCGCACCACTGCTACCCAACACTGTGCTGAAAGTTCCAACCAGTGTCATCAGGCAAGGTAAAGAGATAAAAGGCACCCCAACTGGAAAGGAAGAAGTAAAACTATATCTGTTCAAAGACGACATGATCCTTTATGTAGAAAGTCTCAAGGAATGCACAAAAATAACACTAGAGCTAATAAATAAATTCAGCAAAATTACAGGATCCAAAATTAACATGCAAAATCAGTTGTATTTCTATATACCAGAAATTAACAATCTGTTAAAAAAATTAAGAAAAACCCCATTTATAACAGTATCCAAAAAGAATAAAATACCTAAGAATTAATTTAACCAAGGCAGTGAAACACTTGCATGCTGAAAACTATAAAACATTGCTGAACAAAATTAAAGAAGACCTCAATAAATGGAAATACAACCCATGTTTATGGACTGGAAAACTTAGTATTGTTAAGTCTGCAACACTACCCAAGGAAATATACAGGTTCAATGAAGTCGCTATAAAAATTCCATCAGCATTTTTGCACATTTGGAAAAGCCAATCCTCAAATTCATATGGAATCATAAAAGCCCCAAATAGTGAAAACAAGGGTATCAAGACCACTCAACAGGGAAAGCAGAATCTCTTCAATAAATGCAGCTGGGACCACTGTCTGTCACATGCAAAAGAATGAAGCTGCTCCCCAAACTCACATCTTATACAAAAATTAACTCAAAATATATCAATGATCTAAATATAAGAGCTCAAAATCTTATCAGAAAATAGGAGTTATTCTTCATGACCTTGGATCTTGCAATGAATTCAGGAGAAAATCTTTGTAAATCATATGAGTTATATGGGTCTCTTATCCAGAATATAAAAAGAACTCTTACAATTCAACATAAAAAGGGAAATGACTCAATTTAAAAATGAGTAAAGGACTTGAAAAAATATTTCCCCATAGAAGATAAACAAATAGCCAACAAGCATATGAAAAGATGCTCAATTTCATCAATCATTAGGGAAATGCAACTCAAAACATTAAGATGTCACTTCATAAACACTAAGATTGCCATTTTTTCTTTTTTTAAATGAGTGGGAGGTAATTAGATTTCTTCATTGATTTCTGCTTGGAGGGGGTACTGGGGATTGAACTCAGGACCTCTTTGGTGCTGAGCATGCGCTCTACCACTTGAGCTATATCCTTCCCCCAGTTTTGGGGTTTTTTTTTAAAGGAAAATAGTAAGTGTCAGCGAGGATGTGGAGAAATTGGAACTCTTGTACATTGCTGGAGAGAAAGTAAAATGGTCACCCACTGTGGGAAACTGTTGCTTCCTCAAAAAGTTAAACATAGAGGTATATATGACCTAGCAATTCCACTCCTAGTTATTTACTCAAAAGCATTGAAAATAGGTGCATAAACAAACGTACACACATGTTGATAGTAGCATTATTCATAATAGCCTAAAGGTGGGAAGGACCTGAAATGAATGCATCAGCAAATGGATGGATAAACAAGTTGTGGTTTATACATATGAAATATTTTGCAGCAACAGAAAGGAACAAAGTACTGGTATACACTACAAAGTATATAAACCTTAAAAACAGTATGCTAAGTGAAAGAAGCCAGACACAAAGGTCACATATGGTTCCATCATGTAACATATCCAAAAGAGGTAAACCCACAGAGACAGAAAACAGACTGATGGTTGCCTGGGGCTGGACGGAGGAAGGAATTGTAACTGCTTAATGGTGACAGGGTTTCCTTTGGGGTGTTGAAATGTCTGGAACTAGACAGAGGTGGTGGTGGCACAACACTGAATTGTGAATGAAATACTACTGAACCGCTCACTTTAAAATGGTTAATTTCAGGTTATGTGAATGTCATCTCAATAAAAAAAAGTATACCTGTAAAATTCAAACAAAGAAAGAAGGGGTTCATGCCTTAATACCAGGTGGGGTAGAATCTAGATTTTTAAAATACTAATTTCAAGCCATGTGGTTTTTAAGGGTCTCTAAACTAGGCAATGTATATAACAAACCATCCAAATGTTCATTAGTAACAGCCACCTGACACTGTTAAACAGAACTTATAACTAAGGCTGAAAAACCGCTTAAACAAGCATTTGTTGGCCCAAGGTCCATCTAGAAAGCACACAGGACGGCAGCCTTCTAGGCTTAGTCCCAGACTGGGCACCATCTAGTTCCGGATAAGCCTCTTTAGCTCCCTGGGTCTTTGTTTCTTCACATATACAGTGAGAAGTTTGGCCAAGATCATTAGTAGGCCTCCTTTTTAGTTACAAAATGTCTATGCAATCTATTTCCCAAGACAGAATGGAAAAAGGCAAAGCCTTTGAGAAAACTGTTGTTCTTCATTTGTAAACACCAAATCAAACTTCACCAGCAGTGATGGGGGTTGGAAGGAACAGCCCTTTCTAAAGCAGCCAGGACAGAATGGTTTACAGATGAAAAATTAACCCCAAGTCAAGCCACATCTGGAAGAGAATCGGTGTCAAATGTCAACGGCTAGGTACAAATATTATTTGCATTTTTTGACAAACACCTGATGTGGTTTTGGTGTGAGCGAGCATTCTCCCTCCAAAATAGCTTCAGTGAAAAGCTTTGATAATTTGCTACATTCCTGGGAAGCATGTTGAAATCTGATTTTTTGATACACACACACACACACACACACACACACAAACCGACCCCCCCAAACAAAACCCCAAAAGCAAAAAACACCTGGAAAGCATGGTGCATAACGAAATTCCAATTAGTCACAAACCCCAGATACGAGTCCTACAGCAGTCATTGATGAACTACTGGTAGCTCACACAAACACAGTGACAGAACCAGCAGCTACCCAATCTGCTCCCTGATTTTCTTACACTTGAGCACAACTGCTAATTCTGTTTAAATATAAGCAGAAAAATGGCTTTTGGGAATCTTAAAACACAGTCTATTTTCTGCCACTCTCCACCCACAACAATCTGCCAGGCTGTGGGTTAAAGATGACAGCAACCACCTAACGAAGCTTCACAGGGAAAACCAGTTTCTGACACTATAGGTCAGTCATTTTAAGCACAATCAAACTGTTTTAGATTTCAAATCTGTCTGTTTAATAAGTCCGAGAGAAAGGAAACTACGTTTAGTGGTCACCATATTTTGGTTTAAAAAAACAATAAAAAAAGTGAATCTTGTGACTCTAAAGCACTAGCTGTTTGTTATTCATTCCCTTATTTATTCAACAAATATTTCAGCAAGTACCACGTGCCAGGCTCCGTGCTGAGTGCAGGAGATACAACAGAGAACAAGTCCCTGCCATCATGAGGCTCCTGTGGCAGATGAAGGGACTAGTCAACAGACAAATAATATTATTTAAAATATTTCCTTCATCTCACTCCCAGATCAGGGATTGGGACAGAGAACAGAGGAAGATGACCAAGGAGCACCTCTCTGAAGATGCTTGAAGCCTAAAAGATGAGAAGGACCTCACTAGTAGGCAAAGAGAGGAGGACTCAGGGCAGAAGGAATGTCCATGTACAAAAGCACTGAGGCAGGCAATCATCTGCTAAAGTCAGGACCACATCCATCAGCAGGCTCAAGTGTGGTGAGGTAGTAATTTGGATGAATTTGGAGAGGAAAGCAGAGCAAGACAAGGAAGACCTCACAGTCACAGAAGGATTTTGGATTTTAAATGCGGAGGGAAGTAGTGGGAGGGTTTTTAGGAGACAACTGAGATAATCCGATTTTTAAAGGATAACATTTGCTACCATGTGAATTGCTTGGAAATGGGCCCGAATGCAAGTGGGGACAAGCACAGGGGCAGTGCCGAGAGAACCTGAACTCAACACGCACTTTGGAGTTCAGGTCAAAAGACTCATCAGCGGACTGTAACGGGTTGGGGTGAGGAAAGGGAGGAGTCCAGATGACTCTCAGATGTCACATCTGAGATGGTGAAGACAGGTGGGTGGTGGTGAGATGGAGAGGTGGTGGTAACAGACTTGGGAGCATGCAGGCAAGACTGCACAAGGGAAGTCTGGGCATGTCTGTGAGACTTGCAAGTGTCGCTGTCAACAAAGCATTGGATATAGAATGGAATTCAGAGCAGAGTTCTGGGATAAAGAGAAACATTTTGAAGTCATCAGATAAAGACAGTATTCAAATCCATGGCAGGGAACAGGACAGAGAGAAAAAGAGGCCCTTGGGAAGAGGAGCCCCAAATGTTCTGTAAATGTTAGGCAAGGAAAATTCTCCTAAAACAGCCTCATAAGGACAGTAACTTTGTCCTAGTAGTCAAATACCACAGTGTTACACAATTGTAAAGCATGTACTGACAGGCATGGTCTAAACAACCAGAAAGCGTCGAGCACTGGCAGTGAATGAGCATTTGAAAAGTGGTGATTAGACCATCACCCGGGAAGGATTCTCTGAGCACTTCAGTGTTCTGGGGGTGCTCTGGGAACTTAAAGTGCTTGAAATGGAAGTGTAAGGTATATTTATGAACTGCTGTAGAGAATGTAAGCCGCCACAATTTTAATCAGTGATGAACTGTAAGACGAAATTATTTTTTAAAAGCATAAAATCTCAAAACCCTAAGGGAGCAAGGAACAGCATTTGTTATAAGGAACCCTTCATAATCAGCACTACTTCTAGTGGCCGTGGGGCATGCTTGGTGAGAGGCATTCTCTGATGCCCGTGGAGCTAATGGGACTAGGGAAATAATTTAACCCTGCTTATTTCACAGCTAAGGAAATAAGTTCTGAGTTTCCGTTAAAGTTACTGTCTGTAGTCACAACTGAAAAACAGGGAGGTCAGACTAGTCATTCCCAACCTTAGCTGCAATCAATAAACACCATCTGGTGAGCTAGCGAAAAACCAATAACCAATCAATCACACAAGCAAACAAATGAAAGAAATAAAAGATACTGGTATCTTGACTTACTTTTGCAGATCCTGATTCAACTGGCCTGGGATAAGATCCACATATCTATACTTTTAAAAGGTCTTCTGGGTGCTTCTCATGGCCAGGAGTACTGGACAGGACCTGAGTTCAGGCTTTCTGGCCCGTGTCCTCATTACTTTTTACCTCCTGCTAAACCCTTATCACCTGTATTTCCTTACCAACCAAAACCACTCACCCCTATCCACGTGCGCTCTACGTCTGCGTAGTTCTGAAGGTGATTAGAACACTCTGGATCCAAATCCTCTGCCCCAATTACTACCCAGTCTCTTCCTCTGCCCCTCCTCCCCCTACTTTCCCTGGCCACGTAGATACTGAGGGTTCTGGAGTTCACTTTTCCTCTTTCCAGTCTAATCTTTCTCCAGCTGATCTCATCCACTCCAGTTTCTACAAGACTTTCATGCTGATAATGGCCAGCCAGGCTTATCTCCAGGACTGTGGGATGACTTACTTCCAAAGTAGCAAAATGTTTGCATTAGAGTACCTTAAATTGTTTATCTATAAAAATACGTAGATCCATTGAGGTTAATCCAATGTACTGAGGTCTACTTGTGACAATGAGAAGAGCACCCGAGACGGTCATAGTAAGACGGGGGCTGAGTGTGCCCATGACCCCTAGTGGCCTTGGGACTCAGCAGAGAAAGCAGTGTTTTTCTTTACACTAATGTTTAAAGGTTTTCAACAATGATGAATGGAAAATGTCATTGCTCTAGAATGTGCTGTTCACCAAATCACTGGTTTGTATGTTGAAGGTGAAGTAATTTTCTTGTACTGCAGTCAATTTCTTTTGTGCTAGCAGTGGTAGGTAACTGCAGAATCCTAGGCTTTCCTGAGGATAACAGCTGTTCACTCTGAGGGAGGGTCAACGTTCAGAAATATTTTATCATCTTCTTGACCTGCAATGTTATTCCAATCAGTCAGCCAGTGAAGTAGGGGTTTTGTTCAAATATGCAATATTACAAGAGGTTTCATGAGAAAAACAAGACATCTTTAAGTAGACGCAGAACCCTTAATCTTGATATAAGACCTTATTTGGAGATAGCCCATGTCTGTACCAAGTAAACCACTGCTAAAGAAATTTGTGGCTCAGTGTTATCTTCCTCTTCCCTGTTAAAATTTCAGGCTGTGCAGCAGGTCATAGCTAAAAAGCTTAAGCCTGTATGTTTAAAATAAGAAATAATCCCCCTTCAGACAACAGAAAAAGAAAAAGGCTTGGTAGGAAGGCACATCGGGTCTGATTTGGTATTGATCCTTTTGAATGGTGCTGGTATGTTAACAGATTCTGACAATGGCAGGAAAGGTGATTTTCCTGGAATGTGAGGCAGCCGCGTGGGGAGGCAGAAGGGGAGGGGGAGATTTGATTCCTCTAGCATCAGAGCTGGCAGAGATGTCAGAGGTTATCTAATCCCACCCATTCGTCCTATGATACAAGTTCAGAGACACGAAGATAAAATCACCAGCCAAGTCAATGGTAAAGAAGGGCTTAAAACCCAGCTCACCAAATTTTCTGATACGCTACCGCACTGTTTTCTGTCTTGTTTTCCCCACTGATGTCTCCTCCAAAAATATATATAATTCTTGTGCCCTTTTAAGACTTTTATTCACTGACTTTGGTTAGAATCATTAGTTCTGCACAAGCTCAGCTCCATTACATGATATAACAAACTGTCAATAATCTATAGTCATGGATAACAGTAAAGACTTCAATAAAAAGGCAGCTCTAGACTAACTGTACGCTCGGCCTTAGCTCCCACATCATTTACTTCCTCGGTGAGAAACCAATGACACATGAGCCACATGTACACCTGCACCAAGCTTGTCAGGGTGGCCTCCTTCCTCGAGCTTTCGGAACTTGCTCATCTTACAGACGGAGAAACCAAGGTCCAGAAGGGGGCAAACAGCCAGATCCTGGCCCCGACCCAGCTCCCACTGCTTTGTGCTGGTTGAGAGCTTCAGCACTTACTGGCTAGAAGCCACAGATGAATCGAATGTACTCATTCTGGGAAGCAAAAAACAAACCTTAATTGCCCCGTGGTGTAAGAGTGAAGGAGGTTGTTTTCTAAATGAAATTTAAACCTCTGCTACACAGATGCCGCCAATAAGTGGACTGAGCAGCACAGCGAGCACTTCTTTGAAGAACACTTCTCTCACGTTAAAGCTGAGGCAGTGGTTAGAAGTGTGGTGACTACCTGAGTTTAATTCCTGGCTCAGTAACTTACCCGCTACGTGACATAAGCAAGTTACCTAACTTCCCTAAACTCCATTTTCCTGATCTGTAAAAGGGGAAAGGAATAGCACCTTACACAACTGTTAAGACTAAATGCAAAAGTCACTGAGAGAGACCTCGACATGCTCCATGACATCAGCTGTTACATTGTAGTTAATGATGAAAAGCATCTCATTTTATAGAACATAAGATTCAGAATTACTTGAGATACCCTTAACCTTTTGAAATTTAACAGTTTGCCAAGTTAGTTAAGGAGCAACAAAGCATTTTAGTCAAAGTGGATTACCAATCAGTAAAATCTGTTCAAAATATATTATTTCACTCAAATACAGCAGTATATATACTAGGGAGAAGTTTCTGAAATGTTACTCTTCCTTACTACCCTCCCCCTGCCTCCCAAGAAAACTTTGGCAATAAAAAAAAGTAGGTAAAACACTAAGCATAATTGCAAATACCCTATTCAACATCTAAAAAAAAACCCCAATAGAAAGTGTGTGCTTGTGCTTATGTATTTTTAAAATGTGCCCTCCAGATATTTTAATTTTACCCTTGGTCTTTTGCAAAAGAAAGATATGTAACACATCCTCAAATATACTAAAGTTATATCATAATAATTAATCATAATGATGATCTTGAATTACCAGGAAAGGACGGGTACTTTCATTAGGAAGGCAGAAAAATACAATTTGTAAGTATTTTTATCTATGCTCAATTATAAGATATTCCAGCACATCAGAATTACCCCTCTGTTTAAAAAACAAAGAAACAAACCTAATATCCACTCCATCAAAAAACACATTCCAAGGACTCTGTAAGCTTACTAAACTATAAGTACCAACATTAGTTTCCTCAGGAAACCAAGAAATGGTAGCATTGCCCAGTGGAGAGCCTGTACAAAAAATACATTCTTCTTCAATTTAGTAACATAAAAACAAGTATCTGTCACTTAAGGTTTTGAAAAGCACTGGAAAAACGTGTGTGCAAGTAACTGAAATGCAATCTGTGAAACAGTTACAACCACCAAAATAGGGAAGGCTTCTTTTTCTATTTTACTTAAAAAAACAAAAACAAAAACAAAAACAAAAACAAAAACAAAAACAAACCCCCCCCCAACAGTCCCAAACCAAAAAACAAATCTGGTCATTAGTTTTTGATAAATTCTAGATTTGCCACATCTTCAGAAACTGTACAAATGGATAGTTCTTTGTTTTACTTAAATTATTTATAGCATGTCTATCACCTAAGGCAAACTGACTTCATGCTTTACTTCGGTAAAATGGAAAAAAAGTTTTCTCTGAAATTGACACTAAAGTTGTTTTAAGCTCTTAATAGCAAGGAGATACATCCAACTAAAGGCAGAAGGAACACAGTCATAATACACATCAAATCAAAATTATTTTCTTTATATCAGCAATGAGTAACTCCAGAGGTAGAATGGCAGAAACGAGCATGGATCCTGTCAGGTCACAACCAATGAAGAAATTAAATTTATTTTTTCCTATGGTTTTGACCATAAATCGCTTTATACATTTAGGATCTGAATAAAAACCACTCTCAGCAGAAACCGTGGCCCATTAATTCAACTGACATATCAATTTACAACTTTCAGGACTGCAGGTATAAAAAATGTAAAGTATAAAATTATGAAGTTTGAAATGCTTTTAATCATATTCATTAAAAATATTTACCATTTCCCAGCACTTACTTGACAACCCCCCCCCGCAATATAATTCTACTCTAAACTTTTATTTATAAAATGAGGCTCATTTATGAGATTTCAATGAATGTTATACTGCAAATTACTTACATTCCATAAAATATTTTAAGGACTTTTCGTATCAAAGGTAGTTTATATTGGATTATCTGAAACCCCACAGTGCCCACAGATGAGCTTCTTATAATCCTTTTCATTAATGCCTGGACAGCACTGTGAAAATGAAAAGTGCCGTTAAGTGCTGTCATCTCCCTTCAGTTTTCTCTTACGCTGTGTGCACACTGTGAAATAAACACATATGCAGCATGTCCATGTTTTGATATGTATTTTTATTTCCCTGCAGTTTTCACTTATCAAGAACAAGTAACAGGGAAAGTTGTCTGAACTAGTGCATAAACAAACATTCTGAAACACCACTACACGTATCTAATTTACAAGAACCGTATAAAAAAAAGTCACTAAAACACTACACTGTGAAGGTGTCCAACGCTTACAGTCAGACTTTTTCCAACCCGTTACTTGCCTTGTAGCCACAGGAAAATGCTCCAAAATGGAAAAGACAATCTTGCCACAACCCTCCCCCCCTCCCAACACCTGGGATGGCTCGATATCTAGACTTCCAATAATTATTGCAATGATATAATGCAATACATACCTGGTAAAATATCCTTTATGTGGTGTGTTACAGTTTTAAAGCCAGTTAAAATACGCAGTCTTCAGATAAAATGTAATCCTTGAAAAATTTTCTTATCTGCACAGTTTAAATGTGCCAGATGCATAATTTTTCCTAGTCCTTTTTTTTTCTGTGTAATTGTTTTTTATAAACTGGTATTATAAATAGAAATATACATTCAAAATATATGGAAAAGTGAATTACTACATTAAATTTGCATGTATCGATCCATCCCTTTCCCCTGCACAGTAATAGAAAATACTATTTTGCCTTGAACTTCATATTTGACAGTGAAATGCCACTAAAGTATTTACCAAAAAGTCCATCTAGTCAAATTGTGAAACAAAATGAACCAAGTGAAAACTTTACAGTTCCTTTAGAAAAAAATTACAAGAATTTCATTTCCTAGCTATGAATCTTTAACTTTTTAGACACAAAGTTGGATTTATTTTTACAAGATACAAAATGTAAACATGGCAAAATAAATAGTTAAAACAAGTGATGCAGGATCCCATTTCATGCTCATGATCCCATTAAAGAATTATTTTTTAAAATCCATTCAGTTGCAAATTCAAGTGCAAAAGCATGATGATGAATATCTACTTATTCAAGTAACAGAAATAATATTGATGATACAAATAAACTATTTTACAAGGTAGTGATTTCCCCAATTTTACAAAATATACACCATATATCGATTTAACATCCGATATACTGTAGTCCATTTAGGTCCATTGTTACGCTCTGTGATCCACAGAGTGTCGCCTTTTGCATTCAGCTGGAATATGAATGACTGCACACCATCAGCACAGGTCAAAGCCACATGTTTTAGGTTATGTCACTTCCATAGCTACTGTTGTCTCTGCTATTCCATTTAAACCCAATCTTTCTGGTTCATGGTTCTCTCTATAATAAGGCAAAGAGTAAAATAAACATTAATACTCTCTAGAACGTGGAGTTTATCACTTAGTATTTACAGATGCATTTTTACATAATTACAACTAAACATGAACTTTACAAGAACATCTCCCATTTGTATAATTTCTATACAGGAATAAGGAAAAGTTTTCTTCAGCTAAGAAATCCTATTAATTTCTAAGTACTTGATTATAACTACTTAGGGAAGACAGCAACTTAACATAATATTTCAGTAGAAGCCAATGATGAATTACTTATGAAATATAGTAACATAGCACAATCCAAGTTTTTTACAATACACATAGCATGTGAGACTCAAAAAGAATGATCATCAGGAGCACAATATTACTTAAATTACTTTCCACTACAGTTCAGTTTTACAGGTTTAAGGTCATGTAGTTATTAATCCACGCAAATCAATTTTTTTCTCATTCACTGTTCTTGTGCATTAGTGTCATAGAAAGAAAAAAACATACTCTGAAAATACATTATCATAGATTTAGTTAATCCCAGAATATTCTCCATTTTAAAATATATGTAGAATAATCTACTTTCCCTTTGTGTATAATGTTGAAGAAAACACAAATTTTGATTTGAAAACTAAAGCTCTGGAAACTAATACCCACTCTAACCTTCCAGACTGTCTAAACTACAAAGAAGTAATGTAGAATAATTGAAGCTTCTAAAATAGACTGATGTATCATTTTCTGTTTGATGGTTCCCAAGTTGATGTGGTTTTTTTCTTTGTGGTTTTTTTTTTTTTTTTAACAATTCTGGTTGGCATTTAAATATCCTACTAGTGGCCTCAAATGGTCTAAGTCACAGAGCTTGAGACTAAGCAGACATTCACAGTATCTGTTGAAAAGTAAATCAATCAATTGACAAGACATCTACTGCTTGAGCAGTTAAAAAAGAATGTCTTTTTCCTCCCACAGAACAGCCAGCAGAAAGGGACAGAATGATATTTGAAACACACACACACACACACCTTGCTATGCTGCTGATGGCACTGCTAGGAGTAACCTTTGGCACTCTGTCCATACTGGCAGCAACTGTGGCAAGTTTTAAGGCTGTTGGCGATGGTGCTGAAGTCCGTGTATTGATATGCACGTTGACCGGAGAAACAACACTGACGTTATTGAGGTGCACTGCATTTGTCAGGCAGGAATTGTTCATGGGAAGTGTTTGAGGACTGCTTGTGCACAATGCTGGGATTAAGTGGTTTGTAGTGGTGTGGCCAACTGTCCTTACAAGCTGTACAGCTGAAATCCCTGGGCTGGATGATAAAGCCATGTTGGTGGAGTATAATGTTTTAGAGGTTCCTGAAGGGGGAAAAAATCATTCAATTCACATTATGAGACATTAATTAAACTCTTCAACAAAAAAATTAGGAGTTTAAAATAAAAAGAAATGCAAACATTTGTAATCTAGCTAAATACCAAATTAACCTTCCACATGATGGCCTCTCCAAAGAGAGCTTCTGATCAGTAAGTACAACCTATTCACCTGTGAAAACCCCAAAGACAGTCTCTTCTACTGGCCCCCATAAAAGTGTTTTGCAAAGTATCCTGTTACAGCCTCCATATTTGGAACATGCCTACTAGGACAGAGAGGTCCTCTCTGGAGGCGAGGGCAGGTGGAGACGACCAATGGGCTTCCATTAGAATTTACCCAATGCATGAACATCAGCAAGGAAGAGCAATCGTGACCATGGGACATGTAAAAGCAAGTGGAAAATGCTAGGGTCTGATAGGAACAGCAAGTCTTTGAGTAAGCAGGGTAGTGAGAAGCAGAAAGAGGAGTCGTCAGAGGAAGCAAGAGGAAGAGTCAAGAGAAAATACTGAATTTCAAGAGAAGTCAGAGAAAGCAAGCCTGTGAGTATGTAAACTGGGAAAGTTAAACCCAATTTCAAACTTATTGATAGACCATCCTGGGTTATACTTTACCTTTTTATAAACATACAGATGATTCAATGATGATGGTTTGCGATTAGCTCGATGTGTGTTTCTTAAGATGTGAGGCAACTGGCAGTATGTGGATAAAGCTAAGCAGGGTGGAGAGTTACCCGGGCAGGTAACCCATGGGTGTGGGAGGAAACAGGGAGCAGGCTCTATGTGAGTTCCAGAAACATCCAGCTGTTCCACCACACATATCCACAGAAAATATAAAGAGTCCTAACCGATTTCTTGTTCAACATTTTCCCCTTGGATTTGAAAAACAAAACCTATACCTCAAATCACTGAGTTACAACTTTGAGCTACTAAGTGTCACATGAACAACAGGCTTACCTGAAGGCTGGACGACACCATTTATGTTGTTGTGGCCAGTGTTCTGCTCCTTGGCTACCTCACTGCGACTTGGAACAGGTGCACTGACCACTGCAGATGCAGCAAAATGGGCGCTGGCTGAGTCGAGTGTTTTAGACATACAGTCAGAGGTGCTTGAGCCCTAGAAATAAACAAAATGAAACCCTCAACTTTTTAGATGTGATTTCACAAACACATTGAGAAATGAGCAAACCCAAAAGGCTGTTGTCTTTTTCATCTTGAACAGTTATGTAAGTGTTCAGATTAAGAGATCTAGGACTCCAAAGACGATTTTTGTCATATGAAACAGGGAAGTGACTAAAAACCGGGAAGCAATTATTTCTGAGAAAGAATGATGGGATTAAACAACCTAAACCTTTCATGCTCTATTCATTTTCCCAATAAGTGTTAACAAACACCTTTATAAAAACTGACAACCTAGACACTATGGGCAAAATGAAATCACAGATGAACGACAGCCATTTTTGTCCCAACGTAAAAATGTGTCTTGGCCTAACCCTGCAGCAGGCTGGAATACCTAAGATTCAGAAAAGGCAAACAAAGGCACGTTTAATGGTCAAGTTCCTCTTGATTCTGTATAAAACCGGTTAGCTGTTATTGACAGTCAATAATAGCCCCTGAATGTGCGCCAGCCCCAAAGTCAACTGGATGGGTGAGGGGTCCAAGGGTCGCTGAGATTTTCGTATTGCTAGACTCAGGATCTCCAGGGTCAGTATACTGACCCTTCGAGAATGAGCTGAATTACCATGGGCAGATACTGGCTTGAGAGCTCACAGAATCCAACAAAGACTGAATCGATCTCAGTTATTACTTTAGAATTACGGATGGAGCAACAAAACTTAAGACATAAAACACTAGGTTTATTTTTTTCAGATGGCTCAAATTTGAAACATACTTCTTAATTCCAGTTTTGTTTTTAATGGCTTAAACAAAAGAAATTTATTCTCAGTTCTGGAGGCCAGACGTCCCAAATGAGTCTTAAAGGCTCATTTCAAGGTGTTGTCAGGGCTTCTTTCTTCTGGCAATTACCGTTTTATTAGGTATTTTCATTCTTATCCCTAGTGCCAATCATTCAGTGGTACCTGTGGAAAACTTCACCTAGTGGCAATTTTCTCTTCAGGGAAATGTGATTCAAACAGGCAAGGGGCTATTTTGTCTGAATTTACTGCACAAGTCAAGACAGTTACCTCTCAGCTCGTGGGGCACATGCATGTGGCACTTAAACACAGTTTAGGAAGGAGTCTGGATAGTTATATCCTTGGAAAAAATATTTTGGTGGGGAGAGTGGGGGTGGCAGATGGTGGTTCTAAGAGTATATAATTACTTCTATGAATCCTTAATAACCCTTCCCCCAAGTATGTAGTTATTTCTCTCCTAAATTCAAAATACCTTACTTGGCTCTTGTTCTCCTCTCATAAAATATAAACTAGTGACTTAAAATTATGTAAATTAACTGAAAAGACACTTAAGTTCGATCTCCAAAATCAAGAATGGCAATATCAAGGTTCTCTTCTGTGACCTGACTAAAACTGAACAAAACTAATTAAGAAAGAAAGGAGGAGACGTGCCCACGGTTAAGACAGGCTTACCTGTGCTCTTGGCTGCGTCTGCTGCGAGGAATGCTGGGACTGCTGCTTCTGCTGAAGCTGAGCAAGCTGCTGCCTCTGCATCTGAACTAACTGCTGTTGATGAGTCTGAAACTGCTCTTCCGTGATGCCTCCTGTCACTGGTAAAGGACATTATTTTCAGAAATGAGTATGTTGCAAAGTACTTTTAACAAGTAGAATACAATATAAAATTATTCCACAATTACGATGAAAAGCAATTCCAAATCACAACATACATCAGCAGCAAAGAACCGAAGAAAGATGACAAATCTTTCGGCCAAAGTGGCTTATGCTTATAGCCACGACCTTCTAATATCACATGATAAAAAAAGTTCCTGTATGTAGTTTTTACTGTGTGACATAGTTCTAACAGGAGGATTCTACCATTTACTCAAACTTAGTATCTTTGAGATCATG
The DNA here is from genome assembly GCF_036321535.1 of Camelus dromedarius. Taxonomy (NCBI): domain Eukaryota; kingdom Metazoa; phylum Chordata; class Mammalia; order Artiodactyla; family Camelidae; genus Camelus; species Camelus dromedarius. Next base: position 28,991,598 of record NC_087439.1, on the reverse strand, counting down.
TAATTCTCTACACTAAAGTAAACTATATAATGAGAAAACCTGTGATTTATTAATGCAAATAATAATGATGACTAAGTTATAGCCTTAATAAGAAAGCAGGACCACCTGCAAGACTAAATGATGTTTACTGCTGGTTTTCATCTATGACACAGGAGTGAAAATAATTTTTTTTCCTATTATAAATAAGAGTAGAGGACAAAAATGGTCATAACCATAAACCACAGTTTAAGCCAACAGATTTGATGCCTAAAATAAGTCCTATCTATAAAAACATGGGCTAGAAATCAGAGTAGTTTTTAGAAAATTAAAAATACATCCTGAGATGTAATCAATTATGCTGTTACCAACTGTGTTAAAAGTAAATGTCAAATAAAATCACGACATCTAAAACTTTTGTTTAAAAGGTTAGTTAAGAAAAAGTCATGAGACACTTTTTCTCATGAAATGAGATGTAAATGAACTTTCATTCACTGACATTTAAGTAGATCACCGATAAACTGATTTAGACCTATCTCTATAGAAGTCAGTTTATTATCAGAGTCACAAAACATTAAATCACATCAGAATATATATACTACTTGAGTAATTTTACTCTACTTTTCTTTATTGCTTTTTTCCCTGTCTCCTAATGATTTCACTCAATCAACAAGTATTTACTATCTATTATGATGAAAAGCACTGCATTAAGAGTTAAGAGTGAATACAGGGGTAAAATAAAGAAGAGTGTCGCTGCTATAAAGTCCTACAGTGTGGCTGGGAAGAAAAGATACATGTTAAGAAATACCAGCTAATATGAGTCAACTTTTAAATATAATTGAGCAATCTAACCAATATTTCCTAAAGGAGTCTAGACAGAAGACTACACCCTCAACCAAGGTTACTTAACCAACCCCTGCCAAGTTTTCCGTTTAGCAGGATCACAAAATAGAAATTTAAAAAAAATTTTTTGATGGTAAATTAGGCATACAAGAAGTTATGCACAATATAGCTCATTTTGTACGTAAAAGGAGTTAGGTCCCAGGGATGGATAGAGTTTCAGATATGGCATCATTTCTGTTCTGCAATGTTATCATTAAAATTAGTACTGGACTATCTTGGAAAAATAGTTCTTAGATAGACAGCAGTTTTATTTTTAGAAGATTAAAAAACCTGGGCCTATGACAGTGCTTACTCTACAATTTTAATATTACCTGTATTTTTGAAGTACACATTAGTTATGTTACTGAATTACAAACAAAATCAAATGTCTTTCTCTGCACATGTTACATTCACTGCAAGTGTTCTATTTGTAAATGAAAAAAATTTAATTCTAAATTTAAAATCTTCAAAATCAAATGAAAATGTGAAGTATTCATGAATTTCCAGCTGTCTGAAAACCTTGGGAAAGAGATGAAAAAGTTTATTAGATACAAAGGCAGGAAGGAAAAGTCTTAAGTTAAACCCAAATAAATCTGTTCAAGCCCTATGTGTAAAAACAGTGTACCAATTCAGAAGAAATGAACTTGGAATCTGGTGTTAGTATGATCTACTCTCTCAAATCCCGCGTTACGTTTGTCCGGAGCTAAGGTTTATGTTGCAATGAAAAGGTGAGAATTATAGTGGTTAATTTTAAGTGAGGAATAAACCAAATGAAGAAAATATACTTTCAAGCAGCTGTTTCAAAACTGATAAAGAAATGAGAATGAGAATCTTTTCTTTCCCCAAAATCTTTAAGTCATACAACCATAAAAATCTTTTATAAGAATAAAGTATACACATAAATTACTAGAAAGAACAGATCACTTTTTTAATAAAAAATTACTTTTGCTTAGTAGTCCATGGCTGACAAAGTGCTGCCAACTGGAGCTGTTCTACTTGCCTTTAAGAACAGATGATCATTTATCAAAATATTAAAAGGGGATACTAATAAAATTTCCTTTGGGGGGATGTCTTACTGCCCTGTCTTGTTGAAACCATTAGTTTGTTCAGGAACCCTATCCTTTTCGCCATTAGAAAACTCCTAAAAATAAACTCAGAAAATCCCAACCAAGATTCAATTGAAATTATTCACATTAATGGTCAAGTTTTGCCCAACCTTTCAAAACTTAGGCTTACTCTGATACCAAAATTCTCATACCTGATCCTGCTACTAGCTGAAAACCACTGATGTAAGCTTAATTTAATTCCAAAATACAGATATGCTTAAAATATGACATTTTTTTTTCCTTTTACCCCTCACCTCAAGCTGCGGCATGTTAGAGTCATTCTTGACATCTAGTTCTTTTTTTACTATGAGGTGTTTTGTGCTTGAAAAAATCTTATGTTTCCTGTTCAGAATTTTCTAGAGCATTGTTTAGTATTATTTTAACTCAAGTGGTAAGAAATGTATAGTTTTAATGACACACACGCAGTACTGAATTACCATCCTCAGGGTCGACTTTACTGGTAGATGGAGGATGATAAAGTGGTTGAAAGCACCTCCTCCACTAATTATTTTTCCTTTCATAAATCACTGAAACACATTCATAAGAAATTTATTTCTTACATTGACTTTGAGTCACCAAGAGGAAAGCATTGAAATATGTCAGGAAAAGGTACTGTTACAGAATGATGAAATGTCTTTAGGAACAAGACACAGGACAGGGGCCCAGCTTTGGGTGTGTGGCAGCGGCATAAAGAGGAAGTGGGAAGGTATGAAAAGAGAAACCTTATCTGTTTCTCCTGCACAGGGCCAAGCCAAGTTCTTTCCATTAGTTGCTCTTAAAAAGTTCTAACTTGCAAGTAAAATTCATTCTGGTCACAAATCTACCATATACCACACCTCCAAGTCCTGTCAGTTTAGAAGTAACTACAATCTGTTTTGTGAAGGTGGCATTATTTCTCTATTCCAGATAGATAGGAAGTGTTCCTTTCCCTAAGCACGAAGTTTTCAAGTTTTTTCCTGGGTAACACATTCTAGTAGGCCTAATACAGAATTTTCCCTTTTACATATGCCAATGTGTCATTCTGCACATTAGTAACATATGTGCATTTCTAAATATTTTGTGTATATAACTGACAGTCTGTTTTTCACTAAAGCCCCTAATCTTTCTGGCCATCCTTATATCCAGCTCTTTACCTATCTTGGGTTTATCAGCCTGCTTTATTCTTCATATGAATCCATGCACCTTTTCTTAAAATACCTGTCACCATCCTTAGAATGTTGATTCTATCTTCAAAGATCCTAGGAATCCCTCATGTCATCCTTTACCTTTCAAGTACATGGTTCTTATAAGAAGGTCTGCTCGGTTGACCCCTTATCACTCTTCTCCTCATAATCTGACAGTGATCCATCAAAAACATACTCTAGGTATCTCCATTAGATTTTACACTGGTGTACTGATTCTGAAGCCCTAGATCACTGTTTCTTAAACCTGGGCCCACAGAGAATGTATTCTTGTGTGTGAAATCTTTACAAGTTATTTGTTAACCTTGTCTTGTTGTTTCACTGACAAACTAATACAAAGAAAAATCTAATAGAAATACATTCTGGATTTTCTGGATGACCACATCATAAGAGAACACAAACATATGATTTTTGTGCTTATACTTGCTGCCTTTAAAAAATAATCTTGTAAAGTTTAATGTAGTATTTCTCAAGGTGGGCTAAGATGATGTATTCTTGAGAAGCAATGACTTTTTAAAAACACTAGCCTAGAGCAAGTTTTTGTAGCTTAATGAAGAAAATCTAATGTGGTAGTAGAGATTACCGAAAAGTCAAAATGAATATATTATTCAGCACTTCTTTATCTACCAGGTAGGTTTTTGTTACAAAAGTTTTAATATATATTTTGTTGAAGAAATACTGACTATATGCATTTTTGCTTGTTTTAAAAGACAGCTCTAGGGCTACATGGAGGGGAGAAGGAGATCCTATTTTAAACCTTCCAGGTCATGGCAAGGAATCAGGTAAAAGTTTACATAAATCCACTGGGGCTACTCTGAGGACAATCTTCCAACTTTTGAAAGTTGGCATTACCTGTCCAGGACTATACACATCCTATAATGCAATTAATGAATAAACTACAGAACTGTGAGGTAATGAGGGTGAAGATGGGAGGTGAGGTGGGGGTGAGAGGGATGAGGAATGAGGAACAAATGAGATGTGAAGATAAAGAAAACAGACTAAAGATCCATTTAAATTTGACATCCAAGCTCAACAGTTACAACTGAAATTTCAGTATTATTTCCTTTAGCAGTCAAACTAAGATCTTACAATTCATGAAGCCTGAACCCATTTCTCAGCTTTGAAAGTGACACTAACTGAAAAAATAAATCCTTGTGAGTACCTCAGCTAGTTGTTATAAAGTAGTTTTACCTATCTTAAAACTTTTATGCTTGAAACACTTTATGTCAATTTAAGAAAGAACCGGAAAAGAAACTGGAAAAATTAAAAACCAGGAATTTCTCTCAGAAAATTGTCCAAAATGTTGTGATTTTACAAACTGATAATATTAAGATATTTGAAGCTAGTCAAAAGCTTCAGCAAAAGCTGGTAGTATCTATTCAGTACACTAAGACAAATGAGAGAAGAAAGAAACATGTTAGCTTGCAACCATGCATTAGTGTAAACCAAGATTAAATATAAATTAATCCTGCCCTTCAAGTCTGAACAAGCAAAGCTACTTTTAGATGTGAAGCTTTTTTTTTTTGAGGCCTGGATTTAGGAGCAGCATCTCAGGAGAGTAAAAAATACTGCAATTTCAACTGGCTGAAAACTTCATCATCTATTTACATAAAGAATGTAATATTTGCCATATATAAGCCATGTATAAGCTCCTTGATGATAAGGATTACTGTCTCATAAAAGTCCGCAACTTTTAAAAACACTTAACATAGTGCTTTGCATGTATTACGTCCTATATAATTATGTATGAAATTAATTTTCCTTGGTTATCTACTTGCCATGTTCAGCACATCTATCTTTCCTTTCCACTGCTTCTATTCTTTGGGAATAGGTTTTCAATGAAGAAAACATACTTTTATTTAATAGTTAACAAGATGTGTCTCTCTGCTTTAAAATGAAGTCTTCAGTTTTAGTTTTTACTAATACCTAGGACATACATACACTTCAATTTGTTTTTCCTTTAAGTCCATTCAAGTATGATACTGAAAATAATAATTTGAAAATATTCAGGACACAGCAATTATGACTTGAAGAACATTAAGTGGGTTATTAACAACCTAAAAGAAAATTCTTTGCCATCGATCCTCAATTTAAGTTTTTTTTAAAGAACTAAGAAACTTGTGATATAAGTAAGTATTACTGTCAAGCATATCAGGTTTCTAAATAGCTCAAACCCCTTATTTGCTGGGATTTCCCAGCTGTGAAACAGAAAATTCAGTACTTATATTTTGTCTAGCTCAGTGACACTCTCTGCCAGGTAAAAATACGGTCCTATATCAGTCCTGTTACTCTTAAAGATACGCATGCTCTCCTGACCAAGTCTACTAAGAATAAGCAGAAGGAAAAAGAGTTCAAGACACACAGATTAAAATAAACCAAACATCTGAGGATTCAATCCCTTTCTATGTGATCATCAAATATAAGAATAAAACTTTCTAAAAATTCCTACATCCTTCTCTTTAGGTAGAAAAGGAGTTTCTATCAGTATTTGCTGAACTATAACTGAATCCATTTAAAAATTATCCAGAACTGAGAAACTATATAATGAGTATAAATGATACAGATGGGTAGTTAAAACTGCCCCAGCTTTTTGTTTGTTTACAAAAATGCTGTTAAAAGACTTGTTTCATTATGTATTTATACACTAAGCCTAATATTTTGAAACAAAAGAAATTTGTTAAAAAACCCCAAAAAACCGAAACACCTTGGGGCCTCAATAACTAGAGGGTCAGTTAGCAGAGAAAAAACAAAACAAAAAACAAACAAACAAACAAAAACTTCAAACAAAATACTCCAGTAACAAATAATTAAATATATATTTGAAAGACTTGATTCCAAAACATTGATTTTAATGTACCTTAGTTGTTGCTTAAGCCTTAAAATGTTTCAAGGGTGAAAGAAATGGTATGATACTAAGTTGAGACATAGCACCATTATATAACGTAAGACAGGAAAAACTACACAGACCAAAAACACTGCACTATTTTTTTCTGATGGCAAGGGAAAGGCAAAAATAAGTCTATGATGTTAGCATCTCATATTTGTGATTTAAGTTCCCTGAAAAGCGCATGCATGCCTAAAATAATTCTTTAAATGCCTATTCTAGGCTGACGTATGGTAGTGTCCTAAAACTCTGGAGCTGATTTATGGACTTATTTACATTACATTCTGAATCAATACAAATAGTTTTGATGATACAATAACATGAGCAACATATATATATTTTCTGGAAAAGAGTCAAGTCAAATAGATCTGGAGTGTATCAGGAATGTATAGTAGAAAGCTGCAAATATCTGGCCGTGTTCAAGTAGAGAAGGAACATATTAAAATTACTTTTTGGTTAGGACATTCATTAGCAGAGAAAAAAATCTATGGTCAAATCTAATTATAAATGCCTATATATGATAAGTTTTTAAACTCCCTTTTTGGCAAAAATTATTGTGAGTAATTTTTGGTAACAGAATTCCAGTTAAGTTAAATAATTTGAACAATGTCTTAGAGTTGGCTGAAATAAAGATTTGACCTAATATCAACTTCCTACCGACTATTTTTAGTTTTCTAAAATCCTGCCACCTCAACTCATATTAGGTATTCATCCATTTCAGCTTCAAAAGCTCATTATACTCACAGACTCATGAACTTTATATAATGGGATGCCATTTTCCTTACCTAAATTCGTTTAGAAGAAAATTAACCAACTAATTTGGAGAAATGACATGCCAAACTTCCAATTATTCAAATAAATCCACTTTTCCATTATAACCTTTAAATAGATAAATGTCTAAGTCAAGTCTGAAAATAAACAGTTCAGTAACTAAAAAAGACTGAATACTAATGAGACTAAATTTCAAGCTAAGATGATTTGAAATCACTTTGAGAAGTTTAACATAGTAATTTTGCATACTAAAAATGCACCATCCAAGAAATAAATGTGTTTTACAGAAAGAGCATCAACAGTATAAGTCAAGTCACATCCAGCTTTTGTCTCTGGACACCATGAAATTATTTGCAATGTATACATTATAAAGATATTTATAACTTATACATACTTGTATACATATGATAAAAAGAAGACTACATAAGAAAACAAATCAAAATTATGTTTTAGATTCTCTAGTTATTATGCATTATTACAATGTCTATATCATAAAAATATTAAATTAATAAGTATAATATCCCCTAAAATGAATAAACTTTCCAATCTTAATTAGAAAGGTAAGTTATCAGACCAAAATTACAACTATTCGTAAGGAACCTCTTTAAAAATCATTTTTCAGAAAGAAAGATTTCAATGGTACTGTCGAGGAGCAATGCTTAAATGCGAAGTTAATACAATAAAATGAACATTTTCTTTAACAACTGGAGACAGTATAGTGCTATGATCTACTGGTAGCAGCTTACAATCACTTTGCCCAGAGGGAATTTCCTCTGCATTCTGCCTACACATTCACCGTATCAGGTACACACATTCAAAATACATGTCAGTGAGTGGTTTTATAGGTATCAGTGAGGACACTGTGGTTAAAACGTGAACCACAATAATAGGGTTTAAGTTCTTAGGTTGGAAAAAAAATGTAGTAGGTTAAGATAAAATTCCTTTCCTCAGTAGGATCATAAAAATAAACCTTCAAAATTCACCCTGAGAGTCTTTTTAGAAGATAATGAAAATTAAGGAGAAGAACAGCAGGATACATTTTTAACAAAGTGACAGCTTACCTGATATGCCGTTCTTGCTGGTGTTTAGTAAAGCTACAGATGCTGCAGAAACTCTTTTATTGTTCACAGTCTGCCCTGGTTTTCTTGAGGTACATTCTTCACTATCACTGTCCTGTAAGTTTAGCAGCCTTGGCTGGAAACACTGTAGTCGACATGATCTGATATTGCTTAATATTTCAGAAAGGGACAGTCTATTTTCACAATGTTTACTGGAAGCATTGGTCCGAGAGAAATTAGAAGAAAAGTTTATAGTTTGGGAAGCGCTTGAAAAACCATTCAGCATTTCAGGGTCTATCTGTTTCAGGACTGGGTCATGTTCTGTGGATATCCGGTCCATTATGACCCTGAAAAGCAATATAAAGACAAACATTACCTACAAGAATTTAATAACATTTTCCCTACATGTTCCCTTCTAGCTTGTAAACAAAAAACAGGTCAAAACAAATAGTTTACCTTCCACCTCTGCCAATTCGCCTCCTTGCAAATCCAATACATCTTCTTGGGACTGTGAGTGTCGTAAGGCAATGCCTGTATCTCAACTTATCCAAATCTGCCAATTCTGAATTTTCAAATGAATGGTTAGCTTGGTCCAAACGAGGCTGCAAAAAAAAAAAAACCAAAAAACCAAAAAAACCCTCATGGACTGAATCTGAAATGAAGAAGTTAAATCATGATAAAAACAAAGTAACTACAGCACTAGCAGAACAATTGAAATTCAGATATTAAACTGCAAAATTGAGGTTTAAATAGTAACCAGGTAAAATTTTATAAAATTAACTCAAAAGTTCACTCACCAAATAACTCAAACTAAATTTAGTTTATGACTACAAATACACTTAGAATATATTATATTTTAAAAGAAAAGTATCTTTAAAGAATAATAAGGCTTTTAACATTTATATAGAAAAGTAGAGATAATGAAATTAGTAACTTATAGACTTCCTACTGAGATAAACTAGAAGGAAATTTTTTGGATTAAAAACCGCACTTCAAGAAACCGCGCATGGGTCAAGTTGACACTTCCTCTTTACTTTTAAGAATACACAGTCCATTTCTTTGCCTTCCCATTTCCTCTATCATTCTATTTTTTGGTCTTACCACTTCTGTCCCCTTTCATAGTAATTTTCCCTTTTCCTCAAAAGCATTAACTCATTTTCTCACCTCTCCTACTTTAAACACAAACACCGCCCCCCCCCCGAAAAAGTTGTTAAGTGTATGTGTTTACCATAATGAATAAGACAACCAGTCTCCAAAAGCCATATAATGAAAGCCATCCTCATTACCCTATCATTACCTCATCTGAAACCTCAGCGTTTGGGAGCGAGGGTCATTCTTTGATATAATGCTGCACCAAAACTTGACTTAATAGCACAGAGCACTTTCTAAGTGTGTTAAAAAGTTATGAGTATAATCATTTGACAAAACAGTGCCGTGAGGGAAGTTTAAAAGTGACTTCTTTATGTTTGATGCTTACTGGGCATGTACGTACAAAATGGGCTTGCTCAACAGTAAATTTCAGTAAACACTCATCAGCTATCAAGGGTTCAGTTAGAGATTCTGGGCTCACCTAACGCTAGCAGTGACATCGTGAGCAGTTTTCATAACTGCTGAAGCTATGGTTAAAGTCCAAAGTGAAACTATATTTCTAAAATATAAATAATTATCAATTTCCAAATAAATGATTCTGATGTCCTTTGAAAGGACGCAGTACCTTTGAGCATCTTTTACTGGTATCTGCATAGGGGATATTAAATAAAAAATGCTGATGTACTTCTCATTTTTAGATCAACACTAAGTCACCTTGACAGGAGTTACCTGTTAATTCCAGTTCACAAAAGCAACACAAAAAATAAAGGTCTTACAGCATAATACTGGCATCCTGCCCGCCTCCTGAAAGCGCAGGGACCATCAGGATCATTTTCTTCTTCGGGTTCTGATACTGGGGACGGTACCTAGAAAAAGAGGCATGAGGCATTCCTTAGGAGTTATCAAAAGTCAACAGATCGATCTTTGTAAGGTCTAAATTAGAATCTGATCACAAACAGTGAATCACTCCTACATTACATACAGCAGGCAGCTAATTCCCCCAAACATTTAAAGATTAGCAAAAATTTTCTATGGTCAAAAATAATTATTTTTAATGGATTAGTTCCTGCAGGTAAGTTCACATGGTATTGCTTATTTCTGAACATGTAAGTGCTATAGACTTAAAAAGAATTAGTACAGGTTTCATATATCCCACTTATATTTTGTAAACATTGTATGTGGCCATAATAGTTTGTAATGACAGTTATACATCACCTATAGGTCAGTGCATTTTTATACAGTAACTTTACATCTCTATAATAAAGCCAAAATCTAAGAAGTAAAAAAGGTTTATGGAGAGCCTCCCATCCCCCAAAGCCGTAAGGGTCATACATTTCGCTCAAAAAGGAGTTTCTCATTTCCCTATTCATTTTTAAAAATCGCTTTTTAAACTTAGCATATCAGAAGCAAAAAATCAGAAGAGGAAAGAGGACCTGCTAAAAGGGAAGCAGACAGGCTGCAGAGAGAAGTGATCAGCCCACATCCTGACAGCAAAAGAATCAAGACTTTCAAAAAGCTGTCACATATTAAAAGGCATTCTGTCTAGGACCAAGCAATACCAGGCCAAAAATCCCTGTGTATCTGAGCGGACCGCTAGGGCAGCACTGATACATTATAGCAAACTTTATAAACATTATCAAAACAGATTAAATGAAATACAAATATACTCTGAAATCACAGGGAAATAATATGGTTTACATAAATTTCTACCCTTGATGGTTATTAAAAAAAAAGTTTTGGAGCTTAAGTTTCAGTTGTCTCGCACTTTCACTTTGGAGTACATCTCTTTTTCTGACAACACTGGCTCAATCATATTTACTTGCAAATTTTTGAACCTCAAAAGTCCCTCTCTTCCTGTTTTGAGAGGAAAAATGCTTTCTCCACATTACTTCCAAACTGTGGTAATTACCACTGAACAGGAGTTTCAATATACCTCCACCAACCCCACAGGGGAGACACAGAAACAGTAAGCTGGGGCTGATCTTTCTTCCTGGGGAACCAAACCCCAAACCTGAAATTTGAAAGGAAATCCTAAATGTGAATTTTACACTTTAGTTTCTTTACAAATCAGCTACCTCTTCTATAATACACACAGGAAGTGTCACAAACAAAGTCTCAGAAATTCTTTGGATAAGTATTCTTTGCACCCCTGACCTCTATTCCCTAGGAATGGATTCCAGGATTTAGTCTGAGACAGAAGAAAGAGCTGGTGTTACGAGAATCAGAAGCGTGATCAAGAAGAGTTAGGGTTTTTATTCTGCTCTGCTGCAAATCAGTTGGAGAAGTCAGGTTAAAAGGTTTGTTCTCCTAAGGCTCCCTATTCCTTTGTTCTTGTTTATTGGACAAAAAAGAAGCATATGATTACTTTAATTATCCTTTTAGCGATAAAATCCTGATTTTGTAAGAGTTATATTCTAAATAGCTGCCTCACCGACTACTGTCCAACTACAGGTACATGTTTACTTACAATTTAGCAACAGGGGGATGCCATTATAAAAACTGATGTCAAAGACCTGGTACAAGAACTCAGAGGAACCTAAAATTTCAAAATCCAATTTTCATGTGGGAATGGGGAGTACATGAATAAATTTAAGGATTTAGAAAAGAAATGAAGCTCTCTTAATACACGAGGAATACATGACTAGTATGCTGAGTGTACCCAACTCTCAAGGCCAATGGACTGATTCCCACATTAAGGGAAAAGTTTCTCTAGGACGTAGTATCCCTTGCGTCATTCTTAAAGCGCTGGGAATATACAGCAAAACTTTACTGGCTCTCATTAATACCACCAATATAAGGCTATTATACATGCATTTATCTGACCATGTCATTCCTTATTTAAAATTCCTGAAGCATTTCCTAGAATGTATAATGCAGATACAGGCCATCTGCTATCTGGCTACTACACCAGACATCACCCTGTTCACCCTGCTTCCCCTTTGTGCTTTATGTTCCAGCAATGCCAAACTGCTACCAGTTTCTATGCATTTGTTACAATGTATATGAATGCTAAAATATCTGGGGTAGAAAAACTAAATCACTGAAAAGAAGAGTAAAAATAATAAAATCAGCCAAAGTGAATACATTTTATATAAACTCTGGATCTTAAATAGCTACAACAACGAAGTGTTTCATAAACTATCTTGCTTCCAAACATGTCATGTTGGTTTAAAAACATTTTCTAAAGCAAAGTCAGATGTTAAAATATGACAAAGCTCGTTTGTTAATTCTCTTTGCCTATACCATATGGAAAACAAAAAAGGAGGGTGTTGCTAGACCAAGTGCTAAACAATACATATTTTTTGCTATAAAACTGTTGCAGTATAAACCAGAGTTATTTTCACAAGTTAAAACTTGAACTAGTTCTAAACCTTCTTTAGAATCAAACAGTTTACTGCTAAACAAAGTAACAAAATTTACATTAAAAGTTGTAAAATACAATGCTGGTGGAATGTGGTAAAAAGGGAATTACTGTTGGTGAATATTTACAATTATGTATTAAATGTCTTAAAATATTTACAATCTTTAGTTCAGTAATTCTATTTCTAATAATCTATGTTAAATATGGAGGGAAGAGGTAGAGATGCTTATTTTTATAAAAGGGAAAACTGAAAACCACCTAAATGCTCCACAATAGAATAAACTCTATCCAACTGATGGAAAAATAACAGAAAGCAAATACCACTTCAGTAACTACATAAATAATATGGAAGATGTTTATGTCATAACATTAGATGAAGAAAGCAAGAGTCAAACTCTAAGATGTTAATTATGTTTTAAAATATAGCAACATAAAAGACTAGAAGAGAATGTCTTTAAAATAGTTTTAAAACAAGCACCTGTGGAAATTCATCTTCATCTGAGCTGTGAAAGTCATATTGCTTAATGTCACTCTTATTGATCACAGGCAATGTCTCAGGAGTGGGTTGCTGAGAAGTTATCAAAGCCTCTGCTTTAGGCTTCTTTGGGTACTTCTTCTTTTGACGAACCACATCAGAAGCCTCTTCTTTCAAAGACAAATGATGCGGATGCTGTTTACATGACGATTTTTCCCCCAAAAGGAAAAAATGAAAATCATTTTAGAAATCACAAAAAACTATACTGGTCTTTGAAAAACATACATTTTTACCCAGGAGGTGATTTTATTTTATGGCTTTAATATGCAAAAATTATTATGTGATCATAAATTGAAAAATGTTTTGCTTTTGCAAATTATAATGAGAAATAATCGTGGCACTTAAATTTGCTTTTCATATTGTTATTAATACTTAAACTAAGATGTTGGTGCTTTTTAAAAACTGCTCTATTATTATGTAATCCAGCATTTTAAAATTATTTAAATTCAATTTTAATTTTATTTAAATCTACTGTACTAATGATGAAAATTAGTAACTATTTTTATTTTTAAAATGACTTCAACTAGATTATAAATTCATTAATTCATTTCTATGCTTATTTCCAATTTTTAAAAATGTCTATGTGTGTGTGGGATAATTTTTTTGAAAAAAATAAGCTTATTAACTAGAAAAAAAATTTCACTTTTTAGAATGAACAATTATGCCTCAGCTGAACAATACTGTTCTCAAGTACCCCAGAGTTTTTGTGGTGGCACATGAGAGGCTTTTTGGCAAAGAGACTGACTGATGCGGTGGGTTTCTAGCTCCTATCTCTCCTCAGCAGGGCAGCTTTGTTCTATCTGTTCTAATATACCAGAATTCCTTTTAATAAACACGGACCTACTACTTTAAAAAGTTTGAAAATGACTGTTCTAAGCACCAAAGTACAAGCACTATGAAAGTTACACATTTCTCCATGTATCCCAGATTTCTGTTAAAACTACTTTAGGGTCAAAAATGGCACACATGATGAAAATGTTGCTTAAATGTCAAGTTACTTGGTGAGATATAAATGGTTTCATATAATGGGTGTAGTTATGACATCAAAAAGAAACCTACAGCTTCTAACAAACTACCTGTATTTAAGGTAGGATGTATGACAAAGTAAATGTAGTTCTCTACGTGAAATGGAGTAGAACAATGGATGAAACCATATTTCTAAAATTAGTATATAAACAGGGTGAGTGTTTAATCTTAGAGATGATCTAAAATAAGAGTCAATATATAATAAAGGTTGATTTTGTAATTTGGGGGTTGAGATTTTCATGTCTACCAATAATATACCTAGGAAAAGCATTGATTCATTAAAAAATGGATTTAAAAAATCTTACAAAATGACATTTATTGCGTTGTTCGTGGCTACAGAAGCAAGTGTGACTTAAAGGGAATCAGGTACATGGGCTAAATGCCTGTGATTAATAAGAAAGAACTTTGGTGTTTGAATTGACATGAGTTGAATAATGAAGGAGTCTTCTTGCTCCGCATTCTTCTGTGACCTTTAGGAATAAACCCATGAAAAATGAAGATTGTATACATTTTTAAAAGATGAATTTTCCACAAACACCCTAAGTCACTTTTAAAATCCTGCTACATAGTAGAGGTCTATTGTCTAAATTCTTAGTCAATCCCTGTTTCTTTTTTAAACCTAAGCTCCTTAAAGATTTTATTAACTTTTGTATATCTCAACTGAATACTTTAATGTACCAAGTGAATAATGACTATAATTCTTCAGACTATGAAACTAAAGTAATCACAAGTTTTCATGAGCTTGGCTCTTTATTAGGAAGAAACTGTGATCTAGAAGTTATAGGACTTTTTCAAATCATGAAAGATAGCAACTGACAAATGTTGGTTGTGGCAATGGTGATGACGGTAAGAATTTTCAATAGTCTCAATGAAGAACATTTTAATTTTAGATTTTGATGTCTGCCACTATGATGCAGGATTTGCTAAGGCTAGTGATAATAACTAAGCTTTAATTACCCTTATTCTCTAGGGAGCAGAAAGCTTAGTTGAAAGCACATGGTCCTTGGTGTTTGACCTGGACTGAAACCTTGAATCTGCCACTTAATACATGATCTGGAAGTCACACAGAGGTAAAATCTATCTTAAAGGGTTGTTATAAGGATTAATGAATCAATATGTATGTAAAAATTCCTGGCAAAGTGCTTGACAAAAAGAAAGAACTCATTACATGTTAATAACTTTCTTCCTTAGCCAAACTATTACAACTGCAGAAACCAATTGTCTGCTCAGAATTACCATACACACTTCTCCCCAGAAGATATTCACCTTAGTTTTACATTCTTGGACTTTGTGATGATTTCCATTATGAAGAGTTGCTGGAGTGGCATATAACTCTTTTTCTGATCTGTTGATTTTCACTTCATTAAGGATTTCACCACCATAGTCTCCCAAATGATATCTTGAAAAGGAAATAATATATAACAAAATGTTACAGTTTAAAAATGAAAAAGACCACTGATACTTCACTTAACTGGAACACAGCTAATCAAATAGAATCAACAATTAATCAGATTATTGAGAGAAAACTTACAAGAATAAAGAAACTCATGTTTAGGATTTAGAAAAATGAAATAAACACCCCCCTCCCCACCAAATCTCTAAGGTACACAGAAGATGAAGATTTCTCATATATTTTATATTTTCAAGCAATGGGAAATGATGTTTAGAATGCTTACCTCAGGAAACATAAAATTTTGTTTGGTTTAGCACAGTCTATTTAATTAAGTATTAAAAGGATTATTACACATCAGAAAACATATTTTCAAAAGGCACTGAAATAATTATTTCCTAACTAATCAGAAAATAAAATCAATTAAACATTGATTTCTCTCAAATGTTATTTAACAGAAACTTTAATACAGAGAATTGGACAAAATGATCTCTGAGTTCTTATCTAAATACAATTCAATGATTCTGCCAAAAAAAAAAAAAAGATAAGTATAATAGAGGATCTATACTACACAAAGAAGTGTCCCCTAAATTTGCAACCCAAATTGATAACTTAATCTGATTTTAAAAACCTAGTAATCACAACTTAAAAAAATGTACATTTTGTTCAAGAATTAATTTCAATTGTTTAAAGCTTAAATTTGGTTATATTTTGCCCATCATTTGACTAAAGCTGTTACTGCTAGGTAATAGAAGCAATGTTACCTTTTTTCCACAACTTCTAAGGTTAAGTGCAATAATTCTCGTTTTGTTTTTTCTCTTCTCTTAATCATTTCCAAAATTGTTATGGCTCTACTAAACTCTCGTCTCAGTTTCAACATCTTTTCATAAGAGGCTTCATCATTCTTACGATTCTATTGAAAATAACAAGTTTAGAAGAATAAACAATCCAATTGTCAACATTTCCAGACTCATGCAACAAAATCTTAGATTCAGATTCATTCTATAAAAGCCAAATGTTAAAAAAAAAATCTAAACAGCAACTACATAAGAGAATCTATTTAACTCTGAAAATAAAAGTATCAGCAAATAGCTCAATAAATAGAAAAAATGCTGACAGCTGTTGAAAAAACAGAATGACATAGAAGGGATAATTCCAATGTAAACAAATTTTTAAAAGTCTGCTTGAAACAAACCTACTCTATCAGAAAATGTAATCTTTTCATAATGTTACAAGGTAATTTCCAATGATAGAAACAGTTCTGTCAAATCAAGGTTGCCTAAAAATAGCCAAAATGAGTCTTTATCCATCCAGCTCTATAAACTGGGGGCTGAAAGGTTCAAAATACTAACTACAGTGTAAACATTCACAATGACAAGCCAAGCTTTACCTCATATAATCAAATATAAAACTGAATATGGGATATAAAGGAGCTCAAGGAATGGGATTATCATGCTTCAATCTATTAACACCTCACTGCAGAGCAGAAAAGATATCTAGTGAAAATTCTGAATTTCACCAGTTCTTACTTTGAAGTGTAAGAAGTAACTTGAACAAACACAAGTAAAAGTCCTACTGACCAGAAGGCTCAGTTGTAATTAGCAGCATCTATTTGCATATAAAAGTTACTATTCATATAAAATATTTTGTTCACTCAGACACAGAACATTTATATTAGACATGGAACTAGTTGTTTAAAAATAGACTTCTACCATCTCTCATTCTGTATGTCCAGAGAGACTGCACTTAAGCAAGCTTTCCATTCTCAACTTTATTTAATGCAATATGACATTAGAAAGAACCCAAAGAAAGCCAGGTTTCATACTGGAGGATTATTGAGGAAAAAAAAGAAACTTGACAAATATTCAAAGTTTTACTTTATTCTCTTGTGTAATCTATATTTGAAAATTAATCATTACTTAGAAAACATTACCTAAACTAAGTCCCATTAAAGTAGTGTATACTGAATATTAAAAAACGCTATAGTAATAAATCATCCTTTTATCTTATCCAAAGGAAATTACTATTTTTTTCCTCCTTCAGTACTGTGACAAAAGGCAAAATTTAAAGCATGGTTTTAAGTTTAAAAAAAAAAATTTTTTTTTTGGTAAACAGGCAGCAATAATACCTTCCAACTGAAAACACCAAATTAACATTACTAAGAGCAAATATTACAAGTGCCCACTATGTGCAGGGTACTGCACATGTTTTCCCTATTCTCAAAAGGCTTAAAGTCTAACAAGAATGAGAGACATACAGATTCAAAAGATAAATAACAATACAAGGCTATATGCCAGCTGAACCAAAAGTGCACCAGAACCTTTTAAAGCTGCCCCCTTCTTCACTAAGTGTTCCTCTTGGACTACATGCTTCTACCCTTTCCTACCCATTCATTTCCTGTTCTCTTTAGGCCCAAATAACTAACCCATCCTAACTTTTCTTTTCCCCAGTCCTGCCCTTTCAGCTCTGCTTTTTTTTTAACCTTTTATTTTGAAATAATTTCAAGTTTACAAAAATGGTATAAAGAATTCCTATATGTTATCCAGATTCCCCAAAGGTTAATATTTTACATTTGTTTTATGTATCCATCTTTATGTATGTGTGTATGTATGTATACATTGTTATGGACTGAATGTCTGCATCCCCTGAAAATTCTTATGTTGAAATCGTAACCACCCTCAACCCCCACTAAATATTATAGTATTTGGAGGTGAGGCCTTTGGGAGGTGATTAGGTCATGAGGGTGGAGTCCACATGAATGGATTAGGGCCCTTATAAAAGAGACCCCAGAGTGCTCTTCTGTCCCTTTTGCCATGTGAGGACACAGCAAGATGATCATCTATGAAACAGGAAGTGGGCCCTCAACAGACACCAGATCTGATGGTACCTGGATCTTGGACTTCTCAACCTCCAGAACTGAGAAATAAACGTTGTTTAAATTGTCCAGTTCTTATATTTTTGTTACAACAGCTCTAATGGACTAAGACACATATACATGTATGTATAGAAACATATACGCACATATATAAATTAGCAGGAGTGTTTTAAAAATTTTTCAAGAAAAGTTGAAGATATAATGCCCTTTTATCCCCTAAACACGTTAATGTGTATTTTCTAAAAACAATGATATGCTCTTATACAATCATGGTACCACTACTGAAATCAGGAAATTAACACTGATAAAATACTACTATCTAATTTACTTTATTTCACCAATTGTCCCATTAATGTCTTTCACAACAAGAAATATAGTTGTTATAATTCCATTTAGTTGTCATGTCTCTTCGATCACCTATAATTTGGAATAGTTCTTTCCATGGTGATCATGACCCTGACAGTTTTAAAGAGTAGAAGCCATTATTTTTGCAGAAAGTTCCTCAATTTGGATTTCTTTGATGTTCTTCCACAATTAAATTCACGTTGTGCACACTTGGTAGGACCATCACAGAGGTGATACTGTGTCCCTCATTCATCGTATCAGGAGTTACATGATATCTATTTGTCCCATTACTGCTATGTTTACTTTAATCACTTGATTAAGATGGTGTATGCCAGGTATCTCTAGTCAAATTACTATTTTGCCATTTTTAAATTAAAAAGTATGCTGTGAGATTTATATAAATATCCTGTTTCTCATCATATTTCCCCCATTTGTTAAGTATCCTTTAATTCTAACTCTTGCCAGAAATAATTAATTACCATAGTGGTTTCCAAATGGTGATTTCTGAACACATCATTCCACTGACTTTTGTAAGGTGGAAATCCATGCTAAGGAAAAGTGTATCTTTTCCTTTTATCTAACTATCAATCTATCTATCTATCTATCTATCTATCTATCTATCTATCTATCTATCTATCTATCTATCTATCTGTCTATCTATCCATCCATCCATCCATCCATCTATCAATCTGTTAATCAATTTAGTCACTCATTCATCTATCCATTTATATCAGTATGGACTCATGGGTTACTCTGTGGGTTATAATCCATTATTTTATTTATTTTGACACATAAAATTCCCCAGATCTGATCGACAGAGCCCCCTTTTAAGCTGGCTCCTGAGTCTTGTTGACACGGCTCCAACATTCTTCAATCACATTCTTATTTTCTAGCAAAGCCAAATGTTCCAAGCTTATCTTTATACTTTCCCAGCCACAGACCTGGAATCAACTGCTCTCCTAAGGAGCCCTGGTTCCTTTTAATGGAAAACGGTATCTAAAATCAAGATCTACATGCTAGGCATGACCATTGCTATTGCAATTGCTTCTACACCCTCTCAGCAAAGAGAGCTAGGAAATAAGTCTGCAATATATGTATGTACATACACATGCACAGATCTATATCTATGTCTAGCTGTATCAATATTAAAAACCGTTAAGTTCATACTGACATCTTTTGTGTGCTTTTAAGACGGCCCTACTCCCTGTATTCAAACTCACTCACTCCCTTTACCCTTCTTTACAATGTCTTGGCTCAGAGCCAACTCCTATTTTCTTATTCCAGTTTACTTATTATAGTTCTGACCTACTGCCAAATCTCTAGAGAAGTGGTTCTCAAACTGTTGCAGTTTAGGATTAACTATAGATCTTCTTAAATCAAGGATGATTCACAGGTGCAGCCAGACTGAGAACCACTACCCTGGGAGTTTCCTCTTCTATTTGTCTATCTTGCTTCCTCTGGGCTACACGGAGGGAGGAGAGATAGCACAAATGCTAACAGTTTTACCAATGGGGTTAAACATATGAAATGTATATGCTTTGTTTTCTTTTTTAAATTTTGTTTTATTTTATTTTTGACATATAGTCAGTCTACAATGTTGTGTCAATTTCTGGTGTACTTCTGCAGCTTGCTACTTATTTATTTATTTATTTATTTATTTATTTATTTATTTATTTATTTATTTATTTATTTTCAAGTACAGTCAGTTACAATGTGTCAATTTCTGGTGTACAGCACAATGTCCCAGTCATGCAAATAATACATATATTTGTTTTCATATTCTTTTTCATTAAAGGTTATTATTACAAGATATTGAACACAGTTCACTGTGCTATACAGCAGAAACTTTTAAAAAATATATTCTTATACATAGTGGCTAACACTTGTAAATCTCAAACTCCCAAATTTATCCTTTTTCATCCTCTTTCCCTGGTAACCATAAGATTGTTTACTATGTCTGCGAGTCTGTTTCTGTTTTGTAGATGAGTTCATAGTGTCTTTTTTCTTCTTTTTTTTTTAGATTCCACATGAGTGATATCATATGGTACTTTTCTTTCTCTTTCTGGCTTACTTCACTTAGAATGAGAATCTCTAGGGTCCATCCATGTTATTGCAAATGGCATTTAATGTATATGCTGATTCAAGACTTCCCACTCAGTGCATTCAGACAGGCTTAACACTATCTCATTGAAGAATGTCCTAATTAAACATTAGTTTAATGATTAAAATTAAATTCTAGACTTCCAAGCAAATATTCCAGAAGTCCTTTACTTTAGCTTTTGCATTCAGTTATACAAGTGTTCTAAAGTTTGTGGGAATAGACAAGGAAGCAGAGAACCTTTGTTAGCTGGTATTCATTTTTGCATATTCCATTCCCTGACCACCTCCTGAACACCTAGGGAGTATTCATTCTTGACTGCTTTCCCAACTTTCTCATTTTGAAATTCATAAACATTTCTAAGTAGCAATAGCGTGCATGAAGGGGAATAGTCTTTGGTCCCACAACTGAAAACAGAGGAATATTAAGACCATTGGAAAAGAAAATGTGCCACCCTGGAGAGGAAGATGAAAGTAACAGACAAAAGGTAGGAATCAGAGTGTCAGGAAAATGCTGGCCTAGTTATTACACAATGGAGAAATGCCTAAACATAGGAATCTGTTACTCGCAATTCTCAAACACACTGGTCAGAAAATAGTGATTTAATCTATTTAAGGATGAAACGTATTTAAACATGGGCTTGAAATATTGTTTATATGTCAATAAATACTGCTAATTTTAAGTACTTCATATCTATTCATTAAAAGAAGCCCAATAGTACTTTTCCTTCAAAAGACATTGCTCACGTCTATGTTTTGCAAAGCATCTGAACCAATTACTTTTTTTTAAAAAAGCAATTGGTAGTTCAGATTTTTCAATGGTCCAGATAAACCACCTTCCTCGTGTCCATATTTGTGAAGCTTTACTGTATTTACAAACTTTTCTCATTATAGTCTTTGCTAAGCAAGGCACTAAATCTTCATAAAATATCTAATATTTCCTTAGCTTATAACCAAAACACCAAACTGAAAACTCAGCCTGGTTTAGGCGATGTCATCTACACTTGAGAAATCCAAAAGTTACAGAAACTCTGGTTGTTAACCACTAGGAGAGTTTTCCCTAAAATATACTATCCCTGGCAGCTGTTACGCTTCACAGTTGTTACATTAACAGCTGACAAGGACAAGCATTCAATGTTAGGAGAAACAGGAATCCACTGAAAACACTTCGCCTCCAATTATAATACCTCATGGTTTTTACATTTATATGTTCCTAGTATTTTGCAATGTTGGAGAATGTGTTACCATGTCTGATGTTTACTATTAATTATGAGAAATGGAAGGCAGTGATCACTCCACTGAAATAATGCTTTCTTCTATACCACATCATTCCATAGCATGAGATCCTGTTTCTCTTAAAATTCTGGCTCACTCTGCTTCTGAAAGCCAGATGGGGACAAGTTTGTCAATTTGAAATCCGACACAACTGACAACTCAGAAAAGGAGAAAAAGATTCCACTGTGTTGCTTCTGACTGTTGGCAGAACAAGCTTGAATACGAACCTTTCCCTACTTCCCATGACCCCACAGCCCCACAGTAGTTAGGAGGAGTAAAGCCCATTTTCACATGCATGACTTAGAATATGGTTTCAAAGGAACTCTTAAGCTTCCCAGAGGATATGTCTAAAATGTACAGTTTACTGAATAAGTCAAAACTCCTGAGTTTTCTCATAACATATTTCTTCATATCACTTTAACTGCAAGCCTAAAATTGTATGACCAACAGATTTGTAAAGTTCATAGGTATTAAATAAACATTGCAAACAACTGGCAAATAGAAGAAACTGAAGAGCAGGATTTCTAACATAAAGTTCAACAATGTCGTTAGCTTCCCTTTGTGTTCAAATTATTTAAAATTATTCAAGTTATTAGCAGGAAAAAACACTGGTCTTAAATACTATCAAGGTACATTTAGTTAAATCTAATTTGCACGTTACCTTTCGAGTTTGCATTTTCTCTGTTCTCCTCCGAAAGGCAACGTAAGGGTCATTGTTGGTAGAGCCATCTCTTTTCTCTTGTTTTATCTGAGGAATGAGGGATGGTCCCCTGCAGTTTTTACGTTTCCTCACCCAGTAGTCATATACAGCTTTAATAAGGTAATCATCTTCGTTTAGCAGCAGTTTTGCTTCTTGAAGTGTTACAAGCTAAATGAAGAATAAAAAATGTCATTGACTACAGTGTTTTAAAAAAACCCAAAATGAAACTACACCTATAGGAAAAAATGCAACCAGTCTAACAATTATGATCAGATATCATGATGGCAGAAAACATAATTCAATCTAACAAAGAATTTATTAGTAAGATTTATCAAAATTAAAATTTTGCCCTAAAAGATAGTAAGTTCCATCACTTAGAATTTTTAAGAAGCCTGGATGAATGATAGTTGGGAAGACTACAATAGATTTATGTATGCTTCAGTAAATCTTAGACTAGAAGACGTCCAGGGTCCTTCAAAATTCTGATATTCTGTGATTCCACACATTGGAGGATCTACTGGTCTTCAACGGTCTTCTTTCTTTGTTTTTGTTTTTCAACAGGAACTAGAAGATACAGGTGGTTTCTTTTTACCTCCCTCCAAAATAAAAGATGAATATTTTCTAATATGTTGTAACTAAATATAACATGCCTCCTTTGAAACTGTGAAAGGACAAACAGTATGTTTCCTGAAGTTTCAATACTATGCAATTTTGAATTTCTTGTACCAATTACATATAAAAGCAATTCCTCTAACAAAGCTGATTAAATACTAGAGAACCCTCGTTCTCAACACTCATTCTGCCAATGACATTGTCACGTCTGGGTCAGTGGCCCTAGGATGGCTTCCCTAGGGGTTCTGACACTGGTATCTCAGGGATCTCTCTCTCCTTTATCAATGCAGCCAATATATACTGACATATCTCAAACTAAGGTTTGTAAAAATTTGCTGGTCACCTCTGTTTCCTTGCTGCTTGTGAAAATCAGAGAGACTAATCAGCTTTAGCAAGATGGATTGGGGTTACACATATTTATAGTGAAGTTTACAAAAAGAATATGGAGTTTTAGGGCTGGGAACCCTTGCTGAAGAAATGTTATCCGAATTTCTTTTACTTTTGTCATTTTAGAGATGAAGATTCATTTTCAAAACAAGTTGAGCTACCTCCAAAGAAGTTGGAAATGAAGGGAAAATTATTCTTACTGAAGTTTTTAAGATCAACATACTGATTTGCCAATTGTATGAATTCATCTAAAGAAGGGATGACTTATCAAATAAATTTTTGATATGATCTGATTTCTCATATTGGTATAACTTCATGGAATAAAAATTGGAATTCCAGTCCTATGATGGTGCTTACTAAGGTTAATTAGTTTTTTTTCTTATTATAATTTGGCTGCCAAGACAGTCTGACCACAGGAAGAGAATACACTGACAATGTCAACTCAAGTATTCTAGTCCATGTGGCAGTTACATTTAGTGCAATAAAATTGTAACTGGCCCTTCTTTGGTTTACTCAAAATCTCAGTGGAGCCAGCTTAACTACATCTGAGAGGCTGAGTAACTTAGTCTTTAAAGTGGAGAGGCAGAGCCTGAAACATGAGACCAAACCAAAAGAACCAGTATTTCCAAACATCAACTTTAAATGGACATTTTCCCACTGTTGGCTGAAGTTCTCTGGAGTGACGATGTATACTTCCAAAGTCTATAAGGACAGTGGCAGAATAAGAATCAAGCTTTCTGGATCTAATAAAATTCTACCACATGCTGAGAGCATCAGAGCATCACTGGTAGCTTTCACGTGCTCTGGGGACCACGGGAAGAAATGCTGTGATATCCCACACGTGCTTCAGCTGTTTGGACATTCTGCTTCTGAAAAAATTTTGTAACCTTCACTAATTAAATCAAGAACGTGATCTAACCTTAGAGTGGGAGGAAGACAGTCTCTTTCCATCAACCAGTAGAGTAGTAGTGAGTTTCTTTTGTAACATTATCAAAATAACACTGCTTCCTATCCTCCTGCAGGGGATGTCAGGGGATTAAAACACTGCCTCAGATTTCCTCTTCTGGTGTTTCTTGCTCCTGCTAGATGTCCTTCTGCCTGATGACCAAGTACCCTCTTTATATCTCAGGTAGTAAGAACTCAATACACAGTCCTGCACCTGATTTGCTTTCCAGTGTTAGCAGTATTTTCTCAGTCAACTGCTATTTTTATATTGTCATACAGCCAATTTTTATTTTATTGGGTAATTTTGGTTTTAGTCATTCTGTAAAAATTATCTTTAGCTATTCTAGGGCAACTAGTATCTGTATTTGTACCACCGTGGTGACAGCATAAATATGAGTGGGCAAAAACTACTTACAGATAAAGTGGTCACAAATTATGTCACATGATTAAAAATCCACAAAATCATAATCCTACTACTTTATACCCTAAGAAAAAAAGTTCTACCATTTAACACTTCTATTAGAAAGCAGTGGAAACTACTTAACTGGCAAAAGGGTCTGTGGTAAACTTATTATTCCCAAGAGAGCTCTGACTGACTTGATTTACTTATTTTGGGGGCTTGGGGATGGGGAGACAAAAATTCTACTTCTTCTAGACTGCCACTAGCTCCACGAGGTCAAAGATCATTTAATTTGCTTATATACAAAATTCATGATCTAGTAATTTCAATAAATACATTTTAAACATATATATGAGAAATTACACATAAAATTAATGGTTTTCTATATAAAATAGTCAATTAAGCAATTAATAGCTAATAACAACTAGTATCAGCCCATCACTGTGCTACAGGCTGTGGGGAAGATAACAAAGAAAACTTTACGACAAATCCAATATTCAAAGAAATTCTTCTTGTCGACAAGAAGAAAAACAACATAAGAACTTTGGGACTGAGTATCAGTGCAGTAAAGACAGAGAACAACCACAAAAAACTCCATCTGAGAGTGCCCGTGCTGGTAGCTTAAGGTGCAAGAATGAATTCTGAGGACAGATACCAAAGGAAATAGCAACAAGTAAGAGGCAGAGGAGCAACAGAAGAGGAGATAAAGAAGGAAAGAATCAGGAAATGTGGAGGTCAACAACATCCAGTACTATAGGGATATTAAGTAGGACACAGACTGAAAAAAGGCTCCTGGGTAAAAATTAGGAGGCCATCAATGACCTTAATCAGTGCAATTTCAGTAAACTGAAATGGATTGTGGTGTGAGTAAAAGGTAAACAATATGGCTTATCTTCTGAAATTTACCTGTGACAAAAAAAAAAAAAAAAAAAAAAAAAAAAAGGAGAGACATAGGGTGCTAGTTTATTGAGAAAGATGGGCTCAAATGAGAGGGTTCTTTTTGGGAATAGGGACCCTTGGCACATTTTGGGCAAAGAGAAAAAGCTTGAAGAAATGAAAGAAGAGGTCATTGAAGATAAAATATTCAAGGAATATATACAGGGTGTGCAAGGAAGAGTCAGAATTAGAAATTTAGGGAAAAAAGGAAAGGGATTAAAAAACCCCACGTGATTCTGAGTTTTGGGAGTCACTTGAGAAAGAAATACAGATCATCTGAAGTTAAGAGAATAAGTTAAATTTTGGGAAAGGTTAAACTTGAGATGTCTGTGGACCATCTAGATCAAGATGCCAACAGGCAGGACAAAAAGAGAAAAAAAGAAAATCCTGGAGCTTGAGAAAGAGGTCAAGGCTAAATATGTATTATTATTCCTACAAAAATGCTTGTGGAGGTGATATTACCCTGAAAATGCTCAGGATAAGAATACCAAGAACAAAATTTCAAGAAACCCTGATGTTTTCAGGAGTTGAATGAAGAAAGAAAAGTAGAAGGAATGGTCATAAAAAATAATTTTAAAAAACCCAGAAGGGAATGAATTGTATTCAAAAGACCAGAAGTGATGACAGTTTTAAGAAATAAAGAGAGTTCAAATAAGATAAAAGGATGGGGACTGAAAATAATCACAGCCTCTGGGAACAGGAGTTTTCAGTAATGGCTTCACTGCAGTAGTATCCAAAGAATAAAGGCGGCAGCAGTTTTGCCTCAGTCTGTCTTTTATGTCTTTCTCTAGCAACCTAATAAACGTTGCTTTAACTAGGGACTTAATTCCTTGCCGTCGGATCTGGTACCATCATAGCCCTCAAAAGGGGAAAATAAGACATCCATGAATCCTCAGATCAGGGACTTGGAATGAGGACAGCCTTTAGCTAGCTTTAATCCCTGGTTCTATGAATCAGACCATTATCCTGTTCCCATGACAAAGCCTCCACCTTCATCTCTTCTGCAGAAAGAAGACACTATCACGCCTTGAGAACCAGCCAGTTGTTTTAGGCCCGGAAGCTTGTCACTGAGCAGAGAACTAAAATAGGAAGGTGCTGATTACAGCGGATAGTTAATTTTATTGTTTACATGCTTTTTGTTTTTCTTGTGCCCACTCAAATGATAAGCTCCACAAGGGCAGAGCTTCTGTCACTTGTCTTGTTCACATGAGCACTAAATAAGTATGACTAACTGAATGAAAGAAACCAAATTACAGAAGAGACAGCTGAAGGCTTCTGATGATGTACTTTCCGCCACCATGAGAACTTCTGAGTGATCATGAAAAATAGTAGAAATACCAAAAGAATGATCAAGCCTAGGATTGCTAGGGAAATTTGCACATAAAGAAGAAGAAACTGAAACTATATGATGTCAGTGATTAAGAAAACTGTGAGCACTAATTATAGTAAGTATCAATTTGGTAATTAAAACAAATTGCCAATAAAAAAAAGATAATCTCTCAAAAAACCCCAAATAAGTTGAATTTTACAAAATTCAGCTTTAATGTACTTTTAAAGATTGTATCCTAGGTATTACCTTCCATCAAAATGGGGGAGGGAGACTCACAGAAAGGTAAAATATGCAGCAATGTCATTTTACAATGGAAAAGTTTGGGAAATGTTCCAGAGAGTTGGTAATGCCTCAGGGATTTAAAGGACTTAAACTGGAAGTTGAGGGAAAGTAATGAATTTGCAAAGGTAAATTAGTGAAAAAGTTTAACAGTTTACTGTAAAAAGCTTATATATTTGTATCTGTAACTCCTTACTATATTAAAAAAAAAACTAGCATATTAATATACAGCAAGGTACACCAACAATTATTTTTAGAAATAGTTTCATTTAAAAAATCTAATTGTAATATCAACACATGCTTGTTAAAGTTGGAAAACATACAAAAATGGAATAAAGAACATAAAAATCACCAATAATTCCAGCACCTAAATATAACCATTGTGGGCATTTTGTTGTACTTTCTTGTTCTTTTATTCTGTGTACATGTAGAAATATAAACGCTTTAAACAAACCTTAGAATTTTTCACTTAAGCAATTCTGAGCCTTGTTTTTGAAACCTAACATTACATAATGAGCAACTTCCTGTGGCACCAGATACTCTTCAAAATCATGGCTTTTGATGGTTATATAATATTCCAGCCAACATATAAGTTATTCTGAACATGCTGTTCAGAAATCTTTAACATCTTCACTAATTATTTTTCTTGGGGCTGATTTCTAGAGGCAGGATCACTAAATCAAAACGTATGACTATTTTAAGGTTCCTGACATATGCTACCTAACTGCTTTCCAGAGGGACATATCATTTTAAATTCTCTATACCATAAATATCATGTCCCACAGAAGAAAATTCTTTATTACTTTGTGAATAAATCTTCCTTCACTTAAAAATTTAAATAACATAAATAAGTAACACTAAAATACATTTTAAATGATAAGAGTATCTTAATACAAACCTGAGCAACTAAGGAAGATTTGGTATGAAAAGTCTGCCTTAGAGACCCAATCAAGCAAATTTAGTTACTGAAGCCCCAAAAAGACAGCCCTGTGAAAAGGATCAGGAAGATACTACAATACTGTAACTAGTATTTTTATAACCAAATAAGAAAAAAGTCAGAAACATACTCTAAATATTCCTACTCAAACAAAGTATGCTTGAGTATTCAGTTTGAGGAATATTTTATATAAATAGAAAATCTAGGATCTCAGGAAAAGAAATTCAAGAGACAATAAAATGTAATATATTCAGGTCTAAAGAAAATGCAAAATAAAGCTGCTAATTAGATTAACTGTTAAGAGACATTTTTACAAGATACAGTACCTGATTAGAACTGGCTTTTTCAAGTCTGTCAATCATAATTTCAAATTGCAAAGGCTTAATTTCCATCTTTCTGTTAAGTCTATTTAATAAGGTCTCATCTTCTGAATCCATATCATAATCTGGTTGTTCGTTGTCTAGATTAAAGGCTAGAAGAGAAAAAAAAAATTCTTCAAATGAGGTGAAGTTACAGAGTTATATAGTGTTATATAGTCAATCACGAATACTCCTGAAGTAAAAAGCACTGACCAAAGAAGAGCTCATGAGCAGACATAGAATAACTGGTTTTAGAGACTCAGTGGAAGAAAAATAAAATTTTAATTCACGTATGATTTAAAGTTTAACAGAACAGTAAAAACAGCAACCAAAATTAATTTTTTATTTAGAAAATAAAAGATCACAAATATAAAATATAAAGTAGCAATTATAAAAAAAGATGATGTATTTATCTACAAGGCAGTTTGGTAGCATAATGAGAAGCTATGGAACAAAATTAAGAATCCAGAAATAGACTCAAGTCCAAAGTATATGATGAGAATATCATTTCAAATCACTAAAGATAAAAAAAAATTTTTTTAAGAGGTGTGGACAAGACAGACTAGTTATCTTAAAAAAAAATTTAACATTTGCAGCAATATAGATGGACCTGAAGGCATTATGCTAAGTGAAATAAGTCAGAGAAAGACAATAATGTATGGTCTCATTTATAAGTGGAACTTAAAAAACAACCCAAACTCACAGAAAGAGATCAGACTTGTGGTTACCAGAATCAGAGGGTGGGATAAGGGAGAAATGGAGGAAGGTGAAGGAGGAGTATGAAAGATCACCAAAAACTGCTAGGAAAGTACAGTTTTCAAAATTTCACTTTTAAGGGTACAGTTTCTTCTCTTGGCTATACCTCAGGTTTTATCATCCACTAACAAAGAGAACAACCAACATGGCAGGATTATCAAGAGATACTGCTTGAAATAGTCTTAGGGATATGAGCTAACAGCAAGAAATCTGCTGTTTAAAAAATGAAACCATCTTCAAGGATTGTCTAGCTCTGAAAAGCTGAGTTCTGAACTTGGTCAGAAATTTATTCCTGGGCCCTTGAAGTCACCTGTTTCTTTCAATGAACTGACAAAAATCAGTAAGAGCTACTCACTAATATTTATAATTTGATTTACAGTAATATTATTAAAAAGTATAGACATTTCTGCTGTGAGTTCCTAAAAGAAAAATCCTCTTTATGCAACACTGTGTACAAAAAATAACAGCTTATGAAAAATCTATATAACTTTGTTATCAGAGTCCAAACAAATCAAATATGTTACATTAGATGGCCACATAAGCCACTCAGAGCAGTGGGCTACCACCTCAAGGAACACTAAAATTGCATGAAAATAATGAGTGGAATTGCTGGCTTGTGGGTGCTGAGACAATGCAAACTGTAAGAAAGCTCAGCATTGGGTCTCCAGGAGGATGCGCAGCCTGCCATGAGCTCAGAGCTGTGCAAGGCTCGGGGTTTACCTCTCTGGGGAAGGAACCCTAGATGAAGGCACTCAGTTTTAGTTTTATTAATATAGTGGTGAAAGGCTCTTTACATGTGGAGCAGTCAAGCTAAAGCCTTTGCTCCTAATGAAGATTTTAATCATTCTGTTGCTATTCTAGCCCACTTTGAAAATAATTTTTCCACAAGGAAAAATAATAAAAGAACCAGGACAACTTCCATGTAGTACTGACCCCACTCCCCTTTTTACTGACTGCTGTTGAGCTAATTGGTATCATAAATACTTGTGCAAAACAGACTGTACAGCAAATCTGTATTACTAAAAATAAAATAATTCTATCTAGATCACCTGTCCTGATATTATTTTTCTTATAAAATTCTAAATGATACAAATTCTGTCATAGCTCTTTCTGTAATGAAGGAGGTATTGTTTATAAATCTTACCAACTGATAAATTAGAGAAATGTATATAAAATATTTTATAGGCAATCATCTACATAATTACATAAGCATCTATGTTACTATTCATGCCCAATTTGCATTCAAAAGGCTTTTTTGGAGGGGGGTGTCAAGAGAAAGTGTTTTATTTTTTAATGTGGTAAAACACACGTAATATAAAATTTAACGTCTACACCATTTTTAAGTGTACAGCTTAGTGATATAAGTACACTCACAATGCTGTGCAACCATCACCACCATCCATCTCTAGAAGTACCCAAGGATTTTATTCCCTAATTTACTACTACTATTTCTTGTTATGCTTCCAAAAATATGGAGATACTTAGTACTATCTAGAAATAATACCTATCTCCTACATGTACCACAGAAACAGTTTACAGAGTGAATCAAAATATGTTCGTAAAACACAGTTTGGCACTAATTCAATTTATTAAGTGCTTACTTAATGGGTCAGGTTGAAAGCTAGGTATAGTAGATGAAGAGATGAATCCCTGTCCATAGTTCCTCATTTTGAGTATGACAGTATTAACTTTTACCTGTCAACACTCCTGGATAGGAAAAGAACTTTCTGTCTCTCTAGGTTTTCCTCACACACATACCTGGTGGTCACTGGGCCTAGGACATTGTTTTTTGTTTTGTTTTGTTCTCCCCATCATTACTTATTTACTTCTGCAGTGCGTCGCAAGTCTTGCCCACATCTGGTCAGTCCCAAAACTATTCAACTCCAGGACTGGTCCAGTGACAGAGCTGCCCACAGCTGAGCCCAGGAAGTGTCAGAGCCTGTTGAGGCGCTGTATGGCATGGGCTGCATCCTGAAATGGAAGTGTGGAAAGCAGTCCTCCCAGCACCAAGCAACTCCATGTCCGCCAAGCTCCCAGCTCAGGGAGGGCTTAGAATATTGTTTATTCATCTTAATAAAGTATTACACTACAGTCTCCTTTAAATTGCTTGACCATATCCAGTTTAGGTTTTGTCTGTGTTCTGATTTAGAGGAGTGGTATGACTACATGTCATGCTTCTTTTGGAGACTTGTAGTAAAGGGTTAACTCGGGTACATATTTCTGAATTTTAGTTCTTTGAAAGGGACTTGCACCACTGATAGGTATTGTGTACCACTGATGAGAAAGATTCAATTTCCATTCCAAAGGAGTAAACCCTTTTAAAACAAGCCTGGCAACATCCCTCATGTTCCTCCTTTCCTACCAGGTACCAGGTAGTATAGCTCTAGCAAAGAAAGAGGAAAAAGGCCATTCTGACATTAAAAAGAACATGACCAGAGAATACACTACCAATATTCCCAAACACATCCATGGAACGTGCACCTCATACACCAGGAAAACTGAAAAACTCACCATGAAGGAGATGGAAACCCCACATGTGTGTATTACTCACAGGCTCAACAAAGCTGTCTGGACTAAAAGAACAGGAATGCACCCTACCATATCTGGGTACGTTTATTCAGAAAACATCATTAATGTGGAGATTGGCCAAAGAAGCTCTATACACTGGTCACCTATGTACACATCCTCACCTTCAAAAACTTGCAGGAGAACAGGAGAACAGTTTACAAATCCAAAAACCAGGGGGCTTAGCATTTCTTCTTTCCACCCAGTGTAATGGGCATCTTGTAAAACAATGGGTAAACTAGGGTCATCTGTGTGGTTTACAGTGCATCTAATAATAAGATGTTCTGCACTAATATCCTAATGAAAAACTGCACTGGGCTCATCAATGGCACACAATACCTAAGAAAGGCAGAAGTCCCACTACATATTGTCCCTGAGTAAACAAGGGGCAAAGCTGACTACTGAGAAAGAAATTCTATCTATTGATAGATCGATCGATCTATCTACCTATCTCACCTACCTATCTACTTATATTGAAGTATAGTCAGTTAAAACATGTCAATTTCTGGTATGCAGCATAATGTCCCCATCATGCATATATATACACATATATTTGTTTTCATATTTTTTCATTAAAGGTTATTACAAGATATTGAATATAGTTCCCTGTGCTATACAGAAGAAATTTTTTAATCTATTCTTATTTATAGTGGTTAACATTTGCAACCTGAGAAAGAAATTTTAAATGAAAGCAGTAAAAAAATATAAAAGAAATACGATTAAGAATGAAAACTTCTGAAGGTGTTCTCCCTCCACAGCACAGAAAGCTTTTTGAGAGCATTATTTTAAGGTCTGGCCAATGTGGTCAAGTGGCTAAGCAGATAGCTCTATGTGCTGAAGAGTAAGAAGTTGGAGTTCCATCTAAGGAAGATCAAGGCCCATAGAGGCAGACCTTCCTACTTCACACCTTAGTTAAAAGAAAAAAAAAAAAAAATCAAGCCATACCCCACCAGACAGTTAATATGATTTAAAAAAACTAATCATTTAAAATCATGATAAAGTTACAAAACAAAGGGGGAGAAAAGGCTGTCAAGTCCAGCTTGAATACTTCCAGTGAAGGGGTAGAGAGATGTATTGACAGTTGCTTCTTAGTATACTGAGTCAGTATCTGTCTTGTATACTTTCTTCTTTCATGCCTCTTAACAATTATGTTCACTTTCATATTAAAGAAAAAAAGTTTTCATCTAAAAATTCACTCATTCACACATTTTCTCTCCAATTTGAAATAGCAATCAAACATAAGCAGTACTCTGAGATTTAAAACAGTTTCACAAGTAAAGTGATGTAAACAAGAGAATGGCAACTCCTGATTAAAAAAAATTTTTTTAAATCAAAATTACTCCATTTTTATTAGGGAACATTTTTTACCTAAAGTTACTTATCTTCTAAACAGGTATCAGAGAAAAACAATTAATGAGGCTGCAGATACTAGGGGCCATGAGAATAGAGACAATACTTATTACTATACTTTCAGATAACTTTCCTTACTAGCTTATTTTTTCTGAAGTTCAGTATATATCATTGAGTGTCTATAATGCGCTGGGTTCAAACAGAGAGGAAGAATGGGGGTGCTCAGATTAAGTGCTTCCTGAGTCTTAAATTTTTTTTTTAAATCTATGTGCAACTTGTCAAGAGGAAAACTAGAATGAACAAAGATATACCGGGAAATTCAGGCTCCAATTAGCTTTACCCAAATTACATAGTAGTTATTCTTCTCTAGTAAAAACAAGATAAAAATCTTAAAAATTAATAGTTCCTAAGGGTAGTCACAGACCAGAACCCAGATGTTTAATTAATAACATAATTCCTTTTCCTTTTGTTGGTGGAAAAACAAGTGTGGAGGAAAATTATGTAACTAAATATGGTTACTCAAGCAATATTTAATAAAGTAAAAAAACTCAGCATCATAAAATAAAATTGGGATAATTTTCATTTTTAGAAAGTTTTTTTCTTACTCTTGGAATCCATTTTGAATTTTCTTCCTCTTTCAAATCTCCCTCTCTCCTCCTCTTTGTCATATTTTTCTCTTTTTAGTACACTACTCCTGGGGTCATGTTAAAAAACAAACAAAAAGAAGTTTACAAATCATAAAAAGTTACATGATTTAGAGCTGAAAACAGCTTATCTTGTACTGTTTGTATTCTGAGGGACAGATAATTGGGTTTTTCCACTGATTTCCTCTTGGAGCAGGTACCGGGGATTGAACCTGGGACCTCTTGTGTGCTGAGTATGCACTCTACCAATTGAGCTATACCCTTTCTCCTAAAAACAGCTTGACTTACAGATCAGAAAACTGAGGGTAAGAACATTGCTGAGCTGAACACAGGTTTCAGGGACTTAACTCATTGAGCTTAGTACTTTTCCCACTACACCACACAGATGCTAAATTAAAAACCCTTCTCATCGTAATAGCAATAGCAAAAAATTCTTTGACTGTCAAACGGAGATAAATTAAAATACTGTTTTTGTTCAACCATGGACTTAAATGCCTAAGGTAATAAATTACACACATTTAATAATCAAAAATTTTAAAAGATTAATTTATAAATAGTCAGTTAACTAAAATGTATATAAAACAAGCTCTTGTGAACCCAGTGCACCAGGCACTCAAGAATCTGTTAAAAACAAACAATAAAAATTAGAAAGAGAACTCTAATAAGACCTTCCCATTTAAAGTTACTTTACATCAAGAAAATTTCCAACATTTACTTATGAATTATCAATAACGTTTTTTTATGCTAAAAAAGCAACATTATATAAAGCTCCTACTTTCATGCATCTTCAAATTTCCTAAATGCTTACTGCTGGAAACTATTTGCCAATATCCAATCCCTTTGACACAGGCAACAAAATAAGACAGAGGCACTAGTGTACCTTGTTTGTAAAGGTTCTTTTTTGAAAGTGTTAACAATAACACTTTGTAAGAGTGTCATTCACTTTAAAACTTTCTGGTCTATCTCGTCTTCCAGTTCTGCATTTCCTTTCTTACACAACTTTCCAAAATTATGTTTATTAATCCAATGAACCCAGTAACAACAAACTGACTGTATAACATGTATAACAGGCTTCCATCTAAATTAAGACAGATTATCAATTACATAAACCATAGAGAAAGTGCAAAAGGTAATTCCACATAAAGAGAGCAGCAGGAGCAAAGACTGAGAATTGATGATTTACAAAAGATGCAAATTATCAATAATGAGTATGGATAACAGGCTATGTGATCGAAATTCACCTTTAAATAGTAGAACAAAAATTCAAAACCTTATGTCCATGGATATTGAATGCACATACATAAAGTGAACCTGTATTTTTAAAAGGCAGAGTTCAACAGTTTTACAAGCCTAGCATCAGCAATGCTATTGCATAGCTAAATCTCAGTTAAATGGAGCCCAGTGTACACTAAAGTGGGCTCTGACTACGGTAAACCTATGCACTAGGAAGCAGTCTGAATAAAACATCTTCCTAAGCGCCCATACACTTAATCTTAAGGAGTCCAGGAGTCTGGCAAAGGCTCAGTAGTCTCTCCTTGATATGAGCAGCATCGAAGCTTTTAAAACAGTGCTTCTTAAACTTTAGCATTCACCAGAGTCTTCTGGATGGATTGTTAAAGCTGCTGAGGTTGATCACCAGTTTCCAATCCAGCAGATCAGGAGTGGTGCTTATGAATTTGTTTTTCTAACAAGTTCCCAAGTGATGCTCTATCTACAACATTTTGAGAACCTTTGATCTAAACCCAAGACTTTGCTCTTAAAATATTATAAACTTTACTTACGCCAAGTGTGAAATATGCTGAACTTTAAAATTTTGTGTCTCATTAAGATCCTCAGGCTTTAAATAGCTTTCAAAGATAATAATGACAAGCTAGTGTATCTCAAAGTTCAGAAGCAACCCAAGCACCATTTCCTCCTCTGCTTGGAGCTCTCCAAGGTTCTGATAGCCTCCAAACCTAGCAATTTTCAATGTTGTACCAAGCGATCATGTGAATGTTACAGTCAGGATTCTTGACTTTGATTCTCTGAGACTTCCTTTAATTGTAAGATTTGGCCAGAGACCTTACTTACACTCCCTCCCCAATGTACAAAAAAAGAAAGTGAAGTGCAGAAGAGTCCAAGGCCACTTTCTACAAGATTACATAGTGACATAAGTCCCTCTACTGACTATTTCTAAAAACAAAAAGTTCCAGGTTTATACTACAATCAGGATTATTCTTGTAGTCTTTCTTCTGACTAGCCAACTAACCACATTTCTCTCCCACTTTGAAGAATTCACATTTTATATAAATAACAAGTATTACTGGTCAAAATTAGTAGCAATGACAACTATGGGAACCATAGATCATGAGAGTAGACAGTTTGAATCTTTCAGGTAGAGATTTTCATCATTAGAGAAGGGAAACAGTCAGGGATGCAACAGCGATTAAAAAAAAACCAGGCATATAAAGATAATTATCCTTTCATCCTCCCTCTAATTATGCTTCTTCTTAGTCTTCTCTTTTCTCCTTCAGATTCTTCCTCCCTTGTTTTCTAAAAACTCAACAGACAACTGGGCAAGGGACAATAACAATTCAGGACATAAAAATGCTAAGAGTCCCTAAACATACGAAAAAACCCTCAACTTAATTCATAATAGGAAGTCCAAATTAAAACTATACTGAGAAATCAGAGTAAAGTCTGGGTTTTAGTCAATAATAATGTACCCACACATGGTTTCTTCTTTGACACAGGTGCCACAGTGATGATATTACCGAAACTAAAACTGGATGAGAGGTATTCAGGAAACTCTGTACTACCTTCACAACTTTCCTGTAAATCTAAAATTTTTTCAAAATAAAAGTTAAAAAAAAATACTACATTAAGGTGTATCATCTCTTACCTACCAAGCTGGCAAAAATCAAAAAATTCAAGAGCAGTTTTGTGAGCAGGATATGGGGAAACAAGCTTTCCCATACATTGCTAGTGAATGTACAAAATGTTATAACCCCTACAGGGGGCAATTTGGCAATTTCTGTAAGATAAAGACATAATCACACCTTTATGAAATTAGTTATAGTCATAATTACTCACTGAAACACTATCTGTAATAACAAAAGACTGGAAACCAAGTTTCCTTCTATAGGAAACTGGATAATAAACTGACACATCAAAACACAATGGCCTATTATGCCACAGCAATAGTGTGAGGGCACACTCTGCATGCTAATACAGGATAATTTCGAGACTATACTTTTACACAAGTAACAACAACAGATGCTAAAAAGTACATACAGTATACTAACTTTTGTGTAAGAAGGGGTATAAAAATATAAATTCCATAGGAACTTATATAATGAATTTGTACAACGAAACCCTAAAAGAATAGACTAATGAAAGTGGTTGGTTACTTAAAATGGGAGGATAACTGAAGTGAAGGGTGGAGAGGGCTGATGTGGTTTTTGTATATTTTTTATTTTGGAATTTTCTAAATGCATTACCTATTTAAAAATAAAATAAAATCATATTATTTGTGACTCTAAAAACAATTTTGTGTTTTAAGAAAATATTCTGATCCAGAAGATTCTCCCCTACTTTCTGCTCAAACCTCCTACCTTTCTCATTCACTGTGAACAAATTTTTTACCTAGTACACTATGAGCTCAGACATATGGGTTCAGAAAGTATCTAGACTTAACCAGTACAAACTATTCTACAATTATATATGATACATGTAAAAATATATATTCTATTAATATCTAATAGTGTAAAATAGTAATTTATAGAGAACATATCTGTCTTGTCCACTAAATGGTCAG
Source organism: Camelus dromedarius (assembly GCF_036321535.1). Taxonomy (NCBI): domain Eukaryota; kingdom Metazoa; phylum Chordata; class Mammalia; order Artiodactyla; family Camelidae; genus Camelus; species Camelus dromedarius. The sequence goes on along the minus strand of NC_087439.1, from coordinate 28,953,751 downwards.
GAACTTGAAAAATTAAATAGCAGTATTCTTACAAACAGATTTCTTTTAATGTTAGCAAAGTATTAAATGGAAAGAAAATAAGTTCAATATACAGAAGATATCAGAAAGATTTGAAATAGAAATCTTAATAGATCTGAAAAAAATCCAAACATGCAAAACATAAATTGGAGAGCAAAGAATAATTTCCTTTACAGAAAGAGAGTATTTACTGAAGATATCACCAAATGTTCTTTTTAAAAATTCAGCCCTACTGTAGATATAAAATATCTCATTTTAAAATATACATTTTAGATTTCAAAACATACTACACAGTGACAATAATCAAATCAGTGTAGCACTGACATAAAGATAGACATACAGACCAACAGAACAGAGAGCCAAGAAATAAACCACCACATTTATGACCAAATGATCAAAAAGGGTGCCAAGACTGAACAATGGAGAAAAGATAGTCTCTTCAACAAATGGTGCTGGGAAAACTGGAAATTCACGTGCAAAAAATGAAGATGGACCCTTATCTTACATCATGTAAAAACATCAGCTCAAAATTAATTAAAGACATAAACATAAGACCTGTAGCTATATAACTCCTAGAAGAAAACAAAGGATTTGTCTATGATTTCTTAATTATGATACCAATATCACTGACTACAAAAGCAAAGATAGATAAAACAGGACTGCATCAAAATTTCTGCACAGCAAAGGAAACAATCAAAAGAGTGAAAATATGGAGTGGGAGATATTTGCAAACCATATATCTGAGAATGGGTTAACAACTATAGCGTATAAAGAACTCTTACAACTCAAGAAAAAAAATGATTTTAAAAATTGGCAAAGAATTTGAACAGACATTCTTTCAAAGAAAATATATAAATAACCAACAAACACATGAAAAGAAGCTCAACTCCACTAATCATTCGGGAAATACAAATCAAGACAATAAGATGTCACCTCACCTCATTAGGATGGTCACTATTGAAAAAACAAAAATTACACTGTTGGTGTGAAGGTGGAGAAGTTGGAACCCTTGTGCACCACTGGTAGGATGGTAAAATAGGTGCAGCCACTGTGGAAAAAATATAAAGGTTCCTCAAAAGTTAAAAGTAGAACTACCATGTGATCTAGCATATATCCAGAAGAGAGATAAGTGAACACTCATATTCACTCCAATATTATATACAACAGCTAAGGTGTGAAACAACTAAACGTCCATCACATACAATGGAGAAATTAAATGTGGTATAAACATACAACGGAATATTATTCAGCCTTTAAAAAGATGAAATCTTATCATATGCTACAACATGGATGAACCTTGAGGACATTGTGCCAAGTGAAATAAGCCAGTCACAAAAAGGCAAATACCACAGAATTCCATATAAATGAGATATCTACAGCAGTCAAATTCATAGATACAAAGAGTAGAGTGGTGGTTAGGGACTGGGGGGAGGGTGTAACAAGGAGTTTAGAGTTTCAGTCATATAAAATGAAAAAATTCTACAGATCTGTTGTACAATGATGTGCATACAGTTAATACTGTAATGTAGACTTAAAAACTGCTAACTGAGAAAATTTGTTACGTGTTTCACCACAACAAAAACCCCAGTTTAACATGAATTAAGTCCCAGGAAACAGGCAAACCCAAACTGAGGAACATTCTACAAAATACTTGGCCTGTACTCAAAATGTCAGCGGCATGAAACAAAAAGACTTAGGAATAGCCCTAAGAGATGTGACAGCTGAAAGCAACATATTATCCGTTTTCCTTCACTATATGAAACTGGAACGAAAATAAGGTGAACAGATTAGGTAATTGTATTGTATCAATGGCAATTTACTGATTTTGATAACTGTGCTGTGTTTATGTAAGAGAATGTGTTTTTAAGAAACACACACTTAAGTATTCAAAGGACCATGACATCTGTAAATTACTTTAAAAGGGTTCAAAACAAAAATGTGGAAGCAAGGCCATAGCTGAACTGAAAGCATCATCAATCATATAAAGGATATAACGAGCATCTACAGACCACATTATCCAGCAGATTACACATTCTTCTCAACCTCACATGGAACACAGACCAAGATACCACATCCTGGGACATAAAAAACACTTTAATAAATTTAGAAGAATAAAAATCAAACAATGTCTGTTCTCAGACCACAATAGAATTAAACCAGGAATCAGTAACAGAAAGATAGCTGGAAAATTCCAAAATACTGACTAGAGATTAAACAACACACTTACAAATATGGTCAAGAATGAGATATCAACAGAAATTTTAAAATATTTTGAACTAAGTGAAAATTAAAATACAACTCATCAAAATTTGTGGGATGTAGCAGATACAAACTACTATATATAAAATAAACATAAGGTCCCAATGTATAGCACAGGAACTACATTTAATATCATGTAATAAACTATAATGAAAAAGAATATGAAAAAGTATGTATTTGCATAACTGAATCACTAAGCTGTACACTAGAAACGTAACATTATAAATCAACTATACTTCAAAAAAATTTGTGAGGTGTAACAAAAACAGTCCTTAGAGGGAAATTTATAGCATTGAATGCTTATATTAGACAATAAGAAAGATCTAAAGTAAATAATCTAACCTTCCACTTCAGAGAACTAGAAAAGGACAGCAAATTAAATCCTTGTGTACTGTTCATAAGAATGTAAACTGGTACAAACAACCACTATGGAAAATAGTATGCAGGTTCCTCAAAAAATTAAAAATAGAACTACAATGATTCAGCAGCTTCACTTCTGGGAATACAGACAAAGGAAACAAAAACACTATGTTGAAGAGATATCTGCACCCCCATGTTCACAGCAGCATTATTTACAATAGCCAAGACACGGAAATAACCAAAATGCTCATCAACAGATAAATGGAAGAAGTTGTGATATATACGTACAATGGAATATCATTCAGCCATTAAAAAAGGAGGAAATCTTACCCATTTGCAACAATATGGATAGACCCTGAGAGCACTATGCTAAGCAAAATGAGTCAGAGAAAGGCAAATACCATCTGATCTCACTTATATGTGGATATATATATAAAAAAATGTCATCCCCCAAACTTAGAAAAATAGATCTGACTTGTGGTTACCAAGGGGAAGGGGTTGAAGGAGGGGGAAGTGGATGAGGGTGGTCCAAAGGTACAAACTTCCAGTTATAAGATAAATAAGTACTAGGGCTGTAATGTACAGCATGATAATTACAGTTAATACAGCTATATGATACATACGAAAGTTAAGACAGTAAATCCTGAAAGTTCACATCAAAGGGGAAAAATATTTTTATTATTTTTCTTTTTTGTGTAAAAGTGATGAATGTTAACTAAATTTATTCTGGTAATCATTTCAAAATATATGTAAAGCAAATCATTATGCTGTACACCTTAAACTTATACAGTGCTGTGTGTCAATTGTATCTCAATAAAAGTGGAAGAAAAAAAGAGCATGGATTCTGGAATCTGATTGCCTGGTTCAAATTCTGGCTCCCCTAGTTATAAGGTCTTGGGAACATGCTCCTAAAACTCTGTATTGACAACAGACCCTTACAACCTCTGTAAAATGTGAAAAATTACCTACCTCATACGGTTTTCATGGGCATGAAATAAGGTAAAACATACAGATTCCTTACAATAATATTTGGTTCGTAATAAATGCTCAATATGTATTAATCATTATAAGATATTAAGGGACAACACCTAAACCTATTACTTATCCACATTCCACAGCTGGACAGTTAGTGATGTTCAGTTCTGTTCTCTCCCTCAACTTCTCATCCAGTCAGTTACAGAATACTGCCTAAATCTGTTCAAATTGCTGTTTTTTAAACCTATATACCTCATTGGCTCTAGCCTGGAGTTTTGCAGACGTAACTATGACTTTGTGGCACTGGGTTAGATGATGGTAGGGGGTAGAAACTAATGTGTCAAATACCTTTAGTTGTTCTAAAATTATTTATTTTATTCTTCAAGCAATCATGTGAGGTGTTATTTTTTTCCCACTGAATAGAAGTTTCTAAAGTTCAGATGAGCTATCTACCTTGACCCAAGTAACACAGTTAATAACTAAAATAAGTACCAGAGCTAGAATGTCCCATTAATAACACATTATACACACTTTGTGTCTTAAGCACTCTGGCAATTAAAACCCTTTAGGAGGGCAAAGGGGAAGGGGGGATATCCTAAGGGTATTTCCTCAGATCTGAAGTTATAAATATGCCCATAAGGACGTAGGTAATGGCATCTTACAAACTTTATTATAACTCAAGATTACGTAGCTGAATTAGATAATCAGATTGTAAATGTCTCTCAGTCAAATTATGCTTTATCTAAAAACAGTTCATTACACACTACTCACTGCACACAAGTGCTTTGAAAAAAAATTAATTTTAAAAGCCTAAAATCCTATTTTCCCTTGAAATGCAAATTACATTTTACTAATGCAAATGACTAATTTACTATTATTTACTACCATACAAATTCATTATTTGACTAATATACAAAAACCACAAATAATCTGGGCCTAAAACTCCTTAAGTGTAAACAAAAACCTTCAGTTCTGGCTTGCTTTCTTATATATTCCTGCTGACCCCTGAAGGACATAAAACTAACTTCTTATACTATTTTACAGTTTAAAAATATTAAAGTTATTTAATCATGGAAAAAGTGCTTACTGTACAATAGGTAAGTAAAAAAGCAAAACCCACAAACACATACATAAAAACACAAAGTAAAATGAAATTCTGAAACAAGGGGGATGAATACAACTTTCATCTGGTTATCTCTCAAGATGGGATTAACTTTTTGCGTAGTTGACATTTTACTTTTCATTATAAAGAATACACTGCCATTTCTCAAAAACAAAGAAACTCACAATCTATTTTCTTAGTTTCCATCAGAGAAACCAAGGAGATTCTTAAGCCAGTGATGAGAAACTACTATTTCTTTGAACAAGATCCAATTTTTGAGGGGTGGCTTTATTTAACCTCCAATGGAAAGGGGGAAGTCTTACAGTTCTACAATCTTGATTGCTTTATTGACTTTATTGGTGAATGTTAGTGAGAAAATGATTATTTTAATAATGAAAATAGTGTTATCTTGGATTATTTAAAAAGCAACATCATCATAGAGGCAGCTTTTAATTCTTTGACCTTTTACATCATCTATTATCCATTTTTAGCCTCTTCTGAACAACAAGAGGTATTTTAACTGTTATTTTTTTTTTAAACAGACAAAGAAAACAAAGACCACCTGACCAGGATCCTATGAAGCCCAGTGCATCACATTCAAAGCAAACTTTATTGTTTGCCAAGCACAGTGCTCAGATTTAGAAACAAATTACTGCCATACAGCCCTTTCCCAACTTGGGCCTCCCTCTACTTGGGTTGCAGGACTGTCTTCAAGGATGGTTTGGACTAGGAGGAAGCAAGACACCCACAGGCACTAGAAGAGGTTCTCTAACTCTGTTCAGTTAGTTCCTAAAGCCCCAAAGTCCTGGCTGGTCCCTTCTTTCATGAGTGTGCACAGCTGCACACATGTATATGCATATGTGTATGTGTGTGTTGGAGTGGGAACAGTTTTGAAAGCCTCAGCCCATATTGTTGCCCTAGTGGTGTTCCTCCCATTGTCTTTGATTAGCAAAACTCAAAAGGCTCTTTTAAAAATTGGATCTTGGGCTTTCCCAAACGCTAAAACTTAACCCTCTTTCATTGAAGCTTCTCAATATTCTAAGCAAATTGTAAAATGTGTTTTTGTAACTCTTGTGGTTCATTTTTCTTCAAGATCTTCCCTCTCCCTGGCACCTTCCCTCAGCCCCATGCACAGTGATCTCCCACTTATCAATCCCCTGCCAGGCCAAAGCAGAAGTATCACAAGAGGTGTTTGCATCTGTCTTTCACATTCAGGATTCCCTTTTCTCTCAGCAGACAATCTAGGCTCTATCCTGCAATTTATACATTAAAATAAAAACCCTTCACTCCCATCGTTGATTCTATCATCATCCACATTTGAATAGTAATGAATTTCTGTTTAATGTGTATCAGTATCTGTATCTTACAACCATGAGCCATACTGACAAGTAGTATACCATAATTAAACACGCACACTACAGCCAGATGGCGTGGGTTCAAATTCTAACTATTCCATTTGCTAGCTGCATTTCCTTGGGCTCTTTATGTTAATATTTAACCAGAGGGTAAAAATATTAGCTGCCTCGTAAGGTTCCTTTGAGGAGTACTGACTCACTGTATGTAAAACACGAACAGGACCTGGGCACAGCAATTTTCTTACATCTTTTACCAATAACTGTGGGAAGAAAAGTTTAGCCTTCTATTTAAATTTTCAGGTAATAAGCATATGAGAAACTATTTTTATAGGTAGATAGCCCATGAATTATACTACTGAGGTAAGACAGGAAGGAAATTTAGTCTTTTATGGTAGACAGCAAGACAAAACAAAATGCTGAACACCGCCAACTCTGAGGGCAGTGGGGTGACTCCCCACAGCAGAAGACTCTCCCATGAAGATGCTAGCTGCTAGGTGAGTATGTTGACAGGCTACTTCTGGTAACTCAATTAGCACAATCAGGATATACACTCATGAGTGGAACTGCTGGGTCATATGGTAGTTCTATTTTCAGTTTTTTGAGAAACCTTTATCCTATTTTCCATAGTGGTTGTATCAATTTATACTCCCACCAACAGTGTACGAGGGTTTCCTTTTCTCCACATCTTCATCAACATTTGTTACTTGCGTTCTTTTTGACGATAGCCATTCTGACAGGTGTAAGGTGCTATCTTACTGCGTCTTTGGTTTTCTTTTCATGTGCCTGCTGGCCATGAGAAATTCCTCTTTAGAAAAACGTCTATTCAGGTCTCCTGCCCATTTTAACATCAGGGGTTTTTGGATGTTGAGTTATATGAACTGTTTATTAATGGACCCACTTATTTACTTTTGCTTTTATTTCTTTACTTTAGGAGACAGACTCAAAAGACTATTGCTGCAATTTATGTCAAAGAATGTTCTGCCTATGTTTTCCTCTAGGAGTTTTATATTATTGTTCTTACATTTAAATCTTTAATCCATTTTGAGTATTTTTGTATATAGTGTTAGAGAACGTTCTAATTTCATTGTTACATGCAGCTGTCTAGTTTTCCCAGCACACTTACTGAAGAGACTGTCTTTTCTCCAATGTATATTCTTGCCTCCTTCGTCATAGATTAATTGACCATAAATGCGTGGCTTTGGTTCTGGGCTCTCTATCCTGTTCCATTCATCTATGTCTGTTCTGTGCCAGTATTACACTGTTTTGATTACTGTAGCTCTGCAGTATAGTCTGAAGTCAGGCAGCATGATTCCTCTGGCTCCGTTCTTCTTTCTCAAGACTGTTTTGGCTATTTGGAATCTTTTGGGTTTCCACACAAGTTTTTAAATTCTCTGTTCTAGTTTTGTGAAAAATGTCATTCTTTTTTAATAGTGGACATAAGTAAATGCATCCAGGCGCAAAGGGGACACTCCTTATACTCAGATTTCCCTTTCATCTCTCTACCCTAGACTGCCAAATGATTATTTTGTTTTTCCCCAAATACCTAGCATTACTTAATACTGAATATCTGCTAAGTTTTAGGGGTCCTCTTCCTTTCCTGGATTAGTAGTTACCCGGATATTGCTCTACCATTTCAGCCCTAGTGCCCACACTCACAATTATCCAAGGACAGGAGGCTTAGCACAATTTTAAAAAGATAGGAAGATCCCCAAAGGCAGCTAATCTGAGTGCGGGTTGCCCTCAAGGCCTGACCTTGCTCACTGCCCCTGTTATTCCTCCTCTGACCACCTCAACCTGGGACCTAGCTTCACCTGAAGGGTGTTCTCCACAAATCTGACACAATCCCCTTCTGTACTTTTGGCATGGCTTTTCTAATATTTATTTAAATGTGTGATGTCATTTCAAGGGATCTATACTGAATCTGATTTCTTACTATTCAGTGACATTTTTACAAGAAAATGGTGTTCTTAGAATGTATCCTTCTACCAAAAAGTTTTACTATATAAACAAAACAATGCTCTTCACTTGGGACCTCTTCTAACTTCTCTTTCCAAGCAAAACATATTTGCCCTACCAGGGCAAAAGGTCAGTTATCATCATTTTGTTTAACGGGGAGAACAGCAAAAGACATTCCAAGAATAATGAGATTGAAGTTGGACGTTAGACCAACATCTGTCTCACTTTTGCTGAAAACCTAGTGGAATAATACAGGTCTACTTTACACTGAATAAGTGGACTTTTTTCTTCTTTTTCATGTGTAGACTTGACAGTGGTCAGCTTCACTAAGCTGGGAGCTAGTTTCAAGTGTACTGAGGTATACAGCAGTATACACCCACAGACAGGTAACTTTCCCAGGGCTCTTAAGAACTTGGCAACAGACACCAATAGCAAAATTCAGTTTCCTTTGAATGAGTTCCTCTCCCTGCCTGACAGATAACAAGGTGCTATACCACCAATCCTTTCTCCTGAACTCTTTTTCAGTGAAGAAAGTAAGACATTCAATTGATCTGTGTTTGTAGGTGTAAATGCACTGAGAAGGGGAAGTGAACCTTCATGTCAAAACAAGAAAAGGAGTCCTGTTTTAAAGAAGCATTTAATTGAGTTCAAAACTGGACAGAAATTAATTGCAAATACTTATGAAAACAATATCTAAAGTTCCTTCACGTTCCAAAATTCTGAGATAATTAATAGCAACTGTAAGGCATTACCATATTAAATACAAGGGGTAATGGGAGGTCAAAATAAAGAGTTACTGCAAGGTAAACAAAGTCATTTCCTTAAGGAGAAAAGTTTGGATTCTGAATTTAATGAAGTTTTTAAACTCTAAAAGGAATAAAATAATTTTAATATCTGGGTTGAAGAACCCAAGCAAATTTGTTATAAAAGTAAGTAAAATAGAGGTAGCATTTTCTGCATGTGTCACACCACCAACCACTGTGTAGAACTTGCCTATATAAGGAAAAGTTGGAGTATCTTGGGTCATCAAAGACTTGATCTTCTAAGATGCTTTCAATCTGGTCAGAATATCCCAATATGCTGTGATTAAATAAGTTCCCCAGAATACTAATATGGGTTACCATGGAGAACTGGTACTGAAAGGGGCAGAAAGGTTTATCTCATATCCATACCAAGACTGGAGTCATTCCACTCTCAACTCCTATTATTATTATTATTATTATTATTATTATTATTATTATTTGGTGAGGGGAGGTAATTAGGCTTATTTTATTTATTTTTAGAGAAGGTATTGGGGATTGAACTCAGAACCTCATGCATGCTAAGCATGCACTCTACCACTTGAGTTATACCCTCCCCGCCAACTCCTTCTTGACAGACACTTTTTGTCCTGAAATGACACTGTGAGTGAATAACAGAGCTCAGTTTTTAACTTGGATCCACAAAGCAGGTCTCTCAATTTTACTGTACACACCAATAATTTTATTCTTATATTTAATTCTGTATACAGTTTTGAGTCCTACAAGATTGATGTCTCAAAAATATCATGATGTGTATGTTTTTACCTTCACCATTCATTCACTCATTTATTTGGCAAATATTTAACTGCATACCTAATCACATGCTAGGTACTATAGTGGCAATAAAATTAAAAGGACAAAAAAGTCCCTCCTCTCAATGAGCCTTATAACCTAGTGAAGCAACAGAGGGCAAACAATCACAATTAATGGTGGTTGATGCCACATGAGGGTGTGCACATGACACAGGAGGAGGTCTGAGGTAAAGAGTGCCAAGAAATCTGCTTAGAGTGGTCAGGAAAAGGCTCCTAAAGGTAGTCCTGGAGACGAGACTTGGAGAACAAGTTGTATTTTGACAAAGGGAGAAGAGAAGTATAGGATTACGTAAAGGCATGGAGACATGAGAAAATAAGGGATAAGCCAGAGAGCTCATTATTACTGTAGCTAAAAGCATGAAGGGTTAGAGGAATGGGGGGTGAGGTGGGGAAAGTGTACTGAGCCTGCAGTGTGAAACTACGGTGAACGAGATGCAGCTTCTGTTCCAGAAGAGCTTACAGTCTAGAGGAGGAAACAAACCTCCAACAGTTCATTTCAATGGTTGGTATCATGATGGAAGAATTACACAGCAAACTGTGACTGGATAGGCACAAAGAAGGGCCTTAAACATCATATAACGATGTTAAAATTTTATTCTATGGGCAAAAGTTAGTCTTTGAAAAATTCTAAATGGGTAATTATCAAAATAGTGGTAGCATGGATGATGGACTGGAAGGCACAAAGACTACAGCAGAGAGATCAGTATAAAGGATTCCTCAAAGGTTAGGCAAGCAATGTCATGGGCCTGAGCTAAGCCACCCTACTGTGGCAATTGTACCGTGCTTTTTTTCTAGACAGGCAAATGGGAGGGGATTCTTTCAAATTCATCATTAAAAGAAGAAAGAGAAAAATAATCCTGAGCAATATTTTCTGAAATCCCTTAGAAATAAGTTATGTCAAAAAAAAAAATTTTTTTTTGAAGCTTTCCTTGAAAAAAAGTCAATGATAACATGAGTTTAAAATTTTAGTACAGATAACCCTAAGGCCATATCAGTAAGTAAACTGTGGAATATTACTTTGATGGAAAATTATATATATACACTGAAAATGACAATCAGAGACTATATGAAAATCTGAGGAACTTAAAATGGAAGTAGAAAAGTTAGGGGGGAAATTGTATGTACAGTATCATTTAGAATAATATATAGAATATATATGCTGACAGACTAAAAGAAAAAAAATAGTTAAAATAATTTTCTACTATCTACTATTTTTATTCCAATTATTACAACAATAAAATAAATGAAAAAAAAATACAAGATTAATGTTTATTGTATCCAATGGGCCTGACCCAGATGGGCTACACCCAGTTTCTGGTTCTTGATTTCCTAGAATGCTTTTTACAAATGGCCCTGTTGTCTAGCTATATGGTTATTAAACTATTCCCTCCCCCCGCCTACCCCCCCCAAAAAACAAACCCCAATAACTTTGCCTTAAAAAATGCTTAAAATTCCTATTATGAACAGCTGTCTTGTTCCTGATACAAAGACAAAATTGAACAAGCTAAAGGGACTCAAAGTCAAGGACACAGAGGAAACAAATCACATAATTTTTCCAAGTGTGTTTCTCTTGAATGTTTAGGAGGAAAGTCTCTGGAAATCTCTGGTTCTGACACCAAGGGCTTTTTAAATGCCATTTAAAAACAATTTAATCAATCAACAAACATGCCATTTATTGAGCATCTAATAAGCCATGCACTTTAAACATACAAAGGGAAAATAAAACATAGTCCCTGCCCTCAAGGAGCTCACAGTCTAAAAGGAGAGAAAGAAGAGTTACAAATAATTGCAACAAAGTATGGCATGAGTCCTCTGACAGAGGTAGGTACATGCTATTGAGATAAGCAAAGAAGAAAGACAGAATGAGAAGTCAGGGTTAAGCTTCAAAAGGGAATTAGGTCTTCAATGAGCTATGGAAAGGGAAAGAAGACTTGAATAGCACATGCTATTCAGGTGTGAAATGAGAAATAACAAGACAAATGCAGATCATTTTAAGTTATTTCCTACGGTACAGAAAGTGAGGGAAACAGCAATGGGAGATGAGGTTAAAGTAGCAGGTAACAAATCACAAAGGGCTTTGTATTCAAACTAGAGCATCTGGCTATTACTGAATTCTGTCAAATCTATATTACCATCAATTACAAGATGCACCATTATTTCATGTACTGTAAGAAAAACAAAGCTTTATATTGGGGTCTATTAAAATTTAACAGAATACTCCTACAAAAAGCTACACTACCAGAGGGCAACAACCTCAGCGTAAGATAAAGAAATAAAATAGCCGTGCAGAAAGGAACAGCAAGATACTGTATTTCTCAACTTGCCCTTAGGTGGGAGGAGAGGGGGAAAAATCTCTCCCTGAGAACTGAATTCCAAGCAGGTCTGCAGCCTACTTGTGTGGTCTAAAACCAAACAAATAAAACTAAAGCTATCAGTGCAGTTCAAAAACAAACAAAACAAACAAGCAAAGACTTTAAAGCAGTCCCAGGTTGGTACTGTCCCCAGATGCCTGGCAAAAACAAGCAAAGTCTTTATATAAATCAGACATTAGTCCAGGACAAAAGTAATTTTAGATGTAATCTCATTTCAAAGATGACAAACTCATATTTCAGAATTAATGAAAAGCAGTAGATCCTACAGTCAGTCTTAAATCTGGAGATGTTTCAGAATAACCTGGAGAACTTTTTAAAAATACTTATTACCAGGCTGCATACCAGAGATTCTCATACAGGTAGGCCTGAAACAGAGCCGTCAAATCTGTATCTCAACAAGCTATTCGAGATTTTTTTTTCTTTAAACACAACCAGACAGGATACCAAGACATTAGCACCTGTCTGCAAAAGCAGCTGAAAACTCCTACTGTAGAATAAAGAACAGTGGATTTTAAGCCAGAATACAATTTGATCAGACTGACACTTTAGGAAGACCATTCTGGTGCCAGTGGACTTTGTGGAGAAGACAGATTACAATAGGGCAAAGACAGGAGATGGGGGATAGTAAATAGAACAGCCAGGGGATTACTGAAATCATTATAAGGCAGGAGATGGTGATCATTTAAATAGCAATAACAGGGAGAAAAATAAGAGTTTCAAAGGAGGCAGAATCAAAATTTTATAAAAACTAGATGAAGGTAGAGGTGTAGAATCTAATTCTAAAAAATTTCAGAAGACTCATACCTAACCAGCACGACAGCCACTAGGTCTTGAAAGATAAATCTTATTTAGGTATGGTAATCTACCAGCTTTTAACTGTAAAATAAAGTGTTAAGTGCTATAGAAAATCCTATACTACATACATATCACATCAAATGTTCCAATACATATCACACTCAAAATGATCTCGAAGGTCAGATGTAAGCATAGAGGGATTTTATTCTTTTGTGTTTTACATTTCTATAAATCCGAATGTATGAATTGAAAAATTAAATCTCTTTGGGCAAAAAGAGAGAATGAATTTTCACTGGTTGATAAATTTAAATTACAAACAGAAAACAATGAATTAACAAACTTACGCTGAATATGAATGAACTGTTTTGGCTGTTTAAACTCTCCTTTGTACAAGCGATTATAATAGTTGACGTTGCTCTCTGCCTCAGGAACTGGAATGACCATGCTCTCTTTTTTTTCTCTAAACACTTGCTGCGCTGAAATGGCTCGCTGTAAATGGTGTTCCTGGAAAACGTAAAGCAGGCAACATAAGTTGTTTAAATATTGTCAGTTCAATACATAATTCTATTTAAAATTTACTTTGTTTAATAATTGCAAAATGCTTTACGAATCAATTACAAATAGCTCCTTTGCCACAGACCTACAGAAAACATAGCCAGCTTTCTCCCTTAATACTTGTGCTCATACATATACCACCTTAGATGATTACAATTTCAATAAGTACAATTTTTTAAGATTAAATATATACATATTCAAAAACTAGAATTCAACATCTCAATTACAAGAAAATCAATCCTTTGTTTGCTAAATTAATTGAAGTGTTTATCACCAATACCAGATTATGGAAAAATACGCAAATAACAGGAAAAGAATTTGCATCACAGATTTTAAGTATCTTTTGCATTTATATACCTGAAACTTCAAAAGTACAAAATTCTGAATAACTCAAATAAGAGATAAGATTATGCTCAACAGACTACACTACTCTCACAGCAGGAAATATTTTTTAACAAAGGTGAAACAAAAACTTTTTATAAAATACATCCAGATTTTAATAACATTTCATTACTTCCACCACTTAATGGATACTTCTTCACTTGACCTGCTATGGACCATTCCCAACAAAGCACCTTTCTTTACCTTGTGGGAGGTTATTTAGGTCATGTCACTTGCCAAAGGATCCCCTTCATATTTAGATCAATTTTTATTTACAAGGCCTTATTTTGCCCTGACCTTATCTCCTACTTCTCTCTTCCCAAATTTTATTCTAGCCACACTGCTTCCTCTTCCTAAGGTTCCTAAACATCCAAATGGATTGCTTTTGAAATTCTTTCAAGCCTCATCTCATCAAGAGGCCTTCAGTGATTTCTTTAATCTGAAAGAGTATCGGCTATGCTGTAACCCATAAATTAAGATTTATTCATCAGTAGTCATCCTTTCAACATATTTCAGAGCACCGAGGGGGTATAGCTCAGGGGTAGAGCATTTGACTGCAGAGCACGAGCAGACACGGGACTGTATTCCACCACTAAGGAACTTAGCCAGTGGGAGAGAGAGATCGAAGTATGCAATCATGTTTGAATTTGACAAGCATGTCTCTTTTCAGTTAGTCAAATCACTCATTTTGGAAAGATAGACAAAGATATCCAAAGAAAGTAAAATCTAAACTAAGAGTTTTAGGCTCAACAGGGATTGAGCAAGGCAAAAGAAGAAAAGAAGAAAAAATCCAGGCAGAGAAAACAGGGTATCTGAAAGGGACAAAAGCTCAGAGACATTCAATAAAAGGCAGGCAGTTGACAAAGGGTGGATAGGAGGGTGGGTGCTGGCTTATATTTGAGTTTCTTCACCTTCAGTGCCAGATAGAAATGTGTTTTTCTTCAAAAGGTAGGATCCCAAGCTGGAGCACCAAATACATTTCTCCATAACAAATATTACTATCATCTTAGTTAAAATCTATTAGTGTAAAAGCTTTTGAGTTAACTAAGAAACTGTGAGGGGATCAAACACAGGAACAAACAGCATCAAGAAACTAAGAAAGCCAGACCCTGGGCGAGCAATTTCTAGCATTATTTAAGCCCATGTTTTTCTAATACCTTGATATTTCACCTCTCCTTGTCAAAGAAAGTGATGCGATATGCAATGCCACCCTGTATTTATGCAATGTTTTTACAGTTTTCAAAGTACATCCACAATCACATGCCTATTAGCTCCTTATAATCTTGGGACACAGAAGTAGCTATAATACCATTTTGTAAATGAGACTCAGCAAATAGCTAAGTAAGAGAGTCAAATTTCAGGACTCTGACTTCAGTGTTTCTTGACTATTCCATTCTTGCTAGAGAAGGCTGGTAAAAATGAAGAACTACATTCTTGTAATGCTTATAATTTACAGACATGGGTGACAAAAGTAAATTGAGCACATTTTTTATTTGAAGAGATTCTTTTGATATATATTTGACTTTGCCCTAAATAAAAAACATTTTTAGGTATTATCTGACTTTTGAAATACATCTTTAACAGATAAAGATTTAATATTATTTTAATTTTACAAAGGAGAGAAATTTTAAAAAGATCATGAACGACTCTCTTAATGCAGCTGAAAGATGACAGGTGAAGTCAGAAATTAAGGAGCCAGACCATGATATACTCCCTCACTATAATTTATAGACCAAATTTAGCTCTAGGGATAAATTCTCAGCTATCATTTCCTTCCCCAGATTATCAGTCTCTCAACCCCCAAAATCAGAAAAAAACAATGGTGTGGTTTCTAGAGGCCTGTGCTTCATACAGTAGCCATAATGCAGGCAAACAGGCAAAAGTCTGCAAGTAAGCACCAGAGTTCTGATTTGTCATTTTATTATGGGAAGGGGCTGACAGGAGTAATGTTGATTCCTTGTTACATGCTGCATTACACATTGGTGAGGTTAAGTAATTTTAAAAAATAACTAAAAATAAAACACTATTGTAATTTCCTTTAAAAACACAGACCTTTAACTTACCAACTCTACTAATGGAATTCATCAAAAGGCAACAAACAAATGGCAATGCTGACTAAATTAAAATGCTCATCATGGCATTGTTTATAATACCCCCTCAAAAGTCTAAATAGCAATAAATACGGAATTAGTTATATAAATTGTTACATTCATAAAATGGAACTCTTAGGTAGTAAAAAAACAACATACTGTAAACGTCTATTGATCTGAAAATATATTAGGATATTAAGTTAAAAAGCAAGTTATAAAATAAAACGTATAAAAATAAATGAATACATACATAAAGGAAAAAGCCCTGAAGAATACAAGAATATTCCATAAAATGCTATTTAGATGGCCCTTATTCTCTCCTATGTGCGCTTTTGTACTTTCAGAATTTTTTGTACTAAACATGTAATACTTCCAGAAATTTAAAAAGTGCTATAAAAGTTTTACATCTTAAATGAAGGAACTCTCCACCAAAATACACAAAATCACTTCTTATGGTTACTTTGATATTCTCAAATATACTTTTGAAACCTACCATATTATATCTAAACATTTAGAGTTATTATACATTCTCTCATATTTTTTCTAGTAACGTAAAATTATATAAGCCATTAAAAGCAAACTTTAAAAAAGGCACTAAACAAATTCATGACTTTTAGTCTATGTAATAAGTATCATGCGCAGTCCTACAAGGTACAGGGTAAGAATATTTTTTCTTTTGGAGATGAGTAAATTAAAGCTCTATGATTTCTATGACAGAAATCAACAGGGCTGAAATTTGAATCATTATTAGTATGTCTCTTTTACATCTTGTCAAGCTCATTCCCCAACTTGTTGGGTTTCAGAAACTATCAATTGAGTTATTTTGCATACAAAGTCAAACATTATTCACTGATATTTAAAAAATTCACATTCAAAATTCCCAATTAAAGACGGTCAACTGAATACCTACATTATTTACTCTACTTCATTGTAACAGTAAACTTACCAGCAAAGGACTAAGAAACTTTTAAAGCCACAATGACAAGGTGAATGAGAGATGAGCCATCAACACAAAACAGAGTGTAGCAAAATTCTGGGAGATCAGAATCAAAAGAGGAAGTGTCAAATCATTGCAGAGAAGAAAAAGATAAAAACTGAGCCCATCTGCCATGCATAAAACCAATGATGGGGATTTTGAAACACTAGCTAGAAACAGAATGAGACAAGCCATTCTTCACCCACTCCTCAAAAGTATATCAGTCTACACAGACAGAAGAGGGCACCATTGAACTAGGAATGTTGTGAACCATCCCAAATCTACAAAAATGAACAGAAGAAAACTTAGTAAGTCTATTACTACTATTAAAAATCAGAAAAACAAGATTCAATCATACCTCTAACAATGAGCTCTCTCTACTCTGAAGGGGAGGGGGAGAAAAAAACTAAGTAAAATGCTCCAACCTTAATTAAATATCCCCCCCAAAAAAGCGTTTAGGAAAATGAAAAATCACCTTGATTAAGAAACTTAAAAACTAAGATCAGAGAAGGGGGCAAAACATTCAGGAAAAAAAATGGGAAGAGTTGACTGAACTTAGCAAAGAAAGAAAGACAATTACCTCAGAGACAAAAGCTAAAATTACTAGAAGCCCAGTGTAAAATATGTTCAACCAAAGACATACATAAGTGTGTTGTATAGAGGTTGTCAAATAACCTAGAGAATAAAAATAAGGTGATGAAAAAAGTAAAATGAGTGAGAAAGAAAATGGGAGGATGTAAAAACAGGCAAAGAAGTAATGACATTCATATACCTGGAATCCTTGAAGAAGAAAAATAAAACAAAAGAAAAATGCAATACAGTTAATCTTTAAGATAAAAGATATGAATCTACTTATCAAAAAAAGACCAACAGGGAGCAAGAGGCCCATGAGAACGTACACTATCAGACAGGATCTGATACTGCTAGGTACAATCAGGAGAAAACACTGTTCATGTCTTCTCCCTTGGGCAGGAAAAAAGAAGGGTGGAACATATGTCTAACATTTCAGCTTTTTTTTTTGGGGGGGGAGGTTGCCCAGGGGTCTAACTTCTGACTCATTTAACTCAGAAGGCTAACTGAACCAGCATTCTTTGGATGCCTGGGGCCTGTGGAGAACAAAAAAAGGACTCAGACGCTTGTTGAAACATGAGAAAACTTGTAGTACCACTGACAGACACCAGAGGGAGCAGAAGATTACAAGCTTTGAAAAAGAAACCAGCAAACCTCTCTAACTGGGAAATTATGTGCACGTGGCCAGAGAAGACACATCCCCAGAAAAGGTTTTAGGGGCTTCGGGACTCCCTACCTGGGGTGAATGATAAAGGTCTTCCCCTATATGAAGCCAATTCATAAAGACTAGGAGTGATGGTTATTTTTTCAAATATACAAATTACAGCAAAAAATAAACAAGGTACACGAAGAAACAGAAAAATATGGTGCAAAGGAACAAAACCAATCTCCAGAAACTGACTCTAAAGAAATAGAGATCTGAGAATTATTTGACAATAAAGTTTAAAAATAATCATCTTAACAAAGCTCAATGTGCTAAATAAAGAGAACTCAAATAGACAACGAAACAAAATCAGAGAAAATAATGCATGAACAAAATACAAGTATCAACAAAAACATAGAAATATAAAGAAGAACCAAATGGAAAGTCTGGAGCTGAAGATTACAATAACTGAATTGAAAAAATCCACCGAAGGGGATCAACAGCAGACTTGATCAAGCAGAAGAAACAATTAGTGAATTCCAAGAAAGGTCATTTGAAATGATCGAGTCAGAGGAACAAACAGAAAAGCCTACACTAATACATGTTATAATCAAACTGTCAAAAGTCAAAGACAAAGAGAGTCTTGAAAACAGCAAGGGAAAAAACAAATCATCAGGCACAAGGGAGCATCCGTAAGATTATTAGCAATTTCTCATCAGAAAGATTACAGGCCAGAAGGCAGTGTGATGATATATTAAAAGCCCTGAAAAAAAAAAAAGTCAACCAAGCTACTATATCTGGAAAAACTGTCTTTCAAAAAATGAAAGAAATAAAGATCTACCCAGATAAATGCTGAGGGAGTTAATCACAAGTAGACGTGTCTTATGCCTTATAAGAAATTGCTAAAGGGAGTCCTTTAAGTTGAAACAAAAGGACACTAAAGAGTAACATTCAGAGAGCATCTGAAAACAAAGCTCTCTTGTAAAGGTAAATATATAGACAAATACAAAATCTTGTAATACTATAATGATGGTACATAAATCACTTTTAATTCTGGTACAGAATTAACAAAATAAATGCCTAAGAAATAACAATTAAATATAAAACTATGACAATGAATGCAAAATATAATAAGATATAATTTGTTACACCGATAACATAAAGTGGGGAAGGAGATGTAAAGATTCTGAACTTTTCTACATGACTGAATTTATCAGTTTAACAGAGTATTATTACAACTATATGAAGTTTTATGTAATCCTTATGGTAACCACAAAGAAGATGCACAAAAGAAAGGAATCAAAGCCTATCACTACAAAAACCAACAAAACACAAAAGAAGGTAGCAGGAGAGGAAAAGAGGGACAAAATAAGTAAAAAAACACAGAAAAAGCAATTAACAAAATGGTAGAATCAGTCCTTTACCATCAGTAATTACTTAAAAGGTAAATGGAATAAACTTTCCAATCAAAAAACAGAGTAACTAAACAGATTAAAAAACAAAATCCAACTACATACTATCTCATTTTAGATATAAGGGGATACATAATCTGAAAGTCAAGGGATGGAAAAAGATATTCTATGCAAAAGAGAGCAAGGGTAGCTAAATATACATCAGACAAAAAGACTTTAAGTCAAATACTGTCATAAGTCACAAAGAAGTACATTATAAAATGAGAAGAAACATGAAGCTATAGTAACTATAAATATATATGCACATAACAGCAGAGCACTCAAATATAAGGATACACTGGCTGAACTGAACAGAGAAATGCATGGTAATACAGTAATAGGAGGAGATGTCAATACTCCACTTTCAATAACGAATACATCAACCAAACAAAATACTGAAAAAGACACAGAAGGCTTGAACAACTAAGACCGACTGAAACTAACAGACATACACAGAACAGTCCATCCTACAGCAGCAGAGCACACATTCTTCTCAAGCACACACAGAACATTCTCCAGGACAGACTACATGTTAGGCCACAAAACAAGTTTTATCAAATTTAAGACTGAAATCCTAATAAGTATCTTTTCCAACCATAGTGAATTAAACTCGAAATCAACAGCATAAGGAAAACTGGAAAATTCACAAATACATGGAAACTGAATAACATACTTTTGGACAATTAATGGGTCAAGAAAGATACTATAAAGGAATTTAGAAAATAGTGAGACAAATGAAAATGAAAGCACAACAAAATTTTAGGGATGCAGCAAAAGCAATAAATACTAAGAAGGAAGTTCATAGCAATAAATTCCTACCTAAAATTTAAAAATAAGAGATCTCAAATCAACAACCTAACTTTACAACTCAAGGAATGAGAAAAAGAACAAACAAAACCCAAAGTTAGCAGAAGGAAGGAAACAATAAAGATTAGAGCAGAAATAAATGAAATTAAGAACAGAAAAATAGGGGGGAAAAGCCAATAAAATTAAAAGTTGTTTTGAAAAGATTAACAAAATTTATAAACCCTTAGCAACATGAACTAAGAAATACTCAAACACCAAAAATCAAACTGAAAGAAGACATTAAAACTGATGCCACAGAAATTAAAAGAATCATGAGAGATTACTACAATTATACAACAACAAAATGGATAATGCAGAAGAGACAAATAAATTTCTAGAAATATACAACCTACCAACACTAAATCATGAAGATATTTAAAATGTAAACTATAACTAGTAAGGATATAATCAATATAATCATATAATATAATCATATAATCAATATAATCAATAATCAAATACCTCTCAACAAAGAAAAGCTCATCATCAGATGGCTTCACTGGATAATTCTATCAACATTTATAGAATTAACTACAATCTTTCTCAAACTCTCCTTAAAAAAAAAAAAATTGAAGAGGAGGGAAAACTTCCAAACTTGTTTTATGAGGCCAGTGTTACCCTGATATCAAAATCAGACAAAGATTCTACAAGGAGGGGATAAGTGAAATGGGTAAAGGTGGTCAAAAGGTACAAACTTCTAGTTATAAGATTAATATTTTCTGGAGATGTACTGTACAGCACAATGACTACAGTTAACAATATGGTATTACATATATGAAACCTGCTAAGAGAGTAAATCTTAGAAGTCCTCACAAGAAAAAATAAACTGTAACACAGTGAGGTGACAGATGTTAATTCCACTTACTGTGGTAATCATTTCACAATATATACATACATCAAATCATTAAGTTGTACACCTTAAACTGATACCATGTTATATGTCAACAAACTCTCACTAAAACTGGAAGGGGGGAAGCAGAGATACAACAAGGAAAAAATAAACTACAGACCAATATTTCTGATG
Source organism: Camelus dromedarius (assembly GCF_036321535.1). Lineage (NCBI taxonomy): Eukaryota > Metazoa > Chordata > Mammalia > Artiodactyla > Camelidae > Camelus > Camelus dromedarius. Next base: position 28,932,411 of record NC_087439.1, on the reverse strand, counting down.
AAAATCAATGCGGAAGTCATCAATAAAATATTAGCAAACCAAACTCAGTAACACATTAAAATGATTATACATCATGACCAACTGGGATTTCTGGAATGCAAGTATGTGCAATATATGAAAATTGGTCAAAGCAATGCACCATAATAAGAGAATGAAGGACAAAAACCAGATGCTTATTTCAACTGATACATTGAAAAAAACTCAACACTCTTTCATGAAAAAAAATAGTCAACAAACTAGGAATGGAAGGAAATTTCTCAATACAATAAAGGCCATATATGAAAAGTCCACAGCTACCAATATATTCAATAATGAAAAAATGAACATTCTTCCTTTAAGATGAGAAACAAAGCAAGGATGCCTGCTTTTGCCACTTCTATTCAACACAGCACTACTGGAATTCCCAGCGAGAGCAATTATCAAGAAAAAGAAATATCAAATTCGAAAGGAAGAAGTAAAATTATCTCTGCCCACAAAATGATCTTTTATGTAGAAAACCCTAAAGATTTCACACATTAAAAAAAAAGTTGGATCTAGTAAACACACTCAGCAACGTTACAAGATCTTCTGATCAACACACAAATATCAGTTGTGTTTCTATACAATAATAATGCACAATATGCAAAGGGAATTAAGAAAACAATCCCATTTATAATAGCATCATAAAAAGAATAAAATACTTAGGCATAAAACTTAACCAAGAAGATGAAAGGCTTGTATACTGAAAACCACAAAACACTGCTGAAAGAAATTAAGACAGACACAAGTAAATAGAAAGATGCCTTGTGTTCATGGACTAGAAGGCTTAATATTAAAAACAAAACTACCATATTATCCAGTAATCCCACTTCAGGGTATGTATCCAAAAGAACTGAAAACAGGATCATAAGATACCTGCACATCCATGTTTGTTATTTACAATTGCCAAATAGTGGAAGCAACCCAAGTGTCTACTGACAGATGAATGGATAAACAAAATGTGGTATATACATATGATAGAAGACTATTAATCACTCTTAACAAGGAAGAAGGAAGAAAATTCTGACACATGCTACAACCTTGAGGATATTACGCTAAGTGAAATAAGCTAGTCACAAAAGGACAAATACTGTAAGACTTCACTTCTATGAGGTCTGAAGTAGTCAAATTCCTAGAAAGTGGTGGTGCTAGGGACTGGGGGAGGAGAAAAGAGGAAATTGTTCAGTGGGTATAGAGTTTCAGTTTTTCAAGACTGAAAAAAGTGCTAGTTATCTGTTGTATAACACTGTGTATGTAGTTCACATCTAAACATGATTACAATAGTAAATTTTAGTGTATGCATTTTTTACAATAAAAAAAGCTCACCAAGTACCTATCAAAAGTAACTCAGAACAACAGACTGACATATATTCGAATAAAACTATTTCAAAAATAACATCAAGGATTTTACATTCAGCTAAATTATCCTTCAAGTATCAAGGCTATAGGAAGTACTAAGGGAATGCCTTTGGGGACTTTTGAGGAATCTACTAGAATAGCACTGTTCAGCAGAAACATAATGGAAGCTACAAATGTGAGCCATGTATTTAAATTTTCTAGTAGTCACACTTAAAAAAGTACAAAGAAACAGATGAAATTAATTTTAATAACTATCTTATTTAAGCCAATATAAATATTCAAACATTATCAATTCAACATGTAATCAATGTAAAAATATTTGGAGATAGTTTGTATTTGTTTCTTTCATTTCACATCTACAAAACTTTTTTATGATACATGTGTTTTGCATGTATAGAGCATCTAAATTCAGATCAGCCACATTTCAAATGCTCAACAGCCACAAATGACTAGTGGCTACATATTGGATAGTGTAGCTCATCTTCATCTTGGATTCTTCCAACCAAGGTATGACTGGAAAACTTCAGCAAAATTATATATATACATACATACACACATATATATGCAAATATCTCAAAGATGGGGGAAAGACTGGAGGACTGATGTACAAACATCTGCACACTAAAGTGGAAATACGGCAACTAAAAAGGGGAGAAGAAAAAAAAGATGAGAGCAAAGTAAAGAAACTAACCAATATAACATACAAAAAAAATTAAATATAAAAGAGTTGAGAACAAACATATTCAATCTTATCAATAAATGTGAATGGACTTATTTCACCTATGAAAACAAAAAGATTTTCAGTTTGTCTCATAACCCAAGACTCAACTACATGCTGTATACAAAAAGCCCCCAACACACATAAAAAGTGGGTCAGAAAGAGTAAAAGGAATGGATAAAGTTTATCAGGTAGTGGAAGACAACAGAAAGATAAGCAGATCCTAATATCAGACAAGCAGAATTCAAGCCAAAGAGCCTTAAGTATGATCCAAAATCCACAATTCACAAAAGGTCTTGAATATCTATATACCTATAGCTAAGAATTTCAAAGAATAGGGTATTATGAATGGAGTAGAAGGGTAAGGAGGGAGTGACAATTCCCTGAGCATATACCCTTTAATAGCCCTGAATTTTAGAACCTTGTTAATGTTTCACACATTCTAAAGCTAATCAAAATTAATGAGGATGTGAAGAGAACCCGAAGTAGAACACAAAGAGAACAAATTAATCTCACTTATTAGAAATGAATATTCATATATCTGCAGTGAAGGAGATGGGAAAGAAAGCAATTTAAATTCCTTTGGAAAATAATGATTTGAAGCTCATCTGCATAACATAGACTATATATATTTCAAAGGACTGTTGTGATAATTATGTAAGTTAATAAAGTATTCAAAATAGTCAATAGCACAATGTTAAAGATAAAAGTTTCTTGTTTTTATTAAAACATATCACTAATGTGCAATATTCAAGATAGTGAAAATTTAAGAACAAAAGCAAAAAAATTTACAAATTTTGACAATTCAAAACCTTTTTTCGTCACCCATTCGTAAAAAAAATTCACTGAATGTAAAAGATGTCCTCAACCTGATACACGGCAGGCTCCTGTGGAAAACATACAGCTAATACCATACTTAATATTCAAAGACTGAATTCTTTAGCCCTAAGATCAAAAACAGGCCAAGGAAGTCTATTCTCACCACTTCTTACCTAAGTCCACATTTTGCCTGAGTTTCTAGCCAGTGCAGAGTGGGAAGAGAAAGAAATAAGGGCATGCAGATTGGAAAAAAAGAAGTAAAACTATTTGCACATGATATGATCACAAAGGGAGAAAATTCTAGGGAATCAAAAGTTACTAGAAATAAAAAAGTGAACTTTACAAGGCTATGTCAATATTCAAACCTCAACTGTGTTTCTATATACTAGCAACTGAAAAATGAAAATAAAAAGCAATTACCATTTATAACAGTATCAAAATACTGAAGATTTAGGGAGAGTTTTAATGAAATACATGCAAAACTTGCACATCAACATAAATGGACAGATACAGTATGTTTGTGTACTAGAAGCTTCAATATAATTCAAAAATTTTTTTCTAATATGAAATTTCCCCTAAATTGGTCTAGAGACTCAGCACAGTCCCAGTCAAAGCCCCAATTGCCTTTTTTTAAAACAGAAATGGACAAGCTGTTTCTAAAATTCATATGGAAGGGTAAAAGAAATAGACTATCCAAGATAATCTTGAAAGAAATTTGAAAAACATACACAATCTGACGAGCTAAATTACTAAATATGAAGCTAAACTAATCAACAACAGTGTGTTACTAGCATAAGGATAAACATATAAAGCAATGGGAAAAAAGAATAAACCTGGAACTAAGACCCAAATACACATATATAATGAATTTTAGACAAAAGTGTCAATTAATGGGAACTGAATAGTAAGGACAGTCTGGTCGACAAATTGTCCTGACAACAGTTTGGGGAAAAAATGAACCTATACTTCTACCACAAATTATATACAAAAATTAACTCAAAATAGGTCACAGATCTAAAAACAAAGCTTTGTAAAATATACACAACAAAACATAGGAGAAAAACTTGAGTGGCTCTGGGTTTGACAAAGATTTCTTAGACACAAAAACACAAATTATAAATGAAAGATTTAAAAACTGGACTTCTCAAAATTCAGAAACTGTAGTATTCAAAATACATTCTTAAGAAAATGAAAAGAAAAGCCAGACTGGGGAAAAAAATATTCACAGTAAGTATGAGAGGTCTTGTATGCTGAATATATAAGGAACTCTTATAACTCAATTATCAGGAAACAACCCAACTTTTAAAGAAAATGAGCCAATGATTTAAACAGATACTTCACAAAAGTACAGGAAAGACCAATGACCATTTGAAAGATGCTCAACCTATCTGTGTCAGGAAAATGTAAAATAAAACCACAGAAAGTTTTCACTACACATGCACAAAATGACTAAAATTAAGAAACTCACAACAATAACTGCTGGTGGGGTGTCAAATGATATTACCACTTTATAAACTATTGGACAGCTTCCTATAAAGTAACTATATATTTGTCATGTGACCTAGCAATCCTACTGCTAAGTGTGTACCAGAGAAGTGAAATGCATGTCCACAAACAACCTGCACATGAATATCAACTTCAATTTTACTCACAATAGCCAAAAACTGGAAACAATAAAAACACACATTAACAGGTGAATAGATAAATAAATACATTTATTCAAAGAAATGCTACTCAGTTAAAAGAAAAAAAGAGAAGGGAGGTGGTAGAGAGAAGGATAAAGTAACCACATACACAACAAGGATGAATCTCAAAAGTACAACCAGCAACTCGATACAAGCAGCTACATACTGCATGGTTCTCTTTATATGAAGTTTGAAAACAGGCAAAATTAATCTATAGTGATTGAAACCAGATCAGCAGTTGCCTGAAATGGGGGTGAAAGATATGACTGCAAATGGGTTAAAGGGAATGTCTGTGAGGAATGAAAATGTTCTATTCTTTGTGTAGGGTGGTGGTTACACAAGTATACTTGTTTATTAAAACACAGAATGATACACAAAACAAATGTTTTTACACTGTACATATATTATACTTCAATAAAGTTGATTTTAAAAATCTAGGTGAAAAAAAGTCCAGGACTAGATGGCTTCACGGGTGAATTCTACCAAACGTTTAGGGACGAGTTAACACCTATCCTTCTGAAACTATTTCTAAAAATTGCAGGGAAAGAACACTTCTAAACTCATTCTATGAGGCCACAATCATCTTGATACCAAAACCAGACAAAGACACTACAAAAAAAGAAAATAACAGGCCAATATCAATGATGAACATAGATGCAAAAATCCTCAATAAAATATTAGCAAAACCAACTACAGTAATACATTAGAAGCATCATACATCATGATCAAGTGGGATTTATTCCAGGGATGCAAGAATTTTTCGGTATCTGAAAACCAACACAATATACTACACTAACAAACTGAAGAATAAAAACCATATAATCATCTTGACAGATGAAGAAAGAGCTTTTGATAAGATTCAACATCCATTTATGATAAAAACACTTCAGAAAGTGGGCACAGAGGGGGCATACCTCAACATAAAAGTCATATATGACAAACCTACAGCTAACATCATACTCAACAGGAAAAGCTGAAAGCATTCCCTCTAAGATCAGGAATAAGACAGGGACACCCTCTCTTGCCACTTTTATTCAACATAGTTTTGGAAGCTCTAGTCACAGCAATCAGAGAAGAAAAAGAAAATAAATCCAAATTGGAAGAGAAGAAGTAAAATTGTCACTTTGCAGATGACATGATACTTTACATAGAGAATTCTAAAGATGCTACCAGGAAACTACTAAAGCTCATCAATGAATTTGGTAAAGTTGTTGGGTACAAAATTAATATATAGAAAACTGTTGCATTTCTATACACTAACATTCAAATATCAGAAAGAGAATTAAGGAAACAATCTCATCCTATCATTGCATCAAAAAGAATAAAATATCTAAGAATACACTAGCAAAAGACCTGTACTCTGAAAATTGTGAGACACTGATGAAAGAAACTGAAGACAACACAGATAGAAAGATATACTGTGTTCTATGCACTGGAAAAATCAATATTGTTAAAATGACCATACTACCCAAGGCAACAGACAGACTCAATGCAATCCCTATCAAAGTTATCAATGACATTTTTCACAGAACTAGAAAATAATTTTTTAAATTTGTATGGAAACACAAAAGACCTCAAATAGTCAAAATCAATCTTAAGAAAGAAGAACAGAGCTGGAGGAATCACACTCCCCTGATTTCAGACTATACTACAAAGCTACAGTAATCAAAACAGTATGGTACTAGGAGAAAAAAAACATATAAATCAATGGAACAGAATAGAAAGCCCAGAAGTAAAACCACACACTTACGGTCAATTAATCTATGACAAAGGGGGCAAGAACATACAATGGAGAAAAGACAGTCTCTTCAATAAGTGATGCTGGGAAAACTGAACAGCTACCTGTAAAAGAACAAAATCAGAACATTCTCTAACACCACACAAAAATAAATTCAAAATGGATTAAAGGCCTAAATGCAAGGCTGGATACTATACAACTCCTAGAGAAACACTCATTGACATACATTGCAGCAATATTTTTTTGGATCTGTCTCCTAGAGCAATGGAAATAAACACAAAAATAAACAAATGGGACCTAATTAAACTCAAAAGCTTTTGAATAGCAAACAACAACAACAACAACATAAAACAAAAACGAAAAGACAATTTACAGACTGGGAGAAAATATTTGAAAATGATGCTACCAACAAAGGATTAACTTCCAAAATATACAAATAGCTCATACAGCTTAATATCAAAAAAACCCCAAACAAACCAATCAAAAAATGAGTAGATCTAAATAGATATTTCTCCGAAGAAGACATTCAGATGGTCAACAGGCACATGAAAAGATGCTCAAAATCCCAAATTACTAGAGAAATACACATCAAAACTATAATTATATACACTTCACACCAGTCAGAATGGCTATCATTAAAAAGTCTACAAATAATAAATGTTGGAGAGGGTGTGGGGAAAAAAGGAACCCTCCTACACTGTTGGTGGGAATGTAAATTGGTGCAGCCACTATGGAGAAAAAACTAACAGAGTTGCCGTATGATCCTGCAATCCCACTCCTGGGCATATATCCAGATAAAACTATAATTTGAAAAGATACGTGCAACCCAATGTTCACAGCAGCACTATTTACAATAGCCAAGACATAGAAGCAACCTAAATGTCCATCAACAGAAGACTGGATGAAGACGCATTATGTATATACATATACAGTGGAGTATTACCTAGCCATAAAATAAGAATGAACTAATGCCATTTGCAGCAACATGGATGGACCTAGATATTATCATATTAAGTGAAGTCAGACAGAGAAAGACAAATATCATCTATCACATATGTGGAATCTAAAAAAAAAAAAAAAAAAGAACTTGTTTACAAACCAGAATTAGACTCACAGACATAGAAAACAAACTTAAGGTTACCAAAGGGGAAAGTGGGAGGGGGAAGGATAAATTAGTAGGAGTTTAGGATTAACATATACACACTATTATATATAAAACAGGTAAACAACAAGGATCTACTATATAGCAAAGGAAACCATATTCAATATCTTATAATAATCTATAATGGAAAAGAATCAGAAAAAAAATATATATAACTGAGTCACTTTCCTGTACATCTGAAACAAAAATCTTAAAAAACAAACCCTTCTGATCTAAATAAAAACTTAGTGTAAACAAAACATACTGGTAAAGCAATTATTATTTATAGTGCTGGTGAAATTGTGGTAAGTAAAACAGACAGTTTCAAGAATGAACGCTAGTATGTTAAAGTGTCGATTGGTATATTCTGGAGAACAGTTTGGTAATAAGTTTCTAAGCCTTAAAAAACTTTATAACAGTTAACCTATTATTTATACAATAATCATAATAAGGAAAACTGGAAACAATCTTATTATCTCCAATACTGAAGTAATTATAGTTTAGTATATCCATGATAAACTTAAAAACTGCCATTTAAAACTTTTTGAAAAATAATTTAATGACATTTGAAAATGCTTACACAGAAAAAGCAGGTAACAGAATCACATACTGAAGATAACTTCCAGTATAGTGAGATAAATAGAATGATAGGTGACAGTATGCATAAATGCAGAGTTTAAAAGTAAAAAATTTTTTAAAAGCTGGAAAGAAATGTACCAAATTATTAGGTAGTGAAATTATAGAGGATCTCTATTTTCTTCTCTACATTTTCTACAATTTACAAAAAACATGTATTACAAAAAAGAAACTAGTGCCAATTTTTTAAACCACTTAAATTGATTACTTCCCCAATAAAAGGAAGAGATAGAGGAAGACAAGGGGAAAAGACTCTAGATAAGTCCTCATCATATTCTAATTAAGACTATTTCTCTTCTAGTACTAACTTTCTAAATCTGGATTTTTGGTTCTGGCAGAATACTAGTATTACCTGGAGAGGTGAAACATGGACTATATGAGAGAGAAAAGAGGCAGGAGAAACCAGCTAAAAGGCTTCAGCAGCTGACTTCCACTCCAACAAAGATGAAATACATACAGTGGGTATTACTCAGCTCTAAGAAGGAATGAAGTACTGATGTATGCTACAGTATGAATGAACCTTCAAAACATTACTCTATGTAAAAGAAGTCAGACACAGGCCATATGTTATATGATTCCATTTATAGGAAATGTCCAGAAATAGGCAAATCCATAAAGAAAGTATATCAGTAGCTGAAGGGGGGGGGCGTACAAATAGAATGGAGAGTGAGTAATTGTTATTTACACAGAAGGGTTTCTTTTTAGGGTGATGGAAGTGTTCTAGAACAAGACAGTTGTGACATTGCACAATATTGTGAATGTACTAAAACCCACTGAACTGTACACTTTAATATGATAAATTATATATTATGTGAATTTCATGACAATAAAAAAACTGGAAAAGAAAAGGTAACGAATTTACCCTTATACCCAAAGCAACAACAAAAAAATCTGACAAGAGTTGAAACAATGGTTTTCCAGACACTAGACCTCAGGCAATGAAGAACAATGATTCTTTCTAAAAAAAAAAAATATTTTGTTTTATTTTTAGCTTTTTTTTTGGAAGTGGGGGAAGCAGTTAGGTTTGTTTGTTTGTTTTTAGGTGAGGTACTGGGGATATGACGCAGGACCTCGTGCATGCTAAGCTTGTGCTTTAGCATTTGACCTATAACCTCTCCCCTAAGAACAATGATTTTTGAGAAAAGGAAAACAAAACCAGTGAGCCCTACGATAGCCTCAGCTTACTACCCTGGAACAGTACTCCATGCTGTGGAGCAGGAGAAAGAACTGAGGCAGAGCCTGGGAGACTTCATGAGTTAAGGAGACAGAAATGAGAGTCCAGGAAGACTAAGGCACCTAAACTCCATAGGACAGAGTATCAAAGAGAAGGAACTGCACAGAGAGAAAACCTAGGAGACCTGCAGAGGGAGTATTCAGTAAAATATTCATCAGCTATGTGGGTGAAGAAACTACCTGACAGTGGAGAAAGAACTATTCCAAAGAATTAAAAGGAACAGTGCCTGTACTCAGGACCAGGAGGAGCACCTGCTTCCACTACCCAGATTGGAAAAAAGATATGCTAATATACGGAGTAACAAAGATAAGAGTGACATCTGACTTCTCATCAGAAACAATGCAAGTGAAAGACCATTTAAAAAAAATACTAGAAGAAAAAATTGTCAACCTACAACTGTATATCCAGCAAAAATATCTTGCAAAAAAACAGAAGTGAAATTAGAGATCAGCTGTACAATTTACGTAGTTAACAAACTGTAATGTACATTTATACATTGTTAAGAAGATAAACATATCATATGCTTTATCATACACAAAAAAGGTGAAATAAAGACATTTTTAGATGTACAAAAGTTAAAACTATTCAACACCAGCAAACCTGCATTACAAGTAATGTTAACAAAAGTCCATCCAGAAGAAGGAAAATGATACCATGTGAAAGTCTAGATATAAGACATATTGATGAAAAGCTGGAGAAATGATAACTACAAGAGCAAATATACATATCTTTTTCTAATTATGGAAAAACATTTGAAAATCATTGGCTCTTGAAACAAAAATACTGAGAAAGTATTATAGGGTTTCTTATATATGTAAAATGTATGAAAACAACAGCATAAGGGCTGGGCAGGGAGAAAGGGAAGTATACTATTGTAAGGTTCTTACACTATACATAAGTAGTGTATCACTTGAAAGTAGACTGGGAAGGTGCCCAAAATTAGAGTTTCTCAATTTTGGCACTATTAACATTCTGGGCAAAGTAATTCTTGTGGGAATTCTGCCTTGTACATTGTAGGATGTTTAGCACCATTCCTCACCTCTACCCAAGAGATGTCAGTAGCACCCCCTAGTTGTGAAAAATCAAAAATATTTTGAGGTATTACCAAGTGTCCTCTGGGAAATAAATCAGACATTACTGAGAACCAAGTCCTTAAAGCAATCACTAAGTAACAAAACAAAGAGCTATACCTAGTAAACCAAAAACAAAAATGAAAGTTTTTTAAAAAATCCAAAAGAAGGCAAAACAAGAACAAAAGGGAACAAAGAATAGAAAAATATAAAACATTAAGATGACAGAGTGAAACCTAACCATATTAAAAAATCATATTAAACTTGGGAATTTGAGATTTGCAAATATTAGCCACTATATATAAAAATAGATTTAAAAACATATTTCTTCTATATAGCACAGGGAACTATATTCAATATCTTGTAATAACCCTTTGAAAAAGAATATTAAAATGAATATGTGTATGTATATGCATGACTGGGACATTATGCTATACACCAGAAATTTACACACTGTAACTGACTATACTTCAATTTAAAAAAAAAACATACTAAATCTCAGTAAACTAGGAATAGAAAACTCCCTCAACTTGATTAGAGCATCTACAAAAAATCTACAGCTATCATCATTAATGGGAAGAAATGGTGAGAAACTTGAAGCTTTCCCACTAAATTCAGATCTAAGGCAAAGATGTCCCTTCTCACCATTTTGTTTCAAAATCATACTGGAAGTTCCAGTGTATGTAACAAGACCAAAAAGGGGGAAAAAAGATATACACACTGGTTAAAAAACAAAAGACAGAAAATTGTCTTTGCTCACAGATGACATAATCACCATTGCTCACAGATGACATAATCACCTATGTAGTAAATCTGAAAGAACTGACAAAAAACTCCTGGAATAAAAAATTAAGAGCAAGGTTGCAGGATTCAAGGTTAATATACAAAAGTAAACTGCTTTCCTATAAACCAGCAATGAACAAGTGAAATTTAAAATTAAAACCACAATGTCATTTACATCAACAACTCTCAAAATGAAATACTTACGTGTAAATCTAACAAAATATGTACACTATCTCTGAGGGAAAATTCACAAAATTCTGGTGAACAAAACCAAAGAGGAACTAAATAAATGGAGAGATAGTCCACATTCACATACAGGAAGACTAAATACTGTCCAGATGTCAATTCTTCCCAACTTCATCTATATAATATTCAATGTAATCCCAATTAAAATCCCAGCAAGTTATTTTGTGGATATTGACAAAGTGATTCCAAAGTTAAATGGAGAGATAAAGATCTAGATTAGCCAACACAATATTGACGGAGATGAATAAAATTAGAGGACTGACTCTACCTGATTTCAAGGCTATAAAGCTAGCAATTAAGACAGTGAGGTATTAGGGAAACAACAGATCAACAAATAGATCAAACAGAACAATGGAAGAGAACAGAAAGCCCAGAAATAGATCCATATAATTATAGTCAACAGATCTTTGACAAAAGAGTAAAGGCATTACAATGGAGTGAAGAGTTTTTTTTAAAAAAATGGTACTTGAACAACTGGACATCTACATGCAAAAAGATGACTGTGGATATAGACTTTACATCCTTCAGAAAAATTGTAACACAAAATGGATCCCAGTCCTAAAGGTAAAATTCAAAACTATAAAACTCCCATAAGATAACATAGAAGAAAACCTAGATGACATTTTAGATAAAACAACAAAGGCATCATCTGTGGAAGAAATACAGTCATCCCTCCATGTCCAAGAGTGATCAGTTCCATATCAGTTCCAGTTTGACATATCAATATCCACAGATACTCAAACCCCATAGGTGTCCCTCCAAAAATGGTTCCAATTATATGATATTCTGGAAAATGCTAAACAATGGAGATAGTATAAAAAGATCAGTGGTTGAAGTGGGATGAAGGGGAGCAATAGATAAGTGGAGCACAGAGGATTTTTAGGGCAGTGAACACATTCTTATGATACTATCATGATGGATACATGTCATTATACTTTCCTTCAAACCCAAAGAATGTACAACACCAAGAGTGAAATGTAATGTAATAAGGTCTTTGGGTAACTATGATTTGTCAATGCTGGTTATTAATGGTAACAAATGTACCACTCTGGTGGGGGATGCTGATAATGGGGGAGGCTGTGCACATGTGGGGGCAGGAGTATATGGGAAATCTCTGTACCTTCCCCTCAATTTTGCTGTGAACCAAAAACTGCTCTAAAAAATATATTAAATGTAAATGGTCTCAACACCATAACTAAGAGACAGAAATTACCAGACCAGATTAAAAAAGAAAAAGACCCAATTACAGGTTGCCTACAAGAAATGTACTTTAAATATATAGACATAAATAGATTTAAAGCAAAAAGATGGAAAAATATATACCATTCTAACACTAGTCAAAGAGATTTAGTGTGACCATATTAACATCCAACATAAGTTTCAGAGTAAAGAATATAACCAGGGATTAAGAAGTTTATTTCATAATGCTTAAGGGGATCAGTCAGTCAAGAGGACATTACAACCCTACCCATTTATGCACCAAATAACAGTTTCAAGATACGTGAAAAAAAAAAAAAAACCCTAATATAACATCAAGGATAAATACACAGTTACAGAAATTTTAATATCACACTCTAAAAAGTAGATAAAAATAGTAGACAGAAAGTCAGCAAAGATACAGTAGACTTCAACAATACTACTAGCTAACATGACCCGACATTTACAGAATGTTCCATCCATCAAAGGCAGCATACATCTCCTTTTCATGATTACACAGAATACTTACCAAGACAGGATATATTCTAAACCCCATTACACAAAATTTATAAGAATTCAAATCTCACAATGTTCTCACAATGGAATTAAGTTAGAAACTAAGAAAGATCCCTGTGAAATCATTAAATTTTAGAAACTAAACACATTTCTAAATAACTCAGGGATCAAAGAGATCAAATGGCAAATTAGACAGTATCTTAAACTGAATGAAGGAAAAAAAAAAAAACAAAACAGGCTGTGAGATGCTGCTAAAGCAGCACCCTGGAAGAAATTTATAGCTTCTAAACAGCATAAAAGTAGCACCTCAAATCAATGATGTTAGCTTCCACATTAAGAAACTAGAAGAAGAGCAAATTAAACCAAAAGTAAGGTAAATAAAGGAAACAATCAGGATCAAAGTGGAAATCAATGAAATAAAAACACACAATCAACAGAAGAAAATCAATGAAACCAAAAGCTGATTCTTTAACAAAATCAAACAGATGAACTTCTATCCAGATCAGTGAGGGAAAAAGTGAGAAGACTGTCAAGAACAACAGAGGATACATCACCTTAGAGAATATTATGAACATATTCATGTCAATAAACTTGTCAATTAGATGAAAAGGACAAATTCCTGGAAAGAAACAAACCACCAAAGCTCATTAAGGAAGAAACAGATAACCTAAATAACCTTCTATCTATTAAAGAAATTGAACTGCTGTTAAAAATCTTCATACAAAGAAAACTCCAGGGACAGATGGCTTCACTGGTGAATTCTGTCAAATATTTGAAGAGGAAATAATATCAACTCAACAAAAAATTTTCCAAAATACTGAATTAGAAGGAATACTTCCGAACTCATTCTATGAAGTCAGTATTACTCTGATACCAAAGTCAGAAGAGACATGACAAGAAAACTACAAATATCCCTTGTGAACATACATGTAATAATTCTATGCAAACACTTAGCAAACTGAATCCAACAATATATTAAAAGGATAATACATGACCAAATGGGGTTTATCCCAGGAATGCAGCACTGGTTACACTGAAAATCACTGTAATTCACCATATGATTAAGTCAAAAAAAGAAAAATTGTATGACCATCTCTGTATACAGGAAAGGCACTTAGAAAATCCAGCAGCCACTGCAAAAATTCTCAGAAAACTAAAAATAGAAGAGAAGTGCTTTAACCTGATAAAAAGTATCTATAAAAAAGCTACATCATACTTAATTGAAATACTAAATAACTTTAATTAGGAACAAGACAGGGATATTCATTCTCAACACTTCTATTCAATATTGTACTGGAGGTTCTAGTCGGTGTAATTAACAGACAAGAGGGAAGGAGGGAGGGAGGCAGGCAGGTAGAAAACAGTGAGTGAATACCCAGACTGGGAAAGAAAGAAGTAAAACAGCTTTTATTCAGACCTATATGATCCTCTATGTAGGAAATCCAAAGGAATCTACAAAGAAATCTTCTAAAACTGGCAATATTGCAGGATACAAGATCAATATACAAAAACAACTATTTCTATGTACTAGTTACAAACAATGAGACATGAAGATAAAATATGGACTAACCAAGACAAAAATCCCATTTCTGTCTCAAACACTGAAATGTAACAATGTGCCAGTTCCTATGAATATATACTGAAACAACACATCCAACCTAGAGCTGTTTGAACCAGTTGCTATGCAACCCTGAAGTCTTACAACCAAGAAGAGTTTTGACCTGCAAAGTCTTTATCTAGATGAGAGCAATGTCATGCTTCTCAACTTTAATAAAAGAATTTTAATTATGTGGTCCATAATCCTGGTATCAAAAACACCAAAATCTTCTTTTTTCATTCAGCACATTTCAATCTTTAATTACACGTGTTATTTTGTAAGAATTCACAACAGATTTAACTTTTTAACCAACCCTTTATTTCATTCTTTTACTTAATAGTTGGCACTCAAAAGAGTGCTTAGACTCTATTTGGTTCCTCCCAAAAAAGCCCAGGTAAAGAGCATTTTAGGAAAAAGGCCAAGGAAGTGGCTCTCAAACTTTGATGCACTTTAGAATCACCCGTCAGTCTTGTTTCAGAACAGATTGCTGAGCCAGACCACCAGACTCTGACTCAGTAGACCTGGATGGAACAGACAACTTACATTTCTAATAAGTTCTGATATGAGAACAAATCTGTGGGAACCACCAATCTAAAGTAGAGCTACTAAGATTGTGGTCCATCTGGAAGGTACAGAAATTTAGAGTAAGCATTTGGAAAGTTTCGAAGCAATTTTTTTAACGTAATTTTATGTCTGTTAAAACTAATGATTAAAAAAATAGTGCCCTTGTGTTTTCCACATCTTTCTTTTATTTAACTTTTCTAATAACTCATTTTTGTTATACTTGAGAAAAGTATTAGCAAACAATGAATTAAAATTTTTTAAAAAAATGGTCTTTCATCACAGAAAATGCGAAAAGCACTGGTCTAGTAGTCTAAACTCCACCTTTGTAAGTGAACTTATAGGTATTTCATTAACTCTACTTCCCAAAGAAATACATCAGCTTTAGCTAAAAATCAATAAAGTAAACAGTCACATTATTAAGGTTTCTGTTTTTTGTTTGTAACTCTATTTAAAGGCATTTATCAATTAAACATACGTGTCTGCAATAAATTTTTTTTAGAATTTAGTACAGTAAAGATTTAAATTTAAATTCTTCCAAAAAATTGCTGTTAAATTTTAAATGAATAATAACTAAATCACCCATCACTTCTCTATCTTAACTGCCTGTGGTAATACGAAGAAACACTGGGGATGAGGGAGATTTAATGGCCTGAGTAACTGATATCTTAAACAGAAATGTAAAAGTGAAAGAAATCTAATTGTGTATAAGTATTTTATCACAAGCATAATTCTAGAACGTCTGACCAAGAAATCAACTTTTGGAAAACAATTCAATTTTAAGTTATATAACACCGACTTGTTCCAGTTGATAAAGTAAGTGTTTACTATTTTGTTACCTAATTGTTGGGTTCTGAAATCCTGTCTTAAATTGAGAATTTTCTAATGCTGATTAAGGCCATGATCTACAACATCAACACTAATTTAGGAAGGTTACTAACATCAATGTGACTTGCTCTTAGATATTCACACAATAAAAATGAGTAGTATGAAAAACTCAAAACAGCAGCAAAATAAATGACGGATATTTGGCTTTATGAAACATTCGATACTCAGTTAAAATACCTACTGATTAACAAAGTCACTTCTGATAGTATTTTGCATTCCTGTAATACTAAGAATAGATAACCCATACAGAAAATTTCAAGATACTTATATATGAAAATAACCAAAAATTAGGTCACTGGTTATGAAAAAGATAAGAACATTAAAAAAGAAAAAAAAAAAGCTAGCAAATGAACCCATTCACCAGAGAAATTACATAAAAATAAAATGGGCATCTCTTACCCATAAGAAATTGTGCCAAACTACAGAGTTCTACACTAGAAAAATGCTTGGGAAGAAATTTCTTCTCAAACTACCAAATCCGAAAATGGGGAAGAGGCACACACACTTTATTGCCATAAGTAAATCACTATGAAGCAGTCATCTGAAGGGGGCAGAACACTTCACATTTACCAATATTATCTGTCAAGACTTTTAAAATCCATCCTCCATCTCCCAGCCCCATTTGAGAATTGTGTCAAAGCTCTCAAGTGTGTTGCAGCAAAAACAAACAAACAAACAAACAAACAAACAAAAGTTGAGAATCACTGCTTTAAACCAGAACCTCTCAAATTCTACTGTGCATCTGAACCAACCTAAAGATCTAGGTGATTCTACTGAAGTCACCTGTATGATGGGATGTGAAATTCTGCAATTTTAACAAGCTTTCAGGTAACCGGGTAACACCAAATCCATAGATCAAACTTTTAGTAACAAGGTTCTAAACTATGTAAGCATCTCATAAAAGGTACCTTTATGGCACAACCACTCTGGAAAACAGGCTGACAGCTTTTTGAAAAAGTTAAACCTTTTTTAACATACCTACCATACAATCAAGCCATTTCAATCTCGAAGTATTTACCCAAACAAATGAAAGCAGATGTACACACAAATGTTCATAGCAGCCTTATTTGTCATAGCCAAAATTCAATCAACAGGTGAATGGATAAACTGTAGTATGTCTATAAAATATAACACTATTCAGCAATAAACAGGAATGAACACTGATACATGCTAAAATATGTGTGATTCTCAAAACAACTACACTAAGTAAAAGAAGCCAGACCAAAAAAGAATATATACTGTATGATCTCAGTTATATAAAAGTCTAGAAAATGCAAACCATTACTCTAGAGTGACAGAAAACAGATAGGTGTTCGTCTGAAGGGGGAGGAGGTTAATAAATGGGCATGAGGAAACAACTATTGGAGGTAATGAGTATGTTTGTTATCTTCACTATGGTAATGGTTTCACAGGTGTATACAGATGTCAACACTTACCAAATTGTACATGTTAACTACGTGCAGTTTATGTATCAGTTTTATCTCAGTAAATCTATTTTAGAAAGATATCCACAAAATATAAAATTCTGACTAAAATAACATCACTACATAAAATGCAAATTCTAATTCTTTGAAAATTACATGTAATACTGTGATACTGTGATTTATAATAAGATATGTCTGATCTTTGTCCCCTTTTCTGGCACAGAGCCCCTAAAACCCTTGGAATTTCCTACTAAGAGCAATAAAGGTGTGTTGATATTCCTAATACATCCCTTTCAATCACACCTGAGTTTATGTTAATGACATGACTTTTTCAAAAAGATTTTATTGTTTGTTTTTATTTTTGTTTGGGGGGGAGGTAATTAGGTTCATTTATTTACTTATTTTTAATGACGGTACTAGGGATTGAACCCAGAACCTCATGCATGTTAAGCATACACTCCATCACTAAGCTGTACACTCCCAATGACCTGACTTTTGGAAAGCATCTAAGGATGGGTGCTGGTTGCCAGGAGGACCAATCACGTGATCAGAGGGTTGGAACTTTCAGTCCCACTCCCCTGACCTCTGGGAAGGGAAGAAGGGCTGCAGAATGCAGATCAACAATGGCCAATGATTTAATCAATCCTGTCTATGTAATGAAGCCTCCATAAAAAAAAAAAAAAAAAAAAACACGGACTGGGTTCAGAGATCTTCCAGGTTAGTGAACACATGGAGTGCTGGCAGAGTGGCATGTTCAGACAGGGCCTGGACACTCCATACGCCTTTCTCCATACCTTGCCCTACACATCTCCTTCTATGTGGTTGTTCCTAAGTTACATACTTTAAAAATAAACAACTAATCTAGCAAATAAAATGTTTCTCTGAATTCTGTGAGCCATTTTAGTAAATAAATTGAACCCCCAATTGGAGCCCCCAATCTATAACCAGTCTATCGGAAGTACAGGTGACAGTCTGGACTTGGGATTGGTACGTGAAGGCAGGCAGTGATGGGGGAGGTGGAGTTAGGTCTTGTAGAACTGAGCCCTTAACCTGTAATATCTAATGCTATCTCCAGGTAGACAGTGTCAGAATTGAGTTGAATTGTAGGACATTCTGGTGGTGTCAGAACTGCTTGGTGTGGGGGAAAAAAACATGTATCACAATAAATGACAATATCAGATATATACAACATTATTCCTATACTAAGAGTAAGGATTTTCCTCTTTGGGAGGTAGGAAGTGGAAGGTGACTTAGAGAGCACTTTAGGTTCTTTCTTAGCTCCAAGTAACCACTGAAAACATGTACTGCAGAGTAGGTAAGAAAGTCAGTGGTGATCAATGATAGAATACAATTTACAAAAAGAAATCTTAGTCTGTACAATAAAACTGGAATTTTGCTAACCATAAATTTGGTCTTGCAAAATACAAAATATACCTTTTAAGGTGTCTCACTCCCACCAATGTCATTCAACTACCATCCTCTCCCAAGGAGTGTGTCGCCATCCACCAAGTCAGTAAATTGCCTCCTTACCCCAACCACAGTCAACTGGATCAGGCTAGACATCTGACCTGAACTAGGTCAATCATATTTTATCTCCTGGAAAATTAAAAATGAGAATGAATCACTACTCTCAGAGCTGGCTGCTTAAATACAGATAAAATTAGAAGCTGTGTGGTGGCCACGTTTGGCGAGAAAGAGACCAAATGTCTCTAAGCCCCTTCACAGAAGAGAAAATGACAGAACAAGAACATTTTTAAAAGAATAATATTTCATTACTAAATATGGTTTACTGCAGGAATGGTAAGGTGGTTCAATATTATAATTAATCAATGATGACTAGACCTAAAGGGGAAAAATCACATGATTTTTTTCCTATGGAAAAAATCCATAAATTCCAAAAAGCCATTTGAAAATACTCAATACTCATAAAAGAAACACTAGATTTTATGTATTCTTATGTATTACATAATTATTTATAATATTCTAAAATAAATATGTATTTTGTTTTCCACATCTATAAGTCAGTCTAGAATAATCTACATCTTATTTAATGGAGAAGCACCAAAAGCATTCACAGTAAAGTCAGAAACAAAACAAAGATGCCCACTGTTTCCAGAACTATTTAACATGGAATTGAAGGTAATTTCAAATAAAATAAATAAAGGAAGGCACTTAGAGGTATACTTTTTGGAAAAGCAGAAATAAACTACTCCATAAGTAAGTGATATGGTATCTGTATCTCAGTAACCGAAGAGAATCAATTCAAAAACAAGTACCTTAAAGTCACAGGATATAAAATTAACATACAGAAATCAATAGCATTTTTAAATACAAGCAATAACAATAAGATACAATGGGAAGGAGATGACACAATAGCAACCAGAGGTAAGCTTCCTAGGAATAAGCTTAATCAAAAATGCACAAAACCAATATAAGAAAAATGCTTCTGAAAAATACAGAAGTAGACTTCAAATGAAGAGATAAACCACGTTCCTGAATAAGAAGTCAACATTGCAAAGATACCAGTTCTCTATAATCTAATTTATAAATGTATAGTGAATCTCAATAAAAATATTTTTTCTGGAGTTAAGACAAAGTAACTGTAACATTCATATGGAGAAATAAATAAGCGACGATGGTAAGGAAAACTCTGAAAAATGAGAGCAGTAAGAATGGGAGAAGCGACTAGCTCCTCCAGTGCAACGAGGTGTGGTCTGATGTTTCTAAGTACAAGAAGGCTGTGATGTGCGTTACAGAGAAAATATGTGTTAGACGAGCTTCATTCAGTCATGGGCTACAGTGCTGCTGGCTGTGAGTTCAATGCCAAAGAATCAATAACACATAAAAGTATCTTTAACAGAAACAAGGTTATGCATTGATTGATTGGTTAAATATTGTGACCAGAGGCTCAAACAAATCTAACCCTGTTTCCTCTTGGAGCAATGGCTCAGTATTCTGTTAGTGCATTGTTCAAAGAATGAAAACTGCATATTAGTGAGTACATGTGTATTAAGTTGCAAGTTATTTTAGTTACATATGCACACACACACACTTAGTGAAAAAACTTTGAAAGCCAATGAATGAGAGTACAAGAGAAGAAACCCTGAAAGGAGTGGTATAATGGCAAGGCAGGGATCGTGAGCACATGTACTAATCCTTTTTCCCTACCTAAAATCATAATCACCCATAAATTGTGATTTGACTGGTAAATTGAGGGTAAAGCCTAAACATGCACTTTATAAAAGCATCCCAGATATTCTGATGTGTAGCCAAGATGAGAACACTATTCTCCCTCCTAAACTGGTGGTTCTCAAAGTGGGATCACTGGACAAGCAGCATCAAAATCACCTGGGAACTTGTTAGTAACACAACTTCCCTTGGCCCCATCCTGCACCTACTGAACCCTACACTCTGGGTATTGAGTCCAGTGATCGGTGTTCCAGGTGATTCTGATGCATGGCAAAGTTTGAGAATCACTGACCTAAATCTTTTGTATTTCTTTTGGAGGTACTTTGAAAGCCATGGTGAATTCAGCTAAGATGACTGAGCTCTTCAAAGAAAGCTGAAAGGTAACTGCTACAGACCAAAGTATAGACAATCTTTCTAGTACAGTACTTTCTTTATGGAAAGTGGCCCCTTGTGCTTTAAACCAAAGTAAGTAAAATCTGTACATTACCTGTGGAACAATCAAATAGCACCATTTCTTTAGGCCTTCGTCCATAACATAGTTTCTTATCCTCAGAACTCTTTAAACTGGCACTATTCTTAACACAAGTTTGCCTGTCCTAAGAGGTGAACTTACATGAGATCACAAAAATTCTTTCAACCCTCTAACAACTCTCCTAGGGATCACACACTTCCCAATACGAAAAGTAATGACATGCATCTTTAAAAATTCATGGCATTTTGGCATTTGGAAATAATTTCAAAACTAATTTGTAAAGATTAATCCAACAGTACATCATAGTCAATTAGCTATTACATAAATTCATATATACTACCTGATTCAAATCACATCCCTTGTGATACAGATTTCCACACTATCATTTTTATCTTCCACATAACACATTAAACCTCGAATATGTGTACATCTCTTTTCTGTGGGACTGTGAGCTGAAGACAGGTAGCACATTTTACCCCTTTCTGTGTCTCAAGTATACAGCAGGCGTAGTTCATTCTGTCAGCAAATATTTAGTGAGCAACTACCATGTCATTCACTCTACCAGATGATCCATACAGAGGTAACACACAGTCCCTGTGACCATGAAGCTATTTACTGAATGAATGAACATCACAAACAACTGCAGTGAAAGTTTGAGTGCAACCTGTATGAAAGACCCACCTTACCAACATGATACCTCAAATAAGACAGCTTTCTTCAAAAGGGTACCCTATTGTTGCTCTTCTGACCCAAGATGCTACTTAAGGCCATAAATGTATGTTAAAGAAAACACCACTGACAAGTCACTCAATCAAGTTAATCTGACTTTAATATATTTTATATATAGGAAAATAAACAAAAGCCCTACTATGTACAGTTTAAGGCTTACTAACAACCAAATTTCCACTTGGGAATAACAAGTTAAAGTTTGATATTCAAACTCCAAACAATCCAACAGAAAGCTACAATTTGCCAATTTTCAACTCCTCACAGATTTTAAAGGAAAGAAATATAAAATCAAAATCACCTGACTTTATGACTCTAAGAAACTAGCTCCAAAGTCACATATTATTCACTTACAAATGAATAAAACATGAGAAAAAAACTTTCCACTTTACCAAGTAAAAGCATTTGTTTAGAAATTTTCTAATACAGACACATACAGACACACACAATGCTACCAGGAGCTGCCTCTGGAGAGTGTCTGGGGATGTGGGGAAGGAAGGACATTTACTTTTTATGTATATTATTTTCTGCTATTAGGTTTTTAATCTTAAGTCATGTGAGTCTATTATTTTTCAATTTTAAAAAGCCAGAAAATAAAAACATGTAACATGAAAATAATATATTGTTTATAGTAGCATCTCCTTTATAATGATGGGGATAAAATCTGTAGCCTGAGTATATATTTGGGACAAGGATGACACAGGAATGGAACTGCCATTTAGGCCATGGAAACTCTTCAGGGGTTCTGAACCTCAGGTCATAGATCCCCAAAACACCCACAGAAAGAATTGAGGAGGTCCATGAACTTGGGTGAGAATATAATCACTTCTCTAATTTCACTAACTTCTAACAGATTTACCATTTCCTTCAATTACTAACGTAGGCAACAGACCACAGTAGTACTAGTAATACTTGTGACCTAGCAATACAACAGAAATTGTCGATCTTTTCATTGTCATGTTACAGTGGTTGCACTTGTCAAAATTATTTATACTCATCACCACTTCAAATTTAGGATAATTAGACCCAACTCTAGACCATATTAATGTGTTAATGAAGCACATAAATTAAAAAACTGTTTTAATACTTTGATAACCGTATTTCAGTATAACTAGCTTGATTTTATGCATTTAAAACATTGTTCTGAGGAAGTTTCACCAGACTGCCCAAAGAGTCCAAGTCACAAAAAAAAATTCAGAAGCCTTGGATAACAGTTCTTAAATCAAGTGCAACAGTCCCCATTTGGAAAATTTTAGGGAGGGAACATTTCGGGGTTATTTCAATTGGAATGCTACCAGAAATTAGTAGGCAGGAGATTTATGTAATAAACTTCCTGGGATTCCTGTGACAGACCCATATAACAAACTACAAACTGAATGTCAAAAATGTCCCGGTTTAGAGACATCTCAAGGATCAAATAAATGGCAAGATTACCCTCTTCAGTACCACGCTTTCCAAGTTTCCAAACTAAGGTGTTCATCCCAGGGTTCACTAGTATATTCGAATGTCTCTCTTCATTCACTTAGTTCTATGGTACACCACCTACAGATAAACAGATTTTTATCCCTAAAATTTATTTTCTTCCATGAGCAATTAATCTGCTTAATCTAAAAAAAAAAATCACATCTAAAAACAAATATAATAATTACCTATCAATTATTCAGGATTCAATTATTACGCTTTGGATTAACTGATTCAGTTCTCCTGACTGCTAATTTTCAGTCTTAAATTTTTTTTAATCAATTTGTTAACTGCTCTGCCAGGAAACACAGATGGGAGGAGCAAAATGTACGTATCAATTGCTAAGTTGAAAGTTGTAAAAATATATTAATTGGCATGAGAAAAAAATGTGAAACTACACCACAGAGTAATATATGGAGATGTTTGCTTTACTTTTCCATATTCCTCTATAACTGAAAATTGTTATTAATAACTTAAAAATGCCAGTTACCTATATAAGGCACTAACTTAAGTCTTTACAAAAGTTAATCTTTAAAATTACCTTTTGAGATACTTCCCATTAAACATATGAAGAAATGGGGCTTAAAGAGACAAAGCAATTTATCTTGCCCAGAGGGAAAATGACAGAGGCCAAGACTGAAACTTAAGTCATAATTTCAAAATTCCAGCAACTTACTTCATCAAATTAACTGTACAACTGAGGACTACTTGTCGACTTCCCAACCAACAATCTCATGTTCTTCTCCCAACAACAACAATAATAACAAAATGAGGTAAGAAAGCTAGAAGCAAAGATGGATATGAGTTAGAGAGCTAGCAGACAGGCTGACTCTTCCACTCTACATTGTGTTACTGCACAGTAAAACTAGCTGACAAGAAAACAGAAACTTAAAAGCAGATGTAAGGAAATAGTGCTAGGGAGAATCTGGAAGTGACTGCCATTTTCTTCCAGTATTAATCCCACAAAGAACAGTCCTGTATGATGGTCTAGGCAAATCCGAAGTTCATTTAAGTGTAGACAAGGCAAAAAATAATCAAGGATCAGTTTTAAGATAAAATTCAAATAATCCTGAATGGACTTTCTGCTATTTACATTGGTCTGCTTCATGGTTAACTATTCCTGCCTATCATCCTTTCCTCCTCATGCTGTCCCCTATGATTCCACTATTGTTTCTCTACTTCAACTCTACTTCAAGTGAAAAGAAGATGCCCAGCTATATATTTAATAATACAATAAAGAGTCAATCCCAGTGGCCAGGATCATGGTCAATGTCTATATTATAAACCTTCTGTCACTTAAGTGCCTGGGTAAGTCTCCAGCCTGTGCTGAATAAAACAAAGGCATGATAACATCCTGAAGGCATGTGGTCTATTCTAGAAAATAAACATCTTTTCTCTCACATGTACTCTCACTCTCTCATCCATATATCCATATCCATCCACACACACCCCTCAAGTGAAAAACACAAGATATTAGAAAATTAAAATAAACCCAAGTGTCATGAGCTAGAAGTATACCAAAATTCAGAGTATTTATAGCCATGAGTAAGAGTAATAAAGATGGTGAAAGAAAATTTCATGAAAGCAAAGGAACAGATAATATCCCAAAATACATAGAATGGATTACTCTCTTAATCTCTAGAAAAAAACAGCATCAGATAGTGAATAAATGTAACTGATCCTCATTAAAAAAAAAAATTCTTAAACAAAATTGACAGCATTCCAATACTGTTAAAGAGTTAAACCTTACTTATTAATATCTTTCTAATATTTAGTCTCTCATTTGTTAGTTCTTTTCACCTGATTTACTTTCTGGACAATATGTCCAGTATGCAGATATGTGAATTCACAGATGCAAGTAATTTTTAGAGTCAAAGGTAGTTTAAAGATCACTCAGTCCAATTCTATTTCACAAATAAGGAAACTAAGGGCCAGGAAGGTTAAATCATTTCTTTGAGGTCACACACAATTCATTCCTTACTACTTTGAAAATTAGTAAGTGTGAAAGGTTTTCTTTCTTTAAAAGGATTCTGGAGACTTCTTTTATAGTCCTCAAAACCAAGTTTCATTTAAAAAAATTCTAATCTCATTAAAACACCTTACAAATTTGAAGTTTGTGAAAACACACTAAGTGTATGCATTCACCTTAGGTCAAACCATGGATTAAAACAATCTAACTTCATAACTTATGATCACGGTGCTATATACCCACCAGTAGTAGATCTCTCAGGGAAGCTCCCTAGCCAAGCCCTATTCTCAGGAGGGTGGCACTTAACAGAACTTATATACTAACTTCCCCTGTTCCTTGACTGAGAGGCAAGCCAAATAAATAATGCCCTCTCTCTCAGGATCTGGAATTTTAAGCAGAAAGAAATATAACAATGATAATAATAGCTAATACTTATTGAATGCTTACTGTATGCCATGAACTGTTCCAAGCACACTACAATTTATCTTCCCAACAATCCATGAGATTTTATATATGAAATTAACCTGAGGACTCAAACCCGTAGTTTCTAGCTCCACAATACATGCACTTAACCACCACCCGAAACTACTTCTCAAAAGACTGGGAATTATTAGAAATGAGTGATATTAATGTTACTTGCTGCTGAAGGACCCACAGCTGCCCTGGTTCCTGGCCTTGCCAAGCCTTGACTGTTCAACCCTTCCTTGGTGTCTCTGAGACAATCCCCAGGAACCTTAGAGAAATCAAATTTGGTTTCTGTTACTTGAAACCAACCTAATGGTCCCAGCTGCCAAATATTGTTAGGCCTCGTTTTTGAAGAACTGACACAGAAGAAATCTAAATTTACCCTACAAATAAATAATTCTTTTAAATTTTGCAAAAAAAAAAAAAAAAAGAATATGTTTACAAAAGGCATTTGCCATGAAATTTCTTTCATATTATCATTCCCTGAGACAAAAACTTTGAATGACTCCTTCATGCCCATGGGCTAATAAATGATAGGACAGCAGAGATATAATGAATCTTATGTATCATCTAGTTCTCAACCCACTCATTTTACAGATGAAGCACTAGACAGGTGAAGATCAGGGCCCTGGAGTCAATCACTCATAGGGCACAAGTTCAAATACCGGCTGTCTCCTGTTCTGGTATAGGCAGGGGTGACCTTGGGCAAGTTGCTAAATTTCTGAAGCTTTAGTTTCCTCTTTTGTAAAAGAGATAACAGCACCTACACATCCTACCATTATAAAGAGTTCTAAATCATCTACGGAGTTTAATAAAGTGCCTGGTACACGCTCAACATGCTAACTAACGCACACTCAATAAATGGAAGTTGTGATGGTATTTATGATCAATCTGAGGCTCAGAGAAGATGGGCAAAGTTTCCAGATCATATGGTCACTTAAGAACAAACTAGAAATAAACTTCATATTCACCTTCAATGCTTTCTTCTGCACCTTCCTACAACTACTGCACTTAGCATTCAAAACTATCTAAAATCTGGTATAATTCTACCCTTTTAAAAATCTAACCTCCACCCCAACTTTTTTATTCATTCATTCACCAAATATATACTTAGTGCCTTCTATGTTCTAAACAGTTTCTAGTGCTGAAGATATAGCAGGGAACAAAGGGAATAAAAGAAGTAAAAGCCATCTGCATGTCCCAAAAAAGGGAGAAAGAGCCAAGGGAATAACACTCTCAGAAATAACAGTGCTACCCTCCCGAAGTTTCTATCAGCAGGAGGAAAAGTATAAAGGAGGTTAGATAAAAACATAAACATGGAAGAGCCTTCTTTAGTCTACTTATCCATAGAACTTGCTTTAAATATTCCTGTGCTCCACAATATTCCTGTTGGTTCAACAACACTACAACCAAACCTGAAAGCTCACATTGTTAAATCTCTCCGAAGCCTTCTCTACACATTCTAGCAACAGTTTTCTCTTATTTCTATTAACTATATTGACATTTAACTTTTCTTAATGCTCTTTTAAATGTCTGTCAGGTTGACTTAACCTGGTAGTTTTTACCAACTTTCAAGATGTTTTGTATCATACGCTTCTTTTAATCCTAACAACACTTCAGCACACAGCTTTATACATACTTTTGATATTCAGACCCATTTAAATAGTTTCTCAGTATCCTATTTAGATAACACCTGGCACTTATACCTGGACAGTATTTGCTTTTTTTGAATAAATGTATAATGTTTTTACAATACCAATCTACAAAATTGTAATTTACATCCTTCTATAACACTTCTATTATGAAACATGAAATATATTACTGCCCAAAACAACTCTGAAATGGTAGAAAGACTGAATATAGTCCGGCTCTATCATTCAAAATATCATTTAGATATTAAGATAATGACAAAAACTAGGCAACTAACATGAGGGGAGAAATGGTAATTAAAATCAGTCATGGTCTTTTTCTTAAAAAATAAGTAGAATTACAAGCTTCACATAGATTTGGGTTCACTCTAGTGTGAAGAGGCATCTTACAAAATCTATATACAACTATGAGAGGGAAGATTAACACAACTTAAAGACCAATATTACAGCCATACTCGGTATAAAAAATTCTGTATTTAAAGAGGCCTCTGACTCAAGAGGGAAAAAAAGATTTAGTATTTAAGTATACATAGTACTAAAGTAAGAAACCAAAAAGAATTCCTAGAAGAATAATTTATTAAATTCTGCTAATGAAATAAATACAGGCATACACACAGCTAGTGTTTCACAAAAACATAGCTCTTGGTATAGAAATAGAAGCTCATCCAACATTCAACAAACATGTATCAAGCATATATCATCTGCTAAGCACAATTCCAGGCACTGGAATATATTAATAAACAAAACACGCAAAGATCTTTGTCCTTACAAAGATCAAATTTTATTAGAGAAAATCTAATAAAATAGAATAGTTTGCCACAAATTTCTTATATGCTTAAGATAACGTGCACACTTAAACATAATGGTGCCAATATAGGCAGAAGCAAAGTTAACAGACTTCGAAGGAAAAAAAACCCAAAAAAATCTGAAAAGCCAAGAGCAAAAGTCAAAGTTAAATGATGAAAAACTACTCTTCTTAATAATTGAATATTCCAGTCAAATCAGTATTACCTTTTAAAGTCCCCATAATTATAAAGAGTAAAAATTACTTACAGAAACTATAATGCACTTAAAAACAGTTCAGAAAATAATTCAGGGTTCTGTAAGAAGCCAATATGAAACACAGTGGTTATGAGGATGGGCTTTTGTGATACTAAAGGCCATGAATTTGAATTCTAGCCCTGCCAGTTCCCAGCAGTGAGACCCTTAGAGCTGTTACAAGGATTAAATAAAACCCAAAAACTAGATATAATACAAATATCCAACAACAGATGGATGGATGAATATATTATATCAATTCACTGGAATACTTCTCAATATTCAGTAAATGGACTAATATGCCCATTGAGAATGAATCTTTAATGCATCATGCTGAGCAAAAGAAGCCAGACAAAAAAGTTTGTAGGATTCCATTTATAAGAAATTCTAAAACTGGCATAACTAATCTATAGTGAAAGAAAGCTTAGAACTATTGGAGGGACAGACCTGTAAAGGAGCAAAAGGGTATTTTTAGGATGTCTGAAATGTTCCTGTCATGACTGATGATGTTTCCATGGGTATTACAGATCTGTCAAAACTCATCAAACTCTAAGCTCTAAATGAGGACATTTTATTGTATGTAAATTATACCTCAAAAAAAGTTGATTTTAAAGAAGATTAAGTGAAACAATATATGTAAAGTTCTTAACACAGTACTCATGGCACAAGAAGTATTCAAAAAATGGTAGATAGTACTAAGATCATCAACTACTACTACTACACAACACTCCTGGGGAGGTGGCAGAATCACCAATCACCTGATCTTTCTCGTTGTTTAGATTTTAAGTAAATATAAATTTATAGTATCTGACCTAGACCAAGTGGCATGAGGAGCAATACAGAAACCAAGTTAGAGGGGGGTGCCAACTAGCAGACTTTATGCAAAGACAATGAAAATAAAGAAAGGGAAGAAAAGACGTATGCCTACATGTCCAAAAGAGAAGCGCTTAAGAGAATGATATGGCCAGCAACGACAGAGTGCTCCAATGCTAAAGAACCTCACTTAGGTATTAACAAAATGTAACTCAAAATCGAGTCAATGACTATATAAACAAAGTCTAATGACAGTCCAAGAGCTACAAAGAGACAGTCCTTAATTTTATTGGGGATAGTGGGGAGAGTGGATCCATGAAGCTGCTGAAGTGAAGTCAAAGGATTCTGCCAATCAAGCAGGAATGGGTCATATTGTCTCATTCAACCAAGAAGAATGGCATATCGGAATGGGAAAATTCAGAAATGCCAAGCAACAATTATAAATCCATAAGCCAAGGTTTTTGTTGCCTTTTTTAAAATAACAAGTTATACGCTTAAAAAGAATAGACTTATAAAGATAACTAATTAGAATATTTTGATATTAGAACTTAAATTGAAATACAACTCAAGTGAAACATTCATGAAATTTATACTTTACTGCTGCTTAGAACTGTTTCTCAAGGACAGAACATTTTTTAAACAAATAATTATGTTTAATAACAAAAATCCTATAAATAAGACCAGAATTGGCTGTTACTCATGAAAGCACAAGCCTTCTGATCTGTGTTAATTTAAAAAAGAAAAAGGAAAACCACCTCAACTGGAAATGCTGGGAAGCAAAAGACTCTGGTTTTTTGGTTTGGTTTCATTTTAAGAACCTTCACTTATAACATTAAAGAGGCAGAGAGGGACAGGACAAAGCGTCAGAAGTCCTGAGTTTCAAATCTAGTTCTATCAGAATCTGGATTTCTTCTTCCCTAAAATTGGGCAGTCGAAGCAGGCTAGTGAAAATAGTAAGAATTAACATGCATGCTCTAGATTGAAAATCAAAGGTTTTACTGAAAAGGTTAATGGTACAAAATTGTGAGGGAGTTAAGCATACATTTTTAATACATCATTTAAAAAGTAACTAAATTGCAAGTTTTCTTCCCAAATTCAGCTAAAATACCAAGACATCTGTGACTAAGGACCTAAAGCTATAACAAAGTATACTGATGATCACTGTTTGCAAAAGTAATACATCTTTCCAGGGGCTAAGTATTCATTCTAGAATACGTTTCCTGATTCAAGTTCTCCCCATACCAAAATAATAAGATTCAAATAATTACATACAATATTGATACTTACACTACCCATTAGTTACCTTCCTTTTTGGGAAATAACATTAACAGAAATGTTACTTAGAGGAATCCAAAGTTAGTTTTTAAAGTTAAATTAATTCTTGTACATACTATAACTTTTATATTTTGTTATCTTTCCCATGGAAAATTGAGCAAAGCTAGAAATAATTTTTTTAAAAACCAAAAAGAATTTTCACATATGACTTAACTCTAAACTTTCAGCATAAATGTTCATCCTGATACTGCGGGCATATTCATTTTCTACGGAAAGTGCAAGGCTTTCAAGTAATCAAACATCAACGAGAAGTGTGATTAAATCACAGCAGAACGTAGTAATAACAGGGTAATATAATGAGGTCACAACTCGAGCAACCAATCAAAGGCATAAAAGCATTTCCTGCAATATTAACAGTCAAAAGAGAAAACCAATCAGAAACCTCGGGCCTTCTTTTGACAGTCACAGAAGCAAGAGAACCAATCCACGTACACCCGAGGTTGACAATAAGGCGGGACCACAGGTTCATTGAAGAAATTCTTGAGGGTGCAGTTACTATGAACTTCGCACGAAAGTAACAGTTATAAACATTGTCAAGCCAAACTTCAACCATATCCAAAATTTAACCCATCAGGGAAAAAAAGCATTTTTGCCCCAAAGTGCTGTTATTATCAAAAATGCAGTTGTCAATGTGGCTGCACCAGATCCTCAACTTCTAAAAGACCCCCTTGCCCCCGATGACAATTCGCTCAGACACGGCGGGAGAACAGCTGAACATCCCTGGTCCCTTTCTAACGCCGCGCACTGAGCGGACGCCGTCTGGGCTAAGCAAGCAGAACCCAAACGCTCCGGGCCGCGGAGGTGGCGGGTCAGCGGCTTTCGAACGTTACATCCTGCCGGCAGTCGCGGCCCCCGCCCTCCCCCGCCGCAGTGCTGCACCGCCTCATCCCGCTGCACCACCGCCGGCCGGGGAGCGAGCATTACCTTGCTAGGAGGAAGATGATGTTTGTTTTGAAAGCACTTTAGTTTCCGTAAGTCATTTCAAAAAGAACCCAATGCAGAACTAAATCTAAAAGTGAGAGGAAAAAAATCTTCCCTAGCCAAAGCATCCCATGTCCATTAATTAACCCCGAGCCGGCTTGGGGAGAGAGAAAAAAAAAAAAAAAGGTAAACAGAGGCCGTACGCCAAGTGCGGCCAGAACATCCCCTGCGCCATTCCCGGCCGCCGCTTACGGCAAGGCCCCCTTACGGCAGCGTAAGCAGCGCTGCGAGCTAATCACAACACTGGGACGCAACAACATGGCGGCCGCGGGCGGGCTCTGCGCCGGCCGAGAGGGTTTACGCTACTCTGCCGGCGTAGGGTCCCATGCGTTGGAGCGGCAGCGGCGCCCTCCAGCGAGCGTAAAGCGCTCTGTGAATGGCGAGGCCCGACTGACAAAGGGGAGGGGGGAGGAGAGAAGGGGGGGTAATAAACACTCGAGTCCCTACCGATTCCTCCTCCTTCTCCATCCCGGTGGGCATCTGGGGCACGGCCCGGTTGATAGAGACGCAGTCGTTGAGATCAGGCATATCCTTGCCGCGGTAGATAGGCAGCGGTTTGGCGGCGTCCAGCGCCCGCGCTCGGAAGGAGAGTTTACTCATTGTCTCCCCGCCTTACAGGAACAGCCCGGGCGGCGGCGGCGGGGCGGGCGGGGAGGGGGGGAGGACTCCCGCCGCCTCCTCCACCTCCTTCCTCAGTGCAGCGCGGCCGGCCCGCTCCTCCTCCTCCTCCTCACAGCCCCCGGCCACAGCATGGGCGCCCACCCCGCCCGAAAATAGCCCCCCGCCGCCCGCGGCCGCTTCCACACACTAGATCCGCCGCTCGCCCGCCCGATCCGCTCCCTGCGCCATGGCCAACATGGCGGACATTACCACAGCGGCGGCGAGCGATCCCGGCAGCCCGCGCGAGAGCGCGCCCCCGCCGCGGGCACGCGCCTCGCCCTTTCCCTCCCTCCCTCCTTCCTCTCCCTTCCCCTCCCTTGCCTGCCCACCCACTCTCTCCGCGGCGCGGCCGGCCCGCGGGAGCGTGCTCAGCCTCGGGCCGCTCTGGGGAGAGTGGGCGGCGGCGGCCCTCCGCTGGGCGGCCGGCGCCCTCGCCGTGTGGCAGGTGCCAGGTGCGCAAGTTAACCCGCGCCCCCGAGCGTGCGCCTCTGCCTCCGCGGCCCCGACAGCCCGCTCGCTGAGTGCCCGGGAGGACGGCGCCGGTCAGAACACCGCCGCGCTGAGCAGCGCGTGTGTGCACAAGTCTGTGAGCGGGAAAGGAAGATGTCAACCAGAGCCACAACTGCTTCTCGGAGCCTGTTTTTATAAAGCACTTATCTCCAAGGCGCCCTGAGCGCCGGCTAATTCGCATCCTCCAATTCGCACATCCCTGGGAGGTGCGAGAGGTCCATTCCTTCCGCCCACTCCTAGGGGCGCAGACCTGCAGGGTCCCGCCCGCCCCGAAAACGCTTACTCAGTCCCAGCCCTCTTCCCCGCATCCTCTTTAGTACCTGACCGAAAGAGCTCTCCAAGGTAAGGCATCCTCTCTTTGGCCGGGAGGATGCTAATGGCAGCAGTGAGGGTTAATATTTGAGGCTGCTAAGTGCAACAAGTGCACTTGAACCTGTTACCCAAACTTCACAGAGTTATTTAAGAGATGATAGGTAGTTCTGATTTCAAAATATTAGCGTTCTTTAAAATTAAGTTTATAAAATTTAACCAAGGCAACGCGCACTTCCAAAGTTACAGATGTGTGTAGACTACTGGGTGCTGTGGAACACGCAGAGAAGTTTGAGATAAAGTTTCTGCCCTCGTGCAGCTTTCACAATTAATGGGATGGCAGACGGATGAAAAAAAAAATAATAAGACATATAAATAGTTGGAAGGACAGAGCAACCGGAAAGATAAGTGACAGAAAGAAAGAAAGAAGAAAAGAAGCTTATAACTTTAAAGACACTAGGCAATAGAACATGATTAAGTACCAATCGTACAGGTCATAATTTTCATGAGAGTTAAAAGAAAAGAGACTACTTTAGCCTGAACCCGTTAAAGAAAGTTCTGAAGAGGAGTGAAAATCAAGCTGACTCAAATAAGTACCGGCTATTATTGACATTAACCTCGTTTAGCCAAGAGTTCCTTGGTTAGACTTTAATTAAGCATCACAGTTTTCCTACAGAATTCCTAGGAAGAGTGTAACACATTTTGCCATTTTATAATAATTGATAAATATTTTGCCTAGCTCAGTGAAAAGTAGATGGTTTGCTGATGTCCAGAAGTGAAAAAATCAATTCCTACAGTAATTCCTATATATCAGAGCTCCATCTTTTCCTCCATCTTCTTATCTACTTTCCTTATCTACTACTTCTTCCACTCTCTTTCCTCCCTGTCCTTCTCCCTTTTCTCTCCACCTACCCCCTTGAAGGCAAATTGGTGGATATGGACCTCAGGGCAGTGTCTAAATAGTCTAACCCCTTTGGCCCAGCAAGAATTCAGGCATTGTTTAGCAGGGCTTGAGTGTTTTCCATCCACTTTGTTGTTGGAAACAATGGAGGTGCTGTGACTCACTTCTTGTAAGCAATACCTTCCTCAAGCTTATGGGCATGTTCTGATCTGAGTGCTACCCTCTGGAATAATTCCAGTTCTCTGCAAGGAAGAACAAGATGTTGTTGGGAGGGGGTCAGCACTGGATTCAAGCCTCAGATGGGCGAGGGGAAGCAATGGTTGGAGAAATGAGTCATCCTGAGCTTTTATCTGGCACTTCTCAGGTTCAGGAAGGATAGCTTTCTTCTATTCCCTATATTTACTACTATTCTCTCTCAAGAAAGGAAATATTGAGTATCTACAATATACCAGCCATCTAGTAGTACTTTATATATATATTATCTCAATTAATTGAATTTTAATGGAATCCCACTTCATTCTCATTATAGACCTATGAAAAAATACTACCATTTTACTAATAAGGAAATGGGCTCAGACAGATAATTTGCCAAGTTTCAACACTAATAACTTGCAGAAGTAGGTTCAAATCTGGGCCTAGCCTGACTCTAAAACTCTTCTCTCAGCAGTGCCACCCTGCTATCCAAGCTCTTTGGTTTATTGACCAACTCAGCATTCTAAATATGCTGATCCAAATTACTAAGACCTTCCAACCATTGGCAAATAGAGTGCATGACCCAGAACATAAGGAAGTAATAGCCTCAAGGAGGGTAGGAACAGCATCTCTCTGTTAATCACTGTATCCTCAGGTCTGTGCCTCACACAAAGCCTGCACCTCAGACATGTTTGTTGACTGATATTCCCTGAAGAATTTCAGTGACACTGACCCCATTCCATTCCAGCTTGGAGTTCACATACCTTATTGGCCTGTCACCTGGCCCAGCCATTGCTGCCAATATTTGCTTTTATGGCCTAACTGGCCTTTCAGCTTCCTACCTTTGGGCTGAGGAATTTTAGAACCAGTTAAAGCAATTCAAAGAAACTTTTTCGACACCTGAAATTCTAGTACAGGAATGAGTTTTTGCTGTTCTGGTTGTTGTTTTGTTCTTTTCCTTGGACCATATACCAGACTTCTTCCCCAAATCTCCATTTTCCTCTTTCCCTGTGGGCAAAGATTACAGAGGGAATAAAACATTTAGAGGCAAATAACCCAATACACTTTTCAAGTGAGACACAGCCTGTGTTTTCTTGACTTCAAATTCAGTGCCCAAACCAGAATGCCTCTGTTTCACACTTGGAAAGTAGCTTTTATTTGTATACAAATATTATGTTTCATAAAATTTATTTCTAATCTATTTGTTGAATACTCATACACTTGTTAGTGCTAAAAATAGAAAATATCTTTTCAATTTTTGAAGTAGATCCTGTTATAAAATGTCTTTATCAAAACCTGTTTCAAGTGATTGTGCAACCTATTTTAATTTCCGCATACATACAATGCACTGAATGTAGTTATTTGAAAATCAGTGCGCTTCAGATATGCTCTTGACCAGTTCCAAAGGGTATGCACTTAGCCAAGCAAGTATAATATATAAACACTCAAGAATTAGAAATAGTTTTAAAGCCATATCAAAAATAAAACCACTTCTAAAAGTAGTCTAAATTAGAATAAAAGTCAAGTAACTGTAAAAATTGGGATTATATTCCAGTTTCCATTTTCTTGTACTACGAACAGGGCAGGCAGCTTCGAAATAATGAACAAATTACTTTTTGAAAGGAACCTTAAAACTAGTAAACACAGTTGCTTTTCAGCTACTTCAGAGTTTTGTAAATGTCATGTTCTTTCTAATTGGCTCCTTATTTCAGCAAACCCAATTGAAAGTTAATTGGGTTGGTATGTGAACTACATCCCTCCCCCTCCCCCTTCTATTCCCAGGATTGAGCCCAGTACCCATAAAGCTTCCTTGTTTTCCATATGTAATCTGAATGTGGGGTCTGCATTCATTACAATCAACTGGAATCAGTCCCCTGGTTCCAGTGCTCTTTACTGAGGCAATTCTGAATCTTTGAGACGTAGAGCCAGCGGCTGCACTCAGAGGTGACAGGCCAAACATCTACTTCCACCGTTATATTCGCCACAGTGGGAAAACCAAATGCTAAATAAAAATTTGTGGCTGGGTTCTGTCTCTCAGCAGCACCGCTCCTCTCAGACCTGGTTGGAATCACAGGGTGCCACCTTGTGTATAAGCTGACGATTTACTTCCCAAGTTCCACAAAGGATCCAGATAGACTCAAAAATAATCAGCCCATAAGCTCTGTATGTTATTAACCAAGGAAAAATGAGACAGATGTAATTGAAGGAAACAGATTTGAAAACACACAGCTCCAGAGGGTGCACAACACTCAATTTTGAATCATGCTGACAGCCTGTCTCATTTATTGCCCCCCTCTGGCCGGAAAACACACCCAATGCCGCACACATGGAATAGATTGACGCTGCTCACTCAAGCTTTCGGATGGAGATACCGGAAGAAAGTAAAGCTCTTGTGACAGAGCTAATGAATCTGACTAGGGCAATTATCTGTGTCCAAACAGCAAGCAAGCCATGTAGATTTAACTTCAGGGCTTTGGGTTTCTGAGAGGCACAAGGTTCCATGGAGGTGATGATTATGATCCTACTTATTTTAATAAAGTGCTGAATTTGAAACTGAGAAAAACAGTTGTTGGATCAAGGTCACAGGAGGTAAAATAGGATCCTTTCCAATCCAGCTACCATGCCCTTGAGAAATTCCATACTTCTCTAAACTCAGCACAGCTGCCATTCAGCTGAAACCACTGTTATATTCATGGTACTGACTGGACCCTTCACATTATGTTCAGTAGGGAGTTGGAGTGGAGAGTCTGGGGCTTTGGGGCTACAGGTACACCTCTCCCGTTGGCTTAGGTCTCCTGTAATGTCCATTCTTCTCTGTTGTCTTCCATGGCCTCCTCCACCAGTACATCCTTTTCTCCTCAAACATCTCTGAAAGGTAACTTGGGAGGTGGTTTCTCTCTCCCTGGGAGGGCAGTTCAGTTTCCCTCTTGTGGTGCCACATCTCAGACAAGTGACCCAGGCTCAGAGCACCAACCTCACTGGAATCCAAAGTGTTAGCGGAGAGGAGTCCGTTGTTAGGAACCTTAGGTTGCTGTTCTCAGTGTGGCCTCCTTCACCTCCTTCACCTCTGTTTCCTGTCTCCCGCCACCAAAGGACTAATGTTTATAAACACAGATTTGTGAAGGGAATATGCAGCTGGAATCCTGAATTAAAGAAACTTGGTGAATAGACTTGGTAACCGCCACACCTTATTGGTCTTATTTTTGTTGTTCCCAGGAGCAAAATGACCTGTTTCCTAAGAAAAATTCCTGGTATCAGTATATTGAGAGCCCCCTACACTCCAGACTGACTTGTTAGGAGGCAGAAAGGAAAATAACTTTGTCTCCAAATCACAAAACAGGTCTGCTTGTCTTTCACCAGGTATTAATAGTGACTTTGGCAGAGGAAGAAACAAAAACCATTGAAATAAAATATACTAATTACCTAGATATTTACTGGTTCACCTACATCCCAAACCTGGTTTCAAAAGGGATTTCAGGTGTCTTTTGAGAGTAGCTAAAATGTGCTAGGATAACATTTGGGCTGTAAGTTTCCCAGTTACGTGAAATTCCCTGTCATGTGAAAATAGGAAACCTCGTCAGCTTCACAGGTCACAATGTCCATGATTGCTCAGAAGATTTACAATTGTTCCTGGTCCTAATTAGAATATCCAAGAGTTTATAAATAGAGCAACTAGGTGATATGAAAGACACCTTGACAGTATCCTTACAATAGACTCCAAAGGGGTATCCCGGCTGTTCCTTATAGTGACTTTCCATATAAGCTGATGGCATCACATGTAATCCAGCACAAACAGTCCTGCAAGGGTTAGAATGGACCTGGATGTCTGAGGCCACAAGCCCCACCCCGTGCAGATCCGGGAGCATGAAAGGACTCCATGACCTCCAAGCCATTCTCCCTGAATAGTGTTTTTCTCTCAACTGTCTCCTGATAAATTGTGACTGGGAGCTCAAAATTGTGTCTCAATTGCAGTTGCCTGAAGTGTAGCTCTTCTAAGTGCCCAATTAAGGGCAGCCTTAAATGACTGTGTTCTGGAGGATAAAGTTAATGTCCTTTTCTGGAAAGAAAGGAACTTAACAAGGACCAGTGCCTGAATAGAAAGCTGTCCCTCCTGCTCTTGCAAGGAGCTAAGGGTGAGTCCACCAGCTGGGCCAAGAGTTAATTTTGTCTTTGCATAAACAAGATGTGCGTTGCTGTCTCAGGTTAGATGGCACGGGGAGGTGGGGTGGAGGACGATGTTCTTGCAGACTGCATCCACATGAAGGTCATCTTCTAGCTGGGGGCAATGCTGTTGTTTGCCAGCTTTGTTTTCTGGCTCCGACTCTGCTTCCAGTGCTTACGTCGTGCCTTTACCTAGACAGAGAACAGCCCCACCTCCAACTGCTACTTGCTGTAGGCAGTGTTTGCAGCCCAGCAGGCTGTGCCAAGGCTGGTTTTGAGGGAAACTGAGCTTCAGAGCATCCTCTTCTTAAGGAAGACATCAGTTCCTCCAACTCGAAGCCACAGGGGATGCTTTTGTAGCCAGTTCCCCATCCTTCACACTTAGCCACTCTCGCAGTCCTTTGCAGCACTGGGCAGTCCTCTCTAGGGCTGGTGCACAGGCCCGTGCCGACAGATGACCCTGGCATTTTAGGATAACTTAACGGGACTCAAGGGACAAAGGGACTGTGGAAATGGACATCAGTTTGAAGGCCAATTTTCCCCACTACATGGATGCCTTCCACTGAGTTTGGGGTCAGCTGTAACTGGGTCTAGAGCTTGCTGCTTAAAGAATCTACTGACTTTCTTAGTCTTCTACCACTTCTCTATTTCATGGGGATGAAATGGCCTGAATAGTGCATTTCAGTCCATACATGCAGCAACTCCAGCTCTTTAAAATGTGCCTGAATGGTTAACCAAAGAAAACAGTTTTTGAAACCTATTTTAGACACAGAGACAGGCCTGCAGCCTGGACTATCCTACCAAAGTATTCCTTCTAGTGAGGGACACGAGATTGCAGGGAAAGGGGTGGTGGTAAAGAGAAATCCACTTCTCACTTCATAAACCCCTCTGTGTTGGTTAAAAAATAATAATTCTGGATAGATGGATGTAAAAACTCCTCCTTCTAAAAAATTAAAGTCACATCAGGGAGCACTTGGGCTGGGGAGAGAGAGGCCAAGCTTGTCTCCATGTATTCTATGACCCTTGTTATAGTCCTTAACCTCTGCGAGTTTGTGAAATGGATTCAATGTGCCTGTCTCACAGGCTCCCTGTGAGAACGAAAGGCGGTAACACAGGGCAAGCTGGCTAACAGTGCCTGGCAAATACTGGAGGCCCAATCAACATGTAAACTACTATTGTTTTTCTCTTCCCTCTGCCTTTTTATTTCTGTGGCTGGAGGTGATTAAAATCAGATACAATTAGAACTGTAGCACCTATGAAATGAAATGAGTTTCTACTCTGGTTTATTTTAAACTCTTTCATTTAAAACTAAACTAAACAATACATTCCTCCCACCCCCACCCACCCCCATAACACTTCATTCCCCTGCCCTGTTTGGGTCCCAGGCATGAAGCAGAACTATTATTCACATCATCATGGCCAGAGGTGCCCCGCCAAAGACATAACATTAGG
This sequence comes from Camelus dromedarius, assembly GCF_036321535.1. Lineage (NCBI taxonomy): Eukaryota > Metazoa > Chordata > Mammalia > Artiodactyla > Camelidae > Camelus > Camelus dromedarius. Next base: position 28,892,498 of record NC_087439.1, on the reverse strand, counting down.
TCATTCAAAATGAGAAGATCTTATCAGAGAAATGCAAATCAAAACTACAATGAAATCCCACCTCACGCTGGTCAGAACGGCCATCATTAAAAAGTCTACAAGTAATAAATGCTGGAGAGGGTGTGGAGAAAAGGGAACCCTCCTACACTGCTGGTGGAAATGTAATTTGGTGCAGCCACTATGGAGAACAGTATGGAGAGGCCTTAAAAAAGTAAAAATAGGCTTACCATATGATCCAGCAGTTCCATGCCTAGGCATATATCTGGAGGAAACTCTAATTCAAAAAGATACATGCACCTCAATGTTCATAGCAGCACTAGTTACAATAGCCAAGACATGGAATCAACCTAAATGTCCATCAACAGATGACTGGATAAAGAAGATGTGGTGTATATATATATATATATATATACATACACAATGGAATATAACTCAGTCATAAGAAACAATGAGATAATACTATTTGCAGCAACATGGATGGGCCTGGAGATTATCATACTAAGTGAAGTAAGTCAGACAGAGAAAGACAAATATATTATATCATTTATATCTGGAATCTTTAAAAATGGCACAAATGGACTTATTTATAAAATGAAAACAGACTCACAGACATAGAAAACAAACCTATAGTTACTGGTGGGGGGGAGCGGTGAGGGATAAATTAGGAGTCTGGGATTTGCAGATACTAACCACTATATATAAAATAGATAGACAGCAAGGTCCCACTGTATAACACAGGGAACTATATTCAATATCTTGTAATAACCTAGAATAATAAAGAATATGAAAAAGTATAAGCGTATATAACTGAATCAATATGCTGTATACCAGAAACTAACACGATATTATATAAATCAACTATACTTCAATTAAAAAAAAAGATGTTTATTAAGGATGGACACACTTATAGCTAAATACTTAATCAAGCCCTCTGAAAAGTTTGATATTTTTTTTTCCAAAAGTTCTCTTCAATGACCATGTATCACATGACCTTAAGACCAGGATTTGAGGGGAAGGATCTGCCTTTCCTTCCTTCTTTTTCTTACCCTCCCTTCGTCCTTCTCTTCCTTGCTTCCATTCTCTTCTTATTTTAGGAAATCATAAAGCTAATTTTTAAAAGCTCAAGTGTCTGTCTAAACAGCAACATGGTTACTTCCTGTTCAAAATCAGACAGATACTTACCTGTGAAAAATCCATGTGCTCACTTGTGTCTGAGTTTGCTTTCATCTACAGTAATGCTACCACCTTCCCAAGGGAGAGTATAAGGGATATAAGCAGGGGTCCTAACCCACTGGGAGGCCGTCCAAAAGAATTTACAAATGATGTTTGAAAATAAAGTTCGCCTGATTGTTTTCAACAAATCTATCAGAACATATACACCTTAATGTATGCCCTACCTTGGCTTTGTAAAGAGCCAGTTGTTCCTCAGAGTCAAACCTGGTAACTAAAGTGAGCGAACCTTTGGAGTAGATTTCTTTGTTTCTGTTTGTTTTCGTTTTGGTTTTGGTCATAGAGGAAGGAGGTAATGATACTGGTTTGCTTGCATGATTTGTAAACTATTTCTGAAGGTCTTTTTCCAAAAGAAGAGTTCCATAAATACAGTAAATGTGTCCAAGTCTCCACTTTGATGGATCACACTGATTTGAGTGTGCTTATTAAGCCAGTTCCATCACCTACTGACCTTCTCCCCTTTTTATGATCCATTGATATAACTTAATTAAGAGGAAAATATTGGAACATAAGACAGGTAGCTTAATTTTACCCACATTTCCTGACTCCTGAGAGATAAGAAAATTCTTCAGACAAGAACAAATTTATGAACAGCTCTAAGAGGCATTCTATTTGAATAAGATAGAGAATATTCAAGCTTGGTTTTGTTCATTTTAATACAGCCTGTAGTCCATATAGAAGTCATCATTTTTAGAGTCACCTCATTCTAATTAGAAATAATTTGCTATTGTATGAAATAGTAAGAAGAGCAGGAATAGCCCCCAAATACTTAGAATTGAGAATGTCAGCTTCATTTCATCCACAAACCAAAGATTTGTTTCCCATCCTGGAAGCTGATGCTCGCTCTCCATAGTAGAGCTAACAGCCCAGAGCAGGCACAATTATTGATTTCTCCTCTGCCCTGTTGCCTGATCTATAGTAATAAATTCCCAGGGCAGCCGCGCAATTACACACAACGTGATCACTATCACAGCAGGCCCAGCCAGATACGGATACACAACATGATCACTTACCCAGTAGGCACCGTTCAATATGGTTAGACAACATGATCACTACACAGCATGCCCTTTCAATATGGATTCCTAACACAGCCGTGACTAATACACCAGACAACTTGCATGCATCCAAACCACCCCCACCATCCCTGCAGGAACAGCTTGATGGGGCCATGTCACTATATACCTAACTATTACTACGCTATATACATGTCACTAAATCCTTAACTCCACGTGTACACTCGGGGGTGGATACCCTGCACAAGGTCATTTAGCTCAGCAAGTTCTACCACACAGAAATCTGACCATGGACATGTGGAAACAGATTTGACCCAGCAGACATGTGCTAGGACCTTCCAATGGAACTGCTAACGTAGCAGGCGATATTCTGACTTTAGCCAAGTGCAAATAAGCAAAAGCCTAATGATGAACAAAAGATCTGTAATTTAGAAAATGTTGCAACACACAGACCAGAAGGAAAAGACGAGGTGCACACTGCCTTACGTGGACTGCGGATTTTCCCGCACCCACACCAGCAGCCCCTCTGGCAGAAGGGGACGCATTTGACATTATCCTGCTACTCTCATTAGAGCACATCCTTCTGATGGAAGGTGCTGTGTCTCTGAGCTGCTTTGATGTGTGTGAAAATACTCCAAGCTCTTTGTGTAAAGTAACGTTATCAGCAGTTGCGTAGAATAAAAAAGAAAAGCTTTTTAAGCAAATAGATGGAACAGTTTTCTTGCCAGCTTTAAAGCAGCAAATGGATTTGCAAATTTGAAATCAAAATAAAATTTGAAATCAAATTAACAAAAAGGAGGGTAATTATTTTATCAAAAAGCTTTTCATTCCCTTTTAAATGATGTTAGTCTGATAGATTCCAATTTGGCTGATCTGGAATGCGGCCCAGAAATGTACATTTAGCAAATACACCAGGTGATTCTGCATCAGAGTATTTCATACAGCGTCATCCCATTGGCTGTCTTTTCTCCCTCATCTTTTTCTTTTCTCTAATTCTTCCTCTCACTCTCTCTCCATCTCCTGTCCCATTCTCGTCGTCTTTTGTTTTTGTTTCCCTCTGTTCTATCCTCCTCCCACAATTTTTTTCTTTCTTCCCTAAGTATGGGCTGGAGTGGAGAGGTTGGTTGGAGGGTCATAAGGAACAGAGAAGAAAGAAAATCCTACCAATTTCATAAGCCTCAAGCCATGTTCCAAAACAGTATAAGGTCTCACTGTATTCCCTGTGCTCCTTTAATTGTGGCACACAGATCATGCCACCTAATTTTCTACAGTCATGGTTAATAGAGGGAGGTCACCAGGAGTCAAGAGAAGACAGGCAGAGATCTTGGACTGAGCCTGTAATCGTCCAAGTTTGGTTCCACTAACTAAGCATGCTGCATGTGAAACCCTTACAGCAAACCTGGGATTGGAACAACTATTAATTTCCCACCAATGGCCTTTGTAAATAATGAGGCTCTGGTATCCATGGTCATCTCTTTCCTCTGCCCTCTACCCTGATTCTCCATCTATTTACTGCTCGTCTGGTTTTGTTTGCTTCTGCCCTGGACTGTTTCATTGAACACAATGAAGTATAGTTTGAAGAACTCTAATTCAGGAGTCAGGAGGGCTGTATCCACATCTGACCCTGATACTGGCTACGCTTGTGATCCTGGACAAGTGATACAACCTTGCCAGTCTCATTGTCCTCACTGCAAAGTAAGGGCGTGACCTGCAAAATTCACTTTAGTTGTAAAATTATACAGAATAAAGAGAAGTCATACTCCTCCTCTACAGTGCTTCAAGATAAGTGAGGCTAGGCATAAATGATGACAAAGTTTTTAGCATCCAGAATGTGATTTTTTTTTCTCCTTATAAAAAAAAATTAAAACTAGCACCATCTTATCTAGAGTCAGAATTTAATGGCTGCCAAATTTCCTACCGTTTTTGTTAGCCCATAATCAAAGGTAGTCTGAATGGTTAAAATACAAACTTAACAAGTGGTTAATGTTTTAAATTATACTACAGGTTTCTTAAATTTCCTGATTATTAAGGATCTATTTCTTTTAATCACAATTATCTTTTAAAGAAATTACTAGAAAACTTTTTTTGGGGGGTGGGGTAATTAGATTTATTCATTTATGTTTTAATGGAGGTCCTGGGGATTGAACCCAGGACCTTGTGCATGCTAGGCAGGCACTCTACCACTGAGCTATACCCTCCCCCTTAAAAAACCTTTTTCAAATGAAACAATTTGAATGGATTAAAATATTGGCTTTATTATTACCATAACCTATATTTAGGAGACCCCTGAGTAACAAGGGAAAAAGTATTAAAAATTTTTTTCTAAACACTTACAAACAAGACGAGACTAGGATATCGAACTAAGGTATATGGAGTTCTTCGGATAGACATCTTTCTTCTTGGACACAAAGTATCAGCCTTTATGGTGATATTCCACAAAGGAGGGAAGAAGAGAGGGGAGCCACAGGGAGGGAGGAAGGGGAGAGACAGAATAACACTTATGGAGCAAGGTCATTCACCCGGCACTATGCGAGGCCCTTTTTAACTCATTTAGTACCTGACTGAATGCCTTCTGTGTCTGACCTAAGAGCTGAGCATGGAGTGGACAAGAAGAAAGACATAGCCTTTAGCCACATTTAACCCTATAACCATCTTTAAAAGTCCACATTATTGACCCGTGTTCTTTGCACTGCGCACTTGCACTTTATTGCAATTCATAAAGTTTAAAATGTTCCCCCTACCACTCACAGGACATAAACACAGCCTTCCTTTACTGCCCTATACCTAGCATTGGTCACGAATTAAGTGCTATCAAGTAGAGAACTAGTCAGGTTCTACAAAGTAGGTATCACCTCCTTTTACTAAATGAACAAAATTAATAAGACCATCGGAATCCAACTTTTATCATCTTCCGAAGACAGAGAAGTCAATCAGGCAAAACTAACAACAGCCTGAAATTTCCTTGGATTTCATACAGTTCTGTATTTTTTGTTTTGATTTTTAATTTTTAAAAATTAAAATTACTTCAGCTGTACAGTTAAAATTAACTTAATTTTAAACTGTACAGCTAAGTATTGCTAAGTATATTCACATTGTCGTGCAATCAGTCTCCAGGACTTTTCATCTTACAAAACTGAAAGTCTATACACATTAAATAACAACTCTCCACTTCCCCTCCCCCCAGCCTCTGGCAGCTAACATTCTACTTTCTGTTTCCATGAATTTGATTACTCTAGGCACCTCATATAAGTGGAGTCATACAGTATTTGTCTTTTTGTGATGGACTTATTTCACTAAGCATAATGTCCTCAAGGTTCATCCATGTTGTAGCATGTGCCAGAATCTCCTTTTTAAATTTAAGGCTGACTAATATTTTACTATATGTATATACCACATTTTATTTATCCATTTATGCATCAATAAATACTTGGGTCGCTTCTATCGTTTGGCTATTGTGAATAATGCTGCTATGAACATGGATGAACCAATACCCCTTTGAGACCTTGCTTCTGATTCTTTTGAGCACATGCTCAGAAGTGGAATTGCTAGATCATATGGTAATTCTATTTTTAATTTTTTTGAGGAAACTCCGTACTGCTTTCCGCAGAGGCTGTACCATTTTACATTCCTACCAACAGCACACAAGGATTTAAATTTCTCCATACCCTGGCTAACACTTTTTATTTTCTGTTTGTTTCTTTTACAGTAGCCATCCTGACTGGTGTGAGATGATACCTCACTGTGGTTTTGACTTGCATTTCCTTAATGATTAGTGATGTTGAGCATCTTTTACATGCTTCTTGGCCATTTGTATGTCTTCTTGGGAGACATGTCTATTCAAGTTCTTTGCCCATTTTTAATCGGGTTATTTGACTAAAAATAAGTAACTTGATTATATGGCATTTTGTAGTTTATACAGCATTTTCACACAGTTTACTACATTTTATATTCACAGTAACCCTGTGGGGTTGACATGTAGGTATTTTGCCATCTGCAATAACAAAAACTATGGATGAGAGAAACTGAGTACTTTGATCAAATAGCCATTAACAGGCAGGACCAAGAGTTCTTGAGTTCTATATTGAAACTCTAAGAAACAGTCCACAGAGCTTCTGGTAATGGTCCTACTTATTAATGGCTATTTGGTCCCAGTACTCAGTTTCTCTCATTCTCAGTTTTGGTTGCTGCAGATGGCAAACTACGTACTTGCCAACCCCACAGGATTATTGTGAGTACAAAACATTGTAAAGGGCGTAAAAATGCTGTAAGAACCACACAAAGCGATACAAGCGTAAGGGGTTTTTATCGGTAGGTTGAGGCCCAGTGATGAAAGGCCCTGAACACCAGGCTAAGGGGTTTGCTCAAGCCACCAGCCTCTGACCCAGAGATCCTTCACTGAGAGTCCCCACTGCCACCCAGGGAAAGTCCAGCTCCCTCCCCTACACAGTGTACTATAAGCTGGTACACCAGCTATACACACACATTGGGGAACTGGTACAGGTTACACACCTGTAACTCACTTTGTTAAATTAACCTGCTGCAGTTTCAAAATTCTAAGTGCAACCTTCCAGGTTTCCCCATTTTCCTCTTCTGTAGACTCACAAGTTTGTGCTCTCGCCTGAACATTGGGTCCACCATTTCAAATTTCTTGTTTTCACAGCTTCCCCGTCAGGCCCACACGAGGACATTCCTCCCAGCTCCACTGATTCCTGAAGAATCAGACTCAGTCCTGGTCTGGGCTCTGGAATCCACTGCTCACCTTGCATTGAAGATAATTCCTGCTTCACGTAGGTGAAAACAATTTAAATTAAGGGTGCATCTACTCATAGGCGACAATGTCTCAAAGGATTTGCAGTAGAAGTTTAACTGTCGTTTTGAAATTTCTGTTGGTTTTCTTTTTATACTTAATGTTTTGGTGGTTGTAAACAATGGATTATTTGCAAAGTTAAAACCATTCAAAGTAAAGAGAAAGTGACTTCCTCTTCCCTGTGGCCCGTCCACTAACTGCTCTCACACGCGACACCATTTCTCCAAGATCAGATGCTTTTGCCTGGATTTACTGGTCTCCTAACTCCAGTGGTCTCTGGGCTAGACGCTTTCGTCTGGTCTTGCTTTCTTCCCATCCAGTCTCCACAATGGTGCCAGAGTGTTCGTTCTGAACACGCAGATCTGCTTGTGCCTTTCCTTTGCTTCCCTGGCACAGCACACAGCTCTCCATGACCTCCTCCTCTGCCATTCTTTCCATCCTTCACTCCCCAGTCCCAGCGTCACATCCTTTCAGTCACACTCCCACCCACTGCACTCCAAGCCGGCCATGGTCTTTCACGGTTGGCCCTTTCACATGCTATTTCCTGGAGTTTCTGCTCAGCATCCTCATATTCAGAAGTATCCACTCTCATGTCTATCAATCCCTTCTCTGTGAAGACTCCTTGATGGGGAGGCCCTCCCATCCTCCACACCCCCACCCCAAGCATCATGGATTCAGGCTTTCCTCCCAGCACTTCATGCAAAATTAACTCTACTGGGGCACGACTCATATTGCGTTATCAGTCTGTTTGCTCATTCACTGCCTCACTAGATGCTAAGCCTTTTATTTTTCCAAGCCTGGGTATCTAGGACAGCTGAACCCAACAAACGGTTGTTAAACAAATGAATAATGTACCCAAAGCCTGAACTTTAGGAAGTTCTCTGCAAATCTTGGTCCCCTTTCACCCTTTTCTCTGTCCTCTATTCTATTTAGTTCCTAAAAACGGTCATTTCCATTTCAGCTCAACCTGGATCACCATATGGGGACCCCAACCACAAACGTCCACTGCGAGAGATCATGTTGCCAATCATGATGAAGAGGCTGTTTTCTATTTGCAGGCAGTCTAGAGTGAAAGAAAAATCCTCACATCCATCAACTCTATTTCAACTCTCTTGCCTGAAATCAAGCTTTCAGTTACACTTTGCAGAGAAATGGTTTTGTCATATTCATTTCTACCCAACAGAGTGGTGACAGAATTTTACCCAACAGAGGGGTGACAGAAAAGAAAAATAAAGGTGATATACCAACCAAATTAAACTAGAAATTCAGGTCAGAATTGCACCCCTTCTCCGTGCCAGGCTACGTGTGAGCTAGGTCTACACGTGTGTTCTTCTCTTCGGCTGAAATAGTTTATTTAGTTCAGGTTTCTCAATGTTGGTGCAATTGATATTTTGGGCCAGATAATTCTTTGTTGTGGGCTGTCCAGTGCATCTTAGGCCATTTTTCAGTATCCCTTGCCTCTCTCCAGTAGACGCCAGGAGCACCCCCACCCCAACAGAGACAACCCAAAATGCCTCAAGACAAGGCCTAATGTCCCCTGGGAGGCAAAATCACTTCTGTTTAAGAATCATGGACTTAACTCTTCCTGCTCACCCTTCGTATTTTGTGTCACCACCTCTTGGAAGCCTTCCTTGACTCCTCGGAATGGATCAAATGTCCCATTACATGTTCTTATACCATTGTACACCATTACTTCAGAATATACATCAAAGATGGCAATTATATATTTATTAGCATGCTCATTTGCTTATTGTTTTTCTTCTAGTCTGTAAGATCCGTGAAAGTGGAAACTGGGTCTATTCTTCTCACCGCTGTGCGCCTTAGCACAGTACTAGATTGTATTGGGTACCCTGTAAACAAGCACTGTGTGAAAGAGAGAATAGGAAGGCAGAGGTCAAAGTTGTAATCTCTGCCCTCAGTAGCAAAATTCAAAAAAGTTCAGAGGAAACATCAGTATGTTCTAAGAAGTATCTAAGAAGCAATGTAGTTCAAGGCAGATGGAAACTTGTAAATAACACTCCATATACTTGAAAGACAGTGGACAGCAGCTATGAAACTAATGCAGCAGGAAGGTCTCTGATGAGACACTGTCGGGCTATGAAGGGGTGGGCGTGGTTGTGGAGTCATCTGCAAGAACTGCCGTGGAGGCTAACACTAGCCCAGAAGAGGAGGAGGCTCACATAGCAGACAACAGGAAGAGCTTGACAATTCCCTGTTTACATGGCAGGACTCCGTCTGCATGAAAAGCAGCAGCAGCAGCCATGGCCCTTAAGGGAGCCCAGGACAGGGAGAAGCTAGAGGAGCATGCAACCATCAGCTCCCAGTTTCTGATACATTCTGTATCCATGGCTAAACTCAAAACACAGGAAACATTTTAAAATGTCCTTTACTGAATGAAAAACAGATAATTCTCCCAAAGTAGGAACAATTTTCTCTTACCTATCTGCTGTCGACCCCTTTTCCAAATAAGAGTTCTTAAATTGTGCTCATCTTTTTTTACCCTAAACCTTTTGCTTTGATTTCTTTAATGTTTGTTTGATAGAGGGGTGTTAGAGTCAGGGTCTTGGCAGGGAAAAGATGGGCACAATCAAGGGATTGTTTACACGATGGGCTGAGAAACTGCGAGGATAGTGCTATATCTAGGGTCTCACAGAGAGGCACCCTTGTCACCTCTGGGCATGAAGGGGTACAGAAGAGGAGGGAGGTGACAGAACAGAGAGAGACCACTACATGGATAGAGAGGGCCACCTGGCCTTAGAAGAGGACACAGCCAGCCTGCAGTGAGCAGGCACGGAAGGAGCACAGAAAATGCATCAGTACCCTCTTTGCTCTCATTCCCACCCCTATCTCTCCTTCATCTGCTGTTGCCCCTTATGTAGCAATCGAGCAGGCAAGGTCACCAGCTGATTCAGTCCACAAAGGTGAGCCTCTGGGGCCCAGGACAGGAAGAAGGGGGCGAAGAGGACATGGAGGGACAGCAGAAAATATCCAGCACTGTATCATTACACACCACTCCCAGGGGGTGGACGATAATGTTATTTCAGACTTAACACCAACATTTTGTAAAATAGCCACTGATTTTGCAATGTAGTTTTTTTTAACTGGGAGATAGAGGTACTTCCAAGTGTGTGGATACTTTGAAAGTAGACACAATATAGAGAAATCCCGCATGACTGTCTCAGAGACTTCATCATTTCCATAGTCATGGTAGTGACTCAGACTAGGAACTAGGCCAGCCCTGGCCCCCAATTACACTCTTGAGCATGGCTGCATGAAAGAACCTGAATAAAACTTAACTTGCTTCTGCCTCTCTTTTAGGGGTGTGATAGGATCACCCAACAGAGGCTTCTTAACTTCCCTATGAAGGAAGAAGGAGCAGCAGGTGTGAGAAGAGTCATCATGGCCCTTTGAGGAAGTTTAGAGGGAGGGAGAGAGGAAGACAAAGAAAGAGAGAGAGGGAGCGCGGGAGGGAGAGAAGCAGCTGTTGGGATGAGGGGGACCTTGGGGCAATAGGTGGCTAAAAAGGAATGTTAGGATGTGTGCCTATGTGTCATGCAACATTACATCTCTCTCCTTGGGGTTTCCTGAGACCTAAAGACGTATATTGCTTCCCAATTTTTAATTAAAATATGAAGCTGTTCAGATAGAGACACGAAGTCATCCCAGCCTTCTGTAGGAGACAGAAGCAAAGAGCAGATGGCCATCTGGACAAGGGCCCTAGAGCCAGAAGGAAAACACAAAAATCATGAGAACTCAGAGATGCCAGCCTCAGCAGGATGCCTCGGTGAACTCTCCCCTACGCTCACCCACATTTTCCCAGAAGAGAGAGCACTTTCATCAAGGGTGATATGAAGAGAGTACAGCCTAGTTCAACACACTAACAGGTCCAAACATTAAGAAATGGGTTGGCAGCCACACTCACTAGACAGAGCCCATCTCGGAATAATGAAGGCTGCTGGGGTTGCTCCTAGTTGCTGAGATCAAGGCTGGGCTTCTGCCTGTCCCATCTCTCGAGTCCTGACCTGGGCTTGTCGCCCATGCTCCCATCTGTCCTGCTCATTACTTGGCACTCTTTCCTGTTCACAGCCTTAGCCTCCACCTGTCTGTGCCTTTGATGAACCCTTTCTACAACCTCTAGCCCTAGCATGCATTTGAATTCTGAGCCTTGATCGCTGTTTTCTCAGCAATATATTTTTTCTAACCTTATTTGGGATTCTTGACAGTCTTGGCTTGAGATGTATACTGTTCCTACATCATAACCAGGACCAGTTGCTAAACCAGGTCATATGCTAAACCAAGTTCATGACACTATCCTCAGGGTACTCCAGCCTGGTCAACTACCTCAATTCCTGCAAGCCAATATTATATCACTAATATTCATAGGGGTTTTTTTCCCTATAAGCCTAGAACTTTGAACGAATCCTTTCTTGTAATCCACAGGAAATATGTATCTGTAGGAGAATACTGCCTTTCCTGTTTTACAGATGACAATATGAAAGCATAGGAAGGTTGAGCAACATGTCTAAGGTCAGGCAGCCAGCTGGTGGTGAAGCTGGCGCTGGAACCCAGGCAGTCAGAATGCTGAGCCTATGCTTTCAGCCACGTGTTGTAGGATATTTCTAACCCTCCGGAAAGGGGATGACCCAGGTCCTTCGTATCGCCTGCCTTCTTTCCGGTCTGGAACACCCTCCCTCATTCTGCACATGGTGAGCTCCTTCTCACCCTTCAAGTCGTGGCTTATATGTTTCCTCCTCAGAGAGGCCTCCCTGTTCACCTGTCTGCTGGTAGTCTTCCCTGCTTATCTTCTCTCATGCATCCTGCTCTTTTCCTGTGTTACATTTATCCCAACACATATTCTTTTGTGTGTCTACTTGTCTAATGTTTTATCTTGCTCTGCAAGGACTGGCTCTGTTTCGCTCGGCATCCTATCCCCCATGCTCAGCTCAGCAACTCACTCACAGTGGTCAATATTTTTGGAATAAAGGAATAAAATGAATAGACTTCCTTCTGGCATTCTCCTCACCCTAGGACCTTCCAAAATTCCATCCAGTACTTAAATAGTTGAGTTTGTGGCAAACGCTTTTTGCTGTTTGCTTACTGCTGAGAAAGCAAACATTCATCCTTTGAAGGCAGATTTCATTTTTAGAGATAGATAAAAGCCTTTGAGATCACATTTGCAATGAGCGAGTTTGTCACAACCAGGCAATCTAACCCTGGTTCAAAAGTGCCTTGTGATTATAAAATAATAAGGCTGTGCATGTATGTTCTACAGACACTACAGAAGAGGGCTTCTATTGGATGCCCAATGACGGTGCTTCTAACCAGTGTACAGTCTACAGGGAACAACACAATTGGTTGCATGCATCCTAGCACAGCTGTTCAAAGGTAGCCTCATTGCATTCTAATCAGATTTCCCATGTGCCTCACTTAGTCCAGTGTCCTCAGATTTTTTGGATGTAGGACCCTTCTATATTCTTAAAAAGTATTCAAGATCCCCAAAGAGCTTTTGTAATAAAGATTATATCTATCAATACCATACTAAAAATTAAAACTGAGAAATTTAAAAAACATCTACCTATTAGATCACTTAAAATTACATTTCTTTTGATATGTTGCTTTGGGGGGAAAAATCCAGTGTCACCCAGATATGTGTTTGGAGAAGAAAAAGAACAGCCTTTTCAGATAATGATATTATTCCAAAACTTAACAATTAGTAGTTTTTTAAAGATTAGTTCAATGTGAAATAAGAAACCACATCAATGAGACTTTTGTACTTTGTCACATTAAACTCGATTTCCCTATCTTGCAAGATTTGGTTTGACCCATGCATGATTTTGTAATATCATGTATTTGATCACTTAGAAAATATTGTTCACTGAGTTATGCACATCTTTCAAAAGTTTGTGCATTTTATCATATAATATCAAAAAATAACATTCATTAATATCACTACTAACATTGTCAGAAAAATCTTTTAAGTATTGGGAAGTTGTCAAGTTCATGCTGGCAGATACGAATTTTCCAAATTTAGTAAATTTATTCATTTTTGTTTGAAAGCTTGTATTTTATCATTGGCAACAAATATGGTCAGTTATTTTCCTTAATAGTGGTAGGCCCACTTATTCCATTTCAAGAAAATGCCTACAAAATAACCATGAAGAAAAGAGGTAGTTTAGCTCATAATTCAATTACACATGTGCCTTCTTTGAGCTACATCTGGCGTACAGCAAGTGTTCTATTTGCCATTGCCTCCGATGGAATGTTTAGAAAGACACATATTCAAGGTTCAAGATTAAATGAAATTAATAATTTGTACTGCCCCACCAAGGGAATTCTTAATTGAAACTGACTTTTCTCTTTCCTTCCTTCCTTCCTTTCTTTGTCTCTTTTTCTTTCTTTCTTTTCTTTTTCTTTCCTTCCTTACTTCCCTTCCTTCCTTCCTTCCTTTTCTCTTTTTCTTTCCTTCTTTCCTTTTCTTTCCTTCCTTCCTTCTATCCTTTTTTCCTTCTTTCTCTCCTTCTTTCTTTTTTTTCCTTTTTCTTTCTTTCTTTTTACTGTGACCTAGTGGCAGTTAAGAACGCAACAACTGCTGCCTGGTATCTTGATCTGTGCAAAGGCACCAACAGGTCTGACCGCCACTGCTTTCACACCATCAGTGCAAATGTCAACACAGCAGCAAGGGCAGATCACATATTAGTATTCTAATGAAACAGTTTTGACCTTCCTAATCCCCTGAAAGGGTCGTGCGGACTTCTAGAAGTCTGCAGACCACTCTTTGAGAACTGCTGTGTCCGTCTGTCTATGAAACTTTCCAAGAGCCTCTACGAAGGTGTGGCATTATCTTCCAGGATAAAGAGACCAGACAGTACACCTGTAAACCAGTGTAAGCCTGAAACTGGAACATGGCTCAAAACCCGCGAGAGGAAAAAGAACGTGTGAGAAGAGACTTGGTTCTAGACAAGATAAGGAATTTTTGTTACAATGTGTTTGGATACAAACACATGATAGTGGCACTGATTCTAAAATCTGCTTTTCTTGGCCGACAGCATGCTTCAAGAACAGTCGCAATGGTCACTGTCTCTTGCTGGCTTCTACTAATTCCAATTTCTCAGAGTACAAACTCCAGAAATGTGAGTTTGCTTCTGAGGGGAAAGGCTACGGGAATTCAGGGAGGAAATGACTTAATCTGTAATCAGATTTTGCTTTTTAGCACAAATTCGGTTGCTTCTTACCAGTATGATTTGAGTTCTCACTTACGGCTAATTTCACTTCATCTTGTTTCTTTCCAGAATGCTTATGGTAGTGCTCAGCAGCTAATTAATCAATGCCTGATGACGTCTGGGAGAGGACAACTTTGTGGGTAAGATAATGACTTCTTTGGGAGAGCAGCTTTATTTTTAAAATGCAGAGCATAATCATGCCTTTAAAGAATGTTGCTGCCATAGAGCTGAGTAGCGCAAATGGGTTGTGTCATGGAGCAGTGAGCAGGGGCGCCCTTTTCTTAAGAAGTCCCTTTGTGTAATAGTCAACAACCTAGGATGCTGCGTTTGCATGGCTGACCCTAGGGGAAGAGACGTTGGAGAAGGGGCAATCCAGGTGGAATCTGGATGAGGTGGGAGAGAGAGGAAGAGACGGGACACATTTGTGACATCAGTGCAGTTTGACTGCTGTCAGGGCAAACAAAGCTTTCTGTCCTTTTGGCATCTTCCCTGACTCTAAACGGGTGCAGGCAGAGTTCTCCTGGGCAGAGCCCAGCCCACTCCTGGGGATTAAGCTGCCACCAGAACCTCGCACTGGCACCGGGCCAGTGAGCCGGACGCACTGAGAGGCTGCTGAGCAGCAAGTCCTGAGACCGTGGAGGGAGAGTACCGGGGTGGACTTGGTGGTGACATCCCGGAAGTGGCCAGCAGCTGCTTCTGTCCCTGCCCCTAGAGTGGATGACGCGGACTCTGCTGAAGACCCTGACTGATGAATTGCAATCAAGAGAATTTCCCCAACCTGCTGTGTCAATAGGCAGGAGGGGAAAGATTATGAAATCTGAACCAGAGAAGAGGAAAGGGAGTCAGAATGTCTTTCTTCTTATGAGGAAAGGCTTGTTGACTGGAGAAAACTCAGTCTGAGCCAAGGCTGCCCTTGGCAGCAAATATAAGGGTGCCTGACATTCTCAGAAGTACGGCACCGTCATGGGGCATTTCCACAGTTACCTCACCATGGCTGCACCTCACTACAACCAAATGAGGTGGGCAAAGGGGACAGTGAGCGTCACAACTTGCAGAATGCTGGGGAACATTTCTATCCTAAGGAGCTGCCCGTGCACTCAAGCCACAAGGCTGTTCTTCGGCAAATAGCTAAAGGTAGAAGTGAATGCCAATGTAAGTGCTTTTAGAAAAATTTCTTTTTGATGTCACAAAAAAACCAAGAAGGACCTAACCTTTCTCGCAAATGTAGAACATTCACAATGAGAACAGAAGGCATTCTGTTTGGGATGTTTCTGACAAGATCGTTACATTTTTCTTCGCTTTTTTCTTTTCTTCAAAACAAGAATAAAGGCAGCCGGTGACTTTCAGGTTGCCTTAGTCTTGATTACTCCAAGGGCATTAAGAGTTGACAGTGCACACAATTCCAGGAATAAGGGTTTGTTTGGTACCTGGGTAAAATCACCAGTGTCTGGAGCTTTCTCAGCCTTAGACTCCCACAGGCCTCCCGTTGGTACCTAGTGTCAGAAGAATTGGGAAAAGACTCAACCTCTTTGAACCCGTGCTTCTCATCTGTGAAATGCAATGACAATATCTACTCTGTAAGTGCTAAGGGAGATGCAAGGCAGATAAACACATATAGTGCAATTGCCTGGCACCATAGCGTCGGGTAAACTCATTCAGTGGTGTGCTGGTGTAGATTTGTATGAACTCACAAGAGCTGATTTCTATAGTTCAGAAACTTTGCTAGCTAGCTGCTAAACCACTGGTAGCCTGAAACCGGTCATGGGAAGAGTATTTACACAGTGGAAATCAGCAAACTGTAAATCAGGGTTCCTCCCTAGCTGGTTGCTGAAGATTTACAAGCGTAGTACTACTGCTCTTAATAAATGTTTTTCTGTTTTCTCCTGTTCAATATTGTTCTAAAAAATAGTATGAACTAAATACTTACTGGGTATAAATGTCGAAAATGTGATGAACATTTCTTTCACTGGGGCAGAGCCTCTGTTGGCTTAAAGCACCAGTGAAGCAATTGTGGGATTCTAGGCACCCACAAGCTTAGTGGTTATGGCAGACACTGTTGGCTGCCTCCTCAACAAGCATTCCCCCGACCCTTACCTCTCTTCCCTCATCGCAGAACTAGATTCCTTGATTTCAGGGAAGTTAAGCTCCGATCTGAATTTATGGCCCCAGAGATAGATTGCAATTGCCCTAGTCACTCCTGGCCGTGGGATTCTCCTTCACCGGTCGTTGGTCCAGCAGCATGCATATAACTGAGTTGTGGCTTCTCTTCTCAGATAAAAAAGGAGATCCTTGTTAGAAGAAAGCCCTTGAGTCTTTTTCTGCCCATTCACTTTGGGTATGGGGATGGGCTGCCTTGTGACCATAAGACATAAGGGAAAAAAACTAACTCCCTGAGGAGGTCTGAGTGGAAGAGTAGAGAGTGTGTATTTCTGTGACAATGTTATTGAGCCATTGATTGAACTCTGGACCTACCTCTCACCAATAAAAATAAAAAAGTTTAAAGTGTAATTACATTTTTCTATTACTTGCAGCCAAAAGAATTCCTATCTAATACGGGAGGGCAACATATTGCAAGTGCAGCTGTCTTTTCAAAGTTCCCTAGATTATATTTTGCAGTTAACATCTACTTATAAAGCCCATCCTGGCTCTAATCTCAAAAAGCACAGGGCTCAGAGTGAGAGGGGACCATACTATGACAAGGAGGAGACAGGTACGGAATGGGGAGGGGAGATATTAATGGGTCTGGGGACTTCCCTCTGGACCTGTGTGGACTTATTCAGCTATTATAGCTGAATCAAGCATGGATGGACGTCACTTTGAAGTTCTTAAAGGGACTTATGGGGTATTCCTCTAGGCACAATATTATTAGGATCTTCTCAGGATTACTTTATCCAGACTTACTTTGAATATTTACCAGAAAGGATATCTGGGAAATTCATTCCCAAGTGGCAAGTAAACAGAAAGAAGTTTTACAGGCCTGCTGGAGATGGGGGGGAGGGCTCTCTAGACGCTGTACCTATCATCCTTCCAAACAAAATCTGAGAAGAATGCGTCATCATATGCGTGAGAAAATAAAAACCTGAGGAGGATGAGGCTTTTCCAGCAGAGGAAACAGTGAACTCGCTCATGACATACCGGCCAAGTGTCAGAATCTGCTTAGGACTCCCCAGGAGATGGGACTCTTGCAGCCAAGTCAATGGACTGCCAACAGCAGCAGAGGAGCAGGGAGGAGGACATTTAAGAGAAGAAGTTGGCAATATAGACCTTGCTTCCAGGGGCAGCTGGGAAGTAGAGACAGAAATCTCTGCCTGTCGGGATGGTTTCCCTCCACGCCCCACAGCAGGGGTGTTTCCAGATTGTTAGAGGAGCACGGGGCGCAGGAGATGAGAAGTGTGATTCAGGAGGGAATGAAAATAGCCCAACGTGCTTCATCTCCCCCCCGGCCCAGCTCCCAGCTCCTCTCTGTCTCTGCAGAGTCTGTGATCATGTCTGAAGGCAACTTCTTCCTATACCCCAAAGGCTAGAAGCTTCTGAGAGCTCAGCTGTCAGGCGAGCACCCGAGAGGGACAATGACGACAGTGAGAAGCCACATTCAGGCTCTTCAGCACTGGGAGATGAAGAGAACGCTAGCAAGTCTATGAATGGCCTCTGAGGCTGTTTCGCGCTTATAAAGTCCTCCTTTCTCCTTTTGCTGAAAACTCCCATGGAAGTGAAAGGAATCTCTGTCTTGTTTATCTCAAAGCGGGGTTTGTAAAAAAAAAAAAATTTTTCAACATTATCTAAGTAGCTCCTTGCTGGCTAATTTTCAGGGCTAAATATCTCAACTGCTCCAAAACATTTATTTTTCATATTAGTCAAAGAAACCGGTGATGGGGTCTGACATCAGATATATTTTCCATTTATACATTCTGTTTCTCTTTCTTTAGGGAGAGAGCCAATGCTTAAACCTTTTCAGGAGCTTCTTTTTTTTTTTTTTTTTTTTTTTAACAACTGCTCACTGATAAGAGTTCATCAGAATAAAATCAACTTCAGGAAGCAGGGGAGTTACTGCAAAGTGTCCTTGTTATTTGGGATCAGTGAACTCCAAATCCCTTAAAGCTGTTGCAGACCCACAAAAGAAGCCTGTCCCCCTGTAGAAAAGTAAGCAAGAGTGTGCCAGGGACACTGGAGAGTCATGGCCTTTATCTGGGGGTGTGAGTGGAATTCCAGAAGTGATGTCTAAGTGAGTGTGTACACCGCACCACTGCCTCACTTCCCTCATGTCCAGGAAGCAGGCACAAAAAAGCTGTGTGTGTGTATGTGTGTGTGTGTGTGTAAGCTATAATCATGCTACAATTACATCATTCAAAATAAGACTATAAATAATTTCAGTGACAGAGACACACTGACACACTCAAGATACCTTAAAAAATGTTTGTTGGGAGCCACGCTTCTGCTTCTGACACTACTGCTGCTGATTTTTAAAAAAATGGAAACCCCCCCCCCCTAAATCCAAATACCCTGCCATTGGGAGATCAGGATTGGAGTAGCATTGGATGACAGGGTGGTGGGTGATGTGTCCAAAGTCACATGGGTGGCTTCCTGTTCCTTCCGGCCTGTGCCTCCATTTCATTATTTCTGCTTTCTCAGAGTTTTTGCTTCCTCATCTTACTCATAGTTTCTGTTTCCTCTTAATTTCTCTGGCCATGTGTGGATCCAACTGTACCTCGCAATCTCTCTCAACACACCCTTTCAGCCCCGAGCTGTCTTCTCCCTTCCTCACTCACCATGTGTTTCCACATCCCAGATTCTGGGAGCGAGTTTGATGGCTCAGCTCTTCTTTTCCTATACAGCTGGCTGTCCCGAGCTGGGCTGCCCTTAGACACAGCCAGCTGTAACCTAGGCATAGGATCACGCGGTTCAAACAGTGACAGTCTTGACAGTCTCTTGCTTGGGGGCAGTGGATGGGGCAGTTAATAGGAGATTGTTAGGAGTTTGGGTACCACAATTGACATGTCTAATGTAAATGTGTGAGTGTGCAGTTAAAATGTCCTCTTAGTTTAAATTTCTATTAAGGATTTTTAATATTGGGTTTGTCTCACAGGAATAAAGTTCATACTTGTGTGTATGTATGTCTGCCTTATCCTGCATAAGAATTCTGAATGAAAAAAAATACCAAAGAATATGCATCTCAGTTGAAATGTTGCCTTCTCATGGAGTCTTTCCTGACCATCAAATCTGAAGGAACCACTGAGTCACTTGCCCCCCAACTCCCCATCACTTCCTTTATTTTCTTCATGGTTCTTATTACCTGAAATTACATTAAAAAATAATTTAGTGCCTCTCTTCCCCTCTCCCTGAGACCATAAGCTTCTTGAGGGCAGGGACTTGGCTGATCTTGTTTAGCATTTTATTCTCCAGCACCTGAGACAGTAACAGGCACAATTAAATATGAGTTAAACAAATGAATTAATAAACAAATGGAGTCGATGATGAATGCATCGGAGAGCTCCAGCTTTAGTGTATACAAGAATCATTGGTTCTTGTTAAAAATGCTGATTCTTTACAGATACCATGATTGAGCTTTTCTGGGGAAGAGCCCAGGATTCATCACTGTAAACAACCAGTGATTCTGATGTGAGTTTGCAAAGACCACATTTTGAGGTACACTGATGGAGTTGAACCTGCAAGACCTTTGACTTGAAATTCCCCACCCAATCAATACAATAACAAACGTGAGATTACAGGGGCAAGCACTTGGAAGCTTGGAGCTTGTTCCCTGTGTCATCAAGGGCTGTCATGAGCTATGTCCTATCAACTAATCTGTTGTTCACAACCAGATCATTGGCTGCTTTTACCAGAAGAAAGAGAAATGGACGCTGGGCCAGCATAAACAGCAGATTTCCACTACAAATATCTTGGCAAGATAGCATCACTCCCAAACTCCTCTTCATGGTGGTGAGGAATATTTCATGACCTGATTTCTGAAGACCCACCCAGCCACACCTGTCACAGCTAACCAGTCTCACTATTAACAGGGAAATGCTGACCTTCTGGCAGCTTCTACCAGACCACCATGCTCTTTATCACCTCTGGGCAATGGCATGTTGGTAAATGTTCATCAACCGGATCTTCCAAGGCAAAAAAGCCCTGCTAAGTAGTGTTTGCCAATTTCTGTGGTGTAAATTCTCCCACCATGACTGAGTGCAGGCTGTCGGCATCAAGTCACTAAACGTGAGGTTGGAGGAGAGGCGCACAACTAACTCTTCTGGGAGGTATGCATGGGCTCCAGCCACCACTTCCTCTGGCTCTTTGCACAGTCTGTTTTTTCTGCCTAGAACCACCTTCCCCAAGTTCCTCCACTCCCTGCCACAATTCCAGGCTAATTTCTATAGAGGTTCAACCTGTGGCCCGGCTGTAGCCACCTTGTCTGGGAGCAATGCTCCTCCTACCTGCTTCCAAGTTCCCTGTGATTCCCACTAGTGCAGATGCTCATGAGCATCTCCATTAGACCACGTGACATCCACCAGACTTGCATGGCACCCAGCACACAGTGAGTACTCCAAAATGTTCATTGCATGCCTGAATGACTGTACCCTTGTGTCCCACAAAATCTCTGCACAGGGGCAGCTGTCAAGTTGACCTGGTACGAGGCCATGGTGAACTTATTTATTAAAGATCTAAACAATGCAGTTTGGAAATGACTTTCCAAGGCTGGTCGCTGGCTCATTCTCACTTCATTAAGATGCTTATGCCCCAGAGATCAATGATTGCACTTTTTGGTCCCTAGCCGTGTTTGCCTTCATTGTCCCTGAAGCCCCAAGGAGGCATTCATTAGTGAATGAGCACCTCTCACAAGGATGGAAGATGTCTATTTGTGAGCTGAGAGTTTCGCTTGTTTTTATTTGTGAGAAATGCTCACCAGAGGGACAATAAAACCATCAGGATTGGTGGGGGTTGGCACGGCAGAGGATGCTGAGACAATGGTGGGAGGGAGATAGGGACAAGGACCAGTCAGGAGGAAAATTTGAGAGTTACAGATTCATTCTCAACATATTTTCTGAGCTGGGAGGAAGTGAACATTCTATAGTCAAAAGGCTTTGAAGGTTGGTTTAATGTTGCACCCTCTTTCTGGGAAATTAGAGATAACAGATCCTTCTGACCCTCAGCAATAAAATATAGATCAGCACCTCAAAGAAGGGTCAGTGTCTACTTGTATAGGAGGTAGGAAATGAACGGTTTAAGCTCTCTGGGTACCCAGTGGAAGAGACCCGTGTGCCCGTGTCCCTGTCCTCCCCTGCGCCTCCACCCCAAGGGTTAGGGCTGGAGCGGTGCACAGGCACACATTCATGGGCGCACCGGCTGCAGCGCAGACAGGAAGTGGACGGCCGACAGCTACTGCCTCCTGAGTGTGCTTTTATAATTATGTGGACTCTGTTGAAAGGGAAGGGAACAATCATTTCTTGAGCCTTGTAATTTCCATAGCATCATTGTTATAGGAAGAGTTTTTTCCTCTTTATTCTTTGCTTCACTGACTCCTTATATTTCCTCCAACAGTTTCTAAAACAGTTTCACATAAGAGCAAACATTTCCAGAGCTCCATTGCATACCAGCCCTGTAGTTAGATGGAGGTAGGAAAACAGAGGCCTTGATCTCTGACACTAAGAACTTTACAGACAAAAGAAGAGGTTCTTTATCTGGTACCATGATTGCCAAGGGAGTCCAGAGATGGCCTTCAGGGGTTTTGCACATGCCTTGACCTTGAATGCAAAATTTCAACTGTTTGGGGAAAGGACCCATCACTTTCATTGGTCTGTCAAAAAGGTTCCTTCCTGAAGCCCACAATGTTAAGAGTTGGGCGATGATGTAATAGAACAAGGCTGCACTCAAGGGATCAGGAAAGCACGTGGTCTCAGAACAACCCTGTGTGGGAGTCAGAGCTCAGAGGTGATGCCCTGAAGGAGAAACAGGTGGGCTTGGGCCTTGGACAGGTGAGCTTTAAATCCTGGCTCTGCCACTGAGCCACCGGGGGACTTTGGGCAAGTTGTATGACTTCCCTGAACCCTGGTCCTCACTTGCTGTGAGGTTTAAATCGGACAAGGTACACCATGTTTGAAAAGCTGTGCGACACGGCACAGATTATTTTTAAACAGCGTGTCAGTTATATTTCCCAATGCTGTGCTCAATAGGTTCTTCCGTCTCCAGACCCTTTTCAGGTGAAGAACTTCTAACTTTAAAGCAACGAGTCCAATTGTTCATCTGAAAAGGTACAAGAAGTACTTATTTTCTCTGTTTCTAGACTTTTGTGAATGTTCTATAGTGTACTGAAATTTAGAAGAATTTTACCTGGAAAGGTGTCTGGAGGTTAAAGAAAAATAATATAGAGCCTATTATTTGAAAATGCTGCAGCACACTGTTTAAAAATAGGTTTGTCTATGTCCCCAGATTTTTCAGACACCTCTATATACAGGTTGTTGAGACACCATTATACTTTGTTTTCTCCTGGGGAGGAAGCAGAGGGGTGTGAGTCCCAAGACAGCAGCCAGCAGCACAGCGAGAGGCCCCCTTGTTCCTGGTCTGCACGCCGCCAGCTGTCCGCCGCCAGCGTTGCCACCACCCCCAGCCTCTGTCCCTCCCAACTGCAGCAGCCTGGTGGCGTCTAGCTGTCCTCCTCCAAGTGCTCATCCCTGACCGATGACCACCCTGGGTCTGACCTCAGGGGAAAAGACCACTAGTCCGAGAAGAGTTCAGCCGCATCTATTCACATGAACACGGTTTTTAAAAAATGATGGTTAGAGAAGGAGAATCCTGGAGGAGTCTTTGTCCCCGCTCCTCAGGTGGGGTGCCCTGCTGGGTGCTCCCAGAGGGCCCTGCACTTCGCCCTCTCAGCTCTTTGCACCCGGATTGCAACTGCTTGCTTGCCGCTCTGTCTCCCTCCCCGGCTCATATCCAGTGCTCACTGGTCCTCCCTGGCTCACAACCAGTGCACACCAATGCTCACCAGCGCATCATGGGGCCTGCATGTGCTCACAAGTATCTTTCAAAGAACTACTTCTTGAAGAAACTGTCTTCCTGAAAACGTTGCTACTGAGATTATAAAGTTACACTTGGAGATAAAAGTTACTCAACCAAGAAATGTCTTGTTAGTAAAACCAAACATCTGAGCTACAACTTCCCAACTGCTTTTCACCTATGAAGCTGTGACGCCAACATAAGAAGATACATAGCGTGCAAATCAGCAAAATCACTTGAATCAGCGAATTTTACTGATGAAGCAGGGAGCACTAAGGTGCTATCTAAGAGTCCTGGATCCACTTCCCAGGCAGTTTCTCTGGGTGAGCAGCACACCAAAGACACCTTTGGGTCGGGAAATTGAGGGAAGTGGTTCCCAATCCCAGCAAGGCAAAGGTTCACCTAGAAGGTTTTTGCAAAATACAGTTTTCCAAATTATAGTCCTGGAGATGCTGATTCAAGAGGCCTGATGTGGAGCCCGGAATCTGTTTTTAAGTGCTCCCCATGATTTAGTTAACCATTTAGGTTTGGGGACTGACTTCTGAGGGACCTGTAACTGAGCAGCCTTGGACTGGTTCTCTAGGACTCACATCTCTAAAGCAGTGGTTGAGTATGTGTGAGAATCACCCACAGACCTCATTAAAAATGCAGATTTCACATCCAGTAGAAAGTGGCTACAACGATGAAGAGAGTCAACAGCAAATATAGGTAAAAAGTGGGAGCAGCTGAAACTCTCATGACATTGCTGATGGGAGCATAAAACTGTGCAGTATTTTTGAAAAACTGTTTGGCATTTTCTTATAAGGCTGAACATACGTCTACTCTGTGATCAAGCAATTTCACTCTTAAGAATTTACCCAAGAGAAGTGAAAGCATATGTTCACATAAAGACTTGTGTACTAATTTTCAGAATAGCTAAAAACTAGAAACAGTTTCTGGTGGGCACACTCTAAGGTGGCTCCTGATAATCCACAGCTTTGTATAATTCCCTTTCCTCCAGTCTGGGTGAAGTTTGTGACTTGTTCTATCCAATATAGCAAAGGTGATGGAATGCCACCTCATAATTATGTTATATAAGATTCTGTTTTACAAGACTGAAGAGGGAGCCTCTCCTGCTGGCCTTGAAGGAGCAGATAGCCATGCTGTGAACTGCCTAAGGAGAGGGCCACATGGCAGCTGGTGGCCAGTAAGAAGCCAAGATCCTCAGTCCCACAATTGCAAGGATCTGAATTCTGAACTTGAAAGAAGTCCTGAGCTCCAGACAGTAATGCAGCCTGGCTGACACCATGATTGCAGTTTTGCGAAATTCTGAGCACAGGGCCCAGCTAAGCCATGTCTAGACTCTTGACCCATGGAAATTGTGAGATAATAAATTTGTGTCATTTTAAATCGCTGCATTTGTGGTAATTTGTTATACTGCATAGAAAAGGAATACACAATTCAAATGTCCATCAACAGATGAGTGTATAAACACAATGTAGCACATTCCTGCAATGGAATACTACTTAACAGCAAAAAGGAACTAACTATTGATTCATGTAATGACATGGATGAGTATCAAAAACATGTTGAGTTAAAAAAGCCTGACTCAAAAGAGTATATGCGTGTGATAGAAATGAGAACAGCGGTTGTTTCTGGCGGTGGGGTGGGGGGACTGGCTGAAAGGAAACTTTCTGGAATGGCAGAAGTCTTGGTTGGGGTGGTGGTTAATGAGGTACGTATATTTGTCAAATCCCATTAAATGGTATACTTAAAATATCTGCATTTAATTGTATGTAAATTATACTTCAATTTTAGTGCCTCTGCCTTCCAGATTCCGATTCAGTGGGTCTAACCCAGGCAGCAGGATAGATTCTTCATTATTAACAAGCATCCCCAGACAATGCTAATGCAGAAGTCCTTAGACCACATATTTAAAAACACTACCAAGCAGTGGGTTATTTAAGGAAGAAGGATGGAGGAATCAGAAACATATGGTTTCTTCTGACTCAGTCTAGCTTTTTCCCAAGAGACCTGTATTCTAATTAGAACAACAATGTCTTCATTTGTTTTTCAGCCAGTCAGCAAGCAACTTCATTCAGTTCAATTATTTGAGAATTTTCCAACTACTTGCTATTTATCTTATTCAAAGAAATTGTAACACATAGCCATTCTTCCCAAAGACCTAAAAATTTAATTGAGGAAAAACGCCTGTGTATGCATGAAACTGGAAACTTCAACTGCAATGCAAAGCAAACAAAATCATCACCCACTCTACTCGGATCTAGTTTTTCTTGGTCACTTTCCCGATAGCCCTGCTTTTGTCATTTTATCTTTAAAGTCACCTTTTTATGGGATAGTTAATCACTTTAATGATCATGCAGACGTTGTTCCCCTTCCTAGATTTCCTCCATTTTTCCAGTCTCAAAGGCTTTTCTCTCATTTTATCCGCTTTTGTTCTGATTGGCCACAGACCACATTGCTGAGAGGTTGCAGGAGCTCTCGGCTACGGATCATGACAGAAGTCAGCCCCACCTGCCTTCCCCGATGTCTTGGCGAAGCTCTTGGTACTGCCCCGTATTTCAAGAACCAAGAAAGGAAACTTATTCCAATCAGACGCCCAGCTGGACAGATGAAATACAACATCTCAATTCCCAGATGCTGCTGCTCTTCACTGAGCTTACTTCACTTGGGGAAATTTCTGTTAACTATCTTAGCATCGAAATTTAATCCTAATTAAGTCTCACAATCTATAATGTTCATGCAGATTCATACTTTTGAAAGCTTCCTGACAATTTTCTACTTCATTTTCCTCCATTCCAGGTCATTCTAAATGATGTTTTTCTATTATGGACAATAAAATGGTCAATGGTCCAGAAAATAATGTTTATCTTTGGTAATACAGATGGATATTTTCTCCTTTATAATGGAAGAGTAAGATACACCAAATTGGAAAAGGCTTTTCGAACGTATTGTTGTTACAGTTAATTCCTATTCATCTAGGATGTAAATCCAAGGGCCTAAACAAAACAGTACATTTAAAGAAAAGTAACCAGGATGGAAAATGCACAGGGAATCTTTGGTCCAAAGCAGGGAAGGCTCAAATGGGCCTTCTAAGATAGGACGCACTGACTACATGACTCCAAGAAGTAAAATCATGTCTAGGCTTGGAAGGAATGGAGTGACAGGGTTTAGTGCAATAAATAAGGAGCCATTTTCTTATGATGGCTATTGAAAGCTATATTAAGCTTCTAGGGATTGTTTACTCATTTTCCATGTCTGCCATAAGAAATCACAAATTTAGCAGCTTAAAACAACACCCAGTTATTACCTCACAGTTCTGTGAGTTTTAGGGTAATTTGTTACGGAGCAACAGAGCACTAACACATGTGGCTTTATCCATAATGCATCTTTTTTCTTGCATTCCATGTCTAATCCATCAGAAAATCTTACTGACTCTATTCATATCCATAATCTGACCATCTCTCACTATCTCCACTGCTACCACCATGGCCCATCATCTCTCTGCTTCCACGCCTGCACTGCCTCAGTCTGTTCTTAAAGGAGAACCCGTGATCCTTGTAAGACCTCAGTTAGATCATGTCACTCCCCTGTTCAAAACCCTGCAATTTTTTCCTCATTTCACATATAAAAGCCAAATTATTAGTGACTCTGCATGTGGTTCCCTCCCCACCCCATCCTCTCAGATCTCATCAACTGCTAAAATACACCCACCCCCCTCCCTATCCTCCCATCTCCCCCAACACTCCACACTCACCACACTCACCTCTTTGCCTCTATTTAAATTTGCAAGCCCCTCCACCCTCCACACCCCTCCCTATATCCTTAGCACTTATCACTGCCTGACAAATGTTCAGGGCCAGGCCATTTCTGTCTAGCCCAGGACTCCTCTAATAGGCAGTCTCACCCCAGAGTTCCCCTCTGGGTTGGCAGAGACACTGTTAGATTTGCATAATAGTCTCAAGGTTTTCTTTGCCCAATTTTGCCTCCTTTTCCTGTTATCTTTTATAGGCATTACCCCCACTCATTTGTTGCACTCCTAATTCCATCTTAGTGTCTGCTTCCCAGAGACCAGAACCAACACATGTACTGGTAGAAGCACTTTACTTATTATTAATTCATTTAAATGCTTGCCTTTCCCCCCTTTTAGCTTCTACTCGTAGAGCTTTCAAATTTTCTTAGGATCTAAAATCCTAGCAGCATGGGAATTAACTAAGCTTCCTAAATCCTTATTTTTATCAGCAAAACTCTTCCTGGTTCTTAATCTTAAGTCATGACAAAATCCCATTTTTCCTTTTTGGAAAGAAAGTAAACCTTTGCTAGACCTTTTGGCCCCTTTAATTACCTCTGTCTTTTCACTGCCACACTTTCTAAACGAGCTGTCTCCTTTTTCTCTCTGTACACCTGTTCATGGACTTGGCCATCTGACTTCACCCTGCTCTCCTGGGACCCTGCTGTGGCTGGCACTCTCAAGAACTCCCTGCTTGGAACTCTTGCCTCTGCTGGTTAGTGGCCCATATCATCTCCTTTCCCCTCCTCACTCATCTATTTCTTCTGGATTTTCTTTGCTTTCTCATCTTCTCCTCCACCTCTGGTCTGGATATTCCCAAAGGCACAGGACTTGGGCCTCTCCCTTCTGTCTCTGCACACTTTCTTCCAGAGAACTCACTCATCCTCATGGCTTTGGCTGTCACTTGCAGATTTCTCATGATGTTGGCCTCTGTCACTTCAGTGCTTTCTTACCACTTCAGAAATTCCATAGAGGAAAGCTGGACATGGAAACCAGAAACCATAAGTGTAGACACTAGTAAATTTGATGACCAAAAATTTAAAACACTTTCATGGTTAAAAATCCAACAAAGGAATATGAAAACAACCACTGAGCTAACCTATCATAACCAAAGTTAATAGATTAATCATACATTGAGAAAAAATATTTATAATTTATATGGCAAATGACTAATTTTCTTACTATACAGACAACTCTTACAAATCCATTCAAATACCCCAAAATAACCCAATAAGGAAAAAATGGGGAAAAAGTATGAATAGAAAATTTATAGGGTTAAAGAAAGGGAAGTGGCTGCTGGGACAACTGGATGTTGACATATGAAAGAATGAATTTGGACCCCTACTTCACAACATATACAAATGTTAACTCAAAATAGATCAAAGTTCTCAGTGTAAGAGCTAAAACTATAAAATCCTTACAAGAAAACATACATGTAAATCTCTGTGATCTTGGATTAGGCAAAGGTATCTTAGATATGATGCCAAAAGCACAGGAACCAAAGAAAAAATAAATAGGCCTTTTTCAAAATTAAAAACTTCTATGCATTAAAGGACACTATCGAGAAAGTGAAGAGACAAGTCACAGAATGTGAGAAAATATCTGCAAATCATATACTAAGGGATTGGTATACCTAGAATATGTAAATAACACTTACAAGTCAACAATTAAAAGTTAAACAAGTTAAAAATGAGCAAATAAACAAATTTTCAAATAGGCAAAGCATCTGAATGGATATTTTTTCAAAGAAGATACACAAATGGTCAATAAGCACATGAAAATCTGCTCAACCTCAATAGTCACTAAGAAAATGCAAATCAAAACCATAAGGAGATGCTACTTCACACGTACTAGGGTGATTATAATTTGAAAAAAAAAAGGGCAACAACAAATATTGGTAAAGATGTATAGAATTGGAACCTTCATACACTGCTGATTGAAATGCAAATAGTGCAGCCCCTGTGGAAAAGTTTGGCAGCTCCTCAAAAAGTTAAACACAGAGTTACCATATGACCTAACAATTCTATTTTTAAGCATATGCTCAAGAGCACTGAAAATATATATTCATACAGAAACTTGTATGCAAATATATATAGCAACATTATTCATAATAGGCAAAATGTGGTAACAGCCCAAATGTTTATCAGGTGATGAATGGATAAACAAAATGTGGTATATCCATACAGCAGAATATTACTCAGCCATAAAAAAATAAAGGACTGATACACGTTCAACATGGATGAACCTTGAAAACATGATGCTGAGTGAAAGACACCAATCACAAAAGGCAACATATTACTTGATTCCTTTTAGAGGAAATATCCAGAATGTCTTGGAACTAGACAGAGGTGGTGCTCATACAATCTTGTAAATACACAAAAACCACTAAAATTTATACTTTAAAATGGTGAGTTTTATGGTAGGTAAATTATATCTCAATAAAAAAAAAGTGGCTAATAAACATGGGAATACAAGATCAAACTCACTAGCAATCTTGAATATTCAGACTAAAACAACAATGAGGATTCATTTTCCCTATTAGATTAGCAAAGATTTAAAATCTATAACACATACAGCATTTCATGGTTGGAGAGAAACACTTATATTCTGCTGGGGGAAGAGTAATCTGGCGTATGTGTTCATACTCTTTGAACAAATAACTTCACTTTGAAGAATTTATTCTATACTTATATTTGCACATATAAGTAATGTTTAAAGCTGTTACCTGTAGTCTTGTTATTAAGAGTTAAAAACTGAAAACCATTTAACTGTACAGCCATATAATGAATGGAATGTTAAGCTACTGAAAAAACAATAAGGTAGCTTTATATGGAAAGATGCTCCCAGTATATTGTAATGTTAAAAAAAGTTATCATATATTGTTATGATATACATATCTATATATAGGTATATGTATATCAGCTGTAAACTTCTAAAAATGTTATATTATATATAACCATATACCTTATATATAAATATATGTACATTATATATAAAATACATCCCATTTTTACCCAAAATGTATGTTTGCATGCATATTAATTTGTAACATACAGATTAAAGAAACATACATTAAAATGTTAATAATGGTCTTTGGGGATGAAAGAAGATGAAATTTGGGGGAAATTTTACTTCTTATCTATGATTATTATTTGTTTTAAAAATAAGCATATTCAAATCTTCTGTAATCAGAAAAACTAAACACTATTTATACAAATTAATGAATATCTTGGAAGCTCAAAACAGAATATGTGTACCTTATGGCCCATTTTAAGGTGTTTTGAAGAGACTATTTTAGAGAAGTAAATAAAAGTTCTTAGAATCTGCCATCTAAGATATCCTGGAATCCTATTTTTCTTGAAGTAATTCTTTATATGTGTTTATCATCAGTTAATTTCCCCCCCTCTCTCACACAGTTACTAAGAGTTTTTATATTTTTCTACCTAAAACATAAAAGAGCTGGGACTTTGGAAGTAAGAGGCTTCTGCTAGTGGACTGTAATCCTGCTACATAGAGGGTGGCTATGCCTGTGAGGAATGATTAATGGCTAACATTACTCTGATTATCAATAACTTCACAGCTAACAAAGAACTCTGCACTTCTCACCTCATGGAACTGAGGGACCTAATGCTATTGCAGGTTCCTGTCTCCTTAATCACTGTGTCCCTGGGATCTGGCTCAGGCAATGTGCACCATAGGTGTTTTTTCTAAACTGAACTGAACTTGAGGAGAGAAATAGGCAGAAGGATCCCAATTAATCACATGCACTGAAGGTTGGGGGTGGAAATAGGGCATGAAGAGGAGAATGGTGAAAATAGGAATCACCCTGAAGCCATTTAATAGGATTTCAAATTTCCTCCCCCTTCCCATCTTACCTTTATGATCTAGACAGGGAGGCAAGACAGGAAGTCCAGAGGAAAGTGACAAGGGGGAAATGGACAAAGGGAAAGGACAAAGGTAAGTTTCTCCAAGGCCCCGTTTTCCAGAAGCCAGTCATAAGCCCTGAACTGCAGGGTAAGTGAAGAGTATGAAGTTGGCCTCGATCAGATAACCGTACCAAGCACTTCATTGTTTGTCCTCTAATCACGGTGAATTGGTTTGGGGGCAGAGGGGGAGGTTGCTGTTATTATTGCTTTGTTTTGTTTTTTGGTTTCTTAAAGCCAGCCATGGTCTGGTCTCTCTTCAATATTTAGCTGAATTATGTCAGGAGGTTGCTATTTGAAATTGTCACACTTTTCAAAATCCTCAACCAGTGGGGAGCATGGTTATAATGCAAATGGTCCAAAGTCTCCTTCAAAACTGCCAAACTTGAGGTTTCAGGTTGTGGCTTGCAGTTGCTTTAAATTCTCTCTTTGCTCTGAATTCTGCTCAGTTCAAATGAAATTCATGCTTCCCACATCAAGACAGACAGGGAGCCATCTGAAATTTCCTGAAACACCTGGTACCAGGCAGGTTGAGGCAGGCAAACCTGTCATGCTGCCCTTGACAGGTTTGTGATACCATCTTTTTTTGGTCTTTATGTTATTTACTGGCAAATTCCAAGTAATCTCAGTACTGATGAATCCAAAACAGCTACTGTGACTGCGCTATCACCACCCCCCAGAGTACAGACTTCCATTGGTCCAGAGCAGAGATTTTGCAAACTGGAGGCGATGTGACCCATTGGTGGGTGGCACAAACAATTCAATTGATCATGACAGAATTTAAAAATAATATCAAGTAGAATAAAATGGGGGGGAAGGTCAGAATTTATAGTTCATAGGAAAGTAAGAACTGTTCTATGATACAAGTTTTAATTATATACATGTGTATGTTTATTTATGTTGTAGGTTACAATATTAAGTGCTTTTCTTACAGTCATTGTCAAAAGAGGTTGATGGCCACTGATCTAGAGTGGAAGTTGGCAAACTACAGTTTGAAGGCCAAATCCAACTAGTTGCCTGTTGTCTACATGGACTGCAAGCTAAGAATGGCTTTCACATTTTTAAATGTTTGGAAAACAATCAACAGAAGAATATTTCATGACTTGTGAAAATCATGTGAAATTCAAATTTCCATATTTCCATATTGTCCATGAAGGATTATTGGAACAAAGCCATGCCCATTTGTTTATGTACTGTCTGTGGTTGCTTTTCCAAGAGTTGGGTAGCAGTTGCAACAGACACTTTATGGTCCATAAAGCCTAAAATATGTACTATCATTACAGAAATAGTTCACTCACCCATGATCTAGAAGACTCATTTTTATGATGCACGTTCTTCAAGTCTGTATAGCTGTTCAGCTTGGTTTGCAGAAGAACTGGGGCTAAGATCCGAGAGGCTTAGAGTATGAGATTTGGGGAGAGTGGTGGACACTGCCGCTTCTCCCCACATCCCCTGGGATCGCCTGTCTTGTTTTGTGTCACCCTCCTCTGGCATCCAAGCCTTCCAACAGCCCGCATCTGCAGCTTTTTCTGCAGAGGCTGCCTTTGGGTTTCTGGACCTAGAAGAGCCCAGGAGTTTCACCTACCGCAGGCAGGCCCTTGGCCAGGATGCAGGGGTATGCAATGCTAATTCTCTTGCCTCAGGTCATGAGGACAAAACTCTGCAGGCTAACCTCCACTCCAACGGGTACCCTGTGGATCAGGCCATGTTCTCCTCCAGACTTGCTGGAATCACAGTCTTTTTTGTTTTGTTTTGTTCTGTTTTGTTTTGTTTTGTTTTGATTGTGGAATCACAGTCTTGTTTGACCTCTTTCCCTTCTCTATCCTGCCTGCCCCATTCCCTCTCAGAGCTCTTTCTTAACACTTGGGGACACATGGATCTCAGAGTCATCTTCTGGGGAAAGAAGATGTCTTCCTGCCTCAGAGAGAAGGGGCGGGGGTTGGGGGGTAGGACTGGGGAGACGTTTACAAAAGGCAACTTTATGGACAAAACTCTGGCTTAGGGTGCCACCAACCTGTCCTGCTGAATCTGGACACTTTGCATGCTGCCGTTGGTGGTTTTCTCCTTGAAGACGAACCTGCAGTGTGTTGCAATCTCAAACAGCTCTGGGGGAAGTCAAGAGAATTGAATTCTAATTCCAACTGATCCGCTGGGCAAGTAGTAATCTCTGTAAGACTCATTTTCCCTCACTTGAAAAAGAATTAGACCAACCAGTTTTTAAGGTTTTCTCTCTTTTTGAGTCTTGTTGTGAAATGGATGGTTGAAACCACCTTCTAGATGCTGACTAATTCCCATCCGGCCATGGAGCCCACAAACTTGGCTGGGCTCCAAAATCCAGACCCGAGCACACAACCCACACAGCAGAGGTGCCAGACCTGTCACCTCAGGTGGGCACCCAACTCCAGGGGGTCAAGTGCTCCCCTGCGGCAAACCCAGATGTTGGCAGCCAGTCAGCAGCACTCAGAGTCTTGGCTTTTCTAATGTAGAGGCACTACCTGTGGTTTGTGGCTTTAAAATTAGGAGCTCTCCCTCACCCCCCATCCAGCCTGGACTCTGCTGTGCTGGGCTTCCAACATGGCACCAAATCTTTGGGCTGCTCTCCTTTTCTGTCTCAGTCATGCTCCATGGCTGGCCGTTTTGCACCAATCCTATCAATGTACCAAAGCACGCACCTGTGGGAAAGAACATCTCCAGTGGACACACAGGAAAACCTATAAAGGAAATAGGGAGTGTAGGGTGGGGTGACGAGAAGGTCGGTGACTGTAAGATGGTACCACTTTATTTTTATCTCACTCACTATAAAAACTTTGAACAACATAGAAGGATAAAAAGTATTTCTTCAGCCAGGTCTAAGGACCCCGAGGGATTCTAGACATGTCTGAAACCTGTGAGTTCTTTACACAAAATTATTTACAATCGTATCTATTCATTCTGATAATATTTTGATGATTAAATACGAAAAGCACAATCATCCCGATTCCAGAGGACAACCACATTCAACTTAAAACCAGACCTCAATTTTCTCACCTTTGCTTTCACTTGAGTTTACAGCTTCAGGAGTCAAGAGACAAGGTAAAGGTGTATTTTTTCCCCCACAATGAAATCACTTTATTGTTTACTTTCAAGGTTATGTAAATAATCACGATCATTTAAAAACATTCCAACAACACACGGAAGGGCAGGGCAAAAGTAAAAAATCACTCAAAATCCTCTTCCTCGTGCCATAAACATGACCACTCTTTCCTGGTTTTTAACTTTTCATGAGTTGGAAAACAGGTCTAACTGCCATAAAGGTTGGCAGGTTCCAACACCAAAATGATAACTGTCACTCTTATGTTGAATTCTTTTCTCCTCATCAAGATAAAACTTCCCTTTAGCTGTGGTAATTTGCACTTGAGTGGCATTTTCATACACGAAGACTTCAGTTTTAAAAATTATTTAATAAATTGAGAATTCAAGTTGACATCCTTAAAATTAACATAATTAAAATGAGTAATGTACTACTTTAATTAATGAGGAATAGAGAGAAAAGACCAAAAGCAGATTTAATATGAAAATGGTGCGTTTGGGCTATCTGAAAGCCACAGGACATCATACTGGTGGTCTTTTGAACATTTCATTTGCAGATAAAGTAGAAATGATGATAAGAAAGCTTGAATTATGGTCATTTTTTAAATGACATGAATGACTCATTTCCATTTTTTATCATTTTCTTTCCAAGCTTTGACTGTGAACTCTTTTTTGAAACTGCATTTTTTTCAACATCTGCAAAAAATACAGCAGATTCAGGAATTTTCCAGTTCCCCACAATATTTGATGCTTCAAAAATGTTACAATAACCTTACTTTTAAGGGAATAAAACCCATTTAGAGTTATCAGGTGTCATATTATTAAAATTTATTCATAGTTTTAGTTAAATGTTGTCTGATAATCCTGAATTTCAAACACTGACATGAAATTTTTCATATTTTAAAGCATAATAGCAATAGAAAGAGTATTGTCAAAGTCCAGTGCAAAATGATTTAATATAGACTTGTACCTGAGAGACACATCCCTCTATAATTATAATGTTATCAGAGATCTCATTTCATCATAACAATATCATCTATCAATTTCAGTTTTTCTCATATAATTTTGGGGCATTTAATTTATAACTTGCCCTTGGATTTACATTTCTATTAATGCTCTCACTTTCTGGGATCCCCTAGTTGATGCTAGGAGCACAAAGAATACACTGATTTCTAATACTTGTACCTATGTAAGTAAAATTTAGGATTAAATATTTTAAGCTAGTAGTGAATAGCCAGCCAAAGAACTATTTTTCTTTAGGCAATCTATACATTATTCAAATTTAAGAAATTCCAGTGTAAGGCTAAAAAAATGTTTCTTCTTCCTGTTGCAGGCTTTAGATTGTGAAATATGTATGTAATATATATAATATATATGTGTGTATATATATATCAGTGAAACCATTTATACGTGCTATTCTTTTTTGTTATTGAAGTATAGTCAGTCAGTTTACAATGTTGTGTTAATTCATACATGCCCTTTTGCAACTTGAATTTTTTCTCAATAGTATGTCACAGAACTCATTCTTTTTAATGGATATAAAGTATTTTGTTACATGGCTGGTTAGCCAGTCCCTCATTAAAATATTTTTGTTGTTTCCAGATTTCACATTCTCATAAGGAACATTGAGATGAACATCATTCTTCATTTTGTAAAACTGTGTAGGGAAATTTTATAGATGTGGAATTTCTGAGTCAAAGAGAATGCACCTTTAAGTTTTCGTCTACATTGTCCAGTTGGTTTCCAAAAAGGCTGTATCAATTTTGTATTCTACCCTCAGGGTAGGAAAGTGTTGCCACATTCTCACCAACACTGAGCATCATAGAACTTTAAATCTTTGGAAATCTGACAGCACAGAGAAGTAAGAATTGTGTAGAGGATAAATTAGGAGTTTGGGATTAGCAGATACACACTACTGTATATAAAATAGATAAAGAACAAGGACTTACCCTATAGTATAGGGAACTATATTCAATATCTTGTAATAACTTATAATGGGAAAGAATCTGAAAAAGAATATACGTATTTTTTTCTTTATTGTATACCTGAAACTAACACAACATTGTAAATCAACTATACTTCAATTAAAAAAAAAAGAATTGCGTGTGAACTGGGTTGACGGTATTCTATGTTTCAAATGTGTACTGTGACTGTTGAAATATAAAATCATTTCAAAGTGTTATGGCATTAAGTTATTTATCATTATGCATTTTCTCAATCAATAATGACCAGAAATCACAGGGAATTCTCCGTGGGGCAGTTGCTAAGTGTGTGTGTGTGTGCAGGTGTTGGTGTGTGTGTGAGGGGGGTGTGTCTCGGAAGAGATTAACTGATGAGCACATGATTACTGCCTTTGCTGAAGTGGAGTACTGATTGTCATGGATGGCTGAAGATCACCTTCTCCTGAAGAGACAGAATAACAGGGCAATTTCAGAGTTAAACAAAGGTATTTGCCATCACAGAGTCCAAGACTGGGTCTTAAACTCATTAACATAACACAAAACTTTTAACTTGCAGACAATTTGTCTGGCCTTTTGTCTGGAAGTGGAGCGAGGCGATTCCGGAAAGAGCCACACAGGACGATGCAGGAAAGAAAAGCAGCCCGACATCCAGGAGCTGGTCTGGACCTCACAGTTCCGTCTTGTCTCTTGTTGAACATAAACGATTTCACAGAACACTAACGTCCAACAAAGCCAGTCTATGACCACGATGGCTTAGGACAAAGACCAGACCACCCTGTTATTATGTCTGAACATGGACTAACATGGATGTTTCCAAACCACAAAAATGACCAAACATCCTCCTGCGCTGGCTAGTAAGACCGGGTGCTGCTTCCTTACCGATCCCAGCCTTAGCTTCCCTTCAATTCTCTCCCCTTCTAGATAAGATGCATTAAGACGTCAAATCATAGAACTGCCTTTGCTTTCTGACAGCATCCAGTCCAGAGCAAGGCCCTGTTTCCTTGACCCTCCTCAAAGTCACATAACACAAGCTCAAATCTCATCCTAAGTCCTTCCTAACATCTCCTGCTGAGATGTCAGTTTTCCCTCGCTGAAATGAGTAATGCACCCAACTACGGATACGTTTCTTCTGTCCGTCTTTGGCTAAAGGACGCTGATGGGGGGAGCAGGTTATCTTCTAGTAGAGTCATTTCAGGGGACCACACAAGGGCTGCTGCCCAGAACTATTTCACCTGCCTGCCTTCTACAGGTAAGACCTGAAATTCCACCGTGAGAATGTTGTTCCTTCAAGTCGCTGATGACAACTTAGGCAGAAACGTTCTCAGAGGAGAACAAGCCTTAAAAACACTCTCAATCATAGAGTAAACCATTTCTGCATTTCATTTATTTGTTAAATTTCCTTACATTTTAGCTCTGAAATTAGGACACCTCCTATGATCTGTGGCATCTTAAATTCTTTGAAACGTGATACTTCTGAGATTGAGTTTCCTCAATTGTGAATTCTAGTGGTGGATTAAATACTGTTTCCCAAACCTTAGTTATTTGCATACAACTCTCACAATTTTTGCTATATGCGTGTGTTAGGGAATAATGTTCATATTATATTTGTCTTCACAGTAACTCACTTTTATAATTAACTAAATGTAGTTTTCTCCTCATAATAATATCCATGAAATCCTGAGCAAGATATGCTAGTTATAGCTTTCCCTAAAACATATTAAAATGCATATACAATGATAAAAAGAAGTTGTAAAGTATTGCTCATATTCCACCTAAAATCATCTCTCTTATTCCCCAGTAAGTAGTGGCTGTGTCATCCTTGGACAACACTGAACTAGCTGATCCCTAGGTGTCGCCTTGGCTTCTAAGTTTGGTGTTTCTCTGGTTCTAAGAGGGGCACAATCTGCCCACCAAAGTTTACAGTCTAAGGGTCAAGACTGACATGGACAAATAGGAGAAAAACATACAATCATACATATTTTTAAACACAAAATAGATCCTATTAACTATTCATATGGCCTTTAAGTACAGATAATTATGTTGGAGTCACTGGACCTTGAAGATTAATTAGCTTTATGTTGGTATTTTTACCACCAGTTTTCTTGATACTTGGAAATACACATGAGGGATTTCAGATACAATCTTTGTTTCAAATGTTTTGGGGGGTGGGATTTTGTTTGGGAAATAAGGAAACAGATT
Organism: Camelus dromedarius; assembly: GCF_036321535.1. NCBI lineage: Eukaryota > Metazoa > Chordata > Mammalia > Artiodactyla > Camelidae > Camelus > Camelus dromedarius. The sequence continues at coordinate 28,854,295 of NC_087439.1, read as the reverse complement.
TGTTCTGAGTAGTCTGGGAAAGCATCTTAGAAGAAAAAAGATTTTCGAAATTACACAAACTCTTCCCTTTGTTACGACCAGCCAGAGGACCTTCTAAGCCTTGTAATTCAAATATGTTTGGTGGACATTGGCATGGCCCGGGAGCTTGTTAGAAATGCAGTTTCTCAAGTCCTAACAGCAGCCCTGCTGAATTGAATCTGATTTTGATTCATATGCATGTTAAGCGTGGGACACATTGCTCTAAGCCACCAGAGCCTAACTTAGCCACTGCTTACCAAAAAATGGTCCTGCAAGGACACATTCCAGGTCAGGCAGCAGGAAACCCAGAGGTCCCTGATGGATTAAATACATTAGATTCATGTGCTTCCCCTCCACGTCTTTGAGGGACACCACATTACACAGAACACTTAGGAAGTGAAGATTTATTTTATTTAGGGGAAAAAAATAAACATCAATTTAAACTAAAATCAAAACCCCAAGCCACAACTTGTGGTCCAACAGCTGACTGAGTCTAAGAATAAGATGAAAATAATACTCATTTTCTTCCTTCTTTGGACCGTCTCTACCATCTCACTCCCCCTGTACCCGCTGGCCCAGAAACACATCTGTTCTCCACGGTAAAACTGCAAGCCTCAGTGTGAACACGTAAAGTGATAAAGATTCATACAAAGAAAAATATTTATGGGTGAATTTATTCACATGAAAAAGAAAATGTCATGTTTTATGTGGAGAAGGCACAGGCATTTCTATGAGAAAACATTTTCCCTGGAAAACATTAGCCCAGAGGATTCCTTTATCTTAGAACCCCTGTTTCTTCTTTTATTCATTCATTCAGTCAATACCCAACAAATATTCATGGAATGAATGAATGAATGAAATCATTTCCCCTCATGGACAATAGCCTAGAAAGCCTCCTTCCTCTTTCAGCCCCTCTGGAAACTCTGGATTCTTTCCAAAGGCCATTTGATAGGATGTTTTCTGCCCTCCTATCAGCAGAATAAAATCAAAAGCGTTTTTCAAATTTTCAGTGACTAAGCAGAAATTGGTTATTAAGAAGGCCAGATGAAATGAGCCAACCAGAAAAAAAGCAAACAAACAGCCAGTGGCTGCACATAACCATGGAGATTCTGTCTTTTTAAGGGAGCCACACTCGAATCTTTAGACACAAGAGAAAAATTGCTTTATTTTTAATATATTCAAATTCCTTATTCCTAGGTTTCCATTCTGAACTCAAAATATACCAGGCTCCAATACTGCCACCATTTTATTTCTGTGTCTTATTTCATCAACGTATTCAAAAATTTCCCGACTAGCCTCTCAACGTTTGCTGTGGGAGGTGATAAGGTGTTATCGTTTGAATATTATCTCATGTAATTACATGTCATAACACAGACTTTGATATATCCATAGGAATAAGTCACTTATTCAAGCTTAAATTTTCCTCAGTGTGGACCTTCTGACAGGCACATTTCAAACCCTGAATATTAATGCACTTTAGTTTTCTCCAGGGGCTTTCAAGCAAGGAGGAGGAATAGGAAGGAATGGCCAGTTATTGTGCCCCTATTCTGTGCCAGGCACTCCCTGGGAGCTTGGTAAGAAATAAAGGTGGACAAAATACAAGAATAAAAGATATCACAAGTGACCTACTATGTGCTGGGTATTATTTCAAACTCTAAGTGTCTTAGGCAGAAATTCTAACATACTGCTTCTCAGTCCTGGCTGTACAATAGAATCCTCTGGAGTGTTTAAGAATATTTACTAATGCCTGGACTCCATTCCCAGAAATTCTGATTCAATTGATTGAGGTGGGACTGGAGACATGAGGGGTTTTTTTGAAACTCCCTAGGTGATCTACCTGTGGGCCAAAGGTGAGAACCACTGCTGTGAAACATGTAGTTCATAGTATTATATTAATATCATCCATATGTAAGCCTAAGTGGTAAATTTATTGACAGTTCAGTGTACATAAGGGATAGAATATCTTTCTTTATGATTCTTGAGAACATGGGCCAGGTCTTTTATTTCTAGTATCTGTCACAGAGTATAATCACTAAATGTGTGTTGAAGATCTTAAAGATGACGATTGGGAAGCTGCTTGAAGTCACATTCACACTGCCTGGCCCATCTCAATCAAATATATGTTTGTTAAGTGAAAAAATTCAATTAATGAAGGAATGATGATGGGGTGACACAGGGTTGTATTACTTCCTTGAAAGAAGAAAGACAGAGAAGCCCTGCCAGCGCCGCCGGCCCCGGCTCCATGGAACTCTCCTACCCGTCTCCTCAGCAGCGAATGGTGAGCATGAGTTCTTTGCCACAGACGAACTAGAGAGCCCCGAGCCCTTCTCTGGGACAGCTGTGGAGGTCCTTGCACCCTTTTCTGCTTCATCTGAGGCTCCTCACTGCCAGGGTCAAGTTGTGATCAGATGGGGAGATGAGGTAGAGAGTGCCTTCAATGGAGGGGATCTGACACGACACTAGCACCACAGAAGAAAAAAGAGTTCCATGGACTTTGGTAGCCAATGGCTGAATTCTGCTGTGAGAATATCTCCTTTATTTTCTTACTTGGAGTCAAACATTTGCCCTTTAAAATTTTTTCCCTTTTTGATCCTAACTGTGGTGGAACTGAGCTCTCAGGCATTGAATGAGATTCATAAGATTGAGGGATATTACACATGTGTATGTGTAACTATAAGTTGTATGTAAATGTCACCTTCTATGAAAGAGTTCCTTTGAACAATTTGTGATGCCAGAATCTAGGTAGCAACTCCTGCTGCCTTGGTACAAACTATGCAAGATGTATCACATTGTGTCCTTACCATTGGAGCATCCCACTAGATTATAACATTTTATTACAGAGATTTGGCTAGATTGGGAGTCAAATTATTTCATGAAGCCTATAATAAAAGACATTTTCTGACATTGTCACCCTCGTTGGTGGACATCAGTCTCTTCCCCAAATGCCCATATACTAGAGAACTTTCCAGTATTTGACATTACTCTATGTATCTGGTGTGTGAGGCTCTATGTAGGATATTCTAGGAGGAGGTCACATGCTGTAGCACCAGCCACTGTAAATGCAGGCAGAGTTCCCAGGTGTCTCACCTGGCAAGATATTAGTTCAGACAGAAGCTCTTACTGTTTCTCAGACAGACACACAAAGGGCAACCCCTGAGGATACGCACAAAGACAGCAGGAAGTTCCTCAGAATTCTGGGAGTCCTGACTACACACAGATGCATTCCAGGATACCATCTGGAAACGAGGACATTGGCAGAAGGGTTCACTTCTATATGATGGCAAAATTGTAGGAGAAGGATCTATGAACAAATTAAACAACTTTCCTTGTGTTTATGTTCTTGATTATGTTTTACAATGCACCTGACTTCTAGAATGAGGAGATAGGCTAGAAATACATTTCTGTATTATACAAGATATAAAAATACATAGATCCAAATGTCTCATTCTTTCTTTGAAGGTTACTTCTGGTTATAATCATCCCATTTCACCTGCAAACTGCCTCTTTATCAGCTTCTACCAAATTTCTTTCCTCTTTCCTCTTATAATTTTGCAGTAGCCTTTCTCCTACTGTTCCAGCATCTTCAAAACTTTCAATCACCCATTTATCAAATCAACTCTTCCTCCCACCACCAATATTTAACTGCCAGGGAATAGTTATGATGAAGAAAATCAGATGAAGTGCCAACCATATTGTCTTCATTTCCCTGACTCAAATCTTTCCTGGGATTTTGTTTATAAAAGATTGACTACATCATCCATAGTTTGATCTTTTTTTTTTTCCTTTCACATTTCTTCAATTTCTCAGTTTCTTTACTGAAAGGAAATGACTCGAATCATCTAGAGAAATATATTTGAGAATTAGAGTTGAACACTAAAGGGGATATAATAGTTTGCTAGAATTCCTGTAACAAAGTACCACAAACTGGGTGGCTTAAACAACAGGAATTTATTGTTTCACAGTTCCAGAGGCTAGAAGTTGAAGACCACAGTATGGGCAGGACTGGTTCCCCCTAAGGGCTGTGAAGAAGAATCTGTTTCACACCTCTTTCCTGGTTCCTGATGCTTTGTTGGCCATCTTTGGTGTTCCCTGGCTTGTAGAAGCAACACCCCAATCTCTGCCTTCATCCTTACACAGCATTCTCCCTGTGTGTGTGCATCTGTCTCCAAAATTCCCCTTTTTATAAGGACACCAGTCATATGGATTAGAGCCCACCCTAATGACCTCATTCTAACTTGATTTCTTCTATAAAACCCCTATCACTAAATAAGGTTACATTCTGAGGTACTGAGGGTTAGGACTTCAAATTCTTGGGGAGGGGGTCACAATTGAACCCTTAACAGGGGATTACTTTTTCTGAGCTGCATGTGGGGACTGGGCTACGCCTTGCTTCCTCAAGAGCAGACTTGATTAGACAATGGGCAGTTCCTCTCAGTCTCATCCTGCCTTTTGACCCACGACATTGGACTCACTTGGTATCATCCTTCAAAGGAAATAGGCGTTACTGGAGTGAGTAGAAATAGTGACTGGGTTTCAAGGAACCTGCCCATCATCCCTGTGGGAGAACAAAAGCTCCCTCCTGCTCTCTACATCCTTGTTTCTAGCCCTCCTCGTCCCTCCCCACTCCCCACCCCTTCTCCCCAGCTGTAACCCCATCTGACATTTTCTTCTGGCCCTCCTCAGAAGTTACTCTGGCTTCAATCACTACCTGCTGCTTTGCAGAAAGACAAGGAAGCAGCTTATGGAAGTGTCTTTCTCAAACAGCAGATATGCTGAGCCTTCCTGCTGTGCACCCTTTGTCCCCCTCAGCCCTTGCCAGCAGAGAAGGACAATCAGTGACCCAGCAATAGGCTTATCTATGACTAAGGAGGACAGTGGGAGGAGCTGAAAATGCCACACTGGAGGGGAAATGAGTTAAAAGCGATGGAGAGTAAATGAAAGAGTCCACATAGCCATCTAGAAATTTCTGCCTGAAGTTTTGGTTCATTTTCCCAACCAGTCCAAGAAGTTTCCAGTGGCCTCCTAGTTACAGGACAGAGCACAACCCTTAGCCAGCTCTCAGGCCTATGGGAACAAAGCTGCAGATCTGAGTGGTGGTTTAGGTGGTTCTGTTTTTGTTTTTATTTTCCCAGCAGAAAAGCCAGCATTTGTTCTCAACTAAATCATTTACAACTTCGTGTTTTCCTGATGCTCTGACATCAACCAAAATAAAAGGTACCTTTGCCTCAGGGAAACCTGTAAGCCAACAGAGTTCACGCAGAGACTAGAAAAGCCTCCAGAAAGCCATCTCCCAATACATCTGGGTATTAGACTTCCTAGAAAGGTAATTATGAGGGGAATCAAGAGACTAAGAAAAAAGGAAAAGAAAAGCACATTTTGTTTGGGAAGATTTTGGCAAAGGGCATAACCTGGGTGTGTTGGAAAAGGCAAACATCCTAGAGAAAGAAATTCCTCTTACCAACTCTGTGGCTTAACCTTTTTGAACCTCAGTGTTTGGTTTTTAAACTTGCCAGATGGGGAAAATAATTCCTGTCTCAAGAATTAACATTAAGTGATTATAAAACAGTTAAGAAACAAAGTTTCTCTGTGTAGCACAGGGAACTATATTTAATACCTTATAGTAAGCTATAAAATGAAAAAGAATATGAAAACAAATATATGTATGCATACATATGACTGAAACATTATGCTGTACACCAGAAATTGAAACATTGCAACTATACTTCAATTAAAAAATAAAATAAAAATAAGTAAAGAAATAAATAATATTAAGTGAGATGATGCAGAATAACAATGACGAGTCATCTGTAGGTAAAGTCTCCCACCCATTTCAATAGAAGTATCTCAATATAGTTTGGATTCAAAGATAGAAAAGGAAAATGAAAAACAATCAAAGTGAGAAAAGAAAAGTAGCTGCTTAAGGCTGAAGCACCTCTCTGCAGGGAACTTGCCTACAGGACACCTCTTACCCTGTGGCATCGGACTCGCCAAAGCAAAGTTGAGACCACTGACGTGCTCTCCCAGGAGCTGCTCTGACTGCGTTCTCCCCAATCCAGACTCAGGCTCCTTCTCAAAGCATGTAGGTTTGTGTGCCCAGAAACACATCCACCTGCACACACATGTTTACTGACTGACAGGGAGACTTCAGTGCTGTTCTGCCGCAGGAGCTGAGGAACCAGGGAGACTACCTTGAATGACTACAGCTCACTCTAGTGCCTCCCTTCTCTCCTAGTAGTGGACTCTTTGTAGTGCGCAGTAACTGGCCCTTGTGTTGTCTTGTCTCTGCCCGTGAATGAAGGGCTGGGAACAAGTCTGTTATTTCTCTTTTATGCACTGAAGTTCCACGATCCTGAGCAGACAGTCAATTCTCAATGAATGAATCTAAACTAGATTTCCACTCTGGCTGTAACAGCCAACTTGTGTTGGATCAACTCTCCATTGAACCCAACTAAATAGCTGAAGTTTTAAAAAGAGCTATCTGTTTGAAGTCATCAGAGAGTTACCATGGCAGCAGAAATTAGGGGCAGGGTCCTGGAGAGAAAGGAAATGCACTGAAGTGAGACCAAGGTTGGGGCCATTTCTCCCCTCTGAGCATTTGCTGATTCATAGGAGGGATGGGGCTAAAAGGCTGGGGAATCTGACCCGAAAGTGATTCTATTCTGGGCAAATACAATCCGCAAGTGATGGCTACTCAGCTCTATCGCAATAAAGTTGGGGGGAAAACCAAAACAAATGCTCCTTGAACTCTAAGGGGAAAAGAAAGGGATGGCTAAGGGACAGAGGAGCTGAACAAGCCTCAAAGGACTGAGAAAATAAAAACTGGAGCCATGGGTCCACGAGGAGAAGGGGCCTCAGGCTCACAGCTGTGAACCCGGAAGGGCTGGAAGGGCCGCAGTAAGAAGACAGGAAGAACCAGGAATAGCTCTGTCATCAGCAAGGCTGAAATCCAACCTCAGATCAGACCAACCCAAGTCTGGATTAAGGCAAACGGTCCTACTCAAACTGCTTTCCGGAAGCAAAAGTAAATCCACTCTGGAGGAAGATAACACTATGCAGAATTTCTATACTTTTTCATACAAGTATTCAACGGCATTTACCTTCATGTAGCTCTCCTACCCTTGCCTTTCGGATCCTCCTGATGAGATGTGGAAAAGACATGGACAGTCAGAAACCCCAGCCCCTGGTCTGTTTCCTTATTTAGAAGGTGAGACAGGTTTATCCAGCTTTGAAACTCGCCGTTTCTGCATGTGGAACTGGACTCTGCCTCACCCTCGCTGTGCTGCCTCCTGTTTCAATCACCTCTTATTTACCCCACTGGTGAGGGAGGGATTCCTGCCCCAGGGCTATGGGGATGGCTGAACAGAGGACATCCAGCACTGGTCATATTGGTACAGATATACTCACAGCCCTGTGCACACACACGTGCTCACAGCCCAGGGAAGGAAGACACTACATACCACGCAGGGCCACACGGGGGCTGCACTTGGGAACAGACTGAACCACAAGGGGCTGCGGGAGGCAGGCTTTGTAGTATCAGGAGGGTGGGAGCAACCCCTAGTTCCTGAAGAAAGATGTAATGGGCTTGTCTGAAATGTTCCATGGGCTGGCTGGGAAGCTGGAATCCACTTCTGGGGAATAAGCAGGAACTGCGCCTGGTCCTTTTGATAAGGAGGGTGGTTTGGCTAAAGGAGCTCTCTGTGGGCACCGAGCGGGGAGGAGAACGTGCATTTAAGCCATTTGAGGCTTTCCTAATTTTACCAGTTGTAAAGATGGCACACAATTTTGAGCCATCATTTCAGGCCTCCCATCACACCTCCCAAGAGAGGCGGCCACGTATCTATGCCCAGTGCCCAACTTTCACTCCCCTCTTTAACTTTTCACTTATCCTTACATCTTATGCTCCGTACTGCTTACAGTTCCATGGCTCTCGCCAGAGTTTGGGTCCTTATCACCTCCCATCTGTGGTGATAACGTCATGTAATAGGCTTCTCTGCCTCCATTTCTCCCCTGGTGGAATCTATTCTTGTCACAGCTGACATAGTAATTTTCACAAAATACCACTTTAACCACATTGCTTCCCAGCAGCAGCCCACAACCCTTCCATAGCTCCCTGCTGAACTTGTGATTTGGCCTCCCCAGTGGTGTGAAAATGCAAGGGTGGCTGGCACAAGGACAGGCCAGCTGAGCTAAAGGTGATCTGCTGAGCTTCAAGAGCCAATGCTCTCACCTCAGGATAAAAAACTAGCTACCTGGCTCTGTGATGCTACTTTCTAAACATGATCAGGTAATAAAACTTAAAAAGTAAAGTTAGTGCCAATTATCTTATTGACATTTTTCTTTCTGGTAAAATAGATCATCTTGGTTGAAAAAAAAAAAGGCTTCTTATTTATCAGAGTCAAAAGGAGTTATTTTCATTTTGAATGATTAAAAAAGATGTGGTTGGAATCATTTTAATTTTTCCTGAATTGATCCTTTGCAAGAAAAAATTGGGGAAGGTAGGTCCATCATAAAGGCTTTCATTTTCCCCGCTAACTCCCCGGATACATTGCCTGTCACGGGGACCACACAGTATCTTCATCACATAAATCCATCACTCACTCATCCAGCTGACTTTTTAAAATAGTCTTTATTTTTTAGAGCAATTTTAGGTTCCCAGGAAAATTGAATGGAAAGTGCAGGAAGTTCCCATATACACCCTGCTTCCATACTTGCACAACCTCCCCCACAACTGACATCCCACACCACGGGGTACATTTGTTACCTTAGATGAACCTATATTGACACATCATTTTCACCCAAAGTCCATAGTTTACATTAGGGCTCACTCTTGATGTCAGATGTTCTATGGACTGGACAGATGTATGATGACACGTATCAACCACTGTAGTATCACACAGATTTTCAGTGCCCTCAAAATCCTCTGTGCTCTGCTTATTCATCCCACTCCCCTCACCCCCAACCACTGGCAACCACTGATCTTTTTATTGTCTCTACTATTTTGTCTTTTCCAGATGTTACATATTGGAATCATAATATGTAGCCTTTTCAGTTTGGCTTCTTTTACAGAGTAATATACATTTAAGTTTCCTCCATGTCTTTTCATGGCTTGATAGCCCATTTCTTTCTAGTGCTGAATACAATTTCATTGCCTGGATGTACCACAGTTTATTTATTCATTTACCTGCTCAAGGACAGCTTGGTTGCTTCAAAGTTCTGGCAATTAAGAGTCAAACTGCAGAGGGGAGGGTATAGTTGCATGGTAGAGTGCATGGTAAGCATGCACGAGGTCCTCGGTGCAATCCCCAGTACCTCCATTAATCAATCAATCAATCAATCAATCAATCAAATTATCCACCCCTCCCAAAGCAAACACACAAACAAACAAAAGAATCAGACTGCATCTTACACACATTTAGCCTTGTAAACAAACCTACCTGGGCTGGCCAGGCCAAATGAGACTGTGGTGGGATTCCCAAAATGCAGCAGCATCATTAAGCACTGCTATACACGGGGAGTGTTTAAGACAGCTGCTAACTCCACCCATGCACAGGGCTGCATTATAGGATGCAGGTCTGGGCACTTTTCAGTGATACCAGATTTCCCCAGTAGAAATTAGATGGTTAGCCACCACAAGCATTTACTGAGTTTATTCAATGTTTGAGTGGGTGATGAGGTAGGTAACATGACTAGCTGCCCTCAGGAAGGCTGGAGAGCTGCGTAGAGAGCTCTTTACTACAATAATGTTTGTAACAATTAATATTTATTGAGCAAGTACTAAGTGCCAACTACTACTGGAAGGTATTTCCTCCAATCCACACAGTGACCCTACAAGGACATGGTACAGAAGAGGGAGCTGAGGCTTAAGAGGGTTAAAAGAAAGCCCTCTCCAGCTGAACTGCATTCAGGACAACCTGGACCTGTCTCCTGTCCATTTGTTGGTGTCCACAGGAAGCTACTCCTTGAACTCTAAGGTCCAAGATTATGTTCTCTGTTACTTTCCTTCTAAGCCAAGCACAGGATTAAGGATGCCAAAGAAAAACTTTTCCTTGGATTCCACATACACACCCAAATCCTAAAAAGTACAACAGGTCTCATCCTAGCCAGGAACCTTGATGCCTTCCTCACAAACAGCTTGGTCTCCTGAATTAGAGCAAGATGAAGACAGCTAGCCAGACAGGACTGTTCACTTAAGAGGGAAAGGGAAGAAGGGAAGTCATTCTGAGCCTTTGGGGTAGCAGACTCTGCAGTTTTTGGCTATCTGACCCAAGAGATTTCTGTGACAAGCTTTCCAGGAGATATGTTGATTGAAAAAGAAGACTGGCCAGGGAGATCAGAAAAGGAACCACCACCATAACAAAATAACAAAATACTAAATAAAGCAAAGCAAGTAAAGGAATTAACAAAATACAAGGAGAAATTATTAAACTGAAAACAGTAAAACTAATATAAACAAGTCCCAAAGCTTAACAATAAAAATATGATAGGTAATCCATACTCGTATTCAACGGAGCTGGTCTAGCTACTGCCACTGCTGAATGTCCAACTGACTAGCAACTGTAACAACACTGAGTTCCCAAGAAAGTGCCATCCTTCATGGAGACCAACCAATTGGTGGTAAGCTGGTTATATTGAACTCCTCCCACTCTGCAAGGGTCAGTGTTCCCTCTTGACTAGAATGGACACATGTCACAGGTTTTGATTTGCCTTTCCAACATCATTGTCCAAGGACTTCTAGAATGTTTCATCTACCAACACAGAATCCTGCACGGTAACACAAAAATCGAAGGGATTCATTTTACAGCCAGGGAGGCAGGCTGTGGGCACATGACCATGGGATCCACTGATTCTATTATTCACCACTCCACCCAGAAGTTGCCAACCTGATTAAGTAATGGGATGACAATGCTGAGGTGCCAGCCTAGAAAGGATACTATCTTCTAGGATGCAGAATGCAGCCTAAATGATGACCACTATGTAGAGCTATGTCCCCAGTGGGTAGAATTCATGAGTCCAGGAGTCAAGGGGCAGGGGAAGGGCTGGGAGAGGATGGCTGTGCTTACCATCACTCCCAGTGATCCATTTGGGAAACATAGGCTTATAACTCCTACAAGCCTCTGTCTGCAGGTTTAGAGGTCTTGGTTCCCAGAGGGAGAAACTCTTCCAATAGGACTCACAGAAAAAGTGCCATTCAACTTTAAGCTGTGACTGCTGCTTGTTCACTTTAGGCTCCTTGAGCAAAGAGACCAGCAGAGAGGCAGAGGGATTACTCCCTTGGCGGGGGTAACTGGCCCTGACCAGCCGGAGTAGGTGGACTACTTTTACACAGTGGGACAAGGTAGATTACATTTGGCACCTGGGTAATCCATTGGGTGTCTCTTGGTTCTCCCCTGCCCACATGTGATGGTAAATCAACAAGTGCAGTTACTCTGACCTGAGGAGGGCATAGCAACCAGGGACTCAGAAACCTCAGGGGTGAAGAGCCGGGTTCCCCCCAACAGGATAGCCACCTAGACTAGCAGAGGCACTAGCTGGGGCTGAGGAATATCAAGACTGGATAGTAGACAATGAGCATCAGTTGTACCAAGATCAGCTGTAGCAGCAGGGGCTGCAATTTGTGTCATTAACCTTATTTCAAGTTTCTGCAGGGAATGGAGGTAAGTGGAGGACATGCTTCCAATGAAATGAAGTTATTATTCTAAATGGTACGCTGAGTGCACAAGGGGTGGACTGTCCGGGACACTGTGCGTGGCCTGGAATCCCTCCTCAGGACTGAGGTGCTCACTCCTCCAGCTGTTGGAGGAGTGTTGTTTGCTGGTGGCATGGCTCTCAGTGGAGTCTCTCCCCAAGAATTGCCCTTGACTGAAGGAAGCTACCTCACGCAAGATCATGTTCCTTGCTGGTCAGCCAGGACCTAGTTGACATGAGGGTCCAAAGACCTGGCCCCCTACCTCAATTTGAGACATTTCTGGATGGTCTTCCCAGCTTCAGAATTGAGGCCTCTGCATCACAGCTCAACTTCTCCCTCCATCCATCCTGTTTCCCTCACTCCCTCATGGTGTTGTTCCTGCAAACACACCCAAAAATCCACCTGCACGTAAATCTCCATCTCACAGTCTGTTTCCTAAGAAATCCAACTTATAATCCAGGTGATTGGACATTTTAGAAGCTGGCTCCACCTGCTATTTTGTGGCTACCAACCACAGTATCCTTAAGAGGCAAAAGGGAAACTGAGGGCAGGGAGTATAGAAAGATGGCAGAGAAATCCCAGGAATACCCTCCTTGTATCCTTGGCTAATGGTTGGCTGTTTAGGGCAACAGCAGCAGGAGGAGTGAGGCCAGAAGTTCCACAGGCTCAGACGTTTTCCTTTTCTCTCAATGTTTCTCACAGCGCCTGAGCCAGAGGGCCCTTCTCATCACTCTTTTGCGCTGATTATTCTGCCTTTTGTGGCATCTTTGAGAGGCCTCCCGTTAAGCAATCAGCAAAAAAGCTAACTACCGCCAGGAATGAAAATAAACGTGCTCCTTCCACTCTGCTCTTAAATGTCTCCTCAAAGAGACACTAAGGGATATATTTCCTAAGCAGGACATGGCTTAACATCTTTCTTTTAAAAAGGACTTTTAGCAGCCTACAGTAAAAGGTAACTTTATCCAAAAGGAAGCTTTATCAACCTCAGAATCATTTTTTCACATTTCAACTTTCTAAAAGTGATGTAATCGTCTATTTGTCACCAAAAGACATTTAGAGCATTTAGAAACAAAGGTATAGACAATGAATGAATCAGAAGATTACCACTTGTGGTTTTGGGAGCCCAGCACAGAGAGGGGAATTTGGCTGTACACTTCAGCCAGATTTTCCCACAGTTCCAAATGTAGACGTCTCCATGTTTTTCAGGTCGGCATCGGAGTAGGGATACATGGCAAGCAGAAGAATGAAAAAAACGGTAAATGAAGGGTTGCTGCTGCTTCTGCCTTGCCGCCAGGCAATCATACCGAGGGAACCAGAGAGTGCAGGTAGGTTCAAAGAGACCAGCCGTCAGCGAGCTCCCCTCCCTGCTCAGGGCCTCTCCCAGGCTCACTCTCCAGGCCCCAGGAAGCAAAGGCAGGAGATTGCCCCTTGATTTGTATTATAATTCTCTCCACTCAGGCAGAAAGTAGGGCTTTGTGAGTGCCAACTGGTGTGTGGAAGGAGATGGCTGGAGGTATTTCCTTCAGCCTGTCCCTGGCTTCCTGCCACGCAGGTAAGGACTGTTGTGTAGAATGAATGCTATCCGTGCCACCTGAGAACCTTCAGGTCACTAAAGGGACAGTGTATCATAAGATGCATTGACGCAGCATCCCATCGGCCTCACAGTCAATTTCCTAACACACTGGCTGTCCTCTCCTCTCTTCCAGAGGCTGAGCTGTCTGATATGCTTTTCCGCCAGCAGATGGCTTGACATCTCATGGCTGGAATACACAGTTATAAGAATAAGCACAAGCAGAAGGGGGCCCTGCCCCACCCCCTTGCTCTTCCTCGGTGGGGTCTCCAGTCCTGACCCTCCTTTCTGCTCTTCCTGGCATCATTCTCTGGCTCCTTTCCCGAGCACCAGGGTAGGGATATCATCAGAAGGCCCAGGAGCTTCTTTTATCAAGATGGCCTCACAGAAGAGCCACTTTGCACCTACCAGCAGTAACTGAGCCAGGATGTGGTGATGCTGAGAAACGCCGCCACATACTCTAGAGGAGGGCTGGGGACGCAGCAGGGCAATGCCTTCACACACACCCACGCTGCTTTCACCGGCTCACACCCGGGTCTGGGCAACACTGGCTCCACAGGGGACATTTTCTATAGCAATCCAGAAGGCTCTTCATTTGTTTTCATTTAGGAATGGTTTTAATCCTTGAAGATGGCTGCAGTCTGACCAACATGCCCACCTGCAGGCTCAGGAAGACTTCTGGTTCCACAGAAGAACAGAAGACTGTGTTCCATCACGGCCCAGATATTTTTACAGAACATTTTTCTGAACCTCTACTTCATTTGCCAAGTCCTCTCATCAGAAGCCTTTCCACCATCTGCAGGTCCAGCGATCTCATTCAGTCCTGTGGCTTTAGTCAGCTTGCCCATGGAAGAGATGAAACATGACCGCTGCTGTGATGGAGTGAGCTGGTGAAGACACTTTGTGTGTGATCAGGCTGCTTCTAGAAAAATCTCTCCACCCTGACAAACTTCTGTGTGCTAACTATGGATAGAAAGTTGGCTGAGAAAACACTGTTCTTAAGTCCTGCCATTGAGGTGTGGCCCATGCGATGATGGAAGCGTGTACAGAAACAGCATAGGAAGAACCAAATTATCCTTTTTCTTTCTTTTTTGTTTTGTTTTGTTTTGTTTTTTTCCTTTGATGAAGAGGTGGTCAGAAACCCTCACAGACAGGTGAATGGGATGTTAAAATACAGGCCACAAATGCAGGACTCACTGGAAGGAATATGGGCCCTGGAGTCACACATCAAGGTCCAATATTGCCTCTCCTCCCCATCAGTTGTGGGGCCTTGGGTAAGTGACTTAACCTCTCTGTGTCAGGGCTTCCTTCTCTACAAAATCAGGAGAAACGAAAGTCCCTGTCTCACAGGCTTATTGTGAGGACTGGATGGGTTAACACACGTGAAGCTCTTAGCACAATCTCAGGCATATATTAAATGCTCGGTAAACATTAGCTAGCAGACAATTTTGAAACATCTGCTTTTATTTTTCCTGTGATGGGAATCTTTCCATCTTGCCTTACAAAAGGAGAAGAAAAGCAAAACCCAAGAGATGGGGAGGAAAGAAGAGAGGAAAAAAAGATGGAGCTGGAAAAGTGAAAAAAGTGAAGAAGCAGGAGGCAGCTCCTGGGGGTGGGTGGCAGGGTCTCCCACGTGGGCTAAGAGAGAGACGTCTCCCCTGGAGGAGTGAGTTATATATTCCAAAGAAGATGCACTGCCCAGGGTCTCACAGGAACCAGAATGAGATCATTCACAGGGCTTCTGAGAAGGCTGAGAGGCTGAGTGGCCACAACTGCGAAGAGGGCACACCCTACAGTTTCACATGTCAACCCAGGAAGTGATACAGCATCAGCAATGGGGAAACTGAGACAGGGCACCCAAGGACGCCCGGCCACACACTTAACATGTGCTGTCATGTGTGTTATGTGTGTTGTTATATGATATACAGAATCTTCTATTGATTAAACTTTTTGATATAAATATGAAACCAGAGTATTAATCTACTGCTTTATATCTTTAAGAATGCTGGGGAGAAGGGCAGGGAGCACCATGTCGTTTGACTATATTTCATGCCATTTAGTACCTGGCAAGTGTGTGTTAAAAAATGACTTGATGTGGGTTCCACCAAGGGATGAAGAGGTGTTTCCAGGTCGACAAGCAGGAACCAGACAGACATACTAAGCAAGGGGAAGAATGTGTCTGAAGCCTAAATATGAAGAGCAGCATGGTTTACACAGGATGCACCGGCAGTAGGGTCTTACCTGAGCCTAAAGAGCCAGGAGAAAAAGAAGAGGCTGAGGGCTGGGCTGGGCTAGGACATTGTGTGTCTTGTCTGGACACTCGAATCTCATCTTTCTAAGCTGTGAGAAATCACTGAATGGTGTTGAGCAGGGAAATGTCAGCTTAGAAACACAGCGGAGAAGGGTTTCAAAGGGACTGCATTTGGACAGTGGGAAAAATATGGTCTTCATCAAGTCTTGAGCTAAAGCAGAAGGATGCCAGGGGATGGGCAATGCACCTCCTGGAAGTGAAATCAGAACTTGGAGAGCTTATCAATAACAGAAGGGATGACTCCCTGGTTTCTAGTTTGGGTGATTGAGGGGGTGATGATGGCAATTCAGACAGAGTGTGTACAAGTGTGGAAGATAACTTCCTTTTTGGACGCAGGATGGAGAGGAGTGGCTGGTGGGTAGGGGAATGTGTGTATTTACAAGTAGAAGGAGTGGAGTTAGTGAAAGATGCTTTCTGAAACTCAATGGACAAGACGTTTAGGTTACCTACTGTTTTAAATTATCTTTGCTACCTCTCTTCTGCAGAGAGGGAATATGTAAGACACTCCAAAGGCAGAACCAACAACTCACATTTGCTACGTGCTTCCTTTGTGACTTCTTCAGGGAGTTAAGTACTTTACCTATATTACCTCACTTTCTCCTCAAAAGAGTCTTATGAAATGAATATCATCGTTGCTAGTTTACAGGTAAACAAATTGAGATTCAAAGGGATTGGGTAATGTGCTTAAAAGCCTCACAGTTAATAAATGGTAGAGCTGAAACTACTGTATGAGAGTAAAGAAAATTTCAGGAAAGAAGTAAGAAGAATTTTTCATCATTCATATTCAGTGGAGGGAGGGAAAGACTGATGAGAAATTTGGATGAACACATGCATTTTGGCAACTTTATTAACAACTTACATTTATTTTATGTTCATGCTTTCAAAACATGTTCACATGCCTTTATCTCAGACTTCTCATAAAATATCTACATGAGGCTGCCAGGACTGACGCTAGTATTGCCACCAATCAATGAACAAATGTTTGTCCAGCATCACCATTGAGGGAATCACTGCTCACAGGGTGTTTGCTGAGTTTCCTTCATGCTCCTGCTCATGGGAGTTTACAGCTGCTAGAGAGTTGTTACAGGGTACAGTGTAACAACAGGATGGAGGATGCATGCTCAGGATCTCATGAAGGCTATAAATCATTACTTTTTAAACTATATCCCCCAGATCTTAATGCCTCTAGGGCAGTGGTTCTCAAAGGGTGGAAGGATTTTGTCCTCTGGCAAAATGGGGGACATTTGGCATTGTCTGGAGATGGTTTTCTCATTCTCACAACTTTGGGTAGGGGGTGCCACTGACATCTAGTGAGTAGAGGGCAGGAAAGCGGACATTCATCCTACAAGGCACAGGACAGCCCCCACATCAAAGAATTAGCCAGCCCAGGAGGGCAATAGTGCCAAGGTTGAAAAACCTGCTCCGAGATAATAGTTACTTAACTTGAATTTCATTTTTTAAATTATACTTAATTTTAAAATAGTAATAAAACAACAGATATACTGAAAATTATTACATACTAAATTTTAACACATTATACTCAGCAAAAGATTAACTTGTGCTGCCAAATTAAATGTTTTTGCGGAGAACTTGGACTAAATCTTCCGGGCATAGTTATTGTAAAGGAGAACGATTTCTTAACAAGATTATCCACTCAGAAGAATATCCTACAATTTCCAGGTAAGTCATTATTTTTTTTAAAGTGACCATTTCTAACTCTGTGTATATCAGGGTTTTCTCAATAAAACAGAAACAAATTTAGAAGCTGAGGCTGACACAAGACTGCAAACTTTCATCCACATCACTTAATTTCATATTTTTGTATTTATGAAACAACCTAAATGATTGACTTCAAAAGTAAATGTCCTTAAGTTTGAACTTACAGATTTGAATTAATGAAATAGTGACCTCATCTGGAAGAAAAAAATAAAGGCCTGTGCTACTAAAAAGAAATTTTAAAACCACTGGTACAGGGCGTAAGATCCAGGGCCTGGCCCTCAAAGTGTGCCATTCAGACAGGCAGCATCAGCTTGTCCAAGTGCTTGGTGCACGTGCAGAATCCCGGTCCCCACCGCAGACCTCCTGCACCAGGATCTGCACTTCAACAGGCTCTCGTGCATCTTAAAGAGTTTGAGAAGTGCTTGATCTACAGGCCTTCACAGAAATGGACTCAAGTAGGGCCGAAGGTAGTAAGGCCCGCAGGCACGTGGGGGTGATTTCAGCAGGGCATGATCCGAATTAACTACACAGGGAAATGCGAGGAGGGCATTCCGGGTGGGGGAGGGGCAAGGGGAGGGGGCTGGGAACAGACCACCCTGGCCAGACGCCGGTTCTGGCAGCAGAACCCTTCGGAGAGGTTTGAACTTGGGGCTGAGAGAGGCCGGCCACCAGCCAGCCCCCCACCCCCGCCCCCCGCGCTGCTTCGGGTCTTCTTACCTTGTTGACCGAGCAGCCTCCGCTGAGTTCCAGGCCAGGGTCCCCAACCACGTCGCCACCATGAATCAATTAAACCTTCAATAGCCCCGAGAAGTTGGGGCTCATTATCTCCATTTTCTAGATGGGGAGCCAGCCACTTCCGGAAGCTGTAATTACCGAAGGTCAGAGGGCACCTGCGGCCGGAAGCCTGGGCCGTAACAGCGCGTTCCGCCGGCCCTTCCAGCTTCTCCCGCCCGGGGCACAGAGGCCGCCCCTGTGAGCTCGGGCCGGGAGGGGGTGGGCTGCTGGCACCTCCTCTCAGGCTGGGCTCTGTGGAAAGAGCAAGACTGGAAGCTCCGCCCGAGGGAGCAGGCGGCCGAGGGGGCTGCTGGAAAGATGCTGGGACGAGGCAGCCTTGGAAAGTGAGGGTGGGGACCATGCTGGGCAGGGTGCTGAGGGGAGGGCTGCGAAGGAGGCGGCCAGGGGCTGTTCCCGAGAAGAGCAGGAGCTATGACAGCCCCCCAGTCCAGCAGCGAGGTAGCTTCAGTTGAATCAGGAATAGGCTAGTTTTCTTAAGAATACAAACAGGCCGAACTGAAGGCTTGTGTGTCAGCTGAATTCTTCACAGGCCCGCCGTATAAGCCCTGGGAAACAGAAGGTGCAGCAGGGCTGGTGGCCTTTGCTAGGTGGCTGTGGACACTTCTGGGGACAGAGCAAGGGCTCCTGGTCCTGGTGGAGGCTGCATTGTGGCCTGCGGCATATCCGTGGAGGGTGGGAGACAGAGGCCGAGGTTGCTGGTGGGGAGAAGCATTGCTTCTGCCTGGGACCTCCTGATCAGCCCTAATTTTGCTAGGAGTCTGTCACAGCTTTCCCTTGACCGGATTCTAGCAGAAGGCCGAGTGACCAAGGGATAAGAGGAAGGGCCTCCATCTCAGCAGGGCCCCCTCCGCCGCCATCCTGAAGTCGGAGCAGCTGGGACGCCCCCTTGGCCCCGCCCCCACCGCTCAGGGCATCTGTTGACATCCAGCTGGGACCCCTTAGCTCTGCCTTGAGGCTGATTCATCAGCTCCTGGAGGCTGAGTGTGTCTAGGCCCTGCCTCCCCTTGATGCTGCCCTTTGATTCCTGGCTAATGATTCCCAGCTGTGCAGGGTCCTGAGTTTGTTCGAACTTTCTGGGAAGAAAAGGCTCTGAAACCTGAGCCCTTTGCTAGGTGGCTGCGGACACCTTGGGGACAGAGCAAGGGCTGCTGGTCCTGGTGGAGGCTGCACTATGACGTGGGACATATCCGTAGAGGGTGGGAGGCAGAAGCTGAGGTTGCTGGTGGGGAGACCAGGGAAGTCACCCTCACCTCTTGGTATCTCAGGCCTCCTGGACAAGCCTCAGGCGTGAGATCTGTCCCTAAATTCAAGGAGTGATCTTTGGGACAGGTCTCAGCCGAAAGAGTCTAGGACTTGACCGGAGCAGAGGGACATGGTTTTTTTTGCCTCTCCCCCAAATTCCCAAAACTGACTCTTCTGGGATGTTTAGGATCTGTTCCTGACAGCTGCAAAAACCCAGGGAAGGGGTAATATTAAGGTGAGAACTCCTTACTATAGGAAGGCTTCTGTAAGGTACAGCTAACAGAAATTGGCAAGGTTGGGGAGAGGTGAGAAAAGTGCGGAGGCCCCAAGTTCATTGTTACATACGTGGTTAAGGGGTCCCCTAGGAAGGGTGCTCCTCTGTCAGGTGGTCGTGTGGGTGCATGAGAATCTCTGGGGGAGCACTTCTGGGGAGGGTGGGGGGAGAGGAGAGAAAGGAAGACAATGAAGCTCAAAGCTGAGTGGTCAGCCCAGCACCAGCCCCAGCCCAGGCACCTGATTTCAAAACCTGGAGCCCTAGGCGAGATAGCATGGCCCTGTCATCAGATACTACATAGCCACTAAACCACACTGTTCTTTAAGACTATTTAAGTAGATGGGAGACCCTCATGATGTATTCATAAGTGAAAAAAAAAGTTTGGATTACAAATAGTACATACAGATCCCACTTATTTTGTTGAATGCACAAGCAGACACACACACGTACATCCAGTATGGTAACTGGAAGTCACCAACACATCCACAATGGTTATCTCTTCATAGTAGCCTTGTGGGTTATGTTTATTGTCTTCACGTTTTTGTATATGTTCCAAATTTCCTGCAATCAATGTGCCTTGCTTTTGTAAACAGAGAGGACAATAACTGTTTACTTAAATGTGCCACAGGTTCCCTTTAAACTGTGTGAAGTGTCAAAGTCAGTGTGCTGTGGGCCACTGAGCTGGGGGCTCAGTGGCAAGGTTAGTTGCCCCAGAGCACCTCTTCCCCCTTCTTCCTTCCTGCAGGAGCCTCAATGCTATCTCTGTCACGCTCCATTTTCCCTTCCAGAGCCACTTCTCTCTTCTTCACTTTGAGCCCCGGGAGGCTGCCCTTTCTGGACATCAAAAGCCTCAGTGGGGTCTGGCTAATAAGGGATGCAGGCAGGAGATCAAAGGCAGACAGGAGCTTGAGGCTGCGGTATTGATTCCTCTGGCTTCTCCCAGTGGGCTGGCTGTGTCTCTCTTTTGGAGTCTGTGGCTCCTTCAAAAGGCCCACCCCACACAGCTGTCTCCAGGTTCCCTGCCCTACCCCTGCAGGCTTTGGGGTGGAGCAGTAGGCAGAATGGTGGCTCGACAAAAGACACGTCCACATCCTCATCCCTGGATCTGTAAATGTGACCTTATTTGGAAAAGGGGTCTCTGCAGATGTAATTAAGTTAAGGATCTTGAGATGAGGAGATAATTCTAGATTATCCAGGTGGCCCAAAATCCAATGACAAGTGTCCTTATAAGACAGAAGCAGGAGATTTGACAGATGGAAGAGAGGAGGCAATGTGACTGTTGGGGCAGAACTGGAGTGACATGGCCACAAGTCAGGGAATGCCGACAGCCACCAGAGGCTAGAAGGCAGAGACCAGAGTGTCCCCTAGAGCTTCTAGAGGGAGTTCCCAACTTTTAGCCCCCAGAACCATGAGAATAAATTTCTGTTGTTATAAGCCACCTATTTGTAGTCATTTGTTACAGGAACTGTAGGAAACTAAAACAGGTGGTAATGGGTGCTCGGTTAATAGCCCTGGTGGTAGCCGTGGTGGTGCCCCGGTATTTTTGTGGTTTCTCTATGCCTTCCCCAAACCTTTGTAAATAATCCCACTCTTAAACTCTCCTCCAATCACCCAGTTGGTGTGAGTCACCCATTTCCTGCCTGGAGCCTGTCTTACATGGTTTCTGCCTCCCCCACATCCAGGGGTGGATCCTGATTCGTCCAAGCAGTCTCCTAGCTCTGGTCAAGCAGAGGGAAACCTGGGGGCTTCTGGGACAGCTCCTTGCTCCTGTGAGGGAGCCACAGGAAGAGACGGTCCTCCCCTCCCACGCCTTCCTCTAGACTTGAACATGTCTGGGCATGATGCCTGTCATCATTCTTGACACCACTGTGAGGCAGCTAGTGAGCCAGTGAATCCATCTACCAGCACTGAAGGTGGTCCTGCTCTGGCCTTTCTGTCACATGAAATAATATATTTCTATATGTCTTATTTCAGTTCAGGTTAGCGTTATATTGTTAGCGGCCGGAAGCCTATTAAATGATGGAGAATTAGATTGGGTGTATGTTGCCTTAAGGCGAAGGTGGTCAAATGGCTTTAAATATCCCAGCAACTTAAACCAAAACTTCCAAAACTTGAAAAATCTTGATAAAAGATATTCATGACATATTCAATGTGCTCACTCTTGGTTGGCAAATAGTAGGAAAACAAAATGTGTGGACATTTATAGTCAACCACCATGCTAAACAGGGAGAGGGCCCGAAACAACAGTAATAAGTTACAACGAAACAACTCTGTGTAACATAGTGGGGTTTTCAGTTCAGCAAATAGCCATTAAACCCGCTATGTACTAGGCACTTAGCACTGGGATATCAAATGGGAATGAGATATTGGTCATTTTCCTTGAGAAGCTCATAGATTGTTTTTAAAAAATCTTTCTTTCCCAGGTTATATTTTATCCAAATCACGGAAAAATAAATGCAAAACTTGTACTCTTCACTTTCTGTACTACTGTTGATTGTGTACTTGGTGAGAAATGAACTCATTAAGGTCAAAATGAATGCAATTCAGAGGCAGAAAAATAGAAAGGAATTTGATTCAGAAAGATCACATACACAAATTGTGGGAGCAAAGTTGATCTTTACCCAGAAATATTGAAAACTAAGTTGTGCTTGTAAAGTATTATTTGGAACTGTAGCCAAGTATTTCCCAGGGTCCCAGTTTGAAGAGAATTGGTTGAAGGCTTCTGGGGGTGGGGACTATCGTTATAGCATAGCCTGTGCACCAAACTTCAGAGAATAAAACTGATGGAGATAGAGCCATTTCTTCACCAGCCAAGACCTCTGCCCCTCAGTTCCAGGACCTGGCAGTAGACGTCCCTCAGCAAGTATAGAGGGGTTCCTCAATCAAAAACCACTGCCACCAGCCTGCTAGTTCAGTAGATAGCCATTCCTTTGAGTCAAGTAGGACTACTCCACAAGTCCTCTTTAAAATACTAGGACCATTGGGAGGGATATACAAATTAATTCACAACAGTAATTCTTTTAGTTTTCAACAGAGCTCTGAGAAAATGGGGCACTGGGGATGAAGAAGGGAGCTTAAGGAACTGTTGTTTGGGAATTCTGATACAGCTGGCTCATTCAAATTGGAAATCCCTGGGAAGGAGAAGGCTGAGTGAGGGGCCTGGTGACTAACCACTTACTTGTGCCTCTCTCCTTGGCCCTATTTCTCATCTCTGCCTAGCCATCCTCTTTTGAGAAATGCTTAAATAGAAGCTAGCCTCATCCAATGAACTTTCCCAAGGTTCACTCCATGGGACACTGGTTCTACAAGATACTCTTAGAAGATGCTGTGTACTGAAAGCCCTTGGAGAGTCATATGTAGGCACGCACGCTGATGCCTCTGAGAAGTCCTGCAGATGGGAATCCTAATTGGTGTTCACATAACCCAGCATTTCCCAAACTTTTTCTTTTTTGATAAAAGAATTCTTTTGTGCATATGAATTATGTCTTTGAAACATATTCTGAGAAATGCTTATCTGATGCTTGTGGTCTTCAATTGCAGCATTTGCAGTCTGAGTTTTCAGATAATACAGTCCTACACCTCCTTCTTTTGCTGTTTTCCCTTGTTGATGCCATCCTATAGCATGGGAGCAGGAAAGAGAAGAGGCCACATGTACCCTGAACCCTCTGCTGTTTCTTGTCGGCTTCCCTAGCAAACGATTTAGTTGGGAACTGAGAATCTAGATAATTCCTTACTTTATAGTGAGCAGATTAGCCACAGATTGCAATTATCCAGACTCTCACTTATTTCTTAATTTGGAAAAGTTGGAGTTGTTCTTAGTAAAACTTGGCTCCTTTAAAAGCAGTAGCCACCTTCGTAAGCTTCTTTTTATTATCTTATAATCATTGGAAAGAGCCAAACATCTCTCCTCCCCAAGGACAGCTGGTTTAGGAAAACTACCATTATTCCTGGCCGAGCATAGTTCAAATAGAATCATGACAGGTGTGACTGGACGTCCAGGATGTTGCCTGGAAGCTGCCAAAGTACCAAGTATCTGAGACCATGAGAGACAGAGCCATGGGCTCACTCTAAAGGGAGAATGCCATTGGAGGATTCTACACAGGGGAGAGACAAAATCTGACATTCATTTTCCTCTGTTACCACCAGAAGAGCAGACCTTTCCAGTCATTTATTGTCTCCTGAACTTGCAGCCCTTTCCTGCTTTGCTCGTTGTTTGATTTGTCCCAATTTCCCACCCTTCCTTTCTATTCCCTCCCAAACATTTCCATTGTGTCTTCTGGACACTTCTGCCCCCTAACTCCCTGATCTAAAGTTCTCAGCCTGTAACGGCCTTCTCTACCCCTCCCCTCCTGGGGCCTGGCTGGTCCCCAGGACACTATTCCTACAACTCTTTCTGGCAGAGCCTGTTGGATCTCGTAGAGCCCATGAACTTCAGGGTCAGGAGGTGGTGTTCTCTACGTGTTCTCCATTGTTGCTCCTGGAGCATAACTCCTCCTGTTCCCTCTTACAAAGCCCCTGCCTGTCAGAGGGTCCTGCCGCCTGACTCTACAAATAGATCACATGTCCTTGGTCACTGAGAGCTACATCCCCTGTTCTCCGTCTTCCTCTCTGCACTGCTCTGCACTGCACTTCCTCTCTGCCCATCTCAGTGTAGTTAACCACACTGACGCCCCATACAGCACCCTGGATGCTCCCCTTCTCATCTTGAATGACATTTTCTTCCTCCATTCCACCTCAAAGTCGTAGTCTGAACCTTGTCACCACCAGAAACAGTCCGGCCTCTGCAAGCTCAGATGCCCACTGTCTTCCGCAGCCTCCTCTCCTTCAGTGCACTTGTTCGAGGGCAACAATTCTTCAACTCTGTCCCATTGGCTCCACCACTTTTTACTATCCATCAGCTCCCAAGTGCACTCACTCCTCTTGTATGGTTCATGGTCCATCACTGTACACACTCCCTTCAAAAACTCTCATCCTCACAGTCCCTTGACTTCTATTATAGAATCTTACAAAACACTAAATGGATCCAACCATCCATTTCTCCATACCTGCACTCAAGTAATTTAATGTTACTATGGAAAAGCCACGTAAGCAGACTGTTTCCACTTTCAGTTCATGATCGCAGCCCTCAAAGGGCTACTCAAAATAGCTGGGCAATGTTACTGTGTTTTTCCAGTAAACCAGTGTTCATATTTTCTGAGGCAACTTTTCTATACCTTTTTTATCTTTAAAACTCCCACAACCCTTCCTGCTTCTTACCCTCAGCCGATGAAGTCTGCCCATATTTCACTGAGAAAAGGGAAACTAGCAGATGTGAACACCCTCATTTTTCCATCTTAAATCTACACATCTACAATCGTTGGCCTCTTTTTCTTCCCTCTGGTCAGTGTGTCTGTCCCCCATCAAAGGCCCATCAGTCCACTGGTGCTCTGAGTGGCCTCCCTCATCCATTCAGTCATCCCTCATCAGCGTCTCCCTCTCTGCTGGATCACGCCCACTGGTGTACACCCATGCCTTGTATCTCCCCTCTGTTTCTTCTGTCATTTATACCATACTTCTAAATAACACAGCTATTTTTAGCTTCTTCAATTTTATACACTTTCAATTGCTTTCCTGCACCTTCCTCATGCACACTTCCCCCCTTCCATCCTCCCAATGTAATTATATCACCATTTTTGGCTAAATCAATGTTCAGTGTTTGCATTACCATGACTTAAGTACTCACAGCTGAACCATATAGGATGTTATGCTTTTATGGGTCAACCTTCTTTTTCTTGGAGTTACTAATTACCTAATTTTTTCATTGCTTAGTTTTAAAAATATCTATTACTAAATTTTTATCAAACTTGTCAAACTATAAAGCCCCTCTCATGAATTGCAGGTAACCAATCAACATGGCTTCATAGACTTGAGTCCAGTGCCTTGACCCTTGTGGCTGAAGTATGGCTTAGTCGGCAGTGTTGATCCGTGTTCTTGAACGTGGTCCCTCCAGTGTGGTGGTCAGAGAATAGCTGGGCTTCTCACATCACAGCTCAGGACTCCAAGAGTGAGTGTTCTAGCAAACAAGGTGGAAGCTTTATGGCCTTTTAGGACGTTTTAGGTAGTGTTTAAGTTAACACTACATCACTGTTTTGTAATGGCTGACATAGTCAAAAGCCCACCCAGACTCAAGGGGAGGGGGCATAAGTCTCATGTCTCTATGGGAGGAATGTCAAAGAATATTTGTGGCTGTGTTTTTAAACTGCTAGAGATACACACACTCATACTTGCATTTGAGTGAAATGTCTTTGGAGGGAATCACAAGAAACTGGTAAGGGGAGAAAGGTGACTAGAGACAGAGATAGGAAAGAGACTAACTTTGCCATATAAGCCATTCTGTATCTTTTGTAATTCTGCATCATGTGCTTGAACTACCTTTTCAAAAAATTAAATATTCTTAGGCACATGAAAAGATGCTCAACATCATTAATTATTAGAGAAATGCAAATCAAAACTACAATGAGCTATCACCTTACATCAGTCAGAAAGGCCATCATCAAAAAGTCTACAAATAATAAATACTGGAGAGGGTGTAGAGAACAGAAAATCTTCCTACACTGTTTGGTGGGAATGTAAATTGGTGTAGCCACTGTGGAATTCCTTAAAAAACTAAATGAGTTACCATATTATCTGGCAATTCCACTCCTGCATTTATCTTGAGAAAACTCTAATTTGAAAAGACACATGCATCCCAATGTTCATAGCATCACTATTTACGATAGCCAAGACATGGAAGCAACCTAATGCCCATTGACAGATGAATGGATAAAGATGTGGTACGTATATAATGGAATACTACTCAGCCATAAAAAAGAATGGACTAATGCCATTTGCAACAACATGGATGGATCTAGAGATTATTGTACTAAGTAAAGTAAGTCAAGCAGAGAAAGACAAATATCATATGATATCACCTATATGTGGAATCTAAAAAAAGAATACAAATGAACTTATTTACAAAACAGAAACAGACTCACAAACATAGAAAACAAACTTACCAAAGGAAAAAGGGGGAAGGGATAAATCAGGAATTTGGGATTAGCAGATACATGCTACTATACATAAACAGAAAAACAACAAGTACCTATCGTATAGCACAGGGAACTATATTCAATATCTTATAATGACCTATAATGGAAAAGAACCTGAAAAAGAAATATATATATATATATAATATAATATATATAGAACTGAATCACTTTGCTGTACACTTGAAACATTGTAAATCAACTATACCTCAATTAAAAAATTAAATATTTTGACCATGTCACAGCTTTGCCTGGAGCTACACCCACCCCTAGAGTCCACATCAGTTTCTAGGATACTCTAGACCACTGCTGTCCAACAGAACTTCCTGTGATGATTCGAATATCTCTGCACTGTCCAATGTAGTAGCCATTAACCACACATGAGTATTACAATTAAATTAAATTAAATTTTAATTCCTTAATGGTACTAGCCACAGTTCAAGTCCTAAATGACCATAAGTAGCTGATGGCTACATCTTGGACAGCGCAGCTCTAGAATGTGGGATGCACTTACACAAATGGGATGAGGGTGGGGGAGCATGAGATTCCTTGAGTCAATGGTCTCTAAACATTTTTACACGCGTCTTTCCTTAAACAACTTTAAAGAAGTACATACCCCCTTGCAAAAATCAAAATTGATGTCCAAATACTTCATCCTTAGTTTGAAAGTTTGTTTTTGTTAGGCATTAAAAAGATTAAACATTTCATAAGATGAGAACGGACTATAATTAGAATAAATATTTCATGAGATGGTTTGATAAGATAGCTTTAATTACTGAATAATGCAGACTGAATCTGAAAGAACATGTAAAAAATTTAGCACCACTAACCTATCCTGCTTCAGTTGTTCTAAATTTAGAGCATCTCAATGTGGGGCACGCTTCACCCTGAACAGAAATATGTACAAGACAGGGAAGGACAGGAAGCCCTGAGGGGCCAAGATGCCTTGATGAATCATTAAAGAAGATCCCCGA
Source organism: Camelus dromedarius (assembly GCF_036321535.1). Classification (NCBI taxonomy): domain Eukaryota; kingdom Metazoa; phylum Chordata; class Mammalia; order Artiodactyla; family Camelidae; genus Camelus; species Camelus dromedarius. Next base: position 28,826,642 of record NC_087439.1, on the reverse strand, counting down.
AACCAATATGTCAATCTCCCCTTTTCCTGGCTTGAGGAAGATTTTTACACCCCAGAGCAGAGCTCCATGTGAGATTACGATGGGTGAGGGCGACATGGGAACTTTTACGAAATGATTTTAGAAATCTGTGCTTGGAAGTGAAAACTCTGAAAGTGGATTCTCTCTAGATCATTCATGAACACTCCCCCTTGAACAGTCTGTAGACCCTCCAGGGTACTTGAACCTGGATTTGAAGACAGCTGCCACAGGAAGATGGAGGCTAAGCTTGACACCCAGGTCTGCTGCTGCTGCTGCTGCTGCTGTGGATGTTTCCATGGAAACCTGCCAAGGAGTGAAGATGAGGGCAGTCCCCTGGGGCGCCTTGAACCGAGGCAGGGTCACCCTGTCAGCATCCCTGCCACAGGCCTCTGGTCTGCTCACCAAGGTTTGTTTGTCACTAAGGTGGAATTCTGGCCAGGGTTTCTTCCACAGAAGTGTGCTTCTCTTGTCTGGAGTTTTTAAGCCTGTTCTGGGTTGAAAGGACCAAACTCAGGGCTGCCTTCCTTCAGGACTTGGGTAGAATTGGCAGGACAAGACTGATTCCTTCCTACCAGTCAATTCTGCTCCAACATTTCCCTCCTCATCATTGCCCCCTCCTGCCCTCTCCATCTAATTACTTCAGACGGAATGTAGAGAATCACTGTTCATTAGAGCAAGGGGATCAGGGCTGAACAGGGCTGACTTGGTGCAACCAAGCGGGCAGTGGACTAAGTAAGGGCTGGTTAGAGCCTCCCTCTCAGGTGCTGTTATAGCTGATCTGGGATTGCTCATAAGGTGAAAACCACAGGAGGTCAAAATTTCTCTTTGAAGTCTCTGAAATCGGCCTCTGAATGCAACTCCCAGGGTGGGATTTTTGTGCCACAGTGGAGACCAATACAGCATCTCTCAAAACGTCCAGTATGAAAATCACTTTTTTTGATTCTGGCCAAGTAAGGATAAAATGGTGTTTCTTTGGTCAAATGCTAAAGGTATGGTTAGCTGACATCTCAGCGTTATATTGTATAAAAAGCATATTTCTTTAAACCCAAGAATCATACTCAGTATGTGGGTACTCACACTGTGAGGGGCTGGAGGGAGCTGAGACCCCCAGGGCAGAGCAGAGCCCTGTTTCTCACGCCCCACCTGACATCAGGGCTGGACTCATGGGCAGAAGCACTGAACGTGCTTAGATGGTCATTTAAAAACTCCCTGCCCCTCTTTCTTGGCCCAGCAACTTGTAGCTGATGCCAGGCACTGCACTAAGCAGTCTGTGCAGATCTTTCAGACGGGGGTTAGCACATGAGCCCCGCAACCTCACCCCTCTCCCCATTTAGAAACCCCACCTCTGTCTACTTGCAGAGTCATAAGAGGCATTCACACCGAGGTCCCTGAGACTGCAGGAAGTGGCAAAAGTGGCAGCAACGAAACACCTGTGATCGAATGAGTGTCTAAATGGAGCCTGTCCTGGAGGGGAGGCCATAGGAACCCAGAGACACACAGCCGCTGAACAAGCTGAATTGAAAATGAAGATGGATGGGTTAACTCTGGAAAAATGAAGGCACCTCATTGGCAAGAGGAATGCCATCTTGATGATCTTCAGGGGAAGAGGCTTAAGCCAGCATTACATTTTCTCTCTCTCTCTCTCTTTTTTTTTTTTTTTTGCCCTGGGGTGACATCTAAAACATCAATTAATAACTACTAAAGTATGTTGTCAGTTTGCCTATAATTGTCATTTTAAAGAAAAGTGATTGCCTACTATGAAGATGGTTGGTTTAACAGCTTTTAAGACTTGTATCCATTTATTCTCTCCTGCTCACCTAGGTGGTGCTCACTCGTCTCTCCCTGGAAATTGATTCCATATCAGCACTGTTACAGGATCACTTACACACTGCTGCTTTTCTTCTCCCATCCCGTCCCCTTCATTAAACTTACACTGTCCATTTCCCAAAATGCCACCAGGGAAGGTGTGCTGAGGTGAGCTCACAATGCGGGCCCCCTTGGGCCACTACCTAAATAGCCCATCCCACCCTGCAGACGCCAGGGAAGAAATAAGGACGAAGAGGCCCTGGGAACAAGAGGCCAGCTGCGGATGACATCAGCTCCTCAAGGGAATCGTATTTCTGGTCCAACTCTGCTGATGACTGCCTTCTGGTATTTTTAATGATAACTTGACTGATGCTACATTACCTCTTCACTATGTTTTATTTGAAGTACCCATTATCAAACTATCAGGATGTTATTTATCCAAGTAGAAAAAAGGCTGGTGTTTCCCTCTTTAGCTCGGAACCCAGCCCTTCTGCATCTCCCTCGACATCGGGACACATTTGTTGCCATGCCCCTGGCTCTGCCTGCCCAGAATTATTAGTTGTCTCATACAGTCTGCTCGCACACCGTTAGGGGCTATCTTTTAAACATCTCTCCAAGCACCAGCTCACAATTCTGCTCCCACTACAGCCCTGTGAGATGCCCTTCCCCTCCTCCCACTCCTTCAAGGCCTGGTTCAAGGTCCCTTGACACCCAAAAAGTATTCTCTCCCTTCACCCATACTGATATCTTCTTGCTCTGAACTCCAGGAGCACTCTCAACCTGCCCAATTCCATGGCCCCTATTTCTGCCTTGTAATTGTTACTGTGTTTCTACGGACAAGTCTTTGCTTCCCAACCAGATAGACCTTCACCTTCGTCAGAATGCAGACTCTGGTTTATTTACCTTGATGCCCTCTGTCACCACCCCACCCCCACCACGACTGGCACAGTAACTTGTAAAAGCATGTGCAGCATCGGCTCCGAAACATGATGGACAGCCTCCACACGTGCAACTTATGGGCTCCATGGCTCTGCTGAAGGGTTCTTGCCCAGCCCCCCTGTTCCACTGCAGACCCATCAGAAACTTTGGTTGCATGGGCCCAGGTGGCCTTGGGGACCACATCCTGGATGCTGGATGGCAACCACTTGGGTGGCCTCTGCCACTCTGGGTGGGATCACACTGAGAGTTAAGGGTTGTTGAGTCCCTCAAGCAGTAGGGAACTCAAGATCACAAGATAGAAAGGATCCAAGGTAGGCCCGGCCTTTGCTGTATCTTTCACTGGAATTCCTCAGATAAGTGAAAAAAACCTTTTCATTCCCAGCCACCTGAACACTGTATTCACTGTTCCTAGCCCTATCACCTCCCACCGCCCACCTACTGTGTCCCCTGCAGGGGAGTTGTAGCCCTTCCACGTGGCCAGGGGTGGAAAGCTCACCCAACAAAGGTTTACTGAATGCCTACCTTGTGCCAGTGAACAAATTAGACCCCTGCCGCCATGGAGCTTATAATTTAGCAGGGGGAAGGCAGACAACAAACAATGCACGTAATCCAGAGCAGTGTCATCCAGGACGCTGGCATGTGGTTGAGTGCGACGGGGAAAAGCCGCTGAAGTAGGATGGGGAAACAGAGTTGGGCAGTGAGGGTCAGCGAACCGCCTCAAGTATTGTGGGTCACAGAGGCTAGAGAGCTCTTTCACTTACGGAAACAGCACTTGTATCTGCTCTGGGGGGAGTTTCGGGTAAGAACGGGGAGCCTGGTAAAGCTCAGGGTTGTGGTGGAAGAGGCGCTAGAAGGAAGTTCCTGGGACTGTCCTGGTGGCACTTGTATTAGTTTTCCGGGGCCACCACAACGAAGTGCCATGAACTGGATGCCTTAGAACAACAGAGATTTGTTGTCTTACAGCTCTGGAGGCTAGAAGTCCAAAGTCAAGGTGTCAGCAGGACTACGCTCCCTCTGAAAACTGCAGGAGAACCTTTCCTTGCCTCTGCCTAACTTCAGGTGATTGCTGGCAATCTGTGGTGTTATGTGCCTTATGCCTGCATCACTCCATTATCTTCCTTGGTTGTCACAGGGCGTTCACCCTGTGTCTCTGTGCCTTCACATGGTCATCGTCTTGTAAGGACACTGGTCATGTTGGATTGGGGCCCCTCCTACTTCTTCAGTACACCCTTATCTTAACTAACCACAACTGCAATGACCTTATTTCCAAATAACACCCATGTTGAAGTACTGTGGGTTAGAACTTCAGCATACCTTTTTTAGGGGGGCACAATTCAATCTTAACAGTATCAGATTGGGAAGAAATGGAGTGCAAGCCAAAGACAGGTGTACCCTCAGTGCAGTCCAGCAGGAAAGAGAGGCAGGGACGGCCGTGAAACTCTCTTGAAGTGGAAATATTTTCAGAAGGCAGACAAACAAGACTGGGCACAAAGGTATGGGTTTGGAAGAAAATAAGCCTTGCAGAGCAGAGTGAAGGGAAGAGAAAGTAGGGCAAGAATGAGGATGGCGGAGGGAGAGGGGGAAAGTGGGCGTCTGAGCCCAGGAGGGCACACGGGCAGTGAGAGGCATGGGGAAGGGAGGGCAGGAAGCATGGTCTGAAGGACAGGAAACCGCAGACTTGACGTAGGAAATCTCGTCTTTGCAAGTAATTATTTTGGAGTTCATTAAGCAACTTCCTGCCTGAGGCTGGAGAGCAGTGGGTTTTCTGTCCAGCAAGCTGATGGTCTTGCTTTGTCTTGCTTCAAAAGTTAGAAGGGCACCTGGGAAGAGTCCAGGGCCATGGCATTTTGAGCCAGGTCCCCTGAGCTGTGGACCTGAGATCAGGCTGACAGACTCCGCAGCTCGGGGGCTGGCAGAACTGCCTGGAGGAGCAGAGCTGCCTGCTTTGGGAGGTGAGCCCAGGGCCTCGCCAGTCACTGCCACCCCACCCCCACCCCGGGAGCAGGCACAGCTCAGGTCCTCCCAGCTCCCTCAAGGGCAGAAAGTAACTGGCAGCAGCTAGACTTCCCCATACCAACCTTCCCATCTCTGCTTGGAGGGTAGTCAGCCCTAGTTCAGCTGCGAATGAAAGCGTTGGGATTGGTGTAGCGAATTTCTCCATCTGGGGTTCTAGGGAGCCAGATATTGCCTCCTTCCAGACACAGTGCTGTAATTAGCACAGATCATTGTGAAACACTGACCTATTTTTCACAATCATCCCTCAGCAGATTTGGAAAGGAGGTGATGGTCCTTCTACAACCTCTAGTCATCAGCATCCTGGGCTAACACACTTGATTTCTAGATGGAAGTAGTTCTGAACCTCTCATGTCCCCTGGCAGTGTCCATCAAAATGCCCCTATCCTGTGTTTCATTTTGTTTCCTAATAGCTGACAAGTATTTAATTGGATAAGGCAATTAGAACAACGTAAAAGAACCTGAGGTGTTAATAGATGATAATCCTTAACTGACTATTTGATTCAGAGATTTTGGTTTCCCAGAGCAGGAAGTGACTCTAGGCACTTAAGCAGAGAAGTCACCTACTGGAAGGCTAGGCATCACTCATGGTGTGGGCAGAGGGCACAAACCAGGCTAGGGTGGGAGGCCCCGCAGAGGTGACACTTGGGAACCATCTTCTTGGCTGCTGCCCCTGGTGACTCTGGACGCTTGGCACCGCTCCCTTGGACTCCACTTGGTCATGGCAGCTGTGGATAATCTCCAGCCAGCCTGGGCCACTTCCCCAAGACGTCCTGGGCTGCAGCACTAGGTCGGAGCACCTGGTCCCATGTCAGTCTCCACCTGTCTGGAGGTGGGGAAAAGACCATCCATAAATTTTGTTTCTATAGTGGAAAGTGGAGCCTGTTTTCCTATTTTGGGATTCCTCCTACTTTAGAATTCCTCCCAAATAGGAAGTGCTCAATGTGGGCAGCCCAAAAGAACGGTCTGCTAGAATAATACTTATGTATATTCATAAGGGTCCCCAGGACAACTCCCTAATCCAAAAGAAGCCTCTCCTGGGGATTTCAAGCACCATCCACAGCAGGTGGATCAGGAGACTTGCCTAATGTCATAGGCAGAAGCCCTGGAGTCAACGCTCAGTTCCTCTGATTACAGATCCAAGTGCAGTTGACCGCAGTGGCCTCGTTAAGTGCCTTGCACATAGCTGATGTCAACCAATATTTGTTAAATGAGTGAACAAATGGTGGGCCTTCCACTATGCAATCACCTACCTCAAACATGTCATGAAAAGAGGCAGGATAGAATTATCAATCAATAAAATGAAATTCAAGGGCCCTGGGGTAAGGGGCTTATTCTCTCCAGATCTCAGTCTCTTTGTCTTGTAAGATAAGAAGGTGGGATAAGACTGATTTCTAAGAACGTACCTTCGAACAAACTGCAATAAAAATTTTGGTCACATATGAGACAGCTGGAAACTTGAACACTGACTAAATAGTCTGATGACGTTAAGGAATTACTGTTAATTATTTTAGGTGATATACTGATGATGTGGTTTGATTTTAAAAAGTGCCTTTGTCTTTTAAAGATGTATGCTGAAATAATTTTGGATGAAGGATTTGCTTCATCATGAATTAGAGTATGAAAGCAGGTAGGAAAACAGATGAAAAAAATTGATCATCATTAGCAATGCACACATGGGAGTTTGTTACACTATTTTGTCTGTTTTTTATATGTTTGAAAATTTCCATAATAAAATGTTTTTGAAAACTCACAACTCTCTTTTTTCCTGCAGCCCCTGTGGCACCCATCTCAGGCAGAGCCTGGTAGTTGCTCATCCAACATATCTTGCTCCTAGGCTCTTTCCTCAAAGAACTCCAGTTCCATCCAGGTATCCACTCTTCCATGTACAACCCTGTGATCAAGGCTGGGTCACCTCATCCCCACCTCCAGCCCTGATTTGTCTCAACCAATCAGAGCGAGTTCAGCCTTCTCACCAACCATTGGTTCTGGAAGGACATGGGATGCAGAAGCAGTTTGCCAGGGCTTCTGAGAAGGTCCCTCCATATTGTCCTGGGGGATGGTGGAAGCAGCACTTCTCTCCTGCTAGAAGGAAGGAAGTGGCCCCAAATGCCACCAGTAGCTGTATCGCATCCTAGAGGAAAACTAGCCCCAGGATGAAGCTAATATGCTGAACAGCATAGCAGAGAGATGGAAAACAGCTGGGTCCTTGAGTGCTGAGCTGCTGGATCAAACAACCCTGAAGTCCACCCTCTCTCTGGATTCCCAGTCACATGATATAACAGCTTTTCTTTTTTGTTTGAGCAAATTTGATTTTTTCAACCAAAACCGTATATAACCAAGAGTATCCTAACACATACAATGTTCAGTGAACACTCCCCTGGACTATGGTGAATGAGGACCATGCTAAAGGCAGGGAGGCCCTCGTCCCCCAGTGACCACCACTGTTTGGGATGCAGGAAGATGACAGTGTAGGGTAAACCAGAAGGGGAGCAGTAGAAGACATTTATCAGAAGGAGGAGGCACTGGGATGCCCTGCACCATCTTCACCGTAGAGTGACATTTCTTCCTAATGTCAGACCATCCTGTTTTGAATGCCACTAACCTGAAGCTCCAGACACAAGTATAAGTGCCAGCAGCAGGAAAGCTGTGCCCAGCTCCTGCACTGTGGATCGCCTTTGGAATACAAGGGGACCCATTCCTTGGCAGAACAATCATCACAGAAATTGTGCAAATCCATCTGTATTATTAAGGAGAAAGGCCATTTGAAGGAGCAAGTGGCAGGGGAGGGTATTCAGCCTTTGGAAGGCTCTGGCTTTCCCCACACATTAGAGATGGAATTGCCATCCGTATGTCCCACTTCTCTCATCCTTCTTAAATTGATTTGAAATCCAAGATGGCGCCCTTGAATGGAGCCTGGAGGCATTCATAAAGCAGAGAGCATCTGCGCTTTCTGGGAGCTGGTGGTGAACATTTCAGGAAGCAATTAATACATAACTGAGGAAAACCTCAGAGTAGGGGCCATCCTGGACTCTTCTGTCTTGGCACGCAGCCAAGCCCAACTTCTCGCCCGATTACTCCTTAGTCTCTTGTTGATTGATGTTGACCCTCCCCTTTCCACCTTCTCTTCCTCCGCACCTTTGCAAATCATCACCATCTTTCACCCAGACGATTTCAATAGTTCAACAGTCTCCTTGAATCAATTCTTACCTTCTTCCAACTCCATTCTTCCCATAATAGCCGGAATGATCCTTTAAAAATGCAAATCTGCCAGCGCCTTTTCCTTTCCTAGAACCTGTGGATTGCTTCCCACTGCTGATCATGTCCTCCCTGCCTCTGCTGACCTCCCCTCCCCTCCCCTCTGTACCTCCCTAGTTCCCGCTGCTCTAGAATCCTGGACATCTTGAATTCCTTAAACACAGCCATTCTCTCACCTCAGGGCTTTCCATGTGACTGATCCATCAGTTTGGAAGATATCTGCTTTCTACCCCTCCCCCTCATTTAAGCATAGCCGACTCCTTTAGGTTTTATCCTAAATGTCACTTCCTGGGGGAGAAGGTTTCTTACTCTCTGCCCCACCCCCAGCCAGGTTACATCCTCTTTAGGTGTGCCCACAGAATCTTGTCCTTCTTCGTAACGGACAATACAGTTGAAAACTTTTGCTTAATATGTTTTTTGGCCATTAGATTTAAGCTTAAAGAGGGTAGAGATTTTGTCCATGTTGCTCCAAGCTCCATCCCAAGCACCCACACACTGCCTGGCACGTAATCAACGATTAGTCAACAAATCCTGGTTGGCTGCCCGTCAGGTGTGGCCACTGCTGAGGCCTCCGAGAGTGCGGCCTCAGTGACCTCTCGGGACTCTGTTTAGCTCTTAAGCGTCCACAGAGCTTGACGCCTACCAGGTTCCCACCGAGGGAACAGAGCATGGAGAGAAACAGGGGTAGACACATCAGAATCCACTTTGGAACCTGGAAGAGAGAAAATGGCTTATTAGAATTCAGGACATGCCCCTCATGAGCAGACTTGTTTCTTACTGTTTGCACTAAAATGTTTGGTGTGACTCAAAGGTACAGACAACAGACTTGAAACAGAAAGCAAAGGCAGAGAGGAAGAAAGGCTGGAGCCATTTCCTGTCCCCCTGCGGCACACACGGAGAGGGACCTCCTCCTTCTGCTGCTTCCTTGGTGATAAGTAGAGGCCTTTCCAGTCCCCACTCTCCCCTGGGCTGCAGGGAGGCGTCAGGGGGAGAAGCCACAGCCACGATGTCCGGGGTGGGGCCGAGGGAAGGGCCAGGGAGGGGACCCGCTGGTCTCTCTCTCCGGGGCATCTGGAGTAGGTCAGCTTCCCCGGGGCCACACACACCCCCCACCCTGCCACGCCAGGCTGTTGGGCCCCCCTTTCTAGAGCCCCCTGAGCCTCGTCTCCATGCTGGGCTTGAGAACACCCGCTTGTCTTCAGAGTCAGCCACGACCACTTGAAACTCATCGCCATGGGTCCTTCTGGAAAGGATGTGGAGTCAGCTGTGGAGAGGTGGAGACTGTTCTGTCAGGGAACGGATTGCTGAGGGGGTGGAGGGGGAGCAAGGGCCGGGGTAGGGGTAGGTGAGGGCCACGAGAGCCCAGGGCCGGGTGCCCGGACCCAGCCAGGCGACTAAGGCATCATGGCCCCCGTCAGGTGCCCTGGGAGCCCGAGCTCGTGGAGCTGGGGAAGGCCAGGAGCTGGCAAGCCCAGGGGTGGTTTGTCAGAAGGTGCAGGGGTGGCGAGATGCAGCAGGCCTAGGCCGAGAGCACTTCACTTCCCCCAGGCTCACTGTCTTCTGCTAACACGGTCTTGCCGATCTGAAGAGAAAGGCACGTGGATTCCCTGGCACACGGGAGGCTCTGGGCTCAAGAGGCAACCTGTACGGTTGTTACACAGAGCTGAGCTCACGAGCCTGCCCTCATTCCTCCAGCTCGCCAGGCCACCTTCAGAGCGGTCTCTCTAACACGCCAGCCGGTCCTGTCATCCTCAGCAAGGAAGCTTTCGATGCCTCCCTGGGGCCCGTGTCAGAACTCCAGCAACTTTTCTGCTGAAGTATCCCTGACAAGGGTATCGCTCGCCCCGGAGCAGCAGAGATGAAATTTCTTTTAAGTCCCTTGTTCCATGTTAAAAATTCATGTGAATTTTTGTATCTGACTCCATAATATATTCATGCTTGTTTTAATATAAATATATCATTTTCTTCAAATATTCAAATAAACTGTACAGCTCTAGAAAGTTGCTGGGAGAAGGGGGCTGGGCTTAACCCCTCACATCTGAAATTCTGTTTAATTTTCCCCGTAACCCTATGAGATAGAGCCTTTAATTTTTCTGTAAAAGAATTAACACATTATAGCCTTTAGAGAGCAGGCTGTGAGCCTCCCCCACAACTTGAGTCCCTAAAAGGAACCCTTGGAAACCGTATCCGTGGCACCATCATGTCCACTGGCCTTGCCATGTTGTAGACCACCCCTGCCCCCTGGAGTCTGTGAGGTGTGTCTTGGCTGAACTGCCACTTGCAGACACAGTTCTGACCCTTTTAACGGAGAGCAGTGGCCGCCTGCCCATATCTCATTCTGTTAATTGAACGTAAGCTTTGGCCTGAAGTCAGCTCGGTCAGAAGCCAAGAGAGGTGATAAAGGGGGAATCTAACTCAAGGCTCTTACCTGATCTCTGTTTTAGATGTAGCTGAACCTGATGAGGGGGCATCGTCCAGTGGAGTCATGAGCTGGTGGGTGGCTCAGGGATCTGTCGGCATAAAGAGAGGAGGTGATGTGGACTTCAATTTAGAGCCTGGTGGGGAGGCAGGATGGAGCGGACGTCATGGTGTCTGTCCCCCTGCCCGTGGTTGAGGGGATGGGACTAGAAAGAAGCGGCAGGTGCTCAGTGAGCTGCTTGCAGCAGACACTTTGGAGAGCCAGGTCCAGAGAATGAAATACATCGGGTCACCCATGTCTGTAGGGAATACAGGGGCTCAAAGGGAAGGCAGTGCTCCCAGAGATCCTGGCCAAAATGGTCACGCACGGCTGCACAGGCAGTGGTCAGCAGTGAGGGCGCCAGGAAGAAGGTCCTGAGAGACGAGATTGTTTCTCATGCAGAGAAGGCTCCAGCGATACCCAGGGGAAGCCTTCAAGGGGATGCCAGGGCAGAGGCAATGGGCCAGTATAATTTAATATTAACATCTATGTGGCCAAATAAATATCCAGGAAAGGCTTGGGGAAACTCAGTTTAGAGAAAATTTCCTTCAACCAAGTATATAAATACATGATTTTTTTTTGCCTATGTATGTCCCTAAAAACAAAAACAAAAAACCCAGACTGGAACTTATACATCAAGTGAATTTGCCCCTTTAAAGTGGTACCTCAGGCAACAACATGAATGGCCTTGGAGGGCATTATGCTGAGTGAAATAAGTCAGACAGAGAAAGACAAATACCATATGATATCACTTAAATGTGGAATCTAAAAAATAAAACAAACTAGAGAATATAACAAAAAAGAAACAGATTCACAGATACAGAGAACAAACTAGTGGTTACCAGGAGAGGGAAGAGGGGAGAGGCAAGATAGGGGTAGGGGATTAAGAGGTACAAACTACTATGTATAAAACAAATAAGCTACAAGGTTACATTGCACAGCACAGGGGATATGGCCAGTATTTTATAATAACTATAAATTTTAGTTATTATAAAAAAAACTTCAAAAATTATGAATCACTACATTGTATACCTGAAACTTATATAATATTGTACATCAAATATACCTCAATACAAAAATTCAAAAATAAAAGTAAAGTGGTACCTCAGAAGGTTACACACACACTCCAAGATGCTCACGATATTTGCAGAAATTATATTTGGGAACTGACTTCAGAACCCTCCTGTGAGTCATGCTTTAGAGTCAGCTGGTTTGATCCCAGCTTATTCTTCAGATTTGCCTTTGAGTAATTTCTGTCTGATTCCAAAGATAAAATCCTCTCGCAAATTATTATGCTCTTTAACCAAGCCCGTTTCTCTGGAGACAGTATATTTCTCGAGCCAAGGGGCACGTCTGCTGTGTCTGTGGCCACCCAAGCTCTGGCCGCGCACTTCAGCAATGCTGGATCAGTATCTAGTTCTGCGGTTGTTCACTCCGTAGGGCAGTTTCCATCACTGTCATGTCTTCTACACGTTGCAGGCATCAAAACGTCTGCCTTCTCTTCTCAGGTGGCTTTTGGTATCAAATAGTTAATATTTATTCCAGAAAAGGAAGGGTTATTTAAATCTGCACCCACCAGAACCCACAGTAGAAACACTTTCTGGAATGAGCGTCAACCGTTTAGCCTTATCTGTCAGTTGACGTCACAAAGAACAGTCTGTCAACATTTTCCCCGACATTGCTTTTCTTTTCGGGGGCAGAGAATAAAGATGAAAAAGCATAGCTCTGGGAGCACACAGAACAGAGAGCTGGCACTCAAGGGATTGATTATGTATTCACTTATTTATTACAGTTTTTAAAAAATGGCCCAGCTGCTTCGGCTTACACAAGCTGGGCTGAAATATTTCACTCGATAGGGTTCTCATCTGGCGGTTACAACACTGAGTGATTTAATACTGAGGGTTTTTTTAACTCTAAAAGAAGAAAATCAAAATTAAGTAAAAAATAATATTAGTGCCTAAAACTGGGATTCAAACATTCAAGTGTTTTCAGGGAATGTCCACTGCCTTTTTTCCCCTCCTCCCTGTGGGTTGAACCACAGGAACCACCCCTCTTGAAAGAATTTGTCCCATTGCTCACCAGTGTCTCTCATGTGATCTGGAAGGCCCAGGCCCACACCTGTTCATCTGCAGCCTGTAAAATGCTCCCAGGTAACTCGGATGCTGATCCTTGGTTGAGAATAGGTGATCTATATCCTATGGTTTCTCTCCTACGATCATCACTATTCCTGACGAGTTATGTTCTGGGCAAATGATGGACCAGCTCAACTCCAACTACCCCCGATAGGAGGAGGAATTTATTGGCTCATGTAACTGGGAAGTCCAAGCGGAGATCTGGCACAAGACGTTGCTTGACTGAGCTGTCAAATGCTGTCACGATCAGGAGTCTCTCATCCCTTGGCTTGGCCCCCTTCTGGTGGTGTTTTGCTCAGACAAGCTCTCTTGTGGAGGCAAAAGGGTGGCCGGCTGCTCTGGCCTCAAAACCTCCAAGTCAGTCAGGAAGCTAGGCTTTATTCCTCAACTGTTGGAATGAAATTCTGTGATCTGACCCTCTCCTTGGTCTAAATGGAGTCTCAAGTAACCCATCTCATCTGTACCAGGCTGTGTCCCCTGGAGGAATGCAGAAGCCAGTCTAGATGTGTGAAGCAGAGAGGGATTTAACTTCAGTATCAGCTGCTTACAAAGTTGTTGGATCGTCTGAGGGAATGAGTTCTGGGTTGAATCTTTAGAAGTGACTGCGAGAATACAGCAGAACTGACCCGCTGGGGAGTGGTGGGGGAATCAGGAGGCCACATGACAACAGCTGAGTTCAGGACCACGTCATATCTGTGAATCAGAGATCAGGAGGCTGATGGCACCATGGCCATTGCCACCAAACTGCTTCTTAAACCCAAGACTTGACTGACCAGATGCTGGGCCACGTCTGCAGGAGAGAATGTCTCAGTGAGCACGTACGCCCGCAGGAAACATGAATGTCGCAGGGGTGCCATCTCTTCCGCACTTCTGCCTTCCAAATCTAGTTTGGAAATTTGGGGATAATAATTTGCATTCAGATTGTTGCCTGTGGAAGAGTCTGGAAAAAGTAGGTTTTAGCTGTACAGTCTCGGCAGCTCAGGATGGCACACTGGAGAGCACTGAAAGTGATGCCGAGGGCCAGAGCCCCACATGGGGAGGCTAGGAGGGTGCAAGGCTGCACCCCCAGCTTCTGGGACCAAGGGAAGGGGCAAGTCCACCCGCAGCCTAGGGACTAATAGTGGGATGAGGTTGCTTGTCCAGAGGAAATTAGTTTATAGCATGACCATTATACTGTTACTGGAAGGAGAGGAAAAAGATGCTAGGTGACAAAACCCCCAAAATGTCCCCTGCGAGGTATAGGATGCTTTATGGTTTGCAGGTACCTTCACCTGCATCACTTCATTCGATTCTCAGAAAAGCCCCACGAGAGAGAAGGTCAACTACTATGATCCCCTTCTTACAAACGAGGAAGTCCAGACTCAGAGGTTAAGAGCTCACTCCAGCTAACCCCTTCCAGCTGGTGGGAGGCAGTGCTTAGATTCAGACCCCAACTTGTGACTTGAATCCCCTTCCCTTGGGCTGGATTCCAACGTGGAAGAAACTTTTTTCTGAAACAAAATTTCCAAGCCCCGGCTCTCGTGCTCAGAGCCCTGTGCCAGGCGCTTCTGCAGGAGCGCTTCCCCCTGCTTTCTGCTGTCTGCGTGGCCAGACAGGAGCACGGGGCCATGGAGGGCTCTTTACAAGGAACCAGCTAGGAGATCTGCACGAGCAGTTTGGATACTTCGCCCTCCTTTCATTTGGCCTTTATTTAAAGAATGAAATAGGGAGTTTCATGTTTGTTTGCTTAATACTGAGTGTTCCAAGATGCCACAGTATCATTTAAAATATCTGAATTTAGGGCATAGATGGGCTCCTGTTCTCCCAAACAGCAATATTTTTAGCATTAGCCATTCCCACGTAAATGCAAAATCTTCTTTGATAATAGATCAAAGCAAATCCCTCCTCCCAGCCTTCCTTGTGGGCTGCGAAATGACAGGGTTTGCATAAACCAGATTGGAGCCGCGCAGAGCTGCTACCAGCATTACAAATGCCTCCTGGTGTCAGCACCCGGGAAAGCCTCGGCTGCTGCCTGATCAGCAAGAGCTTCCCCACCGCAGACCCTGGGACACTCGGCCACCACAGTGACAGAAATCTCAAAACTGGACCACGTAGTATCCGAGCAGCACCATGTCTTGAAGAAGGGGACTTGCCTTGGGGCCAGTGGGGCAGCAAGAATTGGAGGGTAGTTCCTTGGGGAAGAAGAGGAAGCTCAGGGCCTGCCCACATGGCTGCTGCCTGCAGACGGCTCCATCCCACTGGGCAATCAGGCCAAAAGTGTTGGTGACCAAGGAGGTTCTTCCTCTCCACGTGTGTGGTTGGGTCATCACACCCCTAGAATCCTCAGTCTGTCTCAGCGTGGGCTGCTGTAACAAATTACCACAGCCTGGGTGGCTTAAATCACAAATATTTCTCACATTTCTCTTCTTCTCAAGTCCTCCCATGCTGGAGAGCAGAGGGTGGGGGGAGAGAGCGCTCACACCTTCTTCTACAAGGACACTAATGCCATCATGAGGGTTCTACCCTCATGACCTAATCACCTTCCAAAGGCCCCACCTCTTAATACCAGCACATTGTGGGTTAAGTTAGGATTTCAACATAGGAATTTGAAGGGACACAAACGTTCCATCCATAACACTATCCTGCTATGGAGAAGGCCCTTAGTAGGAGCTGGTTACCCCTGGGTCCTGCTGCAAAAGTGGCCAAGTTGGGCTAGTCTTCTAGTCACTCACACCAGGCCCTGGAGAACTTCAATGATATTTCACACGCTGAGCTGATTGATTTTCTTTTCTCCCATTGCTTCATTTTGACCAAGTTAAGACAATAGTTACATTATGGACTGAATTGTTTCCTCACCCAAAAGTCATATGTTGACATCCTAACCCCAGTACATCTCATCCTTGGGCTTAATTGCCTCCACTTAGAATATTGCTTTGGAAATGCTTTCACCAAGTGCCCCCAACCTCAGAAGAAGTCATAACCTTGGTGATCCCAGGGTGTCCCACAGCAACATAACTATCTCTAAGATCTCCTCCTTGACCTTAAAAATTAATGTGGAGTATACCATCCTACTCTGTAACATAGGTGGGTGTATATCTGTGTTTTGGGTTACTTGTAGCTGAGTGGAGCGAATGCTCTCTGAGGATGTGTCATGTCTATGGTGGTGTCTTCTAGTGCCTCCGGCACATCGCTGCATATATCTAGGGGTCTACGTACCCCAAGTGATCAGCCAAGGCTTAAGCCAGGATGCAGAGAAAATATTAGAACTCCAACTCCTAAGTATTTTTAATTGTATCATTTGGTGTATGTTCTACCCATATTATTAATATGTTACAGCTTTGAATGCAGTATAGGTATTTACATGTCAATAAACAGATAAGCAAACAGGCACACATTACAGGTACTTGTGGAAGTTTTCACTAAGAGGTTGCTACTTTCAGAAGTGTTGGGAGCACCTGGCAACAGTCCCTTCCTTCCTTCCTTCCTTCCTTTACTTCCTTCCTTCCTCCCTTCCTCCCTTCCTTCCTGCCTGTTTTCTTTCTTCCTTCCTTCCTTCCTTCCTTTCCTTTTTCTTTTCTTTTCTTTCTCTTTCTTTCTTCCTTTCTCTTTCTTCCTTCCTTTCTTCCTTCCTTCCTTCCTTCCTTCCTTTCTTTCTTTCTTTCTTTCTTTCTTTCTTTCTTTCTTTCTTTCTTTCTTTCTTTCTTTCTTTCTTTCTTTTTCTTTCTTTCTTTCTTTCTTTTCTTCCCTTCCTCCCTTCCTCCCTTCCTCCCTTCCCTTCCTTCCCTTCCTTCCCTTCCTTCCTTTCTCCTTCCTCTCTCCCTTCCCTCTCTCCTTCCTCTCTTGCCCTTTCTCTCTCTCCTTTCCTCCTTTGTTGGTTGCAGTCCTAGCTGGTGAGAAAAGGCGGGGGAGGTACAGGGCACCCCTCGGTCAGCTTTCTGGCTGATCTATGGAGGATGCAAAGACTGGCTTTCCTGATCCTTCCACGTGTACTGCTCTTTCTCTCTCTCCTCTCCTCCATCTCTCGGACTCCATAGGAGGGCAGCAGCCGAGGACCAGTCGGCCAGTGAACTGACTCCTTAGAGAGGCCAGGCCAGGCCAGGCTCGGTGGGCCCCCCGTGGTGCTTCCTCCCCACCTCCCCCAGATGTGCCTGGCCCCTCCAGGACCCCACACCTCTAGATGTTCTGGTCTTTCTTCACCTTTCCCCCCACCTCAGTCTACATGAGTCCTCCCCACCCACCACCTTCCTCCCCAGGAGAGGCCCCAGTGAACACGTCCTGGCCTTGCTTTCCAGGTGGGGAGAGAGCAGGTGGCTGTCATGGCTCCATCTTTACTAATTGGAGGCCTTGGGCTGACCCCTGGGACACCTCGCCTTTACTATCAGCCCATCTTTCCCACAGCATTGCTGTGGGGATTTGGACACTGGAAGTTTATTAAGGAGCACTGAACAGCTTGTGAGCCGTTTCAAACAACTTGTCAAGGCTTAATGGGACAATATCTGCTGGGCATAGCTGCGTGTGTCACGTTGATTTTTGTTTTGTTTGTTTTTTGGTTCTTTTTGGGGGGGTGGAAATTAGGTTTAAAAAAAAATTTTTTTTTTTAATGGAAGCACTGGGGATTGAACCCAGGACCTCCTGCATGCTAAGCACATGCTCTACCACTGAGCTATTCCCCCCCTTGCATGTTGATTTTTTGAGGAAAATGTTTTTCTTCCTGTTCTGTGTAGTTTTCTCCTTTCCCTTTTCTCTCTTTTTCACCCAAGGAGATACCAAAGCCCCCTATGCTTTTGTTTTTGGAAAGTCTGTGCCCTTGAGGGGATGAGGAGGAGGAGCAGGAGAGAAGGAGAGAGGGGTGCCTCGTAGGAACTCAGCCCACAGGGAAGAATAATCTGCTCCCCTAACCTGGGGGGAGAGGGGGTCTGTGGGCTCCTTGGGCCCCAGATCTCTGCCTTCTCCTGGCAGCACTGGGCGGGGGCTGGGTGGCTCCTTGCCCCATGCAGCCTGCATGTCCTCCTAGTGCCTGGGACTAAGAACTTCTCTCGGAGGAATCACATGAATGTTGTGGAAAATAAACCCCAGGCTGGAAGGGACTTAGAGATTCTGGAGTCCAACTCCCTTATCTAAAAAATGGAGACACTGCAGCACATATTGGTTAAAATGACCTGCCCATGATCACACAGCTAGTTAATGGCAGAGTTTCTTAGGCTTTTATTTGGAAAATAGTTGGTTTAATAATTTTTAAAGATAGAAACAGGGTGATATACAACATGGAGTTTTTACCTTCTCAAATTTAAATGTAGCAATCTAATATTTTATAAGCATTTTATCATTTCAAATGATCACCCTATTTCACCCTTTAAGCCTATTTAAGATGTGATATAAACATATATATACACATATATACGTGTGTGTATACACATACATACAATGGAATACTACTCAGCCATAAAAAATAAAATACTGCCACTTGCAGCAACATAGATGGACCTGGAGATTGTCATTCTAAGTTAAATAAGCTAGAAAGAGAGAGAAAAAAATACCATATGATATCACTCATATGTGGAATCTAAAAAAAAAAGACAGACAAACTTATTTGCAAAACAGAAACAGACATAGAAAACAAACTTATGATTACCAGGGGAGGAGGGGTGGGAGGGGATAAATTGGGAGTTCAAGATTTGCAGATATTAACTGATATGTATAGTATAGATAAACAACAAGTTCATGCTGTATAGTACAGGGAACTATATTCAATATCTTGTAGTAACTTATGGTGAAAAAGAATATGAAAATGAATATATGTATGTTCATGTATGACTGAAGCATTGTGCTGTACACCAGAAATTGATACATTGTAAACTGATTATACTTCAATAAAAACACACACACACACACACACATACACAAAAAGACCCAGAACTGGCCACATTTCTTTAAAGAACAGTGAAGTCACACCTTGAGTCTCAGGGACACAGGATTCTCACTGACTCCCAGGATCCAGAAGGCCAGGGACCCAATAAAGACACCACCAAACTCAGGCAAGACCTGAAGTAATCTGCTTTTGGAAGTCACATCCCCTTGTCTGCGTGGACGTGTGGGAAGTCTGAAAAACTCTCCAGCAAAGTCCCAGTGCTCCAGCAGGACTTGCTGGTGGGTGGGATATGAAGTGAGGGGGTGGGAGGTGTCCAGGGTGGCCCTGGCCTTCTGGTTTGTGGATTTGTGAGAAAAGAGGATGGGGATGGGTCGGTGGCTGGGCAGGAGGCAGGAATGCACAGCTCAGATCAGGGCAAATCAGGGCAGAGGGGCCTGTGAGGTGGACGTGTTGGGCAGTGGGTTGAAGAGCATGAGTTTGGCCTTGAGAGGCTGGAGCCCTCTGAGAACAAGACCTGCCTATTTGCCATTGCAGCATTAAGGCTTCCCACGGTACCTGGCACTTCACAGAGACATATTTCTGGGACAGAGGAGTCAATCAGCCAAAACCAGTGAGGTTATAGAGGGAAAACACTTGAGCGAGTGAATCCAGGCCCACGTGTCCTTCTCTGAAATCTTGGTTGGTAAGTCATCTGTGTTCAGTCTCCCCACCTGCCCACCTCGCTCCCGGAGACACGAACAGCCAACAGGACGGGGTGAGGGAGGGCACTGAAGCCTAGGGGACCCCACAGCCTAAGGCATGGCATCCGTAGCAGAGCCAACCATTTGTCTATTTTTCCTTCCAGTTTTCCTTTTCTTACTGAAGAGGGACTGTTCCTGAGCCAGGTAAGCTCAGGCCAACTGGCCCCGCGGCTCGTGCACATCTCGGTGGTCGTGTCCTCAGCCCTGGGTCCGTTTCCATGCTCCGAGCCTGTTCTATTTGGGGAGGGGCTGGAAAGCGTTGACTGGGTCTGTGTGTGTTGGGAGCACTTAGGGGTAGAGGGAGACTGTGACGCTGTCTGCACACATTTCCAGAGCAGGAGAAAGATGTACATTGCGACCCTGTTTAATGGCCTTTGTGACTTGGCTGCTCTCTGAAATGCACATCAGGCATGGTGTCAACTTTAGGGTTTTCAAGAATGAGGTACCAGAGACAAACTTCCTGAAAAACGAATCGAATTGTTAGCAAGCACCAAGAGCCTCAAAAATGTGCAGACTTTCGTCCAGCGATCACAGTTGGCGACATCTATGTGGAAGACACGCCCCGAGCTGCCACCCGAAGCATGTCAGGCTGTACGCCCACTCACGGCCACCTTTGAGAGGGCTGCCCGCCGCGTGGTCTCCACAGCCCCATCTGCATGTCACACTTAAAGCGTTCTTTTATGTAGACTGGTTCTCTTCTTAATTTTTATGAGGAGACTTTCTCTTTTGTCTTGACGTTCTCAGCATCTCAGCACCCTCAGCTTGAACCCAACAGTCACTTTCGATCTGACTTCACCATTTTAGGGACACACCTGATGTCACACAGAGGTCACATTTTCTCATACACACATTTGGAGATTCTGTATTGAGGAGAGAGTTTTCCTCTCTTGAGGTGCTCATTTATTCTAGTAACACAGCCACTGCTCAGACACCCCCTGAGGCTCCTTTCAGAATTGCCTTAACCGCTGTCTTTGGAGTAACTTTGATGACAGCAAGTCTGTCACTGAGGAGGTCAATTTAGTTTTAAGAACTACAGGAAGTCGTATCAGGCAAGTCCAGTGGATAGAGTGGGTAATTTAGCTAGGGGATAGCATTTGGGGTCAATCATGAGAGGCAACTGTGAAGCTACAAGATCCCCCACCCCTACCCCATGGCTATGCAGGCTCTTCCAGAGCTGTTTAGACTAGGGGGGCATCATTGGGATATGTAGGAATGTCCCACAGGGCCAATTCAGAGGGCACTGGGGGCTGCATTACCCATGCCATAGACACTGCTTGTCCCCTCAGCTTCTCCCCAGGGCCAGGCTGACTCATGGGCATATCGATGACTGCCTGTGTGAGGTATTTTAGAGACATTAGAGATGATCCCCTCCCTTACTCACTCACTTGCTCATTTACTTGTAACACAATATTTAACAACTATTTGTGAAGGGATGGTTCTGAATCAGGCATTGTCCTATGTGCGAGGGAGGCAATAAAGAACAAGGTAAACAGGATCCCTCTTTTGCTAAAGACTATAATCTGGCAGGAAGAGACAGTCATTGAACAGATGATAATGCCAAAAATTAAAGAGTTAAATTTTTGAAAAACTCTAAAAGAAGTCAAAATATTTTTTAAAATTCTTAACAATGAGTTTAAAGTTTAAAAAGAATTCCTTTCAGTGAATGGATGTTCTTCTGCTAACCACAAACAAAACTTGAGAGGAAGGCATATAGAGATGTGGTTAATTACTAACACCTTAGTATGAATCAGTTACCACACTTCCCCCTAGATTACAGCCGGAAAAGGCCTTTATTCTAAGGGTCATATGGTAGGATTTTAAAAAACAGCTTTATTGAAATATTATTCACATGACATACAATTTACCCCTCTAAAATGTACAACTTAGTGGCTTTTGGTATACTCACAGAGTTGTGCACTCCTCATCACAATCCACTTTAGAGCATTTCCATTACCCTAAAAGAAACCCTGCACCCCTCAGCCATCTCTCCCCAATCTCTCTTCCCCTAGCCTTAAGCAGCTGCTTTCTGCCTCTATAGATTTGCCTAATCTGGACACTGTATATAAATGGAATCATAATGTGAAGTCTCTGTGGTTTCTTTCACTTACAATTATGTTTTCAAGGTTTACTCACGTTGTTTCATGTATCAGTACTTCATTTCTTTTTATCACCAAACCATATTCCATTGTCTGGATATAACACATTTTGTTTGTCCATTCATCAGCTGATGAACGTTTGGGTTGATTCTACTGTTTTGGCTATTATGAATCATGCTGCTAGGAACAGTCTTCACGTGGACATAAGTCTTCACTGCTCTGGGGTATGCGTCTGGATGGAGAATTGCTAAATCATATAATAACTCTACATTTAACCATTTGAATAACTGTTAGACTGTTTTCCAAAGCAGCTGCACCATCTTACATGTATAAGTGCTCTGTATATGTATATGTAAAGATAAAAGTGCTCTGAATTCCCCATATCCTCACCAACACTTGTTATTATCTGGCTTTTTGATTGCAGCCATCCTAATGTGTGTGAAGTGATGTCTCATTGTGGTTCTGATTTCCTTTTCCCTGATGGTTAATGCCGTTGAACATCTTTTTCTGTGCTTATTGGCCATGTGAATATCCTCTGTGTCTGTTCAGATGCTTTGTCCATTTTTATTGTTTTTTTATTAACTATAATAGTTCTTTATATGTTCTAGACACAAGTCTCTTATTATATAAGTCTCTTATCAGATACATGATTTGCAAAAGTTTCCTTCCATTCTGTAAGTTGTCTTTTCACCTTCTTGATGGTGTCCTTTAAAACACGGTAGTTTCTAGTTTGATCATGTTCAGTTTATCTTTTTTCTTTTGTTCTTCATGATTTTGGTATCACATTTTTTTTTAATTGCCTAATCCAGGGTCATGAAGATTTGCAGCTATAGTTTCTTCTAAGAGTTTTATAGTTTTAGTACTTACATCTTGATCCACTTTGAGTTCATTTTTGCAGATGGTGTGAGGAGAGTAGGCAGGCAAGTTTTAATATAAGTTTGAAGAGGAGGGATACAAAGCACAGAGGATACCCAAGAATAAATGAAAAAATGTAAAGAAACATCAATAAAAAATTAAGAAAAATGGAGTCATTAGTTCACATGAAAGAAACTTTTTGTGGACAACTCTATGAACCCCACTTTGAGACTACCACCAGTAGGTGTATGGAATTCATCCAAGTGGTAGAGATGGCGAAGTGGGAAGACATTCCATGCAGAGGAAATGGAGACCACATGAGATCAGAGTGCGGTGCACGGGAGGGTAGAAGGGCAGTCGGGCTGGCTGCAGCACTGGTGTGACAGGAGGAGATGTTGGTGGGGGATGGGAAGAGCATGTAAAGGGCCTCTATGTTGGTCTGCTCAGACTGCCACAACAAACCACCCCAGACTGGGTGGTTTCAACCATAGAAATGAATTTTCAAACAGTTCTGGAGGCTGCAGGTTAAAGAGCAAAGTGCTGGTAGGTGGGTTTCTCCCGAGGCCTCTCTCCTGAACCTGTAGACAGCTGCCTGCTCCCCGTGTGCCTGCATCCCTGGTGTCTTTTCTTCTCATGTGGACACCAATCCTATTAGATTTGGGCTCCATCCTTATGACCTCATTTAACCTTAATTACTTCTTTAAAGGCCCTGTTTCCTTATATATAGTCACACTGGGGGTGTTAGGGCTTTGACATATAAATATTGGGGGAAGGGTTCACAATTCAGTCCATAACAGCTTCCAGGGCTACATTCAGGGGCCAAGGCTTTACCCCACGATTTCACTCAGCAATGATATGTCAGGTTTGTGTTTTTAAGAGTCCGCCTTGGCAGCAGTGTGAATTCTCAGAGAGGGCGGAGCTGGAGAGGGGGCCTGGCGAGGGAGCTGCAGCAGGCATGTGGGATGGGGTGACGATGCCTGAACTAAGGCAGCGGCAGGGGGAATGGAGATTGGATGTGGAGGGATAAAGAACCGTCTGGTGGAGGGAGCTGCTCTTCACCAAGAGGAAAAAGACAGGCAAGGGGCATATTTAAAGGGCAGCTAGAAGAGCACCCCAGAACTGAGGTGCTGGTGGGGCAGAGGGAAACTGAGATGAGCCTTAACGGATCCAACAACAAGAAGGCTGGAGGCGAGCTTGCTGCCCTGGTTTCAATGGAGGGCTCCATGCAAGCCGCAGGGCAGTGGGCAAGCCTGGGGCTGCCCGGCCACCCACTCTTCACCCCTCCTGGCAACAGAATGGCAAGTTTACGAGCTCTGCTCTCAGCTGGTGCCCTACCCACAAGGATAAAGAACAATAACAAAACTTACAATGCAAACCAAGACAAAAGCAAGGAATCAAGACATGTAAACACAGAAAAGAATATTTTAAAAGTGAACACAAGGGAAGGAGTAGAGAGGGCAATTGTAATGCTCTTCCGCAGCGTCTTGAACAGGGAGGAGGAGAGGAGATGAGGTCTTTTTGCTCAGGGTTTTGTTTTGATCTTTGATGAGTAGGGAGACTTGCTGGGAGAGGCAGGCAGAGAAGGAGAAGCTCGAGGTTCCTGGGAGAGGCTCGCAGGGAGTCAGGAGGGGCTGGCGCAGATGGAGGACTGGTCTTAGACAAAGGGAGTAAGAGGTTTTCAGCAGCAAGAAGTCAGGAGGAAAGGACAGCCACACACACGGCACAGGCAGTTTCATCTTGGGAGGTGAGCGGGCTTCCCCCTCCTGGGTCACAGGATGTATCAGCTGGGGCCTTCCTCCTACTCTCCTGTGGAGGAACCTCAGCCTCTCCCGCCCAGTCTCCTCCCGCTGTGGGGGGCGAGTGATGGGTTCTCACTGGGCCCCAGCTCCACTCCCTCGCTCCCTGCAGTGGGGGGAGGAGGTGACGGGCTGAGACACTGACTCCTCAGAGAGCCTAGGCTGGAGGCCAGAGGAGGATTTCAGAGATAATAGTAAGGTGCTTTCAGCCCCCGCTTTGCAGAGCCTCGCCTTGGTGGGCAGGATTCTGGAACTTACCCTCCCCTTTGATCGGAGCACCTCAGCTCATGTCTACCTCCCTTGTTTCAGCTTCCTCGTAAGATTTCTTTAGAAGAAAGCCTTTTTCTAAAAACCCACAAATCTAGCACAACCGCCTCGTTTTTCAGATAAGGAGGCCCAGAGAGTAAACCCTCTCGCCTTCCTTGTTCTCAGTTTTCAGTTTTGATTTTGGCGTTGGACATTTTCTTACATTGAATCATACTTTTTACCCAAGTTCCAAACTGGAACCAAAAGAATTACAGTGAAACAAATTTCCCTTGAGAGCTGAATTCAGGTCAGAGACATTGGCAGTGGCCGACAGGCAAACAAGCGGCCGGAAGCGAAGGAGGCACAAGTGGGAAGCTGCTTCTCTTCCCTCCACTTCCTCCCGTGCCGGCAGCCGGTGAACACGGGCCTGGAAGCCGACTGGCAAAGGAGCCGGGAGGCCCTGGTCTCCCGTGTCACACATTGTGTCCAGAGTTACATGCAGCCTTGGAAACACCTCTCTGCCAGGTGCCCCCTGGCCACTGACTAGCCCCTCCAGGGTCAGATCGTGTGAGGCAGGAAAGAGAAGAGAAAGAAAGGGGGACACGTGGGAGGGGTTTGTTCCCCTACCAACCTTCCCAGTCCGTTGCTGCCTGGTTGCCTGTCAGCTGGGGCTGCCAAAACCAAACACACATGCTAGGCAGCTTAAGCAACAGAAGAAACACGTTTCTCACCACTCTGGAGGCTGGAGTCCACGAGCAAGGTGCCGGCAGGTCTGGCTTCCCCTGGGCCTCTCTCCTTGGCTTGGAGATGCCTGCCTCTGCTGCGTCCTCACATGGCCTGTGTCTGTGCCTGCGCCTCTGGGGTCTCCTCTTCTCGTTTACGGACACCAGTCCCATTAGATTAGGGCCCCAGCCTTATGACCTCATTAAAGGGCCTGTCTGTACCTGCAGTCACATTGGGGGTTAGGGCTTCAAGATAAGAATTTGGGGGGACACGATTCTGTTGATAAATGTCCCTTCACCCCTGAAGTAAGGATGCTTATCCTCTCACCCAACTCGTCCTGTGTCACCCAAATCAAGCCTAGTGCAATTCTCGATAAGTCTTTCAACAGCGCAGACGTGGGCTGGGAACACAGGTGCTTCTGCTTCACTCTGAACTCCTCCAAACCCAGCTGAACGCCGGGAAAGGTGCCCTTGCCTAATACAATGCACGTGGGACTTCCCTGCCCTTTGGAGATTTAGGTTAACCTTGGCCCAAGCTCTAATTCTATGGCCTTCCTACAGTTTCCTTGCCTCAACATCTCCGGTTTCTCTCTGACTTTCTGCCAAGTTCCTTGGGCTTCTGGGTCCCAGACTGGATACAGGAGTCCCTCCCTTTACAATTTACACATGCGCGTGTCCAGACACAGGCAGCATTTTCACGTACCTCCCTGATGGTTTCAGGTGGGGGCAGAGATCACATCGTACAAAACAATCTTCTGCTGTCTCCTCCTGGCCCCTCTCAGCCCCTACTTTCCCAAAGTCCAGGCCCCCGACTGATCTGGCCTCTGAGAAGTGGGGTTCAGGACCTGTGTGTAGAGAGTGCTGTGGTGTGCCGCCCAGATCCCCTCTTGCAAGGCTGAGGCACTCCCCTCCCTCTCCCCTCCCCATCCCCTGACCCCTTCGCCCCTCCCTGTTCCATCTGCAAGGGATGTTGCCTGCTGAAGCTCTCACAGCTGAGTCTCTTCCCAGGCCCTGCCCTTGACTCAAGGGAGCTGTCTCACCTAACAGGGCACCCTAGACCCAGGGACTTCTCGAAAGAGGTGGAGTACAAAGGCACAGCCCCAAGTCTCAGTCTGGGACCACTCTGACAGGCTGTTCCAGCTCAGGCTCCCCAGGGAACTGGCTGCTGCCTTTGATGCAGCTTCTCCATCTGCCCAGTCAGGCTGCCCTTGCTCCTCACAGGTGTCAATCCTGAGAGCATTCCCTGATAAACTTCCTGCGCTCAGGCTTCCACCTCAGAGACTGTCTCCAGAAAACCTGACTCAAGGCCTCAGGTCTGGCTGCCACAGCGGGCAGCCCCAGCTTGGTGCTCTGCACTTTCCCCAGAGTCCTGGCTAGTCAGATCCTGTCCATTTGTTATCATTGTCCCCACTTTACTGACAGAGCCACTAAGGCTCTGAAAGGAGGAGGCATGCAGGTCCAACCTCACTCATTCCACGTGTGGCTGTGTGCAACTCCCGTTGGTCTGGTTAGTTAGTTAACTTGTCATGCGGCACTGTGGGTGCCTGACAGTAAAACTAAGAGACATGGTCTTGGATACGGGGGAAGGAAAATCTCCCTCTCACCCTTAATCTCATCCCTTTGTGCTTCTTTGCACATCTGCTAGGCAATAATCCCTTTTTCTTTTGAACATTTCCAGTCTCTCTCTCCCAGAAAGCTCAAATCTCCCCCTTCTGATTTAGTTTGGGTTCTTTTGGTGGCCAGGAACTGAAGCCCATGCTGCAGAGCTCACATAGGCTCAGATGATCTCAGAAAATCCAGTAAAACTCAAGTGCCTGCCCTTAGGAAGGGTGGTCTCATGTCCCTTTTGAGAGGCAGTGATCAAGGTGGCTAAAACAAGGACCTGGGAGCCAGCCTACTTAATTTGATATCATGGCTTTACTGCAGGTAACCACAACTTCTTTTGTCTTGGTTTCCTCTGTAAAATGAGGTCAACCATAGCACCTGTCTCTTAGGATTGCTTTGAGAAATAAATGGGGTAGTACTAATGTGAAGACTTACATTATGAAGCACCGTAGGTTGGTTATTGTCACCTGTTACTCATGGCTTCTCTACTTTTCTCCTTGTATCTGTTGTTCTCTTGTTCTTCTTTCCCAGTCACTTCCTGTGGGTCCTCATGACTTATGTGTATGCACATGACCAGATAATAGCCACTTCATTCCCCTCTACTTAATTTTCAGCTCCAGGATCCATTCCCAACCTGCCTTTTGGCTTGGGGCTCCTATGAGTAGGAAAGTGATTGTCTCTAGTCATCTTCTTGAGACTAATCATTCAAGCATCAGGTCATTGGCAGCTTAGTTTGGCCCTCCTTCAGTCAGGTGCCCCCATTAGTCCAATCATCTGAGTCTGGAAGCATGAAGAGAGCCGATCCCCTCTCCTCTCAGCAGGCACAGTGGGCAGGGGTAGACAGTATGTGAGGGGAGTGGCGGGAGGGCAGAAACCCCACGTACACTCATTGCCTCATCCTGTCAAACAGCTCAATCCTTCGACTTCCTCCATCACTATGGTTTCTCTCACCACACAATATGTTGAAAGAGTATCTTTTTTGATAGTTTTGCTTCCTCTTCACCTCCTTTACCCCATGCACCTGACTGCCGCCTCTACCCACTTACCTCGAAGCATTTCCTCGAAGCCCCTATTTGTCTCCTAGAAACAAAATCCACAGACATCTCAGTCCTTCTTCTCTTTGAACTCCCTGCATCATTGAGCCTCCCAATCACCCCTCCTCTATGAAATCTCTTATTCTCCATGCTGCTAACCATCCTTCTCATCCTCTTGCCTCACTCATCAGCTTGGCAAACTTCTGCTACTTTAACAGATACTCGGGTGTCAATCCTTCTGTCTTGTAAGATTGTAAGCTTCTAGAAGTCAGAGACTGTGTCCTACACAACTCCATATTCCACAAAGCCTTCCACATAGTAAGTGTGTAATTTACACCATGAGCGTTTTATTCAACCTTTGATTTTGTGCTGCAGTAACAACCTCCAAATCTTAGTTGCTTAAAACAACAAAGGTTTATTTCTTGCTCATGGTTCATGACTCTTGCAGGTCAGCTCTAGCTCTGCCCAGCTCTGTCCAGCTGCATTCTACAAGCCTCATCCTTTGTGGAATTGAGAGCAAATGAATAATGATCATTTAAAATTTAAATTTGTGGATAAAGAAAACAGCAAGAACCATGACAGAAATATGCAATGGCTCTTAAAACTTCTTCTTGGAACAAGCTCTGTCACTTCTACTCACAATCCATTGGCCAGATCTAGTCCACAGCCTAGCCTGATGCTGGCGGGTTACAGAACCAGGAAGACACCACAAGTATGATAGCCACGAAGCCCTTTTATACGAAGAGGGTTGTGGACAATTGAAGAAAGTGCTACAGTTTCCACAATGTGATTAAACAATGCCTTTTAAGGCACCACTGGCAGAGAGAGGCTTAAAGGTATTGCATAGCAGGTGTCATGGCATCCCTATTTCTACACAATCCATTTTAAGTTATGGCTCCAATCAGAATATAACTAACTCTTCACATGAAAATGAGCATAAAGCACTTCCTCCTTTTGGTGCTGTGACTGTTTTTCCATATCCACAGAGAAACAACAGCCATCAGAATGTGCAGGTGGTAGAGACAGGAAGCTACAAACCCACAATACTAGGGCCAGATTTTTCAGAGCTTGATGAAGGAAACTGAAGCATTTAGTAGGAAACGATTGACACTTAGCGTTTAATGGGTATGTTTTCTGCAAAGGTAGGTGCAAAGGCTGAAACTTACCAAGAATCTGTGGAGAGAGGCAGCAGACGACACTGGACAAGAACACAGGAAACTCTTAAGTTGACCTAGATCAGACCAGAGCTATGCCTTTCACTAGACAGGTTAAGAGTTATTGCCGTTTCCCTAATGAAAGGGAACCAGAGATGATCCTTGAGGGCTTTTGTTGTTAAGCACAAAGAATAAAATCTGTCCGGTTCGCACCGTAAAGCACTGGGTTAGTCTCAACAAGTACTTGGAATTGGTTTCATAGACTCACTGAAGAATTGTTATGTAACTGGACCGAGTGGGACCTACCTTCTCGTGAGATTCCTGGTACCTAGAGTGGGCAAAACAAGGTCAACAGCCGCTCAATCCAGAACTGAGTCTAACTGAGGTTTGTGTGTGGGGGGGGTATGATCAGTGTTGTAGGCACTCAGTAAGTATATGCTCAGTGGAGGAGATTCATCCTTCCTGGAACAGACTGGGCCTGATGCCAATTCCTGGGAAGGATGAAGAGACCCCTAGTGGGACCGCAAATAGTTAATGAATTCCATCACTCTGTCAGAGCCGTGAACTACTTGTTACAAGGCGCAATTTAAGAACCCAGAGGCTAAGGCCCTTCTTGTTAGCACTGGCTGATTCTGAACTATCTATGATACAAAACTCAGCTCCTAAACTAGCCATAACAATAAATCCCACTATACCAAAACCCATTGTGACATTCTTTGCAATTTCAGTGAAGATTTTCAGAGGCATGGGGGAGTTCACATTGCAAAGCACATAGATTCTTTCTTGTAAATTTTTTTCACAAGAAAGAAATCTCTTTTAGATAAGTCTCTTCTGAAATCCCCTCCTGATTCTGTGGGAAATGGGATGGGTTGGAGGGTCGGAGACCTGCCTCTATCTTCATCCTTCCCCCACAACAGTCAGTACCTCCTCCTTCCAAGAAGCTCTCTCCTGCCCTGCCACTCTCTCTCTCCTGAGTGGCTGGGAGGCTCCCTTCCACTCCACAAAGGAATTCTCACAGCATCTTTCCCTTAAGTCTAACTTCCTCCTTCCAGAAACCTTCACATAATAGCTACCAGGAAGATATTTTATCCATTTTGTTATGAACTGTACAAATATGTTTTTTGTGTGAGGTTGGATATAGTTATACATCCACTTATTAACTTTGTGAAATCTGTTTCACTTACCTGATTGTCATCTTATACATGAGCCTGAGGAAACATGACCATTTGGCCTAGTCGATACATTTGGCTTGGACCCTGAGCCTGCCTGGGCTCCATTCCTGGGGCTGCCACTTTCTACCTGGGTCAAACAGACAAATTACCTAAACTCTTTCTGTTTTAGATTCCAGATTTATGAAATGGGGAAATAATAGGATGGGGAGTGGTATGTCATTTAACTCTCACAACACGTACAGTGCTTAGCATTGTTTCCGGCACACGGTTATGTGTTCCCAAAATGTTAGCAATTATTTTTACCTTAGCAATATTCATATCAGTAAAGAGAATATATTCCAATCACATATTCTGTTAAAAACTTATGTAGTGGTTTTAAACATGTCTGCAAATTTTTATCACTCCATCAGGAGAGGCTGTCGAATTCCCCTCTTGCAGAATAGGGGCTGGTTTGGGGCCCCCTGCTTCTAACCAAATGAACTGGGCAGAAGCAATAACACAGGACTTAGGAGGCTACGCTAGCAAAGGCGATGCAGCTTCCACCTGGCTCTTCCTCATGTGTCGTGGCACACTTGCTCTTGGAACCCAGACGCGATGCTGTGAGGATGCCCAGAGCACACGGAGAAGCCATGTGCAAGTGTTCCGGCCAACAATGCCAGGTGAGGTCCCAGCTGACAGCTAGCATCAATCAGCCACTGGACATTCATTATGACTCCTCAGGCACCATCTGACTACAGCCAAGACCTCAAGCAACAAGCACCTCACCGAGCTTGGGTAGGGACACACGGGTGATGAGCACACAGCACTGGTGAACCTTGAGTTGCCACTTATGTTCTCTGTTCTTATTTCCTAGCTTTTTTCATGGGTGAATATCATAGTTGCAGGGCAACGTATGAGTCACATGTCATCATCTAAGTGGCCTCATTTTTAGACATGTTGACAAATATACCACTTTTTTGTCCCCTAGGATGCAAGGATGTGACACTGGAATATGCCACCCCCATCTTCTCTGCCATCCTCGATACAATTATCAGGTTTTCAGGTCGTTTCTTTGGTCTTAGGGGATTTGTAAATCTTGGCCATGGGAATTACATGGGACAGACATTGGGATGGGCTGGTGAGGGTTTCTCGTGCCCCTCAAAGCTCATCCTATGCGGCTTCCTGTTCAGGTCCTGGAAAAAAGCATTATCTTCTTGCCTCAGGAGTTTTGCCTCATATAATCTTTATAGTGAAAAAGAGAAAGGCAAAAATCTATTCCAGGGGAGATAATAGCCTGCTGTGAAATATAAGAACAACATGAACACATCAATTGGATTGTTTCTGGTTACCACATCTGTTTGATTTAATTCAGTCCAACGAAAAGGAGAGTGTAACGTGCTAGGGGTTGGGGGGCACCCAAGTTATACAGAGAGAGTGCTTCAGGAGACCATCTCTTCGTTGTCTACCCTGAGTAGGTAGAACTGATGAAGATGAGCACCATAAGCCCTAGCAAAAGTCTCCTTCATAAACATGGATTAGCTAGAACAAGCTGATCACTAGCCCTCATCCATAGAATCTCAGAACATTAATCAAAGAAGAGCTCTATTGTTCCTTTAAGATCATTAGGCACAGTGAGTAGTGTGACTTGACCAAGTCACATGGATAACCGGGAACAGAGCTGAGATCACAGTATAGGCTTTCTGATTCCAACTTTATGGCTCTGGGTTCTAAATAAAGCCCAATTAAATTGCTGACCTTAGCCTGGTCATTCCTCATGCCTTAATTTTGGAGGTCAGTGATATCTTGACTTAGCCTCTCAGAAGGAAACTGGGTTTTTGCTTTGAGGTCAGTGGAGTAAACTTGAGCTGTTGGCATTTTCCCAGGAGGATAGGAAAAATTAGCCACCCCTCTTCTATGGTCAGGGTGACCTTTATAAAACAACATTGTATGGTGCCATAGAATCTGATGGCCATCATAACACTCATTACACTTTAATAATTTTTTGGTATCTGTCTTTGGCACTAGACTGTATATTCTGTGAGAGCAGGAACATGGCAGCCATAGTTACCATTGTATCCTAGAATAGTGCTGGCATGTGCCAAGTGCACAATAAATATATAGAGGAATTGCTCGTTTGGTTTAAAATGTTTCAAATGGCTTTCCACATTCTGCTGGCCTAGAAGACCTGCTGGCACCTCACTTTTACCAGGAGCTGACTCCTGCTTACTTTCTGGGCTTATTGTCTACCTTTCTCCTTCCTGGACATCACATTCAAAGACTTACTGAGTCTCTCCCAGTTTCCAGAAAGCCATGCTATTCTCTACCCCTTCAACCCCCCATCCTGCCCTGGCCTTTGTACTTTTTTCCCTCTCTCTTGAGTGTCCTTTATCCCTCTTGGTACTGCCTGAATTCCCACCCTTCCATAAGTCACTTACCTGATTCCCCAATATTTAAGCCTCCCAGCATCCAAAGCTCTTTGTAATTCACACCTGATTTGTGGCTCTTGTCAATGTATTGGAACTATTGTTCACAAGTCTTTCTCATTCACTGGAACAAGAGCCTTTAAAGGGAGGGGCCTTTATCTTAAAGATAAAATGCTCCATAAATGTTTATTGAATGAACAAATAAATGAACAATTTACCTCCCTTGGAGATCTTGGCGTTATTTGGAGAAATGGATGTCTACCCGAATTGCTTTTTGGAAGTCACCATTGTCTATTTTTTAGGCTTATAAAGTCTCCAGAACTCTAGGTTCAGATCAGAAATCTACTGTGAGCCAGTATCCTTCTGAGCTGGGCTCCCCAAGAAAAAGTGTCTCAGGATAGTTAACTCCAAGATTTCTAGGCAGTTTATCTTTGTGCCTTGAAACGACCTTAATATATGAGTCAATACCTTATGCCATCAATAGACAACATTTTGCATTTTTTGCAAAGCACCTTCATATGTATGTTCATGTGAACTTCATGACAACCCTGTGGGGTAATATCAGTTCTCCTAGGGACAGATGAGAAAATTCAGGTTGAGAGAAGTTAAGGCACTTGCCCGAGGTCACACAGATGAGATGGGACTAGAACCCACTTCAGCTCCTTTTCCACAATACTATGACCTTATGAATGAGCTGCCTAGAACCACACACCAGAACTTTCCTGAGGCTGGGAGTGCACAGAGTACACATGCAAGTGCACACTTAGGGTGTCTGACCCAGGTGTGTGAGCTGACAGTTCTCCCATGATGCTGTCAAGCCCTCTTCTACCGGAGCAGCAGCAGCAGTGCTGGGCCTACGGTCTGGCCCTTGCATACTGGATCAGCAACCCTCCTGAGCAGGTGACCCTGTCTCACATCCAAAGAGTTGCATTTGAAAAGCACTTTGAGCTTATGGAAAGATTAGGGTTATTCATATAACCTAATATAAAACATGGTTTCCATGTCAGTTATCAGATTTTTCGTATGCTTTCCTTCCTTTCTTCTTTCCTTTATCTACCATTTAATTAGAATTGAGCACAGAAAGTCGAATAAGAAAAACTGGGCCCCTCCTCAAGGAGCTCTTGTTGACAATTCGGTTCAATCACTGCCTTTGCTATCAGAGCAGCATGTTATGACCTCCCAGCATTTCATCACTTAGAGTGATCTCCAAAGCTGAGTGCACACAGCCCTGGCACAATGCAAGATAATCCACTAGGGTGAGAGAGGAAAAAATAAAAACTTCTATTTCTGTTCGGTTCATCTCGATCTTTCCTAATTTTTATTTTGGGTGTTTTATAACACAGAGAACATATTAATGCAGGAGTGTACGTAGTACACACACACGTATATTTGTGTGTAGTATGTCTTCAACTTTATTTTTATCATACTGATAAGGATTTCTGATAATAAAGTTTGGAAACCACTGCTTTAGAACAAGAAAAAGCTATTCTTTGAGGCAGGAACCACATCTCTTTTTTTATTTTGTCTTCTGCTAGAAAGCTATGGTATTCTCTATGGCCTGACCTCTTGGCTGACCTGGCTGCCTTGGTAAGCACAGAAACACAGTGCACAGACTTTCTCCTCCTCCTAGGAAGCCACACCTGCTCCACGATCACCTTGGACATTTGGGAAGAGCTAGAAAGCCAAGGGAAAGATGGGGGTCGGGGGAGTCTCTCTTCAGCTTTGCCGACCCTTGCTCAGACAGATGGCTTGTCCAGAGAGAGCCAGGGTGTTACTCCACGCCAGTTCTTGCATGCTTTCTTTTCCAGCTCCTGTGAATTCTTGCTTCCCACTCTTTGCCAAATAAACCAGAATAGTGAGACTCAACCTGAAATCACAGGCGTCTGAACTTCCACGCTTGTTTTGAAATTTGCAGGAACCTACCAATTCTAGATAATCCTTATTTGATTGGAAAAGGGGGACAGAGCCTGTAACAGGTCTCAGAAGATTTCCTAAGGATATCTTCCCTGACCATGAAAGCTGCTTAAGATTAACTTGGCAGGGAGAGCTATGTTCTAGGAGGGTTCAGTCATAGTCCAGGGACCAAAGCCTCGGGCGGGCGACCAGTCATCCTGGCCATGTTCCTGACAAGCAGTGTTCCACAGTGGCCCAGGTTGCTAAAAAGACAGGAAACCCCAAAGAGGCCCTGCCCCTGGCAACTAAGCATTCAGATAAACCTACTCCCTGCACCAGTGTTTGACAAATTCTGCCCCCTCTTTCAGTAAGATGTGACTAATATTTCAGCCTGAAAAGTATTTTTCATACACTTCAATACTGCACCTAGTTTTTTTTTTTTTTGGTCTAGGTACAAAAAAATCTAGGTTACAGTATTTACACATAAACTTCCAATTAAGAAGTAAATAACAATCCCTAACAGCAGTGAAAAATACTCCTGGATCATTGGTTCTTCCCTCTCCTCTTTTAAAAGCATGCCTCAGGGTATTCTCTCTCTTCATCTTCATGCTACTCTTCTGAGGACAGCTCACTCTAGGCTAGTTAAGAACACCTTCTTCCCACCCTCCGTGTTGTCAAATCTTTTGGGAACTTCCTGACACTTGCTTGGTTCAGAGTCTTACTTCTCTCAAGAGCACCTGTGTTTAAATCACAGAAGAGAAAGAAATGGTTCAATGTGAACAGCAGGACCCCCTGAAGTGACCGGTTCTTTCTTTAAGGTAAGCAAGGGCTGTGTCATTTCCATCCATGGATAAAGGAACTGATGGAGGCTCTGCCGCTATTGTTAACACTAATAAGACCAGCATAACATTTACTCTACGCTCGACATACTTCTTTTTGAGGGGAGGAGGTAATTAGAGTTCTTTCTTTCTTTTTTTAATAGAAGTACTGGGGATTGAATCCAGGGCCTCATGCACACTAAGCATGCATTCTACCACTGAGCTATAACCTCCCCTGATACTCTTCTAAGTGCTTCACATAGATTAATCTATTTAATCTATTAATCTATTTAATCCTCAAGCAACTTCATGATCCTATTATCCCCATTTTCAGATAATGAAACTAAGGCACAAAGGAAGTAATTTGCCTGAGGTCATACAATCACTGAATGACTGGACTCACACCCTAGGAGTCTGGCCCCAGGACCTTCTCAATGACTTGTCTTAAATCAGGGAGCCAGTCAGTGGCAAGAACAAGGACACCAAATTTCAGTCTCTTAAGTCTCTACATTCCCCAATTTGACTGATTTTGTTGTTTACACTTTTCCGTCTTCTTGAGCTACTTACTTGAAGAGCTGGTTCTAACTTCACTGAAGGTTAGAAGTTCTGTTAGAAGCTCTGGGTACCACAGCCAATGCACTTCATGGAGAAATCATTCTCCAGACTAGCTTATTGACACATCGTTTTGCTGGTCCATTTCTGCACATGGCATTATGCCAGTGGAATTCACCTACGAAACACCCAGGCAGCAGATTCAGAAACTCTGGTCTGGACGGGGAGCATCAGAAAAGGTCTCAGTGCTGCCCTGGACAGCTAAACAACTACCTTTAAAGGTTTCCTGGGGAGACAGCCACTCTCCCCACAGCTCCTCCTTATGTCTGACAACACCTTTCCCTGGGAGCAAGCTCCCTCTTCTCATCGAAACCTTTCAACCTGCAGCCTAACAAGGCACGTTCCCTGAGTACCTGTGATATGCGAGGCACTAAGAGCTTATCTGCTCCTTTTTTTTTTTTTTAATATGCTGAACAACTCAAATGGCTTTTTTTTTTTTTAATGCTGGGGAAAATGTTCACCTTTCAATGGTGAAAATACTGTTAACGCAGTTAGAGAGGAAACAAAGTAAAAAGTAAATCACACATACACACAAATATATATATAAATTGACCAGAACTCACAGGACATGTAAGCAATGTTTCCTTAAGTAGAACTACTGTTTTTTGTACTTCAAATAGACTAACATATTATCTCATTCAATCCCTAATTAAGCCCATGAGGGAAATGCTGTCATTGTCCCTCTTTGTCAGATGAGGAAGCTAAGCACACGTAGGTTAAGTAACTTTCCCAAATCAAACAGCTGGTTATAGGCACAGTGTAGATTTGGACGAGAGGACCCCTCTCCTAGGCCCAGTTTGTAAACGTTATAACAGACCGCCTCCCTGTTGAGCCTCCATTTCCTGTGCACAGGACCCTGTGCTGGAGAGAAGGGCTATCTGAGGGCATCTGGATCATAGGATTGGATGCCTGTTATGGCATTGCTTCTGCCTTTTTTTTTTTTTCAAGTGATAATTAGCTCTAAAAAGTCCTCGAGGCCAGTGTTCCTTGACTGCAGGAGGTGACTAATTGTGGTTGGGGATACCCTGAAGGGCACGTAGATAATCACAGGCCAGAATGGATGATGAAAGTCCACTGTGGTCTCACAGCAGAGGTCCTTGTTGCCAGATGGCCTTGTTCTGGGTGCTGACTCCCTGGGGTCCTGCTTTCCTGTGCTTTCATGATCCTTGCTGCCCACCTGGTACCTCCGACATCTCTGCAACTTCCTGTTTTCTAGTGCCATGTGAAGGATAAAGAGATGGTGCCAATGGCCTGGACCCGACCTGCACTCACCTGTGTATTCTAGGAAGCAGGCCTCGCTCTCTAGCAATCTACCAAGAATGCTTTGGGACTTCAAACTTTCCCAAACTCTGATCGTCAGAGTAGAAACATTATTGCTCTACTGACAGAGCACTCATTTGTGTGAAAGAAATAGGGAACCATGTTGCCGGCAGTAGCTGTACGTGTGCCGAATGGCATTTCCTCGTGACTATTAAAGTGAATTTACACAAAGAGAGTTAGATACGTACCTCACGACTGGGATAGAACTCGCTCAGCAATGTAATATGAAGAATTACGGTGGGACCAGATCTTTTAAAAATTTTGCTTTTAAAAAAATGCTGCAACTGGAATATAGCCAACATTTTACAATAACTTCTAAGTGGAGAATGATCTATAAAAAATCTTGAATTGCTACTCACTAGGTCGTGGAACTAACAGAGGACCGTAAATCAACTGGACAAAAAGAAAATGCTGCACTTGATGTCGTCCCCCTCCAACTGCCGGTTCTCCACCCCACCGCCAGAATAATCCTTCTCAACCACAAAGCTGATCCCCTCAGCTGCTCTTTAAAGCCCTACAAAGCCCCCCCTGCCGCCACGCCGCTGCGCAGCCTTGATAAGACCAGCCTGGACGCCCACTTTGCTCTGTGCCCCACTTCTCCACACACTCCCCTCGCGCTCTGCCCTTGCTTCCTCTAATCTCCAGGCGTCACACAAGCCCTTCTCTCTGCCCCTGACAAGCTCTCCTCTACCGTCCCCCAGGCCGCACACTTCTCCTTTGCCTAATTCCAATTCACCTTTCCCTGATCATCCTCACTCAAGCCCCGTCCCCATTAAACTGGGCCAGGGGCCTGCAACGTGCTGCCCTATCCAGCCCTTACCACTCTCTGTGGTACTTACATGTCTAAGTGGCCTGCTCCTTGGGCAGCTCTGTGAGGGCAGAAAAGGGGTCTGTCTTACTCACGATTGCATCCCCGTCGCTGCGTGTGGGGTGCAGCATAGACTGAAACTCAACACATATTTACTGAGTGAATAAATGTATCAGTGTATCTCCGAGATCTACGGAACTGCTTCCGTCAGAACTCAGAAGAGGATCACACCAAAACTAACGATAACCTGAAGGAGGCTACCGCAGAGCGCTGTTAAAGCAGACACACACATACTCACACTTCCCCTTGGCCAGCTTCCTCATCTTGACTCAAGGGAGGCAGCTGCACTGTCACTGGGAAGCCTTCCACCAAAGTGGGCCAGCAGTCTTCTCGCAGACTCTGAACCACAGTACTTAAGGAATTCCCCTAGGCCTTACCTGGGAGTTCTCAAACCATGATTGTCCCGGTCAGTCTTACGACCAAAAGTGTCAAATGTGTTCCAAATGAGACTGAAGCTAATGTATTCACTTCCTGAACTATGGACTGAGAAGCACTCCTTTGGCATGGGTTTTGTTTTGGATTTTGATTGAGGAATCAGTTTCCTGTTGATTACTGCATGCAAAACATGCCCACATTTTACACAGACATATGTTCCATAACTCATTCTGTTAAGGCAGTGGTTTTCAAATCTCACTTTAAGTGTCTCCCACCCACACCCCCTACTCCCACCCCCAGAGACATCTGGCAGTATCTGGTGTCATTTTTGATTGTCACAATTTGGAAGGGATGCTACTGGCATCTGGTGGGTAGAGGCAAGGGAGGCTGCCAAACATCCTACAGTGCACGGGACAGCCCCCACAACAAAGATGAGCTCACCCCAAAGCCCAAAATGTCAACAGCGCTGAGGCTGAGGAGCTCCGCGTTGAGGTGACACTCCGAGACATCCTGGCGCACAGGAACTAAGCCCTGTTTGTCTGTGAGGTGCTTTCCATGAGGTATGGAAACAAAGCAGAAAAGAACACATTAAAAAGCAGTAAGAAGGCTGTGGTTCTTCCCTTCCCTGTGATGTAGAAATTAAGATGCACAGCCTATTTCTAAAGTAGAATAATTTCATTTGGCAAGGTTTCCCAGTCCCGGATCAATGAATTGCCAATGGAAATCTCATAATACAAGGCATTCGGTGTGGCATTGAACAGACTCTTGAGTGTGAAACATTTTGGTGGCTTCAAAACCATATTTGTTTTTCACATTGAAAATGTTCAGGTCATTTTCTTTTCCTAAGATTATAACCATTTGGATAAAAATATCCATCGGATATGCAGGTGAAATGTAAATTGCTGCTCTTCTACACAGACAAGCCAGTGTATTTATACTTAATCCATAAAGGCATGATGTTACAAAACACATTTGTATATTGTGAAGCCATCTGGCATCAAACTTTCCAA
Organism: Camelus dromedarius; assembly: GCF_036321535.1. Lineage (NCBI taxonomy): Eukaryota > Metazoa > Chordata > Mammalia > Artiodactyla > Camelidae > Camelus > Camelus dromedarius. Next base: position 28,787,452 of record NC_087439.1, on the reverse strand, counting down.
TTTATAGACAACTTTGTATTTACATAACAAATTATTAAGTCAACCATTTTTCTGGTTTATAAAAGATCACTGAGGTACACACACAGTGTGTATAAAAGCAGATAAGGCTGATAATACATATTTACAGTAGATACAAGTTAATCTTTCATATTTGAAGATAATGCTTTTTATATATTTTTTCTGTATCAGACTCCCCACTGTTAGCAGGATTCCCAAGCTTGAGTTGTTTATTGCTTTTCGGCTTACTGATCCCATGTTCACTTCTGGATTGTTTACACATATGAATCACTAATGTTCTTATCTCTTTGGCTAATGCAAATGTGATAGAGTGAATGAAAGAAAAAGATAAACTAATTCAATATTACAGTTCTGGCTGGTTGATATAACTTGTTCATAGTCCCCAAAAGAGTCAAGTAATGCACAACTCATTTTACACTACACACAACATTGAAAAGTCTTGAGTCTTGCATTACACCACTTGGGCATAAATGGGCAAAATAAACAAGATATCAGATTTTCGGTAAGGTCTAGAATCTTTGCTTTCTTTTCAGAAAGAGCAATGTCACACGCACCCTAGATTTTAAAATCTCAATGCAAAACCACTTGTGACTTACAAGGGAACATTGCAAAGTGCATGGAAAATTACCAAAGTTAACTACAATGTGTTATCATGGTCTGAAATGAAAAAAGAATTACCTCATGGGATAAATCAGCTAAGAATCTTCATAAAACTCATAGAAAGCAGAATAATCACCCTCCACTCCTACCCAAATTCTGCAGTGTTATGTTCAAAAAAGAAGGTTGTGTTCACTTAAAAAACAGATACAGCAAATAACTCAAAGTCAGGGTTCAAATAAAAGACTAAAAGTGGCCCATGATATCACAAGGAATGAATATTCTTCTCAGAGAATTTACATGCACAGTGGTGCTGAAAAGTACAAACCAAAAACGTTTCCTTAAATAAATAAAAACCCTGATTGCTTTTAATGCTACAAACAAGACAAATTAAACAAGAGCTGCTCAGTTAGTGCTCATTCATTTGAGATAATCTTTAAAAACTACTTAAAGGTGTAGTTTATTCTCCTTGTGCTTCCTAAGACTATTAAAGGGCAAAAAATAAAATCAGATTTCCTTTTCCAAAAGGGACTATTACTTTCTTTAAAGGAGCAAAAATTTTCCTTTCTGTTTCCATCTTCAGATTTGTTGGGGAAAAAAATAAGTTTATTTTAGGAAATAAAAAATGTGCTAATGTTGAAGGGCTAGCCTTCCTTTTGAAAAATGAATTGGCTTTAATACAAAGAGAAAGAAATGGCTCTATGGGCAAAATTCAAGTGTGAGTGACCAAGTTTTTAATTGTAAAGTAGGTGCAACATTTAAAAAAATGTTACAGCACTGCATGACCTGTAATGCTAACAATATTTACATTAACTGCTTACATGAAACCATATAACTACAAAAGAGAGGGGAAAACACCCATGTGGACTGAAACAACACCCTGCACCCACATCGAGCCATAAGCAGCCAGTGACATCATGGGCACAAACATACTTTACATGATCTACTGATGTAAAGTATTCATGGGTGGGGAAGCACAAACCTTAAAATATCAGAAAGAAGGCTTGGATGACACAAATTCAGTCTGAAGACAAAAAAGCAAACGCTAAAAAAAATTCTACACACTGACACACACACACACCCATGTATATGCAGACACACCCAGTACACAAACACACGCATATGCTGGGAATCTGTCAATAAAAACCACCCTGTAGACAAAACAGTAGAAAAGCAGATTGCTGGGAAAAAAAAAAAAGGACAACACTAATGGTTTAAACATACCAACCACATCAACTTACAACAAAAATACGTCAACTAAAGTACACAAAAGAATACTTGGGGTGACTGTGTGAAGAAACAGGCAGGCAGTCCCACCATTAAATGAAAGACAAACTCAACCTACCCCCAGGAGGAAGGGTTCCTGCCTCCAGGCCATGAAGCCCAGTGTAGCCGGTTGCGTTCCATCAGTCTTGGGGGTAGGAGTGAGGGTGGGAGTGAAAAGGACAGAGAGACACAGGAGACCTGGGGGAAGAACTAAGAACCGTTGATATCAAAAGTGAGCCCAGATGGAGTGCTCTGTGCTGTGGCCCCAAGAAACCAAATGAAGGAATGACCTTGGTCTCCTTTTTCCTGAGTTACTGGAACTCTGCTACATCACGGGAGTGAGGAGTTTGGGGTTGCGGACAAGAGAAAAGAAGAGGGAGGTGGTGGGCATTAGAGGGTTCAGAGCCTGCCACTGGAGGGCCTTAAGCATTAAGCTGCTGAGTAAGCCCCAGGCGAGGGGAAGAGGCCGTGCTCTCCGAGGGGTCAAGGGTTTGGAGGCCGGGTTGATGGTTCTAAGAATAAAGGGATAACAGATCCCTTCCTTTGACAATCCATCAATTGAAGTCAGGCTGTTGGCCTGAAACTTGGCTCAACTGCCTGGGAGCTAGGGTTATACCACCACCACAAAAACTGTGGAAAAAAGACGGAAAATTATATTGTGCTACGTTTCTTATTAATAACCTTGTACTTTACAATGGCTCACAGTTTAAGGTTTGTATACTTGCAATGTAGTATTTTCTCTCTACATTTGTTTCACATTTTTTTCCTTACTTAATATAACATAAATAATTTGGTTAATAGATTTAACCTGCACATTTCAGCCACATTAATATATATAAGAATCTGTTAATGGTATAAATAATTATTTAAATAAAATAAATCTGATATGTTACATAATACTGATAAAAAATTACCATTGCTAATAATTTCGTAAGCCACCTTAACTTCTGGTCTAAGTAATACTGATGAGTGGATATAAAACTTTCTTTGATGATTTGTATTTACTTTTGCTACTACAGAAAAAATTAATTATAATCAACCTTACCTCTGATAATGGTTTCAAAGTGGAGCTTTTGCCTCCATGTATGGAAACAAAGTTTTATCTTGTCAGGTATGGTCTGCAAAAAAGAAAACTCAACTCTGAGCTTCAACGGTGGTCCAGCATAAGCTACCTAGTTCAACAGGTGGCTATCAAATGTTAACTACAGAAATGACTGAGTAAAATAGCCCATCTAAGTTTTTTTTATATAAAACCTATTCTACTTTAAAACTTAGGTAAAAAAAATACGCAACAAATGGTTGCAGTTTCTGAATTCTTAATTTAGACCTGTGAGCCCTCATCCCTTTAGAAATCTGCAAGGTTTCGATTTCCTAGACACCCGAAATCAAGTCCAGCACTTCCAGGCAAGGTTCATTCCAAACAGACAATATAAATGGACACTCAGTGGTGTGCAGTGTATGTCATAATTCAGGTAATAACATTATCATGCCTTTTCTCTGCTGTTAAGTACAAAAACAGCATCTTTTACATTATCATAGAAAAGCATTTAGGTTGTATTTTTATTTATCACTTTACACTGGTAGTCTCTGGTAGGTGTACTCCATAGAAACCAAAGAATTTTGTACACTATTTCTTTGTACAATAAAAGATAAAGTGTGCATTAGGTACGCTTGTACATGACAATATTGTACATTATTTACATTTCTGATATCACCATGAAATTCTGTATTTTCTATATACAACACTGAAAATTCTTCAGAAACATTTGGACTATTTCTTATAATCACAATTTTAGTATTATAGAAAAAGAGTTTCTCAGTAATCTCTTGACCACTTATCACTCTCATCATTCAGGATTCCGATTGGTTTTCCAGCATTCACTATCCTTCCTGATCAAAAAAATATTGTATCACGGTATCATCTTTTAGCACCCTGTGGTGGTATCTATCTGCCACAGTATAAATATTGACATAACAGTGGCTATATCAATACTTATATACAGATACATCTGTGCATATTCCTTTAAGAAACACTGCGTGTTGGTGGAGTAGTCCCTGTTATCTGGAGATCTTCCTCCTCTTGGGTTTGGGAGGTCTCATTTGTCTGTCTCCCTGTGGGATTTGGTGAACCTGGAAATAAAGAGGTAGGGGTGAAAAAACAACAACAGAGATTGAAATCATAAACACCATATGATTTGTGATGAAGAAACAGGGTAGGGAACAGACTCTGGCTTTCATTTTCAATCCCTGCTATCCTATCCTGAGGCATTTAAAATATTTATCCAGACCCCAGGTCTCAGTGTGCCCACAATCACCACAGAGGATGAGGACTCTTGGAAACTGATAAGCAGAGCAACTCTGTGGACTTCCCATCCAGTGGACTACAGAGGAGGAACTGGAAAAACTGTGAGACATGGGAGGTGCAGTTGCTACCCCTGCCATACATTTAAGAAGACCTTTCTCACCGGAGATCCTGGGGTCATTAATTTCACTAGCATCTGGAAAAGTGGCTAAATCTATACTAAACATACCTTCTTCTTTACTTCATCACCTTACATATTTTTTAACTGCTAAGAAGGGTCAAAGATTATAAACACACACACACAGCTCAGCCCAAGAAGGTTTGTTTATGAGAAGGATCAGGATGAAAAACAGAATAGCACCACCACCTGTTGGCAAATCTGAGCTTGTGTAGTCTGGGAAGAGTAATTCATACAGCTCGTCTTCGTATACCAGCACGGAAACTAGCAGCATTTAGGTCTGTGTATCAGACTGAACAGAGGCGGAGCAGTAGCAGAACTCGATTCCCAGGTATCAGACAGCAGGTATGGTTTTGAGAGGCAGAGGACACGTGGTGATCAGGTGCCCCACGTTGTATCATGACTGTTGTGGTACCGATAGGAGGGGGCAAGGTCAGGACCCAGGAAAGGCAGGATGGGCCCAGGGCACCAGGGCAGGGGTGTAGCAAATGCTTAACAACCAGCTCTCTGTGGAGGGACACAAGCCCATTGTAGCACATGCCAATTTCTGTGGTATAAGTATTTCCACCACGGCCAGTTTCAAGCTACAGAACTCCAAGTTAGGAAGAGATGTGCACAATCAGCTCTCGAGATCCACTGCAAGTTGGCTCAATTGTATGTTTTAAAGATAATGTTTAGGTAACAGCAAAGTCCATTTGCTATTCAGGGTCAAATACAGAAACCTTTAAAAAATGTATTTTAAAAATAACACCTATGAGTTTTTCAAACTGCCTCATCCTCCTAGCCCCTCCATATACATTCCTTAAAACCACTAGTCTCTGATAAAGAGCCAACTGAAACCTTTTTAAAATTGAGGAAAGAAGCCTTTATTCAGGTCCGCAAATTAGCAACCTGTGGACTAAATGTGGCCTGGAAAGGTATTCCATTTAGCCATATTTTAAAAAATAGTTGTCAACACTAAAATAATGAGAAATTTTACTTCTAGACTTTCAGCATCTTACGAAAAATGGGAAGATCTTTCAACACTGGCACGAATGCCCACACAGCTCAGGTCTGCTGGAGCAGGAAGCTCCTCCTGGAGACAGCACACCCCCAGGATGCCATGGTCCCCATCACTCCTGACTGCCTGCTGGCCACAAAGACCGAGTGTCCTGAAGCAGAAACTAGAGAGATGCTTGCCCAACCCATTTCTCTTCCTGAGCAGGCACCATGCAGAAGACAACGACTAGTCCCCTTGAGTTAAGGAGGCCACATGATTGGGTCGGGCCAGGGGAGAGTCAGCAGAAGTGATGAGCTTCCCGGTCTGGCCCGTAAAGCCTATTCCAGCAGTCCTCTGTGTACACACTCTTCTCTCACCTGCTGAGCTGGATGCAAAGGATATACTGGAGCACTCTGAGGCCCTAGGGAATGGTGGTCACTAGATAGAGAAGGAACCTGGCCCTTGGATGGCTGTGTGGGGCAAGCCTTTCTCCAACCAGAACCAGACCCAAGTGAGAAAAAGGCTGAGTCGGTGCGCAGCCTACCTTGACCAGTGCATCTGAGCTGGCATTTCTCAATCCACTCAAATTGCTATTTCCTTACACCTGACTCATTTTACTTATTGATATCGTTTGCCTGGCCCTAGAAGTTGCTTGAGTTTATAATCCCTGCTCCAGACTTTTCCTATAATTCTATCAGGAGATTTAATCTCTCTGGGCCTCAATTCGCTCATCTTTGAAATGATGGTTTGGATCACAAAAATCTCTGAAACCCATACCAGTCCCAACATTCTATGAATCCAGAACTTACCTCTGTCATTCAATAGCCACTGGATGGCTTGTTAGGATTCAACCTTGTTAACACAGTGTTAAGTAAAAGGAAAAGAAATTACCTTTCATTGCTGAATAGCTTTCAATAATTCACATTTTTTAAGAGACTACCAAAATTATATTTTGAGCGTTTACATTAGCCAATATGTAATTTAGAGAATAATAATTGAAGTTCTCAGATTCAACACTATTCCATGCCCCATTCGATACAAATGTAAAGAAAATGTCAACTCTACTTCTTTAAAACCAGAGGTTACAGTGTTAAATAATTTAACAACAGAATTTTGTGCCAAATGCTTTTTTTAAACGTAATGGTAGAAAGGAAATGAGAGATTTATACACTCTTGATCTTGACCTTGTGTTCAATTTCCCTTTTAGTTCTATGGACAGAGTGAAATTTACATTACTGAATATTTAGGTGACGATAATGACCACTGCTATTCCGAGAGTCACATGCAGAAAGCTGTGAATTAAACTTCAATATTTGCTGCTCACATTTTAAAAGAATGTTAATGTAGGGGGAAAAAGTTACTTATCTCAGAAAAAATACATAGTTGATACTACTAGGTTATTTTTTTTCTTAAGTTATTTTTAATCTTTCCTGGTATCAGTCTTTTTTTGAGCCTAGTAATTTAGTATTGCTCCGTGAGCTGCTTGACAATATTTAAGAGACTTTACCAAAAAGTATAATACAATTTAGTTTCAAAGAAACACAGTATAATGGAAAAATAAATTAACTTACATTCCCAGACATTTTGTCCAGTTCACTCATGGCCTCATGAATAGCAGCTTCTAAATGGTTATTTAGCTTTCCACTTCTGGAATTAATGAAGACAATATACCACATTAATAAATTGAAGAAACAAAATCTCAATTTAATTCCCTAATCAGGAAACAGAAGTACCAATTCCATGAGAGAAAGTCAATTTATATTCACATTTGCACAATTCAGATGACAAAACACTGGGATTCTCACAACTGAATACTAATGGTAAAGTCACATAACTACAGAAAAATGTAAACCCGTAACTGGGGAAAATGGATTCTTTCCCCTTCCATACACTTCTTCCACAGTCATGCTTTTGCAGGAAAGCTGGGCCATGGGTCTCTTTTCCTGTAGATGCTGCTTGTCCTTCTCAATTCCAGCCGGCCCTGCACTGCCTTTTGTTCTGGCTTGTTTCTCTCTCAGGCAGCCAGGCTGTGTGGCCAGAGGAAGGGTGGAGGGGCTGAACTGCAGGCTCTGGCCACTAGGGAGCGCCCTCTGCCCTCTCTGGAGCTCCTGGCTTCAGGAGCTGAGGGAGTGAAGGCTGAAGTCCTGAGGTGCTTTCATTCTAGGTGGGAAACAGCTTAACTCGCTACACCCGAGGCTCAGCCAGTTTCCCCCAAACCAAAATGACAACAATTTGAGCAGATAAAGAATGACAGTCTCAGAATGTCCATCCCTCGTCTGGCCTTTTCTGTGCACTCAGCGTACATTACCCGTACCGCTACACACATGGACCGTCTGCCATTATTGAGAATTACACCTAGGAAGACACTGAACTAATTACTAAAATCAGGCAAATCCACACTCTCCATCTCTGTATTTAAGTCCATTCTAACAAACTAATTTTTCCTCCTTTATGCATATGAATAATTACTCCATTATTCTGAGTACAAAGGTGATTCGTTTCATTTATCTTGTCATGACAATTACCAGAAAAGCTGCAGAGGTAAACCTTTCCAAAACAGGCTGTTAGCATGGCTTTTCAAGAGTTAAGTCCTATCCCAGCATCTACATGGAAATTGGAAATTTGCAGTTGTGGAAGAATCTGGCTCGCACTCCCATTTAGATTGGCTCACATCGTGTTTAAAAACATTTGAACTTTAGTGGAATGCTTTCAGATGAGGCCTTTTGGTTTACCACAGCCCTCCCCAGGTTTCCCCCCTCATACACCAGGACTGGACAATTCATACATTTACTTTCTGTGTACAATCTGAGTGGTATACTGCTAGGTACATCGTGGATTCTCCACATATTTACTAAAAAAAATATTTGTCTAAAGCTAACATAACAGTTCTATATTTTGGGAAACATACGTGCACTTAAGTCAGTTTAACTGAAAGGAAAAATACATTGGTTTTAACTAAATTAAAAGGGCGATGCAGCACCAGTTGCTTCCCACCACCTTTTGTTGGCCTGTAAACCAGCCTCTAGCTGTTATGTTTTTCCCACTTACTTTTAGAAATATAAACAATGCAGAAAAGTACATAGAATAAATTAGCAACCTCTACCAAACCCACTTCCAAGAAAAAACTGTTAGTAAATTACGTACTTCCTTTCATTCTTTTTTAATTAAAAATTAAGCTGAAGTTCCCATTTGTTATTAATTCCTAGTCTCATTCTTCCCCACTCTCCTCCCCAAAGGCAAACTGTGTTGTGTATGCTTTTAGTGTGTTTTTATATTTTATATGGTATATCCATGAACAGTTCCTAGTATTGTCTTCTATGTGTTTTCTATCTATATACACACAAAAGGTGTCCTGATAGGCTGACCATTCTGTAACTTATCTCTTTCCCTTTTACTGCTATTTTTGAGCACTGTCCAAGTTGATATAATCTATTTACATACTATCTTTTATTTATCTACTCATTCTAGTTTTAAGGGGCTCTGGGATTCTTGTGGAGTCGGTCTGAGTTATTTTCCCAATGAGGAGTTAAGCATGATACTGGGTGACTGGGTAGGAATCCAGTCCCAGGACTCTGCTGAACTGGGGTTGGGCTGGGACCCCTTTTGTGAGCTGTTTGGCAAAGATCTCGACAGTATCACACACTGCCTAGTTGCTTGACAATATTACACCTTGTGTAATGTGCTATATAGATTTATCCTTACTATTTCTTTTGTATTTGTATAAAATATTTTTATTCGTATGAAAGTATAAACATAAGTTTTAAAAGATATTTTTATTACAATATCTTATGGGTTTAAAATTGACTATGTAAAAGTTCTAAATGTCTAAAAAAAGGTAAAATGTTTCAGCGAAAAACCATCAGAGAATCTTGGTTCTCTCACCTTTACCTTAATAACAAAAATTTTTTAAAAATAGCTAGTGTGTATTGAAAATCTTACATGTGCCAAGAATTATGTTAAATCTTTATATACATTATTTCATTTAATCCTTATAATAATCCAATGAAGTAGGCATAACAATGGTTTGTATGCAATACTTCATGACTTTTCAGGGAGAACTGGTGAAACCAATTATAATTTTATAATGAAGAAGATGGATATCTAACTACAAATAGTTTTCAAAAGTAATGAATAGAGTCATAAAATTTTTCCCTGCCTATGAAACATTGCAATAATATCACCATTAAAATATAAAAATAATTCAACATTATTGTTCAATGAATAAATAACATTTTAGGAGTTCGTGATTTCATTCTTCAACAAGATATTTAAAATGTTCATAAACACCTTGTGCTAATTTAAGATAATTAGTATAATGTTTTTCCTTTAACAAACTTAAGGAGTTATTAGAGGGGGAAATGACTACTTTTGGAAGAGAGAATCAATACAGAGACGTGGGGCATGAAATTACATGAATACATCATGAGAATCAGGAGGTAAAGAGAGACTCTCCCAGATGGCAAGTCTGCATACCAGTTTTTATCCCAGCTCGTCAAGTCAGGAGAGAATGAGCTTAGAAGAGGAAGAAAGCTCCGTGAGTTCATGAAATGAGTAATCAGTCAGAATTCAGTCTTCGAGTCCAGAGGGCGTCCTTGTGGAGTCTCTTCTATTTTCTCTTCCCCATGGACATTTAATAATAAACATTTTTACTAATGGACACTCTAAAACCTACTTGATTAAGCAATAGACATTCATATAATCACATTTCTAGTTATTAATGGAGCTAATTGCCACTTCCCAACTTCAGTGCCTATATTGTCACACATTATCCTTATCTTCATTAATTAAAAAAACAGGTACACATCTGTGAACGTGTATGAGAAATAAGAGGGAAATGAGAAATTGCATACTGCTCTATACTATTAGTTCAGAATTTAAGCAACTCACTTCGTGTAGGACAGAACAAATTGCGATGAGAACTAAATGTCAAAAATCTTAGATTCTAAAACCTAATCCGTAGAGAAAGTATGCAGATTTAAGAAAATATAACACGTGAGAGATCAAGGTGGTGGAGTAGGAGGACACTGAGCTTACCTTCCCCCACAAATACATCCGAAATACAACTATATGTAGAGCAACTCTCGCTGAAAATGACCTGAAGGCTGGCAGAATGACTCTCCTAAAACCAAGGCTATAAAGAAAGATCCACATGGAGTCTTGCAGGAAGAGAAGAAGAGCTATCTGGCCAGGACCTGCACCCCTAGTGGGGGACTCAGAAGAGGGGAGATGTCACAGACTTCTAGATCCTCCTTGGAGAGCAAAGGGTTCAAGCCATATATTAGGCACCCCAGCCCTGGCATCTGACACTGGGAAGATTAGCTTCCTTAGCTGGTTCAAAAACAAGAGGGGCTTATTGGAAGGCTGTAAGAAACCAAGACTCTGCTCTTGAAGAGTGCACACATAGACTTGTTTACCACCCCCCGTCACAGACAGGAGGCAGCAGATTAGAAACAGCCCAGGGCTCTGGCTGGCTTGCCAGGATCACCCCAGCACACTCCCCAGCCTGCACTGGGCTCCTGCTCCAGCTTCTCTTGCTCTGGCACTGCTCTCCACTAGGGCGGAGGCTGCCATTGCCAATGAGAGTGCACACGCTTAGAAGGGATGGAGCCTGCACAGACCTTGGCCCTGACTCTGATCAGAGAAGAGGCAGCCATTGGCAAAACCTGCTCAGTTGTGTGGCACCAACCCCTCAAGCCCTGGCCCAATCTCTAGCTAAGGCATGCACATCAGGGGAAGAAATGAAACCAATACAGAAGTGCAGCCCCAAACCCTCAGGACCCAGCCATAACCCCAACCAAAGCAGAGACTACCATCACACCTGGGAGAAATTCAGCTCCCTCAGGGCTCCTGTTTCAGCTCCTCAGGCTTCAACCTCACCCTTCATAGGGCAGTAACTAATCACTGACCAAAGAAAAAACCCTAGCTTGCACTTGGTTCTGGCTCTAGTGCCTTCAGCTCCAGTCTTCCTCCCAGGTGGTAGCTGCCAACACACCCTGGGGAAAGGTGCAGCCAGTGCTCACTTCAGATCCTGCTCCCCTACCAAAGCCACTGGCTACATGCAGACTACAAAGGTATGCTCCCACACACGGACACACCTTCAAGACCAGGACAGGTAACTGTTTCACCTAATTTCGCAGAGATAGAATAAGTTAAACAAAATGAGAAAACAGAGAAATATGTTTCAAGAACAAGGAAAAAAAAATTCTGAAAAAAACCCCAAAGAAACAGGGATAAATAATTTACCTGATAGAGAGTTCAAAGTAATAATAATAAAAATGCAAATTGAACTTGGAAAAAGAATAGATGAACACAGTGAGAATTTTAACAAATAACTATAAAATATAAAAAAGAACCAGGAAGTGCTGGAGAATACAATAACTGAAATGAAAGATATACTAGAAGGAATTAACAGCAGACTAGGTGATACAGAAGAATGGATAAGTGATCTGGAAGATAAAATAATGGAAATCACCCAATCAGAACAGCAAAAGGAAAAACCAATTTTTAAAAATTGATAGTTTAAGAGACCTCTGGGACAACATCAAGAATACTAACATCCGCATTATAGGGGTTTCAGAAGGAGAAGAAAGAGAGAAAGGGGTAGAAAATATATTTGAGGAAAATATGGCTGAAAACTTCCTGAACCTGAAGAAGGAAGCAGACTTCCAGCTACAGGAAGCACAGAGTCCCAAACAAGATGAACCAAAACAGATCCGCACCAAGACATAACTAAAATGGCAAAAATTAAAGACAAAGAGAGATTTCTAAAGGCAACAAGAGAAAAATGCAGAGTCATATACAAAGGAACCCCCATAAGGCTATCAGCTGACTTTTCTGCAGAAACTTTGCAGGCCAGAAGGGAGTGGCATGATACATTCAAAGTGCTGAAAGGGGAAAACCTGAATCTTAGGATGCTCCACCCAGCAAGGTTATCATTGTGAATTGAAGGAGAAATAAAAAACTTCTCAGAAAGGCAAAAATTAAAAGAGTTCTAAATACTAAACCAACCCTAAAGAAATGTTATACCGTCTTCTCTAAAGAGAAAAGAAAAGGCTGTAACAAGAAGTAAATATCTATAGGAAAGGAAAAAATCTCATTAGTAAAGGCAAATACATAGTAAAGGCTAAGGATTAATCATTTAAATAAACTATTATGAAGATTAAAAGACAAAAATTTGTAAAATCATGTATAACTACAATACTCAGTAAAGGGATAAACATGAAGATGTAAAAACATGACATCAAAAACACAACGTATGGAGGAAGGGAGTAAAACATGTAGATCTTTTAGAATGTGTTTGAACTGAAAGGACTACCTATTTCCAACAAACAGATATAGTTATAGGTCAACAGATATGAACCCCATGGTAGCCACAAATCAAAAACCTACAATAAGTACCCAAAAACAAGAGGAAAAGGAACACAAGCATACCACTAAAGAAAACCATCTAATTACAGGGAAGAAACTAAAGGAAGAAGAAAAGAACAGGAAAGAACTACAGAAACAACTAGAAAACAAGTACTACAAAGGGCAATAAGTACATATCTATCAATAATTACTTTTTTAAAAAATTTAGTGGGGTGGGTATATCTCAGTGGTAGAGCACATGCTCAGCATGCATGAAGTCCTGAGTTCAATCCCCAGTACCTCCTTTAAAATATAATAATTACTTTAAATATCAGTGGACTAAATGCTCCAGTCAAAAGACTTTGGGTGGCTGATTGGATAAAAAGACAAGACCCATCTATATGCTGCTGATCACAATGGTATAAAACTAGAAATCAGTTACAGGAAGAAAAATGCTAAAAGCACAAACACACGGAGCCTAGACCACATGCTAGTAAAAAAAATCAATGGTCAATGAAGAAATCAAGGAATCAAGAGGGGAATCAAAAAATACCTTGAGACATATGAAAATGGAAACACAACTTTCCAAAATCTATGGGAGGCAGCAAAAACAGTTCTGAGGTAAGCGTACAGTGATACAGGCTTACCTCAGGAAACAAGAAAAAATCTCAAATAAACATCTTAACCTTCCACCTAAAGGAATTAGAAGAAGAAGAACAAACCCTAAAGTCAGCAGAATCAGATTGAAAAAGGATCATACAGCATGATCAAGTGAGATTTATTCCAGGGATGCAAGGATAGTTCAATTTTCACAAATCAGTCAATATGATACACCACATCAACAAAATGAAAGATGGGAAAAAAGCACAATTATCTCAATAGATGCAGAAAAAGCACTTGACAAAACTCATCATCCATTCATGATAAAAATTCTTATCAAAATGGGTACAGAAGTAATATATCTCAACATAATAAGGGCCATTTATGACAAAGCCACAGCTAACATCATACTCAGCAGTGAAGAGCTGATTTTCCAATGAAATCATTAAGAAGACAAGGATGCCAATTCTTGCCGCTTCTATTTAACATAGTACTGGAAGTCCTAGCCACAGCATTCAGCCAAGGAAAAAGAAACAGTAACAGACTCCTAGACACAGAGAGTAATTACCAGTAGGGAGAGGGTGGGGTAAGGAGCAAGATAGGAGACGAGGATTAAGATGTACAAACTACTAGGTATAAAATAAATAAGATACAAGGATATAATATATAGCAGAAGAAATAGAGTTAATATATTATAATAACTTTAAATGGATTTTAATCTATAAAAATATTGAATCACTGTTGTACACCTAAAAGTAATATAATACTAGAAATCAACAATATTTCAATTAAAAATGAAGAAAATTTAATACACTAAATATCATTTCTTGGTTTTAAAGTAAAAGTGTGATTTATCTTATCATTTTATCACTCTCTAGCTTCATAAAAATCAGGTTACTGAGTATATTTATATGTACATATAGAGAGAAGATTTGATACTCACTTAAATGAAAATCATATCTAAAAGGTATGTAACTTTTTCTTTAATGAAGTTATTTCCTCTTTTAAGTACAAAATGACCCTGAGTAATTCTTTAATAAATATGTTAATATTTCTTTTGTGATTAGGCTGTAATAAGCATATCACTTTAAATACATTAATTTTGTACAGCTTGATTGTAGGATATTGAGGGTTGAAATGACTACATAAAATGCTCTAAACATCTACTATGGTGATAGAATGTTTCAACTGGCAAAAATATGTGACAATTTTGTTTGTTTCACCTATATCTTTACAATAAAAATTACTGTTTATTAAATACCATGTGCCAAGTACTTTGTTAAAGTTCTCTTTATATTATTTATATCATAAAATTTCTAAGAAGTAGGTATCAATATGCCTATTTGAGAAATGAAGAATTTAGGCTCAGAGAGGTTAAACAACATATCCAAGGGTACACACAGCTATGTAGTGATGGAAACAGGATTTGAACTCAGGTCAAAAACCAGCTTTTTAACTGCCTTGTTGCAAATGCCACCTTCTTTTCTTAGTCTTTCTTTCTCCTTTCCCCCTTAATCTACAAAAGTAGTCAACTCTCTAATATATCAAAAATTCTTCCAGTTATTCCTCAGGAACTTTGCACATTAAGGGTAGAAAGAAGAGTAAATAATCTGTATCAACTCTCTCTACGCCCTTCTTATTCACTCTTGAACCCATGTCCACTTTGTTTTTACACCTCTACTGGAAACTCTACACTTTTGTTTTATATTCTACCAGAAACTGTTTTCAAGAGATTACCAATGGCCTCCAAATTGCCCAGTCCAATGGAGATGTTTTAGATCTGTCTTACTGGACCTCTGTTGATCATTCCATCATCCCAGAAATTCTTCGTCTCTGGCTTTTGACACACTACTTCCCTACCCCTGATTCTCCTCCTCCTTTCTGATCATTAGTCCCATCTCCTTCAATATCTGTAGTAAATGTTCAAATGTCCCAGCATTCAATCCTTAGCCCACTGTTCAAATTAGTCAAAGTATCTCTGTGCGACTGCAGTCATTTTTACATAATCAAATACCACTTCTTCCCAGTTACAGACTTGTGCCTGTGGGATCACAGGTACCTCACATTACACTCAACTCTCCTGTGTTCCCCATTTCAGCATTCCCACTACCCACCAAGTCACCCAAGCTAAACCCCTGAGATCTGTCCTTGATTGCTTGCTCTTCTTCACATTCCAACCAATCATGGTGATGTTCTGTCAGTTTTACCTACTAAATATTTCCTGTCTGCACTCATTCTCCATTCTCATTGCTCCCCTCCTGGTTTGAGTCCTCATCCTCCCTTATCTTCTGCCTCCTAAATGGATATGCCTGTCTCCAATTTTGCTCCCCTAAAATTTATCCTCCCTACAGCCATATCTAAAGTGAAAATTCAACCCCCTGCCCTCTTCAGGCACTTCCAATAAGATAAAGGGACTTATGAGGCCTTCCTAGGCCCTTCAGGATCTGTCTCCTGCTTACACCTTTGGCTGCACTTCTTACAATTTCCTGTCTGACACTTTAAAGTCCTCCAAATCCAACTGCTGATCTCATCTAAAGGCTAGTCCACCCCACATCATCTTGACCCTTGTTTCCTTTGTCTGGCTAATACCTATGTAATGTGTAAGGCTTGGCTCGGTATCATCTCCTCTACAAAATCTTCCTTGACCCGAGTTTAATGCCACTTTTCTATGACCCCAAAATACACTATACATATTCCTGTCATTATAACTTTAACATTTTAATTATTTGTTTCTAGAACTGCCTCCTTCAGTAAACAGTGAAGTACAGGGATTATAGCATTGTGCCTGACTGGCATAGATTTTTGCTATGTTAGTTTCTTTGAATTGGGGAATAAACAGATGATTAAACATATGGGTTCAACATATCATTCATCACTTCTGTGATCTTCAACAATTATTTAAGCTATTTGTGTCTGAGTGTCCTCATCTATAAATGGGTTCAGTAATTCTGGTCCATCTTTGATTGGGAGGATAAAATAACGGATTTTAAATCGTACATGTAATATGTATTCTATTAGGTATTTACAAGGCAAGTCAATCTACTTAGACAATGGTACAATAAATAAAGCTGCTTTGCTTAATATTTTTGTCTTTTACCTCTCCAATCCGTACTCTAAGTTCATGGTTCCATGAGAATTCCTTTAGATAATGCCACTTAGGACCCATATAAAATCACCACAAATAGTAAATTGGCTTTGAAGAAAAGATATTTAAATTGCTGTTTGTTACTCATTACCTTTCAGAAGTTGCTTAATAGCAAACTGATGAGGAAAATATAGTTCACTTCAAGGCAGTATATCCAAATATTTGGAGGAATATTTCATTTTTGGGTTATCAACAGTTTTGGATATATCACACATAATCCAGCTAAGTGGCATATCTCATTGGAGGAAAGATTTTAGGAATCTTTTATGTCAAATAAACAAGTAGTATTGAATATTCTACAAATAGCAAATAGCCCATTGCAATTTTGTGATGTAGGTAATTTCTCTCCTTTCATCCGGACCTTGTATTAATTTTACAGGCTTTATCCTAATACTAAGCTCTGTGTTGTGCCACTTCAGTCAGAGTAGAGGGGACTTGCCTCACTGTGTTTCTTGTCAGATCTATAGCGAATCTGGTGCTTCGGCCCTCACCAAAATTGTGCCAACTTGCTACTTTCCAAAGGAGTCCTGAACATAGGGACACAGGAGTTTTCCCCTTGCAGCTGGCATCTTTTTATGAGACAGTGAAGAGAGTCTCCTCAAGATTGTTCAGGTTGAAAATTTTACCTCTGGCAAGAATTACTGAAGACATCACTAAGATAAAGAATGCCCTTTAATAGATATTATTATCATTATATAAATCCTTACACAAGATACACTACTAGCCATTATGATCTCATAATTCTCATATGTTTGGTAATATGAAAATTATAGTAACTGAATAGATACACTGTTTATATATATATATTTTAAATAACTTTCCATGTACATATATAGAAGTGTATTTATAGTTCCCTACTCTAAAATAATAGTTATGATAGATAAAACTACATTGTATTATAGTAGAAATTGTGTTTCAAACATTATCTACTTGTCCATACTACATTTACTCAGAATAAAAAGATCTAAAAAAACTTGAAGAATATTAATGTCCCAAAGTTCAACTTCTTGCTATCATTCCAAAGAAGGCCCTGCTCCAAGAAAAAAATAATTATTTACCATCACTTTGACTAACAGTTAATCTGCCAAAATTATTCCCATGTGTACAACTTGGAGGTACTCCCCCTTTGTGATGTATTTGAATTACAAAGGGCTAGACTCTTGCTACATTTTCAGAGCCTATTTAATTGCTGCATGTTGAGAATATTAATCATATTTTCTTTCCCACTAAATGAGACGGATGGAGACAGAGGGCGTAAGGAAAGAGCTGATGAGGAGGGAAATCCCACACACAGTATAAACCGTTAAGAAAATATTTTCTGTAATAGCTAATTCATCTATAATGGTCCTCTGGCATGATACAATTAAACTGTACTTAGGCAGGACCCATGATGGACAAAATCAATGAGATTTCCATTGTCCCTTTGAAGACAAATCAGTAAATTATACCCTTGAAAAATAAAATGGAGAAAAAAGAAATAATGCTTACTTTCTGTTCCTTTTCCGGGCTCGGCTGTAGGCTTCTAAACCTTCTGTTAGTGTCTTCAACTTCTCGGGCTCCACCTGAGTGAAGGCATGAAGACCAAACCACATTACCAGACCTGCAATTGTTAACACTGTTTTTAGTTTCCTGCTGTACAAGCAGGTGCTGCACTGGGGGAAAGGAGGTTTAAATTTCACTGCCCTGTCAAATGTTTTGTCCTTGCTTGAGCAGAGGTTGACTCCATGGCTCCAGGCTGCAACACCAAACTGTTGGGCTTTCAAGTTGTCAACATTTTGAAAATAATGTTTTTAAGTATAAAATTTGGAATTTAAATAACCAATTCACAAAATCACATTAAGTCAGAGATGCTGGTTGGCTTTCTCCACTGCCTGATACTCAGCAAACGCAAATCTGTATTCCATCAGGGATGGACAAGAGCAGTGGTTAGTGGAGGGGGTGGGCTTTGGAGCCAGCAGATGGAAGTCTGAATCCGAACTCCTCACTTCCTAGCATGAATAGAACACTTCAATTTCCTGAGCCTCAGTTTCCTCCTCTTTAAAATGAGGACAATAGTACCTATCTTCCTGCTAGGATTGCTGTGAGAATTAAAATGCACAAGTCACGTTGAACACTTAGCCAAACACAGAGCAGCTAGTGTTACCTAGTATGTATCAGGCTCTGCAGAGGCCAGAAAATGAGAGGGGCCAGTGGGCCATGCAGAGTCCTTAATGATGGGGGAGGAGAGTGTTGCTGCACCTGATGGGCACACCCTCTCCCCCATCCTGCTTTAACACCGTGTGATGCCTGCTACCCCATCACAGTGCACCACCAAGTGGTGGCTGGAGGTTTTGTGGGGGAGGGGAGGTACAGTCTTTGCTACCTGCCCCCAGTAATCTCTATCATGGTTCTTAAAGCCATTTCTTCTAAGAAAAACAATTAATAAATAGTAAAACCTGTACATAATTTGTGAATAAAAACACACTTACAAAAACACTGCTACTTTAACTGATCTTAAAAAAAAACACACACAATCTAAGTAGAAACAGTACTGCTTGCTGTATAAATACAGCTTCAAAATCCCCCATCTCTTAACCCAATTTTCCCCCGCCCCTACACTACTTTTATATAAAAATTCAGAGGTTGCCAAAATGCCTAATGGGTAAGAAAATATACACTAATAAGTAAGGAAATTAGTAACTTTCTCTTTAACTCTTCCTGACTCATAAGCATCATTTATAAATAATTTTTCTTTGACCCCTTCAAATCTAGTACACAGTAATGATTAACAAAGGGTTTCTATTATCAAGTCTGAAAGCAAGCATTTCTAATTATTCAATGAGAAAAAACAGTCAAATAGTAGAAACACTTTCCTTTTTATGATTTTTATATTTTATCTTAAAGGATCCAAATATATACAGAAGTTCACTGGGGATACCCAATCTATTGTATGCCAGAGACAAGAGACAACTTTGTTCCAATAACACTTCCACAGGAGTGATGAAGTATCTTACTGGGATGACTGAAAAAGCTTAAGTAAAATAAATATATCCATGTGTTGTTTTAAAAAAAAGTTCCTGGATACATTTTCACATTTCATGTTAGAAATGAGATTTCAGCTTGTATTCACTCACACAAAGAGAATATGAAAGATATTTTGCACATTACATTTATGTAATTTATAGCTAATTCCACTTATATTTAAATTGCTTTCTTGGCAGCAAGGAGAAAGCTCCCCTGTAACATAACCTATTAGACACAAACTGGTGTACTGAGCGATCTCAGAAGGGACTGATGCCAGCAAAAGCAAGCAGATTCACAGTGAAACAAAGCAACGCACCCCAACGAAAACATACACTTTTGGTCTCAATTTTAAAAAACTAAGTTAGGTCAAACTATTTTTTTTAAATTGTCTATTTTTATTTTTAATTAAGTAAGGAATAGGGGCAGTAAAAACATTACTTATGCATTTATTATGTAGAAGGCACTGTCTTATTATTTAATGTAGTAATACTGCAAACTAGTATTGTTTTGTTATTTTATAGGTAGGACTAAGTGAGTTAAGTAACATGGCCAACACTGAAACTCAGGTCTCTCTTCACTGTGTCAACTCCAATATACTTTGAAATATACATAATATATGTGTGTGTGTATACATACATACATACATATATACATGCATATATATATTTATGCACACACATATTCAAAAAATTAGGTCAAGTTATTTTAAATCCAAGTATATTTTAACAGAAATTTAAATGATACTTGCTCAAATTTATCTTCAACAAATTTTTCATGCTTGGATAATTTTCTGGTGATTTTTCTGAACTAATTCTCTACCATAACTTCATTTAAATATGCCTCTAAGGCTCTCAGGTACTCTCCTAATAAACTATATTATTTATAAAGGATTCAATGACCTTGAAAGAGAAAGCAATAATGGTGCTTTCTGAAACTAAATATAAATAAGATACTCATCAGTCTGTATTTCTGACATGACAAGATCACACATATCCAGGGGTAAACGTTTAGTTTATTTGGTTTCAGAATTTTAGTGCTCTTCTCTATTGTGAAATATAATACATGAAAAGTGTGTGCTGTTTCTGGGGAACTATTCATGCACTTACACAATATTCAAGAAAGTCTTTAAAGATACCTCTCTGCAAAAGGTATCAGGGAGCCAAAAAATTTAAATTTCTAGTCAAACAGAAATCACATTTTATGATTTAATGAAAACTCCCTCATAAATTACTTAGCTAACTTGGAAATGAAGAAAGCACTGGGAATCAAATACATAAATATAACATTAAAAAGATTAAATACATACATGTATTTTTAAATAAAACTTATACTGAATGAGCAAGTAATTTAAAACACTATTTTAATCTGTAATTTAATAATCTTATATTCTTGTATATCCATCCACAAATTAGAAGTTTTCCATCAATTATTTGATTCCTGTCTTGGTGAGAAATTGGGAGAGGACTTTATAACGTATCTTTACTCATAATCTGTCAACATATGCTCATTCTAGTAACGATGATGCTAACAGTAATGGCTATCATGGGATAACTCTTTGCATATGTGTCATTCAAGAATTAGAAAAAGATACCCAGAATCTATATGTACTTTCAGCTCATACATTACTTCATGAATAAATTTACACATATTTTTTCACTCCTAAATCCCTTCTTTCATTCAGATTCTTGAGATATAATAATTCTTTGACATAAATAGACCTATAGCCTGTTCAGCAGAGCTAGAAGCACACCTATAAAGCCAAACATTGTTATATGGTGAAAGTCTAAGAGTTTTCTGAACAAGTCTGAATCTTTGGTTACTTATTTTGTTCATAAGGCACATATTAAACATTCAGTAATTTAATTAAGTTTGATTTAGAGTCAGCACAGTAGCATGGAGTATATCCTTAGAAGGAAGTCAATA
This sequence comes from Camelus dromedarius, assembly GCF_036321535.1. NCBI lineage: Eukaryota > Metazoa > Chordata > Mammalia > Artiodactyla > Camelidae > Camelus > Camelus dromedarius. Next base: position 28,766,094 of record NC_087439.1, on the reverse strand, counting down.
ACAAAAGGAGACACAAACATTTCAGAGAGCCAAATGGGCCCTCTGAAAGCAAGGTATAATATATATTAGAAGAACCTGGATCAAAGAGCCTAGATCACTTTTGAATAGAGCCCGTTAACTAGAGATGATGTCAAAATTCCCTGCAGGCTTTAATCCCTGATAACAGGATTAAAGCTCTCGGTCGTTACTTTGCTGGTACTGGGCGTTGAGGCAAAGCTGTCACACAAAGGTCAGAGGATGGAGCACAGCCACTGCGCAGATTTCAGAACAGAGACAGAACAGCTGACTTCAGTCTCCCCTTTCCATTCTTCACTTCCCCACCCAACTCTACAATGCCACCAGCTCCTGTTGTTGGGGGAATGGTATCATGCAAAGAGTACTAAGCTTAGAGCTAGGAGGCCAGGACTGGGGCCTGGTTTAACCGCTTGCGATTCGTGTCCTCAGGGATGCCACTTCTCTGAGCTCCAGTTTTCTCATCTGTAAAATGGAAATAACTGTGCACATGTTTATGGGTCATTGAGAGGATCTAAAAAGATAATAAATATGAAGGTGCTTTAGAAACACCACAGCAGTCTTTCCCAAAGTGCCCCCAGTGGCATGTGAAATTGTTATAGGCAGAACATGAATAGATCTTTAAACATTTTTAATAGTTATATATTCATACAAATTTATACTAGAAAAATACAAAAACACTATGCCTATGATTTCACGTATATCATATCTTAGAATAAGACTAGAAGTTATTTGCAAGCGGCTTGAATAGTGCTTAGTATATAATTTGTGTCAAAAATATTTCTTGAATGAATAATAAATGAGTAAATAAATTTTAAAAATTTTAACTCAGTATAAGTAACATGCAACTTGAGCTAAAGTCTGGAAAATGCAGTTCTGAAGCAGTAAGCAAATATGAGGCATTTTTTAGGTTTGTTACTATCAAACATTTATTAAATAGTAAATATTTTAGTCTTCAAGCTGAAAAAGTCCTGATAAGTGCAATATTTCAATATTTTCACAACTATGGAAATGAATGATAAATAATTTGAGGTAAAAATTTGACTCACCTGTGACAGAAAGGATGAATCTAATTTTCCAACAAGAGTACTTAAGGAAAAATCTGTAAAGTGAATCACACTTTTTCCAACTGGACTAAGCAAATCCACATTATTACAATTTTAGTCAGTGGCACTATCTGAGGCTTTGTGTGTGTGTGTGTGTGTGTGCACATGCTTCCTTTCTTTTTCACTTTGGATAGCAGTGTTTTTAAGTACTAGAGAACTATACTACAGGACTAGAGTAAATCTATTCTAAATTTGACAGCAAATTTCATATTAATCCACAGCACATAAATAGAATTAAATGCTTTGAATAAATTCATATTTTTCAAGACACACTGTATAAAAGTTCATGTAACAGGAGCGTGTATTTGCCTCACACCTGAAATTCCATTTACTACTAACCATATGAAAGCCGCATTGACAAGCTCAAGAACTCTGTGCTTGGTCTCAGTTATATATGAAAGGAGATAGGCCTCCTTTTCCTTCTTTTCCTCATTAATATTGCTCAAGAAGAAAAAGAGTTCACAGTATTCCACAATTTATTAAAGTTTACAGTCTTAACCTATAAGCTTTGTACTCAGTTTATCACTTTAGTCTTTTCCTTAATATTCACATTTTTGATATTACCTAGTTTCTTATTACTGTTCAAATTTTGATCAGGCACTGACTTTGCCCGGATATCATCTTGCTTATTACTTTCCAAAAACTATTTTGCTCCCTTTTGAAAGAGATTCTGTTGCTACAGAGCACTGATAGCCCCTGCCACCCTACCAGCCAAAACACAGCCCCAGTATTGTGGATATTGATTGGGTTTAGAGAAAAGAATTCATTTCCAGCAGAGGTTAAGAAAATACATAAGGCAAAGGGAATACACAAAGAACACTTTCAACAGAGAATATAGGTACCAAAGAATACAAATAGCTAACACTGACAATCAAACCCAGAAAAAATGTTCTGCAAATTAAAATGTTTAAACATCACAAGAGGGTATACCACCCAAATTTCGTTCCTAGGCTCAATTTCTTAAGTTACACATCCCCAGAATGCAAGTATAAGCTGTCTTTGGTTTCACTCCATACAATTGTGTGATACTGAGCTGATATATAGTGATTGTCCCCAAATAAATTTGGTATGAGTTTTAATAATGTCCTCAATGACTATTCAAAGAGCTACTTTTATCTCTACCTGCCAAATATAACTCTGTGGAAAAAAGTCAAAGTGTAAGTCCAGAGAAGGAGTACCCTACCCATTGCTTTTAAAAACATGTCTTCATTTAATCAGGTGAGGTTGAACCAAAATGTAGAACTTTTCTGGGTAATCAGGAGATGTCTTTACCTGTCCAAAAACAATAAACATTTCATTGAAAGGAAACATTTCAGAGCCAATATAGAAATACTTTCCAAAATTTGGCTCAAGTCAGAATACACATTGAATGTAAAACCAATGAAATATAAAGACCACTGGGACAATTTTCAAAAGGAGTAAAAATGATCTACTCAGAAAAAAATAAGAATTTTATTTTTTGGTTATTACTCGAGAGTCAACTCTTTTAGGCTAGTTAATGTAAGATCAAGGATGGCAGATGTTGATTACAAAATATATTTTAGAAAAAAATATTTTTCCTATTTTAAAATAATTATTGAAATAAATACATAAAGAATACCATTTCCTCTCACAGTTGCATAGGCCTAAAATGTTTGTACATTATAGTGTATAGGTGTAATGCCAGAGGAAGTCATTGTCCTTTCCAAGAATTTCTTAATACTGTGCCAAGATCTGGCAGTACATTTCTCCTGTCATGACTAAGCATTTGAGTCTTATTCCTGGCCACTAAATCTGAAATTATAAAGGGTTCATGCTTCAGAGAGAAACTTGCACCGTTCCTTTAGAAAAAATATAAATGTCTTCTAGAACATACTTCATTACAAACTGATAAAGGAAAAAAATATATTAGTAAGGAGATACCACTTCTTGAATGGTAATCATACAAGGCACTTTAGGACAGTATAATATAAGTGTGGTTCAGCCCAACTTTTCATAGACTGTTAAAAAATCTCTACTCATATACATTATTGAGTGTGTTAGGGAGTAGGAAGGTAGAGGAAGAAAGTCTGAATTTACAGCTTTTAAAAACACTGGGGAGAGGGGGAATTTCAAGTTCATTCAACAAACTAAGTGCTTAAAAATGCTTCCAAGAAGAACTGCTGCTTGAAATGAACAACTCATGTTAATTTATAATCAGATACACCAATTTGTATGCAATGGCCCTGAGGTTCATAAAAAGTAGTTATAAACTACTTCATTAAATATATTACTTATTATCCTTTCACACACACCCCCAACCTGGTTAGTAAATCTGTTATTCATGGATAATGCATATGTAAACAATAATGAAGGTCAAATTACTGCAATTCCATAGTGGTGGAATTCAATTAATAAGGTTGTTTAAAACAGAAAACAGAGGGAAGGAAGCTAATTTTGAGCCTCTTTTGTGTACCATCTATTTATGGTATTGCATTTAATTCTTAAACATCATTCTGAGTAGGAATTAATATTCCCACTTGAAGGATGAGGAAGTATCAGCTCTGGAGATTAGTAAACCTGCCCAGGACCATTTAGACAACTGGCAGAGCTGGGCTTAAATTAAGCTCACATCAGAATGCCGGAAGCCCCAGCCTCTTTTTGCCACACCCTGCTTTCTCTCCAGTTCTCTGTAGACTGTTCACACAGTGTTTGGTGCTTAGAAACCATACCTCCTAGAAAGTAATCTCAGAAACTGCAGGAATTTCTAATGCATTATTAGCAATTCTGTTGCATTTCATACCCTGCCAAAGTTTAAAAATGTCTTTCTAAAATCATAAGCTGACCAAGTCATTTACTATCACAACAAACAGTTGGCCAAACTATCAACTTATAGACAACATGGAGATCTCAGCCCCTGGCAGATGTCAGTGCTCCGATCATAGCACTGACCTCTCAGTCCAGAGACCACGTATGCAACCTGAAAACATGAGAGGTGCCCGGCTTGCTCTGAATTAGTAACCTGCAATCTTGTTAATTCATTATTTATTTTTTTCTACTTTGCCTTCTTCCAAAAAGAATTTGAAGTGACTTGCTGAGAACAAAGACTGTAACAGGAAATAAATGATCGGTTTGTGAGATGTAGGGGATGGGAGGGTGGAGACGAGATAATAAATCTGTTCTAAAACTTGAGTTAACGTAGATTTTATATGGAGGGATCTGACAGGATCTTGGATTAATTTACTTTGGTGGACAAAGAAATACTAGTATGAAAAGCTGAGAGGCTACAAAGGTTTTAAATGATAATGTGTAAGAAAATTGTTTACCAAAACTTTTCTTCTGAGATACCACAAAGATAAATACTAGGGGTGGAATTAGTAAGATTTTACTATAATAAACAAATTGTTTTTGAAGTCAGCCTCTATCTTTCTCTCTTGACTTTATTTAAATGTTAGGCATCACCACAGTATATAGAAGGAAACCTAATACGCTGCTTACCTTTTTAAAAGCAGAAGTCTGGCAGCAAATGCACAAGACTTTATCCAACATTGTGAGGACTAAGGTGTTCTATGTAAATAAAATTTACATTATAATTGGTTCACGATTTTAAACCAATTTTAAACTTGGCTGCAAATGTAAACGTGTTTCACAGGAAATCCTTTCAAATAGATCATGCTTTGCCTTACACAGATACTGACCATAGTTTAATCTGTTCTTGATGGACCACGATCATCAAGACATCAGGCAAAGGAGACCTGGCTTGAAGACAGAAAGACCTGTACTTGAAATTTCACCTTTTCTGATGTTGTAAATTGAGAATGATGTTGGCTATCTGGGCATCATTAAATAAGGTATGAGGAAGGCCTTCCTTTGTTTTGTGAACAATAGGAGGGGAAAAAAAGCACTTGTGAAGTAGTACTTTGTTTTCTAATGTGCAAAAGTGAAGTAGTCCTAAAAAGACCAGAGGTTTCAAAAAATGTTAAGTGCCCTAGAGCTTTTAAGGCTGTTATACCTTGCTTTTTAATGATATATAAATATTTCATGTGATATCATTAATATTTTATTATATATTTTCAGTTTTTCACCTCTAAATGTCTGCTTTCAATTATTTCTTCTGATTCACTAAAAATGTTTTTAGTGTATCTTTATATCAAGGTTTTGATATCAAAGTTTTGATACAAAATTACAGTGTCAGCCATTGGGAGGGAGGATATTTGAATTTACAGAAAAATTTTATGTTCCCTATTAGGAATCCATCTATTGTCTATAATGAGGGAGATGAATCTGGATTTTTGAAACATTTGTTATTATTTCATAGTGACTGAAAATCTGTTGCTTATTTAAATAAAGCAAAATAAATGTTTCATGGACTCTTAGATAATGATTTTTTTTTTTAAGTGCATCTTCCTAAACATCAGTGATGAACTCAGTCTCAGGAGTTTGCTAACAGACTAAGCAGAGGATTAGGACCACTGCTTAATGGGAAATGTGTTAAAACTACATACCTTTATTCTCCTGAGGACATAAAAAGATATTTAGACAAGGCATTTAGGACAGGAAGAATGTTTCCAGGAAAGGGAGGCCAGCCATAATCTTTTCGTTAGTTAAGCTTTTTTTTTGTAAAATGGCACATAAAAAAGACTTTGTTTCATTTGCACAGAGATTATAAAACAGCTCAATGTCTACATCCTGTATTTGTAGCAGTTCCATTTATATCATAAAAACCCAATTTTGCTGTTTCTAATTACTTTTTGAATAAACTGTCAAAAATATTTAGGTTTATCAACCTAAAGAATGTTTGTCTGGTCTCAGAGAGATTAGAGAATAAAATGTTTTGTGAATAGGAGTATGGAATTCATTTTCTTATCAAACATAGAAACATTATGCCTAGAGTGTACCCTGACAAGTATATATTAGGCATTATAAGCAACAGGTTTAAGGACCTCCCGGTCATTTGGAGAAAGACAATCCTTTTATTGTGCTGGCAAAAATGCTTTTGGTTTCCTGCCATTAAACCTAAGTGCCAGTGGAGGTTTGAGCAGAGTTGAAATAGTTTTATACAATATACTCTTTAAGAGAATAATATATACCTGTAAGAGGAAGTTTTACTTCCTAAGGAGAAGAAAAATTACATGTTTCTTGATCATATGTGGGGAATGTGCATTATTATCTCCTCCTGGCCAGGCATAAATTTTTCTATCTACTTTAAACATTCTGCATATTTCTTGCCTAGTGAGTCAATTCTACCAATTGTGAGGGGGGAGAAAAGCCCAGAAGACCCCTACTAATTTCTTCTAAATTGAATGGTAGTTTCATGGAGAAGTTTTCATTTAATTTATGTGATCAGATTGTGTTAAGTAGAACCAGACTATGGGGTTAAACATTCCCATATGTTATAAAGACCCAGAACTTTTCCTGAAAGGAGACACTATTCTGAACTCAGATGTTACCTGCTGCTTCCAGAAATGGCTGCAACTCCATCCCAATTTTACCCTCTCCCCAGCTCTATATGTCACATGTCATCATCTGGGAGAGATGCAGTCCCCTGGCACTTACTGTCATCTGGGAAGACCCCTACCTCTGCCACACTGCTGGATTCCAACAACCACCAGGTTTTTTTCCCGAGTCATTGCTGCTTGCCTTCATTCTCTGTGTATGGATGAAGAATTAGGCACATGCAGGGAAGGAAGGCAAAGTTAATAAAATTCTGGAAATCTGGTTCCTGGGTTAGAGCCACCCTAAGCCCTAGTGGGATCTACAAATGCTTCACAACTCACCCCTTGACGACATGACATTTTGGGGACTATAACCATCCCCTCTTCATTTTATGCTCCAGAAGTTTGTGAGACCTCAATGAGTCATGAAGAATCCAAAGTGATGACAACCAAAAATAATAATTGATATCTGAACAAAGGTTAATATTTGACAATGGATAAAGATTGGTATACCTTCCTGTCCTCGGGGCTTTGTTGACAAGAATTGTGAACGTCGTCTTCTCTTACTAATTTTCCAGGCCAGGAAGTCAGTCCTTTGATTTGGCCCCAGACCAAGTCGCCAACGTTGAACGTCCTTGGCCTGTAATGTATCAACTCATTTGAAGAGGGGGAGTCTGGATTCCTTAGGTCATCTTCACTACTAATGCTTTTAGCGTCTGAAGGACTAGGTACACACCCATTAATGCTTTTGGCATTAAAGTCTCCATTGTAATGGATGTAGTCTTTGACCAGAGAACTTTCCAAGCTATTTGAGGAGCTTGGAGATTGCTCCTCCAGGACCAGGTCTTGCTTTGTGGTGCTCAGCAGCTCTCCAAAGCCCCGACTCTGTCGAGGTCTGTTCCCATTAATGTGTGCACATCTTTCCACAGTGTTCTCTAGTCTCTCCTTAAAACTCATCATAGTTCTTTTGTAGTTATTATACCTGAAGTTTTCTTCCAGAATTTTATCCCCTTGACAGTTTCTTGGTGGTAACAATATTGGGTGCTGTTCCCCAGGAAGAAATGGCAGTGCAGAGATGTTGTTGGGCCTTTCGTGACAAGGACTACTGTGGATATGGCCTGGATGATCTAAAAATTCCTCACACTTCCACCTGTTTCTCTCCCCTCTGGGGCTTTGCTCCCCATCCCACTGCTTTTTAGATGCATGGCAACTTGCCGACTTGAAATACTCAAACCCATCTCCTTCGTTGGAGTTTTTCCCATGGTCCATGTTGCTGGGCAGCCGAGCCCCTCTTGCGTTCCTCAGCCGACCATCATGATCGACACTGCCCATGTTTCGTCCATGAATGACTGCACTGACAGCACTGGGGAGACTTAATGGGTCACCAATCGAAGCAGTGAAGGCACTCATGGCACTCAGAGCTGGAATGGGGCTGATCTGAGTTGTACTGTTGACTGCAGTGGTGATGACAACCTGCATTCCTTTGCTGGCTGCATCAACAACAGCTTTGTAAATAGCATCCACAGAAGCATCACCCTGGCCACCCATAACAAGGCCATCCTTCACTTGCTGACCAAGAGATGGGTCAATCCGCGGTTGCAACTCACAAGGTGTATCTTGGAAAGGTGGAAGTGTAGTGTTTGGATTTTCAGGAAGTGCTGTGAGCCCTGGCTGAGTGCTTATTCTTTTGTTTAGGAGAGCTGCATCTTCCTGCATTCTCACCTTAAAGAAATAGACAAGAAGCAGTGAGAGAAAGAGAAAAAAATTTTAAGATCTCAAAGAGAAAGACCATAATTTTAGGATTTATCAGAAGACAAACAAATATAAGAAGGAAGAAAATAGAACAAGACTCAAAAATGAAATTAAAAGTCACTCTCTACAGAAAGGCTTATGTCTTTATCATATTTGGGTACTGTTTCTTTGATTGAAATCATGTAACAGATTTTTTAAAAATCATCATTACTAAACATTCTCTAGAAAAATTAAAGTTCATGTGGTTGGACACAAAATGTTTCCAGGTGATGACTCTATGTTTTTAGTGTCATTACAAGTTTTGCAACTTGAGATTCGAAGAGAGAAACAAGTCCTTCACCAGTGCTGCTCAAATTATAAAGGGAACCAGATTTTGAAAATGATTTCTAACTCACTGATATTTCTACTGAACTAAGTGAAATATAATCTAAAATAAAACAAAATACGTATACTCCTTTCTTAACAATAAAATATTTCTGATATGACGCTAACTTTTTGAAGTCTTTAGATAGGGTAGTAACATCTACTCTCAACCTTATGAGGCCACTGGCTGAGGGACACCCTGATGCTGTTAACAGTGAAGATGGCTTTCTATAGAAGTGACTCTCAATTGGGAAGAGGTGAAGGGAGGGAATGCCCACCAGGAAAGAATATCAATGCTCAGGACAGGAATGATGAGTGCAGTTTGAAAAAGTCCACAGGTTATTCTAATTTCACCAACCCCAGCTAAGAATTGTGGCTCCAGATCCTTGATACTTCAGATTTTTCGCCTCAAAGGTCACTCTCTTCTTGACTTTACATTCTTCCCTACTAAACCAGAACCTGGGATCCATCAGCACATAACTACTCTCTTGCCAGTCTCCCCTTGTCTACATCCACTAGATAGTTTCCCAATCTTGGATCAATTTAACTGCCTGCCTCATCTAACTTTATTTACCGTGAGGATGCTGACTACCCATCCATAAGAAATTAATGGCTTCCAATCACAGCTAGGGGCCTATGTTCTCACTGATTCTGTGATCTTCTCCTTAGGTATCTCTCCTCTTCACAGTATTCAAATCTTTATCTACTTCCTCAAGCCAGCTGCTAGACCATTCCCTACACTCTTCTTAGTCGTTAACCTTACTTAGCAGAGAAAATGGAGTTCACAGGGTAAGAATTTTCATAATTTTTATGCCCTGCTACTCCCTGGCAGCACACAGTTTTCAGTTCCCCATCCTGTGCTGCTTCCCAGTGTAAGTGGAGCCCCTCTGCTCTCTGAGAGTAAGTCCTTGGTTTATCCTCTGGATCCCAAGTCCCTCCTCAGGGATTCTGCGTTATCTATTATCCCTTCTCTCCTTTATGTTCAGTCTCTTCCACTTCTTTTTGGTCTCTTTCCTTTAGCATTCTACTATGTGCATGGCTTCCACATTTCAAAAGGTTGCATTCAACCTATGCCTGCCTTGGGGCAACTACTTTATTTCTCTGATGTTCCTCATAGTTGAGTTTTTGAAAGACTAATCCACACTCTTTAATTCCTAACCTTTTTCATCCTTCCATCCACTGCATTCTGGCTCATGCTCCCACCACTCCACCAAAACTGCATTCCACCAAGTCACTGGTGCTATTCTAACCGCTGACTCTAATGGATTCCCCTCAGGCTTTATCTACTCATTTGCTCAGTGACATGGTTACGCACTTCCTCTTCTCTTCTAAATTATTTTATTTTGAGACACAGATGAATATTTTCTCATTGTCAAAAAAGAGAAAAGTTTTCTTCATCACTATTCCCTACCCAAACCTATACTTCTGTACCCCATTCGATACCATTTTTTTCTCAGAAGTAATCAATTCTGGAGTGCATCCTTGCAGACTGATTTTTAATACATTGAAGTGTGTAGGTGTGTATCTAGTTTCCCTTCTTTCTTTCAGTCCTTCCTATCTCTCTTCTTTCTCTCACATAAATGGTATTGTATTTTAGTATTGTTCTAGGACACTACAGTATTGGAATTTTGCAATCTTGCAAGTCTCTCCATATCAGATTGTATAAATCTACCCAATCTGTTAAACTACTAGGTAGATGGATATAGCATAACATATTTAACTACTTTCCTATTGATTGTATAAGTGATTTCTAATTTTTGACACCACAAATCAGGTGGTAATAACCATTCTGGATTGTGACCTTTTGTTCACATTTGAGGATTTCTCCAAAATAGACACATAAAAGTTGAACTGGGTCAAAGGAGATATATATAATTTATATAAATACATATATTTTAAAACTGATAACTATCAAATTACTCTCCAAAAGGACTGCATGACGATACAATCAGACCAACAGTATATCTGAAAGAATCCATTTCCCCACACCACCGTCAGCAAAGGATATCATCAATCTGATGGATATATTAATGTTGTAATTTGTATAACTCTTACTATTCTTTCCATGTTTATTACTAATTTTTATCTAATTTTCTCTGAATTGTCTGTTCATTTCTATTGCTCATTTTTCTAATCAATTATCTTTTTTTCTTCCAGATTGATAGGTGCTCTTTTTATATTTTGAATGGAAATTACTTGCTATTGTTATGTAAGTACTTTCTGCCAGGTAGCCCACTTCCCTTTAACTTTGTTTAGAATACCTTTGATCATTCAGATTTTAAAAAAAAATTTTATTTTGGGGAGTAGGTAATTAGGTTTGTTTGTTTGTTTGTTTGTTTTTTAGAGGAGGTACTCAGGATTGAACCCAGGACCTCATGCATGCTAAGCATGTAGACTACCACTGGAGCTATACCCTCCCCCTCAGATTTTAAAAAGTTTTATGTATTCAACTCTGTTACCTCTTCTCTTTTTGACTTCTTGGTTGTGTGTCTTGCTGACAGAGCCTTCTCTACCCCAATATTATTTTAAAAATCTTCTGTATTTTCTTCGTGCATTTATTTAGTGTTACATTTTCCATCCAACTCCTTAGCCTATCAGGAATTTATTCAGTTTGTAGAACTAAAAGACGATCACGTATCTGAAGCCAGGGAGAGAGTGGTGAGAGCTGGGGCTAGAGAGTGAGGCAAGGTAAGCATATTAAAGATGTAGATTTTAATCATGGGAACACAGGGAAACCACAAAAGGGTTTAAGAAAGTAACATGATTTACTAACAGCTCTAACAGAACCACTGAGATGCTCCAGGCAAAATAAAATAAACTTCACACAAAAAACTGGAATGTTTAACAATATCCGTTACTGAGAAATAATAGTCAGTAGAGGTAAAAAGACATATAACCTCCTTCTTTTGTCTCTTCTTCCAAAATAAGTAAAGTAAGTAGTAGACATTGTTTTCTACTAAAGCAACCCAGGAAAGGAGAGTACCTGAAAGTTCTGAAACAGACAAGCCATGGGGTTATTGTTAGCTGGGCAAGGAATTGTGGACTGTCCTTGAAATGCCTGGAGGTTCTGGTACCCCTGAAGAAGCTGCTGCTGTTGTTGACTTGGAGGAAACATCTGATTGTTGTTTAACAGCGACTGTAGATGAGTCAGTTGGTGGTTATTCAAAGTATTGTTAATTGAGGACATGTCACCTATAGTTTGAAAAACATAAAACATAAGTCAATGTGATTCTTTGGAGGTCCTATGCCTATCTTTGTTGAGGATTCCTGAAACAAAAACTAAAAACTAGACTTACATGGTAATTCTTTTCTCTTTTTCTCCTCAAAGTCTTACTAAATGGTAAGGAAAGAGTAGTTTTGTTATTTAATTTCATCTTTCATAATTAGTGCTTTGATTTTGTATCATGGAGAGACTAGTTAGTCTTTGGTCTATCCACTAGCCAATCCTTATATATTGATCTTCAGTCTTACAGAATTCCTTGAAACTGTTGTTATTAGAGCACCTACAATTAAAGGTTGAAATTAGTCCTAAATGCCTTAGCAATCCTAGGTATTTGATAAGATGGTTAAAACAAGTGGGTCTGATCAGGTGGTGTTTACAAAATTTGGTTTTTAAGCCACAATCGTCAAAACTACCACCAAATAAAATCAGATTTGGTCTAGAAACATGTATTTTATTTTTAAGTAGAAGATTGCTGTTTACCTAAAATTAAAATTGTAAAGAAAGCTAATAATATAAAAGAATTCATTGCCATAATCATTAAAAATAAATATTATATAATTAGGGTTAGTTAACAACTAAATTTATATTCAAAATTCAAAATTAACTTGTTTTGAAATTACTTTGAAATTATTTTGAGGATAATGTCATAGAAATTGTCCTATAACTTGAAATATGTAACTCTGTAATGCTTTTTAGATTACTTAACTACACTGATCTCAGTGCCAAATAGAACTAATTAAACTATATTATAAAGGCTTCCATGAAATCTGGAAACATATTTTTTTTACATATTGAAGATGCCCTTGACAATATCATACATATTTGCCCATGTTTCCAGGCTTTATGGACACCATCTCTGTATTGTCTATTACAGTTACCTGTATCTATCAGTTGCATATACTTGACATTATTTTCTAACGTTTTGGTGATAAAATAATCTACCTAAAATTTTTTTTGTTTTTAAGCCACAAAGTTCTAAAGAATAATACTGTCAGAGAAATTCTAGCAGTAGCTGTTGGGGCTGTCTGTTTCCTTGAACTTAGGCGAACTTGAACTTTGAATGTTTTTATGCCTTGTTTCTTATTTTGCTGGATAAGCATTTAGTTTTGTTTATTTAGGGATCACCTGGAAAAACACTTCCTCAAACTGTTTTCATCCACAGTGCAGCTGCTCATACTAACCCTGTGATGCCACACCAACTAAAATTCAAATAAATGTTATTTTTAAGGTGTACCTGTGCTTTATTATTTGAAAAATAAGACTCTACTTGGCTTAAGAGAATGATAGGTAGGTTAGGTTTAGGTGGCATCAGAATTAGGAGATTAAGGAGAAAGCAGATTAAAATGGTATTTAGTATTGCTAGAATAAAGGAAAAGGAAAAAGCCATTTTCATGTTTGTATAACTATGGTTGTGTGTGGGTGTTATTATATTTAGTTCCTTAAGCAAGCTGTGACATAACAAAAACATTTTTAAAAATAGTGTGACAAAATGGAGTTTTTTTTAAAAAGGAGAAAATAGAATTAGAAAAGCGTTTCTTTTGTAAAAATTTGTGAAAAAATTTAACTTACCAAGCAGACCTGTCCCCAGTAGAGGGTTAAGTAGCTGTGGCACCACAGAGTTACTGTTGAGTTTAGCTGGACCAGGTGGATTCCCAGCATTATTAGATATATTCAGCAATGTTTCTGCCATTGACACCACTGCTGTCCCACCAAGTGTTGAGACAGTCAGTGCTGCCACTGCTGATGATGTAGTGGTTGTGGTAGTGGTTGCCTGAGAAGAAGTTGCTATGGAAACCTCTGGATGATTAGTGGTGTTGGCCGATGCTGAGTTCAGGATACCTCCCAACAGCTGGGGATTCAAGGCCATTAATCCTGAGGCCCCAGTGACAGCTGGGAGGAACAGGGGGTTAAAAGTAGTGTCACTGCCTGCAAAGCTTGGTAAAGGGTTCCCCAGGGGGCTGGTTAAAAGGGTCTCAGCTCGGCTGTTCTCTGACTGATTGCTTGGCAAATGGTCTGATGGGGCTGTCATCTGTGTTAATGAGAGTAAAGGGGTATTTTGCTGTTGCAAAAGATCTGAGATGGTCAGATTGAAAGATGGCAGGGGAAGCATGGCAGCTGCGTGGGCTTGGTTCTGAAGCAGGGCTGCTAAGAGTTGAAAGCGAACAGGCTGCAATACCTGCCCATCCATGTCACCGGAGAGAAAAGCTAAAGCAGCGTTTACATTCGGGTTGAGAAAACCTAAAGAGTGGAGGTTGATCTCAGACTTGCCTTCTCCTGCTGAAGGCTGGAGGATATTTAATAGATTCTGGTTTAGGAGATGCTGTTGATTCACTGGCAAAGAGATAGGTAGAGAACTGAGGAGGCTGGGGTTCAAGGGGTGTGGAAGATGGTTGTTTGAAGTGCTGTTGGATGGAAAATGAAGTGCGTGCTCCTGGCCAACAAAAGGAAAATCACTCCCAATGGGCAGCTGACTCTGCAGTGGGTTTCCAGCTGCGGTGGTGACTATGACGCCATCTTGAAGAACAGATGTGGTCTTTGTGATGGCGGGGTGGTTGGTACCAGCTATGGCTATGGAAGATGATAGTCCTGAACCGCCTAAAATAAAGGGAAACAAAACCACTTGTTAATTATGGATGTTAAGGAAGACTACTCCATAAAACTACATTGAGATAAATTTCAATTAATTTGTTACATCATCTTTGTAGTTTATAACCAAATTAATTGTAATTAGAGATGATTTGACATGTTAATGAAACTTTAACTTCATACTTCCTAACCTACTTTGAACATAAACATATTGAAAAAGTTTAGCACATTAAGAAATAGCTGTTCCTAACTATCAAATATCTTGTTTTCCACAGCTGGACAAGGTGAAAATGGGAGAATCTGTGTTGTAGTTCATTCAACTGGGGACAAAAAATAACAAGATTTTGTTTTTTAAAATATATTTTTACATTTTTTTTTAAAGTTCTTGGTCTTTATATATAATACTAGTACTTGCTTTTAATGGGAAAAACAAGCAGAATACGCATGAGAACACAAAACAGACAATAACAAGTACCTATGTAGGTAACTATTACCATTTTGGTGTATAGTTTTCTGGCCTTTTCCCACCTGTATGTGTATAGTACGCAGATTACATATATTTTTTAACAAAAACGGAATCATACTGTTTTGTAACTTTTTTTCATTTATCAATATATTGTGAATATCCTTTCATGTTAATGCATGTTAACTATAGGTCCATTTTACTAGTATCATGTATGGATATACCACAATTTAATCAACCCATAATTGTGGATATTTTTATCATTTATAGTCTCTTACTTTTGCAAGAAACACTATGATAAACATTCTTACTCACTCATTTTTGCCAATATGCTCAATTATTTTCTAAGGATAAATTCTTAAAAGTGGAATTCCAGGGACAAAGGGTTTACATATTTTTAAAGCTCTGGGTACACACTGTCAGACTGCCCTCCAGCGAAGTTGATCAATATACATTCAATTCACATTTCTATAAACAATATAGGTAGTGCTCATTTCTCTCACCAACACTGCATTTTATCATTATTTTTAAATCTTTGTCATTCTAATAGCAAAAAGATAATTTATACTCAAAGTCAGAACAGTCCTCACTCAAATAGCATTCTTAATCTTGAAAGTCCTGTGTATGCTAGACAGGAAAATTCAGGGAATTTAATCATAAAATTTTAATTGCTTATAATAATTGTATTAGTTGTTCTCAATCCAAGCTGCACAAAGAGTACCTGGAGAACGTAAGAACAAAGAAAGCAGTGTCTGGGCCCTATCCAAGACCAGCTGAAAACTCATCTCTCGGAGTACAGCCTGGGTAGCAGTATCCTTTGAAATCACCCTGGTGATCCAGACACACAAGGGGTGAGGTGGGGAGAGTGAGAACCACATTCTGTTGAAAGGAATCTACATTCATTTTTTTTTGAATAATGTCTTACCCTAAAGAAATGCAGTTTTATATAATACATGTGTTTGGCAAATATTTATCATTATAAGCATATACATTTAATTTATTAAACTATTAAACATGTATACATTATAATGAACAATACCAGTTTTCCTGAAAATGTAAAATAATGCACTTTACTGCTGTAATATGCCATCGTAACAAACTTTATATTTGACCACGTTACCACTGAGGACTTGTCCAAATACACAGAAATGTATCCATAGTTGAAATAGTAGTACAAATATAATGATCTATTCTTGTTTTCTCCTAACAGAATAAAGCGAGAATTTTTCCTTTTTGACATACAGACTTTGTATTAATATTTTTAATCATGTGGCATATGGATTGACCCGATTTACTGACTATCTGATAAAGTTTGGCATTTATATTTTGATTTTTTTCATCCTTATATAAAACACAGGGATGGACATCTTCCTGCATAATATACTTTCCTACCTTTGAATTTTTTCTAAGAAACGTTGGCATGATTATAGTGAGAATCAAAAATAGATAAATGAAAGGCTTGCAATGTGTAAAAGTATACAAATAAAAGCAGTTATCATTGTCATCATTATTGCTGACAGCTGTAATTCACTGTGGTGATGAGGTAACAGTAGTAAGTATAAATCAGCATATCCAACACATGTATCTCTATAGCACGACCGCAATCTTTCCTAGCTGTTGTGGTCTACTTTTTTTTTGTTGTTTACAGTTCTCAGTGTTTCATTCAAAGGAGGAAATAAAATGCTGAAGTAGTCATACGGTATACAATTCTTTAAATATTAATTCAGATTTGTAATAAAACAATCAACACCTTAAACATTTCATTGCTTCTCAAATCTTGCTATTTCCATAAATAGGTACTGTGCTTTGTTTGCTTTTGGAAGCCATATTTTTAAACAAGTTAATAAAAAAACTCTTATTTACTAATAATCACCATTTGTGGCCTTTTTCCTATCTGCTAAATAACAATGACATATTTAAATATACAGACCACCATTTCCCTAATCAAATACTCTAGTGTGCAAATGACAATGCTTTGTAGATGAAGGACTTCTTTAGAGGTTATTATTCTTTTATCTTTATTTTGTAAGAGAGAAACATCCATATTTAGGATTCATAAAACTAACCATTTGGGGACATTATTCTAAAGTTCTCCATCTAAATATTCTTGAGGAATGACAAGAGAAATATAGTTACTCTGGGTATATTTTTGCATCACAAACAAGAAGGTGGTGAATAATACAAGCTTCTTAATGATAATATGTGGATCAAGGCCTATTTTTTATTTTCTCTAATTTTCAACACATCAATTCAACAATCAAGTATATTCTGATGAACAAAAGGGTAGAAATGGTGACACAAAACAACCAACCAACAACAACAAAAACACAACAGCCTGCTCTTTCTTTCCAGAACTTAGAGTTTAGGCAATGTGATAAACATACAGATCTCCCAGTCTCTCTCAAATATACATTTATTGAGAGCTTATTACGAACCAGGAAATGTTAAAGCTCTTTGCCTACAGCTAGTGTAACTACAGTGCAATGTGCTAGGAACTGTAGCAGGTTTATAACAAGGGGGCAACTGTAAAACTGAAGGTGTCAGGAAAAATGAAGCAAGTGATAACATTTGATCTGGGATTTGAGAGTGGAACAGCAGATAGAAAGTGCTTTTAGCAGAAGCAAAGCAATTTTTTTTTTTCCAAAAAGGAGATAACAAAGTGCATGGAGGGTAACAGTGTCCTATGCATGCTCAAAACAAAGAACTATGACTGAAAATATTGTATGCTGCTTTCCCACACACCCCAGCCCTCTCACTCATGGTTAAGCTTGCTGCCTTAGATAAACAGTGAAGAAATTTCAAATCATCTTTCTAAACCATTTAAGGTAAGGATCACTTCTTATTTCCCTCTGTATTTCCAAGACCTAAGAGTCTCTAACACGTGGTTAGCATTCAATAAATGCTGGTTGAATCAATCTATTAAGATTGTAAAACTTACATTCAACTTCTAGAAATCAAATCATTGATGCTGGGTGTGTGTGGCAGGTGTGTATGGGGAAAAGGAGGTAATACAACCCATTTGTTGAGAAAGTGAGAACAGACCCTCTATAGTACTGGTCCAATGCCAGGAGACAAGGCACACTGGAAAGGAGATGGCCGGACGATGACAAGTTACTTTAGAAGACTCCCAGGTGTACCAAGGAGTTAAAATGACTAAAGGGGAAGAAGTCCATTCCAAGGTATTCTGAGCTCTTAAAGTCACTCATTAATGCTTGGGGTCAATTGAAAGAGGGTTGAATTTTTATAGCTCAAGGGAAATTGTAAATTGCTTATTTCTGAACCACTTAGTCTTAAATAGGCATTCTCTGGTGAACTTACTTCATAGTTCTGCATAAAACCCATCATCTGTTGAAGTAGGTGGGCAAAAATGTTTTCTTAAAGCTGATTGTTTTTTTTGGAGGTGAGCAGCCAAGATGTTTTGTGCTTAATCTAATGAAAGAGGTAGTTAAAAAAAAAGTTTAAAAGAATTAAAAAAAAAAAAACAAAAAAACCCCAAACTATTCACTAAACATTTAGCAGTTAAATAACCAAAAGGCAGCTGGGAGCCTGGAACAAGTTAGTAAGTTGGAGACCTTTAATTGGAAAAAATGATCATTTCACACCAGCCAGCAGCACCATGAACTGGCATAATTTCTTTTTCTCATTGTTTCTGTTGCTTTTAAAAAAGTAGGAAAGAAGACTGCAAAGCCAGCCAAGTAAACTTTCCTGGTATGAGATCATGTGCTTAGACACCCAATCAGAGACTGAGATAGTCCAGTACAATGAGGAAACAACAGTGGTAGCTTTTCCAGTGGGATAGATTTCAAACTATAAACAGTATTCTTTACACACACATATAATTTATGATGTGTGTGTGTGGTTGTGTATGTGTGCATATACAGAAATAGCATCAGTATCTTTATAATGATTTTTAAAGAATATTTTCCTATTACTAAATCTCATTCTTAAGATGTTTTATCTGCTTCATTTTTAAAAAAAACTTTTCAAAACAAAGGTATGTCTACGTCTTTAGATTTCCCTTCTTTGTCACCAATATTCTTTGAGAAAAGTCACTGTTCGTGTAATGCTTGCTAAACTCTTTCACGGCTGGCCCTTGAATAATAATATTGTTGTACATGATTTTGTGTGTGTGTAAGAGAGCATAAAGCTTGTTCCAATTGACCAATAGGTGTTTTTAAAGTGTCATTATACTGGTTTGATCTACAGCTCCAATTATGAATAAATACTATTTAATGCTAGAAAACATTTTCTAAATTAATATGCCCAAATACTGATTTTTACCCATAAAAAATGTAAAAACCTAAGAAATAAATCATATAGAAGGCACTCCTTCACTATTTGACCTTTATCATTTGCTTTGGCAAGTATACTTTAATTGCAGTCAGGGTCAGTGGTAATCCTTAATAAAAATGAATGCTTCTAGAGACAAGAGAAAAATATCATGCCCTAGTGAGTCTAATGAATATAATTCACTTTTCAATCCCAAGGAAATAGTAAAATTTTCTCTCTATATTTAAAGGGTTGATTTAAGAAATTGGAAGATAACTTTTATGAGAAGTCTAGATCTTCCAACAAGATACAATTTTCTCGTGCCTTAGCAATGACATGGTAACATGTATTTACAAAAATATACCAATCTCTATCTTTGTGCCTTGGATCCTGATGTAAATTCCTAGCATTCCTTTACCAGGAGTAGGCAGGAAGCCCTAGGGACTAGTGGCTATTTGTTTTCCACAAGGAAGGGAGGGAGGGACCTAAAACTAAAGCATTTAGGAGAAAAATAAGAGGAGGAAGGGATCAATGGCAGTATCTAAAGAAATACTTTCCACTCTCATCAGGGCCAACCTCTGGGGTAAGAGGAAAGACCAGTGGAAGGGATGCTGCTTGAATCCTGGAATATGAGATCTGAGTGGTTATGACTGTATTGAGGAGGCCGGTCTTATGGTGGTAATGAAGTCAGACAAAAAAATGTGTTTTACTACTGATCATTTCTGCTTTCTTAATTAATACACAGAGTTACTCTGAAAAGTGTTGAAATGAAAAACATGCTTGAGATTTTTCACTGTTTCTCAAGTAACAAAGGTTTTTTGTTTTTTTTAAACAAATGCTCTTTATCACATTTTTCTTAATAGTTATTGTAAGGAAACGTTGAGAAAAGAGGTTAAGTCTCTCGCTTGGTAGGATTTCTGTTCTCTGAATGTGCTAAAACAACAGTTAAAATGCTCCATCCATCAATATTCCAACTGGAAATTTATCTCATTTTGTTTAATGAGCAGAGCAAGCTGAGTTTCTAGATTTTGACAGCTAGCTTTGTATCCTTCCATTGTAGACTATTTTATCTGTGGTACACAGCACACACTAGGTACTCAGTAACTATTTGCTGAGTTAATTACCTCACGAGTATTCTAAGAGTGTTCAGACCTATTTGGGGCTGTAAAATCAATTTAGAATGCCCAACTAGTATATTTTGATAAATGAAATAGGAAAGAAAAAAAAAAAGAGTACATTGTATAGCTTGGGTATTATTTTGTAGAAACTGTTTCTGTTAACTTACATATATGAGTGCTGGGTCACGTTCTGTTAGCGGGTGATAAAATCATTTCAGTGAATCATGACTGTCGTAAAAAATAGAAACTAAGATAGGATGAGATAGAATGGGATCAAAAATGTCAGAGTGCATCACATGTAGTAAGTGTTTTCTTAGGAAACTTTTATTTGTTGTACATTAAAAACGTATCTCCAGTGAACTGTAATGCAAGCTAATTTCTTGCTCTGGTTAGAAGTTTAAAAAAAAAGTTTGGAAAACACTGCTTTAGGACCAAGCCTCTCAGTTGCTCAGCTCTGTGGGGGCTGGTCTATGGAGTTGTGCTCCAGGAAGCTTATTTATTAGACTATACTATGAGTGGTATCCCTGTGGAGCTGTACAGCACAGGCGCCCTGCTCTAGGGTATCTGTGATAAATACTACTCTCTTACCTATAGCCATGAGTCTTGGATAGATATTTAGAATTTCCCTGGACTAGCTCTCACCCCAGGATTATCTCAGCAACTCCTTCAGATTTCTGTTTGTCTAGCTCTATTTTTAATCTGTAAAAAGGTGAGTTGTTATTTTGAATTTGCAATAAGTATAATTCTTAGAAAATAATTTTTACTCTATTCTTTGCTTTGTCGGCATTAATGTTGCTTGATGTAAGTTCCTAGAAGATAAGAAGTTTACGATTTGATTTATTTAGTACTTCTGCATGTGAGAATGAAATCTATTTTGATGACACCATAGGAATATTTTTAAGCATTAATTTTAATGAGTCAAATTTTTGTAGAGTTAACATTACTGCCTAGAACTTGGGTACTTTTAGAAGCTGCTTCAATGTTTTTAGACCACTTGATTTTAGTAAATAATAGCTTAGGCATCTCCTAGGGAACTGAAAGATTTCTAGTGGTTTTACAAGTGAGCTTGGTGTATTACAATGGAATAAAATTCTTCCAATTTGCACACTGGGACAATTTATTTCTTGAAAGGTACAAAATAGATCATTGAATCAGCAAACATATCACACCACTCTGAGTTCTGTTACCACCTTTGATTACATAAACTCAATGTCTGAAGTCAAACATATTTTAACTCCTTCTTTTGTACACAAGGAATCATTAAACCTGGAATATGTAAACAAAGCAAGTGGTGTAACCCTGATATTAGGAAACCTTAAATAGCAAGACATTGTCTGTTGTAAAAATATCTTACAGCAAAGAAGAAATGGCTCATTTTGCAAAAATGTAACTAAAAGAATAGACATAGATTTTTATCACATAGTCAAGAATTTAATATAGTTTTGGTATTTGGTTAAAAAACAAGAGCAGAGGGCAACTTTCAACCTAGAAGCCTGTGCATCAATCAGATGAGGGATAAAATCTATGCATTAAAAAACGTGGGTGGAAATACTTTCAATAGCAACTATGATTAATTCAGTCACAACCTTAAAGGAGTCTCTGCCTTTCTTCACTCTACATTAGTCTATACAGGACTAGAAGATCATTTCACACAAACATCCCATATCCTGAGAGAGGTAACATATACAATAATCCACCCTGGAGCATTTTAATCTTGTTATCTTTTTGCACCTATAACCTCAAATGTAGGAAATGACAATTTCCCTTTATTTTCTTTACTGGTATGTTTTGAGAATAAATAAATACATAGAACGACAACAACAACAACAACAACAAAAAAACAAGCTTCTACTTTGCAGTATTTTATCCAAAGTGTTATTTTGTCTTCTCTAATTTTCTTATACCTACCATATCAATGGCTGCACTGAGTTTCAATCAAATGTATTTTGTGCTGAAAGAAAACACTTTTTTCCAGAGTTTAAAAAATATATATAAATATCCATGAGCACATATTTATTCATAGGTTTATTTATATTCTTGTTAGTCACTGTATATCTTTAAGAGTTAAGGCAAATAAATGAGTTATTTTCTCTTCTGGTACAAACTCATTCTCTGACTATAGTCCTCTCTGAAGAGGACTATATTTTCATGTGCTTAGAAGAGATGATTAAATGTTTCTTATTAGGAAAAAAAAATAAAACTCATTTTAAAGTGAAAAGGTTATATTTAATGACTTTATCAGTATTGAAGGAAGGTACGGTTCAGTTATTAACTGGTTAGCAGGATAGTCTAAATCTTTTTGCTTTTTTGAGAATTGTGAAAAGCCACAGGGCCAAGGAAGGATGGGTTGTCATGTGGACACTGACATGGCTGGGTCCTCTGCAGAGGCCCAGGTTACTGGCATGAGTGTTTCTGTTCTCTGGTAAACATGAGGGCAGCAGTCAGAGGCCTGAGGAGGCATGGGCCTGATGAAATCTGCCAGTCAGGGGCACTTGATTTTGGATTCCTCCCTAAACCAAAACACCACGGGACACATGTTGGAACCACTTAAGTGCTGAAACTTGTCTCACTTCACAAACTGGAAGTTGCTTTAAATGTACACTACTGATGGATTTCAGAACATACCTGCATTCAGCAGTTTGAGTGTTTGGACTGAGAATCAGGAACCTTGGGGTTTGGTTGCCAGATCCACCAGAGCTTTGCTTTACAACTTGAGGAATGTCACCAAGTATCCTACTGGTCATTTTCTAAATCTGTTACATGGAAATATTAAACTTTTCTTGTCATTTTATATCTAAAAAGCTAATAGAAACCTGTAAACTTTACAATGAAAAGTGTTTAGAGAGCTTTAGTGGAAAAGCAATTTAAAAAACCCAAATAGAATTACTAAAACCTTGTACGTTCTTAAGTTTTACAAATGTTTTCTAAGAATTTAATATTTTTTATCATATATATTTATTTTTTACTATTTTTGTCTCCAATTCCCATATGGGAGTCCTACGGGTATTTACATATAAGCCTAAAAAAATCAGTATTTGAGTTGTTTATGACAGAAAAACTCTGTTTAAAAGAAATTTCTGAAAATAAATAACCAATCAAATTAAATGTTTTCAGAGTGATTTCTGGTTTTAACTGTTTTCACTGAGGTCTTAAGGTAACATTTTTGAGCTGTTGCTTAGGAGAGTGGAAAAAAGGCACTGGATTGAGCAGAAGGTCACTTGAGTTCTGTCCAGCCTCCACTACCACAAGGAAGAGTTGGGCCATGTTACCTGGGCTCTCTTCCACCCTCACTGTGCTATCATGCTCAGAATGGCAGACTAGCATCTGCAAAGTCGCCCCCTTCAAAGGTCTGCTGACATATCACTCAATAGGAAACCCTTTTTATCTGAATAAGTGAGGTGATACAAGTTGATTTAAACAAAGGTTACCAAATCTGACACACAAATGAGGGGCAGCTCTCTTGATATTGTGGACATTTCATTGAGTGACACAAACATCCTAATTAATATACTAGGATATTAGAGTCCAAAGAGAGAAGGCAAAATAACTTGACTTTTGTCTAAAAGTGCATCAGAATTTTACATTAATTTTACAATTAATGCACATTGCATCAATGTGCATTAATTCACTATCTGTTGGATATTTTTAAAGACTTGAAAGTGGAAACAGTATTTTTGACAACTAAATGTTTCAGATGAAGAACTTACGCAGCTGGGAAGAAAATGGATTTTAGAATCAGATGAACCTGAGTTTAAGTCCTAATTCAGTTATGTATGATCTTGGACAGTTATTTAAGTTCTCTGAGGCTCAATTTATTCATTTGTAAAATGAAGACAAGAATACTTTATACTTTGGAAAACTGCATAAATTAGAAATAATACATGTGAATCACTTAGCATATTAGAGGTAATAAAATGTGTTTTTCTTCTAATGTCTTACTGGTCTGCTAGGAACACCTAGCAAAACTTAAGGGGATAGCTGTGACTGTCATTAGCTGTCTCACTCTGAATGCCCAGCTTTGGCATTTATTTGATGGATGAATAAATGTCAGTGTAAATGACTACTTAGCCTAAGCAATTATAATGACAGTATATTCAGTTGACACAGTTGACTGTGTATCTACAAGAAACATATCAGAGATCTCGTCAATATTCAGCTCATCAAAAGTTACACTAATTAGTAAATCTACCCATTTTTATAACCAGCTGTGTATCAGATCTATGTACATTAATTAGTATTAATTTTATTAGGTTTAATGCTTAAAAAATTCTTACTGACCTAGATTTTTATCAAGCATATGCTTCCTGTTAGCTCACACATGATTGGTTATATCCATATCATTACTAGACATTTATTCCTGTCCCTTTTAGCTATTTTTATGCTAACTTTTCTTATATTAATAAATTTTCAACATGTGTGTTTTGACACTCCCAGCACTGGCAATCCAGATCTGATGTTTTACAGAGATGCATGGCATAAGAAAATACATGTCCAAGACTATGTAAAATAATTCTAAACTTGACAATCAGAAGAAACAAGAATATAAATAAATGTTGGTCTTTTCCATTATAGATAAATTAAAATACATCATTAATAAAAATATGTACACTTTGCAATATGAACTCAGACCTGAAACAAAGTAAGTTGAGGTAAGGGATATCAAAATTTAAAGATATAATACAATGAGACTAACAATGTCTCACCTAAATGATTGAAGGTATACTTAATAAATATAGCGTATTTTTAAATAGCTACTGATTTTATGTAACTTTAACCTGCTAAACGCATAAGATTAAATTTTCATTTGTTTAGAATTATCCAAAAAGGAATGAGTCATTGAAAAGCTGGAAGCCCCTTTGGAATAAATATCCGGTTAAACACATAAAAAATAGTTTCATGAGATTCCTTAGGTTAAGAATATCAAGAAGGCACTAATCATTTCAATTATCTTCTTTACCTTATATTCTTTTTAACACAAGAGGTCAATGAACAGTTCTTCATTAAATACTGACATCAAAACATAACACATAACACAGGTTGTGGAAAATGGCAGGTATAAGCAGTGACGCCAGGAAGGAAAACACTTGATTTTGCTACAAGCAACAAAGACATGTAGGTCATAATGCTGTTCCAGCACGGTGGGAGAATACAGTTGACATATATCTACACAATAGCTTATTATTATTAAAAGCCTCAGCAGTTTTCTCATTTCCAGTAGCAATCGGGTTTTAAAGGCCCACTGTTTTCATATCTGAACAATATTGCCTCTACAATCATCTTTTATTTCCTCCCTGTCATTTCCCACCAATCTCTCAAATCATTAATGTTGGTCTGGCATATTCATTCCAATATTTTCATGATCAAATTTTTTGATGGCTCAATGAATTTATCTCTTCAGTGCTTCTTTACAGTTTTTTATAGCAATTTCTGAGGATGCTACTGAACAAAATACAGTTCTTTCTAATGTGTCTACTTTTAAATAAACTTGTCTCCATTAATAGCAGGTGAAGAGATACAATAATGTCAATGGTAAAAATAATGGTTTAGTTCTACAAGAAAACTGTAAAATAATTTCAAGATCAAAAATTCTGGAAATCAGGTTTTCAAGCCTTTTTTTATTAGAAAACTTAAATTATTACCTTTTTAAAAAAGGGAGTAGCCAATATCCATTTTTGAATTTTTTTCAAACAAATAGTAATAAAGAATAGCAAACTAGGATAAGAAAACACATTAGAAGACAGCTTTCTACTTCATACAACTTCTAGTTACCTTTTCCTATCCATTCACCTATTTCTGGTCAGCAGCAAGAACAAAAAATCCATTTATTTTTGCCTTTTTTGGGTTTTCCAAGATGAGCTTCATTTACCTGAATACAAACAAAATCTAAGGGAAACGGCTTTTATATTGGCATAGACCACGCACATGTCTCATGAACCAGGAAATCCTGCCTTCTATGGCTTCTTTTGTAGTTTAGAGTCCAATGGTTATATAACCAACTGAAAGTCAAACAAAATCAAAATGACACAGATTGACAACAAATAACGGAAACACATGGAATCCTCTTGGCTGTTATTTTTTTCTAATAGACAAGTCCCTAGCACTCTGTAAATAAAATTATAAATACTAAAGAAATGATGAGAATTTCACAATGGGGAAAGGATCATTTCTTATCATAATAAATATTTTGGTACAAATTTTAAAAAACGTATAAAAGTTTAGTACCTTTGGGTACTTTTTTCTAATAAAACCATACCTGCTTCAGAACTTGTTTGATTATAGCTGCTAACAATGCTGTTTGGTATCACTGGAGTGGAGGACGTTGAAATTCTTGACTGAGGTGGATTGGGATGTAATGAATTTCCTAAAGCCATGCCCGACTGACTGAGCATCCCACAGTTCCCGCTAGCCTGAATCTGATTTATTAAACCTGCAAGATGGTGGTTTGGGACTGGACTGTTACTGTGAACAAAGTTAGTGTTTGCATTGTGGCAGTGCACGGCTTCCCCTCTTAAAGGTATGTTCTGTGTCAGTGAATTCTGAAGAACACTGGAGTTCATATTGGGATCGGTAAAATGCAGCTGGTTAGCAGAGCAAGGCAATGCAGTATTTGAGCCCCCACAACCCGGGGTACTATTGCTACTCAAGTGAGAGCTTTGACAACTCATAGACTGTAGTAACTGAGACATTGAACTGATGGGAAACGACCCCTGACCCTGCTTCCTTAGCAAGTCGGGTCCAGGTTTAGGAACTGCAGAACTATCCATTTGAGACTGTCTGAGCAAACTCAACACTGTGGTAGGTGGCTGTTTTCTTTTCCGCAACGAGTCTTTCTGCTGAGACATCAGCTTATCTCTTAGTGCTGCTCGACCACTTTGCCCTTCACCTGTTGGGAGAAGCATGTTGGCAGTAGGAGGGAACATGGTGTTTAAAGTGCTATGTCCTTCAGTGTTGCCACTGCCAGCAACAGCTCCAGAATTGCTACTGCTGCTACTGTTGTTACCAGCAAGTTTGTTTTGATTTGCTAGCTGTGCTTTGGCTGCTGCTGAGAGTAAACTACTTGCTGGAAAGGAGGCAGCGTTGTGCTGGTTCAAGATCTGATTTAAAGGCATTCCCAGCAAACCAGGCTGACTCTTTACAGAACCACTTCCGGCAGATGCAGTAGGAAAAGCTGCACTGCTTGGGGTATTTAGTACATTACTCATTCCAGCAATTAATGGGTTAGGGATATCCTTGTACTGATGATGTCCATCGGACTTGGTAGAAGGGCTTGATGGCATTGATGGCCTTGGGGACCCTATTGTTGACCTTGGTGACCTGGGTGGAACCTTAATACCACTACAAGTGGCCTGGGGTCCTAGAGGTGGCATCATGAAATTTCCGTGATCTGATGATGTGGAAGATGAGCGTGATCTTTGGGGCGATGCTTCAATCCTTCCAATTCCAGTCCCCATCATGTGCACTGGGGATGTCACTGGAGAAGGGGACAGGGAGGTTGAAGCTGAATGCTGAATTCTTTGTACATGACTCCCATGATTCATGTGACCAGGTTTTACGGTTGGCAAAGGGAGATTACTTGGCAAAGGAACAACAGCAGGAGGCATGCTTACATTCATCACAGGTACCTGAGAGTGGACATTTGAATGGAAACTAGTTGGATTAATGATAACAGGGTTCTGATTCACCGGTTTACTAGGTATAGGGTCAAGAATGCCAAGTGGATCTTTCTCAGATGTTAATGGCTTTTTCTGAAGAGCACAAGAAGGTGGAGGAGGGGGAGGTGGGCCTTGGGGTGGTTTGTGGTGGAACATTGCTCGTGGTATTTCCATATTAGTTGAAAAATTACACATTGGTTTTTTCATTACTGGACTCTTTGTAGTCAAGGTTGGGGAAAGAGGTATGTTAGTCCTTCCAGCCATTGCACAGGATGACTGTACAGGAGAACCATGTAGCATTACTGAAGGTGGAGAAAGAGGAGTCCTATTCAGGTGAATAGGACTAGAACTGGGAGCTCCATGAAACCCAGGATTACTTCTTGTGAAAACATCAGGGCTTCCAAGTGGGTCAGTTCTTGGAGAGATTGAGCCATCTCCATATATCTGGGAACCTGACGATGCTGGACTGGGCAGGCCTCCATGGCTGCCACGGAATGGAGATTTCTGTCCGTGTTCACTGCTGCCCAATCTCTGCCGGGGGTAGACAGGGTGGAGTTCTTGTTGCTGGCTTCCAGGCAGTTCTTGTACATACAGCCTTCCCATGGCATTTGACGATCCAATCATTAACTTGAAAGGATTCTTACATTCAGGCATTACAGAATTTGTAATTCCTTCATGAGACTTATTTCTTACAGATCTTGGAGTTGCTGCCCGTGAAGGTACTACTGGAGTTGCATCTGATGTGAAAGAGAAACAAAAATTTTGTTAGTAGTCTCAATTCTTTCGCGTTGGGATGGGGTGAGGGAAGGAAAAGAGGAAATGAGGAAGGGAGGGCATCCGGAAAAAGAAATCGGTGAATAGAAAATTTGCAATTAATAGAAAGTTCTGTACTCTACATTAAATTTTGATTGAACAATGCACATTATTCTCCCTTAGCTGACCGAAGGTTCTCAGTAACTGCTCATTACTCCTGTTTATCTCGTAACTGTTGAGAAAGGATGGGGTTCTGAATCCATACATACTGGCATTAGCCACTCTAGTAATACATATAACGTGCAAAATCAAGATCGACAGCCCAGATGGAAATGCTGATGTTACTATCTTTTGGATTTGAAATTTTTAAGAACACAGTTAACAATAGAAAATTACAAACTGTGTGGCGAAATATTTTTGTGGGTGATTTAAATGAATTGTCATTTTCCCCAGAAAAAATGTTAATCGTATAAATATCTCAAGCCTTACTAAAATCTCCTCAGGACAGCCACAGAAACTCTTCCTTATCCCAACACTTTTACTGTGAGAGTGAAGAAGTCTTAATTTTTGTGAATTAAGTGAATGGGATTCTGAATCTTTTATAATGGGCGTGATAACAACAGTAAACACTGATACTGCAATCACACTAACTTCATATCAAGTTTGTAATACTGAAACGCTGCAATTTCTTTGCCCTTTATCAGTCATTGTTGTAAAAACAGCCTTAGTCAACCAACTTTGGTAGAAGATTGTAATTCTTTTATTAGGATAGAATTCTTAAGCAAAATTTAGTCAGAGTATGAACATCTTCAGTACTGGGTTCCAATTGAGTATTCTCTTTTTTCACAGTGCATTGCTCCCTCGCTGGCTTTTTGGAATCCATTCAGTTCTTTTGGAGATCAGACAGAATATAGTCAACAAAAGCAAGCTGGTTCATCATACAGAATTTTCATTCTATCATGTCAGAATTCTAGGTTTAAGTATTTTTTAGCCCCTAACAATGTTTAACTATTTTATAAAGTTGTGACTTCTAAAACAGGGATGGCACATGAAATTAGTTTCACATGCAAATTCCCATCAACTGGTTAGTGGTGGCTGCTCAGAGAGCTGTGTTGAAGGATGCTGAGCTGTAGCTGGGCTCTGTGAGAAAACACCAATGAGTCTACAACAGGCACAGGAGATGAGGGTGGTCTGTTCATACCATATACTGGCCATCTCAATTCTGAGACTTACAACATATCAGCAAGTATATATGGATTCATTTGCACCCCGAGGTATATTTACTTAAATGGATAACAGCACATTTAAAATAAATACACTTCTCCTACCAGCTGGGTAGTATACAGGTCAAATCATAACATAACAATTTCTAAGACAGTGGTTCTTAACCTGGGGTAAACAGAAGTCTTGATATGGTATATTCAAGAAGAGAATGTGGCAAACATTTATTTTTCTTGGGAAATGTGGGCTTTCTGTTTCTAGCATTGTAGAGATTCTTTGATAGAGTGATTTCTGAATATAATATATGAAAAGTTGAGAACCAATCAAATAAGAGAATTGCAGCAGATGAAATCAATTGAATTTATTTTCCTGATAAGGAAAGATTTTTAAAGTTTGTAATCAAAGAAATAATATGTGAAAAATATTTGAGGCAATGTGCTTGGCATATAGTAAGAACACAGTTGTCTGTGTTAACATCACTAGCATTATTAGAGGACTGATTGCATCCTCTTTAGTAATAAAACCACCAAGCTGTATTTTTTTGTTTATCTATATAATTATCTACAGTTCAATAACTAAAAATATAGACATTGGCATTTTTATATTCAACAGAATTTGGAAAGTAGCTGTGGTTTAGAAAGGATTTCTTTCATACTTGAGAAAAATACTTACCATCTTTAAAATAACAGGAATACTAAACAAATAAACAAAAGTCATGCTATTTTGTTATGTTGCAGTTAGGAACTCAAGTATCACAAGAGTTGGCAAATGTAAATGCCAGGCACCTGTTTAGTGCTTTCCTGTATATTCAGAAGGAACTTTCCAAAGAATAAACAGAAACTAATTATATGTTTATGGATGTAAAATAGAAAACTACTACATGTGTCTTCTGAACTTTTAATGATTTAAATCCCAACCTAATACTTTAAAGTTACAAAATTGAAATCAATACTATGTTTAAAGCTGGAAAAAAGAGTAGAAATTAATCTAATAAATCATAACATTTTAAAAGGAAATGGAGATATACCTCTTATACCTGTACTAGTTAAATATTTACATTTAATTTCAATAATGAAACTTGCATGTATAGGTATGACAAAGGGCCTAGATCAAGATTATGCTTGAGTCATTAAAAAGGCAACAAGATAGAGGTGAAGCAGTTTGGTAAGATGTGAGAACGGCAGCAGATGTGAGTATGTGCAAACACATGTGCAAGGTAAGATGCAAAAATGAAAACATACTTACACCAAGGTTGCAGGATAATGGTACATTTTAAGTCATTTATTACTATTAAATGTCTTCAAATTATTGCAATATCTTATAACTTAAAAAAAAGTAGCTCATTAAAAGAAAAAGAAAAATTTGCTAAAATATTTTTCTTTCTTACATACCTTAGTGGAGTAATTTTTTCTGATCATTCCTGTTAAAGTTTAAAGGTTAGAGGGTTATGGGAGAGGAGCTCTCTGCTAGTAACTGCCAGATTTGTCTTTCCTGGCTCTCTTCATGGGAATTCTAAGTGTGAATCTTTAATGACCTATACAGTGTCACGACTTCTCTTTGTGTCTAAAGCTGTCAGTGATTTAGCCTCAATTTAACTATGCAGGCTTAATTTTCCACTCAAGCCAGATTAGTTTCCACATCATTCCTTAATTATGCCATACTCCTTTCGGACAAGAATTTTCTTATTTCCCTTATATATCTGAATCCTACCATTTTCCAGAGCTGGTTCAAATTTGCGTTCTACCGTGAAGTCTTCTCTGATCACTTCAGGTTATAGTCCTCACCCCTGTTTTTCAGAACTGTGCAGAACAATGTTATCCTTCATAAACAAATGCTTTGGTGTTCAGGCATAATTTATCCAGAACCATTATTTAAGTGTTAACTGTGATATTTTGGAGAGTTCATATTCTAGCCCTTAAGAAAAGAAGTTCCTCAAAGTGAAATTCCACAAATTACATATTAATCATAAAGGGAAAATGTACCTCAACAATGTACATAACTTTAACAAACAATCAAACTTAATGTCATCACTATAGGATAAACTGACATTATGTGCTTCTTAATGAGGACATAACATCACCTAAGCAGCAATCCTACCAAACTGTGTTTAACCTGAATATAAATATGAGGAAGTAATTAGGCAAACCCAAATTGAGGAGCATCTGTAAAACTGGTGTAGACTCTTCAAAAAATACCAATGTCATGAAAGATTTAAAAAGACTGGGGAACTGATGTAGATTAAACAAACATTAACAACTACTTGCAGTTGCACAGTCTTTGCAACCTGGATTTTAAAAAAACATTGAATTAAAAAAAACTGTAAGAAATTATTAAGACAACTGGAGAAATGTGAATATAGACTGCATAACAGTAACACTATGATATCAGTTTTAAATTTCTTGAATGTGATAATTAGACTGTGGTTTATGTAGAAGAACATCCATGTGTACTGAAATATTCAGGGATGAATTGTCACAATATATGCAACTCCTGCAACAAAATGTTAATTGATAAATCTAGGTGAAGAGTACATGGGTACTCAATGAGCTGTTCATGAAATTTTTCTGCAGCTTTGAAATTTTTCAAAAATGAAAGCATGTATGCATATATGTGTGTTAGATGGAGGTATAAAAAGTTACTGGCAGGGTGACTTCTGTTAGTAGATGTTCAATAAGTAACTGTGAAATGACTGAAAGAATGACACTGCTAGTTCCGGACAGCATTGCTAGTTGCATTTGCAGACGTGATACCACACATTCCAATGCAGCCCTAGTAAAAATAAAAAGACTACATTTGTTTCCTAAAAACCAGTGGCACTTTCTCTTTTGTTAGCTCAGCTCTATGTACCTCCATAGCATATGTTATGTGCCGGTCAGTGTTTATTCTGCTCACTTAACTAATGATCTGGATAGGAAATTTTGGGAGACAACTTCATGGGAATTTTCCAAAGTAATTTTGTTTGCTCTTTGTAGTAATATGATAAAATCCACATAATTTTAAATGCATTGTGCATGTCAGAAAAGCTTGGCAAAGTGATTTCTAGTGACTCCTTCTCCAGGAGAAGAGTGGGAGAGGAAAACTCCTAAACCCTTTGCATATTACATACTTGTTCCTCCTCCGGGACTGGTGAGCACCAGAGAAGGATGTGGGGCTTCCATGCTTTTATGAAGTGTGGCCACTGCAATGATTTTTCTTTTATGTATGCATAGCTTTGTGACATCTTCATCTGCTTTAACATCTTCTGCAGTTCTCTGTTTCACAGCAGCTCCAGGATCAAAATTAAACACCTGGAAAAAGCACAGTCTTTGTTTAAAATATGTCTGTAAAAATATTAAGTAAAAAGATCTCCTTGTTAAAAAAAAGTTTTGCATAGATTAACCCATAAATCTGAATAAAACTTTCTCAAATTTTTAAATTTAAGAAAAGCAACTTTATATAAAACGTAATAAATACTTCCGCTGAACTTATGGTTTTTAGTGGCTGGGTAAATAATGAAAATTATCCTGATTCTAAGATAGCAAAGAGAAGCATATGGAAAGGTATAACATATCTGATAATGTTCCCAATTTTAGATACTTCCTGATGTTACAACAATACAAAAACAGATGAAGTATAGTTTAAAAAAACCCTAAAATCTGACATCGCTGCATACTAACTTTTTCTTTGGCTTTATTTTATTGCTATATTAATATCACCTTATCACTGATTTAAAAAATATACTACTCTATTTAAAAATACTTATTGTGTATATACTTACAAGCTGTTTCAAATGGTTTTTTTTTGAATGGGGTGACACACAAATAAAAAGATTAAGTTGTCTATTAATCTTTAGTTCATAAAATTAGCACTATTACAGACATTCAGAGAATAATAATCTATTTCTATAGTAAATATTTTATCATCTAAAATGATTTTACTTTGTGCCTTGTGAAGGAGTAAAACAGTTTCATTTTTGGCTAGGAGGTTCAGCTTTGTGATTTTAGAAATATTTGTGGCAGATTTATCAACACCAGTGCTAAAAATAACACTGTAGACTGAGCAGTAGGGAAAGAAAATATTGCACTGTTAAATAGTGAGCATGGGTATAGCTCTAATTAAAAGATGCAAAAGAGGTTTTGATGAAATATTTAATATGAATATAGGTCTGTCACCTTTGAAAATGATTCTTGGACTTGAACTATTTTCCACAGTCTTTAAGCATTCCAAAATGCATGCAAAAGATAACTAATTAAAGACTTAAAAACGTATATATAATTGGAGAAGTAATATAAACATGAAATGCCAAATGAGAAAAGCAAATATATGAAACACCTAAAAATAGGAAATTGCTGATACATCTATTGCAAAATGGTTACCTTGGGAAGAATAAGAGGACATTCCAAGCCACACTTGCATGTTCCGTCAGTAAGCAGGTATGTTTTAACCTGCTCCAAGCAAGATAACAAAGACCCACTGGGACTGTAAAAATAGTTTAAAAAAACATCAGGAAATAATTCTGACTGCACATATTACATGAAAAAGGCATAATTTATAGTCTTACTGTCCTTTGCAGGATAATATTTTCCTACTAAGGAAAAGCATTTTCTTTGTCAATATTATGTTAGCTACTAAATTATAGCCTTTAACACTATCGCTCTTTCTTTTGAACCAAAATATTTCTCAGAAAAATACAGATCTTCATAGAAAAGTAAATATAAGTATTTTGAAAACCAAGAGTGGACTAAGGATGGGAAAAATGCTATTATTCTTAAGAAAGAGCAGGCAAGAAAGGAACAAGAAAACTACATGGAAGTAATCACTATCATTTTAAACTAGAAGATCTACTTCTAAAGCTGTTTGAGGGAAAACTGAAATTTAGGAACATGCTGGAGGTCAAACCAGGAAGTCACTAAGTTTACAAAAGTTTGAGCCAACAAGTTCTGCCCTTTAATTTTGGAGTCTGGAACCAAGTTGTCCGTGTGTGAAAACTGGCTTCTCTTTTTTTTCCCCCTTCATCTATGAAGATAGATCAGTGTGGCTCAACTCAACTTCTACTGAAGAGCCAAGCTGCACTGATAAGGAGAGAGCCACGCAGAGCTGACAAAGAATGGGGAACTCTTGAGGAAACAGAGATTTAGATGGCAGCAAGGTGCCTTGCAGGTCTTTGGTTACTCACTGGTTACTGGGTAGTGCTCTCAATGTTACTAGTCGTCAGGTCACAGAAGTCAGCATGATAATGTGAATACTGATCAAATTCAAGTCTACAGATTAAGTACTAATTCAGATGACAGGATAAGTCTTTAATGTTTTATTTACAATGAGGGTTAGTTTAAAACAAGCAATTTGCACTTTAGGACTTTTATTAATGTGTTGATTTTACAACTTGTATGCATATTATATTTTGAAAATTATTATATACTTTTCATTCAAGAATATCTTTTATTTATGACTATTTATCAGAACCTTCACTTAAGCTTTCTGATAAAATTTATCCAGAAATAAAACTCCCCATTTTATAAGCAAAGCATTACACTACTGGTGGAAGACTATTCTGCTTCTACAAAAACACAGGGAGTAGTTTTGTATCTATGAATAAACCAGCTTTAAAATGCAATTCATATTTAATTTATGGACTATCATATAAGTGAATTTTGCATGTAGAAAATCAGAATTAAAACCCTCAACTTTGTTAACTCACCCATTCATTTGTTTAGGCTAACAATATTTTTCAGATGATACACAAAGAATAGTAATTCCCATACTACAGACTAGAGTTCCATCCCATCAATATGGGCAGCAAGATGTTTTTGGAGGTCTGATAATTTTGATGAAATAAAACCACAGTCATCATGCAAAGACTTGGTAAATTTTGTGAAAAGAAACTGTCTAACGTGTTATAGTTAAAGAAACTGTGTGACTGAATCCTAGAGGAATTTAATTGTAAAATTAAACTTGAAGACAAGAATTCCTGAATTCTATTACAGTGCTCTACTCTAGACTCTTTAAAAACACTTCCTCTCAATCAGTCAGTTGGGTTCTTTCCTTCAGTTGTTGCTCTTTAATTAACTTTTGGGAGTAATAATTAACACAAAAATAGTTACAAGTCTTATGGCATAGATAAAGCTTAGAAGATTGGAAGCAGGTGGGAAATTCAATGTGCAGCCTCAATGCCACCCTGAGGCAGGAGCAGCTGGAGACTAACCTAAAAATTGTAAGCAAACTGCACATTGCAAAGGGAGCTGTAGAAGGAGGGCTAGCTTCATATATGTTCAAGCAGTAATTTAACCAGTCATATGAAAACAAATTAAACCCATGCTAACTGAATTTATCTGAAGGTGTTTCACCTTATCTAGCAAGGTTAGTTTCCAAACTAATCTTTAGTGTACAGACTGGATTGGGAGAGCTCAAACTAACTCACAGTAACAGTGACGTCTACTCAGACTTGGAAAATCATGAACAAGATAACTGACAGAGTCCCAGACTTTATTTGCTTTAACTTAACTCTCTCAGCAAGCTGAAAAAATTATTTATCTTCCACAGAGGTGAAGATGAAGTAAAACAAAACAAATAAAAAACCCCGAAAATGAAATTATCAAGATTTTGGAGTTATTTGCTCTAAGTTGAATATATATGTTGCTGCTTACAAACTAGAACAACCATAAATATGAACATTAACACTGATATCTTGCTATATTATACTGATAACAAAGTATTTCTGGCAGTTTGTTAACAAATTAAATTAAATTCCTCATTCGTATAAATACATCTTTGCATAAATGAGAATTCTGTTGAAGCTGAGAGACAAATAACCACACTGAAAGTAATAGCATTAATGTTATGATGCACTGAGATATCTCTTAAAAAATTCTATTTGTAATAGTTGTTGCAAAGATTTATGGTATCCTAATCATATACTCATTGATAAACTACAAAGTAAGGAACTTAGGTGCCAATTACTTAATCATAAGACTAAAACTTCTTGCCAACAGTTCAGTTATTTCATTCAACTTGTTCTACATAATAAATGCCGTCAAAACTTTAAAAAGCAGGTATTTACATGTTATTTGCATGCTTTTTACTTGTGAGATGACTCCATCATGACTTTTTCTTTTTTACTATTATAAGCAGGAAATAGAGTTAAAAACTACAGAAAAAACAGGGGAATTATTTTTAGTTAATATCAGGCATTAAGAAACTAATACTTGAGATTGCCTGTATATAAAAACACTCAACCTAACATCAGAATAGTCAGCTGAAGCACTATGAAGGACACTATAATGCTGTCAAGAGACACTGGGTCTATTTTCAGTATTTCACATTCTTCTGTGAATACAGTAATGATGCTTATGTTTCTTTCAGAAATCTTCATATTTTTCTTTATCCTTGTTACAGAGATAAGCAGAATGAAATTTTATATGAAAACGAACAAGGCACAAAAATTCTCTCGTTACCTAAGGCAATTTACATTGCAAAATAATATAGAATAAAAACACTCGAATATTTCCAGCACAAAGATCATTTATTCAAACTGATTTGAGGTGCTGTCAGTCTCAGTATTTTTCAACCTCAGAGGAAAAGATTATCCTCCTTCGTTTTGAGATCGCAAACTTGGAGGTAATGAGGTAATAATAAGGGCTCACCTGACATAAAGCACTCCGTTTTGATCCACACGACGCTGCCAACCCACAGGAACTTGTATAGCTGGAAGACCTCCATCCTTGTCCCCTCCGTCACACTCCTTGCCTCCATTCATTTTCTGTGTCTGCTTGGGACTCCCCAAAGATATCAGCAATAAGATGATATCCTTATTTTACAGGGCATCATGGCTTTCAAAAATGGCCAACGCAGCACAGTTTTCCCCAGACTGTACAAAATGCATTGGGAAGCTTCGGCTCAGTTTGGAACCAAGTCCTTGAAATCTGCCATTGTAGAGAAAATCAGTTTCCCATTATCATCTACATTAAATAACCAATATTTAACTTCTAAGGATGGTCTACATGGGTAAAAACGAGTGCTTCTGACTAAGGAAAATCATATTCACCAATGCTGGCACCTGTCTGAAGTGGGGGAGGGGAGGAGTGTATGTTTTTAGTTCAACATTTTGTCTTGAACCTTGATGCTGGACTAAAATGACCTCTATTGTTTAGAAACCGGTCTCATTTCTACAGTGTGAGTCAGTTAATATTTCCAGGTACTACCCGCCTTTATAGGCCACATTCTTTAAACTTTCTCTTCATCTTCCAATCTGAATCCAAGATGCTGCACGTTGGTTCATCTGATGTTTTCATGTCTTCAAAATTCCAACAATGTAGCCTGAAACATATGTAAATATGTAAACACTATATTTAATGATGGAAAATTGAGAAGCTGTACACTTTTAAGAATAAACTGGTAAGTGTACCAAACCACTTTGATGTCCTCTGCTGTCAAAATCACATGTTGAATTCAACTCGTTCTCTTCTTCCAACCTGATCCACTTACTCCAGTTAAACCAATTTGCTTGCTCTTCACCATTGCAACTTTCTCATTACCCATAATAATGGCATTACACATATACACACACACAACCTCCTTCTAACTCACAATAAAAACACAGAAACATTATCTATCACCTCTTAGGACCTGAAAACTAGAAAGCTGTGTGTTAATCCAATCACTTTTGAACACTTTAACTCTATATAGCCCTATGACTGACTTTTCTAATCACCATATTGAGCTAAAGAAGAAAGGATTTCCTTTTTTTTTTTTTAAGAAAAAATTAAAAGGAAATAAACTTACAGTACATTACCAAGTACGAGGAGGTTTTCCCCCCGTTGTTCTTGGATATGAGTGGGAACTGCTTTGCAGTTAAGACAAATTCCCTTCTACCATGGGGTATGTTCTTAATTCCTTTATTAAGTCACAAGTTGCTGTCTGGGGAAGACATACTGGCTTGAAACAGCAGCAATCAGTGCTAATGTGGAATGCTTATAAGAGGTCATCTTAATAGAACTGTTAAATAAAAAAAGATGGCAAATAAAAATTTAAAAAGATTTAGTACTTAATCCTGGTGGAGAATGTAATAACACAATTGCTAGCATTATTTGTTGTGGCAAACAAGCCTTTTTATAATCAATTTAATATACACTGTATGATTGCACTGTGGGACTCATGAAATTACACTGAAAGATGAATGAAAAAAACTGTTCCAGTGTTATAGGAGTGAGACTTGTGGTTTGTGATAAAAATATACAGTGACAACATTACTCACAGATTAAATGCTGAATCTCAAACAACTTAACTGGAAGTGAAGAAGATATGCTCTGGAAAACTATGTTCAATGTCTTAAGATTCATATAGAAGTATTTAAACTGTTTTAAAAATTTAAATAAAAATTAATATTTTGTTTTAAATATGCATGTATTACTCAATCAACAGATTAAATAGTATAAATAGACACAAAACTACTCAATCTGCATTCCTAAAAGCCTACATATTTAAGTTAAACCTCAAACCTTTTTTTAGGTCTCTTCATTGGGAAAGCAAGAAAATGCTTTGTAGTAAAAGGCATCATGTATTCAGGCATATGCCTAATTTGCAGCCTTGCCTGTGAGACAGATTAAAGGTGTAATGAAGCATATACTAATTTAGCTGAAAGTCAGGAACCATGGAGATAGGTGTGAGAAACACTGGTAGGCACTAGGAAAAGGAGTAAAAATGTACTGGGAGGAACGTGGGGTAAAAGTAAAGTGCCAAGCAGTACATTCTCAACAGTGACTCAAGCTACTAATCTGCATTGCTGGGTCCACTCCACAGGGCCTGGGACAAGCATCATTGTTGTTAATAACATGGGGAATGTGTCAGAAATGCAAATCCACAAGCCTGACTCCAGGCTTTCTGAATTAGAATCCCTGAGGGGACAATCTTCTCAAACAAGCCCTGTAGATGAGGCTAATGCATACTCAACTTCCAGACCCACTGGTTTAGACTAACGCCATTGCTTCCCTTCCCCAGGACATGGCCAGGTTTACATTTCCACACCATGGGGGCAGCCAGCCCTTTACTTCCTTTTGTTCGTGGGAGGGTCATCCTTTTTTTGGCTGAAACTTCAGCATTCTAGAGGTAGCTCAACTGTAAGGGCCTTAGGAACCCCCTACAGAGCAGGGGTCCAGTATCTACATAGTAATCTATTTATCTGTAAGTGGCATTGATTTTCTCAACATTCATTTTGTAAATTTGGAAAATTCAGAGACATTTGAAGATGCAAATTAAAACTGAACTGTAATCTCACTGTAGAATAATAACCACTGCAAACATGGATAACTTTCTTTCATTGCTTTTAGAACGTTTTAAAAGCACACACTAAAAACAGTTCACTATAACAATCTGTGAATCACCACTCCAAATTCAGAATGTAAACATTTTGTCATTTTTGCTTATTTTAAAGAATAAAACACTTAGAAGATATTACAGATGAAGTTCAATACTACCTCTTCCCTCCATCCCACTTCTCTTTTTAGTCCTATTCCCCCCTCTTCTAGCCAAGAGGCAATCAACATTCTTATTCTGCTCTGTATCTTTCCAGGCTATGTTTTTATATGTTTATTCCCTATGTATATATGTAAACAATATTTGGTGTCGTTACATGTATTTTAAAAATTTTACATAAATGCTATTATATATTATCATTCTGAAACTTGCGTTTAAAAGTTAACATTGTTTTGAGAGCTATCTCTGTTGAGATATATAGATCTACCTCTGCTGCAGATCCAATTTGTTAATTTTTAGCATCTGAATAGTATTCTATCATATGACTTTACAGTTATTCATCCATTGGTAGATGAGTCACAGTAACATCAGGTTACAGGGTCTACACATTCAAGCTTTTCAGGCACTGTCAAACTGCTCTCTAAAGTACTTACACTGATTCTAATTTTTTAAAATGTATAAATGTGCCTTTTTTCCTTTAAATATTGAATCATTACCACTTTGTACTTTATTTACAACTTGAGCATTTTTCTATGGCATTAAATATTTTTGCAAAATACGACTTTTAATTGCTTAGATTTTTCTTGGATAGGTGTTTATAATTTATTTACTTACTTCCCTTTTGTAGACATAGATTTTCTCCTAAATTTTCACAATTACAAATAAATCTAAGGTAAATATCTCTGTACATAAATCTATGGCCATTTTGATAATTCACTTAGAAGTATTTACTAAAATAGAATTGTATAACTTTAGGGCCCTTGATAAATTTCTTAAAGTACCAAAGAGTAGTTTTAGGAAAACACTTCAGGCCATGTTTCTCAGACTTCTGAAACCTAAGCATGCCCTCTTTTGCTAAATATCAAAATCAATTCTATTTGCCCCCAAGATTCTGATAACTATCTTCTACCAATCATTTAAGATTTAGTCAAGTTTTATTTTTATAGTTTTATTATTAAAACAACAGTTTCTCCTCTTTTCCAAATTGAATATAAAAAAATACATATTCACAACTTTTTCACTTCACCTTCCCTAAAGATAGCATTATCACCCACCATGTTTATATGGCTTGGTTAAGCCCAACAAACACAGGTTAAAACAGAAAAGATATTATGATATGAAAGGCAACACCATCTCACTAATACTCAGGATCAGGGATAGATCTTATACTTTGGACAAAACTTAAACTTATTTCACAAACATTTCTGGCAGCAATAATAAAATTCAAAAAGTGGGATGTCCTTGTGTATGTGTTCAGAGGAGAGTATCTTCCACAATTCTACTAACATTTTCATTTTCCTACTGCCTTTCAATATGCAAATTAGTCTATGAGAGTTGGGTTTTGATGAAGTAACTTGATTTACTTCTTTGTATTGGCTTCATTCAGAATTCAAATTAAATGTTACCTCCTCAAAGAGGCTACATTGTAAACACTAGGTATTCTCTCACACTCTGTTAATTCACCGATAACTCTTATTATCCGATTTTTTTTCTTATCATTTATTTGCTTGCTTATTGCCTATCTCTCCCCATAGGAATGTAAACTGCTCAAAGCAGGAAACTTGTTTCTCTAGGTTCCTCCCATAGTCCCACTTCCTGGTATAGTGCTCGGCCCAAAGTACATGCTTAAATAGTTTATGAAGGCTATGTATATTTTAATTAGCTAACATAGTTTTATGTTCGAATTTTTACCATGTAGGCTTGTAAAGTTTTAGCAACATTTGCGTCTAAAACGAAAGACAGTTTTTAAGAGAACTCAGTAGAAGCCAGTAAGTATGCACGTTGACATAAAATACAAAGAATTATTTTGTTTTGCTCTAGATTTGTCCCAAATCATCTCCCAATCTCTGAGAAATAATTTCTGGGTAGAAAACATATGA
Organism: Camelus dromedarius; assembly: GCF_036321535.1. Lineage (NCBI taxonomy): Eukaryota > Metazoa > Chordata > Mammalia > Artiodactyla > Camelidae > Camelus > Camelus dromedarius. The sequence goes on along the minus strand of NC_087439.1, from coordinate 28,723,857 downwards.
TAGGGCTTCTAGGAAAATTAACATGCTAACTTTATACTTTATTTGTACAGTGCATAGAGTTTTATTTAAATGATTTATATACACACTTTAACTGGATTAATACACAAACTACTAAAATCAATGATGTAACAATATAAAAATTAAACATATTTCAACATATTAATTGCTAATTAATGCAACAGACCTTTATTCTGTCTGCTTTACCAACATTCTTATCAACATAATAAATTCACTGTTATGCAGTGCTAAATGTATATTTTAAAAGTTATACCCAAGACACCACGAAGACTAAATATCAGAGAATATGACATCATGAAAGTAAGTAGCTAATCTTCTGAATAACATCAAATGTTATACATTCTTCTGAATGATATCACACAAACTAGATTAATGGTAAACATAACTAATTGATTTTTAAGTCATGTGATATTATGAGTAAATTCTATTAAAATTTTTATAATGACATCATGCATTACTCTTGTGCTCAGTGGTGTTACTGTATAAACAGTTGGACAGAATGAATACTGAATGAACTATTGATTTATCATGGAGAGATGATGTAAATTAGGTGAAACACCAATATTTAGTATGTGATATAAGCCGAAATTATCATTTATACTTTTTATACAGTGATTATAAACTTCACTCATGAACTATTCGAAGTTAAGAAGTAGACTCCACTCTGACATTTGCAAGAAAGAATGCCTCATGTTCTCCAATTGAGAAAAAAGGCTCACATATAACCTATCTCTATACTTCAATTCCAAAACAATATGTACATGCAACAACAGATATGACTGGATTAACAAATAACACGAGCATTAGCATTGTGAAGAGTAATGTCTGAGTGGCTACAATATTATTATCATTTGGATGGGTAATAAATGGATATACTCATCATCTTTCCATCATTATTAGTTAAATTATGCTTGTTAGAGTAACCCTAAATGACATTTCCCCTTTTCAATTATCTTTCACCGTCATATCGATTATTTTAACAGCTCCTTCCCAGCACGTAGCCAGCCCTTCCATCCAACTTTCTCATCTGTTTTTCTTTTCACCTGTTTATTCAAGCTATGCATTTTCACTTATGATAGAGCATACTTACCTTTTGGTTATATCTTCTTTCATAAAAAAAAAAAAACAAACAAGCTTCCAATAGATTAGTCTCATCTTAACTCTGGTAATTATTTTCATTTGGTTCTTATCTTCACTGTGCAGCCACCTCTCCCAAAACATACCTCTCAGATACATCTTTTGGAAGAGACCTAATGCCTCTGCCAAGCTTTGGTTACTCACCCCAAAGTACGATTTACATTACCATAAGCACATCTTTTCTGCCCCGATCACCGAAACTCTCTACTTTCAAATCTCCTTGCCCTTTTAGTGCAGAAGAAATAAACATTCAAAAACTGCATGATGATCACATTCACGTAGAAAGGTTACATTTTTTCACAAACTGTGAAAAGTAGAGGGATAGGTTCCTGAGAGTAAGGCCAGTCCTCAGAGTCAAGGTAACAAGCATCTTAACCTATGGCCACCTATGGTGAGGAGGATTATTTATACAGGCCACTTCATGCTACCAACGTTCAGCAACTTACACATCTAGTCACACACAAGCCTTTAGAGGACTAAATGCTGAATGTCGTAGACTGAGATTGGCCACAAATACCTTGCAGTTCCTTCCATTAAGAGGTGGGATTTATTTCTTGAGACTTTGAATCTAGGCTGGCCTTGTGACTTGCTTTTGAACAGTAGAATGTGATGGATGTGCTACTGTTCAAGGACTGAGCCTAAACCTCAAGAAACCTTGTATCTTCCACTCTTGCTACTTGGAATGCCATTGTCACAGGAAGAACCTGAGCTAGCCCTTTGAGGATGAGAGACCATGAGAAGAGAGAGAAGTCCAGCTGAAGCCCCAGATATGTATATGAACCCAGCCAACACCAGGCAGAACAGGGATAAGCTGTCCCAGTTGAGCCCAGCCTAGACTTCCAACCCACAGAATCATGAGTATTATTTCAAATAGCCAAACACTATACTGGAAATGATCTGAAAGTCAAAAAATAGGGTTTTATTTAAATTAATTACAATATTGAGAAGCTATGGAATTCTACCTTTTAATAGTTTGTAACCTTGGGCAAGTTAAAAAAAATGTCTTTCCTTATAAAATGGAGACTATGACCTTATAGAATTGCTCTGTACTGGGGATACAATAAGTTAAACATCTTAAACTAGTGCCTAGCACATAATAAATAATTAAGTTATTATTTATACATAGCTATTAAAATCATGTTGCAGAAAACCTAATTGCACTGGGAAAGGTCCATGACATTGTCAGGTGAAAAAACACACAACGAAGTTGCATGTATAGTTATAAATCTTTATTTATAAAAGTGCTACTGTATATGTAGCTATAGGAATAGAACAGTCCTATCTTTTCAGTGCTTGTCTCTGAACAGGAAGACAAGGAACTAGCAGGAACATGAGTGATTTTTATTTTTTAATTGCTTTTCTGTATTTTCAAAATTTTTTATAATGAAAATGTGTTGGCTCTGTAATCAGGAAAAATATTATTTCCAAAAAACTTAACGTCATAAACAGCTAATTAATGTTTCCTCAATCCCTAAAAGCATTAGGGAAGATTTTTAGTGGAAACAGTCACACACTTTGTGCCCAGTATTATGCTATTATTTTTCTTTCTGTTTTAGCCAAGTAGAGAAAAAGATAGGGAAAGTCAGGAAGAATGCCACATTAATCTGAATGAATTAAATACTAAAAAGAAAAATTAAGGTTATCCCTTTCATTGGTTCTAAAATGCCTCAAGTTGTCACTCTTACTTTCCTGCTCGGAATGCCATCTCCAATTCCCACTCACGTTCTTCACTAAACCAACTTCTGTTTATCTCAATTAAAATGTCACTTCTTCAGAGAAGACTTCCCTGGTTTCTCCAATCATTATCTGGCTTTTCAAGTCTAAACTAGGTTCCCTTTATAGTTCTCCCTTATAATCTTCAGGAATTCACATATATTACTGCACATAACTGAGCATTTTCTTTGCCCTTGCCATTCTACAAGACTACAAAGAAAAAGTGATTGAGACAGTTAACTTCAAGTTAAACCTTCCCTTTGTGCCTTTAAAAATACAGAAGAAAAGTGAGGATTTGTATGCTTGTAGAAAATGCTTACTATACATTTTACTTTCTTAAAAGCCCAAAAGTGAACAATCGCCACCTCCCAAATACATATTCTTAAAAAAAAATTCAGAGAACTTTTTTTAAGTATAATAATAGTCATACCAGAACATCTATGAACTAACTGATAAACTCATTATAACTCTGAGGGAAAAGGTATCATTTATTTCTGTATATTAGGCATCAACAGAGTTGGCTATTTTTGCTTTTCTGTAGTGTAGCAACGTTTCTTATGAGGAATATTTATAAAAAATACTTGCTAACATTTACATAATCCTTTTAAGACTGCACTAAGGGTTATTTTCACATTTTATCTATGCATTACTGGTATTTTGGCTACTCAAGGTATAGCTCAATAGGTCACATCATTCTTGAAAAATAATGTACATCTATTTATCTATCTATCTATCTATCTATCTATCTATCTATCTATCTATCTATCTATCTATCATATTTAACCAAAACTGTACTAAGAATGAAACAACTGTGACGTATCCTTTTAGGGGTTGTACAACATACTGAAATAACTAATGTTTATGTACTATTACTTAATAGATGTTTAGCATTCTTCAATTCACCTGGCAATGGATGCCAAGTTCCTACCTGGAGTGATCAATTCTGTCTAGAGGTAGTGGTGCCCCTTCCAGTAACACTGGCAACCAAGATACTCAAAGTGAAAAATAGGACAATTCCTCAGCCATTGAAGGAACAAATATATTGTCTCTAAATATGTATAAATACCTAGGAAAACTCAAGTCTAATCAACATCTCCAGCAAACATAATTAAATGTAAAAGATAACCATAATCTAACTAATTATCTGATAAGGTCTCTCAAGATGCAGAAGGAAGAAGGTAGTCTCTGTGAGGATTCTAGACAGGGGAGCCCCAAACATACAATCTCTACTAAGTTCAATTAAATAAATGACCTTTTACTGTGTTTAGCTCACACATCAGGAATGAGATGAGTAAGTAGTAATACCTGAGGATGTTTAGTAGTGTCATATGAAAAGTGTCTCAAGGAAACTCCATTTTGTCTTTGACTGCTCACTGGACTGCTGAGGAAGGCAGAGAAAATGTAGCAATCAAAGAAAACTTACGTACAAAATATTCAGGTTGGAGAGGAAGGGAATTTCAATACCACAAAGCCAGGCATAGAATAGCTTAGAGAACATGCTGAAGAAAAGAAAAACCTGTAGAAAAGAAAGTCTCCAATTTAACAAATACATAAGCAAAATGTAAAACCAAGTTACAAACAGGGCCAAATCGCACCTGCAGATGTATTTGGCTCGTGTACAATTTGAAAATGATAATACAAGTGAATTCACTGACAATATTTAAATCAAAAGATTTCACATGAAAATGTGAATTTCCTGCTTTACCTGAGAAACTGGACAGTGTGGTAACACTAGGTCAACATTCCTGCCTTGTGCCAATTATCTGGAACGGAGCAGGGGCTGCTCCTTCAGGAAGGACTTGGCTCTCCAGTTCACTGCAGTGGCTTCCTGCTTCATTCCCACCAGTCTGGCCTCTGTAGGCACTTGGGTTTCCAACCTCTGGAACAGAAAGGACCTTGAGATAAGGCTTGAAGTGACTGTACTCCTTGACAAGAGGTACAACTTAGTTTTTTTAATGACCACTTAACCTACACTTTATAGTTCCTTCACAAAGGTAGAGGATGAGCTCTCAGTGGATCCTCACGCATTGTTAATACATGAAGGAATGCCAGGAAGCCAGTTGAAACCACAAGCACACACAGTTAACTTTCTTAATGAAACTGATTTGACTCTGAGACTCTGATGGTTGTTGAGTTAAAGGAGGTAGAGGGTACAGAGAATTCTCATCCAACTTCAATCCTCTTTCTCTCCTTTCTTAGCACCATTGTTAATAATACCACATTAACACTATCTCAGGAACTTATCTTGGGATCAAAGAATTATGAAACCAAATTGTACATTACCATTATTGAGTTACAAAATGACATTCTCCCCCTGACTTTCAAAATTGCTTTCTTTTAGCAAATAAGAAAAGAATTTAGAAAGACTTTCAAAAGTATACTTGAGGCCTTACGTACCTCTTACTTAATTTTCTTCTAGCTATCAGGGAGGCAATGACAAGGTTCTTTCTCAACTTAGGTAAAATAATCTTTGGTGCAGTCTAACTTATTTTGTGCTGTTTCCACAGTCATTGAACAACCTTCTGGTTATTTCATGGATTTCAGAGGAGCTTGAATATCATTAAGTTGGTGACTTGGATATCAGATATAAGTATTTCAGTCAATGAAAACAAACAAACAGGTGGCCTGGTTTATAAACTAATTTCTTGGAAATACAGATGGTCTGTGTCAGAACTTAGAGGTCCACCACCCTTGAGAGAAATGGCAAAATCAATTTTTTAAACTGGAAGTGTAGAGATCACATCTTAGACTGTAAGTACTCCACAAGGTGCTTCTTTCCCTCTGAGATCTTTTATATCTGGCCTACTTTTTCTTTTGTCTTTTTCCAGCACTGTATTTAATGTTTTAAGTGTTTACTGGGGATCAACTTCATGTGAAGCACTTCATGAGAAGATACTAGGAACCCATTCATAAAGTGAACACAGTCTCCCATCTTAAGGAGCTTACTGCCTGAGTGGTGGAGGGTAGGGAGTTGGGCAGTCAGGTAAACGGGTAAGAACACTGAGTGACACCAGCTATGACAGGGGTCAGTATGGAGTGCTACATAAGCACAAAGAAAGAGCTAGTCTAGTTTTCAGGGATCAGAGAAAGGGGGAGGCAGGATACATCTAAGGATGCATAGAGTTTATGTAGGCAAAGAAAGATTAGTAGGAAGCCCCAAACTTCACCTAATCCATGCAAATGATCTTAGTTCCAAAAGATTAATATTGAAGATCTTATATTTGTCTGGTAATAATAATTCCAATATTGTACTCATTTTTAGCTGGTAAGAAGCATAAAGATCGCATTTTGTTAGACCTTTTAACCTTGAGATGTGATAAGTGGTGAGGCATTAATGAATATTTTCCACAGGAAGATCTGGATGCCTCCCCGATGCCTTAAATAGAAAATGATGACCTGACATCTAGATAAGCAAATACTGTTTTGTAGAAGAAATAATGTGAGAGAACGATGATTCACTTCAATAAGAAAGTAATATTAGATGTGACTGCAATGGAAGCAGAAGCTAAAAGAAGCAAGATATGGATAAGGGAGCCTTAGCTTATAGACAAAGTAGTTCAAAACTGCTTGGAAGTATATCCTTTAATAAAAGAAGTCCATAAGCAATGAAAATAAGATGACTATTGTGCTAAAGTTATTTTAGCCAAATGTACAAATACTGGCTGACATCCTACCACCTTCTGGGATCTTATACATACACATATTAGCTCATTTAATCTGTGTCACAACCCTATTGGTAAGTACTACTATTCTTTCTTTTCCAGAGTTGAGGAAACCGAGGCAAGAGAAAATAAATAATTTTACCTTCTCTTTTCCTCTCTGATGATTCGTTTTCCCCTTTCCTTATTTTTTCCTCCTTAGTATTGATCACTATCTAATATACTATGTATTTTACTATTTACTCTGTTATCGTGTACCTTCTATGATAAGAACATAAGCTCTGTGAGCATATTAGTCATTGTAACAGACAAAAATCCTCGCTGCTTTCTGCCCTGGGTTCAATGGCTCCTTGAAGGCAGGCCTTGTATCACAACTTCTTTATTTCTCATAGCGCAAAGTACAGAATCTTACATATGCTGAAGCCAAAATACTTGTTGAGTGAATGACGAGCGTAATTAGTCAGTAAGGATATGCAGAGCCGTTGCTGTGCTTAGCACTGCATGTGTCACCATAAGGTAGGGAAGCACAAAGTACCATCAGTTTTCTCAGAGAACTTAGGACCAGAAATATAATCATAAATAGAAAAGCTCTTGATGATATGTTAAAATGACTCAATAATACACAAGGTGGTATTAAGAAAAAAAAAAAACAAAAACAAAAACAAAAACTGTAGGTGCGTATTCAACCAAAATTGAATAAAGATTAAATAGAATCTACTTTTCTTATTTTATTTTCAGCTCAATTTCTGGATTCAGGGACTATCTCCAGTGCCTGGAAGAGTATCTAGCACACAGAAAATTACTTGTTGAATAAATGACTGTCTGCATACAAACTATGACATTAAATGCTAAATGGCATGGGATAAACTAAATATACCACAGGAACTCAGAGATGGGGTAACAAATAAGAGAAAGAACAGTTAACTAACAGGAAGTTTGGTATCCACAATTTTCTCGCTGTATAACTTTGAGTAAGACATGTAACCTGAGCTTTAATTTTTTTCAATTTGTTAAGATTAATGGATTGTACTAGATCAGTAGTTTTCAAACTACTTTAGTTGTAGATCTTTCTTGTCTAATAAAATCTAAATGGAAACTTCATTATAGAAAACAAAAAAGAGATTTCTTGGTAATAATTCATTTTATAGGACCAAATTATAATATTACTTATCAAGATCCATCAATAAGAATAATGGACTATTTTGATTAATACAAACTGTGAAATCAACGCATATGGGTGACAGTTGCAATTCTAAATCATCTTCATCAACAAATTTATTTCTATACTTTGTTCTGACTTTATAATATTGAGACAAATCTGATTACCACAGAAAGCTATTGCAAATGGCAACTTTTTTTTTAAAATAGCAAATTTGGCTTTGGCAATGCAAGATCTCGGCAATCAAAACGGTCTAGAAGCTTGAAGGAAAGTAAAGAAAACCTTGTTTCCAAAACTGAATGACTATATCTAATCACTACTCATGTTTCTGGTCATGAACACAAAACATGGGCAAGAACTACCCTAAACTAAAATTAAGCAGGAAGACTTTCTTTAATACCATATTATCACATTAATTTGCCATTGCAAAACTGCAAAGGAGTGATAAGGATATGCGGCATGAAGACGCACCTACGTCACGTCGTGTTTATTTAACAGAGTACACGTTTGCTGCAGCTGTTCTCCTGCTTGCATAATCTGATCTGGATATATAACAGTGGACTCAAGTTTTTTTTTAAAAAAGCCCAGCTGAAAACTTAAAAATAAAAATGCATACTCATAAGAGGTTCAAACATCTACATGAAAATTGGTATCAAGGCTTTAGTCAGTAGTTCATAAAAATAAAAACTAGCAGCACAGTTTATTTTTGTTTCACGATGTGTTCATGTGTTACAAACTGGTATAACACATTTCAGTGGGCATGTTATTTTTATTACAGTGTTAAAATACTTAATATAATTTTATAATTTAAATTTGTGTCCAACATTTGGAAAACTGAAGAATCTCCTCTGAGCTGGATGTTCTTCTGGTCCTTCCAATACTGCCATTTGTACATAAGCTAGAAAAGCAAGAAAGACTTTATAAAGATGACTTCAATGTTTTCAGTTCAATTTTATGTATGTTTACTAAGGTAAGATACCCAAGGGACAGGGAAGAGCCTGATCAAATTGAAGTGGAGGACTTGTGTGAGGGAGTATCATAAATACCACTTTAAAAAACATGTCAGTCTTCCTATAGGATGAACCTCTATGCAGATAAGCTAAAAACAGCCTTGGTATGATAGACCCATGACATTTCTAATATAAGCACTGTTGGTCTACAAGTATCTTAACTTACAAATGCAATTTCATTCCTATGTAGTTATTTTCTGATAATGACATCTGTCAGATAGAGAATAACTTTTCAGTGATTTTGCCTTTATTTACTTGAAGAACATATTCTGATTTGAACTACAGAGGAAACTCGCTTAACTGACCTCCACATAAACAAATCACTGAATTAATCAAAACAGCATTTCCATTTGAAACAGACAAATGCTTACTTCTGCTCTTACCAGTTGTATTCTATACTTTCTAATATCAGTTGTGGTTTTTCCAAAGCTGTCTGAGTCAATAACACTTGCTGGTGTCATTTAGGAATTTAATAAAGTATTCTGTAAACAAATGAAATATAAAAAGAGAATGACTGTTCCCATGAAAATTAAGTCGAAAGTATAGCTTTTAATACCAGCCTCTTAAGGAATGAGGTTGAATGAGATGGGAAAGAGGAGAATCTCAAGGAGAAAACTCTAAAAATTGTGGTTAAAAGCACAAATTCTGGATCCAGACTGCTGAAATTAAAATCTCAGTTTTCCTACTTGCTGTGTGACATAGGGTAAGTTATATCTCTGTTTTTCAATTTTCTCATCTGCAAAATGAAGATAATATTAATATCTACCACACAGGATTAAGCAAATCGAATACATGAAGACTTGTAAAGTACTTAGTGCTTGGCTCATAGCAAGCATTATGCAAATATTTGATAAATAAATAAAAATAGCTGGCTGTAAAGGAAATCTCAATGACTCCAAACAACTGAAATCACAAATAATGTATCATCTGATCAAATTTCCATACAGAATGTCATAAGAAAATGATATCCTCAAATACCCCTGTGTTTGTAAAATTTTAAAAACAGTCACTTATACATAGGCAGCAGTGAAAGCCAATTTGAGGTCAATGATTACGAATTTATGGCAGAATCTAAAATGTGATTGTATTCACCAGAACTCGACTTATTAGACAAGACAGCAGCGTGGACAGAGTTGGACCTCTGGCTTATTGAGTACAGGCATAGAAAATACAAAAACAAAAGAGATTATATGATGTTTGGAATTTAATATCAAACTATCCTAATATACAGAAACATTTACATAGAGTAGGGCAAGAGAGAATGACAAAGCAAATATGGCTAAATGTTAATTGATGAATTTGTATGAACAGAGTTCTTTGCACTATTGCAACTTCCTGGTAAGTCTGAAATTATTTCAAAATAAAAAGTTTTAAAAATGTAAGAAAAACACAAACAAAAATAAACTAGGATCAGGGTTTTGAAGAGGGATGGGCAAAAGACAGAGGGGCAGTGAAGCTTGAGATATGGCAGTTGTGTTACTGAAATATGGAACTTAGAATCTAAGCTGGAATAAAGGTTTAAATGAAGTTAAAGAACAAGAAGTACAGGTATCAAGGGAGGAGGAAAGAAACTAGGGGTATATAAGAAGCAGGAGAAACAGTCTGACCTGAAGGAGCTAAAATGTTGGGGAGATGAAACATAGATCTTTGAAAATTATAAGGCAAAAGTGATTAAATGCTCAAATAAATAAAGAGGAAAGAAAAATTCTATATCAGGTCAGAACAGGTTAATATTATAATGGGCTGTTCTACTGTTGAATCTCTTCCCTACCTTGCCTAATTCCCTTAGCCTCATATATAGGTTGCAATATAACTCAAGCTTAAAGAACTGTTTACACACACACACACACACACACACACACACACACACACACACAAAGAAAGAAAAAACAAAAGAAAAAGAAAGACAGAAAGAAAGTCAATTCATTTTACATGAATGGAGAAGGACTAAAGACTACATTTGGTAGGTAGAGAAGGTTAAACCCTTCTAGAGAAGTTCACAGAAATGTGCTCTCTCTTAGGTGTTTATGTGGAATTAGCTTGGTCTTGAATATTTAAGAAGACAAATGACTATTAAATGAGGTATGATTAATAGAAATAAAGAAATAAAACTCTCAGCACTTGAAGTCAACATGCTCATTTACTTAGAAAACCCAAATTGGAAAATTATTAGAACCAATGATAAAGGTATTTAGAAGGTACCTGGGTATAAAACCAACATACAAAAACAAGAAGGGGATGATAATTGCCCTATCCAATAGTAAAATGTACTTAAAAAGTTGTAGTATTGGTACAAGAGTAAGAAAGTAGTGTAATAGAAGGGACTGGACACAAATAAACCCACAGATATGCAAATTAGTTCATGCAGAGATGGCATTTTAAATCAGTAGGAAAAAGATGGCCAATTCAATATATAGTGCTGGGACAACCACACAGTCACTTGGAAAAAAAATGAGTTACTTCCATAATTCATGTAATTCCCCACAATGGATTCCAGATGATTCAAGACTTAAATAATAAAACTAAATCAAACTAAAATATTATGTATAAATGCATTAAGACAGTGTAAAGGAATATGTTTATTTGTACCATATTTATGAAGGTCTTCTAAAGGAGATACAAAAAACAAATGCCATAATGAAAAAGACTTAAATTTGACTACATCAAAATTTAAAACTTCTGTTCAGCAAAAGAATCACCAAAAAACTTAAAAAATTGATAGCCCGGGGAAAAGATCCATAACATATATAACAGAGTAAGCATTAGTATATGGAATGTATAAAGAACTTCCAAATATTAGTAAAAAAGATAAAATCTCTCCAGTCAAAAATGGACAGTAAAAATGGATAGGCAAACAAGAGGAAATGCAAAAGGCCAGTAAGCTTATCTTATGTGACATTTTAGATATCCCACATAAGGATTTAGTACTTTTAGTATCTATGGATGGTGAAATTAGGTTCTTTTTCACATCAAATGCTATGAATTTCCAACCTTTTCTTCCTTGGGTGGCTTTAGTAAAAGTAATCTTTTTTATCATATCTTCAGAGACTAAAATTACATATTAGTTCAAAGAAACATTATACTGAATATCTACTATCTATCTAGGTGTTCAAAAACAAATAACACATGGTATGTTCCCTCAAAATCTGTGGAATAACTTCTGGAAACCACCTGGGAACTTTATTTAAGAGGCATGAAGCAATCAAGTACTTAGGACAGAATTATGTTTATTTTTGGCAATCTACACAAGCTGAAGTTCTACTTTCAAGAACTGACTCAGGTATGAATTTTAAAATATAATACGGAGGTGTATAAGGTCCAATTACTCATATCAAATTCTGTTTTTCTCTGTTCATTAACTTGGACTTTAATTTTTACAGCAAAAAAAGTCTAGAACACTAAATATAAGCCTTTATAAAAGAATTTCACTTTGTTTCTGTGTTTTTTATTATGTAAACGTCCTTGGAATTCTTCAGCTTATAATTTAAAGATTTTCCTTGGTGACTTAAAATGTTTAAAACCCTTTTTTGGACTGAGAATGAAAACATGACAGTAATCTTGATACTAACATTGAACATATCAATATGTTACATTTCAGTTTCAAGAATACTCAGCATGGAAGAAACTCTTGGGAATCTGGAATGATTTGGAGGTTAAAACACTAAAGTTGGCTTAGGAGGCTTTAGGAATATTAGGAGATGAGATGATGCAAGCAATTTTATCTCTGGGAAAATCAATCTAATGTTAATGAAAAAATTTCTATGGCAACCTGATACAGATGCAAAAGTGCAGAACAAAAATATAAAGCTTTTTTTAGTTCTAACTACAGGTACTATTTGAAGACTTTACTCTTTATTGCCAATTTTTATTTCTAAACTTCAATTGGGGTATCTTTTAATACTTTAATTTTTATAGTTTTCAAGAAGGATACTGATGTCTCAGATTAACTAGTTAGCTAATAAACTAGTCTACTGACCTAGAGAGTCAAAGTATCTGGAGCAGGTTATGTACCTTTTAGTACCATTTATTAATTGTAGCTCATAGCTGAGCGCTATTACTATTTATTGATTCATTATTTTTGGCAGAAAGATATCCAAATTAGAATCAGAAAACAGATGTTGGCATATAAATCATCTATTAAATTTAGCAGACAACAACAAAACATAGCTATGAATTTTTACACTAAAAAGAAGAGAAACAAATAAAAGGAACTTACCTAATTTATAAGAAAATAATCCTGAAACCCTTAAGTAAACTGCAAATTTAGACTACCAGGTTATTTCTTACTAGTAATAAATAATTAATAAATAAATACAAAGATGTGATTGCAATGAGAATTCTAATGTTTCAGGCATGAATAGTTCAAAAGACAACTGCAGCAATAATTTGTATATTTTAAGTATGACAATATCATACTTCAATAGACAATATCATTTTTGAAAAAAAGGCAGGATATTGTAATACAAATGCCATGATTTAACAATTGTATTATGTGACTAATGCTGAATGATAAAGAGATTAAATTCCATATTAGTTCATGTTTTTAACCTTCGTTTTAAATCAGACATCACAAACAGCTCAACTACCATATAAATTCTATTTTTCTATGAAAATATCTGGTAGCCTCAATCAAGCTCATAAATATATATGACTATACAAATAAATATTCATATATATATATAGTAAAGCCACTGGGAAATTTCATATTACCAAGCCTTCATTAATCTTACAGAAATACAAAGACTTGCATTAACAATTAAATGTGAAATTATATTTAGTAAAAATGCATGTTGTGAGATGATAATGTTAAACTTTTTCATTCCTTCAGCAATAGAGGCGTACAGTAACTGGGTCATACTGAATCAGTAATTCGGATAATGAAAATTTTACAATACCTATATGTCCGTTCTTTCACGGGACTTTTTAATACTTAAGTATTAAATAAAATCTTTGTTGAAAAGTTAGTTTTATGATTTGCCTTCTAATATGTTTATTCATTCATTCATTCAGTAAAAAATATATGAACTAAGTATAAAATCAAATGAAATTATTTAAATCCTTCATTTGGGTCCACTACACAGTTCTAGGCACTGGGGATACTACAATTGGGAGGCTTACCTTGTAATGGTGGAGACAGACCAAAAACCAATAAACAAATACATAAATAACTGCCAGTCATGTTAAATGCTATGAAAGAAACAAACAAGGACCTAAGAGAGAACAAGGGTGAGAGGTAGGGAAGATCTCCTTTACAGAGATGGGAAGTTCTCCCTGAGGAGATGAAATTTAGTCAGATCTGAAAGATGAGAGAGAAACTGGCCATGAGAAGAGAATCAGGGGAAGTGTATTCTAGGCAAAGGAAACAGCAAGTGCAAAATTCCCAGAGCTGGACAAGAGCTGGGTATATTCTAGAAACTGAAGGAAAATCCATGTTGCTGGAATGTAATGAAGGAAGAGGGGAGTGGCATGAAACAGGCAGGCAGGGAATCACGTAGGGCTTTATTATGCATAATCATGTTGTCAATTTTATTTTAATTGCGAGGGGAAGCTATCAAAAGAGCATAAGCAGAGGAGCGTCAAGGCTTTAACTGCACTTTAGAAAGGTATCTCTTTTTTTGCTGTGTTAAGAATGGATTGGGTGAAGCAACCTGCTAGAAGTCTTTGTGATAAAGGCTGACAACCTGACAAAATTTTGGATGCCTGTTCACAACTGTGTCTTAAAACTGCTTCTCTGTATTTAACTCTGACTAAAAATAATAGGTATAATTGGAATATAATTGAAGAAATGGGTCATGTTATCTTGGATATTGTAATAGCGCAGGAAGGGCACAATGGGAGTGGTTACACAGGGATCTTGGACTTTGGAAAAGTGTATTTTAAAGTATTCAAAGACAGATAATAGTGCATTATCCACATCTATTATAAGGAAACCAAAGAAGTTTTTGAAATTAAAAAAAAAAAAAAAAGAAAGAAAGAAATGACACTCTGACCATGACTAAGTAGCCTAAGCCCAAAGATGAAGAAACCAGAGAGTTTTCTGTAGAGGTTCAGGGAGTTGCACAGGGAGCTTTCTATGTGGCCTAGATATAAAGAGGTCACATTTAAAAAGTAAAAGAAAAGGCATATAAATCTAAGAGTCAGCCTTCAAGACTTTATGGGATTTGACCTCTGAATACTTCCTTAACTTCATTTTGCACCACTCTCCTCTTTGTAAACGATTCTCCAGTTGTGGCCTTTGTGCTGTTCCTTGAGTATGTCAAACTTATTCTTGACTTTGGGCTTTTACAGTTAAGTTCACTCTTCTAAACTCTTCTAATAATTGAGCACAAATAGCACAGCAAAATGCCATATTGTTTATATTCTTCATAACACATATTCCTAACTAAAATAATTTGTATATAAAGTTATGACTGGAAAAATAAGATTAAGAAAAAGACTTTAACTTGGATAAATACTGTAGAAATAAAATGAAATTAACAAAAAATTAAATTTCAATTTTGTTTCTGTTTTCTTGATCGAACAGAATAAACCTTATGTCAAAATGTAAAACTAAAATTTGATTAAGAATAAATTATAGGATTCTGGCTTCCAGCCAAAATGTTATTATAGGGGTCATATTTGCCCTCTTGCTTAAAATAACCAAAAAAAAAAAAAAAACAGGTAAAAGATATGAAACAATGGTTTTTTAAGACACTAGACATCAGTCAATCAAGGACAGTGACCTTCAGAAACAAGAAAACAAAGCAGATGAGCCCTGGAATGTCCTAGCTTACTGCCTTGAGTGAGTTTCTAGTCTGTACGCAAAGAGGGTGAACCCAGCTGGAGCTCAGCAGACTGTAAGTTGAAGAGATGTAGCTGAAGAGTCAGGGAAGATCAGGCAGTGTGTTTGCAGGACAGAGTGCTGGAGAAGAGAGAGCTGAAGAGAGAGAGAAATGAAGAAATCTATGGAGAGTTTCCTTTGAGTTTCCAGGTGAGTACTGATCAGTCCATGCATATGAGGTAAATAACCGAGGCTGAGGGAAGAACTCCCTGAAAGGATAGAGAGAATGGCACTTGGCATTTACAATGGGCTGGGAACTAGAATACTTCGTAAGTCATGAGGCACAGGGTAGAATACTCAAAAGTGTCTTGCCAGGAGTGGGGAATACATAGATTTAGACTAAGCACTGTTCTGGCACCACCTAATGATTTTTAAAAGCAAGACCTGAATGGGCAAATTGTTATTTCCAAGTAGCTTAACTGCATTCCAGAGCAAAGCTGAAGAGAATATTTAAAAGCATACAAAAATACCCAAGACCCAACAAGGAAAAATTCACAGTGTATAAGATGAAATAAAAATCATCAGATATAGAAATAAAGCAGAAAAGTAAAATGCATAGTGAGGAATATAATCAGTTAATCAAGGATGAAATTCCAGGGAAATATGCTGAGTGAAAAAAGCCAATCCCCAAAGGTTACATACTATATGGTTCCATTTATTTAACATTTTTGAAATGACAGAATTTTAGAAATGGAGTATAGATTAGTTGTTACAGGAATTAGGGGTAGGAGTAGTGTAGGGGCAAGTAGAAGTAGGCATGGTTATATAAAAAGGCAACATGAGGGTTTCTTGTGGTGATGGAACTGTACCTTGACTGTGGTGGTGGGATAGAGCTGTATAGAACTAAACACACACACATGCACATGGACGAGTACAAGTAAAATTGGGGAAATCTTAACAAGATTAGGGCTTTGTATCAGAATATTCTGGTTATGATATTACACTGGTTTTACAAGATATTACCATTGGAAGAAACTGGGTAAAGGGTACATGGGATTTCTCTGTATTATTTCCTACAATTGCATGTGAATCTATAATTAACTGAATAAAAACTTCAATTAAAAATCAATCAACTGAAACTGATCCAGACTGACAGATTTTAGAATTAGCAGATAGGAAGACTGACAGTTATTGTAACTGTATTCCATATGTTCAAAAATATAAAGAGATATACAAGATGGTAAAAAAAAAAAAAAGAACCCAAATTGAACCTCTAGAGATAAAAACTATGAGATGAAAAATATACAACAATAGAAACTATCCAAAATGAAATGGAGAAAGAAAAGAGATTGAAAAAAAAAATGAACAGAGTTATCAGTGACCTGTAGTATGATTCAAGTGTAATTCAAGTGTGTAACTGAAATCCCTGAAGGAAAGAAGAAAGCAGAGGACAAAAAAAAAAAAAAAAAAAAAAAAAAAAAGATTGATGAAACAATAGCTAGAATTTCCCAGATGTGATGAAAACTATAAGCCCAGAGACCCAAGAAACAAAGTAAATCCCAAAGACAAAAACCATGAAGAAAACTACGCCAGACTGCTCAGAACTAGAGATAAAGAAAAATTCTTAAAAGCAGCTGGGAGATGGGGAAATATGTTATGTACAGAAGACCAAGGTTAAAGATGATAGCAGATTCCTCACTGAAAACAATGCACGTGAAAAGACTATGAGCTCTCATCTTTAAAGTCCTAACTCTCCCCTCCCCACTACACAAATCTGTCAACCTAGAATTCTATATACAGCAAAAATATCTTTCAAAAATGAAGGTGATATAAAAGCTTTTTCGCATATACAAAGCTGAAAGAATTTATCACTAGAAGACTTTCAGTACAAGTAATGATAAAGTCCTTCAGCAAGGAGCAAAATCATACCAGGTTGAAATTTGGACCTAAGACAAAGGAATGTAGAGAACCTATAAATACTAATTGTATGGCTAAATACATAAACTAATTTTCTTATATTTAAATTTCTTTAAAGATAATTGATAATTTAAATTTTAAAAAATGTCTTGTAGGATTTATACTCAGTGTAGGGTTTATAGCCACATGAAAAAGGAAGATAGAAAGAGAAGGGAAAAGGAACAAAGAAAAATGGGACAAATATAAAATAAGAAACATAGGACAACTAGCAAAATAACAGACTTAAATCTAACCATATCAATAACCATAGTCAACATAAATGGTCTAAATACCCCAACTGAAAACCAGAGGTTGCTAGACTGTATAAAAAAATAGAAAGCAAAGCTCAACTATATGCTGCCTATAAAAATCACACTTAAAATATAATGACAAAATAAATAAAAAATAAAATTACAGTCAAAGATAAATTCTATTAACAGTAATCGAAAGAAAGGTAGAAGAAAGAAAGGGGCATTTGTTTTGGCCCAAACTGAAAACAACTCAAATATCCATCACAGGTGAACAGACAGGTAACCTATTTGTGGTATATCATATAGTGGAATATAACTCAGGAAAAAAAACAAACAAAACC
This sequence comes from Camelus dromedarius, assembly GCF_036321535.1. Taxonomy (NCBI): domain Eukaryota; kingdom Metazoa; phylum Chordata; class Mammalia; order Artiodactyla; family Camelidae; genus Camelus; species Camelus dromedarius. The sequence continues at coordinate 28,705,853 of NC_087439.1, read as the reverse complement.
ACTGACTCATGTGATAGCAAGAATAAATCTCAAAGTGATCATCTTGGGTGAAAGAAGACTAATGAAAAAAAGAACATATGCTGTATTATTTCATTTATATAACATTATAGAAAATGGAAACTATAATGACAAAAAGCAGATCAGTGGTTCTTGGGAGCATCAAGGAGGTGGGGAGAAAAGGGAGGCAGAAACTAGAAGGAAATATAAGAAAACTTTTGGTGGCAATGCATATGTTCATTATGTTTTTTTATTTAGAGAATATTTTATTAGTTTCTGTAATCAAACCCATGTAGATAAGACCTTACATATTTACTACAGTGCATTACCCCTGTACAAATGGAAAAAATTATGTTTAATGTTTCTAGATCAATATGGCTGTTAATTTCTATACAATGCCAACCCATGGTACAACTGGGATACTTTTTCCAAAGCTGACAGCACAGCTAAAGTTTCCAAAAATTCAAAAATTATATATATATATTATATATATATTATACACACACACACACACTATATTACATATATATATTTATTTTATTTATATAAAAAGGCCAATAGCAGTATGTTATGCATCAATAGGAGCAATAGTTTTTCCAGGTTCTGCAGTCATCTGAACAAAGTGAGAGACATCCAGCACGTTCCATTAGAAAAAAAAAGGTAAAAAACAAACCCCCAGAAAACAGCAAAGTTCTATTACTGTTGTGGTACCTGGCACCATTTTTTAAAAAAATTAGCTTCTCAATCATCATCTGGAAAGAAAACATTCTAGAATAACGTCATTAAAAACATCTCTGATTAAGCACAGTCACTACCATGTATCATAAAGCAAGTACAGGATATTTTACATTCACAGAGGTATGACACGGTAACTGCCCTACATCTATAATATTAGAGGATATAATTAAAAAGGCATTATTTGAGACTTGATTCTACTTTTCTAGCAGAGGGCCCAAAGGATGGTTACGAGACAACTCTGGCACAGAGATCCACCTTCTTAGATTAGATTTCCTTTCTTTACTGGCACAGTTCTAGGTACTCACTGCTCTTCATGAACATCACCTAAAAACTATTTAAAAAAACAAACAAACCAAAAAAACCACTGGATTCATACAAAGATGACCGAGTAGAGGCAAGCAAGACTCAACGTAATAGTATTTTATCAACTCTGTCATGTCTGAATAGTAAGAGCTCCATGGAGGAAAGGAGATGCCAAGCATCACTTCAAAGCTTCAGGCCACAACCAGAACACAGCATCATTTCAAACAGAAGCAGTAGCCAAACACTGCCCATTTGGGTATGTTCAAGGATGCTGACATTTCATCATCTGCTCACTGATCCAGGAAGAAGGGGAGATCAGTTACTGTACTTTGATTGTGTTAAACTCAGCCATCATGTTACAGAAATAGCAAACTGCCATAATAAAAAATAAGGGTCCTCTATCCAGCACCAAATACCTTCTGTTCTTCACTATATTTGTTCATTATCTTAATTGTGGTGGTGGTTTCACATATGTCAAAACATCAAGTTGTACTCCTTAAATATGTGTTGTTTATTGTATGTCAACTATTGCAATAAAAAAACTGTTAAAAATAAATAAATAAAAGAAGGAATGACTCTTCCTTACATAATAATTCCAATCAATAAATGCAGAAGAAATGAGGAAGACAGAAATCACTATTAGGACACCACAGTTATAACTGTGGCAGGCGTGATCAATGAATGCTAAAAATAGTAGGTGAAGGTTTTAAGAAGAAATAGGATATTTGTGTAGTATCAAGTATCTCGTTCCAAATATCTATTAATTACAAAGAAGGAAATAGAAACTTTACAGTGGAGAAACCTGACAGTCACCTACGAAGCCAAGTGATCAAGGATAATATCATCAGTAATAAGACATACCAACATCATGTGCCATCTGCTCTAATGCACTGAGAAGGGGCCATCACTGCCAAATATCTGTCCCCAAAACACATAATCTCAACCTAATCAGGACAAAACATCAGATAAACTCAAACTGAGGGACATTCAACAAAATGACTAGTTAGTACTCAAAGCGTCAAGGTCATGAAGGGTAAGGAGAGACTAAGAAACTAACAGATTGGAGGAGACTAGGGGGGCAGGAGAATGAAATGTAATGTGGGACCCTGGACTATATCTTGAAAAGAAAGTACATTAATGGGAAAAATAATGGTGAAATCAGAATAAAGTCTACAGTTTAGTTGATGATACTGCATCAACATTAATCCTTAGTTTTGATCACTGGATTATGGCTATGCAAGATGTTAACATTATAGGAGGGTAGGTAAAGCCTACATGGAAATGCCCTGTATTATTATTATTTTTTGTATATATATACATATATATACAAAATATATATATATTTTATTGAAGTATAGTTAGTTTATAAATTTTTGCAATTCTCTCAAGTAAATTATTTCAAAATAAAAACATTTTTAAAAGAATAAATTACATGCTCAGACAGGTGAAGAAATAGTAACAGATCTCTTACCTGCATCTTGACCTACATGATTGCCTGAAAGAAATGAATGAGAGAAGCTGGAGATGAAATGACAGGATTGATGATGGTAACCTTTGAAGAACAATAGAGACTAGAAGAGATGCTGGAAGACTAGATAATGAAATTCTTTCTAATTGTTTTGAAAAGGAAAAGAATGTGAAGATCTCAAATCAGAAACCTGTCAGGCTTTAAATTGTGCTTTTTAAGACCTGCAAGATTTCTAGAAGGAATTAATGAACAGATAGCTTTGCGCATGTTTAGAAAGGAAGGCAGTGATAACTATGAGCTAATTTAGCTTCACCAAGAACAAGCCATGTCAGACTAACCTCAATCATTTCCTGAAAGTATTGCTTGCTTGGCAGATCTAAAAAATACTCTAGAGCTAGTAAATTTGATTTCAAGAAGGTATTTGGCAAAGTCATTATAAATCTTGTGGACCAGACAGTAAAATAAAAGCTAGATAACATTTCAAAAATTGTCTATATTCATTATTGACTGAATGACTACATATTTATATTTATGATTCAATGTCCAAGTTCAATCTCTTATTAGAATTCTCTATTGGCAGATCAAAAGGCTTCTTCTCTGCCAGCCTATCCAAATAAACATTTTCCATTAACTAGGATGAAGAAACACTGAGATGGAAGAATGACTGATGATTGCAGAACAGAATTAAGATACAAATATCCTTAAAGGGACTTTAAAAATCACCTTTAAAAATAAGATCAAATGGAAGATGGAGGAGATGTAATTTATAGCACATGATATAAAAAGACATTTTTTGGCTCACTTTAAGCTCAGTAAGTCTTGCTGAACAATATAGTTGGTAGAAGGGCCAAAAGGATTATACTTATCAGAGAGTGATATTTGGCCTACATTAGGGTGGGGAATTCCTCTGATAAACTGTAAACTTTTCCATATTTCATTCATCAAATGTCTTTAGTTTACAGAAAAATGAGAATAAGTGAATTTTTATGATAGACAGAATTTCCAAATGTCTTTGAAACAAGAATCTCTCTTGAAAAAATCATCCTGCCCAAAGAGAATGAGAGCCAGGATCTCATTAAAACTAGTTTTTAATTATACTGGTGAATATGGGTAGAACAAACTCTCTGTTAGTAAAATGGAACAGCCTCCTTATTAATGTATCATGGCTAATACTGGGTGAAAATATTTCATATATGCTAATTTGGCATAGGGCCAGGATGGCAGTAGACCTAGAGCTGGAGAAAATAAACAGGAGAAGACAAACACTTATTAAACACTGGTAACAGATGCTGGGCAGTAATTTTCCTATTGTGCCTGACGTGCTAACGTTGCTTTAACTAGAACGAGCTCCATTTTTATATTATATATTAAGATTCCATTAGATAAAAGTTTCCTATATTTATAAATAAAACATGCCCTCCTCAAACCAGTGATCTGTTAGAACGTAAGGATTAGAAAACAGAAGTATAGGGGCCACAGAATACACACTCATGAATTAACCAGAGCAAAATAAAGCCAGATATAATCAAGTAGGCCATGTAATCAGTTTGCCAGGGATTGGTAATCTTTGGTAAATAGTTTGTCTCAATAACAATCCCTTTCCATTTCACACATTTTTATCTCATAGAGAGACAGTGAGGGACGGCACTAGGATTTTGAGAGTGAGACTAGAGAGAAAGGATACAATTGAGTAATATTTGGGATCTGAAATAAGCAAGTCATAGTAATTATATAGATGTGCAGGGCCTGAGGATGCTGTAAGGAGTCTAGGAAGGGGATGGCAAGTAAGTTTTAATTCACATACTATCTGATACAGCATGGATCTCAGCAGAAAAATAAGACAGTGCACTCAAATTGGGTAATCTGTGAAAACTTTACCTGCAGAGATGTGGACAAGATTTAGGAGAACTGGCAAGAGAGAGTATATGACCCCAGGGCTAGCAATACCAGAGACCCATTATCACCCCTAAGTCAGAAAAGAGCAGTTTCTGGAATTGAAGAGGATGTGACATGAGTTGTGTCATTCAGTGAAGGGATGCAGCCAACCTGTGGCAACTGTTGTAAAAATAAATATCTCAATCTCATTCTCCTCCCATTTTATGATCTTCTGTGAATGCCTCCCAGCAAACCCACCAGGAAGACAGAAGGCGAGAAAGCTCTTGATTTAGTCCTAAAGGTGAGTGTGTAAAGAGCTGGGTGAGAATAAGCAGGATACCAATCCTAACTGATTGAAAGTTTGCCTGAAACACCATGTGGAAAAGGATTCTGTGTGTCATTTAACCTTATTAGAACAAATAACCATGAGAGGCATATGCCTATTATGAGATGGAATGAGGCAGTATCAGCATGTGCTCATGGGTCCTACATCTGTAATAAGCATGGGCTGGATGAAAGGCAGCCTGTGTGTCATATGTTTTCCAACTCTGGCCTATGAAGACTTTCATACTTCTAGTTTGTCTGAATGGAAAATAGCTATGCCAACAAATGAAACAAAAAAATACAAGAGGAACAAACTTGGGAGCAGGGATGATAAATTCAGTTTAGGTTATGTTCACTTTGAGATGGTCAAAGATCATCCATGAATATGAAGTTTAGTGGGGAAGTCTAGCCTGGAAACGGGAATTTTGGAATCAATAGTGTATATATGACAGTTGAAACCATAAAAGTGGGAAGAACATAGACTAAAAAAGTCATGGGTAAAAACTATAAAAGGGGGAAGAATATAGAGTAAAAAGAGTCATGGGTAGGTAGGAAATCTGGGGAATATCAACATTTTAAGTAGAGGGCACAGAAAAAAAACCCATAGAAAGAAAAAAGAGCAAGAATATTCAGAAAGTTACAAGCAGCACCATGGAATGTAGATTCATAGAAACCAAGGGAGTAGAATATTTGTAGAAGAAAGCTGCTATGAATGTCAAATGTTGAAGAATAGGCAGTGAAGTAAGGACTGAAAACTTTCCACTGGATATGACAATTAGAAGATTACTGGTGCCCTTGGTGAGAGCAGTTCCAGGAATATAATGAGAGGAGCTCAGATGCAATGGGATGAGAAGTTAATGAAAGATAAAGATGTGAACACTGCAAATATTGCTCTTCTGAGTACCATGGAGGAGGTGGATGAGTCAATGGTAGCTAGATGAAAACAGGATCAAAGGAGACTTTTTAGAGTGACAAAATTAAACTATGAGAAGGAACTAATGGAGAGAAAATAAATAAATAAGAATGAGAAAACTATTAGAGACGGCTGGAATCTGTTTTATCAGTATGTCCCTAGGGGAAAATGTCTTCCCCACACCCCTCAATACAGGTGATTGATTATGGTAGGGATTTATGTTGGTTAATGACCTATTAAGAAACAATGAGTTGAACCAATTGGATTCTCATAGTTAGGAGTATGAACTAAGAAATATGGAAATAGGTGGCTGATTAGCAGTGGAAACTCAGATGAAAGGGTAATAAAATAAAAAAGAATAGTGCAGTAGTAGTAAGCAATATTAAAGCTGAAGTTAGAAAAAAAAAATGAATGGATAACGAAAGCATCTGTAAGGGTGAGCACAAGGAAGTTAGATCTTAGAGAAACAGAAGAGTACACAGATGTGTGGGGAGAGGCAGAGGCTCCATGAGAGACCATGTGCCTCTGGACGAGTGACATGGAAAACCGTTTTGGTATCTGATAGCTTTCCAGTTATGGTTCACTGGTATTGTGACACTAACTCACCTTTTCTCTTAACATGATTGGGTTTCTTTTCCTTGAATCCTAAACTCCAAAACTAAGACAAGGACTAAAAGCAAAAGCATGGAGGAGATATGAAAGGAAAAGTCAAGTGGAAAGGGTTGCCTTGAACAGGAAGGGAAAATCCAATGCTCAGTGATTCCAGAAAAGAAAAGACAGGTGTTGATGCAGGAGTATGGGAGGAAATCCACAGCTCAAATATTTATCAAAAAGCAAAAAAGATTAAAATTAAATGAGTTAAATAAGCATTCAACTAAGGAAATTGGAAAGGAGCCAAAGAGCAAGCCCAAAGAAACAAGAAGGAAACATAAATACAGGGAAGGTGATGTAGAGAACACCACCAACAACCACCACAACAGTAACAAATAAGAAGACTAGCAAATCAAAAGCTGATCATCTGAAAAGATTAATACAATAAGCAGACTTCGGGCAAGCCTGAGAAAAGACAAAAGACAATGTGCAAATAAACAAAATACAGAATGAAAAAGGGGAAATAACTATGGACACTACAAGATTAAAAAAGAATGGGTATTATAAACAATTATATATTAAAATATTTGAAGAGATGAAATAAATAATCTCCCAGGAAAATATAAAATATCACAACTGTTACATGAAGAAATAAAGAACTAGAATAAGTAATACAGAAACTGAAGTGGTAGTCAAAAGCTACCCCTCTGAAGAAACCTCAGGACCAGATGGCTATGCTGGTAGGCTCAACCAAATTTAAAGACATACAGAATTTATATTTCATGCAGTTTGTTCCAGAAATACAAAAAGAGCAAAAGTTATCCAAGTTATTTATAAAACTAATATAATCTTAGCTAATAAGATAAAAATAATGCTGCAAAAAAACAGTCCAGCCACATGGTGAATTTAGTATGGAAGAAAGCAAAAATACGACCTCACACATTTGTTAATGTAAAAATGCATTTGCTATTTGTAAAATCTTGAGTCAGAAGATTTGTAACGTAAAGCAGTAAAAAGTATAAATAATATACTAGACAGTAATTAAAGTTAACATTGCCGAAAAGTGTACCTTAAAGTTACAAGCATGACATTTTCCTTCCAATTCAAAACTACAATGTATCCTCAGTGGTTCTCAACAACTCCTTTTCTTACTCCCAAGAGATTAGTCCTGGACAAGGAGATGTCTGCTGTTGGCCCCCCAAATCTGGTATATCCGGTTAAACTGTTAGGATAATGTAGAAGCACTGGTTTATAATGCATAGGAACCAATGAAATAAGCAGTTTGTTGTTTTGATTGTTGAGGGTGCACAATCTGTTTCTCATTATGGCTTCAACATCTACTCCCTGCTAATCTGTGAAGATGACATAAGGCTAGCAATGCCTTTGGAAAAGGGAGATGTCACTCACAGACCATGTTCTTGTTTCTGTTTTGTTACTTTAACTGGTTAGGGGAAGAGAAAACCTTGGGTAATGCACTGTTTACTTCCCTTAATTTCAGATTTTTGACCCTGGAAGTGGTTTATTTCTTTATGTTAGTATCATAGGAATTGAAGAGGAGATTTTGAAACCTATGGAAAACATTAGGTGACCAGATTTAAAAGATTAGATAGGAATACTTTCCCACAGGATTATCAAACTTCTCAGTTGTCTAAAGCATACTGATAGTTTCTTTTTCCTTTATCCAGAAATTCTCACAGGAGTGACAGCTGAATAATTTGTTAGAAGGTCTTTATCTTTACTTTCCTTGGTCTCTATATAACAAAAAGGATAACAAAAGACCTGCAGCTTAAAACATTTCTGGAACTAAATCCCAGTAATGCAGAGCTAGAAGAAATATACTGTAACTTCTACTCAAGAATTACAGGCTGTATTTAAGAGGCTGAAGGGCAGTGATTTTTTTTTTTGAACTTAGTTTAAAAGTGCTCCAATTTGCAGTAACATTGAATGAAGGAATGAGAGAGAAACTTTCATTGTAAACATTATCCCCTAAATTAATATTTCTTTTTCAAAAGTTAATTAAATTAATTAATTTATTTTGGTGGGGGGAGGTAATTAGGTTTATTTAGTATTTATTTATTCTTAGAGGAGGTACTGGAAATTGAACCCATGACCTCATGGATGCTAAGCATGCGCTCTACTACTTGAGCTATAACCTCCTCCCCCTGGACTAAAATATTTTTTAAGTGAATCAAGAGATAACAATTCCTAAACTCATTGTAACAAAAAAAGAATGGGACAGATTTTACAAATGCTATCTATACTCCAGACCTGACAAACAAACACAGGGCAGTCATAGGCTGCAAAGGATGAAGAGAAGTTCCTCAGGTAAACTAGTGAGGGAAGACCATTTAGCTCAGAACCAGAGCTGAGGCTGGTTCTCCTTAGTTTAAGTGCTGTTTGATTTAAACCAAAGTATGAAAGAACTGTAATGCAGTTATAATACCATTAAGATGTATTTTGGAAAAATGTTCAGCATCACTAATCATGAAGGAAATACAAATCAAAACCACAATGAGATATCACCTCACACCTGTTAGAATGGCTATCATTAAAAAGCCAAAAAAAAAAAAAACCAAGCAAAAACAAAAACAGGTATTGGCAGGGATGTGGAGAAAAGGGAACACTTGTGTACTGTTGGTGGGCATATAAATTGGTGCAACCACTATGGAAAACAGTACGGAGTTTCCTTAAAAAACTAAAAAATAGAATGACCATATGATCCAGCAGTTTTACTTCTGGGTATTTATCTAAATAAAGTGAAAACACTCATTTGAAAAGATATAGGCACCTCCATGTTCACTGCAGCATTATTTACAATAACCATCAGATGGAAACAACCTAAGTGTCCATCAATGGATGATGAATGGATAATGAAGATGTGGTGTATGTAACAGTCCATTATATATTTATATATAATGACATATTATTCAGCCATAAAAAAGAATGAAATCTTGCCATTTGAGACGGCGTGGATAGAACTCAAGAGCATTATGTTAAGTGAAATGTGTCAGGCAGGGAAAGACTAATATCATATGATCTCACTTCCATGTGGAATTTAAACAAAACAAAACCCAAGCTCATAGATACAGAGAACAGATTGGTGATTGCCAGAGGCAGGGAATGGGTGGTGGGTGGAATGAGTGAAGATAAGTCATGGCGATGTAATGTACAACATGTTGACAACAGTTAGTAACACTGTGTTGCATATTTGAAAGTTGCTAGAAGTGTAGATCTCAAAAGTCCTCATCCCAAGAAAAAAAATTTTTTTGTAACCATATAGGGCGACAGTTGTTAACTTGACTTATTGTGGTGATCATTTTGTAATATATACAAATATTGAATCATTATGTTGTACACTTGAAACTGATATAATGTTATATATCAATTATACCACAATAAAACAGTAGTAATTTGGAGGATGAAACATACCTAAGAAGGCAGGGAATAAAGCTTTTTTAGTTCTCAGGCTATGGTGTACGTAAGTGGTTCTGGAATTGTAGAGTGTTAAAGAATCATCAGCACTACTTGTTAAAACGCAGATGCACAGGCCAGACTGATCATATTCTGAGAAGATACAGGGTATCATTTAGGCATGTGTATTGTTTAACAAGCATCTCCAGGTAATTTTGGTAGAAATGGAAGTCTAAATGCAACATCTTGAAAAACACTGGTCTAAAATCTAAAAAAGAAATAAGGCTATTTGGCAGTTCCCCAGTTGATTTTGTTAATGAAAACCAATCAAATCCCATGACAAAGATTTGGAATTTGGAATCATGCTATGTTACTGTGTATTATCTACACTGCTCTTACTACAGAAATAGCTATGGCAATAATAAAATGTCTTGTCTTCCAGAAAACCCATTCTAATATAAACTTTGGTCTACATTATTAGAAAAATAGACATCTGCAATAAGTAGCACCACTCATATTCAGATAAAAACAATGAAGTAATTTCTACTTTGTGAGAAAAATGTAAAAGAGAAATTATATAATATAGTGTACCAGACTGAGGGAAGCTACAGCAAAAATTATTAAATGTTCTATGCTTTTCAACAGTCCAATGTGTCAGAGAGAATTGAAAAAAATGGATACATGCAAAGGTCAATAGAAATATTCTTTTATAGAATACATGTTTTATATCTATATCCCTTGAGGAACAAATGCAAAACCTGAGACAAATATTAACTTATCTATTTTCAGAATAATGATTTGTAAATATTTGCTTTTATCTGACAACTTTATCAATACATTTATTAGGTTTCAGGCTGTTAAGCTTTTATAAGATACAGAATAATTGAAGAAATATGCCTACTGAAAAACATCTGGACACTTCCATTAATTCTTACATGTTTACTAAAATCAGGCAGACTGAACATATTAGATGGGAATGTTGTCTGCTGTTGAGAAACTCATTTTTTGTTTTAGGTGACCCCAAAGTACATTACTTGCGAAATACATGATGTCAAAAGAAAAACACTCTAGAGTCAAAAATTACTTTCAGGAAGGAAAAAGATTTAAATAGTATAAATTACATTAATTCATTGGGTTTTTGCTAAAATTCCTCATATAGAACGCAGAGAAACATTGTCATTGAACTATTCAGTATAGCAAAGCAAGACTGTGTAAAAAATATAGCTGGGCTACAAATTAAATCTGTAAACATTTTTTTGTTTGTTTGTGTGCTGAAATACAAGTTTACATGATAAAACTGTTTTTAGATACAGATTTATCTCCTAGTAAATACTGTTCTTTAGCACTGTTTTCTGAAACTTCTAAAAGATAATCAACATTTCTCTAAGCCATTTATGAAAGGTAAAAAATACCTTGAAATATAAATTGTGACTATCTAAGACTAAATACAATAATCAGAAACCTCAGAACGTTTTCTTCTCTGGTCTCTTACATTATTAGGTTATCAAAGAGTCCTGCGAGTTTCACTTGACTGGCTTGAAATGTGGACTTTACAGACTTACATGGTTTATGAACATGTGTGTTAAAGGATTTAACCATTCCTATCTTAATTAGGTCCTTTTTCTAGTTAGAGAAATAGAAAAGAAATTCCAAAACAGGTTAATATCAAGTAGATATTCCCAAGTAGAATTCCTCAAAAACTGTTACGATTTTTCACTGGAATCCCATTGATCTATGAATCAATTTGGAAAAAAATGACACCTTGACTATATTTAGTCTGATGTATTAGTGTGACTCTCCATTTGGAACTTTAATGTTGGTCAATAAAGATTATAGTTTTTCCATAGAGATCTTGCATACTTTTGTTCGTTTTATTTCTATGTATCTTTAAGTCTTTGTGGCTGTAGTAAACAGCATCTTTTCTAACTTTTTTATGTTAGAAATTCAACTTATTTTTGTATATTGATTTTCTTAGTCAGCCACCTTGCTAAGCTCTCATAGTATTGCTAAGAGTTTATCTGTAAATTATTTTGAGTTCTCCATGTAGACAATAATGTCTACAGATGAAGGCAGTTCTATTTCCTCCTTTCAAATACTTATATTTGATTTCTTTTCTGTTTTTGCTGTGGGGACTGACTTCTATCGCAATGTTAAATTGTCTTGTTAAAGAAAATGTCTCTATTACTTTGGTAAGAATACTGTTTGCTGCATATTCTTGATAGATACCCTTTATCAAGTTAGGGAATCTTCCCTTTTTTTCCAATTTTGCTAAGAGATTTTTTTTCCCTCCACCAATTTTAGTTGAATGAGTCAACTAAGTTTTTTAAAAAATCTATTGAGATGACCATGTTTTATCTCCTTTAATCTTTTACTATGCTAAATGACACATATAGATTCTCCCCCACCCTAATGTTAAACCATGCTTGCATTCTTTTGATGTCCTTCTTGGTCCTGATGTATTTTCTTTTATTATACATTGTTGTCTTCCATTTTTTAATGTTTTGTTTAGGATTTGATGTTCACATTCATGAGTGAGGATGAATGGTGCTTTTACTTTCTCTTGCTGTCTTTGTCTGGTATGGATATTAAGGTTTTGATATAGATGTATATTGCTGACTTTGGGGATATTCTTTTTTCTATTCTCTGGAAGAGTGTAATTTTGAAATGATTTTTATTTGAAAGGTCAGAGGTCAGTTTAACTGTCAGAATACTGGTTTTGTTTTTGTTTTTGTTTTTTTAAAGAGTAGGTTTTAACAAAGTATTTAATTCTTTTAATGATTACAGGATTACCTCAACTTTCAGTTTTTTCTGGAGATACTTCTGGTAAGCTATAATTCTTAAGAGTTTGTATATTTTACTTTTTTCAAAATTTATTGCTATAAAGTTGTTTTAATATCCCCTTATCCTTTAAATTTCTACTTAATTTGTAGGTGTGTACCCCCTTTTTTACTGATAATATCATTTATTTCTGCCTTTTCTCTTTGATTTTTAATTGAGTAAACATCTAGAGATTTATCTACTTTACAGGTCTTTTAAAAGTAATTTCAGGCTTTGCTGATCCCACTTATTAAATGTATAGTTTCCATTTCATTAATTTCTGCTCTTTGTTATCTCATTCTTCCTTTTTTTTTTTTAAAGCTATTGTTCATTTCTAACTGATTACATTGGAAGCCTAGGTCATTGATTTTCAGCCTCCCTCCCTTTCTAATGTAAGCATTTAAGGTTATGTATCCTACACATTTGATATGTTTAGTTTTTGTCCAATTAGAAGGATTTCATCTTTGGTTTGTGAGTTATTCAAAGGTCTTTTTTCTTTAAATTTCCAAATGTTTAATTACTTAAAAATTTATCTTCTGCCATTGGCGTTTATTTATATGTCAGAAAAAAAAAAGATGTGACCTGTAAGACAGTTTTCTGAAATTTATTGACATTTTGTGGAAAAAATATGGTCAATTTTTGTAAATGAGTAATCACTTGAAAAGAATGCATATTCTTTAATTATTGGGTGCATAGTTCGATCAGACAAATGTATGTTATAATTTATTATGATACTGAATTGATCAATTTCTTTCTTTAATTTTACTGAGTTTTAATATTTTAATATGTTTTGAAGCCATGTTTTTATGAGTATAGAGACTTGATATTGTTACATATATATATTTTTCCCTTTTATCTCTTTTGTTTTGCCCTGGTTGTTGGGAATTTTAGGCATGTGCCAGTTCTCTAACATTTGTTCTTGTTTCACTTAAATTTTAACCATTTCTCTCACCTCCCAAACCCTACCTCTTGCAACCACCAATCTATCCTCTGTATCTATAAGCTTTTTTTTTTCTTTTAGATTTTACATATAAATGAGATCATACAGTATGTGTCTTTCTCTGACTCATTTCACTTAGCATAATGCCCCTGAGTTCCATGTTGTCTCAAATGGCAAGATTTCATTCTTTTTATGGTTGAATAATATTCCATTGTTTATAGACATCATATTTTCTTTATTGATTCATCCATCAATGGACATTTAGGTTGTTTCCATCTATTGGCTATGGTAAATAATGCTGCAATGAACATGGGGGATTCATATATCTTTTCAAATTAGTATTTTCACTTTCTTCAGATAAACACTCAGAAGTGGAGCTCCTGGATCATATGGTAATTCTATTTTTAATTTTTTAAGGAACCTCTATACTGTTTTCCATAGTGGTTACACTAATTTACGTTCCTACCAACAGTGCACAAGAGTTCTGTTTTCTCCATATTCTCCTTAACACTTATTACTTCTTGGCTCTTTGATGACAGCCATCCTAACAGGTGTAAGGTGGTATCTCATTGTAGTTTCGATTTGCGTTTCTCTTCTAAAAAATTTGATAGTAATTCAGACTTGAGCAAGAATGTATTACTTTTCTCTTTTTAAATATTACTACATTTTCTTTTCAATTAAACATTTTAATTTTAACCATAAATAATAAAATATGAATATCAATTTCTAATGTTTAATTATATTTTTATATGCTGTACCTCAGTCTCTCCAAATTCTTTCAAATCCTACCAATATTAAAAATAGGAAGTAAGCCACAAAATATTTGTTACTTTCCAAATAGGTCAATGGATAGCAAAAAGATTATATGTTTGTAATTATCTGATCACACATTTATAAATATTTTCCCAATATATATTAAAATATATCTAAGCTATATACCAAATTCTGAGTTTAATTAGAATAGTGGACACTATGGAAACTAGCCAAAATTAATAAATAAAAAGTATTGTTTAGAATTAGGGAGTTATTTCAAGACGGAATAAGATCAACATCTCTCTTTTTTTTAATAATAGGAAAACCTTAAATATTTCTGGTAAGAAAAAAAACTCTCTAACACAGCTGATGGGCTATTTATAATACAGTATAAAAATTGAAATTATCCTGATAAAAAGCTGAATTATTTATTCCATTTAAAAGCAATACAAAAAGAAATTTAATCATGCTCTCATACTTGCAAAGCTATATACCTTATTAAGCAGTAAAAGAAACACTTAAAGAAATTAGATGTTATTCTTCAATTTTGGAAAGACACGTTCCTAAACTCCTACAACAGGTTAGCAGTTTTGGAGGTTAATTTGAAAAAGCAGCAATATGATTCAGGACAACTTCTAACTTTATTAGGAAACCAAGTGTCATTAAACCGATTTTTTTTAAACTATTTTATTTTTGCTTAGAATAGTTAAGGATTAATATATAAAACTATTTTACTCATACAATCTATATTTTTTTAAGAAGTGAACATATATGTAAATTAATGACTACTGCAGTAAGCATTAAAAGAAAAAGGCAATTTATATGGCTTATTTATAGTTCCTTGCATATGCACTACATTACAAAAGGAAATATAGAAAGGTATTTTTAAAGAGGGTTTCCAGGCTCAGTTTCAAATCTTGACTACATAATAGCTAATTTCTGTATTGTGGGAACATCTTTTCAAGTAAATGTAATGTAATGACAAAGTGGGTACCTGTATTTCATTTGTTCCCATGATAAGCTTAAGAAATATGTACTCAGTCAAGTAACCAAGGTTTTGGAACACAAAGTTTAAATTCAAAATATGAACTCACTTTCCTTCTCCCTTCATTCCTATAGGCACCCACAGTCAAGACTATCCCTAAAGAAGGAAGAGGATGTAGAATATTTACACTGTGCAGGAGGCGCAGAAGGCTCAGTGAAAGGGAATGATTGGAGGAGGCTACAGAGAAGAGATATTTTTCAACCTCCTTTTTATATTTATATTATTTTCTACATTCTGATGAGAAGAATTTAGGGGAAGCAGTGAGAGACATAACTGCAACATCAACAGTAGGACTGTAAGAAACAGAGAAAGTAGTCAAAGGTGGCTTCTATTAATTAGTGGAAGCTGTCCACTAAGAAAAGCATAGCTATATCTTAGTGGCTCTCAACTGGCAGTGATTTTGTACCCCAGCGCACATCTGTCAATTTCTGAAGACAATTTTGATTATCATTTTGGGTGTGTGTGTGTGTGTGTCTGCATGTGCTACTGGCATCTGGTGGGTAGAGGCTAGAGATGTTGCTAAACCTATAACGCACAGGAAAGCCCCCAACAACAAGGATTATCCATTCCAAAATGTCAATAGTGCTGCGGGTGAGAAACCTTGCCTTACAACCACAGATGTATTTCTCTCCTTCAGTTCAAGCATGAACGATGGTTAGAGTTCATATTTGGTGAAAGTGATTTACTGAGAAAATAATCTGTGTGCTTACTGAAGGCAAAAATTGGGATAAATTTCCCAGAGAAAGACAATGACTTACATCTGACCCCTAGATATTTTTAAATGATGCAATAAATATTTAAGATGAAAATTAATCTAGTTCACTGTTATCTGTGGACACTGGTCACCTATGGATGCCACAAAGTTTTGAACACTTTCTTTATATTTAGTTAACTTTTTACAATATGATTCCAATCTTCTTAAGGCAGAAACTGGAAAACTAGGATTCTCAGACTGTCTTGCAGCTAGGCAAGTATCTTTGGTCCCAGCAATCAAATTTACAGAGTGATTTGAAATTGGAAGCAAGCAGCCTGAGGATGCAACCCTTTTTGGAGAACTTATTTGATTCTTTGGGGATAACAGTCGTGTTGAGACAGATGCATCGTAAGTACTGGGTGCCAGTAGAAATAGTATTTTTTGCTAGAGGAGCTCCTGGAAGATGTCTGGACAGTTTTATTAACTTCAGAGCTGGCTCTCTGGTCCTGTTGGAGTCTGTTAGCAACTAAATTAATACCTTTTAATGTATCTCCTTTATTGTTAAGCTGACCAGAGAGGGTTATATTATTTATAATAAACAGTCTTGATGGATACAAAAATATATGGTTTAAAAGTATTTCTTCCCTGAACTCTTTTGTTACTAATAAAATAAAGATTCAGCAGTAAGCCTAAGATATGCTATTAAACCATGGTGTTTTGGATCTGGTGCTTATAAAATTTTCATTAATAATGTATTTTATATTTTAGAAAGGATGCTAAAAGAAAAGTCTAAGGCTGTGGCATTCAGGATCAATATTTAACATCATTAACTCTGGGGTGTATGTATCTTTTTGAATTAGAGTTTCCTCCAGATATATGTTCAGGAGTGGGATTGCTGGATCATATGGTAACTCCCACACCACTAAGAATGGCCATCATCAAAGAGTCAACAAATGATAAATGCTGGAGTAGGTGTGGAGAAAAGGGAACCCTCCTACATTGTTGGTGGGAATGTAGTTTGGTGGAGTCATTATGGAAAACAGTATGGAGATTCTTTAAAAAAACTGAAAATAGACTTACCCTATGATCCAGGAATCCTACTCCTGGTCATATATCTGGAGTAAACTCTAATTTGAAAATATACGTGAACCCCAGTGTTCATAGGAGCACTATTTACAGTAGCCAAGACATGGAATCAACCTAAATGTCCATGGACAGATGACTATATAAAGAAGTTGTGGTATATATAAACTAGGGAATACTACTTAGCCATAAAAAAGAATTAAACAATGCCATCTGCAGCAACATGAATGGACCTGGAGATGGTCATAATAAGTGAAGTAAGTCAGAAAGAGACAGAAAAATACCATATGATATCAGTTACATGTGGAATCTAAAAAAAAAAAAAGGACACAAATGAACTTATTTACAAAATAGAGACAGACTCACAAATATAGAAAACAAATTTATGGTTACTGGGGGGAAAGGGAGCAGGAGGGATAAATTGGGAGCTTGGGATTTGCAGGTACTAACTACTATATAAAAAATAAACAAGGTACTACTGTATAGCACAGGGAACTATATTCAACACCTTGTAATGGCCTATAATGAAAAATAAAAAAAGGAATAAATGTATATATAAAAATAAATCACTATGCTGTACACCAAAAATTAACACAACATTGTAAATTGACTATATTTAAAAAATAGATATTAATGTATGCTAGATAAAGTGTAGGTTCACACCTCAGGGGGGAAAAACTTACGAAGTCAACATAAAGGAAAGGCACTGTAATGGATCTTGGAGTGATAAGTTTATGCTAAGAAAAGATTTAAAGGAAAAAACAGGTTTGAAGCAAAGAAGGATTGAATTCTAAGTTTTTATTTATACACACATTGTTGTATATTAAGCAGAATCAGCATTCGGAAAGTCATCACAAATCTGTCCAGAGACAAGGGAAGTAGGAGTAGAATGAGGAAATGGGGGTTGGGAAGCTGGATTATTCTTGCATTTTGCAAGCATCTATTGAGGGTTGACTCTTACAGGTCTTAATGAGGCTGTGAGTTATTTAAAAGTGAGGAGGCCTTGATTGTAATGGATATAATTTTTAAGAAATTAAAATTTCAGTCAAAGATACGGTAATATTGGGGCATGGGATTAAGAGGTACAAACTACTATGCATAAAATAAATAAGCTACAAGGATATATTGTATAACACAGGTAATACAGCCAATTTTTATAATAACTACAAATGGAGTATAGCCTTTAAAATTGTGAATCACTATGTTGTACACCTAAAACATGTAGTGTACATCAACAATTATTCAATGAAAAAGACTTAAAAATGGATCTAGTAAAAATTTATCAATAAAAATTCTGGTAACGCAAGTAAATAAATAAATTAGATAGGCAACACAGAGATATATAGCTATTATTTGATAATAAATTTAAATGGAATAATCTACAAAAATATTGAATCACTATGTTGTACACCTGAAACTAGTATAATATTTTAAATCAACTATGTGTCAATAAAAAAAAAGAAGTGGTAAAAAAAAAAAAAACAACAGAACCTGGTCTTATATTGCTTAAGGATCTTTTACACTGTAAAAGAGATGATAACTGAGGATTGTTAAACATCTACATATACATTCAGAATTTTTACATCCTCTATCTTTGTAATAAAGACCTTTTTAGTAAAAGAATACATGAGCATTGTGTATACACACACATACAGAAAGATAGGGCCTGTGTGCTAATGTACTAAGCTTTGCAATATTCTGGGTGTGGCAAATTGGCATCTAGTTAAGTTACTCCAACTCAATCAAGTATCCCAGTATACTATATAAGCGATGTTATCAGGTAAACCTAGATTCAATACTTAAAAGGAATGCACGAAAAACGAGGGTATGGAGGAAAGCAACAAAGTCAGTTATAGCATTAAGAATAATTCTAATTAGTACATACAAAAAAAAAAGGATCATAGTCATCTGATGACTACTTAAGAGTATTTTATTTGGTTTGTGTTTTGAGGATTTTTCAATAAATGTAGCTGGTTTCAGAGTCTCCAAAAAAGGTGACTTGCATGTAGACAGAAGCTTATCTATTTTTAAATTTAAGCCATCACCAATATTTATATCATATCAATACCATTAGTTTAAATTTTTCAAAATCGTAAAGGTTTTAACATACTTTGGTTCAGAAAGTCTTACAGTTTATCAATTATTGGAAGGATAATGGATGTAACATATGATAAATGAAAGCAAAAATGGCATTTGTAAAACCTCTCCTTTCAACAGCAGATACAGAACACGTTTTTATTTTTCACTATATCAGATATAATCAGTAGGAATTATTGCTCTGTTAGGTCACTATGTACTTTTCACTGTAATGAAATGGTATCACTGAACAAGACTATTATTCCCTAAATAGACTGAGATCTATCAAAATCATGAGTGGAAATAAAAAAATAAGTAAACAACTTCTCAAAGATACTTTCTTCCTCTGCTCCCTGAAAACTTTGAATAGTTAAGCTTATTCAAAAATTAGGTTTTGCTTTCCTGTAATATTATATAACCAATTTTTAACTTTCTACTAAAGTCTGTACTTACCAAAGTTAAAATTTAATTTTGCAGACACATCTAATTCTTTTAAAAATTAGATGAATATATACAACTGAACAATGTGTTCATTCCAGTATGCAACTAAAAGATAATATATAGGTCTTCATTACACTATGGAAAGCTAATTAGAACAACTGATCAAAGAAAGGCTAAATTACTTTTCCTTAGTTACCATGCTAGCAGAGTTGGTGAAAATCAGAGGCAGAATTGTAGAAAATAACAAAGACTGCCCAATATCCCAACTTCAATTACAAGTGACTTTTCATTAAGTCTTTTTTGTATAATATTTAACTATTAAACCCCTCAAAATTCAAGAGCCACTATATTTTCTTCCACTTAACCTTATTCATTTAAACTCATGTTCTCTTTGCTAACCTTTCCCACCTTCTTATCTTTCATCTTGATTTCTGTATTCCCACTCTTCTTTATATTTGGAAATCTCCCTCTCTGTTCAAGGCTGTTTCTCCAAATTTATTACTATTACTTTGCAGAAACACTGCATCATGATGCTTTTCCTACCAGTGAAGGCTCACAGTGTAATCAAGATTTACTGTCTTTCACATACAAAGATGAAGGTAACGATCCAACAATCATTTAGTAGGACAAGAATTTGAGTTGGGTTTGAGTAGTAAAGGATAAATTTTCACTAATGAATCTATAGTTTTCTTTGGGTACCTCTGAAAGCCAAAAGTATGTGTGAGTTGTGTGGCCTGAACTGGTGCACACCAGTTAATGATAAGGAGGCCAATAGTCAGAAGAAACGAGAAATATTTTCTTAGGAAAAAAATTCCCATTATTATTATTTTGGGTATCTAATGTAGATGACAAGATTGTATGTGTAACATTTAACATATCAGAGACAGTCAATAAATTGGTAATGTTAATAAGACTAATGTTTACCTTGAAAAAAAGCTGATTTGGATCACAAAATTTACCTCATATTTTACTAACCCCATCTTTGGTAGCCAAAAATCACTGTCTTCCAGAACAACCCAGTATGGGTCAGGAGCTCTTAGCACATTGTGCTTACTTTTACCACATTTATTATATTGCACTGCTATGGTTCAGTTTGCTTGTCTTAAGCAATTTGAGAATGGAAACTACATCGTCTATGTTTGCACCTTTAATCCAATTATAGAACCTGGCACTTAATGTGCATGAATTATACTGAATGATTGAATGAAAGCCAAAGCAGCTTTTCCAACTGGGCATTCAATCACGAACACTAAGGGTGTATTTAATATATTGATGTTTTCTATAGGAAGGTCACTGGATGTATAAGAGAATTATAATACTGGTATTATGGACAATCACTTTTCAATTCCCTACTGAACTATTTCTTTGAACCCACACCAGTGAGGAGATTAGACAACCAAAAATGGCTTTCACAAGAAGTGTAAGAGGATGATGAAACCATCAGAAGTAATACGGACATCAACTTGAGATTCTGTGCTTTTCTTTCCCACTCTAAATTATGAATTTCTTAATAAAAAATCAGAAAGTTTAGAGAAGCTTTAGCAAAATTCTTAAAATCTTGAAGTTCTGGAATTAACTTAGTATTTATAGTCACTTCCTAACATTTTTTTTCTCCTTCTGCTGGTTGTTGATATGCTATAACCTGATATTCAGATAAAAAAAAAAAAAGAAGAATGGGTTTCTCTTTTTTATTATGTTACAATAAAATTCTGGCTTCAAATCTGGGAGTGAGACAGTTATTCCCTTGCTAAAAAAAATCTGAATGAGAAAAAAAAAAGTAGGTCAACACTGGCGCTGAATCCTTTCTTATGTAAATAAGAGTGCCAAGATTTAATTCTATAAAATAATCTTCCATGATGACACGTGACCATTTTCTCAGAGAAATTATATGGTTGTTAAAAGGGCAAGAATATTTATTGACATGGTTTTATTTAACACATTTTGAATGTGGAGTATAAAAGTGTTGGTGGAATTAAAAAAATAAGATTCAACAGAAAAAATCATTTGCTGAAATGCTTATACACTTTCCTTTTCTTAGAAAGCTAATAAATATTCTGTGAGAAAACAATACTTCATCTCTCAACATTTATAATGTTAAGAATAATAATATTCCTTCTTACACAGAAGCATCAAAACAATTTTAAAAACCTATTTCAAACATACTCATATATTCACACATACTTGGTCCCTCTTAGTTAATCCCTCTTACTTAACACTTTTGTTTTTGGTTTAGATGCTTAGATTAAAAAATTATACCAGTTGATATCTGAATCTATTACAGTCTTTGTCTCCCAATTATCTATGAAATGAAAAATATCTTTAAAAATTAAACTACAGTACAATTTGGTTCTCTGGATTTTACTCTGACTTGTCAACTCTCAGTATGAACCAAAAAGTAATATTTGAATTCTGAAAAGAGTCATACAAGACCATATAGCTTATGGGTCCAAATAAGGCAGAATTTATACTTTGAAAAACGTGAAAGAAGTAAAACATACTTTTACTTCCTTTATGTAAATATATATATATGTAAATAACACATATAATGTAAATGCCAGGTTTAAAAATAATTGTGATGCACTCAAAATATTTAAAGATAGTGTAAAAATTATCCCATTTAAAGAATAAAACATACTATAGTAATTTATGACACAAAGAAAAGATCAAAAACTAGAAATTTTTTCATACAAAGTCTTTTTAAAAAACATCTTTCTCTAGGAAAACTCCTACACTGGTGGTGGGAATGTAAATTGTTGCAGCCACCATGGAGAACAGAATGGAGTTTTCTTAAAAAGCTAAAAATAGAGTTACCATATGATCCAGCAATCCCACTCCTGGGCATATATCCAGAAAAGATGAAAACTCTAATTTGAAAAGATATATGCACCCCAATTTTCAGAGCAGCTCTATTTACAATAGCCAAGCATGGAATGAACCTAAATGCCTGTCCACTGATGAATGGATAAAGAAGATGTGGTACACACACACACACAAACACACACACACACACACACACACACACACACACAGGAATATTAGTCAGCCATAAAAAGGAATGAATAATGCCATTTGCAGCAACATGGATGGACCTAAGGATTTTCATACTAAGTGAAATAAGTCAGACAGAGAAAGACAAATATCATATGATATCACCTATATGTGGAATCTAAAACAATGATACAACTGACCTTATTTACAAAACAGAAACAGACTCACAGACATAGAAAACAAATTTATGGTTACCAAGGGGGAGGGTTGGGGAGGGATAAATTAGGAGCTTGGGATTAACAGATACAAACTACTATATACAAAATAGATAAACAACAAGGTCCTACTGTACAGCACATAGAATTATATTCAATATCTTATAATAACCTATAATGGAAAAGAATCTGAAAAAGAATAGATATCCAAATTGCTTTGCTATATACCTGAAACTAACACAACATTGTAAATCAACTATACTTCAATAAAAAAATTTCTCCGTTTAATACATAATCTATCACTATACAGAGTGATGAGAATGATTATAAAATATAGAAGGCAAAAAAGATTCCTGGACAAAGCTTTTGTTACACTTCAATTAGCCATGTAAAGTGGGGGACGAAGAATAAGTAAATGTGTGGTGGGTGTGGTGAAGGCTGGGGAGAATGGATGTATTAGTTTTATGTGTCTTTTGAAATAGCTGTCTATTGTACATTCTGTATGTTCATTCACTTAAATATTAGTACGTTGAAGTCATATGGGACATTTAACATAGAAAAACTTAACATGGCTCACAAATATAGTATAAATTAACTTTTTTTGAGGGAGGGGTTTAATTACTGTATTAATTTAGTTTCATAATTTTATCAATTTGGAAAAAAGGAATAAACATTTCTAAAATTTGACCTTTTTTTCTTATATACTTGGAACAATTTGATTCATTATAATGAAACAGGCTTTAACTCTCAGTGGGCATACTCAAGCTAAAAAAAAGTATTAAAACTTTTTATTTTAGTTAAATTCAAACTTAGAGAAATGTTGCAAGAATAGGATGAGGAACTCTACAGAAACATCATACAGATTCCTCAACTGTTTACATTTTGCCCCATTTGCTTTGTCATCTAATTATCTATTTGTCTAATTATCTATTTATCTAATTTGTTCTTTTGAGAAGAAACTGGAGTACTGTGCCAATTTACCTCTAAAAACTTCAGTAAGCATTTCCTTGGAACGTGGACATTCTCTTCTATAACCACAATACAATTTTCAAAATCAAGAAATTTAATATATCTAATACACAGTCCATATTTAATTTTTGGTAACTGTTAAATAATGCTCTTTGTAGCATGTTATACATTTTCTCCTCCCCGCTCCCCTCGCTCCTCAAGCCAGGATCCAATCTATTATCAAACATTACATTTAGTGGTTAAAGTCTCTTTAGTTTGCTTTAAATGGAACTTTTACTTGGCTTTTCCTGATAGCAACATTTTTGAAGAATGCAGACCAGTTATTTTGTTAGAGGTCCCTTATTTTGAGTTTTTCTGATGTTTCCTCATGATTAGCCTTGTGTTACGTATTTTGGTGGGAATACTACAGAGACAATGCTGTGTCCTTTTTAAGTGCATCATAACAGGAAGCATACGAAATGTCAGTTTAATCCGATATTGGTGGTGTGAAATTTGATCAGTTTGTTAATGTGATGTCCACCAGTTTCTCTACTGTCATATTACTAACTTTCCTTTACAATTAAAGAGTATATACTTCGAAAGTATTTTATGTAAAACTTTACCCACTAATTTTAGCTTCCATTGATGGTTTTTCTTACTCCATTCTCTCTTGTGTTAGTTGTCATTCTAATCTAAGGAAGAGCGTTCTCTTCCCTCTCTTTTATTTATTTATTCATTTAATGGATGGGTTCTTATTTTATTCAGTGTATTATAATTCATTATTATCATTATTTATTTTGATGCTCAAACTGTCTCAGATTTGGCCAGTTAGGGTCTCTTCAGTCTATCTCCTACTCCATTTCATTGATCTTTCCCCAAGTATTTTCTGTAAGTAAATTTTCCTCAAAAGAACCCCATCTGATCTATGTACCACTCTACCTCCAAAGAAATAAAACCTTCTTTCTTTCTTTCTTTTTTTCAAAGCAGAAAGTTACTATTACGTCACATTAAAAAATGTTTTAGAAGAATATGCTATGACACATGACACTGATTACTAAATAAAGTGATGAAAACCAACACTGTTCCTATTTTGGAAAAACTGTTTCTTCTCTAGCTCTTATTTCTTTAGAGTTGTAACATGCAATTTGTAAAAGTAAACAATAATATATGCATGATTTTAGAGTGTTTTATGTAAAAACCATGAAGACTAATACTATATAACAACTTAAACATCTTTAACATTCTAAAATCATGCACATATTATTTTTAATTAATTAAAATGATCAAATTAAATGTGGAGTTGTTATAAGATAATACTGTGACCTAAGATATTTTTCAAATAATGCTGATCTCTCACAAGCATATGGTTGGAGATCTTTGCTTATAAATATAGTGTCCTCTTTTTTCCTTATAAGGAGAAAAATGTAAACAGATTAATTTAAAATCATTGACTACAATATTTCAAAATTACAAGGAGGTTTGGAATACATTTAGTTCTGTATTTCCCAAACTATGCTTGGAGGCTCACTTAAAATATGTGGTACAGACATAAGGTAATACAGAAACTTTTAATATTATATCCATCTTTTGGAAATTCACATTAACTATGAGTAAAGAAATTTGCTTTACCTTGTTTAATCCAGAATTTCCCAAATTTGAGCGCAGAACTTAGAAACTTTTAGAAGTTCATGCATAATATTGAGCTGGGAAATGGTAATCGCTTCATTTTTCAGAAGACAATGAGCTTTTATGATGTCTCATAGATAGCTGATGGCAGAATCAGCACAGAAAATACAAATCCCCTGGCTACTGGTAGTTCCATGCATCTTGCTGCAACAGATTGCTGCTTATTATTAACACAAGACCACTTCAGAACATTTTTAGCTGGAGTCCTCTTTACCAAGAATTACTAAGAGCACAATATAATTATTATGAAGCATGCCTTGATGCTCTTATTACTGTCTACTGATTGCTGCCCAAAATACAGGATCAGTGGTTGTGTGTTGTGGAGTCTAGCTTATGTAACCAAACACACTAATCATTAAAAATAAGTAGCTATGGTAATTTCCTATTTGTCTGACTGTGCAAATAATGTGAGCCCTTCTTGTATCAAAGACTGGATCTTGTAGAAGGTTGAAAGAGCTATATTAGGAAGTACTGGATAAATTCATTTATTCAGCATATACCCTACCATTTAAAAATGGCTTTGCAACAGCTTATTGAAACACAAGCAGGACAGTTAGTTTCCCAAACTGGTGTCCTGGAGAACACAGCTCCGAAGAATGGGATTTGATGCAATGCAGAATAGTGTTTCAGGCCAAGTAAGTTTGGGAAATGCTGGTTTTACAAATTTATTTTCTCTAGGAGTTGTACATGATAAGGGTATTGTGAATTTTCAAGAGAAAAAAATATGAAGAATGTGTGTGTGTGTGTGTGTGTGTATTTTAATTCCCCAAATTTACTTGACAACTGGTATTTCCTCCCCACCTTCATGATACAGCCTTTAGAAGACTGTTCTATGAAACACCAGTTTGTGAAATACTGATTTGGAAAAAAGAAAGAGCAAATTCATCCAGGAGCTGGAGACAAATCAGAGGTAGGTGTCTTGTTCGATTATAATGTTTCCTGTTCTGATATGCCTCCCATGCCCATTTCCCCAAAAAGTATTAATACGTTCTGCCCACACTTTCTGTTCAGAGTCCTGGCTCTGGGCCACTCTCTTGTATTCACTTATTGTTTATTTGTTTATTACATCTCATTCTGCTCAGCTTCTGCCTCACTTAGCTGCAGTCCTTACTTATTTCTGTGTCTCCTTGTACTTCAGACAGATCCTAGGCGCCGCGTTTCCAGCTTACAGTCTTAAGACTTTTGGTCATCTGCCCTGGTACTCTTTAGTTCTCCCTGGCTACATAAAGAAACCTATGAATTAGTTTGGTGAGCTAATCTTTCTATCATCAAGAGGACAAAGAAAACTATGAGTTGATCCTTAGCACATATGTGCTTTAATTTTCTTAGCTGAGAATTGTGACGTAATCTGTTATTTCTTCTATTTTACAATATTTTTGCTATGAGTAAAGAGAAAACAAATCAGATTCTTTCAGTACGTATATAACTCTCCACTTGAAAGTCAGTGATTTGTGCAGATGCTTTAACTCATTCAGTGCTTCCCTTTCTGGGTTTTATTTTTCACACAGAAGTATTAAAGGGTAAAATAGCTTTCCACACTAGGAGAATATGGCTTCCTGAATGTAAAAGCTGACTTTCTGGAAGAGATGTTCTGTATCAATCTGACAAATGATAAAATAAATTCTCCTGATGAACATAATTTTATAATGCAGATTCTAGATACTATTTTATTTTTAAATAATTTAACACAGTTCACCCAAAATTAGGAAATGGCCAAAGACAAATTACACTTTTTTAAGGGTGGATTTCAAAATTAGTAAGATTACTGTAATTCTAAACACAAGGTAAATAATGAGGGAAAATCCATAATGAGTCTTATCTAACTTGATCTAAAATTTAACAATGAACAATGATTATGTGTGCATTTTTAACTAGAATATAAAAGCATTATGTTTTACTATTTGAATATTTTTAAACTATATTTTAACATCAGCTTTAAAAATGATTGGGCAGACTTTCTGAGACCTTTTGAAATACCAGCAATATTAAACGGTGTACACCCTCTAATTCTAGCATGTGGAACCAGAATGTTTCTGAGGTTTCACAGTAAACATCAGCAATGCAGCACACCCTACTTCAATTTTCAGTATCTAGGTCACATGGACCACTTAAATACTGTGAATAGAAAAAAAATACAAGCAGGAAGATTTCTGTAGCACTACCAAGAAATCATAACATTGAAATTATGGAAAAAACAGCATAATATAGTTTTTA
The DNA here is from genome assembly GCF_036321535.1 of Camelus dromedarius. Lineage (NCBI taxonomy): Eukaryota > Metazoa > Chordata > Mammalia > Artiodactyla > Camelidae > Camelus > Camelus dromedarius. The sequence goes on along the minus strand of NC_087439.1, from coordinate 28,678,333 downwards.
AAATAATTTCTATGTAAAATAGAAGATAGTGCCCTAAAAATGAACTTCTGTTCTATTATTTAAGCTGAATAAAACATTTGAGGAGTGTTATTTACTTAATAAAATGTCTTTTGTTTTTACTATTCCCTCAGGTATGTGTGTATGTGTGTGTGCGTGTACAATGAACAGTCTGGAACAGACAAGAAGATACTGAAAATTTCCACTTACAATTAAGGTAAATAGGTATGATAATCATGATATAGGAAATTACAATCTTTTTATTTATATAGGAAACACAAAGGGTTGACAATATATCTTAATTATAAACGATGCTCAGTGGTTTTGCAATTTCTTTTAGCCATAGTCACATAGCTGCAGATATTTGGAGCCTGGAATTGTATTTACTGTAATTTTTATTTTTAGTCTTGAAATCTACTGAATTTATTAGGTTATGGATTTAAAATTTCTCCTTTTCCCTCCCCCAAGTTATGTGAAAGACAGGAAGTAAACGAGAGACCCTAATAATCTATAATAAAACTCTGATACGTCTTATAATTTTTATATGTGTATATTTCTTTTTAAGGTGGATTAAAATGAAAATAACTTGTTTAAGTACATTTTTCTTAATCTATTCAATAACTCTAAAGGGAAATCACACATACCACAATGCAACAATTAAGACGGGAAATACTGAAAAACTACATTTAAGTGACTAGAATTTTGATAAAATTATTCTTTATATATGGAGATTAACAGACATGTTACTATATATAAAACAGACAAACAGAGGGGAGGTTATAGCTCAAGGGATAGAGCGCATGCTTAGCATGCAGGAGGCCCTTGGTCAATCCCCAGAATCTCCTGTAAAAAAAAAAAAAACCAAAACCTAATTATCTCTCCCCTCCACCAAAATAAAATAACACAATAATACAATAATAAATAAATAAATAAATAAGATGGACAAACAACAAGGACTTACTGTATAGCCCAGGGAATATATTCAATTTCTTGTAATAACATATACTTTGTACACTTTGCTGTACACCTGAAACTAATATTGTAAATCAACTACACTTCAATAAAATTTTTTTTAATTAAAAATATTTAAAAAAGAAATTATTCATATTATAAAAACTTGGTTATAATCAATGTATATTTCTTGAAAAGCACTAAAGCTTACAAGCATCTTTTAATTAAGCACAAAAAGGAGCTACTTAAGACTGCAAGGAAAAAGGAAAGTGTTACTTTTTACATGTAACATTCCATGAGTTGGCAGTAGTTTGGTTGGCACCAAAATTTTCATATAGATACAGATTAGGGAATTTGGATTAGCGGATTTACTCTAGTTATGGAGATATTCCAGAGGTGGTTTAAAAATGTGTTTATAGTATGAAGAAAGAAGGGGAAATAAACATTATATATTTTATCTAATTTAAACATCATTGCCACCTTATGAGATAGTATTTTGATCTTCACAGCTGTCAATTTACTGCAAATAAAGGATTATAAGCTTCTAGCAGTCAAAGGTTGGTTTAAGACTAATTTATTGCTATTCTATGCAAAATCACGTTTATGTTCCATGATAAGAGATAGGCTGGTATTCAGTGATAGGTGGAAAGCACTGCTAGAGTAGGTAGAGACTGGATGATTTCTGAAGGTAGTCATTTCTGTTCTGGCCTGGGGAATAATAAATAAGTATAATATATTAATATTTTATGTTTATATAATATGATTATGAACACATTTTGCTTTTAGTAGAAGTATTATTTCTAGATGACTGCATATCATTAACTACTGATCTATTTATGTCTAAGAATATGTTATTTATGTCATTGTTTTAATAAATACTGTTACTATCTTTATTGTGTCCTAGGTGCTATAAGCATCACATAATTACTTCCAGGAAAACCTAATCTGTTAGTTTATGGTGCTATACTTCAAACTTTAGATAGAGTGATCTTTGAAAAATGACATTTGATTTGGTCATTTTTCTGCTTACAAACATTCAATGACTTCTAGTTAAAGATGGGAGCAGACCATCATGGTTTTTGGGTTTTTTTTTCTTTTTGGAGGGGGGAGGTAATTAGGTTTACTTATTTATTTTTAGAGGAGGTGCTGGAGATTGAACCCAGGACCTCGTGTGTGCTAATGATGCGCTCTACTGCTTGTGCTATACCCTCCCCCTAGACCATCATGTTTTACTTCTTTTAGGACCTACTAAAATGACAGTATAGGAATAAAAAATAAACCACCACAATGGATGGGGGATAGACCATCAACAGATGAGAGATTTCAAAAAAAAATCAATGTGAGCAGGAAAATATAGAGAGAAAAATGCTGTGGTGGAGCACAGGAAGCCTCAGTATACAGTGCACACAAAGTGCCAAAAGCTAAGACGGGACCCATAGATCTGTAGAACCATAGAGTTTCAGTACATGGTAAGAGGGCAGCAGTGAGAGCAGGAGTGAGAGGTAGGGCTGCAAATGGGGGGAAATTTTAATGTTTGTACACAGAACAGTTAGCATCCACATCCGCTGAAGCAAGGCATTCCCCAAAGAAACAATCAAAGAGTTCCTCTTGAGAAAAATCAATCGTAGAGCAAAGAACAGTTTTGATAGCTAGCATTTAGGGACTCTCCACTGTAATGATTAGTTCCCTGGCCTAATTACCCTACACACCTGAAATCAGTAAAGCTGCCTTTGTATGCAAAGCTCCCAATCAGCTATTTTCTCGCTGTTAAATATGAAACTGTAACCAAGAATTGCCAGATAAGTAAAGAAAGCTTCCTGCATAAAAAGGAGAAATTTAAAAAAGCAAACAGAAAAAAGAAGCTGAACTGGAGGAAATGGGTAATTCAGGAAAAAATGGTAAACTTTAAAAAGAACCATAGCTAGTATCCTCAGGGATAGTGAGCAGACGGCATCAACAAAATAATACTAGCGTGAAAATAATACTAACGTGATGATAATAGCAATTATAATAGCAAATATATGTAATGCTTACTCTGTTCAAGATTTTGTTCGTAGAGTTTTATGTTTAATCCTCAGAACTCAGAGACAGGTATACTATTATCTCCATTTCAGATTACAACAGAGACAGAGAATTTACAATTGCTCAAGGTCACAGAGTTACAAAATGGGAGATGGGGATTCCAACTCAGTCTGGCTCCACGGTCTGTGCTCTTAATCACTACTCTCTTGTCTTAAAACAAACAAACAAACAAAAGATAAACAACCCCCCCAGAGAATATGAAAGACTCTTAGAAAGTGAAAACATAATTTTATATTTCAACCCTATAAATCTCTTATTTTGGTCTGGTTTTAGGAATTGAGAGCAATGCCTGGAAATAGATTTTTAAAAGAAACAGAAAATATCATTGTAAAGATGAGACATTAGATGTTCAGTTCATGGGATCCTTCAGGGAACAAAAGTTACAGAAGGAAAGAACAAGAAGGAAAAGAGAAAAAAAGGGAGGCCAGCACCAAAGAAATAATACAAGATGGTTTTCTAGGGATGAAACGCCTCAGATGAAAATGCTCACTGACTACAACATGAACAGAAAAAAGCCTACACCAAGACACACCCTTAGGAACTGAAAAAACCAAGAAAAACAAGAATGGACCCCAAAAATTGCCACAGGGAAAAAGCAGATGAGCTAAAAGGACTAACTCAGGCTGTTGATAATAAATTTTATTAGACTGTGGTGCATTGCCTTCCAAGTTCAGAGGGAAAATGATTTGTACCCTAGAATTCTAGACAAACTAGAATTCAGATGGCGAGCAGCTGGACAGGGAGCAACTGCTTATCCTCACCACACTCTTCAAATACGGTACCTTTTCTACAAGTTTTAATACAATCATTGTTCCGATTACTATAAAAAAGTTAGTGGTAGAAGTACAAAATGTCAGCTTTTGGACAGTGTCTCCTGTGGAGCAGGTAGTCAAAGCGTGGCACCTTTTAATCCTTTCCCTTCCTCTCCAACACTGATGTAAGCACCCCTCTTCTCCCCTTTCCCTCAGTCAGGCCCTGCCTCCACGCTTGCACCTTCTGATGTTACAACCTGGAGACGCTTCTAGTGAGAATAAAGAATATTTCATACACATGAAAGTTCAAAAAATTTATCACCCGTATATTCTTTCTTAGAAACTTGCTAAGGGATATTCTCCATTAAAGGAGGATGTACAGTGAAGGAAGAGAAAAAATGTGGGTTGAGGAGAGCAGGAAAGGGAAGCCGCAGGAGGACAGCCGTGCGACCGGAGGATGGAAGGCTCGAGAAGAGCAGGTCCCAGGGAAAAGAAGAGAACAAGAAAAAGATGCCCCAGAATGTTTCACACAATGGAGAGCTGGAAAGAACTGGGAATGTGATAAAGGAAAGAAACAATGCAGGAAAAACAAAAAACGCAATTAGAGATTTTTACGAAAACTGAAAAATTGCCTTAGTATGGACATAAAACCAAAAAAGACTACTTGGGATTACAACCAATCATTAATTCAGGTAAGTCTATACCTGGCATTGTTCTAACCACTGAGAATATAGTCATGAGAAGGAAAATAATAAACCAAAAAATCAAATACATTAGTTAAAGTAGATAATCCTTATCATCTTGAAGCTATAGTCAAGAATGGGGAGACTAACAATAATTTTAAAAATTAGGTGAAATAAAATATACAGTTTATATTAACAGTAAGTGCTATGGAGAAAAATATAACAGAAAGTAAAGCAAGAATCTCAGGTAGGGGAGTTGCTATTTCCAATCAGACGGATAGGAACAGGCCTACTGAGCAGCTGCCACCTGGGTCAAGGACGTTAAGGGAAGATCAAGCCATGCGGTCCTGTGGGCGAAAAGATGTTCCCCAGTGGAGGGAGCAGCAAATGCAAAGGCACTTCTCACACAATAACATACATACTTAATTGTTATTATAAAATATATGTAAATAGCATCAATTTTAGAAATACAAAAATGAAAGAACTGAGGGCCAAACCATGGAGAACGTGGGCGCACTTATCCTCATCTGATAGAAGGGGACAATCCCAAAGCAGAATGAACAGTTAATGAGACAAGAAATAAAGGCATTCGTTTGTAATCTGAAGTTACAACAGAGAAATCAAAAACAGAGATAAAACCAAATGAAGAATGATAGGGAAAAGGTGGAGGTGGGGTAGGAAGAGAGTGAAATTATAATGCTTCCTTTATCTGTGTGCGTGTGTGTAACTATATGATGCGTAAGAGTGATACATTAAAAAATCTGAGGTGGAAGCAAATTACTTAAACCTGGATAAATGAAGATAAATATTAGAAGGAAAAGAGGAAAGAGAAGTGAGGCTTCAGAGGGAAAAGCTGAACCAAAGAACTATTGATTTTAATCATGTACATATATTAATTTGATTTAAGCATACACATTCGCACACACACATAACCCCTTGGAAGTTTTCTGTAGCTCTGAGGATAAATGTAAAACTTCTAAACACGGCCTACACGACCCTGCCTGCCTCACTTTGTGCCTCCCTCCCCTGCACTCTCTGCTGTAGTCACACTGGCCTCCTTTCAGTTTCCTGAGCAAGCAAGCCCCTACGCTGTTCCTTCCACCTGACGTGCCTCCTGCCCAGTATTCACCTCCAGGCTGACTTATCCATTAGGCACAGTGGCCACAAGTGCCTAGGGCCCACAATACTTTTAGGAGTCCACAAAAAATGTTTTACTTTCTTTTAAAATAAGAAAAGAAAACCTTTTAGGTCAAAGAAAATGTTTTACTATATAATATTAACATATTTGTCTTCATTGCCAGTAAAGTTGCAAAATTTGATTTTTAATATTTTCATGGAGGAAGCAACATATGAAGGCAGAAGTGTCTAGGGTCCATAAAAGTCATAATGTGACCCCCTGCCCATCTCACCCCTCCATTTCCACTTGACCTTGTGAATCCTACTCATCCCTCAGATCTCAGCCCCCAAAACTGAGACCTTTTGCCTGATTTTCCCAGACTACGTGAGGTCCCTATATATGTTCTCCCATTACTTCGTAAAATGAAAATGAAATAAATTGTGTAATTTGGTGTTTAATGGAATCAGGAACTGTGCCTACCTCATTTACAGACTGTACTCTCAGCACAAAGCCTTATACTGTATGCAGTGATGAGAGACCCTGAAAGACTGAGAATTTTCTACTGTGGCTCTTTCAAGCCCTGGTTCAGTTTTCTGCTCCTGAATCTATTACTTACGATTTAATCTCTTATTGACTCAGTTTCCTCATTTAAAAATGAGGATAATAATGCAGTTTTGAGTTAGAATGTTAGAATAGTGCCTGGCATACAGTAAACCTGATGTAAAGCCTAGTTATTCTTCCTCATGTTTGTAGCTGATTATAAGAACATTACTCTTTAGTACTATCATCATCACCATCATCATCATCATAATCATTATTCCCTAAACTGAGTGAGTAAGTAAATGTTTTGGTTTGTTAATTTCCTACCTCTTACTGTCTATTATGTAAATACGTTTTAAAAGCAGGGGAGGATCATTTTAACAATGTAAGTCTCAAAGCTTTTAGGGAAGAGTTAGAGCAAAGAGATATAAGGATGGGAGGAAACTGATGTTTTGGTAACTGACAATACATAATTATCCATGAATTCAAGACTTTGGGAATTTCAAAACATCCACACTAACCAGTCCATAATTTTACATAAGATCAGGTTAGAAGAATGTTTTTAGCAAAAAATAGTAAATCAGAATTATCTCAAACATAAATTTCCATGAAAATCTAATAAAAATGAGAGATAGAATTTATTATCTTAAAAAAAAAACTTACCTATTTCCCCTGAATAGATGCTCTATACAGTGGAACACAATTTTCAGTAGTGATACTACTTTCTTGGGGTTACAATTTTTATGCATAATTCCTTCTGCAGGTAAATAAAAATACATACCCCAAAGCAGTAAAAATAAAGCAACAGAAAGTGAAAAGCCTACCAAAGGGTTTTCATTTTGGTAAACATTTATCTTAACATTTTAAGCTTCAGACTCCTAAGATAACCCTTGGGATAAAGTGACAGACTCAGGTTTGATTCCCTCTGGTATTTCAAATAGTCTCCATAAACTAAGGACCATTTTTTGAGAATAAATGACTGGCTAGGAGTATTAACATCCTGAGGCTTTGCCTGGGGCCTATAATCTCACCTAATTATTACTCACAGTCACTCAGAAAAGCCTCAAGCTAAAATTGTGGTTGCTATTTAGAACTAAACTTGCAAATTCGCTTTTAAAAATCCTTTTTTTCTTTCATGATTTCATTTTCTGTTTAATTCATGTGCACCTTTAGACATGAACTGCAGCAAGCATTAAAACCCAGAGTAACAGTCAATCTGTTTTGAGTGTTGCTTTCTTTACTAATTTATAAGAAAGATAAGCCATCTTTTATTTAAAAAACCAAAATAATTTTTATAAATGCGAAAATGAGTTGAGGGATGCAATATTCTCTGAAAATTAGGAATAATCTAGAGTCAAATTATGCCATAAATTTCTTTATTTAGACCTTCTACTTTTTTTTTTTTTTTTTTACTTAGGGTGTAACAATATTATTTCTTGTCATCTATCTTGCTAAAACTTTCATTCCTGCTTTATCTCTAGGATTGTCTGTTGCAATTCTCTCTGTTCTTCCAATAATTCTATCAGCTTTAGTTGATAGAGAAATACAATTTCCTACTGATTTTAACACGTAGAAGTCTCTTTTCTTAATTACAGCAATGAAGAGTGAGGGCTGTGTGTCTCAGACTGCCTGGGTGAGAGTCAGATCCCTTACCTCCATAAAAAGGGATAATAATAATTCTCACCTCAAAGCACATTGTACAGAGTAAATGAAACAAATGAGTCAAAGTATTTAGTTGATTGTCTGCTACATAGTAAGTACTCAATAATTGTGATTTTTGTTAATGATAACTTTTTAGAGCCTTTTATTTACTTCTTAAATGTCTTCTGAGAAAACTGGAAAAAATGTGTGTGACTTCAGACAAATGAGTTAAACTCTCTGTTCTTTTGTTTTCTCATTCATAAAACAAAATAATCTGGCAATATTTACCCAAAGAATTCTCTTAACTATAAAAATTTACATGATTTTACTTAGCTATGACAAAAGTTCAGACTTATTTTCCTTCTCTGTTTTTAATATGTATTGACAATCCTATTTCCAGTTGAGACTAACTCTGTTTTTGCATTCTTCTTCTTTGAATAACAACCATATTTGAGGATATTGTATACTCTTTCTGGTACTAGTAATCATGGGATATTTTCTTAATTTTCTATGATGAACTTTTACATTCACTATCAAACTGCACAGAAAGCCCTAAATGTTGCTTTCTTCTGAATTGATACTTCAAAAACAAATCAGATACTAATCACATATAACATATGAAATTCTATCTAATCCGAGGATTAAAAAAATACCATTATGTTTCTGGAGAGGCATATGTAAAGTTTTACTCAAAATACTTGAAAAGTCTCTATTAAAAAAAGCAACATAATTCACAATTTAGGATAGTACCTCTGAAGACAGAAAAATGAAATTTCTATCATGCTGTAAAAAGAGTTATAGAGTCTACTAAGGTATGACTTTAATAAAAAGAGGAAACTGAGGCTTTTTATTAAGATATAACTTTGGTAACAAAAATGTTTGGGTCGTACAGATATGTATATTTAATCCATGAGAGATGAGCAACACAAGTATTTAGCATAATTAAATTCTTACAGAGCCTATTTTAAAATCCTAATTTATAATCTGAATTAATGCTGATGTTTGGTGTATCATTATAAGCATGTTGTAGTGAAAGCAAGACAAACCATGGCAGATATGAAATATAGGTTAGTTAAAAATACCTTTAAAGTCAATTGCATACTGAAATATTTAATGATTTAATGGCTGAATTTGCTTCAAAATAACATAGGAGGTATAAATGAAGAAAGTTTAGCTTTGGGTCCTTAATTATTGAAGCCAGACTGAAGTATGTGGGGGTTCATTATACTATTCTACCAAATATTCTATTTTTGAAACTGTCTGTAGTAAACAGTTCAAAAAAAAAAGCAATGTACAGACATCAAAACCAGAAGTCGTGAGGAAGATGACCAATTTAAACTCATAAAAGTGCTAACCTTATATGGCAAAAAGAAAGCACATACTGTTTTGATTACTGTAGCTCTATAGTATTGTCTGAAGTCTGGGAAAGTTATTCCTCCAGCCTCTTTCTTTTTCTTCAGTAATGCTTTGGCAATTCTAGGTCTTTTGTGGTTCCATATAAATTTTATTATGATTTGTTCTAGTTCTGTGAAATACGTCCTCGGTAATTTGATAGGGGTTGCATTAAATCTGTAGATTGCCTTGAGCAGTATGACCATTTTAACAATATTGATTCTTCCAATCCAGGAGCATGGGATATCTTTCCATTTTTTAAAGTCTTCTTTAATTTCCTTAATCAGTGTTTTACAGTACTCCATGTATAAGTCTTTCACCTCCTTGGTTAGATTTATTCCTAGGTATTTTATTATTTTGGATGTCATTTTAAAGAGGATTGTTTCTTTACTTTTGTTTCCTGTTGATTTATCGTCAGCGTAAAGAAATGCAACTGACTTTTGTACGTCAATCTTGTAACCTCTACCTTGCTGAATTCTTCGATTAGTTCTAGTAGTTTTTGTGTGGACCTTTTAGGGTTTTGTATATATAGTATCATGTCATCTGCATATAGTGACAATTTTACCTCTTCTTTTCCAATATGGATCCCTTTTATTTCTCTCTCTTGCCTGATTGCTGTGGCTAGGACTTCCAAGACTATGTTGAATAGGAGTGGTGATAGTGGGCAGCCTTGTCTTGTCCCAGATTTTAGTGGGAAGCTTTTGAGTTTTTCACCGTTGAGTACTATGCTGGCTGTAGGTCTGTCATATATATATATATAGCTTTTATGATGTTGAGATATGTTCCCTCTATACCCACTTTGGTGACAGTTTTTATTATAAATGGGTGTTGAATTTTATCAAATGCTTTTTCTTCATCTATTGAGATGATCATGTGGTTTTTGTCCTTTCTCTTACTGATGTGATGTATTACATTGCTTGATTTGTGTATGTTGAACCACTCCTGTGTCCCTGGGATGAACCCCACTTGATCATGATCTTTTTTATGTGCTGTTGGATTCTGTTTGCTAAGGATTTTTGCATCTATGTTCATCAGTGATATTGGTCTGTAATTCTCTTTTTTGGTAGTGTCTTTGCCTGGTTTTGGTATCAGGGTGAAGGTGGCTTCATAGAATGAGTTCGGGAGTATTCCCTCCTTTTCAGTCTTCTGGAAGAGTTTGAGAAAGACTGGTATGAGTTCTTCTTTGTATGTTTGGTAAAAGAAAGGCTGGAGGAATAACTCTCCCAGACTTCAGACAATACTATAGGGCTACAGTAATCAAAACAGTATGGTACTGGCACAAAAACAGACATATGGACCAATGGAACAGAACAGAGAGCCCAGAAATGAACCCGCAAACTTTTGGTCAACTAATCTTCGACAAAATAGGCAAGAATATACAATGGAATAAAGACAGTCTCTTCAGCTAATGTTGGGAAAACTGGACAGCAGCATGTAAATCAATGAAGCTAGAACGCTCCCTTACACCATACACAAAAATAAACTAAAAATGGATCAAAGACTTAAACAAAAGGCAAGATACAATAAACCTCCTAGAAGAAAATATAGGCAAAACATTATCTCACATACATCTCAAAATGTTCTCCTAGGGCAGTCTACCCAAGCAATAGAAATAAAAGCAAGAATAAACAAATGGGACCCAATTAAACCTACAAGCTTCTGTACAGCAAAGGAAACCATAAGCAAAACAAAATGACAACCTAAGGAAAGGGAGAAAATTTTTGCAAAAGATGAAACTGACAAAGGCTTGATCTCCAGAATATATAAGCAGCTCATATGACTTAATAAGAAAAAAACAAACAACTCAATCCAAAGATGGGCAGAAGACCTAAACAAGCAATTCTCCAAGGAAGAAATACAAATGATCAACAGGCACATGAAAAAATGCTCAATATCACTAATTATCAGAGAAATGCAAATCAAAACTACAATGAGGTATCACCTCACACCAGTCAGAATGGCCATCATTCAAAAATCCACAAATGACAAATGCCGGAGAGGCTGTGGAGAAAGGGGAACCCTCCTACACTGCTGGTGGGAATGCAGTTTGGTGCAGCCACTATGGAAAACAGTATGGAGATTCCTCAAAAGACTAGGAATAGACTTACCGTATGACCCAGGAATCCCGCTCCTGGGCTTATATCCAGAAGGAACCCTACCTCAGGATGACACCTGCACCCGAATGTTCATAGCAGCACTATTTACAATAGCCAAGACATGGAAACAGCCTAAATGTCCATCAATGGATGACTGGATAAAGAAGATGTAGTATATTTATACAATGGAATACTATTCAGCCATAAAAACCGACAACATAACGCCATTTGCAGCAACATGGATGCTCCTGGAGAATGTCATTCTAAGTGAAGCAAGCCAGAAAGAGAAAGAAAAATACCATATGAGATTGCTCATATGCGGAATCTAAAAAAAAAAGAACGTAAATACAAAACAAAAACAGACTCAGACGTAGAATACAAACTTGTGGTTGCCAAGGGGGTGGGGAGTGGGAAGGGACAGACTGGGAGTTGGAAATTTGTAGATACTGACAGGCATATGTAGAATAGATAAACAAGATTATACTATATAGTACAGGGAAATATATACAAGATCTTGTGGTAGCTCACAGCAAAAAAAAAAAAAAATGCGACAATGAATATATGTACGTTCATGTATAATTGAATAATTCTGCTCTACACTAGAAATTGACACAACATTGTAAAATGACTATAACTCAATAAAAAATGTCAAAAAAAGAAGTTGAAACTATGTAAAAACTGCAGAAAGTACACCAAAGTATTATTGATACTTTTCTGTATTTTTAGTTTTCCACAGGGAGTATGTGCTTCTTCTATAGTGGCTGCCATAACAGTTTCAATAAATGTCTACTAAGTATTTTTTGAATGGAAAAAAAAAAAAAGAAAGCACATAAAAGAAAAACAAAACATTATAACAAAATGTGAAAAAATGGGAAAGTGTATTTGTAACACATGTGACTTACTGTTAATATTTTTAATATGATTCTTGATTCTTCTCAATCAAAAAAAAATTAAAGACCTCGGGAAAAAATTTTAATGGGTCATAAATGAGATAGTCATAAAATAAATATAAAGGACAAATAAAAATATAAAAAGATATGTCTCACTAGTAACCAAATAAAATGAAAATTAAAATGCCATACACTTTGATCATTTCAGATTTACTTAAAAACAAAAACAGTTAATATCAGATGACAAAACTATTAAGAAAGCGGCACTATCATATGCTGTTCGTGGGAACGCAAATTGGTAGAGCCTTTCAATATATTTACCCTTTTATCCACCAATTCCATTTTTAAGAATATACCATAAGCTAGCATTTTCCAAAGTGCTCAGTGGGATGTTGACAAATGCTATTCTGTGAGTGTATGTGTAAGTCTAAATTTAATTTCAAATGTAAATTTATACAATTTTTTTTTAATTTCCTTTTTCAAATTTTTGCTTTGTTTTTTTAAAAAATAGACTTTTAAAAATATGTTTTAGGTTCATAGCAAGTGAGCAGAAAGTACAGAGATTTCACCTCTCCTCCCTTCACACGTGCACAACTTCTCCAAGTATCAATATTCTGTAGACAGATGTCAGTTTAAGGAAGGATTCTCTAGTCAAATAAGGTTGACTTCTAAGACTTAGTATATTACTATACACTGGTATTCTCCAAGATGCTGAATAATAGACAGTGTTTCCTCATGTTATAGGAACTCTTTTATCAGAGAACATGCTTAGTAACTAAAGTTTTGCAACGGTTACTTTTGGAAACTATCCTAAAAAAATCATTAGCCATGAGTACAAAGATGTACAAGGATGTTCACTGAAGTCATATTAACTGGAGGAGAAAATTGGAAAGGCCCCAAACACTCAGTAATTGAAAAGTGGTTATATAACTTACATTATATTCTTAAACTGGAATATTATACAACCATTAACAGTGGTAATGTGAATGTTATTTACTGACATGAAAAATGCTGTAATAAATAGAAGCATTCTAGCCAAAGAGCATTTATATTCCATTATTTCTAGTCATAACAATAATATTTATAGATATATATATTATGTACCATATACATATATATCAATAAATTCAGAAAAACATACAACAGAATATAAAGAGTACTTATCTCAAGGTGGTAGGATTACTATACTTTTCCATATTGTCTTTCTTTTTGTTCACAATGAACACATATTAATTTCACTATAGAAATATTTTTTTAGATGTAATTTGTTTATGTGTCTTAACTATTTGGAGATGTCTTGTATTTTATTCTATAGATATCAGATGCTTTTTATATTTAATAAAAATTATGTCCATAGACAAGAAAACTATAAATACATGAAGAATTCATGGAGAGAAAAAAATTCCTACCTTTTGGAGAGAAACTGATGAAAACATAACATGTGCTGTGAGACCCAGCAGTGTGATGGAGGCAGTAAATCTCTAGAATGCTCTGTGCCTTTATGAATCCCTATAAAGGAGTACCTCTTCTCTCTGTAGCAGAAACAACACAGACACATTTATTTAAAGAAGTAACAGAATGAAAATTATCCTTAAGTATACATTGGAGCTATACAGGCTGCATTTTCAAGTGAGGTCTCACAGATAGACAGTTGGAAAAATTACCACTTATTTGTTGTATGACCATGGGAAAATTATTTATCCTCTCTGTGCCTCAGTTTTCTCATCTGTAAATGGGGATAATAATAGTACCCAAGTAGAAGGGTTGTTATAAAGATGAATAGTCATAAAGTACTTACAGCAGTGCCAGACACAACAACAATAGTATATGCTAGGTATGTGGTTTTAAAAAATAAATACCTGGCTGGGGTTGATTACATTAAGAGACTCTCCACAGAACATTTTACTGTCAGTGACATTTTACTTCTGTTAACATCTCAAGTAATTCTCACTTTGGTGCTGTGAGTGGATATTATTACCATCTGGCCCTCAGCTTTGCAAATCAGTAACTTGAGTCTATCAGCTCCCTAAACTGTTACAAACAAACTCACAAGAAACCGATCATTTCAAAAGGGGAACTTTTTTGTTGATAGCCAATGGATTGGATAAAATACTATTTACTGATACCTGGTCTATTTAAGTACCAACTACTTAGCAATTGACTGATTAGTATAAAATTAAAGTAGGAAAATTAAAAACTCAAATTAGACCTTCCATCAAGTCACAGTAGTGTGCTTTTCTACTGTTAAACTAATTTCCTTTTACACTTGATATGATACCTTGAGAAGGGACAGCATCAAGAATGGAGTATTCTTGCCTAGACTATTTAATCCAAATCCAACAATAAAAAATTTCAGAAAAACCTAAATTAAGGGGCATTTTGCAAACAATTGGCCCAGACTTTTAAAACATGTCAATGACATGACAAAAAAAAAAAAAAAAAAGAAAGAAAAAGGCTGGGAACTTTGTTTTTTTAGATTAAAGGAGATGAAATGAATATGACAACTGAATACAATGCGTGATCCTTGATTGGATCTTAGATCAGGGAAAAAGACAGAATTACTGAACAGTTGGGAAAATTAAAATCTAAAGTTCTAAAATCTCTATTAATACACTGAAAATTAACTTTGGTGGACTATTTCTACAGATAAAATTATTCATCCATGCGTTTATATTCACCATAATTTATTAAATATCTATTCAATGTGATAGGCCTACAGATAAAAAAAATTCTTGCAAGTAACAGACCCTAAAATATCATCTTGGCTTGGCCTTAAAGGGGTCAGGTGAAATGTAGTGAGGACCCCTCTATCTCAGTCTGGCAAGTTAGCAAAATAACTAAACCATCATTTTATATATTTGGGACTTAGGCTATCTTCCTACTTAAGTGTTTTCTATTCTAACGAAGGGGAAAAATTCAGAATGCTAGAGCATGTTGCTGCTTCATGCAGCCTTCAATAAAGTTCTGCAAGAAAGTGCAGCACATTAGGGAGCAGAGAAGGTGAAGAAGAGACAGCTTTTACAAAAGAGCTACTTTTTATTTGTGGCTGAGAATCAGATGATCTGGAGCTTGGCAGGATCGAAGAAGCCAAGTTATAAATGTTTTATAATTATCTTTTATTTATTGTTGAATAGGTTATTTGCATGATATAGAATTTGAAAGATATAAAAAGGCAGTGAAAAATTCTCTTCCAGTCTTGTCCCCAGTACATCTATTTTCCCTCCCCAGAGGCAAACCCTGCTACCAGATTCGTGTATTCTTCCAGAAATGTTTAAGGCATTGCCACATCTACACATGTATTTACAGAAATGGAGTAGGTTATATACTCTGTTCTGTATCTTGTTTTCTTTATGTAATATGTTTTGTCAGTTGATCATTTCAGTACATATAGAGATGTATTATTATGTATTAATATCATAAAGCTTATACTGTAAAAACAATAAAGTAGACAAGAATGCAAGACGATGTAACAGATGTTTTCCCATGCAAAGGAAATAAAATACTTGCTGCCAGGCAGGAAAGAGCATTGAGGTATCTGAGTGTAGAGTACTGAAGATGACTGAGAAAGGTACCCGGGAGGATTTGTCTGTGTATTGGGGGAGAACATCTGAAAAGTTACTGAAGCCTCTGCCATGAGAGGGGTGCAAAAGTGGCTTAGACTGAACTTGGAGACATAAAAGAGACTAGGGTTTAAAGAAACAGGGTAAAGAGTACATGGTCCTTACAATTGGAGACCACAGCAAGGACTATGGCAGTAGATTCAGTGTATGAAGTCCAGAGGCTAAGCAAGAGGAACTACATCTCATGGATGATGGCATATGGTGCCCAAGTGCCAAGTGCCAAGAGTCACTCAGCAGAGAGAAGAATGTGGAAACCCATACTCATCCACTGATGTCAGGATGATACGAGTCTCCTAGGAAGCTGGGGAAGTGTAGAAGGAAAGGAGAGTATCACCTCTACTGTTCCTAAGATCAACTGAGACAATAAATATAGACATATTTTGATAAACATGAAACAGTATGCAAACGCTAACTGTTAAAAATTTTTAATAACATTAGCCCAATTTCTTCACAAAGTATACTATGCCTTGTAATAGTTATAACTTATTTTCACAAAAATCAAAGTACCCTATTAAAAGTCTGGACATAATGGGTAGTATTTGTGAATATATATTTTATACAAAAAATATAAGAATGTGCAATTGTTGTTCAAATTATTCCAGGTCTTGCTTGTGACAGAAGATCAGATGGCTTTCCTATCAAATTTAAAAGGTTAGGCTAGTATCCCCCAAATCTCCACTTTACCCTTTGATATTTATGGTTGTATGCTCCAAAAGCCTGTTCAAATACTTCTGAAAACACGTATTCTGTATTAAGTGCTTATTAAGTGAATTTTATCAGACTTAATTAGTAAAGCCTAGAGTAGTAAATTATTTTATTATTTATAAGTTTAACACTACCTAAAGAGAAATTGAAAAATGGTACCTAGACTCTATAAAACTTCATAAATTTGTAAAATAAAATCTTCCAAAGTCAGAATAAAAATTGGAGGTAAATGGATATCCCAAATGAGCTCAAAGTCTTTAAAAGGGCATTTGTTTTCTTAAATAGATCCATCTCTTCATGTCTACAGGATTAATCTGACTGGTAATTCTTTTCTTTTTGGCTAAAGCAAAAGTAAACTTCAGCTCAACTCTTGCTTCACTTCTCAGAAACTAAGTGCAGTTGAAATAAATGCTGCTTTACAGTATTTGCTCCATCTGATATGCCCTTGATCTTATCTCTAGATTAGGCTCCTTTAGGTAAAGGATCAGGTAATCAAGTAATAAAGATGATTTCTGGTCTCATCTTCCATTATCATTACTTAATAATAGCAATGAAAATAATGAGAAAATCAAACATGAACTATACATTTTTTCATGATGGAAAATATCCAATACAAAATGAAAAAAATGGAGCTATAATAGCATCTTTTAAAGAATGAAAATGATGAAACAAGAATGAAATTCTCTAATTAAAAACAAGTTATAATCTCAGGGTCACTGGTAAAAGTTTAATGTGAATTAAAAATAGCATCAGACAGATAATTAGTCAGGAAACAATAAAATGCTTAAATTCCAGTCCAACAAAACCAACAACTCTTAATAAACTGGAGTTACAAACTTAGACTACGAAGAATCTGGTATTATAATAAATATACTTTAAATCAGTTTTGTCCTTCAAAATGGTTATATTGGGAGGCCATAAACCAAGCCCAGAAATGCTAGAATTGTTCGAAAAATCTTTGGAATTTCTCTTTTGTAACTGCCTCTACAATTAGCTTTTTGCACACACAAGATCCCTTGTTGTTTTTGACCCCAAAAGGCATACATAACTTTTGACCCACTAAACTTAGTTTGAGATGACATTTAGTTAGCTTAAGAATTCAGATGAAACTGGTATGTGTATTCAAAATAATGTGTCAAGGAATTAAAGCAATCCATAAATATTTTGTGCAAAGGCAGCACCCATAATTCTAGTTTCCAAAGTGCTTCTGAGAAAGGGTCAGATAATAAACTTTTTAAAATGTTGTTTGTCACCTTCCTTATAATTACATCTTAAGTTAGGAATAAAACAGCAGTCTCAATATGTAGATATATCAAATTTCAGACTGTGAGAATAAATTTTCATAAATGAGTAACTTCTAGACATTAATTTAATTGAACAAACACTTACTGAGTGTATTCTATGCATTTATAGTAGTACAATAGGAAACAGAAAAACAGAAAAATACATAGACCAAGTCTTCAAAGCACTTATAAGCTAGTGGGAGAGAAAGCTACATACAATAATCAGCACAACATTCTACTTTAGTTCTAGGTTTGAACATCCTGAATGAAGCTTAAAATCTTAGTTATGTAAGCCAATTTACATTCAAATGTTTTAGTCCATAGTTTCTCATGTTAATTCTTTCACCACTAGCATGGTTTACCAGTATAAATACATATCACATTACACTATATGAATTTATTTGTATATCTGACTCCTCAGCTGGCCTAAGAGCTCCTCCACAGCAAGAACTAGGGTCATAGCCCAGTATCTGCTTTGGTGTACATGCACAACAACTGTGTGAATCGTAAGGAAGGAACTTAAATCATTGAGAATGCAAAGTGGTATGAGAAAATCGAACAAGGAATAGTTTTGATTCCCACTGGAGAGCTTGGGTAAAGCTTCAAAAACAAAGGAGCATTTAAAGAAAACTGAAACCTTAATACATAGAAATATAAGAAGAAAGAGATTATGGGCAGGTGGAACAGGACAAATGTGCAAAAGGTAAAAAAAGTACTGAGTATGCTTTAAAAATATTCATAACCTAGTATCATTGGAATTCTCAGCTTTTGTGATTGATTGATATATTAAGTATATACATTAAGGAGTAATGGACTAACACCTAGACAAATTAGCAGCGATCTGAATGGGTCATCCTTCCCAGATCTGTCCTACTGGGGGACAGATATAGGTGCCACAAAAATGGACTTTGGGAATCTACCCACACGTCTGAACACAATTCAGATGTCTACATGACTTTAGAATATAATGTAGAGTACTCTTTACCAAATGGTATTTCATGAAATAATGCATTCTCAGAGAAATGCAAATGCTTGTAGAAGCCAGTTCAATCCAATATATTTTCCCAAATAATTTGACCATGGAATGCGTTTGTCATAAAATTCCTATTAACATCTCAGTTTGGAAAATACTATTATAATTTCCCTTTGTTTCAATATATAAGGTATCAGTATACTTTAACTTAAAATTTGAGTGACCAAATGCGTTTATTTCAAGCATTATGATATTATATTACTACCAGGTATAACTCCTAAATATCCATTAGTTTGGTAGAAAACAGGATCTGAGAAAGGATCATAGCAAATAAGCAATTATTAATATAAGTTTACTTCTGTCTTTTATACCCAAACTTACATGAATTATTTAATAGTTCATGGTGGATTAATCTAGCCTATAGTGGAATTTAGTGAAATAAACAAATTTGACTTAGTTATACCTCCTTCAAGAATATAAAGAAAGTGGAAACAAGATGAATGTCCACAAATAGGGGAATAGCTGAACAAATTTTGGTACCTCCATACTACACAATATATTGCAGTCATTAAAAAAAAACTTTAGAGTTATTTCTACAAAGTACTGTAGAGTCAGAAATGCAAGGTGCAGGTGTGTGTGTGTGTGTGCATAATTCCATCCTTTAAACCAATGATCAAGTTCCTCTCTCTCTAAATATGTATGTGTATTCCCACTGAGTACAGGAAGAATATACACTAGGTTAAGAAAAAAAGACTGCAAAAATATGATCATAATTTTACAGCTATATAAAGTAAAAATAAAATTCTAAGGAAATGAAGAATATTAAAAGCTAGAGAATTACATCAAAGTTGATTGTAACTAGTATAATAAATCTTCCCTATTTGATTTCTTTGATGACTACCCATTGATTGCAGTGGGGGCTGGGGCAGCTCGGATGTACATTTCTTAGCATGAGTTATATACTCCTTCATGATTTGGTTCCCACTTTTCTCACATCCCCAGTAGACATTCTACATTCTAGCTATACTAAATAACCTAACATTTACTGGAAAACTCTGTGTTACTTCATATTCCTGTGCCTTTGTAGACACCATGTCCATTGACTGAAATGTTCTTTTTCACTTCTCTGCATGTTGAACTCTTATGTAAAAAATGTATGTGTAAGACCTATTCAAACAAGTATTAAAAATACAACCCATCATATAATAAGCATTAAGTAATTCAGGAATTCAGAATCTTGACTGGGGTAGTCAGGAAAAGCTAGTATTTGAATTAGGTCTCAAAAGGTTAGCACTTTAACATAAGTGAGGAGAGAAGGTACAGGGATACCTTGGAGATACTGTGGATTCAGTTCCAGACCACAATAATAAAGAGAATATTTCAACTAAGCAGCTCACACAAATTTTTGGTTTCCCAATGCAAATAAAAGTTAGATTTTATTAACTGTAGTCTATTAAGTGTGCAATAGCATTACATCTAAAAAACAATGTACATACCTTAATAAAGTATTTTTTTTTCTAAAAAATGCTAACTATCATCTGAGCTTTCTGGGAGTCAATCCTTTTGCTGGTGGAGGGTTTTGTCTCGCTGTTCATGGCTGCTGACTGAGGGGGTGGTAGTTGCTGAAGGTTAAACTGGCGGTGGCAATTTCTTGAACTAAAACAACAGTGCAGTTTGCCACATCAATTGACTCTTCCTTTCATGAAGGATATGTCTGTAGTATGCAATACTGTTTGATAGCATTTTACATACAGCTGAACTTCTTTTAAAATTGGAGCCAATCCTCTCAAATCTTGACTCTACTTTGTCAACTAAGTTTATGTAATATTCTAATTCCTTTGTTGTCGTTTCAACAATCTACACAGCATCTTCACCAGTAGATTCCATCTCAAGAAACCAATTTCTTTGTTCATCTATAAGAAGCAACTCTTAACCTTTCAAGTTTTATCATGAGATTGCAGCAAGTCAGTCACATCTTCAGGCTCCACTTCTAATTCTAGTTCTCTTGCTATTTCCACCACATCTACAATTACTTCGTCCAGTGAAGTCTTGCACTCCTAAGTCATCCATGAAAGTTGGAATCAACTTCTTGTAAGCCCCTGTTAATGTTGATATTTTGACCTCTTCACATGAATCACAAATGTTCTTAATAGCATCTGGAATGGTGAATCCTTTTCAGAAGGTTTTCAATTTACTTTGCTCAGATTCATCAGAGGATCACTGTCTTTGGCAGCTACAGCCTTAAGAAATGTATTTCTTAAAGGATAGGGCTTGAAAGTTTAAATTACTCTTTGATTCACAGGAGGCAGAATAGATACTGTGTTAGTAGTCATGAAAACAACATGAATCTCCTTGCACATCACCATCAGAGATCTTGGGTGACTGGTGTATTATCAGTGAGCAGTAATATTTTGAGAGGAATCTTTTTTTCTGAGTAGTAAGTCTCAAGAGTGGGCATTCAGTAAACCATATTGTCAACAGATGTGCTGTCATCTGGGCTTTGTTGTTCAATTTATAGAGCACAGAGTAGATTTAGCGTAATTCTTAAGGGCCTTAGGGTTTTCAGAATGGTAAATAGGCATTGGCTTCAACTTAGAGTCACCAGCTGCATTAGCCTCATGTAAGAGAGTCAGCCTGTCCTTTTAGCTTTGAAGCTAGCCATTGATTTCTCTTCAATGAAAGTCTTAGATGGCATCTTCTTCCAGTATAAGGCTCCACTGAAAATCTGTTCTGTAGTGTAGCCACCTTTGTTAATTATCTTTGGTAGATTTTCTGGATAATTTGCTGCAGCTTCTACATCAGCCCTGGCTTCTTCACCTTGCAGTTTTCTGTTATGGAGATGGCTACTTTCCTTAAACCTTATGAACTAAACTCTGCTGGCTTTAACCTTCTGCAGCTTCCTCACCTCTCTCAATCATAGAATTGAAGAGAGTTGGTGCCTTGCTCAGAATTAGGCTTTGGCTTAAGGGAACATTGTGGCTGGTTTGATCTTCTATCTAGACTACTTTAACTTTCTTCATGCCAGCAGTAAGATAGTTTCACTTTGTTATCATTCATGTGTCACTGGAGTAGCGCTTCTAATTTCCTTCAAGAACTTTTCCTTTGCATTCACACACAGGTTGGCTAATTGTTTGGTGCAAGCGTGCTAGCTTTCAGCCTATCTCAGCTTTGGACATGCCTTCCTCACTAAGTTTGATCATTTCTAGCTTTTGATTTAAACTGAGAGATGTGCTTCCTTTCACATGAACACTCAGAGGCTGTTATAGGGTTATTAATTGGCCTAAATTCAATATTGTTATGTCTCAGGGAAAAGCAAAGTTCAAGGAGAGGGAGAGAGGGGAACAGCTGGTTGGTGGAGCAGTCAGAATACACATGTTTATTGGTTAAGTTTGCCATCTTGTATGGGCGTAGTTCGAGGCACCCCAAAACAATTATAGTATCAACATCAAAGATCACTGATTGTGGATCATCATAACAAATATAATAATGACAAAGTCTGAAATATTAGGAGGATTACCAAGATGTGACACAGAGACACAAAGCGAGGAAAGACTGTTGGGAAAATGGTGCTAAAAGATAGTCCACATCAGTGAATAACAGGAAATGACTGGCTCTATCAGTCATTATATAAAACAGAAAAATACCCAAGAAAATGGGGATATTTACCAGAGAGAGCCAAAGAAGGAGAAGGCTAAGAAGAATCCTCCCAAAGTCAAGACAAACCTCTCAAAAAACAGCCTCAAAAACTACTCTAGAAAAGGGAATAGAATTTAATAAGATCAGTCTGTGGAGTAATAATTTGTGTTGTTGTGCTTTAGAAAAACAATAGAGTATTCCACTGGCAATCAGAGGAATGTAACAGATGTGTGAGATGCCAACAGAAGCAGACAGTATAGTAGCGATCAGGGAAAGGGACAGTCAAAGAGAGCTGTGTCACAGCCACTGTCATTCCAGGGTGATCATATGCAGTAATTAAGACAGTATGGTACTGGCATAAAGATACACACACAGATAAACAGAACAGAATTAAAAATCCCCAAACAAACCTTCACATTTATGATCCAACTGATTCTCAAGAAGGGTGCAAAAACAATTCTACAGGGTGAAAAATGAAGTTAAGCCTGTTTTTCATACCATGCACAAAAATTAACTCAAAGTAGATCATAGACCTAAATATACAAGCTAAAAGTATAAAACTCTTAGAAGAAAATATAGGAATATATTTTCATTATCTTGGGTTAGGCAAAGTCTTCTTAGATATGATATCAAAATCACAAGTGATAAAAGAAAAAATAGATAAACTGTACATGATCAAAATTAAAACTTTTGTGCTTCATAATAAATGGGCTTGTATTTAGAAAATATAAAGAACTCTTAAAGCAATAATAAAGACAACTCAAAAACAGAAAAAGCATTTGAATAGACATTTCTTCAAGAAGATATACAAATGGTCAATAAAGACATGAAGATTCTTAACATCATTTGACATTAGAGAAATATATACACCACAATCAAGTACCAACTTACATCCAATAGGATGGTTATAATAAAAAAAAAAAAAGATACTAGCAAGCATTGACAAAGATATAAAGAAGCTTAAACCCTCATATACTTTTGGTAGGCTGAAAAATGATGCAGCCATTTTGGAAAACAGCCTCAGTTCCTCAAATGTTGAAAACAGAGATACCATATGACTCAGTAATTCCAAATCTACTTACATGCCAAAGAACAATAAGAACATATGTTCACACAAAAATTTGTATGCAAAAGCTCACAGCAGCATATTATTCATAATAGCTAAAAAGAAACAATCTAAATGTTCATCACTGATGAAAAGATGAATAAAATTGGTATATCCATAAATGGAATATTACTGAGTAATAAAAAATGAATGAAGTAATGATATATGCTACAAAATGGATGAACATTAAAAATATTGTGCTAAGTGAAAGAAACCTGTCACAAAAGACTGCATATTATATGATTCCATTTGTAAGCAATGTCAGAATAGGAAAATCTATATAGACAAAAAGTAGATTATTGGTTGCCCAGGGTGGGGTAAAGGGGGAAACACAACTTGGAGGGAAATGAGGAGTTACTGGTAATGGGTACAGGTTTCTTTCTGGAGTGAGAAAAATGTTCTAAAATTGATTGCAGTGCATGCTGCACAACTGTGTCAATATACTAAAAAACATTGAATTTTTTAATTTAACTGGGTGGATTGTATGATGTATGAATTATATGTCAATAAAGCTGTTATATATTGCTTAAAAAGTTAATGGCCCAACTATACTAATACATGCAGAATATGGGCAACAATGCCTGAACTAGAACCCTGACATAAATTGGGTTTTAGAAAATGAAGTTTTGTGTCAGCAATTTGAACCACCCATGTCAATGACATTAAGCAATGCATGAGAGAAATCAAGGAGCAGTCCATCTCAAGCACAGCTTTCCTTTGGTAGTGCACTCATCTGTTGCTTAAAACATGAGGTTGGACTCAGCACACATAATTAGGTCAAAGCTATGAGGGGCAATTCTACCTGGTCTTACAAGAAGGAAATTAAGAGCAAATGATGGGTAGAAAGGGCAGGAGTCTGGAGTTGCCACACTGAAATGGGCAGGCAATTGTTTAGCTTGGTCTCTTAAGTCAAAAGAAGGCCTGTTAGGCCATGAACAGGAGGACGAATTTTGTATTGAGGCCTCTCATTTGTAAGGAGGACAAGTCATGGCAGTATGACTGTGAATTTGATCAAGTCCTCAGTACTTTAAAGTAGTTCTAGTTTTCCCTTTTTATTTTGAAGTTCCTAAAAACTGTTAAAATCAGAGTTTTCATTTTTCAAAAGTATGTCTTTCCCTAGAGAGGTATGATTTAAGGATTGTTTCCAAAATTTTTTAAAAAAGCATCTTGTTTTTTTATTCTAAAAATAATACATGATTTCTATATGATTGCTAGAGAATACAAATAAGGGTAAGAAAGAAACAGTTCCACCACTCAAAACCAAATCACTGTTAAATTGTTAGCTTTTTCTGTATCTTCTTCCAGACTGTTTCCCATGATTTTTTTTAATAAAGCAGTGATAATATTACACCTAAATTTTATACATTTTTAACAAAAAAGTCCATGTTTCAAAAAAATTCTTTACAAATGTTATTTATAATAAAATACCACTGCACTGTATTCTGCTTATTACCATTCACTCTTATTTATCATTTAGGTATTTTCCAAAATTTTATTATTATAAATAATACTGCAGTTTCCTTGGGATAATGCTTTTTCTATACTTTTTAAGAATAGATTTTCAGAAACTGGGTTTTATTAAAAGATATTATCAAAGGATAATGATATCTTTAGGCTTCTAGTATATATACATATCTTTATTGCCTTCCAAGAGTTGTACCAATTTACATCCATCAGCAGTATAAGAAAATACTCATTTCTGCACATTGTCACGTGTCATCCTCACTTTGATGAGTATTATCATCTTAGAAAGTATTTGGAGCATGAATCTGAAATTCCACTCACAATCCATATTAGAAAAAGAATCATTCTAAGTTTAGTAATGGGGTAATGGTTAATATTTGCTATAAAGGCTTTGTGTAGTTCTGTGAGAATATCATACCATACATTAAATAGGAGCCAAGTTATTTTTTCTTATTTTGGAAAAGAATGGAGTTTGTATCAGACAAATTAAATAAATATTTTGGCCGTGTCTACTATTAACAAGGCACAATAGTAGAAGTTGAAGAGTATGATGGATTATAAGAAGCTTATAGTTTGGTTGGAAATATGTAAGTATAAAAGCTCAATTACAATAAGAGCTTTAAATAAGTTTCAGGAAATAGTGAAAGAGCTGTTTACGGCTGGTATAAAGTTATCATCAAAGAAGCAATATGGAGAATGAAACTTCTAGCAGCTCACAGGAAAGATAAATCACTTAAGGCTAGGATGAGATTTATTTCCTAATTATAGAACTTACTTACAGATATAGGAAACCTAGAAAAGTCTCTGTCTTAACATTATTCAAAAATCTTTGAATAATAAATGCCAGAAATTTTACAGTTCCATTTAATTAGTGTTTTATAACATTTGTCCATTAACACCTCCTATTTCGAGCTGACTGTTTTTTTTTTTTATTTCTATGTCAGCACTCCTAACAAATTAGCTTGTGATAGATTAACTAAATTCACCCCTGCAGTGAGTGGTTAATTGCACCTGTGGATCAGCTAGTTCTGTCATCAAGGCTTTCTTTTCCTTGGTATGGATTTGTACTTGGAGCTCCTATTGTAATGTAGTAGTGAGTCAACTAGTACTATGTTCTTTTGTCTAATATCTATTGCAAAAAAAATATATTTTTTGGCTGGTAGAGTATTATTCATGCTAAATGAAGATCAGTATCAACATTGGCAGCCTAGTTTAACCAATGCTATGAGTGAATTTCCATCTTATTACCTTGAAGAAATTGATTCCTTTTTTCCTAAGTCTAAAGTTGACAAACATACATTTTTATGGTACTTAAAAAATATATAGTTGATGAATTTATGTCAGAGAGGAAAGCTTTTATGTTAAACTCAAAAACCTTCAGAATCTGCCACCCAGAAAGCCACAGTTCCTTATCCAGAAGACTAAAAACATAATAGAATTCCCATAATTTGAATATACATCACTCAAGCAAAAGTTCTCACACCATAAAATACTGACTAATGCATGCTTCACTCACTAATTGTTCCCTACTCAAATAGTGTTCCGGGCTCAACACTGTAAAGAGGCTGTCCTTACCCACTGTGACAAAAATTTTGCTGGTCGGTCTTTCCTTAATCACTGGATGTTGTAAATGTATATATCCTTTGGGGATGCTATTTATGGCTATATATAATGTAACGCAAATTAACTCAAAGTCAATACGGGAAAAATGCAGAATTTTATGAAGTTAATGAAAGTGATATTCGAACACTACTCAAATAACACATAAAGCCAGTTAGACAAGTTAAAATGAAATAGAGAAAACAGATGATGATTCAATGGGTGCTCCACAGGAGAATAATTTGAGTATCAAAGGACTGAAGAGACCATTGGAAAGACTAAAAAGAAAAACAAAACAAAACAAAAACCTGTAAATATTTTTGCAAAAAAGGACATTTGTAAAAGCATGCCAAAAAGTTAAACATTAAGGGCAGGATGTCATATTGTGTTATAAACTGTTAGAAATTGCAAAAAAGGAAAAAAATGTTATTCACTCTGTTAATTTTCATTATTTCCATAGTTAAAATTATAACTTATCTTTAAATAGCCTTTAATTTTAAACTTTTGATAATAAACTGCCCCTCTCCACTCTCATGCCCCTACTATTTACCATAAATCTTTAGTTTCTATTTCATTTAGATTCCTCATCTTGGTACCAACTATTCTTAGATAATAAAAATAATACAGGACGGGTCATAAAAAGAATTTTTGTTTTTAAAAATAAGTAAAACCAGATTAAGTGAATTTCTTTTTAACATAGATGTCAACTTAATTAAATAAACAAAGCATTCCACAGCTCTGATACGAGTTAACAAAGAAAGCAAAGTCCATCATCTTCAATCTTTGTTTATACCACAAGCAATTTTAAGAGTATGGGGTGTCAGATGAACAAGTGATTAAAGCTCACCTAAATAAACAGAGGTCTGCAAAGTTTAGAAGATTTTAATTAATGAGTAGTTATATGGTAAGTCAGCACATCAGCTCAGAGATCGAAATGCAGAAGAAATATGATCATAATTCTGATTAACTTTGCAGTAACACTTCTCAGCAACTAAAGTTTTTTGGAAGATAATGTTAGAAGTCAAATGACATGGATATGGAATAATCCATCAGGTGAAAAAAAAGCAAGGATCATTTGCGAAGTGATAAAAATAAATGATAATTTTCTAAAATGGTAAGAAAATATGTTTGTTTATTAAGAAGGAAAAAAAAAAACTCTGTTAAATAGTCCAACCATTAAATCAAATATCAGATTTCATGTTTGTAAGAATAAATACTTTAATCAAAATAACTACTTTTTTTCTGGCTGAAATGTTACTGCTAAATACTATATGGAAACCTAAAAATACTGGTAATAAAAACAAGAGTTTACAGATATTAAAACCTATTAAAACTTTAAATGATACGGTATTCTGAAGAGGAAGTGGGAAAAAAATGAGTGAAGTGGCCATGTACAAAAATGTAGTGAATTAGAGTGCATGACACAATCAACACTGGCTATGCAATAATATGGACATTTGTGGCCAGGTATTCTGATTATTCAAGAGAAGCCAGAGATTTGGATTTTAATGTAAAAGTTCCCAATTTTGAAAAATTATGTGACACAAATGATGGAAGCCTGCTGGCTGAATCTGGCCTGTAGGACAGTCATTTGCAAACCTAGTATAAAGGTATGCTATTTTGGTTATCTATGGCTGATTTACATATAAGTACAGAAAGAAAAGGTTTCAAACACGTTAGTCCAATGTTCTCAAATCAATCCTATTAATACTATTCTTTCTTTTAGCAAATTTACAAATGAAAACACAAAGTTATAGTATCTTCATAATCATGCTTTCATTTCTAAATGTTTTGACACGGGGTAGGAGGCAAAGAGAAAAAAGAAGATGTATGTGCATCTGAACTTGGGAATATTTAGTGAAGAACAATTACCATCTCAAAGATACATGACTGCAATCTGGACTACTTTTCCTGCTTTCCTTCAGTTATCCCTTAGTTATTCAGAATGATGGGATGCTGAAAACCAAGCTATTTGTTTTGGGAGCAGATGGGCAAATTAGCTACTTTAAAATGTGATTAAAATATGAGGCCTCTGTTTAGTATTTATTTTTCTTTTTTAAGCTTCAGATTTTAGGCTTAAGCAACTTTCAGCAAGAGAAGGACCAGAGCTGCCACAGCCCCAGTCCACTGCTCATGTCTCTGCATGGAGAATGCTGTAACATTACAAACAATCACAGCAAACAAAAATCAACTCTATCTTTTCCCAAGCCTGTGAGAAAAACTCATTCATACATTGTAGGGGAGTCTAGTGAAGTTGTCCAGCCTTTGCAGAGAGCAACTAGCCAATAATTATTAAAATTAAAAATGTACTTGCTCTTTTGTATCCCAATCATGGCGGTTGTGATACAAATCTATACATATGTTAAAATTCATAGTATGGAACATAAGAAGAAAGAAAAAAGTCAGTTTTACTGTACGATAATAAGAAGACAAGCAAGTGTGCCTAACATGTGGGCATCGAGGTTGTGAGTATTTTCAGGTTGATAACTGCAGCACTTAAAAGGTGGGCAATGCTGACAATTCCCATCCATCATGTCATCTAACTGGATAATCACCCTGTTGAGATAGGGACTAGTCTTTAATTTTTGCAGAGTACACAAAGGCTCCATGAGAGGGGAAATGACTTGCCCAAAGCTGCATAGCTAAGTAGTACAGAAGCTTGGACCAAATCCAGGCTGTCTGCACAATTCCACCAACAGACTCCATCTCTATGCTCCCACTGTTGTTTTGAGGTGGTTGAAACAATAAAGATATTTTTAAAAGAATGCATTTACTTTTTCATCCTGTAACCCTACTTTGGAAATTTATCTAACAGATACTCTATAAACATACAAAATAAAAACGTCCACTTTTTTTTAACTGTAGCAATGCTTATATCAGCAAAAGATTGAAAACAACTCAGAGATTCCTGTACAAGGGGCTGATTAAATGAAGTGTGGCAAGTACTTCCAGTGAAGTACCATGTGGCTCTAAATAGGGGCAAACAAGCTCTCTATGTATTGACATTTGAAATCCTCCTACCCCCCAAAAAAACTCCAAGATAAATTGTTCAGTAAAAAAAGTAAAGTGCAAAACAATATACATAGTATGCTACCATTACACAAGAAAGGTAAGAATATACCTATTTATGTTACTGCATTTGTGTGTGTAAAAAAACACCAGAAGGATATGTAAGAAACTAGTAACAACTTTGACCAGAAGTCAGTGGTGGTGGGGGCAGATGGCTACAGGAGCAAAAGTAAGATTCTCAGTGAATACTTTTTAATATTGTTTTGATTTTTTAATCATATCTGAAAAGTTAGGAAGATAGTTAAGAAAGAGGTTAAAAGCTGCTGAATGAAACTACAAGTTTATGTGCCAACCTTTTACTTGGTTTCCAGGAACAGCAGTTTTAGTTTAATGTTTGTCCTGCTCTAGCAAGAACAAAGCATGTTCTACTTTAGAGTAGTTTATTTTACAGTTGAGTCTGGAGAAGGAAGGGAAAAACTTTACTAGAGACTTAGCCAGGGAACAAATTTCTTGTGATTTAAAATAGAGTCATCAATTAAAGATAAACAGCTTAGTTCTTAGTTTTCTTCAGCATAGTCCACTACAGGTACGTAATAATTTTAGCTGAATAGGGAAGGAAATGCCTGCTCAGATGATCTCAGAACTAAAATGAGGATTCCTTTATTGCTGTTTCAAATTGCTAAGAACTAAATATCATATGCTGTGTTTGAAAGATCAAAGGGTTCTAAAACTTTGATCTCAGCAGTTAAACTGTCAAATACAAACACTAGATAATGTCTATCTACTGCCATCCCCTAAGAATCATTCTTCATAGAATCCTCTCTGAGAGTTTACTTTATTATAAAAGTACAGGATGGATTGTAAGTGAAACAAACTTTACAGGCTCAGGGTAACTTACTTTCCATATGAACTCCGCAAAGCTGCTGTAATGAAGACAAGCAATCATAGCTTATATTTCTAGAGTGATTTATAGCTTACAGATTGCATTCTCATATTTTATCTAACCTTTACAAATATTTGGTATGTGGGTATTCTTATCTCTGTCTTAGTAATTAAGAAAATGAGGTTCAGAGAGGTGAGACTGCTGGATAAAATCCCCCCTCTAGGATCTGGCAGAGTTCAGATGTGTACCCAGATTTTCTAATTCTGAGCTCAAATGATTTTCTTTTATCACATAGTTATATACAATTATCAATGCCTGTCATAAATATACACATGATTAGTTCAAATATAACTAATGATAGTTACATCTGATGACACGATTAAGTCTTAAAAGTTGGACTGTAAGGAAAAAAATGTCCAGTACTCAAAATTACCTTTGAAGATAATTTAAATAATCCATAAGGTATAAACATAGTATGGGGGGGGGTAACCATTCCAATAATACTTACTTTCAGTTTAAATTAATATATCACATATACTAGGGTATATACCTAAAATATAATTTTCTACATGTATTATTTATATATGTTTCACAAAAGAGAATTGCTCTAGATGAATTTATACAATTAAACATGCATATCATGCAACTTCACTGTACGTATAATGGCTAATAATCACTGAGGGCTTACTACCAGTCACATATTATGCTGATGTTTTATATATTACCATATTTAATCATTTACAGGTGACTTTGAGGTAGGCACAAACTCATAAATACAGATGAGGAAGCAAAAGGCTTCGAAAGGTTGAGTCTCACAGGAAGTAAATACCAATGCCATGGATTGAACACATTCGAGTCAAGAAGTCATGCTCTTAGAAGAGATTGGGCACGTTCAGGGTGGTAGAAGTCATGCTCTTAGAATATGAATTGGTATTCTTGTTTTGATTCTGTGGCATTAAGGCAGTGGAATGAATCTTATATATATCAAAGATGATGGGTTTGACAAAGATTCATATCCTAATTTCCAAATTCTTACATGAAAACTATATTGACAGAACTTCTGGTCAAAATGGCAGTAGGAGTACACATTTTAGAGACTTCTCTGTTTCAAATACTTAGTAATTATAGATAAAGTATCTAGAGAAAAAAATTAAAAGATATAGTTGTACTAAAAATAAAAATTGTTACGTAACAGAACGCAAAGTAGTCAGCAAAACTGATAGCATAGACTTGTTTGGTTCCACGTCTGACAGCAGTCAGAGGCACCAGGGGATAATATTCCATGGTAGTCGAGATTAAAAAGAACCACCTGGCAAAGGACTTGAGCCAGTCTCAGTGCACGAAATCTGCACTGAGGAGTGATTCCCCAAACCATACAAAGAGGTTGAAAAAAGCTCTTACAACTAAAGTTTATAAAAGCCTAGGAGGCCAAAGGACACAGACAAAGCTTAAAACGCAGACTGAGCCACATACTGTCTCAGTGATTAAGATAAGGAGAAAAAGATAGAGAAAAAACTTTCCTTCCAATATGAACTTGCAAACTAATTTCCAAAGTACATGAGGTAAATTAAATAGAAGAAGAAAGGTCAACAACCTCAACAACTGGAAGGGTATGTAAGTTAAAAAAAGAAAAAAGTATGCAAGGACAAATAAATACATGGGCAATCAGAAAACATCTTAAAAATAAGAGTTTAAGATTTATAAAGAAATATAGGCATAAACAGCACTATAAAAAAGGAAAAGAAAATACAAAACAAAATCTAAAGAAAAAATGTACATGAAGAAATGCAACAAAAATTCTTGAAGATGAAAATATGTTAGTTGAAAAAGAAGACCCCAGTATACAGGAGAAATTCTGGACTGGATATAGTAGAAAAGACAGTAAACCAGAAAACAAGATTGAAGAATTCACAAAGAATGAGATACAGAGATATAAAGAAGTTAAAACTGTGAAACAGCTGTTAACAGTCATGAAGGGTGGAAGCTTTAACATATATCAAAATAGAAATTTTAGAAATAGAATATAGAAGGCATGGCAGATAAGCAGTGTTTAGACATATGTCTGAGATACTTCCAGTACTAAAGATCAATGTGATCTCTAAGATCGAAAGCATCATCCCCATTAAATCTACAGAAAGATACATGAAAACAAATCCATACCTCAACCCTCACACAGGACAAGTGTAAAAATCAAGGTGGATAAGAAAATCTTAATACTTTCAGACAGAAAAAAAGATTATCTGTAAAGTAATAATTAAATGGCAAACATCTTATTTGTATCAAAAGATGAAAAAAGATATTAGAGGAATATCCTTAAGGTACTGAGGGAGAAATAACTGTAACCAGATATTTAAAGCTACCTGACTACCACTAAGTAGTGAGGTCAAAATAAAGGTATTTCTAGGCCTATAAAAACTAGTTTACCTCCTAGATCTGTTTATTGAAACAACTACTTCCTAAAACAAGAAGAAAACAGAACACTGAGGGAAAGCATGGGACATAAAACATAACTGTGAACACAGAAATCAAATTAATGTCTCTTTTGAAATAAAACCAACAAAACACAAAGGCATTAGTACAATTCAGAAAAAATTAAGAAAGATGGCAGATAAAATATGCAAAGATTGTTTAGGTAAAGGATAGATGAAATGATTTTAAACTTTATGACAAAACACTATAGTACTTATGTATATTAAAATTTGTGGATAATGACTAAAAGGATAGAAATATAAAGCTACAGCTTCCAAACGAACAGAGGAGAAAAAAAAAGCAGAAAAAATAAATATCACTTAAACAGTTGGTATAAAAGGGGGAAAAAAGGAAAGAAGAATTAAACAAAACCAAAATAAAATGATAAAAATGAGTCAAATGTATCTATTTCTACAATAAATATAAATGCATTAAGTTAACTTCTTAAAAATAATATGAGAATGGAATTAGGAAAATGAATTCAGCTTTATGATTTAGATGAGACGCACCTAGAAAAAAATGATTCAGTGGTATGAAAACAAAGAATGGAAATGATATTTCAAACAATAGCTAAAAGAAAGTAAGAAAGAGAAAATTTGAACTACACAGTAAGTTTTTCTAGCAGCAGCAGAACACAGTACCAGAAAACAGAGAATTTCCTTCAAGTACATATGAGATCACTGATAAAAAATGAAGACATATTTGTGGGAAAGTAAACTGGTGTAGCCACTATGGAAAACAGTATGGAGCTTCCTTAAAAAAACTAAAAATAGGCTTACCATATGATGATCCCACTCCTGAGCAGAGGAAACTCTAATTTGAAAAGACACATGCACCCGATGTTCGTAACAGCACTTACAATAGGCAAGACATGGAAGAAACCTAAATGTCCATCAACAGATGAAAGGATAAAGATGTGGGGTGTGCGTGTGTGTGTGTGCGTGTGTGTATGATATATGATATATAAAATGGAACACTATATATGATATATAAAATGGAATACTACTCAGCCATAAAAAGAATAAAATAATGCCATTTGCAGCAATATGGATAGACCTAGAGATTATTACACTAAGTGAAGTAAGTCAGACAAAGACAAATATCGTATGATACCACTCACATGTGGAATCTAAAAAAAATGACACAAATGAACTTATTTACAAAACAGGAACAGACTCATGGACTTAGAAAATAAACTCATGTTTACCAAAGGGAAAGGGAGGCAGGGGAGTTTTGGATTAGCAGATACAAACTACAATATATAAAATAGATAAACAACAAGGTCCTACTGTATAGCACAGGGAACTATTCAATACCCTGTAATAAACAATAATGGAAATGAATATGAAAAAAATACATAAAATTGAATCATTTTGCTATACACTGGAAACTAACATAACATTGTAAATCAACTGTACTTCAATAACCAAAATGAGGATATATTAAACCTCAAAATAAGCCTCAGTAAGTATTAAAGATTCAGAATCATATAGACCAGAACTCTGATCATAATGAACTATTAACTCATGTAAAAATACATGAATTTCAAATGCATTATATTAAGTGAAAGAAGACAAAAATCAAAAGGCTACATATGGTATAATTATATTTATATAACAATCTGGAAAAGACAAAACTATAGGGACAGGAAAAAAACCATTGGTTTCCAGGGACTGGAGCTGAGGAGAGGGGTAGACTACAAAGGGGCACAAGAAAATTTTTGTGGGTAATGGAGGTTCTATAACTTGACTATGGTGGTGGATAAATGAATATGTACATTTGCTAAACCTTAGAACTGTACACTAAAAAGGTAATTTTACTTTATGCAAATTATATCCTAATTAAACTGATTTCAAAACCCTGCTCAATTAGTTAAAACAGTAATGAAAGTATTACTTCAAATGCATTTATTAAATTAGAAAATAGCTTAAAAATCAATCAAATGTTTCAATCAAAGAAATGAGAGGAAAAAACAGTAAATGTAAGAAAAGAGGGAAATGATACAGATAATGATGTGAAACAATTTCTAGTCAGATTGATGAAGAAAACAAACAAAAGACATTATTAATGAAAATGGGACATAATCACAGATAAGGTAGATTTGAAAAATAAAAGAATATTAAAAACTATTTTAGAACATATTTGACAGTTTGGAGGAACTGAATGATTTATACATATATATGCCTAGTTTTTTTTTTTTAATCTGGCAGAATTCAAGTAAAGGAGTGGGTTGTAAAAAATGCTTCATAGTGTCATACTACAAAGTTTAATGATCTAAATTCCTCCAAAATCTCACTAGGGATGTTTTCCCTGTTACTCAAATCTTATGCATCTTTTGCCTTCCAAGGCTCTGTGCTTGCCATAAGCTCTTCCCATTTCTCATAAGCTCTCTAATTGCCTTCCTTACATGATTACTGTCCATTCAACCAGACTTTACCCTTATTTTGTACTCTCAACTGGGCTTAACATAATGCTCCATAAATACTGTGACAGATGAAAGTGGTTCTTTAAGAATAATGTTGCAGAAGGGAAGACACAGTAGTTTTCTGAAGTTATACAGACAAGAGTAACTCAATTGAGTATATTAAAACTGGGAAAAAGACAGACTTTCCTTTTCCTCTTTCCTAGGTTTGAAGTTTTTGAAAGGACTAATGTAATCTTTACCAAAAATGCTGAATTCCTAATAGTGGTCACGTATAGTACTGCTCTTTATGGTAAGAAAACAAAAAACAAAAATCATATATATGAAAAGAAGATGTTTGTTCTGAAGAGTCACACTAAATATTTCCCTATAAAACAGATTTATGTCAAAAAAGAGCACATCACTTCAAAAAAATCTTAGATGGTGACTAAAAGCAATGCATAATTCTCAACTGGAAACTAGATTGGAGAAAAAAATTACTACAATAGGACAGTATTGACATAATTGGCAAAATTTTAATATAGACTGTATATTAGATAATAGAATTTTATCAATGTTAAATCTTCTGAATTCAGTAACTGTTTTAAGTCATGTAAAAGAATGCTTGTTTTAGAAGAAACTTGCTGAAGTATTTAGGGAAAAATCAAGGTCTGTAACAATCACCAATGGTTTAGCCAAATAAAGATAAGTGATGCATGTATATAATGAGAGATAAACCAAATATGGCAAATGTAGAAAACTGATTGTAGGTGAAGAGTATAATGATATTAACCTATTTTCCCTAATTTTCTATAGTTTTGAAATTTTTCAAAACAAAAATTTAAAAACAGTCAAAACAAATAAATATGTAAATATTCAAGAAATATTTCAAATTAAAATATGTTTTCAAAAAAATGTTAGAATATTTTACAACTATGAAAAACATGAAATCAGAAAATACTACTTTTAAATGAAATGAAAAATATGATCACCAAATTTATAAAAAGGAATAAATGCTGCAATCAGCAAATAGGTGATTTCAGAAGACTATTTTGAAAAATTCTCCTAGAATTTAAACTAAAAGGAAAAGAAATAAAGGACAAAGAGAAAATGATTTGAGGACATGACAGTTAATTTCATGTGTCAATTTTATGCTGCGCTCCGGTGCATAGTGGTTTGATCAAACACCAATCTAGATATTCCTAGGAAGGTAATGTGAGTGGGTCTCATTCAATCACTTGAAGGCATTTAGAGCAAAGACCAAGGTCCTCCAAGGAGGAAGGAATTCTGTCTATAAGCTGTTTTGGGATGCAAGACTATATTAAGTTCTGTTGGAATTTTCAGGTTGCTGGCCTCTCTTACAGATTTCAGATTTTCCTGAAACTGCCACAATTGCACGAGTCAATTCCTTAAAATGAACCTCTTTATATATATATATATATATATGTATATATACATATATATGTAAATAATTTCTTCATATATACATATATGCATATACACATATGTATGTATATACAGATACACATACACATCACATTGGTTCTCTGCAGAAGTCTAATATAGAGGACAAATCCAGGAGGTCCAATATAATAAGAATTTGAGTAGGAAAAAAAGATAGTAGATGAAACTGAAGTAATAGTCAAATAATACTAGAAATTTTCCTGAGATAAAGGAAAATATGGATTTTCACAATAAAAGCACTTACTCAAACTTAGGCAAAAAAGACTTACACACAGAAAACCATGGTGATACTTTTAAACTTATAGAATTTAAATAATAAGAGAAAGACAAAACCTTATATGGGTCTCAGTAGGAAAAATATGTCATCTAAAATGAAAAACATCAGACTGACACCAGACTTCTCTCACATAATCATACATATTAAACCTGATTAAAAAATGGGCAGAGGACCTGAATAGCCATTTTTCCAAAGAAGATACATAGATTGCCAACAAGGACATGAAAAGATACTCAACATCACTCACTAATAATTAGGGAAATGAAAATCAAAACCACAGTGAGATACCACCTCACACCTGTTAGAATGGCTATTTTCAAAAAGACAACAAATCACAAGTATTGGCAAGGATGTGGGGAAAAGGGAACCCTCATGTTCTGTTGGTGGACATGTAAAGTGGTGCAGCCACTATAGGAAACAGTGTGGAGATTCCTCAAAAAAACCTAAAACTTGAGCTACCATATGATCCAGTAATTCCACTCTTGGTTATATATCCAAAGAAAACAAAAAGAGTAATTCAAAAAGATACATGCACTCCAATGTTCAATGCAGCATTATTTATACAATAGCCAAGATATGGAAGCAACCCGAGTGTTCATCAACAGATGAATGGATAAAGAAGATGTGATACACATCACATACACACAAATGGAGTATTACTTAGCCATAAAAAGGAATGAAGTCTTGCCATTTGTGACAGCAGAGATGGAGCAGAGGGTATTATGCTAAGTGAAGTAAGTTAGACAGAGAAGCCAGACAGAGAAATGCAAATATTGTATGATTTAATTTATGGAAAGAATCTAAAAAACAAGAGAACAAATATAACAAAACAGAAACAGAGTTATAGATACAGAGAATAATCAGGTGGTTTCTAGAAGGGAGGTTGAGGGGGAAATAGGTGAGGGAGATTAAAAACCTCCAGTTGCAAAATAAATCAGTCATGGGTATGAAATGTATAGTGTGGAGAATATAGCCAATAACTATGCAATATCTCTGTATGGTGACAGATGTTAACTTACTGTGATCATTTTGTAATGTAGAGAAATACCAAATCACTATGTTGTGCACCAGGAACTAACATAGTGTTGTAGGTCAATCATACTTCAAAACAAATTAAAAAAACACACTTATAGAAAGAGATCAGATTTGTGGTTTCTAGAGGCAGGGAGAGGGGTGGGGGAATTGGATGAAGGTGGTCAGAAGGTACAACCTCCCAGTTATAGGATAAATAAGTACTAAGGATGTAATTAACACTGCTGTTTGTTATATACTAAAGATGTTAAGAGAGTAAATGCTAAGAGTTTTCATCACAAAGAAAAATATATTTTTCTTATATTTAATTTTGTTTCTATACGAGATGATGGATATTTACTAAATTTAGTGTGATAATCATTTCATGATGTATATAAGTCAAATTATTATGCTGTACACCTTAAACTTATGTCAATTGTATCTAAATAAAACTGAAAGGAAAAAAACAGTCTAGCATTGTTAAGTATATATGATGGTAGGGAATGTCCCATATCCACAATGGACGCAGGCAAATTCAAGTATTCTCACTTTCGAGGGCACATATGAGAGATATAATGAAAGAGAAAAAGAGAAATCTTTCCTAAAAATAGTGTGAAAAATATAGAACAGAAAAACAAATATATTTCTCCCCACAACAACAAAGAGATCATTCAGTTCTTTGTCTAGGAAAATAAGACCCTTAGGCTAGTCTAACAATAAAATAAAGTTCTATGCTGCTTTTTCTATGCTATAAGAAAAGCAATTCTATGCCATATAAGAAATTGTATGTTAGAATATTCACATCTTAAAAATTTGTAAGCAAAGTTTAAAATTAAAGGACTAGACAAAGGGATAAAGGTATATCAGGCAAATAGAAACAAAAAAGGAGTAGCAACATTAACTGCACAGTTGAAGAAATAAAATAACATGTACTTTA
Source organism: Camelus dromedarius (assembly GCF_036321535.1). Classification (NCBI taxonomy): domain Eukaryota; kingdom Metazoa; phylum Chordata; class Mammalia; order Artiodactyla; family Camelidae; genus Camelus; species Camelus dromedarius. The sequence goes on along the minus strand of NC_087439.1, from coordinate 28,639,356 downwards.
ACTAACAAAGTGGACTTTTAAAAACTGATTAGAAGTATAGATCTACAAAAAGGACATATGTATATATATATTTTTTTTTGGGGGGGGGGATGAACATTTTTTAATGGAGGTACTGGGGATTGAACCCAGGACCTTGTGTGTGCTAAGCACGAGCTCTCCCACTGGGCTATACTCCCCACTATGAACTTTTACACTACAAATAACATACCACTGAAAAAGGAAACAAAACAAAGCTGTTTGAAATTCAAGAAAACATGAAAAGATGGAAATAATTGTTTTGGGAAAATAACTTCTTTTACACAGTGTTTTACAAATCAAGCATCCAGAAGTAAATCAAAGAATTAACCAAAAACAACGGATGTACACAACTTCATATGTAACAGAAATATATTTTCTTCAAACATCATGTAATATTTATCAAAATTGATTATATTCGATACTACAAAGAAGACTTCATTGAACTTCATTAAAAAATTTATAGGCCAGACACTAATCACAGAGCAATAAAACTGGAAACTACTGACTAAAGATAAAGAGACTAAATAATACTATCTAGAGACTAAAAATCATTCCCCGAAGAGGAAATAAAAACATAAATTGCATATTTCACATTTCAAAAATAACAATAAAGGCAGTCAAAAGTTGTTAAGATGGGTTTCTGCTATGAGATGAGAGGTTGAACCCATATTTCTATCTCTTCTCTAGAGATCTTATTAAAATATTGTTAATGAAATACTTTTTTAAAGGGAAAAACATATAAGGAAAAAGGATGAGGGGTCATCTGTCAGTGGAAAAGGGAATTTAATAACTTCAGAAAGAATGAAAGTAGGAGTTGTAACTGTGATAGAGCAGAGTTTGAAAAATAAAGTTGAGAAAAATCTTTAAAAAGTTAAATTAAAAGTAAGGATATAATAAGAGTTACAGAGGACTGATTCTAAAGGGTTAAACAGTCAACTAGTCCCAGAATGAGAAAAAGTAGGGACATATAATGAAAAAAATGATCATAGAAATAACAGTATATAGATTGTCAGAGATAAAAAGTATATAAGACTTCAGATTAAAAAAGCCCTGGATGCCAAGTACAACAGATTTAAAAAATACCCACACTTAGACATATCTTTATAAATAAATTTTGGACTGCTAGAAGAGATCTTACAGGCTTTGAGAAAGAAGAAACAAGTCAAATATCATTCATCTGATCAGCAACACTGAAAGAAATGGAGCAATATCTCAAATTTGTGAGAAAATGGTTTTGAACTCAGATATCTAATAAAGGCAGATTTCAAATATCAAAGTACACTAAAAAGACTTCCAGTCATACAAGGATTTCCTATGTACCCTTTCTTGGATGATTACTTGAGCTTGAGCATCCAGCAACAGAGAGGGAATCAAGAGAGAGGAAGACTAGGGAATATAAGATGGTAGATCTCACTCAGGAGAGCTGATTAGACACTTACATGTTTAAGTGTCAGGCTAAAATATGGAAAAAAAATGAAGAGAATGAAGGAAAGATGAGTAATTCAAGAAAGAATATTGAGCAAAACCACAGGCAAACTTACAGTTGTACATCGGCAAAAGGAAACTTAGTAACAATCTATAGTGACTGTGGGTGTAGAGCATGTGAGAGAAAATTCAAGCAAGGTAAAGTTTTTGTTTTGTTAGGATATACTGATTACCTCTAAATTTTATTAGAAAACAGAAGTTTATACATATGGGTGTAGGCAAAAATTAAACAGAATATAAAATTTCTAAGCCATCAAAAGAAAAACCAAAATAAAGAAAAAAGTCAGATTAGTTCAACAGGAAGCAGGAAAAAAAATAAGATGACCAAATAGGCAAGAAAGTAATAAGTAGAAAACTAAACAATTATGGGGCAGGAAACAGGGCAAGAATATCAGCTGTCATAACACATACTAATGAATTTTATCCCTCCATTAAAAGACAGACTTGGGCTAAGAAACAGAAAAAAAAATCCAGTGAAATACTAGTTTAAAAAGACACACTAAATCAATATGATGGAGACATGTTGAAAAATAAAGGATGAAAGTGAGGGAAGGAATAGCTCAAGTGGTAGAGAGCAGGCTTAGCATGCACAAGGTCCTGGGTTCAATCCCTAGAATCTCCTCTAAAAATGAATAAATAAGCAAACCTAATTACCCCCCAAAATAAATAAATAAAATAAAAGGATTAAAAAAGAGATAAGCCATAAAAATGCTCACAGAAGTAAGTAGGTATCAGAAGAAAGTTTTCTAAATGAAGGTAAAATTCATTACCGGGACAAAAAGGATGTATCAATTGAGAAAAATCAAATTCCAACAACATATATAATAATCTTCACACTTTAGTCATATTTAGAAAAATTATTAGCAATATATGTATATGTAAACACACCCAGACACACACGTATTGTTTAATAATACCAGGAGAAAAATTCAAATCTACAATTATAGCAGGAAACTAAATAGAGTGCTCTCAGATATCAAGCAGTCAAAAATGCGTGACAGAAATACCAAGTTTACCAACAGAGAATATATTTTGTATTTAGATGCCCATAGAAAACGATTATCTATTAGGTCATAAAGAAAATTTCGATAAATTCCCCAAGTAGAAATTATGCAGACCACATTATCTAAACTGAGAAATAAGACTAAAAATCCACAATGAAAGAATAGCTAAAAATCTTTAGAACAAAAAAACCCAAAAAACAAACAAGCATCTTCCTAGACAATGCCTGTATTAAATAGGAAATATATAATAAATTAGGGTATCTAGAAACAATTGATCTCAGAAGAAAACATAGAACTTTAAACCTATTTATTAAAAAATAAATTTTGAAATATATATACCAAGCACTTAATTCAAGAAGCCAGCAGAAAACAATATAAACCTAAAGAAAAGAGAAAAAAAGAGATAGTGATAAAAATGGAAAAAAATGAAATAAAACTAAAAAGGTAGACTTGAAAAATCACAGCAAAAGCTGTCTCTTTAAAAAGATCAATAAAACAGATAGTTCTAGTACTATATCGATAATTTGAATGATCTTAAAGAAAGAAGAAGAGCCTTTAAATTCATTTTATGAAACAGTGTACTATGCTATAAAACATGACAATGACAAAAAGAAACTGAAAACTAATCCTACTTATTCAGTAATTCAGTAAATATTTACCAAATGTCAACTCTATGCCAGGCACCGTCCCAGAAACTCAGAATAAAATAGTAAATAAAAAGACAAAGTCCTACTATACCTTTATGGAAATTAAGGTTTTAAAAATAAGCAAATCAAATTTATCACCAAAGAGTTTACATGGGGGAATGAGATACCTATGCTGGAAAACTGAATAAAATATATTATTATGTTAATAGGTCAAAAAAATTCCATATGATTATCAACATAAATAACTCAAGTTATTTGATAAAGTTCACTATCTACTTCTATTTCAAATACTCTAATTAGAAACTGAACAAGGTACACTTATCAACATTATTCTGTAAGCATTAGCTAATACAATCAAATAAGAAAATTATGATATACAAATATTAGGAAAAAATTATAATTATCATTATTTGCTAATGATAAAATTATCTACATAAAAAACCCAAGTGTACCAACTAAATTAATAAGATAGTTCATGAAGGTGGTCTATTAAAAACTAAATATACAATAAAAATAGTAAGAGTTTCATATAAATAGAAACAGTAGAAAATTTAATTTAAAAAAGAGTTAACAATAGCAACAAAACATACATAACTTGATAATGGTAATAAACCTTACAGAAGCTATACTATTAAAATCACTGGGACTAGGATGGGCTCTTCTGGACAATAGGTTATTTTCATGGAAAAATAAAATTAGATCCCTACCTCAAATCATACATAAAGCAAATTCCAGGTGGATTTAAGACCTACCCATGAACAGCAGACTTAAATATAAGATTTTTAAAAATTAATGAATACTACACATTGTTCATCAACATATATTTAGAAAATATGTAAGAACATCCATACATATGAACACATTAAAGAATAGTAGTTGTCTCTGAAGAGGCAGGACAGAAGAAGAGATGGAAAGTGGGCTTTAGTTCTGTCAGTAATATAGTATTACTTTTTTTCAAAGTGGGAGAAAAATCAGAATTGTGTAATTTGATTTGACTGAAAGTTATTTAATTACTTTCTGCACTTTCAGTATGTTTGAAATATTTTACAGTGCAAAATAAAGTCAGAAAAATTCCTACATCTTTATCTGATCTTTATTTTGGTGTAAATTATGAGGATAAGTTACTAATTTTATTCCAAATTGCTGCACACAATTTATTAAATAATCCATCATTTCCCATTTTAATTTGAAATGTCACCTGTATCATACTGTACATTTTTTACACTTGGATCTATTTCTTCCTTTTTTGTTTATTCTGGTCAGAGTACCACTGTTTTAGGTATTAAAATCTTTATGTTCATTGCAGCATGATTTAAAATAGCCAAGTATGAGAAGTAACCTAAGGGTCCATTAAAAGCTAAATGGATAGTGAATATATATAATATATATATAATGGACAATCATTCAGTCAAAAAAAAAAAAAAAGAATTAAATCTTGTCATTTGTGATAACATGATGGACCTTGAGGGCATAATGCTGAGTGAAATAAGTTAGACAGATGAAGACAAATACCATATGGTCGTACTTATATGTATAATCTAAAAATCAAAACAAAAAATAACAAACAAATCAAGCTCATAGAGACAGAATAGATAGGTGGTTGCAGAGGCAGGGGGTAAGAATGTGGGCAAAACTGGCGAAGGAAGTCAAAAGGTACAAATTTCCAGTTATAAGATAAATAAATCAAGGAGATGTAATGTACAGAACTGAACTATAGTTAATATTGTATCGCACATTTCAAAGTTGCTAACAGTAAATCTTAAAAGTTCTCATCATAAGAAGAAAAATATTTTGTAACTATGTATGGTGACGAGTGTTAACTACACTTAACTGTGGTGATCATTTTGCAATATATACAAATATGGAATCATTATATTGTACACCTGAAACTAATATGTTGTATGTCAATTATACTCAATTAAAAAAAAAACCTTTATAAGAAAGTTAAAGATGTACGGACAACCAAGTCTGTATTACTCGTCCCTCTCTTCACCACCCTTCCTCCTCTTGAGTCAGCATTAGACTTGTACTTCCTGTGTGTCTATCATCTCTCACAGCATTCACAGTAAATGTTAGAAGATCTATGAAGCTTGGAAACATTTATATCAGCTCCATGAATATAGGGATCTCTCTGTTTTGTGCTTTGCTGTATCTCAGTAGCTTCCACAGAGTTTAACATAGGGTAGTCCCTAAAGAAGTATCTGTTCAGTAAACTCAATCATTTTACCAAAAAGACCTCAAAACACAATCTCCCCCCAAAAAACTAGGATCACACGATGCAGACTAATGTGGAGGAAAATTTGCATCTATTTTGTATTTAGTCAAACCAACATGTAACTGTTAATGTGTTTTTATATGTCTCTCAGCAAAGCTTTATAATTTTATGATTTTTTTCAGATAACTGTTCATGAAATTTTTTAAATGTTCATCATTGGTTGAATTTTTGTTATTATTGATATCCTTTTTATCTTTTCAAAATTGATTATTAGTAGATAGGAGAGTTACTATTTTGTAAGTTTTTTTATCCAGCAAACTTGCTGATATATTCTTAATTTTACATAGATAAAAGTAACATCTGAAAGTAATGACATTCTGTGTCTTGCTAGCCAATCTGTTTTATTTCTTTCTTTTTCTTACTGTATTGGGTAGAAATTTTAGTATGCTGAAAAGTTGAAATGCTAATAGGTAATCTTCATTTTTTCAGACTTTCAAATGGTATGCTTGTTTTTTTGTTTTACTTATTTAACTTCTGTAGATATCATGTATCAGACTAAGGAATTTTCCTTCTATTCCTAAATTGCTAAGTTTTTCTTATATTAATTGTTGAATTTTATTAAATGCCTTTCAAACGTCTACTGAGACAATTGTATAGTTTTCTGCTTTAATTTGTTCAATGTAGTAGATTACATCGATAGTGGTTTTTTTTTTAATTTAACTATTCTTCAATTCTTTTTATAAAGCCTGCATGGTCTGGAGATACTAACACTTACACACAAACATTACTCACTTCAATTTGCCAATATTTTATTAAGGATTTTTGCACCATAGTTTTCATGAGATGGGTCCATAATTTTTCACACTTGTTTGGTCTTTGACTGATTCTAACATTACAATCAAAAGAAAAGCTCTGGAACTTTTCTTGAAACCTTTCTCTTCTCCACCCTAGTCTAAGCCACCATCTGAATTATCCTCTAATCTTCCTTTTTTTTCAAATTTATTTATCTTTTTCTCTTTCATGATTCATTTTCCTTACCCTCAGCTTACCACCTCACACTTGTTCTAGAATGTAAGCTCTGCAAGATCAAAGAATGTGTCTCTTCTCAGAAATTAGGCCTATGTCAGGCTACTATCAGGGGCTCAAAAATATGTTACATTAAAAAAAAATCCTACTTTTCATGAATCTATTAGAATAGTGAAGACAAAGAGCTTAAAATACCCATACTGGGACGTTGGGGAAAAATAAACACACATTTACATGCATATAACTTTTCTGAAGAGTAATTTGAAGATTACAACCAAAAGTCTTTAAAGTAGGATACCTTTTGAGCAAGCAAGTGCATTTCTAGCAGTTTATTTTTCTAAAGTAATCTAATAACATGAAAAGCATTTTTTATCAAAGTATTGTTTATGATAAATAACTATAAAACAGTTTCAATGTTCAATGATATGTGATTTTTGAATAAATTATGATGCAACCATAATGGGACAGTATGTACTTCTAAGTAAAACTGTCATACAAGATGTTTAGGAAAAATTGTGAAGTTTAAAAAGACGCTAATATAATGTGTATCATCATCCTCTTTTGGCTTAAAAGTAAAGGCTGGGAAAATATACACAAAAATACTGTTGTTGTTTATCATCAGGTAGTAGGATGAACAAAGACTTTTTTCTTTTCTTGTAGCTGTATTTTTCTACTTTTTACCATGAACATTGTTTTGGGAAGTAAAACAAATTTAAAAAGAAAAGAATTCTCATGCTGTTACCAATTTAATGAAAAATCTATGCATTGGGAAGTAATATCAAATACTCAAGTGTGTGTGTGTATAGGTGGCTGCCCAGTATTTGAATACATTTCTTATTCTGGGGAATCTCAAAACAAATTGGAGTCTGGGACAGTCCCTTTCCTAGCTCCTCGGCTACTAACACGTAGTCATGTGACCCAGGTTCAGTTAAAATAATGCTGCCATCCAGGACTCTACATTTTGTGAGAGTGATGCAGAGATGTAGAAAATCATTAGAGATTATTCATCAAACCTGCAGCCAAACTGAAGACCCCAAAATTCAATGAGTGTCCAAAGGCAGCAGAACTCAGTGGCACAATAAAAAATGTCCAGTGAAAACTATGAGCAACAACTTCTGGAGCAGAATTTTCTCCTGGTGAGATATTGACTAGGCTTTGCCTCTTTTGGTTTCTACTACTTTCTTAAGCATGGTACTCCAGTGTCCCTACGAAACTTTTGAGCTCTATATAATATGTTTCCAAAAAAGTCCTTTTCTGCTTTAGGCAGTTGGCTTCTATGGTTTAAAACCTAGAATCCTGATTGGTACAGTTACCAATTCGTACAATTGCCTAGCAATTATTACCAATAATGCTCTTGCATTTCAGTAATTGTCACTATTTTTCTCAGTATTTCAAAAGCTTTTTAGAAAGTACATGGGCTTTGAAGCTATCAGGGATCAGGTCTGAATACCAGAAATGGTATTTACTAGTTGGGTGACCTTGGACAATAGACCTAATATTTTTCAGTCTTAATATCTTCATTTGTAAATTATTTTGAGGATTCAACAAGATCATGTTAAAATTTCATGTTTCATGCTTATCTCAAATCCCTAACTCTGCTCCCTTATTCCATGGCCTACATTATATCCACCCTTTCAACTCATGCATACCTTCATCACCTTGAACACAACTTGCCAACATGATCAACCCTTTCTATCTCATCAGGGTATGAAACTCCTATGCATAAACTCAAGTATATTTCTTCAGTATTAGACATAGTTGCGGGAGTTCTGGTAGAGATATTAGAAGTAGCCCATATAAAGCCAAGCTGCCTTTTGGGCAGACTCACAATGCCATGTTCAGATAAAAACAAACAAGAAAAACATCAGCCTATGTCCAAAAAGCACTGAAAAGTGAAAAGAGATTTTAAATCTTTACTCAACTTTCATGAAGAAGCACTAATGTAGGATTTCATTGCTAATGCATAGTAAACGATCTTAAAATTCTCTTTTGTCCTCTCTTAAATCACAGAGCAGGGCAGTTGCCCCAGAATCTCATCTTATACCCCTAAATCTTCCTCAGACTATCTCTCCACGCTCCACCCAATATGCCTTTTTCCTTCAAACATCCCCCTCTCCAGTCTTTCTGGATTATTTTTCCCCTTTAACTTCCTAATGTAAATCAATCAAGCTTTTCGGCTTTTCAATTCTCCTCCCTTCCCAATTTATAAAACAGTACAAAGAATTGGCCCTGAAGCTGAGCAGGCAAACAGGAAAAGACTGATTAATCTTTAAGTATTCATAACCTTTATCTTCCCCATGCCTTCCAAGATTTCTCCTTTCTCTTTTCCTCTCCCTTCTCCCCCCCATCTCTCTGTCTCTTTTTCTTTCTCTCTTTCTCTCTCACACTCACACTCAGACACACACACACACACACACACACACACACCTCACAACTGTATAGATTTTGGCCATGATATACTTTGATCTCAAACCTCAACTGTGTCTTTCAAAATGTGTGGCAATCCTATATTTCCCTGCTTAGTCCTCTTCTCTATTTTTTAGCCCAGGTCTTTCTCCTCAGTTCCAAACTCACAAATGCCTCTACTTTCTGGACATCTTCATCTGGGTGCCTTAGAGGTATTCCAAACACAAAATTTAAAGAGAATGAAAAACTCAACAACTTTCTCTCTAAATCTTCTCTTCCCTTCTGTGGTCTCCATCCCAACTATCAACTTCTTACTTAGTCAAACAAAAGGCCCTGGAATAATCCGTGACGTTCTTACTTCCTTCATACCCCATATTAATAAATCACCAAATCCTGATCTTTCTAATTCCTAAAATCTCTTGAAAATGTATACTATGGTACACGTTAGCCTCCTCTACTTGAAATCAGACTAGCATCCATGCTTTCTTCTATTTGGTCTTCCTGTTCCAGGTCTATCTCATTTCAGCTCATTGCTTTTACTGTAGTCAAAACAATCTTTCTAAAATGCCAATCTCATTCTGTTACTTAACACCAAGGGTTCTGGAGTCTGACTGCTGAGTTTTGAACCCTGGTTTAATGACCAACTAACAAAGAGAATTTACACTACAGTGGTTAAGCACACAGAAGCTACAGTTTGTCTGCCTTAGTTCAAATCTCATCGTCGCCTTTATGAATATATGACCTTAGAACAATTACTTAACTCCATAGGGCTTTTTTTTCTCAATTGTAAAACTGAAATAACAAAAGCACTTATGTCATAGAGTGGTTGTGAGGATTACAATAATATAACACTCTTCTAGATTAAGAGCCATATAAAGATTTGTTATTATTATATGGCCTTATACAGATTACGTAGCCTTTCTGTACTTAAGTCTCATCTATAAATAGAATTAATACATACAATACAGTTTTTTTTGATATTAGATGATATAAAAAGACTAAGATGTTGTATCCTCTCTTTAAGCATTCCCAGCCTTCCCAATACTCCAAGGCAGAAATAAATGTATATGACCCCACTGCACCAGTATGTACTCTGTATCATAGCATTTATCATATATGGCTACAACTGACTGCTTCTGTGTCTCCCTCATCACAAAGGATGCTCTTGGACTGCAGAAGCTACATATTCCCCACTGGTTTTCCTACTGTATATCACAGCAAAATTTTATCGTACAAATGAATGAATATATTCATAGTGTCTTTCTCAATCTCTAGCAAATAGTAGGTGGCCAATATATGTCAATTCCCTTTATCAATTTTCTCAGTCCGTGTTGAGGATGGAAGTATGACAATCTCCTACTAGAGTTCTCTCTGCCTTGAATCTTGATCTTTACCAGATAAAGTACCAGGCCATTGAGTGAGCCCTTTTACCTAGGCTAAAACAACTGTCACCCCTGAGTTTCAGTATCCCAGCCTCAATAATCTCCTGATAATAAGAGATTAAGTCCCTATTTCCACTTCTGAGACTTCTTCTGAAGGACCAACACCAGATAAAAATGTTTCTAACAACAGCTCAGGATACATTCTTCAAACACCCAAGGCCATGTGACACGGGTAAACTTGATTTTTCCAATACACAACTTCATGGATGAAGAAGGTTTGTTCAGTTTAAAGATTTTGCCTTGGAGATCCCTCAACTCTCAGAGATTTCTCATAAAGTTACCAGGTATTTAACATGCTTCGAAGTAGAATATGAATCAATATCTTGCAGTGTTTCCTAATGGGGACATCTCTGATATGCTGGATAAGAGAAATTTTTGTTACATGGGACTTTTTCATGCTCTGCAAGAAATTTAACTCTATTGAACAGTTCCAGTAGTGTTCACCAATGGCAGTAGCTCCCTCCAATCACCGGTGGCCAACAACGCCTCTAGATATATTCAAACTCTTTCAGTCATGGGTGAGGGGGAACAAAAATGATCACACTTAGTTGAGAATCATTTTCCAGTAAGACCATTCACACAACCTCTAAAATATATTCATTTCTCTAGTATACTTATTACTTTGTCTCTGATTTCCTACTGATGAAAGCAAGGGAGGAGTTGCAAAGGTTATGATTACTTATTTCCCCTCTCAAAATGATCTTATTTTTGACATTTATAAGTGAGATGTTAGGAGAAATCAATATTTGCATTAATTGTTGAATATGTATACATTTAAAAAATATTACCTTTGAAATGTTTTTACACTTACTAAGTTTTAAGTTAAACATGCAGAACTTGGCACTCACTAGCAAAATTAGGAAATAATAACTCTGAAAAATGACCATAACCCTTAAAAAAACCGTGACTAACAGATACTTTAAATTGAATAGAAGTATGTAAAATGTATGCTTTAAATCAATACAGACAATTCTACCTCTAGCTTATTAGGTATAGTAAGCTACTAAAAACTTTTTTCAATATTATGAATAGATACTAAATATTTTCAAATGACTTTTGTTGTTTTCATCAAAACGGTCATACAAACCAAAAATATTACGAAAAATGAAGACCAATCATTTTTTATTTTGATGATAACAAGAATGATGAGTCAAAAGGAAGTTCATAATGCATGGGAGGTCTTGCCTTTCTTTACTCATCATGACAATCTCATTGTAACAAGAAGATACAAATCAGTAAAAATAATGATTCACATACATCAAACAGTAAGAGTTTCTGAAGTACAGCATTTCTTGAGTCAAAAGGAAATATAAACAAAGTCATAATTTATAATGCAAACCCAGCCTTCTCTGTTTTGAAATAACTGCTCTGGCAGGTTTCTTACATTGTTTCAAAGCAGGCAGGCATTCCTACCTTTCCTTTACACACCCATCTGCCCCCTACTTTTTTTTTGCTTAAAAGAATATTTATTAAGCATTTTTTTTGTACTCATAGCACTGTACTAGGCACCCTGAATTATGGCAGGGTAAAATGAAGGAAAGGGGAAATGCAAACAAAACAAGACAAAACAAAACAAAAACCGAGATAGCACTACACTATTAGAATAGGCAGAGCACATAGGAAAAAAATTTTAGGGCAGTGAAAATACCAAGTATGGTATTATAGTGATGGATATATGTCATTATACTTTTGTCAAACCCACCCATAGAATGTATAGCGCCAGGAGTGGAGCCTAAGGTAGACTACGGACTTTGGGTGATTATGGTGTGTCAATGTAGGTTCATTCTTGGAAATAAATGTACCATTCTGGCTAGTGATACTGATAACGTGGGAGGCTATTGATATGTGGAGTCAGGGGACATGGAAAATCTCTGTACCTTCCTCTTAATTTTATTGTGAAAGTAAAACTACTCAAAAAAATAAAGTATTTTTTAAAATGAAGGAAAACAAGAAAAGAGGACTTATTTTTTTTAAAGCCAAACTATTTTTCAAACAGTTTATTTTTCTGGCAACAAAATAAAGCCTTAAAAGAGAAGTAGATAAAACAGGCATGCTGCAAGTAATAAAAGTATAAAATGGTCAAGTGGGATAGCAGAAAGAACAGTAAACTGGAATTAGAAAGCTTCGGATCAAATTCCAATTTCTGTGGGAAACTGGGGTGTTTACTTTTTCTAAGTCCCAGTTTTCTCTTTTGTAAATTAAGAATAATAACATTTCTCTTAGAGTTGTTTTGAGAAGTAATGAGCTAAATCTCTGAAAGCACCAATGTAGTATAATGACTGGCACACATAACTAAGCCACCTATTAAATGTTTCTTTTCCATACTGTCTGGGAATGAAAAACGATGCAGGATCACTATTTGTATTTCATTAACTTGCCTAAATTTCATAACCTATTAGGGGGAAAAACACTGATACAGGAGAGCAGGAAAGCCCTAGTTATCTTCATTCAAACCTACCTCTGCCTCTCTGTTCTCTACCTTCTGTACTATTTTGTGGCACCAAGTGAAAAAAAGGTATATTTTATGACTAAATATTAGTTGTGACAGCAGAATTCAGAACATACTGTTTATTACATTAGGAAAACAGTCTATAAGGGCAGGTACTTCCAGAAGAACCAAAATAGAAAGAAGACAAGAATGATAAGAACTAGCTAGACAGGCAGTTGTACAGGGCAGGGCTTCTCAGCTGTGGCACTATTTACTTTTGGGTCAGATGATTTTTCGTTATGGGAGGCTGTCCAGTACATTGTTGGATGTATAGCAGCATCCCTGGCCTCGTATCATATTGTACTCATTAACAACCCAAAATGTCACCAGACATTGCCAAATGATCTGTTAGAGGGAAACACTGCCCTTGGTTGAGAACCACTGATTCAGATGGTAAGAGTGGCAGGGAGCAAAAGAGTGAGGTATCTAGTAATACTGTCCAAAAAGATACAGAGTTTAAAAAAGGCACAATTTAAAAATATTTATCAGCACAAAAATGACATAGGTTTATGTGAATCATGTCTGGGGAAAACTATCAACAGTAACTCTCAAGTAGATAATGTACTATCTACTTGATACTACAGAAGAAGAATGAATGTAATGTAATGACTGTGACAAAGGTCAGAAGTTGAGAGAAGGGAAAAATGGAGTGGCTGGGGGTAGACACAGACATGGGATTGAGTGAGCTCAGAGGTAACTTTTTCAGTATAACCATTTATATTTTCTCCTTAAATATTTTTTTTCCAAAACAATAACTGAGGAATACACAATAGTAGATTTTGCCCTCTTAGAAAAGTGGGCAGATGGATAGACAGGTAAATGGATCAGAAATAAAGGATCATTTGGAAGGGAAATCAGATTAAAATATAAGAAATCTTTTGCTAATTTTTCTGTTTTGCTTTCCCTTAGTGAATAATCAAAGAGCCCAATACCAGTTTTTGAAAAGTCAGCCCTTATTGTAACACTAGCTCTGTTATATACTAAGTTTCCACCCACATAGATATTTCTGGGCTATTTTGTTTCACTGGCCAATCCATGTATCTTTGCACTGGTATAATGCTGTATTAATTACTTAAGCTTATAACAAATCTCCATATCTGGTAGGTCAAGTCTCCCCATCTTATTATTCTTCTTTCATTACTTTAATCCCTTCTTTTTCTTTATTAAACAGATTTGTTTTACACTTTTGATAATTTTAAAATCTGAAATGTTTGTAAATCTTATTCACTCGAATATTGTTTTTGATACTCTTTCATGATACGTTATTATGCCATTTTTGATTATAAACTCATATTTTTAAATTTTACATGTGGGAAATTTTTGAGTCTTATGTTGAAGGTAGATTCTTTCATAGAGGATTTATATTTGCTTCTACCAGCAAACTTATTTAGGGAATTTTAAACTTGAGACCACTGTAAATTCTTGCTTTAATTTCCTTTTTTGTATCACCTATAGTGTGAACTTCAGCAGCAAACCCACAAGACCAATCTGTGGTTACAAGTGATCAGGGAGACAGTCTTTTAGTTGTATTCAGTACTAAGATTTAAAGCAATCAGTTTTTCTTGCAGTGCTGTGAAAGGTGACAGGCTGATTTTATTATGCACTCTTACAATGAAGGTGCAGATATCTGGAAGTCTATGCTGAGGGGACTTTATGTTTAAACTCTCCATCAAAGAAGAACCTGGATTTTGATTGTCTTCTGTTCCTCTTTCAACAAGTAACGAGTACATGAAAACCCTAGCCCAGGATTTACCAGGTTCAACAAATATTCTAGGCTGTTTCTCTCTGAATTGCACTTTTACCTAGGTTTTTTTGTTGTTTGTTTTAACCTCTTAGGCTAAACAAACCATCACCATCTTTCACACTATCTTTCCATTTCATAGTTGCATACAAACACTATTTTATATCTAGCACATCAATTTTAGTTGTTTACCATGAGATGTTAGGGTATGCAGTTCACTATAATAATAAGACATAAAGGTTAAATTTTATTTTTTTTCTTTCAGGCGTATCTATCCTTCATTTATTTCTTTAAAAAGCCTCTTTTTTTTTTTTTTCCTGGTTACAAAACCCCAGATACTCACCTTGGAAAAAAACTCAAATGATATGGAAGTGTAAAAGTAAAAAGTTATAGTCCCCCACCCCACCTCCACATAACCCTAAGGAAAATACACTGTTAATAATTTGTTCTCATATGATATATATTTTTATTTTAAAAAAACAAGTACTATACCTACTCATATTCCCCTACTGTTCTTTAACATGGTTTTAAAAAAGGTGTATCGGGGAGAATTTAACATACCATTATTTACAGCTTTTCTTTGTGAACCTTTTCAAAAGAAAACACTGTCTTGAAAATCTTGAATTTACTCCTCTTATCTTCAATTTAGAACCAAAAATTAAAAATAGAACTAGCATATGATCCAGCAACCTCAATTCTGGATATATAGCTGAAGAAAATGAAATCAGTATCTCAAAGAGATATTTGCATTTCCATGTTCACTGCAGCATTGTTTACAATAGCCACAGACATGGAAACAATGTGTCTGCCAGTGAATGAATGGATAAAGAAAATATGAAATATATAAATAAATGTAATATTATTCACCTGTAATAAAGAAGGAAATTTTGCCATTTGTGACAACATGGATGAACCCTATGTTAAGTGAAATGTCACACAGAGAAAGACAAATACTGTATGACCTCAGGTATATATGCAATCTTAAAAAAAAAAAAAAAAAAACCCCAAAAACCTAAACTCGTAGATACAGAGAAAATTGGTGGTTGCTAGGTGTGAAGGGAGGTTTAGGTTGGGGAAATGCATACAAACTTCCAATTAGAAGAATAAGAATAAGTTCTAGGGGTCTGAGGTATAGCATGGTTGACTAGAGTTAATAATACTCTATTGTATACCTGAAAGCTGTTAAGAAAACAGATCTTAACAGCTCCTCTGCTACCCATACACACAGTAGCTATTTGAGGTGACGGATGTGTTGACTAACATTGTGGTAACCATTTGCAAATATATACATATATCAAACCACCACACTGTACACCTTCAACTTACACAATTTATTTGTCAAATGTATCTCAATAAACCAGAAAAAATAAAAGGAGGAGGCAATTATATCCTAATTTCTATGATGACATGCATGTATACCGAAAAACCCAAGAAAGTCAATGGAAAAACTAAGAAGAAAAGAATGTAGAAAGGTAGCTCGTTATATAATTAGTATATGGAAATCAATGATTCTTCTTACAAGTCATCCCAGTTAAAACTTAAAAACTAGAAACAAACCCATTTAATATGAGAAACACAAGAAAAATAAACAACTCAGAATAAACAAATCCAGATATCTGCAAGACATGTAATTTGTTTTCAGAATAGATATAATCAATATTCTAAGATTGGTGATTCTGCTTAAATTAATAAATTATTTTAATATCATTCCAGTTAAAATATCAATAGGATTTTAAAATTTTGAGAGCTTGAAAGATGATATCAAAGTTCATATGGGTAAAAGCATGTCATTAACTAGGAATACTTGGAAAAAAAGAAAGGTAAAGAGGGAACTAGTCCTTCCAGATATTAAAAACATTGTAAAGATACAGTAATTAAAGAGTTTAATTCTAGAAAAGAAACAAACAAATAGAAAATGTATGAGAGTCCTGAAATACACTATAATATATGTAAGATTTTAATATATGATAAAGGTGACATTTTAAGACAACATTATTCAATAAGAGCTGCTGGGACATGATAAAAATTTCACATAACTTAAAGATTTAAACATAAAAATTTTTTGTTAAAAAAATTGGGGGCAGTGGATGAATAGGTAGAATACAGAAAATTTTTAAGGCAGTGAAATACTATGTATGATACCATGATGGTAGATACCTGCCACTACATATTTGTCTAAACCTATAAAATATACAACATCAATAGTGAACCCTAATGTGAATTGTAGACTCTAGGTGATAAGGATGTGTCAATGTACATGTATCAATTGTAACAAATGTACCACTGGGTTCAGGATATTGATAATGGGGGAGGCCATGTTGTTTGGGGGCAAGGTGTCTATGGGAAATCTCTGTGCTTTCCTCTCAATTTTGTTGTGAATCTAAAACTTGTAGAATAAAACAAAGTACCTTAACAAAAATTAACTCATAAGTGTAGGGAAGAAAGAATGGTGTTATATATTTTAAAATCTTGGACATAATTTTCATAAGTCACAACAGAAAAGAATGATAATTTGACAAAACCAAAATCAAAAATTTCAGTATGGGAAAATGACACTACCATAAATTGAGTTGAAGGGTAAAACTAAACCTCAAATTAAATTAAACATTTGAAATGCATGAAAAAAGGCACATTTTATTAGTATACAAAGAGCTCTTAGAAATCAGTAACATGAAGGCAAATAGCAGAAAGGCCACTAGCAAAGAACAGTGGATCTCCTGTGTTAATGTAAAAAAAAGAGAAGGCATATAAAAGTATACACATGTATAAGTGTGTATGCATACGTGCACATCACATATATGTGCATACATGCACTTGAATAAGGATAGATTTCTAAAATGTTACATTAAAAAAGTTAACAGATGTTACTAGTGGGAAGTAGAAACAGGGTGGTTTCAAGTTGTATTTTTTAGTTTACATTTGTCTGTATTATTTTGTTCCTCATTTTAAAAACTCTTAGTTATGCATTGCTTTTATAAATCAAAAGCAAAACCTGACACAAATAAATTACTTCTGTAGAACTCCACCAGTAAGTAACTAGCTGACTGTTTGAACCAATGTATTCATTTCTGTGGTCCCTCTCCTCACTCTCTGACAATTATTACATGTTGAATTATATTATGGAGTTAAAAACATTTCAAAATAAGGGAGTAATTTAGTAAAACAAAAAGCAGTAAAATTCTAGACAAGAGAAATTTACTAAATGAAGGTAGCAAAATTTTACTTATGAACTTTCTTTTTAATTCTTAAATTGCTTTTGATAGATACAGCAGAAAAGAGAAAACAATTATTACTGTTTTTATTTTGGTTCTTTATAGTCTGTAGAACTGTAGAGTTTCGTCTAGGAATTCCTTTCCCTTCATTCCCTCTGGGGATCCAGAATCAATCAAGTCCTGTCTTACAAGACCCATCACGCTCAGACTTCTCTTTTATGGATGCTTCTTCCCTATCCTCAGCAGTTTTTCTTCCAGGAAACTGCCCTCTCCCCACCAAGATTCTAGCTATTAACAAGCAATAGCTGCATCAAAAGCAAGTTTATCAGTTGCATGCTCAGTAAAGAAGCATGCAGACAAGGAACAATGACGGTAATTAATGTAAAGATCTGAGTCTTACCCTTTAGAAGAGCAATTCGAGATACAGTATATTGCATATTGTATACAGTTTAAGAAGTTTCTCCCCAAAGATCCTGAATCAAGATGACACTTTTTCTTCAACAAATTGAACCACCTAGAGGAAATGGACAAATTTCTAGAAACATACAACCTGCCAAGACTGAATCAAGAAGAAACAGACAATTTGAACAGACGGATCACGTGTTAAATTGAATTTGTAATTTAAAAAAAAAAAAAAAAACAAGAAAATTCCCAGCAAACAAAAGTTCAGGACTAGACAGCTTCAAAGGGAATTTTACCAAAATATAATGAAGAGCTAACAACTATCCTTCTTAAACAATTTTAAAAGACTGAAGAAGAGAGAACACTCCCAAATTCATTCTACGAAGGCACCATTCTCCTGATACCAAAACTAGATAAAGACACTACAAAAAAGAGGGTAACAGGCCAATATCTTTGATGAATATAGATGTAAACAAAATACTAGCAAACTGAATCAAACAATATATAAAAAGGACTATACATCATGATCAAGTAGGATTTATTCCAGGGACACAAGGATGGCTCAGTATTTACAAATCAATCAATGTGATAAACCACATTAATAAAAGGACGAATAAAAATCACATGGTCGTCTCAATAGACACAGAAAAAGCATTTGACAAAATTCAACATCCATTCATGATAAAAACTCTCATCAAAGTGAGTACAAAGGGAACGTATCTCAACATAATAAAGGCCATTTATGACAAACCCACAGCTAAGATCATACTTAATGATGAAAACCTGAAAGCCTTTCCTCTAAATTCAGCAACAAGACAAGGATGCACTCTTGCCACTGCTATTTAACACAGTATGGAAAGTTCTAGCCACAGTAATCAGATAAGAACAAAAACAAATGGGACCTAATTAAACTTAAAAGCTTTTGCACAGCAAAGGAAACCTGCATACTGTTTTCCATCGCGGCTGAACCAATTTATATTCCCACCAACAGTGTACAAGGGGGTTCCCTTTTCTCCACAAATATGACATATTAGAGTTGGAAAGGACCTTAGCAGTTTTCCATTCTGTAAGAATTCCATAAGTCACCCCTATCCCATCTCTAATCGTCACCATAACTACTACCGTCACACTCCTAGCAAAGGGTTATTCAATCTCCCTTGGAATTCTCCATTGATGTTAAATCCTCCACCTAAGAAATCAGTCCATTCCAGTTTCAGATGTACCCTGAGCCTTGGAATATAGACATCTGAGGGCAAAAGTACAATTTTCTTACATTTTAACCAGGTATTTTTACCAGAGATACAGGGTGTTTATTTCACTATTACTGATGCTCTTCATACTATAAAGTCTTTACTATTTCATTTGCTTATTTATCTCCTCAAATCCTTTATTTTTCAGTTCCTAATTAGTTTGTAAGTTTTCCTAATCATATTAGTGCATCTCAAAGTAAATATTTTTATTCCCAATTTTTGTGAGGTATATTCTCATCCAAAAGTCTAGTATTCTTATATCATGTTCACTTACAGAGAATCTGATTCTGTGAACTAAATAATGTTCAAAGTCATGCAGCTAGCAATTGGTAGAATCAAGATTAACCAGTAGAGATAGGACCAAAACATGTTTTTAAAAAGCGCCCAGGTTATGCTGAAGCATAGTCAGGGTAGAGAATTACCACTCTACTAATTCGATGCAGTTTAGAAAATCCGATCCCACTCCTTAAATACATACTCAGCTGTTCATTTAACCATGTATTTTGTTTTTTTCCCAGTTTCAACATTCTTTCGGAAAATGAGATAAAAATATAAACCAAAGCCTTAAGTCGTTTAGGCTTGAGTTCTGGGAAATACAGAACATATCTCCAGCTTTCAGCATTGCAAATTCTCTAGTTTCTACCTCTGTTTACCTTTTATACCACATTCAAGGAAAATATTCAGCAAGAAAGGTGTATAACTGAGTTTGCTTCAGAATTAACTTCCCTTCCAATAACACTCCTTCTGAATGCTGTCTACAAGCAAAGGGGCTAATTACAATTTTCTTCACTAACTTCATAAACATTTATTGAGTGCCTATTATGTGCAAAGAATAAATTGAAGCAGGTTATACCTGCAAGAGAAGTATGTTTTGGAAATTTTATGTGCTTCAAGCAAGAATGGAAAAACATAAGGACCCAACAATAGGATTTTATAATGCTTTACCTCCGTTCTCTTTCAGAAGCTCCAAGAGAAGAAAATACATATAAAATCCTTTTACTGAAGTGGTGAAATAAGAGTGTATTCCCTGTATAAGTTTTATTACATGAAAAACCTGTGACAGTTGTCTAAATATATGGGATATGGCCACAAAAAAGCTATGATAAAAAGATACTGATGATTGTACACCGCATACCAAGTATGTCAGAAAGACTTCACTAGAATAAGCAGTTGAATTAATGTTAAAAATATATAGTGGCTATGTTCATTTTGAAAGGTCATCAATTTTCCTTAATTTAAATCAAATTTCTTACTCATGAAAATAAAAAGTGATCCTGATCCTGAATCAAGTATAGCAAAGGAAAGACTGAGTCAGTTTGTTTACAAAGTACAACTATCAGTACAATTATAAATGCAAATGCTATACCATCTCTAAAGTCTTTAGGACATTTCATTTGTTGATACATGTAATATAGACACATTCCTTTGATCATAAAACTGTAACACTATTACTTAAACTCTGATCTCAAGTAAACCAATAAAATAATAACTATTGTTCCATAATTTAAAAAAATAGACCTGTAGAATAGATGGGGGAAATTAGAAATTGTGTTCAAGAAACGATGCTGCGAAATCATTATAAGTAAAACATGCAGTTACACAAGTGGAAAAGCCTCTTTCCTAGGAGAAAAAAATTCTGTTTCTAAAAATCAATTTTTCTTCCCTAACTTTATTTTCAGTTAAAAAAATATATATACATATATTTAACAGTGTTATTAGTTGAATTGTATTCCCCCAAAAAGATATGTTCAAATCTTAATCCTCAACACCAATGAATGTGACCTTATTTGGAAATAGGCTCTTCGCAGTGGTAATCAAGTTGAGATGAAGTCATGCTGAATTACAATGGGCCCTAATCTGACATGACTCTGTCCTTATCCTTATAAGAGGAGAAGAGACATAGACACACAGGAGAAAAGCATGTGATGAGCGAGGCAGAGAGTGGAGTTATAAGACTATAAACCAGTGCATGCCAAGAACATTGCCAACACCAGAAGCTAAGAAAAAGGCATATAGCAGATTCTCCCAAATGCCTTTAAAAGAGGATGGTCCTGTAGACAACTTGATTTTGGACTTTTAGTCTCAAGAACTGTGAGAGAATAAATTTTTGTTAATTTAAACCACCTAATTTGTGGTAATATGTTACAGTAGACCTAGGAAACTAAAACAGAGACTCACACCTCCTGTTTCCTTTTATTTTTCTAGTGAAATATCAAATCAATTTCTCAGACTAAATAAACATATGATCAATGTATACACAAAAGATATTTAATCCAAAGAAAATTCTTCAAATTATTCTGCCTTGCACATGGGATATTTCTCCAAATCATAGTGGTTGATATAAAGTTAAAATTCTAGAACAGGCAGTGAGTCTATGAATACCCGAATAAAATTTTTTTTGCAAAATTTGTTATATAAATAGTTTTCATGACACTAAAAGGTTAACAACCATATTTTTAACAACTATGTTTTTTAACAGTGGTTTCTGGATAAACTGCACTTTTACATGTTTAAACATATAAACTTTAAACTGCTCATTGCGAAACTTCAATGTGAACAAAATTTAGTAGCAATACAACAAACATGATGTAAAAGAAATTTGACATGAGTATAAAGAACAAATTCATTACCGCCTTTGCAAGAGTTGAGCTGACTACTATGAGGAGACTTGTTTTCATGCATTTTTCAAAAAGTAGAATAACTGCATCACCTATTTATTGAATTATGTGCTCTGCAAGTGCCAAGTAGTTAAGCTTTTTACTTATATTATCCATCCCATTTAATCTTTATGATTATATTATTAGTACCAAATTTTAAAGACGTACAAATCGGAGGTCAAAGAGATTTGCTCAAGGTCACACAGCTGGGGGGTGCGGCACAGCTGTGGTTAATCAGTCTTAACCTGTTCTATGAATTTGTGTTCTTGTATAGCAAGCTTATAAGTCATATCAGCTAATCGCCTTTCTAACTACTTAAAAATTTTAAAATCATAATTTGCTAATCAAGCTTAAAATATGGGAAATAAATGAAATATTCAGCACTTTTGATTAGAATTATAAATATCTATGGCTTACTAATGACATAGTCATAAACAGAATGCAATTCAAAGAGGACAAAGGGCTGGTTCTTAATATAATGCGGAAGAAATATAAATTACAGCCATCCCTGACAAAGGATATGTTGCTATGGTCAAGGTTATTCAACTTAAGATCAGATAAGAGATGACATGTGGGTGAGTTAAAAAAGGAAATATTGGAGAGAGAAATTTGACAATAGGTTTCTTATGGAGAAGCAATGTTTATGGGAACTATTTCCATTAATTTAGCAATGATAAATTTTAACTGTTTCCTTAAATAGTTAAGTGGATTATATCAAGCAAAGATTTAAATTACGATTAAAGTGTAATTCTGAGAAAAGAAGTTTTAGAAACAGTCACGTGATAAAAGGGTTAAGAAAGAAATCCCTGCTCCTACAATCCATTACACTATGTTGGTTTACTGAAGGAAGCAATGAAATATATTTCTTTGGAGATCCTTAAAAACAGAAGGCATACATTATCAGCAGTTCAGAAAGGTTTAGGTGTGTCTCTGCCAGGAGGCAGCCAGTGGAAAGCCACTTACTGTTCTATAAAGCCTAGTGACTGCATAACAATGCTATTCTTCTAACTATGAGGAAAGGGCAACACAGCTGCTTTTTCTTTTCTTTAGTGATCAGGATTTGCTGTCCAAAAAGTTGCAGAATAATTTGAGTATAATTAGATGAAATTTTCCCCAACAGAAAAGCAAGAATTAATTTTGACTCTAGTTACTGAAAGAAAACTCAGAAGCTCTACACTGGGCTTTTTAAACATTTATGGCCTCCTTTACTTAGAAAGTGTCCCTTTATGTACAACTTAAAAAGCAGACTCATTTGCTGAATGACCTTAGGCTTATGAGTTGAATTAACACTAAATTAAAAATTCTGAACATATCTAGAGTTTCTTTGTTCATGTAAAATGCTTTGAAAAATTCAATTTTAGTGCATTCTACTTAAGTTTTTATGAGTTTGCTTGTATTTCATTTTATATTCATCTACTTAAACCTTCATTTTTCATGAAAGTGGAGAAGGCAGATTCCTTATATTTATTATTATTTTTCTTTATAATGTAGACAACTTCCTTCCAAGCAAACTCTCTTTAAAGGGTAATGTAATTAATTTCAATTTTGAAGATGGCACTGTTGCCCACAATCCTTGGCCAACTATTTTTCCAGGAGTACTAACAGCTTCTGTGAAAGTAACTAAAATTTCAGAGGGATCTTGTGATGTAGAATTCTCACAAAATATAAAGCTGTTAGATATGTAAAGGGATGTCATCATATTCCAAGATTTTACAGCACTTTAGAATAGTTGTTTAAAATAAGCGAGGAAAAAGTTTAGGAATTAAACAAAAAAAATTCATGTATGGTATGGACAATTTTAAAATAGACAGACAATAATTCTAACTTCCAAAACTATTCAGTATTTGTAGTTATATGACATACATGTCCAAGATAGATGCAAAGAACCCTGTTTTCAAACATGGGTATTTAATTTCTGTTATTTCAATTTTTATTTTGTATTTAGGGATTCTATACTATGTAGTACTCCAGATAGGAGCAAAAGTAGCTTAATGTAATTTCTGACATGCAACAGTGCTCAGAAGAAAGAAAAAGAGGAGAAATAGTAATGCCTGTATAAATTGCTGTGTTAAAGAATGCTTTTTATTTTTTCATTAAAACATATGATAATTCTACTTGTTTCCACATACTTAATAATAAAAAACTCATAGCACAAATATTTCATTGCTTGCCTCCAAAAAATTGTTGACATCCTCTGTGGCCATCTGCCAAGGTGGTCATTCCTCTATGTTTGATGGAATTAGAAAAGTGTCAGGGTTCTGTGGATTGATGAAGGAAAAGATTCTGTGCTCTTGACTTTCGGTATTTATTCCCTTGGTCCTGTTAAAAAGGAAATAAGGGTAAATTTACCAATTTTGAACAGATAGCTAGTTATTCTATATTTCTTTAGATTTATATTCAAGGACATTTTGAGATTCTTGGTCTCATTGAGAATCACAGAATGTTAGTCTCACACACAGGACTTGGTAAATTTACGACTCCAGATAAGAAAGAACTATACCAATCAGATGATTCAGTCCCCATATTTTGTACCATAGGAAGCTAAAATCCATACAGGTTAAACAACTCAACCAGTGTTATAACCAAATGGTGACAGAGCCAGCATAAGAAACTAGTTCTTATTAGTCCAAGTTTAGGGCTCCTTCCTCTAGTTGTCTCCCAGCAGGTAGAAGAGAAGACTCTTTGGAGGAAGGAGGGAGTTTGGGAATAGCATTATCATGACCAAGCTAATCTCTCAGCCCTATTGCTTAGAGAAAAAGACTAGAAAGAAACAATGTGGTGTTTATGGTTAAATAATACTTAGATTAATTCAAAGCACAGCATTTGCTCAGTGCTTTGATATTTTATTAAAGTATATTTATTTTTTAAAGTATAACTAAGATATTATTTTATTAAAAATGACCAGTCACTGCTAAATTTATGAATTTCATCGTTATGATAATTTATTTCTCCCAATCCTTCCTACTGTAACAATCTATTACCCACATAGCCAAAGAGTGATATTTTTATTATCCAAAGAGCAACAAAGTAATATTTTTGAAAAGAAAATTGGATTTTAGACACTCTCTTGGTCAAAACCCTTCAAAGAGATCCCATTAACATGTATGATAAAATCCAAAGGCTTTATCTTCCCGTAGATGACTGGGCGCCTTCCTAAACAAACTTCCTACCTTCCAGCACTCACCCCTCTCCCTAATGTTCCTGATTTTCTATATCCATATGTGCTTAATTTCCATTTATATTTATAATTTCTAGGTACTATACAGACTAACACAATCCCTGGTGGGGGGCAGAGGTGTTTTGGAATTAACTATTACTTGAGTTTTTAAAGGTAATATGGTAAATGTACAGTAATTATGTAATAGGCACCCTTCCCCGCAATCTGAGAGGTCTGGGACAGCACTCTGAAATAAAATATGTTAATATCTCTATAGCCAAACATATATTCATTCTATGTGGTATTTTTAAAATAGCTCATATCACTTTTACTACTAAATAAGTTAAGATTAGGTCAGGTTTTACCATTATATTACTTGCAGAAACTTTCAGTTTCTAAATTTTGGAACTGCAGATCAGGGATTGTAGAATACACTACATATTTCTTTGTTTACTGCCTGTCTCTCCTATCTATGTTCTCAAGACCAGTTTGTTTTCCTGCTGTATGCCCAGTGCCTAATAAATAATAAGTACTAAATAAATATTAGTTAAGTGGATAAGTGAAGGCTTCTGTAAGGATTAGTTTTTTGTTCATTTGTTTGTTATATTGTAAGTAAATCCTATCATATAATAATAGAATTCTTCTCAATTGAAGGAATAGTTAAAAATTATTTTAAAAGCTTCTTAAAATTTTTTCCTCTTTTATAGTTCACTGAAAGAAAAAATATGATAAACAGCATTTAGATAAAACTACAAGAAACAACACCTGGGCTATGTAACATAGTGGGAAGGGTTCTCAAATGGAATTCTAGAGATCCAAGTGCTTCCCTGCATTCCCATTTTCTACTTAACCACTTATTTATCATTTATCCATCCATCTTCCTTCCATCCATCTACCGCTTTCTCTTTGATTTAGTAATCTCACCATTCTCGGCCCAATTCACTACCTGTAAAATCAGAGGGCAGAACTCAATCTTTAATAGTTCTATGATTTTACTAACAGTTAAATAATTGAGGCAGTAACCACTCTGACTCTCCCCGAAGTCAGCTAGCCAGTCCGAAAGATGTATAGTCTTGTTCATCTAATCTCCAGTTAAAAAATTAGAGACTAGTTTTTAATTAAAGCCTGTTTAATTCCAATGAAGTGACACATTTGCCAAATATCTACTTTACGCCACAGATACACAATACTGAACTTTTGTTTCTGCATAACAGTATGCCTAGTAATAAACATCTACTGAGCATTTACTGTGTGCCAGGCATTATTTTAAGCTCTTCACATATAGTATTCCTTGCTGTCTTGACTTTTACTCTGAGGAACAAGTGCTTCAGATAGCTGTAGGTCCAAGGAAGATGAGAGACACGTGGCACAGACGCAGACCCACCCTACACGTGGAACCACGTCCAGCTGAGCCCAGTCTGGATGACACCTACTCCTGCTTACCTGCAGACTTCTGAGCAATAATTAAAAGGTTATTGTGGTATGCCAATGAGATTTTTGTGGTGGTCTGTTCCTGAACCCGCACCAGGAACCCAGCCCTGTTTACTCATCACCCGGCTGGAGCCAGTCACTGAACAAAAATCAAACACCAGGGAGAGGGCTCACGAGGCTTGCGGCCCTCCCTCCACACAGGAGGAATCATTTTCACTTGCTCACAGGGTGCTGCGTACACAGGCCTCCAACCTGGCACTTCAAATGAGAGGTCCTGGTGTGAAATGGCAGGGCTCACTGGCAGAGTGCAGAAGGCTGCGCGCGCACCTCAACCCAAGATGGCGGTGACGGGCGTGTGCAGAGAGGCTGCGCCCAGCACCGCATTCTGGAACCTGAGCAGCTCAGCTGGGCCCGCCCCTTCCCGCCTGACCCAAGCCCGATAAAGCTGCCCTGCCCCAGGTCTGGGAGAAGCGTTATGCTCTAGCATGTAATCTCTCACCTGTTGACTCTTTGATTAACGAATAAAGATTTCTTTTGCTTCTGGAAAAAAAAAAAAAAAGCTTGAAATTCGAAAAAAAGAACTTGTAAAATAGCTTGAAATTTGGACCCTCAAGTGGGAGCCCCCATCAGTGGCTTTACTCTAGAGAAAGCTGAAGGCCCCAGAGTTCCCCTGGTTCCTTTTCTTCCCACCTGTCAATTTCATGAGATACTCTAGTATCTTCTCAGGCAAATGACGTTTTTAAATAAGCTTCCCAAATTCTGTTTTTCTTCTCTATGTAGAGAACTGCACTTTAGTAAAGTTGCATAAAGTAGATTTCCTTTTTAATCCTACGTATTTTATATCGTTAAAAATTTTTGTTTATAAGGAGCTTTCTATATTTCTTTTGATAATGAATGGTAAGCAAACATTCGGGATTATTTGTATCACTGATTCACTCAAACTATTTATGAGAAACACATATATTCTAGATATTGTTTTGGGTACTGGAGATACAGCAGGGATGAGAAACAGTCTCTGCCCTCATAAAGGAATAAGAAAGAATATGTGGAATATAATTTAAAATGTACATCTTAGATCTATACAGTAAGGAGAGAAGAGTAGCTTATAAGAGAGAGTATGAAGGCAGAATGTCTGAGGAAAGTTTATGTGCAATCCTTAATCTATACTTAATCTTCAAGAGGAATATATCAGCATATACAGGGAACCCTGCAAGAAATCATAAATAAGAGTAAACAGTAAAGTGCTACTACCACCCCAATGGCAATGTTTGTATTACATTTTTCACTCTACCAGTGATTTCATATATACTCCTAAATGTAACCTTTTCATACTTCTTCCAGATGAGCAGGAAAGAAAATGGAGCCTTAGAGGTTTGAGAAACATGACTACTTTGAGTAGTGGTAGATCCAGCTACAGCCTGGTTTCCAATTTTCCCGGTTTTCCTTTCCATTATACGACACTACATCATCTTAACAAAAGACAATTAGTTTCACAGCAGGCAGTGCTGAAATTTCCTTTTATTTACTTCTGTAAGCTACTTGTTAAGTGGGACAAAGAAGCAACATTACTGGGGTCACACAGAAGCTGTTGGTAAGAAATTGAACATCTTTTGTCATCAGATGTAAGCTCAAATCACTTTGAGATGGCATGATAGAATTGGTATTGGACAAGTTTAAGAATTTACTACCACAGCACATTTTCCCAACCAGTAGATTTAACCATCTAGAGTAGGCTTTGGCAAACTTCAGCCGGCAAAACAAACCAGTTTACCACCTGTTTTTGTAATGTCCCTCCAGCCAAAAATGGTATTTACATTTTAAATGGTTCACAAAGCATCAAAAGAAAAAAAATCATGACACTTGGAAATTATAAGAAACTCAAATTTCACTGCCCTTAAATAAAGCTGGCACAGAGTCATGCTCACTTGTTCAGGTATTGCCTATGACTGCTTTCACACCTAGACAGCAGTTGAGGACCTGCCGGCCAGCGAAGCTTAAAATATTTACTATCTGGCCTTTTACAGAAGAAGTTTGTGTGATCTAGACAGTCACAGAATTTTCCAAGGAATTCAGAATGTTAAAGGCAGTAATAACATCTGCTCAAATTTGTAATTTAAAAAATTAACCACATAGTTATTTAAGTATTTCCTCCCCTTACAATGGAATGATCTGAGAGCACTTGAGACATATGACTGAATGACTATCCCAGGGGCCTGAGACTTAGGCAGCTGATCACTTGGATGGCTTCCTTGACACCATGGTGTTTGTGATTATTATAGAGGTTTAAATTGTTTAACTACCAGCCCTATATTTTCAAATTTACTGCCACATAGATTGCTGGTTAAAGAAGCAAGCACAAAGAAACATTTGGTGACATATAATTAATGAGGAGCATAAAAATCCTATGAAGCCTGTAAATCTGCCTTAAGATGACTGTCATCAAATCTATAAGTTGCATTTATCTAATCAAAAGGAACCCTTAGAAGACTCAAATACTTTAATAAAAGTCAGTATTTAACAGAATATGGTAATTTAAGAAATGAATATGGTGATGAGCATATGCAAAATTTCCTTGAGTAAAATTTTCTTATTTGGAAATTAAAATCAGCTGATTTTGAAAGCAGATTTACAGGCTTCATAGGATTTTTATGCTGCAAACAGTTTTCTAAATATTTATGTTTTTGCAACTTATCACATTTAGAAATGATATTTTTCTGAATGTTCACTACCGAGGTCCAATTCCCCTTGATTTGCAATCTTCATAAACTTTGTGCTGTGATCCAAATTTTAACAATATGAGTTCCCAACATTTTTGTAACTTATGACATCCTTCTTGAAAATTTTAACATTTACCTATTTAAAAAATGTTGAGAAACAATGTATCAAAGAATAGGGAAAAAGTGGTAATATTTATCCTCTCTACTTATTCATTTATTATTCTTTGAGCAAACAGATGAGGAGGAAATTCTTTGCTAGCTATTGTAGAAAAAAGCCAAAGATAAATGACATTTTTTGTTTTCAAGGAGCTTACAGGCTGGTGGCTGCAAGATCAAGAGGTATACAGACTGTTAAAGTACATTTTGATAACTTCTTTAATAAATGTAAATTATGATGCTCATAGATGTAAAGAAGCTGCTACATTATAATCTAGAATAAAAATGAACTCAGTTCCTGGTGGTGAAAACAGAAGAGAGAGAGTGAATGAGAGATATTAATAAGGTACACTCCACTGGGCAATTAGATAATGGAAGTAAGACAAATATTTAAAATTATTATCAATAATGATGTCCTTTACTTAGAGATATAAGAAATGAAGGGTCTAGTGAATATTTACTTAGAAAAAAAAGATAAATTGAGTATTTCCTCAACAGATGACCAAACTCTCATTTTCTCTTAATTTCTAGACAGTACACACAATACTTTAATGTAAAACTTTTGGGAGCCAGAGGTGTGTTGGAATTAAGAACTTCTTAGAGTTTTGAAAGGTAAGCTTAAATCCATCACAACTATGAAATAAACATACCAAAAAAAAAAAAAAAAAAAACCCCACAGGTTTTTGATGCCTAAAACATACATCAAAGACTGCCCAGAAATAAACGATAATTTTAGGCTTCTTATCATTGTAGAAAAATAACTGATTCAAAAAGAATAAACTATCATGAGTTGATGAATAGGTATACAAAATGTAGTAACTCATACAGTGGAGTATTATTTGGCCATAATAAGGAATGAAATTCTGACACATGTTACACCATGGATGAAACTTGAAAGCATTATGCTAAGTAAAAGGAGACAGACACAAAATACCACATATTGTGTGATTCTATGTATATGAGATGTCCAGAATAGCCAATCCATAGTGACAAAAAGAAAATTAATGATTGCCAGGGGAATGAAGGGGAATGAAGAGTAACTATTAATGGGTACAGGATTTCTTTTTGGGGTGATGAAAATATTCCAGAATAAGTGGGAAGGATACACAACATTGTGAATATACTAAAAAGCACTGAATTGTACAAGTTAAAATTGTGAACTTTATAGCTTATAAATTATATTTCAATAAAGCTGTGATTAAAACTTTTTCTATAAAAAAGAATGAACTCATTTTTTCAGAGAATCTTCAATTTCTTAAGTATTAAAAATAAACTGCTAAGATGAATTAGACCAGGGAAATATTCCTCCTTGTGACTGTTAATAACCCACATTGATCTTATAAGATGTAGCTAAAGACAAAAACAAAAACAAAAACAAACCAGCAATAAAGTTCTTCAGATATTTCACATTTAAAAATTTAAACACAAAAAAATCTAAACATGAAACACATAATTAGTATGGATAAGTAAAGAAACATAGGAAAATAATTAAATAACAGACTAACTTTGGTTTAGACTGTAGTTTTTCCTTACTTCAATGACATAACAAAAATTAAAAATTCTAATTAAATGCTGAAAATAGTTATAAAGAGTTAATCTGGTAATTTCTTTTCTCTGAATTCAAAGTCCAAATTCTTTTTATTCCAAATTAAGTTAGAGAATATTTAGAAACCAATCTAAAAACTACAATAGGATCACTGTGAACAATGGTTTTTGGAAACTGGAGTAAATTTAAAAATGAAGATTTAACCAGAAGAATGAAAGAATGAAGATATTAGAATCTGTCTGAATTTGAACCACCTTATGTTTTAACATGCAGAAAATGAATTATAGAGGGAAAAAGAAACAAGGAAAGAGACAGCAAAATCCAGCAAAATCTATGTTCATTTATTTGGGTCCCATACTGATGTTCCAAGGAGGCTTGAGCTGAAGTTATTATTCACTAGAATACATAAATTGGCTTGATAATTCATGTATTAAGCTCAGCTGAAATCTGCTTCCCCTGGCAGATCACATCAGTGAGTAAAAAGCAATTTACTCCAGTGGATTGGGAAAGTCTAACTGAAGTTACAACTGCATAATCTTCATATATATATACATGAAAACTTACATATATTTACTGAAAATTTATAAGAATAAAAAAGCTTTATATACATATATATATATATATATGTAAATATATAAAACAGGAAACCAATGCACTTTCTTTAATATTCATAGAAAATAAATTGTAACAGGATAATATTCTTACCAAATTATCAATGTTTTATTTAGTTATCTAAATTATTTTTATTATTAATGTATTTTACCCACAATGAGCAATGTAAGTATAATAACTAAATCTCATTTTAGAAATATAACACAATAATGATTACTAGATTCTAGTAGGTGGCCATGAGATAAATTCAAGCAGATCCCAATTTATTATGTGGTAAATCACAACACTTTTTTGTTGTTTTGGCCTTTTAAGATCATAGTTTCTTATTTAAAAATTTAATAATATAAAGTATAAAATATAATTGGATCTAGGTAATTTAGTAGAATGTGAGCTTCCTAATCATTTTATAAAACCTGCTATCTCTTGAATAGTATGTGTAAAATAATGTGGTATAACAGAAGTATTAGAAAAAATAATTCAGCAGTCTTTCATAAGTAGTACACTCTAAACATTGGAGATAGAAAGGGATGATGGGTAATGTAAATATATGTGAAGATAACATAGTGGTAGCAACTGACTTGTATGAAAATCAGTCTATAGATCCTATTTAGGATGAAGAAATTGGCTAATGCTTACAGCTGGAAATAAGTTGTTTTAATCGCTTTACTTTTTTTCTGAAATGAAAAAAATTATTAAAATAACATGTAAAGATACCATGATCAAATAGTATTTATTATACTTCTTAAATAAAATCCACATTAGAAATTTAGTTGAAATTGAAAAGCAATGAACAACTAATGCCTTCAACAGGTAGTAATTTTTTAAAAATATTTTTATTACCAAGTAATATATGAAACAAAATCTCAAACAACACAAAAATATGTATAATAATATATACACAATCATGTGTAGCAAATTGAGCTATATAGACTATTATGTTGACATAATCAGTTTTAGAAGATGATAAAAAGACTGTGTTCATGACACTTCCAAACTCATTCTATGAGGCCCTGATACCAAAACCAGACAAAGACACCACAAAAAAAAAAAAAAAAAAAAAGAAAAAGAAAATAACAGGCCAACATCATGGATGAATATAGATACAAAAATCCTCAACAAAATATTAGCAAACTGAATTCAACAGTACATTAAAAGGATCATACACCATCATGATCAAGTGGGATTTATCCCAGGGACATAAGCATGGTTCAGTATCATAAATCAGTCATTGCAATCATATTAACAAACTAAAGAATAAAAATCATGTGATCATCTCAATAGATGCAGAAAAAGCTTTTGTCATAACCCAACATCCACTTACGATATAAACTCAACAAAGCAGGTATAGAGGGAACATAAAACACAATAAAGGATATATATGACAAATCGACAGCCAACATCATACTCAATGGTGAAAAGCTGAAAGCTTTTCCTCTAAGATCAGGAATGAGACAAGGATGCCCACTCTTGCCACTTTTATTCAACATAGTATTGGACGTCCTAGCCATAGCAATGGGACAAGAAAAATAAATATTAAAAATCCAAATTGGAAAGGAAGAAGTAAAAAGTTACTGTTTGCATATGACATGATACTTCACAGAAAAAACCCTAAAGTCTCCACCAAAATCCAATTAAAACTAACAAATGAATTCAGTAAAGCTGCAGGATACAAAATTAATATACAGAAATCTGTTGCACTTCTATACAGTAACAATGAACTATCGATCAGAAAGTGAAATTAAGAAAACAATCCCGCTTACAATTGCATCAAAAAGAATAAAAACCTATGAATAGATCTAAGGAGGTAAAAGACTCGAATTCAGAAAACTGTAAGATTCTGATGAAAGATGACACAAAATGATGGAAGGATATATCATGCTCATGGGTTGGAAAGATTGATATTGTTAAAATGACCTTACTACTTAAGGTTCATTGAACAGTACTGGTTCGTTGTAATCTTTATCAAAATGTCTATCGCATTTTTTAAAGAACTAGAACAAATAATTCTAAAATTTGTATGGAAACACATAAGACTCTGAGTAGACAAAACAATCCTGAGGAAGAAGAAGAAAGCTGGAGGTGTCAAGCTTCCTGACTTCAAACTACACCAAAAAAAGAACCAAAAAAACCCAACAAAAACCCTGAAAAAGCTACAGTAATCAAAACAGTATGGTACTGGCACAAAAACAGTATTAATTGAACAGTATAAATGGAACAGAATAGAGAGCAAACAAATGAATTCACCCTCATATGATCAATCAGTCTATGATAAAGGAGGCAAGAATATACAATGGGAAAAAGACAGCCTCTTCAATAAACAATGTTGGAAAAATTGGACAGCAATATGAATAAAGATTAAACTGGACTGCTTTCTTATACCATATACAAATAAACTCAAAAGGGATTAAAGACTTAAACATAAAACATGAAACCACAAAACTCCTAGAAGAAAATATAGGCAATATGCTCTTTGATGTCAGTCTTAGCAATAGTTTTTTGGATATGTCTCCTTAGGCAATGAAAACAAAAGAAACACAAATGGACTACATCAAAGTAAAAAGCTCTTGAACAGCAAAGGAAGCTATCAATAAAACTAAAAGGCTGTAAAGAATGGGAGAAGATATTTGCAAACAATATATTTGATAAGGGGTTAATATTCAAAATGTACAATGAACTCATACAACTCAACAGCAAAAAAAAAAAAAAAATCTTATTAAAGAATAGGCTGAAAACCTGAATAGACTTTTTTTTTTTCCAAGACATACAGCGGCCAACAGGGTCATAAAAAGATGCTCAACATCACTAGTCATCAGGGAAATGTGAATCAAAACCACAATGAGATATCACCTCACACCTATAAAAATGGCTACTATCAAAAAGAAAACAAATAATAAGTGTGGGAGAGAATATGGAAAAAAGGGAGCTCTTGTGCACTGTTGGTGGCTATGTAAATTGGTGTTCTCACTATGGAATACAGTATAGAGATATCTCAAAAAATTATAACTACCATATGATCCAGCATTTCCATTTCTGGACATTTTCCCAAAGAAAACAAAAACACTAATTCAAAAAGATATATGCACTATATGTTCACTGCAGCATTATTCACAATAGCCAAGATATAGAAGCAGCCTAAGTGCCCTTTGATAGACGAATGAATAATGAAGATGTGGTATATAGATGCAATGGAATACTACTAAGACATAAAAAAGAAATTTTGCCATTTGTTGGCAACATGGATGGACCAAGAGGGTATTATGTCAAGTGAAATAAGTTAAAGACAAATACCACATGATTTCACTTATATGTGAAATCTGAAAAACAAGTGAACAAACATAATAAAACAGAAACAAAGTTATAGATACAGACAATAATCAGGTAGTTGCTAGAGGGGAGGTGGGGGTGGGGGTGGGGGAAGAAATAGGTGAGTGAAATTAAGCAAACTTCCAGTTGCAAAATATATCAGTCATGGGTATGAAATGTACAGTGTGGGGAATTATAGTCAGTAACTATGAAATATCTTTGTATGGTGACAGATGGTAACTAGACTTACTGTGATAATTTTGTAATGTTTAGAAATACCAAATCACTATGTTGTGCACCAGGAAGTAACCTAGTGTTGTAGGTCAATTATACTTCAAAAAACAAACTCATAGAAAAAGAAATCAGATCTGTGGTTACCATAGGTAGGGGCAGGGATGGGGGAATTGGATGAAGGTGGTCAAAATGTATAAACTTCCAGTTATAAGATAAATAAATACTAGGGATGAAATGTACAACATGATTAATATGATTAACACTGCTGTATGTTATATATCAAAGCTGTTAGGAAAGTGAATCCTAAGAGTTCTTTCTCATCACAAGGAAAAAAAATTTTTTTTTCTTTTTCTTTTAATTTGTATCTATATGAGATGATAGATGTTCACTGAACTTATTGTGGTAATCATTTAATGATATATGTAAGTCAAATCATTATGCTGTATACCTTAAACTTACACAGTGCTATATGTTAATTTTATCTCAATAAAACTGGAAGGAAAAAAACCTTCTGTATTCCTGGAAAAAATCAAATGAAGGTACAATATAGTATACCAATATCAATGAAAAGATAAAAGTAATAATAAAGGTTAAAAACTACATTTGGAAGTTTTTATATGAAATATAAAAATATGTTTAATAAACCCCATGCAGAAACATTACTGGAGACACTTAATTAAAATTTAATTTGCTTCAAATAAATTCTTTTACTTATAGAACAGAGGCACCTGGTGACACTATTTCTATTAACTTTATACTTCATGAAAATATCTTCTTTGCTATTAAAAGTTTTCATTTAAAGTTTCTAAGAAAAATTAGTAATTAAAGAGAAAAGCTGGGGAATTAAGAGTCCATATAACTGACAAACAGGCAAAGAGTCTATAAAAATAACTGCAACAGTCAAGTGATGTTTATAGGCAACTTAAAAAAAAAGAATCAACTGACAGCTAAAAAATGTAAAGCCAAAATTAGATATATAGCAAAACACAAAATTGTTTCTAGTCACTTATTCCAACTGGAAGAAATGAAGAGTTCAATAACTGAAATCTATGGAGAACACTACATACTGACTCTCATTAAATACAGGTAGTAACTTAGTACCCACTAGTAAAAGGGTCTCATTGTTGAGTTGTTTCTGGATTTGTGTATATTTCCTAGAACCAGCCCACGCAGAGAATTCAGAAAAGAACTCAGATAGTGGGTCAAGTGAAGATACTCTACCAGATGGCTGTGGTGTATACCTTCAGTGTCTAACGATTATCTCCAATATCATGCCTTGCATTGCTTCTAAATGTAGCCCACATTCCCTCTTTACTATTGATTGTGGGTTATTATTTACATCTTTTATGTAAGTTTAATCCAGCCTTTGCTATTTCCCTCTTTTCATTTTCAACGTTTTTTCATCCCCCTTTTTTAATGTTCTCTTACCAGCTGTACTCACTGGATGTTCAATCTGGCTGATAATCCATCTAACTCTTCTGATACTTTTAAGAATTTGTTTCATAGTTTCATAGAATTCTTACATAAGTTCAAAACAAGTACCATGTTCATTTTTAAAACTGCAAAATCTAAAGTAAAAGAGTAAACAAGTAAGCACTCTGAAATGCATTCCTGTCTTTAAAATGGTCACTACCTGTCTGTCACCTCAATTTTTAAATTGAGATCTATCTTATATTTGCCACCTGCTAATGTAGTAAAAATAACAGGCGTGGTTTACTAAGGATCATTTGATGCTAGTAGCTTTATTGTCTATACTGAGCATATAAAAACATGCTCAGCTAAACCTTGGGGAAATGTATCTAAGTTTTATATAAACATAAATAACCATATATGTATTACTTGTAAAATTATTAAAATGAGAACATTCTATGTACAATGTCCTATAACTCACCTTTTTTATTTAACAAGGGCATCTTTCCATAATACCATAGAGAGGTACTTCTATAGACCAGATGAGACCTATGTCGTGCAGTTCAATGTGGCTGGAGAAAAACCCATAACCATACTGACTGGACTCACTTGTAAATTCATGAAGAACTCAAGTGGGCTCTTAATGCTCCCAGCGAACCATAGTATGATCCCCTAGTTTATTCAATCTCTCATTTTCTTAGATAATATTTTCACACCTGTTCCTCAAGTCTTCTCCCTCATACTCCCAATCTAGTCTATATGAAATCCAACTGACAATTTCAAATTATATCCAACTCCAATGACTTCTCATCACTTGCACTGCCACTCTCCATTAGCCTATATGTAATTATAATTGGCAAAACCAATCAGAGTAAGCTTTTCAAAATTTGTCAGATCATATTATTTCTCTCCTAAGACATAAACAAAGTCCAATGGATATCATTACTTTTCTGACCCCATATCCTACCACTGTCCCTCTTGCTCTGCTCAAGACACACTGGCCTCTAACCCTTTTATTTACAACAACTGACTCATGTTCCTCCCCAATGAGTTCAAACTGGTTGTTCTCCCTACCTGGGAACATTCTTTCCTCAGATATCCACATGACTAACTGCCTTGCTTCTTTTAAGTCTTTGCTTAAATTTGCTCTTTCTTGATAAGACTTATCCTGCTAATCCTATGTAATATTGCAACACCTCCTCCTAATTCGACTTACCCTCTTTTATGTTTTTTTTTATAGCACTTATTATCTTCTCACATACATTATCTATTTATTATGATCATTTTTTAATGTCTGTCTCCTACCACTAAAACGTAAGCTCCATAAGGACTGGGAATTTTTTTTGTTTTGTTCACTGATCCTAAGCACCTAAAACAGTGCCTGGAACAAAGTAGGCCCTCAATAAATACTTGAAGAAAAAAAGAACAAAAATTTATTCACTTAATTCAAATAGCTAAGATATACATTAATTTTAAAACATTTTAAAAGCTTAAAATATTTTATTGTAAAATTTACCTCCCACTCCTGTTCTCCATGTATCCAATTTCTATTCCCTCCCCATGAGATAATGTCATCACTGTTACTATTTCCTTGTGTTTCCTTGCAGTGATTTTTCTGCATAAGTAAGCATATATAGATGAACATTCTTTTCTCCATTATCTTTGAACCACAAAGGTGGCATCCTATATATACTGCTCTGCATTTGTAATATTTTAATTTTAATTGTAATTAGAAAAAAATGAATAGACCATGAAGATTTTTATTAGAAATAACAAGGTTCTTGGTTGGTTTATAACAGCTGAACAGTATTCTATTCTGGATATCATACAGTTAAATTTGACCCATTTAGATACACATTTAAGTTTCCCCAACATTTGCTTTTAAATATTGCTAAGAATAACTTTGTATCTATCTCATAAAGGACTATATCAGTGGATAAATTCCAAAAAATAATTAACTAGGTCAATAGAAAACGTGTTTTTCTAATTTTGACAGATACTGCCAATTACTCTCCATATGGTTTGTGTCCATTTATATTCTACCAGGAACATAAAAGAATGCCTCCATTCTCACCAAGCTTATTAAATCCAATTTTGAGAAATTTGGAAATTCCAATAGCTGAGTAGTAGTATTTCACTGTGGCTTAAACCTGCTTTTCTTTTATCAGGTATGAGGTTAAAATTTCCATATGAGTAAAAGCCATTTGTATTTCTTCATTGTTAATATTCTTTCATGTACTTTGTCATTTTTCGGACAGCAATGTTAGTCTTTTAACTTATTTTGTATTTTTTAAGTATATTTAAAAAATTTAGCCACTTGAATAGGAATTGCAAACTTTCAATGTTTGTAGTTTGTCTTTTGATTTTGCTTATACGTATGTGTGTGTTAAAAAATGTGGTCAAATTTATGAATCATTTTATTTTATGGCTTCAAGATTTTGTTTTGAAGGGTTTTTCTACTCTAAAGTCATAAGA
This sequence comes from Camelus dromedarius, assembly GCF_036321535.1. Taxonomy (NCBI): domain Eukaryota; kingdom Metazoa; phylum Chordata; class Mammalia; order Artiodactyla; family Camelidae; genus Camelus; species Camelus dromedarius. The sequence goes on along the minus strand of NC_087439.1, from coordinate 28,600,322 downwards.
AAAAACCTCTCATGTTTTCTGAGTACCTCTGTGGCTTCATATTTTACATTTGAATATTTGATCCATTTAGAGTATATCTTGCTGTATGGTGTGAAGTGTGGATTCAACTTTCCTTTCCAGATGGCTAACCAGTTGTCCCAACATGTACTAAATGGTACATTTCTTCCCACTGATATGAGATGCCATCCTCAATTTCAACTTATAAGTCTATTGCTGGAGTTTATAACCCTGTCCATTCTGTCATTTCATACATCAATATAGCCTTTTCAACTAGGGTTCTGTGACAGAATTAAATTCTACAAAAATGCTATGTGACTCTTTTAGTACTTTCCTAATCTCCCAAGAAGAGTATATAGCTAATACCATTTTACATGCAGAGGAAGTTAATTCACTACATACATAGGCTAAATGATGGCCATCTGAAGATACCATGTCCTAATTCCTATAAAATGTAAATGTTACCTTATAAGGAAGAAAGGTCTTTCCAGATGTAATTAGGTCAAGGCTTTTGAAATGGGGACACTACTCTGGATTACCCAGTTGAGTCCTAAATGAAATCACAAGGGTCCTTATAAAGAAAAGTAGACACACACAGAAGGGGAGGTTATGTGGCTCCATACCCTGAGACTGAAGGAGTGGCATGACCATAAGCCAAGGAGTGCTTGCAGCTACTAGAAGCTGGAAGAGGTGAGGAAAGGATTCTTCCCATAGAACATTTAGAGGGAGAACAGATCTTGATTTTGATTTTGGCTCAGTGACACTGATCTCAGACTTCTGGTATCTGGAACTGGGAGAGAATAAATATCTGTTGCATTAAGCCACCAAGTTTTTGGTAATTTGTTACAGCAGCCATAGGAAATTAACAGCATATCTTAGGCTTATGGCACATACCCAAACACCATGTATAGGTACAATATGGCACTAGGGCTTAATTTAAAGTCATTTTGTTAAACATGGAAGTTGCCCATATGGCTCTTGTCCCACAATATCTTAGTGAATTTTCTTGTTCTTTGTAGTAGTCACTCAGTTGATTAACTAAAATCCACTGGATGGCAGTTCCAGGAACACAATCATATGATCTGCACATGGGCTTTTAACTTCATCTTTTAAAATTTCTTTTAAAGTTCTATTATTTTTCTCTTGGCTTTTTCTCATGACACTGGATATCTTTGCAGTGTTCATGGTGTGTTCAAATGCTTTCAACATTTCCTTATTCTTCTCTCACCCCCATGCCTGCTTGATCTGTTTTAGACTGAAAGGAGAATTAATAAACTTTCCAAGTCTAGTGTTTTTGACTATTTTCCCCTGTACATGCATTTTTTGCATTGTAAGTGCTGATGCCACATTATCTGCTTTGTAGATGTTCATAACTGCTGTATCTCATTGTGAACTGCACTCTTGGCATTAAAAAAAAATGACTTTGTTCATCTCATTTGATGTTTATGTGGACCGATTCCTCTGGTCTGACATTTAATATTTGTTTGCCTTTATCTGACTTAATTTTTAATCTTGTTTAGTTTTCAACATTTTAAAAGAAATTTAGTTGTGCTTCTTACATATATTAGAGAATAGTATTTGCTCTGTGATTTAGCTGGAAATCCACTTTCTAAAAAACCAACATGAGCTAAAAGCCCATTTACATTAATTTTTCTCTTGTCTGATTCCCTTCAGTACAATATTAAATGATAACTGTGATAGTGGGCATCTGATAAATAGAATTGTTTTTGTTCTTTTATTTTAACTTGTTTTCTTGATTATTTTAAAAAAGAAAATATTTTATTATTAGTTGTTATCTCGTTTTTCTCCGTGTATAATTTCTCTGTAGGTATCTTTGTTCCATTAGTTATCTTTTTATAATTATAAATTTATGCAATTTTGTATTTACAAATTAACTTCTGTAATTTATGTAAATTTGTCTTTTCTCTATTCAAGATCTGTTAGTTCACTTCTATAAGCAATTAAGATATTGGCATATTTCCAATAACTCTGTCCTGCTCTTTTTTTCCTTCATCATATTTCAGTTAATATTTTAAAATATTTTTCTCTGTACTGTTAAATTCTGCTTACACTTTTATTATTTTCAGCTTTAATAGACATTCTTTGACTTGGAGGAAATAGACAAATTTACAACTACAAAAACCTGGATGTAAAGGGGAGAAAACAGGTCAAGGTAGTGCATCATCTCTATTTTTAGGGAATACACTGTTTACATTTTGTTCTAGTCTTTATTTTATAGGTAAAACCTTTTTAATGCTTACTGTTCATCCTTCTGTGGTAATTTTTAAGTTATTTCCCCCTGAATGGCAGTAGTTCATTTTCTAGGAATTTTTTTCAGCAAAGGCACACTTAATAACAGTATTCTCCAAGTTCAAAAATTGTCTATAGTCTTTATACCTGAAGACACTATGAATTTAAAATACAAAATACATTCTTTTGTATAAGGTCCTGTAGATGTTACTCTACTGTCAGTTGGCCCTAAATGTTGATGTGGATAATATTTTCCTCTTTCCCCCCTTATCAGTGACTTAATCATTTGTTCTAGTGGCCTGTAATTTTCTTTTTTTGTTAGTGTCTTTGTGTGGTTTTGGTATCATGTGATGGTGGCTTCATAGAATGAGTTTGGGAGTATTCCCTCCTTTTCTTCATGTTTAAAGTCCAGTAAGTTCATGAAGCTATGTCTCAGTAATTACAGTTCTAGGTTAATTTCCCCTGGTGTGCCTTTTTCAATATGGAGATTCAAATTACCTTCTATTTTATAAAAGTTACTGAATTTTATCTTTAAATATTTGTCCTTTTATTATTTTTCTTTAGTGTCTCTATCTCAATTTATCTACTTATACACAGAATACAAAATTTTCTAATTATTTTATTCTTTCTTTGGTTTCCTTTATTCATTCTTCTCATTTTAATGTTATATATTCCTGAAGAGTACCTTCTATAATGTCTAGTCTCTCTTCTGTTTTTTTCAATTTCATCTTTGAAATAAGTACTTCTTTTCTAAGTTTGGCCAGCTCATAATTCATCTTCTGATGTTTTACAACATGTTTCTCAGAGTTCTTGCTTTCTGGATCATCAGTTTTTCTCCTAAAGTTGATTGGTTTATTCATGTGCTCTCTTCTCCCTCTGTCTCTGTGTCCTTCTATCCATCCCTCTGTGTTCCCTCCTTTCCCTTCCTTTCTTTGTGGAGAAACTCACTCAATATATTTCCAGTAATATCAGGATTCAGATGTAATCACCAAACTCTGAAACAGGCAAGAGCAGCTGAGACCTGGTAGGAGCCACATAAGAGTAAGTGAAGAGAAGCAGTCTTGGAGAAGTATAGTGGTAAAGAACACCACAGGGCGGCTCTCAGAAAATGATGGCAAGAATATGCCCTGACAGTACATAACACACCTTAAGTTGCTACAGGCCTTGTTTATAGTCACAGGTATGGGAACAGAGGTGAGTTGAGTTGTCAGTAGAATGCAGCAGTCTCAGGTTTAGAGAAGTAGAGAAGGTAGGGGCGACACAAAGAATACACAAACAAACCCTTTTTACAGGAAGTTTGTGTCCGTGGCAGAAGAGAAGACTATTTCTTGGAAAGCAAACTTGGAACAATAGTCTGGACCCTCCCTAACCGCCCCCCTGCCCCCCACCCCCCACACATACGTGGTGCCAGATAATACCATTACATTCAGTTGTGAGTAAAAACAAAAAGGAATTAGCAGAGTCCTGGTAACAAAGATACTCTAACAGGATGAAAAGAACAGCAAAAGATAGTGATAGGCAGCAATTGATCACTAGGAAAATGTTACCACAATGCAAGGAAGAGGTTGGAAAATAGATCATTTTCATGTTTATTAGTCATTTGCATTTCTTCCTTGATAAATTACATGTTCAAGTCTTTTATATAAATGGTTGTCTCTTTCATATTAAATTGTTAGCACTTTGTATATTAATAAAATCATCATCTTCCTTGTTGTAGATGCCAACTATCAATTCTTATGTCTTCAAGTGCTTTTTAATTTAATTTATAGATTTTTCTAATTATTTAAAAATTTTATAGTAAAAATTACAAATCTATTATTTTATGGCCTGTAAAGAGTTGCTTTTAAAACAAAATATTAATGTTATCATTATGTTTTCTAAAGATGCTTTAGATTTCACAAATCACATCAATCCTATGCTCAAAACCCACCAATGGCTTCTTGTTACAGTTAAAATAAAACCTAAAGTTTAAATAACTTAATGTGACCTCTAAGTCCCTTACATGTCTGGCTCCTGCAAGAATTTTTTTAGGGGAGATATATAAATATCAAGGATTTCTTTGTAAGTAAGAAAGGATTAAAAAGAAATAAAGACATACTGTCAAAGTATGTAAGAAAAACTGAAATAAGATGATAGAAACACACTCAAATGCATCAAAAATTACAGTAACTATTATATGTTTACTGACAATTTCTTTTTGTTAGTGAGTCCATGAATTTCCTGCTTGTGATCTCTACTCCTTTTTCTTTTTGTTCATGGAAATAACTTTAATTATTCTTCTGATAATACATGGTTACAGTAAAATGTCAGACTCTGGAGATAAAGTGAAAATCTTCCAGATTTAACTATAATTTGGTATATATTGTACAGAACATTAGACCAGATGGCTGTCATTTTTTTCTGAACACTTACCTGCCCTGAACATCATAACCTTACATATTTGTTTGTCAAAATATTTACCTTTTACACAGCCTTGACACACTGGCAGTATGGCAACAGTTTTAAGAGTGTAAGAAAGTTAATTGAGAGCATCATTAACCAAAGTTTCTGGTTATAGAATAGTAGAAAACTATTGTAATACAGGATTAATTTAGGTATGTGGCAGTGGGAATTTAAGTCAAGCAAGCTTGGGCAGATCATAGCCTACTGGTCAGGGTTAGTACATTGAATTCCTGTTCAGTTCAAAAGAGGACTGACTGTTACAAGGCTCAGATATGGACACTGAGATTTTCTAGGTATGTCCTGACTGAAAGAAAAGTGGGTATGGGGCTATACCTGCAGCTGGGGAGACCATCAGGTATTATCAGTACCCATGGGAGAGGTACTGGAAGAAGATAAGGGGAAACTTGAATAGATCAAAAAGCATTAAAGACATAAATAGCATTCAAAGAAACCTCACAACCAGATAGTTTTACATATGATTTTAAACACACATTAAAGCAACACTAAATTCATATTATATAAAGTTGTTCTAGAAAACAGAAAAAGAGTAAAAGCTACTCATATCATTTTATAAGGCCAGTGTAATTTTAACTGCAAAATCAGATAAGGAAAATGAAGGAAAAAAATTATAGCACATTACATTTAAGAACGTAGATTCTAAAATCCTAAATAAAAAATTTGCTAATCAAATACAATAATATATTAAAATACTGTACCATGATCAAGTAAGGTGTAAACTATCCATATAATTGACAACATTAATATACCACAGGGTAAGTATCACATGATTATTTTAACAGAGGCATAAAAAACATTTTATAAGGTTCAATAGTTCTTTATGGTTAGAATACATGGCATGCTAGACATAGAAGAATCTTTCTTAATGTGGTGAGGTTTTCTATTAAAAACCTTCAACGAGCATTATACTTAAGTGAGAAATTAGATACATTTTCTTTAACATTGGGTATAAGATGAGAATGCCTACTGTCATTTAACACAGTTTCACGGGAACTGACTGAAGTCTTGGAAAGAAGAAAGAAGTAAAAGTACAAGGATGGGAATGGTAGAAATAAGACTGTCATTATTTATAATTGATACATGATCATCTTAGAGGAAAGAATGATCTATTAAGAGTAAGAGAGGTCAGCAATGTTAGAGCCAAGATCAAGTTTCAAAAAAATCAGCAGCATTTTCTATACATCAGCAGTAGACATCAAGAAAATACTTTAATTGAATATTTAAAATATGAGTATCTACTTAAACATCATGTATAACATTAAAAAGTTGAAAAATTGGAAGCAGATTTTTTTAACTATTTAAAACTGATAGGAAATGAATATCTAGAATATACAACAAATTCTTGAAAAATACTAATCAACAAACAGGAACCCATATAAATAAAGAATATGAACAAGGAATTTCAGAAGAAGGAAGCCAAAAGGGCAAACAAGAATATGAAAGAAATAGTCAAACTCATTAGTGATAAGCGGAATTCAGATTGACACAATGAGCTATAGAATCACACACATTAGACTGAGAATATTAGAAAGCTAGATAATGTCAAAGATTGGCACGAATGAGGGGGTTTCTACTGGTGAAAGTGTGGACCAAAGTATTTACTTGGTAGAGGTTCTGGCAGGACTTGGCCAAATTAAATGTAAACATATATATCCTATTACCCAGCAGTTCTGTTCCTAGGTACACACCCAAAGAAATCCTCACCAAGTTCCCTGAGAAGACAAATATGAGAACGTTTATCATAGCATTGCTTGTTGTGACAGAAAATTAGAAGCAATCTGGGTGGAAATCACTGGGAAACATGGATAGTTAAAACATGACAGCTACAAACCACGGAATAGTATGCAGTAGTTAGAAGCAATGTAAACACAACAACATAAATAAATGACAAAAACATAAGATTAAGTAAAATAAAACAGTAAGAAAAAGAATGAGAGGCATAGTACAATACCATTTATGCATATTAAAATTTCATGAGCATAAATGGAGAAGGCAGGGTAGAGATATAGTTAAGACAAGCTCAACCATGAGATAGATAAACACTAAAGCTGAGATATGGGTACACAAAAGTTCATGGTATTTTATTTCCTGTTCTTTGTTATGTTTTTTCAAAATTTTATATTTAAAATACTTGAAAAATATGCATGTATAAAACAATACTCATGGTATGAAAAAATATATGAACAAAAGAGAACAGTGTAATAGATATTAGACTAACATATTAGAATGATTTCCTATGGGGCAAGGTCAGCAGCATGAGAGCAGAAATGAGAAGAAAAGAAAATATATAAATAAATTAAATAAGTGCTTTGCAGGAACCAGTGATGACAGTATGCCATGAATTAAGGAGTGTGATTAACTCTATTTTCTACGCAAAAGGTACACTGAGAAGGGAAACTTTTTTTTTTAATCAGAAGGATCTATGTTAGACTGTGGAGATAAAGGAACTATAAAAATAATTGTCTAATTATTATAATTCAGAAAACAATTGAATAGCTCTTCTAAGTAAGCAAATCACATTTATAACTATAGAAATAAATTAGAAATAAGTAATGCCATTTATATTTTCAAGAGAAGTCATTTCTGACAATAATATTCATCGTAGAAAACTAGCAAAATCACTAAGCTGCTAACTAGAAATTAAGGAGAAAAAATAGACTCTAAGTAATTGCACTCTAAAAGAATAAAGAAAAATAGAACAAAGGAAAAAAATTCCCACACCAAAGGCTGTAAACTATTTTGATTCACACAGTAGCAACAGTCGATTTTTTCAAAGGAAAAACTTTATGCTGATATTGAAAAAAATAGGACTTTTCAAAATCTGTATTTCTGGTTTCTTCCGAAAAAAATCATGAGATTTGATTTTACTGGCCTCTTATTCCCACTTAGAAAGGATTTTAGAGCTGAATATTCTCCAAGGTTCTGGTGTACCTACTTGTCACACAAAATTATTTAAAGTACCTTTTTTTTTTTTTTGCATTTTAATATCTCACTCAAAATTTTACTAAGTGTATTCAGAAATTTACTTAGGAATGTAAGCATGTAAGCAGTCATAAGAGACAAACAAAATATGCTAAGTGAAAGGATATGGTAGGTCAAGACAAAGCTTTGGGGACTTAAGAAATAGTGAGAAGAGGTTTAGTATTCAGAAGTAATACTATGAGTATTTGAAACTATGACAGGGTTTTTAGAAGTGGTTAAAAAACAAGGTTAAGGAACTAATTAATACATACATTTAAAAAATACAGTGGATAGTAGCTTTCTGTAAAATTATTTTTTCAAGTTTTTCAAGTTAAACTCTACTGAGTTATGCACACAGTTTTGATGGACGCTTATTTAATCTCTTCTCCATTCTTCTTAATTGGTTTGCACTCTTCCATAATACATCAATTTTATCAACTGCCCATTATTAATGAAATCTGATACTTCTGACAAGATGGTATTAGGGCATAAAAACTTGTGTCTGAATACGAATGGACGTGGTTGTGAGGTTGCTTAGACAGGGCCAGTGATAAAAAAGTGAGCAAGTTTAGCAAATCAAATTATAATCTGGCAACCCTGACCATTTAAATTAGATTATTTATGAGGCTGTAGTTATTACTCACCTTGAGTGTCTATTTTTTTTAAAGATCTTGTCTGCAAACCATATAACATTCAATATCTACTTCCCACATGCAGAAACTGGTATCTTCAATAAGCATCTAAAAGAGAAACATAAGAAAATATCATGAATTTAAGGTTATAAATATTTTTTCATTTATTTTAAATACTAAAGGAAACACTGAAATTTTTCTTTATGGTTTCTTTAATAACTGTGGGCAAAGGGAGCTGTGTATCATAGGACATTTTAAATGTAATTAAATAGTAATAATAATGAGATTTTTTTTTTTGCTTTAGAAGAATCAGAAAGCACTATGGAATATGTATTTTGATCCCAGGCATAGAGTTTAGTACTTTCTATAGTATTAATTTTATATGGCTAACCTAATTTCTATAAACATTTTTAAGAAATATAATTTTAAACACATTGATTCTGATGTCCCATATGAATGTAGCCCCACCCTAGAAAATACTTTGCTTGTTCAGAATGAATAATTACAAAAATATATACTTGATTACATCTGAGTTGCCTATAAAAATCAAAATCATAGAAATCAATTAGTTAAATATTCTGTCTTCATGAAAAGGTATTTTTTATCCCTTATTATGTAAACTGCCCAATCAGTGCTTTATACCAAGCTAATAAAGCTTAGCAGAGGCCTTTTAAGAGAAATTGCCTCTAATAGAGAACTGAGATTATTCAGAGAAAATGTTCTTTGTAGAAATAATTTTATTCTGACTTTCTTTGCTTGTTTACATAAGCCTGAGACAAGCAGTCAGGGAAACAAGATGTGGACACTACAGTGCCATACCTTTAGCATATGGTTTTGAGTTCTATGGATTCCAAAGCCAATCAGTAGTTTTTTGATGAGCAACATCACTGTTCCTTTTGGTCATTAGTGTACGTCGCTGTTTCAGTTGCAGCTACATGTTAAAAACACCCGGGACACTTCTAAATGTATGGTGACAGTCTATTCCTTACATATTCTGAGCTAACTGGTATCACGGGGGCCAGGACCTAGCTATTCTTCAAAAGGATTAAGGAAGGATATTTATTCTGCAGGTTAAGAAATGATCTTACCTCAACTACTTGACTTAGTTTCTATGGATAGCTAATAAGACATTAACTTCAAAATAAAAAAATACTGCCAAAGGATCTATGAAAATTAGTAAGGTACTTGCCGACCTGACTAGAGTATTTAAAATGACTAAAAAGCTTCCATGACACACATAAACACACACAAACCTACTTCAACAATGACAACGTCTTAGATTACATGGATCTAAGCATGGCATAATTGGTGGTTGCAGTGAATCTCAAATTCCAATGCACTTAAGGACCAAAGGTACTACTTTAAAATAAAATGGGGATTCTCAGGTGCCATGCCCAGAGATTCTGATTCAGAAGAATTCAGCTAAGGCCAAGGTGTCTCTTATTTTTAAACATCTCAGGTGATTAAAATGCAAAAGGTCTACATTCCCTGTAAAACAGTGCTCTAAGTATTTATGAACAGTGACTACTACTAGACTTTCAATATTAGCATTTATAAAAACATTCTTGAGTTTTATTCTGAGATTGTATTTCTAATCTTAGTAGATAATCCCAAAGCCCACTGGTAACAAATAACTTTAAATGTAAGAGTAAATAGGACTTGAGCAATAAATCAATGCAGTTAAGCTAAAATAATGTTTATGGATCATATATTTTGTAAGCTTTGCTATCCTTCTAAGTAAACTGTGTAGGTAATCGATAAAAATACTTGTGGGCCAAAAATAAAAGAGAAAACTAGGTTATATTCTATAATGAAGACTTAATGTAAAACCTCATATATAACTAGAAACATGCCCTCATTGTTTCAAAATTAAAATTTTTTGTCCCTAACTTAGTGGAAGGTAAAAGCTCAAAAGGTAGCACAAATACCATTTGCTCTGTTTAAATACAAAACCAAAAATTTGAAAAGAGAATGTCTTGAATCATTTCCCTTAAGAACACACACACACAAACATAACTTACTAAAAATAACATGGAATAGACTGTTAATATTCTAGTTTTGAAAATTCATATAAACAAGTCCAGAATTACTTCACAACAAAAACAATATATTCAACATCACATACCCTTCAGATTCTTTGTGACAAAGAAAAGTTGAATAAACAGAGGCAAATATCTGAGTCTTGACTATACATAATAAGGATGGTGGTCAACAACTACTAATCCTTTAAAGAAAATTATACATATTTTCTCCTACCTACCTAATTTGGAAATGCTCCTAATAAAGTATTCTTTCTACATGCGTGTGCTGCCAAAGACTTTAGGTGTTTCTACTAAGTTAACATCAATCTTCAGTTTATGACTTCAGTTGATTCCTTCCTCAGGCTTAGTGCTGCTTAAAAGCTAGGAAACAGTATGGACTTCCCAAATGTCTTCACGAACAGTGAGCTATTCTACCTTTCAAATCTGCAAGATACGCTGCAAGCCTGCCTCTGTGGTTTACAGCTAAGAAATGAAGCCCCAATGTCTTTCGGCAAGACTCTTGATTTTCTATCACCTGACCCCATCTGTCTTTTGCTGTTTATCTCTCATCTCATGGTCAACCAAAACTTAGCTCAAATACTGCTTCCTCCTTAAAGGAAATTTCCATCACCTGACACTACAGCTATCTTTCCCTTTTGATTTCCTACACGAATTATTGCAAATTACTTAGCTAATTAATCAGGTACACACTTATGGTCCCTTACTTCTGTCTTTTATTATTATTTAAGACTTAGCATTTTCGTTTTATTCCCCTAACTAGCTTATAATTTCCCAGCAAGCCCTAGCCTGAAAGCATTTAATAAATATGTGATGATTTTACTTGTTGGTCTTTCTAATAATAAAATACAGTGTTCTTCAGTGATAAGGTGAGGTACCCAACATTTCTTTTTAGTACATTTTATAACTATGAATGATTTAAAAATTATAAAGGGGGGAGGGTGATAGCTCAGTGATAGAGCCACATGCTTAGCATGCACGAGGTCCTGGGTTCAATCCCCAATACCTCCATTAAAAAAAGAATGAATAAATAAAAATTATAATCTATGTTGCATGAACTTTCCTATCTGTTCTAAGCACTACCACACCTCACTCTCTTAATGTCTCATAAACCAAGTAATTTTGGTTAACTGAGAATAGTAGTGTAATAATTACTAGTATTAATAACAACTAAATTAACAGGAATGGACAATTTTCAGTATATTATACTCTAAATATACTTAACACATAAGTCATAGGAAACATGGTTTAGTGTTTCCTTAGGAAAACTATGTATTTTAATAAGAACCAATAACTCTGTAAATTATACACTATATCACAAAAGAATTCAACCTATACGTATTGCTCTTTAATTATTAAAAATACAGACTTCTAGACAATGGACATTAAGTAGCTCCAACATTTGTCATATAAGTTGCTAAAACTTCTTCCTTGCTTTTTAATACAGTAGTAAGAACTAACACTTATTGATTTCTAAATTCTAAGTAGCATTAATTAATTTAATCCTCACAGGAATCCTACAAAGTGCTACTATCATTTACATTTTACAGATAAGGAAGATGAGGAACAGAGAAAGTAACTGGCCAAAGGTTTCACAGCTAGTAACTGGCAGAGCTGGTTTTCAAACTCATACAGTCTACAATTAACTACAGTATTTCTTGAAGGCCCTCTCCATTACACTAAAATCTCCAATAGTTCTGAAAGACTTATCTAACAGATCTTCATATCCATTTCTGCCTTCCACCTTCCATCTTTATACAAGGTTTATCAGGTTTCCCACTGAGAGAAGAATGTCATGGTGGTCTACTTCCAACTCTTCTTCCTCACAATAAGATGATTTCTAAGTTCTCATTTAGCTCTACATGCTTTCTATTATTTCTGTACCATTTACATAATAAAGCCTGTGTGATATTAAGGGTTTATCCTAAAAACCTCATCTTGCTTTTGAATGTAATGTTATAAGCCTAATCACATTAAGATCCATTAATGGTTCAATACCGGGATATAAAATTTATGGTTTTAACTCAATTTTTTCTACAAAAAAATGTGCCTTCTTAAAATATCACTGCACCCCCAATTTAAAAATATGGCAGTTTTTACAGAAAGAAAACATGCTTTCTACTTCCCTGAGCTATGTGATTATATCCCAACCTAACCTTCATAGGTGATTGCTTTCATAGCATTAGCAGTATGCAGTTTCATAGCCTTCAAGATTCCATTTATTCTGATCTGACAGTGACTTTTGAAAAAACTCCAATTCACAGATTTCATATATGACTGGATAGAAACAGATTATAGCAAGAAATTACAGAATAAAATAAAATCTCACAGTCTTAAGAAAACAAACATTCAAAGAATTAAAAATATTTTTAGTCTATGTTTAGTTTTTTTTAAGGTTTCCAAATTTCTTCAGTATAGCAAGAGTTCTAATCATGCAACCCATGGAAGATTTGTTTCCTCAACCGTTTTTATCACAGAGACTAATCTTAGTATGAGCATATTCAAGCCATTCTTAGTATCAGTGAGGACCATTATTAGGTTTATTCCAGATCATGTTTTTTTTTAGTGAATCCAGAATAACTTTTACTTATGGTTTTATTTATTTATTTTTGCAGCTATTCCATCTTTTTGGTAAACAGCCTAAGAGGCCCTTACTGTCTATGCCCAAGTCACTTTCAAAAACAAAGAACCATTAGTTACTCTAAATCCTTTCTACCAAATTAAGCCTTGTCCTTTAGCCCTCTTGCAACTTGTTCAGATGATATGACTTCAGTATGTAGCTACATTTAAAGTCCAAAGCAACCGAATTTCTATGAAAGTTGACACTAACCAGGCTATTCAAGGCAATCACGGTAAATGATGTATTTTCATTAGAGAAAAAAAGAAAAGCCATCTCTTTTTTCCTCTATTTTTTTTCCCCCACTAGCATTCTCCAAAAACATCCATCCGGTCTAGGCAGAGTATTTCTTCAGATACTCTGAAATAAACAATTTGGTTCTGAAAGACCACCTTAATTACACCCGTTATTTGGGGAATACTCATGAGTGATTTTTGGCTACACTAATATGCAAACACCTTGAGAGCTGACCTTTTTTGAGAGGAGGAATTAAGTACAACATTTTGCCAAATACAGTACCAAGAACATGCGTATTAACATTCTGGCAATAATACATTCAATCTTAGTCATATTATCCTTTTGGGCTTGTTGATAGACAACTAATGAGCTAAGAGAGATGGGGCCCAGTAAATAGCTCATTTTTTACTGTAATTCTGTATAGTCTCTCTCAACCTCAAAAGTAGGTTCTCAACATCTTGAAAACCACTATGGATTGAGAACTCAAGGCTGAGAAAATCAGTATGTTGTAGAGAAAAAAATAGGACTCGGAGAATGAAATCAATGAGTGAGTCTTTGTTAGTAGGTTTACATGCAATAAATCAAAAATTCTAGAAAAGAATTATTTCCATTTATCCTTCCGTGTGCTAGAACTTTTTAAGGACATCCTCAGTGGCAGTGTTATAGAGAAACACCATAAAGCTATTTCATATAGCTTTATTATATTTTATAAAGCTATTTTACATATGGAAATAATATTCTATGACCTTGCTCTCTGCCCTCCTCTAAATGCTGGCCCTGTTAGAAGTTCATGACTATAGGATGTTGATGCTGTCTTATCTTCTCAGGTTATCTTATCCGGCGTCCTCAGTAGTCTCTCAGCTTACTTCTAGCAGTAGATCCCTCTTTTATCCTTTTTTCGTGGCCTCCTTAAAACATCACTATCACTGACTTCACCTTCATTTTCTTTTCTAAAACATCATATTCCTCTTTCTCTCATTACCAACAGGAGTTGCCTATATTTCCAGAACGCCAGAAATGAAATATTTTTTCAATGCTAGAAAGTTCTATAGAGGAGCAGGAGGAGGAGGGGAGAAAAGCAAGAGTGAGCACAACTACTACTGATATTACTGTTCAGGATTATGCTAAAAGCGTAGATGGAATTACGGGAAAGGAGACTGGGATATCAAAGAAGGAATTTCAACATCAGAAAGTACGCTTAAATTTCTTCTGAAACATGGTAACCTTGAAGGCCCTTTCTAACTTCATGAGTCTTTGCAATTATGATTAGGAATCACAAAAAATTTTGTGAGCAAACAAGAAAAGAATGTTTTGAAAAAGTATTCACACAAACACGAAAGTTGTACTGCCCCTTTTTGGAGGCAGACAACAGAAATTCATGAACATTTAACAGAGTAGAATTCTTTTTTTAAATTCTAAAGCAATATGGCAAAATATAGGTATTAGTTGTACCAGTCAGCAATTTATTACCTAACATATTTAACTAACTCAAGGGTTAAAACAAACAAAATCCTATAAACTGATGGTAGGCCAACATGGAGAATAAAACAAAAACCTGGGAAGTGATGCTGAAATTCATGCTACCAAAAGAAAAACTGCAAAAGAACTGGAATTTTGCCCAGCAAAAAAAGCTGTTCTGCTGCTGCTGCAACAGAAAATGGGTCCATGACTCTGTGTGTGTGTGTGTGTGTGTGTGTGTGTGTGTGTGTGTGTGTGTGTGTGAGAGAGAGAGAGAGAGAGAGAGAGAGAGAGAGAGAGAGAGAGAGAGAGAGAGACCCTACTGCTTTTGTACACAAAAATTAGGAGGCCTCAAAGAAGTTTCACATATTTTCAAGTATTTTAATGGTGTTATAACAACATTTTGGGGCATTTGAAATGTAAGACACTGTCATCTCAAAGTAAAGCACTATTATGAAGATAGATTTCATGAAGCTATTATAAACTCAGTTCAATGCCTAAAATGAAATTCAGATTCAGAATATAAACCATAATGCTTTGTTTACATGGTGGTAACAAAGATAACAATAGGTTTAAAAGCGGTCCACTGTATTGAACTGAACAAATTACTAGGGTGTTACAGGAGCTTTAGCAGAAAGAACTGAATCAGAACTCAGAAAAAGTCTTTTTAGAAGATGTTCTCTGTATAAAAACAAAATCATGTAAGTTAAAAAATTAATGAGATATGCTTGGCTCATTAATTGGTACTTGTTAATTAAGACTAATTTGAGAGAAAACTAATTAGAGGGAAGATATATTTAAATTAACTTATAGAAAAACTTTATATAAATACAATTTTAAAGTATGTGCATACAGACAAAAACTGCTCTCTTATAGAGATTTTTGAAATAAGCAGCTTCACAATACAGCTACAGATTATTAAAACTGGTGTATAAACTGCTCATAGGCAAACATTAAATTTATGCTGTAAGATTTTTAAAATGTTCTATAATATGGGAAAACCCTCCTTCCAATATTTATGACATCGATAATGTAAAGAAAATATAAGCTTTTATGTAACACATACTTTATATATAACACATCTTTTATACAACACACATAAAGCCAAAGTGACTTTTCATATTATAAACAAAACAACCCTGCTAACTGATGAGGACTGATGAGTCCTCATTCCTCATTAATGGGAATAAATCTTCAAGGTAATATCCTTAAGAAGAAAAGAGATTTTAGCCAGCGTAACTGACAAAAAAGCAACAAGTAGTTATATCTTAGGAAAATATTAAAAAGTCTTAAAGAAATGGAGGGGGAAAAATGAAAATTTCCTAACCAAGTCAAATTCTACCACAATTTCCAATAGAAACAAAAAGGTAGAAGGGAGAGGTGTTAGAGCTAAGTGCAAGAAGGTGAAGTCCCCATATGTTAACCCATTGGAAGAATAAAATGACAGAGAAAATGCACAGAAGAATAGTAATGTCACCCTCAGCGTGTCTGAAAAAAACATTAATGTGATGAAAGTATCAAAGCCAGCGGTGCTTGGGGGAAACACTAAGCTCCGACTTTCTGCAGATTTTGGTGCAGGCATTCATAATGGCAAAAGAAACGATATTATGTGAGAAATTCTGTGAGCCAGCAATAATGCCCGATTTTATGATATCTGGGAAATAGCTATTTTTAAACAAAGGAACAATATTTCAAATCCTACCAAGAACAGCTCAGTATTATGTCAACCTGCCAAATAATGAAGAGTTTTGTTAGAGAAAATAACACATTGACAAAAGAATAAAATACTTATAAGCAGAAAAAGATGTCTGGATTACACAAATTACCTCCAGGAGCAAACAAAGATGGGGTCGTTATCGACTTGGTGAAAGACAATTGAGAAATCAGAAAATGAAATCCAAATTTAAGCAAACACAACCAAAAAGAGTTCCTGCGTCACTCTTACTTAAGATTTTTCAGATTTAGAGAATTGTCCTGTCAAGTTTTTTGAGATGTACAAAAAATTAGTGGAATATCATTTTAGATCTTTCAAAGGTGACAAGTCAAATGCTACACATATAAAATGTGAAGTATTTCCAGAAATCTGTTCCATCTTCTCTGTGTTTATAATGAACTGAATAACTATGTAGAAAAATAACTGCTAGAATGTTTAAACCAAAACATTATAGGCCATTTTGCTCTGAGTGAGTTAAGCTTTAATGGCACCTCTCACATACAGCTTCAAATACTACTTAAAATTAATCAAATATTAAATGTTCCCTATATTGCCAACATTTATAATGTAGTGATTCTTCTGATGATTCCTTAGTACTGAGAATATAGCTGTAAATAGCACTGTAGATACAGAAATAATAAAAAGCACCCTGTATAAAAATCCGTAAGTAAAATTTTAACTAGGTATAGTAAACTGCAAATCAATATGTAGAAGTAACTTAGTATGATGGGTTCATGTTCAGTAAAAATTAAATATAAAACAAAAATATATCTATTGACTGGCTGGTTGCAAGAGAGAGAAAATGAAGCAAAAAAAATAAAATGATATATTTAGTTCATTCATTTAGAAAATAATAGAAACAAATTATCTCAAAGCAGTCCATCTATTGGTAACAGATGCCTCCCTATTGGATTAAAGCAGGTCACATTGTCCTTTTAATTGTTCAAAAAAGGCTGAATATTGGTAATTACATATTGTTCAAAGTAAAAGCATTAGTTAACATATTTAATTCATTTAATTCCATGAAATATAGTGATAAACCAAGAAATAATGTATTCATTGACTAAAATCTGCATTTCAAATCATTTTTCTACCACACAAAAAGGTGAAAGAAGAATAAATACATTCAGTGATTTCTGCTGTTACAAGATTATAAAGTTAAGAGATTAAGGTTTTAGCAAGTTTGAATATACACTATATACATTATTAGGTAAAAATCATCATTGTTTTATTCTTCTTGGATGTGGATAAAGATGTCAGAAGAAAAAGTTATAAATGAGAGCAAATTCACATTTGGAAAAAAAGCAAAACAACAGTCTTTACGATAACTTAATAAATTTTTTGGCCAAAGTACAATAAGTTGCAAGCTTCCTCTACCAAATTATTGCAAGTTCATAATTCAAAAAAATTGTTGACTATAAATAAAGGCAATCTATGTTAACTAGAGATTGATCAATCAATCAATCTAATTGAAAAAGGACCATATAATAAAAGTTTAGCAAATACCTCAAGAACGGAATTCTCATTTACGTCTGATCCTACAAATAGGTCTTAAAAAACAACATAAAAACGAAAGTTAATTCTCATTTATGCCTGATCCTACAAATATGTCTTAAAAAACATAAAAACAAAAGTTAATATAGTATTAAAAACTTTATTTACCTATCATAACATTAGATGTACCAAGATTACCTATTCTGATATATTCAATGTTTGATCAGAATGAACAGTGTGGCTGTACCAGCTGTTAAATACTAAATAGTGAAAGACTTCTGTACTTGTTGGAAAATGGCCACTACTCCAACTTCTCCACATGTCTCCTTCTCTAGGGACCTCTCCTCCACCAAAAGTTCTCCAAGTTTTAATTTCTAAGGAGATAACACTTGGCAGAGCATAAAACCTCCAAGTCCCTGGCACCCACTCTGACTGGTTGGTGCCTGGGCCATACTAGCCTTTATGTAATTCAAACTTCTCCTCTGTTAATAAGACTGGGAGAGTAGCCCAAGTTTTGAGCTTGTAGTAAGAGAGACTAGATTACAGCAGCTCCGCTAATTGGGTAAATCACTGGACCTTTCTGAAGTTTCAGTTTCTTCTTTTGAAATAGTTATTACTAGCTGTCTAGTAGGGCTGACTGTGGATTACATTGACATAAAGTCCTATTTTTAGCACATGGTAGGCATACCATTTACTTTCCCCTCACCCTACACAGTAAATACTACATAGAAAAATAAGCAATAACTGTAGTCCTTTACCACAAATGGGTCCTGTTTTAAACATTTACTTTTGAAGCAAGTCTGGTAATTAGAAAGCATTATCCCCATAATAATCTTATCAAAGTAGTTATGTATGTCAACAGTTTTATAAATTCCAATTTTATCCATAATGTACTATTCTCATACATGAAAAATGTATTAGGCTTTCATATATGATAAGCACTATTCTAGGAACTTAACATTTGAGTTATTTAATCATCAAAACAACCTTATATAATAGTGTGCTCTTATCATGCCCACTTCATAAATGAGGAAATCAAGGCAAGGTGAAGTAATGTGCTAGGTCATATTAGCTAGTAAGTGGCAGAGCCAGGATAGGACCAGGGGCCTATGTTCCTGATCACTACACTATATTGTCTTTGAAGTTACTTCAGTCATAAAACCTACAAGCACTTATAAAAGTCAACACATTGAGAAAACAATACACAGTAGTTCCTTAACTTGTGATATAAACAAAACTGGTCAAACTAAGAAGAACAAAAAAGTGCTACACTGAATTTATTTTGCATGCTGGTGGCTGGAGGAAAAGCAGACTGAGGCAGATTAGATTCGTGGAGATATTTAGGCTTTGAATGCTGCTATCATTGGTTCTTCATCACAGCTAAGTTCCTGAGTTACCTTTCCTTTTCTTATTTACATATCTATCATCAGCTTTTACAAATGTTACTTAAAGGGTGGGAAATGCAGCAGGAAGTGTAGGGTCCCTGACATGGACTTGATCTCTCCCTCTTCTTTTAAAGTAAGTATCTTTTTAAAGACAGTCTGCAAACACTTTGCTACTGGTATTGGCCTGGGCTCCCAAATCTGCATTATCAACAGTGACCAGGCTCTTGCCTGGCACCTTTCCCAAAGATTAAGAGACTGGGCATATTTGTTCCAAAGGGGTTAATAAACTCAGCTGCTGCCCGACTCTCTTCTTCAGACTAGACCAAGTTCTTCTTTTTACCCCAATACTCCTCTGAATGTGCTGTTGATCATTTCTGGCTTTGAAAGATTGCTTTTTAAATTTAGTTTTTGTTGTACTAAATGGTTTCTAACACTCTAAGTATTTTTAAATTGCTCTCTTTTTTTCTGAGCATTTCTATTTTTCTTTGAGCATTTAATTACATTCTATTTTTAGTATCAAGGTGGCTGTTAAGTATTTTGTTTATTAGGTATATTAAACATTGTAAATACTAGTTTCCAGTCTCCTAGGATCTTACTACTAATTACGATTCTGTTTTCAATTCTTGGCATTTTTAGGTATCCCTAAACATTTATATTTGAGCATTTTAAAGGTAATAAGGTTTTTTTTAGTTTAGACTATAGATCTCAGTGAATTTGTTACTACTATAGTCAATTATTTTGGTTAAAATGCATTTTTCCTTACTTCCAGTGTTGACTTTACTATTCATATTAATTCTAGCATTTTAAAGTTATGTTTAGAATTTTAATAAAAGGGTGACCATATTCATTTACTTATATAACTTTGCTAGTTTTTACTAGTATTTGATGGCTACTAATTTTAACAGTTTCAGGTCACAAAAAATGGAAAGGAATCTATCATACTAAATATTTTCAGTCCCAAACAATCAATACATCATCTTTATAACTGTCCATTTACTCTAAACAATTTATCATAACACTGTAAAATAAATAAAACCAGCAAAATGAGAAGGAGTCTCATCTTTGGATTTGTTAGTTATCTTAGTAGGATTTCCAAGGAAGCAGATTCTGAGACTAGGACTGAGTGTAATTTATTTGGGAAGTTCAGCATAACTGGTAGGAGAGTGGGGAGGGTGATAAGAGAAGGGCAGGCAGCTAATACAGGGTACATTATTAAGACAGCTAACACAGAAGCCAATGGAAACTTAATCTAATGGGGGAACCTGGCAAATGGTGAAACATACATGTCTCAGAATGGTCTAGTCCAGGGCCAAGGAAGCTGAAACCTGCCAGTCATTGTTTAAACTTTTTCCAGTGGCTTCCAGCACCTCAAGGCAGTCCTTACAAATAGATGTTAGCCTTTGGAAGCCTTATGAATACAGAACGGTAAGGGGCTACAAGAGCACGTGGACAGAGTACCACATTGTCCGTTAAAGCTGTCAGGTAGTCCCCAGTCACCACAGTGATCATTCTAACAAAGTAAATTTAGCCCAAATGTTGGGAAATTTTGGCAAATCAGTTTTACTTGGAAGCTGAAAGTAGGGTGACAATATAAGATAGTTCATAACTTCTCAATTAAAGTACTAACAAAATAGGAGTCTGGTACTAAAACGCTAGGAAACATACGTAAGTTCAAGGAATAATATTAGCCTATGATTTAACACTTTCAAGAAATAATCCTTACAGATTTGTATGTCCCAAACTATAGCAAGGACAAACACCCTCCAGAACAAAGAATGTGCAGAATCATACCAAATAATCTGTCTGGTTGGTCCCCTAATAAATGGCTACATTCCTACTGCAACTTGAAGCACTTACTATAAAAAAAAAAAATCGAACTATGGACTAAAGTCATTTGGAGGATCCACAAATACTTTCTTCAAGAAATACTTTCATGATCTAAGTAAAATTTCTCTTCTTCAGATTTGAATTCTTCCTCAACTTTAAATTCTTTATTGGCTCCTGTCAGTATTCCTTTGACTTGAATTTTAGGGCCTCCTTCTTTTGAAGTATTCCATAGCTTTTGTGTTTCTTGGGGTCAGGTGACAGTTGCTGATCAGGAGAGTTCAGGTCCAGGTCCTGGCATCACCGTAATGCCACAACTCCTGCGGTCAATGAGATGCCAAATCTGATGGATTATTATTTCTGGATCTTCACTCTGCTCAATGTCTCACTTTGGATTAGCACTTACAGCCAACTGGACAGCTAAAACAGACTGAATGGCTAAGTCTTGAGACCTTTGGGCCATACAGAGGCATCTTTGGTCACATACTTCCCACTGATGTAGGTTTACTAAAAAGCAGTAATCTTTCAAAAGCTAAACATTATCAGTGAAAAAGACAAGTGTATGTAAACCATGTATCTATACCAATAGTGTAGCTGTGAAACTGATTTATACCTGTGATTTTTTGCATAGAATAGAGAAAAAAAAAGGTGGAAAGCAAGGGTGTGTGTGAAAGTGAAGAAATGACATTACCCCTTAAACTGAGTAATGTTATAAATTATACTATTTGGGATAATTATGCATGCATTTGCTTCTTTGGAGTTACATTTTCACAACATAGTTGCCAAGCATTGGTCTATCTTTACTGCAGAGATTAGTGTTCCAGACATTCTTAGGGCACTTCTGCTATTACTCTGTGGACTTACTTTTAAAGTATGTATGTGTTGAAAGGGTATTTCTAGGGGGTGGAGAGGTGGGGAGGTAGTAGGAAATGAGAAAGGTAACAGATTCACCTTAGAAAAATATTTTCCTTCTCAAAATGAAGTCTGGTAAAGAAATACAGCAGTAAACGCTTAGGAAATAAAGCAGTAAACACTTGGGAAAAAAGAATAAAATTGTATTTTTGTATATTTTTAAAAGACCAGCTTGCAATAAAATTATATACTGTTATTAATGCTTAAGTAAAACAATCATTTTATGTACAATATGACTAATTTCTCATCATCTCAAATTTTAAAAACAAGAATAATAGAAATTTACAGTTGGAAGAAACCTTAGCAATCCCTCAAACCTTGCTTCATTTTTCAAGAAGAGAAAACAAGGCTAAAAGGTTGACATGCTGAAGGTCAAAGCGGTGATAAAAGGGCTAGGATCTAGGTCTCCTCATTTCCTCTCAAATGTCCTTTTCACAAATAATTTTCAAACATTAACATAGTTTTTATGCAATTTGCAGAGCTTTTCATTTGAGCTCCACAACATAATATCTTCACACATATAATACTTGTAGGAAGTTATTATTAGTATTGCATCACTGTCCATGATGAGCATATTTCAAATCTGGGTATCTCTACTTTTAATTCATTTTTTCACTAAAAGAACAGTCGAGAAAAGATGTTTGTCTATGACTATATAGTAAGAACTACATCTTGACTATTTACAATTCCATTAACATGAAATACATCTGAACTGCTGTAATTCTTTTAAAATTTTCAGCAAGTGACCAGTCTCAAAGAGCTATTTTCTAAAAGTCGTACCTTCTAAAATTAAGCGCATTATGGAAAAGGGCAGAACATGTTAGTTTTTTTAAAAAGCTGCCCCAGCACTCTAACCCAAACTTTTTCTTTTTTTCCCCTATGTTTTTATAGTTTTTCACTCCTCTCCAACTATAAATAAATAATATGAGGAAAGCACTTCTAACGGCTCTTCATCAATTCATAAAAGGTTTTTAATCAACAGTATAATACTACTTCATTAACAAGTCCTCTGGGTATAGAGTTTTTTGGCTTGGACATGAAACAGGCTGAAAGAAGTTCCAGTCTTCAAAAAGTTGGCTCAGAATGAAGGCCAACATGAAGATAACAGGTCTCCATAAACTAGTCTAGAGCCACCTGAGGGAAAGGTCCATTTGCAATAAGAAATACTGTGAATGTAGTTATATTTTCTTCAAGTGCATAGCTGTTTAATTATGTGAAGAGTAAAATAGCTTTTGAGGGGAAACCATGACAAATCAACCCAATTTAAAGTACAGGTTCTAAGAAAACGTGCTTTAGGCTCCTGCTTTGGAGGCTTGGAGAATGCCTTCCTCTTGCCATGGATGCTGTCCAGTGGCACAGAGGCAATATTCTCTCCGAGCACAGCACAAATATGGCATTCATTAGCTCTTTATAAATCAGATACTCAGAATCTAGAATGCCTAGACTCATCTACCTAGTGAAGGAGACAATCTGTAACGATTTAGTCACAAAAATTACAGGTTTTAAAAAAAACAAAAATTAAAAAAAAATTTTTTCCCCATCTGTGAAAATCTGATCTGGATCCAAGCAATACTCAACTAAGTTTCTAGTTTCTGCCATACACTTTCTCAAATATAATGTGATTTAATCATCATTAAAATCTTAGGATACAGGTGTTACCCTCCTCATTTAGCAGATGAGAAAACAGAGCTTAAGAGAGGCCAAAGCTCTGGCCCTGGACTGGAAAACCAGTGGTAGAACCTGAGCCCAAGTCTAATACTCTACTCCATCCTTCCACATTGCTTTGTTAGTTGTCTGCACTAAAATTAAGATTTCTTACATTTTAAAATTATTTATTTCTCTGTTTTATTAGAAAGTGATCAAACTAGTTTATAAAATACCAGTACCATACATTAAAATGGAAATAAGTGAGGCAACTGAGATGAGGAATAATTTTGAGTGGGAAAAGGTTGAGAGTTGTAGGAAATGAATGTTTTTATGTATCATTATGATGACAGTACAGGAACATACTAATATACATGATCTGATTTAGCAATATAGTGCTTTCTTTTTGGAATATCATTAATTCAGCAATGTTGCAAGGTGTAATCCCTCTGAAATTCTCTTTTCTCTAGGGTCCTCTCATTTCCAGTGACGTAGCAATCAACAATAATCCAAAAATCAGACAAGGTCTACCTTTTCCCACGTGACCAAGATGATGTGATCTCTGGGAGCTCTGCCCCAGGAATCTAGTTCCATTCAGTAGATGGTTTTCAAAGGTAGAAAAATATTTCTAATATCAAATCAGTAAATTACCAAAAAAAAAAGCATACTTGGAGCTTGGGGGTTCCAGTTATTTCTTATTTGATGGAATAATGTAGAAAGTCTATGGGAGAACTAGTGTAATGACCAAGAACATCTACATAGATGTTTCTAGTTCCAAACATATTTGTTTCAAATCAGATCAAACTCACTTCAGTAAATTAAGTTAGTACAATACCCAATTCTGATCATATTACATATTATGAAAACTGGAAGGTATATTACACATTGTATATGGAAAATGGAAGGAAGAAAGCATAAAAAGAGTCAAATTTCTCTTAAGCATTAGCACTTTCTGGAAAAACACCTACAAAATCCATTTCAAACATCTTTTCAATTAAATATTTATTAATTAGAATTCAAACTACAATTTCCTCCTAGGAGAAAACAGAGTGTATCCATTTAGCATAGCACCAAAATAGCACACAGTATAACAAGGTTTACAAGCCTGGTTTTTATCCTACAAATGTTTTTGGATCTTGTGACATAACAAAACCTCATTAAACTGTGAAGAAACCTGACATACTCCTCAGCTGGGCTAAAGGGTGAAGTATCAAGTAAGTCTGTCTATATTCAAATTCACGTGCCTCGAGATGATTGACATAGTGGAAAAAGTGCAAAGGGAAAGAAGTTTAACTCCACCCCAGCTCAGTCCCATTTGCATATGATCCTGATGGGTACAAACTTTGGTTTTCTGGATAGGTGAGGTGCTTTGTGGTTTACTGAGAACCTATCATTCCATATCCTCTACTTCTAAGCCTGCTACTTTAAGATCCTGTGAGGAGACAAAATTATTCATCATACACATTTCAAATTCTCCTCTCTGTTCACCTATCTACGTATCTCCTTCCTTTCTTCCCTATCTTTCTTGCTTCAAGGATAGAGATTAAATATGGTAATGCTTACTTCTCCAAACAGACTATGGGAATAAATAGATATCACTAGTTTGACACTGAAATTTAAATACTATGACTAAAATGTATCTTGGAACAAATAACAAGTGCTCACCTACCAAAGGCATTTCCTGGGTTGTTAATAAAACCTGGCTTTTGAAGCTACAAATAATTTATTAACTCCACTGCACATATCTCTGCATATACAAAATTCATGTTTATTCTTTAGACATCCATGTTGTTAGCATTATATATACATCATAGCTCCTCTATTAAACTAACATTAAAGGATATAACTGGGTCTGCTCTCTTAATTCAATACAGTAACATTTTGAAACCCTACTATGTGAAAGACTGGTTGAAGGTGCTCTTGGGCATTTTAAGGAGAACAAAGAGTTGGGCATATTAATGTCTACAAATCACCAAAGAAGCTAAGGTACAAATAAAATAGCATGGACACTAAGAGGGGGGAAAGAGTAATAACTCCTCTATATCTTAAAGAACTGATATAAAGCAAATTAAATTCTGGTGAACTGAGATTCAAAATCCAATACTAAGGGAAATAGATGCAAATCTATCCCCAGTTATAGTTTAAACAAAAAACTCATAAGCTCCTCGGCTTATCCTTCTCAAAGATATCTCCCACAATAGACCCAATGTTGTGGAATGATCCCACTCCACAGCTTCCTGTTATATTTCACATGACTTCAGAAGATGCCATCACCTCTAGGAAGCTCTCTCACCTGATCTCAAAAGCTGTGGTTGTTTTCTATAGCATGTAATGACTGCCCTACCCACATTATTTACTGATTATTTATGATATCACTACACATTTATACAACTAAAACTTTGGAGACTTAACTGTCCGTCATGCACTGTGCTGAATTGCTTTACCTGTGTTGATTCTCTTGATCCTCCAACAACTCTTTATGCTACTTAACAAAATTTACCCTATTTCATGCATCAAGAAATGAAGGTTTAGACCAATTAAGTCACATGCTCAAATTAACAAAATTAATAAACTCCAGAGCCCATACTACTGATCAATAAGCAATACCACTTTGCTTGACATTTTTATAAATGTTATATTAAAAACTTTTTGAGAGCCTGAGATATCATGACAATTCCAACTGCTTCATGTATATGAGACAATTGTACACCAAAATCGTCTGTGGGACATTTTAACACAGATACCCATAACCCACCCTAGAAAGTATAGATTCATTTTGTCAATGGTTGGATTGTCCTCTGTATGTCTAGAAAACCCCACAGGTATTTCTGATGTGCAGTCAGGGTTGAGAGCTAATGTGCATTACACACTTTTAGAACACAGACAAATTCTTAATAGCACGAGTGCCAACTTGGATTTCTAAGTGGCTACCTGGAACACTGTTAAGAAGGATACTAAGGCTACTGCAAGCTCAGATTGCCTGGATTCAAATCCTGGCTTTGGCACTAATTACCTGTATGACCTTGTGCTTCAGCTTTCTTGTATAAAAACGTGGATAATACCAGTATTTATCAGGGTTGCTGAGATGATTAAGAAGGTTACTAAGTAAAGCATTTAGAAGAGTGCCTGGCACATGGAAAATTTCAATAAATATAAGCAATTGTCATGGGAGTGGTATTCTAAGTACATAGTATCTGCCAATTCAGATCTGAGAAATGACACTCTTGGGGGTTGACTCTTAATGAGTTTAATGCTGCACCTATGAGAAAAGGCATTACATATGTGCACTTCTAAGTTAGAAACACACTTAGAACACAATTTACTTGCAAATAGAGGACTATTTATATTTGGGGCTTGGTGGTAGTGATGTCCAGGGTGGCACAGAAAAATAAAACCTATGTTGTGTAGTAAAAAAAGCATGGATTTAGAAGCAGGGTCCTAGTGTTTGAGCTTCAATTTACTACTCAATTTAGTAATTTACTCAATTTAGTACTCAAGTGTACTCAATTTATACTCGCTTTGTGTTAATCAGAACAAAACATTCGGCTTTTTTTTCCCCATCTGTAAAGTGGGTATATAATGTTTTTACTCTGCAATGTTTCTGTTACATGAGATGATGGATGTGGATGTATTTAGTATACAGTTGGACGTATGGTAAATATTCAATAAAGGTGATATTCTAAGCTAGTTCCCCAATCCTATTTAACCTATTTAGAGCTAAAAGACATATAAACTGCCAAGTATAACCTCCCAGTTCAGTATGTTAGTAACATTTTCTCCTATTCTGGCTCTTTGTACCATGAAGGTTAAGGTTCTGGATATAACGAAGAGACCACTGACAAAATCAGAACCCCCATGGCTGACGATCTTAACAGAGTCAACTGCAAGAGACTCTAGTGGAGAAAACTTTTGTGTAAACCCTTGGGACAAGGGCTTCATGAGCATAAAGGAGCTTTAAGGAACACTTCTAATTTTCTTCTCATCTTTTTCTGCATCCATTTGTTTTACAAAATTGTCCAAATACATAATTTTGTATTCAATGTTCTTCATATGACATATTCTTTTGAGCATTTTCCCATTTGATTAAAAGTCCTTTACAAATATTATCTGCAATAGCTGCATAGCAGTCTAGTGTATAGACATATCATATATAATCACTCCCTTTCTACTAAGCATTGATTTTGTGCATAAATTTTTGCTATTATAAATAATGCTGCAATGAACATCCCTATTCATAAACACTTCTATATTATTTTCTTAAGATGAACATTTAAAAAAAATTTGTTGAAGTAAAACTCATATAACAAAATTAACTATTTTAAAGTGAACAATTCAATGGCATTTAGCATATTCACAGTGTGGTGTAACCACTACTGCTACTTCTAAAACACTTCCATCAGGATGAATATTTTGAGGAATTACTAAGTATGAACACTTAAAATTTTCTCAGTATATACCGAGAGAACCCATTTCATAGCACAGTGGAGGTCCAAGCATATTACGTATTAAAAAGTAAAAAACCTTGACAGTGAGAAAGGTTTAAAAAATATATCTTTCTTCATTTTCAGTGATCACTAGTATGGTTTTAATTTTTAAAAATATTTACTTGTCATCTATGTTTATTCTTTTCAGAACTGTCCATAGTGATAAGACAATTCTTAGAGTTTTATGAGGCATCTGCAGTAGTTTTTATGGTCAGTGCTTTAAAGGTTTTTATGTAAGGGATACATGGGCTTGGGCTGGATGAAGTTAAACATGAGACTGTTCAAGGTTCCTGGAAGTGCCAGAAAGGCTACTTTTGTGTTTCAGGTACTTATTTACCTAGTTTGGTGAAATCATTCCATTGTCTATGATAAAACACGAGGCTTTTAAAAAATAGTAACCAGAGGTAGAAAATTTGAAGCATTGTTGTAAGAAAACAGAAATAAATATTTTGATTCAAATATTAATTTAAAAATGATTTAAATAGTTAATACTGATCCTGTCAATCTATGTGACTAAAAGCAAAGGAATTCTAAAATTCATAAGGACAATAATAGTGCACAAAGTATGATAGGGATATTTCTTTAAGTTCTGAAAGTCAGATCTAAAGATACTGCTAAATTAAGAATGCAAAGTTTTTAGATTCTTTAAAAAGATGCAACTCAGATTCATACATCAGATTTACTTGGGTGGGACACTCTCTGAGAAAAGCCTGATCCCTTTGCTGAAATGTGATGAACACTAACACAATCTTTTGATTTAAGTAAGTATAAATTACTGTGAATTCTTTCCCATAAACAATTCTCATTGATTTTTGGTCACAATTAACTGGGCCTTCCTTTATATTATTTAAATTCACTAAACATATATTAAGTGCGGCTAAGGAAACACAGAAAAAAACAAAAACAAAAAACCCATTAGACCTTCAAAGAGCTCACACTAGTAGAGAAGTTTAACATATAAACAAACAGTTATAGATTGAGATCATTGCAATGAAAAGATCACATAGAAATGGGTGATAGCACAGAACAGGAAATGATTAGCTTTGAGTTTTCAGGGAAAACTTCTTACAGGAGATTTCATCTGAGGTTAATTTTGAAAGCAAAAATGAATTCATGAGGTCTTTAGCAAAGGCTAAAGAATATTCCAACCATTTGCTATGGCCTGGAGACTTAAAATTTTCTCTCTTCTGGAGGGTAACTATAAGCAGTTCCACACTACTAGTGTATAAACCTAAGAGTAGGACCTGAGGGAGCTAATACTGAAGAGGCAAAAGCCAGATTAATGAGCCTTGTGTGCTGAAAAGGGAGCCTGTATACAGTGTTGGTAGGAATGCAAATTGGTGCAGCCACTATGGAAAACAGTATGGAGATTTCACAAAAAATTTAGAATGGAACTATCATGGGATCCAGCTATTCCATTTCTGGGTATTTAACCAAAGAATACAAAAATTCTAATTTGAAAAGATAGATACATCCCTATGTTCTTCATAGCATTATTTACAATAGCCAAGATATGGAAACAACCAAGTGCCCATCAACAAATGAATGGATAAAGAAAATGTGAATATTTTATATATATATATACATATATAAAACTATATATAACATATATATATAACTTATATTTGTACACAAACAATGGAATACTACTCAACCATGAAAATGGATGAAATCTTGTCATTTGTGACAACATGGATGGACCTTGAGGGTATTAGGCTAAGTGATATAATTGAGATGGAGAAAGAAATAATATGTGATTTTACTCATATGTGGAATCTAAAAAACAAAACAAACAAACCAAGCCAAAAAGAAATAAATACAAATGTACACAGAAAACAGTAGTGGTTACCAGAGGGGAAGAAGTTGGTGGCGGG
Source organism: Camelus dromedarius (assembly GCF_036321535.1). Taxonomy (NCBI): domain Eukaryota; kingdom Metazoa; phylum Chordata; class Mammalia; order Artiodactyla; family Camelidae; genus Camelus; species Camelus dromedarius. The sequence goes on along the minus strand of NC_087439.1, from coordinate 28,570,340 downwards.
TGGGAAGGTTGGGGTAGGGATGTGTGAAGTGAGTTGAGGGGATCAACGAGAAATTAAATTTTTGGTGGTGAGCACTCTGTAGGGAACACACAGGTAGAAATTAAATGTTGTACACATGAAACTTACATTATAAGCGAATGTTACTTCAATAAAAGTAAATTAAAAAAAAAGAGAATGTGTGCTGTTATAGAACTTCAATTTAACCTAAAGTCAATAGGAAATCATTGGTGGGCTTTAATTCTGGAAAATAAATGACTATATTCAAGTTATAAAATGATCCTTTTGGTAACAAATAGATTAACTGAACACCCTAAAACGACCTGAAGACATCATGATCTGACTCCTTCGTACCTCCCCAGCTTGAGTTTGAGATACTCTTCTCTGTCCTGTATCTAGTGACATTGTGCTGCATTCAGTTCTATTTTCTAGGCATTCATGCAAGTGGTCCCTTTTCTTGGAAACTCTTTTCTCTTTGAGGATCTAACTCCCACTTATCTTTTAGATCTTAACAGGAAGATAATTCTCCTGGAAAGCTTGCACTAACCCTCATAAGTTGGATCTGCCCACCTGCCACTAAGTACTAAGGCTGCTCATACTTTCCTTCTCAAAATACTTGTTACACTGTCATGTTATTAATTGCCTGTACAATTTTCTCTCCAGTTACCCTGAATTTTGTTAAGGACAATGGTCATGTCTAGCGTTACGACTATTATAACTACACCACCTAGTCCAGGGTCTAGAACACAGAAGCTGTTCAAAACAATCTCCTGAATAAGTGCTAAGGCTGAACATGAAGTGTGAGGCAAGCAGCAGATCAGTTAGCTGACCAACAATAAAGGCTAGAACTGAGGCAAAAGCATTAAGAATGAAGAGGATAGACAGGAGAGTAATATGGGAGTCAGAATCAATAAAACTTGGTGAGTACTAGATGTAAGAGAAGGAAATGAAAGGAGAATGATAGGTTAAGTAGTGAAGGAGAGTTCCCAGTTTTTAAGAAAGGGGTAGACAGGACTAACACAATCACATTTCCTATAACTCTCTGACCTCTCTCCTACTGCTCCCTCTCTCAAATAAGGCACGCACAATGGCTACCTCAGTATTTCACCAAAATGCCAGGCACACCCCTGCCTCACAGTGCAGCTGCCATTTCCCCATCCTGGAACAATCTTCCTTCAGATATCCACATGGCTTGCTCCCTCATCTTCTCAGATCTTCACTCAGATGGTATCTGTTCAGTGACTGACTCCCTCAAGACTCCTACTTAGAACTGCAACTCTCATCCTCATCTTGGATCCTCAGTTCTCTTCCCTGCTTTATTTATCTCCACAGAATTTATCAGTATCAGGCACAACACATTTTCTTTGCTTTGTCTCCCACTAGAAGTAGGTTTCCTGAGGAGTAAGGATTTGTAATTTGTTTACTTCACTACTGTATCCTCAGGGCTTAGAACATAGTAGGCACTCAGTGAACATTTAATTAATTAATTGAATGAAGAATGAACAATGTTGTCCATATGGGCAGAGAGAGGGAAAAAAAAGCATGCAGAAGATGATTATAAGTTCATTTTTAGATGTACTCCATTAGTAAATGTCTCTGGGACATCCCAACTGGTGCTCAGGAAAAAGGTTTCAGCTGGTGCCATGAAGCATTTCATACCCAGAGACATGTGCAGAGAAAAAAGGAAAATTTTAAAGCCTAAAGAAATTGAGAAACACTAATATTTAAATTAATGTATAAGTACATTTACTGCAGTGGTTCTCAAAGTACGGTGTCTCAGACAAGCAGTATCAACATCACCCTTGGAATTTACCAGAAATGCAAATTCCCAGGCCCCAACACAGACTTAGTGAATCAGAAACTCTGAAGGTAGGGCCCAACAAACTGTTTCAATAAGCTTTCCACATGATTCTTACTGATACATGCAAAAATTTTAGATCACTGTTTTTAATGCAAATGCAACAAAAATAACATGAGTTTTTCCTCAAAAGAGAAATAGAACTAGACAAGCTGATTCTAAAGGTCATATGGAAAAATAAACATTAAAATCTTGTCATTAGAGATGAGACAAATTGGCAAAGACATCAACGGAAAAGAATGAATAGTCCAGAAATAGTCTCTATACATAAAGGAATATAGTACCTGACAATACTAGTATTTTAAGCCAGAAGAGAATGGTGCAGAGATTAGCACTAACAGACAATGGTTTGTGGTTAGCACTCACAAACAATGCACCAGCCAAATGAATAAAGAAATGGGACAATACATTCCTGGAAGAAATTATGTTTGAATTTTCATAAACTGAGAAGAAGCAAAGGTCTTTCTAAGCAAGACATAAAACCATAGGAAGAAGACTGGAAAATTTGACTATTTGAAAAAAAATTGGAAAAAAAATACTGTAAACTGTACCAAATGACAATTAATCAATTAGAGAGAGAAACATTTGTCATATATAAAACAGGTCAAAAGTCTAACCATCCTAACTCACAAGGATCCATTACAAATCAAAACTCGCTAAAAAAAAAAAAAGAGTGAAGGATATGAAAAGAGCCACTATTAGGGGTGGTGTGTGGTGACTGGAGAAAGATTTACAAATATATAAAAATGTATTAGAAGAATTTAAAACAATAAAGAGTTATTTTTCTAATCTTTGAAACTGACAAAATATATTCTATAATTAAATGTGGCAAGGGTGAGAAAAAACAGTATTCTCTTTTAACCATGGACAGAGGTATAAACTGATGAAACATCACTGAAGTAGCAATTTAGCAACATCCATCAAAATTAAAAACAAATACATCTCACATTTTATAGGTAGAAACTTAAGCTATAGTGATATCAGCACACATGGTCAAAAAGATGTAAATGCAATAATGTTTACTCTATCATTGTTTGAAATAACAAAACAAGAGGCCAACCCAAATATTTGCTACTAGAAAATGTGTAAGTAAAGGACTACCCATCATAGAATACCAAACAACTAAAACCGTAACAGACTGAGATAGCTTCATCAATATGGATCAGTATGAACCAATATAAGGTAAATTACCAAGTTTAAAAAATGGTATACAATAGAGTATACAGCATATTTCCATATGTATAAAAGAAAACATGGATCTTATCTTGATGCACATACATGATTCTCTAGGCATATATATATATATATATAAAGAATACACAGAAATTTCTAATAACTAGTTAATATACTGGTTGTGATCAGGGAAAAGGGTGTTTATGGTAGAATCTTTATTTACAATACTCTTTTGTTCTATTTGTACTATTTGAGTTATTTTTTATAAACACAGCTCAATATTTGGAATGGGGGAATAAACAACTCCAAAATAGCTGCTGCATAAAAGCAATGATAACACTGGCAAAAACCATCAAAATCACCTTTTTTCAAAACTGAAAACTAACTAAAGGCTTATAACAATCCAAGGACTATTTATTCAAGATAAATGGCTGAATCTTGGCAAAAAGAACAAATCTTACAGCATTTTAATTTTCCTTAATCACATTCCCCTTTCAGGTTCTAGAGTAGCCTTGAAAACCAAGAGCCACACAACTTTGGTAGCTACATAATCTAGCAGCCTACCAGAATGTAAGGGATTAGGACAGATTTAGAGTTCCCCAAAATGTCCATCCCCAGAGAACTGTCACTATTTGACTTATCTGGCAGCACATTAAATAGTTCCATTTTCAGGGCACTTCAGTTCATTTGACTCAGATCTACCTCAGTGAGAACAGTCTTACCCCCTGGGGCATTTGTTGAGGATAATCAGCAGCAATTGTTAACACTGAAGCTACTGGAGATGCCTATGATAGTGGTTAACAAGAGGCCAAAAACAAAAATTAAAGGGAAAACTGGAGAATGAGATGTCCACCTGGAGCTATGAAAAGCTCCAACATATTCTTGAGACCCTACAGGGTCATAAACATGCATAGGGCTTTGTGCATGACCATGAGAGATTCGAGAAGGTTCTAAACTGTCACTTCTGGTTGGCCTTGAGGCTCTGTGCAAGCAGAAAGTGAAGGCTAAGGCAGAGTTGTAAACTACCTGGTGAAGTATTGAGGACATACTCCAACACATACACAGAGCCCCCTTGGTAAAGGCTGAGAGACTTATTAGTTCAATCTCCCATCAATCATTAGATGACTACTAACTAAGGTAACAGAACAGAGACTTTAGCAGCCACAAACAACAAATAATACAGATTTTACACAAAAATCACTTAAAAAAAGAAGTAGCAGCAACAAAAGAGACATCAACAATAACAAACCCTAGGGAGGATGGCATCTGATTTCTAGAGTTGACAATTATTCAAGATATCAACAAAAAAATATAAGATGTGCAAACAGGAAAGTACAGCTCATAAACAGAAAAAATAGCAATCAATAGGAACTCTCTCTGATGAAGCCCCAAAGCTGGACTTAATAGATTTTAAATTACCTACAATAAATAAGGCCAAAGAACTAAAAGAAACTATATCTAAGAATTAAGTAAAAGTATGCAAATGATGTCTCACCAAATAAAGAGAAATAATTTTTAAAAAAGAATAAAATAGAAGGTCTGGCATTGGAAAGTATAATAACTGAAATGAAAAACCTCACTAGTTTGAACAGCGTATTTGAAATGGCACAAAAAAGAATCAGTTAACTTGAAGGCAATGAACTGAAGACAGGTCAATGGAGATTATCCAATATAAGACACAAAAAGCAAAGAAGAATTTAAAAAATTGAGTCACAGACACCAGTGGGGCACCATCCAGCACCCCAATGCATGCAAAATGGGAGCCCCAGAAGGAGAGAAGAGAGAGAGATAAGAGCAAATAGAATATCTGAAGAAATAATGACTGAAAGCTTTCCAAATATAATTGAAAAAACAACAGCAATCTTAATATTCAAGAAGCTGAACAAATACACTCAAATAAACTCAAAGAGATCCACACTCAAACACATCATAGTCAAAATGCCAGAAAACAAAGACAAGAGATAATCTTGAAAACTGCAATAGAAAATAGACCCATTATGTACAAGGGATCTTCAATAAGATTAAAGGCTGACTTTTCATCAGAAACCATGGAGGCCAACTGGCACTGGGATGACACATCCAAAGTGCTAAAACAAAAAGACAGCCAAAAAAAACCTTACATCCAGCAAAACTATTCTTTAAAATGAAGGAGAAATCAAGTTTTTTCCAGAAAAACAAAAACCGAGGGAGTATGGTCCTAGTTCCACCCAGGAATCCTTCAGACTAATACTAGACAATAACTGTAACCTACATAAAGAATCAAAGAATCAAAGAGCACTAGTAAAGGTAACTACATAGATTAATATGAAACACAGTATAAATATATTTTTCATTGTAATTTTTTTCTTCTCCTATACGATTGAAGAGACATCTGTGTAATTTAAAAACTTTCCTGATGTGTTGATAATCTGTAAAAATGTAATTTATATGACAATAGTAGTTAAAGTGAAGGAGGGAATGAAACTATATTGGTGCAAAGTTTTTACAATGAAATTAAGTTGTTATTAATCTAAACTAGATTGTTTTAGGGTAAGTTGTTAATTATACTCACCAGGGCAACCATTAAGAAAATAAATGAAAAATATAGTAAAAGAAACAACAACAGAATTGAAATGGTATATAAAAAAATCTATCAAATACAAAAGATGGCGATAACAAAAAATGAGAGAGGAAAAAAAGAAAGGAAAAACACAGGCAGCAAGTAGCAAAATGGCAGATATAATTCTTACCTCATCAGTAATTACATTATACATAAACAGGATAAACACTCCAATCAAAAGTCAGAGATTAGCCGAACAGATTAAAACACACGATCCAATTATACACTGTCTTAAAGAGGTACACTTTGGATTCAAAGACAAAAATAGGTTGAATTTTAAAGGATGAAGAAAAATATGCCATACAGAAATAACCAAAAGAGAGTTGGAATGGATACACTAATATTAGACAAAAGAGACTTTAAGACAAAAATTTTTACTAAAGATAAAGAAGGATACTTTATAATAATAAAGGAGTCAATCCATCAGAAAGACATAACTATTGTAAACATATATGCACCTAACAAAAAAGTCCCAAAATATGTGAAGCAAAAACTCACATAACTGAAGGGAATAAACAGAAAATTGAACAATAATACTTGGAGGTTTGCTATTCCATTTTTAATAATGGACAGAATAACTAGGCAGAAGATCAATAAGGAAATACAAGTCTTAAATGGTATTAAAAATCAACTAGACCTAACATATTTATAGAACACTCCACCTAACAACAGCAGAATATCATTCTTCTCAAATGCAGATGAAAATTCACAAATGTGTAGAAATTAAATGACACATTCCTAAATAATCAATGAGTCAAATAAGGTATCATAAGAGAAATCAGAAAATATTTTACATCAATAAAAATGTAAACAGAACGCATCACAACCCCATGATTCACAACTAAAGTAGTGTTTAAAGGAAAATTTATAGCTGTAAATGCTTTAAAAAAAAGAAAAACAGAGAGAAGAAAGATCTCAAGTCAAATCAGGAAAAGAAGAGGGATATTACTACCAACCTCACAGAAGTAAAAAGAACTGTAAGGGAATACTATAAAATTGCACGTCAAGAAATTAGATAATGTACATAAAATGGGCATTCATTAAAGAATTTTGTTGTTTTTAAACATTTGTGTATTATAAATTCTGCAAAGTGTGAAAACAACACAGAACTCTCACAAAAAGTGGGATATTGTATTTTTTTAAATTGATTTTATTATGAAGGTAATATATGTATTTAGTTTATGAAGTAAAATAATATTAAAAGGCTTACAGTGAGAAAACAAGATTCTTCTGCCACACCCTTTCTATTTTCTCTATGTCCCCAGAGGCAATTATCCTCAGTGCTTCTGGCTTTTTCCTTAGGAGTAAATCTGTATATTTTAAAGTGATATTCTTATTCTTCTATTTCTTCATTTATCAATTTTAAACATTATTGGTTGACTCCTAATCATATATAAAGATTAACTTTTCTGTATACTTATCCTACATTTCCAACCATCTTTGATGCCAAAATAATGTTACAATTTTGAGTTAACTGAGTATCTTATGTTTATGTATTATGACTTACAAATACTATAGGCGAAGAAGTGCACTATGAGCATGCCTATTAATTCATTTCACCTCATTTTTTCCCACTCACCTAATTTTCTGTGTACTTAGTACAATCAATATGTACTTTTCCAACATCACTGCTACATGCATATCATAATTTTTCTATATGCTAAAACCTATACCACTTTATACTGTGTATCCTGGGGAGTCCTTTCCTTAAGGTTCTCTTTTTAAGAGTACAACATAACCTGGTTGTCCTTTTGCTTTGCTGAATAGTAGCCATGCTAATATTTTTCTTTATCCCTTTCCTGAGTGGGATCCCTTATTTTCAGCTGTCTATGTCTGTCTCCTTTGTAATTTACTTAATCATCTGGATAAATCATATTCTCCAGTAATTTTCTGAGAATCAGTATATAGAAATTATTTTGGGGGACTGGAGGGAGTCTTCTTTTTATTCTAGCATCACATTTGACTTGGTTGGGTATAAAATTCTAAGTAATTAAACTGTTTCCCTTATAATTTTTAAGAAGTTGTTCCACAGGGTAGTTGTGGAGAAGACTAATGGCATTCTGCTGCTTTGGATGTAAACTATACCCGTTCCTTGCCCTTGGGAAGCTCTTACCATTTTTCCTTTATCCTTGGTATACTGAAATTTTGTCATGATCTTCCAATATGTGGGTAAGTTTCATTTAATATTCTGGATAGTCAGTGGGCTTTTTCAATGTGAAGACTCATATCCTCCAATTCTGAGAAATTTAATCATATTATTTATTGGATAGTTTCTTTTTCTGTCCACTTTTTCTATTCTTTTTAAGGAAGTATTATTTGCTATATGATAGGTCTTCTGAGTTAAGCCTTAAATCTCATGTTTTTTCTGCCTTAAAAAAAAATCTGTTTCTTTTTCTATTTTCCAGGAGCTCTCTGTGTTTCCTCTACCAGCCTATTTAAGTTTGTAACTAAATTTTATTTATGTTATCATATTTTTAATTTCAAAGTTTCACTTTTTCCAATTTTAAAAACTTCAATAGCATCTTGTTTAATGGATTCTGTATTCTATTACTTAATGGACTCATATCTTCTCTTAACTCTTCGAGGATATAGTTTGTTTTTCTCTAACTTGTGTATGTTTCTTTTCTTTTTGCTTTTGTATTTTAATTTTCTGGCTACGTTTATTGTCAGTTTCCTCTGGATCTCATTATACTGTTTATTTAGGTGTATCATGTTTTTCATGTTGGAGGTTTTCCTTAAATTACTGGACAACTGTTGGAGTGAACTGCTGGACATTCACTCATGTTAAGAATTAAACACCAAAAGAAAGTGTGTGGGTAGGACTTATCAACTGGTGGGCTTCACTGAGAGTTAATTAGCTTAATCAGATAAATTCTCTTATTTGTAGAAGGATATCAAATGTCAGAATCTGAAGATCTCTTGCTCTGGGGATATTCAAGAAGCTCCAACAGTAAAGTGTTATTTCCTTACTTTGTTTTGCTAGAGAGGTTGAAACTACTTCAAGCAGGCTTTCCAAAACCTACCACAATTTCAAGGATATTTTATAAATACATTCACCTAGTCTGATATAAGAATTATTTTGTAATTAATTCTGATAATTTTAAGTGATTTGCCAATTTAAAATACTTCAAGCAAAAATAAAATTCAAACTGGTTAAGACATTTCCACAGACTTTCACAATATGTTAGACATGTTTTATACATCCTCTTACCTTTAAATGCATTTTAAAAAAAGTATCTTGGACACAGTATTTTAAAATTCAAGTTTTGGATAACTCTCACTCAGATAAATATAGAACTAGAAAAGACTTTGAGCTATTATTCCAAATGAACTATCTTATCTTATAGAACAGGAAACAGCATCTGAATCATTATTCCAAGGTAAAACAGCATCTGAATCATTCTTCCAAAGTAAATTTTTTTTGAAATTTCAAAACACGGATTTTTACCAGTTCTGTCTAGAAGAAGAAGGGTTTTTCTTGTAGAGATAAGCAGATAGAAAATTTGGGGATTTGAATTAAATACTCTCTCTCCCTTGCCCTCCATATACATTCAAATGTCAGGTCATGCATGTATGTTCAACTTCTGTATCTCAAGATTCAAATATTTCTTTGCTTTCCTTTTGCCTCAGTTAATTTGAAGTGCTACTATTTTTGATGAGGTTAGTGTAACAGTTTTCTAACCTCCCACTTCATATTGTGCTCTATAATGATCCTTCTACATACAAATTTACCCATTATTTCCTTAGGCAACATTCTTCTATATTGATATAAGTCATGCTGTGTAGCTATATGCTACATCCTACAAATTTATGAGGACATGCCATTTTAAGACTAAGAATTATTCATAATGAATTAAATAAAATACTTGATAAATATATTTTTTCCTATATTCTGACTGAAATTTAAACCTGAACTCTCTGGTTAGACTGCTTGGATTTCAATGTGAGTATGGACATTTGTCCTCATTTTTGTGCCTCATTTTTTTACATCTGTAAAATTAGAATAATATTAAGATTATCTCACAGGATTGTCTAAGGACAAAATGTGTAAAAACACATAAAGTCTTAGAACTCATGTGACACTGTGTATGAGGCCTTGGTAGGGGATCTCTTATATAGTATGAAATCAGTAAACATTAGTACTGCTACTGGCACTACATTTTATTAGTGTTATTTTTGTCCCCATAGTTGTTCTTGAGATTTGTTTCTTTTTTAATCTGTCTTCTGATAAATAATTTACAATACATAATCTTATATTAATATAAAATTTCATCCACCACACTGTACATGTTGGATTATTACAATGGACCCTGAAGGACAGGTAAGGTTTTAACAGGTAAAAATGGAAAAGGAGGATGCCTGAGGAGGAGGGAAGATAACCATTAAAGGAACAAGAGACAGGGGCCATGCAGGGAATCTATGAAGAGCAGAAGAATGGCCCGATTTGAAAGGAGTCCCTTACAGAACAGAGAAGTAAAGGTCAAGATATAAATGGGTTCAAAATCAGTTTAAGTTGTTCAAAATTAGCAATCAAAAAAGTTAGTAGTGAATAACATTATGAATAAGTTTCAGACAGATTGGACCTATTATATATTATTAATGTATATGAAGTGTGAACGCAAATGCTATATATTAGGTGAGAAAATCAGGAGGAACAGATCTTTTGGCTAAAAACAGGAGGACTTAGGGACCTTGGGCAAAGAGCTCTAAGGAAAATAAGAAGATAAGCAAGTCTCTGATAATTATGTATAGGCAGATTCAATTAAGAAAGGGCTGGATTCCATACAAATTTTAGTATAGCCTTTTGACAATATTGATTCATCCAATCCAAGAACACAGTATATCTTTCCATCTGTTTGTATCATCTTCAGTTTCTTTCATCAGTGTCTTCTAGTGTTTGAAGTACAGGTCTTTTGCTTCCTTAGTTAGGTTTATACCTAGGTATTTTATTCTTTTTGACGTGATGGTAAATGGGATTGTTTCCTTAATTTCTTTTTCTGCTGTTTTGTTGTTAGTGTATAGAAATCCACCTGATTTCTGTATATTGATTTTGAATCCTGCAACTTTACCAAATTCATTGACGAGTTCTAGTAGTTTTCTGGTAGCCTCCTTAGGATTTTCTATGTATAGTATCATGTCATCTGCAAGGTGGTAGTTTTACTTCTTCTTTTCCAATTTGGATTCCTTTTATTTCTTTTTCTTCTCTGATTGGTGTGGCTAGGGCTTCCAAAACTATGTTGAATAAAAGTGGTGAGAGTGAGCATCCTTGTCTTAGTCCTAATCTTAGAGAAAATGCTTTCAGCTTTTCACCATTGAGTATCATATTAGCAATGGGTTTGTCATATATGACATTCATTATATCGAGGCATGTAACCCACTCTATGCCTACTTGCTGGAGCGCTTTTATTATAAATAGATGTTGAATTTTATCAAAAGCTTTTTTGGCATCAATTGAGATGGTCATATTATTCTTCAATTTGTTAATGTGGTGTATCATATTGATTGATTTGCAGATTCTCAAAAATCCTTGCATCCCTGGAATAAATTCCACTTGATCATGGTGTATGATCCTTTTAATGTATTGTTGAAGTCAATTTGCTAGTATCTTGTTGAGGATTTCTGCATCTATATTCATAATTGATACTGGCCTGTAATTTTCTCTTCTTATCTTTCTTTTTGTAATATCTTTGTCTAGTTTTGGTATCAGGATGACAGTGGCCTTGTAGAGTGAGTTTAGAAGGGTTCCTCCCTCTGCAACTATTTTGGAATAGTTTCAGAAGGATAGGTGTTAACTATTCTCTAAATGTTTGGTAGAATTTGCCTATGAAGCCATCTGGTCCTGAACTTTTGTTGGTTAGCAGTTTTTAAATTACTGGTTCTCTTTCATTGCTGATAATAGATTTGTTCATATTTTCTATTTCTTCCTGATTCAGTCTTGGGAGATTGTACCTTTATAAGAAAGCATCCATTTCGTCTAGGTTGTCTTTTTTGTTGGCGTATAGTTGCTCATAGTATCCTCTTACGATCCCTTGTATTTCTTTTATGTTGGTTCTACTTTCTTCTTTTTCATTTCTGGTCTTATTGGGGCCGTCTCTCTCTCTCTCTCTCTCTCTCTTTTTCTTTTGGATGAATCTGGGTAAAGGTTTATCAATTTTGTTTATTTTTTTCAAAGAACCAGCTTTTAGTTTCATTGATCTTTTCTATTGTTTTTATAGTCTCTGTTTCATTTATTTCTGCTCTAATCTTTATGATTTCTTTTCTTCTACTAACTTTGGGTTTTATTCTTTTTTCTCTAATTGATTTAGGTGTAAAGTTAGGTTGTTTGAGATTTTTCTTGTTTGCTGAGGTAAGCTTATATCACTATAAACTTCCCTCATTTTAACTGTTTTTGCTGCATCCGAGAGGTGTTGGATCTTCGTGTTTTCATTTTCATTTGTCTCTGAGTATTTTTTTGATTTCCTTTGATTTCTTCAGTGATCTATTGGTTGTTTAGTAGCATATTGTTTAGCTTCCACATGTTTGTGGTTTTTGCAGTTTCTTTCTTGTAGTTGATTTCTAATCTCACAGCACTGTGGTCGGAAAAGATGCTTGGTATTTTTCCAATTTTCTTAAATTTACCAAGTCTTGCTTTGGAGGCCAACATGTGATCTATCCTGGGGAATGTACCACATGCACTTGAGAAGAATGTATATTCTGCTGCTTTTGGATAAAATGCTCTATAAATATTAAAATTTGAAACACAAATGGAAACAGAAGATCCTGAGTAGCCAAAACAATCTTGAGAAAGAAGAATGGCGCTGGACGAATCACGCTCCCTGACTTCAGACTATACTACAAAGCTACAATAATCAAAATAGTATGGAATGGGCACAAAAGCAGACACAGATCAATGAAATATAGGAAGTCCAGAAACAAATCCATGCATTTATGGTCAATTAATCTACAACAAAGGAGGCAATAATATAAATGGAGAAAAAGTCTCTTCAATAAATGGTGCTGGGAAAACTGGGCAGCTACATGTAAAACAATAAAACTAGAGCATTCTTTAACACCATACACAAAAATAAACTCAAATGGATTAAAGAATTAAATGTAAGGCTGGATACTGTAAAACTCCTAGAGGAAAACATAGGCAGAACACTCTGACATAAATTGCAGCAGTATTTTTAAAAATCAGCTCTTAGTGTAATAGAAATAAAAGCAAAAATAAACAAATGGGACCTGAATAAACTTAAAAGGTTTTGCACAGCAAAGGAAACCATAAAACAAAAAGCCAGACTACAGAATGAGAGATATTTGCAAATGATATGACCGACAAGGGACTAATTTCTAAAACATACAAACAACTCATACAGCTTAACATCAAAGAAAACAAACAACCCAATCAAAAAATGGGTGGAAGACTTAAATACACATTTCTCCAAAAGGCATCCAGATGGCCATCAGACATATGAAAAGATGCTCAATATTGCTAATTATTAGAGAAATGCAAATCAAAACTACAATGAGGTATCACCTCACACCAGTGAGAATGGCCATCATTAAAAAGTCTACAAGTAATAAATGCTGGAGAGGGTGTGGAGAAAGGAACCCTCTTACACTGCTGATGGGAATGTAAATTGGTGCAGCCACTATGGAGAACAGTATGGAAGTTCCTAAAAAAACTAAAAATAAACTTACCATCTGATCCAGCAATCTCACTCCTGGGCATATATCTGGAGAAAACTATAATTTGAAAATACACATGAATCTCAATGTTCATAGCAGCACTATATACAATAACCAAGACATGAAAACAACCTAAATATCCATTGACAAATGATTGGATAAAGAACATGTGGTGTATATATACACAATGGAATATTACTCAGCCAGAAAAAAGACTGAAATAATGCCATTTGCAGCAACATGGATGGACATAGAGATTATCATATTAAGTGAAGTCACACAGAAAAAGACAAGTATCATATGAGATCATATGTGGAATCTAAAAAAAAATGATACCAATTTTATTTACAAACTAAAAACAGACTCACAGATATAGGAAACAAACTATGGTTACCAAACGCAAAAGGGCAGGGGAGGGATATGTTAGGAGTTTGGGATTGGCATATACATATTACTACACATAAAATAAGCAACAAGGACCTACTGTTTATCATATGGAACTATATCCAATTTCTTGAAAAAAAAAAAAAAGAAAAGAAGGGGTTGGATTCAATGAACTGGATAGGGAATTCTTGTACAAGGATTTTCTAAGTAAAATTTCTGCCTAAAGCTACTGCCTAATTTAGTTACTGCTTTAATTAGCAACCAGATAAAACCTCACAATTTAGTCAAGTAACTTTGCTGACCTAATGACTGCTTCACTGTCCTTTAAGTAAGGGAGACATTAAAAGACAGAGCTACAGAACCAAAGATTTTTCTGGAACGAGACCCCAAGTGATGGTCACAAATGTACCCAGAAAAAGACCAGTGTCTTATCACAGTTGCCTAATTTGTTCATTTAGAAGCTTTCTTGGTTTCAAATTTTCTGAAATTTCCCTTCTTTTAGCCAAAATTTCTGCTTCTCCTTTTTCTATTTATATAGAAATTTATGTAGGACCATCCTCCTCCTCCCTCCAAACTGTAAATTCAACATGAATATAATGAAATGGAGAATATAGCTTTTTGTCCCAGGTTCTTTATTCATAAAACAGGTATCACAGCTACAGTACATCTAAGACTATGCTTCTATAGTTCTCTGGAAAAGTTGAACTTTGAAATCAAACAAATTATTTCCACTTAACTTGCTGAGGAAATGGGTGCCTCAGAGTGCGTCCCTGGTTCCTTTATCTCCTATTTCTAGTAATCTTCCTTCTGAGGACCACCAGGTTGGTGATCAGGCGACTTAGAAAACGTGCAAGGCCATGGGATATGCTGAGATTCTGGAAGAAAGTATTAAGTATCCAATTTTGCTCCCTATGATATTGACAGAGGCGGGAGAAGCTGTGGTTGACAGGCCAGATAGTATCATCAAAACTCCTAGGGTTCTTCAAAATCTCAGCCTTTGTTAAAAGCAAGCATATGCCCACGTGTGTAGTCCTAGGAGTTCTGGCTGATGTTTGTGGAAGACCTTCTAAGCAGACATAAAAATGGTCAGAGTCAGTCTCTATTTCTAAGGGGAACTTTAACCCAATTAACCCTTCTGTTGCCTCAAAAAATGGTGAATAAGCTTGCCAGTTAGTATATTTAAAGATCACAGAGCAATGTTAGACTTCTCACCAATCAAAGGTTGCACAGAATCATTACTAGGTGAAGGGAAATAATGTATACAAGGAGCACCAATAATCAGAGAAAGAAAAAGCAAACAGAAACAACAAGGATTTACTGTACTGCACATGGAACTATATTTATTATCTTGTAATAAGATATAATGGAAAGGAATCTCAAGGTGTACACCTGAAACTAATACAATACTGTAAATCAACTACAGTTTAATCAATAAACAAATTTTTTTTAAAAAAGCAAACAGAACCTGGAGACCTGAGAAGCACCTAGTAGACTGGAATTGCTGGAGGAAAAAGAAAAAAAAACTAACAAAGTAATACAGAAAAATAATCAGCTTTAAAAAATACTCTCCATTTATAAATTTAATTTTTAAATTTAGAAACAGGATAACTGAAATAAACTATGTACCTGTTGAGCCTAGAAATACTGTCACAATTTTAAGACCAAATGAAAGAAATATCTCAAAACAAAAAGCAAATATACAGAAAGGGAAAACTTCAGAAAAAACAGACATGGAAAATAACTCCAAGAGAAATATCAGGTAAGGAATATGATAATCACAAAAAAAAAAAAAAAAAGAAAGAAAGGAAAAAGAAAACACAGACAGGTTAGGAATAAAGAAATAACATAAGTAGAGTTTCCTGGTTTGAAGAAATTAAGTTTGTGAATGAAGGGGTTCACTAAGTCCTAGGTAGATTAATCAAAGTGAGAAATACAACTAGACATGTTTTGGGAAAATTCTTGTGTTATAATGATTAAGAGAAAATAGTATAAATTTCAAGAAAGAAAGAATAAGTTACTTCGCAAAGAAAAAGAATCGGATTGACATTTTACTTCTTATCTGCAATACTTGAACCTGGAAGATAATGGAATCCTGAGGACAGAGAGAAAAAAAAAAAAAACTGCCAACAAACAATTCTATGCCCAATCAAGTTTATTATCGCATATTGTGCAGGTTAGAAGAAGGAATTATGGATATACAATGATGACAGATAACACCACTCCTCTAACTCATCTGAGGAAAATACTCAAGAAATACCTGAACTAAACATATGAATCAAAATAGAAATCTAAAGATAGAAAATGATCAACAGAAAACAGTGCAATAGCCTTGTGATGTATGTTGTAACTAAATGGATAATGACTGTCTGACTGAGAATTTGCAATGTAACTAAGTAGTAAGGATTCTTAGAAGAGATATACAGAAAGGGAAAAATCTAATAAATCTTAACTAAAAATGTTGAACTACAACAGCAAATATGAGTTGGAAGTGGGTAAAGGAAAGTAAAAGCACCCTAAAGGCCTCATCTGGGAAGGGGAATGAAATAAGAAATTAAAACATTCTAAAATTTCATTTAGGAGAAGAGAATGGATTGGTGGAGAGTTCATTTGGTTTCTGGTTTCCGCACAGTTGTAGAGAACTATGTGTTAGATAATGAGTATCAAAAAAAAGCACATTATTTCTAGATTAATAAGGAACAAAAGGACATAATAAACTAAAAAAATGAAATGAATAGTAATTTGAACAAATCAGTAAAAATAAAAAGGAAAAAGAGCAAACAACAAAATAAAATAATAAACATAAAGTAATATGGAAGAAAGCCAATGAAGTATATTACTTTTCACTCTACAGTGATAAGATTTCTCTTAAACAGAGGAAGTTTCACACAGGGTTAAAAAGCAAAATCTGGCTATATGATATTTTACCAAAAAACACGAAAGAAATTATTAAATATCTTTCTTGCTTTAGTGCTAAGATCTTAAAAATATAAATGTAAATATATATGTCTAATAGTAAGATAAAATAAGAACCGAGCCTGACAAGTAGTAAGTAAAAATAAATTTTGTTCAAAGATTGGAAGATACACGGCTATTTAGCAGAAAAATACTCTTCCATATTCCAGAATACTTTGAGGAATCTTTTCTTTATGACATTTGTAGCAATCTGGATACCTTCCCTTATTTACCTTTGCTCTGCAAATAAATTTTCCTAATGTAATGTGAATTCTGGGACAATTATTTTTCTCTTCAAAATAAGTTAAAAATAGTATGTTTAACTTGCCTTTTTTCCCTGAAAATTGTATGGTTTTACTTAAACATACTATTTTCTATATTTGACAACCAAAATGACAAGAAAAACAAAGAAAAAATGAAGGCAGAAATGTTACAGTAGGAAAGTTTATCCAAATGAAAATTAAAACTTGGGGGGTAAACAAGGACAAATTCATACCTAAATATTCTACTGAGAATAACTTACTTGGAATGGTAAAATTTGTAAATCCAAAGTTTATAGGGTAAACTGCAAAACCAAATCTCTTGAAATATGAAAAAAGAAAACTGACTCTACCCTCAATGACATTTAGTAACACCAAGAAAAACTTACACAAAGATTGTTCTAAAAATAAGGTATGTATGCTCCTTTAAAATACCAAGAAACAAACTACTATTGGATCCCAGGAATAGCAGAGGTAAATTTTTTGATTTCCTTTATAAATAATTGTATAACCCCTCCAAATTACGTACTATGAAATGCTAACTGTGAAATTTTTAAGTAACATTCTGATATAGTGCTATCAATATCCCCAACAATTAAAAAAATTTGTTAATCATGGAACACCCAATTATTTTCATGTAGCAAGGATAATATATAAATATGTAAGATATGTTACTTTTCTAAGTTACCCTTCAGATAAGTTTTCACTGTTTCATGCATTTTATGTAAATGAACAAATATTCTTATGTAAATGTATGTATGTGCCTGCAAAAGAAAGAAATATATAGCATCTATAACCTACAAAATCAGGTTCTGGTTAAAAAGAAATCACATTAGATTTTATTTTTCCAGAGATATCCGAAGTATCTTGAAAAATGATGTATGACAAATTAATGATTTAGAAAATTTACCAATCTATCCTTACCGAACTAACCTTGATAAAGAGACTGATTACAACTGAAATCTCACTTTTACTCCTGCATAACTTTCTCACAGAATTGTTTGGGAACTGTCTCATGCTTAGTCACCCTCCAAATATGATTTTTATGAGCAAAAGCAGTTAGCTATTTTTGTGTTATGCAAGATGGGAAAAGATGTATGAGTATTCCTTTTTGAGCAACATAATTTGATTTTTATGCTTATTCAATATTAAAAAAGTAGTTCATTTTTAAATTTTAGAATTGCCATATGGATGTACTTCACTGAATATCCATTGCTACTGAAAGCCTAGAGTACTTTTGTTTACAATAAGAAGTGAACGCAACAGAGAGTAATTTATGCATTGTCTATATATATTTTATTTTCTTTTGTTTTTGAACAGTAGACTTAGAAGACTAGATTAAGATTTAGTCACTAAAAATTTTTAAAAATGAAGGAATATATCCTGAAAACTACCACAATGCATGTAAAATTCTTTTTGTAATCTTCTAATAATAGTTTTGATTATTTATTGAGAACTTTTAGTGTGCCTGCCGAGTGCTCAGTGGATTATCTTATTTAATTCCTACAGTAAATCTGGGCAGTAAGCATAATTATTTTCATTTTGCTAGTAAGGAAACTAAGTTGGAGAGAATGGGCAGAATCATGGCTCAAGTCTGACTTCAAAGCTCTTTCCTCTAAAAGATAATATAAAGGTCATTTATCAAAAACATTTAACTCTAAGATGACCATGTGCAAAGTAGTCATTAGTGATAGTTTCCAAAAAGGAACACACACACACACACACAGACACACACACAGATCTCTAAGGTAGATAGGAAATCATGCTGAAAAGGTACAGTAATATCTCAGTCATCTGGAACCACCAAGGAATTGGAAACTTTAAGTAAAGGAGATTTTTTCCAGATAATTAAAACATAGCACTCTATTCACTGTTTTACTTAAGGGATTTTTCCTAAATACACATAATCCATTTTCCTATATTCTTAATAGAATAAACTTTTCAGAATAACATAACTTTTTCTAATAATGCAAATTTATTCTTATTAAAATTGGAATCTCTTCTGATTAACAAATTCAGTGAATGTGCTGTAATTATAGTGGTGAGCTTAGCTGTCAATGAAAGTAGTGTATTTGCTCTTATTTTAATAGGACCCAGGTGACCATGCTTCTTGAATTTTTCTAATATTTGCCTATTTCCTCTTGATAGTTGGCTACTGCAAGCGTGCCTACCTCTGCCCTGCATTCCATTTTTAAAAAAATCTCTGAACGATTGCAGGTTGGGAAATAGAAAAACAAGTAGATCTTTCAGTCCTCCAAACAACCTTCCTCTCCTCTCTATTCATTCAACAAATATTATGTGGCTACTTTAGGTGCTAGTGGAGGCTTACAAGCAGAGGAGCCCCAAATAGACTATAAGTATAGATAAAGGCATCTACATAAACAAGAGCAGAGAGTGAAAAAAAAAAAAAAGGAAGAAAGAAAAAAGAAACCCTCATAGCCTATGGTTATGATTATATAATTTTAATATAATCTGGAGGCAAATCAGAAGTCACTTGCATTGGCCTTTCACATTACTGGGCCACTGGGCCCCAACCCCACAGTCTTCTTCAGATCTCAGATTCTGCCTAGGAATACTTTATTAAATCACCCAGCTGATGTTGATGCTGGTGGTTGAGGATCCACATTCTGTTGAATACAATATTATAGGAAACTGGGGGTAAAAACAATATCAATATTTCACTTGAAAAAAAAAAAGATAAAGTTTTATAGAAATTGGAAAAAGAAAAGAGAACAGCTGTGGCAGTTCAGGAATGAACTGGGTAGAGCTTTGGGTACAATATCTCTCAGTATGGTTCACTTTACACCTGTAAAATAATCACCCACAGTGCTTAATAATAAAATGTGGACTCCACAGCTTTATCCCAGATCTGGTAAATTAGAAAATGTGGAGCCTAAGCCCAGGAATCTCCATTTTTAAGAAACCAACATTAAAAATCTAAAAGTAGGCTTTATTATAAACAGCTACAACTGGAAGCTACATTAGAAACAAAATTTCCTTACAACTAAGTCAAAATAGATTTTCTACCTTACATATATACAAAGGCCATTGTTTCATTCCTTCACTAAAGATTTATGGAGCACTTATATATCAAACAGTGCATCTAGATTTTGATACTATAAACATGACCAACAGATAGTCCCTAAACTAAAAAGACTTAGAGTTCTAATGTTTTTAAAGATAGTTAAATCAATAGTTGTTTTTTTTTTACCTAATAAACGCTAATTAATTTCTATTTTAGCATATGGACAAGTGATCATTGCAATGAGTTGACAATATAATTTTGATCCATAAATCCTCTTTAAAAAACAGCAACAAAATAAGTCCTTTTGAATGACCTCTATACTGCATTTTATGACAAAGAATTTCTCATTCATTTATTATTATGAGGAAATGAGATGTTATGGATGAATGCAGTTTTCAGGTAAGTGAAGTTTCACTTAATAACTGCCCAGACTATTTTGACTCTAATCATTTTTGGTGAGATTTATAAAATATATTACATATTAGCTGGCCTCTCCTACCTTGCCCAGGAGAATCATTAACTATCATTAAGTGAGTAAATCCTTGCTTCTACTCACTCTGGAGCACATTGTATGAAGAAAAAGCTGGATATCAAATCAAGGTCTGCAATTTGGCGGGTCTGTCCTCAGGACCTTTGATTGGAAACTCATATTTAACACCACTGTTTTCTCCTTGTATAGTGTCTTAATACACATGCCAGTCTCTCTTAATGAGGAATCATAAGAATTTCTTTGGTATGATAATTCAACTGGTTTGTAAGACAGATTCCTCAGAGTTCCCAGAGTGAATTTTGTTTTTATCACACAGCTTATATTTTAAGTTAGATGATCTCAAACAGATGTTTCAAATTTGACAAATTTTGATGAAAGATTTTTACATGCTTATTTCTAGATATTTGTATGGTGACAAACAGAAATGCCCCTGTCATAGTAAGCAATAAACTGAAAATAATTCTGCATGATTTCATTGACCTAGTTCATCACTTAGTGTACTGTTCTATAAAAGATGATACTCTAGAGGCATTTGAAGTGTACAGGGTCATTGCTATACTGTCAGCTTCTAGAAGCAGCATTTCTAATGTACTATGTAGGAGAGCTGAGAGCTCTCAGAAAAGCCAGGAGACAAAGTTTAATCAATTTACCTAAAATTATATTAAGATTTTCTCAGTAGCATATTAATAATTTTTTTCAAAATAGTCAGAGTGATTATAGTACTCTCTTTTAGAAGAGTAATGCATGGGCTTTGAAACTATTATTTCCCTAAATATTCAGAGACTTTGCTTCTAGATCCATGGAGCAGAGACTTTGCTCCATCTGTAACAGAGTTATTCAAAGACTACACAAGCTACCAAAATGTCTGCAATGTCACAAAATTACTTAAATGTGAAAACTATATTTGAGTCACATACATTTTAACAATAGAAAATTAAAACTTTTTGAAAGTGTCAATTAGGGAGGTAGTCCAAATTTCAGAAGGCTATTATTAAGTAATGTTTAAGTATTCTATAGATGGAAGTTAGTACAAAAAGTAAAAAGAATTTAAAGTCCCATATTATCTAATAATACATTAAATATGAATACCAAATTCTGCACTGCCTAGTCAATTATTTAGTAGAACATATTTACAATATCTGAAATATCAATTTTATAGCATATAGCCACAAGAAAGCTAAGCTGATGTAGCACTAATGAGTTCTTCCTCCAAATTTCAACAGTTTCATCAACTGCCAAATTCTTAAAACTTGTTACCAACAAAATGTTCCTTTTTTTCCCCTTAATGATCGGTGATACTTTCAATACAGTGACAACCTTCTTTGTACAATGTACTATCTGTATTTTCACTGAGCCTATCTTTTAAGACATAAGACTATGTTCTGAGTCACTATTTTGGTTAGTAAATCCCTGAAGTTTCTTTCAGCCATACTTGTGTTTCCTTATTGAGGACTGCGGACAGTTCTTTGCTGATTTTAATTCTCCTGAAGTGTAAAATCTTTAAAACTGGAATTTGATGGGTAAAGGTGTTTTAGAGGGTATTATAAAAATGACAAAAAGCAATTTGAAATTGATAGCCTATAATAAATAGAGCTTCACTCATACGAAATCAAAACTTTGCGCCGAATCTTACAGTTGTGTTGATAGGAACATTCAATTAGATGCCAGATTTTTTTCTTAAAGAACCAGGAATTGTACTGGTATACTGACTGAGGATAAGGACAAGCACTTCATACACGTGAAACCTATTAACTTAATTAAGGTTTTTCTAAGATGTCGAAGTGTAGCTTTAGATATTTGCTTCTGGTAGAACAGTTTTCAGATATTTAAAGAATGACTCATTGGCAATACATGCATATACATGAATGGGTGTTTATGAATGTGTATGTATAAGACAATTTCTACATGACTCTCTTGGCTGATTGTTACCTTCAGTCCACACATGGCTATATAGTACAAAGGAAAAAAGAAAAACACATGAAGCAAGAAACTCAGGACTTAGTTTCTGCTGTAACCCTAATTAATGTGTGACAAGTGTTAGTCATTGGCCTTCAGGGTACCATGACCTTTTCTACCTAAAATACAGGTCTATTTTAAGGTTCGATGATCTATGTATTATATTATATGTATCTAAAGTAATATATGTGGACATGTTTTTTAAAGTACAGTTTCTTAACTTAAGTTTTTTAAAGTCACAGTAATTTATTACTAGTAATTAAGTACTGAAGTTTGCAATTTTTTTTTTTACTGATTTTTAACTTAAGGAGTATTTAATATTACCCTTAAACTGTAAATTACATTCCCTCTCTCTCTCTTCAATTAAGTGCATTCTGATATGCTTTTTTGAGTAAGGAATGTGTTGTACTTGTGACTCTACCCATCATGTAGTCATGCTGGATAAGAGATTGTCAACTTCTATTTAAGTATAAACAGCTAGGGGGAAAAGATGGTATTATCATTGTTTCTATTATTAAAGTAGCCCAGGTTAGAGGCCTCCTCTTAAGGCTGTAATTCATACAATACAACATGCTGAGAAACATAAGTACAAAGGACTGCTTTGTTTTTTCCTTTTGGTGTACGTGTGGAGTACGGGAAGGAAGCACGTAGGAGAGAGCCCTCACTATATACAGTGAAAGACAGCATGAACACTCTGAGTATCACACATGGAAGGTAATATTTACCCATCTAATAATGAAAATTGTATTTCTTTATCCAAAACCATTAGTAGTTTTTCCTTTGTTAAGGTACCTACTTCTTGACCTATAATTCTCAATGCCTTGGATGGGTAGATAACATCTCTTGAACACATTTTAATTTTAGTTATGGCTTCCTCTTAAGAAGGTTAAAAACAGAAAAAAGCATATTCTTATAATACCAACATATTTTTCATTTTCCTTCTAAGGTAGTCACATAGCTTTGTAAACTTCTTTTTACATTCCTTTTTCAGCATAACAAAAACTTTTCATAGCCAATATTGTAAAAATATTTGGAAATATTTTAAAAACACTTCACAGCATTATTCATTCCTTCGATATTTACTGACCTATCAAGTGGCAGCTACTCCTTGTGATAGCTAGCTAGCTACACAGTCCTAGATCTTAAGGAAGCCTAAAACAAGAGACACGAAAATAAATATGGCATCTCCGGTACAGTGTGATAAGTGTTGAAAGGAGTTAAGCATGGGGGCTACTGGGCTATGTTGGGGACATCTCTGAGGCTGAAGATAGTCTTCCAAGATGACAACAAGGCTGAGTCCTGAATTCTTCATGGGCAAATGAAAATTTGGGTAGGGTATTTCAAAGTAGAGGGAGTATCATAAGAATTTACATACTACATTACATGTTTGTCATAATCACATTTACTTTTTAGCAAGATGACTATGATTGAAGTATGCAAAATGAATTAGAAAAAGGAAAACCAAGAAGTTAACCACTAATCTATTTTCATAATGTACGTAAATTAGCAATATAACTTATAAGTACTTATATAAAATGAAATAAACACAACTTAATTAAGCCATCTTTGGTAATAGTGAGAAGCTAAAAACAGAGCAAAAACCAAAACCCATGCTGAACAATAACAAAACCCCCTAATTTGTAATTAAGGGACCGGTTAAAAATTATGAAAGACTCATGCCATGGAATAATATGTAGCCAATAGAAAGGATTAATCATTGTATTTCTAAGTCTAAAGTGCTAAAAATGGTAAAACATAACCTGGATTCAGAGATGTTTAAAAAAATACATCTTAGAACTGATTAAATATGAAATTATATATGTATATATTTTTATATTTCAAAAACACATTAAATTTAAAAAGCATTTCTAAATGTACATATTACGAATCCTACTTGTATATAAAAGTATATGTGCTTATATGTATTTTATGTTACATGTATTTTATTTGCATACATACATATATTTCTTATATTTAGATAACTACATTTTCTTTATTTGATATATTATAAATATATATGTACTTTTATTTTTTATTAACTTATATATATTATTGCCATTCCTAGATTTTCAGACGGTATTCAGTTAATATGTCTTTCTGGGGAAAAAAATCCATTAAATTTAACATATACTTCGATTGTAAGATATAATTTCATAAATGTTAAAATTTGAAAAAGTTTGCATCTGAAATGGTAGGAATACAGTAATGCTTGTATATGCAAGAAAAATGATTAGAAAGATGCAGGAGGAATTAAAAATTTAATACTCCAGGGAGAACACAGTGGGGAAAGACAAACTTATTTTTCATTTTCTACCTTTTAAAACTTTCAGTAATTTTTAAAAAATAACATGACGCATTACTGTTGAAATTAAAGTTTCTTAAAATAAAAAGGTCACTACAACATTTGTTTTAACGGCCATCATTTAAGTGTTCTAACCTTTGTCTTGTTAGATCCTTCACTGTTTTTAGTTCCTACTTTCCTTAGTGTTCTATCCAGTCTCCTTCACTGGATCCCTTCAACTGCCCAATTTAACATCTGTTCCCCCACATTTCAGTTCTCAGCAGTCTTCTTCCTGCACAGATACCTCCTTTGGAGACTTCATCTATTTAAATGTTATCAGTTCATACGTATGTTTCCTTAGGCCTCACTTCTCATATGTGAATAAGATATAAAATTGGAAACAGTTTATTACCAGTTGTCTGGGGACATTTCTAAGTGGGTATCACACAGTCAACAGACAATGAACATATTCAAAACACAACCCACCTTATTCATTTTCAATTCTACTTTGATAATTGTTCCATTTCTTGGTTACTGAACCAAACACTCATGTTAGAAATCTCAGAATCACCTCTGATTCCTTTCCTTTTTACTAGGTCCCCAATACAGGCAATCATCAAACAATGCTGAATTCATACCTACATTGTTTCTAACATTCTCTCCGTTTTGAAGTCCTATAACTTGCAAACATCTCTCATTTGCATTATAACAGCATTCTGAGTAGTGTTTCTAATCTCCCATAAAGTCATTTTCCTAAAATACATAAAAGCTATTCACTTGATACTCTTAACCTGAAAATCTGAAAAGCTTCCCATACTATAAACCTCAAACTCCTCAGTTCTTAATATTTCCAAAAATATTTAATATGTACTTATTATGTGCCTATATATGTGATAAAAAAGAGAAAGACTTAAAAAATTAGGATTGGAGGTAAAAGCTAAGGAGAAGAATAGCACTTGATGTGACCACAAATTTGCATATTCTTAGCTACCACTACACCCCACCCAACTCACCACTGCCCACCCCGATCTGTCTACCCTTAGTTTACTCTGCCTTCGGCCAAGTAATCTGGCTCATACGTGGTCTCTGATATTCACCTACCCTTCTTTACAGGAAATAGAACAGTAAAACACAACCTTATAAGTGATAAAAATGGCCAAGAATGAACTCTATAACTCTTCAGATTCTACAAAGCTGCTTTCACATCCACTGCATTTAACATAATTACTGACCATTTACCTGACATTTTGAGTATAACATAGCACAATCTGCTGATCATAGGCAAAAGATAGTCAATCTAATTTATAGGTAAAGGTATATGTTTTCTTCATCAAGCCATCCTAAGGAAAATTTAAAAAAATAAAATATATCATTTATGCAGTCTTTAGGAAACAAAATGTTAGATATAACTAATTTTCTAAGTAACTGATATTTACCTCTTCAAATGTCAGACTTAAAAAAAAAAAACACTTCTGAAGAAAAGCATTCTCAACTATACCATATACATTCCTACCTTGCTAAGTAGAAAGATACAGGACCATTTTCATTTTATTTGATGATTCCAGTCCATCTGTTACGATACATAGTCACAATATCATTTTGTGTCACTCTTTTTTTTTTCAGACTTTTCTTTAAATAAAGGCTATATCTTTTCCATCCAAATACTTTTACACATCTCTATACTCAGGTATTGCTTCTAAGCTTTTCTGTACTGGATAACTAGAAAATGATGTTAAGAGTCAATAAAGTTAGTAAAAGTCTAAAGAGAAAGGAAACAAGAATTTCATGATAACTATTTTCAGTCCTCCTCTGAGTCTTCGGATTATTTTACCTTTGTATTTGGAATTATACTCAAATTGTTGCTTGTGCTAAAATTTATTTCCTATTAAAAGTGGGGAGGTCAGTTAATTCTAGAATTTCTCTAGGTAGCTAAAAGAACAATTTAAAAATGGTATTCAAACTTTATAAAATGAGAGTAAACCATATGTAATGATTATTCATAAGGTAAGGAAATTCACATGCTGAAACTGGTGCTCTCATAGGTGACTCCAAAGAAACTCAAAGAATTTCATTTTGAAACTTCTTAGATCTATATATCTAACTCATAACAACACGAAATAAGAAAACATTATACCTGTCTCCTTTCTTTCAATTTACATCAAAAGAATTCTCAGAATTCAAAATGACTTTTTTTATTCTTATATAAAATGACTAGAAACTTAGTTCTTTAAATTTTAGGATTTCCTTAATGAGTCTATTTCCTCATGGCAAGATGTGTTGCTTTTCATAGCTATTCATTCATGTTCTCTAAGGAAGTAGCTTAGCTAACTAACTAAATATCAAAACCAAGAAGATGCCTCTCAAGATTTTTTATAGACATAGTATACGGCTTCTTAAAAGCACCTTGGTCTGAAGATCGGTCATCTGTAGGAAGAGTAAAGATGCAAATACAAACCAACCTAACTTAAAATCTTTCCAAATATTGAACAAGGGTTTCTGAGTCCTACATTGCATGATTTTGTAGATGCTAGATATGAAGCCTTAGATGAGCTTGCTTGAATATTCTTCTACTAAGAGAAATACATATCATTGTAAAAAAAAAAAAAAAAAAAGAAAGAAAAAGAAGACCAAGAGATTGAAATAAAACTCTGCTTAAAGAAATGCCTAAATAAGCTGTACATGTGGGATTAGTTTATGCATAAATTATGCATATTCTTAATAGAAATAAGATATATTAGCACTTACAATGAAGCAAACAGCTATTTTAAATGCTTTCCTTGTAAACAGTTCAGTCTTTAGGTAATGAAATCAGTCAAGCCCAATTTTGCAGATAAGGAAACTCAGGTGCACAGAAGTTAAAGCTGCCCAAGTCCAGAAAACTAGAAAGTAGAAGAGCTGTTAATATAACTGAAGGATATTTTAGTTACTGCAGTGTCTATATGATGTGGATTCTTAAAATACAAAACATTAAATCCAATGTAAAAGTGGAGTAATGAGTATTTTGAATCCAACAGTTTAAACATCACATTAAACAAACCAGAAATAGAAGGGAACTTCCTCAATCTGATATAGGTCATCCATAAAAAACCCACAGCTAATATCATATTTAATGATGAGAAACTGCATTCTTTCTCCCAAAATCAGGAACAAAATTTTACCACTTGTATTCAATATGGTATTAGAGTTTCTAGCTAGGCAATTAGGCAAGAAAAAGAAAGAAAAGATAGCCCAATTTGAAAGGAAAATGTAAATTGATCTTTATTTACAGAGGACATGATTTTATATATAGAAAATCCTCAGTAAATCATCAGGATAAAAAAACAATATATGAAAGTCAACTGTACATCAAATACACTAGCAATGAATAATCTGAAAGTGAAATTAGGAAAACAATTTCATTTACAATAGCATGAAAAGAAAATACTTGGGAATAAACTTCCAAAAAGTGTAAGACATGCTTTAAATTTTTAAAACTATGAAACATTATTGCAAGAAATTAAAGTAAACCTAAATAAGGTGAAGAAAATGCCACACTTCTGAATCAAAAGACTTATTAAGACTATAAATAAAATTCTTGAAACTGTTTACAGAATCAATGCAATCCCTATAAAAATTCTAGCAAATTTTGCAGAATTGACAAGCTGATTAGGATTTCACATGGAAATGCAGGAATAACTCCAATAATCTTGAAAAAGAGAACTCACACTTCACATAATGAAAACAATGTTACTGGCATAAGAATATACATGTATATTAATGGAACAGATCTAAGAGTCAAGGAATAAACCCTTACACAACTGGTTTTTGACAAGGATACTAAGACCATTCAATGGGGAAAGAATAGTCTTTTCAACAAATGATGCTGGGTGCAATTGGATATGAAAAAGAAAATAGTGGTTCACTTCCTTACACCATAGAAACATTAACTCTAAACAGATCATAGATTTTTGATGTAAGAGCTAAAATTATAGAACTCTTAAAAGAAAACAGAGGAACGTCTTTGTGACCTTGGGATATGCAAAGTCTTTTTTAGATATGACACCAAAAGCACAAGCAATAAAAAAAAAATAAGACTTCACCAAAATTAGGAACTTTTGTGTTATAAAGAATACCAAGAAAATGAAAAGACAACCCACAGAATGGGGGGAAACATGTGTAAATCATGTATCTGATAAACGACAACCCAAATGTCCATCAACTGATGGATAGCTAAACAAAATATAGTATATTTATATGCTGAAATATTATTCATCAATAAAAAGGAATGAAATTAAGATATATACTATAACAAGCACAAACATTATGGTAAATGAGAGAAGCCAGACACAAAAGACCACATATTACATGATTCCATTTGTATGAACTGTCCAGGACAGGCAAATCTTTAGGAAAAAAAAAAAAAGTACAAATTAGTGATTTCTTGGATCTTGAGGGTAGGGGTAAGGGTCAGGGAGAATTGCAAGTGACCATTAGTGGGTACAATCTAAAAACTGTGTTGTTTACTGCACAATTCTGTGAGTATATTAAAAAATCACTGATCACACACTTTTAATAAGTGAATTATTTGATATAAATTATATCTCAATAAAGTTGCTAAAATAACTTAAATTTCTACCTTATACAAACTTCTTGTGAATGAAATCTACCATAGGTGACCAGGGAAGATGCCTCTTTTGTGAAAAAGAATAAAAATATTAAAGTATTTTAGTCATGTACTCCCTAATATGACCAACACCAAGTAGAAGAGTTCCAGTATTAAACTATTATCAGGTATAGTGGTGTAATATTAATCATTATAAAGATAAATGATGAACTTTTAACAGTTTACTTGAAAATACAATTGATTTATAACAATAATTGAATATGGCAAATTAATTCATTTTTGTTACCAGGAGCACATTTTGAAACTAACTTATTGGGTAGAATGGGAAGTCACCCATCTTTTTAGTCAGTCCACGGGAACATTACATAAGTTCACTCATCTTTTGTGAATATTTACTGAGTACTGATTATGAGCATGGCACCGTTATAAGTGCTGGGTATTCAGTGGTGACCATTCTTTGAGGGCTACAGTGCAATAGTGGGAATACCTACTCTAGTAATAAGCAGGACAAGGTGCTTTATTGTGTTTTATGCTTTATGGTGAAGACTTCCCAGGACTCAAACAGTTTTTCCTTTTTCCTGGAGCAGATCTAAAATTCTTTTTTACTGAAGATGTAGCATGCTATAAGCATGAATTTTTAACTGTCTGTTTGTTTTTTCCCCCTAGACATGAGATCTTGAGCAAGTTAGTTAGATTCACATCTGTGCCTTAACTTCCACATCCACAAAGTGGGAATTATGGTTATCTACCTTACTAGATTCTTATGAACAGTGAGACAATCCATTTAAAGCACATAGACTATTGCCTATGTGCTTGAGTAAAGACTCAATAAACATGATGATGATAATGATGCTGATGTCGGCAGTGGGGGTGGTTTACATATATGTGTTCCTATATGTGTTCCTTTATGTACTGAGGCAAATTTCTCTTCCATCCAGGTCTGTGTTCTGGTTAGGCTCTCTCATTATTTACAAAAGCAATATAACGTTACTCTTTGTTCATCTGGCTTTCAAAAATATATGGATATACTCTGAAATGGCAATTTATAATCAACGATTTCTATCTAACTTCTATGCAATGTCTAGCTGCAAGAAGTGATATGCAGGAAATTACCTGAAGGTATCGAAATTTGCCCATTCTTCTATGTATTCTAAGTTCTATGGTTAGATAAAACACAATCCCCAAAAGGCTACAAAGGTGTGTATATATATATATATATACACACACACACACACACATATATATATTAGCCCTTTGCAGAAACTCCATTTTTCAGACGCTCCAATTTTTAACTGAACAACTAGAGAATATCCATAAGAAATTTATTTAAGCACTTGTTATTAAAATTCTGTAGAAGCTATAGCTATGTACCTTTTGATTATAATCTCCAAAGATTCTTTCACATTCTAGAAATGCCATTTTTTTTCAGCTGCTTTTTGGGTAATTACTTTGAAAACACACAAAGAGAAATTATGTTTATGAAAATTATTTGTAAGCTCTATCTTTTTCAACTCTTTTAGGTAGTATTCTTAAGTACACTTTCACCACCAAAAGGCTATAAACTCAAACTATATTATCTTACCTATAGTATATAAAAAGGAATAAAACAATAAGGAATGACTTATTTGACCATTGCAATGTATGGAAAAGGAATGAACCTCTATTCTCCAAGTTGATCATATTCAGTAATAAAAATTCACTGTTTCCCAGACTGCCCCTTCCAGGGAATCCCTGCAGCCAGATCTACCAATGTGCTGAAGAAGCCCGAGAGAGACAACAATACTGTTAATAGAAATCTATCTATACAAATAAAAATTACTGGAAAAGGAAAACCAGCAGCTCAAAAGAGAAGAGCAAAGTGAACAAACTATGCAAATGCCACCCAATGAAGAGAAACTATGCAAGAAACAGGAGAGGTGATTGAAATTTTCTAATTTTGTTTTCAGTTAAATTTGAGGGGTTTTGTGGCAATAAAACAAGAATAAGCTACCATGGAAAAGAAGTACTCAAAAACAAAACAACAAGAAAAGGTTGTACTAATCTGTGCACTCTCCCAATACATGAAATTTAGGTTTTCTCAACTCAGGTGTTTTTAAATTCAGTTAATCTGAGAAAAAATGGATTAAATCCACTGTTAATTTGTAATTCTTAGATGTTTAATCTTCAGATGTTTCTTGTTGGCAGAAAGCAATGGTAAGAAGAGGCCTGGTAGGGCATTTCAAAGTCAAGCAGGACTGAGGAATTCTTTTTTGAGGGAAGTCCTGTACAGTTAAGAAGTCTGGCAGACATCCCTGGCTCCTGACCACTAAATACCACTAGTGCTGTGTCAGTCATGGTGATAACTTAAAAAAGAACCTTGCATTTCCAATATGTCCCTTGGGGGAACAGAGACGGGAATAGAAAAGGAGGAGTACTAGCCACAAAAAAGAGGTAAATACTTAAATGAAGAAAATACAAACAAGATCTCTAGTATAGAATACAGGAAGATAATTTTATAATCGTGCAGTAGAGATTTTCTTTCACAGCATGACACAAAGACCAGAAATCATAAAAGAAAAGACTGATACACATGACTAAACCAAAATGTAGACATGATAAGTTGGCAAAAATATTTATAACTTACAAAAGGTAAGTATTCTTAATATAAATATTAAAAATATCTGGTAAATATTCTTAATATAAAATTCTACAAAATTAATTTAAAAAACTATCCAAAAGGAAAACAAATGAAATGAATAGACAATTCACTAAGAAGGAAATTTATATAACAATAGGAATATTTTAGCACTTATTATGTGCCAGGTGCAACAGGTACATAGTAACTGCTTTATGTGAATTTCATTATTAGGAGGATATATGGACTTCTCAACAATTCTGTAACATGTCTTCTAGAAATCACATCAATTTTATAGTAAGGTCAATTACCTTACCAAAATTACACAGCATGCCAATAATGAAGGCTGGGATCAAGCTCTAATACCAGAGTATAGAGTTTTATCATTGTTCTCTACCAATAACAATTCCACGGCTGCAGGTGCATTTATTCTATGGAATAACAAAGCACATAGATATCTGTACAAGAAAATAAGTGCCCTCACTGTTTGTAATTGAGAAAAAAGAAAATAATCTAAAAAATTATCAATAAGGAATTTATTTAATAAAATACAGTATATTCATATAATACACAGGAATTAAAAAGAGTAAGGTAAATTTAGGTAGTAATATGGGAAGATTCTTAGCAATATGTTGGTAATTTTAAAAAGCAACTTGCAAAACAGAATTACAGTATGATCTCACATTACTTTTATTATTTAGAATGATTAATAAAAACATCCCCATTTTGGAAAAAAGGGAAAATTACACTTATCAGATAACTTCCTATAAAGTTTCATAGCTTTTATTATATTGGTAAAATATCTTATTCTGTGACATAGGTATTACTTTTAATTTATATTAGAAATTTCTAATATGTTATTCCTAATGATAGCAGGTAATAACTAAGTAATTCTCACCTTTAAATGATTAATCAACAATTTTATAGCTTCCTAAGAGGTTATCTAGAGTTCTCAAACAGGTTTTAAATCAGCCACCTTCCTTATGGCTTTCTCTAAAAATTATATTAAGCTATTTCAGGATAGAGTAGAGTACTTTAGAATAAAGTAATTAAGCAATATGTGTCGAAAATTTTAAAATTTCAGTCCTCTTTGATCTAGCTATTATATTTTTTTATTTAAAGGAAATTGTGACCAAAGATTTACTTCATCAGTGTCATCAGAGCACCGGTATAATAAAATATTTAAATCAACAATAGGAAGCTGTTTAAATAAGTCATGGAACAACTACACAATATTATACAGCCATATAAAATGACAGTGCAGAAGAAAATTAAATAACCTGGAAAAATGTCCACAATATATTGTTAGTGAAAAAAATTCAAGTAACAAAGTGTCATATATAATATGAACTCATTTAAAAAACAGAAATCCCTAAAGAGAAAAATCTGAGAGGGTAAGCACAAAAATGATTATCTCTGGATGGTGTAATTACATGTGATTTTTTTTTTTCCCTAAATGGAGGTACTGGGGATTGAATCCAGGACCTCATGCATGTTAAGCATGTGTTCTACTACTGAGTTATAACCACCCCCCAACACGTGATTTTTATTTTCCTCTTTTCCTTCTGCTAGATTTTCTAAAAGAAAAAAATATTACTTTGCAGTAACAAAATTACTAGTTTAAAAAGTAGAAAAGAATCAAAATTGCGTGTTGTATTATGTTTACCATATGGTATAGTCATCTTCAGATTATTCACAGAGAGGGGGAAAATGTGATACAAAAGCGAAGTAATGGGAATATCATTTATTAATCCAGTTTCACCATCTTGTCCTACTCTTCCTAGCTGCCTCTTGTATGCTAGAAACTGGCTGTTCACAACAGAGTAAGGTGTACTGAAGCTTCTCACATTCCATTGCAACAGGAGAAGTAGTGAAATGGTTCCTCCATGCATGTCATTTTAAGATCCTCTGTCCTCTAACAAAACTGGGGATGGCAACAACATTTTAATTAGAGATTAGAAGCCGTATCAGTAAATTCCAAAAAAATCAATAGTGCAAGTTTGAGAGTATTTACTATATAAACCAGAAAGTTTCCCACAAGGTAATACTCCCTGCAGATGAAATACAATATACTTGCTATTTTCTAAGAGTTTAACTTTATGTGCAAAAGGGAAGCATCAATCACTGAAAGAATTATTATGAGAAGTAAGAAGATGCTCTAAGTCATATCACCCATTCCTCAACTCCAAACTCACCTGAAGTGTTAGAGATGGAGAGCATTTGTGTGATAAAATCAGCAAGTTTTTTAGCTACAGTTTAAAAGTGAACAGCTTCAGATGCTACACAGTAGAGGGGCTGACTCATTGCATGTTAGAGTACAAGTAATACTGGTGATTGTTATCTACATATCTGGTCTAATGAAACTTTTAGATTTTCAAACAGATGCCTGAGTTTTACAGCTAGTCAGTGGCAGAACTGGGCCTCCTAGAATTTCTGAGTCTGATTGAAAGTTTTCGTTTTTTTTTTCAAGTTGAGCACTGTAATAATAGACCAAATGAGACCGACGAGTCATAAACAGAATTATGATGGGAATTAGATTTAAATACAAATTAGCATAATTGGGTGGCAAAGTAGATAATGACTCAATGATAAGCATTCAAAAATTGTAAATTTGTTAAGAGAAGAAACAGCACTTTAGATTCTATTTTTGTTAAGTATTAGAGACCATGAACTGCAAAGAGGCTGATGTGATAATTCCTCATGCTTTTAAAATTTTGAAATGTGTGAAAAATTCATAAAGACATTCATTTTTGTGTAAAGGTTTGTTAGGCCACTTTAGGAAAATAATTCAAGAGAAGCTAATAAATGGTATAGCTTTTTTTTTTTTAAAGAAGGAAAGTGTATTTTAGTTTAGGATATTTATGACAGAACAGAAACTCCAATAAAAATACACATGCTGAGATTTCTTGGGGAATAGGATTTCAGTAGAGACACTAGAGGTTCTCACAAACACGTATGTGTGCACACATAATTACACACACATAATTTCTTATATAGGCTGAAAAAACCATGAGCTAAAACAAATTGTTAGAGAAATTACTACTAAAGAGTAAGGCTATATAACTGTATGGCTGTATAGCTACAGAATAGCTAAATTTAAATTTTATGATATTATATATCAAAGTTACAAATATATGTTTCACTTTTCCAACTTTTATAAAAAATTTCAAATTTAAGGAAAGTGCCAGTAACAGTACCCCCAAAGTACACCCAATTACCTTTCACCCAGTTTAATGTATTTTTAACCACTTACCACATTTGCCCTCCCCTCTTTATGGATATGTGCTTGCACGTGTGTGTATCTGTATATAGACATATCCTTTTTTTGCTGAACCAGCTGAGAGTTACTTGTACACACTGTGGCACTTGACCCACATATACCTCAGTATGTATCACCTAAGAACAATGATACTCTCTATACAATTGTGATAATACAATGATCACATTTAGGACACTTAACATTGATACTTAATATAATATAGTTTATAATCCACAGTTTTGTCATTTGTCTCCAAAGCATCTTAACCTTTTGTTGTTTTTCTGTTTTGTATTTTCTTTTACCAATTAGGATTCAATCAATCTTCATTCTCTTTTCACTAGAGCAATTCTCCCATCTTGATTGGTTTTTCCTACCACTGACATTTTGGAAGAGTCTAGGTCAGTTGCTTTGTAGACTGTTCCTCATTTGAATCTGTCAAGTTAATTCCTCATAGATCTGGGTCAAACATTACTGGCAGGAATGTAACAAAAGTGGCATCTTTTCCTTCTGAAGTAAATCATATTAAGAGGCACATGATGCCAGACTGTCGTTTACTGGTGGTGTGAAGTTCAGTCATATGGTTAAGATGGTAGCTACCAGATTTCTCCATTTTAATGGTACCTTTCTAATTAATAAGTTATCTGTGAGGTGATACTTTGAGACCATGTGAATATTTTTTTCACCCAATAATGTCAGCATCAACTGGTGACTGTTCCCTGAATTGATTATTACAATTGTTGTAAATAAAAGTGATTTTCTATTTCTTTCATCCTTTCTATATTTATAGCTGGCATTCTTTGGTAAAAAAGCACCTTCTTTCACCCGTTCTTCTCTCTAATTTCTTCTATGTATCATTGCGGACTTATGGATTACTATTTTTAAGTGTGTGTTATAATCCATTTCTATCACTATTTACTTGATTTGGGATATAACTGGCCCAAATATGTGCAGAAGGAGCCCCCTTAAAGCTGGCTTCCGTGTCCTTTGGACATATCTCTTCAATTTTTGAGCCTTCCCCAAAATATATTTGAAAAACAGTGCCATTTCAAA
Source organism: Camelus dromedarius (assembly GCF_036321535.1). Classification (NCBI taxonomy): domain Eukaryota; kingdom Metazoa; phylum Chordata; class Mammalia; order Artiodactyla; family Camelidae; genus Camelus; species Camelus dromedarius. The sequence goes on along the minus strand of NC_087439.1, from coordinate 28,534,171 downwards.
ACATAAGTCAATATTATATCCAATAGAACTCTACTAGAAATATTCCGTCTAAACTCAGGGAAAAAATAAGAATATTAATTATTACAAATATTATTTTAATGGTTTTGAATATTTTTTACAAATGTAGAACAACAGGAAAAGAAATACAATGAATTAACATACTACAGGAAGAGGCAAAATATTATTTTGATACAATGATTGGATGCTATGAAATCTAAAAGAATCAGTGCAGAAATTATAGAACTGAGTTTCATACATTTTCCAGCTATAGGTTAAATATACTAAAGTAATAACACCAAGTTATAACTAGGTAGAAAATATAATGGAAGAAGAGACTTAATTCCAAATAACAAAGAAAAACTGCATTATTTAAAACATAATTTAATGAGAGTTGCATTTAATCTCTATAAAGACAACCATTAAACTTTATTAGTAGATTTAAACTATGACTTAAATAAATGGAGATATATTCTTGAGTGGGTGGCCATAATATTATAAAATGAGCATTTTAGTTAAATGTAGTAGATTAAACAAGTGTTCATCTCTACTCCTTCCTGAAACACCATTTAAATGATAGTAAATGTATGTATTTTTAAAATTACAATACTATGAGAAAAAACAAGAAAGAAGACAAAAACAGAAGATATTAATACACTTTTGGAAACTGTGAGTTGGACTGATAAAAGATAACCCAAAGGGTGAGAAAGGTGAGGGAGAAAGAAATGGAGGTAGGCAGGAAGAAAGAGAGGAAGGGAGTGGGGAGACAGAGAAGGCAACTCTACTGCAGAACCTCAGAAACGCTTAGGAACAGTATTTCTGGATAGAAGGGCATAATAGGGTTAGGACTTTAAGTGGAAATATTTATTCACAATTTTTTAAAAGAGGATGTCAGACTTATCTCCTTCCCCACTCTGGAGCCAGGTGACTACTCAAGTAGTTGACTGGAGTTTTATTCTGTAGAAGGTTGAACCAGAGAGGTCTTAGATTACCAGTTACCAAGAAGAGTTGAGAGTGGAATATGCTGTCTTGTTTAACAACTGGGATTAAGTAAAGGTTTATTATACCACCACTCCCTTTCCCTTGATTGCCTCCCAGAGTGCTGACATCCAGGCTTTTACTCCAGAGGCAAGACACTAGAAAATTTCCTCACTTTGTAAACTGAACTGCCCAAGAGTAAATACCTGATGTACTGGCATTTGGTGATCTTTCGAAAAAGAAATCAGTTCATTACTCATTCAGATCTCAGTGACGCTCTCCAATTAACAAGCTCTACTCATAACGCAAAGAGACAGGAATTCAAGCCATAGAAACAAACAAAAAAAAGTGAACTTGTAGAAACTGATACAATTCAGGGAAGAGAAGAAACTTCAAAAAATGTATTTAAAAACATCACAGAAATAAGAAACTATATTGTATCCAGGAAACAAGAATCAGAAGCTTTAGAAAAACTCTCAGAGAACAAGAAAGATCAGAAATGGGAATAAAAGCATAAAGTCATAGAGAAGATTCAAAACTTAAGCTAAAAACTCTTCTCCAAGGTAGAAGCAAAATGACAGAGAAATGAACAATAGGGAAAAAAAGATATGACAAACAGTCTAAGAGATCAAACATCCAAATAAAAGGAGTTCCAACAATGCAAAACAACAACAATAACAACATCATCAACAACAGCAATTATAAGACAGAAAACTATCACAGAAACAAAACATGCAACATTTCCAAATGTAACACCCAGGTCAAAGGATGAAAACAGAACAAAAAGGTGAATCGTTAAGAAAGTATAAAATGCTGAGGAAAAAGAGAAGATTCTAAAAGATTCAAGAGACTTAGCAAGGAGAAGTCCTATACCTAAGAGGAGAATCTGAAAGTTATTGGTCTTTTTAACAGCAATACTGTAAACTGAAACATAATGGTCTTAAAATTCTGAAAGATATGGAATTCAGGAAACTAAATTAAAACTATTTTTCAGCCCTGTTAATACTTCCTGTTAACAATTATGGTACACAATTTTAGAAACACTAACAGAAAAAGCCTAGATAAATCAGAAAAGCAACCAGACAAACCTGGACTGAATTGTCTCAACCTATCATTAGCTTTGTAATCAAAGAGTTACTTAGCTTCTTTAAACCTCTTTCATATTTAACCAGAGGATAATAATGCCTAACTCATAGAGTTATTCTAAGAATTAAATATAACTTTTTTGAAACATCAAATTACATCTGTTACCATTAAATGTTTAAACAACTGTAGAAAATATATTAAATTTTAGTAATTAAACAAATAGAATATAATGTGGTCATCAAATTGATCATTGCAAAACCACGTAGAAACATGGAAAAATAATTAGAAATTGCCAAAGAAAATGGCAGATCATAAAATATATGTACAGAATAATCTTAACTACATAAAAATACATGTGTTTAAGCATTAGAACTGAAAAGTCAATATACAAAAACATAAGTAGCTACATTAAAATATTGGCATTTTAAATTATGATTCTTAAGAATTTATTTAATGGCATGTTATCTATTTTTAATAATGTTCAGATCACTGTACAAAACACAAATAATTAAAAAGAAAATATGTTAAAAATCATTTCAACCTTCATTTCCAAAAGCTATTACTTTTAACCTTTTGAGACTGATTATATTATATACACATATACGCACCATTGTTTTTCTCTGTTCCCTGTCAACAAATTTTCACAAATTTCTTTCGATGGTATAAATACTTCAAAGAAATCTTTTAAAATTGCCATTTAGTATTTTATTATATAGAGATTTCATACTCAACTTAACCCATTCTCTTACTTCTTTCCAGTATTTTAATTTTCTATAAGGTGATGTAATAACCACTCTTATGGCTAAATCTCTGTACATACTTTTAATTCTTTTTATAAATTCTTAGAAGTGAAAGTAATGTGTCATAAACGTAAATATCTTAACGACTTGGATGTACACTGCCAAACTGCTCTGCACAGGAGTTGTAGCAATTAATATCCTTGCCAATAAGAGATACGAAGGTATTTGGATATTTGAATGCTTGTTAATTTGGGGTTTCAAATTCTGTTTCTTTTCTTTTCTTATTTACTTTTCTAATTTGATAAGAAAAACGGTACTATATAATTACTTATACTAGTATTTCTTGGATTACTAACAATTTAAAATATTTGCAGCATTTGTGTCTGTATATGTCCTTTGTCCAATTTTCTTGATGCAGCATGTTCAGGGTCAATTTGGGATTTTAGTCTTGGTTTTGCCATTTACAGGCTATGTAACAGACTTCTATTTCCCGTAACTAGAGTACCACTTGAAAACAACTAAAACAACTAAAATAAAATAAGAAATATTAAAAATATTTCTTAAATGTTCCCATGAGGTAAGAAAAAAAGTAAGGAATTCGGAGGAGAAGACTAACTGAAGACTGGTATTCAGAGTAGTAAGGTAAGCACTTAAGTTGTCTTTTACCTTGAGAATATTTGCTGAATCAGCTGAATTTAAGTATTAATTTTTGTGGCCTTAAAAGGTGGGATGTCCAACAGTAGACCCTCCCATTCTGTAGAGGCTGGAACCACAAAGCACTACTCATTTAGTGTAAGAGTTAATTAGACACAATAATGATGATTATGATAATAATAGGATACACTTATAGAACTTACTGTGCTCTAAGGGCTTCAAAGATATTAACTCATTTTATTCTCACAAAAATCATAAAAAGATACCATTATAATCCTTATCTTAGAGATCAAAACAGTGAAGAACAAAAAGGTTAACTAATTTGTTCAAGGTTAGTAGTAGAGCCAAAAGGCAAATTCAGACAGTCTGGATCTAGAGACAGCGCTCTTAAGCATTATGCTATACCCCCTTGCTCCCTTCTTTAAGAGGAAATACAAGGAAAATCTCAGGAAATACAAGGAAAATTGCCTATCCAGAACTTTGGCACGGGGATGGGAAAAATAAGTCCTTTCTGATCACTTATAAACACATACTAACTCACTACTCTTTTGCTCCACAAAATCTCAAACCAAGAATTTAAAGTCGTCCTATAGCAACAGTATTGTACTAATACTGTTATTGGGCACCTGATAGAAACAAATGTAAACTTTGAAAAATTCACTTTCAACACAGGTATCAAAATATTTTCAAATGTAAAATTCAAAGAAAAATGACTAGCTCAAGATTTTAAAAAATCATTTAAATATATTTAAAAACAAGGCATTGTATGTAAAACAAATAATCAACAATACATCACAGAATCACTTCTAAGAAGCTACCAGATATTAGAATTACTGCACACACAATACATACATTTAATATGTTTTAAGAAATAAAAAGTCTAACAATGTAAGAAAATATGAATTCTGAAAAAGAGCTTTAAAAAATGCAAAGTATAACAATGAAAGCAAAAAAAGTCAATAAAAAGGTCAAACAGTAACTTCAATATAGTTGAAATGAGAATTAAAGAACTGTAATAGAGAAGTAAATTATGTCAAATGTAGTCCTGACAGGTAAAGAGGCATGGAAAATATTGTGAAAAGATCTCATATACATTTAAATTAGAGTCCTATCAAAGAGAGAAGGAAGCAGAGGCTATACTGGGAGAGTGAAACTGTTGATACAAGAAAAAAAAAAGATATCAAAAGCAAACAGAAAAAAGGATAAACTACATTAAAAGGACTGACAGACCAATAATTAAACTTTTGAAAGAAATAGAATCCACAAGAAAGTAAAATGTATTTTTAATAGGCTAAAAGAAATTAACCCAGTAACCAAGAATTCTATACCCAACAAAATTCTTCTAACAATGAGAGTGAAATAAGGTCATTTAGAGATAAAGACTGAGAGAGTTTATCACTCATATCCTCAGTGAATATATTTTTAATCAAAAAGAAAATAATACTAGATGGAAGTTCTGAAGTGTCTGAGGAATGATGATGAGGGAAAAAATGACAAATATAAGTAATATTAACACTATAAAACAATGATATTTCTTACAGAATGAAAAACATATATAAAATATATATAAATTGGAAAAAGACAAGTAGAGTTACACTATCCTCTCCTAAGGTGTTTTTTGCCTGGGTAGAGAATAAAGACATGTATATAATTTAAAAAGTATACATGTAAAAAAAAAAAAAAAAAGGATATGAACTGAAAAAAAATACTAAAAAAAAAAGTATACATAGTAACATTTCTAGGGTAAGCAAGTAAAAATAGAGTATGACCTCCAAACTACTAGGAAAAAAAGATTAAAAAAAAATGAAAAACACAAAAAAAGTCAATAGAGGAAAGGAAAAGAAACAAGGGAATGATAGGAAAAGAAACAAGGGAATGATGGGAAAACAAAAACACTAAGTAAAATGGTAAAAATAAACCCACATATATCAGTAAATAGAATAAATGTAAATCAACTATATGTCCCAGTTAAAAGATAAAAATTGTCAGATTAGATTAAGAGGTTTTTAGCTATATTGCTTTCTCTTCCTTTCAAAAGATACATACATAACAAAAATAAAAGCACAAAGTGGAGAAAGATATTAATGCAAATAGTACCTAAATTACATCAATATCAGTCAAAATACACTCTCAGGAAAAAAGCATTCCTAGAAATAAAGAGGATTATTGTTAAATGATAAAAAGTTCAATTCTTCAGGAAAATATAACAACAAACATGTATGCTACTAATAACCTCATAGAGCAAAACTTGACAAGAAAAACTAAACAAACAAGGCAAAAGGGGAGATTTATAGTTTAGCTTAGTGATTGAAAGGTCAAGAAGATAATGTCAAAAGAACATAAAAGGTTTGAACAACTACCCTTATCTAATGAATATATATATATGTATGTATAAAATGGCACCAAGAGTTGTAAAATACACATTATTTTCAAGTACATTTCCAAAATCGACCATTTCAAAACCTGATCACATACCAGATAGACCACAAAAGCAAGGCTTAGGAACTTAAATAACTGATATTATACAAAATACATTCTTTAACAATGAGATTAAGATAGAATTTAATAACAGATGACTAGAAATAATTCAATTGTTTTGAAAATAAGAAGCATACTTCTAAATAACTCAAAATGAAAACTGAAACTAAATATTGAGAGCTAAATGACAACCAAAATTCAAAATGAAAACTTGTGGTATATACCAAGATCAATAATTGAAGATAACTTTATAAACTTAAATGCCTACTATGGAAAAGAAGAATGAAAATGAGTGATCTGAGAAGCCAATAAAATAAGTTTTTATAAGAGAAACAAAATAAACTTTAAAAAAGCAAGAGTCAAAAGAAAGCAGAGGATAAGAAATAATTAAAATAAGAACAGAAACTAATGCAATAGAAAATAAAGATAGAATAGACATGACAGAGAAAGCTAAAAGTTGATTCTCTGAGAAGCCTAATAAAACTGCAAACCTCTGGAGAGATTTAGTAAAAAGTTGTAAGGAAGAACAGAAGTAAAAAAGGGAAGAAGGGAGGAAAGGAAGAGAAGGAGGAAGAGAGGCATGTAGAAATAACTAATGTCAGAAACTACATAGCTACAGATATTAAAATAGTAGGAGCATATAAAAACAGCTTCATGCTAATACATCCAAAAACATGTGAAATGATCAAAGTCCTAGAAAAATAAAGCTTACTGACACAGATTCAAGATTAAATAGAAAAATCTGAACAATACTATTACAGAAATTGAATCAACAGTAAAAGTTTCCCCACAAATAAAATACCAGGTCAAGCTGTACAATCTAAGGTGTTATTTAACCTCTATGATTCTTAGTTTACTTATTTATAAAATGTGATATTATGTTATCCCATTATATTATCTTGTAAGTTTTATACTCTCTCTCAAGCAATTGGAAGATTACACAAAAAAAGTATATAAGACATCTGTAAACTCTAATGTGTTACAAAAACTATAAATATTACTCACCCAACTTTAGATTTAAATCAGAAAGCCTGTAACTTAAAAAATAGACACATTCCAAAGAAACCACCACAAAGTGAAATTTTCTCAAGGCAAATCTTATTTTGCTGCTTCATCCACTAAATAACTAATGACACATTCTTTAGAAGAAAAATTGGCTACAAAGTAATACAACTGCAAATTAAGACTGCTGAAAAATTTTAGATCAATATTTTAAAGTCAATATTGTGTGTTAAAAATTTACTGACAAAGTTATAAAATGTAATTTAAATAGTAAATTTTTTTGTCTCGTGCAATAGGATAAAAAGCCAAAGGAACAAAAATATTACTGCAGAATGGGAAGAAGAAGCATAATGAGACATTTCACGGGTAATGAGTTAATGCTTTTTTCCCTCCTGAAACACAACCTTCTATGAATGTGTGCTTCATAAAATACCTATAAATCTATTCATATTCATTTTTTCATGTATGCTTTCATTCAACAAAGATGTTAGTGCCTACCAAGTATGAGGCAGAAGATTAGCTGTTGAGGATACAAAGATGAAAAACAGTGAAGCTCACAACAATTTTACATTCCAGCGAGGGAGAAAGAGAGAAACAAAGAGAAGTACCTGAGTACACACAGGGTATTAGAGATGTTTATGGAGGAGGTACATCTAATGCAAAATGAAAAGATCAGAGAATGTCCCCAGAAGGAATGACTTCTAAGCTTTATATTAAGGAAGAATTAGAGTTATCCGGGGGATGGGGGAGATGGATGGCCATTCCAGGAGGAGGGAACTCAGGCCACTGCTGCCACAGCTCTTCATACTCCTTCTTAGAATCTCATCATGCACACAGATTTATACTATACTTGTCAAGCATGGTGCCTGCAATAAAAATTATTTCATAAATAACAGGATTTTATATTTACTATTGAGTAATGCTAAAAATGAACTTTAGTAATCTGAGTTTTATAATGTGTTTAAATTATTCTCTTAACTCTGGCAAGATGTCTTAAATTTATTTTGAAATCAAACTTCAGAGATCCGTGTTTGACTAAAATACAATGACATTTTAAAAATCACGCCCATTGTGTCTGAGTTTTCCATGGACTGGCATACCTAGAAATTTTAAGAAGCCAAGGGATCTCTGATGGGATGGGAAAGTTGGGTGTATCTCTGCTTCAGAACAAGAAAGGGCACATCACTGAATTCTGAGGCTAACTTACCAAATTATTCCATGTGCTAACTTACCACATTAGCATGTAGCATGTATCAGAACATCAATAGGTGACCACTGTCCTGGCTCCTCTAGCAGTGACTGGCTTTGGGGAATATTTCTTATACTATCACTTCTACCTTAACTTTTCTATGACTCCAGTGATATTTACCCATGAGCCACTAAATTAAATACTAAAATATTTTCCAGGCCGCAATGTTTTCAATTACATTAATTTTGATCTCTGTGAGAAATGCCACCCTTCCGTTAGGAGTATCTGTTACTCTGAAGGCAAAAAAGGTCACTGACGGAAAGCAAAATAATATGAAGATCAAGCAGTAAGTAGTAACAGCGCTGGAGTTGTGTGTGGCTTTGGTACAATAAAGAAAAAATAATAACACAAGTGGATAATGTACATTTTATTTTCTTCATGCTGCTTACCTGGATACATGAGGAGTTTATTCTAAGGCAACAGTCTGATTTCTCATAGAATGTTTTATTTTCTTACTGGAACTTATTATATTCTGATTAAATTTTCCCATCTATCTTTTCTTGCTGAGTAGGAATGTTCTGGTCTTGTACAACATAATAAATTATGCTTTTCATAGTTTCTTTTGTATACTTTTTTGGTCATAACAAAGACCTTAAAATGTTTTTGATTTGCCAGTGAACAGACTGTGAGCTTCTAGCAGGGCCAATGTTCTGCTCTCGTAAGTCTGCTTTGTAACTGCCTTACACAAGTAATCCAACTCTATATATTTAGTTTATATATTTAGCTTGTTGAATACAGCAAGCAATTTAATTCTAATCACTCATATAAATGTTAAATCAAAATCAAAATTATATTCACCTGAGAAATATTACAGAAAAATTACAGGTACTGATATTAAACTGAAAGAACTCACCATTTGGAATTAGATCTGGCCTAGAATCTTATTGTTACCACTATGTCACAGCTGTGTAACAGAAAAGCTACTTCATTTCTTATAGCCTTTTCTTCTCTGTGAAACAGAATAACACATACTCTTTTGAGGATGAAATGAAGTAATCAATGTATATAGCAGCTGGCAAAAATAGTGGACATTACCATTTTCAACTTTGCATTTTATCAAAGTAGGCTGTGAGGTCTTTCTTAAGGTCAGTGACTGAGATTTGGCTGAAGTAACTGAAAACAATATTCTGCTTAACTATATTCCATTCATTTGTCTCTCCATCCCACTAGCCTATAAGCTTCTTGAGGATATGAACTTTATTTATTACTGCATATCCAGCATCCAGTAGTGATGGATGATCAGTAAGTATCAGTTTGATGAATGAGTATATGAGTAAATGAATGATCTCTTCTGCCTCTTCCCTCTGTAAAGCACAAAGACTGAAAGGGAAGACCTTAGAAAAGTGGAGAAAGAGGATATTCAGAAATTGCAATAGGTTAGACAAGAATGAAGTTAGCAGCTTTCCAAATGAGTCTTTCCTAATTCAGAGTACCCAAAATATACCAGAGGTATCAGGTCTGAGGAATTTCAGAGGTAAAACGGTCCCCATCTTGGTTCCTGAAAATTTTGTAAATCAGACACAGTTCTCCCTCAGTTTGTTTAACCTTTCTTTCCTGACGCACTCTCATTTCCTCATGTTACCCTAGTCTGCAGATCCTTATGATAACCTCCAGAAATTTAAAATCTTTCTAATTTATCCAATTTAAATGCCCTATACCTAGGATCATAAACCTGGCAGGTTTCAAGACAGTAATGATCTCATACATTTTTTTCTTTTCATTCATTTCAACTTAAATACACATGAAATAATATTATAAAATTATTATATAAACACATTCATGAATTGACAAAAGTGCAAGACGGATCCCAATTTTTTGGAGAGATAATAAGGACATCTGACTAAAGATTCCAAAACTATGCTCCAATTCTTGGAATTTTTGCTTCCGGTCTTTAACACTAATTTAAACTAGGTATCGATTTAATTATAACAACTAGAGTAGAAATCACTTTCTCCCTCCCCAGGGCTGTCAACGGGAGATGAGGGACTTGTTCCCTTAAACAAATCACCCAGTGAAGAATTACTTTTGAGTCAGAAACATCTTTCAGCATTCACTGTCTACTGCAGGGAGTCTATAAAAAACATTTCTCTGGGAGAACAAGTCCATGCTTTTGCAGGCTCCTGTATTTACATCTCTTCCTTGCTGTCATCTGCTAGGTAAATTCCCTTTCAAAAACCTCTTTCATTTTTTATCCTCTGGCACCTGGCTCATAGGCTTTCCCTTTCACCCAAAAGTTGCAATCAACCAGAGTAACCATAATGTGCTACATTAATAACTTCATACTTATCTTTCATTTCTTGATTTTTCTTGGTGATTCAATCAACTGCTTCTACAGACATGTCCCAGATATTACTCTTCTATCCTAAAATAATAAATTTAGTCATTCTACTCTCTCACTATGAGCTCCCAACATTTCAGCATTCTCTTCTAATTATAATCCTATATATATATAGATTCTCAAGCAAGTCATCTCCTAAGCAGGAAGTGCAAGACAATCCAGTGAAGTACAGGAAGGAAGCCTTAAAACACTTTAAATTATTTATATTTTACATTTTTGTATAATTTATGTTTTTGTAGAAAATATAAAGTAGGTTGCAGGTTACATAAGTACACTTTATTAAAGTATACTTATGTAACTTATTTAATATATTTAAAAGTTCTACATAAAGTATAATAGTATAGAGGTAAATGTACATAATTTAAAAATATATATACACATTGGTGGTATGTGTTAAATAAAATTAGAGACCACTTCTTTGGCTACTTTCTTTTGTCCTTTCACTTTACTTCCTTCCCTTCTCTGCTTTTATTGCTTTGTACATAACTTAAACCACTCTTCTGTCAATATATTCAATTCCCCTGCGCCACTGTCCTTCCATTGTACCTGGATTACTGAGTGCTTTAAGAGAAAAATAACAAGACTTAAACCTCTTCAGACAGTGGCCACCATAAAACCTTGGACAGCATCCTTAATTTGGGCCTCAATAATGCCTGGTAATTCCATTCGCTTTTCCTCTTTAGTTCTCTCATCCTCCACAGTGGTTATTTCAAACATTTATCGCTTTTCTAAAAACTCTGTCCTTACCATCTCTTCCCTCACTCCCAGCAGATCATATAAAGTGTTGGTTAACAACAACAACAAAAAATCACTGCTCTTAGATAAGAGCTCAATTTTATCAATTTTTCTATCAACAATGCTACAAATTGTAATATTCATAGATTTCCAACATTCTCTTCTTCCCTCCTCTTGGAATGGAAAGGTGTTACTCTCTCTGTGCTCTGGTTTTCGATAGTGTTTCCTCTTACCTGTTTATCATTTTTGTTGCTAATCTGTTCAGTCTCTCTACTACTCAAAGCAGTTAAACATGCTCAAGTCTCTCCCATTTTAAAAAGAGCCCTCCTCCAACCTCAGGTTCTCTCCAGCTAGTACCCTTTTTTTCCTTCTTTTTACATCGAACCCCCTGGAAGAGTGGAGACATCAACTGTTTTCTTTACTCTACCTCTCACTTAACTCAATTAGAGCAACTAGGCTTCCATAACCATTAATTTAAGCATTAACTCCTATTTATATTGGCAAATTCAATGACACTTTTTGATTACTATTTTTCATTACTTCTCAGCTTTTGACTCAGCTCTTTCTTTGCCTTGGAGACATTAGACAGTTTTCTGCCTATTTCACCGATTATTAGTCTCTTTTGTGTTCTGTTCATCATCAGTGGTTCTCAACCTCAGCTAAACCACTGGGGGAACTTTTGAAACACTGCATGTCTTTGGACATACCAAGACCAACTGAATCACAGACCCCAGAGTGTGGAGCCTAGGCACCACATTTTTAGAAAGTTCGTCAGGTGACTGAGATACACTGTGAAAGTTAAGAAGCTCGCCTTAAATGTTGTCCACAGGCTCTCTTTCTTTCTTACAATATGCATTTCCCTGTACAAAATCACCTTCTCTTATGGTTCCTGTTATGATCCATATGCTGATAAAACACAAATGTATCGTTAGCTCAGATCTCTCTTCTGATCTCCAGACTTACGTATTCAAATCTTTTTAGACATAAATACTTTAATGTCTTACATACCTCAAACTCAAACTGTCTCAAACTGAATCAATCATTCCCCATCCCCCATATAACCTGCTCTTATTACTGCCTACCCAACAAACTACTAAATTCCAATAATTATATCTCTTAAATATCTTCCCAATTTCTTTCTTTCTATTCCTATTCTTCATACAGGTCACCACCATTCCTTAACTGCACTGATGCTAGAGATTCTTAATTGGCCTCCCACCCACAATCTTGCTCTCCTCCAATCCATACTCTTCACTGCAACAAGAATGATTCTTCTAAAATGCAAACTTTATTACATTACTATACTCACGTTACACAAACCTTACCATGCTTTCAAACTTCCAGGGGCTTCTCCTTGTCTTCAGAAAAAAATTTAAATACCTTAACAGCTCATAAAGTCCTTCATGACTGTGCTCCTCCCTGCCTTGCCCCTACATTCAAAGTTCAAATACTGAACTTCCAGTTCTTTGATGGGCCATCCTTCCCTCTCCTTTAGGCATTGATACAAGAATATTTCTACTGAAATAACTTTTCCATCTCTTTTCCGGTCTAACTACTTACTTTTCAGGTCTTAATTTCAGGCTTCTGGGGAGGCCTTTCCTAAATTGTCCAATCTGTGATAAAGACCAGTGGTAGAGTTGGTGGTCAACAAATGGTCAAATGTAAGTCCTCTGCAATTTCTACCATGCCTTCCAGTTAGGATGGGGGAATGAGGTTGATTTCTGGTCAGTAAGATGTGGAGGAAAAATATGTGAGTCACTTATAGGACTGTCCTTAAAAATGTTCAATTCTGTAGCTCCCGCTTCCTCTGTTATGGCATCTGAAGAAGCCACAAGTTTCTGGCTTGGATGGAGGAGCAATGCTTGATATAAACTGGACGTTACTTGTGTAAAAACCAAGTAGTGTGTGATAAATCACTGGGATTTCTGGGTTAATCTGCTACCAAGCTTAACCTAGTCTACATTTACTAATAACAATATAGGGGGTCTGCTGTATACTTTCCCAGGATGCCTTTCCTACTTAGCACAATTTATTATTGCTTATCTGTTTGTCTGCCCTGATAAGACTATTAGCATTTTAAGGAAAAGTTTTGTGCTTCCACTTGCTGCCTTTTCCCTAGAATCTAGCATAGTGCTTAAAACATAGAAGGCACTGAGAAAATATTTTAGTATATGAATGAATGGATCAATATAATCTACTTTGTTTAGTAGAATACTATAGTGCCACCAGTTTGAATTTATAAGTAATGCTATATACCAGATACTTTATATGCCAGTATTTTTCTATATCTTTTATTTTTAGTTAAAAGCAGCTATATATATTTTGTAGACTTTTTTTTCACTAAATATGATGTACCTTTCTTATTACATACTCATCATAAACATCATTTATAATGAGTATGTAATATTCCCCTGTATATAAATACTGTCATGTGCCCAACCAATTCCTGTTCTTGGACATTTCGGTGGTTAGGAAACCACCGAAATGTCCAATTATGGATGTAAGTTTCCATCCTTGTTCAACTTACCTTTAAATAGTTTCTCCCACATTTTAAAGGTTTCTTTTTTTTATATACTATAGTTTCCCCCAGAGCTAGAATTTTCCATAAAAATTCTTATTCCTTATTGTATTCTTGGTAGATGTCTTGAATTGAAAAAAAAACACTGATAGTATGTACTGATTAAGTTTTTAATGGAGAAAAATTGAAGCTATCAATTCCAAAACAAAGGGTACTACCATATATTGCATAAATAAAATATCTGAACAAACAAAATATAAACCCATTTATGCCACAGTTAAAAGGAACAAAACAGAAATGGACTGTTCCACTGACTTTGATGATTCTCTTGCTACTCCCCTCCCCCCATCATAATTCTCCAAAGATAACTGAAATTTTGATTCTAAGAACAGTAATAACTAAGGAAAGCACAATGCTTGGCATCAGCAGATCCAAGTTCAAGTTCTGGCTACTTCAGTTAGTAGTTGTATGGCATTAAGCATGTTTCTCTGTATTTCTATTATTTTTAAGAGGGTGTATCTCTGTATAAAGCAGGGTTTCCCAACCAAAACGATTCACATTTTGGACTGGATGATTCTTTGTTGTTGGAGGCTACCCGGTGCACTGTAAGATGTTTAGCAACATAGCTGATCTCTACCCACTAGATGCCAGTAGAAACATCCTGAAACCCTCAGGTGAGGACAATCAAAGATATCTCCAAACATTGTGAAATGTGCTCTGTGGAGATGAGAACTGTTTTAAGGACGAATAATACTTTATAATTCTATAGCATTGTTACTTCAGCAGTTTATCCCCCCCTCAATTTTTCCAGTACTCCTAACAAATTACCAGGTTAAATGTTTACAGTCTGTCAGCATCATTTGCTTTTTCTTCCCTGTTCTCTTTTAATGTGCTTTTAAATAATCAAAAGCATAGCAAAGAAGGAATAGCAGCATGTAAATCAATGAAGTTAGAAAACTCCCTCACACCATACACAAAAATAAACTCGAAATGGCTTAAAGACTTAAATATAAGAGGAGACACAATAAATTTCCTAGAAGAAAACATAGACAAAACATTCTCTGACATAAATCTTAGGAATATTCTCCTAGGGAAGTCTACCCAGGCAACAGAAATAAAAGCAAAAATAAACAGATGGGACCTAATTAACATAAGCTTCTACAGAACAAAGGAAACTGTAAGCAAAATAAAATGACAACCTATGGAATAGGAGAAAATATTTGCAAAGGATGAGACAGACAAAGGCTTAATATCCAGAATATATAAACAGTTCATACAACTTAATAACAAAAAAACAAACAATCCAATCCAAAAACGGGCAGAAGACCTAAAGAAGCAATTCTCCAATGAAGACGTACAAATGGCCAAGAAGCACATGAAAAAATGCTCAATATCCCTAATTATCAGAGAAATGCACATAAAACTACAATGAGGTTTCACCTCATACCAGTCAGAATGGCCATCATTCAAAAGTCCATGAACGACAAATGCTGGAGAGGCTGTGGAGAAAAGGGAACCCTCCTACACTGCTGGTGGCAACGTAGTTTGGTGCAGCCATTATGGAAAATAGTATGGAGATTCCTCAAAAAACTAGAAATAGACATACCATATGATCCAGCAATCCCCCTCCTGGGTATATATCCAGAGGGAACTCTAATTCAAGAAGATACATACACCCCAACATTCACAGCAGCACTATATACAATAGCCAAGACATGGAAGCAACCTAAATGTCCATCGACATATAAAGAAGTTGTAGTATATTTATATAATGGAATACTACTCAGCCATAAAAAAGAATAAAACAATGCCATTTGAAGCAATACAGATGGACCTAGAGATCATCATTCTAAATGAAGTAAGTCAGAAAGAAAGAAAAATATCATATGACATCACTCATATGTGGAATCTAAAAAAAAAAAAAAAGAAAAAAAGAAAGAAAGGACACTATGAACTCATCCACAAAACAGAAACAGACTCGTAAACACAGTAAACAATCTTATGGTTACCAGGGAAGGGAGTGGGAAGGGATAAATTTGGGAGTTTGAGATTTGCAAATGTTAGCCACTACATATAAAAATAAAATTTAAAAGTTTCTTCTATATAGCACAGGGAACTATGTTCAATATCTTGTAATAACCTTTAATGAAAGAGAATATGAAAACAAATACATGTATGTATATGCATGACTGGAACACTGTGCTGTACACCAGAAATTGACATATAACTGACTACTTCAATTAAAAAATAAAAAGCTTATCAAAGAAGAAAAGACAATGGAAAAAGGTAAATGTTAAACTGATTATATGATTTGTCCTGGGGTAATTAAAAATTGATAATATTGCTCTTTTAACTCATAACAGTATTTCAATTACTTTTCTACATTATCTTTTAAGAAGTAAAGGGTACTTCAATTTCCCTTCTCCCATACATGACCATTTAAGGTGGCTTGAGAGCTCAGGGATCCCAATTAACATTTAACACTGCAAACGCTGAAAACACCTGCTTCCTCAAACTGAATGTTATTTTTTTCAAGTCCTGAAGGTAGCAAGAAGATTCCAATAAGAATCTAACTTATAGCAATGGAATTAATTTAAAAATGAGTGTTATGCATGGAGACACGTATTGCTCATAATAAGCAATTTGTATTTATACTATACCACACACTCTAAAAACACTTCATAAATGTTAAATCTAATCATTAAATGCTCCCACCTTTTATAAGGAATAAATTTTAAGCACCTGAAAATGAAGTCTTCAAATAAAAGTACTTCCTTAAAATACACCCTATATTATCAAACTTTAATACTAAGTAAATCAATTGCACTTTTTACTTAAATGCTGATTGTAAATGTATTCAATAGATTAAATAATGCAACCAACAATACAAAATATGACAGGTGATCAGCTATAAATCATTTCCCAGAAAATACTTTAATTTTGTATTTCCTTCAAGATCTAATGTAGAAATAACAGAAGGAAGTAGTTTAATTTCTAAAGCAACAGAATAAGGAAAAATATGTTCTCTCAAATACTTCTTTAAATAATGTTATCTTAATATTCACTGTGTTCTTTTAAGAATTTGAAAATGAACATTTCTATGACAAACAACATTTTCCCACCTGTTAAAAAGACTTGCTGAATCTGGATTTCTTAGTTGTGATCCAATGTTTTCAAGTGATTAGGCACATGCTGAGAGTAATGTTAACCCTTAACTATATTTAGTGAGCAGAGAGAATAACTTGCCATAATTTTATTTATTCATTTATTATTTATATCTTTCTAGCTTCTAGTAATGATTTAAGATGATTCACTTTATCTTTTATACATTGGTGTTATGAGGCAGCATTTAATGTTAGAGTAAGTACTGGCTTTGGAATCAAACACACTTAGGTTTGAATTCTGTCTCTGGCATAGTATCCATGGAACTTTGATCAAGTCACTTATCTTACTCTATATTAATAACAGATTCTATACCTACTAGCTCTGATACCTGTGTGTACCTTGCTTGTGGCTGCCATTTCATAAGTTACATTTCTTTCTCTACAAAAATGGTTGGTTAGAGTCTTAGAAAATTAAACATGTTATTTTTCACAGTAGTCTTTCCTAGATCAAAAAAGATAAGGCTTTGGTACTGTGTCTCAGGAAAAACTAAATATCTCAAAATATCAATGTAGATGCCATTCTAGATTCGTTCTTTTTTGAAGTAGTTTATTTGTATTCACACCACTAAAATCAGTGGTATTCAAATACTATTTAATGGTTATATATGAAAATGATAGGAGAATTATTATTTCAAGACAGATAAAATGTAAGTGGGATAGTGAAAATATTTTAAAGTCCCTGAGAAAACCTTCATTTGGCAGTGGCTCTTCAAATACAGGGCTCTGTGCTGAATTTTGCTTCTAAAGATCTATAGGAGATACTAGACTATAATAATCTTCAGAATTCTAATACCACACAACACAGCTCAGACACAGTCTGGAGGTCTCTATTCCAAAAACAGGGGAGCAGATCCAGCCCCTGTCAGGCTGGGACAACCAGAGAACAGAAAGGAGGCCCCGCTCAACAACAACAATCAGGGCAGGCTATGATCACCACAACACCAACCACATCCCCAAACAAAGGGATAACAGCCAACACACATGGAAGAAAGATGTGGCAACCATCCATTCTAAAAACAGCACTTGTGACAAAATTATTAGACATGCACAGTCTGCACAGGAACACTTCCACTTAAAAAAAAAACAAACAAACAGCCCTTCAAGATCACAGTAGATAACTGATACTCTTAAATACACAGAGAAATATATGTAAAATGAAGAAGCAGAGCAACCACTCCCAATTAAAAAACAAGAGAAATTCCCTGAAAGAACAATGAAATAGACCACGACAGTCTACTAGATCATGACTTCAAAAAGGCGGTGATAAAAGCACTGAAGGAAAGGAGAGAGACTATCAATAGAAATGCAGAATACTATAAAAAGTAAATAGAAACCATAAAGAAGAGTCAATTAAAATCAGAAAACTCAACTGTTGAGATAAAAGCCAAGCTAAAGGCAGTTAAAAAGCAGACTAGATGATGCGGAAGAACGAATAAGTGATTTAGAAGAGAGGATAACAGAAATAACCCAATCAGAACCACAGACAGAAAAGCAAATGAAAACCAATGAAAGCAATATAAGGGACCTATGGGATTATAAAGCATGCCAATGTACACAAAATAGGGGTTCCAGAAGAAGAAAGAGAAAAGGGGATTGAAAAGGTATTTGAAGAAATCAAGACTGAAAACTTTCCAAACCTAAAGAAGGAAACAGATATTCCAATACAGGAGGCACAGAGAGTCCCAAACAAGAACCCAAACAGACCTACACCAAGACATATAATTAAGATGGCCAAAGTTAAAGATAAAGAAATGATTCTAAAGGCAGCAAGAGAAAAACAAAGACTTAGTTACAAGGGAACCCTCCTAAGGCTTTCAGCTGATTTCTCTTCACAAACACTGCTGGCCAGGCGTGGCAAGGTATGTTCAAAGTCCTGAAGGAGAAAAAGCTGTAACGTAGGATACTCTACCTAGTAAGCCAATCCTTTAGAATAGGAGAGATAAAGAATTTCACAGACAAGCAAAAACTAAAAGAATCCAGCAATACTAAACCTATCATAAGAGAAATACTGAAAGGTTTACACTATATAGAAAAGAATCAGGAAGCTATAGAAAGGAGAAAAGTGGAAATGAGATAAAAAACAATGAGCTGCTAGAGAATAAACATGGAGATGTAAAAGAGGACATCAAAATCATACAAAGGTAGGAGATGGGGGCAAGAAAATGCAGATTTTCTTTTCATATTTCTTAGGATTTGTTTGAGCCTATATGACTACCAGTCTAAAGCAAAGAGATATAGTAATGGGTTAATATACTGGAAAATCAGGGTAACCACAACTCAAAAGCATACAATAGAGTCATAAAAACAAAAAAGAAACCAAGCTAATACAAAAGAAAATTATCAAACCACAAAAAGGAAAAGAAAGGAACAAAGAAGAAATACCAAATTAACTGGAAAACAAAGTTTAAAATGTCAATAAACACACATCTTCCAATAATTACCATAAATGTCAATAGACTCAATCAAAAGATGCAGAGTAACAGATTGGATAATAAAACAAGAACCTACAATATGCCGCCTACAACAGACCCATTTTAGGGAAAGGACACACATATACTGAAAGTAAGAGATGGAAAAAGATATTTCATGGAAATGTAAATTATAGGAAAGTGGGAGTAGTAATACTCATACCAGACAAAACAGACTTTAAAACAAAGGCCACAAAAAAAATTAAACAAAGGCCATAAAGAAGGACACTATATAATGATAAAAGAAGCAATACAAGAAGAGGATATTACAGTCGTTAACATTTATGCACCTAATATAGGAGCTCCTAAATATATAAAATACTAACAGACATAAAGGGAGAAATTGATAGGAACACAATAATAGTAGGAGACTTTAATACCCCACTAATATCATTGAACAGATCTTCTAGACAGAAAATCAATAAGGCAATGGAGATGCTAAATGATGCAATAGAAGAGTTGGACTTGGTTAATATTTTTAGGACATTACATCACCCCAAAACAGAATATACATTCTTTTCAAGTGCACATGGAACATTCTCTAGGATTGATCACACACTCGGACACAAAAGAAGCCTCAACAAATTTAAGGGATAGAAATTATTTCAAACATCTTTCCTGACCAAAATTCCAGGAAACTAGAAATCAACCACAGAAATACAAATGAGGAAATAAACAGTTACATGGAGACTAAACAATATGCTACTGAAAAACAAATGGGTCAATGATGAAATCAAAGAAGAAATTAAAAAATACCTTGAGACAAACAACAATGAAAACACAACCACACAAAATCTATGGGATACGGCAAAAGCAGCCCTAAGAGGGAAGTTCATATCGATATAGGCCTATTTCCAAAAAACAAGAACAATCTCAAATAAACAATCTAACCTACCACCTGAAACATTTAGAAAAAGAACAAACAAAACTTAACAGTCAGCAGAAGAAAAGAAATAATAAAGATCAGAGAGGATATAAATAAAATAGAGATTAAAAAACAATATAAAAATCACTCAGACCAAGTGAAGGTTTTTAGGAGTGAACAAAATTGACAAACCTCAGGCCAGGCTCACCAAGATGACGAGAGAGAGGACACAAATAGACAAAATAAGAAAGGAAAATGAACAAATTACAACCAACACCACAGAAATACAAAAAAAAAAACAAAAAAAACAACCCAAAAAACAAAAAAACAAGAGAACCTAGAAGAAATGGTCAAGTTTCTGGAAACATACAGTCCACAGAGACTGAATCAAAAAGAAATAGACCACTTGAACAGATTGATCACTAGAAATTAAATAAAATCAGTAATAAAGAATATCCCTACAAACAAAAGTCCAGGACCAGATGGCTTCACTGGGGAATTCTACCAAACATACAAAGAAGAACTCATACCAATCCTTCTCAAACTCCTCCAAATGATTCAACAGGAGGGAATACTCCCAAACATATTCTATGAAGCTACCATCACACTGATACCAAAACCAGACAAAGACACTACCAAAAAAGAAAATTACAGGCCAATATCATTGATGAACATAGATGCAAAAATCCTCAACAAAACATTAGCGAACAGAATTCAACAATACATAAAAAGGATCATACACTATGATCAAGTTGGATTAATTCCAGGAACACAAGGATGGCTCAACATATGCAAATCATACAACGTGATACAGCATATCAACAAAAGAAAGGACAAAAATTCCATGTATATCTCAATATGCAGAAAAAATATTTGATAAAATTCAATGCTCATTTATGATAAAAATTCTTACCAAAGGGGGTACAAAGGCAACATATCTCAACATAATAAAAGCTATTTATGACAAACCTACAGCCAACATAATACTCAGTGGTGAAAAGTTAAAACTTTCCCACTAAAATCTGGAACAAGACAAAGATGCCCACTCTTACTATTTCTATTCAACACACTATTGGAAGTCCTCGCCACAGAAATCAGTCAAGAAAGAGAAATAAAAGGGATGCAGATTGGAAGAGAAGAGGTAAAATTGTCACTGTATGTCGATGACATAATACTACATACAGAAAACCCTAAAGGCTCCATACAAAAACTACTAGATCTGATAAAAGAATTTTGCAAGGTAGCAGGATACAAGAGTAACATATAGAAATTAGCTGCATTTCTTTACACTAGCAATGAAATATCAGAAAAGGAAAGTAAAGAAACAATCTCTTTAAAAATTGCATCCAAAAATATAAAATACTTAGGAATAAATCTGACCAAGGAGGTGAAAGACTTATATGTGGAGAACTACAAAACACTGATTGAGGAAATTAAAAATGACTTAAAGAAAGGGAAATATGTCTCATGCTTTTGGATTGAAAGAACTAATATTGTTAAATGGCCATATTACCCAAAGCAATCTACAGGTTTAATGTGATCCCTATCATATTACCTGTGACATTTTTCACAGAACTAGAACAAACAATCTTAAAATCTATATGAAATCACAAAAGACCAGAGCTGCCAAAGCAATATTGAAGAATAAGAAAGAAGCTGAGGGAATAACCTTCCCAGACTTCAGATAATACTAGAGTTACAGTAATCAAAACAGAATCACACTGGCACAAAAACAGACATATGGATTAATGGAAAAGAATAGAGAGCCCAGAAATAAATACACAGACCTACAGTCAATTAACCTTCAACAAAGGAGGAAAGAATATACAATGGAGAAAAGACAGTCTCTTCAGGAAGTGGTGTTGGGAAAACTGGACAGCTACTTGTAAATCAACTAAGTTAGAAAACTCCTTCACACTATACACAAAAATGAACTCAAAATGGCTTAAAGACTTAAATATAAGACAAGACATCATAAAACTCCTAGAAGAAAATATAAGTGTAACATTCTCTGATATAAATCCTAGCAATGTTCTCCTAGGGAAGTCTATTCAGGGAACAGAAATAAAAGCAAAAATAAACAAATGGGACCTAATTAAACTTATAAGCTTTTGCACAGCAAAAGAAACCATAGAAAAAATAAAATGACAACCTATGGAATGGGAGAAAATATTTTCAAAGAATGAACTGACAAAGGCTAAATTTCCAGAATATATAAACAACTTAATAACAAAAAAACAAACAACCCAATCCAAAAACGGGCAGAAGACCTAAAGAAGCAATTCTCCAATGAAGATTTACAAATGGCCACTAGCACATAAAAAAATGCTCAGTATCACTAATTATCAGAGAAACGCACATAAAACTACAATGAGGTATCATCTCACACCAGTCAGAATGGCCATCATTCAAAAGTCCATGAACAACAAATGCTGGAGATGCTATGGAGAAAAGGGAACCCTCCTACACTGCTGGCGGCAATGTAGTTTGGTGCAACCATTGTGGAAAACAGTAGGGAGACTCCTTAAAAATCTAGAAATAGACTTACTATATGATCCAGCAATCCCCCTCCTGGGCATATATCTGGAGGGAACCCTAATTCAAAAAGATACATGCATCTCAATGTTCACAGCAGCACTATATACAATAGCTAAGACATGGAAACAACCTGAATGTCCATCATTAGATGACTGGATGAAGAACTTGTGGTGTATTTATATAATGGAATACTACTCAGCCATAAAAAAGAATCAAATAATGCCATTTGCAGCAACATGGATGGACCTGGTGACCATCATATTAAGAAAGGTTTCAAAAGGCTTGAGGTAATAAAGAGGAGAACAGTTTCTCTTGGACTGGATGTTAGAAAATGCCATTATTCAAAATATGGGATTTAGATTAGCTTCTGTGCCACAGTCAGCAATAATTACTTTACTAATCATAACAGTAATGGTGGGAAACCTCGCTTTACACTGGCTACTAAGAAAACCAGCCCAGCCATTCCTTGTTCTCTCACAGTTAAGCAGAAATGCTCTGAACCTGGGCAGTGTTGCTCAAGCCTGCACTTGTTTCAGTAGTCATGACCTGCTATCTTGCTTACTCAGAACAAATACAATTTGTGGCAGGGGTCAATCTGCCTAGTGTTTCCTTCTCCTTCCTTCCTACTGACCCCTTTTATGCCAGCTTCCAGCTCAGTAGCTAAAATCTACTCCTCTATTTTCAGGTGCTTCTCTGACTTAAAATTATACTTCAGCTTCTATTATTTGAGAATTTATATTCTCCTCTCTGGAGTACCTAATTTTCTGCCTGAAGCTCTGCATTTGCTGAGACCCTCATAATCTGTCATCTCTTACCAGCCTAAATCAACTCTGGTCCCTGGCTTCTCTTGGCCTGCCTCATCCTGTGTCATTGGTAGCAAGAAAAGTGCTGTTACTCTTCTGAAAGTATTGGTTTAGTTATAAAACATGTCTTCTTCCTATATTGTCTTTTCATCACAGATCCCTCCAACAACCTCCATAATCAAATAAAATGGAAGCCATTAGCCAAATATTTTTAATAAAGACAAAAATGTTATATTAGGAAAAAGAAGGAACACATTTAAAGACAATCAAAAATATTTAATACAACTCTTTAAAAACCCACTGTCATTAACAGTATTGATTTTTAGCCAAATAAATTTTTAAAAATGATGGCAAGAAGAAGATATTATTAGGTAGAGATGGGGGATAGTGGAGCAGATTGCTTAAGAATGAGAGCAAAAGGCCTCAGGAAAAAAATCAGCCTCTAGTAAAAGAAATAGCAAAAATATTCTACAAATAGTAACAAGATACCGGTATTAACATAACGGCTTTCTTCCAAAGAATTCATGGTGATGTAT
Organism: Camelus dromedarius; assembly: GCF_036321535.1. NCBI lineage: Eukaryota > Metazoa > Chordata > Mammalia > Artiodactyla > Camelidae > Camelus > Camelus dromedarius. The sequence continues at coordinate 28,510,022 of NC_087439.1, read as the reverse complement.
TTTTTCAAAATGAAGACTATTTTTATTTTAAAAAGATGAGCCAATATAGGGTAAGTTTGAATCATTCTTAAAAGTATACATTTGCACACTGAAGGCTAATCATTTGGTCCTAAAACACGCAAACAAAACCAGAGTTTATAAAGTTATTTTCAAAATATCAGACAATGATTTTAATACTCCCAAATTTCCATTCAAAGATCAATGTAACAAAATTTATACTGAAATTATGACATCGAAATCAACAAACACTGTACTGAAATGTTTAAATATTTTTAAAAGTTTTATTTTAAGAGATAGAAAATAAGGATAAATAGTACCTCAAAGCTGTTTTATCTATTCCATAGCTATTATAATACAGTAACTTTTGTTTTATATGCCTTTGCTTTTGGAATATTTTAAATTCTAGTTGGGTAGAATTTTATAATCCCAATATAAAGATGAAGCTTTTAGTTAGGCATGTCACAGTAAGTTGGTGGCCTACTATATAAGGACAGAAGCATAGAAAAGGTTAAAATGATTTACCTAATACTAATGATAAAACAAGGTAGAGATCTTGTTAAATTTGACTGCGTTTAATTCTTTTAAGTCCTACATAAATATTCTACAAAATGAAACTAAGTATTAAATTGCAAACAGGCAAAATGGACTTTAAATAGTATTTCTAATTCAAATTTTCATTTTTTGTGCAATCTTTATCTAGCAGAAAAAAGTCTCTTAATAGTGAAAATATAAAGGATTAAAAAATATTTTCTATGAATGATATAAACAATGGATAAAAAGAGAACTATTTCTATAAGGGCATAGTAGACTACAGGACCTTGACTGGGTCCTATTGGGTCCTGCTCTGTATCTAATTTTTAAATGAAATATGTTAAGTGAATATTATAAATTGAAAAATATACATAATATTCTTGACGGGGAACCATATATGATGTCTTTTCATTTCATTTTTAAGAAAATCATTTTTAACAAAGAAACTGTTTACTGACTCTCAATCAAGCAGAGGTTATGATTTAAAATCATAAATAATACTAATATGCAATCAATCCTTTTCCAAAAATATTTTCCACTTGATAGTACATATTTCTCAATGTTTCAAAAGTCATAATCTCTTTCATAATGAAAATCAACCGACCAAAAAGTGACTTTGTAAATATGGTTATAACTTGATTTTTGAAACTAAGGTTTCATAACATTTTATAGAGCAGAAATATTAGATGGTATTAATAAGAGCAAAGGGAGAAAACAAATTTAATACATTTGACTTTTGATTAATTTCACTGATGGAAATGGAAATCAGCAAACATGCGCAACAGAGTTCAGATTCTGGGACCGAACAGATCTGGATTTGAACCCCTACTCTCTCAATTAGTCTCTGAATAACTATGGGCAAGTGACAACTTCTTTGTGCCCATTTCTTCATAAATTTGTTGTAAGGATCATAGGAAATCGTGCCCATAATGGGCAAGAAACACAATGCCTATTAAATATTGGTTATAATTATTAATAAGACTTTTATGGAGGATAACCTACTCATTTCATTGGAAACATGCCAAATGGTCTCAAAATCGTACAATGGTTACCAGCAAAGAGGTAAGATTACTTTATTCCTTTCTGGGTTGCAAATGCATAAGATTTCTGTAATAAAAACCTCCTTCCCCTGAAATAACATGCAGATTAAGTAATGGAAGAACAATTGTGGAAATATGAGGTTAATGTTTTATTCTTCAACTGTACAGAAAACTACAGAAGGTTTTGTTTGTATCTTTTATCACTTACCCTAATACTTAGCACAGCTCTGGTGCATGGTAGTGACTTAATAAATATCTGTTGAATGACTCAATGAATGAGCTAATGTCAATCACAAAAGATATAGAAGGGCCAAAAGAGGAATACTGGGAAATATAACCTTCTGAGATAAAGAACAATCCACAATGAGATGCTGATGGTCGTGGGCAAGTGGCAAACACCTGAGGAGTTGAGAGAACCTATCAGAGCCAAACGGAATAAAGAGATTTGAAGGAAGCTTGACAGTGAGATGGATATGTGGTCTGGAAAAGGAAAGATACCACAGGAAACACTTAATGAATGACAAGAATTAGAAAACTCAGGGTTCATAGTGAGAGATTCTACCATATAAACATACCAGTGGTTCTGGAGAGAGCAGTTTCAGCCTAAAACTACAGAGGTGGAGTATTAGAGAAAGGAAATTATGCTTTCTCAAAGTCTAAAGGATCCATGAGAAATTCCTCTGGTTTTCCAAATGAAGTGTGAAATATTTCCTTAAAGAAGAAAGAAGCATAGAAGGACAAAGCAACAAAAAGAATCAGGCTACAGAACAAATGAAAGCAGAAAGATTCAGGAGTCTAAAAATTATTTACACAGAATCACACTGAAATGAATACAAGGAAATAATGAGTATATTGGCCATGAGGACAACTGAATGATTTATGTACTAATTAATTCAATCACTTTCAAAATGAGCAGTTACTGATACCTTGTATGGTGTGTGTGCTAAGACATCAAAAATTTCCTCACTAAAGCCTGAGTTACAGTGCAGAGGCACTGTCTGGAAGAAACAGGAGAGTTAAAACTATGATTCTGGGACAGTAGGGTGCATCAAGTCATCTAAGCATGCATCTGGGAAATCTTTTGAATGAGGGCCACCCCGGGTTGTGCTGCAATGGGGTCCATTTATAGAAAGCAGATTAGGATTTACGGGACATACCTATCACTTGTTTACTTACTGTATAGTAGTTTACTGGAATCTGTATGGAAGTGGCTCAAAGATCTGCTGTGGATCCGCAAATGCTCAAGTTCCACAGTTGGCCTTCTGTATCTGCAGATGTGGAACCTGTGGATACTGAAGGCTGACTATACTCTCGTTCCTCCTTAGAGCCAGCTGTTTTGCTATGAATAGTGGGGATGGAACTGCTTATCAAGGTTGATTTTGCTTGGCTCCATGTTGATACATATGCTATAATTCAAGGCATCTTTAATCCTTGTGACAAGTTTTAAATTTCTCTGGTTTTACAGCTTAAACCAGGTAAGATGGTAAAGGGATAGGGAATTTAAGTAATTTACAATGGAACATAATTAACTAGGAGTTAATTGCAAACCTCATGTGTTGTTTATTCGCTAATATAACATGTACTTGTTGCATTCCTACTATGTACCAGATACTACTCTAAATGCTATGGATACAACAATTTAAAAAGACAGACAAGAACCCCATCCTCGCAGAGCTTTTATTCAGGTGTTTAGGGGAAGGCAGAGCTTAGGAGGAGACAGTCAACAAGTTAACATTTATTTAATCACTTTTACATTGCCTAGCACCCTGACACCGTGAGCCATGAGCTGCTTCTTACACTGAAATATATTCCAAAGAAAGTATGGTCTTTGGGTACATGAATTATCCTCACATTTAATATAAATATGTGCCTTTGAAACATTTACCATAATTAGAAGCAGCAAATGCTTTTCTATATTTATTCCTAGTTGTCTTTATTGCATTTTGTAAAAACATATTTATTCTCATCATGAAAGTAACAACCATATTACAGAAATACTGGAATCTAGAAGAAAGAAAAATAAGATTCTCATCTTAGCACCTTAATACAACCACTCAGGATTTCACTACAATTCCTTCTAACATTTTTAATGTTTAAATAGTTGTATATTTACATAAGTGTAATTATATGGAATAATTCTGAATATTTTTATATTTTAAGCATTTTCCTTACTTCATAATTTTTTGTTTACTTTAAAATTTAGTAGATCCACAGAATAGCAAAAGAACCACAGATGTATTTATCTTTCTCCCAGACCATCTAGAACCATTAAGAATGGAAGTAAAAAGTTTATTTTAAGCCTAACTAGTCTTTAAATTGAGGTGCAATTAAAGAAAAAAAAAACTAAAGGTTTTAAGCCTAAACAATGCTAGATCTGATGCTAGATATTTTCTAAGCATTATTATATATAGTAGATGTTGTATTTACATTACCACACATTTCTACTTTAGTGGCTGTTGGATAAAATTAATGGGAGAATTAAGAAGATCATTTTTTGATAATAAATATTTATTTAGCAACAAGTAAAATATTAGGTTCCAAACATATAACCCGAAAGTTCAGAAAACTAAAGAATCACTTTTTAAAGAAAAGAATATTTATCCAAATTAAACTTCTGCTTCTCTCATGATTCAACATTCCTGGGTCATTTTTTGAAGTTAGCTGAAACTTGCTATCTGTAGAAGATATGTCTAAAACTAAATACAGAATACACTGAATTACCATATATACTAATTTTATTGAAGGATTATGATTTTAATACATCTCTTGCATTTCAAGATATAAATGCTTCAGGTGGACCATTACTTACCCATATTTAGTATATGAGGGAAAGATTAATTACCTGTCCCTAATTCCATACCTTCAGACTTTACCTTCACTTTGATTCTAAACTTCCTTTACACAGTAAGATTACGGGGTTCTTTTTTCTGTTTGGATTTTGTTTTAATGTTCCCAAAAGATCTACTATAGATAAAGTAGGATTTATTAACATGACAACATGATTTATTAAATTAAAATTAAGTTGGCTTCAGGGATCTGGACATTAATGAAAATGGGCTAAAGCAAGTTTTAATAGGCAGAAGAGTGGCCATAACTATAATTGAGATAGTGATGCCTTGGATGGACAGGGACTGCCTCTCTTGACTTGACAGTTTCAGACACATAGAAAATGGTTTATTTTCTGAATTCACCCACTAACCAAAAATATTCTATGAAGCTTCACTTTCTCTAGTTTGCATTATCAAAACTGACTATGCTTCTCTAACTATAACATCCTCAGGGGCAGTTACTTCTGCCAACACTACTGTCACCCTCTAAAACATGTGAAAGTCACTGATACAAAGACAGGATGAATGAGGTAAGGCCAAACCCTGTATTTAGGATGTTGGCAACAAAAAGCCAATGGTTTTGACAATCTGCTGGTTTTCAAATAGAAGGCTGATAAATTACAATGCCAACTCGACATACAAGTAAACATGCACCCACTAAATACACAGTATACAAGCTGAGAATCTGATTAGAGTTACTGGACCTGAGCCTTGTCTGTCATCCAGTCACAGTCATATAACTAGAAAGAACCTTAGGAATCACTTGGAAGCTTGCTATTATTAAGAAAACAAACTTGAGGGGTTATAAAATAGATGAGAGTAACATTTAAGAGATCAAGCTCTAAAGGTCCAGATCTGAAAGAGGATTTCCCACAAATCTATAAGAAGTTCCTATAAACTCAACAGGATAGACGCTGACCTGGACCAAACTAGAATTTTACACATTACTGTTAAACAGGTGTTTGTGGCATTGACAATTTACATTCCACATATTAGAATACCATAAGTAGGTCCTAAAACTGGTGTGGAATCTGTCAGAGTTCTATAATCTAAAATGAAAAAAAAAAAAGTGGGGATATAATTGAATTGAACTCTGATGGTCAATATGATGGTCTGTATTAAGTGTAAACTCAAGGTATCTTTTCTCTCCTCATGCTACAGCAATTATATATTTTGGACCCTTTTCCTCCAAAATTACTTTAGAATAAGCCAAATTTGTTTTATACAATTCTATTCCTCTATTTTGAATTTTGCTTCCTTTATTTTGAACTTGAAGTACCAGGAGTGATTTTCACTTGCCTTCTGTGTCAAGTGCCTCATTCACAGTAGGGACTTTATACATAGTCTTCGAACTACATATACTTTGAACCACAACCTCTTGCTCAGTTCGAGAAATGTCTATAATTATAATATTTCATTGAGAAGTCCAGTCTGTAGAATGGAAAATAAAAAATCTACTTTTATATATACTTCCATCCACTGCCTTTGATTTCTGAAGTCCACAAAGTTTAGGTTTTATTTCTGTGAGGAAGCAGATATCCTCATGGTTGCTTTACTTCCTGTTCCCAAACAAATCATTACTTAGTATCTGCATGTACGCACTTTAGGAGGTCTGATCATCTTGTAGCTACCTAACTATGCACCAAACCTAATACAAATCTAACGCCCAGTAACAAGACCACTCAAATGGTCAGTAAAATCATCGTTCAAACAACACAGAAAAAGGTTTATATTTCCAGGGAAATGTAATATCAGATCACACAAAAGGCACACTGTTAAAACAGATCCTGAGCTTACTAGATAACTGTGTGTTTTTTATCTGACAATGGGCTAGATAGCAGTTAGTTTGAGGAACTTCAAATTTAAGTACAGATGTTACAGAACAGAGGTCAGCAAACTTTTTTTACTGTAGAGAGTCATATAGTAAATATTTTAGGCTGTGTACCACTTAAGGTCTCTGTTGAACATTCTTTTTTGTTCATTTGCTTTCTTAACCCTTTAAAAATGTAAGACATTTTTAGCTTAAGGGCCATATAAAAACAGGCCGCAGGCCAGATTTGGTCTGTGGGTGACACTTTGCTGATCCCTAATATAGAATAACCTGTCTCTTGCCTCTATTAGACTCTGAGAACCAAGAGAAGAGAGAGGAGGGATGGAAGTGTTCAGTTTACCTTCCTAATTTTACTGTCTAGGACAGTGACTTGCATATAGCAGCCATTCAATAAGCATGTGATTAATGAATGAGTAAGTGAATGAATGAATGGATGAATACCTCTGTTAGCAGCCCAGTAACAGAGTTACTACTTACAATGTTATTTATTTGTACTGCTTACCAATAGCTAGTTGTCTTCTCTAAGGCATGTAGATGACTAACTTCATGACCTCCTTGTGAATGGATGTGCTACTTCTGCTCTAGATCATTTAGCTGCAGATGTGAGACCTTCCAGGGCTCCTTTTTCCCCTCCTTTCTTTCCAGCATGATGATCAGCAATGATTGAAATGGTGGCTGCTCCATAAGATCCCTAAGTGACTATTATGAGCAGAGATATCTCTGACCATGATGGACATGCAAGAACAAGAAATAAACCTTTGTTGTTTTAAACCACTGAGTTTTTGTGGTTGTTTCTCACTACTTCATAATATAGTCTATCCTGACTGATAACACTACTAATTATACTCATCTTCAGACTGCACATGCAACCTATTTTAAAACTCACACCTGGCTGTAGTACAAAGTAGAAAGACAAAAGTATCTTTATTACTCTGCTAAAAAATCAAGTGCTCTGAGTTTTGAAACTAGTTTCTAAGGGTGATCTAGGGTAAATCACAAATCATTTCATTTTTATGACCTGTTTTCCTAACCAGCATAGAATAATCAGGATACTTATTTTCTAAGACCACACTTGCAGGACAAATTAAGAAAAAAACTATGTAGATGTTATTTACAATTGAATAAGTTGGCTAATTACTAACGGTTTATGTTTTCCTGGAAAATAGTTATTTTGATCATTAATGCATTTACATGGAAACAATAAAAATTGGATAACTACTTTCTCATATATTTAATTATTAGAATGTAGATTGCTATTTTCTAAAATCTCTGTAAGAGAAATTATACCTATAAAAGTATGTCTAATCAATACTTAATCCTGAGAGAAAAGCTATAGATTTAGAAACACTTACGAGATACATCAACCAATCACAATGTATGGATCTTACTTAGATTCTGATTCAAACAAACTAAACAAACAAAAACAAAAAAACACAAAAAGCCAAACTTACAATACACCTGCAAAAATATGAAAACTGACTGATGTATAATGATAATTAAGGACTATTTCTAACTTTTGAAAGTGTGATCACATTATTTTTTAAAATTGAGTTCTTGCTCTTAGATATAAATATAGAAATATTTATAGATGAAAAAAGTTCTAACAGCTACTGTTATAACCGTTTCAGGACAATTATTTCCATTTCTCCTACCCCTGTCTAGAGCTTTAGTAAAGAAGGGTAACAGGATAGAGGTGAGACAAGGGAAAAAGGTATAGTGTACAGGGTTCTAGACTCCTATTCTGATTTCAAACAGAGTAAATCAGTTTTCACCTCTTCCTATGACTACCAAAAAAACCAAGAAACATACCTGACTAAACCCAGTTTATTCCAGTATGCCCTAAAATCTTGTTATCTTTGGTTACTCCTCCACTCACCTATAGTCTTCCTTAGTTGCCTCATTCTACTCTTGGCTGCTTCTTCCCTGAGCCATCTTTCCAATATTCCTTCCTATAATGCTTTTTCTACTGCACCTCTGTTACTGCTACTATAATTACTAATTAACAACTGACAATCCCCTATGCCTCATTATCTTCATAAAATGCTTCCTCTAGAGACCTATTTACCTTTATAGAAACCCAGAGGACATCCTTCTCTGGTAGCCCTTTCTGGAGGAAGAAGCCTTTACTCTCCCAACACCTCTGTATTAACACCGTAACAGGGTTGGGGCAGGTGGAGTAAGAGGTCAATATTCCTCCAGCCACTCATGATTACTCTCAAATCATTACTGCCATATCTTCATGTAAAAAATTCTATTCCTTTGAGGTTTATTATTTTCCACTTATAATCACTACACTTTTGTTTCCACCAAGGCAATATTTTTGAATGTAAGAACAAGGAAGGAAGAGTGCTAAGGAAATCATTTACACAGTTTTAAACTGATTCATGAAAAACAATTACAACACTGAATTTTAACATTAACTTCAAATCCACCAACTTTAGCATTGTCTTCCCCTTAATTCCAAGAGTTTTATTTGTCCATCAAGAGAAAAGGTTTAACGGGCAGTCTTACTCACCTATACTTGCCTCCCTCCCTCACCAAAAAAAGCACAGTAAATCTAAAATTAGGACAACAGTGACCTCTTTCTCTTCAAACTGACTTCATCACCACTGTAGAATCTTGATCTGATCCATCGTCTTGTCACATGGTACCAAAAAATTATCACAGTGAGAATCTCACACTTCTAAGGAGTGCATGCCATTAGATTAAATCAGGTACTATATAAGAGACTAAAATATTTCCTTGTGAGGATTCTTGGCCAGTTCTATGGGAGGGGCCCAAGTCCTTGGGTTTGCAGAGAAACCTAGATGGAGTACTCACTTCATCTATGTATCACTTCATTCCCTCTCCTGTGCCATTTTGTTAAAAGGGTAAACTTTATAGCTGCATATGTGTACTCCAGAAAATAAAACAGAAATCTGTATTTCTCAATCAAATCACTGTGGTTTAGAAAATTTAGAGAAAGCATACATAAACATTTACCCCTGGTGAAGGAAATACTACTCTCAGTCAGACCCAAATGATCTACCTTTCAGGGGATATGGAAATTTAGAATGAAAAAAAACTTTTGAGTTAATAAATAAGTAATAATAAAACTGATACGTTCACAATACAAGAGCCTGTCATGGAAAGTGATGATCTATTGTCAGAGACAATCAAATGCAATTTTGTTCAGTTTTCATACAACTAATTCAGGTGCCCTCTGAAGAATTAAAGTGGAATGTTATGTGATATGCTAAATCTAAAAGCATTCAACTTACCACTCAACCAAATCCTTGGTTGGTATATAGGTTATATCCCCAGAAAAAAATAACGCTAAGCCAAAATAAATCACAATAAAAGGAGCTAGTATAACATAGATACTTTGAAAAGCATCTTGTAGAAACAGAGCAAACCATGTTGATAATTTCTAAAACAGAAGTTTTACACATAAAGACTAAAGTCTGCATTTTGGCCCATACATTATTTTCAATTTTTTTTTTGGGGGGGGTGGTAATTAGTTTCATTGATTGATTGATTGAATGGAGGTATTGGGGACTGAACCCAGGACCTCGTGCATGTTAAGCACAAGTTCTACCACTGAGCTATACCACCCCCCACTTAAAATGTTTGATACCTGGTAAAACAGGAATCTGTTTTGCATCTAAAAATATATTATCCTGAGGGATGACACTGTGTGAGATGGTATAATTTAGTAAATTTATTTTTAACTAAATGATGACTCATTTTCCCTATGCAGATTTCAGGTAACTATATATGTTTACGTAGTCCATCACCTAAAGGTGTTTGTTATCTGAATTTCAGTAGGTCTCAAGACATTATCTCTATTATAATAAATGCTATTATTATATTGGATAGTATGAGCAGGGTAGAACCTATGTTTGAATTAACACACTGAATTCTCTAGATACATATAATGATTAAAACAAGGAGAACAGATATGTACATTTAGCTGTGATTTCTTCCAGAAGATAACACCTGATTATGTAAGACATTTTTAACTATGTACTGTCCAAAGAACTTAAAACTTTTCCTTCATATAATCTTTCAAATTTTGTATTCAATCTCGTAATGAACATTATTAAAAACAAAACTTAATGACTACAAACTCAGAATATGTTAACCTTTTATTCCATTTTCAACTAAAAAGATACTCAACATAACACCTTCTATGAAAAATCTGTAGGACAAAAATAATGAGCTTTGTTTTTTAAAAGTGTTTAAAATAGAATGCATTTTAAAGACAGAGGGCAGCCTGAGAGGACTGAAGGACAGAAATCGGTAGTGCTGAATTACAAGAGAGAAAATATCTTAGATCATCTTTAATGAACAGAGATAGTACAACAGGTAGAAACATGTTGGGCATATTTTACCTACAATATCATAAAGCACTGAGAGACCTCAGTTTGAGTCCCAAGGTCTTTTACTTAATCACTGTGTAACAGCAGACAATTTACTTCTCCTCTCTACATGCTAATTTTCTCATCTCAAAAAAAGGGGTTAAGTGGGGGGAGGGTTTAGCTCAAGTGGCAGAGCACATGCTTAGCATGCATGAGATCCTGGATTCAATCCCCAGTACCTCCATTAAAGAGAATAAATAAATAAATAAACCTAATTACCTACCCCCTGCAAAAAAGGGGGGGGGTTAAGAATAGTATTTATATCACTGGATTATTAGGAGAATTAGGTGAGGATACAAAGTAACCTAGCACAGTATCTGCCTCAGTAACTAGGGCACTCTGCTAAGGGCTTACATATTTATTTGCACATAAACATAAACCCGTATCTAACATCTACCCTTTCTTTTTTTCTTTCGTTCTTTCTTTCTATTTCTATATATACACACATAAAGAAAAAGTACATCATAAACAATTATCTATGTATATTTACATATGTAGGACAGTTGGAATGTGTCACAAAGGAGATAATATCATAATCTACTAAGCTGATATTAGTGATTTTAACTTTAAATGGAAATAATTCTCAATATTTTAACCTCTGTCTACATTTTGTTAAATTATTACTTTATCTGGAATTATCATCAATGTATGGCAATATTAAAGTTTTATACTTACATTTTAAGACCGTTGTATAAATAAAATAGTATTAAGTTCTTGTTTAATGTTATTTCTGAATTTCCAATTTTCACTGTAGTGAAGTTACCAGACTTTTCTATAATTCTAACAACCTAGGAAGTGTTAAGTAGTGTCAGAGGAATGGCATAAACTTTAACAATGCAATGAAAAAAAAATCTCCAAAATATACTTTTGGACAAGATGGTGAAATGTGAACTGGACATGGGCTCTAAAACTTTTATACCTTGTATCCTACCAATTTCTCCATCAAAAAACTTTGGTCTCACCATGATTAAAACGGAATTGTCATCTTGCCTAAGGATTTTTTGCTGGTTTGCTTTTCTAGGGGTTCTTTTAATAATTTAAGTTTTAACAACTAGGGTGATATTTCAAAAAAAGCAGTTGGGATTATTTCACTGTCCTATTAGTAGCAAACATACTACAAATATCAAATTACTGAAATGGTTATTACATGTATCATCACATAAAAACACCACACTGACTTAACAATTTTATCCCTAAAGTAGAGTGCTAGGTTGATATAAAGAGGTCTTTAGGGAAGTGTCACATGCTTTTGTCCTTTGATCTTATTTCGTACTTTAATGAAGACATTGAAAAGATAAGGGAAAAATGGCCTAGTAATACTTTGTATATATAGGAACTGCCTACTGTAGAGTTTCCTACAAGCTTCTTATTATCCAACACTGTGACATAGCTGTAAACACAGTAACATACTATGAAGTGACAGTTATTTTACGTTAAATCCAGGAAAAAAACACTGGTTGGATAACGATTTACTGTGAGCTATTAAGAGAGACTCCTGTCAATAAAGAAAAAATATAAATGCCAACAATAGTAGATTGATCAAATAAATTATGGTTCTTCCATTTAGCAGAATTCTATCTTGAATTTTAAAGTTATAAATATGTATGACATGGAAAGATATTTATGATGTATCAAATGAAAAAAGGCTGTATAACGGTATGCACATTTTGATCCCATTAAAACTTTAAATAGAAATATATACATCTCTTTTTTTGTCTCTCTCATTTCCTCGCTCCCTCTACCTTTTCTTGTGTATTCACGCAGAGTACCAAAAAGTATGGAATAAAAACATGTATGTTAACAGTGGGTATCTCAAATGAGATATACACAAAGTGCTGATTGGTTACAATCATCACTCATCATTTCCGTACTTCTTAAGATGGTCCCTAAATTATAAAAACAACAAAAAAGAAACCTATCAATGCACTATCAGTGGGAATACTTGATGAGTGAATAAATATTGCAGACCAGACTTTCTCCAACAGAAGTTACTTCTTCGAAGTATTCTATAACCTAGTGTGGAAAGAAGTCTTTGGCTCAGAAGATACGAATACAATTATTTCAAAGAGACAGTATTACTGTGAAATAACTAATTTAAGATTTGCTTCTGTTCTTTTAATACATTGTCTCTTTAGCATGATCCCCAAAACAAACTGTAGCCAGATCTTCAAATTCCACTAAAAATCTTCTTAGGTCCAACTGAATATGCTGATTCACAGGACAACCAAAGGCTACCCTGGGCAACAGTCAACTCAGAATGTTATAGGACAAGCACTGATTTTTGCCAGCAAGGCAGTGTCAGCTGTTCTTCTGCAGGGGTCCTTGTAGCAGTCCACATAATGGTTCATATAGCCATCAGGGAGCTTTCTTTTCTGGCCTCCTAGATCATGGTTTCAGTACAAGATGAGAACCACCTCAGGCAGATGAGGAAGCTGCACTGATTTAGAGGTCTCATGCCCCACCAGGAGTCAGTATCTCTTGTAACTTCATAGCATATATTCCAGGATCCCTTCAAGGGACACATCATTTATGAGTCACCATATTCAGGGAAATGCAAAGATATGGCTTCCTGCCAGGTATTTATAGTGCTATCAGTACAGATGAAGTTTATCAATTTTTACCATAAGCAATGTTGCCTAGTGACGCAGCTGATATATTACCCTTATCAGGTTACCAAGGAAACAGAGCTAGCAGTTAACAGAAGGTCAAACTCTCATGCTGAAGGGGAAAAGGTTTTGTTAAACCTGCCCATACAGGGCAAGACAGACTTTCTTGTAGCATTGGTGCAAGTTGAGAGTAAGAATGACCACTCAGTTACCATGAGCTTTTAAAAGTCAGCTTTGGAGGATGGGCGCAGGGATAGAAGTAGTAGATCACGTAAGACACGGAAAAGGAATTGAATGAAATTATTTTGTAACCCTGAACAGTATCCTATTCCATTTGTTTTAATCTAGTTAACAGTTGAATAAACATGGAATCTAAATTCAATGTTATTGTTTTGTAAGTAGATAGAGTGAGATCCTAAAATATAAGTAACAAGTGATCTGGAATGAATCTATAGAATACAGATTAATTCACTGAGTCTTGGAGATTATCAGAATTTAACAAAAATTCATTTATGTCTTGGTAAATAAGTAAGACGTTTACTGAATTTTTGAAGATTTTATCTTGCTCTATGTCTAATGATAATTTGTAAAGAAAATCAAATATAACAAAATGCCTAACAATTACTGAGTGGTTTTTAATTAGAGTTCAAAATGCTTTTTTGATGTAGGTACTTTTAAAGCTCATGATAGACATTTCAGTGCCTACCATAGTGTTTGGTTCAGAGTGAGTGCTCAATAAGTACACTGAAATAATGAATATTCAGAGTATACATTTTATATTTTATTTTGCACAGTTATTGTGAATAAAGTACTGCGAATAAAGTCAAAACTTCTATCAACATTAACTAGCATTTCTTAGTATCAACCAGAATAGGTAGACGGTTATTCTTAAATCTACAGTCAGTTCCACAGATACTTATTGAGCACCTTTATGTGTCATGATCTCTGTTAGGTGTTGGGAACACGATTTTTGCTAAGTGCTCCCAGAAAACTCAAACATGACAGAGAGTACAAAACTGGATGGTGCCAAAAATGCTCTGAAGAAGAACAAAAGAAGTTGGACAGGATGTCCAAGCCAAATTTCAAATGATAAGTAAAGATGAAACAAGTACAGATAAGTGAAGTACATTCTTCACTGAAGGAATAGCTTGAGCAAAGGTCTGGAGGTGAGAAAAAAATAGTATATGTGGTAGATTTAAAATAGTTTATAGTACTGCTGAAGGAAATACCAAATACTAAAATGCATACATAGTGAGAGATGAGATATCATTATGAGATGAGCATAAAATATTTACCTATTAATGCATGGTATTTAAAATCAATAAATGTTTATAAATCTATCCAGTGAAAATAATGCTGTAAATGTCTCTTGGCTCCTCCCTACCTCATAAGCCTTAACAATACCATCTGCTTAATTTTGGAACATACAAATAACAGATATGTCTTATTAACCATACATCAATTAAATGCTAAGTTCATCTTTTCAGCTCTGCTTTTATATATTCCAGCCAATGAGCATCAGTAGACAATCTTCCTACTTTTAAGAAAATTCACACAAGGCAGAGTTTAGTGTTTTCTACTGAAAAATTGTATAATCCACAGAATATTCAAATGTATCATTTTATTTTATAACATTCCTATTCCCCACTTTTCATGTCATCTAACTGGAGGTCATTAAATTTAACACATTCAGCTTTGAAAAAATTCACTTTTTAATTCATATTATACTGTGATATCTCTATATTAATTTTCTTTCCTGAGAATAGTTTTTCCTACATCTTTTTGGAATGATGATCTGAAATTCTCATGACACTGCTTCTGAGTTGTTACTGTCAAAGAAAATAGTCTGGTTTCAATCATGGGACAGAGAGTGTTCACAGGCTAGGAAAACACAGAACACCTCACAAACTCATCAGTTTGCTCTTTTCAGCTGATAGTTGGAACCTCTAGTTCGCACAGCCTACTGCTTCAGATTCCTCCAAACATAATGGTACTCTCAGTCTACTTCGCTCTCGCTTCTGCCTTAACAACACTGGGAAATGACAAGCTATCCAAAGAGAAGAAAGCCTCAACATGGGGGCATATATGACTGGAAAGGGGCCTGCTAGGCCCTTCTTGGTACATGTTCCAGAAAAAAGCAAAGATGTTTTACCTTCCCCTGTTCCTTCTTTGAGCACATGGGGCTTACTGATGTGAAAACTGAGGATGAAGCTGGGAGCTATCTATTCTCAAATCTTCCTTTGGAAAATAGTGATGCCTAAGTTTATTTTTTCTCAGATGTTGCCTGTGCATCTGCATCTCTGTCAGACTCCAAAGTGTGAAGAATCTCACCTGGTCACTGGGTTGTAGGACTTCAAGGGAGTAAGACAAGCAGGAAGCATAATTTTAGGTATCAAGATGTGACCACAATACATAATTTCAGCTCTGAAGTATGTTATCAGAAATACATTAATATAAAAGTAGTGGACTATACATAAGAATGAATTGTCAATATTTTACATATTCTGTTTTTTTTATATATCAATTACTAAAGTAATAAAGGGAGGAAAAAAGGAAGACAGGGAAGAAAGGAAAGAAGTAAGGAAGGGAGGGGAAACTGGCTAATAAAAAGCCTCCAATTATTTGTCAGGTATTTATTTCAAAGTTAGTGCTTTTTTGTTTGTCAGTAGGTAAGAGAAAAAGGGTGAGTTCAGCTGTGAGGCTTGTTTAGCCCTATGCAAAATGGCTGAGAATGGACAGGATTAGGGCTGGAGGCATTAGCTAGCCTCAGAGAAAGGTAAGTAGCAGCAAAATTAGTGTCTAAGGGGTTATGAAGAAGAATGTACATTGGATCTAGGGTAGCACCAAATTCTAAATGATCTTAGCTGGCAGGAGGAGCAAGATGGAAGGGATCTTTGTGTAGTGGTGACATTTAAGGTAAGTAGTAGGAATAGCAAGTGTCTTTGAGATTTACCCTATTTAAGGTAGAAGCATAAGGACTCTGCCTGGTGTAGAGGCTGCAGTCCCATGAGATCCCAGGAAAAGGCAGTTTACCATTACTGGACAAGTTATGAAGACTTTAGTCTGATCAAACAGGGTGGTAATGGTGGGAAAAAGCTATACTTTATTGGCATTAGAGCACTTACAGGCTCAACCTCTACAGGTACTTGGATAATGGGCTAAAACCCAGAAAGATTAATTTCCATGCAAGAATGAGATCACTAATACCCTGACTCATAAACTGGGTTGGGCAGGGTCTGTAAGTCAAAGGTCTCAGATACTGGTAAATAAGTAGCAATATCATAATTGGTATATTCATATGTTTACAGCATGTATAAACTGTATAGTCGTGGCAGAAGTTGCCATTAGAGAGGCCCTATCAAGATCACCAGTACTTTATTTTTTTTTATAAGGGAGCCCTTGTTCACACACAGGAAGTCTCATCCAAAATATCCATTAGCACAGGAGTCAGCAAACTAAGTCTATTGTTTGTTTTTCTAAAAAAAGTTGTACTGGAACACAGTCATACCCTTTCATTTATGTAGTGTCAGTGGCTAGTTTTGTGCTACAAAAGCAAAGTTGAATCTGGCTTATAAAACAGAAAGGGGCTTACTACATGGCCATTTACAGAAAAAAGTATGTTGACCCCTGCATTAGGGGACTATCTAGAAAGAATCGATTCCTGCCACTTATTTTACTTCTATTTCACAGGTAAATTAAAATCTGGATGTTTTTCAAAGGCAAGGTTTATACTGAAACAGAGACAAGAAATGTATAAGGGTCTTAAAATTTCAGGAAAAACAAATTCAAAACACTTGAAGAATACCTTAAATTCTGAAGACACCAAAGCAACATTGGTACTCAATCCATCTACAATCTCTAAAACAAATTTTAAAGGTAATATGTACCTCAAATTTCTTTAAAAACATTTTGTGGTTTTTCTCCATGTTAGTGATCAAGATAATTCTCAAAAATTTTATTAGAATTACTGAAAGAGAAAGAGGCTATGCAAACTGCTTCTCAAACTGGGACACAGATCCCAAGGAATCTATAAACATGTTTTCACAACACAAATACTTGTGTTCTCCAAGACAATTTGTAATTTTTTTTGCTTGTACTTTATTTTGTTAGTGGGGGTGGGTGATGGTGGTAGTTATAGCTCTTGTAAGAGACATATGAAAGAAAGTTCATACCTGGTTTATATTGATATATATATTTAAGAAACTTTCTAGAAAAGAATGTGCTATGCATATATATATTTTTTTCTTTTAGAGTAGGATATACAATAGTAAAATTTAAGAAATTCTTATCAGAATATATCAGTGGACGAAAGAAAAATGACATACAAAAAATCATAACATAGTTAAAACTCAAGAGTGATTTTACTATTTGAATGCCATAAATTACTAAAAACTCCTAAACCAAAGTTCAATCTAGATAGTCCTTTGCCTGTTATAGTTATCACACATCTACAAAACAAAATGTCATTTACATGAAGTTAAAATGAAAAGACTTTAGCAAAAGTTTATATATTATTCTGAGTTATAGAATACGGAAAAGTATTAAAGGTATAAATTACTAAGTACAAAATGTAAAAGTATATACATTTTGAAAGCATGTTAAAGGACTCAACTTTCAGTGATTAGTGTAAAAAAGAATCTAGTTTAGAAAATATGGAAATTTTGAATAAAGACTATATTTTAAGAGCAGAAACCACATAGGTTTCACTTTTTATAAACCAAGATTCTAGGAAGTAATGTCAAAATTTCATACCTTGCAACTTTCCTCTCACCAAAAAAACCTAAAGTGATATTATATATCTGTAAATACATATTATTACATGTATTCATCTCAAGGTTAAGACTGCCAACAGAAAGAGAATTTGTAGAACAATTTTATAATTCTGATTTCAATCTAACATGCAAACAAACTGGGAAAATATTTTCAGCCAACATGACAAAATGTTAATACCAAACTATATAAACACTTTTTGTATTCATAAATCAAAAAAATGAAGCCTTCAATAGTTGAAAAGAACAAAGTGAATATCAATGGATATCTTACAAAAACAAAAGGAAGTATCAATGATAAAAAAAATACATGAGAAATATTTATCCTCAGGATACAAAAAGATAAAAATTAAAGATGTTAAAGAAGAGAAAATCCAAAGCTTTTAATGGTAGTTAGACATTCTGATACACTGCCTTAGATATAAAAATTAATTTCATCTTTCTTAAGAAGTAAATTGACGATATGAAAAACAGCTTTATAAACATTGATTCAGGAATTTTATTTTCAAGAATTTTAGTCTTTGGAAATTGAAATGTTGACAAAGTCTCATGCAAAAAAATATACACTGCTGTGGAATAATAATGAAATATTACAAACAATCTAAAGTCTAAGATTAAGGGAATGGCTAAGTAAGTTATGGTATATACACACAAAGAAATATTACATTTAAAAGTTTTGAATAACATGGAAACATATTTATAATAGGGTAAATTTCCCCTTTTCTTTGATTAAGAAAAACTAGATACACAAAGTACATGAGTAGGGGAAAGGGATAGAGAAAAACCACAAAGGAAGGAAAAGGTAGAGGAAAAAAACAAAAAACACGTTAAAGTCTTAATAGTGGTTCCTTCTAATTTTACATACTTCCTAGATTTACCAGAGTGACTATGAAGTAGACTTAAAATTAGAAAAGAGAAACAGAAAAAAAAAATCACCACTATGCCATTAAATACTATTATCAGCTACTTGTAATTAGAATAATCTTATAATTACAGATCAGTCTGACTTGCAATTCTAATGGACAAGCAGGGTTATTTCCCATAAAGGGAAGAGCATTTTGTAAAGGAGTTACATTCTAAATAAAAATTCTATGGGATTGTAAATGTGTACAAAAATTGAAAAATTAGTAAAAATATTATTTATATTTGATTTTTAAAGACCTTGAAAAAATTAAACCTCAAAAACTATTTCAAAAGCTGTTCACCCAGAGATTGGGAAATTTTTTGCAATGAAGAAAATGTATAAAACACAAAGAATAAAAAGAGAGATAAAGAGTATTAGCATAAGAAATAAGTCTTATCTAACCATTTTATGATCCTGGTGGAAACATATAGACTCTTTAGTTAGAAAATAAATGATAATAAAATGGCAAGATGACAGGATAAACAGCAGAACTATATTTATGACTATAAAGGGCAGGCAAAATGGTACATACAATTTGACTGAAATAAGGTCATTTAGGGAGAAATGACAAAAATATATTTACAGAACAAATAATCATGCACTATCGCTCATTATAAGAAGAAACTTGGAAGTAACATTTTTTTCCAACTTCCTCTGTGAAGTCTTCTGTTTAACACTCTGAATTCTGGGCATTATTAAGAAGGATACTAACAAAATATCTTTCATTTTAAAAAGTTTCAATGAATTCTGGACTACTCAAGAGCAGTCCATACCTGTTAGGCCCTAAAATAACCAGTTTACAAACGTATGCAATGTTAAAACAGACTAGTACAATTAACCCTCACTATTATGGAAAGAACACATAAGGTAGAAATTTATCAAGTACCACAAGAATGAATGACAAAAATTGCAGGACACTCAACTCATCTACAAAACAGAAACAGACTTGCAGATACAGTAAACCATCTTACGGTTACCAGAGAAAGGGGGTGGGAAAGGATAAATTTGGGAGTTTGAGATTTACAAATGTTAGCCTCTATATATAAAAATAGATTTTAAAAAAATTCCTTCTGTATAGCACAGGGAACTATATTGTAACAACCTTTAATGAAAAGGAATATATGTATGTATGTGCATGACTGGGACATTGTGCCGTACACTAGAAACTGACATATTGTAACTGACTGGGCTTCAATTTAAAAAATTGGTTTTATACAAATCATATGTGTAATTAAAGATTTATAAAATGGGTCTGCCCAGTGGGACATTGTTAAGGCATGGGTCCATGCACTTGAGGCCTCCAAATATGTGAAAGCATGTCACCAGTTATGAAGAACCAAGATTTCTCCTGGCCCTGTGCCAGAGAAATCCTTCAAAAAACTGGAAAAATTTCTCTTGGTTATTTCTTAATTGAAAAGCAATTTTAAATGTATTTAAATCCAGACTATTAAACAACAGTTTAATTATTCTAGTATATTGGCATAGCTCAGTTAATATTAATTAAATTTCTACTAGTCTAATGTATTAAGGTAAAATTGCTTTACTGCATCCAAACTTAAAGAATACGATGACAGCTCTAATGTATAACATAGTGACTACAGATGGTATCGTGTAATTGAAATTTGCCAAGAGAATAGAGCTTAAATGTTCTTGTAAAACAAAGGCAGGAAGGAAAGAAGGGAGGGAAGGAGGGAAGGTGAGAGTGAGGGAGGGAAACAGGGAGGGACAGAGGGAGGGCAAAAGAAAGAAAGAGAGGGAAGAAGGAAAAAAGGAAGAGAGGAAAGAAAGGTAAATACATGAGGTGATGGAAGTGTTAATTAACTTGACAGAGGGAATCCTTTCACCATGTGTATGTACATACATTGTACCCTTTAAGTATCTTACAATTTTATTTGTCAGTTATGCCTCAATAAAGCTGGGGGGGAAAGCGTGTGGTAATGCCAACAGGGCAGAAAAGTTGTTTATGGGGCACTCCATTACTAAATGTGTAAATGCTGCAGCTCATTACATACATGGAAAGCAAATAGTAAACTATACTTTTCCTCAATTGTGAGAACCAGGTTTCATGTATGTGCAAATATTTTCATATTAAAAAGCCACTGACAACTCTTCAGTTAAATGACTTTATAAATGATGTTATGATGAAAACATGCAAACTACAGAAATAGATATATGAATTTTTTTAATACCACAATGAAGGATTAGTAAGAAGTTCTTGCCAGGGTTCTTCATCCCGAAAGTCTTCCTTCTGTTGTTATCTATGATATTAGAAACATCACAAAGGTATACACATAGAAGACTAGCTACTATAAAATCTTATAAAGTTTTCATTTACTTACTCACTCATTCACCCATGCATGCATCCAACCATCCAATATACATCATGAAACACTTTCATTGTGTTCCAATGATTTAATTTTTGAAATAGCCAGGAGAAGTTCATATCAAGCTCATATAAAGCCATTATGTTCTTCTGGAATGCCATGCTTAATACACAAAAAAATACGTTTTCGCAGGAAGTTTTTAAACTAATAACCCAAGCATAGTTTTTGCCTAACAGACATTCTTTGAGCAAATCTTTTAAGGTCAGACAGAAATAATGATATCTACTTGAGAAAAACTTCAAGCACTGTGTATCCTATATAGAAGTTAGAGATAAATGGAAATGTGGGGAGACAGATCAAACTTTAGGATTACACTTTGCCCATTTTTTTAACGAAGTTATGAAACTAAATATAAATGACAGTGCAGAATATTTAGTAGTAAACAAGTCAGAGCCTCTGAAAATCTTCTTTAAAACATCTGTGATGCAAATAAATAAACGCAATCTGGAAAATAAAAATCACATTTATATATTGGAACATGTTAAGCCATCTATGGTCTAAATTTGCTTCTTAAAGAGATCACACATACTACAAAAGATCTACAGCACAAAAGTTATACAAATATGAATGCTGGCAACACTGAAGTAAAATGGGTTTGAACTCAGGCTTGTCTCACTTAACTAGCTAAGGGACATTGATCAATTAAATTTAGCATTTCAGTCTTGGCCTCATTATCTGGAAAATACAGACACTACTTAATCTGTAGGTTATCTGTGAGCATTTAAGATTTAGTGTCAGAGAAAACAGTTCATGGCACTGTTAAATAATACGTAAAAGTTCAACGTTACATAAATAATACATATTGTAAGATGGAAGTAGAAAAAAAAACAAAAGAAAAAATGCTGACTCAAACTTAGAAGTAAAAGGTAGGGAAGTAAGAGTTACTCCTCTCTCGTAAAACCGTACTCTAACAACAATAGCCTTTGAGTAGTTTAAAGTACTTAAAAGAAAAGTACAGGGTAAAGAACATTGTTGTTGACATAATGTCTTTGGAAATGAGCAGTAAATCACACTGAAACTTTTTATGACTGTTTTTTATAATCAATAAATCTGAACCAGATTTACAGTAGTACTTATTTCAGGGCCCAGAAAATAAAAGAAACAAATTAGAAAATAAAACAACAACTGAACAAGGGTTTCTAGAATAAGTATGGGAATAATTTTGTGGGCATTCTCTTCATGCTACTGCTAATATCTAAGATCTAGGATTCAAGGGGAAACACTTAAGCCACTGCAAATGCATTTGACTAAATTACAAATCCTTAAGTACACTGGACATTTTCTTTAGCATGTTGGATTTAAAGTTGGAAAATCTGATCCCAGTAGTATATTATGGGATTCCATAATCCTTTTACTAAGTAACAAGGTCTTCAAACTGCTCATGTCCCATGACCACAATTACCTTTAACTGTAGAAATCAGTAACAAAAAAGATATTCTTACAGGCTTGAGGAAAAACAAAGACAAAAATAAACAACAACAACAAAAAACTTTAAAAACCTCAGAAGTCACTGAAGAAATCACAACAGAAATCAGAAAATATTTATAAGAAAACAGTAACAAAAACCATACATATCAGAACTTGTGGGATACAGCCTATACAATACTTAATGGACATTTAATGGCCTTAAATGCTTACAATAGGAAAGCTAAATGAGAAAGCACCTAAATTAAAAGTTTTAAAAGTCAGCATACTATACAATGAACAAAGCAAAATAAAAAAGTAGAAGGAAGAAAATGATACAGATAGTTACAGAAAAGAAATTAAGTAGGAAATGAACATCTAATAGTGTCATCATATCCAAAAACCAGTTCTTCAAAAAGATGAACAAAATTCATAATGCCATTATAGGGCTACTCATGAAAAACATGAGAAGCATAAATAAAAAATGTTAGATATGAAAAATGAAATATATATTTAACACATATGATTAAACAAATAAGAGAATATTAGGAACAACTTTATGCAAATAAATGTGAACACATAAATGACACAGATGAAGTCCCAGAAAAATCTAATGTTTAGATAAATAATAAACTAGGACCTTAATTATTTTTTAGCCACTAAAGTAATCATATCAAAAGTTAAAAAGTTTCTCATGAGAAAATAACAGCTCTGATAGATTATAGATGAATTTTACTATGCATTCAAGAAACAAAATTGTAATCTTATACAAACACTTTCAGAGAATAGAATTAAAAAAGGGTGAACTCATCAAGTAATTTTACAAAATAAGACAATTACAGAACAGCCTTGCTTCATGAATTGAGATGCAAAATGCTCAAACTAAACATTTAAAAATCTAATCCAGTGATGTATAAAAAAGATATTACAACATGACTAAGTTGGTTTTATAACAGAAACGCCAAGCTGGTTTAATTTGGAAAATTGCTTAAATGTAATTTAACATCTGTATTAACAGATTAAAGGAGAAAAATCATATAATCATGTCAATAAATGCATTTAATATAACTCAATATTTGTGCATGATAAAAACTTTTAATACTAGGAACAGAGAGGACTTTAAAAATCTAATAAAAGGCATGCACAAGAAAAAACTCTTACTTAAAGGTGATGCAGAAAGCATTTTTTTTTTAAAGATCAGCAACATTATAAGGACGTTCATTATCATCAGCATCATAGATACTAACCCCCATATAAAGGCAAAGAGAAGAAATAATAGGTATAAGGTTTGGAGAGGAACAAACAAAAGTTTTATTATTTGCTGAGAATGATTATTTATATTAAAAAATACCCTGAGAATATACAAATAAATTATTAGAATGAAAAAGAGTGTTTAATAAGCTTTCTGGATAGATAACAAATATACAAAGATAATACATCTCTGTACAAAAAGAAAATATAGATAATATATTTTAAAGTACCAAAACTATAAAGGAAAAATATATAGGGAGATTTTCAAAATTTTCTGAGACATTAAATAATAAAATATAAGGAGAAGCATCCCATGGTCTCAGACATAAAGAATCATTATAATAATGAGGTCAATTCTAAACAAAATCCCCTTAAGGTTTCTTACAGACCATGACAAACTGATCATGCAATTTCCATGTAAAAACTACATGACAAAAGTTATACTATCTGCTATAAAGAATCAGTTTAAAGGTGTAGCAATTAAGGCAATGATTAGACAAAATGACCAATAGAACACAATAGTGAGTCCAGAAGTTGACCTATACACATATTAAAACACAATTTAAGACCAACTGGATATTGAAAATCAATGGTAAAGGAGAATCTATTCAATAGTCAATCCTGGAACCCTTAAGTACAGAAGGAAAAAAATTAAATTAGATCTTTATCTCAAATTCTACATAGAAATAAAATTCAAGCGCAGGTGCACACAAAGACCTAAATGTAAAAGACAAAACTTTAAACAAACAAAAAAGTTATAAAAGAATTTATTAAACATAACACATAAAGAAGAATTAATAAATTCTGTTCATCAAAACACCATACAAATTGCAAATGGGAGAAGACACTTGCAATACACATAACAGAGAATTAGTATCCAGGTACATAATTCCTCAGCTGACAAAATGGAATCATAAATGTACTATACACATATGAAAATATATTTATCTTCATTAGTAATTTGGGAAATGCAAATTAAAACTATAAGATGCCATTTCACACCTACCATATGGTAAAATTTTTTTTAAAAAGTCGGGGTAGGCAATACCAAGGGTCAGAGAAACAGCAGAGCAATGGAAACTCTCATTCCCTGGTGGTAAGAGTATATACAATGATTTTGGAAAACAGATGGAATTTACTTTGTAAAAGCTGAATATGTGCACAGACTGTGATCCGGCAATTCTTATGTAAACCTACCTTAGAGTAGTACTTCTCCAACTATTTATTGAGAACAATCAGTTGTATTTTTTAAATGTCCAGCCCATCATAGATCAATACTATGTAAAATACAATAAAAATGAATACAAGGTAATTGGTCATATGATTGGATGTTGCAGCTATGAAAGTTTCTAAGTATCATCAACTTCTGTACTTATTTTGTCACAGACCAGTGACAGTCTGCAGATCAGTACTGGCCCACAGAACATTTTAAAGAGCATTGTGTTAGAGCAGTGCTATCCAAGGGAATTTTCAGTGATAATGGAAATGTATACCTGAGCTTGAAAGATAGAAATCAAAGTGTGTTCTGATCACAATGGAATGTAATGAGAAATCAATAGTAGAAGAAAACTTGGAAAATTCAGAAATATGTGGAAAGTATACAACACACTTCTAAATAACCAAGAGGTCAAAAAAGAAATCAGAAGAAAAATTAGAAAATACAACAAGTGAAAATGAAAACACAATATATGAAAACTTATGGTATGTAGTGAAAGCAGTGTTAAGATGGAAATTTATAGCTGTAAATGCCCACATTGAAAAAGAAAAAAGATTTCAAATCAATAACATAATCTTCACCTTAAGAAATTAGAAAAAGAGTGAACTAAATTTGAAGCACGAAGAAAGTAATAAAGATTAAAGCGGAGACAAAGAATAAAGAACAGAAACACAAAAGAAAAAAAATTAATAGAACCAAAAGTTGGTTCTCTGAAAAGATCAACAAAATTGACAAACTTTTAGGTAGACTGATTTAGTAAAAGAGAGAGAAGACTAAAATTACTAAAATCAGGAATGAAAATAGGAACATTATTACTGACTTTATACAAATAAGAAATTATAAGAGAATACTATGAACAGCTGTATGTCAAACAAATAAGTTAACCTAAACGAAATGCACAAATTCCTAGAAACACACAAATTACCAAAACTGACTAAGAAAAGTAGAAAATTTGAATAAACTGAGGAAAAGCAAAAGGATTAAATCAATAATCAAAAAATTTCTAACATAATGGTCAAGGACAGGATGGCTTCACTGATGAATTCTCCCAAGGGTTTACAGAAAAAACACCAATTCTTCTCAAGCCCTTCTGAAAAACAGAAGAGGAAAGAACACTCTCTAACTCATTCTATGAGACCACTATACCCTGATACCAAAGACAAATAGAGAAATCACAAGAAACCTATAGACCAATATCTCTTATAAATATAAATGCAACAATTATCAATAATATATTAAAATCAAATCCAGCAGCATCTAAATGGATTACACAAATAGCTAAGTGGGACTTAGCCTAGGAATGCATGGCTGGGTCAACATTTGAAAATTAATCAATGTAGAACACCATATTATTAGAACAAAGGGAAAAAACCATATGATTATTGCAACAGATGAAAAAAAATCTGATAAAATACAACGCCACGTAATGCCAAAAATATAATGCTCAACAACTAGAAACAGAAGAGAAATTTCCTCAAACTAAAGGAGTATCTACGAAAAATCCTTAAATAAGATCATATTTAGTGATGAGACAGTGAAGGCTTTCTTTCCCCTTAAGAACAGGAACAAGAAAAAGATCTGTATCAACATGATACTGGAAGTTCTTGCTGGGTCAATTAGGTAAGGAAAAAAATAAAAGGCATTCACACTAAAAAGGAAGAAGTAAAAATATCTCTATTTGTAGGTGACAAGATCTTATCTATAAATAATCCATCTACAAACATGAAGTTGTATGAAGTTTTTATGAAGTGAAAACACAAGTTTTTATGAAGAACCCATAAAAAGTTATTAGAGCTAATGACTTCAGCAAAGTTGTAGACTATAAAATCAATATTTAAAAAGCAGTTGTATTTCTAAATACTAGCAATGAACAAACCAAAGAGGAAATTAAGAAAACAATTCCACTTAAAACAGCATCAAAAGGAATATAAAAACTTATGGACAAAGTCAAACAAGTGCAGGACCTGTACACTGAAAACTATGTAACATTGTTTAAAGAAGTTAAAGAAGACCTACAGTAAATGGAAAGACATCCTACGTTTATGGATTGGATGGTTAATATTACTAAGACAGCAATAATACCCAGATTGATCTATAGATTCAATACAATCCTTATCAAGATTCGAGCAGCCTTTTTTTTCTTTGCAGAAATGGACAAGCTGATTCTAAAATTCATATAGTGAGGAGAGTATATCTCAGTGGTAGAGTGCATGCCTAGCATGCACAAGATCCTGGGTTACATTCCCTGTACCTCCATTGAAATAAATAAATAAAAACCTAATTACCTCCCCCTAAAATTAGAAAACTTTTAAAAATTAAATGTAAAATTATTTTTAAAATGTTCCAAAAATAAAATTCATATGAAAATATAAAGGATCCTGAACAGACAAAACAATCTTAGAAAATAAAAAAGTTGGGGGACTCACACTTTCTGATTTCAGAACTTATTACAAAGCTATAGTACTCAAAACAGTGTGGTACTGACATAAGGAGAGATACATAAACCAATGCAATACAACTGAGAGTCTAAAATATAGCCATACAGTTCTGGTCAACTGATTTCTGACAAAAGTGTCAGGACTCCATTATAGGGGAAAAATAGTCCTTCAACAAATGGTGTTAAAGAAATTAAATACACAAAAGAATGAATTTGGACCCCCACTTCATACCATATACAAACGTTAACTCAAAATGGATCAAAGAGTATTGTGCAAGATCTAAAAATATATAACTCCTAGAAGTAAACAGAGTTATAAACCTTTGTGACCTTGAATTAGGCACTGGTTTCTTAAATAAGACACTAAAAGCTTGAATAACAAAAGAAAAAATAGATTAAATGTACAATTAAAAAATTTTGTGTATGATAGGATATTATCAAGAAAGTGAAAAGACAACACAGAATGGGAGAAAAAATTTGCAAATATATATATTTGATAAGGGTCTAGTGTCCAAAATATATCTATATGTATGTGTGTGTGTGTGTGTGTATATACATACATATATAACTCCTAGAACTCAACAAAAAGGCAGTAAAGAGAAATAGCTCATTTTAAAAATGAGCGAAAGAGTTGAATACATATTTCTCCAAAAAATATAAGTAAATAGCCATTAAGCACATGAAAAGATGTTGAACACCATTAGCGATCAGGCAAATCAAATCTAAACCAAATGAGATAGCGCTTCACAACAATTAGGATGGCTATAATAAAAAAGACACATAATAAATGTTTAAAAGGATGTGTAGAAACTGGAACCCTCATATACTACCAGTGGGAACGTAAAATTGTGCAACCACTTTGAAAAACAGTCTGGTAGTTCCTCAAATGTCAAATATAGAGTTATCATATGATCCAGCAATTACACTTCTAGGTGTATACAAAAATTTGTATGCAAATGTTTACAGTGGCATTATTCACAATAAATAAAAAGTGAAAGCAACCTAAACGTTCATCAATTGATAAATGGATAAAATATGTAGTATATACATAAAAAAGTATTCAACCATAGAGAGGACTGAGGTATTAGTCTGCACTACTACACAGATGAAACATGCTAAGTGAAAGAAGTCAGATACAAAGGCCACATATTGTATGGTACCATTTATATGAAATGTCCAGATTATGCATATATAGAGAGACAGAAAATATATTAGAGGCTGCCAGAGGATGGGAGAGGGGGAAACTGTAAGTGACTACTAAAAGGTTTCTTTTTAGATTAGTGGACATATTCTGGAGGTAGTGGTGATAGTTCCAGAATATTGTTTATATACCCAAACCACTGAACTGTATATACTTTAAAATGGTGACATTCATCTTATGTGAAAGATACATACCTCCTCTACCCTCCAAAAACCAACTAACCAACACAAGGTAAATGCTCAAAAAATTTTGGTTCTTTGCATCCTTGTTCAAAAGACACTGCCACAGGATCATCATGACCTTGGAACACAGTAGGAGTGTAAAACCATAGTACAGCGATTATTCTTTGACTAGTGGCGACCCAAAGATTTCCAGGAATTTCCAGTGCTATCCGAATTCCTCCCTTGGCTCAAAGGAAAGGTTAAGAATGGCTGACTCCCTGGGATATCCCACAAAGTCCACATGCCACATGATTTCTAGTCTGTAGAAAGCTAAGGTGCTGTCCAACTTCTGGGTATAACCCAAGGGACTGAGAACCAGTGAATACACACCATCCATCAAGCCAGTCCAGTCAGTCAACCTATCACATGTGTTGTTCCCAGCTTTCAACAACTACAGGAAACTTCTTCCTTACCATCTCCCTACAATAAGGCCAATTTTAACTTCTGCTGCTAGCACCACCTCTCAGATTAATATCACTAAAGAAATCCCATTCCTTTGTTCTTCCTCCCTCACCCTTTGACCTAGTGTTCAGTGCTCACTGTTCAGAGCACTGGCAGTATTTTCTTAGACTAGGCAAGACTTCATGCCTGATGAGTGGACCACTCCAGTATCCCAGACTGAGATGACAATTTTTCAGGTTTCTCTCATACTCACCCTAAAGGATTTATCACTTTTCAACCACAGAGAGTTTCACCTGAGAAGATTCAGTTCCCTAAGTGTTTTCTACTCCCATCCTTTTCTCTCTTAGAGGTTTTCCTATCATTTGTCTTTCTCTGAATGAGTTATGTTACCTTAATCTTCCTTTTGAATATGCTCTTCCTTTTCCCTGAATAGTCTCACTCCTCTCCTCTCCATCCTCCAACTCCAAACCAGCAAACTGTTCTTCATTCTTCAAGTCAGTCTTGATAAGCACTTTCCTAATTCTCCCAGAGATTCAGGTGCTTCTTCTTTCAGTTCTTTATTTCTTACAACCCCCACCAACTAAAGCATTTGCCAAATTAATTGTTGATTTTCAATATGTAGTAGATAGACTGCAGATACTCACTAAATTATAAATTCGTCAAGGACAGAGGTTGTGCCTTACTAGTCTTACTAATAATTTCAGCACCTAATAAATAGTAAGCACTCAATAATTATGTCTGAAGTAAATGAGTTTTTTTTTTTTTTTTTTTTTAAGACTACTAGGAGCCACAATATAGTCGACATTTATGGAGTCCTACTGAGACCTTCTTATGGACCAGGTGCTGTGACAACAGTTTTGTACGCACTCTATCTGAATCTTCCTAAAAACCCTGTGAGGTAGGTAGAGTTAATAACTCTTTTATGAAGGGGTACAATAATGCTTAGAGAAACTAAGTAGTTTAGGATTTGAACTCAAATTCTGATCTCAAAAGTTCATGCTCCTACCCACTTTATACTTTAAAGGGAAAGGATAGGAAATAAATTGATATAAGAGGATTGTTTCAAGAGAGCATATTTAAACATTTGAGAGTTATCTATGGTATCTTAGTGGAGGTTGCTTTGTAAAGCTTTCTAAAATAAACAAACACATGCATGAAATCTTACAGACAATGGTTTCTCACTATTTGCTGCTTCTGTACTTCATGCCTTAGTACACGCTGTTTGACCAAGCCCTTACCATCTTACCCACCTGCAGAATTCCAATTCTATAAAACTCATACTATAAAATTCATACTATAAAACTTTGCTGGGGCATCACTTTGGACTTGAGGTTTTTCTATCAAAGGAGATAGTCTCATAAGGGGTTTCTGTTCCTCACAATTAGTTTACTAATGTATATTTATTTCTAGATACTATATTTATTTGCTAACAGGTCTGTCTTCCTTATTTACTCTGAGTTGTTTCAAAAGCAGAGTCATTTTCTCACTCATCTTCATACCCTTAGTGCTCATGTAGCACAAAGCCACACACACGTCTGCTAAGGTGTTTAGTAAAAATATTGGCTAGTTGAATTTCAATGCCTCCACGTTGGGTCTTTTGTAGGTTTTGACGTATCACCTGCTGCTAACTCTGGCCAAGCAGGATGTGAAAAACATCCAGACTTGCTATTGCCCATGTTTCTTCCTTTTCAAAACTTTCCCTTTCTCCACATAAAATGCATTCCATTCCTTTTGGTTGCAGAGCCCTTAGTTTAATCTAGGTCTGTCTGACTCTCTGCAAAGTCCAAATATACCTAGGACATTCATCTATTACGGTTTTGGCTAGATTTGAGAGTCCAAATAAAAACAAAGCAAGCACTTCATAATCTTGAGGGTAGACAGACACTAAAAGTAGGGATAACTACCTTATATGATGATAAAAGATAAATGTGTGTGTCATTAACTAAGAAGGAGCAAATTAATTCTGCTTGAGGAGGGTTAGGATGATTTGATAGGAAGTGACACCTGAGTTAGGACTTGTAGTAAAACTATATTCTTTTGGATTGTGGGCGAGAGGAGCAGGCAAGGCAAGAGGCACCATACAGAAGACTGCACTTGTGTAAAGGCAAGGAGATCTGAAGAAGCACAACATAATTTTGAAGAGGAAGCAGCTGGGTGAGCTGCAACAAAAGAGACAAGGGGAGACGTAATGAGAGATGAGGTTAGAGGTCTAAGCTGAAGTAAAATAGGGAAAACAAAGGGCTTATGTGCCAGACTGAAAATAAGATTTTGTATCAGCCAAGATGATGGGGCACCCCTTAAGGTTTTTAATCAGGGTAGAGATATAACTAGATTTATGTTTGGGAACAACTAACTTCAGCAAAAGATAGAATATGAACTAGAGAAGAGAAAGCCAGAGGCAGGTTAATTAGCTAAGGAGACTATTAAACTATCATTGCCTAGTCAAAGAATGAGCTAAGGAAGTAGCAATAGGCCTAACAGGAAGATAGAACTGAAGAGATTTATGGATTAGAAAGGTGTCAAATTTAATAGGGTCTGGAGATTGACTATGGAGAAAAAGGAAAAGGATGGCAGACGATGGAGACTGGAATGAACAAGGATGACACCACCAAGACAGAATATAGATGTAGAGACAGGTTTGTGGGAGATGTTTTAATTAGTTTAATTATACAAATGCTGATTTTGAAGGACCGCTGAGTTTGTACTGTTAACCACTCACTCTAGGACTTAATCATATACTGTCATATTAACTTAATGTGTTTGTGTAGACATCTCAGTCAATGGTAAAACCTTTGAAGATCTTGTATTTTATTTCTTTCACAGTATCACTAGTATATAGAAAGCCTTTATTGAAACAACAACAAACCCTTAGTGAACTGATTTGATCTGTATGGACTATGATTGTATACACAAATCAACACACAATTTTATTATCCATTTTAGAACTAAGGAGCAAAAGTCTTCAAAATTTCTAAATTGCCAGGTACAAAGAATCCTAATATATTTAATAGCATGAAGGCAAAGGAGAAAGAAGTGACATTTCTTCTTTTCACTTGCTAGTAAGTAGAAGATATTTTTCCGTCTAACTCTCAGTCTGCCTTTTATCCTGGAATAATTAGTCTCCAGGCTTACTTGAGAAAGTGATCCAATCCAAGTTCAATTTTTTTATTCTCCAGTCCCAAGCATTATGGTGTCAGATATTGGCTCTGCCAAATAATGTATGACCTTGAGCAAGTTACAAAAGTGGATCCTTACTTTAAATCTATAAAAGAAGATAATAAGGTCTATCTCACGAGTAAGGATTAAATGCTACATATAAAATTGTCTATAACTATGTCTGGTACATAATAAGGAGGTAGAGTGACTATCTTTCCTTCAAGTGTTCTTCATGAGTGAGAACCATATGCATTAACTTTTTAAAAAATATTGTTTTTAATATAAAGACTTTGGGCATACAGCTGACCCTTGAACAACATGGGTTTGAATTATGTGGGTCCACTTATAGGCAGATTTTTTCAATAGTAAATATGACAGTACTACGTGATCCACAGTTGGCCATATCCACAGATGTGGAACTGGGGATATGGAACTGCAGATAAAGGATGGCCAATTATAAGTTATAGGCAGATTTTTGACTGCAGGGAGGACCAGTGCCCCTAGCCACCACATTGTTCAAGGGTCCACTGTATTTTAAAGTCATCTTCCAAGTTAGTAAAGCACAGTGGTTAAGAAGTCAAGTACTGATATTTAACATTGTTTAAAATTGACTAGTCATGTGACCTTGGCTGAGTTAGCTCACCTCAATATGTTTCCTCATCTATAAAATGGGAATAAAAATTGTACTTACTTTGAAGGTGACTACATGGAATAAATAAAATAATGCACATAAAATAAGTACTTACAATGTACTTATTAGCACAGTTACTGTGCTAATTAGTAAGTCATCTATTATAACCATTATAATCTATTCTGTTAAATTTGAAAATATGTCATTTTTACTGCAGGTATAAACTATACTATTTGTGTATATATTTTGTACACCATTTGTGTGTACATACATGTGTGTGTGCCCTTCAGGGACACACGAGGAAGTCAAAGGGAACCAAGAAACTGAATTCAATACAAAGAAAAATATACCGTAAAAGAAGTACATAGTCCTATAGGATCAATATTTAGTCAGAAATAAGGCTCAGTGGGAAACTCACTAACTAAATTTTAATCGTTGTAGAATAACTATCTAAACTGCTTTTTTATGTAAATTTGGATAACAGGAGACATGAAAAAATTTGTATTTTCATGTATCTTCCAGAAACCTTAGGAATAATAGATTTTATGATATTTACTGAACTAAGTTTAATTTGCTTTTAAGAAAGAAACATACAGATGAACATTAATAGGTCTTTTTATCTCACCAATGAATAATATAATAATAGCACAAGTATTTTTCCCACACAGAAATGGTATTCTGACTTACCTACTGATCACTTTTAATAATTTTTTTCCCCTTAGCAATGAAAAGCTTTTACTGAGCAATTTACCATTTTACCTGATCTCCCCTGACTTCCAACAACATGTTTGATGAGACAGTTGACTTATATGGTACAAGTGTTGACAAGGTAACTTTTTCTTCTGTGTTTAAACAAAGAGTAAGACTCTTAAGAAGAGTACTGGACTCATAACCTGTCTATCATTGTCATGGTACAAAAGTGTTCATGCAATTAATACTAAATAGTTTAGCTACATGGGCACACTAGCTCACTAATCCAGATTCAATAATTTGAAATAAGATAACAGCATGTCCCTGTTAGTCTAAAGTTCAAGCCTGAATTTATCTATGAAGGAAACCAGCAAAAATAAATTAAGACCATAACAAGATTTGGATGGAAATGTTTGGTCAAACTTTACATACTATTTTTCAAGCAGTCTTTGAACTGTTTTAGCAGCATAATTAATATACCATCACTTAATATGTGCATTACAAAAAAGGCTGATTCATTCATATATAGAGGTGACTCCTAGAGACAGCTCATATCACTATGTACATTTATTTGAAGTAAACCTACACACATTTTAAAATAATTCTGTAAGTCTCGCTTTTCCAAAATTCACACTGTATCGAACCTCAATTAGTCTGTGGGTAACAATACTTTAAAGTAGTTATCATTGGAAGTCCCAGTATGATGTCTCTTAAACACCTCAGTAACTGTTGATACATTTTTAGAGCAAACAGTATATTTCACAAAGACTAGAAATGAGTTAAATTTATTTAAATCTCTATATCACATATACCTACAAGACCCAGGATATAAAGTGTTTTTCTCATTTCTTTTAATTAAAATAAGCAACTCAGCACAAATAATTGAATTTCTTTATAATCTTGATGCTCATTAACATTAAAGGCACCTAGTTGATATTCTGTAGATCAGTAAGATATTAGTAAGTTAATTAGTATGGTTAAGTCAAGTATCACTGAAAACCTTATTCCTAGGCCAAGGGCAGAGTGGTAATAATACATAAAGCTCTAGAGCAATGATTCTCAAACTTAAGTAGTGAACAGAAGAATCACGTGGAAATGCTTTTT
This sequence comes from Camelus dromedarius, assembly GCF_036321535.1. Lineage (NCBI taxonomy): Eukaryota > Metazoa > Chordata > Mammalia > Artiodactyla > Camelidae > Camelus > Camelus dromedarius. Next base: position 28,475,016 of record NC_087439.1, on the reverse strand, counting down.
AAAATGCAAATTCTAGAACCCAGGTCAATGGAAATTCTAATTCAGTAGCTTTGGGGTATAGCCCAGTAGTCTGTAACAGGCAACTTAGGTGATTCTGGTACAAGTAGTTCAAGGTAAATTATTAGTCTTCAGAAGGTCACAAACCCCCGATACATGAACAAGGTAATACAGAATTTTTCATAAGACACCCTCCCTCAAGAGAACAAAGCTTTTATCAGACTCTCAAAGGGAGCCAAGACCCAAAAGAAGGTAACAGCCATGTTGCTTTCGGAAGCCCTGAGGTCCCAGTAAAAAAAAAAAAAAAAAAAAAAAAATCCCTGTTCAGCAACAGGATTCCCATAACTTGTGAGACTTCTTTTAGCATTACTAGTCTGGTCTCCTTTTCCCTTTTTTTAGGTGTAGAGGCAGTCACCTTGCAATTTTCATAAAATTACCAAATGCTAGTATGGAAACATTATCAACATTACTGGTTTCTTTCTAAGAGATTATGAGATCTGTAACTCTACTTGTAGCTTTTTTTTTTTTTTTTGGTTCCTTTTTCATCTCTCAAATTTGTGGAAATTAATTTTATTTTACTGTTTACTTAATGACAATTTTAGAGGTAATATACAGCTTTAAAAATAATGTAATAACCTTTGAAATGTAAAATTTTAAAAATTGTCCTTGATTTTGAAAGCTGGTCTAAATATCTTTAGGTATCTAAGGGCATTATTTAAAACAAACAAACAAAAAAACACTCTGGACTTTTACTTGAAGTTCTCTATAGCTTATTCACAGCTGTGAAAATGTTTTATCTATAAGTCTTAAACCACCTTCCTTCTTCACAGAGGCATATGCTACTCATCAGTCATATAAGGGAAGATACAACTTTAAAATGTTCTATAGACACTAAAAATAAATGGTAGGAAAAACTGCCAAGGAAGGGAGAGATGTACAATCATTGAACCTTTAGTGTAGCAGCACTCTGTTCATCAGGATGCTTAGTTATTCTAATGGCTATTATGCAGAAAAGGAAGGAAAAAGCATGCTTTTTCTGAACCCTAGTAACATCCACCTAGTAGCTCTTATTATAATGTGTATACTGTTTATATCTATATACATTCTTATAAAAAAGAAATTCTATTAAAGCAAGAATACTATATGCTAATCACTCATCTGCAACTAAACTGCTCACTTGAGGTTTAGTAGCTAAATATTACTTTTGTACTTATCTCTTGTGTATCTGTTCACAGTGAAAGGTAAGCAGCAAACCAGGAAGTGAGCAATCTCCCTTAGGGGGCTAGAGCTCTTCTATCCTTGTCACTCCCAGAGTAAAATACAGACTAAAGACACATTTAACTTGTTAAAAGACTACATTATGCTGTGGGAAGATTTCAATGTGTATGTTTCTATGTTAAGTCCTTCATCTCTAACTATTGAAGGAGAAAGTCCATTGCCCTTAAGAAATGTCAAGTTACAAGCAAACAGATATTAAGTTTTTTGTTTATGCTTTTGTAGAGGGAGTGTAGAGGGAAAGGAGAAGAAAGGCAGTGGAGAAAAGGCAGAATCTTCTTTGGCCCCAGTAATCAATTTCTGCAACAAAATACAAGTAACCTTACTCACTGATAAGCATGAGTGTGCATGTGTACGCCTGGACAAGAGGGAGCCCTGTTAATTACAGCCAGTTTTCATCTTTCTGCCTAAGAAAGACTATGATGGCAGGGTGGTGGCTCCTGGAGGTCCATTTCAAGGCACTTCAGGACACTAATGGCTATATAATTAGTTATTTTTAAACATTACTTTCCTGAAACTTCTAAACTCACTTCAGTTTCACCTGACTAGTCAGAAGGCCTCTCTCCAAGTTTTCCCCTGGGTTGAGTCAGGATGAGTGCTTCCAGCTATCTCACTGCAGTCTCAGCAACTAGAGTTGAGGATCCAGAAGCCATCCTCACAGGAATTCATCCCACTCTAGTGCTACTCCCAGGACAAGTTTAGAGTCCAGATTTCGCAGTGCCATCAGCGCTCCAGCTATGTTTAAGGATCTCTGAAGAGTAAGGCATGAGCATTTGAAGACAGAGGATCTCAGTCCTAAAACATTAATTGTAAATACTGGCTGCACTTTAGCATCATCTGAGGAATTTATAAAAATAACAATATCAGGATCTGCACCTTTAGAGATTCTGACTTAAATGTAGGTCCTGGATGATTTTAATGTGCATCCACTAGAACTACCTTAGAACTTGAAGAAAGAAGTATATGTAAAAACAAAGAAAAAGTATTGCTTTAACATGGTTGAATTATTAAGGGTGTGGTAAGTAATTAATAAATTAATGAATATATATATGATAAAGATTACACTGTATGTGTTATCAAAACTGACAGTTTGGACAAATAAAATATTGTCATTTACAGCAATTATCTATCACATTTATCTAATTATCATGAATTTCAACAATGATTATGAATACCATTAAATATATATCAAAATAATCTTGTTAGTTTTATTAATTAGATGACAGAAATGTAGAAATAGAGAATCATAGAGAATATCTGTCCATATTCTACATATTCTGTCCATATACTATTTTGGACATGAACTTATTTATATTTATAAAAATTAGAGAATATATTACCTATCAGTAGGGTGTTCTTATTAACTATCAAACTATAGCCCAGTATTACAGACCACTGGATTCCTTTCTACTAAATGAGGAGCTACAGCACATGCCCAAACTAAGAATCAAATATTCTGAAACATAACTGACAGGTCAGTACTCTTGTGCTTAATTAGTACTCACATAATAATGTTATTTTTACATACAAAATCCCTTACTCCACATATTATTTTCATACAGACTCTACGAAATAATTTCAAAGATAATAAAATTAAACAATAAACAGCAGTAACTTAATAAAATGAATATATTCAGATGTTAGAAGCAAATGAAGTTTCTATACGCAGAATACTTTTTCATTAGTTTATGATTAAAATTTCAAAAATGCTTTACTTTCATTCTGATTACTATTCAAGCAGCAGTGGTTTCTGACATTTCAGCACTGAGTTTTCCTGTCTCTCTTAGCCAAGGGTAGGAAGTGAGTTTTAAAACACTTAAGTATATGAAAACAGCTTTCTATTTAAAGGAATTCTTCAGTGAAATTTTTTCACCATTTACTTGACAGCTTTTGTATGCTAAATTTTTCACGTAACAAATTTCTTAAAATCTGGCACAACAATAAAGTAAAAATAGTATGTGTCCCAAAGAGACAAAACTACAAATATATACCAGAAAAATAGAAAAGTTTATAAAAAAATTATACCCTAACTATAAATGTATAAATATCAAGTGAGATATTTAAAGAAAAAAAGTTTTCTTGTAAATTAAAACATGTCCATATTATACTATATCTGGAAGAATGATACAGTATTGTTATTTCTAAGATAACAGATCTAAGGTTGTAAAGCAGAATATGCATTTTTAACTTCCAGTTATTATTTTTGTCTGTAGTCTGTTGCACCATATTTCTCCTTTGCCATATGTATTGTAGGTGGGCTGTTTCCTGTTGTTACTATGTCTAGCTTTGCAGACTCAACTTTCAAACAGTTTATTTACTTCTCAAATTGTGAGCCTATAAATGTGCTTTCCTGTGCCTAAGTCAAAGTAAGTTACTAGGACATGTACCTAGTTTTACTATTTAATATACTTTTTACAAAAAAAAAAATTCAAATTCTTTGTTAACCTAAAAGAATTTAAACAGTAATACTGAAAATCAAATACAAAAATTATAATGGAGACAAAGATGAATTCATATAAATCTCTTACAAATCCTTAACTTTAACTATTAGTTTAGTTAAAACCTTGTATGTGATTGGAATATCCTTTAATAATTTATTACTAAGTCTTTTCTTATCAGAAATAACCAGAATTAGTCTACAGTAACAGGATTTCAAACCAATGTTAGATCAAAACCATCCCAGGAAAACTTGTGCCTTTAATCTTCCACCATCCCGTTTTTCTTTTTTCCCAGGAACTGTATACTGTAGCTAAGTAAATTCAAGATAATTAAAGAAACAACTTTCTTCACTGAGAAAAAAAAGTATACCTCTGAAAAGTTATGGTAGGCATGAGCTTGAGGAATCACGGCAACAACATAAGTGGCTTCCAGGAGCACAGAACTCGTTTCTAAATATTTTATACAAATATGGACTTAGAAAAATTCTGAAAGATTTAGTAAGTGTTAAAGGAGAACAAAAAGAAATCTGAAGAAATTCAAATAAAATAAAACAAGCATGTAGAAATAAGTTTAAAAAGTATAATTTCTCATATTATATTAGCTACATCCAAGTTCAAAGTATCTGGCCCAACTTTCTAGGCACCTTGTCTTTCTCCTCTTTCAGTTTCCTACTTTAATCCAACCAGAAAATGTAAGTACACTAGGAGGCAGGGGGCCTTGGTCCTAAATATACCACTTGCTCTATGACCTTGGATAAATCATTTACTTTTTCTGGATCTTATTTCTTAATCAATAAAATTGAAAGGCTGAAAATTTCATATGTTTATTATTGTCACCTAGAAATGTCTGTCCTACAACGTAAGTTATAACTCCATTCTCTAAGTATCTGAAAGAACTGTTCTTTGTAAAGTCAGTCACTCTTAAGCTCCATGTTCCCTGACTGTCTTATTTATTGCTGAATATCTGACTCATAGCAAGTAGTTAACATGTGTAGAACAAGCAACTGAATGAATAAATATCTATGCTTCTTTATACTGCTATGAAAAACCTGAGATTGCTTCTTAAGTCCTAGGACTTTCGTTACCTAACTGCATGTGTAAGATGAATACACGGACAACAATGTACATTTTTTCTCTCTTTGAGAAAAATTCCTGCTTATGAAAATATTATTATTTTCTGGAATCAGGGGTTGATATCCCTTAGCAGTTGATGGTAGCCTTAATAAGATCTAAAATGTCCAAGACATTCTCATTTAAAGAGAATAATCCTTTACACAAGCCATAACTTAATAAAAATTATTTTAAACATAACTTGATTTGTTTTAAGGAAACAAAATGGTTTAATCACATCAGGCTTTACAAAATAATTTGAGTTTTCAAACTGGGTTATTAGGTGATTAGGTTCCCTGAGTCTATGCCCCTACTAATTGGCAGAATAAATATATGTTAAAAAAAAAAAAAAAGAGAGAGAGAGAGCAAGTGAGAAAACATTTTGCAGAACTTGATTAAAATTTAAACATTATTTCATGTGGAAAATAGCAAGGACATTGTGTCTTTGAGTCAATTCCTTGCTATTTTAAACACATAGAATTATGTTTGTTTGGTTTTCTATAATAAAAGTGACAGTTATGTGAAGACACAATTGAACTTATTTACAAAACAGAAACAGACACAGACACACAGACATCAAAAACAAACATGGTTACCAGGGGGAAACAGGGTGGGAAAGGGTAAGTTGGGATTTCTAGATTTGCAGATACCACTGTATATAAAATAGATATACAAGAAGTTTCTTCTGTACAGCACAGGGAACTAGATTCAATATCTTGTAACCTATAATGAAAACGAATATGAAAACGAATATATGTATGTGTATGTATGACTGAAACATTATGCTGTACACCAGAAACTGACACAATGTTGTCTGTCAATTGACTATACTCAATAAAAAAATGAAAAAAGTAAAAAAAAAAAGTCCCCATAAATGTTTGCAAAGTATTTGACTGAAATACTAAATTTTAACTTTGGTTAGTTTTAAAGAGAAAAATTAATAAATTACTTTACATAAAATACATCGTAAGCAACTATGAACAATAATTACAAATTTGAAATCAGACACTCTTCTATTATTTGCCTAAGCAACCATTTACAATTCTCTTTTAAAGAGATAGTTTTGAGTTTTCTGGCCATCATCATTTATCATTTTCTGGATCCCAACCAAACTGCTCATCAGTTTCTTAAACTGATCAATTATAGACACTATGCAATATTTTAAACAAGAAAAAACAAACATCTATTTTAAATGTTTCTCTACTATGTCTAAAAAATACAAACTTATAATCCTAGTGCTTTTCAAAAGTTCACTGTATAATAATTTATTCTTTGAAACTTTGGATCACTTTTCACAGAAACTAAGTATTAAGAATGATGGTTAAGTTTCTTGGATGGCTCAGAAAAGCACATAGAACCAACAGTATATAGTAGTAGAGTACTTACTGATAATATGAGAAATAGGAAAGAAGTGTTTGATCTAATTCATCAAATGAGGGGAGGGGAAGCCAGTTAATAACTAAAAATAGATACTCAACCCTTAAATGTCCTAGGGGATAGACAGGCCACCAGTTAACTTTAATCTTTTTATCATATAATATTTTAGTGAATCAACCTTAAGTGAGAGCACACATCCAAAGGAGATACAAGCCACTGAAATTTTTGAAGAACCGAATAATATACCTTTAACATAAAGTTTGCCAACTAATAGGTTTGTTGTCTAAATACTTAATAAGGAGTAAAGATGCATGACTCAACATACTGACACATGGAATATTCTGAATTCTAATTTTGGTCTTTCTATTGACTTTAAAAACTGCCATGGCTATAAAAGGTTCTGAACTTTCCGTATGTCATGTTTCTTTATAGGAAACAATAGGGATATTTTTTTCCCACTATCTCTCAATAATAAGAGTAAGAAGTAGAAAATAATACAAAGAATTTGGCAAATATAAAATGCAACATAAAGATGTGACATCCTTTTCAAGGAACTGTGAATTTGTTTTATTCTGCCAAATGAAATTACCAAATTAGATTCCTATCAAAACATATTAGTCACAATATACAGACAATCCATATAATCACTATTAACAGTTAACACTTTTATAGTACTCAATATATGCCAGGCACTTTAAAAGGTGACATATACACATATATATCTCTTATTAAATAACCCTGACGTGGGTACAATTATTACATCCACTTTGCTAATGAGGAAATTGGGGTACAGAATGTCACATAATTAGTTAAATGGCAGAAAAGGGATATGATCCAAACAGACCGGATCTAGAGTCCAGGCTCTTAATTTTTTTGCAATATTGTTTGTCAATTGTGGAAAAATTAAGACAAAAAAAGGAGATCTACTTACATTTCACTTAATAAGAATTACCAAAAGCATTACTGTAAGCTCTCTGTATTTACATTACCAAAGTATGATTATTTATTCAAATTTCTCTAGTATCTCAGTTAAACAACATCTACAAGTGCCCATTTTATTAGCAAAGTGCAGAAAAGCAAAAAGACAAAGTAGATCAAGCCCTCCCATGCAGAGTTTCATGAAATCTTAAAATAGTTTTAGGAATAACAGATTATTTTATTTTTTAAAACAAGGAGAATAATTTAAAATTTAATGTATGTATAATCTCTCAAAGATTCTAAACCACGGTTATTACTCATAAAATAAACAGAGAAGGAAAAGGAAAGGAAACTAGTTCTTAGTGAATGTCCACAACATGCTAGGACTTCATAAGCATAAGTATTCTACCATTTAATAGTTACAACTTTGAGAAAGTTCAGAACCTTAACTCACCAAAGGTTCCATACGATAGTACTCAGTATATAGATCCCATGCTCAAACCCAGGCATGTTTCTGAAGCTCTAAAGCTTGTTCCCTAATTACAAAAAGAGTATAATGGTATTATCGATCATCTGTGAGTACGATGATTAGAAGAGTATAGAAACGTATTATTAAGTTCAATATTTAATTTTAAGGATAAGTTTATAACCTTTCTTTCCCAAAGCTGTAGGCTTTTAACAAGAGAAAATGGTATTTGTCTCACTTTTACATTCTTAACATAAGTTATTGGATAGGTGCTTGCAAGCTGTGAAATAATATGAGGAAACACTTCCTGAAGTTGTGTTTCTCAGAATGTTTTCTCTGGTTGTTAAGATTAAGTAAGAAAATGTACGTAAAATGCTTAGCACTGTGAGTGGCACAAAGTATGCACTCAGTAAATGTTAGTGATTACTACTGCAGTAAAAAATCCTGTTCAGGGTTCTTTAATCATATTTTTTAAACTTTATTTGATGAAGGAAACTTCGGCAGGGATCACACCTATTAACTTATCATGTAACTAGGGATCTTTGGAATATACTTTTATAGAAAGACAAGTAGAAAGCTGTAAAACAGAGGGAATACATCAATCCCTGAATAATTCCCAAGTGATTCTTCATTTTTGTTCCTCTAGAAGGTACAATGACCCCTTAAAGTTATTAGATAAATTTAGTAAACTGTGTTTTCAAATACTAATAAGCTTCTCAAATACTTCTGGTCTATGAATCATCAGTAGTCTGCTAGACACTGCAGAAAAATAAATCAATGCCAGTGGTACTGTCTCATTTAGAATGTTTTATAAGTAAGTAAAAAAGCAAATACATAACTAAATAAATAAGCACTGAACTAAATTCTGTAGTTTCTAATTATAGATGTTAATCTGCTTCAAAAACCATACATGAGAATGTCAGAAAGTTAAGTTCAAGATCACCTAATGAAGGACTCACAGACATAGAAAACAAACTTATGGTTACCAGTGGGGGGAGGGGTGGGAAGGGATAAATTGGGAGCTTGAGGTTTGCAGATACTACTATACCTGAAATAGATAAACAAGTTTATACTGTATAGCACAGGGAAATATATTCAATATCTTGTAGCAAACTATAATGAAAAAGAACATAAAAAGGAATATATGTATGTATATATATGACTGAAACATTCTGCTGTATACCAGAAATTAATACAACATTGTAAACTAGCTATACGTCAATAAAAAAAAAAAAAATCACCTGATGAAGAATGATGCCCTGGCAGAATTCATCGACTAAAGTACTGTTTCTATTCAATGAATGCTTGCATATATTTTACCTTTTCCTTACAATTTAACACATTTTGTGATATTTTGGTCTTAATAAAATTCAAGTGACATTAATTTTTAAAAATGTTGTTAATACTTGGGGCATTTCTTGAACCTTTAGTTATTAATTAGGTTGTTTATTAATACAGACAGAAACTCGTGTTCAAAGATGATTAAAATTTAAAGATCAAAAATGAAAATCTTATTGACAACACAGAAAGCTAAATGGAAAACAAGAATTAAAAATTAAATTTCTTCAACTTTGTCTTTAAAAGTACTACTCCATATTTTCAAGGCTAACATAAAGGCCTGAAGTAATTGATGTAACTTAGTAATTTATAATTACTTCTGACTGCATGAATTACTCTAAAACAACAAAGTTGGCATTTACTGTTACCATTTTGCAATCCTACTTTTCTTAAAAGAATTTAAAAAAGTTCTATGTTCTGATAACATTCACGCAAATATGTCCTAGATTTGAAACATTCAGTTTGTGAATGTGATGTCTTCTATTTCCTCTGTGTTGGTATGCTCCAGACATCACACTGTTTCATATATAGGTGCCAGTTGTGGGTCTTCCCAAGTTGTCCAACTGAATGTGACAATCACTTGCTACAATCTCCCACACTAGCCTAGTATACTTGCAGACTTATTCTTTTTCTTCATTGTTCAAACTCAGTCAATCACACCTAGGACATTCTCTTGAGTACACACAGACATCAATTTTGAACCCCTTTCTTGCTTTTCTTTTCTAAACTCCACCTAGTTATGTTTAGGGCACAATGCTATATTCACTACTTCCCATTGTTACCTGTGTTAAAGGAGTTTTAGGAGACCTAACCACTATAACAATGATTCTATGAGAAAAAGCATTATGAGCTTTAAACTGAAATAGAAATGAATTCTTATAACACAACTCTTTTATTAGTACAGTTGACTCTTGAACAACAGGGGTTTGACCTGCATGGGCCCACCTATACATGGATTTTCTTCAGTAGTATATATACAGTGCTACATGATCTGTGATTGGTTTAATCCTCCCATATGGAAGAACTGCGGATAGCAATACTGTCTATAAGTTATACTTGGATTTCTGACTGCTTGGAGGGTTGGCATTCCTAACCAAAGGTTGTTGTTCAAAGGTTAACTGTAATGGTAAGTTTTGTGTTAAGTGTAAAGAATATTAGTCTAAGTTTAAACACTGAGTCAATGCTTCCTACATAGTTTTAAAAGAAAAATTACTATGACTTTTTTGAGTGAAACAAAATACAGAGACATTATTTGAGAGAACTTGTTAAGCTTGCCATTTTTTGGGGAAAAAAAAAGTCCAGTACATGGTGGTAGAGAATAGGTAGGCTGATAATTTACATGATGGGGCCAGCTGGAAATAAATTAAATGCAAATAAACCTTATGAAGTAAATGGAGAAAATGTAAGATATCTTTCTGTTAATTTTGGAGTTTATAAATAAGATTTATAACTTTGATTATATACTATTTACTACTGATCCCATGAACCTGAATATGAATTTTAATTATGAAGCAAAAAAAGAACCTCAGTATCCTTGGATAAAATTTTCCTATTTTAACTATAGTGTTTCATTTTCAACGTATATTCACACTATGGTTGCTTCATGGACAGATTTTCCTGTCATAATTGCAAAGAACTAATCACTGTTTTATTTTTCATGCAAATTATTTTTTTCCTATTTCTTTTCTGACCTGCATTCTGGGAAATGAAGTTTTGAAAACATAAATGCAAGGTATATCATTTCTAACCAGTTTCCAAATACATCAGTTTATTTTGAATTTTAATCTTAGCTTTCAAACTAGTAAATATAAGCTTCCCCATCCCCTTATTCCATTGGAAGCTTTGTCTTTACTTGAATTACTCTTTTCTGCGCCAACTTAGGATCTCTCCTTTACCTAAACTCTGATTAACTCATGTCCTCCCAGGAAGTCCACTGTGACTAACTCTACAGAATTGCTTCTTTTACTCTGCATATTTACATACTCAATTTGATGTTATTTTACAAAGGCTCCTGAAGTGGTTTTCAAATACATGTTTAAGTCACTTTAAAAAAAAAAACTTATCTTAAAACTTGTTTTATTTTTATCTTCTATTCAAACTAGTACATAAATACAGGAAACTTAAAAATGTTAAATGACTATTCCATCTGTATTTTGAATGAACATACAATAATTTGGATCACTGATTAAAATAACAAAAGTCCATCTTAGGTCCATATGTTGTATCTTACCTCAGACTGAAACTGACTTACTGTCTACTACTTTAGACTGACAGTCTTTGCCACTGGTTCCCCAGTCTATATTTTGCCAGGATAGCAAGAAACGCATTTTGCAATAAGAAGCAAAATATTTAAAAATCAGGATAAATTACATTCCTTGTTCCTGTCTCAATTGACTAAGCTTTTCACACTGTTAGATAAGATTAGATCAGCCTAACAGACTTTATTCTGTATCAAGCTATGATGATTGTTAGCCAATATTCAATTCTCTTCAAGGTATTCAAGAGATACATTCATGTGATGATTAGGGGTTAGGACTTGACAGCAATTTTCTTAGGTCATTCTTTTTCCTTTAGTACATAAAAATATTTTTTAGTACATAAAAATATTTTTTCCTTTATAAATTACTACATGAATATGAGCTTATTGTTAAAAATAAACCCAAGTAATACTAAAGTATGCAAAACAGTAAGTTCAACCTTCCAGCATCCCACATACATACTTGCTATAAATTAATTTTGTACATATTTTTCTGACCATTTTTCAATGTATTTACATAAATATAATGCATATATATTATACAATTTTTAATTTTGAGTATATGTGCATATAGCACAAAAATACATTACATATGTATGCAACTATATATGCTTATACATTGTATGCACATTTATCTGTATTTTATTCTACATAAATGGGATCATACTGTGCACATTATTTTGTGAGTTTCAACTTAGCTTATCTTAGTGATTTTTCCAGATTTTTAGCCTACAAATTCAAATTTTGCATAGTTGTTGTTAGCTCTTATCTTTAGATACTGTAGTGAGGTTTCTAACTTTCTACCTTATAATATTCTAAAATAAATGGATCATTACTTTCAGTACCAAGGAAAATGAGTAATACAGCTTTTTTGCATTGTAACAGTTCTTAATTAAAAGTATTTTAGCAAGTTTTCATTCAATTCAATGTCATTTTTCATCATTCCTAACATGTTCAAATTTCCTATAACTTTACATTTTAATAAAAACATATGTATGTACAAAGATAATATATATTTAATACATAAAGATCTGAAATTAATAAAAACTAAAATTTAGTTTTATAAAAAGAGAAAGTAATATAATATAGCAAATTTGTCTACTACTCAGAAAAATTAGACACATACAGAAGTCATTTACTGACTCATTGGGGTAAATTTTGCAGAGAATAGAGAAGCTGCTGAATAAATGTTTTTAGAGAATTTTTAACAGCTTTAAAAATTAAAAAAAATATAAAAAAATTAAAAAAAACTTTAAGGGGGCAGAGTATAGCTCAGTGGTGAATGCTTAGCATGCAAGAGGTCCTGGGTTCAATTGTTCAATCCCCAGTACCTCCATTAAAAATAAATAAATAAATAAACCTAATATCCCCCCAAAAAAACCTTAAGAAAAAAAACTTTGATATATTTTATCAACATACTTAGAACAAAGAGATCACAAACAGCAGGAGCAGCACACCAGAAAAGCAACATAAGATTAAATTAAAATTTGTATTATGTGGATCTAGTCTCCTCTCATACATAGAAGAACACTGCGGTAATGTGACTGTTACTTTTGTTTTCTAACAGACAAAATATTGCTATGTTCTTCATACTGGAAACAGGAGTCAAATCAATTGGATAGCAGACTTAATATCTACTATTGAATTTACTAATCTTAAAAAAGCTAAACTGAACCATTTAAGGAAGATACGCAATAATAAAAGCTGTTAGGTTTTATTATCAAAAAAGATTGTTAAAGGAAAAGCTATACTACTTCTAGAAGAAAATATGCTTCATTTTTAGACTTCAATGAAAGAATTATATGTTAATACTTCCTAAATGAACAAAAGGAATTCATAAGGAGTGGCATGATTTAGGAAAGCCTATGGCTACACAAAATCATTGCCATCATTACTGGAGGTATTTGTGGCTGGTATGAGCTTTCTGATATATAGTGAACTGAACACTGTAGCTTTAATTGAAGTTTGAATGTTATAAACAGTTAGATGTCTGGCTCTGGCCTGCATTCTAATACCATCAGCAGAACAGAGATGGGAAGCATAAACAAACCTTTTAACTAGATTAGTCTCTAAAATGGCCAAGAAATCCTTCAGCAAAAACTCTTGTGTGACAAATGTGGAAGAAAGAAAATGATTTTAGAATAATGCAAAAAAACAGCCTCTAAATTTGTCATTATTGGAACATGTAGTTAACTTCCTAAATATTTTGATGTTGCTTAATATTCATTAATGATAAACTTTATATTTACTTTCCAAATAAATAAAAACCCTTTTTATCTTACATAGCAGCTGTTTCTTAGATCAGTATACCCCAAGTAAGGAAGCTATTTAAAAATCAGTATTTTTTTTTGTTGGATGTGGAATACTTCCCTCCCCTAACATCAGTGACTGTATGTATACACTCTAGATTATTATTTTTAGATACTAGTAATATTAAGATGTCTGAATGTATAAATTAAGTTAGTTAATGGTCAACAGATTAGTAGGCACTTCTGGACTCAAGGTGTATAGAAAAAATAGCTTTGAATAAAAGGATAAATTGAAGTATAATTTAACACTCTGCCAACCTTAAGAAACACTTTAGGTTTACTTCTAACTTCTGAGATATAGACATTAAATTAAAAAACAAAAACAAAAACAAAAAAACCTGGCAGGACAAGCATATACTAGTTTTCGCACTAGCACCATACAGAAAATTTCCCTCTCACTGCTGTAATCTTGGTTGGTTGGCCAAGAATCCAGTGTGCAAAATTTTTTCACCACTCAAAGGTTGGTAACTGATGTATATAACTCATTTTAGTTCTTTAAAACAATACATTCTAATAAATCACTCAAGGACACAGAATTTAATTACAAATTCTCCTAAGAAAAGGTTCTATAGGTCAACTGAAATAAGGACTCAAATCAGAATTACAACAAACTTTGAATGAAGTATATGCTTTTCACCAGGTATAATTATCAGATTTTTTCCATTATGTCTAGCTACATTAGAAGGTATATCTTAATATGTTCAGCCTAGTTCACACCTTGTCTCTCTGAAGAGTTACACTGAGTCATTCCAACTTCTGAAATCTTAGATGATAAAGAAATACCTCAAACAGAAATGGTGAAGAGTTAGAATCTTTACTTTTAACTGAATTACCTTTAGATTATCTAAGGAGATTATTTAGGACCACAGATTTATTCTATCCCACTAATTATTCAGACTGTTTAAAAGCAAGAAACCATATTTGTTATAAACTTTCCTTTCTGAAGTATAATAGATGACACAGAATAGTTCCTTAGCATTTAAAAATATTTCCAAACTCTTTAGGTCATAAAGCATTGGCGTAACATTTATAGATAATAGGGTCAATGTAAGCATATAAGATGAATGTGTATTTACTTAGGATGAATATGAAAGTTACTTAATTAATAAAACAGAATTTTAAAAAATTACTCCTTTCGCCTAAAAGTAAAGGATGTAAAAATCACCTTGGTTAGCTGGCTCAAAAAGTATCTTAATTCAATAGCTGCTTTAGAGAACATCTGTATAATAATTTAGGCATCTAGAGATTCCAACAAGTTGTCCATTCTTATACTAAAAATATGACTCTAAGCAGTACTAAAAAGAGTACATTAAATTTAATCCTATACATATAATGCACTAATTTTGAAAATATTGTAAGATAGAGGGTCCAGAAAGTATGTATGTATATATACGTGCCTAAGTATTAGGTAATATAAACTCCCCTTTGTTTACAGGTTTTCTGTTATCAACAGAGTTACACAAAAATTTTTCATAGTAAATATTCACTGAGTCACTAATTGTTGGAACCTCCAAACTTCATGAAACAAAGTGTTAAATTTAACTTCATGTAAGATAAAAGAAGTTCAATATGTAGAAGTCTTAAATGTTATTTCTGTCATACAAAGAGAAGATGCATTTTATGTATACTTTACTTCAAGTTGCACACCGGTCTGCATCTATGTTCCTTATAAAGAACTGGATTTTCTATTTGTCTTTCTGTCCTTGTAAATTTTCAGAAAATTTCCATCACTGTTTCAATAAGCTCCTAGGGCCATAATTTTACTAATGTTTACCAGAATACTTACTGACTGATAAAACTTCTATTCTGACTGTGTTTTTAATTAGAAAGTGTCATGAATTTACTATGATGGAGTATTTTGCTGCTATATGATAAAATCTTCTTTTGTCAGTAATAGGTTTCCTCATTTTTAACATGAGGACAGTGTTACAAAGTTCACAGAACCACTGTAGGGACTGACTGGGATTGATAATATTTATCACAGTGCTAGGTACTTAAAATAAATGGTAACTATGATTATTACTAAAACATAAAGTTAAGAAAGAATGTGAAAGAGATCAGAACTGATCCTCAGAAATCTATTTACCTTCACAAGATACTGTACCAGCAGGGAATTCCTCCTTTTTTAAATTGCAAATCAATATTATTATAAAGGTATAATTTTAAGGAGAGCAAAGGAAATCCAGGAAATCTCTTTCTCTCTAATATACTTTAAAATCATAAGAAAACTATGACAGAACTAAGATAGTATTCTCTGTTTTTGAAACATCCTTTGACTAAGAAATCTCCAACTCATACTAAAGTTACAGAAACTGTATCACATAATAAAGATTAAAAAGTGCAATTGACTTAGAACTAGAACTGGAAAGTTTCTCATGAGGATCTTGGAGAAATATATCCGGTACACATAAAAAAATCCCAAAACTCCTAAATAGTTTATATTATAATTATCCCGTGATGATTAAATCAAACTGTCAGCTTAAACTATGATAGAAAATAACTAACGATAATGTACAATATCTTCCAATGAATTATGAAAGATAACCTGTTATATGAAATGTAAAAAGACAAAAGCCACTTTTGAGGGAAAAGAAAGTTTACGTTTAGAGAGTTTGGGGTTTTCTCCTTTTTTGTAATAATTTAGTACGAGATATTTTAGTGAACAGTGTTGGTCATCTTCAAATAAAAGTATATAGTAAGAAAATACCAGCAATGATAGCCACACAGACTATTTCATGGTCTAAAATTAGTGAATTATCTATGGAATAGAAATCCCCAGAATATAGTCTTAAGTGGAAGTTTTTTCTTTATGTTTTTCTATTCTAGTAAAATACAGCAATATCCTTCTTAAACATGCATTTTCCCACCTATCAGTATCCATTTGGTTAATAAAATTTATTTAGGTATAAACATCAAAATATGTGACCAATACACTTATGGAATACAACTAAGATATCTCTTCACATTAAACTGTAGGGGCCATCCTTACTTCTCAGATGCCTATCACAGTGTCTGACATACAGCAGATGCTCAATAAATGTTTAATGAATAGCTAAGTACAATCTGTTTTGCACATACATTCAAAATACAGACAAGTTTGCAAAGGTACATAAGTTGGACATAGGCTTTCTGGCTGACTTCCTGGGGTCCCACTGATGACTAGGAGTAAATCTTCATATCCATAGAAAACTGGAAAGTTGATAATTGTCTGGGTGAGGACCAAAAAAACAAAGTCAGGGAAACAAATCACCTCAGTAATGGTTGCTTTATAGAGCTGGTAAAAAGTAGCCTACTCATTCCAGTAACCTATAGTACCAGTCACTCAATGAAATGAAATTTAAGTATATTCTAAACATTTGCTAGTACATTTTTAACTGGAATTTTTGATCATCCCTTATTTAAAACAAATCACTGTTGTCAAATTGCACCCTGTACAAGTATTAGAGGGAATATGTTTTTACTTATTATGAGTACAGGATTTAATTTGGCTATTAGAAAAAGTGAGAACCATAGTAAAGATAAAAGAAAAAAAATCATGGTAGTGAAGAAATTGTAGCAGGGAGAAAACGAAAAAGGAAGAAAAGGAAGGAACTCCACATATGAGAGTCAACGAATTCAAATATGCCTAACTCTTATATAAATTATGACATACAACCGTAGGGCCTACTGTGCACCAGACACTGTGCTATGAGGGACAGAAACGTTAACAAGACAAAAATTTTAGCCTTAATTAGTTCAGAGAGAGAATCACAAGTAAACATTCATAATACAATATGCATTTACATATATACATAATACATATACATCTTTAATACAAGAGAATGAAGTATATTGACTGATTAATTGGAAGAGTAAGGGAAAAATGAGCATGAGGCAAAGCTGAAATAATTCTCAAAATAGAAATAATCCACAATGAGAGAAATCAGTACCTCTTAAAAAAACAACAAGCTACTCTCCTATATATAAATGGACAAAATATGGCTTTACAGCCCTTTTCCTTAATATTCTTAGACTATGACTCCATATAAAACCCTTAAGTGCCATAGACAGAATTGTGCATGATAGTTTCATTTCTGACAAAGGAAAATGAAGTAGTGCAGCATAGTGAAAATGTCAAGAAACCGGAGTTCTCTGGTCCATGTCCTGTCTACTTCCAGGCCTTGGAACTCTGCACAAGTTCCTCAAGCTCTCTGAACTTCAGCAATATGAAAAATGAAGAGCTGGATGAAGTGACCTCCAAGATATCACCTCCTTGAAAATTATAATTCAAAATTATATCTTAATACTAAAAAAAAAAGCCATAATAAAAACAAACAGTTTTCTAAAAGTAAATCATTATCCAACTTAGAGGAGGTCTAGAATCTTCAAACCATACAGGATTACCCTGGGGGTGGTGGGATAAGAAACGTTTTCAAAGGAAAACTGAAACAGAGTAAGTAAAGGTATTATCAAGCTGTAAATTTTCACTCAGCTGCCCACTGGCAAACTACTATCCCAATTATCTACACAATTCACTTTACTTAAAATTGATTTCCTCACTAAATTCTTCTTTCCATCTCTTATGTTAAGGTTGCTGAGGTATTAAGGTAAAAACGAGAAATACTAGGTGGACCTAGAATAGTAGTATTGATGCTGGGAGACAAACTTGAACTTGGCACAGATGTCTGCTAGGGTGCACCAATTACACCTCAGAAAAAGGTAAGAAACTGTTCAAATTTATAACTGAAAGGAAGGAAATAGGACCATGTTGCTTACTGCTACATAGATTTTTTTCCCCATGTGTGTGAATGTCTACTTTTTCACACAGTTAGTAATTAAAATTTTACAGAACAGGTTTGTACATGTGCAATGTTTTTCTGCCACTATATTATGTTTTGGCTTTACCATCAAGAAAAAAAAACTAGAAGTATGATGTCTTCCTAATATTTATGTCAAATATCCTTCTGGATTTATTTTTTTCAATCCTTTCTAGTCGATCAAATTGCTGTTTTCATATTGCCAGTCTGATCACAAAATTGCTGCTTTACAGGAGAATATTTTTTGCTGACATAAATTATGGGATCAGAGATACCAATGCAGTTACAAAAAAGGGTGTGTATGAGAGAGAGGGAGAAAGAGAGAGAGAGAGAGAGAGTGTGTGTGTATGTATAAGTGTGCATCCATCTTTAAGGAAAGGATAAAGAAATGTACATGTGAAACAAAATACCACTTTCCAACGTGAGCCCTAGTAAAAGGCCTACATCACAGTCATACTTTCTAGCATTTGTGAAATCAAATACACCACTGAATTTGAAAACCATTCACTAAGAACATACCACATTAAAAATGGAGAATGGTAATTTTTATCAAGATTGTTACACTATAAACCTAAATTTGGATTTATCTTTCAAATTATATCTCACTACAATGAATACACTAACTACAACATCATGATTTGACTCATGAAAACGTATTTCAAAAATTTGTCTCCTTTCACATATAGTAAGCAATTTGGTTCAGTACCCCCAAGAGATGAAAAACTCATCTCAATTTACAACAGTAAATAAATAATTCAGTTAAAACTGAAAGTGGTACCAATCCAGCAAACTATTGATGGAGAGGTTTGGCCTTCCATGAAGCCAGAACAACATAAAAGTTTTCAATGGGGATTACTTGTTCAAACAAGTTACAAAGATTAGAAAAATACCCAGGTTAATTATGAAATAGCTAATATTCTCATCTTGTGTAAAATAAATATCAGGAGCATATGTAAGGAGAGACAATACCAGTGGTACTTAAACTTTAAGCATTTTACGCTTTTAACTTTATATGCTGATATATGAAACAAACATATAACAAAAAAAGCAATAATACAAGTCAAAACCTATCCAAAGGCCTCTATCAACCAAAAATGTGTAATTTTCTATGCAAGTCAGACAAAACGAAAAAAAGGAAAATTAAACCCAGAAAGCAAAAACCAATCAAGTCTGTTCCAACACTTAAGTCAATATCCAAATCACATACAGAACCAAAAAGAGGAAAACACTCAGGTCTACAAATGGATAAGCAGTTCCGATACAACCAGATCCCGACATTTTCCCACTCAGAAACAAATGCAGTGGAGCTTTTCCTAAGGAAAAAGGAAAAAAGCTCTCCAAATGAATTTTTTAAAGTGACATCTAGAAAGTGTGCCTCTTTCTGTCTCTTTCCCTGGCGCCTCATTGGAGGAAGGAGGGGGTTGTTTTTGTATTCTCCCCCACTGGAGCAAGACACAATCAGATGTTAGTTGGAGGAGAGAAACCACTTCTGACAACAGCAAATAAAAATAAAAAGTGCCCTTCCTCCTCTGACAGGATGGGCACCCACCTCACACACCCCTCCCTACTCCAACCCCTCCTTCACCACCCCCCAGCACCACCCCCTCCTCACCCCGGAGCTCCACTGCGTATGTGGTTTGGTGCTACTGTTGCCCCGGAGTTAAAGTCAGAGCCAGAGGAAGGCAATGAAGCCCCCACAGACACACTTACCTTTCCTGCCCCCCACTTTTGAGTGCCTTCCCTGGAGCTGTGGAGGATGACACAAAGGGTAATAAAGGGGGGGGGGGAGTGGAGGAGGAGGAGGCGAAGGAGGAGGAGAGCTGGGGAAGTGGCTGCTCCTGGGTGTAGTGAGATGTCTCCAGCCAGGGCCAAGCAGCAGCAGCAGTAGCAGCAGCAGCAGCAGCAACAGCAGCAGCAACAGCAGCAGAGAAGGGTCTGTGTTGCTAAGAGGCTTTTGGTCTCTTTCTCTCCTCCTCTCACGGCCAAAGAGGAGGAGGATGGAGGGGGCTCGGGAGGGAGGCTAGTGGAGGGGTGAGGGGGTAGGAGTCGTGGATGGGGGTTTTCGAAGAAGAAACTCCTTCTCCTTCTCTCTCAGGCTCAATCTCCCTCTCAGGTCTCAGGGCTGGAGGGTGGGGGAAGGAACTCAGCCGCCTTCCCCCCACCCCCCTCAATTCAAGGTTGAAGTGGGGTAAAATTAGTGTCCTGTCCCTTTAAAAATAGAAATAAAAGGTGCCCCCCCTCTGCCACTGCCTCTCTCTTCATCATCAGCTGCTGCTGCTGCTGGGGTCTCTCTGCTTGGGGGGGAGGGGGGGTTCGGGTAGAAGAGACGGGAGGCACTCACTGCGCATGTCTCTCTCTGACGGGAGGCTGGTTGGTTGAAGGCAGGAGGAGGGGGAGGGGAGGAAATGAGATGGTTTCCCAGAAGGCGCCGAGGCGCTCGCGACCCGGAAGACATTGTAGCAGGGGGTAGCGGGGCGGGGGCGGGGAGTAGGAGGAAGTCGCTACTCTTTAACACCCTCAGCCCCCTCCTCCCTCCTAAGGGAAAGTGGAGGAACGGAAGTGGGCGTGGATGGAGGCGAAAAGAGGTCACGTGTTTGAGAGAGAGCAAGGCGGGGTGAGAGAGGCGGTGCTTGCGCGGGGCATGCCGGGAGTAGTGGCATATCGTTGGCAGCAGCAGGTGAAGCGGATCAGACTGCGCGGCGAGGGGGGTTCGTGCGGCGATTCCCGCGGTCTCCAGAATCCCGCGCTGCCCTGGTAAGGGCAGACAGACTTTTCCGTGAAAGGTAACGTTGGGGTAGGCTCTCAGACGAAGGCCAGGGGCACCAGTGCGAAAGGCGAATCGAAAAGGGGAGGACGGAAGTCTGTGGAGACTGGGAATGCGGGAAGGGGGCAGGCTTGTCTAGGCCAGGCAGGCCAGAAACTAGGCGGGCTCCTGTCTTGTAGTCGCCCTATGAGCCTGCAGCGAGGAACCCTTGACGAGGATAGGGAGTCCTGATGAGATTTGTGGCAGGTGGTGACTACACCAGGTGATGGTGAGGAATGTGATGGGCCAGATATAAGAGAGAAATGGAATCGGTGGAGCCTCAGCAGATGATTGTGGTGACTGCTTCTTTCA
This sequence comes from Camelus dromedarius, assembly GCF_036321535.1. Lineage (NCBI taxonomy): Eukaryota > Metazoa > Chordata > Mammalia > Artiodactyla > Camelidae > Camelus > Camelus dromedarius. Next base: position 28,453,620 of record NC_087439.1, on the reverse strand, counting down.
GTTCAGAGCAGGGAACCTGTCGGGAGAGAGACAAGCTGTGTGAATTTTGACAATTTTGGCATTCGGTGCATTGCTTACGTTGGGTGTTACGACCATCAGTTCCTTATTTCGGTACCCTCCCAGGAATTCGGAGTGGCTTTGGGAAGGGAGCAAGCTGGGAAGTCTGGAGTGGACTTTCCCTCCATGTCTTGCGTTGTTGCTGCAACACAATGCCTGTGGCTGGTATCAGAAAGGAATATGGGATTGTGTGATCCTTGATATTGTGTCTTATGGTTGATAGAGAATGGACACCATCAAAGTTTTCCCTTTCCGTGGTGTAGAAGAGAGTCTTTTAAATGAGTGTTTTAAGATTCTTAAGTTACTAGCCTCGGATTTAGAGCCTTTGGTTTTCAATTAAGTGCTACTGTTTTTGCTGGAAATAATGTTTCCTTCATGTTAATGCAGCATATTTAAGAAAAGATTCATGGTTTCATTAATAAAGCTTTTTTTAGTAAAATAGCACCGTTTCTTTTTCGTGTTCAGTTCATACAATTATAACTGAAACCATTCCAGTCTTTCCGTTATCTTTTGTAAAGGTGCTTTGCAAAATTATCACCCATTATATAGTTGTGTTTAAGACCGAGAATCTGAAATTCCTCATGTTTATTGTGTTGGTATTAGTTAATTCTGTAGTAGGTCCTTTAGGATACTCTGTCAAAGTTACTACTTATGTTCTATGTTTTACTTATTTGTTTTGTCAGTAGATGCTATTTATGCATCATTCCCTAGTGCTTTTACTGCTTTCTGTGTGTGGTAGTCTTGTCAAATAGAGTAAGAACTAGACCCCCGTGCCTTAAACTTCTGTTTATATTAAAACCAAATGTTTGTCACTTTAGAACAGAAAAAAATTACAGCAAAACATTAAAATGCCTTAAATAACCATTTTAAAATCCTTTTTATGGCAAAATACTGAATGTGCAAAAATGCACAAATCATGGATATGCAGTATAATGAATAATTATAAAGCAAACACTCTGTAATCACTGACAAACTGAAGAAGAACTTTGCCGGCCCCCCACCATCCTTCCTGTTTATTCCTCCTTCCTCACCACATCCAAGGGTTAACACTATCTGGATTTTTACAGTAATGATTTCCTACTTTTATTTTAAGTATTTTTTATCCACATTTGTCAGCATTCTTAAACAACATACATTAGTTTTGCTTGTTTATCTATATGTAAATGAATTATATGTTATGTATAATTTTTCTCTCATGTTAGCTTTAATTCATGTAGTCATTGCTGTATAGTAAGGACTATAGTATAGTAAATGTGGTGTGGTAAGTTTTTTCATGAATAAATTAATTAGCTCAGCTCGTCTAATATTATGGACATTTGTATTGCGTCCAGTTTTTAGCACTTAGGAACAATGCTATGATGAATGTTCTTACACATGTATTTTATATACACAGCATGCATTTTTGTAGAGTGTAGTTTACGCCAAACGTTCCAAAATGAATATTATCAATTTATATTCCCACAAACGGTATATGATAGATTCTTTTTTTCTGCAGTTTTGCCTGCAGTTGACATTTTTTGTTTTGCCATCCTGATGAATACAGCTCTATTACTGTGTTAATTTGTAGGTCCTGGTTATTAATGAAGTTGAGCATTTTTTCAATAATTTATTGGCTAATTGAATTTCTTCTAAATTATCTTTTTAAGTTTTTTGTGCAGTTTTCTATTCAGTTGTCTATGTTTTATGTAAAGATTTGAGCACTGTGGCAAATATCTTCTTTGTGCTTGGAGCATTTCTTGAATCCTGAATAATAACTTTATCTTCGTTTAGTTCTTACTGATTTATATACTATTATTGTTGTTATTTAATTTTTTTTTTTGTAGTTTTAACTCTAGGAAAAATGTCCCATATTTGTGCTATCCAATACAGTAGCCACAAGCTATTGAACACTTGAAATGTGGCTGGTGTTACTGAGGAACTGAATTTTTGGTTTTGTAGTAATTTAAGTTTGAAAAACTTGATTTGGTTGCTGGAAGATCCTTAAGTAGGTTTGGAACAACTTGGGTATGTAAATTTACTTTCTCAACTATAAACTTTATAAAAATTAAAGGATCAAGTATTTCTGATGACAATTTAGCATCTGGATTGTCATGTTTTGTAGTGTCAAATACACCCCAGATTTCTAAGGCTTAGTATGAAAACAATGTAAAATAAGATTTTTTATTGTGATTACCTGTTGAAATTACAATAAGTTATGATATATTTTACTTTTTAAAATGTCGATACTAGAAAATTTTAAGTTACATATGTGAGTGGTATTGTATTTCTGTTGGACAGCATTGTTTCTACCATCAATATTGAGTTACATTTTCCTATGTATTTACCATTTTTGTTGTTCTTTATTTCTTTTTGCATCTCTGAATTTTCTTAGGAGAACTTTTTCTTTTGCTTGAGTATTCACCCTTTAGAAGTTAATTAATTTAGGTGTGCTGCTGACCAAAGTACTTAATTTTTTGCTTACTTTACAGTGTTTTGTTTCACTTTCAATCTTGAAAAATGTTGTGAGGGTACTGAATTGTAGGACTGTGGTTGTTTTTCGGCACTGTCAAGATAATGTTCCACTGGTTTTTGGCTTCCATTATTGATTTTGAGTAGTTAGCTTTCAATCTGATTCTTGCCTTTTGAAAGAATTCTGTCTTTTAAAAATGTTTTCTTTGTCTTAGATTTTCTGCTATTTTTTTAATGTTTTTGGGTGGAATTCTTTTTCTTGTTTTGGATTCATTGGGATTCTTGACTCTGTGGATCAGTGCCTTTTTAAGAAATATATCACCTGCGTCCATTCTTACTGTTCTACTTGCTAAAAAATGTAATAGTGGCTTTTACTGGCATAGTATTTGTAGTTAGTTTATTGTCTGTGGCTCATAATTCCAGTTTCTGAATTGTTGTATGTGTCTTTTTTGCTGATTCATGATTTTTTTTCTTGTGTTCCTGTGTACTGATTGTATTTGAATAAATGTAGGCATACACGAGTCCTAGAATATTGTCTTTCTCAAGAAGACATATTTTCCTAGGAAAATTGTTTGGGGATGCTACCAATTCCAAGTAACTTAGTTCATGATCAAGAATTGAGATTCCTTCTATTATACACATGAGTTAAGCAGACTTAACTATTTTCCTTATCCTGGTAAAGTTGCCCTTAATGTCTCAGAATTGGTTGATGGTTTATCTGAGTCCACAGGCCACGTATGGGTTCTGTGCTTTAATTTTTTTTCCAGTATCTCAGCAAAGTCACCAGTAACTCAGCCTTTGTTCTTGTTGCTTAGCGTTTTATTCTGAATAGGCAAAAGACCTCAGGAAAAAGTAACTAGGTGTGTAGTTTATTTCTCTCATTTACCTTCTCCTAGATTTTGACATGTAAGTTCATACTGCCTCATTTTTATTTGTTTAATTTTAATTATGAAGTTTTTTTTATTGGCTTTGCAGTTGGATCGATTTAATCTGTCGTCACCATCAATAGAACCCTTTTTCTTCTTTTTACATTTTGAGACTTTATTTCAGATTCTTTCTGCTTCTAGCCAAAAGTATGTTTTAACTTGTCATATATTACTGAAAAATTTTAAAATCACATTGACCTCTACAGTATAAGAAGCCAAATTGATTGAAATTTAGAAAATATTTTAAGCAGTTTTTTCCTTCTTTTTTTAACTTAACAGTTTCAAATGTAAAAGAACACATGCTTAAAGTTTCAACTACTTCTACATGGTTTATATTAAAAACAGCTCATACCTATTTATCACAGGTTCAGTTTTAGAGAATACTGCCCATCAGAGTTATGCCATGGTGGACTGAAATGATTCAGCCTTTATTCCCTCACCTTGGAAAGCCACCATTTCCTCCACTCTAGGGGCAGACACTTCAAAAAAATTTTTCTTGCTTGATTCTTTTGGTATTTACCTCCGTATTTCCAAGTAACATCTTGCTACCTCTTGATTTTTTTCCATTTTAGGCATTATCTGTTGACTTCCTACTATGGAAGATATAATTTTAGATTTTTTTTCCCCACAAAATGCCCAACCACTCCCCCATCATTCCACTGATACCTTAGTTTTTGGTAGATAACAATTCAGTGTCTGTATAGTTTCTGAATATTTATCATTAATTCAGTCCCAAACTACGTGCTAGTTATCAGTATAGTTTCCAAAATACCAATTTAAAAAAAAATGAGTTTAGCCATCTCCAAGAAATATCTCCCAGAACATTTTGATCTCCAGTTTAGGCTGGTTGCTTATGGTTGCCCATCATGCAATCTCTGTCCTCACTTCTGTTTCCTATATCCCATGTAATCCTTTGTCTTGTGTACTCCTTTTGTTTGGTTGCAATCTCCAGTAGCTATTTGAGAAGGAAATGTTGTGAGGCATTATGTTCCTTTAATGCCTAACTGTACCCTAACTAGTTGTAGAATTCTAAGTTGGTAATGTTTTTCTTCAGATTTGTGAAGGAACTCTGTGTCTGATATAAAATTTGAAGCCATTCTTATTTTCAACACCGCACTTTGCTTTCTTCTCCCTTATGGAAGCTTCTACAACCTTTTTGTTTGAAGCTTATATAATGTTCTCTTTTTTGTAGCCAGTGTTCTGAAATATCACATTAATGTGAGGTGACATATTATTAGAGTCTGTAGGCATCTCCTTTGCTGGGCATCTCATGTGTTCTTTCAGTCTGCAACTTGTATCCCTTAGCTCTGAGAATGTTTCTGATAGATTTTCTGTAATTTCCTTGCCTCTATGTTTTTGGTTCTGGAACTACAGTTAGACATTGTACTACTGGACCTGTTTCTTTTCTCCCATTTTTCATGTCTTTCCAATCTTTTCCTTTTCACTTTCTGAGAAATTTGATTTTTCAAACGTTTGAGACTTTTTCTCCTATCATATCTTTAATCTTCAATACCTTTAAAAAAATCTTTTTATTTTTTCCATGACATTCTGGTATTTTTTTCTCTTTATGGATTTTAAGTGTTGTTTTGAGGTTTATATCTTCCTCTGTGCTCTATTTTTTTCTAAGTTATTCTTTCTGTTAGTGTGTTTTAGTCTTTTTCATTTTAGAGACTTTCCTCAGCTATATTATGATCCTTGATTGTGTGTTCAAATTTATGTAAGCGGCAATGGAAACCTATTTAATGTCTCTGAACTTAGCTAGGGCTTGCTAGCTATTGATGGTTCTCACTATGGAAAGATTTGGCTGCAACATATTTGGGAGAAAAAGAACCCTGAGGTTAATTTCTTTAGGTATTTGGAAGCTTTTTCTCTTGGGTTAATAAGAATTCAATAAGAAGGATTTGCCAATCTTCTGCCTCTAAGTAAGTGATTCTCAACTGTGGCAATATGATCTCCCCGAGGACATTTGGCAATGTCTAGAGACACATTTGATTATCAAGAATAAGATGCTACTGAAAACTGGTGGATAGAAGCTGCAGGTGCTGTTGAACATCCTATGATGCACAGAATAGCCACCCATAACAAAGAATTATTCAGTTCAAAATGCCAGTATGGGTTATCACAAGAAATCCTGCTCCAAAATAAAAGCTTGATTGCCAGTGCTGAGAACCAGTTGAAAACAGAGCTCAGGAACTCAACATTCAACTTGTTTTTCTTTTTAATTTGATACTCTCACCTTCTTCTGCAGCTGGTATCCCCGAGTGTAGAGTCCTTCTTTGTTACTCTCTGTAGAACCTCTTGTCTTTTTGATGGAGTGGAATAGAGGCTTCTGTTTTTTTTAACCATTTTAACCCTGCAGGTCTTTTGGAGATGGCTTTATCAATGAAATCTAGCTCAAATTAAAATACTAGTTATTGAGTGACCTTGATGTTATGTGTTTATCCTATTTGAATAGGATTGGCTGATGAGACTGGTTAGCTTTGAACATTTTACTAATGCTTTAATGGGAAAATACAATATGAGTTGAAAATTGTAATCTAGGAGACAGATGAAGTCTTGAATAGACTGTTGTTCCCCATCCTTTTATTTCAATTTGCTTCCCTCTTTTCACTCCCAATCTGCCTTAAATGTTTATCTTTAAATATGTGTTGGGGTTGCTAGTTTTTCTACATTTTTCCCCCTTAATCTCACATTCTTCTCGATCTTTCTCTGCACCTCCAATAAAAACACATCAAAATCTTAGTGTTTTATATTTTATACTGCTTCCTTGTTTAATTGAGATTAGTGTAAGTTTTGACCTAAAGGTTGAAATCAGACTTGGCAAGACTAGAGTTCTAAATGTGTTAACTTTTCTTTTGGCATACACGTGCATGTTTTTACATTCTCCTGAGTGCTCTCATCTTTCCACAATTTATAAAAATATACATTTTTATATAGATGACCCAGAAATGTCAGCTTATATTGCTCTCTGAAAATAATCACTTTTAGTTCGGTATATGTCTCAGTCAACTTACTTTATAATAAGTAAATACCAAAAATATTTTCTCTAAAATCTGGGTGGTTTGTATCATGTCCAGTGTGTTTTAGCACCACTCTGATTCAATGTCTGATGGGCATAATGTTTTTAAAAATTCATGTTGAAAGTTTATATATGTGACATATCTGTAAAAGTTAAAATTTTACTGTCACAGCATTGATTACTTTGTATACTCAAATTATAAAATACATTTTTTAATTTAAATATGCAAGATAATTATTTTTAAAGTTACCAAAAAGGTAACATACATTCATTGTAAAGTGATAAGAGAAAGTGAAAATCGTCTGTCGTACCTGCACCTGGAAATAATAAGATGTTCATATATGTAATTTTAGTGTTTTTTACCTATGTTTCTGTTCATTTATTAACAAAGCTGGATCATAGATTTTTCTTCTGTACTTTTAAAAGAAATGATATGATGTAGCTGGCATCTTTCCATTGTATTAGATACTTATGTAAAATAATATGCTTATTTGCTGTATATTGCAGAAATCTCCTACCAGCTACTGGGAGCTATGTTCCTGAGTAATGCTGTGATCAGTGTTGACAAGAGAAAATAAAAAATTTTCTCTATAAGTGTTCTTCAAACATCTGATTTCTTTAAAAACAAGAGCAAACATTTATTTTAATTATTATGAATTACTTTTAAAAACAGTTTTAGTTAAAGTAGTTTTAATGTAGCTAACATTTCCCTTGAATTACTGTCCACTGTTTTGCAATCAACCCTGTTGGGTCACAATCTGCTAAAGCAGATTTTGTCCATACACTTTTTTTTTTTTTTTTACTTTGTTTTATAGGTTGTCTGTCTTACTGACTTAAACTGACTACTTTTTGTGCTTACATTTTGTTTTCACAAATTTTCTATAAGCTCGTATTCCCACCTGGTGTTTTCAGAAATTGTGACTTAGATCTTTCCTTTTTTAAAAAAAATTTTAAATAGATGGGGTCGGGGGGCGGGTTTTGGTTTGTTTGTTTCATGAAAAATTGAGTGTGGAACATTCCCATAAATCTGCACCTACCCAGCTCCTCTTACCTTTAACCTAGTTTCCCTTATTATTAACATCTTACCTTAGTGTGGTACTTTTATTGCACTTGATGAACCAGTATTGATACATTATTATTAATGAAAATCCATAGTTTACATTAAGATTCACTCTTTGAGTTGAACATTGTGAAAATTGACAACTGTATAATGACATATATCCACCGTGACGGTATGCTAGAGAATAGTTTTAACTGCTCTAAAAGTCCCCTATGCTCTCTATCTTCCCAACTGTCCCTTGAACTCTTGGCAACCACTGATCTTTTCAATATCTCCATACTTTTGCCTTTTCCAAATTGTCATAGTTGGAATCATACAGTGTACACCCTTTTCAGATTGGCTTTTTTTCCTTAGCAATATACCTCTTAAGTTTCCTCTGTTTCTTTTCATGGCTTGATAGCTCATTTCTTTTTAGCACTGAATATTTTATTTTATAGATGTATCACAGTTTGTTTATCCATATACCTATTGAAGGATATCTTGGTTGCTTCCAAGTTTTGGCAATTATGAATAAAATTGTTGTAAAAGTCCAGGTCTTTGTGTGGACATAAATTTTCAATTCATTTGGGTGCATACCATGGTGCATGACTGCTGGGTTTTGTGATAAGAGTGTGTTTAGTTTTGTAAGAAACTGCCAAACTGTCTTCCAAAATGGATGTACCATTTTGGACTACAGTCGGTAATAAATCTGAGTTCTTACTAATGCATGTCCTCATCAGCATTGTTTTGGATTTAGCCATTCTAACAGGTGTAGATTGTTGTTTTTAATATGCAATTCCCTAGAGATATGACATTGAGCGTCTTTTCGTATGCTTGTTTGCAATCTGTATATCTTACTGTACATTTTTAAACTGGGTTGTTTTCTTATTGTTGAGTTTTAAGAGTTCTTTGTATATTTTTGGATACCAGTCTTTTATCAGATACGTATTTTGCAAATATTTTTTCTCAGTCTTTGACTTGTCTTTATTCTCTTAACAGTGTCTTTGGCAGAACAGAAATTGCTAATTTAAATAAAATCCAGTTTATCAATTTTTCTTGCATGGTTCATTCTTTGGATGTTGTATCCAAAAATTCATCACCAAACCCAAGGTCACCTACATTTTCCCTTTTTTCCTTTTTAGAAACCTTACAGTTTTGTGTTTTATGTGTAAGTCTGTGATCGATTTTGGGTTAATATTTGTGAAAAATGTGAGGTCTGTGGCAACTCATTTTTATGCTTGCCAACGTCCAGTTATTCCACACTGTTTGCTGAGAAATGGGGAAAGAATTGTTCATGGTTCTATTTGCAACATTGTTTACAATGGGTTTTTGATTCCAATTCTATTTCAAATTTAAGAACCAGATTTCTAGCATTTTTTTGTCATTTTTTACTCTATGTTCTTTTGGGAGGAGATAATTTATTTTATTTATTTTTAGAGGAGATACTGGGGATTGAACCCAGTACCTCACGCATGCTAAGCCTGTGCTCTACCACATGAGCTATACCCTCCCCGCCTAGATTTCTAACATTCTGAACATTGCTTTTTTCTTATTTACATATGATATTTACATGAGCCGGTGAGAATCTTTGATTCTCTTTATGAATTCTGTGTGACCTTCATCTATAAAGATTTTTTTACTCTTTGTATAGTTTTATTAACAAAGATTATATCTGTTGCATAGAATAAAGTCAGAAGCCCTGTATCTTTTTTCTTGATACTGGAACTGTTTAAATCCCTTTGAATTTCTTTTTTGAATGTTTAGTTAAAAATTATATTCCCAAACTACCTAAATCTATAGCCATTTTTGTGCTCTGTTTTGAGCACCCATTGCATTTCTTTTGTGATGACTAATTTGTTCAGGTTTTCTCCCTTTACTTTTCTTACTATTTGTTATTTTATTAATAATAATTTCATGAATTATGTGCCTTGATCCTTATTTTTGTTATACAGTCTTGGTTTACTTAATTTCCTTTATAAGTTACTTATTGCAAATTACGTATTTTCTTCTTAAATAGTAAGTTTATTTAATAGTGTATAGTTCTCAGTTTCAGCCTAGGGTTGTGGGGAGGGAACAGGCTTCCCCACACCACCAAGCACTTCTGAGACACTAGGTGGGTGTCCTACAGTTCAACTTAATTCTGACACTATTTATCGAGAGATAGTATCAGATTCCACAGATTAATAAGTCAGCCCTTACAAGACATCCCATTGCCCCTTCAGATGTAAGTTGCAAGTCAAGGTTGTCACCTGTACTTCTCATCAACCCACTATAGATCAGAGGTTTCAACAACCCCCCCACCATTGGGTTTGATTAATTTGCTAGAGCAGCTCACAGAATTCAGAGAAACATTTTACTTACTAGATTCTCAGTTTATTATGAAGGAATGTAACTCAGGAACAGTCACTTGGAAGAGATGTATAGGGCAGGGTATGGAGAAGGGATGTGGAGCTTTGACATCCTCTCAGAGTGACTGCTACACTCCCCAAATCCCCACATGTTCACCAACCCGGAAATTCTTCAAAACCCATACTTTGGGAATTTTTATGGAGGATGCTTCGTTACATAGGCATGATAGATTATTAACTCCATTTTTAGCCGTTCTCCCTACTCTACAGAATAGGGGGTGGAGTTGAAAACTCCAAGCTTCTAATCATGAATTGGTCTTTCTGGTGACTAGCTCTCATCCAGTACCCATTCAGGAGCCCACTGAAAGTCGCCTCATTAGAACAAAAAACATTTCTACCACCTAGGAAATCACAAAGATTTCAGGATCCCTGTGTCAGGAATCGAGTTCGGTGACCAAATAGTAGAATAAAAAATGCTCCAGATGCTCTTATCACTTAGGAAATTACAAGGGTTTCTGGAGTTCTGTGCCAGAAACCAGGGATAGAGACTGATCTGTATTTTTTTATTATCTAATAAATACCATAAGTTCTTCTCTAAATTTTACCTTGGTCATATCCTCTGGATTTTGTTATGTTTTTGTTTTGGGGTTGGGTTGTTTTTTTTGTTTGTTTTTTTTTGGTTTGTTTTGTTTTGAAGAGGACGTTTATAGTATTCATTCATGACTGACTCTCAATATTAATAACTAGATTATCAGTACTTTCATTGCTTTTTATAAATTCTAAAAAAAGGTATATTAGTTATTTGATGCTGTGTAGCAAGCCAAGCTACTTTAAAACAGTTGCAACCAGTAGTTCCTTAAAATAGCATTTATTTTCTTACACAGTTTCTGTGGGTCAGAAATTCAGGAGCAGATTAGATACATGGTTGTGGTTCTTGGTCTCTCACAAGTTATAGTCAAAATATTAGCTGGAGTTGCAGTCATACAGAAGCTTGACTGGAGCTGGAGAATCTGCATCTAAACTGGTTCACTCATGTGGTTGGCAAGTTACTACTGACTCCTGGCAAGAGGCCTCAGTTTCTTACCATGTGGACCTCGTCATAGGGTTGCCTTACTCTTCCCTACATGGCAGGTGGCTTCACCCAGAGCAGGAGGTCCAGGGGAAGTCAAAGCCTTTCCTCCAAAGTCACACTCTATTATTTCCACAATAACCTGTTGGTTATACTAGCCAGCTCTATATTGTTGTAGAGGATTACTCAGACATGCAGAGTAGAAGATGAGAACCTTAGGGAGCCATTTTGGAGGCTACTTAAAGTGCAAATACCAAATTTTCCTTTCGGATATAAGGAGAGCCTTGCATTTTGAGTATGAGATATTTCTCAAGAGGGCCAGAAAGTTATCTGGGGCACCACCTTCCCTTCTCAGATCTCAGTGCGGACTCTAGGTATCTTCTGAAGCAACTCTCACCTTACATAGAGAACTATAGTTGTTGCCCTCAGTTGGGATAAATGGAGCTAATGAGAGTATTCAGGTAGAGACTGGGAAGCCTCTTTACCATTCATTTTCCTTGTCTTTATAATTTTTGTCTTTCTGCTACTTAAGCTCTTAGAGTTATTCTGGAGTTCTGCTGAGCAAACTTCTCTCAGTTTTCTTTTAGAAATATTGTGTTGTAACTCCCTTTTTTCTGCTGGCTTTTTAGCCCATGTGCTTTGTACCTTCCAGAAATTCTTTAGCGTTCAGGTCATCTCAGCTTTTTAGCTTTCCTGATGGCACAGATTTATCCTTTTTGTTGTTGTTTCTTTTGTAACATCAGTGACATTTCTGAAAGAAGTCTAGGTAAGCTAGTATACACTGTCAGCCTTCTTAAAGGGAAAACCTGTACTTCCTAGCCTACCCCTTTGTTAGGTTTGACTCATTGTTATGCAGCCTGGTGTACCTCCGAAGGAAGAAAAGAGTATTCCCCCTTGTGCTTTCTCCTGTTTACTTAGGAAACACCATTTTTATTAACAAGTAGATTGCACCACAGATCTAATGTTGGAAATTCCATGTCTGTTTACCTGTTTGTTGCCTTTTTAAAGGAATAATCTATGATGAGTTAGTTCTGTTTTATTTGAGAATTAGGAAATTGATTGGTTAGGATATAGTGGAGTTTTTTTCACCTAAAGTACTGAGTACTCCTTATAGCCTTAATAAGGAGACTGGTGCTTTTATTTATGGTTCTTGGGTGTTTTTATTTCAATGAGGTTGGGTTTTTTTTATTTCATTACTTCAGTGGTTAAGGAATAGCATTTTCTTAGAAAAGAGAATGGTGTTTACATGAAAAGGTTGTATAAAGAATGACTTTAATCTATAATGGAAAAGAATCTGAAAAAGAGCATATATATGTATGTGTATAACTGAAACACTTTGGTGTATAACTGAAACTAACACAATGTTGTAAATCAGCTATACTTCAATTTAAAAAAAAAGAATGCCATCAATATTAAAACAGTGTATATGAACCTATCTGCCAATAACTGACCATCAGTTAGCTGTTTCACTTAACTGTTTAAGGGGGAAAAAATTTGCGAAAAAGGATGGATATATTGCACCCAAGTTCTTAACCTAGGTTTGCCTGCCACTGGAGCTGTGCGTAAATTTGCATCTCAGTTTTTCCCATGTGAAAATGAGGGAGTTATGTTTGGTGATCTTGCTAAAAATAAGTGAGTCTGTAACTTTTATGAAGATGCTTTGGATATTTTATTGCCTTAAAGTCATTATGATGTACAGTTATTTTGCAGTACAAAGAATAACTTTAGTTTTTGAGCATTTTCCTGGTTTGGAGTCTGAAAAGGATAATGTTTTCCCCTGTTAATAGTATGCTGTTGTATAAGAAAAACCTCTAAGCTGTCTTTTTTTTTTTTTTTAATCCTTTTTAGCATTCTCTTCCATAAAAAAAAAATTTAAGATCCTATTACAGTAAAAATGTTTAAACTTAAGTTTTCTTCTATCATGGCAAACTTACTTAAACCTGCTGATGGGACCGGGGTGGGACGCACTGTGTGTTCATTAGTATTCTTGAGTAAGCACAGTTGAAGAGCATAATTTTTTTGGCCGTAGTACTCAAATTGTAAGAATTTGGTCTCCTTATGTTTCCTGCATAAGCTGAAAGTCTCATTAGAAACATACTGTTCTTAAAGGTTTTAGGGAAAATTCTAAGATTTGGGGTTCACATGGATAATTTCTAGAAATCCTCAAATGATTTCTCTCTAAGGCAATGTTATTTTCAGTTTCCTTACAAAAATAGTTTAATTAACATTTGCTAATTAATTCACTGAAGTTGTAGCGTATCATATTTACATTTACATAAATTCAACTGTGTGAGCATGTCAAAGGAAAGAATTATTTAAGTAGTGGGTAGGACTGTTCATTATTTTTCTCAAATTGAGCATATGCCCTGGAATAATTGCTTTTGCAGAAAAGTACAATAGTGTACTTTATGGGTACTTCAGAGCTTTTCAGAAAAAATATTGCCCATATATCCACTCTCCTTATTCACTGACATTAGTGCCCAAGTCTTAAATCTTGAGTCCCGTATATGATACGCTCCTCTTTTCAAAAAGTGACATTTTCACTGATTTAAGTCTTTGTTTTCTTTATACTGTTTATCCATCCAAGTACGCACATTAGCTTTAATTCACAAGCTTAATTTCTTCTATTCAGCATGTTTCTAGTCAGATTCCATGTGCTCAGAGAATGTAGACTACTGTTAGCCAGTATAATATTTCTGATGTAGTTATGAGATAAATCAGTTCCAGTGAAGTCATACAGTGCATTCCAGAAGCTGAAAGGTTTTGTGTTGCTTCTTTCACTAGCTTTTCTTTCATTTCATAGTTCAGAAGTAAATATATTTTTAGATACGTTTTAAAGAAGTCCTCCCAATATTCTTTTTTATTTACTGTTTCATGTTAATGCAGAATTTATACTTTTCATCATTTGTAATCATAATTTATGATTATGTTAATCATAAAATACTGTACTAATTTGTAAATTTCTTTTCCTGAAGATTTCATGTTACTAAGCCTATGATTTCCCTACTGAAGGTGTTTACTTATTTTGTGACTATTTAACCATCATGTTCTCAAAAACAACCCAATGGGCGTATTCAGTGTCAGGATTCAAATAGATACTTTATAAAGTAAATACATTTACTAAAAGATACATATGTATGTGTATGATATATACAGGTATATGTGTGAGGATGTGTCTCCATGTGTGTATGTGGTTCCAGGCACACTGCTATGCTGTATTGAAAACGCCTAGGTGAGAGACAGTATGGCTTTTCTGGAGAACTGCAAACCTTTCTGTGTTAATTATTTGGTCAGTTTTGAGTATTACATGTTATAAAATATTTTTCTTAATTTTAATATCAATGAAGAAAATAGCATGTCATCATATGATTAGACCAAAGATTATTAAGCCTTGGATTTATTTGATCTGAGTGAGTTCCTAAGTAAATTATACCCCTCTATATTCACTGGGTACAAATGAGGAGAAAAAAAGATTTCATAAAATTGTCAGCAGTTACTCCACTGTGGCAAGTTTATCTAGAAATCACAAAAAGCTGTAATTTTATTTGAAGTTATGCTTCAGTTCTGGAGAACTCAAGAAAACATCTTACCAGAAACAGTGCTCCAATTTGACTTATTACTAAATCTATATAATTTCATAGACAACGTTTTCAACCTGATCTCTTTAAGAGTGCTAACAATATGTTTGCTTCTCTGTTGACTTGGAATTTATACCTATTTTGTCCCTTATTTCCCCCACTGTCAACAATTCTTTTAACTATTTTAATCTATATCTTGCTACAAATGCTCCAAGTGGAAAGAGATGTGGATATTAATTCTAGCTCACTGAAAAACAGCTTAAATATATTCTTACCTGTTTCATTTCAAGGAACAATAACAAAACGTGGAAACACTTCATAGATTTCTCCTAAAATGCCTTTTGTTTTACATTATTTGACTGCTTATCTAACCAAGAACATTTTGTGGCAGAGTTCTAGTCTGTTCATTCTTACTCTTCTTTGAAAAATGTCAACCATACAGAGTTAGGCACTAGATAACCAGTAGTAGAATTTGTATTTTAGAACTTTTACCTAATTAAATGGAGATTGGCAGTGGTATTATTTTCAATGTTTTCTTTAGTCATCTTCAGCAAGAGAGAATTGATACTTTTTTTTTTAATTTACTAAGAGTTCTTGTGACAAAGTAATATGCTCCTCTGCTGGAACCTTAGGTTTTTGGCCCAAAAAAAGATTATTGAAGAAAATAATGCTTATTTGTATATTTTTTATTTTCAGTCCCATCCTCCAACTTTACGGAGGTTGTAGGAATTCTGTCAGTAAATTTCATCTTCTCTCATGTAAATTAGTCGCTTTTGCAAACTGATTGGAAAGTGGTATCTTTTTATATTCTTAAATGGTTATAAAACTCACTTCTGCTAATCTTTGCAGGAATATCTGTCAATACGTTAAAAAGTTCTCTTAGTAAGTTTATTTAAGTACATATGTGTAAGAATTTTTATAAGTGATATACCATTTTCAGCCACAAAATCGGAGATGAAAATTTTTTCAAAGTTCTCTCTCCATAGCACAAGTTTCTTTCAAAAAGCAGCTTCTTTCCTACTTTTACCTGGAAGTTTTACATAAAATATTTTTGTTTGGAGGGTATTTTTCCTAAGCACTATGCTTTTGACAGGAGGTCACTTTTCATTCCATGAAAGATCTGCAATTTATTGGAACACCTGAGTCATTTTTATTTCATTTAAAACATCATAACAATGCCTTTAAGTTCAGCAAGTTAACTAGATTTATTAATTTCATCCAACTGGGCCCATTTTACCTACATTATGTGATAATAAGCTGAAATTGAATAAACATATGATGGTGCCACTTGTAACCCCTATCTGTTACTAATCTCCCACTCTTTTCTTAGGACTCCTACTAACACAAGGATCAAGTGAAGATATTGATTAAATATTATCTAAGCTTAATTTTGTTCTTATTTTTAATAAATATTTGTAAGTAAAATTTAAAAATTTTTTAAATATTTTCTTTATCTTTGAGGATCATTTAGCACCAACTATCTTGGAACCCGTTGATCTGCAGGATACGAAAAACTATTTTTTGTTTCTTTGACCTAGTTGGACAATTCTGAAACTAAGTAAATAGGACATGTTCTCACCGTTTTTCTCTTGTAAATGCTCTCTTTGGCGTACAGTTTTATGAGTCTTGCTCACATTACTACTATGGGCTTCATCTTATTTTCCTTTCTCATTATGTTGTCATTTCATTGACCATTCTTTTGAAGTACTAGTTTACTTTTGTATGGCTTGGCTAAGGTGCTTCACTCAACCCAGTTTGCGTCAACCAAAAATAATTAGCAAACAAATAAAACTTGCCCCTCTTTTTGCAGTATTTCATTCAAAAGGCAGGTTATTTTATAGTACTTCAAAAGATTTTAATAAAACTTAAAAAAAATATTTTACCTGGTCTAGATTATTTTTTGTTACTTAGCTGAGCTACTCGGTTCTTTTTCTTTGACAGATTAATCCACTGATTCTATTTCTGGTTTTCTCCTTTAAGGTAGTAATAGGAAAAATAATAAGATATGTGTGTGAATATATTGTGTGTGTCTATGTGAACAAATATATGTATATATGTAAATATGTATAAATGTGGCAAATGCTCTTTTAAGTGACAAATACTATGAAGTGGTATCTAGATTCTCCATTTTGGTGAATAGTTGGGGTGGAGGGGTGTACACGCCAGCACTTGTGTTTATACCAATATTATATACTCAAGGAAACATCTTATCTTGGGTTACCAATAGTGATATTGCTAATGTGTAGTTTCCCTGAATTTAACCAAGTAATAATTGTAGGAATTGCTGAACTTTGAAGATTTATTTAAGAGATTTTATAAAGGATCCCAATCTAAGATTTTAAAAAAATTTCCTTTTTAATACTGTGTTTCAGTTTTGGACAGTATTGTCTTCCTACTGTGAAAAATGAAAAATTTGCATTCTTATTCTTTTTTTTTTTTTTAGTTAGGTGAAATTTCACTCATTTTTTTGTATAATTATTTTCACATTATCAAGATTTTTAAGGTTTAACATTCCATTGTATGTGTAGACTATATTTTGATTATCCATTTACCTGACAATGAACACTTGAGCTGTTCCCATGCTTTATTAATTGTGAATAATGCTGCTAAGAACAGGGGTGTACAGATGTCTCCTTGAGACCCTGATTTCAGTACTTTTCAGTATATATACCCAGAAATGGAATGACTGTACCATATGGTAATTCTGTTTTTAATTTTTTGAGGAACTTCCATACTGTTTTCCACAGCCTGCCATACCATTCTACATTCCCACCAATAGTACAAAATGTTCCAATACCTCCACATTGTCTCCAACACTTGTTTTTTCTGTTTTTTTTCGATAGTAACCACTCTAAAGAGTGTAAGATGGTGTATCATTGTAGTCTTGATTTGGATTTTCCTAATGATTAGTGATGTTGAGCATCTTTGTATGTACTTATTTGTAATCTTTTCTGGAGAAATGTCTATTCAAATCCATTGCCCACTTTTGAATTGGGTTATTTGTTTTTGTGTTGCTGAGTTATATGTGTGTGTATGTGTGTGTATATATATATATATATATATATATATATATATATATATATATATTTAATCCTTATCAGATAAATGATTTGCAGATATTTCTCCCGTTTTGTGGGTTGCCTTTTTATATTAATAGTGTCTTTTAATGCACAAATTTACAATTTTTCTTAAGTCCAGTGTATTTTTATTTTCTTTTTGTTTGTTTGTTTTGCTTGTGCTTTTGGTGTCCTATCCAAGAATCTATTGCAAAATCAAATGTCATGAAGATTTTGCCCAATGTTTTGTTCTAAGAGATTTATACTTTTAGGTCATTTATTTAGGTCTCTGATGTATTTTGAATTGATTTTTTAAATATATTGTGTTTGGTAAGGGTCCAGCTTCATTCTTTTGTATGTAGATGTCTAATTTTCCCAGCATCTTTTTTTGACTGTCCTTGCCCATTGAATGGCCTTGGCACTGTTGTCAAAAATCATTTGACAGTGTGTGTGTGTGTGTGTGTGTATCTTTTCTGTTCTGTTGGTCTGTATATTTGTCTTTATGCCAGTACCACATTGTTTTGGTTAGCATTGTGGTAAGTTTTGAAATCAGGACGTGTTAGCCCTCCAGCTTTGTTGTTATTTTTTAAAGATTGTTTTGACTATTTAGAGTCCTTTGAGATTCCATGTAAACTTTAGTGTGGGTATTTCTTTTCCTCCAAAAACACCACTGGGATTTTGATAGAGATTGTGTTGAATCTATAAATCATATTAGGTAGTGTTGCCGTCTTAACAATGTTTTAAGTCTTCCAATCTATGAACATGGGATGTATTTCCATTTTTGTCTTCTTAAGTTTCTTTCAGTGGTGATTTGTAATTTTCATTGTACAAGTCTTTCACCTCCTTGGCTATGTTAATTCCTAAATATTTTATTCTGTTTGGTGCTGTAGTAGATGGAGTTGTTTTCTTAATTTCCTTTTCAGATTGTTTTAGAAACGCAACTGATTTTTTTTTTTTTTTGTATTGATTTTGTATCCTACTTTGCTGAATTCATGTATTAGTTTGAACAAATTCTTTATGGAATCTTTAGGGTTTTCGGCATACAAGATTATATCATCTGTGACCAGAGACAGTTTTACTTCTTCTGCTTCAATTTGATATCCTTATTTTTCTTGCCTAATTGCTCAGACTAGAACTTCCAGTACTGTGTTGAATACAAGGGATAAAAGTAGTTATCTTTACCTTTTACCTGATCACAGAGGGAAAGCTTTCGGTCTTTCATCATGATGTTCACTGTGGGCTTTTCATAAAACTTTTATTATGTTGATATCATTAACTTCTGTTCCCTTGTTTAGTTGAATTTTTAATGCTTCTGCATCAGTTAAGATAATTCCGTTTTTTTTCCCCCAATTCTGTTAATGTGAAGTATTATATAGATCAATTTTTGTATGTTGAACCATCGTTTTATTCCAGGAATAAATCTCATTTGATCATGATGTAAAATCTTCTTAATATGCTGCTGAATTCAGTTTGCTAGTATTTTTTGAGGATTTTTACATCAATGTTCATAAGGATATAGGGCTGTAGTGTTCTTCTAGTGTCTTTGTCTGCCTTTGGTATCAAGGTAATGCTGGCCTCAAAGAATGAATAGAAAGTGTTCCCTCTTCAGTTTTTGGAGAAGTGTAGGAAGAATTGATGTTCTTTAATTTTTGGTCAAATTCCCCTGTGAAGCCATCAGGTCCAGCACTTTCCTTTGACAAGAGATTTTTGATTCAGTTTGATTTTTTTACTAGTTATTTGTCTATTCAGATGTTCTATTTCCTTGTGATTTAGTCTTGGTAGATTTTGTGTTTCTATGAATTTTTCCATTTTTTTCCAGGTTATTCAGTTTGTTGGTATGCAGTTTATAGTACTGTTATAATTTTTTTTTTTATTTCTGTAGAGTTGATAGTAATGCCCCCACATTCACTTCTGATTTTATTAATTTTAGTTTCCTCTCTTCTTCTGAGTCCATCTAGCTAAAGATTTGTCGATTTTGTTGATATTTTCAAAGATATGACTTTTGGTTTCATTGATTCTCTGTGTTGTTTTTCTGTTTTCTATTTGTCTGCTTTGATCTGTTACTTCCTTCCATCTGCTAGCTTTGGGCTTAGTTGTTTTACTCTTTTTATAGTTTCTTAAGGTTAAAGATTATGTTATCGATTTGAAATCTTTCTTCTTTTTAAATTTGAGAGTTGATACATCTAAATTTTTCCTTTACCACCTTTTTACCTGTGTGCCATGAGTTTGGTATATTTTGTTTTCATTTTCAGTCATCTCTAGGTATTTTCTGATTTCCCATTGTGATTTCTTCTTTGATCCATTGATTGTTTAAGTGTGTGTTGTTTTAATTTCCACATATTTTTAAACTATCTCTTTTCTTATATTTCTAACTTCATCCTAATTTCGTTGGAAAAGATACTTTGTATGATGTCTATCTTTTAAAATCTATTGAGACTTAATTTGTGTCCTAATATATGGTATATCCTGGAAAATGACCCATGTGCATTTGAGAAGAATGTGTATTCTATTTTTGGGTAAAGTATTCTGAATATGTATGTTATATCTTGTTGATTTATTATGTCATTCAAGTCCTCTGTCTACTTACTTATTTTCTGTATGGTTGTTCTATCCATTGAAAGAGGAGGATTGAAATCTCCACGTATTATTGTAGAACTGTATTTCTCTGTTCTGTCAGTTTTTTCCTTCATATACTTTGATAGTCTGTTACTTGGTGTGTAAATGTTTATAATTGTTAAATCTTGTTGTGTTGAACTTTTTATTAATATATAATACAATTCTTTGTCTCTTGTATCCATTTTTGATTTAAAGTCTATTTTGTCTGATATTACTATAGACAGCTCTGCTCTCTTTTGGTTATTATAAGCATGGAATGTCTTTTACCATTCTTTCACTGTCAAACTAAATGTGTCTTTGGATTTAAAGTGAATCTCTTGCATAATGTTTTTTATCCATTCTGCCAATCTCTGTCTTTTGATTGTAGAGTTTAAATCTTTTGCATTTAAATTATTACTGATAAGAAAGGAATTCTTTCTTTTATTTTGCTGTTTGTTTTCCATATGTCTTATAGCTTTTTTGTTCCTCATTTTCTGTATTACTGTCTACTTTTGTACTTAGTTGGTTTTAGGGGGGAGAGGGTAGGGAAACATTTAAATAACTTTCTTATTTCTTTTAGTGTAAATTCATAAGTATTTTCTTTGCAGTTGCCATAGGGGTTACTTTGAAAATTCTAAAGTTACAACCTTCTAGTTTGAGTTAATACCTGTTTATGTTATTTCAATAACTTACCAAAATATCTGCTTGTTTACTACTGCATCTCCACCCCTTTCAGTTGTTGATGTCACAGAATTATATCTTTATATATTGTGTACCCAAAAACATAAATAAGTTATTTGAAGTACATTAGTCTTTTCAATTATGTGGAAAACAAAATAGTTAAAAACCAAGTTGCAATAATACTAGCTTTTAAAATTGCCTATGTATTTTTATTGAGATTTTTATGTCTTAATGTGGCTTTGAGTTACTGTCTAGCATCTTGTATTACACCTAGCAGAACTCCCTTATACATTTCTTGCAGTGCAGGTCTAGTGGTAACAAATTCCTTAGCTTTTGTTTACCTGGGAATGTCTTCAGGCCTCCTTTGCTCTTGAAAGGTAGTTTTACTGGATATACGCTGCTTGGGTGACTAGATTTTTTTTTTTTTTTTCTTTTAGCATTTGAAAATACTGACCACTCCCTTGTCTCCAAATTTTTTGATGAGGACGCTGCTGATAATCTTACTGAGAATTTCTTGTATGTGAAGTGTTGCTTCTTTCCTGCATCTTTCAAGACTTTCTCTGTTTTTTAAAGCTTTATTATAATGTGTCTCTGTGTAGCTCTCTTGGAGTTCATCATACTTGTTACATTGTTCAGATTCTTGGGTGTTCATATTCATGTCTTTCGTCAAATTTGGAAAATATCAGCTGTTATTTTTTTCATATGTTCTCTCCTCCATTTTTTCTTTCTCTTTTCCTTCTGAGACTCCAACAATGCTTATATTGGCCCATTTGATGCTGTCCCACAGATTACTTAGGCTCTGTTCACCTTTCTTCAGTCTTTTTTCTATTTATTTTCCTGACTTGGTAAATTTTATTGTCCTGTCTTCATGTTCATGGATTCTTTCTTCTACCTGATCAAATCTGCCTTCTAATTCCTATATTAAAATTCTCACCTCAGTTATTGTACTTTCAGCTCCAGAATTTCTTTTTCAATTTTCTGTTTCTTTATTGATATTATTTCCATTTTGTTCATACATAATTTTCTTGACTTTTTGCACATCTTTTATTCTTTGAGAATCTTTAAGACAGTTGTTTTAGAGTCTTTGCCTAGTAGATCTGCTGTCAGGTCTTTTTAAAGGACTTCTGTTTATATTTTTCTTTGAATGGGCCATACTTTCCTGTTTCTTCATGTTTCTTGATGTTTTTAACTTGAAAACTGGGCATTTGAATTTAATGATTTGGTAATTCTGGAAATCAGATTTTCTCATTCTGCAGTGTTGGCTGGTTTTTTGTTGTTACTTTAGTTTATTGTTTTACTGGGTTTTTTTTTTTTTTTTTTTTTTTTTTTGGTAATTGTTGTGGTCTGCCTCCGTGCCAAAGATCAACCTGACGTATAAACTTAAGGTCTTTTCAGGTGATTTGAGCCTGTACTTTTCCCTGGGCATGCACAGTGACTTCTTAATTTCTGTCATATATGCAGTTTCTTTTGAATGTCCTAGTATTTGATGTCTGGCTTCCCAAAAGAGAATAAAAGTAAAATGAAGGGCAGGGCAAAGCATGCTGGCCCCCTGGAATACCTCAGCAGGTGCAAGAGGGACTTGCACAATGAAGGAAGTTGGAATAGCAATGGCCACCTCTCTCTTTTCCTCTGAGATGAGAGGCCATGATCAGATCACAGATCCCCGACATTTGGGCTACATCTTACCCAGCCTGTCACCACGAAAATTATATGTGTTTCGTAGACAAATAAATATATATATAAAACTTATACACGTGTACATACAAAAACTCACACACATGATAATTGAAAAATATGCTAGAGACATATTGTTTGGTCTTGTTATTTCATGTTATTAATTTCTTGGGCTAAAGGAACTTAATCATGAAATGATATCACCACATAACAATATCACCCAAAATTTTATATCTAGTTTTTACAGCTGACAACAAGTTGAGTGCCTAAAATCTGTGGCATGAAGAACTTGTGACTTAAGACAGCAGTATTATTTTGGTGAAGCAGTAATCTGCTTTTGACTTTGAAACATTTATTTTATTAACTTAATTCAGTGATTTATTGCACAACTTATTCTCAGGTATTGCTGCTGGTATTCCAAAACAAGTCTCATGATCTGTGCCCTTGTAAGATTTGGTAATTCTAAGTTAAGACAGTAATATTAAAAATTAGTTTGAATTTTGTCATGATATAGATGTTGTATGTTGTTGCTAGTCAGCATGCTCAGAGGTATTTGGTCAGCTGACTAGAAATCAGAAAAATATCTGACTTGAGGGACTTTGTGAAGAGTCTGTCTACATTGGTTTTCCCTTCATGGTTTGGTACTCTGTTAGTCCAAAGGAGAGTGGTTAGCCTAAGATGAAGAGGTTAAGTTAATTGTTCATACCTAGTAGATTTTTGTTTAACATCTGTAGGATGAAAAACCACTTGACATCAGACTGGATATTGAACTACATTTGAAAATAAGTTATTAATGATTTCTTTTTCTGGTTATGTTTTTAAGTGTTAAGAGATATCCCTAAATATTTTTATTGTTGGCCAAATAGAATTAATGTAAGATATATGATGTAGAGACAATGAAGTAGAAGTAGAAACTCTGAGTGTAGGCTTAGAGCTGAGGAAGTCACCATTAGAAAAAAGAGCTATAACTGTTTATGGAATCTCAGGAGTAGAAAAGGGCATGCTTCATAATTCTCAGGAATCTATCAACATGTAGGTTTTGGAAAGCATACGAATGGGTAGTTATGATAAATATACCACCTCAGTTGATAAGTGGAAACTGAATATACACATGATTGAATTTTGAACTTAATCATTTAATTGTTCTGCTTTAGTTAACATGTTTTTAAAAGTCTGAAATTCTAAGTATAGTTATGATAACTAGTTGCTAATAAATATATTGGAGTATTTCTCCTTTTATCATCCCTTCAATTTTAAGTGTGTTAAGTTGTAGAGATCTTAATGTCATGAGTAATGTGGATAGATTATTCTGAGCAGGCAGCCTCAGGTGGCATATTTTAATAATTCTTGTTATTTTTGTCCTTTGTCAGTGTAGGAATAAATTTTAAATGGTCAGTACCTTTCTGATTTGTAATATGGAAGTGCTCTGGAATTGGTGTATTGAGAATCTTCTCCAACATATGTAGGTATCCACTTTTATGTGTGTGTTAGAACTTTGCAACATGACATAAGATAGTAGAAAAGTCAGAGCTGCAATGCCACTTATTTATTTGAGCCCATAGTGTAGGGCAGTGGTTTCTAGACCTGATGGTATAGCAGAGTCAATCAGGGAACATTGTATAGATTCCTAGATTAATGACTGAGACCCAGAAATCATATTTTAGAAGAGTTTTCCCATGTGATCATGATGATAATTGGGAAACTGATACAGAGTAAAGCAAATACTCAGTTGATTCTTTGTGTATGTTTTCTAATTATAGTTTAATGTTTGCCTTGTGTCCAAAATTTCATTAATGCAGGCAGGCTGATTTTTTCTTCACCTTTTAAAATTAGGAAGTATAATAATTTGTGAGTTTTACTCTTGTTTTATGAAGAAAAATGCTTTCACTGGACATACCACATTAAAAGTATCTTGCTAGGTGCACTGGGATATATAGTAGTGGAATACTATCATTGAAGAATTGACTATAACCTAACTGCCCTACAGTTTGTCTCTTTATACTACTACATGGTCTCTAAGAATGTTACAGTGCAATCAGAGAGATGAGAAGAATGATTAGAATTCAGAGAAATTTTAAAGATGCCTGTTAATTTTCTCTGTAGCTTTGGCTTTCTCTTTCTCTGGACAACTTCCAGAAGAAGATAAAATATTTGAACAGCATGACCAGGATGCCTTTCAGTTCAGTGCCTTAGATTTGGACATTTAAGAACACCTAGGAGAAAGACTATTAATGTAAAACAAATTTTATCTATTATTTGTAAATGTACGTGTGAATGTTCAGCAAATGGTGTGCTTTACTTGGCTGTTGTATAAATGAATAAATTGGATAGTTTTTTGTGTGCATATTTATACATGGGTAAAATGCCATTGTTTAGTTTTTTGGTTAAGAGTTTTTAATTTTTCAAATTTAAAGGGTTTTTTAGTTTTTTGTTTTTTGGTTTTTTTTCTTATTGAAGTAAAGTTGATTTGCAATGTTTCAGCTGTACAGCAAAGTGATTCCATTATGTATACCTATCTATATTCCTTTTCAGACTCTTTTCCATTATAGATTATTACAAGATACTGGATATAGTTCCTTGTGCTATACTGTAGGTCCTTGTTTTTTATCTATATTATGTATAGTAGTATATATCTCTTAATCTCAAATCCCTAATTTATCTCTCCTACACACTTTTTCTTTTGGTAACCATATATTTGTTTTCTATGTCTGTGAGTCTATTTCTGTTTTGTAAATAAGTTCTTTTGTATCATATTTTTAGATTCCACATGTAAGTGTTATCATATGATATTTGTCTTTCTCTGTCTGACTTACTTCACTTAATATGGTAATCTCTGGGTCCATTCTTGATGCTGCAAATGGCATTGTTTCCTTTTTTATGGATGAGTAATATTCCGTATTCAAATTTAAAGTTTTTTAAAAGAGTAGTCCCCGCCATATTTGTATTCTGGTCTGGGGGTAATATATAGAGAAGGGTCATATAATTCAGAGCCAGCTTTAAATCTCACATAAACACAACAATAAATAAAGGCAAGAACAATAAATTAACCAAGAACAACACATTGAAACAATAAAGTAAACAGAAAGAAAAGTTGTGTTTTTTGGTTTTTGTTTTCCTGCTTTACTGCCCTTAACAAACTATCTGTGGTAGTCTCTTGGGTTTTCCATGAGTAATCTCATTCTGAGCAGTATTTGAAACATCTTGCTGTTAGCAAAAAAGAAAAAGAAAAAGAAAAGTGTCTTTCTTCTGTGAATCTTAGTAAATTTCTCCATTCTTTTTTCACTACAATTGTAAGGTTTTCATAAGTGACACTTTCCGGAGTTCAATGTGTAGAGTAAGTGGCAAAGCAGGGCAGATTTAAGTTGCTCAGGTTTTGTAAACAAAGATCCCACTGATACTTACCAAGAACTATGCAGGCATACTTGGTGACACTAATCCAGTTCTTTTCCCCCAACTTTGACTGTATATCAGAATAATAACTTTTACTGCTTGGGGGGAAAAAAAGGAGGTGGTCTCTGTCCAAAAGATTTAAGTGTATTGCATAGGGTTCTTTTCTTTCTGTTTTTGAATATTCATTCATTTTGCCCTTGTCTTCCTGGATACTACATACTTTGCATTATAGTAAGTGACACAGTCTTTCCGACAGTTTTCTAACATTAGTGCTTAACCAGTTCCTCATTCATCTTGTAATTGGGACAGTGAGACTGTAATCTTCATTTAGCTCTTTTATTTAGCTGGCTTCATCAGAGCAAATGTCTGCCCTCATCTCCTGAATCAAGCACATATTTTTTGGCCTTTCTGTAATTTTTAGGTACTAATTTTTTGGTTTAATTTTTTCCAGCCTAGACATTTAAATTTGTTCCAAGAAATATTGATGAATCAGAAACTATTATAATCAACTATACTTAAATTTTTTTTTAATTTTAAAAACTATTATAAAAAGATTGTCTTCTGTGCTGTTAAAATACACATATCAAAACAATTTAAAAATTCTTTGCAGGAAAGAAAGGTTTGGGATTTTTTTTTTATATCAGGGGATGGCAAATTTTTTTTCGTGTCTTTTCACTCTGTTGTTTAAAAAGTTTATGTGATTAGGCAACCAAAAGAATCTTCCAAATAGATCACAGAACTGTATACTTTTTTGGGATATCCTCAGAAGGCTCTCTAAATTATCAGATGATAGGACAAAAATCTTTTGTTATTTTTCAGTAACAGGAGGAAAGAGAAACTCTTCTTTTTGTTTCCCCTTGTGGCTTATGGTCTGTGGTCTCTTTTCCTATCTAGTAAAAAGCCTTCTAGGACTTCAAAGCTTATTTGTTTATCTACCGTGATGAAAGTCCCTTGGCTTCTTGATGCCTATTTTATTCCAAATTCTCCTGTTTTTCCCCTCATGGTCTTCAAATACTTTTCACCTTAGATTTAGCTTGGTTTGAAGAGATGCTGTCTAGACCCATGGATTTCTTTATCTTCTTTGGCTTCTTATCAGTTTTACCAGCTTTGGTGTGGAATGCACAATAATTGAGTCAGTTTTATCAGTAGCTCACAAATTGTGGTTCCATTACTGGCAACAGGAACATCATCTGGGAATTTATCAGAAACAAAATTCTCAAGCTCTGCCCTAGACCTAGTATTAAATCAGAAACTCTGAGGATGGGGTGTAGCAGTCTTAATCACTTCCAGGTGTTAAATGGCACTAGTGTTTTGGAGTCTTTAGGGTCCATGTGACTCTGTAGGTTGATCTACCCATGATTAATTTTTATTACTAGTATTCAAAATTATAGTATTTTATATTGAGGAAAACTCAATATCCATACCATTTGAAGTTGCCCTCATAGTTCTGGGGTACCTTACTGAAGCTGTACTTGATACTTCATTGCACTGTTGAAGTACCCTCAAAGAAATTGTTTAGAACAAGAGTCTGATTCTGTGCTTCAGTTTTTTTTCCCCTCCATCTCTAATTGTTTCTTGCGTTGGTTTTTCTCTCCGATGTAATTTAATTTATAAAGGGTACTGTGTATCACCATGCTTGGGGTTTGATAGCATGATATATCAAGTGAAAGATTTTATTTAATCCTAACAATAACCCTATAAATTAAGTAATACTTTTCTCTCAAATTTTACAGAGGAGAAAACTAGGGCTTAGAAAGGTTAATATGCAAAAGTCAAGCCACAGAACCAAGAATTCAAATTTAGGACTAGGTGATGACAAAGCTCTTAAGGACAGTTGATATTACCCTCAATCTCAGTTTTCAAGTTCTGCTTCTCCTTGACTGTCTGAATTTGCATATATCTTAAATTTAATGTACAAGTGGTCTTTTTTTGGACTTTTTCTTGCTGACAGTTCTGACTTCAAGAGTGTCCTCTAATACTTCTTTTATTTCCTCATATGTGACTTATTTTCTAAGAAAAATTTAAAACTTCTAGAAAAATTCTTTTGTTCTCATTTTCACTTCTTTTGCCTTTGCTTTTCTGGTTTAACTTCAGAATGAAAGCCTTTGAACCCTGTTTTTTCATATGTTCAGTAATAGATTTAAAATCTGTGTTGCCTAAACTGGGATTTCAAAATGTAGAATAGATAAACAAGATTGTACTGTGTAGCACAGGGAAATATATACAGGATCTTGTGGTGGTTCACGGCGAAAGAGAATGTGACAATGAATGTATGTATGTTCATGTATAACTGAAAAATTGTGCTCTACACTGGAATTTGACATAACATTGTAAAATGACTATCACTCAATAAAAAAACTGTTTAAAAAATAAATAAAATAAAACTGGCATTCAGTAACTGCAAGTTTGAAATTAGTAGGAAGAGTATTCCAAATCACAGCAAAATTAAAATGATGAATTGGAGGATGACCGGAGTACTTGTAGATATTAATGGAATAAGTAAAAATGTAGATTTTTGACCTACTAAATATAATCTTCATTTTAAATATTCCTCTTAATACTCCAAGTCTTAATTGAAGGTAATATAAATAAAATATGAAATATGCTATCCTAATTCTAGAAAGAAGAATATATTGCTAATCTTTTTTTTTAATGTGTTACTAGCACACTGTCAATCCAAGATTATAAAAAGATATAAATAATTGATAATCTTTTTCTAAATAATTGACTTTAGCTTCTGTTGTATCAACAGACTTGCAGTTTTGTATTGCCACTTGATTTTTAGATTATTTGTTAAAAAAAAAAAAGAAAGAAAAGAAAGAAATTGGGTACTTGATCTTTTGTTAATCTTGGGACTTCTCTGTTAAAAGAAATAAATTTTGTAGCCAAATTAACTATTTTAACCATTTTGAATTTCCATTGCTGTGACACTACAGTGATAATATGATACTGTATATACTTTACGTGAAGTATAAATCATTCTGTATTTATTATATATATAATATATATATACATAAGTACACATAACATTTCTGTAACTTGTTATTCTTTCATACTTGTCAGGGTTTTTTGTTTTTTTTTTTTTTTTTTTTGAGAGTCAAGGCATATAATTAATTATTCAAAAATTTTAAATTTAG
The DNA here is from genome assembly GCF_036321535.1 of Camelus dromedarius. Taxonomy (NCBI): domain Eukaryota; kingdom Metazoa; phylum Chordata; class Mammalia; order Artiodactyla; family Camelidae; genus Camelus; species Camelus dromedarius. The sequence goes on along the minus strand of NC_087439.1, from coordinate 28,424,603 downwards.
CTAAGCTGTTGATTTAATCTAACCTGTCTCCTTTTTGGCAGCTAGTTCACCTGTGGACATTCTTCACTGCCTAACATTCATTTATCAGATTTTTTTTGAAAGCCAGCTGTATGCAATTATTGCACTACTTGACTTGTATACAATGATAACAATTCCTGAGTCTTTCTTTCAAGGAGCCTGTGGTCCAGTGGAGCAAGCAGATAAGTAAATACAGAGTTAGTTACATCATTATGTGCCAATTAAGTTCTGTGAAAGGGAAGATAGCATACATCCTGAAAGCACTTGAGGGACACATAACCCTTAGACTTTGCCCTGAGTAGGAGTGATTAGGGGTTGCACAGAAAATATTTCAGAGGAAATAATATGTCAACTAAGACCTGAGCTTGGAGCGAGTCAGGGTACAGTCAATTGTTGATTGTTCCAGGCATAATATTAAGAGAAAGAGCCAGTAAGCTAAAGTGAGCAACTAGGCCTTCAGAGCCTTCCTTTTAAATGATGTTAAGGAATTTGGAATTTAGAGTTTTGAGGGTTGAGGATGGAACTGAAGGAAGGGTTTTTACATGAAAAAGTGGGTTTGTTGTTGGAGACAACAAAGAAGCTGTCATAGATTTCCAGTCAAGAAATAATAGTGATCTAAAGTGGGATAGAGGGAGCTATGACAGAAGTGGATTGGGTTTAAATTATTAGAATAGACTAGTTGTTACTTGTCTGAGATTGAAAATTAGGTTTGTTCACTTTAGCAAAACATAATTTGAGAGGAGGATTGCTGGAAACCAATAATCCAGAAACTGTAGATGTTAAAGAAGTAGTATGAGAATGAGCCATTCTTTGAGATTATCCACTTTACTGTTCCTCTTAATAGTAGAAATAAGTAATAGTAGCTTCTACCAAAATTTCTACAACTAAATAATTGTAGTCACCTAGTTTTTGCACTTGATGACTTACTTGTGCATAGAAATTCAGCTCCTTTTACACTGTATTTCTAGTCCCACTGTTTAGACTAACAAGTACAGTCATAGTATAGAAAGCACAGTAGGAAGTGGAAGGAGGAGTCTCATGATCCGCTGGTAAAATTTGAGGAGAAATTCAGTCAAACTTACTTTAATCATCTATTTGCAGATAGTAAAGATTTAGTTAGACCACTAATACTCATTTTTGTCATTAAGCAGTTGAAAAAAAGCTATAAAATTAGAAGTTTATTTTTCCTAAGCTTCTTATTTTGAAATTATTGAAGACTCACAGAAGTTGCAAAAATAGTTCATAGTGAACCATAAACCCTTCACCCAGCCTCTCTTAAGGGTGACATAGTGCAGTATCAAAACCAGGAAGTTGACATGGGCATTACACGGTTAACCAGACTACAGATCTTACTCAGTTTTCAACATTTTTTGCTTGCACTCACTTTTGTTTGTATAATTCTCTGTGATTTGATCCCACCCCTGTGATTTGTGTGACTACCACTGCAATAGAGATACAAACTGTTCCATCATTACAAAGACAGTTCTTTATGCAACCCCTTTATCGTCTCCTAGCCACCATGAATCTGTTCTTCATCTCTATAAATAGCTTGGTCATTTCAAGAAGGTTTTTAAAATGGAGTCATACAATATGTAATTATTTTGGAGATCAGCCTTTGAAATTTTTCTTTTTACTAAGCATAATGCCCTTAAGATCCATCCATGTTACTGCATGTATCAGTAGTTACTGCTTTTTTTTTTCTTTTTTTTAAACTCAGTTACAGTCCTCTGTGTATATGAATGTTTCATTTCCTTTAAGTCCTCTGGCTCATTGAAGGATATCTGTATTTTCGGTTTTTTGACTGTTACAAATAAACTTGTTATGAATGTTCATATTACAGGTTTTTGTTTGGACATATATTTTCATTTCTGTAGGATAAATACTTGAGAGTACAATTTGTGTTGCATAGTGAGTGTATGTTTAGCTTTTTAAGGTACTGCCAAAAAGAAACTTTGCAGAATGGCTATATCATTTCACATTCTCACCAGTTGTTATATAAGAGATCTGTTTTCTCTGCATCTTCACCCGCATTTGGTATTTTCTTTTTTATCTTAGCTATTAAAATAGATATATGCTGATAACTCGTTGTGGCTATAATTTGCATTTTCCTAATGACTAATAATTTTCAACATTTTTTTCATGTGTTTATTTGCCATCCATATACTTCTTTTCTTGAACTATCTATGCCTTTTGCCCATTTTTCTGTTTGACTACTTATTTATTGTTTAGTTTTAAAGATTCTTTATATGTAAATCCTTTGTCAGATATCTGGTTTGCATCTCTCAGTCTGAAACCCATCTTTTCATCTATAAAATTAGAATTGTCTTTTAAAATATTCTTTGTAATAGTGTGGAGATTTGACTATTACTTGGAGGGACAGGTTGTATTAAAAACAATCTTTTGACTAAGACTTAATTTGCAGTCAAAATTTTTGTAGGTTAGGCACAGAACTAGTAGTGTGTATGTTTCTTTCATGAATGATCACCAAATGAAGAAAATGCAGCTTTTAGTGGCTTACCTGAAGTGTACTTGATGCAGGGAGGCAGATTAGACACCTTCCCTGTGGCCTCAGGCATTTTACTTAGGTCTTCTGAGCAGTGTTTTCTCAGCCTATGAAATGGGGAGAAACATATTTTAATTCCATTAGTACTAAGAAATAGCTAATAAAGCTCTAAAAAGATAAAGTATATTATAAAAGCTCTCCTCCACTTTTTAAAAATTCGCTTCTTATTGTCTAGGGGACAGTTTTTCCATTGTTTCCTGTGATTTCAGATGTTGGCTTGTAGATCTTTTTGAGTCAGGAGTATCTTAAACCAGGATGAGGATATCATTTCATGTTGCTAAAACAGTTTTTTTTTTTTTTTTTTTGCCCACACACAACTCTGACTTAAGGGAAAAAAAATAAAATAGATAGAGTAAAATTAAAATCATTAATATAAAGAAAGACTCGCAAGCAAAGTGCCTTGTTTAGAGAAAAGGCTGCTAGAAGGTGCCGTAGGGTAGCTGAGAAAACCACTTTTCTCCTAAGAAAGAAGCTTCTTAAGGGACAAGACATCAGTAGAGGACTCTCTTCTTGAGTTTCCATTTTGAGTGTCTGGAGCCAGAAGCCCTGTGGGGTTTAGGCCTTGGCTGTATAGTTAGGGGGAGTCAGACTTGCTTGCTATTTGTTTGTCAAAGCCTTGCTCAGCTGCTGTCCTGTTAGCATTTCCAGAGAAGAAAACAACATTCCAAGGGTTGGCGTCTCATTGTTGGTATGTGAAATTAATAAATATGAATATAAAATATGTCACAGTGGCTGATCTTACTTCAAGTTATTTTTAAAAACTGTTGGCTAAGTAGCAGTTAGTTATATATAACCAAGTATATACTCCTATAAATAAATAAATAAAAATAAATAAATAAATAATAGTTATCTGTAATCAAGTATAACCTGGTTGAGTTTACCTGGCTCTGTGACTTACATTCTGTTTGATTTTGGTCAAGTTACTTAACCTTTCTGTCTTTGCATGTGAAAGCAGTATTATGATTGTACTTATTCCATAGGGTTATTCTGAGGATTAAATAAGTAAATAAGTGCAAAGCACTTGAAACAATTTCTGATTGAGCTATTATTACCTGATGAGTAAAGTAGTTCTGCAGGAAATTACTGTTAAAAAAATTAGATCTTTTAGCTGAAGGTGTTTATGAGTATGTTGTCCTTAAAGAGAATTTTACAAAACATTTTTGTTGTTGTTGGTATATATGTTTTCCATTCCAGTTATCATTGCCCATTTTATTTTGGATGTTATGCTAAAATGCTTGGAGTTTTTAGGTATCCTCAATCTGGGGACGCTGGCAATTAACTAAATTTTGTTTAGTATGATTTGATTATGGATAAAGAGAAATATGGGCAATTATGTATGTGTACAGAAGAGACATTTTACCCAGTCTGTAATGACTGTGTGATTGGTGAGTGGAGCAAGAAAGTGAAGGCTTTCAGAAAGGAATGATCATGTGGGATGGATGCAGGAAGAAACATTCTATATAAAGGAAACACAGGGTTTTTTGGTTTGTTTGTTTTTTGTTTTTGAAGGCAAGGAAGGGAAGGTGAACAATAGAGTGAAAGGAAAAGTAGGAGTAATTTTAAGAACCATCTAAAATGTGAAATTGGAGTGTCAAATAAGCCTATACTTAGACAAAGAGGAGCCACTGAAATGTTTTTTTCTGGTTTTATTGAGAAATAACTTACATATATCACTTTATAAATTCAAGATACACAGCACGATGTTTTGATTTACATATATTGTGAATTGATTGCTACAGCTAAGTTCAGCTGAGAAATTTTTAAAGTTTGAGAAATTTCAACATTTTTCATGTTTTGAAACTTGTACTTTGATTCTGTAATAGTAAATTTTTACATAATCTATGTAAGCCAATAGTCTTTATTATATTCATGCTAAAATTTTTTATTAATTTTTTAAGGATTTCAGTTTGTTGAAATGAGCGGTCGTAAATCAAAGAGTAACAGCTTAATACAAGCAGAATATCTTTCACAGGTTAGTATATATTTGCATTAATCTGAAGGTCTTGTTACCATGCAAAGGTGATCAAAGAAATAGTCATCATTTTAACTGGAATTCTCCGCTTAGCATGTGTGAAGAATTACTCTTTCCATTTTCAAGGGGAGAGTATCTTTGCTACTTCCTAATTTCATCCTCTGTAAGTCTTTGGATAGGTGGAATCTTACTTTACTCATGTTTTCCTAAATGTGCCCTAATTTCACTTTAGTATTATCTTCAGAGTTTTGTACTTCTTTTGTTAAATTTATTCCTAATTGTTTTATTCCTTTTGATGCTATTGTAAATTGAATTTTTTCTTAATTTTATCTTTTATTAGTTCATTGCTAGTGAATCTAAATGAAATTGATTTTTCCATGTTAATCTTGTATTCTCCAATGTTGCTAAACTCACTTATTTAATAGTTTTTTTAGTTTATTCCTTGGGATTTTCTATATATAAGATCATGTCATCTGCAAATAGAGATAGTTTTACTTTTTCCTTTCCAAACTGGATGCCTTTCATTTCTTTTTCTTGTCTGATTGCCCTGGGTAGAACTTTCAGTATAATATTGAATAAATAGGAAGAGCAGACAATCTTACTTTGTTTTTGTTATTGGGGAAATGCATTCAGTCTTTGACCATTGAGTATGATGTTAGCTGTAGGTTTTTGTAGATGCTCTTTATCAAAGTTGAGAAAGTCCCCTTATATTTCTAGTATGTTGAGTGCTTTTATTATGAGCATTTAATGTTTTCTTAAGTACATGTATATCTCTCTTAAGGAACCCAATAGGGAATGGACTTAATATTTTTACTTTGGCATTTCTATTTTTCTGCCTTGACCAGAACTACATTTTTTAAAAATCAAAACTAAGTATTATTGACATCCCTTTATAGGACCTTACTTTCCTTTTTTTTTTTTTTGAAGGAAAATGTTTAATTCTGTTTTTTTTTTAAAAGATTTAACTGAAGTATAAGTATAATTTACATATCTTTGTAATTACACAAATCTTTCATGTGCAGCTTAATTAATTTCTATACATGTATACACCTGCTTAACTTTGACCTCATATCACTTTAGGATTTTTGAACCTCGACTATTCACTATAGCTTCACTTCACTTTATCTCTATTTTGTATTTTATACCTAGTTGTTGTCTCTGTAATAGACTTTAATGAAGTTTAAAAAAAGGAAAAGACAGAGGTTGTCTTTTGATTTTGAGCCGTCTTATGTAGGTGGAGGAATACACACTGTGATTAGTTGAATCTATATATGTCTCTTTAAGTCTTTTACAGTTATCAGGTATTATGTAAATGATACCTATATTGCATTACAGATAGCTGCCTTATTTAACCTTCAAAAACTGGCCTGCCAGAAAAGTGTTATTGTCTTCATTTTATAGATTAAAAACATTAAGATTTCGGGAAAAAAAACTTTAAAATTCATGTAATTGGCTCTTCTGGCACCAGTCTTCTTATTCTTTTCACTTCCTCTATAATGATAAGTAAGGATTATTTTATCCTCAGTGAATAATTTGCTTTACTGAGCCTCTGGTACATGTGAAAGAGAACTCAGATTTATTTCTTTGGTACGGGAAGGATCAGTCCCATGCTGTCAGTCTGGGAGAAGCAAATAATCTTGAAGGCTTCTTGTTTCTGCTGATGGGGCTAAATCTGAAACAGCTTTTTAAGGTTTTTGTCCCTGGAGGACCTTTGTATTAGCAACAAACGCAGAAAAGGAATGATTTTAATGGTCCATTTTTTTTTTAAAGAATGTGGTAGATTGTCTGACGTATTTTTTTGCAACTAAGTCTGAGCCCTTCATTCTAAGGCAAACTCAAAATTTAGCTCTTTACAAGAATTTTTGCTTAACTGATTCCAATGATTTCTTATTTTATAGCCTAAGTGAATATTATTTCTTCTCTATAACTGAGCATTTCCTTATATACTGAGTTACTACTTTTTTGCATGTTGTTTCTTGAATGTGTCATTTCTTTCCAGGATATTCGTAGTATTTTTTTAGGCATAGATCCTGTTCTTTTAATAGTATTGTACTCTGCATCTAATAGGTCCTTAATAACTATATGCACTTTTAAAGTTTATTTCCTTAGAATTCTGACTTCTGTGACAGGTGCAGATTGATAGGGCTTGAGCTAAACCGGTTTAGATGTGTTGGTCTCTAGAGACGGAGGTGCGGTTTATGAGCATTATTAGATTTGATTACATTATTAGATTAGATTCTCTCCTGTCTTTGTTCCTTGGCTGACGTGTTACACAGTGAGGTATTCCTTCATTCACATACATTGAAACAGCCCTCAAATTGCTGATGTAGCTAAAGTAACTAATTCTCTTGTTGAAACCTTCACAACTAAATTCTCTTTCTCTGGGACTTGAGATAGGTCAAAAGAATTGTTAAATTTTACAGTTTAGTAAAATGCCAGAACTCATGATGACATGTTATTTAGGGAAGGTTGAATTGATTCATTAATACCTAATTCTGACTGCTATAAATGTGTACTCTTGTTTGTTTTTGAGTGCATGTATTTTCATTTATACTTGTTCACTTTATTTTCATCAGGTACAAAGAATTTTACGTGAAAGGTTTTGTCATCAGAGTCCACATGGTAACCTGTTTGGAGTACAAGTACAATATAAGTGAGTTTAGCTGTCCCCTTGTCTGTTATGAAACTACTTACAGATGCCCTTTAGATTTTGCAAAAATTGTCATACACACAGTTTATCTTAAACAAGGCTAATGGACATTATTATAGTTGTAAAACTTTGCCTTGTGTATAAAAACAGTGACTGTTGTGAAGCAAGAGCAGATATAAATATTTTCATAATGAAAAAACCCTTTAACTTGCAGTCTTATGTCATTTCTATTATCTGCTATTGTGGAAAGAATGCTGATCTTGCACCTCATACTCAGCAACTAGCCATAGAGTAAAAAGGTCCTAAAAGTTGCCACTGTTGTCCTTTGTCCCATACCATCAAAAAGACCAAGATATTTCAGTCTTTCTTGGTTTCTTCTTGAGGTTTCCAGAGAATCAGTATCTGTGTTCTTTTGTGTAGAACTGCTTAAAGCATAAGTCAAGTGCCCAGAGGAAGAGAAAAAAAGAATGCCTGTTTTTTGTGCATATTCAAATTCAGCTTTTAAAAAATTATTATCTAGCAAATTATTTCAGTTTTCTTTTTTTAAATTTTGGCCTATTTATGTCATTTCAGACACTTAATTGAGCTGCTAAAAAGAACTGCTATTCATGGAGAAAGTAACTCTGTTCTCATTATTGGACCCCGAGGATCAGGAAAGACCATGGTAAAAGCTGCTGATTTCTGATGTTCCGTTACTTTGTAGGCATGTGATGATTCTTATAGACAACATTGAAAATGTTTTCATTATTCTCTTATTAACATTTTGCTTTTTTTCCTTTTAATCATATTAGACATGTTAAACCTTTATACAGTTAGGGTAGTTTATTTGAGTTGAGCAGTCTTTTTTGCCTTATTTTTCCTCACAGTAACAAGTTTTCAGTGATGTTTGCTCCATTGTGGTCTTTTGTCCTTGAAGAATTTGTGATTGCCAATGGAAAAAAAATAAACTAACATTTATCGAGCATGTTCCTTATGCCTTTTATTTATGTTCTATCATTTATTCTTTACGTTAACCCTGCGAGATAGGTATGGTATTGTCCCTCTTTATAGATTAGGTAACTATCATACCATGAGTTCTTTTTTTCCCTCTTAGTTTATTATTTAACTCTAACTCAGGTAGTTTTTTCATATCATACTCACATCTTCTAAAATTCTCTCCTACTTTCCCACTTTATTATATTTGCTTAGTTACCTCTAAAAGATACTCCTGTTTTTTCCCCTTATTTTATCTTTTTACATTCTTAATTCAGTATATAAGCAAATTATGGCTGTTATATTAAAAGTATTAATATTTAATTGTAAATTTTGTTTTCTACTATATTCCATGCAATACATTTAGATTTCTCACTAACATACTTTTTAATTATGTGTAGAAGTAAAATTTTATATTATGTATTATTTTGTATTAAGTAAAATAATGTCAAATAGAGGTAAAATTATGTTTTCATTTTTTTAAGCAATATGTGTTGACTGTACTTTATGTAATATGAGGAGATTAGGACTTGAGGGTATTACTGTCAGCACTCATTTCCAAGTATTGTTTGAAGTACATAAATCTAGATAATTTCCTTTCTCTTCTTTTTTAATCTTTTAAGAATTCTTTATTTATTAAATTATAATCATATAGTAATTTTTAGTTTTGATGCTGTGTTTGATTTCATTCAGTCCTTCTATACAACCACTGTTTCTTTATTCTTGAGTTTTTATTATCATTATCCTTTTGTTTGACTTCAGTGCTATTTTGGGTAGTTTTTTACAGAACTATGTGACTAAGATGCTTTTGAGCTGTTAGACTATTTTAAATCATTAACAATAATTCTATTAACAATAGAAGAACTGAGCAAAGATATGCAAAAAAAGGTCATAGGAAATTAATTACAAATAGGTCTTAAACTTAAAAATATAAACTTAAAAACATGTAAAATTTCACTCATAATAAAGTTAAATTAAAACTACAACAATTTTCTTTACCAGGTTGACCAAAAAAACCTGTAAAATTGATAACACATTGATGTTCTTGCTGGTAGTATAAATTAGAATCGACAAAATCTAACCACATTACAAATGCATATATCCTTTGACTCAGTAACATTTCAAGGAACTTACCCATGTGAAGTGACATATGTACAAAATTACTCATTGCAGCACTGTTTGCTAATAGTGTAAGATAAGAAACAATGTAAAGGCCCATCAACAGAGTTCTAGTTAATATATCATGGTACATCCATCCATATGATAGACAATTATTATAGCAATAAAAAAGAAAAAGGAAACATTTGTATATAGTCCATAAAAAAAGGGGAAAGAAAAGAAGTCCATATTTCTGTTGGTTTGTATGTGCACCAAAAATTTACTGAAATAGTGAACAATAATACAATTGGTTATTTGTTGAGGGGAATAAGACCTAGTCAAATAGGAACAGAGGTAGGAATCTTTTCACTGTGTATCATTTTATATTTTTTGGTGCATGAACTACATGACCATAAAGTCTGTTTAAAAAAACTAAAGAATATGAAGTTGGTTGAATGCAAGGGGGAGAAACCCCACAACCTAGTTAACATAACAAATCACTAAAGAAGCCATTCAGACCACAGAAGTATAAAAAAGAAAGGAAGTTTAGTAATATTGGGAGATATTTTAAAAAACAGTATTTTAAATACTTCAAAAATTATTTTACACGTTACTTACAATATGACTGGGGTTGTACTCTTGGGTCATAGTTTCTTCTCCTTTGGAATTACATAGATTTTATTCAGTTTGTGTTTTGTTGGAAAACTCCAAGGGCAGGCTTTTCTTTTTTACCTTCATAAACTGCTGTATCAATCTAATGTTTAGGTTATGCAGTCATAACAACCCCAAATTTCAGTATCTTAACACAAAAGAAGTTTATTGTTTACTTTTGCTGTTTGCCCAGTGTGGATCAGTGAGGGGGCATTGCTCCTTGCAGTCACTGAAAAGAAGTGATGTAGTTTATCTCAGCATATTTCCCGACAAGTACTCCAGTGGAGGGAGGGGAGTGTGATGAATCATGGACACTTTTAATTAAAGTTCCCACCAGGAAGTGGTACAGAGACATTTCACTGTTCACTGACCAGAGTGAGTCACATAGTCACACCTAATTTCAAGAAAGCAAGGAAGTGCATTTCTCCTAAGTCCCTAGAAAGAGAAGTTAACCAGAAGTATGGTTCACATCACTGAAGACCACCACAGCTAACTTGTTAAGTTTGTGTGCGATTTTTCTCTATCTGGATGCTTGTAGAATTTCTCTGTCTTAGCAATGTAAAAAATTTCACAGGCTGTATCTTAAGTGTAGGTCATAAAAACTGATATAATCTGAAAACCCTCTTAATGTGAATTTAGGTCTCTCTTCAATAAAGAATAATTTTCCTTTTTTTCCGGAGTCTTCATTATTTTATTGTCTTTGCATAACACATTATCATTAATACTTTAATTCTTCAGAAAGCTCCATAGTGATACTCTTGTATCAGTACAGGAGAAAATGAGATCTAGGAACATACTGATTTCCTACAGTTCTCTAAAGGTGTATGACATTGAGCATCTTTTCATATGCTTATTTTTCATCTGTATATCTTTGGTGAGGTATTTTATGACCATTTAAAAATTTTTTTTTTCTTATTTGATATATTTTAAGAGTTCTTTGTATATTTTGGATATATCAGATATGTATTTTGCAAATGTTTTCTCCAAGTCTATAGTTTGTTCTTTAATTCTATTAACATCACCCTTGGCCTAGCAGCTTTTACTTCTAAAGAAGCCCAACTTACCAACTATTTCATGGATCATGATTTTGGCGTTACAACTAAAACTTCATCACCAAACCCAAGGTCAAATAGATTTTTCTCCTATTATCTTCTAAAAGTTTTATAGTTCTTTGCATTTTGCATTTAGGTTTATGATTCATTTTGAGATATTTTTTGAAAGGTATAAGGTCTTTGTCTAGGTTCTTTTTTTTTTTTTTTTTTTTTTGCATATGAATGTCCAGTTGTTTTAGCACCATTTGTTGAAAAAAACTCTTTTCTTCGATGAATTACCTTTGGTTCTTTGTCAAAGATAAGTTGACTATTTGTGTGGGTCTATTTCTGGACTCTGTTCTGTTCCTTTGATCTATATATCTGTTCTTTCACCAACACCACGCTATCTTGATTACTTTAGCTTTATAGTAAGAATTGAAGTCAGGTAGTGTCAGTCTTCTGACTTTGTGCTTCTTCAGTATTGTTGTGGCTAATCTGGACACTTCACCTTTGCATATTGACTTTAGAGTCGATTTATCAGTATCCACAATTTTTTGTTCAGTTGTGGAATTTTGTGTTTTATCTGTAGATCACATTGGGAAGAATTGGTTTCTTAACTGTATTGAATCTTCATATTCATGAACATGGAATATCTCTCCATTTATTTAGGTCTCTCAGTTTCATGGTTTTCCTCATAGATTTTATACATATTTTGTTAGATTTATACCGAAGTATTCACATTTTTTGGTGCTAATGTGAATGGCATTATATTTTTAATTTTATGCTCTTAAGTATTTGTTGCTGGTATATAGGAAAGCAAGTGAACTCTGTGTGTTAACTTATGTCTGAAACCTTGCTTATAATTGGTTACCAGTTCTAGGAATTTGTCAAGTTGTTGGGATTTTCTTCATAAACAGTTGTGTTATATGCAAACAAAAAGTTTTCTTTTATAGTGTGGTTTGTTGAAGTGGTTTTCAACAGTTCATCAAACAAAATGATGTTAAACATAAAATCAGAGCCAGGGAAATACAGATATTTTATAAGTAAAATCTCAAGAGTGGGGGCAAGAACATAGCATATTACTAAGAAAATATAGGGAAGCTTATATTTTTGAGAGACCCAAGTTTGTATCATCTGGGGACTAACTCTTGTGATAGGGTCTGACTTGATCCAAAGGCAGGGAAATACCACCTTACCTTATGATGGTTTTCTGTAAAAAATGTTGCCTCACCTGGGCTTTTACTCATAGTTTGACAGTTGATATTTTGAAATTATCTTTTGTTAAGAGGACCTAGACTACCTGTGATCTGAGGTAGAATTCCATATGCTTTAAAAACTACACACATATACCAGGAATAGCTAGTACGTTTGATACCCTATTGTGAAACCTAGTAAGTCGAAATGAGGGTATTTGCTTCTTAATATTGTGCAGAGATGTTGCAGTGACAAACAGAGGTAGACTATCACAAATACAAATTGTATTTTGTTTTTCAAAATAGCTTGCGAGTTGTCTCAGTGCCTTTGTTGAATAATCCTTTTTGTCCTCATTAAATTTTGATGCCGTCTTTACTAATTTTTTAATAGAGCCTATTTCCTGGACTGTGTAATTTGGGATAGTACCCTTCTGTTTTAGTATTAGAAGGTATAATCCACCATTACTCTTTCTTTTAGAAAGCTTTTTTGGTTTTTCTTAATTCTGTTCATTTCCAAATTTGAGAAAATGTATGCAATATTAATATGAAGAGATTTATATGATACTGCAATATGAGTGATACATTGTCACAAATCAAAAAATATAAAGAATGCATGTATGTGGTGTAAAAACCTGTAATTATAAAAATGTGAAGCTTTATAATTGAACAGTTTAAGGTAGTGTAACACTTTCTGGTGTATTTTTAGTAATAATTACTATTATATTTTAAACATTATTAGCAGTTTTTTTTATTGTAAGCTCTAAGTTTTTTAAATAAGGGCTTTCTTTACATAAACAACTAACAAAGGCAATATCTCCTTTTCAAATTAACCTTTAATATGTCTTTTGACTTTCATTTCATAACATACAGAGTGGTTCACAGTATTTCATAGAAATTGATGTGTTGAGGGTAGACATTTCACAGTCATTTAGCATTGTTCTGGTCTGAACTGATTTTGATAATAATTTAGTAGAGTAAATGCTGGAAACATCTAATAAAGTGATGGAGACATGAAGTTCTTACGTGGCCATTGTTTTATGTGACTTGTAGAGAAATATTTCTTTGAAAACTTGAGGGTTGTTTCTAAATTTTTGTTAGAAGTGTGGGCAGCTGATTGAGAGTGTGGCATCAGTCCTGACTCTGGCATCTTAAGAAGAGTCAGACATTAGAAGTTCTAGTTAAATCTTTTATCTGTAAAGAATCTGCAGATTTTTTTGTTTCTTTAAAATGGCAGTCTGTTTATATTCTGTTCCTAATACTCATGGTTTGAAAAAGAATGTGGGCTTACTATCTTTTACATATTATTAAATATTTCATAAACTTTTAAATATTGTTTAGTTAATAAACCACGCATTGAAAGAACTAATGGAAGTAGAAGAAGTGAATGAGAATGTATTACAAGTTCACCTAAATGGTAAGTATGTCATCACTTTGCCACTGGAAGTGATGTAAGCCATGACAGCTTTTTATATTATGAAACTAAATTTACTTGTATATTTTAAATCTGCATTCATAATTGTATTTTAAAAATTAGATCCTTGTTTAACATTTAAAAACTTTAGCATACTGTACACAATGTTTTTTAGAGACTAAAAACAATAATAAAGGAGGCATATAGTCTCTTGTTTTTTGTCTTGATTTTCTTATCTCTTTTGAGTAACACTAACCCCAAGGAAGGTGACTGTTTTTATTAAATGTCTTCACTGTGGAGTTTTTGAAAGGAAATACTGTGAACTAACAGGCTTTAACTTTTTTCTTTCTAGTTAAATTTTAAAAAGCATTAGAAAATTTATTTGACTAGAAAATAATCTGCATTATATCAAATACATATTTCATTTTAATTTAATACTTTTAAATGGGTTTTACTTCAGGACTGCTACAGATCAATGATAAAACTGCCCTAAAGGAAATCACAAGGCAATTAAATCTGGAAAATGTAGTTGGAGATAAAGTTTTTGTAAGTATGATTTTTATTTTTTTTAATTAAATAGGCTTCAAAGTAAACTTTGTAGAACATAGATATTTTATATTTCTGTAAGACTAGGAAGGGTTCTAAATTGAAATATGAAGATTCTTGTCCTAAGAATGTGTAAATGTACCAGGACGCATTTATTCATCAATCTTTATGTTTAGATATTTTGGAAGTAGACTATACTTGCTATAAAATAGCTAAGAAACCCAGGATTATGTAGATATTATCTGAATTTGTTTCTGTATCTGTAAGATAAATATTCTGATTCTCTATCCTTGAGACAGATGAATATGTTTTTTTCAAATATTATACTGTAGCAGTTTATTTCTAGATGAGATTTATGAGACTTGGATAGCATGAGAGTAGTGGAAAACACACTGACTTTGAAGCTACAAAAGGTGGGTTTGAGTCTTGCCCTACAACTACTGACTAGCTGGCGATCACGGCTAGGGAATATCTTGAATTGCAGATTCCTCTTCTGTTAAATGGGCATTTTCTTTTTATACTTCTTCACAGATTCATTCTAAAGATGTTTTTATGTTTTTTTAAAAAGTTGGATGGTAATATACTGTATAAATGTAAGTTATCTCTTACTATTAAATGTTTTCAGGAGGTAACCCACACTTCATTATTGTAGTTTGGAATCTCAGAGCAGTAAACATCAGTAACTTAAACTGATTCGAAATGTTTTGGAACTTATATTAAACTTTTTACCTATCACTTGATTTATAAGGCTCAAGGAAAACATGATTAACTTAATTTGCAGCTGCTGTAATTTTCATGATGAGATGATTCATCCTCATACTGCTTAATGCAATTAAAGTGAGTTGTGTACATTCCAAGTTCATCTTCTGATCACTGGTGATGCAGTGGTGCCACTTTAATCTGTAAGCTGTGTACTCTTCTGCTGCAGTAATACTACCATAGCTGTATAAGCCTCCTAACATTTAGTAATTTTATTCTTTAAAAATTATCTATAAAAAGTTGAGCCAGTTATTTGTCACCCTTCATTTTCTGCAGGTCTTTGAAGTACAAGTTTAAAATTTTCCTTCTACATATATCTGTTGTTCTACCTCCTTTTCAGAATGTAATTTTGAAGGTAGTGACCCAGCTGGCAAAGGAGAGTTACTATTATGTAGACTCAGTTTGGCTTTTGGTTTCCCATTGATGTAGATTCGTGTTTCTGACTTTCCCAAATAGAGCTGTTCATATTGGATTCATATGAAATAATACATGGCACATTTGGTTATCATCTTAACCATCACTGGTGTTATCATAATCCTCACATGTACAGATTATTAGTTTAAATTCTACATTATATAGATTAGGCACCTGAGGCTCAGAGAACACAATTAGCATGCCTAAAAATCATACAATGACAAAGGCTGGACGTTGAGAATGTAAGTCCCTTACCCAGAGCCTTTCTGCTTGAATATAGCAAACTTGTATGTTCTTTTATATATATGTGTGCATATGTATATATATTTATATATGTATACATATTTTTGTGTGTAAGTTATATATATAAGTAAATTCTTATAATATGTGTATATGAATTTATCTGAGTATATACATACACTTAATGTCAGGTATAATAAAATAGTCTTTAAAAAAATGCCAGAAGACAAGCAACCTTTGAGTAATTTGACCACTGATTTCCCAACAGATTGTTTCTGATAATACCTTTACGTTATGGTAAATACCTCTTACTCTGCCTACTTTGGAAACAGTATTGACTTGACAGCATTTAATCATCACAAAATATGTAGAAGCTCTTTAAAACCTATTTTATATCAGTTCTCTTGACTGGGAAACAAACAAATGGGTTTCTTTTCTCCTTTACATCTCCTCAAATTTAAAGTTGGCTGTTTCTTTAAAAAATCTCAATGAAGTAAAAATTGACTTTAGTGAAAAAGTACTTTAACAGGGCCTTTATGCACAAGCTGGAACATCTGGATAATTCATCTGCTACTCTGTTAATTTCCATCCAGAATATTTAAGTTGTATCCAAAAATGTTTTGGCTGTGTTCCAAGTAAACATAGCCAAATTTGATATGATATGTACAAATTGTATAGGATGCTCTTGAATAGAGAAACATTGTTATATTATCTAATATTTGAGGCAAGTTTCTTCTACCTTTTCCTTTTGGACAAATTTTACACTTGCAAGAGACTGATGTGTTTGAAGATACAAAGTGCAAGATTTCTTGTTGTCTGACTGTACTTAGAATATAACAGTTTTTAAAACTACCTTTAAATAAAGTTAACAGTTTTATGGACTTTATCTAGAAAATATAAAATTTTGAACATGACATAATAATGCCATTTTTAGTGCTGTGCTATCTCTGCTTTTGTATTTAAGTTTTAGATTGTAAACATAGAGATATTCAGCTCAGAATCTAGCTAATGACTCATTTACCAGAAAGAAAATACAGTGTTACAATGTTGAATTATAAGAGGGCTCTCTAATTCTTTATTTCACTAAACTTCTAGTCATGGTATCTTTTATTGTTATTCAGGGAAGCTTTGCTGAAAACCTTTCATTTCTTCTGGAAGCTTTAAAAAAAGGTAAATATTACTGTATTTAATAGTGTCAAAAGATATTTGTCTAGCTTTATTTTTCCCTTTATTATAATACATGCTTTTATAAAAAACCACAATAAAGTAAATATAAAATAGAATGAAGTATTGATCACTGCAATCCCTGATAATAACGATTATTCCAGTTAACATTTGGTTTCATAACTTTATTTACCTGCAGTATATCATTGGTATAGATAGGCATAATTTTTTATAAAATAAAATCCTTTCTATATTGTTGTATAATATATGTCTTTTCACTTACTAACAACAGTATGTTGTAAGCATCTTTTCACATCAGGAAATACTGATGTATATCAGTTGTATGGTTCTCATATATTGCACTTTAAAGATATATTAACTATAATTTAAAATTGTAAATGTAACAAATTATAACTTATTAATCATCAGTTGTTGACTTTTATTTCAAATTTTGTATAATTAGAAAGAAATGCTTAAATAATTAACCAGGTATTTCCTGAGGTAAATTTCAATGAGTAGAATTCTGTATTGAAAGCTTCCAAATTTAAAAGAATAAATATTACCAAACTACCCAAGAAAGTCTATTTTCTAAGCATGTTTAGAAGTTTTTTTTTTCCCACAACCTCAAAAACAATTATTTTCATGTTTGCCTATTTGATAGAAAAAATTATATCTTACTTTAATTTACATGGTTTGGGTACTGATGATGTTCATTTTATGTTTTAATTGGTCATTGGTATGTCCTGGTTTGTATATTTCCTGTTGGTTCTTTGCCTTTTTTCAGTGGTTTTATCTCATACTTCCGGGAATTCTTGCATTTGTTTTGTTTTTTTCTTTTCCTAAATTTGGCTTGGACTTTTCTGCTCAACAGAATTTGTAAACTTTACATAGTCAAAATTTTCTCTCTCCATATTTTGAAGACATTCAGTTATGTTTTCATCTAATGCATATATTTGTAATTCATAATTTGGCAGGAATTTATTTTGGTAAGGTATAGAGATCTAATCTTGAATAAAACACTTTTCACATTGATATGTAATGCTGTGTTTTATCTAAAACTGTATTTTTATATTATGTAGATCTGTTTTTAGACTTTTGAGTTGACCCTGTGGTTTTTATGACATTTAGGTTAGTACATGTGTTTTGTTATCTATTGGAGTAAGTGTCCCATTATCAGATCTTTTTCCACTTGTTTATGCAAATGTAAAGTCTTAGACTTTAAGGTAATAGTGATTCCTCTGCTAAAGTAGTTTCCACTGTTATGATGAGAAAAATGAATCCACACTTTTCTCTGCTTTTCACATACTAAAATTGTCGTTAGAAGGAGTTAAAGTGGCTTCGGTTGGACTTCATAGTGTAATCATTGTCTATAAAAATTATTTCTGTGTAAAGATTTACTTTGCATTTCTACTAACTAAGTCAGTCTCTTCGGAAATAGTAGTTTTGTGTTCCTTATATTTAATCCCAAAATGTTTTGGTCTGTGTATTTATTAAAAGATCCTTGTCAATTTTCTGATGACGAAATAATTACGTTTACATAATTTTAAAAACTTAGTCTCTGTTTAAATGATATTTTTAACTTTTCATCAGTAAACTGCTAGACTCTAGTAATTAGACTATAAGCTACTTGATAAGGGCTATTGTCCTATGAATAATGTTTTTTATTGAATAAATGTACATGCATTGGTAAGTGCCCTACCCAAAGCAGGTTATCAATATATGTTTGTTGAATTGAGTTTTAAAAAATGAAATGTGGTAAATAGCTTGGGAACTTAAGAAAGGTTGATATAACTGGTTATTGATATAAAAACCTTATATTTTCTTAGGTGACCGGACTAGTAGTTGCCCAGTGATCTTCATATTAGATGAATTTGATCTTTTTGCTCATCATAAGAACCAAACACTCCTCTATAATCTTTTTGACATTTCTCAATCTGCACAGACTCCAGTAGCAGTTATTGGTCTTACATGTAGATTGGTAAGTCTTTCTATTTAAAAAAATTAATTATAATAATATTTAGAAAATTAAAGCTTAATTACTGACTTAGTCACTTATGTAGGTCATTTTTCAAACATGTTCATCAGTGCCTCATACATTTATCCCAACTTTTCAACTCAGTTGAGGAAAACAAAACATTTATCACAGGTGCTCATAAACTAATGCCTCTCTCCCTCCAATGGAATTACTGAATAAAGAATGTGAAGTCAGATGATGCTAAAAAATATAGTTTATACATTAGCGAATAAAGAGAAAGTTTTAAAATCTCACCACCATTTTATAAAAATTGCTAATAATTTCTACTTTGTACATTTAAGATTCTTTCCATATTTTGAAAATGCTTGGAATCAGCTCAAAATGATACTATACCAACTCTGTAAATACACATTCTTTGGAAATGCAAGGGATTTTTTTCTGTCAAGCTGTCATAGTAGATAGTGGCTTCTTTGCTCCTTGGTAGATTTCAGAAGGATTTTAACCATAGTTTTAATGTTACTGTGACAATACTTTGTGAAGACTCCATAGACGTTGAACTATTTGTACTTTTAGACAGCTTACATAGGTCTTTTTTGTTTACCTTCTTCTCTTATCCTCATATGAACTTTCTTATTGAATTAGGTAAAACTTGTATTTAGAGTCACCTGTCTTCTTATACTTTGGCTGCCATGCATCCATAGCTTTCATCCTTCTTTTCCCTCCTTTTTTGCAGGCTTATTTCAGGCCCTTTTACTTCCTCTCTTTCTACAGCTCTTTCTCTTTTTTTAGAAATGTCAAACTCTTCATTAAGTTTATCTTCCGACAGTCCTTTCAGTATTATTTCTCTTAGGAGTGGCTTTCTCTGTCTTCCTTCCCCAGTACTCTAGAGCTTATGATGTATGCTTTCATAATAAGCCTCTCTCAGAAAAATCTGGCTGGTTCTCCACGTATCTTAATTCTTTTTTTCAAAAGGTAGCAATCTATCACAGGGGTTAAGGAAGCACATTCTTTCTTGCTAAAAACTCTTCCTCTGGTGGAAGTGGCAGTGGCAAATGTTACTGACCCATTGAGGGACCAAAGAAAGGGTTAGTATCTCCTTAGCTGTATTATCAGAGGCTTTTTTTTTTATTCTGTATGTATAATTCTCCAACTGTGCAGTTCTTCAAGTCTAAGTATATCTGTATCTCCATGTTTATAGGGAAAGAGCAAAAAGATAGATGAAGCAGTGATTTTTGCCAGCAAATAACCTCTTCCCTGTGGCAATAATTTTTTTTAAACTATTCCTTCTGTCCTACATTACCAATTTCTGTCATTACTATGCACCACTCAAGTATCAGTTACTGTTAACCTCTAAAATTTTTTTACTTCCATCTCTTCCTATTCCCAAGTTCAGGCTCTTAATTATTGCTTGCAGAATGTTGCATCCACTACCTTTCAAACACCTACCTGTCTGGGTGATCCGGAACGGCTCCCTAGTAGAAAATAAATGTATAATATTTTCTGTCTTTGAACATTACTTTTAATTCTTTTATGCTGGCACTACATCTTTCTTTAGCCTATAGAAAGAAAAACCTATTTCAGGTTTTTCATTCACCCTCTCCCTCTAACCCCAAGCAATTAATCTTTCCTGTCTTCCTTCCCAAACTAATCATGATCCCTACTTGATTACTTTAATTCTTTCCTCTGTATCATTGGCTTCTTAACCTAGTTACTATGAAAATCATCTGGGTAGATTGGAAAATTCATATTTCTGGGTCTCACCACAGGTTTTCTGTTCTTTTCCTTAACTTTTTTTATTATAGAAAATTGACACTAATGTTGATTTCTAACTTTTTAAGGAAGAATAACATGAATACAAGTAGTTTTATAAATGTTACTATAAAAAAGCCAGAAGACAATAATTTACCAACATCATGCTGTGTTCCCACCAGCTTCCTCTTCTGTAGTTTTTTTCCTTAAGTCTAGCATGGCTTTAGCTTAAATTTGTATAGTTTAGTGAAACTGAACTTTTCTCCATTACATGCTTTTTCTTGAGGCTCTGTTACATAAAAAAGCGAAGATGTTTAAATTTTCATGTTAGTTAAGACATCTAACTACATTTTATTATCTTAGTTTTTTACCTGAATTCTTCATAGAATATACAAAATACCTTATTGAAACTCTTCATATTACTGTGGCATATAACTATTCAATATACTTATCATTTAAAAAAAATTATTGTTGGTCTTGCGGTGTTAAAGATTACCTGAGAAGAACATGGTTAGAAAAAGGCATGACGTCACCAGGCCTATAAATGCTTAGAAGGCGACTGTTTAAACTAGCTTGCATTAAAAATATTTTTAGAAGCTTGTTTTATTTCCATGCCATAATCTCTTACCTACTGCCTTGTAACCCCAAGTAGATCAGGGAATAATTTGAATTTTTAGAGGCTTGTGTAATTTTTAATGCTTATTGTGCATTATAGGATAAGCATTGCTAATTGTAAGTGATAGTTCAGATAGTTACATCTCTAACATTGGTATGGTCTAACATGCATCTTACTGAGATTTTTGTTTGTTTTTAAGGATATTTTGGAACTCTTAGAAAAAAGAGTGAAGTCACGATTTTCTCACCGGCAGATACACTTAATGAATTCATTTGGTTTTCCACAGTATCTTAAAATATTTAAAGAACAATTATCTCTTCCTGCAGTATTTCCAGACAAGATTTTCGCTGAGAAGTGGAATGAGAATGTTCAGGTAGTTTGGGACAAAGACAATAATGTTGAAGTAATTTTTGTGTCTTGCTATGCTATTTGAAAGCAGTTAAAACTTGCATATTTTTAAAATTTGTAAATTAATATAAAATTTCTAATGTTACTGTGGCATAAAACTGCATGAATACAAATTATACTTTTTTGTATGTGTATTTTCTTTTAAAAAACAGTTTATGTCACAGCTTCTAATTTTTTTTCAAAAGAACTTTAATGAGATCTATTTTATTTATATGTGGTTTATATTTTATATTATTTTGGTAATGAACTTTAATCATTAAAAATTTATTTCCTTTATTTTATAAGTTTAGCAATATATTAGCTTAGTAATGTTCATACCTATCCAGTGTGGATTTTTTTTTTCCAATTCTCATAAACAAGCTCTTTTCTCATTGAGTCTATTAAGAGAAAATTCATACTGTGACACCTTTGGTTATATTAGCTACATTGACAAATCCCATCTTTGAGTCCTTGGAGCCCTGAGGGTCTTAAGTTAGAAATGCACATACGCATGTTGTTTTAAACATTTACTGAACCTTATGGACTCTGTAAATTTACTTATGCTTAAGCTGAAGAGCCTAAATTTTACAGGCCATTATTATATCAACTGAGCTTACTAGCATCCATTTATCTTATACTGACAAGTTTTAGTTGGCAGAGAGAAGGGAGAGAATGTATGGGTGTAAATATGTGTTTAATGACAATTAAAAACCGGTGTTACTGAATAAATCTCACACGTTAAAGTCTTTCAAAAATGTGGGTCCTGTGAAAGTGGAAAATAATATAAAGAGTCCTTGGTTTTGAAAGAATTGGGAAAAACTGGTCTGTAATGTTAAATACTAATGAGTGAGGATGAGTAGATCTCTGCTTAGAGTTAAACAGTCTGTATTCACTGGCACTCAAAAAAGATTGTTTTATGTTAAAGTAGTAATGATAGATTATATTCTTTTTACTACAAAACCTTAAATATTAATACCATATTAAAAGTGAGAATTTTTATTTATTGCTCTTAACTGATTCTTGTTTTTTCCTGCCTTTATTGAGGTATAATTGACAAATTAGAAGTTGCTTATATTTAAGATGTACAGCTTGATACTTTGATATAGATTGTGAAATACCACAGTCAAGCTATTTCTTAGATTTCTTTCCTTCCTGCCTGCCTCCTTCTTTTCTTCCTTCCTCACATAGATTTCTTTCCTTCCTTCTTGCCTCCTTCTTTTCTTCCTTCCTCTCCCATCCTCCACTCGCCTCCTCTTTCTTCCTTTCTTTCATGTGTGTGTGGTAAGATAAACTTAGGTTCTATTCTCTAAGCAAATTTCAAGTATACAGTGCTGTATTGTTAACTATAGTTACATTGCTATACGTTAACATCTCCAGAACTCACTCATCTTGCATAACTGAAACACTCTTCTTTTGATTTTAAAATATAGTCTGCTCATGTAAGCACTATTAATTTTGACACATTTTCTATATTAGAAGTTTATTGAACAAAATTAAATCAGTGCGTAAGAATACATGGTCAAAGGTAGAATTTTCCCTTATGTCCATGCCCATCCTCGCTGCTTTTACTACAAAGTAATTATTTCGTTCATAGCATTTCAGACCTTAGATACATGCTAAATTTGTGTGTACATAAGGATACAAACCTTAAATACTGTTTTACCTTTTTTACTTTTTCTAATTGGGTAACTTATATATAAGTTTTTTCTTGATAATATATCTAATTATAAGAGTCCTTGCTTTAAGAACACTTTTTATAGTTGGTGCTCTCACATTGTCTCTTCCCTTACATAGGTCTGGAGTGGATCAGAGCTCTGGATCTTTGCCATCTGAATCCACTTTTGAGTGTCTCACGGACTTTCACCTACAACTCCTGAACTGATTGTCTTGTTACAACAGTGTGGTTTTTTTTTTTTAAATTGCTTTACCAATCAAATGTAGTTTTTCATAGTATTTAAGTGTCTATGCTTTCCCAGAGCTTTTATTATTTTCACCCCTGCTTGCCTTCTTTTCCTAAGATGACTACATAAGCCCAGGTTATACTGTGCTGTCATCCTTCTTTCTGTCCTTCCCAGCTATGTTGTATTCTGAGCATCTTAGAGTGAGTATATAAAGGAAGTAGATGGTGAGGGTTACTGGTGAAGCATGACTTTGTATGGCTCAGAAAATGGTAAGCATGTGGTAGTAAAGTGGCTAACTCTTAGGCTTTTGGTCTTTTTTTGCTGATGTTACATCACTGATTTTAGGGGCAGATGGTAAGGATGAATGTGAGCACTATCCTGTCATCTTTTTTGACAGTCTTGCTGTTCTTTCATAAGATAGAACTAGTACCACTGGAGCTTGTGTCTCTTAGTTCTGATATTTTTTTGCCTTATCTTAATTATCATTTGCCACCTCCCTTTGAAATGCTAATAAATGAGCATTGAAAAAATATGTCAGCACCATGGCCAGAGGCCCTGCCCAGGAAAGAGAGGGTGCATTGAGGGAGCTATCCTCTCACTCAGTGCTGACTATCCAGCAAGTTTTTCTGATTAACATAAACCAAAAGCAATGATATAGTAGCAGGTTGCTAATAGAATCTCACCCAAGAAATATCTTCAGGATAGGCCGTAACCTGCACATCCTGCCTAACTTGAATGTTTTAGCCCTACCCACAAATGAGTCAAAATATGTAAGTAAGCAGAATAAAAAGCACCTTGGCATGGCAGTATAAGAAAAATCTTTGTATAAAAGAACATTTAAAAGGACCATTGCTGATTCTCCTCAAAGGAAATGCCCTCAAAGTACCAGCTAAGTTCAAGAAAGATTTACCTACTGTCTTAGCCTTAGCCTCAGCCTGTTTAGTTAACAGAAGTGAGAAAATTTAGCAGGAACAGTCTAGGAGATTTAGTACATCTACTGCTGCCACTGACTTATCCCTGGAGCAGCATGAGTCCTGAGGTACTAGTGTAATCCTATAACATTCTCCTTAGAACCTAGCTATGAAGAGGGCACCAGCCAAGCAAACTGCAGTGTGAGCACATTAAGAACTTGTTTCTGTAGCTGCTACTCATATGCTCATCATTGAAGAGGAACTATATCAAATTCCCTGAATAACAAGGGAAATCTGCTTTATTTCTGGGAATTTGCCCCATGTTCTTATAAGGGGTGTTGTTAGTCAGTTATCTCTGTCTTACTATCCTTACATCATTTCCTGAGCCAACCAAAAAGGAGCTTTCAGTCCAGAGCAGTAAGAAATTTAGTCATTTTACAAAACCCAATATCTAACGTCTTCAGTGACTATCATAATTAAATATAATAGGCATCCAATAAGTGGTTATTGATAATAGTCTTGTCAAGTAGTTTATAGTGTTTGAATCAAGGAAAAATTAAAAATGTAATAAGTTTTTTTAAGGCTCACATGTAAATCTTGTTGACTTTTTAAAAGCAGATTAATAAATTATATAAACAAGAAGGTGATAGCTTTCAGAAGAAAGGTGAGTGGGATTCAGACCTCTAAAAAAGTACAGAAATAAGCAGAAAGGCAGAGTTGAGAAGATTAACCCTTTGAAGCATATATAAGTAGAGCAAATACTGTTTTAAAAAATAATTGAATTTTTGCAGAGTAAATTTCTTTCATCAATAGTTTTATCATCATATATTCATCTGTTAGGATGTCATAATCTGCATTGCTCATTGTTTCCTATAACTGAAATGCTCTTTCTTCTTTGTAGCCTATTGATTCATACAATTTAAGCATTCTTTGTAATACTTCACCTTGTTTTCCTGAGTATGGTAACTCTTATTCTCTGTTGGATTTTGTGCTGCATTTTGATCATGCCACTAGTAGGACTCTATAGTTTCCCTTTTTAGACTAGAAATTTTGTGGTAGCAAGGATTATGTTTTATCTTTGTGTCTTTGGAATTAACATAAAGGGATAAGAAAAAAAGTAGAGTGGAAATTTGATTTTGATATTTGTGTTCCACAAATGAGACCAGCACCTATTTAATAATGAATAAACACCACATAGACTTAATGAGGTACACCAACCAGTGAGGCACAAGATTATATTTAGGTTTTACACTGCATTTTTCTTTAATTCGGTTTTGATTTTTTTTTTTTCCTCTTAAAAGAGTCTCTCAGAAGATAGAAGTGTGAGAGAAATACTGCAGAAGCATTTCAATGTTAGCAAAAACCTGCGGTCATTGCACATGCTATTGGTTTGTATTAGTTTTATTTTTATCACTTATTTTCTTTAACTAGTTAATTATGTTCTGATGGGAATTGGTTACACCTCTAGATAAATTTTTGGAGAATTAACATATTTACTACATTCGGTCTTCCAGTCCCTGAATATGGTATATCACTTCTTTTATTTAGTTCTTCTTTGACTTCTTTCATCATCATCTTATAATTCTCACACACAGATCCTGTACACGTTTACAGTGTGTACTTAAATGTTAATTTCCTTGGAGCAATTGTAAATGATATTTTGTTTTTAATTTTGGTTTCAGCAAGCTCATTGTTAGTATATAGAAATGTGATTGATTTTTGTGTCAATGTTGTATTCTGCAACGTTACTGAATTCATTTATTTTAGGAGTTTTTTTTAATAGATACCTTGAGATTTTCTATGTAGACAATCATCATCTGCAAATAGAGAGGTTTTTTCTTTCTAATCTGTATATCTTTTATTTCTTTTTCTTATCTTTTTGCAATGGCTAGAACTTCTTGCATTATGTCAAATAAGGACAGTAAAGGGGGGGGGGAAGAATGGTGAGGGTGGACAGTTATCCCATTTATCAAAAGCATACTGCCATTTTCAACAACAGCTGTCTTTATCATAAAGGAATTCTGGGACTAAGAATTTTTAGAGTAGAGATTTTAGTTATTTATGCCAAAATTGGACTTTATTTGCTAAACTTATGGTATACGGAGGATAGACAAACACATATAGACACATGTATGTACATATACATACACCTCTCATTATTTTGGGAAAGTATCTGCCTCAGAATTGTCAATATGAAAAACCTTTGTTTTGCCAGTTTCCTATTACATTTTTAATTCAAGGTAATGGCTTAATTTTTGTTTTTCTTATTTAAGAGAAGTTTTGGAATTAGTGGAAATTATAAAGAAAAAAAGACTTAACAGATTAAATATAGTTTGGATAATTTTTCAACAACAACAACAAAAAAATCAGGAGTTCTACACATAGAAAAAAAGCCTCATTTGCATAGCCAAAAGTAAATTTCAGGTAGATAAACCTAAATGTGTATACAAAACCAAAACTTGAAAAAAAGTAGAAGAAAAATATGAGATTATGTTTGTATTCTTGAGCTAGAGAAAGATTTCTTAGAGAAGTTACACAAATCACAAGCCATAACAGAAAAGATGGTTAAAGTTAATGACACTGAATTTTTAAATGTCTGGACACCAGAAGATACCATAGAAGAAGTGAAGACTTGATTAGGAGAGGAAAAATGCAATCCATGTAATCATCAGCACTATCCATAATATATAAAGAGCTTCTACAGTAATCTATAAAGAAAAAACTAAGAATATGAGCAAGCAGTCTACCAATATAGAATCCCACATGACTTATAATTTGCAAAGATGTTTAACCTTTCCAGTAATTAGGGAAATGGTACAATTTACACTTTACAATTAAACTTTTTTGTTCTGCCAGTCTGGTAGGTGTCAGAAGTTTATGCCTGATGGGATGGTATCTGTGACTATTAAATTTACTGCTGCCTACTAGTAGTGTAAATATACATAGGTACTTTGGAGAGCAATTTGGCAAATTTAGGTATCTCGAAAGACTTGGATGCACAAGAAGGCATTACAAGATTGTTTAATGCAGCGTTGTTTATAATTGCAAAAAAAGGAAATTACAGATGCCCATCAGTAAGGAAATAATAATTGTGAGTAGATCAAAGGAATCTAACAAAAAAAATGAGTAAACTAGGATCGACATCTTGACATGAATTCAGTGAAGAAACAGTTGCATGAATACAATATAGTATTTATCTAAAACTTGAGAATTACTCTATATTGTCTAGGAATACAAAGATATGTAGCAGAAGAATTAGACATGCATGATTTTTTCTCTGCATGGAGAAGAGTAGAGAGTCACCCAGGGCAAGAGCCAGGGGCTTCAGCTCTAAGTTTATATTTCGTAAGCTGAGGAAGCGATCACAGATACTCACTATATTATTCTCTTGCCTTTTTATATGTCAGAATATTTTATAATAAAGGAAAAAGAAGAGATAAAAGGAAGGGGCTACTGGGTACCTGGGTTCCTCCCAGTAAGGAAATGAAGAACAAGGATGGCCAAACCCTTCTGTTCAGTTAAGGACCCTGGGCCCTGGTTAAAAGGGGGAGTTTCTAGTATAAATATCTCCCAAATATTACTAGATGCTTTCGCTAAGAAACTATTGTTTACCTGGAATTGAAATTTAATCAGATGTCGTGCATTTTTATCTGCCAGATCTGCTAACCCTATTGATAGGACTAAATTTAAATGTTGAGTCAGTTATATTTCAGTAAAATAAATTAAAAAATAAAATTTAGATGATGTGAAAGTTACAAATCTTCAAATCTAGGAGTTTTGTTAGCTGTTGGAAAGACAGCTTTCTCCATAAAAAGTGAACTCTGCTTTCAAGGACAGTTGTTTCTGGGTATAGTTTTGTTTTTCTTTTTTTCTTTTTTATACAATTTAACATAAAGTAGCTGGCTTCTGTCTATCACTCAACAGTAACCTGGGTTGGTTAACTGGGTGGTAAGAAAGTTTTTACAAGTCACAGATTGGTTTGGTTTGGTTTGGTTTGGTTTGATCTGGGGCTTTGAATAATATTATTTTTGGTCTCTTCTCCTTGCTGTGCTCCTTTTTAAATGTTTTTCTCTTGAATTGTAAACAAGATATGTAAGTGGGAAGGAGTAGTGAAAGCAGCAAGAACTTTTTTATGCTTTACATTTATAAGGCATAGGGATTGAAATACTGTATTTTAATAGGGTAAAATATGAGAGAATAGCTTTCCAAAGCATTAATATTTACTCTCCCATAATTCTAAATTAAGAAGTTTTGTTCAGTGATACCTCCAAAATGGCCAAGTAAATAAGTATTTGTTTTTCTGATCTGCATTTCCCTAGATGCTTGCTTTAAATCGCGTAACACCGTCATACCCCTTTGTGACTGCAGCACATCTGATGGAGGCAAACCAGCTGTGTAGCATGGACTCTAAAGCAAACATTGTACATGGTGAGAAACCTGCTTGATTAGTAGCTTTTTTTTTTTTTAATAACTTTGAGTTTATATAATAGAATGCTTTTCAAAATTATAAGTAACATTGGGCATAGTGTTTTATATACAGAATACTTTTATAGCCATAGATTCTTTAACTGAGCCCTTTAAAAAATACTATTATTCTCATTTAAAGTGAAAGAAACTTGACACTGCCTCCCTTGCACATTGGAAATCCAGCTAAGACTCTTGCCGGCATTCTCATTGCACCAAGTGCTACGGAACAGCACTGGCTTTTAGCAATTTGCATTCACTGTCCCTTTTGAGAATCTAATGAGCCTTCTCTCCAGGAGAAAAATTTAGATACAATTTCCAGGGGATTAGGAATTGTGAATAATCCAGGGCCCTTTGTGATTTGTGATTTAAAGTAACTTAATAATTGCAGCTTTGGTTTATGTTTACTGTGGGCTTGTGGAAAGTTCTTGATAATATTGTCTATAATCCTTATAACATCTCTGGAAGTTTAGAAAGATCCTTATTTTACAGATGTAAAGCTCAGGGAGGTTGAGTAACTTGCTTTAAGATTTAATAGATACTAGTGACCGAAACACATGCAAACCTGGGGTGGTGTCTTGATCACTTCCCACCCCTCAAAACCATGGTCT
Source organism: Camelus dromedarius (assembly GCF_036321535.1). Classification (NCBI taxonomy): domain Eukaryota; kingdom Metazoa; phylum Chordata; class Mammalia; order Artiodactyla; family Camelidae; genus Camelus; species Camelus dromedarius. Next base: position 28,395,307 of record NC_087439.1, on the reverse strand, counting down.
TTCGCTTTGTCCTTCTGTTTGGAAGACAGTTATTTCAACCTTAGGTATCAGCAAGTAAACTATACCTCATAGTTTGTTTCCCTTTTATTACAGGTCTGTCAGTCTTAGAAATCTGTCTTATCATAGCAATGAAACATTTAAATGACATCTATGAAGAGGAGCCCTTTAATTTTCAAATGGTTTATAATGGTAAGATGAGACTTTGATAGTCCTTTCTGACTCTACCTCACTGCTTATTTAAAGGTACTAATGTCATTGCTTTCTGTCCAGAGTTTCAGAAATTTGTTCAAAGGAAGGCCCATTCCGTTTATAATTTTGAGAAACCTGTTGTCATGAAGGTAAGATTTTAAATTCGTTGTTACTTTTTTGTAGATAGGTATATTTTTACATATAATGTGATTGTATATATAATAGTTGTACTTTCATTAATTTTGAAACATTAGGTATTATCATAGGGCTTTTTTCAAAACAATCTAAAAATGAAATATTTGAATAATTCTGAACAATGCAGCCAGTTGTTTTATAGTTTGTGGGGGTATACCGCCCTCTAATGTCTCTTCCTAGCACTTGCAGCCTGAAAAGGAACTTATTACAGTCTAATACACAGATACAACCCTATCCTTTTCCACCCCGAGTTGGCATTATAATTTCAGCAGTAAAAAGAGACACAGTGAGTCATTAAGAAAATAAAGGACAAAATCTCACTGGCTGGTGAGAGTATACAGAGAAAGTTTTGTTAGGTGTTGGGTGAGGCATGAGTTTTAAAATTTGATGAACTTTATTTTAGCAAACCATTGTCCACCAGAAGTATAATGTGAGCCACATAATATAATTTTAGGTTTTCTAGTAGCAACAAAAAAGTGGGGAAAAAAAGTGAAATTCACTTGAACAGTAAATTTTAATATACAAAAATCTTTCTATCTGTAGTCAGTATAGACAATTATTAATGAAGTGTTCTTATTTTCTTTTGTGTTAAGTCTTTGAAATTCTGTGTGTTTACACTTAAAGCACATCTTAATCCAGTGATTATTCATTGGAAATAATTGCTCTTTAGATTCCTGAAAAATTTTAGCTGAAGAAGTAAATTTACATTCTGAAACTGTTTCAGACATATTTAAAATTTTCTAATATCATGTTTGTAATTAAACATAATGAAACTTAAATAAAATTAAAAATCAAGCCCCACATTTCAAATCCTCAGTAGTCCTGTGTGGTTTAGTGGTTACCTTTTGGACATTTTTTTTTAAAGCAGTGGATGCATTAGTTCTTCATCATCCTTTATAAACCCTAAGAGTCCAAATTTTATTACTTACAGCAAACAAAAAATGTGAGATCAGGACATTGCCATTTCTTCAAAACAATAGGAAGAGTATTTAGCATCCTGGAGGTTGGTATTCTCTCCCTTCCTGATGTCCACATCTGTCTGATAGTCAAAGTATGTGGAAGTTGTATGAATGGAAAGGGTTAGCTGAACACTTAAATTTTCATGAATAATTTGCAGCTGCTCATTTCTATGTTTTAAATTTTAAAAAAATTTGCTACCTAGAAATATTTTAAATCTTCTCAGTTTTATTCAGCCCCAGTTCTTGCAGTCTCCAGTACTTTCTCAGAAATAATTGGTATCTGAGCTATTTTGCTTTTATCAGAAGAATTTTTATGGTACATAAAGAATATATTCCAATAATGTTTTTCACAGTGAGGCTTAAGAATAGAAAGCTCAATAATCTGTTTCAGTATATCAATATTTAATGGTTAGTAGGTCATGATTTATGGGTTTTTTTCATACCCTGATAAAATAAAACAACAATCACGGTTAGAAAGACATGATACATGAATATCAAAGGTAAGAGGAAGCAGACAGTAGAGTCCTATTAAGGTGGGGAAGATGGAAGAAAGGGACTTTTTGACAGGTGGTGGCGGTCTCTGTCAGACTTCAGGGAAACAGGAGCCTGTCCTCTCCTCCATACTGGTACCACTCTGCCGAACCGTTTATTTATAGTGTGGATCAGCTGAACAGATGTGCTCCAAGGGTTCTTTCCTGCCTCCCTCTTTTTGCAGCTGTATTTAACTTTTACACAGTAAAGTCTTACAAAAGTAGAAACAAAATGTAAATGCAAAGTTGAGTAACCTACATAATTAGTCAAAAAGTACAGGTCTTATCAGATGTTACGTTTTTGTAGAGAACTGGAAACCTTCAGGTAACTTAAGGACTAGGAGAAGGTATGATATAGAATAGGTTAGGAACAAGAACCATATTGTGCAGACTGAACTGTTTGCCCTGTTTACATTCAGTGATGCAGGGAGAGAGAACTACATTGGCACTGCCTCACCTCGGGTAGAAGGTTTTGTGGGGTTAACAAGAGTTGTTTTTGAACATTGCTCATCTCGGTTGCTTTGTTTCCTGGCACGTGTCCCACTGCTGACCAGACCCTGTTTTCTGGATTAACGTTGTTTACTGTGCTTCCCCTATTCAACCTCAACTGTTCTCTCATCTTTCAGGCTTTTGAACACTTACAACAATTAGAATTAATAAGGCCTATGGAAAGAACATCAGTAAATGCGCAGAGGGAGTACCAACTGATGAAGCTACTTTTGGATAACACTCAAATTATGAATGCTTTGCAGAAATACCCTAACTGTCCTACAGATGTCAGGCAGTGGGCAACGTCCTCACTCAGCTGGTTATGAATATAACCCCAGCTTCAGTTACGGAGTTTCGGGCATACTGTTCTAAAGAACTAAAAGCTATTTCCTTTAACAAGATATGTTATTACATTTTCTTATAAACATGTATTTTTGTATTTATGGGAGACTGTTGCACATGCAGTGTCATAGTTGTGCCTTGCTTCTGAATCATAAGCAGTTACATGACTTAACAATTCTAGTGATTTAGATTATGTTGTAAGTAGCTGTTCAAAAAAATAAATGTGACTATTTTAGGGATTGAACCATATGCTTATTTAACACTTGTGAAGTATTTATGTGTTACATTTGAAGAGTTCGTTTTAACCCAGCAGCCCCAGCAGCTAGATGTTTTTACAAACCTTAAACAAAACAGTAAAGAAACAATGGTAAGAGTTGAGGTGTAATGAGTAATCTTTTGGTCCATTGGGAGGTGCTGCATTTTTTTCTGTTCCCATGGAAATTTTGGATTCTATTGCAGACGCAGGACTTCTAGTTCAGGAGACTGACCAGTTTGGGCAGAAGATAGTACAAACGGAAGAAATAAGCCAAAAGTTTGAACATTTTCTTCCAGACTTCTTAAAAAATATGGTACTCATACCATAAAAAAATCTCTTGCAGGATTTTTTAAAAATGCAGATTCTTGGGCCTATTCTAGGCCAAAGGGACCAACACTTGTCTTTTTAACAGGCACATTAGGAAGTTCCTGGGGAACTACTGCCACAAATAATGGGGCGTGTATGACAGTGCATCCAAAAGTAAAGTCCTGAGAGGAGTGTGGAAATGCCACAGCATCACCTTATAAATTCAGGAACTGCTTTATGTTTAAAGTGAAATTTAATAAGCATTCATTAACTGTTAGTGACTTCATTCATTCAAGAATATTTGTCTCTTATTTTCATAGAAGGTTTACAAAAGACAGTCCCTATCCTTGTACAGCTTGTAATCCTTTTAACTGTCAAAGGCCGTGAGATAGTCACTGTTACTTATAGATGAGAAAAGTAACACAGTAGTGGCCATGTCCAGAGGATTGACAGACTCTGGAATTCAACTCATGTTTTCAGTGACACCAAAGCCCCTGGTTTTGAGATCTCAGGCTCAGTAATGGTTTTCTTACCATGCATTTTAGAAAGTATACTCTAAGAAATGATTTACTTGGTTTTTAAGAAATTCTGTATTTAGAATGGAATATAAGATTTCTGTGCATGAAAGTAGCTCTTCAGTAGTTGCAACCTATTTTGTTGCATACAGAGGCATCCTTTCCCTGCCTCTCAGTCTTCAGATCAGTCGTTTACTTTTCAGCTGTGTGTCATGAAAGCTAAGGCTTGCATCTGGTTCTATGCAATAGTCTTCAGGTTTTTACGGAATATTTTGCCAAAGTATTCATCATGTAGCATCACTGTTACTAGAAGCAAGGATTTTGCACTTGAGCTAAAATTGTCCCTTTAAGAAAATTTCTAAACTATTTTAGGAAAGTACCCTCTGCTCTAAAGGTGACCATAAAAGCCCCTAAATAACTTGCTTGAAGATTGCAAATTTTTATGTGCTTAAGATGCCACTGAAAGGTTGAACGCTCTCATATGCTTTGGTGACTCCATAAGAGCTACAGAAGACCCAGCAAATCAGTGAGAGTTGTAAAGCAAACTAGAAAACTTAGATTAGCAAAGTCAAACGAATGAAGCATCTACCTACACTCCAAAAACATTTTTTGAGGAGGAATGTTGATGTTCTCCTTTCCATATTCCCTAAAAAAATACGAAGAAGCTGAAATATACCTTAAAAATTTTAAAGTAACTTCATCTCTTAAATTGCTTAAACCATCATCAATAAAATAAAACCCAAATCTGAAAAGTCCCTCGTAAAAAAACTTTGGGGAATAATGTAAACAAATATGGTTTAAAGATACTTTCATTTCCTAGAGGAGGAATGTAGGCTGTTAATAGCACAACCAAAAGACCAAAAAGCAGGGAGGAGGAGCGTTAGCGGCAGCAGTGGTTCTCACTCAGCAGGCCCTCCAGCTGCCCTACCAATTAAGGAAAACTCTCCAGTTTTGCGGACATGCATGTGAATGACTCTGAGGAATTAAGACCTGTTGGTTCAGACTTACCACATCACAGTGCTATGTATGTTGATTATATATTATTAACTTCCTGAAGAATCTGTTTTGCAGAACACTGTGGAAACGATTTCCGTCTTTCTGTGATGCCCCTTCCTTCACCTTTACCCTAAAAAAACTGAGAATCCATTGGTGTGAACTGTGACACTCAACGTGACAAGGTGGGGCTCTTGCACCCTCATTTTCTTGAAAGCCATGAGATAAAAGATTTTGCAACATTAAAAATGTAAATGAAAGCTAGCTTCTTTGATGATCACTCTTACTGAGGACCCTAAGTTAATGTACCAGAATTCTTCCCTTCAACTGGTAAACTAGTTACATTGTTGGAAAGTATAGTTTCTATCTTTGATGTCTATTTCCTAAGCCAGTGTTTTAAATCTCCAAATGAAAAGACAAAGTAACTAATGCCATTTAGCTTCTCTTGGTAAAATTGGCAGGACCAACATATGTGCTTTATAGTGGGAATACAATCTGCTTACAAAACAGGAGGGAAATGCCACAACTGACAAACCTCCCTTTCACCACTATCCCCATTCTTGCAGATCTCGAGGTGTAAGCCTCACTGTCAATTATAAAGCTCATTAAGAACGTATAGCTAAAGAAAAACTGCATATGCAAATCATACCGTATTTATTTTTTTATTTAACTTGGGAATGGAATGGGGATAGCATACATTTTATTTGTACAATATTTAACAATCACTTACCCGAGGTGGGGTTTTATGGGGCTTTTTTTTTTTTTTTTTTTTTAGCTTTTTGTTAAATACTTGCAGAAAAAAATAGCAAGTACAATTTGACAGTAGTACAACAACCTGTGCCCAAAACAGACAAGAAATACAGAGTAAAGCTAAAATAATTGCTTACCAATATTTTGAGAGGTAACAAATAGGATATGGGTTGAGACTGCATAAAAAATGTACTGCTGGTTGAATATCTGAGGTAAATGATGTTCAATTAAGATGCTACTTGTATCATTTTGCCCATAAATCAGTAATTTTATGCACATTATACCAAATGTTCCTAAAAAGTAATATTTTAAAAAGGTAAAAAAGAGAAACTGGAAAATATCTGTGGTGAAGCTTTTTTTTAAACAGTAATTAGTTTATTCCACTAAACTATCATCTGACCAGGGTTTTTTTTCCCCCCTATCAATCACCTGCATTTTACTTAAATGTAGCTGTTACACAGGAGTGAGTAAAGGGGAAAAAGAGATTCTTTTTAATTTCATGATATATGATTCATTTTTAAGTTCCAAACTTTTTTTTTTTCCTGATTGTACTTTCAAAACATCACCATGAAAGATAGTGCAAGTTCATGGGGCCAAAAATTGTGAGGCACAGTCTCTGTTCTGGAATTCACAAGGTACCTGTAATAAACATTCAAACAAGAATCACACATCACATGCTAAAAACTTCCTAGCATCTAAAATACATACAAGAGCTGTGCAGGGCATAGACTTTGAATAAAGCCAAAACACTGGTTAATCCATCAGTCCTATGGCAGTTGATCATAAAGCATTCCTTACACGGAGATCTGGGCAAGGTAAAGAGTGTAAGTTAGAGCAGCAGTTCTGATGGGTGTCATAAAGGCAAAATACAAGACGAATCATAAGGAGCACCATACACATGAGGAAAAAATTATTGGGGTCTCAGTTTACCCCAAAACAAAGAAGTCATTTTTCTTTTCTTGATCTTTCTTTTTTCAATCTCCCTAAGCTTAAACTTTTTGTTAACTTGCCCACTCTATGCTGACTGTAAACCAAACATGAAAATGCCCTGCAAAAGAAAGTTTTAACAAGACTAGGTATCAGGACAGGTAGTCACTGGAACATTCTTATTTTACTGCTTATAAAAAGTATTTTTCTATCAATATATTTCTCAAAAGGATACAAGTTTTAAAATTGGTTAGCTAGAGTTAAGTACAATACCCAGGATTTCTAAAAATTTTTTCTAACAGGAAGAGAAAACTTTACTTTGTGAATAACTGGTCTTATAAAATTTATCTCTAAGTGTTCGCATAAGCCACTCATCATAATGTTCCTTGTTTTTCTTTTGATTTGTTTCACTTTTAAAAATGGGATTAAATGTTCAGGACAGGTAGAAATTAGTCTTCAGGAGATTAACAGTTTTCTTGTATGAACATTCTCGTATTTTCCCTTCTTGATTAGTTTCAAAGTGGAAGCAAAACTACATCAAGAAACTGAGACGCTAAGTACTTTCTGAAATAAAGGTGAGCTCTACATTGAAATGGGAATTCTTAGGAAGACAACAAAACCTTGGGTACATGATGTGACCAAGAGCACAAAGTTCTGTATGGTGTGTGGCACACAGACAGCAGTGCTATTACTCTTCTTTCCCTCCCTGCTTAGAGTCTGTTGACCTATGTATTATTTATAAATAACAATTAATTATTCCCAGAGATTAAGTGCATGTTATATGTAAAATGTAGTGTACTGTGTGGTTAAATAGCCATTTGAAGATAACACATTCACAGTGAGCTCCTGATAGTGACATGTAAAAAGTTATTTTATAAAATTAATGTATGGATTTTAAAATGACCTGACAAAAGTACAATAGCATAATACTGGCTATTTGCCGGTCAGTAATCTAGAAATTCAGGGAATTAATGTTTTACTTTGGCCTGTATAAATTTGAGGAAGAATCCAATTATACTCTAATGTAGCATTATTTTGAAAAGCACTTTGGCACCTACCTACCATCAGTTCCATTTTCTTACCAAGGATAAGGCATGAACGACCCTAAATTAGTGTCAGAGTTGGTTGTGAAAGCGACGTGCGGGAGGAGGCTAAGCTGTGTTACCTGCGTCAACACTGGTTACCTCTAAATGTCGTTGCATATTTTAAGTTATAAGTTGAACTTGTTATCCCTGATTTGTTTTAAAGCAGTTAACATCTGATATCTGTGCTTAAAGTTTTAAATCTCTACCCTAGGATAATTCTTGACATATCACAGACATCAAATATTACTCTGACAAGATGGCACCAAGAGGAAATATAGTGATAAAGTTACAAGTCTCAAAGCAGAGTGAGGAGTTCTGGGTAATGACACTTCCTGAGGTGATCCTAAAACAGTGATAAAGAATGTCCCACACACTGGTGAAAAGAAATACACTACAACTTTACATATATAAATAGGAAAAAAATATTTTAAAAGAATAAAAATGAAGAGCTTTCCAGTGTCACAGCTCACTTAAAAAAAATTTAAATCATGCTTTAAATTTTCTAATAGTTCCCAAACACGGCACACCTAAAAAATATGCAGGTAAGTATGCAGTATTTTGGGCACCGGATATAAGATGAACCTGTAAAACACAGGAGAGAAGGGGAAGTGACACCATTTTTGTTTGTTTTTGTTTTTTCATTTCAAAAAACAGCACTTTTTTTCCCTTAAATTATTACAAGCTAGCACAAGAACAGCTAAAACACTGCTTTATGAAAAATGGCCACTTCCTGTTGGCACTAAGCATAGCTTACCCTTTTTTCTTAAATAACACAGTGAATTTGTAATACCTTGTTACAAAACATGGGTCAATTTATTATTCAAATTTTGTTAGTGTTTTTCAATTTTATAATTTAGCAACCATGGAACTGAGGTATACCTTGTTGAGGGAGGTTAAAGTAATGCTTGGAAGCCTCTTTACTGTACCCCACTTTGATGACTTTGTTTATGTACACAGAACAGCAGCACACTAAACATTCACAAGCTGTGTCATATTGGCATTACAATAGTCATTTATAGAAACACAACAGCAAATGCAATAAAAACAAGTTACCCTTTTTAAAATCTGAAATGAAAAGTTTTTGATTTAAAAAAAAATAGCAGTAGTTCATTTAAGGAATTAGTGTCTTCTGACAGACATTATGAAATCTGATGTCAGTTTTCAAACACTTGATTAGCCAGGTCCAAAAGATCCTTGATTTGGAGAGGGCCACATTCTTCATGTACACTTTTTTAAAAGTTTCTTTTTAGAGTCTACAGCTTTTCTCTTAGTCTCACGTCCTTCATGTCTCTGCCTCAGGCAATGCCGTAAGCCTCCCAGAGCCACGTTTTGAAAGGAGAGTCTTCCTTCCGACACGTCCTGGAGACATCCTACGCATTTCACACAAAATAAACTGCAAGCAGTTTCATTAGCTTAGCAGCTCCAGTTCAGAGTCCTGTTTCTCAGTGTGTACGCATGGTGCAACCATCATAGACTAGATTCTTTGGGAGGAAAGTCAACATTCGTCACCATCGTGACCACTGTTACAATGTCCTCTGTGGTAATGATACTTGTTAGTCTTTGCATCTGAGTAATTCTTTCACCTACACATCCAGCCGATAACCTGGCTTCTGCATCATGATCCCAACATTCTTCTATTGTTTCACAGAGCATTGCCATTCCCTGAAAAGGAAAAACACAGTCAAACGTGACAGCAATTTTTGTCTTCTATTAGAAAATAGAATTAAACTTTCATAAAGAAATTGCTATTTTTGTGGCTTAAAGACAGACAGTTTCAAGATTAGCCAACTTTGATGATATCCATCCACATTCACTTTTGAGAATCTATTCTATGCAGGAACATGAAAAGCATTCTCTACCTGGCTTTATCCATGTTTCTAGTTATACCTAGACCAACATAACCAAGCCAGTACTGTTCCCACCTTGGCCTGTCTGGTCTCTTAAATTCTTAAGAACTTGAAAATCTTCCAATCCCTAATCAAAATGCTAAAACTGCCATGGAGAGGAGAAAACTGGGTGCTTCGCTTTTTAAAATGGCATCACGTGGAATGGTGGTGATCAGCAAGGTGACCCAACCATCCACAAGCACTCCTTTCCCTGGGAAGGTTTCCTAAGAGGGGGCATCCTCATCTGCACAGGACGAGAGGGATGACAGTCCCCTAAGGCTCTATGACCTCACCACCACCTCCCTCATGAGTACACAGTTACAGCCCTAATTCTGTTGTTTCTAGAACTCTAGGACAATATCCTGTTTGAAGATCACCTCCCCAGAAAATCCTGAGAAAAAAAAGTGCAGAGCTATAAATCATTCCTCTGACAAGTATATTGGAAATTCAAGTGAAAAGCTAACTGTTTAACTTACAGCATGTTTCTGCCAATAATCTCTTAAAACAGGCCTCTTTTTTTTATGCACAACAACTTCCTGCATGTCTTCAAGAGAGGGATGTTGGCCAATTTCCTCCTCAAATGGTAACATGTACTCATCTACAGGTCCTGAAATGTAAAAATTTTTAAAAAGGGAAAAAAATCATTTTAATTCAAAATTTTCTGACTTCCAAATGAACGAATTTTCTAAAAATACTCTGCATCACCTTTTTCTAACTGTTGCATGCTATAATGACAGGAGAGAAACAACTTCTCAGCTGTACTTACACCACAGTGTGACACAAACTTTAATTTAGGGGAAACCAAAAAGTCTAAATTTGGCAGGTAAACCTACTAAGGATTGTGTAAAGAGCTTTTTTATCCATTGTATAAAGGCATACCCATTTCTATTTGAATACAGGCTATAGGAAACCACTGATATTTGCAAATCAAGGACACAACAGCCCTTTAAGTTACTCCCTCCTATTGCAATTCAGATCAGACTGTAAACAGTAGTACTTTCATCTCTGAAGACTTTGGATTCAACCTCTTGTAACCATCTTTATTCTGTGACATGCCCAGACCCCCTACACACTCCACATAAGGAACTATATCCCAGTCACACCTCTGCCCTAACAAGAGCTGCCAAATACTTAATTTTTTTCAAAATCACTAATGTACTCTCTGAGCAGGGTTCCCAACAAGTCAGAATGTGCCTAAACAGACAAGATTTATTCTACAACATAATGATTCGTTTTCTTCTTAGGCCTACTTAAATACAGAAATTCAGTTAGGAGTTAGCAATAACTAATATTTAATGAGGATTTGTTCTGACCAGGAACTTTCTATTATTTACTTCCATTTTACCCTCACAGACTGAAGGCTGCCATTACCCTATTTTACAGGTAAAAACGAAGCTCTAAAAAAGTTCCATAATTTGCAAAAAAAGGGCATACAGCTGTGAAGTGACAGAATTGGAATTTGAGTCCATCTGACTCTAAAGTCTGTTTTCAGTCACTGTACTGTATCCCCTTGACAGAAGTTGGTCACTAATAAGCAATTTCAGTGGCCAGATTTGTCTATATATAGTCATAAACCTTGTACAAGCTCTCAAACCCAATAAATACTTCTGGATAGAATATGTTATAAACAATGATCAAGAAGGAGGCTGTCTAGCTCAGCCCTCTCTGAGTGTAAGAATCCTTGATGCCTGGAGAGTGAGTCTCTGCTTGAGCACTACGGTGACATTTAGGTGTCTATTTTTATCCCCTGCTACTCCAAGTGTGGTCCACAGGTCAGCAGCACTGGCACTGACTGAGAGCTTGTAAGAAATGTACATACTGGGCTCCACGCCAGACCTACTGAGTCAGAATCAGACTTTTAACAAAATTCCAAAGTTTGGTACACACATCAAAGTTTGAGAATCACTGAATTGAACTATCAACAATTAGCCATCAAAAAATGTTAAAGCACTCACTTTAAAAGCAGTCACTCATCCATCTCCTGTGTCTCAATTTCTAACGAGTCAAATGCCTGACTCTCTGCAATTAAGTATTTCATAGCATATGCAAGGCATTTAAGAAATGTAAGCATCTATCCTTATCTTTTTCCATAAAAACTTCCCCGATAACCTCTCCTCCCCCAAAACAGAGCAATTCCTCACTCCTCTAAATTCCCGTAACACTCCCTTACATTTCCCAGGTACTACATTCATTTGAAAACATTTACCTAGGTTAGCTAGACAATTCATACTTACCTTCCTCTAGAGTTAATTGTCCAGGATATGTTTTATCACCTTAACGTTTTAAACTCTGCATTACTTGGGTATCCCTCTTAACACCATTTCTAATGGTTTGCTTTGAAGAGTTCATATTAATGAAGTTCTTAAGAAATTTATTTTCCTATACCATCTGCCACCTAACCTACTTCTGCCTCCATAAATGTATATAATAAATGTATTTTGTCTTCCACTTTGAGCTAAAATGCACTGAACAGCTTCTTCTTCCTACAGACTTCTAAGCTAAAATTATATCCAAATTGCTTCAGCCTTTCTTAGGTTCTAGATCCACTCCTACGCCAAGCCCCCAATCTTGAAAGAATGAATGGCTGTCCATTCCTGAGCACTCTCTACTAAATTCCCTTTAAAAGCATAGTATCCCAAATCAAATTTCATATACTTGAGGTAGTCTGTCCTACACTTAGAAACTATTACAGTACTAAGAAAATATAAACACAGGTTAATTTGGTTATACCTTTTATAAACCAAAATTTAAAAAAAAAAAAAAAAACAGACCAAACTAATTTACACTAGTTTGGGAGTTTAATAGGAAATCGACCTTATATTCTCACATCCAAAAAAGTATAATGTAACTGGAGAGAGTAGAGACCTTCTGAGGAGCACTAAAGACAGAGTACCTAAAATACTACAATTCTGTCACCAGGAATGTAATAGGGAGGTTTATAATCAATCAATTGATGCAAATATTTATGGGAACTTGAATAAGGACTTCAAGAACAAGAACAAGGTGGGTGGAGGGTTCAGCTCAGTGGCAGACCATGTGCTTGGTGTGCACAAGGCCCGGGGTTCAATCCCTAGTACCATCGTTTAGAGGCGGGGAAAAAACAAGGACAAGGACTAGGAATCCCTTAGAACCAAAGTGCTTATGTTCACAGTAATGTCTACATCGGACTTTCAAAGGTTTAAGGAAGCAGAATTTAACCCGTGATATATCTAAACATGCTCAGTTCTATGTCATGGAGGACAGACTGATAATTCAACTGGTTACTTAGGTATCTGCTGCTATCACAGGAGTGCTGAACAGACTCAGCCTGAGTGTCCTGAGAGGCAAAATCCCCTGACTACATACACTTCCTCTCAACCCAGAGTTGACTTTAACTCTTAGGTATCTCAGGACCCACGTAACCTAACCAAAGTAGCAGCGTTCTCTCTGCATTTGGATCAGAGTTTCAAATCTAAGTTTCATAACTTAACCACTTTGTGGCTAAAATAAACAAGCTACTCAATTTCTACTTAAAATTTGAGTGTCAAATTCCTCACAAGTAAAACTGAGATAATAATTATCTCCAAAGTTGTTTTAAGAAACAAGCTAAAGCTATGTGAAGTGCCCAGCAAAACATCTGGTAATGGTAATGGATTAATACAGATCAGTACCTTTCCTCTCCTGCCCACCCTATCCCCTGCCTCCTGAATTCTCTTTAAACTACCACCTCTTGGAGTTTATTTTAAAAAGTTGTACTTTAAGATATTACCTTTGAGTGTAATCACCCCTTTTCATACATGTGAAGTAGGCATATATGTCTTTTTCAAAAATACTTGTTCCCTTACCATCTGCAGCAGTACAGCGAGAAGCCAGTTCCCACAGGACTAATCCCATGGCGTACATATCTATCCTCAAAAACGCATCCCTTTGGAAGTTTATAGCACCCTCTAATACCTCTGGAGCCATATACCTCCGGGTACCAACCTGAAAAAGATGTTGAAAGCAAATAGTACTCATTCATTAACTTTATGAACTACTATTATATGATTTTGTAAAAAGAATCAAAACCAAGTGTGGTCTAATAGTAGGTAAGATAGCTAAATTATGACCACCAGAACTTTATTCCATTTCAAGTAATAAAACATCCAAGATCCTGGAAACAGTGGGAGCATCCATCAGTAGGGGCTGCTTAAGTAAGACTACTACTACTATGCCGCTCCTAAAAGAAAAATGAGGCAAATCTGTAAGGACTGATATGGAAAGATTTCTAAAAATACTATAGGATCAAAACAGCAAGAACAAAGCAGTATACATATACTAAGATCCTGTCTGGGTACACTTAATAGATACATCAGCAGACATTATTCTGGAAGAGGCTTAGGATCTTCTCCCTTCTGGAAATAATCACGAGAAACTGAACAAGGGTTATCTGTCGGGAGAAGGACAGAAGAGAAAAAAGCTGTATGCTTTACAACTGCACCTTTGCACACTGTTTGAAATTTACCTTGAAAAATATATATCCCTTTTTGAGGGTGTCTCTCTGTATTTAACAATAACTAATAAACAATACAAAACATAAAAAGAATTAGCCAAGGATGGATAAACTTTTTAAAGTTCTGTTTGCTCAAAATCTATGTATTTGTTTCTTCAAGAATTCTGTCTTGGAGTTCTTTACTGGTATCTGTCCCTAACAATTTGGTGTTTCTTAGCAACGTAACTATGGCTACTTATCTAGTAGAGATAAGCTTTGGTTGGTGCTCAACACAACTCATATATGAATGCTTAAAAAATTTCTGTGAGACAACTGGGTAGATCACAATCTACTTAAGTTTTAGGGAGTGGCCCAGATATTGGTATTTCCAAAGGCTCCATTCTTAAATGACTGTGTCTCTAAACTAGAAGTTATGCAATTATCTGCAAATATACATAAACAGAACAGTTTAAAAAAAAAAAGACAGATCACTAAGACCTGAAGTTCAAGTTTTTATTTCATTCAGTAAGAACATTTTAAAGAAAATAAAAGGAGCTTCGCCTTTTTTGCTACTTTCAAATTGTATTTTAATTGTACTATAAGCATTTCCCAATGTGTATGCCATCCAAAGTACTTCTTTTCTTATGAAATGATGACTTCTATCTTTTTAGTGTAAAATGTCCTCTCTTTTATAAATTGATAATGATAAAATTGATAATAGATAAAAATCTTTCCCCCCAGTATTCTTCACAATATATAGAATGTGCAATAACATGCATTTTGAAATTTTCTGACCTATGAAATCCAAAGTCAAGGAATCAGTGATGTATTATTATCTATTATTATGTATTACTCTGTATTTATGTACTACTACATATGATTATTACATATTATTAGTTATTTTTACCCTCATCATGTAACCCAATCATGAGGGCATTAAAAGACATGAATGAGTCTCCAAATTTTTTCCTTAAAAAAAGGGGGGGTGGTGGTACCAAAGGATTAAATTATTCCCAAAATTTAGTCTTATGATAATGAATCATAAAGTCAGCTCAGATGTTTGTCCCTAGGCTTCCTGCACAATCTCCCATCTCAGTAATATTTTCCATAAAACTGCCTTCGTTCCCAAATACATATGGTATCAACTTTCCTAGAACTATGACTGCTGACTATATTCTTAAATCATTAGTCAATACTGCCATAATCTGCTGTACTGTGTTCTTGGGGGTCAACAGGATACACTGGGAAAAAAGAAAGCTTAGAATTAGAAGACCAAATAATTTGCATGATTTGAAAGATGAAGTAATGATTATGCAAAATCATTTGGTTTGTAGTAAGGAAATACCACCTTTCAGGTCAAAGTGGTTTGAAAACACCTTTCCTAGCCTCATAGTTTCTGAGAATAAGATGAATTTTGTTCTTCTCCTCTTTGGCCTTCCTTAAAGGCTCCCATCGCTGAGATCTCTTTGTGCAGACCTTGACTAGAGGTAGGCTCTTTGCTCAAGGAATTCAGAGAAAAGCTATAAAGGTGATTAAAAAGTTAAAGAAGCAATAATGACCAAGAAACTATTGTTCTAGAAAAATGGGCACTAAATCTTAATACATCGTAGCATGACTAGTGACTAATTATTCCTCCATTCCTCTTAAGATAGTGAAAGAAGTTAAAACTACTGAGTTAATAGTAAGAACTCTCTAAGAACGAGGTCTATTAAAATGTGTTGGATTCTTCTTTGGTTAGTTTTAAAAATAGAATCCTATGACATCTAAGTTGTCTTACAAACTGATCTAAACCAACTGAGGTCCTAACAGTCCTTCACCACCATATGAAAATGTCTTCCTCAGCAAATTTAACATGTTACTCTTAAGTGTCATTTTATTAGATGTTGATTTAATAACCACCACAATAATTTTAGCCCACTGATCCCAGATATGCCATCTAAGAAAATATGGGGCGAGATTATTTTTTCTTACAGTTTATAGTTATCATCCTTACCTGTCCATGGGTATCACCTGCAGACTTGCCAGCCTCAAACTTTAATGCCAACCCAAAGTCAGCAATGCAAGCTGTCAGATTGTTTTTCAACAGCACATTTTTACTTTTGATGTCCCTTGCAAACAGAAAGACAGATAAAGTATTCAAATTAAGTTTAAACAAATTATCTTCTAAATTTTTCACTGAAAGTGGGAGGAGACTATGTATGCTATAAAAGAATAGTTACCTGAAAGCATGAATGCAGAAAAAGAGAGGGAGAAAAAGCTTAAGCAAAGTCTCCACAGAGTTTGAAGCACAAGAGTACAATGACAAATCCCTATTCATCACATGAACAGTAAGAAGGAATTCTCTCCATAAAGCAGTTTTGTAAGAGAGCTGCCATTCCAAAAATACTGTCCAGCCTACATGTCATCTATGTCATTCCTACCTACCAATTATAAAATTGTTGTTTTAAAAGATAATAAGCATATTTCAGAGTTTACAGCTAGAAACTCTCATGTAAACTGAAATTTAAAAAAAAAGAATTTTTAAATAATAGCTAAATTGGAGCCTTTTGTCTACTGGCACCAGCATACATTATTTTAATGATTCTTATATTCATCAACCTGGCTGTACAAAAGCATCTCTAGAAATATATAACACATAGAAACTTTTCTCCATAAACACACTGCTCCAGCTGGATCCTGATGTTATGCAGAGAGTATGTGTCTTAAGGCCATCAGATATCCTCCTCTACACACCAGCCTCAACTGGTCCATCCAAGAGGTACTCTACCCTAGCTAAATACATACATAAATAAATACATCTATGCCATGAGCAATGGTTAAATTTATGTGTACAGACACAGAGACCAAGAGTGAGACAGAGGAGGCACAGATACCCAACAATACAAAAACCAGCTTTAGGCTCAAACGATTTCTAGGGACCCTAACTCAAAGTAAGCTTTGGCAGTTCCAAAGGATTAAGTTCCTTATTGGATTAGGTGACATGAGCAAACATCCAGGAAGAGGCAGTTAGACTGTACTTAGGAAGGTGAGAAGGGGAGCTATTTCTGAGGTGGTCATCCAAAGTTTTCAAAATCAGAATTTACATTAGAATTGGATTTAAAGTAATGTCTCCTAGCAACTAAATAACCACCTGGTGGCACTCAAGTATATGTTAAATGAATCAGCTAATTTAAAACAACCATCTTTAAACTGAATGTAAGATGACAAATTGATCCCATGTTCAAGGAAGTTAAATACACAGTAGCAAACTGAATCTCATTTTTAAGGAAACGACACTTTCTCTTTTAAGGATATGACAATTGTTGGGCCAACAATCCAACTTTCTTCACTGAAATAGAAAACTCAGTAAACCTAAATATTCAAATGATGCCTCCTCCCTCCACATCAGCTAAGGTAATGATCACATGGTCATTCAAACCACAAGCAAAAAAGATACTCAAATTCTCTCCTTAATTACATCCCGCTATACCTATTTATAATTATCTTTGAAGTAAATCATGTTTGAGGTAAAACAAATTTCTTTCTCCTTTGAGAGAAAGAAAATACACTTTCATTCTTAACCATGCTTTCAGAATGAGACAAACTAAAACATAAGTCAATAATTACACTTCGATAATGATGTTAACACATAACATTATCCAAAAGGACTACCTGGCCAATCTCGAACCTAATTTGAAAAACAAATGAAAATCAAGTAACTCCTATCACATCATTAGACAACTAGGAGAAAAACACATTTTGCCCAGTGGACTGAAAGTTTAAATAATAAACAAATACTGAATTATTTGGGAAAGTAATACAATTTAGCTCTACCTGTGAGAGATGGCGGGTTTGTGGCCATCTTTTAGGCCAGGTATATCCTCATGTAAATATGCCAGTCCTCTAGCCATGGTTTCTGCAATATGACACAATTCATTCCAAGAGACCACATTAGCCTTAAGAAAGTCTGACAGTGAACCCTAAAAAAGGGGAGGAAAAAACAACTCTTGACAAAAGCCATATGTATACAGAGACTTTCCTTTTTACTTTTAAGAGGTTATGGAAGGCAATTTATCTTTCCTTTCACTGAATAATATCCAAAAAACAATCTTTCTGGAATGGTTCAAGTTTCACATCAATAAACATTTGAAAGGAATGCCACTAATCTTTAAACATTTGCTACAAGCACAGTCAACTCCCTCCTACTTAGAGGTCCAAAGTTAAAAAGACTACTTGAAAATTTAAATTCTAGAAAATATTTTCAAAGTTAAAGCATACTGCCTATAGAGATGCTATACCATAGGAGTAGGAGAACAAAAAATTAAAACATATAACAACAACTAACCTAAAGAATCTTCCTCTAGAGATGCTGTCAACCTTTTGGTCAAGAATTAAGGAAAGTAAAAGAACCACTTTTTTCTGACAATGATGAAACTGACTGCCAAAAAGAACACAATTTCCTACTTCATTAATGAGTACTTTTCATACGAACTGTGAAAGTAGAAAAATTGAGGAAAAATAGCAAGTGTATTTGGTGGTAATTACCCTATAAATTAGTGACAGATCAAAAGATCAGATAAATTTCCTGACTCGTTTTGTCACTAAGCAACACTGATTAAAGAATTTTAAGAAACAAAACTCAAGCTGAAAAAGTGGTTCGTGTAATAAAAATGGATAGTAAATGTTACTAAGCACTGGCTATACTAAAATAATTATTTGTAAGGTAATTGCAGCACAAGAAATCAGGGACAAAAGACTGATATTATATAATTAGAGGGGTAGGTTAAAAAGTTGCCATCTTTGCTCTTCTATTAAGATAAATTATTTTTAAAATAGGTTTTTATTTATAAATATTAACCAACTATAATAACACACTATTCCCAGAAAAATAAGTGAGGACTTTGTAGTCAACATTAAGAAGGTAAGCCTTCTGACTTTACTGAGTTAAAATGGAAAGTAGTTTTACCTTTTCATGAAATGCTGTGATTAGCCAAAGATCCACATCAACACTGGTGCCTCGTTTTTCTGCACCAATGAACTGTAATATGTTCTCATGCTTCATTCCAGGCAAGCTATAGACTTCATATTCATTTTGCCATGACTGTTTATCCTAGAGTTAAAAAGAAAGAATAGTAAGAATGCAAAGAATATAGGAAAATAAACATATCTAAGAGATTGCTCAAGTAAGTTCTAAGGCAAAATTTTTTAAGGCTAAGGATTAAAGATTCTTTGGCTTTCTTCTGTCCTGTTTTTTAATAAAAGAAAACTCTTGACAGTAGGTATTGTTCCATACCAAATGCCGCCTTGCCCCATTTCTTCAAACATACTTTTTTGTGTTTCTCATTTGTAAACAGAAGTTGATCAGAAACGCTTCACTTCTGAACCTAACAATGACAACACATTCTGTTTATAAGTCAGTACTACAGTGTAATTTCATCATGATGTGAAGTCACTTGTGTTACTATTAAGAGTCAAATTCCGGGAGAATGACTTCACCTAATAGAAAACAAATTGTTCTGAAAAACTAACAGTATATCAAACATTCTTAACAAAACATTTAGAATACCCTGCACAAGTCAATGAGAGAACAATGGGGTATAAATACATAATACAATAATTTGAAACACCATTGATTCATGTGTGCCTGCGAGTGATCCATGCCTATTACATGTGTACTTATAAAGGATTAGTTTCTTTCCACGAGAAAATAATGAAAGTGGGAGGCACCACAGCGTAATGGTTAGGAACCCTTTAGATCCAAACTGTCTAAGAACCTTTGGCATGTTACATAATCATTCAGTTGCCTCATTAGCAAAACAGGGACTGTAGGCTCTGCCTCGTGGGGTTGTTGCATTATATGAATACCATGGGTTGTATTGTACGCACAGGTGGCAGATGGACGCGTACTAGTGAGCAGTCACATATGGAAAAGCACCTCCATCTGACACAATAGAGCCATTCAATAAAAGGTTAACTTCTGTAACTGTTGCTACTCCTCTAATTTTTACGCTTCCTCACATGAAACAAGATGCCTTGTCCTTGGCACACAAGACTTCCTCTGAGAACTAAACCATAGTTTATAGTATCTGCATTGCTACCAAAAAAAAAAAAAAAGGTAATACACTTGTTCACTGACTCTAAGAAAAAGGCTGTTGAAGAAGTTAAGAGGGCAAAAATCTAGGTATATTAAGACAAAGAAATTGAATAATTTTGGAATAAGGAATATCTACTATCTAGGTGCCTGCATCAAAAACCCAGCCAGGATCGCTATACTGTGCATGGAATTAGCCACAGGTGTGTATAAGCAGGAGCAAGGGAAGAAGGAATCAGCACAGATCTCTGTACCACCAATGGAACAAAACAAAACTTAAGAGCAGCTCAGAGGTGCATTAGATCAGGATTTTATGAGGTTGGCCCCCTTTAAAAGAAAAACAAGTCAATAGTAAACCAATTATTTGGAGTCTTGATTGACTGCCTCTGAAAACTCACCAAACAAAAATCTGAAATGATTACATAAACACTCAAAGTAGAATAAAAATGAACCAGTCTGATAATATATCTCTAAACAAATTCTAAAACAAGAACACTACTCTTTCAGTCTTGTTTGCTTTTTCTGACAATGTCAATGGGACATTAAAAGTTAACCACTCAAGACAATGAATTTTTTTTTTATTAAATCCTCATCTTCACTTTGTGTTTCTGTAGAATGTTTACTGGCAAAAGATCTCCTATATGCTCATTACTGTAATTTCACCACTCCAAACAAACATAATGATTGTTGTACCATTAATTTCTCAGATGAGATGCAGACACAAAGCAGCTAGCCACTTTCCCCAGTGTCACAGAGAAGCACCTTGAAAATTATGGCTTGTGTTTTCAGACTGTTTCTGAGTTAACAATGACCTTGCCAGTTTCATCTTTTAAAAAATATATGCAGACTAGAACACTGCAATAAACATACCTGTATCGGAAATATTTTCACAGCCACATATTCATTGAGTAACTGGGCTTTCCAGACACAACCAAATCTTCCCCTTGCCTTCACTTCTAGTAACTGCAGTGGCTTCAAACCTAGTAATGGAGAAGGCGGGGGTGGTCCTGGGTCCTACAAATAAACAATAATAGTATTATTAAAAAGTAGTACATGATACCTATCATTTCTAAATATCAGGAAAAAAGTGAGTATACGGAGGAATCAATTGACAGAAACAGGCTACACATACAAATGACACTAACTTCAATCTTGCCAAAACTGAGTTCTCAAGCATTGCTAATTATCTATAGTGATCACAAGGCAAGGAACTTGAATTAAGAGTTTATATAATAACATTCAACACTATTGCTACATATACATAACAGGAGAAAAGATCTACAATATTTTTTATTCAGTTTCACTAATTTTCCAGAGATTTCCTGTGACCTGTAGGATACTACTAACAGCATTTCAATGATTTCATCCAGTTGATACTTCCTTATAGGATAAGGATTTAAACAGTGCCCAAAAGAGCAAATTATGTCTATGTCTCAAAGAAAACCTCTTCTCAAAATCTATTGCTTTCTCCAATGAGTGTTTAACTTGAAATCTTTCTTCATTAATACCAGAAATACCCACAGCCATTCTCAACAATATTACAGATAGGTATACCAAATACAAAGCACATAAAAGAAATACATTGTTAGTGTTGCTATAGATAACTGTTCTGTTCATTCTAATTTTTCCACCTTGTCACAATTCGTCCCTTTGCTTATAATTACTTTCCAGAATTGATCTGAGTTAAAATTAGTGCTCTGGGACTGATTGGCAAAGAAACTACAAATAATAATTCAGAAAATGGGTGGTCATCATAGTAGATGATAAGGTATGGTAAATGACAGAGAAGTGTACTGCTATAGTTAATTTTTAAAGTGGAGCAAATATAGTATATAAATAGGAGTACAGCATGTCCAGAGATCACCAAGGAATCCTCCCTATTCTAGGCAGAGTGGCAATCCTTCACCGAAAGCATTGTATCAGTTCAGTATCTGCAACTAAAGCAAGAGGTAAGAAGCCTTTTGGAAAGCTTCCAAAGGAAAGTACTAACATGTCTGGAGGCCTGCATAATGAGTATTGTAAGGAGGAACTAAAATTTCTGTGGCAACAGTAACGGACTCTATGATGGCAGGTAGCACCTAAGACACCTGGAAACTGTATGTCGTCCCTTTATCAGTGCCTCTCTCTCTGCCTTTTTCTTCTTCCCTTTTTATAGAAAAAATCTCCTCTTCTAATGCCTCAAGACTGTTAGTGTTCCCTTTAGGCATTAGTCAGCCCACCGATGCCACTCAAGATTTTTAAAAGTTGACATCTACATTAGAAAGACCCTCAGCAGTAGAAACAGTGCAAGGTATTAAAGAGAAAAAGTAATGCAATTCCTTCTAAACTAGACAATCTTTATAAAATGGGTTGAGAATTCCCTATTTTAAAACAGTATGATAAACGAGAACACTTCCTGTGACTCATTGTAAATCAGGTATGTATTTTTTAAATGTCTACAAAAGTTGCTTTTCCTTCACACAGTCAAAACAGAAAAGGTTAGTGGAGCTAAAGAGTGTTTTCCTTTAACAGAGTGACAGGTCAGGGAAGTCAGACATAAACCTCAGAGAAGTATGGCCCCTCGAATTACGATTCTCAGTGGGAGGGGACATAAGGATCTCTGGAGAAGCTTTATCAAAATTAAGCCTTCCCTCCCTCATACCCTGACTGATCATGTATACCTGTAGTAAGAGATTCCACTGATAAAGAGTATATGACTTACGCGAATGTGGAGACAGGAGGGCGAAAAATTCAAAACCACTATTCCAGAGGCAAAGGAAATCACTCAGTGCTCAAAGGCCAAGAATTATTGGATAACTGCATAAAATAATAATTACGCTAACTAAGCAGAAAAAGTTCAATTTGAAAAACTTTAACTATAAAGTTAAAGTCAATGATTCCTCCTCCTTTAGAGACAGAAAAGTTGAGTTTTCAAAACAAGGATACCAAAAACTAAAGTATACCAAAAACTAAAGTATACAGATAATGGCTGAAAGCTGAAGAGGGAAAACAACCAGGTAATGAGTAACACGGCTCTACATTTAAACACTAAGATTTTTAATAACTTGTATAATTGACTGATAATGTCTCTCTAGATAACATGCACATTACTCATTCTCTAAAGAGTACCAGCTACATGGATATGATTCAGACTTTATAAAATAGAATTTAGATGAGTTAATCCACATCTCAAATTAAGAATATGTCAGTAGTTCAAAACACAATTTTAATACTAACATCAATTTTAGGAAACAATAATTTTCAATGCCTATGTTTAGAATAAAAAAAAATCATTCAGTGTTTTCCAAATGCATACTTCAAAGTTCCCATAATTTTTCAAAACTCTGTTCAGCAAGTTTCTAAGCTACTGTTATTTCAGTAAGAAATCTTAGATCATTCTCCTAATACTATTACCATTATAGTCAAAATTATATCATAACATGTGCTTTGTCAAAATTACTTATAAGCAAAAAGCTTAAACTAAGAACACTGCCCAATTTTCAAAGGGTGAGAAAAAGGTCTACAAAGGCACATTCCTATGAATTGTCAAAACTTTTAGAAATGTTATGTGATTTTAAATAATAATCTGTAATTCATAAAAGGATGGGTTCAAAAATGAGAACTCTGTAATAGATAACTCTGTATAAAATCTATAATGCCAATCAATATATCTTTTGCCTTTTAAAAATTATTAGAATATTCTATTTCATACTTTTCAGCTCTTCATTATGTTTATAGGAAGCTTTAACTGCCTCTCTCATATTTAGCTTTTACTTATCCTATAATCTAAGAATACTGGAAATGATTTTCAGTTTATCAGCACCATTGTACCAATTTACCCACAAAAAAACTCAATACTTGGTTCTAGGGATAAAGATTTATATCTTTAAAATATATAAGCACTTGGGGGACAAATTCAGACTTAAACTTCACGATGACAACATTCTGATGTTATCCATAAAACATGGCTTTGCCCTGCCACAGAGCAAAATCACTTTTGGAGGGGCAACTATAAGGACTATAGAATTCCTGAAAACTTTCCCTAAGTTCCAGTTCCCTTTCAGTATCCATGCTATTTTGCAGTTAAAAAGATGCATTAGAACATGACTCTGATTACATCTCTTCTTTACCCACTTGTATGTTAAAATTACGGCTTCAGAAGAAATCATGTTGAGAAGCGACAAAATGACAACAGCTGGAAAAAGTGCCCCCAGCCTAGCACTACTATCCAATATCTTCACTATAACCAATAATGGAATAAATAATTAGAAGTGAAGAACTGTAAAGCAGTCTGTGATCATTTTACTTATTCTGAGTTCTCCGTATCAAAAGTGCTTTCTAATATAAATAAAGCTTCAAATCTCCAGGCAGCAAAAGATCAAGTTACACTTTTCTAGCTAGCCCACTTGCAAAAGAAGCCAAAAATGAAAGAAACTACCTAAAAATACTGATTTCACATTAAAAGATAATGGATTAGAATAGAAAGTCAGCCCCTATTAAAAAAGAGCACATGCTGACATTTATATTAATGACATACTATAAAAATTAACCAACACAAGGTTTTTAAGGCTGAAAATCTAGCCATTAGGTGTTAACTTCTAATCAACTAAAACAGCTGTTTCTCTATTTCACCTTAGGTAAGTATAAATACTGTTAATCCTTTGAAATCAAAAACTATTACTATGGCAAATCAATCATTTTCTATTACTAAAAGTGAGGAAAAAAAAACTATAAATGTATAAACTATAAAGGATGCACAATAAAGCAACAAAAACAAAAAAAAATAAGAACAAAATGTTTAGTATGCACCCACAAAAAGTTCCACAACCATAAAACAAACATCAATGCATCTTACCTCTATCATTATATGAAAGGCGTGCTTGTGAAGAAAAAACACAGGCAAAAGAAATTACGATTTATATCCAGAATGAAATGAAAAATGACACATCAGTTACAAAAGTGAAGGAAGGAGAATGATTTAGCTTTTTAAAAGTTGACAATGATCCAATGTATCATATTTCTAAAATGAGAATTGAGAACACTTTCCTTATAAAGAAAGGAAAGTAATATATTAAAAAAAAAAATCTTGGACATTACCTATCAGATAAGAGGGTATTATTATAATACAGATGACTCTAGTATGACCTCAAGTTACCTAATCCAATGGACTTCAAGCCAGCAAAAAAACTAAAGCAAGTCTTAAATAACTGTTACTTATTTTTCTGAGACGTTCTAGGGCCTAAATTGTAAGAGTTTAAAAAAAAAAAAAAAGCAATTTAATTGAGAAGCTATGTTAGAATTGGCTTCTGGACACTAGAGGGCACTATTGCCTTTAAAAAAAACCTTGTGTAGGAGCTGCACAAGACATTTTTATCAGCTAGAGTAAATTTCTCAGACCACACTCTGACAGTTGTATTAAGAATCTAGAATCTCCAACTTTCTAAACTGTTTTGCTCCTCTTTCACGGAAGACAGGAGAATCTTACAGTGAGACAGAAAAATGTTTTGGTGCTCCTGTGAGTATGTGCAACATAAATAACCCAAATAATGCAAGAAAATAAGACATGGGAAGAATGAGATCAGAATTAGGTAGAACACAGTGACAAACCAGGCCTACGGTTAGCTAGTTCCCCAGCCACATCCAGAATGCAGAAGTCGATCAGTGGTGACCCTGGGAACAAGTATCCATGCATACTTTTCAGGCTCAGGACACTCAGATACTGATAAAGAACAAGATTTCCATTCCCCAAGTCATCCCAAAACAAGTAAGAGCCCGAATTTAAAATCCAGAGAAACAGTGTCACCAGTGTAAACAAATTCCTCCATTCACTGATTATATTTCCTAGTTTCCATTATTTCTACAGAGAACAAGAGCATCAATGAAAAAGATTTGACAGCTCATTTATATGTACCAGTTGCTTAACTAGTTTCTCTTGTTTTTTGATTTTCTCCTGTGATAATGATTCAGGATTATTTATAATTCATCTAAAAGGCTTAGGTAATCCTACTATCAAAACATCTTATCAGTACCCAAGGGTAAAATTCATCCCTTGAAAGAAATACATGCCAAATGAGTAACTAGACCATAGTTTCCCAAGGCTTAAACATCTCTCAGGGTTTGTTTTCTATCAGAGATAAAGATGCCAGTGTAATAGCACTATGCTAGGAGGTGCTAGCCATGCATCTTACCAAAAAGTGTATCTTTGCTCAATATACTTCTCAATAAATGAACACCAGAATAACCTATAGAACGATCTAAATTAAAAGGAGACACCCAGAACTGGCCTCAATGCATAAACTATGTTACAAAATAAAAGAGCTAAAACAGAATTCCAAAGAAATAAATTCACCAAAATACACAAATAGAAAAAAAAAAAAAAGTAACCAAACAGAACAGTCTGGATTCACAACTTTGAAAATGAAACCTGAATATCATACCCTGTGACTGGAGATAACAGTGAAAACCAAATCAGCACATTAATGTCAAGTAATTAGATTTCTGGATGAGAAAGAGACTTGCTGCTTATTCCTTAAGGGGAAAAGAAATTAACTATTGCAAACATCAGAAAGGAAAAATTCTCCATTCATTCAGCCAACCTTTACCAAGCACCAAATTTGTGCCAGTCCCTGACTACCCAGGCTCTCATGAAGCTTACTCTATAGTGTGGGGAAGACTAACTGAAGCACCGTATTAATGAATGCATAATTATAAAATGAGAGCTTAATAAAAAGGAATTTAGTTATCTTGAGCACCGGTAAGGAGAAACCTAACTTATACTGGGGCAAGGTAAATAAGAGATCTTTCTGAGGAGAGGATCCTTGAGATATGGATTAAGTACTAAAGGGAGGTAGTTTAGGTGGAAAAAACAGTACTGGGACACATCCTAGATTTCTGATTTGTGCAACCAAATGGTTACTGGTTTCATTTACTGAGAAACAGATTTGATATGTTAAGTGGTTTGGAGACATCTAAGTAGAGATATTTAGTAAGCAGTTAGATACAGAAATAGAATACAAAGAAATCTTTCTAGAAATATGGATTTTATATACTATAAATATGTATATATGTACTATACATTTTCTTACTATTTAAACCATTCCAAAATTTAAATTTATATATTCTTTCTAATAACTCACTCAACAACTTCTTAGGATAATCAAGAAGAATTAAGTACACCCTACCCAAAGTATTTGAAAACTGACAAATTCTGCATTTGTTTCCTCTTACTCATCTAATTACCCTATATTCTAAGAAATGTTACAATTGCTAATTTTAAAAAAGACCATTGCCAAGAAGATAGAAATAGAATGTGCAAGGAAATAATATAGTATGTGTATCAGGACAAATGTTTCTGAGCTAAGGAAAGCAAGACATTATACATTAACAGATTCAATAATATTGATACTGTCAAATGCACAGCCATGATTCTACCCAATTAGATCTTCAAAATTCCTCTGTGATATATCAATTTCTGCTTTCCACAGTTTCTCTCATGTAACTCCTCCCAAAAGCAAAGCAAAGACAGACCAAGGTGGATTAATGAGGATTCTGAATAAGCTCCTGAAGAAGTGGTTAGCTGCACAGCTACCAGCCAGCGCTGGGGCTACAAGTCTGAAAGAGATGCTTCAGACTTGCATGTCCTCTCTTTAGGCTGCTTCTCAGAAACATCAGGTTTATTACTGGGTATAGAAGAAAATTTATTTTTATTTAGCATTTGTATTCCACGAGTAAAGCTGAAAAAAGGAAAAGGACTATACTATACATTAATAAATTGTGATGTGATAAAATGGTTATGTTTATCTGCAGGGCTATATGCAGTCACTATAAAAACTATTTTGAAATACTCTGATCTTTCCTCTTAACTGCTTTAGTTTTTTATGGACCCCACCTAATAATTTACTGAAATAAACCATTCAATTAAAATTACTTCAAGAGATAATAATTCTTGGACATAAATGCCCAGGGTTTGCCACTCAGCAGACTGACTCTGGGCCAAGTCACTTCACCTATCCATGTCTGGTTTTCTTATCTATAAAATGGACTTAATAAAACAGAACCTGTATCACGGGGTACTGAAAGATTACATGAGCTAATAGGTGTACAGTGCTCTATATAGTGCTTGACAGAGTACTCAAAATGAATTTTTTATTAATTTCAAACAAAATTATTTCAATAAATCAATTTTATAACTGAAATCAATGGTTTCAACAAAAATGATTCCTTTGGAGTACAATTTTGAGGTTGTTGGCAGTTAACAGCTAACACTTATTGAGCAGTTCACATTAGTTCACCCCGGATGCAGCTCTTCTCCCAATCACTGCAGAACCGTCATCAAACATTTCCCCTCCTTTCCTCCATCTTTGCCCGAAACTGTTGAAGCAACTCCCTTCTTACTCTTTTTACTCTTCCTTTGCAAGGTGCAAAGTCAAACAAAGTCAATGAACCTATTTTTAGTACACCTGCATGTTAACTGCGAGCTCCAAAAGGGCCAGCAAGGACTGTCCCTGCGCCACCTACCACTACACACCCAGCAGGGTACCTGGCATACAGTAGGCACTCAAGCAGAAGGTAAGTAGTTAATCAAAAATAAACAAACTTGAATCCCTCCTAACCTATTTGATACAAGCAGCTTTCACTAACAAATGGATTTCTTCATTTTTATTATCTCAAATTAATAGAAAAAGGTTTCACAGAGATGAAGTAGTAGGAATGAAGGAACAGATCTAGGACGAGGTCCAGGAAATAAAAAAAAAAGAGAAAAGCAAACTCCCTTCTTCCTATCTACCATCTCCTTGCCAGACAAGAAAAAAAGAGACCCTATGCACTCCGGTCGATATCCATCAGACACATTTGTAAACTGGCAAACAGGGTAAGGCCCTCCACAGGCTAAAGGAAAACTGAACTCAAGATTTTAAAATATGTCATTTTTAGAAATAATAACCTTTTGATTAATTTTAATGTGCAGCTTTAACTTGTTTTATAAGTTTTTTATAAAGTTTTTTTTTCCTCTTTCTCCTCTTCCCTTTTTTTTTTGCTTTTGGACATAGAATTTCAGCCAACCTCCAAGTGGGCCTGTCTATGCATTTGTAAAAGAAAACAGCTTATATGCCTAATTAGAGTAAAATTTGTCAAGCTGCATGTCTATGGATAATTTATGACACTTATCCCCACAATTAGTTTAGAAGTGTATATAAAAGTAAGTTGTAATTTAGGTTACCAATACAAAAATAATCACACAGAAGGCAAAGATATTTGTAGTAGCCCTGTACTATTTCTTAGGTATCAAAAAAAAAAAAAAGGAAAAGAAAAGATGCTCAAGAGTAAGATAGCAGCATGATACCATACTTTAAACATGCTAAAACAATACAATTAAAGAATATTTGTGAAAGGTAGGTTCTACCTCTTAGCAGAAACCTAACACAAACTCTAAGCTAATAAAACAACAAATTTTGGTGTTTCATGAGCATACATTAAAGCTCCACTAAGTTTCACTTTAAAATACATCATCCAATCAGAATTAGATTAAAAGTATTGAGCTGAAAAGCTGTCCTCAGTATACTATTAAATTAAAAG
Organism: Camelus dromedarius; assembly: GCF_036321535.1. Lineage (NCBI taxonomy): Eukaryota > Metazoa > Chordata > Mammalia > Artiodactyla > Camelidae > Camelus > Camelus dromedarius. The sequence continues at coordinate 28,365,813 of NC_087439.1, read as the reverse complement.
AGAGCAATTGTAGAATAACATTTTATAGTTCATAATAAAGAAAAAAAGTATATACTCTAACAAATGAGATTAGAGAAAGATGTTAAAGGATACACACCAACCTGTTTAAACTGGTTATTTCAGGAAAGTGATAAAGGAAAGGAAGAACAAATGATTCTCTCCTTTTTTTTTTTTTCTTTTTGGACATACTTCTTTCTGTATAATTTGTCTTGCTACAACAAGCAAGTATCTATAATTAATTTTTAAATAGAGGAGAGTTTTTTTTAAAGAGAAAGTGAAGAGAAAAAGCAAGAGAGATGTGTTCATAAACTCCAACCGTTTAGTATCAACCTATTTCAAGGTGTGCTTCTACAAATATATTTATTTTGCAAGTATAATTTAATATTAGCATATTAAATGGTTAATAAAATTTAGTAAACGTCCCCATGCATCCTCCCAAATAAAGAAGCAGCACTTTCCTAAACTGACTTGGCTGAATGATGTTATGCTACCCCTTTAGTATCTTATTAATTTTAAATGGGTACATATATAGACTCATGTTCAAAAGGAAAATCCTACAAAGCATTTTCACAGATGGCTTGTTTCTCAGTGGACAGAAATTTGACAGAGCGTGAAACAACAACCTATAATTATATTAATATTAAGGTCAACAGGATTACTTTGTATGCATAACTGAATATTCCAAACATCTGAAAGCCTTTAGTCCTTATCAAACCAAAACCTAGACAAAATATCATGATGTAAGGACTGAAGAGAGTGATGTCATTTCAAAAAGTATCTATGGTGCTACTACATAGCCTCTAAAAATAAACAAGAAGCTAACTTCATACCTTGTTAAAAGTAGGTAATTTCTAGCCCCTGAAATGCATTCTCTTATCAAGTGGCATTTTTATCAGAACAATATAGATTTTAAAAGACAGGGAACTTGAGCTCACATATGGTTATGAAAGCAATGCAAACACAGTTTTATTGAAACCACATTAATTCTAACCACACTAAGACTTCTTAATAATAGAGTCAATGCATCAATTCGCTCATATTCATGACTCACTGGTACTAGAAAAACCAGTTTCGTTCAGTTTACTTACTGCAGATTATAAAAGTGTCTACCTACTACATGTAGAAAGATAGTTTCAGCATAGGCAAAAGAAAAGTGACCTAAGTGATGCAAATTAAAAGGATGCTTCACACCAGTAATTATATAAAGAACTGAATAATGGCATTCTCTTATAGAAGCCTGGAATAGTTCAACTTATTCTCCCCCAAGAAATATGGCCTCATGATTTATCTTAAAGCAAAGCCCTAAAGCACCTGAAAGGTTTATTAAACAAATTCCCAAGTATACTTCATTATCACCTTGGTGTAATTCTAAATGCCACAAAGTCAATTCAGCAATTCACTGTTTACAAAATGGTTATCACATACCAACGCTGTGTGAAATACAGTAGTGATTACAATACACACCTTGTCTTCAAGGAACTTATAATCAAGTATGAGAACAGAATATGCTCACAAATGACTATACAGCCTTTCTCAGTCGAGGTTATTCACCTGAATTGCAAAAGGGAGAAACTGATTTGAGCATTATTTTCTCAATTCTTTCAAGGATGGCACCTAATTAGTACCATTCTATATGCACATGATGGTTGGCTTAGCGTGTAACGGGAGAAAAGAATCAGAAGGCAGAGTATGGAAGACCACATGTCATGCTCCAAATTTTGTATTCTTTGCTACTGGATCACTGAGAGCTCTCAAATATTTTTAAGCACAGAAGTAACATAATCAGACACATAAAATGTTATTGAACAGCAACAGAAGAGATTAAGAGAGAGAACTAGAAGCAAGAAGACCAGCTATAAGATTATAGAAATAATCTCAGCCTCTGGTGTAAGGATGTCCTGAAAACAGCAGGATCAGGAAGGATGAAAAGTGAATGAACCAGACTTCATAAATGACATGGATCCAAGAACAGGAGCTGTGACATGAAAGCTGCCTCCAATGCTTTCATCCAGGATGGCCAGGAGGACAGTGCTAACGTGAAACAGTGTCAGAAACATAGTAGTTACAGGTTAAAAAGAAAAGAATGGCTAATTTTTTTTTAAAGTACACTTTCTATCCCTTTAACTATGCTAGATTTATTTTAGAATATTTTTAAATTTTAGAATAAATAAGAACCATAATTAAAGACCAGATTTTAACGCACGTATATCCCTACATCACTTCTTCAGAATAAAATACTAACAAACCAGAAGAAACTCTAAACAACTTGATGTCTTGGAAATAAAGAATCCCACCATTTAGAGTAAAGAAAAAAGAATCCCATCTTAATAGGCTGCCAGAACCAGCTTATTAAGAGATATATGTGAGTATCTCTCAGGCCTCCAGAATGACCCACAAGATTGATCCTCTGTCCCTCAAGGAGAATAAAAAACTGAGGTTGGACCCATGAATGAGCACAGTGTATGTAACTTCAGTCCACTCTGCTGAGAATCACTGTAATTCTCTTCAAGTATAATTCTTGTTGTAGGAATGACCCAGCAATAAGGTATCGTGAGCCTTCAGCCAACACTTTAAGAAAAAGTTTCCCTAAGAAAAGGAATGACAAATTCTATGTCATTGTCTAAAAGTATTTGAAAAATTAGAGGAAGAATGTTGTAGAAATGCACAATGTGAGATTTTTTTCCCAACTGGTCTTGAAATTAAATTTAAATGTGTGGTGGTGTTTTCCCTATCTACTTTACCTCTCCCTCAAAAAAGTCTTAAATAACTAGGAGGCAACTCAGAATCATAAGAATCCTAACCTACAACCCAATCGACGTTCATAAACCATATTCTAAACTGTGTGCAAAAAAAAATTTAATGGAAAACACATGAATATGTCCTTCTATTTATCTATCACTCATTTATTTCCCCTTCTGTCCTCTGTGAGATGATGTGGTCATGTTATTGCTCATTTTTGTGGTCAAACTTCTAACGTCCAAATGTAGGAAAATAAATTAGCTTATAGAATGATTTTGAGATGGCAGGGATGTTTACTGAATTATCTGAAACAGTAGAGGCATGTGCTTTCTGGAAAAACAGAGGCAGAACAGCATAAACAGTAAGAGCAAAGCTTCAGTATCAGAGAGTCCTTGGTTCAGATTCCAGCTCTGATACCTGTGAGCTTTGCCATGTTTCAATTTCTTTATCTATAAAATGGAATTATAAAAGCACATAAACAACCCTGTGAAGTAAAATCAGATCGGTGCTTCCCACACCTGGCTAGTCACCAGAATCGCTTCGGAAACTTATCAGAAACATAATATCCTAGGCCCCATTCCATACATTCAGGGGTGTGGTCCAGAAATTTATATTTCTTAACAAATTCCAAAGATGATCCTTACATACTGGTCACAATTTGGAAATCATGAGGAAAATTTTACGTATTTTATGTTTTTATATATTCTTATATTATTTATATATTTATATATTATATATGTAACTTACCAGCACTCTAGTACATTATAATGTTCAATTAATTATCACTCATTATTTTGAAGTAGAAATAAAACTAAGCATTTTGTAACTAGATGGCCACTAACCAGTCTTGCAGAAGTAGTTTACATAAACCTCTCAACAAAAACGAGACAGACTTACAGCATGATACCATACTGTCTGAGTCACAGTGAGGGATGACATAAATGAAGTTCCACATTAAGGACAATGCTCCTTTCCCACAACATGTTTATGACAGAAGGAAAGCATGAAGTCACGCATGCCTAATAACTTTCTTAACAAAGCTTGATCATTTCAAGTCATTCTATCACAAAACCTTTAAATTCACCCCTTATTTTTCAGTAATTCATACAATTCATGCAAATTCACCACAGAATAATGCAAACACTAAATAAATGTGTACAACAACATTAACCATTGCAACAAATATCTAAAACCCACAGAGATGGATACTCATTGAAGATTCTTGGTTCTTAGATATTTATGAATAATAATCCATTTTTCCTTTAAAAAAAGTCTAAACCCTTGAATTAATTAGCAATTCTAAATAAAATGGCACCATATATAAGATAATCAGCCCTTTTATAAAAAAGTCCAACCATACTTTTTATCAATATTTTGTACAAACCAATGTTACCTACAGGACTACATTATTATTTTTTAAGTTCTATTAAGAAACTTAACAAATTTGTTTTTAAATGTAATTTCCAGTTGTTTCCATCATATCACAAATCCAAGGTAAATTCAGACACTACTAAAGTACTAAATATTCTCTCTTTTAAATGTAGGTATTTAATAAAAAATAGTTACCACCCGTAGAAGGTAAATATTCCATGGCCACTTGGAGCACACTACATACATTTATTAGGCACCAAATTTTTCTTTTAAGTGCCTTTTAGAGATGATTTTTTTAAATAAATCCAAAACTTAGCTACTGATGTTTAAAAGGTAAAATATTTCAGCTGTTTAAAAGAGTATGTTTACCTAATTTAAATAAGGTATTTTACCTTTGGGCTTATTTCTCCATATACACATCTTACAACGATTACGAGGATCAGTGATCTAAAGCTAACAGACTGCTGCAAGCACTGAGAAAGGAGTATGTTATATAAATAAAGCTTAAAGAGAAGAAGTTGTTTTGGTCATTAAATTATAGGACTTTTCCATTTTCTTCTACTAAGTTTTAACCATTAATCCTACTGGTATTAGAGAAACAAAGTTAAACCAACAGATTCATAAGGCTGTGGTAATCTGATCTTAAGAAAAGCACAAACTAGAGTTTAAAAATGTCTCAAGCAAGTATAACCAAAAGTTATCATCTTTCCTCTGCCTGCAAAATATTAACTATTTATATTAAAAGTCCTTGTAAAGCACTGAATCAGCTCCAACTATCCACATGATAAAGAATGAGGAAAATTTCATGACTTTTAACTACCCACCACACCTATATTTTCAGATATATCTGGTGTTCAGGGAGTGAGAATCAAGGGCATTAAAAAAGCTTTTCAACTTCAGTACACACCTGATATGCTGCAAATAAAAAAATATATACCTGGGACTACCAATAACATGTGATAAGAACTGTTGACTTTCTGCTCCTTTTCCCCAAAGCAACATTTTTATAGATATATCTTCCTGATGCCTTTGAAACCTCTCTACGCTACACTTTCCTGATTATATTATGGGGTCCCTCCCATGGTTAAAAGGATGTTTTGGCAAGGTGTCTTCAAAAAGATACAAAAACTTTTAGAAGAGAAAATGGAAGAGAAAAGAGGGTTATGATATCACTTCTCCATCATCAATTACTTCTCAAAAAACAAAACCCAGTTTATCTCATATTTTAAAATACTATAACAATAAAATTCTTCAACGAAGAATAGGGATGGGAATAAACTTCCTTCTACTCTACCTCAACCCTTAAGTTTAGGACACAGCAAATTACTGTTTGCAAAATTAGCTATAGTTTCCATGACAATAAACATTCAAAAATTAACTCCAAAATGATTTGTCACAACCTACTGTGGTGATATTTCTTTAAAATATAGAATCTAAAATAGCACAAAGTACAAGACAATAACTTACTTGAGTTGGAACAAGCACAGGAGGGTAAGCCATCTTATGATGTCTGTACACCCAAAATGCACAAATGACAATCCCCGCAATTAACATAAGTGGCACCAAGGAATAGAGCAAGATGTTGTAATAGGGTGGCTTAGGTGTAACTGGATTCGAAGTAGCTGTGGAAAAGGGGAGGAAAAAACCACTCAGATTCGGTCTACAAAATTCCACAATAAATATTTATTATAGGGTCAAATTTTAGGAGAAAAATAAAGAGTAAGAGAAAGTGGGAGTCAATTACTTCATCAACACAAATATGCCTTGTTTTCAGAACAGGGCTATGTGTTTTCCCTGTGAACTTACGCTGTGTGACCTCCATCTCCGGAAAATAAGAAAACCTCTCGTTACACATATTGCCCTCACAGCAACAAAAATAAACTTCAGGGCTGTCTTTTTTTTCTATACAATCAGTCCTATAAACAGTAAGAGGAGAAATAATTAAAATCAACATTATTATTCTGAATCTACAACAGATTTTTTTAAAAGATTTTCTCAGAGATAAAATAATGAGTAAGTCGTTCATAGCCAACTTCAAGATTTTTATTAATATTCAATGATCAATTCTTAAAAGCCAAAAATGTTCCTTGAATCCTGTTATTAAATCTCATCAGGAAAAAAAAAAAAAAAACCCAGGTGATTTTATAACAATCACACTGGCTCCTTGAAACTACTTCTTTAATTTGGTTTTTAATGATCAATCTAAGGCAACCAAACATCTTTTTTATTACTTTTTCAATTATTAGAAAAGCTTGAAGAGGAACATAAAGCCAGTGAAGAAATTTGATCTAGGAGTGCTTTTTCTCACAGGAAATACAGCTTTCCCATTTTATGAATACAACAATTGAACACTATATATAAAAAAATTATATGTGTGTACACAAATACATATACATGTATGTATACATACATACACACACAAAATACTGCATGCTCATATCTTATGGCAGAATATATTTCAACATTAGACCTAAACTAGGTTTGGGAATTAAACCATTAGGCCATTTTTTGCAGCAGATTTAAATTTCCTGAGCAGAATGAATAGGGTTGGGATAAGCAAGAAGTAAACAGCCATATGTAACAACAAACATATAGGATGTAGTAACTCAAAAACTGATTGGACTTCAGTTGATTTAAAGGGTAGGGGAAAGGCAGCCTTCTATATAGGAACTGAGTTGCTGAAAGGATAGGGATTTAGCCTCTAGATCAAATCCTAACAACCACTAAAAAATAGCTATACCTATTTTTAAAAAGTCAAATATTTAAATATTGCTATTAACATCGCATGGATTTAAAGATATATCTTACAAATAAACTGTGAACTTTGGTAATGACTGTTAGATATTATAATAAGGTTGAATTTAACTCTAAAGTGAAAAGTTCAAGAAATTTCAGGGTGAAGGCAGTTTTAACAAAATCAAACTTTAAAATGAAATCTATACTAATATCTATTTAGTAGAAAATAAAACACATGAAAGCTACGTTTTTAACAATACATAGAGAAATGTACAAATTTAAAATTTAATATTTAGAATCATGCCTCAAATTATAGGTTTAATATGATTAAATACCTAACCTAATTAACTCAAGAAAATTACTTTTCACCATCCAATTTAATTCTTTTTATCAGTCTTTTCCTCCATACTTTGATATTTCTTTAATCTTTTTTTCCTTTCTCTTACTTCTCTTACTACCCTTAATATTCATTTTTAATCAAATTCAGAGCATAAAACAAAAATTCATACATTTTTAAATTACCATTTAACCCCTAGAAACAAAGCTGCCGTAGTAATTATCACTGTAAGAGCATTTTCAATGAACAACCCACTCACCATTATGAAAGTTTAACCTCCAGCAAACTGGTTTTAGGTGAGAAGCACAGTAGCTTTCTTCTATAAAAAGAACAGGATCCCTGATTTCAACTAATTTATAAAAGATAGTTTTGGATAAAGATGATCTCCAAACGTCATTTCTTCCCCTCCTTACCTTTCTTTTTTTTAATTTGAGATATAACTGACATATAACATTATATTAGTTTCAGGTGTACAACATAATGATTGGGTATTTGTATATACTGTGAAATGATCACCCCTGTAAGTCTAGATAACATCCATCACCACATATAGTTACAAATTCTTTTCCTTGTGATGAAAACTTTTAAGACCTACTCCTTAGCAACTTTCAAATATATAATACAGTATTATTAATTATAGTCACAATTACATTACATCCCCAGGACTTATTTACAAGTGGAAGTTTGTACCCTCTTGAGTCCCTTCACCCATTTCACGCACCCCTCACACTCCCTGGCCTCTGATACCACGAATGGTTTCTCTGTATGTATGGGTTCTTTTTTTTTAAAATTCCACATGTAAGTGAGGTCATATGGTATTTGCTTTCCTCTGTCTGATTTATTTCACTTAGCATAATACCCTCAAGGTCCATCCGTCCACCTGTGTTGTCACAAATGGCAAGATGTCCTTCTTTTTTTATGACTGAATGAATAATAATCCACTGTATATATAAACTATGTATTCTTTATCCATTCATCCTCTGCAGACACTTAGATTGTTTCCACATCTTGTCTACTATAAATAATGCTGCAAGAACATGGAGCTGCATGTATCTTTTCAAGTCAGTGTTTTCATTTCCTTTGGATATAGACCCAAAAGTGGAATTGCTGTATCATATGATAGTTCTATTTTTAATTTTTTGAGGAACCTCCAAAGTGTTTCCCTAGTGGCCCTACTCACCCTTTCATAATAGCAAGTATCACCTGATGATCACCTCTGTTAATAGGCTAATAATCAGAAATACAGCTAATATGTATAGAGTAATAATCCCGGGAAAAGTCACAGATTTAGAAGTATATCCTAAATACTAAATACATATCTAAATGACTATTTTAATTTCTCATGAAATGTGGAGCTAATTCAATTTTCATGAGCTTATTCAACACATTTTACTATTAATCACATGTGGCCAATCAACCATAGATTCATGGTAATTAATTAAGGCTCCTGAAAGTGGATCAGGAAGTATCTAGTATTCCATGAGTATATCAGTTATTTGGCTCCAAAAAGTCTCGTTATCTAGAATTTTGCAGCCTCTGCAGTCATCAGCATCCACCAGCAGTGAAAATCCTATGGCCCAGGCAGTTTAAGTGATCAGCCCAACATTTAGGGACACCTTACAGAAAAATCACAGGCAGTCAGTAATATATCCACTGTATTTTATTTCAGGTACAGAATAAAACTATTTAAGTGAGATCTTTTAAATAAAATGTAGCTTTCTATGAGGACTGTGTTAGTTCTGATGTAATTCTGAACGTCAAGTTAAAATGTCTCTTGGGATAAAGAACAAAGGCCTACTTTGCAAGAAAAAAAGGGGAAAATGTAGTGAGATCAATTTCTTCCAGATACATAAAGAGGGAAACTAAAAGGAAATTAAATACTATGATTAAGCTTTATTCTCCTTCAGGATAGATTTTCAACAGACATACTCTCTTTTAAAGCAATTTTTAAAAACCTTTTTCCTTAAAATTGGCATTTAAAAAAATCTATAATCCTAAAAACATAAAGAAATGTTTCTTATCTAAAGTTCTCATTACTTGGTAGATTATTCAAAGTACATCGAACATAAAACATAAACATACTATATTTTATTACTTTAAAATACTTATCTTGTCATTACATCATATTATAATGGCCTTCATAATCTCATCTTTAAAAAAAAACTTTTAAGTGAAAATCCATGCACTGATCTTTCTCCTTCTAAAAAAAAAAGAGGGGGTGATGAAAATTATTCAGCACTATCATAAAAAACAAAATGTTTCCTTACCTGTCATAGCAGTTGATATCATCCAGCCAACAACCTTGCTTCACTATTTCAATGGAACCAGAAATATTCTTCCAGGTAGCAAAACAATGCCGCCGTTTATCTTTGTCACCATAACAGGATTCAACACCAGTTCGATTGGTTCTATCTCTTTCCCAATTAGCATTATAGAAAATACACTCCTGAGTTTCTGATCTACCAAGTATAGCACCTATAAGATAATAAAGCAACAACTTAATATAACTGTATTCATTCTTTAAGAGATTGTCTCCCAGTTGATCAAACTTCAGATCTTCCTAAAATATCAATAATTTACTGTCTTCCTAGTTATGTAACACAGCGTTAAGGTTTCCAGGCCAATCTCTGTACTTTAAATATAATTTTAAAAAATAAAAGAAAGCGACCATATATATCGTAAGATTTCTCTGTAAAAGGGCAGTTTCACTTCATTTAAGACTCTCATTGATGAAAAGCAGTAAAACGTAACTTTATTAAATCCTGACCCTTGATTCTTTCTCAATATTCTGTGTGGCAAAACACACTTCTGCGGCACACTGAAGAACAAAGACTATCTCCAGATAAAGCCCTTGCATGACTGAGCTGTGAACTAAACCAATCCGTTATTCAGACTTGAGTATCTGGCAGAAATGTTCTCAAAAATGAACCAAGTAGACCTGTTTCTTCAAGGAAAACAACTGACAGTATGCATTACTAATGATAAAACATGAGTTTCCAAGCAAAAATAAGAATTCTGGAAAATTTGTATTCATTATCACCATTAGGCTAACACCTTCCTGATACTCAAAAGAATTCTTTTTCATAAAATCAGTGATGATATTAACAAATATGACTTTTAAATATAGGAAAATGAAATGTGCCAATATTTAGAAGGTCTATATAATTCAGAGAACCAATATTTTCTAAATGAATTATGTGTGATGCTCGAACATTCTTAAGTAAAACAACTTTCATAGGTTAAAAAAAAAAATCCATTCAATGTTCAAGATAGTCAAGTAGATTTTAATGTTACCGACTTCAAAAAGTTCATTAATGGTTTCAGATTCCACACTGTGACTAACTTTTAAGAAACCATCTCTTGTCTTAACTCTTAACCTTAACCCTAATCCTAACCCTAACCCTAAGTAAGTAAAGGAACTGGAATACTTAAAATAATTCTGAAAAAGATGTACAAAAGAGAATTCTTACCATCTGTTTTTAAGACTTACTCTAAAAGCTTCAGCAATCAAGACAATGTGGTCTCAGTGAAAAGACAGACACATGCACCTATGGAATAAAACTGGGAATCCAGAAACAGGCCCACACATATAAGGTCAACTGATATACAGCAAATTGATAAAAACTGATAAACAGCAAAGGGGCCAATGCATTTAGAGAGAGAAAACATAGTCTTTCAACAATTGATACTGAAACAACTGGACATCTACATACAAAACAAAGAACCTCAGCTCACAGCTCATGCCATACACAAAAACTTTACTCTAAACATATCATAGACCTAAAATAAAACCTAAAACTCTAAAACTTCTAGAAAAAAAAGAAAAATCTTGTGACCCTAAGTTATGAAAGATTTCTTAGAACACAGAACACATGAGCCAAAAAAAAAAAATTGGTAAGCTGAACTTCTTAAAACTTCTCTTTGAAAGTTAAGGAAAAAAGTCCAACTGGAAGAAAATATTTGCAAATTATATATCTAAAAAAATAACTGATATTCAGGAAATAGAAGGATCTCTCACAACTCAATATTAAGAAAACATACTATCCAATTTATAAAAAAAGGGCAAAAGATTCAAATACATGCTTTGTCAAAGAGACATGAGTGGGAAATACTATTAAAAAGATTCTCAATTTCACTAATAATAATCAGGGAAATGCAAACTAAAACTAAATCTAATATTGATTAGAATTAATAATACAAAAACACAGTCTCAAGTGGTGGTAAATACATAGAGCAACTGGGACTTCCCACATGGTTGTGGGAATGCAAAATGGTCCAGCCACTTTGGAAAACAGTTTGACAGCTTCTTATTGTTAAACATGCATGCTGTGTAGACAGCAACCTCATGTCTATGTATTTACCTAAGAAATGAAAACATATGCCCATGCAAAAATCTGTACATGAAATGTTTAAAGTGGCTTCATCCATAACCACAAAAAACTAGAAACAACCCAATATCCAGCAGTGGTAAATAGAAAAATAAACATCTATACAGTAAGAAGAAATGAACTAATGATAGAAACAACATGGATAAATTACACACACATTACACTAAAAATGAAGAGAGACTACAAAGGTTATCTATTAAATGCTTCCATTTACATAATATTTTGGAAAAGGCAAAAAGTAAGGGGACAAAAATCAGATTAGAAGCTGGAGGATGGGGAGAGGGCTGATTACAAAAGATTATGAGGAAACTTTTGGGTGTGATGGAAACATTCCACATTTTTTATTGTGTTGGTGGTTATATGACTGCATTGGTTAATCAGAACTCATAGAATTGTATATCTAAACAATAAACATTTTATTCTATGTAAATTATAATTTAATAAACCTAACCAAAAAAAAAAAAATAAAGAAACTACCACTTGTTGAGTTGTGGTATAGTATCAAAGAAAAACATCCACAATTATCTACAAAAGCTATTAAAATATTCCTCATTTTTCCAACTAGTTTCATAGTTTGTGTATGGCCAGATTTCCTTCATATCAAAGCAATGTATCATAACAAACTGAATGAAAAAACAGACATAAGAATCCAGTTGTCTTCTACTAAAACAATCATTAAAGAGATGTGCAAAAATTTCACTAATTTTTGTTGTTTTGGAAAATATTTTTTTATAAACATCTATTCTTTTGCTAACATATAATGGACTTATTATTGCCACTTTTAAATAAGTATTTTTTATTTTCTGCCTTAATTTCTAATAAGATGAATATTTCTATAATACAGCCTACATTTAAAAAAAAAGACTGGGGTTCTAAATTTCTAAGTCTAAAGAAGTTCTGAGACCAAAAAGTTTGAGAACCGCTGCTCTACAATGCTTTAGCAGCACAGAGATATAGTTACAAGCTGCTGAAATCTGTGGCAATAATGGCGCTGTAGACTTCCTCTCAACTATGAAGAAATCACAGTGTGAGCTGACATGTTGTAAACTATGACTGGTAACTCTATGTCCACTGTATTCTATAAAGGAAGGGCTTCTACCACTACTCATCTGTGTACAAATAGTAACCATTTTCTAAATTATTCCTTTTCAGAAATCTGTTGAAAATATCAGCAAATTAAGTTTCATCCTTTACTAAATAATTCTAAAGCAATCATGCACTGCCCACATTATCTCAAAACAGGGGATGGCAAACTTTTTCTGTAAAGGGCCAGACAGTAAATATTTAGGCTTTGTAGGCCACGTGGTCTCTGTCACAACTACTCAGTTCTGCCACTGCAGCACAAAAGCGTCCACAGAACAGTAAATGATTGAGGTCTGTTACATTCCAATAAAACTTTATTTATGAACACTGAAAACTAAATTTCATGTATTTTTACATGTCATAAAATATTATTTAAATTTTTTTTAACCATTTAAAAATGTAAAAATTATTCTTAGTTCACAGGCTGGATTTGGCCTATAGGCTGTGTGGTCAGCTACTGCTTAAAACAACATTCTAATTCCCACAGTCTAGTAATCTGCCTTGTGTTTGTTTTGTTTTGTTGGGGAGGGTCTTCTGTGAATGATCACTTGTGTAATTCACGTTAAAAATCACTATTATTTTTAATATCCAAAAGAAGGCTCCACTGAGACATAGGAACACCACTTAAACTAAACAAAACTGACATAAAAGAAAGAACATTTCCTAGAACAGAAATGCCAAATGGGTTTCATTTTTGGTGTCAATTCCAAACAATTAACAGTGGCTGCTGGGAGCAATGTACTGAGAAAGACTTTGGGGTTAAAGGGTCTTGAAATTAGTACGGAAAGAAGGGAAACAACATCAATATCTTTTTTTTGCCACCTCTGATCTAGAAAAAATATAAACAAATGATTATTTTCTTCATTTTAAAAAATGCTTCTTAATTATGTAATGGTAAGTTAAGCTCTCAGAGTGATTTTTCTAGATCTAGACTATCATTTGATTGATTATTTTCCACAGAGAGAAATAAAACTGCTTAGAGGGAAAACCGACAATCTTGCCATCCTCTCCTCAAGTTGATTCTGTAATCAGTCTCTATACCATCACATCCCTAACTGACCAATAAATATAATAACATGATAATTATAAAAATAAATCAAATTATATGTATTTTTATGTTCTTAAGTGCACATAGTGACTTTGAAGGTATAGTTCAAAAAAGCATGGCAAAAGTTACCTATATTTACTAATCTGTAACTGCATCTCTCAATTTAAAAAATTCTGAAACTTTAAATTTCTACCATAGGTTTATTCTATCAAAGTGATTCCAAATAGTTAATATTAATTTCATTTTTATATTATTAAAAATAAAAAGTTTGTGTGCACAGTTTACTACAATCGCTCTTAACCAATGATGTGCACCAGAATCCCTATTTCTCAAATTTGAGTTTTCTCAAATTCATGTTTGTGTGCCATTTTGTAGCCATGGGAATGAGTAATTAAAAAGTATATTGGCGGGGGAGGAGGGAGTACAAAAACAGATATATAGATATATACTATGTATGTGTTTTCTTTTTTCCTTTTGGCAAAGACCCATTGGTGATCTAATGTTTCTCCCTAGGTAAGTACTACTGGCTTAGTAAACTGTGACCTGAACTTGGAATTTAGTTTACAAACTGTGACTTTGAACAAGTTACCAAAACTTTCACTGCTTGTCTCCATACTTGATTCAATTTCCCTAATAATTCCATAGTTTCATAATTCATACTCAGCCAAGTTATATGAACCAATAAATCTAGTCACAGAATCCAGTATCAGTTATTTTAGATATTTCTATTTCCAAAGTACCACTTATCCATAATGACTAGTAAGGACCACTTCATTTTTCTTACCATTAAAAAAAAAAAATACACAGAACCTGAAATTTGATAGAATATTTGGCTTCAAAATAGCCCTACAAAAGTCATATTCAGATCTAAAATACTCCTCCTATAAGGAAAAAGTAAATTTCACCTAATATGACTGCATTCGAGGATTATTAGGGTTTTGTTTTTTAAAGTGTGAAGCATTAAAACAATACACGAACCCTAATTTTACACAATATCTTTTAGAAACAGAAGAAGGACTTCACAACTAATTTTCTGAAACCAGTATTACCTTGATACAAAAAGCAAAGACAGCACATACGAACACACACACAAACACACACACACACACACACACACACACACACACACACACACATAAAAGAGAAAGAGAAATACAGACCAAAATCTCTCACTAACTTAGAAAGTCCTCGACAAAATGTTAGCAAACAGAATCCAAAAATGTATTTTTTTTAAAAAAAGTATCACACCCCAACCAAGTGGGATCTATTCCAGGCATGGAAGGTTGGTTTGATTCAAAAATCAATACATGCAATCTGCCAAATAAACAGGCTAAAAGAGAAAAATCATATGTTCTATCAGTATAACTGGAATAGAGGGAAACTTCCTCAAACTGACAGACGGCACCTACAAAAACAAAACAAAACCAAACAAAACCCTACAGGCAACAGCATACTTAATGGTCAAAGAATGAATGATTTCCCTCTAATATCAGAAACAAGGCAATGATGTCTACTTCCACCACTGGTACTGAAAGTTCTAGCTATTGCAATAAGGCAAGAAAAAGAAATTAAAGGCATACCAATTGAAAAAGAAGATATAAAACTGTTTCTATTTGCACATGACATAACTGTCTATGCAGAAAAACTTGATGACAAACCAAAAAAATGGTAGAACTAACAAGTGAGTTCAGTAAGGTCATAGGATACAAGATCAACACACAAAAATCAACTGTATTTCTTTATACTGACAATGATTAAGTGTAACTGAAATTAAAATTAAAAGTACCACTTACAATTGCTCCTAAGGAAATAATTACATACAGTCTAGTAAGACATGTTTAGGATTTGTATGATGAAAGTTATAAAATGTTGAAAGAAATCAAAGAAGACCTTAACACTTGGCAAGACATACTGTGTTCACGGACTGGAAGAGTCAACATAAAGATGTTATTCCTCCCTAACTGATGTGTAGGATTAAACCAATTTATACCAAAATCTCAGCAAATTTCTTTGTAGACATAAATGAGCTTATTCTAAAAATTTTTGAGAAAGGATAATAAAGGGAGAGATCATTCTTCTTGATGTTAAGGCTTACCATATAGCTGCAATAAGCATAACAGTGTGGTACTGGTGGAGAGACAGATACATAGACCAATGGAACAGACAGAGGACCCAGAAACAGACCCACACAAATATGCTCAATTAATTTTTGACAAATGAGCAAAAGAATTTCAATGGAGGAGATATACCCTTTTTTGGAGCAAGGGCCATGGTTCAAGCAAATATTTCTTCACTGCCCTCTCGTTTACAATCTATCATCTAGTAGTTCCTGAAAGCCTAGCTCTTGCAAAATGCATCCCAGACTAAATCCCACATTATGTGACCATTTTCAAGTTGTCTCAAGGCAGATGTAACAAAATCCCAGATTTCCTTTAATCAGGACTCCTCCTTCCCACAAAATATACACTACTTACAATCCAATATAAAATGTTGTATTTTCTGTTTATTCACTGTTTTTATTTAAGTTTTCTATATATGTCCTTTTATATGTCAGAATGCCAAGGCATCTAAGACTATCCTACTTACCCCTCAAAAATAAACAATACTTAATGAATGATAAAAGTGAAAACGCAACGTTAACAACTGAATAAAAAAAAATCAACTACTACTGCTCTCCCCAACCTCTTTTGAAATAGGTAGATGAAATTAAAGAATATTCTACAATTATGAATTGTTTAATTTCTTTTCTGATTAAGATGACAATGTTTTTCACAGCCCTGTGACCAGCCTTATACTATGACAATTTTCCTATGTATGTAACCAACATTAAACAGAAAGAAAAAAACTATTTTGACAACTTACAAATCTGAGGCTCACTTCTGGACAAGTATTTTCATGCTGTCTAAAACTATCAACAAGTCATTGAGAACAGAGTATAAACAGGTATGCAACTGAATGCCTTCTCTAACCTTATGCCTCCCAAAGGCAACTCAGTCCTCTAGAAAGGGTTAATAAAGTTTCAAAAAAAATAAATACAACATGAAAAATAATTTTTGTTTCCCTTTCATATGTCACTGCTTCCTACCACTCTAGGAGTAGAATACATGTCCAGAGAGAATCGGCTATAGTAGAATGATCAAACTGAATGATGCTTTTAATCCAAAACATTTTAGAGTACAAATAAAAATATAAAATTGTATCAAAAACATTATATAAAAGAATGACTTTAAGCAAATAATTGGGAAATTCTGGTACAGTACCCTCATGGCACAAAGAAACCCTAAAATAAGTCAATGTATACAGCATTTTATTAGTTCAATAGGTATTTTTTAAGAGTCTCTCACTATGTTAGGTAGTCATCCAACAACCCAGAAACTTGCAAGTTACCTACCATAAATGAATATCATGCAACCTTCAATATGAAGGATACCCTAATTTTCCCCAAAGAGTTTTAGAAATTTTTTGACCAACTTGAAATATACAAACCTTTGTATATTTAAGTCCACATAATTTAACTCATTTAGTTTTACAAATGTTTTAAAACATGAAGCACAAAATTTTTACAATTTTGTTCAAACTTCACATATATCTTTCAACAAGTGTCATCTCATTATTTTCTTTTTGAGTCATCTAAAAGTATCAAAACTTGAATTATTTCCATTTGTTTGAGGAGCAATACTTTTTGAGGTAATACAGAATACTGACACTGTAAATGTCTTTCCAAGCCACAAATATCCATTCACATAAATACTAAGACTGTTTTTTTTTCCCATTATTCTATAGGTATATACTGCGATGGACATAAAATTACTTACAATATTGCTTTTAAAAGTGTGCTTTTAAAGGTTGTTTTTTTTTTTGACAACTTTTGTAAATAGTTTACAACAAATTATTATAGTAAATCAACCCACCCCCCCCAAAGAATAATTTCTTATCTGTTTAAATTCCTTATCCCCCTTTTACCTATCCCCTCAGGAAACGTCCATAAACATTCAAAATCAGCACTGGCTGGCATCATTTCATTTCTATCTTGTCTTGTCTATCTTGTCTATCATATCTAGCTAGTCTATCTTCTACAAGCAATATACTTCTATTCAACATAAAATTATTGAGAAAGAGCCTCAAAATACTAAAAATTTTGCAAAGTCTCAAATACAAAATGACTCAGGAATAATCTTTGGAGGAAACCTTACTTTATATTAAGTATATGTAGATGAAAAAAACTGATCATATGCTTGTACTGTAAATTAAAACACCAAGATAAGGGCTATAGATAAATGCAGTAGGAATTTGGAGATGATAACCTAGGACTTCTGCTAGACTATCTGTTATCATCACTGTATCACCAGTACCTGGCATAGAACAGGATCTCAATAAACATGCACTAAATCAATCAGTTCACAAGGAAATGAAAAAAGAAGGCTTTATGGAAGAAATAGAACTAAAGCAGGACTATTAAGGACAGAGAACTGAGGTACACAGAAACAAAGAAGATCATGACCAAATAAACAGAGCTGTGAAAAATCAAGATTGTTTTCACTAAACATGAAGATTCCATATTCTTTACTGGGTATAATCAAGACAGGTTTGCAAGACATCGTAAGTTAACAGAAAGAAGTGATATTTTTAATATTACCTGAAAACAATCAGTAAACTGTGCTGGAATTTAAAGAAACTCAGTAAGCTACACTAACTACCCAATAAAAAGGAAGAATCTATACTATCCATGCTGACCAGATGGCCACAGATATCAAAAAGACTGGCAAATTAGAATCGGGGATCAAGTTTTTGCTTTCCATAGTCCTTTATTTGGTCTAAGTATAGGAAAGTAAGATATAAGTGATCTGCATTGGGTGTTTGGCTGTTGATACATGTTTATTCTTACCTTGTGTGACAAAATAAAAGCCTGATCCCAATTATATTTACCCTTTATTTCTCTTTGTTGCTAACCCTCTTCCTGATATTTGGTCTTACTGTCATGAAAGATATGTACTATCTGGAATAAGTAAGATATCTTCAAAGTTAAGGCAAAACAGAAAAATATTTTTGCCTATAGCCACAAAATGTATGAGATATCTACAAACGCCCAGATCTCAAGATTAAAATAGTTCTACCCAGTTCTCTGGCACTCATTCAAAATATGAATTACATCAGAACAGGTACAAGTAGATATAAGTATTACCCAGACTGTGTACAACAGATTTCTGATATTAGCTGTTCATTTTGGGGGGGATAGGGAGATCATGGTGACTACAGCTGGAGGCCAATAGTCCCATCAGAATAAATGTACAAAATTGTATTTTAATTGTATTGTACAAAAGCCAAAAGTGGGTATAAACTTAGAGAAGAATAAGAGATAAAAGGTAAATTCTCAAAATCAGAACAGACATCCTAAGACAGATTAAGGAAATACATACACACACACACACACACACACACACACACACACACACACAAAGTAGTTCTTACTAAAAACAATCTACAAGTCTCAATTACTCTGAAAAGACACTATGTACATTAAGGGTTTTTAGTGCTTTATTTACTTCAGAAGATATAGGATTTTTTTTAAGTAAATCAAACTCTGATGTAAAAATGGATCACTTCAGCTGCCATGAAAATAATGTGAAATATTTACCTTGAGGAACCAGTGGTATTAAGAAACTAAAAACAAAACAACACACAACAAACAAAAACTCATCACAAAAGTTTTCATCAAAGTAACACCTGGCAACTTAAAACCAGCTATTGAAGAAAATTAGAAATATTTATTACAGTAGTTTTAAACAGGAGTACATTTCTATTAAAGAAAAAATGCAAACTCACTATAACATTAAATAACAGACATATCACTTTACCAGCCTTATTTTCAAAATCACCAACAGCCTTCTTCATATTTATAACTAAGATTCTTAATATTAGAAACGAAAAATCTAAAATTCTTATTACTTCTCTGTGTTATGTAATTTCTTTCCCACTTCAAAACTCATTTTAATAATTTGTTTTTAAGCACCTATAAACACATCAGAGGTCTTCCGATATCCTTTCTTTTCTATATTAATACACATCATAGAAGACATGTCACCTTCCCTAAGTGACTGCCCTTTGCTGTCTGTAAGTATTAAGAAGAAAAGTAAAGTCCACAATGTCTCAAAAGACTTCCGATAAACAAGTTAGAAATATAAGGAGAATAAATTTTCAAATAAAATTTCTACATGGCAATGCAACATATAGGCCCTTTCAATCTCTCTCTTTTTTTTTAACTACACACCTTCCTACCACCAGTCAATCACTTTCAAAGGAAAACACAAACGCTTTCTGGCTTTCTTCTCAGAATTTTTCTTTGCTTCTCCTGTTATACTCTGTACTTAGTACTTACTATCAGTCTGACAAAATATGGCAAGATTCTGTCCATCGAGCTCAAGTAATAAAAATTAAAACACAACTAATGAGGAATAAAAGAAAAATATAAACATTGTAAGTTGTGACACTAAACACAGTGTGTGCATACACGTGTGTAGGAAGGAGAATAAAAGTACTGAGGAGTCAACATTTAACCACTGGTTATCTAAGGACTCCTAATATTAATTCCTGGCAAATTACTAAGATAACCACCTAAAATGTATTTTAACTTTGCTAACTCACAACTGACTAATTTTCCCCATATAGCTAGATAGTTCCAAAATTAGTATATATCTACTTTTATACAGACCAAGGTTTGATGAAAAACATAAATCTCTCAAACCTCTTTCTTAAAAAGCCTCAACATAAAGTTTTAGAGACCCAAAGAGAATACCAAATTTGTAATGTTAGAACTTCCTTTTATAAAAGAGGTAAGTAGAATCCCTTTAAATAAATCCCTTACAATTTTCTTACTTCTTAATTCACTTAATTGTAGATCTAGTTTAATACAAAGAAGTGCATTTCTGTATAGCAAAATTTTAAAAGGACTTCATATTTAAAATTCTTCTTTAACTACATAAGATACTCCACACAGGGCCTGTTCAATTAAAAAAATGCTAACTAACCTGTGCTGAATTACTAAACATTAAATAACAAAGGCATCCTTTAAAATGTTCTCTCCCAAAAGAACTTAAAAAAAATTAAAATTTCTTTAAAAGTCATCTCTTTAAAGGTAACAAGTTTTCATTATCTTAAGGAATGTCTTGAAATCTGTTTGGGCAGAAACACACTTTAAGTTGGTATATTTGGTCAGTAACCTGTAATAAAGCATTGATTTTACCATCAACCACCAAATAACTTCATTTTCCTGAATACATAAAGCATATACAGAACAACAGGAACCAGAAAAAGAGCAAATCACAAAACTCCAAGTTTCTGATTCAACTGATCAGCACCTGGGGCCACATTTAAGATTATAATTTTCTAGGACAGTCCAAGAAAGCCTGGCAAATTTCCAGACCTCAATCTTTCTGTGTCTTTTTAATAATTAAAAGGGGAGAAGAGGAAATAAAAGACCTGCTTTCTTCTAATTTTAACCAATATAAGTAGGCTTCTCATAACATTAAGAAGGTGAGATTTCCACAAAGAACCAGAAAAATAGGAGCCCAATGATTTCGCCTTCACAAATGAGAAAATTCCACCCTTCTGCCCTTCTGCCCCGGAAGAACACTTTAAAGTCTATTTTGGTAACATGCTACATGAAATCTTAGGACACTATGTCTTTCACACAGGTAGAGCATCTTCTATATCTTCTACATTCAGGTACTTTGATATTTAAGTATTAAGCAGAAATAGTGAAAAAAAACTTTTCAAAATATGATATATGTTGTAAGTTTAATTAGGTCCTATTTGTTTATTCTTCCATTTATTTCTATTGCTTGGGTAGACTTCAACCTCAACCTGGGAAGAGAAAAAATGAGAGTCTTAATTTTCAAAACAAGACACTAGAAGTATAAAGTAGGAGAGAAACTTAAAAATCTTTAGATACCTTTGAACTTCAATTAAGGCTTATTTTAATTTTTCCTGTAAGGTAAAAACAGGAAGGCAGGCATAATAGATAAATGATCAGAAGGTCACAAAGACTAGGGAATTTCAAGTATGTTCTTTATCAGTGTACCTTATTTAAAGGAAAAAAATCATGTTAATGTTTCTAAAGAAGTAGGATTTTATCTTAGAACTGAATTTAGAAGATAAAAAGATGAATAAAAAAATATAAAATTCAACTGAGACATCCTGACTTAATATACAAAAGTGCTCGCTAGTCATCACTGTTTGGTAATACAGAATACCCACACCAACTCCTTACTGGTAGACAGGTAGTAGGGATACCTTAGAAAACAAATAAACCCTCTATAAAAACCATCATACTAGCTATAAAGAAACCATACGTTCATACTTAATGAATAAAACAATAAAATGTCACCCAGTTTGTCAAATTAAAATTTATAGATAACTGAAACAAAACAAAACAGCAAAATCATTTAGTCATAAGCAATAGAATTAGAGGAAATCTAAGCTATTTTTTGAAGGAGGTATCAGTGGAGTAAGAAGGTTATAAGTCACCACTTTCTATCCCTGGACAAGAGCAATAGCCTCCTTAGCTGATTTCCCAGGTTCCACTTTTATCCATCCACTCAGAGCCAGAAATCAGATCCTTCATTAAGGCAAACAAAATCAAGCCACTCCCCCAAATTAAAGCCATTCAATAGCTTTCCACTACTCTTGGCCTTAAAATAAAATCTGAACAAATCCTATAAGGCCTTCCACAATTTGGCCCCTCTTCAGCTTTAATTCACACCATACAAGTAAACTTCTTTCTTGGAACATCAAACTCTTTCAGACCTTGATACATTCTTTCTACCACTCCCTCCCCATCCCTAACCCCTTTCAATGGCTAAGACAATGGAGGTAAAAACTGAGAAAATGTCTGGAGAACTTGAATAAGAATTACTAGATCATGAAATGAAAAAAGGCAAAGTATCAACTCTTAATTTGGAAACAGTTCTCAAATAACTGAGAACACAATTTGATTATATTTAGTAGGTTTTTAAAAATACATCTATTTACCATCTTCTCCTCTCCATGTCTAACAAACTAATCTCTAAGCTCTTAAAAAATTAAAATACTCAGTTTATTTTCTATAACCAATACCTCACCCTCCAAAAATAAAAGCTTCATTTGCTACTTAATTCTTAAAAGGGAAAGCCCTTAAATCCAACAACTTTTCTTTACAAATCCTTAAATCACACTAATACAAAACATACACACATCCTCTAAAACTCAGAGAAAACTAAGCAGAAGTTTCAGATAAACATTCTAAATTAAATGAATATTTGATTCTAGATTACAGTTACTAGCCTCTTGCTTATTAGTAGAAATATAAAAATTATACCTGTAAAAGTCATGTTTGCCTATTTTAAAGATAAATGTTATCAATCAACACCTTTTAACAATTACCAAAGTTGTTTTAGATACTGACTTGCCTGGATCCTATAAAAGAGTAGTAGCAGGAATAGTAAAATATAAACACACTTATTTTTATTTAACATTATAAAGTGTATTTTATCTAAATCTTCTACGTTTACAATTTTAAAACATTTCCTCCAAATCTCTTCTAAACTTAAAGAAAACATTTTTTCTTCAACACTTTAATAGTCTTGCCATATTAATACTGCCCAAAATCTAACAATCTTGCTCTGTTACTTACCACAAAAGAATTATTTTAATAATAATAAATTTTTCCCTCCACAACTTAATGGAACAAAACATATACTACAGGTAACAATTTTTACTGGAAGTATTCACATTTCTCTGCATAGGCCTAACTCCAGTTGGGTTCCAGACCACTGCCACAAAGTGACTATCACAAAAAGCAAGTCATATGAATTTTTTGGCTTCCCAGGGCATATAAAAGTTATGTTTACACTACACTGTAGTCTATTAACTGTATAAAACTGTATAACTGTGTAAAAAAAGTACATGTCTCAAGTAAAAAATATTTCATTGCTAAAAAAAATGCTAACTATCATCTGATCCTCAGAGAGTCAATCTTTTTGCTATTGGAGAGTCCTGCCTCGATACTGAGGGGTGCTGACTAATCAGGGTGGTGGTTGCTGAAAGCTGGGGTGGCTGTGGCAATTTCTTAAAATAAGACAACAGTGAAGTTTGCAACATCAATTGACTCTTCCTTTCATGAATAATTTCTTGATAGCATGTAATGCTGTTTGATAGCATTTTACCCACAGCAGAATGTCTTTCACAATGGGAGTCAACCCACTTCAACCCTGCTGCTGCTTTATCAACTAAGTTCATATAGTATTCTAAATCCTTTGTTGTCCTTTCAACAATCTTCACAGCATCTTCACCAGGAATAGATTCCATCTTAAGAAACCACTTTCTTTGCTCATCCATAAGAAGCAAATCAAATCCTTATCCATTCAAGTTCTGTCATAAGATTGCAGCAATTCAATCACATGTTCAGGCTCCACTTCTAATTTAGTTCTCTTCCTATTTCTACCACATTGGTGGTTACTTTCTCCACTGAAGTCTTGGACTCTCCCCTCAATCCATAAGGGCTGGAATTAACTGCTTCCAAACTCCTATTAATGTTGATATTTTGACCTATTCCCATGAATTACAAATGTTCTTAATGCCATCTGGAATGGTAAATCCTTTCCAGGAGGTTTCCAAATTACTTTGCCCAAATCTATCAGCAATCACTATGTATGGCAGCTATAGCCTTACAAAATGTGTTTCTTAAATAATAAGACCTGAAAGTCAAAAATTACTCCTTGATCCATGGCTGCAGAAAGGATGTTGGGTTAGTGGGCAAGCAAACAACATTAATCTCATTGTATATCATCAGAACTCTTGGGTGATCAGGTGCATTGTCAGTGAGCAGTAGTATTTTGAAAGAAATCTTTCACCCCTGAGCAATAAGTCTCAACAGTAGGCTTAAACTATTCAGTAAACCATGTTGTAAACAGATGTCCAGGCTTTGTTGTTCCATTTACAGAGCACAGGCAGGATAGATTTAGTGTAATTCTTAAGGGCCCTAGGATTTTCAGAATGGTAAATGAGCACTGGCTACAACTTTAAGTCACCAGCTGCATTAGCCTTAAACAAAAGAGTCAACCTGTCATTTGAAGCTTTGAAGTCAGGCATTGACTTCTCCTCTCTAGCTATGAAAGTGCTAGACGGCATCTTCTTCCAAGATAAGGCTGTTTTGTTTACACTGAAAATCTGCTGTTTAGCACAGCCACCTTCATTAATTATCTCAGCTAGATCTTCTGGATAACTTGCTGCAGCTTCTATATCAGCACTTGCTGCTTCACCTTTCACTTTGATGTTATGGAGACAATTTCTTTCCTTAAACCTCAGGTATCAATCTCTGCAAACTTTAAACTTTTCTTCTGCAACTTCCTCACCTCTCAGGCTTCATAGAACTGAAGAGAGTTAGGGCCTTGCTTTGGATCAGGCTTTGGCTTAAGGGAATGTTGTGGTTCGTTTCATCTATCCAGACCACTGAAACTTTCTCCATATCAGCAATGACGCTGTTTTGCTTTCTTATCATTTGTGTGTTCACTGGAGTAGCACTTTTAATTTCCTTCAAGAACTTTTCCTTTGCATTTACAACTTGGCTTTTTGGCACAAGAGGTCTAGCTTTCAGCCTATATCAGCTTTCAATATGCCTTCCTTACTAAGCTTAATCATTTCTAGCTTTTGATTTAAAGTGAAAGACATGTGACTCTACCTTTCAATTGAACACTTAGAGGTCAGAGTAGGGTTATTAATTGGTCTAATTTCAATATTGTTGTATCTCAGAGAATAGGGAGGCCCTAGGAGAAGGGCAGAGATGGGGAAACAACTAGTTGGTGGAGCAGTCAGAACACACACAATATTTAACAGTTAAGTTTGCTGTCCTATATTGGCAGTTTGTGGTGCTCCAAAACAATTACAACAGTAACATCAAAGATTACTGATCACAGATCTCCATAACAAATATAGTAATAATGAAAAGTTTGAAATATTGTGGGTACTAACAAAAACGTAACACTATGACATTCAGTGAGCAAATTAGAAAAATGGCACAAATTGATTTATTCGACACAGAGTTGCCACAAACTTCAGTTTGTAAAATATGCTATATCTGTGTAGTGCAATAAAGCAAGGTATACCTGTATAACCACTCAGTAGTTAAAAAATTTAGTTTTCAAAGAGTAAAAATGCAGCATGATAAATGTAGCACTAACAGCTTTAATCAAGGATCAAAATAATAGGAGAGCATAGACATTCTAGACTAGCCTCCTTCAGAAAGCTTTCATATAACTATCTACAAAGCATATTACTCACATTTAGTTCACAAATTTTATCACCTTAGCTAATGTAACTTTCACTTGAAATGTTATGTTTACATCGAAAACAAACTATGTTTTACTTCAACAATAATCAACAGCTGGTAAGTTTTCCTATCTACATGAATGATTAAACTATTTTCTAATAAGCCACCATCTATACCTCATTAAAAAAAACAAACAAACAGAAAAACTCCTCTTTACCTAAACTAATAGTAAAAAGAACTTTTTATGTTCAGGAGTATGACAGACATCTTTGGAGAAGTAGAGTGAAGAACAGTAAATAAAATTAAACTATTTACTTTTAAATACAATAGTGGAAGAGGGTTAACACATGGATACATCTTTGCTTATGTAACAATAAGTTTAATAAGTTAAATATATTAAAAAGAATTGTTGGCCCACCTTGAATGTCATTTCACTATTTCTTCAACATCCTCCCACCCAGAAATGTATACATCCATCATTTTTTCAAGGAACAAAGGTCCACAGAACCCTAACAACTCACAGGACTGTTCCCAGTCCTTTATTTGTGAAACATTTAAACATGAGGTAAAAAAATTCTTGTTAGTAAGCCACTGAAAGATACCAAAATAAGATTCAAAGTTCAAATACAGGGCACTTTCCTCCAAGCTAAAAGCTACTTTCCCAGTAAATACCTAAGAAAAAGGCAACAGCACTGATTTAAGTAAAGAAAATGGGTTTTATCAAACCAACTTTTATTTTTTTCCTCACTCTGATACCTAGGAATTTTTAAATTTTTATAAGCTATTTCATTAATTATACAATAAAAAGGGAAACCATGAAGCCAAGGAGAGACACAAAAATTGAGATATATTAAAAGAAAAATAGAAGTAATAATGAGTGAGCAGACTGTTTAAATGAGAAATAGAAAAAAAGACCTAAACCTGAGGATTTTTCATGGGAATGAAAGCATTTACTCATTTCAGGAGGTGAATGCTAGTGTTGCAGAAGATGCTTGCAGGAACAGAGTACTAGGCATAGAACAAAGCTCAACAGTTTTTCTTAACAGAAGTATTACACATTGCCTATCTTATTTTCCACTTCTCTATTTTGCCACATAATTTAAAATTTTCACTAATGGATGGTAACATCTTTGAATCCCTGAAACAAACTTTAAAAGAAAGGCTGAGAAGCATAGACTCATTCAAGATCCAGCCATGTCCTACAGTTTTTTTTTTTTATAAAAATGTTTTCTGTGAAATTAAATAGATTCAACCTGCAGGTGGTAGGTTTGGCCCTTCACTTGACATCTGTGTTAACATCACCTTGAGTTCCTATGGAAAACACACACACAAACACAAGTGGAGTTCTGATGTGCAATATTTTTTCATGTTCACCTTCAAGCTAGAAGCGTACTATTCCTAATTCGTGCCATGCAGCCAGTGCCTACAATTTATACCTCTGGAAGCAACAAAAAAACAGAGCGATGTTTCTCAAAGTGTGGGCCCTGTACAACCTCCATCTAACTCACCAGAATGCTGATTTTTGGCCTCAATCCTACTAAATCAAATTCTTTTAAGGTGTGTTGTCTGGACACTGCATTTTGTAATAATCATTTAATAAGCATTTCAATATACTAAATTATGGGGAGATATTATATACTAAAATAAGAGTGTTTTTAAGCATGAAACACTACAACACAAAGTAGATACCCAGTA
Source organism: Camelus dromedarius (assembly GCF_036321535.1). Lineage (NCBI taxonomy): Eukaryota > Metazoa > Chordata > Mammalia > Artiodactyla > Camelidae > Camelus > Camelus dromedarius. Next base: position 28,338,115 of record NC_087439.1, on the reverse strand, counting down.
ACAGTCTGCCCTCTCTGGAAATGGAGAAAATGGGAGATTATATTTTATCCCCAGAAAGAACCCCCATGGTGGGAGTGGCTTTTTGTTCTGACTTGGTTTTCTTGTTTGCTGAGAGCAGAGTGTTTAACTGATGAAAAAAGAGTATGAAAGGTAGACTAAAGATAATCCCTAAAAAAGACAATCTAAACAACGGAGTCACAAAAATTACTTTAAACATTCTAATATTATTAGGAATTATTATTAATATTAAACATTTTAAATCTCTAAATTTAAAAATCAGAACAGATATTAGTCTTTCTTTCAAATTATATATTCATCTGGTTTGAATGTCTGAGATCCTACTTGGCTTCCACGCAACTAATAAAAGCAAAAATGTAAATGTAAATGGAGGAGATAAAAATAAACTCTTTACTTTCTGGGTAGGAATTCAGGTATCAAGTACTTAAAAAGAACTGTGAACCACCAAGTCTTACCTAATACAGAAATCATTATAGATTTATAGCCAAGAGTCACTGCAAATATATATATATATATATATATATATATATATATATATATATATATACACACACACACACACGCATACACACACACATAGATATGTATTATAAATTACAATGTATGTATATATATTATGCATTATATGTTATAATCTATAGGAGTCTAAAATTTAACTATCTTTGCACTTATTTTTACAAACTTAAAAGATACTTTACTTAATCCTCACAACAATCCTACAGGGTAAACAGGAATAGATGTCATTATTTCTACCTAACTCCTATTCTAGGCTTCTAATACAATGAATAGATTCATACTTGAACCAAAACAGAACTCAGAATCATCCTTTCTGGTGGTTCTCAAACTAGATGTAGTGTGGATGAGTTACACTCGGGTGCTAAATAAAACTTCCTTGGCTCTACTCACAGAGACTGACTCAGTGGATCTAAAGTGGGGCTCAAGAATCTGCATTTTTAATCAGTACTCAAGGTGACTCTAGTGCTGGGAAGTCCTCAAACCACAGTTTGAGAAACACTAATCAGTTCAATTCCAACTAAGTCTCAGAAAGATAAAGTAACTGGGTCACTATGTGGGAAGCTGGGACTCAATTTCAGATTTCTGTTCTATTTTCACTATACAAACAATTCACAAAACAAGATTTAGAAGGTCTTTCTTCATTTAGTGATTATATGTAAAGAAATTTTCATCAACAATTAATCAAGAGGTTTCACCAAGCCAAAATCTGAAAACTGCTTTAAGGAGTAATAGCTTAGAAAATGTGGTATGAGTGTGTATTTAAAAACAAAAACAAAAACAAAAACAAAAACAAAAACAAAAACAAAAACAAAAACACAAAACAACTCTTTTTCCTCTCCCTGGATATTCCAAACTAGGAGGAAAAACAGGAAAATACATCATCCTGGTCACGGTCACTACATGTATAAATCTCATTCAATCCACGTAATTCTATGAAGTAGCTACTATTTCTGCTCATTTTATGAAGAAACTGAGGTTTGAGTGGTTGTAACTCACCAAGGAACATAAAGTTAAGTGGTCAGGGTAGGACTGGACCAAAATTAAAAGCATGATACTTTGTGGCCAATATCCCTATCACTAAGTCCTCTTATTCACTGCCTAAGCAACACATTTTTGAGAGTATTCTTCATAATCTTTCATCTGCTCTTAACTCACCAAGAACTTTGTCCAGTTCCTATTTCATAAAAATCAATCATTTACCCCAGACCCTTCCTCGCTACTGTATTACTGTATTAAATCATCTCCCCTTGCCTCCCTGCTACCCATGTTATTTCTCTGCAATCAATTTTATATGTTGATCTCAATGACTTCTTTTGGGTGTCATTATGAAAAACTACTATTCTGTTCCAAACTATAATAACATTGCCTAACCTAAAAATCCCTTGGTTGGGAAAGACATCTTCCTTAAAAATGGTAATCAATTATTTTGTTCCTCTTATAGAATACTGGCCATTGTCAAGTCCTGCCATTTCCTATTTTCATCTTCTTTTAAATCTCTGCTAAATTTAAATTTAAAAGGAGAGAAATTTTCCTATTTTCTCTTCTTTTAAATCTCATCTTCCAGTTGGTTTCCCACCACCTACCAAAGCTGTTTCACATCAGCTTCTCAGACTCCCCCCTGAAATTACATACCAACTCATGCAGATTACTTGCACTACGTCTATCTTAGAGATTCATGTTTGATTCTCTTATGTCTTCCCCAATTTCTTGGCATCACCATAATTTTACCACTTTACACCTAAGTTGTCCAATACAGTAGCCACTAGCCATGTGCAGTTACTAAGCACTAATCTGAATTAAGATATGCCATGAGTGTAAAATACACACTGGATTTCAAAGACTTTGTACAAAAAAATTTAGTAATTTTTATACTGATTACATGTGGAAGTAATATTTTAATATACTGCATTAAATAAAATAGATTATTAAAAGTAATCTCACCTTTTTTCACTTCTTTAAATGTGGCTACTAGAAGATCTAAAATTACATTTTGTGGCTCACAGTTACGGCTTGCACTACACTTCTTTTGCAGCACTGCTCTAGATACTCCACTATCCTAAGCTTGACTGGCCCAACGCCCTCTTTATAACACATGCCATATGAGACCTTCTTAGAACATGTCCACTCTGTCTGTTCAACTATCTCTTGAAAGCTGTAACAATTAGTTCACCCCATTAAAAAATTCAAAACAACGTTTCATCACAAATAATATATGTGTACATTTCAAGAAACACCATCTGGAAATGAAGTTACATGAATGTCTCCAAAGTGGGAATTACAAGTTAGGTGTCAAGTAAATAAGCTATTCAAAGGTACAAAAACCTATTTGAAAAATAGCTCTCTCCTATACTTAGAAATTACTCTCTGGGATTTTTCTCATTGCTTTTTCTCCTGTGTACTTAAAAGGTGCCTCCAAGAAGGTAAGGCAATGGCTATTTCTAATAAAAGAAAAAAGGAAATCCTAGAAATCATAGAAAGGCAAGTATAACTTCTATTGCTAAAATATCTCTATGTAAAACCAGATATACAAGATTTTGGGAGTTAGAAGATACGTTATTAAGAAAGAAAATCATTATAACTTTCAGAAAGGATGCACTTAATATCTGCCACAAATCTTGCTCAACCAGATGACCTGGAGACAACGGTAGGTGACTCAGACTCCTACCATGGTAATCTAGTAGCATTTCTGTCAAAGGAAGAAGTCACACCAATACTTTAATTGTATAAGCCAAGAGATATATCAACGACAACTCTTCTGAATTTGCAGAAGTAGCAGTGATAAACCAAAATATGAGATAAAAAATGATGGCAATCTTTTGATGTCACACTGGCAAAAGAACAAAAGAGAGATGTTTCTGTTGAAAAATACTCAGAAAATACAAAACAGAACACAATGTAAGCTATCAATGCTTTAAATCAACTACTTAACGTATTGAATATCCATGAAATCCAACTTGCCATTAAGACAGTATAAGAGGCTTTTTACATCAAGGTATATTTTACTTTTAATCAGGCTTTACATAATATGTTCAATGTTGAGAAACAATGTATGACTCCTTTTTGACAGTTGCAAAGCTGCTAGGTGGGACACATTTAAGAAGCCAGCTATCAATCATTAAAATTTTACTGGGTAGAATACATACATACTAAACCATGGATTCTATGTTTTCAGTGCTAATTCAGGTGAAGAAATGGAAAGTATGTCATCAGGTTTGCCACTACTTGGGATTAAAAAAACTTGCATCAGAGAGCAAGCAATCTTCACTAAGAGTCCCAAATACAGCATCCACTCAACAAATTGGTTTTCTCCTACTCATGCCAAAGACCAACAAATAAACAAAATCAAGTCACAAGAAATATAAATGGGAAATAACAAGCAAAAGTATGAGCAGAAAAATTAACAAGATGTCAACTTGAAGAAGAGCAGTAAGATGGCAACGTGAGCAGCAATTTAAGATGATCCCCAAAAGCAGGAGGCAAGTTTGTCGTTAAAATGAAATCTTAACAGATGGTTAAGTAGGGGACTCAGTCCTCAGAATATTTATAAAATGAGTTTTTCAATACATATCTGCTCAATTTCAGTGACACTAAAAAAACAGTACGAGGCGTAAGAGCAGATGCTCCACTCTTTTGCTGCTAAGATTTACCTGCAGCAGATAGCACGGCATTTTACTTTTTTTTACCCCTCACAAAATATTGATATATCACCTGTAAAACTTTATTTATAATTAAATACATCATATATACATAAATGTACAGGCACCAGGGCTAGTTATTCTGCAAAATTTCCTATGAGGGATAAGATACAAAAAATTTTATTTACATAAAACCCTGATTTTAAAAGCAGACCAAATTAAATTATTTCTTGACGTCCCTTCAGGTCCTTAGAATTCATTAAATATATTAAAATTCAAAGAAAGTGATTAGTGGAAGGTAAGTGGAGGAGAAAACTTATCAACAATTAATTTAATAATGATGTATTACTTCTCTGGCATTTACTCAACACTGACCAAAAGGAAGGAAAAAATGTCTTCCACAAATTTTTAATATAAAAATCTGCAAGCATAAGAATTAGAACTTTCAACATAGCAGGGGAAATACCTTGCCACATATGAGCTCTGGGCACAGGAGGGGAGTTTCAAACATCAGACAAGAACTAAATCTAAGCGCTCAGAACACGCAAAATGTTACAAAAATACACCAAAAGAAAAAAAAGAATCTTTTTCTGCCTTGGTGGAATCTGCAATCCATTTTCAATATTGGATATAGCAAAATTTAGAAATTATTTAAAATAATTTGTGTGCTTAGTTGCAAATTAGGAATGTCAAGACTTAAAGGGATCAAAAGGATTAATTAGAAAAGGCTTCACAGAAAAAACAATTTACGAAAAAGATTCCACTATATTTGGAAAGTAACAATATTTGATTGTCTTAAGAAGGAAGAGGGTACTTGGGGAAAAAATGGCACACATGCAGAAAGAAGTCTGTACCGAGAAGTAATGAAATAGGAAGCTCATTAAAAGGAAAGACAGAAGAAGTGGGGTCTTCACAATATAGTGAGTGGATTAACCAAACAGGAGAAAGAAGAGAAAAATTAAGGAAAACAGTTCTTGCACCTAAAAGACACATGACAATTACCTATGGTATTCACAGTCCCTACATAGTGACTTTACAGGTCAGCAGTCCTGAAAGTGTAAAGGGTGAAGCTCCATGTTAGGCAGCCCACAGGGAACTAGACAGGCCAAAGAACTGTACAAAGGGTGATAACTGCTCTCAAGTTGCAAATGCTTGAAAAAGAAAAATCAGAAGTGGCTTGTTAAATTCAGTATTCTAGCAAGGTTTACTTCACTCAAAGACTAATTCAAGAAAAGCACAGATAGGTAGAGTTATTTGAGATTAAAAGTACATATTTGATTAAAGAAGTAACAGAAATGACCATGTTGAATATTAGAGGGAGGAAGAAATAGGCCAACATTTATTTTGATGCTATGCTACAGAAGAGTACAATGACTAACAGGCATGTCTGAATATTGAAGGTTTCCTTATGCTTCAGATATTTCACTCCACTAAAAATTTGTTTTGCTTTGAACCATCCTCCTTACACACCCTCCTCTCACACCAACACATCCCTCAAAACACACCCTCACACCACCCACCCGCCTCTCACCTCTCACACTCCTACACACACTCTTTCTCTTACATACCACCACATATCCCCACACGTAACCCCACACACATCCTGCTTTCACATACCCCATACCCCTACACAGATCTTCCTCTTACACACCCCCACATACCTTTACAACTCCCATACACCCTCACATCCTCTCTTCTCACATCCCCACAAGCTTCACACCCCCACAGGGCTCTCACATCCCCTGAAACCCACCCTTATCCAATGCAAATATGCTATTCTCATTGTCCCTCCCTTTCTTAGCTCCAACCCCTACAGTCACCTTTCCTCCCTCAATTCTCAACCCCCACACACAATCACTTTCACACCTATCTAAATTTTAATTCATCTTTCAAGGCTCACTGAAGTCCCATTTCCTTTATGAATCTCTCCAGTATACCTTCACTTTTTGATGACTTTTCTTGGTCCTGGATTTCTTTGTTACTCAACTGGTATTCAGCTGGTTTCTCATACAATTTAGCATTTAAAAATAAACTATATTGTAACATTTCCTGTTGATTTATATACAGAATTCTCTCTTCAACTAGAGCATAAGCAGTGGCCACAGCTTTCTGTCTTCTCTACAGAAACACAATAAAGGACACATCCCTTTGAACCTGTCACCCTACCTGCTATTTCCCCTCTTTGACCTAATCTTGTCTAATAGCTCTCAAACACATTCAATCCCAGGATTTCCTCCCACAATTTCACAGTATCACATTTAAATATACAACTTAGAGGGTCTCACAGTCATAAAGTGGACACTGGGTTAAGGGAACACACAAATGGCAAGAATAAACAGTCAGTCTCCTTTATGAATGATGCAAAATTTTTACAAATAACCTGAAAAAGCATGTGTACAGCAAGACCTCCAGACTTACCGATTTCAACAAGCAATTCTAGGATACAAGTTGCCATGCCAAAAGGGTGCAAACTTTAGAAAGTTCCCTTAAGGGTATAAAAATGTAAACTAGAATATGTTCTAAAATTAAAGTAAGAATAATGTAAACTATCATTAAATGATTATCTCTCTGAGGGGAAAAAAACTAGAAGTCATCAAGGATTGTTTTTAAACATACTAATAGATAATGACAGAAGTGCCAATATATACACAAACGGCAACATCTTATAATCTTCAGGAAAGAAACTGAAAAAATTAATATAAAATAAAATAAAAATTACTAAAACTTTGCACAAAATAGACAGGCTACTCCACATTAATACTTCAAGAAAATATAAAGCCTCTCCTCAAAATTCAAGAGTTGGTGTTACTTCCCAGAGTTGTTATAGAGGAAAAAAGGAAAAATAAAATCTTAGGGCATTGTATTCAAGGCTCCATTTCATCTGTATTCAACTTATTTTTCTAACAATATCTCCCATTCCATTTTCTACCTTTTCTCTCCTGTCCAAAAGAAGTATTGCATATCCATAAAAATTACCATTGTTTACTATCTCAATGCTCTTGCATGTGCTGGCCACTCTGCACAGAATCTCCTTCCCCATCAAAGGCCACTTGGTGAAATTCTACCATTCTTCCCAGGTCCAATCAAATGCCATTACTTCCCCATATAATTCTTTTTACACCTAATCAATGAACATGAGCTGAGCACCACCTCTGCCAGCTCTGAGCCTGACACCAAGAAACGAGAGACGAATTAGACAAATCCCTTACAGATCTAACGTGAAGAGAGAAAACTGGAGAAATGGTCAATCAATAATGTAGGAAGTGTAACAGTAAGTGGATGAATAAGATGCTATGGGAACACAGATAGGAGCATCTAACAGCCTGCTAGGGAAGAGGTGTCCCACAGGAACTGCAGGAAGTACAAAATGAGTGGAGTTTGGATGCAAAAAACAAGTATGAAGGGAGAGATGAGGACTTTTTTTCAGTGTTACAGGATCAAAGTGGGAGGCAGTGAGGGGCAGGAAATAAAGTTGGAAAGAAACAATTCCAGAGGGTACTGTATGTCACGTTAAAAAGCTTGACCTTCAGCCTGTGTAGGTGATAAGAAGTCTATATGAAGGATTTAAGCAGTTGACTGTCAGGGTCAGATCTGCACATTCATGACAGATCTCTCAGTAGCTATAATCTCCATGGTTTCTAGCAAAGAGTGTAGAAGATAGGTTTTCTTTTTTCCCTGGTGCTTTTTTGTCTGCTTTTTTGGAAGTGGGGGAGGGAAAGGTCCATTACAGAGTCCAGGCAAGGAACACTAAGGGTAGAAATAACACACTGGTGATGGGAATAGGCAAGCAAGAATAACAAATATTCAGAAGGTAAAATTTACAGGATTTAGTAATTTCTTGGATTTGGCAGAGCGCTACATAGTAAGTGTTGAAGATGGCACCCAAATTTCAGGCTCCAGAAGGTTTAAATTGTAATCTTCTCCTTTCTATAAACTCTATCCTGAACCAATTCCTCAAACACATAAACATCTCAACTTTAACTTTCTTCCCATCTCTTTACATCCCTTCTCAGCCAATGTTTCCTAAAAAGTAGCTGACCACGGCCAAACCCACTTCCTTACGTACAATTTACACCTTATCTTCTACAACATGGTTTTTGTCTCCACCATTCCACTGAAATGTTTCTTGCTGAAGTTACAAATAATCTCCAAATTGACAAATCTAGGGGTGACTTTTCAGGTTCTATCTATTTGTTCTCTCTGGCACTGTTGAATATTCCTTCCATCTAGATTTCTTATAATGACACTATACTTCTTTTCCTTCTATCTTTCTGTCCACATCCGGGTCTCCCTTACAAGCTCTTCCTCATCCTCTCCCTTTATGCTGAAAAAGTTAGCACTTTCCAGAGTTAGATCTTTGGTTCTCTTTTTATTCTTCCTTCTGAAAAATAAAAGTTGATATCATGCCTGTAAATTCACTGGCTGAAGCTCTCAAATCTCTCTCCAGCTTAGATCTATATCATTAACTACTTATCTGACAACCCTATCAGGATGAGCCACAAGTAGTCTGACCTCAACTTAATGAAAGTTTAACACATCTCTTTATGCTAAAGCACTAATCTGATGAAGCACTCTTTGGCTCAAAATGGCCCTTGTCAGCCTTCAGCATGAAGTTAACCCTCCTTTGAAAATCAAGTCCTAATCCTGGCCCACCTATGCAGACTCACCCATCACTGCTCCATGTCTCATAACATACGTTTTGATATAGGTCTCACGAACTAATTCCAGTTCCTCAAACATGTAATAATTATTCATGTTCCCATATAAATTGTTTTCTCTGCATTTGTCTGGCCATTCTTGGCTCTTTTAATTGCTTTCTACTCAAAGTACAGGCATCATGGGGAGTTTATTAGAAATATAGAACCTCAGGCCCCACTCCATACACACTGAATCAACATCTAGATCTTTATATTATCTCCAAGTGCATATTAAAGCTTGAAAAGCACTGCTTTGATTTACCATGACCACTATTACAATATACAATAGGTATCACAGAAAAGGGTAAACCTAGCACACATAGTTTTCAGAGCCTTAGTCTAAATCATTACCTTACATTCCCTTGCTTTTGACTGAGTAGTAACCGATTCTGTAACTGACTTTCCTGTTCCTACGGTCACCTTTCTCCCTCTGGATTTAATACTTCATACCATTTTGCTGGCATTGACATTGGCTCCACAGAACAATTCTCACTCTCTGCCCTGAGCCTTTATGTCCTCAGACCTTGGAGGTTTCCATAATCGCTGTCTCACCACCAGGAAGCATATCCACTAGACTTGACAGGACTACAGAAAATAGTCCCTCCCACTTTATTCACCTGGTAAAATCCTAATCATTCTTCGACCACCTCAACCATCATTAAGGGAAAACATTCCCTGACTCTCGCCAAACTGAAGTAGGTCACCTTTCTCTGTAGTCCCAAGGCACCCTAATATATAGATATTATGTACTGCATAATTGCTAGTTTACTAATCATTCTCCTCCAACTAAGCTGTGAGTCCTCTAGAGTAAAGACTGCATCTTATTCATCTCCATATTCCCAGTTCTGACATATACTTTATGTTTGCTGGATGACAAATAAGTCTGGAGCTGAAGAAGGAGATCAAAGTTAGAGATATAACTCTGGACATCTACATTTAGTTAAAAACTAAAGAAGAGAGATGGGATTGCTTCAGCAGGGAAGGATATGTAGATTAAAAATTCCATAGGGATGGAACTCTGAGAAACACATTATTAAAAGAATGGGCAGATTGAAAATTGAGGTGGTGAGGGGCTATAGCCAGAAAAACTGAGAGAGTTAAAGGTACAAAAGAATTTCAAGAAGGAATAGGTAGACCACAGCATCAAAGTTACAGGAAAGTCAAGTAGTAACTGAACACAGATAACAAGAATCCTGCAGATTAGGCAATTAGAAAATCATTAATCTTTGAGGGAATTATTTCACTTCAGGCTAACAATGGGTTGAAAAGGTACAGATGTGAAGTCAGGGTAGGATAGAAACCTTTCAAGACAGTGAGAGGAAAAAGAGAGACTCACACATTAATTTACTGAGCACTGGACACTAGGAATGCAGTGATGAACATAAGGGCCATAATCCCTATCCTCATGGTGCTTTTATTGTAGCAGCAACAAATTCAGAAAGAAACAAAGCCAAGAAGAACTCAAACAGACTAAACCAACTAGAATCTGAAAGGCATCCCGTACCTAGTAAAACCCTAAAAGATAACCAATGCCTCCAAAGAGAGAGAGAAAGGAATGTCCATTAGTGCTTGATATCATTAATTTTAATAATCAATGTGTCAAATGTTTTTGTATTACATTTGCAGTTTCAAAAATACGTATTATGTTTAGAGTATAAGGTTTATCACTCTGAAGTGGCTAGTTTCTTAGACAATTAAAGACTTCATATTCCTTTTATAACCTCCATAGTAACTGGCATACTGAGAAACAAACATTAAGGTGCTCCTTAAATGACAGATGATTTCAATTATAGCTAAACAGATTAAGAAGACAACAATATTAGTTTTTCTATAAATTCAGTGACTTAAATTCAAGCCAAATCCCTATGGATTTGTTAGTTTCTACTCCTCATTTTCCACCATTTATTCATTCTTCCTAGTCTAAGAAACACAGAAATGAGCGATTTCCTTTTCTTCCTATTCTCCTCCTCATCATTCACTTTTCTACAAGCTAATCTATAATTTAGAAGTTATAGTAACAGAAAATTGAAATCCTTGGATTTAGAAAAACAAAGTATGTATTTATCTTTTTACCAATCTGTCTTAATATGAAAAAGGGCAAGGGAACCACAAATCCAAATGCCAGAACCACTCATACTTATCTAACATTTCTTCCTCACCCATCAAGCATAGGTAACAAGTACCAAGTGAGCAATTAACAACCACTATTATTAAATTCTTTTTCAAATATGAGTCAAAAAGAGCCTGGATTTGTCTTTTTCTACATGAGCAAATTTCAATTAATTCAACCTCTATGAACCAAGGTATAATCATTTTTAAAAGATGCATTTCCTTTGATTATTTGATTCACTAATTACTCAAGTGGTGATCACAGTAAATGAATTCTGACCTAGTTCTGATTCTGGCTCACTGTATAATCAAAAGGAACAACTTTTATTTCTCAGTCTTTAAACAGCTCTGGACAAACAATCACTTTTATTTAAGAGGTGGAGAAAGCTCTGCTCTAGAACCGATGGTACATTATCAACAACTCAATTTGATAACTAAGTTTTTTTTTTTTTGTTTTGTTTTGTTTTTTTTACTATAGCATAGGTTTTAAGGAGTACCATACACAGCAGCTGCTATAAGGGTGGCAATCGGGGAGCAAACCCTGGCAGAACAGACTCAAAGAAAGTCACACTGCCCTGGAATTGGTAACTCCTACTTTAATATATATTTCAGACTATTTGATTTAACAGAAAAATAGATTTAATCCCTACAGGCCTAGGTTACATACCCTGCCTCTGCTATTCACCAAGTTATATATACCTGAGCAAGTCACTGAGTCTCATTCTTCTCATCTATAAAGTGGGGATAATATTTATCTTGTAGTGGGTGAGTCACACACATTATCACTAACACTTAAAAGCACTTAGCCCAGAGCATGCAATAAGTGGTGGTTGTTAAGAATGACCGTTTTAACAAATGATAATCATTAATAACATTATTGTTTTACATAATGATTGAGCTGTGAATCAACTTGCCAGTTCCAAATTTGACCAAAGAAATGTAATAATGTAAAATTGTGGCACATGTGTAATGGGACTCACCTAATAATGGCCCACTAGGAAAACAATTTTAGCCATTCTTCATCAAAAGCAAAAGTGATTAAGAAGAGCACTTCTGCAGCAATCAAAGGAAGAATTTACCTATGAATTTTCTTCAGCAACAATTAACATACGTGGATTTATGGCTGCCATCAAGCTATCCAAGCAAGAGCAAAATAACCTCTGCCCTGGAATTAGAGCTCAACTTTAGTGCTTGCTACTGCTGTATTGCTACTTCCGGCTTCCCCCTTACCTGGCCAAGCATGAATTTCTCAAAGTGTGGTACAAGGATTATCTGCAAAGCAAGTATCTCTAGAATAAATGGCTGCAAACATTTCCTCCACTACGGGTGGGAGATGGCAGAGGAGGATGAGAGAAAAGTTGGTAAGCAATCTCTACTTTTCCAAAAAAACACAGAACTTAAAAATCAGGGTTTAAGCTGTAGCTCCACTGGTTAATGACTTCAGACAAATTCTATTATCTTGCATCTGAGCTAAAACAAACAACCTATCTCAAACAGGTTCGCATAGTAACAAAGAGGAACATACCCAAAATCACTTAGAAAACTATAAAGCATTAATAAAATTTATCTTCCTAGAAATGTTGATATTCAAATATTGAGAAAATAAAACTAGATACACTTTTAGAAACTACAGTTATTCCCCTAACACACACACTCCCTTTTGTCTTCATTTTGAAAAGAAGGTTTTGAGGTGCTCTTATCTGGGAATATATTATTGAATGATGCACTACTCCATTCTATAGTTTTCTGAAAAGATCCCTCCAGATTTCTATACAAAACAATACCACCAAATTACAAAATTGGAAATGTTAGTACAGTCATCCCTTGGTATCCAAGGGGGACTGGTTCCAGGACACCTTCTCTAACCTCCAAGGATACCAATATCCCAGGATGCTCAAGTCCCTTATGTAAAATGGCATATAATCTATACATCCTCCTGAATACTTTAAATCATCTCTAGATTACTTATAATACTTAATGCAATGAAAATGCTATGGGAATGGCTGTAAATATAATGTAAATGCTACAGTAATAGTTGCCAATGTGCAGGCAAATTCAAGTTATGCTTTTTGAATTTTTTGGAGTTTTTCTCCCCTGAATATCTTTGATTCCCAATTGGCTGAAACCTCGGTACAGAACCCATGGATATGGAGGGTCAACTGTATTCTTCCCTGAAAACCAACTGATGTTTTAGAATTAAGCTAGCTAGAGTCCAATATATATATAAATAAATGTAAATATTATAAATCAAACAAATACTATTGCATCCTGAACATCATGGCTATCTGCCAATGAGTCAGTTTCTCACTAAATACACTGGAATGTCCCCAGTTTTACATTCATTATACTGTGCTCATTCATATTCCATAAACAGTTCAAAGCTAGACATTGTGCTAGGCAAAAACAAGCAGCATCAGCAACTATTTTTTTAACTTTATGTTTTAGAGCAGTTTTAGGTTCACAACAAAACTGAAAGGAAGATACAGAGATTTCCCATATAGCCCCTGAACCCACACATGCATAGCCTCCCTCATTATCAGCATCACTCAACAGAGTGCTAGATTTATTACTGACACATCACGATTACCCAAAGTCTGTGGTTTACCTTAGGATTCACTCTTGGAGATGTATACTCTATGGGTTTGGACAAATGTATGACATATATCCAACATTATAAAATCATACAGAGTATTGTGACTGCCCTAAAAATCCTCTGTGCTCTACCGATTCATCCTTTCTCCCTCACCCCACTGCTGGCAACCACCAATCCTTTTACTGTCTCCATAGTTTTGCCTTTCCTGATGACATATAGTTGGAATCACAGAGTATGCAGCCCTTTCAGATTGGCTTCTTGTACTCAGTAATACGCATTTAAGGTTCTTCTGTGTCTTTTGATGACTTGTTAGCTCATTTCTTTTTAGTGCTGAATAATATTTCATTGCCTGGACGTACCACAGTTTATTTATCCATTAACCTACTAAAGGACATCTTAATTCTTTCAAATTTCAGCAATTAGGAACAAAGCTGCTATAAGTATCTGTGTATAGGTTTTTGTATAAACATGTTTTCAATTCCTTTTAGTAAATACCAAGGAGTGTGATTGGGAAACATGTGGTAAGAAGATTTTTAGTTTTATAAGAAACTACCAAACTGTCTTCCAAAGCAGGTGCACTGTTTTGCATTCCCACCAGCAATGAATGAGAGTTCCTGTTGTTCCACATCCTTGCTAGTAGTTGGTAGTGTCAGTGTTCCAGATTTTGGCCATTCCAATAGGTGTGTAGTAGTACCTAGTTGTTTCAATTTCCATTTCTCTGATGACCTATGAAGTGGAGTATCTTTTCATATGCTTACTTACCATCTGCATATCTTCTTTGGTGAAGTGTCTGTTATGGTCATTGGCCAGTTTTTTAATTGGGTAGTTTGTTTTCTCCTTGATAAGTCTTAAGAGTTCTTTGTTTATTTTGGATAACAGTCCTTTATCAGATATTATCAAATATTGCAAATACTTTCTCCCAATCTGTGTCTAATCTTTCAACTATGTTTGAGTTATTTAGAACGCTTACTGCATGCCAGATTATCATTAAAAGCACATTACATACATTAACTTACCTATACCTCATAACAACTGTATAAAATAAGTACCATTATTATTTCCATTCTCCAGATGAGAAAACAATAGCACAGAGAGTTCAAATAACTTGCCTTAGGTCACAGAGACAGAAAATAATGGAGCCAAGATGCAAGACCAGCCACTCTGGCTCCAATGCTCTTAACCTACATTGAACACTAACTTAGCACTCCACTGAGTGAATCTAAAAGAACTGTGTCAGCTGGTAGATGGATACATTAACAAGCAATTATAATACAGAACATGGTAACAAGCAATTATAATACAGAACACCATAGGGGTAAGAGATAGGGCTAAAAGATATTAAGTCCAGCTCTTTAGATATTACAAGTTGAAACTAATTCTATGTGAATTAGTAATTCCCACAGCAAAATCAAGACTCTCAGCCTGAGAAAAATAAATACATTTTACAAGGGTCTGTCACTTTCCATTTAATTAACCAGTATCTGTACACCTACGGTTTTGTTACTTTTCTAGTTAAGGACTATAGCTTTCCTATAAGTCTATTTCTTCCCAAGACAATTCCAAATCAAGTTAGAAATCAAAATCAGCATAAATTTATTTTCACCATACTTGCTAATACAAAAGAAAGAGATGTCTTAAACGTGCATTATGATTTTTAAGTACTTAAAGTGTGTAACTGAAGCTAGACTAACCAAGTATTGCTTGAGAGGCTTTTTCCTAATAACTTAAAAAAAAAAAAACTATTTTCAATTAGCATATCAAAGCTACATATCACCAAATCCAAGACTTCTGCTTGTAACATAATTAATAGCAGGTCTTTTTTACCTACATCCACTCATAAACTGCTACCTGGGAACAGCCAACCCATCTGGGTGGTCAGGTGGCCCTGCTACTTGGGTTTTCCTCCTCATTCTACTTTCAGATAAAGACAAGATTATATTACTCTTCCTCACCAAACTTCATCCTCAAGCCCTTGCTGTTTCTAGTATGAGTTAAGAGCCCATATTGGTAGTGAGGTATGAAGGAGCAGGGATAGTAGTACAGAGTGGGAAGAAGGAAAAATAAAGGCAGAATGACAGAGCCCCCTCTTTTCTAACACATCATATCATTCTTCATGTACATATCCTAACCATTTTCTTCCAGTGGCCCCATCCTAATATTTAAGCCAATGCCTTGTCGCAAGAAATCTGGTGAGTTGCCACCAATTGGGACATTTTTTGTCCTCTGAAACACATTGGAAGTTATACATGGCTTCTCTCCCTACAGGGAAAACCACATGGTATAATGGATGAAGCATGTATTCTAAAATAAGGTAAGCATCTGTTTGAATCTCAACTGTAAAGCATATTAGCTGCATGACCCTGTTTTCTCATCTATAAACCAGGTTAACTACCACAGGTGATTCAGTACCAGAAACACATCATCACAAACATTCAAGAAGCTTCCTTTTTATTTTCCATGTGGCTATCATACACAATAAGAGGAGAAAAAAGATCTCAGGATCTGTGTCTCAATCCCATAAGACACAGGCTTTCAAACACTCTGACCACAAATCACAGTAAGAAATACATTTTTCATTGTGACCCAGTAAATATATACATTTAATCACACACATAACCAAGGTTCCACAAAACAGTACTACCCTTACTATGTGATTCTTTCTGATATTTTCTATTTTCTTCCATTCTTTCCTCTCTCCCCAACAACTTTCTCCTCCCTAATCACACACACAAAGCTCTTCTTAGTCGTCATCATACCACCCTACTGAAGCCCAAGGGAGCAAGGTACTTAGGATGCAAAGCCCAGTGGGGAAAACTGAGAGATCAGGAGAGAAGGCAATTCTAATAGTGCTGGGGAGAGGCTGTGTTTCTTCTGGTCCAAGAAGGAACACTAATCCATTTTTTCCCTCAGAGACAGTGTTATTCCTGGGGATAAAGTTGTATTGCTGGAATACAAAACACCGGAGGTAAAACAGGCTTGTAGATTGGTCTGGGAATGTAACCAAGACAGATGACGATTATCCTATAAGAAAATGCTTCCTAGCTTCCAGAGTTTATGGAACATAATACATTTATTTCTAAGTTGGGGAAGGGTGCTACTCATACAATATTCTATGCCAGGGGTTGGTGAACTAGTGCCCACAGTTCAAACCCAGTCTGCAGCCTGATTTTGTACAGCCCCTGAACAATGTTTTTACAATTTTTGATGGTTGAAAAAAAGAATATAATATTTTGTGACGCATGAAAATTATATGAAATTCAAATTCCAGTATCTATAAATAAAGTTTTATTGGAACACAGTCACATTGACTCATTTACGTATTGTCTATGACTACTTTTATGTTACAACTGGCAGAGCTGAGTTGTTGCAAGAGACTGCCTAAAATATTTACTATCCAGCCCTTTACAAAAAAGTCTGTGGACCCCTGTCCTAAGCACTTGAAAGCATTCAACATTCATTCACAAGTATTTGTTAAGCACCTATTATGTGTCAGACAATAGGGAAACTACAGTGAGTAAGTCAGATATGTATTAACGGAAGGCAAGTGGGAAAAAAATCGGAGGAATGAGAAGCACTTAATTTGCTGTATGAATAATCAGCAGGCCAACATGGCTAAAGATGAACTGGATAAAGGTCATATCAAGCAGTATCCTTAAGGTCACTGTAAGGAACAGACATTCTTCTTAGATTTTTAATATATATTCAGTGGCTTATAGAATTAATCCCTTTATTCATAGACAGGGTAAAGATAAATGTCTACTCATAAAGAATCATAAATTCTGAATTAGTAGTGTTATAGTTCACTTGAACCCTTCCTATTGGTCTCTACTCCTTGAAAAAAAAATCAGTGCATAAATTACAAATATTTCAAACTTTAAAAGTTTCATAGATATTAAGTGTGCTTGTGTTTGTGCATGTAGCCTTTGATTCTCACTGAAATCTTGTGAGGCACTATTCTAAACTCCATTTTACAGATGAAGAAACTAAGGTTATGGAATTCCTCCAGTTCACAAGGTACACCACACCATGGTAAAGAAAGGTCCGACACCCAAGTGTTCTCCCTACATAATGTATGGTATTTCTACTGCACCAGATCCCAAACTGTATAACTAATTACTTTCACTGAATTTGAGATGAAGGACCTACTGCTACTTGTTTTTGAGAAAACCATTCTTTCCAACCAACAGCTACACTTGTACCAACAAGATTAGCTTCTGTTTCTCTTAATTAACCCTTACTGCTGAACCACTTGTTCCAATGGTAGAAAATTCTATAATCTTGTAACAGACTCAGCTCATCTACTCTTCTGCTCTCTAGCTTAGTGACCTGATTTCTTTCCATATTATGGAAATAAAACTAGATATTAATTAGAAAAATACTACTTAATGAGGGTTGCTAAATATATGTTGCTAGACTAACCAGGAATTACAATTCATGGTGTGCGGCTATTGCTGAACTACAGTAGTGAAAGATAAGATCTGTGGATAAAAGATCAAAACTACCCTTCACTGATTCAAGAAGAAAAAAAATAACTAACAGTATTCTTCTCTGACCCTAATCTTTTAATTTTACTCCATCTTTCAACTTGAGTAGTTAATTCTTCATAAAAAATCATTCTGATAGAGGTAGTTAGTGGAGAAAATACTACCTGACAGTTTAGGCCCTCTCAGCAGTTAAAGCCTCCAATTTAATTACTTCTATTATTTCCAGCCCTCTCAGCTAAAAGGTAATCTCTACTTACATTTTAACAAACAAAATAATTAGCAATTAATTTCCTAATTCAACACCTAAGCCAGGTTTATGTATCTCTAAAGAACTAAGAAAGAGAATATTTTATACAGTTACACAGTAAGATTGTGTCATATAACATTTATACAGAACAAAAGGATGGTCAGTAGATACATAATTTTTTTCCTGAATCATTTTATTCTACTCCTAAATGCCTACTAATCAAATTCCATAACCTTAGTTTCTTCATCTGTAAAATGGAGTTTGGAATACTGCCTCACAAGATTACAGTGATGATCAAAGGCTACATGCACAAGCACAAGCACTGTCCATTTAGAAAGGTGTCTTATTCTACTTCTAAATGCCTACTAATCAAATTTCTTTACTTTTACTATGCTCATCTTGAATAATTAATATCTCACAACTGCCCTTACTCATTTTTTATCATTTTCTTTTGTCATTTCATTTCTTTTCATTTCTCAAGAAATCATTTTAAAGTGTACTTACACAAGTTAATTTCAACTCTTAGCTTAAATAAACACAATTAGCAAATTCTATATACTAATCTTGCCATATGAAACTTCACTACCAGGTTACACAAAGTCTAGCAACCAGTTCTTTTTCTAGAACTACTTTATTTAAGGTAATAATAAATAAAATGGCCTATAATATTTACAGGGTGAAGCTACACTCCCTTATAGAATAAGGTGGCGAACCAAAGACAGATTGTTAGCTTTACCTACATCCTAAGTGAAAAAAAACCAAATGAAACCAAATAAAGAGACAGTCACAATTGTATTTCTAAATTCAGCAAAGTTTAACATCTCTTTGGGTTTTATCTCTGTGTAATAACGCAGATTCTCCTAGTCAAAGATGCTGCTGCTGAACTTCTGCCAACATAGAGTTGATTTCCCTGTGCCAAGCACCACTTCCCTGTCCCACCAACAGTAGAGGCTCGAAATCTTTCAGATAAAAATAGTCAAGCTAACTACATAAGAGTTAGAGGCAATGGCCCTGAATAAAAATAATAGCCCACAATATTAACTATTTATCCTTTCAGTCTTTATTGTGAGAACTTGATAACCAGTAAAGATACCAAATTCCTAAGACTTAAGATACAAAATATGCTGAGTTTCTACTTCTGAATCTTCAACCATATCAACAATACAGTATATAATACGTTAAAAGAATAGAGGTGATATTATGAAAAAACAGGCATTTGAAAAGGAGTAAAGCCAAAGTTTCAGAGAGAAATAGGAATGCTTAGTAAGGTAAGAATATAAACTAGCAGATGCATAGAATCTAAAGATAGGAATTTACCACAAAAATTCAATAATCTGTAGTCTGTTTTATTATCTCTTTTTTGAGGGTTTTTTTTTTTGAGATGTCTTATTCAAAGTTCTCATATGCACAACAAGCTATCCATTTTTCTTAAGTAATAAGTAGGGGAAAATGAAGTGACTAAGAAAATAAGAGAGGAAGACTGGTAACATGTAGGCAAGTTCTAGAATACAAAGCTAGAAGGGATCTTGAGAGTCTCTCCAGCTTACGTTGATATAATAGCCTCCCAACTGGTCTTACTTCCTCACTCCTATGAACCTCCAATGTATTTTCCAGATAGCAGACAGTGATCTAAACACATAAACCAGGTCAAGCTCCTCCTTAAAACTCTTTGCTTCCCATTGCCCTTTGCATTTTATTCTAACTCCTTCCCAGCTTAGATCAAAAGCACTGCATGCCCTTGTCTCTGTCTATCTCTGCAGCCCCATCCCTGCATTCATTTCTTCAGGCTCAGTCAAATATTTACTGAGCTTCTACTCTGTGCCAGAAACCACACCAGGCCCTGAGGGTACTGTGATGAACAAGTGAGACACTCTCTCACAGAATTTCCACTTTAATGGTGGAAAGGAAAGATAATAAATAGGTAGATAAATAAACTAAGTAATCAGAGGTTGTGATAGGTGATGTGAGGCAAATAAAGAGTCACCCTCTCAGGACCCTGTCAGAGCACAGATGACAATTTGTAACTAATTTACTCATTTGATTACTTACTTTATGGCTGTAAGCTCCAAAAGGGCATTATTTTGTTCAATGCTATGTCCCAAGCACTTAACACTGTGCCTAGCATGTAGTTCAATATTTATGTGTTAAATGAATTAATAGTTATTTCATCCTCGTTAATTCAGAGATGAGTAAAGTCTTCATGGCTGCCAAGGTCAAAAAAGAGTCAGTAGGAAAGCAGGATTTAAAAGAGAGACAAGTATTAAGTTTTCATTGAAAAGATTGTACTACATTCAAAATACTGACCTCAAAACTCTATTGACCATGTTTCCAAAGCTTATAGCTGGTTCCCCAAAACAGTTATGAGAATCTTTCAAGACTTGCCTTTACATCAAGTTTTAAGACATTTAAGGTTTAAGCAAAAATGTCTATGGAAAATATTTTAAATTTCAACAAGTAAACAGAGACAATGATTTATGCCAATGTTTCCTTTTAATGCATGCTAGTACAATGAGACCTTAAAGAACTCTTTGTAGAACCACGATATCTGAATGTTCTAGATATTTCCCGGCATCTGTTTGGCAACATTATTGACATTTCCTTCAACTGAATCATTTAGTCAGAATATTATTTTATATTAACTTATAAGTAATTTACCAGCAAATTTAAAATATCTCCCAAGATCTGAATCTGTATTTTTAATTTTATTTATTTATTTTTTAATTGAAGTGTAGTTGGTTTACAATGTTGTATTAATTTCTGGTGTACAGCATAGTGATTCAGATAGACAGACAGACAGACAGATAGATATTCCTTTTTCATTACAGGCTATTGCAAGATATTGAGTATAGTTCCCTGTGCTATACAGTAGGATCTTGTCGTTTATTTAGTTTACATATAGTAGTTAGTATCTGCAAATCCAAAACTCTCAATTTATCCCTCTACCCCTATCCCTTTCCCCACTGGTAACCATTAGTTTGTTTTCTATGTCTGTGAGTCTGTTTCTGTTTTGTAATTAAGTTTATTTTTGTTATTTATTTAGATTCCACATATAAGTGGTATCATATGGTATTTGTCTTTCTCTGTCTGGCTTACTTCTCTTAGTATGACAATCTTCAGGTCCATCCCTTGTTGCTGCAATGGCATTATTTTACTCTTTTTATGGCTGAGTAGTATTCCATTGTATGTATGGATATGTGTATATATGTTATTTATATATATATAATATATATATGTACACCACAACTTCTGTATTTTTAAATGTTTTACATGCTACATTTTTAAAAATAAGACAAAGATAAGTTAAAAACTAGTATGTATGTAAGATCTACTATGAACTAGCTAATGTGTTATGTGGCATATTATTTCATTTAACACACCTTGGTTTACAAACTAAAAAAAAATTAATATCAGAGTTTTAGAAACTTGCCAAGATCTGATAACTTGCCCATGCCCTTTCTTATTGAAATAATGCCTTGGAACAAGCTTGATTTACAACATGTAATCATAAGGATGTGAAGATCAACAGATTTTTCCCATAAAGGTCTCATTTCTATAAAATATAAATTATAAAGTTAGTAATCATAACTAGGAAAAACCTTCTCTCAAAGATTTAGATATAGATAAGCTTATTATTTTATTATTATATGTAAAGACAATTCATTTTAAAAGGCAGTCATCACTACCTGAGTCCTTCTAATAACTATCTTATTGCTTTACATTTATTTTTCTTCAGCAACATTAGAGCATAAAATGATTCCCAACGTGATTATAGCTAATAGTCAACTAAAGAGAAAAAGCACTTTTATCTAGTCCAAAAGAATGGTATTCAAAAGGTTTACGATTCAAGCGTGAATAGCATATTCCAACTTCAGAAAGTTTCTAAATCTCTTCTGTAGAATAGTATCATTTACTGTGAGGAGCATGCCTCACATAGATTTCAAAGAATATAATCTGAATGACTGGTATGAATAATTACTGCAATTAGTGTAAACTGACCATTACTTAAACACAAACGACATACTGAGCTACTAGTGCTTAGAATTAACCTCACAATGGAGACATATTCACCATACAGTGCATGTATGTAAAAGAATATTACATGCTGTCATGTTTTTTACATACTCTTATTCTTTACATACTCTTATTTTTCCAAATCTATGTCTGTATTTTCACTCATGCTTATATTCTAAATCAATCTCTTCCTGTAGAATTTCTTTAGTTGTGAAAATGCTTCCTATTTTCTTATGGGTTGTTATTTCTTTACTAATTTTATTTAGTAATGCTACCATCCTACCTTAATTCCCAAGGTGTTTCTCTGTTCTATATGTATTTGGGACATCCATCAGGATCTCTATCATCCACTCCTATCTCCTCTTGGTTTTACCTTTTATCTGGATTTAACCCCTTCAACTGAAACTATTCTACTTCAAGCAATTATAAACATCTTTTCAGCCCATAAATCTCTTCTTCAGTTCTAGTCAAAAATTCCTCCATCTCAACTTGCATTCCATCCATTCAAGTTTACTCACATGTGCTGTGTTCCTGATCCTATTTTGTTCCCTTTCCTTCACATTAAGATGAACATACTTCTCAACTTCCTGCCAAGACTTGTTTTTCCTATTATTAGGATCTATCTCCTTCAGCAAGTCTTTCCTAAATGAAAAAATTTAACTGTTCAAAATTACAATCTAATTTTGTTTTAGCACTTTTATGTGTGCATAATTCATCCAGCTAGTCCAGGAGAGAGACGAGCTCTGCCAGGGCAGGTCCATGTTCTCCCTTGGGATCGGTTTTCCCTATAATCTTGAACCCAGTACATGTTCTCTATTGTAGATTAAATAAGGAGCACATTTTTTTCAGTGTACATATTTTCACTGCATATATTTACATATGCAGCTTTCTTCTCTATTCAGAGTATTGGGTGGAGAGAATAAGGGATTGTTGAACTAGGACAGTATTTTTTAGGCATTTAAAACCCATTAGTGGGTCACTGAATTAATTAATGGGTCATAATCAAAAATCTGTAATAAAATAGAATATAAAAATAAATAAAAGTGTCCTGCACACAGTAAGAGTTAGTTTATGAAACACCTATTCCTGATACATATACATACTTATGTATATGGGAACTGAATCATGATGCAATGTGTATCTCTTATTGTGGGTTACGTTCAAAAAACTGAAAGCCACTAAACTGGAAGGACTCTAAGATGTCTTCTAAATCTATATCATTCAAATTCTATTAAAAGATTTAGTCTAAGGATCAGAGACACAGAATTTTAAAAAAGAACAAAACTTAAAAGACACCCAAAAGCTAGAACATTCCCTTACACCATATACAAAAATCAACTCAAAATGGATTAAAGACTTAAACATAAGACAAGATACAATAAACCTCCTAGAGGAAAACATAGGCAAAACATTATCTGACATACATCTCAAAAATTTTCTCCTAGAAGAAATAAAAGAAAGAATAAACAAATGGGACCTAATGAAACTTACAAGCTTCTGCACAGCAAAGGAAACCAGAAGTAAAACAAGAAAAAAACCTACGGAGTGGGAGAAAATTTTTGTAAGTGAAACCGACAAAGGCTTGATCTCCAGAATATATAAGCAGCTCATACAACTCAGTAAGAAAAAAATAAACAACCCAATCCAAAAATGGAAGACCTAAACAAGCAATTCTCCAAGGAAGACATACAAATGATCAAAAAGCACATGAAAAAATGCTCAATATCTCTAATTATCAGAGAAATGCAAATCAAAACTACAATGAGGTATCACCTCACACCAGTCAGAATGGCCGTCATTCAAAAATCCACAAATGACAAATGCTGGAGAGGCTGTGGAGAAAGGGGAACCCTCCTACACTGCTGGTGGGAATGCAGTTTGGTGCAGCCACTATGGAAAACAGTGTGGAGATTCCTCAAAAGACTAGGAATAGACTTACCATATGACCCAGGAATCCCACTCCTGGGCTTGTATCCAGAAGGAAATCTACTTCAGGATGACACCTGCACCCCAATGTTCATAGCAGCGCTATTTGCAATAGCCAAAACATGGAAACAGCCTAAATGTCCATCAACAGGTGACTGGATAAAGAAGATGTGGTATATTTATACAACGGAATACTACTCAGCCATAGAAACTGACAACATAATGCCATTTGCAGCAACATGGATGCTCCTGGAGAATGTCATTCTAAGTGAAGTAAGCCAGAAAGAGAAAGAAAAATACCATATGAGATCGCTCATATGTGGAATCTAAAAAACAAAAACAAAAACAAACAAACAAACAAAAACAAAGCATAAATACAGGACAGAAATAGACTCACAGAGAATACAGACTTGTGGTTACCAGGGGGGTGGAGGGTGGGAAGGGATAGACTGGGATTTCAAAATTGTAGAATAGATAAACAAGATTACACTGTATAGCACAGAGAAATATACACAAAATGTTATGATAACTCACAGAGAAAAAAATGTGACATTGAGTGTGTATATGACCATGAATGACTGAAAAATTGTGCTGAACACTGGAATTTGACACAACATTGTAAAATGATTATAAATCAATAAAAAATGTTAAAAAAAAAAGACACCCAAAAAACAACCAGCAAAATCATTTTTTCTTAATAAAATGCCACTATCAAACTCTAATCTTATCATATTAAGTGAAGTGAAGTCAGAGAAAGACAAATATTGTATGATATCACTTATATGTGGAATCTAAAAACATGACACAAATGAACTTACAAAACAGAAACAGACTCACAGACAGAAAAGAAACTAATAGTTACTAAAAGAGAAAGAGGGGGATAAATTAGGAGTTTGGGATTAGCAGATACTAATTACTATATATAAAACAGATAAAGAACAAGGTCCCACTGTTTAGCACAGGGAACTATAGTCAGTATCTTGTAATAACCTACAATGATAAAGAATATGAAAATATATATATGTATAACTGAATCAATATGCTGTACATCAGAAACTCACACAACATTGTAAATCAATTATGGTATATTTCAATTTAAAGGGAAAAAAAGAAAAAAAAAATTTGCTGAGCACATATTGTGTGCCAGGTTCTAGAAGTGGGTCTGTGGATAAAGGGAAGGAGATCTTCAAGGAGCTCATAGTCCAAAGTGTATACAGGTAAGTAAAACAACTGCAATAATTACTGGAATCTAGGTCATTTATAAAGAACAGAAATCAACTAACTCAATCTGGGTTGGGTGGCAGAGAAAATGTTTCTAAAGAGGTGATACCTCTCAGTCTTAAAAATACTTTTCAGTC
Organism: Camelus dromedarius; assembly: GCF_036321535.1. Taxonomy (NCBI): domain Eukaryota; kingdom Metazoa; phylum Chordata; class Mammalia; order Artiodactyla; family Camelidae; genus Camelus; species Camelus dromedarius. Next base: position 28,312,521 of record NC_087439.1, on the reverse strand, counting down.
TTAAAAACAAGGAGTTAGCCAAGTAAAGGAGGAAGAAATAACATGTACAAAGAGACCATACCAATATATAGTAACGGGTGACATTGAGGAAACTGAGTTGAGTTTGTATATCTGGAATATAGGACTCATGCTGAGGAGGAGCCACAGCAGAATACCTAGCATTTAGGTGACATTTAATTGTCATACCACTATCTGAGGTAGGCACTATTAATCTCCCCATTTAGTAGATGACAAAAACACAAAAGGTGATGTGATCTGCCCAAGGTTAAGTTGTGAATCAAGGATGTAAACCAAGAAAGTCTAACTCCAGATCCTATACTCTTAGCTACTATACCAAGAGGTTAGAATAAACAGGCAGGAACCAAATGATAAAGGACCCTAAATGCCATTCTAAGATTTAAGATTTTATGCTAAAGTTGACATAGTGAGTGAAAGGTTTTAAGCAAGAGTGACATACTCAGATTTATTTTTTAATGAGGTCAATCTGGCAGCTATGTAAATGGACTGGAAAAGGAACTCGTGGCAGGAAACTAGCTAGTCATCACTGTAGAAAGGTACTACAATCATACAGGTAAGAGAAATGATTGATGAGCTAGAGAGCAGCAGTGCTGGCACTAGAACCCAAGTCTACTGTCCACCACGAATGCTTACTTGTTCAGTATCCCTAAGACGTTCCCATTTTTTTCTCTTAAGTCCACAATTCTAACATTTTAAGAAATCCAACCTCAGAGACAACAACACATTCCCTATAGGTTCCCTTACTAATCAAAGCCTGACCACTAGATGTGCTGGGTATATAAAAGTGACTAACAGAAAACTAACTGGAGAATGACAGAATGTCAATTGCTATCTGCAGTTTTCTTACCTTCTTGACTTCTCCTTCTCCTTCCTCTATACACTATTCCTGGAACGTTCATGTTCAATAGTCAATTTGAAACCAATGTTCTGTCTAGACATGACTATTATAACCTAACAGAATTAAAGCTACCAGAGGAAGTCTAAAGTGGTTTCAATGTGGTGGCAATAAATACGCTCCCTGGTCCGGTCAAATTTTGCCTTAAACAGAGATGATGAATGAATAATAAGAGACATACTTTTTGAAAGCAGCAAAGAGTTAACGAAAGTCAGAATATTAAACAAAAAAAAAAGAACAATCTAAAGTTCAAGTCATCTGACTCCAATCACTCCCAGGTGTGTGTGTGGTATTCCAGAAACCAACAAATGAAAGAACAGTGGGAAAGACTATCTGGTCAATTCTCAAGCATTCTAAACTCAATCCATTTTCATTTAAACCAAGGGTAAGCAGTCTTGAGCCATCCTTGATACTAAGCAATGAGTGGTTTCCATAAGCAAGCAGCCTACAGGATAGGGAAATAAGAAAGGACAGAGAAGATAAAGAAGGGAAGAAAGTGGAAAGGGTACTACAATGAAAGGGAATGAAAGAAATGATGAGTTACAGAACAGGGAATAAAACTGATGAGTACTAGAGACCTTGAAAGTAAATGTTGCCTAACTTACCTAACTTACTATCTGAGGGGCATCATGAGAGTGGCAACATAAGAACATGAAAAGACAAATTTAAATCACTGATTTATGAGACACCAAAGATGAGAAGAGTGCTAACAAAAGTAAAAAAGCAACAAAACAGATTTAGAATCTAAAAGGGCAATTTAAAGATTATTAAAGTCTCATTTGGTTTAGTTATGCTTTACTTCTTAAGAAACAATGAGTCTGATGGACACAAAGGGTGAAAATGTCAGTTACTACCAGAGAATGTGTGGGGAGGTGTTACAAAGGCACTCTGAGGCTTGTCTGCATACTTTTTGTGGGAGCAACTTCAGAATTTTTCCTCTCTATGATGCAGTGCTGCTTATTTTAAGAATTTCACTGTTAATTCTTATCCTGGCTGGCTGAGTTAACTTCCTTAAAACCAGAGTTCAAAACATGGCAAGCACTTACTATTTATGGTCAAAGTTTAACCTCAAAAAGGACAAGGGTCAGCAATAGATCATAGAATATTATTTAGCAGTATAGCCTAAATGAGTCTAATGGTAACCAAAACTCATAATGATTCTCAAGAAAATTATGTAATTAAGAAATCACTTTAAAAGTTTCTTGGAATTAAAGTTTGCTAGATAAAGGAAATATTCTTATAAAAAATGAATTTACACCTTGAAACCATTCATAAAACACATAATAGTGAAACTATTTCTTCAATACGAAACTTACAAAACTTTCAGGCACCATGTTAAACTAATACACACACTCACTGACTGTCTCTTTCTTCCTCCGGGTCTCTCTCTCTCTCTCACACACATATACACACCTGCTGTCACCACATTACCTAATGATTTCAAAAATGATAAAAGGAAATATTCACAAAGATGATTATTACAGCAAAGAGACTACAGGATCAAAAGCAAATATAAGTAAACTTGATACCTTGACCAATCATTCATCATATCCATGAACATGCAGTCTTCATAAGCAGTCATAACAAGGATTTGGAGAGTTTAAGAAAAATATTTTGCTGGCTGTTATGAATAAAGTATAAAAGGATGAAATAATGTGTATACCTATAGTCTATTTCTTTGATTATTCTAATTTTAAAAGATAATGAAAATATGAAAAAAAATCAATATGAGGTCACATAAGATCATTAATACCATGTACTTGTAAAATTCAGATGATTGTGGGAGGGGGAGCAGAGCCCTTTTACTAATATACTAATGCTTTTAAAAATTAAGAGTTTAGAATAGGGGTTCTCAACCTCAACACTATTGACATTTTGAACCAGATAACTCTTTGCTGTAGAAGGCTGTCCTATGCTTTAGAGGATGATTAGCAGCAGCCCCGTCCTCTACCCACTAGATGCCAGTAGCATACCCTCCCCTTCTCTCCCACAGTCGTGACAACCAAAAATGTCTCCAAATGTCCCCTGGGGGAGAGCTGCGGGGTTGAGGAGCAAAAGTCACTCAAGCTTGAGAACTACTGGTTTATCACAAATAGAAAAAAATTCAAAATGGGGGGGTTGTTTTGTTTTTCTTCTGGTCTTAATGTTCCAATATGTTACATTAGAATTTGATCACAGGTTACACTTACAAGATTCTGCCTTTTAGTAAACAAAGCATTTAATAGATATCACTCGTTAGTCAAAGTTCAGAAGAGTCCCAGAAGATTCACTGTACTGCCAATTCCCCCTCCAACCACACATACACTCACAGAAACACACACACATACGCACGCACACACACACCAAGTACTGCCTAGCGGAGCTGAAGAAAATGCATAGGATTACTTTATTTCCATTTCTTTTTTCATCAAATATATGGACCAGATTGTTCTAGTTCCCACAGAATCCAAAGGAATTCTCAGCTTACTCAATGCAACTCAAATACCACAAAAGCTGCACCACTCTAGGAAGGATAAATCTAAGTACTAGAGCAAGTATTAAACTCATCCTCACATTTTAACAGATTTAGAGAATGACACAAATTAACCACAATGCTTTAAAAACAAAACAACTAAGAAGTACCCTTGTGTTTTAAAACAGAATGTGAGGAAGGATAAGAGGAATGAAAAAAATCTGAAATCAAAAGGAATCTGAAGGCATTTCAGGATGAGGGCAAAACTCAAAAATGTTTCCCCCAGAATGAGATGAGAGAATTATACACCTGGACATATCCTACAGGAATAGTCTGCATAATCCATCTTGAGTATACATACCGTGAGATGGAAAATGAAAAATCAAAGTCCACAAAATACTAAAGAAAACAGTAAACAGCCATCCTAAATACCTGAAATAAAACTGCTCTTTGCTACTATACTCCATTTGGTTTTTTAAAAAATCAAATTTCTATAAACAAAAAATTGACAAATAGAGAAATTTTAAAATTCTCATAAAAATAGCCATTTTCATGCTTCCACCAAGCCAGCTTACACATTACATAGGAAAATCAATTAGGAAAAGAAACATAATAATCCTTTTTTTAGAGTGTATTTGATGCATAACAAAAGCCCTTTAAAAAATCAGACATTTTAAGTTCTAGAAATCTTCATGTACAAATATGGATTAAAGTCTTTAAGATTATTTCAATTATCTTCAATAGAATTTTATTTAGTTCAACTAAGATTGCTTTTTTTTTAAAGAACTATGCAACAATACTTAATTAGTTCAATGTAAGTGAAATATCTATGTGCTCTATAGCAACAAAATTACTTTATTTCAAAATTTTAGCTATTAACCTCCTGGCCCAGTGAAAACAATCCTACAAGAAACTAACGCTCTACTCTTTTTACTCCCAAACCAAGCAGAGGAAGCTGTAAGATCTGTAGCGACAGCCTGCTTTTCCAGAAGTAATACCTTGAGATGGCTCAAGAATAACCTCCTTTACCAATTAGTGTGACTCAGGTGGGTTTGGGAGGGAATAATATCCACAATCCCTTGGTCAGTGGCCATGATGCCCCTCCTCCCCAAGGGCAGGAGATCAGAAAAAGGGATTTGAACAAGAGGAGTTCACCAACCAGAACATATAGGGGCAGAGGTGGAAGAGTACTACAGGAAAAACATAAACTACATGGTTAAGTTATGTCAAAAAGCAGGTGGTTTAATGTTATCTAGGTATTCATTCATTTCAGAGACACCATTGTTTATCTTCTTCCCCAAACGGTGCACAAAAAGAACTGTCAGCCTGCCTTAAGCATGTTGCTTCTTCCATTTAAACAGACATGATTCTTTTGGTTAATCTCTGGCAAAGATCGCCATTTCACAACACATTCAGCCCACCCGGAACTGATCAATATCACTACAGACATAAGACTAGACTTTATCCATTTATTAACCACAAGGAAATGTACCATTCAGCAAAATTCTATACATTACAAAAGATTCTATTAAAAGGGGGGCAGGGAGGATGGATGGATACACACACACACACCAGAGAGGTACACAAAGAAAAGACTACCACCCTCTAATTTCCCTATGGCAAACGAGATAAAGACATGGCCCTGAAACCTGTCAATTTGTTGTCCCTTATCATTCTACCTCACAACCTAGTAACTGACTATTGAATTTTAAGATAAATAGATCCACTGCCACTTTAAAATTGTTTCATCTATCAAACTAACTCTTCTGTTACGGACATCTGCACACCTTTGATCTAGATGCTGTATTCATTTACAGAATTTCAAATACAAAAGACTAGTTTCCCAACCACTGGTTGCAATCACAGAACGTTCTCACAAAATCAAAATTTCAAGTATAAAGGAGCCAGATTATTCCTCCAACCTTGGGCCAAAACCTCTTTTATGACTACAGTGTATTTGACAGTATGAACAATTTCAAATGGGCTGTTCTAAACCGAAAACAATGCTTCAACACAACGCGTTTAAAATAAATATTCCGTAGGTAAGCAAAATCTATGCCAGAAAAGAGCACATAAATGGTGGTTGAAAGCCAGCACATTACCAACACACAGCGGCATACCTCTTCTGCACTGGGTTATTGTTAATACTCCAACAACAACAACTACAACTATTTTTAACACTGCTGGACATCGAAGTTGAAGAAAACGTGAGGAGAGACCCAGATGAAATTGCTGATAGAAGGCATTGTTTCTCACGGTGAAAATTAAGTAACAACTGACTTGATCTCTGCCGTGATAGTCAGTGAAGCACTAATTAAAAGACGTTTAAACACACACACACACACACACACACACACACACACCCTTATTTTGGAGGATGCCACACTAAGTGACATTTTGGAATACGCCTTTCGAGTCTCAAACCTTTGCATAAATTGTCACTTGTGGTATCTGTGGCTTAACTGCAACCCAACCAGCGCTGTCATCCAGTGTTATGGCCACAAACCATGACTTCTCACTTCCACAACAACAGAGCAGTCACTCTTACCAGTTCGCCAACCTAACTCGGAACGAAAAAATTTCATGGAGGTTTCCAGATCACAATCAGATCCGGGGGGCGGCAGCCGAGGGGCTCGGGATGGGGGGAGAACCTCTCCCCAGGCTGCACTGGAGCTCGCCGACCCAACAACTGCGGCCGCCAGCAGCGGCAGCAGCGGCAGCAGCAGCAGCCCCGCCGCGCCGCGCTCCAGGCACCTACCTGAAGAACAAGAGATAAGAAAGACGGCGAACGCCAACTTTGCAGCAGCTCCCATTTTCCCGAGGCGCCGGGAAGCCGTAGGAAGTTCTCGCTAGATATCCAGTTCCTTGGGTCTTCCTCGGAGACAAACCTCCTGGTGTAAAATCAACCGTCATAAAACATATTCGGAAGCCCCGACCAAAAAAAAAAACAAAAAACAAAAAAAAAAAAACACCCAAAACGTTCACGGGGTCAAAAAAAAAAAAAAGAAAAAATTAAAAATAAAGAGAGAGCACAACAATTAAAAAAAATGCACCACGGGGGAAAAACCGCCACACACAAGCACAACACACAAAACCAAACAACGAAAAGCCAACAACAACAAAAGCGGGTTTAAATCACTGTCAAAATCACTGTCAGCTCCGCTCGCCTCTCGGGTCTCTCGGAACAAAACGCCAGGCTGAGGCGACGAGGAGGAGGCGGCGGCGGCGTCCGCTGCCGCCCGGACAGCCCGGGAACCGAGCTGGGTCCGACGTCCGGACCGACCTTCAACCCCGGACACCCAAAGTCCGCGGACCAGTGGCGGCCGAGCTCGCGGCGGTGGCGGTCGAGGCGGCGGCGGCGGCGCGGGGAAGGAGAGGCGGGCGGCGGCAGCGGCGACGGCGGTGCAGGCGGCGGCCAAGTCTGGTCCAGGCTGTGGCTCCGGCTCCGGGCTCCGGGCTCGGCCGCGTTTTCGGTCCTCTGGCCTCCGCCGGCCCCGCCCCCTAAACTTCCGGTTCCGGCCCGAAGCTGGAAGCTAGGCACCGCGAAGGAACGCTCAGCAGCGGCGGTGGCGGCGGCGGCGGCGGCGGCGGCGGCGGCCGGGCGCAGCGCGCGTGCCGGGCCGGGAGCGCGAGGAGATTGTCGGGGAAGTGAGGCGGGAGAGGGGGAGGGGTGAGAGAGCGAGGGCGGGGCCGGCAGGAGGGGGAGGAGGCGGGGCGGACCGAGGCTCGTTACCGCGAGGCCTCGTCGTCCGGCCTGCTCGGCCTGCTGGGCTGTGGGGCTCGAGCGGGTGGGCGGGTGAATGCTGTCGAGGTCTCGGGTGCCTGGTTTCCTAATCGTGCTCCACTGGCCTCTCTGTGGAGCGCACGCCCGAATGGTCTGGGGCAACCCAAGAGGAATAGGACCCCGGGGCGGGGCGGGGCGGGGCGGGTGGCGGGTGACTCCTCCGAGGGGGTGTCTGCGGCGCCCTATCTTTCCTCTGGGGGGACGCCTCGTCCACTCTGAGATTCCCGGCGCCGGGAAGCCGGGTGTGGGCGCGGGTCCTCCGCGCCTGCAGAGCTGCGGGAGCTGGTGTCTGCACCCCCAGTCTTAGCGGTGCGTCCCACCCCTGTGGCTTCTGCTTTAAGCGTTTTGTCTTTCGGCTAAAAGAGAGAAAAGGGAGAAGGGGGTAGGGGAAGCACGGAGGAAGGGCTGTCCACCCGGTCAGGATTTCCACGGCAATTATCACGATGTGCAATATGAAGCCATTCCCACCGTCCCTTTTATACACAAAGCATTGTGTTGAGAACTGTTCTGCATGTAATAAGTTCGCAAACATTTATTAGGCGCTGAAGAGAAAACCTGCGGATTTCGATCGACATATTTGATGGTCAGACAAATGTTTACTTTTCTGAATTTCATTTCTTTTAGGGCTTATTTTTTACCCCTTCCTCCAAGTTGATTGCTCACAAAATGCTGTGCTAGGCACGGAATGGGATCCAAAATGTAAAAGTAGGATCCCTACCTTAGGGAGCTTAAGGTATTTGCTATACTGGAAGCTGCCTACAGAGTACAAACTGAAGAGAGTGGTAAAGGTACTAGCTTTGTCACTTACCACACTTTAGCGAGCTCCGTAAGGTGGGGTCTTATGTCTTCTTTCCCATTTTATGCCAGCATTCAGAGTGTCTAGTATGATACGAGAGGTACTTAATAAACAATTGTATAAATGACTAGGGGATAACTGTCTTTTTTCTTAAATACAATATTCTCACACGTAATCTGCAAATCTGGGGGAAGGGTTAATAATAAAAAAAATAAAACAATACTGTTGGCTGATTCATGTTTTACTTGTGGTTTACCAATTCCCACATTTTCCCACAAAGCCAAGCCTTCTCCCTTGTATTTATAGTGTCTTATTTTTCTCTTCCTCTAAATTACTCTGTATTTCTATTAAAGTCATCCTGTAATTATCTGCCCATTTCTACAACTTGTCAAGGTTATTAGTAATCACTGTGGCTCTTTAAACTCTCTCCAAGATTTCCAGTTCTCAAGTCGTGTTGCTCAGAATTTGAATGATATTGTGCAACAGTTAAGAAAAGTCCCAAGTTGGTCTTCAAGGTGTCTAAATGATCTCATATTAGGTAGTTTTCTGGACTTTATGAGCTAGTCAGAGGAATAAATATAAACCTCCCATTCTCTGATTGAATTAAGAGTTGTCACTAACATTTCTGGAATGGAAGAGTATATTTTATTTAGTATATTCAGGAATTTGATGTTAGTTATGCCCTGGAACAGGCTTCACTGTTGTCTTTATCTCTGCATCACTTCAGTATTGCTTGAATTGTGAAACCAGAGCTAGTGGAATAACTGGAATAACCAGTAATAGGACTAAAACTTGAAAATATATTTCTTACCTTACCACCCAAATTTCCAGTATGAAAATGAAAGAGAAGACGAAAAACTATTTTTCTGTATTATGAAAGAGGAGCAAGAAGTCAAAGTCTTCACCAGACTATATTCTCTGATAAAGAGTTAAAAATATCTCCATGGGAGAAGTTATTAACATCTAGTAACAGTAATTATCCATTTTGTTTCTAAAACTGTGTTCACCCCACCCTCTGCATTTTTTTAACATTTTTTATTGATTTATAATCATTTTACAATGTTGTGTCAAATTCCAGTGTTCAGCACAATTTTTCAGACATTCATCGACATATACACATTCATTGTCACATTTTTTTCTCTGTGAGTTATCATAACATTTTGTGTATATTTCCCTGTACTATACAGTGGAATCTTGTTTATCTAGTCTACAATTTTGAAATCCCAGTCTATCCCTTCCCACCCTCCACCCCCCTGGTAACCACAAGTCTGTATTCTCTGTCTGTGAGTCTATTTCTGTCCTGTATTTACGCTTTGTTTTTGTTTGTTTGTTTGTTTTTGTTTTTGTTTTTTAGATTCCACATATGAGCGATCTCATATGGTATTTTTCTTTCTCTTTCTGGCTTACTTCACTTAGAATGACATTCTCCAGGAGCAACCATGTTGCTGCAAATGGCATGTTGTTGGTTTTTATGGCTGAGTAGTATTCCATTGTATAAATATACCACATCTTCTTTATCTAGTCACCTGTTGATGGACATTTAGGCTGTTTCCATGTTTTGGCTATTGTAAATAGTGCTGCTATGAACATTGGGGTGCAGGTGTCATCCTGAAGTAGGGTTCCTTCTGGATACTAGCCCAGGAGTGGGATTCCTGGGTCATATGGTAAGTCTATTCCTAGTCTTTTGAGGAATCTCCACACTGTTTTCCATAGTGGCTGCACCAAACTGCATTCCCACCAGCAGTGTAGGAGGGTTCCCCTTTCTCCACAGCCTCTCCAGCATTTGTCATGCATTTTTTTAATTCAAAAATATTTTATCCAAAGAAGAGATGAGAATATGTGACTAATTCCTACTTGAATTCCAAAGCTTAAAAAGAAGATAGAAGTAGCTGCAGCTAACCCTACTGCCCCTCTTTCCTTCCTATTTTCTACAATCACTTTTTCTTATCTACAAACCCAACACCTCCCTAACACAATGCAAGCTGTACAAACTGGGTTTAGGAAGGAAGGAGAGGAAAGGAAAAGGAAACATGAAAGGAATTCTGGTCTGCCAGAGCATAAGACAATATGTGTTTAACAGCTTTAGCTAACATCACTAAGTCCCCAAACCTGATACCTAGCCTTGTAGCCACTCCAATGCTAGAATTTCAAGTCCAGAGTACTGATGAGAAGTTCAATTGAACTGCCAGTTGTTCCCAGCTGGAAGAATCTTGAGAAGCTAGTTTAATCTAAAGATTCAAGTGAGTATCATAGACTGCTTCCAGAACAAAGGATGATTTCTTATTATGCTAGAAACTCACATGGCTCAAAAAGGTATGAATTAAGTTTCAATCTTCAACTCTGAAATGGGGCTGGAATTGAACTTGCTTTTGAGATTGAGTAGTATGCCATACATTACGAGGAAATTCACCTTAAAATATTCACCTGCCTTTGGATATACCAACAACCACATATAAGCAAAACATGACAAGTCTCTCTTCCTTCATTTCAGGGAGATGACCAAATCCCTTTGGAATAAGGGATGTTGAATTCCCCTTAGATGAAGGATTTAAAATATTTCTGCTGTTTTCAGCTACTGTAAAAATCTATTCCTGTGTTCAGATAACATGGACATTCCTGAAGTGGCACAAGTAATGAATTTCTTTTATACCTAAGCTGTGAGGCATAACACAAGGGGAACAAACTCGGTAACTTGGTAAGTCAAAGGAAGGCAGATAATAATCAGTATATTTCCATGAATATTCTTCTCACCCTAAATGCTCAAGGTAGGAAGAAAACTCCCTATATTCTAGCTTTTGCTAATGTTATTCTTCCCTTTTCTACCTAGCCATGGCACTACACTGTGCCAATGGGGCAAAAAAAAAAAGACACATACTGAGAACATTGAGGATGTGGGGATGGCTAAGGACAAAACATTGAGGCAGAGTATTTTAGTTTAGGAAAGTGAGTTAGAAGAGTCAAGAGAAACTAGCTATGATGGAAATAATGTATCCAGCACTTTGATAAAAAAGGCTACATCAACCCAGCTAGTAATGAAATCTCACCCATCAGTTGGTTTCTCTGTAACATCCCAAGGGTAACATTTGATTCCCCCCACCCCCATCACCTCCTTCAAAGTCCAGTAAATGTGGGAAATAGAAATTACAGGCTTCATTCAGGGAAGGTTTGTTTTTTTCCCCTACCCTCCAATTTATATTCATGACCACAGTGACTTAATTTTCTACATTATTTCTAATAGTTTTCTAATTATTTTATTTCTAAATTTTAAACTATGTTATAAATGCTATAGCTATTTGATGCCTAGTTTTATAACTATTTTATTTCTAATAGTTTTCAACTATTAGATTATAACAAAGAATGGTTGAGGTTTTGAGATACCCCACCTAAACAAATGCCAGTGACCTAAGTCATTCAAGTTGGAGTAAACCAACACTATTCAAAGTGCAGTTTTCAAGCCAATGTTAGTCTCAAATTATTTATTACTGATCTTCGGTGAGATTAGTATAGACATTAACGACAACTATTTAAGTTTTGTAGAAACTTGACAAGAGTAATTTTACTTTGCTGAAGGTAATAATAAAAATAACTGGGCTTACATTTTATTATTATTTCATGTTTTTAATAATTTAATTTTATTGTATTTTACAAAAGTCTCATAGACTGGAAATTCACCATATAATGTGAAAGGCATTGGAGTAGAGAATAGGCTATATAACCAAGACTCTCAAAAATAGTGCCCTCCGTCCATTCAACAAATGCTTAAAATCTTGAATAAAGCTTTAATGCTATAGTCCTAAAATTTTCTATAATGCGAGACTGCATAAGGATCAGTCATTTTCATTACATTGTCTATCTTTGTGGTATTTATTTGACAAGTAATTATTCGCTGTAAGATTTGTGCTAGGTGTTGATTGTATAGTGATAAATGAAACAAAGTCTCTGCCTTCATTGAGCTTAAAGTATCACAAGGAAGACAGAAAAAGAGCAAGTAAACAAGTAATTGTCAAATGGGAAGGATTATTTATAAAAATTGACAGGATGTTGAGACAAAGAATAAGAGTGGTAGTACTGGATAGGAAGAGGGGGCCTATTTAGAGAGCATGATTCAGGAAGGTCTTACTAAGGAAGTGGCATTTAAATGAAACCTACAAGATGAAAAGGAGCTAGCCCTGAGAGGAGCTGGTAAAGAAGGAACAGTTATGTACAAAACCTATGATATGTTCAAGAAATTGAAAGGAAGCTTTTGTGGCAGTGAAGAGTGGTATGAATAAGGACAGAGAGGAATACAGGCCCCAGACTATGCAAGATCCTACAGGCCAAAGTAAGATTCTTAGATTTTATTCAAAGTGAAGTATCAAGCCATTGGAGGGTTTTACGTAAAGGAATTACATGGTCTGGTTTATGTTTTGAAAGATTACTCTTGCTTTTATATGAAGAACAGACTGCAAGAGATTACCAAAGAAAGCAGAGAGCTAGTTAGAAGGGTGTTGCAGTAAGTCGGGCAAGCTAGATTATGGTACCATGAACTAATATTGAAAGAAGCACACAGATTTAAGATATATTTTGGAAGTAGAATCTACAGAATTTGCTGATGAATTGGATGACTCCTACTTAGTTTCTTGAGCAATTGAGCAGAGGTAGTTTCATTTGTTGAGATGGGCAAGATTTAGAGGGAGAGATAAATTAGAAAAGGGAGTAGAGATGTGAATAGTGAAGGAATTCAATTTTGAAAATGTTAAATCTGAGACACCTGTGAGACATCCAAATGGAGCTGTAGAGTAAGCAGTTGGATGCAGGTGGTTGAAGTTTGGATGCACATGCAATCCCATAGATAAAAAATTGGAAATAATCAGCACACAAATTGTATTTAAGGCCATGGAAATGAATGAGAGCATCTAAATAGACAGTGGACAGAGAGAAGAAATTTAGCAAGTAGAGGATTAAAAGCCAGGAAAGGGGATGAAAAAGCCAGAGAGAGGAGATTAAAACCAAGAGAGAGAGAGATGTCCTACATGAAACTGTTTTGTAAGAGGGAAATAGGGACAATATTGACATCTGTAGAGACATCAGTAAATTGAAGAGTAAAAAGATAAGGGGCCATTGGATGTGTTCAAGGGAGAATGCTTTCCTTGACAGTCGTTTCAGCAGAAGCCATACTTAGGCAGGCAGGAAGAAGAAAGGGCAAGCATAAGCATGTGAGTTTGTAGAACTGGACACTGGAGGGTAATAATATTCCCAGCTGAGAGCTGTAAATTCCCTGAAATATAAAGCAAGGTTTCAGCTTAAAGTGCAAAGGGCATGATGAAAAGTTAGTCCTAATTGAGGTTGGAGAGAAAAGCATTATAGTAGAATTGCCAGGGTTCAGTGAGCACCCATTTGAGGTTGGAGATCATATTTATCACGACTCCAGTCTCTCCAGCTGTTAGTTAACTGCCCAACACATAGTCACGGGCAGGCACAGAGAAGGCAGATGATTGACTTCTTCAATGGTTGAATTAGTTAAGTAAGTGATTTTGAGCTAGAGAGGAACAAGGAAGTTATGGGAGTTGTATAGGGGACATTGGAACAATAAATAGTGAAATTTGAGTTGCATAAGAAGAAAGTATAGTCCAGAAGAAGCTGTTGTGAGTAGAAAGAAGTGGTAGGTGTAACAGATTAGAAGGCTGACACCATTTGGAGGAATCATTGCTTCCTGGCAGATATTTAAGCAAATGAGCTTGCAGGATAGAAGCTATAATCTAAGAACAAGAATTCAATGTGTTGGAGGGGAGTATCTGGTAATGACAGTGGCCAGGGATTTACCATTGCAGTAATAGAAAAAAATGGTCATTGGCAATGAGGAGATGAAAAAATTGGATGCCAAAACATCCAGGAGCTGGATGGGAAATTTGCAAGGGTGTTGAAATCAAAGATTAGGCTGTTAAGTAAAAACAGTAAGGCTTTGAGACTACAAGGATGTTACTTGGAGGCTATTAGATGATAGCATTCTTCAACATTAGCAAGATAAATGGTTTTTACAGTGTTTTCATATACATTCTTAATTTTAATTACAACTCTGCGAGGTACATAGCCTTGGTAATATTATAATTTCATAGACAAGAAAAAAAAAATGAGTCTCAGAGAAACTGCAAATATCCTAGAAGCAGATAAAAGAAGACACATGGTAAAGACAGACAATTTATTGTCTTCTATTTTACATTAAATTCAAATTTATGAAATAAATTAAGGATAATTTATTAAATATTTAAAAGCATTCTTTTTAAGGCTTCCTTTCAATGCACCTTTACAAAGTACAAGTATATTTTAAATTTCTCTGTATACGAAAAAATTCAATCTTTATATTTTCAGAAGCATAGACTGTGCAAAGTAAGATAAAGTACCAGGCAAAGGGGTGATCTGAACATTTGCTCCCTTTTGTAATATGGTGAGAGCATTTAAAAGTGCTGAGATAAAATTATCATAAAATTTAAGAATAATTATTAAAGCTCCATTTCTAAAAAAAATAAATGAAAATAGAAAACGAACAGATGTGAATTTATTGTTATTATTGTTTGTAAATATGAATTTTTGCAATTTGGCAATAGAGAATAATACATGTGCATAATATATAATACTTTTTACAATTAAAAAAGCAATGGGGAGAAGAAAGATTATTTTTCTCTCTATTTTTAAAATATTTTTCTTTTCTCAGGCTAAACTACACTGGATTTTCCCACCTGTTTAAGCATGCAAATTAAGCAAAACACTTAACTGCACTTTATTGTGCTTCATTTTAACTTAGATCAGAAGAATTTTAATCAAAGCAGTACTGAGGCTTTAGGGGAAACTGAATCATAAGAATGTTTGTAGTAATTTTAACTGGTGAAAATTTATTGTATGCATTCCTTTATTTTCAAAATCAGTTATTACTAGCTACTCTTGCAAATGAGTGATTATTTTATCCTATTTTTCAGGTGAACAAATACACAGGTTGAATAGCTTGCCCAGGGGTACAAATTGAATCAGTAGCAGAAGTAGGATTATAACTCCAAACTATTGACTCAAAGCTTAGTCCAATGAGCCATGCTGTTTCTCAAGTAGTAAGCATATTAATTGTCCCTCCAAGCAGGAAACAGAGCTCTAAATGGAGCATGTCCCATCCAGAAGACCTATGCTACATAGTTGAGAGACCTACTTCTCTCACTTAAAAACACACACACACAAAGCTGTCAAACTCACCTTTTTGTAAGGAGGAAATATATATTATAAATTCAAAAAGTGGTACAAAAGTATATGTTATAAAAAGGCACTAAATTTTATACTTGTAAGATCAAAAATATGTTTTGATTTTGTTTTTCAGTACTAACATTAGACCTGGGATACACAGTATGATGAATCTGTAGTATTAGACAAACACCTATATAATTCAGGAATCCATTTTCCCTTTGTTATTTAGGCTAATCATAGAAAAACAGCAATTTTACAAATTTTATTTAATATTTGAATCGATGCTTTCCTGACTTACTTCTCTTATTTCAAGTCCACCCAGATATATAATTTTCTGACTCAATTTTAACTCTGTAGTTTTAAAACCACAAATGAGAATACTATGTTTAAAGTAGAGATCAAGGAAAATTGCAAATTGAAAGTAAATAGTTCAACTTCCACTTCTGGCTATCAGAGAATAGCATGTTATCACTTTAACTCTCCTACTGAGAACAACTATTCAGAAATAATATAATTGTTTGAAGTCACTAGAAAGGAACTAAGGAAGCCAGTACTGGAGGAACCAAGATCCCAGAGAAGAGAAAACTAATGAATTGAGCTCCACTTTCACCTCAAATTTTTCACTTAATGTATTTACAGATTCATGGCATAAGTAACAGGCTAAGAAGAAAGTGTCAGCCTGGGCTTATGGCAGTCTCACTAGGGTAGGGAGACATATGTTAAAGTTTGAGTTTATCAAGGTGATTAGGACTTGAAAGACTAAGATCCAGGAGTTGAGAAAACCACGAAGGAAGAAGCCCAAACTTCTGTGCGAATTCCCCTTAAGGCATTTGCTGACTCCTAAACTATGCAGGGTAAAATGTGGCGAAATTAAGTGTAAAAAAACAATTTGGCAAAGAACTGAACAGAGAATTTTAGCAGTCTTGCTTGGAAACCTTGGAAGACAGAGATGAAAATTTAGACACCATCAAGGTGCAAGAGCCCGAGTAAACACCCTGGGATTTCAAAAGAGGGCCCTACTCCTTAAAAATTAAAGGCTATGCTTTAAGAGTTAGAACAAAAGGGAAATTGATGAGGCTAAAAAGTCTGAAATCCAGCATCAACTAAAGTAATGTTGCAAGTATATACATTATATGACTGAAGTAGATTAAATCCTTTCTGGAAAAAGACAGCTTCATGTAGAGTCTTTGCAATTTTTCAAACACAATGTTCAGCATTCAATTTAAAAAGTTACCAAGTACATAAAAAAAGGACCAAATAGAAATGCTAGAACTAGAAATTATAAGAACTAAAACAAGTTAAAAGATGGATTTATAATGGATTAGGCACATCAGTGAGAATAGTGAACTACGAGAGAAGGCTGTTGAAAATATTCAAATTTAAGCATAGAGATTAAAAGAGATGGAAAATACAGAAGAGAAAATAGGAGCTATGTGGAAAAGAGTTTAAAAGTCTGATATACCTGTAATTGGAATCCCAGAAGGATAGAAGAACATGAATTGAACAAAGGCAGTATTTCAAATTGGCAAATACTTTTACAAAATTGATGAAAGTCATAAATTCAAAAAGTTCCACAAACCACATGCCGGAGAAATACAAGGAATCAAACATTCAAAAATCAAGGATAAAAAGGAAATGTTGAAAATAGTTAAGAGAAAAAAATATACATTACTTTCAAAAGAGCAAAAATAAGAGTTAAGTCTGACTTTTCAATAGAAACTATGAAATCCAGATGACAATGGAATGTCATTTTTAAAGTTCTGAAAGAACCTAATTACCAATCAAGAATTCTCTACTCATGAAAATATCCATCATAAAAAAATGTGAAGTACATTTTCTAACAAACAAAGGCAGAGAAAATGTGTTGCTAATAGGCCTACACAAAAGAAAGTCTAAAGGAATTTTTTTCAGCTTTAAACAGGGAACTGTAGGAAAAAATTAACAATACACAGAAGAGTAAATTAGTAAATCTAAATATAAATAAAAGTAGTAATGCATTATGGGGTTTAAAATATATGCAGGATTAAAATACATAACAACACAAAAAGCATTATCAAAGAGGTGTAAATGTACTAATTTAAAGTAGACTGTAATAAGCAAAGAATGAGTGTTGGAATCTCTTATTTATGATAGCCAATAAAATAATAAATATACCACTAACAATCTAATAGATGAGACAAATGGAATAATAAACACTTGGTTAATCCAAAAGAAGAGTAATAGGAAACATACAGTAAGAAGTTAGATTTAAATCCAAATATAGCAATAATTACACTTAATTAATTGGATTAATGGTCCAATTAAATTAAAAAGATGGTCAAAGTGGACAGAAGAACAAAAACTAACCATATGCTGTTTATAAGAGATACACCTTAAATATAAGAACTTTTAAAGGTTTAAAGTAACAGTTATGAAAAATATAACATGAAATTTATAACTGAAAGAAAACAGTGTAGCTATACTCGTATCAGGCAAAGCAAACTGTGGGGCAGAAAGGATTACTAGAGAAAAAGTGTTTCATAATGATAAAGGAATCAATAAGATTATAAATTTAAATTTGAACATACCTTAACTAATAATAAAGTCTTACATATGTAAAGAAAGATATTACAGAGATAAAAGTTTCAGTAGTTTGTGTCTTTCTAGTATTTTGTCTGTTTCATCTTGGTTTCTAATTTGTTAGCATACAGCACTCATAGTATTCATTATAATCTTTCCTATTTCTGTAAGATTTGTACTGATGGCCCATTTTTCATTTCTAATTTTGTACTTTGAGTCTTCTTTCTTTACTTTTTCTTTTGATCAATCTAAAGGATTGCCAATTTTGTTGATATTTTCAAAGAATCAACTTTTAGTTTTGTTTTTTTTTCTCTATTTTTATGTTCCCTATTTTATTTCCCTTCTAATCTCTGTTTTTCCTTCCTACTTGCTTTGTATTTAGTTTGCTCTTCTTTTTCTCATTTCTTAAGGTGGAAAATTAGGTCATTTATTTGAGATACTTCTCCTTTTTTAATCGAGGGATTTATAACTTCAGTATTTCTCCTAGCACTTCTTTCACTGTATGCCATAAGTTCTAGTATGTTGTGTTTTTATTTTCATTCATTTAAAAATATATTCAAATTTTCCTTGTGATTTTTTGATCTGTTTGTTATTTAGGAATATGTTGCTTGATTTTCACATATTTGTGAGTTTCTCAAATTTCCTTCTATTAATTAATTTTTAATATTATTACATTGTGGCCAAAGAACATATAATGTGTGATTTCAATCATTTTAAATTTATTGTGGCTGGTTTTATCGCCTAACACATGGTCTACCCTAGAGAATTATTCTATGTGCACTTGAGAAGAATGAGAATTCTGCTGTTGTTGGGTGGAGTGTTCTACAGATGTATTTTAGATGTAGTTGTCTTATACTGTCATTTGCACTTTTCAATTTTCTTGTTGATCTTTTCTCTTTTTTGTTCTATTTATTATTGAAAGTAGGGTATTGATGTATTAAACTATTGTTTTTGATTTGCCTATTTCTTTCTTTAAGTCCAAAAGCTTTTACCTCATGCATTTTGGAGTTCTGCTGCTAGGTGCATATATATTTTAAATTGTTATGCCATTCTGATGGACTGACTCATTTATTATTATAAAATGCACTTCTTTGTTTCTGGTAATCATTTGTGTCTTAAAATCTATTTTGTGTGATATTAATATAGCCACTCTAGGTTTCTTTTGATTACTAGGTATGTTTGGTTACAATAACCAAAGAGATTTTTTTTCCTATTCTTTTACTTTCAATCTCTCTGTTCTTTGAATGTAACATGTGCCTTTTATAGACAGCATATAGTTGGATCAGTGTATAAAAATCCTTTTGCCTATCTCTCTCTGTCTTGGTTCAAATGCTTAATTCATTCACATTTAATATAATTACTGGTAAGGTAGGATTCACATTTACCATTTTGTTATTTGTGTTCTATATGTCTTACTTCTTTTGTGTTAGATATTTTCTCTTTTTTTTGTTGAAGTACAGTCAGTTACAATGTGTCATTTTCTGGTGTACAGCACAATGTCCCAGTCTTGCATATACATACATATATTCATTTTCATATTCTTTTTCATTAAAGGTATTGAATATTGTTCCCTGTGTTATACAGAAGACACTTTTTTAAAAATCTATTTTTATATATAGTGGCTAATCTCAAACTTCCAATTTATCCCTTTCCACTCACTTTCCCTGGTAATCATAAGATTGTTTACTATGCCTGTGAGTCTCTTTCTGTTTTGTAAATGAGTTCCTAGTATCCTTTTTTTTTCTTTTTCTTTTTTAGATTCTACATATGAGTGATATCATATAGTATTTTTCTTTCTTTTTCTGGCTTACTTCACTTAGAATGACGAGCTCTAGGTCCATTCATGTTGCTGCAAATGGCATTATTTTATTCTTTTTAATGGCTGAGTAGTAGTCCATTGTGTAAATTTACCACAACTTCTTTATCCATCCATCTGTCAATGGACATGTAGGTTGCTTCCCTGTCTTGGCTATTGTATATAGTGTTGCTATGATCATTGAGGTGCATGTATCTTTTCAAATTGGAGTTCCCTCCAGATATATACCCAGGAGTGAGATTGCTGGATCATATGATAAGTCTATTTTTAGTTTTTTGAGGAATCTCCATACTGTTTTCCATAATGTCTGCACCAAACTACATTCCCACCAGCAGTGTAGGAAGATTCCCTTCTCTCCACACCCTCTCCAGCATTCATCATTCATGGACATTGTTCAAAGAACTAGAACAAACAATCCTAAAATTTATACGGAATCACAAAAGACCCAGAATTGCCAAATCAATATTGAAGAAAAAGAATGAAGCTGGAGGAATAACCCTTCCAGGCTTCAGAAAATACTATAAAGCTACAGTAATCAAAACAGTGTGGTATTGGCAATAAAAACAGACAAATGGATCAATGGAACAGAATAGAGAACCCAGAAATAAACCCACAGACCTATGGTCAATTAATCTTCAACAAAGGAGGCAAGAATATACAATGGAGAAAAGACAGTCTCTTCAGCAAGTGGTGTTGGGA
Organism: Camelus dromedarius; assembly: GCF_036321535.1. NCBI lineage: Eukaryota > Metazoa > Chordata > Mammalia > Artiodactyla > Camelidae > Camelus > Camelus dromedarius. The sequence continues at coordinate 28,292,296 of NC_087439.1, read as the reverse complement.
AAACTGGACAGCAGCATGTAAATCAATGAAGTTAGGACATTCTCTCACACCACACACAAAAATAAACTCAAAATGGCTTGAATACTTAAATATAAGACAAGATATGATAAACCTCCTAGAAGAAAACATAGGCAAAATATTCTCTGACATAAATCTTAGCAATGTTCTCCTGGGTCAGTCTACCCAGGGAATAGAAATAAGAGCAAAAATAAATAAATGGTACCTAATTCAACTTAAAAGCTTTTGCATAGCAAAGAAAACCATAAGGAAAACAAAACAAAAACCCATGGAATGGGAGAAAATATTTGCAAATGATGTGACTGAATAAGAATTTCCAGAATATATAAATAGCTCATACAACTTAATAACAAAAAAACAAACAACCCAATCCAAAAATGGGCAGAAGACCTAAACAAACTTCTCCAGTGAAGACATACAAATGGCCAATAGGCACATGAAAAAATGCTCAGTATCACTAATTATCAGAGAAATGCAAATCAAAACTATAATGAGGTATCACCTCACACTAGTCAGAATGGCCATCATTCAAAAGTCCATGAATGATAAATGCTGGAAAGGGTGTGAAGAAAAGGGAATCCTCCTACACTGCTGGTGGGAATGTATTAGATATTTTCTAGTGTACTATTTTAATTCTCTTATTATTTTTTCTATTATATTATTCTGAGTTTTTTTCTTTTCATGGTTGCTGTGGGGATTACAATTAACACGCTAACTTAGAACAATCTACTTCAGATTAATACCAACTTAATTTCAATAATACACAAAAACTTTGTTCCACTATACCTCCCTTTCTCACCCCAATTTTTGTGCTATTATTGTCATACAAATTATATTTTTAGATCTTAAAGTCCATCAATGCTTTTTATAATTTATGCAACTACCTTTTAGTTCACATAGGGGAATAAAAGTGTGAAAACAAAAATACAACTTTATTTTTTGTGTTTTGACAGTTTGACTATGATTTGTCTATGTAAAGGGGTAAATATCTTTATGTTTATCACACTTTGGGTTTGTTGAGCCTCCTGGATCTATAAATTAGTATTTTGCATCAAATTTGAGAAAGTTTTGGTCATGGTTTCTTTAAGTATTCTTTGCGTCTCTTTCTTTCTCTCTTCTTCTGAGACTCCCACTGTGCATATGTTAGTACTTTTGATGGTTTTCCACAGATCTCTGAGGCTCTGTTCATTTTTCTTCATTTAAAAACAAATTTGTTTCTCAGACTAGACAATCTCTACCCTGTTATCTTCAAGTTTGCCCATTCTTCTGCCAGCTCACATCTGGTCTTGAGCCCCTCTGCTGAAATTTTCATTTTGATTATTGTATTTTTCAACTCTGAAGTATCTATTTGGCATATTATATGTGTGTGTGTGTATCCTATCTCTTTGTTGATATTTTCTATTTGATGAGTCATCTTTCTCATACATTCATTCTTTAGCTATGATTTTTCTTTTAGTTCTTTAAACATGTTTATGGTAGCTGATTTAAATTCTTTGCCTAGTTAGATAACATCTGAGATTTCTCAGAGATAGTTTCTATTAACTGTTTTTTCACCCTGTATAGGGGCCATACTTTCCTGTCATAGCAAGTCTTGTAATTTGTTTTGTTTTTGTTAAAACCTGGAGTTTTATATAATATAATATAGTAACTCCATGAATTAGAATCCATAAATTAGTTTATTGTTGTTGCTGTTTACTTTGTTATTTTTCGCTCAGTCACTTTCCCAGGATGATTTCCTTAAATGCCTTGAAACAATGTGTTGAAGATTTTTCCAAGAGGCTCTGTGTGTTTGTGTTGAGGCATGCCTTCAATGCTCTGGCACTTTATAAGTCTGCCTTGGCCTTCAATTCCTGTTTGCACAGGGCCTTGAGTTGTGCTAGAGGTGAGAAAATAGGGTCTTCCTTGTCTTTCTGGGGCATGCACACAGCCCCGCACATGCCTGTGCCTTCTAGATCCCCAAGAATATCCAACGAGCTTTTCAAAGCCCGCTCTGGACATCTCATTTTCCAGATTTCCCTTTTAAGTTTTTTGGCAAGCTGCTTATTTGTCTCAACTGATATCTCTGTTTTCGACAACTGTGATGTCAAACAATTGCTGCTGAATGTTTTTTACAATGCCCTGGGGATAGGGATTTCCTCACTGAGCAAACTGTGGGTCAGGTAAAATAAAGACAAGCCTGATGAATGGGGCTCTTCCAGAAAGCTTCCACATAGGTCAAATAGTGACAACTGACTGAGGACTCTTAGGGAGCTCCAAACCCATTCTGCTCCCTTTCAGTGTCTACTATGGTGATATTCACTGCTACTATTGTGTGAGGCCGCTGATTTTCAAGGCTACCATGGATCTGGAGAGAGGGCAATCAAAACAGGGCAAGTTAAAATGTCACAAAGCTCATAAATGTTTTTACCAAAACCCAATTGCTTTTCTTGAATAAATACTCTTCATATTGATGCAAGTCTTTAGTTTATTTCCAGAGGTCTGAAAAAGTTGATTTTGAGAATTTTTAATAGTGTTCTCATTGCTTTTATAGAAGAGGAGATTTTTAGAGTGCCATTCCAGAAGCACTTCTATTTTGGTATTTTCTTAAAGTGAAATAATATACAGCAATAAAAATAATTAACAACTGCTTCATGCAACCACATTTATGACTCTTACAGAAATAAGGTTGAGCCAAAGAAGCCAGACACAAAAAGTACATACTGTATAGTTTCATTTATGTGAACTTCCAGAACAGTTAAAATGAGTCTATAGTGATGAAAGTCAGAACAGTAGTTATCTTTGGGATAGTTAACTAGAATGAGGCATGAGGAAATGTTCTAGGATATTGGTAATGTTCTATTTCTTGACTTGGATGGTGGTTACACAGGTGTATTCGTTTACTAAAATTCTTTGAGCTATACACTTTGTGAACTTTATTTTATGAGTGTATATTCTCATAAAAAACTTAAAAAACAAATAAAAGTAAATGGTTAACCTCAAGGCCCTTCTTTAATTCTTGGATATATATTCCCTTGCAGAGTTTTATGCAAGGAGTAAAAGGTTTCATATTCATAGTTAAGATATTCATATATGTGCCATTGAGATTTAGGAATGATTTGTTTCTAACATTACTGTTACTACTAATAACAGAAGCATGTATGTCTGCAATGATCTATAGTTCTTAAATTGTTTTCACGTACATTATCTTATCTATACAACGCTTGAAGTTGGAGGTCAAATGTTATAGTTTTCAAATGAGGTGGACTCAAATGTAGAGTAAGACTGTGAACAATAGAGTCAAGATTGATACTTTATGTGTTTTATTATTAGATTATTATCACACTTACATTTTCTTTAGAATATTGCTAGTTACCAATTTATCAAAATTAGACGGGTGCCCAAAGTTTTAGAATTCTCTACTAAATCATTCTTAAAGGATGATATTAATCCTTGATTCTGTAGGTAATCCCAGGATTCTAGGAGTAGACAAAATTTTAAACTTTCTCTTCTAACTCTCTCTGTGAGATACTAGAGTATTGGTCATCCAACTGCAACATATCTTTTGATGAGATTTCACAATGCTCAAGCATTACAGTATCACATACTTTTTATAAGGAAGTTGTCCTATGATTGTACTAAGTCTCTATGTCTGCAGCCTGCTCTTTTTCTGCCTTCTACTCAAATGTAGAATGACTGACCGCAATCTATGATTCCTTTCTAGATATTTGAGGAATAGTAAGTCCTAGACTCACATTAATGATCTTTTCCTTACTTCCTTTAGGCTTTCCTCCTGTCATTTACTAAACATTCACATACTGGTTGAACTTCTCCCTGTCAAAGAGAAAAAATCCTTGTCTTGTCATTTTATCTATGCTATGAAGCTTTATCCTAGAAAACAGTACTCTGATTAAGACCTGGTCAGTGATCAATATAAAGGTTTTGTTATTGTTTTTATTGTTTCTAATATATTATTACTAGATAATATTCTGCCATGTTTATGTAAATTTCTAACATCTATTTCTTTTATTTACATGATTTAATCTGCATTTGTCCCCCATAAAGGTCATTAGATTTGTGAAGATGACTTTGAATTCATCGTTTTTTCTTAAGTAATAGGCATGCCAGCTGACTTTTCATCTTTGCCTAGTTTAATAAGTATGTTCTCAACATAAATTCTGAAATCACAAATGGGAGTAATAAATAAAGCAGGACCTACAAAGCTGCTATGCATTTGTGGATAGCTCCTAGAAAGCCTTAATTTGCTTTTCAGGCAAATGAAGACTAGCACCCAAGAGAGAAAGTGCTACTTATAAAGAGAATAAGGGGCTTAAGAAATTTATTTATGCTTTTGCAATTAAGTTTCAAATGCCGTTCTCAGATCCCAAACAGAAAGCAACTTTAGCTGGATTTTCTCTGCCCCTCAGTTTGAACAAAAAAACCTACCTCCTCAATCATTTAAAGATTCAAGGTGAGGGGAGAGAATTCTCCCCCCAATAGCTCTCTACAGCCAATACCCTTTCCCTCTTTGGAGCATACATTTCCCATTACATCTACCAAAATACGGTATACACAATCTGTTCAATTCCACAACTGATATTGCTATCCTTTTGGGCAATTTCAGGAAAAAAAACTATAGATAGAGGAAATGAGTTACTGGTATATATGCTTCAGTAGCTCAGTACAGCCTGAAAACAGCAAACCATCTCTCCTAAGCTATCTCAGTTCTTTCAATTGCTGCTGCTCTCTCCTTGAGTCCGAACCCTTGAAATCACTGCCTTTTCTTTCCAGTTCAGTCTACCCCTATTCTCAAGCTGAGGGCAGATAAACCTTCTTGGAAAACCATGTCCTTGAAGGTGCAAGGTTCTTTTCCGCCTGGATCAGTTTCAGGTTAAAACTGCAGTCCTTGTAGGCATCTGAGTGTTCAGATGACCCAGAGCCTGTCCAGGGTCACTGGTATTAAACCCACAGAAATCCCATGATCAGCCTTCTTTCTTTTATTCTGGGTATATGATAATATGCAGAGATTCCCTGAGCTCAGCTTTTCATTATCAGCCCTTCCTGAGTTTGTTCTTCACCTCATTTTCTCATATTCTTTACCACCTGGACCCAGAGTTTCTTTAAAACCTTATTTCCTCACACAGCACCCTTGTGTAATCCATGCTATGTTCTGCCCTCCTCTCTAAACATATGCAAATAACATCAATGATCCACCTGAGTGGCCTCCAGCTTCCAGCACTCAGGGATGACCACTAACTACTTGGCTATTATCTCTTGACTTTTTTCATCATATTATTAAACAAACATAGTAAAATAATAGCACATTTTACCCCAATTATACTTTAATCTCTCTCTCTCTCTAGACATAGATCCAATTTGGGAGATGATGCCAAGGGTAATTTAGAGAATAGCTGATAAGATGCACCACAGGAAAAAAGATTGAGAATTACTTTAATGTTTACTTATTTTAATTCTTTGTTATGGAAAATGTTGAAAATATACCAAAGTAGAGGACTATTAGGTTGAACTCTCAGGCATCCATCACCCCACTTCTACAATTATCATAGTTATTTTTAAAGGAAATATTTTCATCACTCTATTGTATCAAAATTGCTTTCTCAAAGATTATTATTCCCCATGACCAATCTGCTTTTTATTCTAAATCCAGCCCTGAAACCAAACTAAAGCACAAAGGGGAAAAAAGTGAGAAGAGACTAAGAAAAAACAATTGAATACAGTTCTTTTAATTCCAGGAATGTCTCTTTCATATTCTCTTTACCATATAAGGCAAGTTGCAACATAAAATGTCTTACAAATTCTCCCTTGAAAAAATGCCTGAAGGGAATTCTAGATTACTGGAGTTTACTTTTCTTTCATCACACTAGTGTTGTCATAGTTACCCTACATTGTATTCTTCAGTGAAACCTCTGGACAAAAGACTGAATCAGTTTCAATCTAGGCAGGTTAGGATCTGGGGATATCTATTTATGAGGAAGTATTAACAGCTGCAGCATCTGCTTTCAAAGAGCTGAAGTAGTACAGTCTGGTTTATACCACCTCTAGGTAATGGAAGAATTTGACAAAGTTACAAAGAGTAGTTAGCCATTGCTGTATTTCCAGTGAATCACACGGTAACAGTGAATCAAATGATAATTAGTGGAAACCTGCCATGAGGATAGGTTTTTTTTTTTTCATATCTTTATTAACCTCCTGGATAAAAGAATTCGGAGCATATCGTAAGACTCATAGGGAGCTAAATTATATGGTGTGCTAATGTCCTAGAGCCTAGAGAGAAATGACCTTGAAAGCTGGTAAAATGTTAGTCTGAAAACAGGATGTGAAATCAGAGGTGACAAATATAAGGTGAGGTTTAAGTACAAAGAAATTGCCATAAATTCAGTTTGAAAGATAGTTCTCCCACTATGGCTTTCCTTTGACAGACTTGTACTAAAACGGTATATCCATCTGGATCAGAAAACTTTAAAATTCTGTGGACAAAATGGAGGAGTTCCAAAGATTAATGACAAAGTCAACAAAAGTAGAGAAAATTTAGCTTACAAAGCAAGATTTAAAAGGCATAAACTATGTTATGAAGAATGCTATGGTCTTAATGTATGTGTCCCCACACCCCAAAATGGATATGTTAAAATCCTAACCCCCAAAGGTGACTGTATTAGGAAGTGGGCCCTTTGGAAGCTCTTAAGTGATGAGGATGGAGCCCTCATGAATGGGATTTTACCTTTATAAAAGAGGTTCCAGAGAGATCCCTAGACCTTCCCCCATGTGAGAATATAATGAGAAATCTGCGATCTGAAAGAGGACCCCCGACGAACCAGGCCGGCACCCTAATCTTGGACTTTCAGCCTCCAGAACTACGAAAAATAAATTCATGTTGTTTACAAGCTACCAAGTCTGTGGTATTTTGCTATAGCAGCCTGGACAGACCAAGACAAGAAAACTACTGAATAGTTGGGGTTTTTTTCAGTATGTTTTAAAAAAAAATTAAAAAGAAGAGAAAGATTTAAAGGATAACATATTTGTATTTGGGCATAATTCCCTTTTGTAAAGGTAAAGGAACAAAAATAAGTAAAAAACATATTCTACTTGGTTCTCTTTCCGAAGTGCAGCTTTAACGGTGTACTTTTTAGTAGAAAGAGTCTACGGGCAATGAAGAAGATAGTTTTATTTACTTATTGATTTGGTAGGTTTTTTTGGTTTGTTTTTTATTGAATCTAACTGACATGTAATATATTAGTTTCAGGTGTACAACAGAGTGATTCTGTCTTTTTATATGTTACAAAATGATCACCATGGTAAGTCTAATAACCATCTGTCTTCATACAAAGTTATTATAATGTCATTGACTATATTTCCTATGCTGTACATTACATCCCCATAACTTATTTATCTTATGACTGGAAGTTTGTACCTCTTAATTCCTTTCACCGATTTCACCCATCCCTTGCCCCCTCTCCTCTGTCAACCATTGGGTTTTGCTCTGTATCTGTGACTCTCTTTCTGTTTTGTTTTGTTTGTTCCTTTATTTTTAATTAAAAAAATTTTTTTAGAGTCCACATATAAGTGAAATTATATAGTATTTGTCTTAGTTTGTCTGAGTTACTTCACTTAGCATGATACCTTCCAGGTCCATTCAAGTTGTCACAAATCACATGAATTCTTCCCTTTTTATGGATGGATAACATTCTATTGTATATATACCATATCTTCCGTATCCGTTCATCTACTGGTGGACACTTAGGTGGTTTCCATATCTTGGTTATTGTAAATAACATTGCAATGAACATAGGATGGCATATCTCTTTAAATTAGTGTTTTCAGTTAAATACTCAGAAGTGGAACTGCTGGATCAAATGGTTGCTCTATTTTAAATTTTTTGAAGAACTTCAATACTGTTTTCCATAGAGGCCACACTAACTTACATTCCCACCAATGGTGCATGAGGGTTCTCTCTTCTTCACATCCTCCCCAACAATTGTTATTTGTTGTCTTTTTGACAATAGCGATTCTGACTGGTGTGAAGTGGCATCTCATTGTAGTTTTGATCTGCATTTCCCTGATTATTAGTGATGTTGAGTATCTTTCATGTGTCTGTTGACCTTCTGTGTGTTGTCTTTGGAAAGGTGTCTATTCAGGTTCTTTACCCACTTTTAATTGGGTTTTGTTTTTTGATACTGGGTTGTATGAGTTCTTTGTATATTTTAGATATCAACCCCTTATAGGATACATCATTTGCAAATATCTTCTCCCATTCAATAGGTTGCCTTTTTGTTTTGTTGATGGTTTCTCTTGCTATACAAAAGGTTTTTAATTTGGTGTAGTCCCATTTGTTTATTTTTTGCTAGAAGATAGTTTTTTGTTTTGAACATTTTTTTACTGAGTTATAGTCATTTTACAATGTTGTGTCAAATTTCAGTGTAGAGCACAATTTTTCAGTTATACTAGAAGATAGTTTTAATTGACTTCCTACTCTCCCCAGCAGCAAATGGATTGCTTGTGACTAGAGGCCTAAAAGAACAGCTCCTCTTGGGTATTACAGTCTCCCCCCACCTTATGTCCTAAAATGTCATATGTTTACATGATTCAAATTTTTCAAAAAATGTAAAAAGAGTGAAAAATGAAATACAGAGTGAAAAGTTTTGCTCTCACCTTAACCACCATTTGTGTAGTTCTCTTACATACACATGCACACCCACACACCCACAGAGTGCCATAATCAGTTATTATTTTCTTATATGCTCTTGCAGTTTCTTTACACATCTTTTTACAAAAAGTAGCACATAGCATACCCTGTTTTATCTATTACATTTTTTGCATTTAATAAATCTAAGTCTTAATAATCAATAATAGAGAGACCACATTTTTTAAGCCACTGTATAGTACTTTGTAAATGTTCAAGGACTTTTTAACCAGTCTCCTATTAATGAGTATGTGAATTGTTTCCAGATTTTTATTTCAAGTAATACATTCTTGGATAGCATTATACATAATGTCATTTCATGTGTGGGCAAATATATCTGCAGGATAAATTCCAAAAAGTACAATTGTGAGTCAATGGGTATATGCAGGTTTCATAAACCTTGCAAAATTTGCTTCCATTAGAACTGTATCAATTTCAACTCTCCCTAATGTATGAGAGGGCCTATTTTCCTATAAGCAGTAACATGTATTATCAAGCTCTTAGACTATTGCCAATCTGAAAAGTGATGTATCAGTACAGTTTTAACATGTACTTCTTTTATTATAAGTGGACTTGATCATCTACTTATGTTTACAAGCCATTTGGGTTTTCTTTCTATTACTTGTATATGTATGTGTATGTGTGTGTGTGTGTGTGTACACATACATATATTTCTGCTTATTTTTCTATGATATGGATGGTCTTTTTATTTGTTTCTAGCAGTTGTTTATATGTTAAGATTAGTATTTGTGTATGATATGAGTTTCTCAGTTTGTCATTTACCTTTTGACTTTGTTTACGGTTTTATATGTTGTTAAATTTATTATTTTCTTTCATGGATTCTAGATTTTGAGTCTTAAAGACCTTCTCTACTGAAATACTAAAAAGGAGTTCCTGTGACTTCTTCTAATACTTATATGCTCTCATTATTTGGTATGTTTATCTTTGAATCATTTGAAATTTATCCTGGTTTTACTACAATATGGTGTATCTTCTCCCCCACCCCCAGATAATCAACCTCCACTTACTGAAGTGTTTATCTTTTCCCCACAGATTATCTTTTCCCCATAGATTTGAAATGCTGCATTTTTAATATATTGAATTGTAGTATGCATTTGGAATTACTTCTGGACTTTGTATAATATTCTATTGACCACTTTGTCTAACGATAAACCAGTACCACACTGTTTTAGATTTTTATGTCTTAGTATCTGATCCTGCTAATTTGGCCTCATTGCCTTCTTCCTTTCAGTTTCCCTGCCTATTTTTGGTTAATTAATTTTCTATATAAACTTTATGATCACTTTGCCTTGTTTCAAAAACCCAACTGTTAATATTTTTCTTATTGAGCTCATGTTGAAATTATAAATCAACTCAGAAAGAATTGACTGACGTCTTTTTGGTGTTTACCAACTAAGCACACCTTTCCTTCTCATTTTTTGTAGGTCCTCACTAGTGTTTTAACACTTCTTATTAAGTTTATTACTGTAAATTTTGATCTTCTTTTCCTTTTTTTTCCTTTTTTTTTTAAAATGAGTACTTGATTCCATTATATATTCATGCCATTTGTTGTTTCTTGTATATTAATTTTGTGCCCCACTACTTTGCTAAATAGCTTTTTGGTTTGGTCTCTTGAGTTTTCCAGGTATATAATTATAATTCCTAGCAGGAAGAATCCTAATGGATGCTGTGGAGGAGAAGAAATTGTGTTTTTCAGTTTAGTGGATGGAAGTTCCTTTTGACAAATCTCAGGAAGGACAAAATACAGTCATATTATGGACTCGCTGATACTCTACACCAGACCAGGAAATGCCCAGGGTTCAAAAGCTGTAGAATCATTTTAGGAGGGATATACTGGAATGAGGGTTGTTTTAAAACAAATAATTCATCATTATCTTAATCTGTGTCATCATAATTGTCATCACATCTTACACTTCAATAGCATTCTCTATTAAAAAAGAATTAACTAATACAAAACTACCTATTTATTATTACCATTGTTATTACCAAAAATTTCAAAGATGTCTTTAGGATATCCGTATAAGGTTTGATGGAGTTTGAATCTAATAAAATACAGTTTAGTGCAACTAACTGCCCACCAGTCTTGCAGTAGGATTTCTGTTTAAGTAGCTTAAATGAGTTGCTTTGTTTGTGATGGGCACAGCAAATCCTCCCTGCTGAAGTTACTAAACCCCCCTCACCTAACAATGATCTCCTCTGTTGATCTTCAGGGCATGGTGTCTCATCTGTTTGGTTTGGCCTTTTATTTGACTTTCATTGACTTTGTGGCCAAGCCTGTTTTCTTTGTTTAATATGCTAGCTCAGATATGTAGGTGAACTCAGCCATTTAGCGATGGTCATGTAATTTTTAATAATAACACATATGGGATTTGATGACAGAATATAATTTTCATTAGCAAATGGAGAAGCAAATGTTTGACTTTTGAGTAATATCTTGCTATCTTTTAGACAAGTTGTCCAACTGTCTTTTGCTAGGAGACACAGACTTCTGTTTGCTGAGTTCTTGTCAACTTTTTTTCCCTATATACAGTGTACAATCTTAGATTAGATAGAGACAACTTTAAGTCGTCTTTAAGTGTTTCCTAGGATATTAGCACCTTTTAGTGCTAGTCTCTGGAGAGCTGCAGCTATCACCAAAGTCTTAGTTCTGCTAGCTATAATGATATGAAATTTGGTGTGTTGATGAGTCTTCTCCTTTGAGGTACATCACAAGTTGTGCCGTGTTTCTGTTAGAAAAAAATATACACAATCATATTTAGCAGTGTGTTAATGAATATAAAAGATGTACAGTAGAGAAACCAAAGATTGTGAATGTGTAAATTTGTACCTGTTGGTACTGAAATACTGACTTGGTCTTGCAAACTCAACTTTATTGCCTTGTTTCTGGTATGTTTGAATCTCAATATTTTATCTCTCTCTACAAAATTGTCTTTAAAAAGCCAAGATATAAAATGCTTTTAAAGTTCAAAGGAAGTTTTATATAAATTTTAGTTTTCTCTGAGGTGTCATTTCTGAAGCAAAACCAGTGCAACTTCAGATCAAATAACATAAGAACTGACATCTTAAGTCACTATTCTGTGTATGTTGAGAGATGATGGCAGTTGGAATACTCTTCTCAATAGGGAGCTTCTTTTGCCTCCAAGTATGAATTACTTACATAAATGTCCCTTTAGAATCTGTTTATGTAGAGACCTTAGGAGTGTTAGAAAGTGTGTTGTCTTGTTCTATAGGCCTTCTGATTTGTTAACATACTTGAAGTTTCAATATGCAAAAGTCATTCATTCTTTTATTAATGTGGTTTTGAAAAATTTCAGGTACCTACTTGCAAATGCTCTCCAAGAACATTGTCTTGTGTCTGGGGTGTGCTATGACCTTTTAACCTCTTTCTTTGTGTTTTCTGGACTATTTCTCAAACATAGAGGTTTTCAAACATAGTGCATCTTTCAGAGAAAAGAAGACTTAGAGAAGAACAGAGGCAGAGCCAAGCCCAGGTTTCTTCACATAGCTAACAGAAGGGCAAAGGAAGGCACTCTCTACTATTATGACTGATTAATGTAAGACTATAGACATCTGATGAGCATATTTAGGTCAACTACATAATTAGAGTTAGTAAGATAAAGTATAGTCTAAAGAAAACAAAATTACAATATTAAAGATGTGTACAATTATCTTGAAAATGATCTTAGGACAAACTTCATGATCTATTAGGAATATGCCAATCATTTGCAAATATCCATTACTTTCTCTTAAGTGCATGTAGCTTTTGTCAAGGGCAGCTAACTGTCCCCTAATATTGATTTTTTCCTTCTTTCTTTAGTAATAATACTCTCAACATTAAGGTGAGCACAGGGTTGCCCAGGTGAAGACTACGTTTCTCAGCTACTTTTGCTGCTATGTTTGAGCGTATATTTTAGGATCTGGCCAACGGTATGTGAGCAGAAAGCAGCCACACTGGTGAGAGCTGCAAAAGCCATCTTAGACCAGAAATGAAAGCCATGTCTTGAGAATGGCAGAACAAAGCACTAAGTGCCGAGGTCCTCGAGCACTGCGGGAACCCCCAGAAGCTAGAAGGGGAAGGAGGGATTCTTTCCTACAGCCTTTGGAGGGAGCATGGCTCAGCAAACACCTTGATTTTGGAGATTCATCCTGCAGAATGATGAGAGAATAAACTTTTATTGTTTTAAGCCTCCCCATTTGTGGTACATGTGTTATGGCAGCCCTAAGAAGCGAATACAGTGGGATTGATCCTGCCTTCAGCTGCAGGCTAGGAATATATTCAAATGTTTAACAACCAGGGCAGGATCCAACCAAACAGAAGAGATGCCTGTTGCATTGCTAGAGCAGAGTCCAAATGAGTTCCTGATTCCCAGATGCTAACATTTTAGTTGCTAGACAAAGAGAGGTTGGGGAGATTCTAGGCTGATGCAGTGAAGAACACTCAGGAAGACTCAGAGCATTGGCTATTATCATCTGGTTCAGAAGCATTTCAATATTTAAAAAACCTATGGAGTTGTATCAGGAGTGTGCCTTGGTTGGTCTAAACCAATAAATCTTTCCTTCTTGCCACTACAGGTGATTCAAGAGTGGCCCAAATTGGGCCAGTCAGAATGAAGCTCAAGACTTTTATTCTTTGGCTGGGGGAGAACATGCCCTCTCTTGGGAGATGTAAATGGGAAAGGACCCTGGTTGTCGTGAGCTGAAATTTTGTAGTCTAGAAAGAAGCTAGCCTATGGGCAGAGCAAATAAGCAAAGAAGGAAGAACCAGACAACTGCAGCCAAATCATTTGGAACTCTGCGCATTTGCACCCAAATCTCTCCCATCCTTTGAAGTATTGGTTATTTGAGCCCCTTTATTGTTTAAGTAAGTTTGAGTTGGTTTTTCTGTTGTTTGCAACTAGAAGCATTCTAACTGATACAGTCTCTATGACTTTCTTAACAGATATTTATTAAGTCCTTCTTTTTGAATCATCTTATTTTGATGTCCACTAGTGTAATTATTTTGTAATTAACTTTTACCTTTGTATTCTGTTAATAAATGAGACACCAGCCAGGCTTTAAGGAAAGAGGACTTAGATGAAAGACTCCTGTCATCAATTTTATATTGAATCCTTATTTTAGACTACAACTCAAAAGCAAATAGACACAGGCATTCACATACACACACATACACACACACACACACACACACACACAATCTGCAATTTCACCCACTGCATTCCTTGCCATACATAATAAGAACTAACTTGTATTATACATGCAAATGATGGGCAAAATGGTACAAACAAATGGGAGAGGATCTGTAATCTATGGGGAATAGTGGAAAAATAAAGGAAAGTATTAACTCAAAGAAATATGGCTTTGTGAATAAAATTCTCTTCTATGAGAATAACTCCAAAATAAATCAATGGTAGTGCAAGCGCCAATTCAAATATAGAGGCTAGCAAAGCAATGGAGATGGAGCGAGATGAATAGAGGCAGCCAGGGAAAAATCATGAAGTTTAAACTCTTTTTCTTCTGTCTCAGCCTTCAAAACAAATCCTTTTTTTCTCAGGGGCCATTTCAAAAACAGGGCTAAGGAGGGGCAGAAACAAAACACCAGCGTCCTCTGTGGCCCCCTAACAATGAAAAATTTGAGTTAACTCAATTGACTTAGGTTACCTTGAATTACTGCCCATCTATTTGCATACTGAATTCGAGTCTTCTGCTTTATACTCTGCAGTTATCATCTATACATTTTTAACAATAAATATTAGAAAACGCAATTTCAGATTTAGCTAACATTTCAGTCACCTTTGATTGATTTTGAAATTAGTATATTGCTTTCAGTAATAATGAAAAAGAATTTGAGAAAGGAAACCGTAAAGATGATAAAGTAGCTTTTTCCAGTACGCAATTCATGTTAAATTGCTGGTGTCTGAAGAATACGGGACTGAGATTTTATCAATACATGCAGTACCACACATTTCCTATTTTAGTTTCTAATTAGTATTCAGGTGTGCAGCGGAATACATGAAATTAAATGCTAATGCTGTTTCATTTGTGACTTAACATGTACAAGTTGTTACTATATACAGCAGTACCCTGTCTATGCACATGTATAATTGTTTTTTCTCTTTTCTTTGTAATCATACTATCTTTATGTATTCTTTGATTCAATCTTCTAAGGGCATGATATGAATAAATCTTGGTTTCAAAAAAATCATTACCTTCTGTAGTTTAGAAATGAAAATAAGTGCTGTCTGAGAGTCATTTTTAAAAGGCTTCAGATGATGACTTAGTTTAATTAGCCCACTAGTACAGAAATTTTAGTTTTTCCTGTATTTTGTTTCACTTAATTTGTGATCAACAGCTACATAAAATTGAGAACCACCTAATGGAAGTAGTTTTATAAATATTGCATGCCATTTTATGTTCTTCAATTTGTACTTCCCTTATCGAGTATTTTTATGTTAAAAAATTTCAAAGTTAATATGTTAGGAAGTAACTAGGTACTTTAGTTAGTTAGATTTCTCTTCCTTGAAGAAAATTACTATAATGGTTACTTTTGCTAAAATGCAATTACTGTCACTGTAACAATCAATCATATTTTATAAAAGAAACTTTAACAACTTTTGAATGCATTTAGAAAAGTAAATGAAAAAGACTCAGTGTGAAATACAACTAGACACCCAACCTCCCTCCACCCCGACATGTGATGTGAACAAAACTCAGCTACCTTTCTTGTAATTTGTTTTAATGCCTTATCTAAGATCACTGTGAAAGTTTTATAATATGGTAGTAAGGGAGTTTCTGAGAACATCATTGAAAAATGCTACATATATTCAACAACTAGTAGCTATTATCATTTCTGGTGAATAGTTTACTCTTAATTCTTAAGAAGCTATAGTCCTCGAGTTTTGCAAATTAAACCAAAAGATATCATTTGGAAAGGTCTGACATTTATATTCCCTACAGATGAAAATATCTCCACATGAAAAGTAAAGGTTAAGAAATGAACTGAATTAGTTCTTGGCTTTTATAAAGAGATCACTAGTTGAGGTCAGAAAAAAATTTTTTTTGCCTCAAAATATTGTGCAGTCACATGGAGATGGTATTTTTTTTTTCCAGAAGAATCCATAACAGACTCATGGAGACAGAATTCTAAACATACGTGAGATTGCTGCTACTCAAATGTTATACCCCTCATATAGTACTGGGGATGTAGAAACAGATGGCTTGGTCCATGCTGTTATTTAATAACACTTGTGTGACATTTAAGGGGGGCGTTAATCAAATGATACCAAAGGATAACATACCATGGGTAAAATACACAATTTTTGTAGCTATTGTACTAAAACACAAAATTAATGTGTGGTAGCATAGGCAATCACAGCTCTGTTCTCTCTCCCTGCCCTCCACCCCTGTTTTGTCTATTTCCTCTAATATCTTTCATAATATCTCCACTTAAGTCTCCTAAACTGGATACAAGAAAGGTATTTTGATTCCTCCCTCTTTCTTAGCTCCTTCATTCAATCCTTAGCTACAAATTTCCATTTGAACTTTGCAGAGTGTCTAATTTAGCCCTGTGTCAGGTTTCTCTGTAACCTCTGCAAGGTCTCTGTGGAATCAGTCTTTCTCCTTTGTCATCACCCTTTTGTCCTGCTTCCAGAGTTATCTTTCTAAACTCCCTGGCATGACATACTATTTCCATCCCATTCTGACTGCTCTCACCTCCTGTCAGCTTCTTGGGCACTTCTTCCTACTGTCTCAGTTGATCCACAAGGTCCTATAACAGTGGGTCCTGCCTTTCTTCCTTGAATACTATTTTCTAGGGCCTATAATTAGAAAATTACTGTTTTTCCATCAAGATCTTCTCCATCTAAAAGGCTTTCTCTGATCCTCCAAGCAAGATTAAGTGTTCATTCGTCTGTGCTGTCACAGCTGTCTGGACATGAATGGTTCACAGCACTGTCTGTGTTTCTTGAGCTTTCCTCTGCTCCACTGGGAGCTTCTTGAGGGCAAGGATGTATCACTCTTTTTCGTATCCTTAGTGCTAAGCTCAGTGCCTGACAATACAGTGGGCTCAAAATCAGAGTGAAGGAACAGGGAGTGACGAAATCCTTCAGTACTTTTAGTTGTGAACCAGTTTCAATATTATCACTTTTGGATTCACATTCTGTCTGGAAACAAAGCCATTAAAAAAAAATGATAATTTTGAGCCATGTTATAAAAATTACTTTTACTAATGCACCTGAAAGTAAAATCCATTACAATTAGGGGTCATTCTTCATTATTAGGAAGCCTCTCCATTTTCACGTATTTTTTTTGATATTAAAAAATATAAGCTAAATGACCAATGGGTAACAGCTACATGCACCATTATTTTTAAATAAAAAATGTATTTTTTTTATTTATTTAGCAAAGGCAAAGACAAACCATTCCAGGATATCTGTTGGATGTTAGATTTATTTCTCTCAGAGCTAAAGCTGACCATAAAGTTCATCTGGCAGTGATTTTTTTTAATGTATTTTAAATTGAGGTAGCAACAGACCAGTGCTATCTATGGAAAACTGCATTTAGTTCTATTGCCAATATGTGCTGGGCTTTTTTTTCCCCTACAGTTTGTCTGTTATTGGAGAATAGATAAGGTGCTTTTTTATGTCACTGCCATGCTTTCTAGAAAAGGGAAAAGAATAATAGCAGAAACTGCAACTCCTTCCCGCTCTCAGTTAATAACGACATTACAGTTCTTTGATTTAAAGTACTTTTGCACTAAATACCATTTCAATCTGGCTAGAACCCCATATCATTTCAGGAGTGGCTCCTCCTTCAATCTAGGGTTTTTGGTGGAAATGACAGTCCCGTGTCCTGTCTGCTGCAGGAGTGGGCAGGAAACCCAAGCCTGTTCAATCATGGTGTTTATCCTTCTGTCTTACAGTGTTTAATGCTAGTAGTGGGCATATGACCCAGACAAGGCAATTTGGAATCTTTCTGGGTGTGTGTGTGTGTGTGTGTGTGTGTGTGTGTCTTGGGAGAGAAATGGCTTGTTTATTTTTTGCATCTCAAGATGTAAACATGCATACTTGGAAATACTGGGCACTTCGGTTTTCTGATGTGTGGAGATAGTCCATTTAGCATAGGAAAATATGAACCTTACACACAAAGAGAAGCAGAGACTAGCATAGCTGAGATACACTGAATAAACTCTAATGATACTATCTGCATCTATGAATTTAGCCATGTCTGAAGTGAGAATCATCCTTATATTTCCAGGTATATGAGTCAATAAATGCCCTCTCTTTTCCTTAACCTACTTTGAGTTCTTGCAACCAAAATAGGCTATATCAGAGTCACGTTATGACTGAAAAATACTAAATGTTATGGCTTTTTAAGTATGAAATGTCAGGGTTAAAGAAATAAACTCACTATCTGTTACTGCATGAGAGGAAGTTTTGGACACTAATCCTCTGATATCTCTCAGTATTTTCCACTCTAGAACCCTTGAAAGTTCTAACAAATCATTTTATTTCATACGTTCTAATTTTTAACACAACTTTTAGATAATTCACAGTAAAAGTACTAACATGGTATGATGGCTTTACCATGTCAATTTCCCCATATTCCCTTCCCCTGTGGTTCCAGGTTAGGGTTGCCACTAGAGAAATTTGGGCAAGATTTTTCACCAAAGGGCAGCCATTTGTAGGCTCAGAGGATTGCTGCAGGGCAGGCACTGTTGGACTTTGTGCGTATTGTCACAGATCTGCCATTGACAAGGAGAAACTGCTGGACCCACAGCACCTCTAGCTCCCATTAAACTCCTTCAGCTTCTGAGAATCCTGGGCCAGGGGCATGTACAGCTCTATAGCAGAGGATGCTGGCTTATCTCAAAGTTGCCCAAGTCACTGGGACTGGAGGCAGAGACTGATCAGGTGAACTTTCAGTTTTTCCTTGCAGGTTCCAGTTTATCCTTGGTTGGTTGCCCTACTTCATGTCCATCTTCTCTTCCTGGCCCCTGATGCTCAGGCTCAGCACCAGGCTTAGAGGCAGCAGACATCCTTGACTGCATAAGGCTAATATCTATAGTTGTGACTTCCTTGTTCTCTGTCACTCATATTGGTTCTGCCTGCCTGATAAAACCCTAACTGATGGGCAGTCTATTTTTTGTTGTTCATTTATAAAGCCATCTGAGTGTCTCTATTATTGGGAAATGGCATTGATGAAGTTGAAAAATTTCACGCTTATACTCAGGCTTTATACTTCGGCTTTGACCTTGGAGAAGAAGAATGTCAACTTCATTTCCTCATCTTTAACATGAGGATAGTAATAGTTGTCACCCAACAGAGTTGTGAAACCCAAATGAAAACATGAATACAAAGCTCTTAGCACACTGTCTGGCACATAATAAGTGGCCAACAGAAGTCAGTCCTTGTTGTAGCTGTTATTATTGTGAGTGACAGGATGTTTGGACAAAAGGCCAGGCTAATTCGCTAGTTCTGCCACTCTAAGTCATGGTGAAGTGATATGTAGATTATATATTTTTTTACAAATATTTTTATGGAGTCTTTTGGATTCGCTTTAAAATTTCCTTTCCTTGGGCTAAGGAATCCAAGTACTTTCAGTTACCTTTGTTGTTCACATATGCATCATCTACTAATTTTTCACATTTCTTATATATTTTTTTTTGTGAGGACTATGGATCAAGGAAGGTGTGATCTGAGCCAACCATAGTGGAACCATAATATGCTGGTATAGGATAAATATTTCACTATATTATTTTTTGTTTTATTTTGTATGGCAATATTCATTCACATTCTGTCTTCAGAGGAAGATTCTTAGCCCATGGTTTGGTAGGTAGGACTCTCCGTATTTTCAGCCCTGGACTGGGGTTTGGCTTGTCAGTATCTTAACCCTGTGGCCTGTGTGATTGGCTCAGAGTTAGGCATGGGATCCAAAATCTGGTCCAGAAAGATCCTGAACCAAAAATGTGTATTCAACTGTTGGAGTCTTTCTCTTCTTGGATGGCATGATATGAAATGTCAACTTTGCAGTTGCTGTGGATGGGGTCACTGGGGCAAAAGTGGGGAGCTGGAGAATAAAATCAACAAGGAAGGGAAAGGTGGAGACGGAGACAAATTGGCTCACTGGTAAAATCCATGAAGCTGCTAAATTCAGTCTTACCTGAAGTCCGAGCTGCCTCTGGATGTCAGTTTCTTGAACACTGTTTAAAGCAGCTTGAGTTGGGTTTTCTGTTACCTGCAACAGAAAGAAGAGTGTACCTACATGCCATGACCTTATTTATTCACCTTGTGAGGAGCTCAAGTGAACAATAATAATGATAGGGTTTAAAAACTTTTTTTTTTTTTAATAAATGAAAGTTCTGCTTTAGCACCCTGGCATATTCAGCTGGCTGCCTGTTTTTCACAATTTCTTTTCTTTCCTTTTGACTTTGGGTGTGTGGCAGAATAAGGATCCCTTAATTACACTTTCAAAACACTTTCTTAAGAAAATACAATGTAAGATGTAATACTAGATGAAAAAAAGCAGGACAAAAATATTCTATGTACCTACATACATGTATAATGCATGTTATGATTTTACACATAATATAATCTCAACTATGTAGGCACACATAGGAAACTACTACTTTCATAACCAAAAAAATAATAAACATTATTAAAAGCACTTTTTCCTACCATGGCACTATTTATACAGAACATTGTCCTTTTTAGGCATGAAACATCCCCTCACTATCTGGATGGTCCTTGTGACACTTATGTCAAGCTCATTTGTCACACAATCATTTCACTTAACAACTAGATTGTGATCAAACATTGCAGCACATTAATTCCCCAATGAGACAAGTTAGAATATAGTGTGCCCTGCTGTTTTGTCACATTTTCCTCTTTTTATTGAAACTTTCTTTTAACATCACTGAATTTGGTGCTTTTATCAAAATGATTGACTCCTAAACTGGAAGATTTGTTTGATGGTGAGGCTCCATATCTTGAGTTAGAGAGTTTTTGCTTAAGATTTATAAGAGCTTGTGAGTGGCATTATCTCCATCAGCCTTACATAACACATATATCAGGCATAAGGTTTCCCATTCCTGAAGCTGTAGTTCAGAAATAAAGAGAAAGTGAAAGAAAAACTTTCTTCTCTTGAAGGTAAATGTAAAAATGTCTTCATAATTTTCTATGCACTCTAATCATTACTAAATTTTATCATTCTTATCTTGACATATACCTTTAACAATAGTTGTCCTTCTGGTGAAGCAAAGGAAATGAGTTATTCAAAGTGGAGGGCTAATAATTAATTAAATAAGCATTTTGAAATATCACTGATATGGTGGACTTATATGCTCCATGACTAATTTTGTTGTATATAACTTGCATGAAGGTATGTTTACACTTTCAGGAGTTCAGACAAAGTGATGGAATTGTTAACAGGAGGGGAAGAAGTAGCAAAAAGGTGTGATGCATATGTCTCCCTAGTGAGTGATGTAATAGTTAAGATGTTTTTTAAAATTTGAGTTACTTTCTAATGTCTCTGACCATACATAGCTTCTTAGGACTGAGCCTCCTACCCTTTGAGGAGCAGGGTAAGGGACGGGGGGTAGTTATGGTGAGAGAAGAGGAAAAAAAAAAGAAATGGAAAACAGCCTTGAGTACTTGCTCTGCGTTGGTTCAACAAGGAGGTGAGAATTCCATAGCTTTTTCAAAGCTGGCTTTTAAAATCCTGACGATACAATAGAGCCACTGTTATATAACACTGGTGACAGAGATAAAATTTACATTTATTATTTAGGTTTTTTTCAGTGTTTTAATTGCACGAGATACTCAAGGTTGTTGTTTGAGCTAAAGTATAAATCTAATCCACAAAAAAATAAAAACAAATTATCACAGGATGATACTATACTTTGATTCAACCTAGATGTTAAATCATGTATCTTGGCACACTAAATCATAGTAAACGAATAGTACCTTTTCTATCAAGATATTTCTACTACTATACTCAATTTTAGGTAAGATCCTAGATCAAGATATTTGTACTAATATACTCAAATGTACATAAATCTTTTTCTTTTTCCTTGCCAAAGAGTCACAGGAGAAAGTCAGTAGATACCATGTGCGTGGAGAAGGCTTATCGAATAACCACTGAATTTACTATAATATTTGAAATGATCTATGTTGACCATGGTTAGATTTTTGGTTCCGTCCTAATGTAAAGGTTTTATTTTACTCGTTCTTAGTTTATATTATAGCACACACACACAAATCCTTAGGTACTTAACATATTTAAAGAAGAAATTTTACATATGGCATTTTCCCCCACTCAGTGTTAAGTTTAACAGTTGTTTTAGAAGTTATTAACAGGCAAATTGACAAATTAAAAATTCAAAAATTTAACTGCTGTTAGTGGCAGGGAATATTTTTAATATATGTGCATTTAAAATAATTATTGAGCATTAAAATGCATCTTGGAAATATGAAATCATTGTTTTCCCTAAATCTGTAATGGTGCCAGAACTTTAGCTCATTTTCTATATTCACAATTAAACATGTTTAAGACTTCTAAGGGGTCTAGACAAATTGTATCTTAATAACTGTCCATGGGCCTTTAACTTACAATCTTCTCTTAAAAACCTTGGCTGTGAATTTAATCATCTACTATACAGTTTAAGAGAGTGGACTCTGGAGCCAGGCTGCCTGATTAGGCTTCCTATTCGCTATCTAACCTTGTTCATTTGTTTACCTCTCTTCTCTCAGTCTCTTCATCCATGAAATGGGGATCATTGTATATACTTCATTATAGGGCTGTTGCCAGGATTAAATGAGCTGATAAAGGTAAACCGCTGAGCATTATGCCTGTCATAGAGGAGGCTTGATAAATATTAACAATTTTGATGATTTTATTACCCTCCCTCAAGGGTTGATTTAAAACAATCTAATTCATCTTACTTTATTATGCTTTCAAATCACAATGTCACACTAAATACACATTAAGAGCCTCAACCCCTATATTATTCTGTTTAAATGAAAATTTCAGAATATCTAATCAATACTTTCAATAACACTTTCTACTGCATTGTGTAAAGAAGGCAATTAATTAGTTAAAATGAAATTTTCTTAATCTGGGTCACTAATATTCTGATAAGCTTAAAATAAAGTACTTAATATACATGCTATAGGAAGCATATAAGTCTAATATGATAACTTTCTCATTCCCAGGGTGTTTGTGATGTTTAATTAGTTAACAGTTGAAAAAGTGCTTTGTGGATTAAAAGTGGTACATAAGTGCTAAAATCTTCATTGTTAGTAACAAAAGATTAAGTTAGAAAGAACATATCGAGAGTCTTTTACAAAGGAACTGTATCTTATTGTAACTTTTGCTTTTTAACTTTGTAGAAAACTTCCATTAAAGTTTCTTCTTCTGTGAGATAAAAGCAGAGCACTCTCACTGTAAACCTCACTGTAAATTCAGTTAACTCAGCGATAAATGGTGGGACTTTGACTAAGCCATTCAAAACCAATGTCTTTCACTTTCCTTATTACTGAAGTGAAGATAATCATACTTAACCTCTATCTACTTAATGCATATATGAAAAGAAATACTCCTGTAAGGTAGCAACATTAGCTTTGAGCTCTTTGCAGGACAGTGCAATTTCTGTTAGGATGATTGCTCAGAGACACATTCCCCATGTGTTCGGTACAAGGGTGCTGAAGCAGGTGAAGAGTTTTTGCCCACAGCACTGACTGCAGGGCCAGGCAATCTTCCCTCCATGACCCTCCATCCTCTCATGAGGGGAGAAAGTGGGAGAGCTAAGCAAGCTGGGGAATCCCTGAGCTGCAAATGTCCTTAGAGACAACCTAGTCTAACATTTTCATTCCCCAGGCACAAGTAAAATCCACTTTCTTTGAAAAGAAAATTGTAATTGCAAACTACAAATGGGTGAACTGTATGGTATATGGATGATATAATAATAAAACTGTTTTTTACAGAAACGCTTGTGTGAGCAAGTTTGTGTGTGTGTGTGCGCGCGCACGCGCGCGTGTGTGTAAATGTCTGTTTCTTTGGCCGTTCTCTAAATTGAGTGGCAAATTGCCTTCACTCACCCTGTTCTCATTCCATTTGTGGTCTTTGATGGATTGTGGAATGCAGTGATGTTGGTCAGACAAAGACTCCAGATGATCTCTTCTTTCTTAAGAGCTAATGGTGAACAGTGAAGTGAAGCTATTTAGGCTCTTTTTTTCAGAGGCTCTGAGGAGGTCTTGTTGACCCATCAAACTTAACTTTCCACATTCTTTCCCAGCTTGGTTCCTTATCCAATCCCTAGCTATTGATTTCTGATATTCCAGTTCCATTCCTTTCTCAACTGAGAGTTCTTTATGGGGAATTTGGAAATGAGAAGACACATTTTAGATTACTACAACCAATTAGAGCAGGGAACAGAGATGATGGTAAATGCCCTGCATGAGAAGTCAGTCACGTAGAACAAGGAATTATCCTACCCAAGTGCCAACAGCCCATGTGGTGAGAGATCCTTACAGAGGCTAGCTTAAGACTTTAGTTCCTTTTAACATGTCAGTACTGGAGTTGTCATTCTCACTCAGAACTTACCATAAGTTCCATATTCTCTCCTTAGATCTAGTTTCAATTTGTAGACTGGTAAGAGACTGTGGGAAGAGCACACGTATATAAATTTCCTGGAAATGATGCTCTCATGGGGGCAAAGAAGATGGGAAGGGGAGACTCTGGCAGGTGCTGTTGGTTGGCTGACCCACAGCAGTTTCTAACTCCCTTCCTTCTTGTCTCCCTTCACTAAAGAGGCTGGAAAAATGAATTTACTTCCCCAGATTTTCTGACATGTGGAAAATGTGACAAAGTGCTTATCAATGAGATGTAAGTAAAAGCTTGACTGGGGTTGGAACAGGAGCTTCTGGTAAAGTATTACTTTCCTGGTAAAAAGGGGTGGATTGTGTTGCCACTTCCCCTTTCTCCTGCCCTGAGTGTGGGTATGATGTCCAGAGACAACTTTCAACAGAAGATGAAAATCATGCAGAGGAAAAGCCAGTGCATTGAGTCTGGTGAAAGGGAACACTAGAAGTAGCCTGAATCTCAGAAAGTATTTGAGTGGTAGAACTGATCCTGTCAACTGCTACGCTTTACCTTGTTACATGAGAAAAAGAAACTTTTTTTTTTTATCAGTTTGAGCCAGTTAGTTAGATTTTCTACTACTTGTAGCTGAACATATTCCTAACAATATAAATCAAAGAAAAATTTCCTATGTACTCATAATTTTGCATGTGTCTACTCCTCCCTTTTCCCAGAGTATTCTGTCAATCAGGATCACCCAACCCTGTTCCCCAAAGAGTAGCCAAACCTGACAAGGCCTTCATTTAACTAATTTCAAAATTTGTTGAGAGTCTACTACTTGAGAGGTAATGTAGCAGACATACAAAAATTACAGTCCCTACTTCAGTGAGGTTGAATTTTGAGACAAATAAGGGAGACAAAGATTTTACTAAATTATTCTGATCTGGTCCACATAAGACCGCTTAATCTAATCAATTTGGAAAGTATAGGACATGGTTTGGAAGAGGAAGAGCTGGAGACAGAGAGGCCACACAGTAAGTTACTGCTATCATTTAGGCGAGGGCAGTGTTCACATCGCCATCTGGCTCAAGAGATGCCGTTGCTCAGATGATATACAGCAGTGCACCTGAGTTATCAAGGATACTTCCGCTTTTTGCTGAACAATTGGCCTTTAAACTGCTTTCCTACATTTTCATGACCCTGCTCGCTGAAATCATCTATTCTTATACCAATAAGTGATCAAGCATCTGTGGTTACTTAAGCGGGAGAAAGTGCCACTTTGTGGTCAGGGGAGTACACTCTGGTTTTGAATTCTGGCTCTGCTACTTACAAATGCAGATTTGAATATCTCTGTGCCTTAGTTCTGTCATCTGTAAAATGGGGATAAAGGTAAGGTTACTTCACAGTGCTGCTGAAATGATTAAACACAATAATATGTGCTAAGTGCATAGAGCAGTGCCTGGCATACAGTAAGTACTCAATAAACAGTAGTATTATGTGTACAGCATTGGATGAAATCCTTGGGAATGCAAAGAGGGATACAAAGAATGTTAGGATCATAATCCTGCCCCGTAGGGGTTTAAGTGTTGGGGAAGTGATAGGAAGGGGACAAATCAGTTAGTTAAAGTTACCTGGAAAAAGGAGAGAATTGAGGTGAGTCTAACTGTAGCAACTTTAACATGCAGTACCTGGTCCTGTAGGAGCTTCAAGTCAAGTTTCAAATCTGGTGATTTTAATGTGCACACTCCATATATCCCTCAAAACTCTTCCCTGCTAATGTGAAGCTAAGAGTGCAGCTATGGGGTTGAGCAATTTCCCCAAGGCAGCTGGAAGGTTAGCTGCTTTGGGCGTAGATCTTCTGAATAAGGTAGAGTTGAATCTCCCTGCTTCTTGGGACTGGGGAAAGAGATGTGATTAAGTATACTTTCCCCATTTTTCAAAAAGGATTTCCCCGTGGCTTATACATAGTACATTAGGACACAAAAACATGGAATAAATTTTAGGGTAAATGAGAGTAATAATAGGAAAACAAGATTCAGCCTAGATTAGAAGCGCTTGTAGAAAACCTGTTGGATCATCTTAAACTGGAAGGACAAAACAGTAATTTAATTTTAAGCTAAGAGATAATTGATCAAACACTTAATATGAATGGCTTATCCTTGTCTTCAACTTTTTCCCATAAAGGTGGCAATATACATATTTTCATCAACAATGTGTGTAGTTTTATACAAGTTAATCTCAGTGCTCAGGAATTCATGCATCCGAACATCATCTTGTAAATGTATGCATGAGTTTTCTGAGATTGGATTACATCATTATGCCCACGTAAATATGTAAACTTCATGCTGCATTTATTTAACACAACAAGACCCAGTTACTAAAACATCCTTTGTTGCTTTCATTTTCCACCACATGACATTGTTTAGAGGCGTGTTTTGGTTCTAAGTACATAAGACATCTTTAAATAAATGAGAATTTATTTTCCTTATGAGGATGTGGGTTGTTTCTTTGAAGCACTAGAAAAGCCACTCTTTTGGGTTTAATGTTTTCATTTGCACAGAGATCTGCAGTAACAGCCAGTAAGTGAATTGTACAAAGTGGGTACATGGTATCTTTTAGTGTTCAAATAACCAGGATTGAAGAAGTTCTTTCTTTGTATTTCCTCCTTCCTCCTGTCCTCACACCCATGTATGGGCCACAAGCAGATCCTATTGATTCAGCCATGAGTGGGGATGGGTGGACTTGTGACAGTCCCCTACCTGTTTTCACCACTTCTATTTGTGGGTGCATGTTCCAAGGCAGACGAAGAGTACAGGGAAGGCAAAGCTGACTATTTGCCATTCAGAGATGTAACCACAGAACTTTGTTCTTCCTCACAGAAAGGCACAAAGGTGTGCTTCTTTGTGAATTTGCATCTTCCTTTAGCATAACTGAAGCTAGAGAGGTTAGATACAGAATAGACGAAAGTACTGATGAGGAATTGTATAAAATCATTGTCATCGGTGTATCAGAGGGGTTCTATTACAATGAGTTGAAAAAGCATCATTGAAACCAGTTTTTTTCTTCTAAAAATACTTTTTTTCATTTATAATAAGATTTGAGATTACTTTTTCTGTAATACAGCAAAGATGATGAAAAGAAGAATTTCTAACACGAAAAGGCTATTAAATATGACTTATTTAAAAAAGCAGACTACAGGGTTTTGTTTGTAAGATTCACAAATGTTGATATTAATTAGTTGGTGGTAAAGTCATTAAAATGGGAAACAAAAAGACTAATAAAAACCAAAAGAGTAGTTTTCTCCATTTTTGTGTGATAGAGGAAAGCAGAGCTAAGAACCTTTGTGGGTAATCAGTATGCCATCTGAGTTCTGTAATTAACAATTATCCTTTGATGTGCTTTGAAATACTTATAAATGGGGAGACATGTTCCATAAATAAATAAATAGGCTAACTCTACTTTTTCCATCTTGATGTTTTATAGTGGAGACCTTATTTTTATTCAAAGATTAAATTAAAATCTATACTATACATTTATAGTAAAATATATTACGAGAGACAGAGAGGAGAGAAAGCGACTAGTTTTTGTCTGTCTCTTCTTTCTTTGAATTGACTTCACCCATAATGAAAGCTGGTGATTATGGTGCTCAACCTAACTCCTCTATTTAAATGCGTTTACATCTGTATTTGTAGTTGAAAGGGAGGGATGAATGATTAATTTCCTTTATTTTCAGGAATAAGGAATTATTGAAATTAGAAAGATGTTTATATCATTGTATTCACATCAGTGGCTAGTTTTATGATTATTCTCCATGATTCTCCAGGTACTTTGTTCCATCTCACTGTGAATTATTTGGTTTCCCATAATTGGCATAATAAAATATTTTCTGAGGCGTAGGGGAAGACTTCTCAGCTTTTGGGCCTTAGGTGGTGTGGAAACATTTGAGAGTAGGTAAAGTTTCCTCTTCTGTTCTTGAGATGCACGAACAAAGACAGGTTTCTGATGTCAGTACTGAAGGCCATCTGAGCATCAAAAATGTATGTGGTGAGCCAAGAGTGAGCCAAGAGTAAACCAAGAGAATCAACAAGACATGGACTCCAGGTACTTGAAGCTCATAATCTAAAAATACAACTTGTCTGTTCCCAGCTCTCTCTCAGAAGTGGTCAGAGCCTGCTTGGACTACATTCAGGGCTGGGACCATTATGTTTGTGGTCCTACCAGTCAGCAAACTTGCAGAGATGGCAGATGCTTTCCATGCTTATATCTACTCATTTTTCTACTAGGCTAACTTACTGTTAAACAGAAAGCTGTTCTCTAAAGCATTGCTTGTTACTGTCTCTCTTATTAAATGCTAAGTCAAAACTGCTCTTTTGTTGTTGTTGCTGTTGTTGCAACAATGAACTTTTTGTATTAAATAGCTGGCTAGTTTTTCTACAACCAGAATCTTTAACCATAAACTAATATGTAGAAAGCTACAATAGGCATACAATAGGGAACCCTCTATACCAAAATTATTTCTGTAGATTCCATGCTTTATGATATTTTACTGCTTCTATCAGTTTTTCCCCTTACACTGATGATATTTTACTGAACCATAGTTTTGCTTGTGTGCACAGCATATGGTTTCATCACTTGAGGGACATCAAAAGTCCTTCACACCCTGCCCTCCTATAGCCAGTATTACCTCACTGACTACAATTTGCAAAAACAACCCTAGATGTCATGAAATTACAACCAGGAAACTGACACTACGTTTAGCATCTGTATCTTACTGGAAGTTTGTTACCTGATTAAGTTTGGATCCCGGAGTGGGGGATAAGGAGGGAGGACAGATACAATTTATCATGAAAGAAAAGAGGAAACTGAGAATGTCTGCAGCCACAGCAGTTCTTCTAGGCAGACCATGAGGCCAAGGAAGCCCTGCTACCCTGACAGCGCAGTGTGAGGAAGATGCTATAGGGGTCATTAAAAAAAAGTGAAAAAGAAAAAAAGATTTGAAAGGCTACATGAGGTGATCTATTTCACATTTTTGATTGGGAAGGCCATATCTAGATGCCACACGGAAAAAAGATCTTTCAACTTATGTCTCTATAAGAAGTAAATGAGCAGACGATTCATGCAAACTTATTTTAACCACAAAATGAATTTTGAAAGCCCCAGAAGTTTAGAAAAATAAAAATATGCTTTAAGTCTATTGAACATAAAAAAATGTTATACAAGGTAAGTACTAGGATGGTATGCTAAAATAGTATTATGAATTACTAGTTCAGATAGACAGTGGAGGCTTGAGATTGACTGAAATACACAGGTAAAGTTATGAGGAGGCTATCTAAGAGACTTGAGGAACTGGTAGGATTTAGGTAGATAAATATGAGAGGCAAGAAAAGCATGAGCAAACACAAGAGAATGGGGTTTCATAGCATGTTTTGTGGAATGAATGGTGAGAGCAGCAGAATCTTTTCAGTTGGGCAGCTCAGGGGTAAGGGCCGATGTGTAGCAGTCATGTCTGAACATGCTCAGGAGTTTGCACTCTATGGTGGTGCCGCTAAGCAAGTGATATACGCATTGTTAGAGGTGTTTAACATAATCATGCTTCTTATAATGTACCTTTCCCTTATAGTTTTAATATATTTGATTACCCTGTGTAATCTGTGAAAACTACAAAAGCAAAAGCAAAGGGTGGAGTGAGATGATTAGTGTTCATTACATGCCTGCCAGGCATTGTATACATACATGTTTTTAAAAAGATACTGACTACTAATACTAACTGTGTGACATATGTAAGTCAATCTCTCTGTGATTCTATTTACTTATATATAAAATAAGGACAATAATATTCCTACATCCATGTACCCACTGGTGGACTGGGAAATTCTTAAGGGAGAGTTTGTGCTTAGTATGTATAATGAACTCAACAAATATTTGTTCAGTGGATACTTACATGGGCTGTTTTGAGGACCAAATGAATTAGGCAACAAGTGAGAAAAGTCAACAGCAGAATGATATATAAATGAAGGAAGAATCTCTTCCTTCTGCTTCCTTCCCAACTCTCTGCTGCAATTACACAAATTCCTGGTCTGAGTAGAGAGTCATTCCCACCTCAAATTCAAGCTGCCCAACTTGAGCTAGGCCACTCTAGCAGAGATACTTTCACAGGCTCATCAAACACATTTCCTTTTATCCCTGGCAAACAGCTAGACCACATTTCCTTACCTCTCCTGCCATAAGGTAAGGCCATGTGCCTGAGTTCTAGCTTATGTTATGGGGGTGGACCTGATATACAGTCATAGCTCCTAAAAATCTCCAGGAGTTGACCCTGAGATCTCCTGCAAGATTCTCATATTCTCTCTTTCCCCACTTACTGGCTAGATGACACCTGGTGACTGGAAAGTCATATTAGCTTGCTAGGATGGCCATAACAACGTACCATGGACTAGGTAGTTTAAAGCAACAGATTTTATTTTCTCAGAGTTCTGGAGGCCAGAAGTCCAAGATTAAGGTGTCTGCAGAGTTGGTTCCTCCTGAGGGCCTTAAGGGAAGAATCTTCCCAGGCCTCTCTCATTCTCTTGTAGATGGCTATCTTCTTTTTTGTGTGTGTGGGCAGAAGGACACAAGCCCATAACAGAAGCCACTGGGTTATAGTTGGGACTATATAGGCTCCCTCTTTGTCCCTAACCTGCTTTGACTATGATGTGAGCTAGAAACCTTTATTATTTAATTCACTGAGATGTTGGTGTTATTATAGCAGCTAGCATATCTTAACTAGTAAAAAAATTGGTACTCAGCCTGGGGTGCTATATAATAAAAACCTAAACTATATGACATTGGCTTAGTAGGGGAGGAGGGTAGGTAGCAAAGAAACTAATATCAAAGGCTGAAAAAAGTGACAATTAATGTTACATAGTAGCAAATGGTTTGATTAAACTGTCACCACTTATATTTTGGAGGAAGATGACATCTCTACTGAACAAATAACTCTAGAGGAAAATAGTTGAAGAGAATCAAATGTCAATGTGTACTGACTACTGTTGGGTAATTTTTGAAAAATATTTAAAAAATAGATAAAGTCAGGAAAGAACTGACCACTTGGCAAGCAAAATTAAAGTAATGGAATCTAGAAATTTGGAGCCTTGAAGAATTGACCAAGATGACCATTTCTAAGCCCTAATCAGTAGCAAATAAGATTGAAAAAAATTTTAAAAACCCATTAATATCCCAAACATTTGGTAATGAATCAAATTAAGGATGTGGCTTTCTAACCAAGCTTGATGGCACTGAGGTAACTGCCATTAAATTGAGACAGCAAGGTGCAGAGTGAGGGAAAAAAGAAATAAATCTTATTTGAGAATTATGTCTAGAAAAAAAATTTGGGATGTTTAGTTAGCTAATGGGATGAACATGAGTAAAGTAGAACAGAAACATTCTATGCCTTTGAGGAAACTATATTACCAAAGAAACTGCAAACTGCAAGCTTGGATTAAAAACAAAAAATCTAGCGTAGTAAGACAACTCTTGGATTCCCAACCTGTTCCAACAGGAAGCAGCCTATAAAAACTGCATGGTCTGCAAGAAGGAAGTATTTCCAAGTACCCATTTCAGACATGGCCAAAGAAGATGCTGGACAAGGAAGAAGCTCCCAGAGGGTAGACAAAGTGGCTATGAATAAAATAGTCACAGGGGTTCTCCCATAGAATTAGGGCCTGTACAAGGACATCTTCCCATATCCCCCATTCCAGGATGGTAGGCCCTCATAGTGTCTGCCCAGCAGGATTTTAGGATGCTTTAACTCGTGTCTGTTTCCTCTTCCCAAATGGTAGTGCTTTGGTGGTAACTATGCACCTATTCCACCACTGAATTTTAGGAGTATGTGTGTTGAAAGGCAGATAATTTGTACCTTTTTTAGTTCATAGTTTACAAGAACTTGAGAAATCCCATCTGGATGGAGGGCCTGATTACTACTCAAAGATCCTGGTGTTTGGGCTGGATGCAGTGACTGAATGGGAATTGTGGCTGCCTCCCACAGGAGGTGGTATTGTTATTCTATGTATGGGAGGAGGGGGTGAAAGGGATATGTGGTGATAAAGAAAGTAGGCTGTGGCAGAGACACTTTCATATGCTTACTAAATATGTTTTATTTTCCAACTGGCATGCAGCAAATTAATATTTCCTACCACTTCCTGTGGTTAGGTTAAGCCATATAACTGAGTTCTGGCTAGTGGAATGTAGGTAGAAGTGATATATACCTTTTCTGGGCCTGATCTCTAAAATTGTCATATACAATACTACAGAGCTACAGTAATCAAAACAGCATGGTATTGGCATAAAACAGACATTTTAATCAATGGAACAGAATAGAGAGCCCAGAAATAAACCCACAGACCTACGGTCAATCAATCTTTGACAGAGGCAACAAGAATATACAATGGAGAACAGACAGTCTCTTCAGCAAGTGGTATTGGGAAAACTGGATAGCAGCATGTAAATCAATGAAGTTAGAACACTCTCTCACACCACACACAAAAATAAACTCAAAATGGCTTAAAGACTTAAATATAAGACAAGACATGATAAACCTCCTGGAAGAAAACATAGGCAAAACATTCTCTGACATAAATCTTAGCAATGTTCCCCTAGAGCAGTCTACCCAGACAATAGAAATAAGAACAAAAATAAACAAATGGGACCTAATTAAACTTATAAGCTTTTGCACAGCAAAGGAAACCATAAGCAAAACAAAATGACAATCCATCTAATGGGAGAAAATATTTGCAAATGATACGACTGACAAAGGTTTAATTTCCAGAATATATAAACAGCTCATACAACTTAATAACAAAAAAACAGACAACCCAATCCAAGAACGGGCAGAAAACCTAAACAAGCAATTCTCCAATGAAAACTTACAAATGGCCAAAAGGCACATGAAAAAATGCTCAATACCACTCATTATCAGAGAAATGCAAATCAAAACTGCAATGACGTATCACCTCACCATTCGGAATGGCCATCATTCAAAAGTCCACAAACGATAAATGCTGTAGAGGGTATGGAGAAAAGGGAACCCTCTTACACTGTTAGTGGGAATGCAGTTTGGTGCAGCCATTGTGCAAAACAGTATGGCAATTCCTCAAAAGACTAAAAACAGACTTACCATATGATCCAACAAGCCTACTCGTGGGCATATATCCAGAGGGAACCTTAATTCAAAAAGATACCTGCACCCCAATGTTCACAGCAGCAATATTTACAATAGCCAAGACATGGAAACAACCTAAATATCCATCGACAGATGACTGGATAAATAAGTTTTGGTATATTTATATGATGGAATACTACTCAGCCATAAAAAAATAAAGCAATGCCATTTGCAGAAACATGGATGGACCTGGAGAATGTCATTCTAAGTGAAGTAAACCAGAAAGAGAAAGAAAAATACCATATGATATCACTCATATGTGGAATCTAAAAAAAAGACAAACTTATTTATAGAACAGAAACAGACTCACAGACATAGAAAAGAAACTTATGGTTACCAGGGGAGGAAGGGGGTGGGAAGGGACAAATTGGAAGTTAGAGATTTGCAGATACTAACTGGTATATATAAAGTAGACAAAACAAGTTTATACTGTATAGCACAGGGAACTATATTCGATGTTTTGTAGTAGCTTATAGTGAAAAAGAATATGAAAGCAAATATATGTATATTCATGTACGACTGAAGCATTGTGCTGTACACCAGAAACTGACACAACATAGTAAACTGACTATACTTCAATTTAAAAAAGGACCAAAAGAAAGAAAGAAAGAAAGAAACTAAGAAAGAAAGAAAGAGGGTTCCCTGAGTGGATACATGGAGCAGAGTCAAGCCCCTCACCTACCCTAATTTTTTACTTTCTTCGAACTCAACTAACCCTCATTGGACTGTGACATAAGCAAGAAATACACTGCTATTGTGTTAAGCCACAGAGATTTGGGGATTGTTTGTTATGGCAGTTGGCACAGTCTGACTGACATAAGCATTGATGTTGTTAGAATATTTTCACTCTGTCTCAGTTTATACCGTCTCATGTTCCCCACAATTCCCTCTTCACTGAGCTCATAAATTCAATGGAGAGACAGAAGATAGTCAGCCTATCCTCAAGTTTAAGGCCCCAATTGATCCCAACCTCCTCAATCTCTATATTAAATTCCCAGACGTGGTCTTGTGTACCATTTTATGTAGTAGATCACCTGACACCTACTTCTTCAGTTTTGACTTCTTTCCTGAATTCCAGACCTAAATTTCTAACTGGGAACTGGGCATCTTTTTTTTTTTTTTTTTTTGTGGTGGCAGTGGGGGCGTTGCAGGGAATGGGGAGTGGAATAAGAGTAAGAAAAAATTGTTGGAGCTTTTAAAACAATACAGTTTCTTGGGTGTTTCAGGGACTACCGAATCAGAATCTGCAGGGTTAGGGTTTCCCCAAGCATTTCTGATATGCAACCAGGTTTGGGAACTTGCCATGCTGAGAAAGGGAAGAATAGAATACAGTATTAAATAGGTACTCTAAATAATATGACAGAACAGAAAAGGGAAATATCATTATGAGATCTGGGAAGATTTCACTGAGTCAGCATGTTTACAAAAAATTAGATATACTAGCATCTGGAGTTTGAAAAAAGAAAAGTCCCTTTGTTCATGTAGGGTCTTCAATCATTGGGAAAAATATAAATCCAGACTTCGTTTTACTGCCCTTTGGTTTATTGTACTTCACAAATTTGTTTTTGTTTTTGTTTTTTTGTCTTTTTTTTTTTTTTAACATATTGAAGGTTTGTGGCAACCCAGTGTCCAGCAAGTGTTATCCAACCAGGTTCAGTTTCCTGACATACAGCAAACCAAATGCTGAGATGCGGTGTTCTGCAGCAAAGAGTTTATTCAGGAAGCAACCAAGCAAGGAGATGGGAAAACAAATCTCAAATCTACCTCCTCGAAGTTGAGGGCCTCAGGATATTTATGGGATATAGCTGAGGCATGGGGAGGGTGGGGAAAGTTGATTGGAAATAAGAGAAAGGTGAGATAATCTTCCTTTGGTGCAGGTGCAACAAAGTTACAGGCCTCTTTATGTGATGCATGTTCAAAAAATGGTGGCTTTAGTACTTTCTGAGGGTGGCATTTTTTGCCCTCTGATATCAAAAGGTCACTAAGAGGACCCTTGTGCATATGCAGGTGGAGAGTTGGTGGTCCTAACAGTCTTAACCGGCTCGAGCTTGAATTGGCCATGAATGGCTCCAAGTTCCTAGAAAGCAACGCTGGCAAACACCTTATTGTTTAGGCTACCTGATGCTCAGAGGGTATGCAAGTTTTTTGTAGCAACAGTTAAAGAAGCTTAATCAGTGAAGGCAGGTTACAAGTTTAATGGATCTTAGTATCACAAGTCTTTTGGCACAATTTTTCCAACAGCATTTACTCACTTCGTGTCTCTGTGTTACATTTTGGCAATTCTCCCAATATGTAAAACTTTTTCATTATTACTATGTTTGTTACGGTGATCTTGTGATCAGTGATCTTTGATGTCACTAATGGCAAAAGATGATAAAGGTTGAGATGATGGTTAGCACTATTTAGCAGTATTTTATAATTAAGGTATGAACATTGTTTTTTTAGACATAATGCTATTGCACACTTCATAAACTACAATATAGTATAAACGCAACTTTTATAAACACCAAGAAACAAAAAAATTTGTACTCTACGCTTTATTGTGATATTCACTTTATTGCAGTGGTCTGGAACTGAACTTGCAGTACCTCTGAGGTTTGTTATAAAGGGAAAATGACTTCCTTAAAGCAGGTAAATTATTAAAATGTACATTAAACTAAACTGCACTATGGTAAATGTCAGATCTAGCAACGAAGAGAGCATATGTGCTCAGGAAACCTACTCGCTCAACAGACAAGAGACAAAAGCACGCTGACAAGTGATTAAAGCGGGAAGGCATAAGGAGGCAAGATGACAAAGACATTTGTGTTCAACTGGCTATGTAAGCCAAATGACTAGCCTGTCAAGTGGGGAAGTGAGAGAAAAGAGCCATTAAGGACTCCACTCTCTCTGGCCTAGACCTTATGTTTCTGCCCTGAATGAAGAAAGAAAAGCAACAATAGAATAGCTCATAATAACAAATGAACAGACTGATGGGAGAAATGACTATAACTTGCTATAACGACTCTACAGTGAGTCAGCCTCTCTATTCTGACCTCTACATATGAATAGGAGAATTATTTCCATTTTGCTTTTGTTCTTGGTTTCAGCAATCAGTAAGCCATTCAGTAAGTAATTTCAGGTAGAATGTGGCCACCGTGGGAATGTCATATATGGAGATACAAGTGAGTATTTGGATACAAAGTGACTTTCTGTGACTTTTTTTTTTCTTTGACAATGAGGATAACCATGTCAAGGAATCTCGCATCTTGAAAAGGGTTAATGACAATGTTTTGAAACCATATCTGATTTGTTTTTCAAGCTGTGCTGTATTTAGAGATATATTTAGTTTTGCAGATGTCTTGAACCTATCATTGAAATTGGACTTTCCCATCAAAACCAGATACTGCTCCTCGAGGAGCCAGAATAGGGTGCCCAGTGCTATTTGATGGGATCATTTTCATTTTGTCTTCCACTGCGAAGCAGCACAGAGCTGATATAGTTCTTTTTTTGTCTGGCCCAGAGAAGCTATCTCCAATAGATTGTGCAATAGAGGTTATAGAGTTTTATTAGGGGATTACCTTGACTAAGAAAAGTCTTCAACAGTTGTTGAAGTAATTGTTGTTCAACAGTAATTAGGTCAGTCTCAAAATTTTAAAAAGTATAGAAATAAGAACTTAAAAAACATGATTTGGAAATTAATTTATATTCTTTCCAGAGAAGAGCTGTTGAAAATGGTGGGGGTGGGGGAGGCGGGTGCAGAAGATGTGATGAAAAAGAGAAAAGGCTTTAAGATTCCAGTGGTACAAGATTCTATAATGAATAGTGAAGGGGTGGGAATCCAAGATCTGAGGAACTCAACTTATATCTGAGGTTGGAATAAATGAAAACAAGGACCATTCTTTTTAAAATTGGGATTGAATTTTTAAATGCTCTAGGAATCATTGAGTGTGGCAAAAAGCCTGGCACATACCTCATTTGACTGAATAGATGGAAAAAAAATCATTCAGGGTAAAACGGTTTTTCTATTGCTATTGTGTTATTTTGTCCAATTCTCCCCACAAAGGTGTGATTTACATAACAAAGTTAGCAAAAATTTCCAGGCCTAATTATCACTTTCAAAATAGAACCTGGAAATCAGCCATTGGTAACTGAAGATTACAGATTGTTTTTTCAAAAGCAAATCTTGAGTTCATCTCAAATGTTACCCTTAAAACTGGATTGTATTATTTTGCCACATCAAATCAAATGCCTTTTTGGCATCAAAGAAAGCAGCCCCCAAGCTAATTCATAACTCAAGTGCTATCAATTAAGGCTATACTAAGGCTTCAGCTTTTTTTAAAGTTAAAAAAAAAGGCAATATAAAAGACATTATACGGTTTAGAATGACAATTTGCCTATGTCCTATTCTACACAGTCCTTTCTACTTTGTAAAGATTTCTTTTCACTCTATGCTCTATTACAGAGACAGTAGAGGAGGTGGTTAAGAGCATAGGCTATGGGTTAGGTTGCCTAAAGTTATAGTCTGGCTCTGTCACTCCCCAGCTGTGAGTCCTTGAGCAAGTTTTGAAACTTCTCTGTGTCTCAGTTCTTTTATCTGTAAAAGGGAATAATAATAGGACTTCTCTCCTGGGATTGATTGAGAGGATTAAATGAGTCAATACATACAAAGCACTTAGTGCCTACATAGAAAAAGCATTCAGTATTTATTATACTCTAACACATTCTCTGCACTGAATTCAGGAAGATTCAGACTCCTGTGTACAAAAGAATACTTATCACTCCTGGTCATACACATACTAAGCTAGCTGAGAATTTTTTTTTTTTAATGTAGAAGTGCATTAAATTAGTACAAGATTCTTTTCAATGTGAATATGATTAAAGCAATTTTCTTCCCATGTTAACTAATTTAGACAACACTAGCAAATATAGGCTTTTATATCCAACTTTTCTTTGATAAGTTTTTTTTTTTCCTAAAATGTTTGGATAACAGTTTAAATTTATTATGTAGCTTTATTTGTAAATAATAATTTTTTTGAATTCTTATGGAAGGCAAAGCCTGGTGTTAATAAGTATGGCAATTAAGGAAGTCACACACAGAAATAAATACACAGCCTAATCCTACTCCACAGGAACTTATTTATTTTTGGTAATTTTATCCCTATCGCAAACCATTGGGAATCCAACATGCTTTAGACTGTACCATGAGAAAGAAACTCTTTGTGTTGAACCACTGAGATTTGGGGGTTTTCTTCTATAGCAACTGTAATTATTTACCTTAAAGAATAAAGTTGGATTCTGAAATCTGTAGTAGGACTAACAATATGAGATACGGAACTGCTATTAAGTCCAGTGTTGGTGGTAGGTCTCAAGAAATCCTGCCTCAAAAACAGAGCAGATAAAAACTCCTTTGTTCACATTTAGGAAGTTTGTTGAGCACCCACTGCTTACGCTGGTGCTATGTAAGACACTGGGGATGAAAAAAGAATACAGAGTTGCTGTCCTCAAGGAGTTCAGGACTAACATCAGTAGCAGTGATAATAATACAACTAACATTTATTGAGTCATTACTACATACCTTGTTTTCATTATTTTCTCTATTCCTCACAAAAACTCTTCTAGGTGCCCATTTTGAAGATGAGGAAATGGAACTTAAAGAAAATAAGAAACTTTGAAGTATTTCTAAGTACTATCACAGAAAAATATACAAATAAAATATAACGATTTTAAAGCCAATTGAATGCTTACAATGTCTATGACATGTTGGGCATTATGCTACATGATTTAATCCAAATAGTATTACCACATTTAATCCAGATAGTATTACCACAAAAATGTTTATAATTATCCTCAAGTTATAGAGAAAGATATAAGAGTCAGAGGGGTTAAATTCCTCTCAATCACTCAGTCTGCAGCAGTGGAGTAAGAATTCAAATCTACATCTTTCTGGCCTCAAAAGTCAAGTTCTCTTCACTACATCGGATCAAGTGGTCTGTGCAAGCTGGAGGAAGGAGAGAAAACTGCAAGAAACAAGGCCAGATTGTGGTAATCTTGTGGGTGATGAGCAGCCATTGAAAGATTTTGACAGAGGAATTTCAGATGTGTGTTTCAGAAAAAGCACAGAAAATCTTTAAAAGTTTTCTAAATTACAATTACAATACTACTTTCTTTTTTGACTTAAAAACATCACCAGGATGAAGGTCATGAACAAAATGCTTTATCATCCCTCTCACATTTTGGGATTTAGATTCTGCACTTTCCCTTTCTTCCAGAGCTGGATGACTCATACTCTTGTCCTATTCAATCCTGAATCTAGGTTCTCAGCTTTTATGAGAGTGCCCACTACAGTCCTACACCCTTTACTGTGTGCACTTACTCAATTTTATATCTTCCTTTCTTATTTATACCTTGACACTGTCATTTAGATTTGCCTATGGATGATATTCTCAGATCAGTGTGGTAAGAGAGGTATCCGTTCTGTACCATAATAGTGTAATAAGATGGAATACATGTTGATTTTATGGAATTATCAAAGCTATATTGTTTACCTAGCAATGTATTGTACTGCTTAAGAGCTAGGGCAGTAGACAATAACTGACTGCATAAAAATCCTGTCATGCAACGTATCGACTGTTAAGCACTTTGTTCAAGGTCATATGGCTAAATAAATACTTGGATGAGCCACTTGCTGTAACAGAGGAATATACACAGAGAGTACAATGGGAACAAACCCTCCTTACAATGCAGAGTATGCTAGGCATTATGGTGCATGGTTCATGTATCTCATTGCATTTAATAAGATCGTGGCAGACCTTGTATAGTTACATGCTCTACATATATACTTTTGCTCTTAATGAGAATATGATGAACCTGGAAGGTATTATTTCGCAAGGTAGACATCTTTGTACGTTACTTTTCTTACCTTTATTAAGGATAGTAACAGTAAGCGTGTCTTAGGGTTACCGTGAGGATTAAATGAATTAATCCATTACCATGTGCCTAGCATACACTAAGCTCTCAATCAATGTTAACTATTATTTGATGAGTCAAAGAGTGATTTAAAATAAAACTCATGGCCTTTGAGACAGAATGATAAGGTATGAAAGGGCCATGTTTATGTAGAAAAAGAAAAAAGAAAAAAATCCAGCAGAAAGAAAAACAGAACCATTTTTCCAGCTGGTTTATTAGATTAAACTAGAGCAAGCTGACTAGCTGCAAAAATTGTGCTGTGTATCTATGACCACAAGTACAGAAATAGCACCGTTTTTAGATTTAAACATCCTTGATAATTTATTGAAAAATCTTAAAAAATGAATACTTTAAGCAATTATATGTTCACTGATTAAACCACAGAAACTAAACTGTAATGAAAGAAAATCAGCTTAACTCTTAAGTGTACCAATCTAATGGAATCCAAGTCAGAAAATGCTAAATTTAAATTCTATGAAACTGAAAAATAAGCAGATGAAATTGCCTGTAAATATCAATTGGATGTCATTTTGATTTCTTAACCAGTTTTATATATGTAAATAACCTTAATCTGCATAAAGAGAATATTAGATGAAAATGCAACCTTGTCAAGAAAAACTTACAGGAAAATCATCTGTAGAAAGGAAAAGGGACAGTGCTCATCAAATCAGGCACAGTATTCCTCTAATTCAATATTAGCAGAATATTAAAATTTTCCTCTACTAAACATTGAAATGATCCTTGACAAATAAGAATGGTCACATTGATCAATTTTCCTGTGCTGAGGCATGGTCCAGTGAGAGTTGTGTTTAAACTGGTCATTTTTTCTTCTGTAATAGCTTATTGGGTCAAAAATACCAAATCATTCAACCTTCACTCTTCTGAGTATTCAATAGCTATTCAATTTCCTGATACATGGTAATTTTAATTTCTTTATTCTTTGGGTGTCCAGTCAAAGAAGAAATTCGAGGTGAATTTCAAGCTATATTGTTTAACTGCTAAGGAAAACTTGAGTTCATTTTCTTATTTCAAGTCATTTTTTTCAAGTAGCTGGATTTCTGTGGGGCTTTTGTACTAAGAGCCGTTGCTGAATACAGAGAGTCAATTTGGGGAAGAATGAACCCCGAGAGTTTTGAAAATAAATGGCTGGTTATATGTTGGAGACAGTGTAAATAAGATGTTTCTAACAGTTAATACTAAAAAATACTAAAAAGTAAAAAAAAAATAAATAAAAAAAGAAAGTTTCAGGAGACTCATTAATGAGGAATTAACCACCGACCCCCTGCCTTAGCCAGGTAACATTTAGGTGTCAGTAAAACGTAGGCATGGTTGGTCTATACTGTTTTGCCTTTTTTTCCCCTAGCATCAACAGGCATGTATTTGAATGCAGTCATGAAAGGAAGGTCGTGTGTGTGTGTGCGTGTAGAACAAAGTTAGGAGCTGGGGAAAGGGTTCCACAGCAACCTTCTTTTGTGAAGGTTTAATTCTTAAGATGTGTCTGTGTGGTGCATTTGATACTCAAGAAGAAAACCCAAGTTGCTGAAATTTTAATATTTGTACTCCTCTGTTTTTATTCTCTTCTGAAATTCCACTAATCCTGTAGCAAAAAAATTGCTGAAATTTGTGCAGTCTGGTGAGTAATTCTTGTGGAAACTGAGAGGCTAGAGTGGCAAAAGGAGAGGAGACCCCTTCCATCCCTCCCTGTTTAGGTTCTGGTAATGCTCTGAGTTCCAAGCGGAGTCCTGGTACTGAAGGGCACCCCACAGAGAAGCCATCGTGGAGAGAATATGGCAGGAAGAGCAGGCTCTGGTTGCTCCTGGAGGACGGGCTCCCAGAGGAGGGGGCAGGGACTCCAGGAACTCCCGGGTTCCTTGTAAATACTTCAGTACTGGCCCTGCTGATGGTTGCTGGGCATCACATCCTCTTCCCCATTTCCACATCTGCTTCTCAAGAGGCCCCTTAGCCTATATGACAGCTACTCCTTTTATCTTTCTAGATTGTCCTCAACATTCACTTAAAGATAACAAATTTTCATGGTTAAAAAAAGTTTTTTGATTATATTATTTGTCTCAGTGTACCTTCTCTGGACACCTTGTTTATAATTGTAACCTCTTCTCTACCAACATTCCTTAACTATCTTTCCTGATATATTTTCTCCATAACACTTGTCACCATCTTATACTAAATATTTCAAGTATTGATCCATTTCCCAAAATAGAAAGAACACTTCATGACGGCAAGGATTTCATCTTTTCTGCTCACTAATGTATATCCTCAGGGCCTGGAACAATGTCTGTGTCAGTCATTCAATGAACATTTGAGGAATGTTGATGCAGATGACAAATTAAAGCTCCCAGTTCCCTTCTATGCACACAGCATCCAGGTGAGTCCCAGTCTCAGTTCGAGCCATCCAATCCAATTGTGACAGTCAAGTTTCACAGGCACAGATTTTGTGCATCATGAGGAGAATGCAGCACTGCCAATTGTTTCCTCTAGCAAATTTTGCCCCATGTCTTACCCTGACACCCTTGGTCCCTGAGGATCCCCTCACTTATTCAAATACCTTCTATTATTTGCTGAAAGTAATGCATTATTACAATCACTTGAGTTATCCTGGCTTCCCTCTTCATTGGTCTCTGTTAGTGGTGCCGCTCCTGGAACCACAGATACGTCTCCTTTTTTTTGCTGACTTCCTGGGGCTTTTTCTGCTCCTTTCATCATTGCTGCCTCATCATCATCTTTGCTGCCTCCCACATCCATGCTCTCCGTCTCTCTCAGAGACAATAGATGCTTCTCTGATTCTGATTTTGGGTAACAAACAAAAAGTCCAAACTAAAAACTGTTCCTAGAAGGGCATGTACCTGGATTCTATAAAGCTCCCACTCTCATTCTGATATTGTTGCAAATTGAGGGAAAACAAACAAACAAACAAACAAAAAAAAAATGAAGGCCAAATTAGCCAGGGCTGTGAACAGTTCCTTGCCTGCTGGTGGACTCGTGTATGGAACAGCATCACAGGCTTCCTCCCTTGGCACATCATTGCAGATCTGTCTCTGACCCCTCCGGCACTTTGTCTTCTATTGCAAATCTTATGGTTGGAATTATTTCTGGTTCTGTGCTTGATTCTTGGGCTTGAATATTGAGATGTCTCATCTAGGACTAGGACTTTGAGTTCCCTTTGGCCACAACCTCAAGCTAGTCCTGCTTATTCTTCTCCTTGATGCTGCTACTTCTGGGGCTGAGGAGGTTGAACTCAAAGGGTTTATATTCCAGTTTTTGATTCCCTATGGAGGATGCCTGGCTTCAACCAGGGTGAAGATGAAAATGAG
Organism: Camelus dromedarius; assembly: GCF_036321535.1. Classification (NCBI taxonomy): domain Eukaryota; kingdom Metazoa; phylum Chordata; class Mammalia; order Artiodactyla; family Camelidae; genus Camelus; species Camelus dromedarius. The sequence goes on along the minus strand of NC_087439.1, from coordinate 28,248,537 downwards.
CTCATGTGACTAGAGCACTGAATTGTTGACAGCAGAAACACAAATGACTCCAAGAAGATGTAGGCAAACACTCTACAGACTCATAATATTCACCCTCATAAGTGCCCTAGGCCAACTTTTAGCAGCTGCTACATCTTCCCTTCTTCAGTCAGACCTAGGCTATGGGGCCATCTATCTAAAGCACATGAACATTGTCTAAGGAACTCTGCCTTTCCCTGTCCAGGACAGCATTAGATTCCCTCACAGATTAGAGGGCTAGGAAAGTCTACAAGGGTTTCTTTGGGACTCCATCTGCCCTTGGAATAAAGCATTGCTCATAGCTTACCTCTTCCTGTAGATGCTCTCAGCCTTGGAGCACTTGGCACATATTTGGTAGCAAGAGCAGCCTTAAGGGTAAATAAGGAGGAATGCTATATTAATCAATGAGCAGCTCCAGGCCAGGTTAGGGGAAGGCAGAGGTGGGTAAGGGATTCCTTACACACCAGCTGCTCACTTGGAAGTCTTGATGTCATCAGGGTTGTGATGTCAGCAATTTCCTATCTTTGTACATAGAAACAAATGCAGTCCCTTGCACATTTATCAATTTAAATTTTAAAATATTTGTGGGCCAACATTTATTGAGTGCCTACTCTGTACACACGGTTGGACTGGGAGATGGCAATGCTAATGCTTATAACAAACAAGACCTATTTCCTGCTTTACCAAGAGCTCACTGTCTTGGGGGGGGGAGACAGTTAAGAGCAGAAATAATACAAAAGGGTTAAAAAGGGATATGGCAAGCTATGAATGTGGGGGCTGAGAATGGAAGTAGCCAGCAAAAATTTCTAATTTTGAGCATCAGTGTTACAGTGCATGTGGCTTTTATTTCTTTTGCAAAAGGAAGAATAAAAATTCTGTGATCTTTTTTATGACTATTAAGCTAAACTACTTTCAACAACTTTGAAAAATTTGGTTATTCATGAGAATAACACCTTTTCTAAAAGAAATAAAGTTAATTTTCTACTCTTCTGCAGAAGAGGTCATTAATTATACATTTTAGATTTCATCAATTTCAGTTAGATGAGACTAACATTTTAACTAGGTGTCAAAGAAGACATAAGATATTAAGTTAAATACACTGGATGACAATAAATGGTTATTAAAAAACATAATTATGTTACTCTCATAATTTTCTCACTTGAGTGTCTCATTGAAGGCCTGAGTTTCACATTTAGGCAGTCAAGTCAATGTATAACAATTCTGTGAGCTTTAGACAAAAGCTTCTAAACCATTGAGTCATTTCCAGATTAAGGACAGATGGATGGTATTTTTTTTTTCGAGCACTTAAAAAAAACAAAATCAACAAAAACAGTGGCATCCGCAGTAGTAACTATCTGCAAAAGAATCAACATACCTCTTATTCTGCTCCCACTAGGAATCTACTATTTTTGAGATAGGAACTTTATCTTGAAAAAGTTTAATGCATGTGATCCTGTGTTTTGGTGACTCTCATTGCCAAAAATGCAGGAAAGAAGGAAGGAAAAGCTAAGAGCGCTAGCTGTTTGACATGCTTGGTGATTTTCCCAGGTTGCTGTTCTGTGTTCACTTTCTACTGTTTTTCAAAAATTGCCCTCTGTTTGGACAGCCCCCTATCAAGAGAAACAGGAGAAGTAGCACCACACGCTCCCTGATGCTGCCTGGGGTAGCCAGAACCATCTTTCATTTTTCACATTGTCTTCTGCTCAATTGGCCCAGATTCACAAACGGAGAACTGATTTTAAATTCTTTTTTTTTCTTAAGGAATCCAATGAAAAATATTAATCAATTGTTTTTATTAAACCTATGTGTGGGGTGGGGAGGGGTTGGAACATTTACTTTCCAGTAAAATTTTAAATTAATGGTTTTCTAGAATATAGGTTGGGGATTAAAAGGTTTCTTTAAACCCTTTGAGTTCACACATCTAGAAGAAAATTTGAATAGTTCAGACAGTTGTGTGAAGAGAGGCTGATACATGCGGGTTGCAACTGTTTGACTCTGCTTTCCTGTCCCGTGGTCTATCCCGTACGTACAGCAAAGCAGTAAAGAGGAGTGATGTGAACTGTACCACAAAAGGTAAGATGGTAAGTCAGACTCATTTTTCATTTTGGTCCTGCATCGAATACTCAAGCTGGTCATACACATTTCCCCTATGTTTTTGCATGTCATTATTTTTGTATTTGTTCAGTCTCTGTGAGAATTAGTCTGTCCTTGTTATATTTTGAGTTCTTTAAGAGATATGGTTACTATCATCTACTTCCTGTTTCCCCATAGAGAGTCTATCTCAGCACTCCACACATAGTGCTGTTTGATAGATAATTGTTAACAGACTGACTTTTTCCCCAATAACTGATTGAAATTGGGTTCTCTGGGTTTTTTTTTTTTTTCCTTTTTTTTTTTCTTCTTTTCGCTCTGTGCAAAATCAGTGACCTTAATCTGCAGTGTGGTATGTAAAGAAAAAGGAAACAGCGAAGAAATGGGTCATCCAAATTGAAGTAAACAATGTGGAGAGTTTATGCATAAAATAATTTCTACTTTGTAAGTGGCCACTTACTATTAGTAACCGTCACTTGTTTTTTGTTTCCAACTCTTATGGACTTGATTTTCTTCAGAGTGGCTTCCAAAGACCTCTAAGAGGAAACTCATAGTTTTAAAATGCTTATTTACAGTTTTGTCCTCTCTTTTCACTGTGAGGTACAGGCATTAAACTAAGATTCCTGTTAAATGTGGTTGAAGCTGAGGAGATAAATTCCCAGTATATGAAGGGACAAAAAGACCCTTTAGTATTCTTTAAGAGGAAGAAGCAATTATAATTTTGTAGGTTTTGGAGAGCTTCCCTTCTTTTCCTTTTTAATTCTGTCATCATTTTGCTTTATTAGAAAACAAGTAACCATCTGTTTTTTTATATGAAGAGAAAATGTTTCTTAATTGTATTTATATGCAAGCCAATAATTCTAAGCAACATGATTAATCTAAGGCAATAAATAAATGATTTCAAGAAAGTACTTATAAAGGACACTATCCTTCGAGTTTTCAGCTTTTCTCGCATTCTCTAGTTTCTTGAGTAAAATCCTTCTTGATTTCCCAATTGCTATTAATTTTTTACTGCAGTTATTACTGAAAAAGGAAGGTCAGTAGGAGAAAAATGAATCACAGTCCAAAGGAGAAAATCTATAGTAGCTACCTGAGACAGGGCTTATCTTTCAGAAGGGCAACTGGATAAATCTTGAGCCAAAGGAACTAGTATTTAAAAACTCATTTTAGCCATGTCCTCACAGGAAAAGACTATGTCTAGACAGCTTAGCCTATTAGTCTGGTCAGGAAAAAAAGTCAGACTGTTCAACTTGATAGAAATTTTTCCCACATAATTATATTGTAACATGGAGTCTAGAAATACCAGTTCCGACACATGAAATAGTTAAGATAATGCCATTGACTCTCACTAGCTAAATGTTTCAGTTCAACACTTTGTTAGATGGTCCCTGTTGATTAATTCACTCAAATAAGCTATTCCGAGTGCATATAGTTGCTTATATAAGCAGAATCATAAAGTTTTAAAAAAGTATTCATTATTGTGGAATAAATATGAATTTCCTTTTCATCCTCTTGGTTCTAAAGTAAATTATAAGACTAAATTTCAGAAGGAAAAAATATGTACTTATTCAGAATGTTTTGCTATTTGGACCACAGACCACCTCAAATACTCTGGAAATTTGAAATTTAGTTACAATGTATTTTCACATACAACCAAGAAATTGATCAATGATAATCCAGCACCAGATCCAGCATCATTTAACCAATATTGCTTGTGCACCCTACATGTACCAGGGATTGTGCTAAACTCTAGAGACAGAATCTTCTTTCCTGATGGAGGTTATAGGCTAGCAGTTCTGAAACTAGAGAAATAAATGACATCTGAGATGGATGTGAGCATTCTGGGAATTAATCCTCTATTAGTACTTGTTCTTCTAATGGCTAAAAGATGCCTTGAACAGTGTATGAGGTGTACTTCTGGGAATGAGTAGGGGTTATCCTGGTCTTGGTTAAGGCAAATAGAAAAGAAGCCCCAGGTATCTTTGAATGTTGACTAAGGGAGAACAGAACAGTATTCCACTATCTAGTTGAGTAAGTGGAAAGGAGACCTGAGAAGAGAAGTGGGCCCCATGTATATGAGGTTTTAAAACAAAATGGAATTAGAAACAGAAGAGAATGGAATATATTTTCAGCTTCATGTGTCCATATTTTATATCTAGCAATCTTGAAGAGATCTTTTCTACCTTCAGTTGGTGTTCCAGTATGAAAAGCCAGTAACAAAGGCAATAAATCCTAACCCCATTCAACTCTGAAGTCTTGGTCTCTTTTAGCTTATTCATGTTGCCATGGAAACCCAGTAAAATATAAAACGTTATTGATGGTGAGGGTGTAGCTGAGACTAGTATGTAGTTTAGCAATACTATGTTTTTATGGTTTATTGTGGATTAATAGCCATGTATGTATACTTAAGTTATATGTTCAAGCATACTTGTACTTAAAACTCCTCTAGATATGCTGATGGCTAATATTAACAAGGGTTAAAAAAATTAGCAAATTCACACATTTCCCCTATAACACATGGTTAATCACACAACTGAGGGATCAAAGTCCTGTGCTATGAAAGTATGTTTGCTTTTCACACCAGGGAGCCAAGTTTAGCAACACTTGAGGAATTCAAACAGAAACTGTTTACTAGCCAGAGGCCTGGTAAAGGACATAATTAGATAAACGCCTAGGGAATTGAAAGATAAACATGGGCACCATCCATCCACCTTTGCTTATAGTCCTTTTTTCTTAGTGCCTACTACACGGGTTTCTGTCTTTCATCTATAAGTTGGCCAGTTTTAGTTGCAAGCCACAGAATTTACTCTGGCTAGTTTAAAGAGAAAGAGATTTAGTAAAGCATCTCAGGTAGCTCACAAAACTTCTGCAGGGACCATAGTGCTAGGTTTGAAAGCGACACATTCTCAAGCAATACATCTTGGACCTCTACTCCACCGTGCTGCAGGATTGTTACTGCCAAGAGAACACTGCTGCCACCCTCCACTGACTGTGCTCAGTGCCACGTACCAGGCACCTCCTGAAGAATCAGATGCTTCCGCTCCTGCATTTGCCAGATCCATTTCCCCATATGTGGCCACTGGTTCATGTTGCTACCTTCCACGTTTTACTTCTGGAGTCTTACATGGGTGTATTTGCTTGTCAAAACCTAGGTCTGATGTCTTGTACTGTAGCTGCAAGTGAGACTAGAAGGAGTACGTTTTTGTTATTGTTGTTCTTGTTTTTGTTTTAATTCTACTTTGGCAGGGCTAGATTCATAATGTAAGAATCTATCAAAATATTGTGAATGTTTAAAAGCTACCAGGAAGCTACAAATGATAAAGTTCTAAAGGCTATGACTAAAGAACCTCAGTGAGGACACGTTTATTTCAGGATGAGCTAGAAATTAAAATTGGGTGACACATTGACAGGATATGCTGACTAAAAGTTGGAGACTAAGATCTTTTTTGAATCTTGATGTGCAGGATTTGGACAAATTGTGATTTCTAAGTTGCAAACATCCAAAATACCTAGGGATAAACTTAACATGAAATATGCATGTCCTATGAAAAAAGTGACAAAATATGCTGCGGGGCATAAAGAAGACAAAAAAGTGGAGAGACACCTTTTCTTGGCTGGAAACACTCACTAATGTTAAGATGTCCATAATCTCAAAGTCAATCAAGGTGTGAATGGTAATCTTAATCAAAAGATCAAATGGGATGTTTTTGGATGGAACTTGACTAAGTGATTCTAAAAGATTCATTATCTGAAAGATAATATTGGATCATAAACATACCCAACAGTATTCTGAAAAATACAGTAGTCACTGAATGTAACAGCCAATGAAATTCTGAAAAAGAAAAGTGATGAGGGGTATCTTTCCCTAGCATCAAGGCATTACAAAGTGAAGCAATGTGGTTTTGCCAGGACAGGAACAGACAGAGGATGAAATAAATCAATGAGTCTAGAAGGAGGTTCAAGTTAGTAGGGGAATAAAATATATGATAAAGATGGCAATGTCAAAAAAATGAATTCTTTAATGAATAATGTTAAGAAAACTGGTTAATCATTCAGAAAGAAAAGCTCAATACTGACTTCATTCATTATGTTAACATAAAATCCAAATGGATTAAAGATTTAGTGTAAAAAACTAAACCGTAGAATTAAAAGGAAAAAACCCAAGGTGGTTAGTATTACATTTTGTGGTGGGGAAAGCCTTTTACCATCAACACACACACACACACACACACACACACACACACACACACACACACACACACACATGATTGCAGCCTCTCATATATACTCTAAAGAGAAATATTAAAAAATTTAAGTATAAAAATATAAAATTTATTACATCAAGAGAAACTGTGAAAAACAATGAAAAAAACATAAAACAAATTGGGGAAAATATTTGAAATAAATATTTGAGAATGTATCTGAAAATAAAAGCAGATGATAATATAGTCTTATGTTTAAGGAGAACAGTTCTCAATCTTTTCACACACATGCAACATATATGGACTGACAATCTGTGTCTGTTCCATAATTTAGTCCCTTTATAGAATTGTCATTGACTGTGTGTTTTATAGAACCTAGTAAAGCTATGCTGAAGATTTTTGAAAGATTTGGTTAATTATTTGGGAAATTTTTTTTAAGTTCAAGGCATATAGTTCTTTAAAAAAAAAAGAAGAGTTTGTTGTCTGCTGTATTAAATCAAGTTTTGTATATTGACTATGTTTCCCTTGGCAAAAAAAAAAAAATCTTTAGATGAGTTGCATTTATGTAAAAAGTTATGAAAAGTCTGCTGGTGTTATGCAGACTCTTCTAACTTTTGCTTCCCTAGATCCAAGGAAGAGAAGGCAGGGTTTTAAAAAGGGGGACTGTGTTCCCTTCAGATTGTTATTCTAAATCTGACTTGATGGCAGAATCCAAAGTACATCATCTCCCGGATAAAGCTAGCTGCTTGCCAGACTGCTCTGTTACAATTGAACTGTAAATGGCTCACATCAGCACATTCTGTCAACTTTATATAAACCCCACTTTATGTAATGTGATTATAGATCCCCTGAACACGATTCTATACCTGCGGCTTGCAGGCTGATTGTCTCGATATTCTCTGTCAGATATGATGACCAGGAAAAGCAGCATGGGCTGGTGTTGAGCAGTGATAACAGGTGGTGTATGGTTGCTTCATTTTTCTAGAAGCCTGTTAGCCCATGTTCAAAAGAAAGTAGGTAATTGTTCTTTCTCCCCTTTACTCCCAGGTCTTTACTCCTTGATCCCTGTATTTATCACATCCAGAGGCGGTTTGGGGCTGGCTTACCTTGACCAAAGGCTCTGAGCACTCCATAAAAAGAGCAAATGATCCACGTGCTCAACATGCTTTCTGCACAATGTGATTTATTCGGGAAAGCTTCACTCTCCATTTTTCTCTTTGATGATATTATTCCCTCTGGCCCCTGATAGGGCTGACTTGATGGCAGGAAGAGTTCCTGGGAGATTCAGTTCAGATCCACAAGCATTTATTGAGCCTCTGCTGTGTGTAAGCACTGAGTGAGGCACTGGGATGCCAAAACATACTGCAAGATCCCTCTTTTGTGGAGATGACAGCCTAGTGGGAAGACAGACAAAAACCAGGGTTTCAATGTAACATAGTTAATGTCGAGATAAGACTACTTGGGTGCTGAGTATAGGAGAGGTACTTAGTTAAACCTGGGATCTAGGAAAGGCTTCCTGGGGAGGTGATGCCTGAGCTGAGTCTTGAAGATTGAGAAACAATTGTATAGGTGAGGAGAGAAATCCACACAAAAAGTACAGCCTGAAAAATGTCACAGAGATGTGAAACAGCAAGGGCACATGGGCAGGGAAATTCTCAGAATTCAGAATTACTGGAGGGAAATGTTTCAGGCATGAAATGGGGGATAAGGCTGAAGAAGAAAGCAGATGTTAGATTGAGAAGGAATTGGATGCTGTGCTACAACCTCGGGCTTTATATGAAATGTCAAGTCCTTTATTTCTTGCCTTCTCTTGTATCCACATTCAATCCTTCAGCAAACCCTCTTGACCAGATATACCAAATATGACCACTATCACCAGCCTAGTCCAAGCTGCCATGGATCACAGCAACAGCTCCACAATTATAGTGGGAATTGGTCTCCTTCCATTTTGGCTCCTCTAAAGCCTACCCTCTTCACAGAAGTGAGAGTGGGTCCTCTAAAATATAAATCAGATAATGACATTCCCCAGTGAGTACTCAAACCTCCAGTCACTTCTTCACATTTAGAATAAAATCAACATTCTTACCAAGGTCTGAAAAGCAAGTCCTTACTTGAATTGGCCCCTGCCCTGCTCCCTACTTTGCCTTCAACCCCTTATACACTGTGCTTCAACCTCACAGGCCTCCTTGATGTGCTGGGACATGCTGGCATCTCTCTGACTCAGGCCTTTGCACTCATTAATTCCTCTGCATGGGGTGCTCTTCCTTCCTTCCTGTCCATCTCTTCCATGGCTGACCCTCTCCCCTCATTCACCTCTGCTGAGAAAGGGCTCTTCCGACTACACTTTCTAAGACTTAGCCCCCACCTCCATCACTCTCTGTCTCTTTCTCATTCCTGCCATATATGTCTTTTTATTATAGTTGTCTTCTTATTGCCCATCTTACAGTAATGTAAGCTCCAAGAAGGAAAAGATGTGTCTGTTTTGTATACTGTTGTGTTCCCAGTGCTGGAGCACTGAGGATTTGTTGAATGAATTGATGAATGAATTCAGAACCATTCAAAACTTGGGAGTGAAAGGATCAGATGTGTGTTTAAGGCAGTGGCTGCAATGTGGAGGATGCAGGTACAGGGGCAGATTTGGGGTGGGGGAGGTGGGTAGACAAGAGTTAAAAAGGCCAGTTTGAAAGTTCTTGTGTTAGTCCAGGTGAACAGTATGAAGGACTGAACTAAGGCAGTGGTATTTGGCATGAAGAGAGAGGAGAGAGATGTGAGAAGTATTTTGGAGATAAAACTGGCCAACAATGGTCAAATTACATCTGGGCCTCCCTTCAGACTCTTGGCTACATAATGGGATGATAAAGGATGCTGGAACTGGAAGTGGTCCATAATCAGAGGGAGCAGGATGATATTGCCTGAGTGCCTTCTGGGACCAGTGCTTTTCCATTTCACCATGTCCCTGGGTTAAAGTTGCCAGGCATTCATGTGTCCCTTGTGAAGCACAGAAGCATTGTCTTACTGCAGATCCAAATGACTACAGTGAGTTGGATGTATTTTTGGCACCAGATAGATGTTCAATAATACTTTTAATGATAGTTTCTACAGCAATTGGGTTTACCCTGGAGGCAGCTCATCTCTATAATGACTAGGGCCAAGCCTGCTTATTTTATAAGATCTGGCAAAATTACAGTGTGAACTGGTAATGCCATGGGCTGTTAGACAAATTATACCAGGTTTGCCTCTGAGGAACTTATCCGAGACTCCAGAGACTTCAAGAATACTGACTTCAAAGGAAGTACTGTGCTATTATGAACACTGCAAACCATGTACCTAGCAAAACAAGAAGAAGACCCACAGTGCCTAACTTGTAGAAGTATTTGATCTGCTTTAAAGTTTTGAAAACGTATTTGAGCTGTTGAAATTGACACTTTGTAGAGTGTCAGAATTTTGTTTTCAACATGGTTTGGGAAAATTCCTTTTAGCTTGGGAAAATTTATTGTCTTAGCCAAGGAAAGAATTACGTGGCCTCAAATCTATAAACTTTTAATCCAAGAGAGATTATGAAATTATTTTGGATGATTGAGACAGAAGTCTTTCCAAAGAAAAGGTTTATCACATGGGTGATTTAAAACACTACTAAAATTGCCTCTCTAAGCAATGACCTAGAAATCTGACAATGTGATAATGAATTCTCAAACAAATAAAACAAACAAAAAAGTTACATTGGAACACTTCACAATTGGCAGGATGAAAACTGGCAACAATATCTTCTGGAAAACTGAATTGGATCTTTTAGCATTAAGATGAGTTTTGGGACTATAACATGAAGTCAACACTTGTGTGAGAACTTTGGAATGCTCAATTTCCCACAATCTCGTCATTTCTCTGCCTGACAATTGTAATTATTCTTCATCAACTTGACAGTAAAATTTGCTTCCTGTCGTGATAATATACTTGCTACTACCTTGACCATTTAGGAGAAATAGCTTTTTCTTTGATAGGTTTGTTCATTTTGAAGTTAAATTTCTATGTTATTCTAACCACTTTCTTAAATTATTCATTAACCAATTGCCATCCATGCTTCTGACAGTAGTTTGCAACTTTGGAAAAAATGAGGAGATACATACTTATCTCTCTGTTTATAAAGAAAGGACTACGTCACAAATTAAAACTAAATTAGTTGGGCAAGGTACGATATACTACTTCAGAAAATTTTGACATTATTGTATACTTGCAAAACATCCAAGGTCATTAAGTAACCATGGATTTAATGTATGAGACAGTATAAAGCAATCTAATTCTGCACAGTTTGAGAAAATATGAACAGGACACTAAGACCATGCCATATGGTTAAAAAAAAAAACAGTAATAGGTAAAATAGAATAATTTTAAAGTAAAAGTACTTGATATTTATAAAAGATATTGATTTGAAATCCATTCACTTAATTATGTATTCAATAAGTTTCTATTTACCTCTGAGAAGGTGACATTTGAGCAGTAGAAGTGGTGAGAAGTGGTCAGATTCTGGATGTATTTTAAAAGTAGTTTAAATACTTTACTACCGTTGGATGGATTGGTGGTGTGAGAGAAAGATGTGGATTAAGGACAACTCCAGGGGTTTTGGTGAGCAACTGGAAAGAAAGAGTTGTCATTTGTGTTAGATGTTTAGGGATGCTGTAAAAAAATTACCACTAACTAGGGTGACTTCAAATGACAGAAATGTATTCTCTCACAGTTCTGGAGACCATAAAGTTCAAAATCAAGGTGTTGGCAAGCTTGTGCTCCCTCTGAAGGTTCTAGGGGAGAATCCACTCTTTGTGTCTTCCAGCGTTGGTGGTTGTTGGCTTTCATTGACATTCCTTGGCTACATCATTCCAGTCTCTGTTTCTATGGTCACATAGCCTCCTGCTCTCTGTCTCTGAGAATACTTGTCTAGGGCCCCACAGGGGGTAATTCAGGATGATTCCATCACAAGATCTTTAACATTATCTGCAAAGTCTCCTTTACCAAATAAGGTAATGTGCACACTTTCCAAGGATTTAGACTTGGATATACTTTGGTGGTCCCATCATTCAACCCACTATGCTATTCATTGCAATGAAGGAAATTGTGAGAGAAGCAGATGAGGTGAGAGAAAGGAAAGTACACAACTTTTCTTTTAGCTGAGAGGACCCATGATAATAGTCTGAGTGGTTGAATTAATCAGGCATTATTATTAAAGATATTCATTATATTGGCCATTTAAAAGAAAAGATGATTAAATCTCCATAAAAATCCAACATTCTGCTCAAATTTAGCCATTAGCCTCATTCTTCATTCAGTATTTTAACTCAAGCTGTTAAAACAAGTGAATTGTTCATGTTTGCATTTTATTTCCTCTCCCTTCCACCAATCTACGGTTTGGTAAAAAAAAAATCATTTATTCAAGAGATATTTATTTGGTGTTCAGAGTGTGCAGTTCACTGTGTTAGGCAATTTAGAGATGCAAAGATTATTATGAAATAATTTCTATCATGAAAGAACTTACATATAATAATTTGGCTCAAACAAGTGTCCCCTGCACCCTGCACACATTCTGTCCTAATGTGACTTATTATGCATATATCTTACTTACAGTAGGTGTTTTGTGAGTGAGAACACAGGCAACTGAGTTTCCTTTGCTAAATGAGACTGATAGAGGTCCACAAATCCAACTTTTTGTTTCACCATCTCTTTCCTTCATTACATTGAGAAAGTTTAGGCAATCATAGTGAGCTGCAGGCTCAAGAAGTGCTTCAGAATGCAGGAACAAGACACCAGAATGAATACATAGTGGGTGGAATCAGTTTATTTGGAGAAGCTTTTCCTAGAAATAACCCATCCTACACTCTGATTTGGAGGAGACAGAGTTTGCTGAAGAGACAGAAGTGCTGGGAAACAAGCACCGTAAAATGTAACTAATGTAAAAGAAGCTGTCATCCTGGAAATGGAAGCATGTTAGGGACAAATGGTCCTTATGGAGTTTAGGAAAAGGAGAGTTGGTGAGAGAATATTTTCAGTGTTTATCCCTGACTGCTCAACAGAGGCAAGAGACTATATTTTATGTCACTAGTAATCTGATCTCTTGAAAAGTGACGAATTCCCTGATTTCTCAGACAGCTTGATTTAAGTAGCTCCCGGGACTCTCCAATCTTCTTTGCAGTGAACCTGGTTCTCAGCAGACAGAAGACTGTTGTTAAAAAGACCTTGGAGGGCAGTGCCTGGCACATAAGATCCACAATGATTAGCTACTATTATAAATTATCATTTTATTTTCCTTGCTACTTTATTATTTCTCCTAGTGTGATCAAACTGTTGAGGGTGAAACTGATGAAACTGAGTTTCTACGTCTTCTTGGCCCAGCCTAGACTATGATGATTCTGATCAAGATGTGATCAGTTATTTAATTAGCTCCCCTGAAACAGTCTACTAGTTCTCCTCTAATTTTACAACAAGAAGATTTCTTCACATTGAGCTAATATTTGTTAATTGTTACATACCATCACCAAACGACGGTCTCCTTGTTTAATCACATTGAAGCACTGCTCAGATATAACTTTCTTCCACAGACACCTTTCAACAGGTCAGTAGTATCCACCAAATAGTGATACTCCTTAAAGGAGTATTCAAGACCTGCTTGTTACCATTTGATCCCAAACTGATTCCAACTTACTTTTCCTACAATGCCATCATATTATTTCTAGACTACCACCAAAATAGATGATTAATCATTCCTCCTTTACAAAATGTATGCTGACCTACCTCTAAGCCTGTGCCCATACACTTCCTGGAATGATCTGACCTCCTACAGTTATTCATCTCCTGTTAGGCCCCTCACTATTGCTCAAAGGCCATCTCCTCCACCAAACATTTCCAGTTCCATCGGGCTGGAAATGACTGGTGTGGCTCATGAGTCCACTTTTATGATGTTTGCTATTTGACAGCAATTTGTCCGCATGTGGGAGATGTAGAGTGATATCACAGCAAAGAGCTGGTGCTCCTTGGACTCACACCCACAAGTCCTACCTGCGAGTTTTATAACCCTGAACAACTTAAACTCTATGAGTTTAGTTTCCTCATCTGTAAAATGAGAATAATACCTACCCCATCATGTTAATATGAGGATTAAATGATACTATATACGTGCTCTAAGGCTGCTGGTGTAATCTTTTGCACATTATGTGACCCAATATATCTTTGAAATTATTGTTTTATTGCTATTACGATAGCCTCCCCCGCTTAAAGGTTGTAGTCATTTTGAGGTCAAGGACCATGCAGTCTCATTTCTCTTTATATTCTGCTTAGCATAACATCTTATACAGAGGCCCTTGTTTGCTAAATCTGTGTAAACTTGTAAAATTGTATGTGTATCTGTTTTGCCTCTCCAACTATATTATACATTTCTGGAAGTCAGAAACAATGCCATATGCTCTATAGTATCCATGTTTAGTGCCCAGTTAAAGGCTGATGTAATTCTCCAGGTAGGAATAAGACCTGTTTAAGCATCCTCTGCTAGGAATGACACTCCTACATCAGTCACTTCGGGCAACTGAATCTTGACTGCAGTTGGTAGTTGGCATCTTGGGGATCATTTCTTCCAGACAATATTCTTTAATAAGATTTGAAGGAATTGTGTACAATTGAGAATGACTGAACTCATGAGATGAAATTAGCACTATTATATATATGTTTTAAAGTTATTCTTAAATATATACCAACAAATTACAATGAACATTGAATATTATTCTGATGGTGATATTCTTTTTACATTAGAGAACTGGTGAAATCTTAGATAAGTGTGGATCAGAAAAACAGCTCTGATCTAGTGTTGATTCCTTTTACAGCTCCTTTTGTGGGTCCTACACTCTGCATGCCCTACATCTTCCTGCCTCAGGATGGACATGCATTGACTCACACTCAGGACCACGACTGGAAAAGGATATTTGGTTGTTACATTTACAGTTGCCTAGGACAGTCTTTAAGTAGAAGTTTTCATACATTTTCATAGAATTTTAATAAATTTCATAAATGAAATTTTCTCTGCTTTAGGTAATTAACTTCAAATGTAATTTGCATCAATTCATTATTGCATCAAATGTAAGGAGGATTCCTGCACACACCTATAGCCTAAAATATCCTTGCTCACATGTGGTCCCTGGAGTGGGACCTTTCTTCGCAAACATTTCTGCAACTAGGTTTCTCTGAGAACTTTTGAATTTACCCCATATTGAAGGACTGCAAAAGGTGTACGTATTTCCATGGATTTTTAATGTAATAGAGCAGCTACTGGTTGGATTCAACCTGAAAAATAATGCTCTGTTGTGTAGAAATCATTTGTATGGCATTTTGTGTGCCACAATTGAATATCTTCTATACCTACCTCTAATTTTAAAAAAATTTAGCATTGCTTGAGCTACATGGCACTATTAAACTCTCAACACTGATTGAGTAACTTTGGAGTTTATGTTACTATTCTTACAATTCATAAGATTTCTTATTCCTTAGAATAACAAAATTCCTAAATACATATCTAAATTCCCAGTATCTGAAAAGTGTCTTGAGACAGTCATGTAACTTACACATCACCCTAACAAATAAAGTGTAGGCAACTGTGTGTCACTATGAAAGTGGAAAGATTACAAACTAACTGTATAAATCTGGTTGTAATAACATTATCATAGTATGAATGAGTAAACTCAGAGACGAAGATGAGATGGTGAAAGGAAATTAATAAGAAACTTGAAATCTTTTAAACTTTTTCTCTAGTGGATTGTTCCCCAGTGTTTCTCTGTTAAGTCTTCATCAGTTATGTAATATACATTATACATGGTTTTACAACATTAAAACTCTCTCTCCTATAGATACTGAAATTGATTTCTAGTAATAAAACTAGATTTTTGTTTGCATAAGAGATAATTTTTCAAAGGGAAGGGGAGTTAATATAGATACTGAAATTGATTTCTAGTAATAAAACTAGATTTTTGTTTGCATAAGAGATAATTTTTCAAAGGGAAGGGGAGTTATAATTCAGTCATCTTTTCACAGCCAGATAGAAATTAATTTTAGTTGGTATTAGAAAAATTAAGTACTATTACATTCATTTTGCTTTGAATAAATGGAATATTAGCTCTGATGGTGAGTCTAGTCTCACCTGTCTTATTTTAACAAATGGAAAAGATATTCAAAGACATGTAGGAGTTGTAACACAACTCAAGTCTCTTGATTTCTAATCCAGGGTTTTTCACTACTTTTCATTCTTTCTATAATTCTTCTAATTGTAAAATTATATCAGAAAGGACTAGTGTTATGAATTGAATTTTTATATCTCCCTCAAATTCTTACGTTGAAGCCCTAACCCCCAATGTGATTGTATTTGGAGATGGAGACTTTATGGAAGTTATTAGGGTTACATGAAGTCATGGGGTGGGGCTCTGATGACAAGATTAGTGTCCTTATAAAAAGAGACACCAGGAAGCTTGCTGACTGCCTCTATGCCATGTGAGGACACAGTGAGAAGGTGGCTGTCTGCAAGCCAGAAAAGAGCTATTATTAATAAATCAATCATGCTGGAACCCTAATCTTGGACTTACAATTCTCCAGAACTGTGAAAAAATCAATTTCTGTTGTTTAAGCCACCTAGTCTATGGCATTTTGTTATGGCAGTCCAAGCAGACTAATATAAGAAAAAAAAACTTTTTAAAAACATGGTCAAATTTGGCTATTTTCCCATTTATTTGGTGTTGTTGCAAGTACTGATGTTGCAAGTACTGATGTTGCCTGAATGAAGTACCATTAGAAGGTGAGAAGGAAAACAAAAGTATCTTCATATCTGCAGTGCATGCTGTTTCTGCAACTCACATTCATAGACAGAGGTATATTGCATGATTTATGTGCACATTCTACTCTTGAGCCTGGCCTAGAGATGGATCTGCTTATGCAAACAAAGGTTAATTTGATTAAAAAGAATATTTATTATGTCTTAAAATTTCTCTTTCAAGTGGGAATATGTTATTCACTACTGACTGTTCAGGGCTAAATTAAGTGATTCCTTATTATCTTGGTCAAAGAGGTTAGTAGCAGAAGGCATTTTGCATTTCTTACTCTGCAGGGCACCCATCTGAGCTATTGCCCAAGCTTCCAATGAGATAAGAATTATCTGGCAGGGTAAAATTAACTCTATAACTTCTACTCAACACAGAAACCTAAACATTTAGAAAGGAACTAAAATAAAAACTGATGGTTTCTTTCCAAATTTTTAAATGGGCTTCATAACAACAACAAAAAAAAGCTCTTGATTTTACTATTATAAGTCAAATCTGGATGGGTCATGTGTTTGGGGGAACATTGTGGTTAATGTTTCAGTTTTGTATTGAGAAGTATCAGGAGGAGCCAAGTTAATTTTGTTTAAATTCAAAGTAAATGTGTATAAGGATACTGATTATGGTAGAGAAATATCTGGAAAGATTCGAAAAATGTACTAGTTAATAGCGGTTATCTCTAGGAAATGAGACTGTTGCAATAGTTTATTTTTATAATTTATGTATATTTATATTATCAAAATACTGTTAAAGCAAAGATAACCAATAGGACTTTTAAAAAGTTTTTTTTTAAGTGATAGCTTTAAAATCAATGAGTTCTAAGCCAGAAATAAAATATATTTTCATTTGGGAAAAAGAGGCATTTAAGAAAGCAGCAATATAGACACACCTAGAATATAATAGAGGTTATATTATAAAACTAGACCCAAAAAGCAAACACTAAATCTCAGACTTTCCAAAATACTTCCTTTAGAATTTCTTCTGCAGTGTAAGGGTGCTTGGGTAGCAATAACAATAGTGATATATCTTATTTAATAGGGTTTTAAGCTTATCAATTAAGAGACATTCTCTCATTTGAGCCCAACAAGAATACTCTCCAGGAGGCAGGGCAAATATGGCTTTCTTAATCCTACTCACGTAGTATTTGGGATTCACGGAAATTATGTGGCTTGTCCAGATTGAAAGAATAAGAAATGGCTGAGTCAGGAGTAGAAATAAAGTCCAGTGTTCTTTCCAGTAAAGAACTCTGGAATCACCACTTACTCACCTCCCACTCACTTGAATATTTCATCAGGTTTTCATCCAGATCAGTCCAGTGGACTCAACGTTACAAAGGTCACTGAAGAACTCTATTTTGCCCTATCAATGGTCAATTTTCAGTCCTTATTTTACTCGACATCTTGGCAACATTCCTTCCTCAAAACAAAAACAACTTAAAAAAAAAATGAAACACATGTACATGCTATAAAATTCAAAACGCAGAAGAGAGAATAAACTCAGACTAAATCTCTCTTCTGCCTCACATAGTTCTCATGACTGGAGACAACTTTTAACCAGATTACTGGGTATTCTTTCAGAGATATTCTAGGCATATACAAAGATATATGTTTCCATATTCTTTTATTTTCTTATAAAAGAGATAAGTAACATAATAAAGATACTAATCTAAACTTTGACATGTTTCACTTAATCATGTATGTTCAGGAGCCTTCCATATGGTATCTATAAAGCTGCCTCATTCTTTTTAATAACTGAATAGTATTCTAGGATGAACCATAGTTTATTAAACCAATTCTCATAATTTTATTGTATTTATTTCAAGATGAGTCATAATTTATTTAATCAGTTCTCTGATGTTTCTGACTTTTTACTATTGAATATCATTCTTCAATGTATATCCTTGTACATTTATCATTTTGTACATTGTACATGTCTAAATATACTATAGAATCAATTCTCAAAGATAGAATTGATTGGTCAAAGGGTACATTTACTCTTAAAATTTCGTTACTGCCAAGTTGCTCTCCAAAGAGAATATGTTAATTTATACATCCATCTACAAGATATGAGACTGTTTCTCTACAACCTCACCAACATAGTGTGTTATTGAACTTTAATCTTAGTTAATCTGATGGGTGAACAATGATATTGCAATGATGTTTAAATTTTATTTTCTCTTATTATGAAGGACATTGACTATCTTTTCTTTTCCAAGAGCCATTTGTATTTCATTTTCTATGAGGTGCATTCACTTCCTTTACTCATTTGTTTTCTTCTGGATACTGTATAATTCTTTATTTCTCACTCTCCTGGTTTTCTTGCTGACAGATTGGTTGCTCCTTCTTAGTCTCTTGTGCTGGGTCTTCCTTTTTATAGGTCTCTAAATGGTCGAATGCCCAAGGGCTCAGTCTCCAGCCCTCTTTTCTTTATCTAGTTATTATTATCTAGTTACCTCCCCCAATTCTATCTAAGAGTGGATGCCTTCGAAACTTAACCTCCAATTCCAGTCTCTTCCTCAGACTTTTGTCTAACCTGCCTGCCCCACATCTCCACCGAGGTGCCTAATAAGTATCTCAAATTTAACATGTCTAAAGTATACTCTTGATAACCCCCTTTTTCTCCAAGTCTTCCCCCATTTCAGTAAAGAGAACTGCCATTCCACCAGTTGAACAAACTAAAACATGAGTCATCCTTGTTATCTCTCTTTGTCTTGCTCCCAATAGCCAATTCATCTGTAGGCTGGCTACCTTTACCCTTAGAATGTATCTTGACACCTCCCGCTTCTCACTACTTCTGCTGCTACTACCACTTGTACTACTGCTGCTGCTGCCTCTACACCAACTGGCTCCTAGCAACATCACTACATATCTAGAAGACTGCAATAGCGCCCAGTGCCCAGTCTTGTCTCCTTCCAGTCTATTTTTGACACAGCATTCTCAAAGATCGTTTAACAAATTGGATCATGTCATTTCTCTATTGAAAGTATCTGATGATTTTCTATCACACTTACAAAAAATTCCCAAACCCTAGTTAGCCTATGTGATCTGGCCTCTACATAGCTCTGTGATTTCATCTCTTGCCATCTTCCCATCACCTACTCTTTTGTAATTTTCAAACTGGCATTTTCATTATTCTTTGAGCACATTGTGATCACTCTCATATCAGAATCTCTGCATTTGCTGTTTCTTTGGTTAGAAGGCTCTTCCCCAGATTATTGCATACCTTGCCTTCTCTTCCATTTTGGTATCAAGTACCACCTCCTCAGAGAGACCACCCTATCTGAAGTGTCTTCTTTGTCACTCTCTACACCTTTACCTTGCTTTCTTTTTCTTTATAACATCTGTCATTTCCTTACTTATATTATAGATTTATTTGATTACTGTCCATTTCTCCCAATTTGTTGTATGTCCCAAGAG
Organism: Camelus dromedarius; assembly: GCF_036321535.1. Classification (NCBI taxonomy): domain Eukaryota; kingdom Metazoa; phylum Chordata; class Mammalia; order Artiodactyla; family Camelidae; genus Camelus; species Camelus dromedarius. The sequence goes on along the minus strand of NC_087439.1, from coordinate 28,228,977 downwards.
GTCAGGATTTTGTCTTTGCTTACAGAAGTATCTCCAGCACCTAGAATAACTCCAGTCACATAGTAGGCACCCAATAAATATTTATTGAATGGGTGTTGGATAATTACACATTTCAAAAAGCTAAGACCAAGTTCCAAAGTACCAAGTAACATGTACTTTAACCTCAAAGTTAACTGCAAACCCCCTCACATTCTCCCTCTCCCCTTCCTTCCTTCTTTCTCTTCCTCTCTCCTTTCCTTCCTTTCTTCCTTTCATAATCTTTAATTTCAAGAATATACAGCGTACCTATTTTATTTTAAGCCGTGGCACATTACTGAGATATACATTTTAAGCTATGGTATATTACTGAGATATGAAAGTGTTTTTTTAATACTGAAGAAATCTTTCCAATATTTCAGATTTGTGGTGAGGAGAGCCAGGGACATGTGTTGGAAGAAATGCGGAAGGGAGGAAGTCAGTGCTATTTTTCAACTCCACAGCACTGGTGAAAGTAACCATTGTGGCAAAGTTACTCTCACTTCTCAGAACGTTTTAGTATCTCTAGCATGAAGTTATTATCAATAAAAATTTTTAAAAGATCAACTCTTATTGATGATTTTTTTGTTCCATACATAATAATAGTTTTGAGGTAGATACCATTATTATTCCCACTTTAAAGATGAGAAAAGTGAAGCACAGAGAGTTATATTCTTGCCCAATGTTTCATAGCTAGTAAGTAGAGGAGCCAGGCCATCTGTCTGACCAAACCTGAATGGTTGTAGAATGTCCTGAAAACTATTGAAACAATTCTTATTTTTCCCTTCTGCCTCTTGAACCTTTATCCATGTGTGGAGTCCACTATGTGTTCTCACATAAATGAGAGGATCACTTACCACATGCTCCAGTTTCATTGTATAACATTGCCAGGAAGTTGAAATAACTAATGGAGAAGTGTGCTTGATTTAAAGATTCCTGGTTGCCAAGAGATTCTCGTTGTCTATTATATTGTGAACATTTTGAGAGCCATTCAGAACTGATTTATTTACCTCTGTATCTGTAGTACTCTGAACAGGACCCAGCATGTAGCAGGTGTTTAATTAATGTTGGTTGAATGAATAAATGAATGACTGGACTATAGTGGGAGATGATAGGCATCATGCTCGTGAAGCTAATGATTCATTATCCACAAGTCATTCATTCAACAGATATTTATTAAATGTCTAGAGCATAAGCTCACCTAATGGTCTGCATTCCTAACAGGTCATTTCTATTTCAGCAGAGGGTACAGGATTCTTGAACAGACCACTCATTCCTTGACTCCTTGGTTCCTTTGATCTCTCAGGTGGAGTCAATGCATTAAATCTGCTATCTCCAGCCTGTTTTTTTTTTTATTAGAGATATATTTTTTTAAGGTGATCAATCCAAGAGCTCAGAGTTTATGCTTTCTAGTCCACCTCTTACCTTCTGTGGTAGGGTGAATATTCAGGCCCTTGTTTTGCTTAGGTACCTAATTCCAGTAATCGAGTAAGTCCATGTGTTCCCCGATAGTTTGCTGATATAGCAGTTGCTCTGGGATATATCTTAATTTAGACCCTTTTCTGGGTTACTAGAGTCCTATCTCTGGTCTCCCAATCCCTGTGGCTGAATATTTGATACTAGGCAGAAGACTTAACCATCTCTTTTCCCAGATCTGTGTTTATTGCCAGCAGCCTGACTCCTTAACACTTGCCCATTATCCAAGGTTTCCCTCCTTCCTGCCACGTCTGCATGACAGACCTCTAGGTCTTGCCATCTCTGGTTTGACTTGCCAGTGAAGCTCCCACTGACCCACTTTTTGACTCCCTATACTGGGTAGAATGAATGAAAAAGTCAACTTGGATTTTTTTTTTTAACCTGAGGGTGATGGCAGATGGAAAAAGTCATGGAGATAAATAATACACGCTCTTTCTCATTCATCCATTTGCAAGTGCCAAGGACATTAAGTGCTTTGAACTCTGTAGGTTGATTTCCGCCTTTGTTGAATTCTTACAACACACTCTGGATGTCCTGATTTTATTCCTGTCTTTTAGATGCCCCATGTGAATTAGTAATCTCTTCCTAACAAGATAGCAAGATTTCTACAAAGGTATATCTCAAGTCTTCTTATTCTAACATCATTTCCAATATCAGCACCTATTACCATTTTTGAGCACTTATAGTATACTACACACTGTGCTACATGCTTTCTTTACATTAACTTAGTCATTAGAATAATCTTATAAGAAAGATGTGAATATTCCTATATCACTGGAGAAGAAACTAGAACATGATGGGGTTGCAAATTGAATCCGCATGTTATCCAGTTCCAAATGCTTTCTTTAAAACAAAGTACAGCACAGGATTCAATCAATAAATAATCTTTGACTTTGATTTTAGGAAAATATGTTCAAAATTATTCTTTCTCACATCTATCAGGATGGCTACCATCAAGAAAACCCCAGAAAATAACAAGTATTGGTGAGAATATGGACAAAATGGAACCTGGGTACACTATTGGTGGGAATGTTAAAAGATGCAGCCACTGTGGAAAACAGTATGAGAGAATTAAGCATAGAATTAAGAATAGAATTACCATATGATCCAGCAATTCCATTTCTGAGTATACACCCAGAAGAATTGAAAGTAGGGTCTTAAAAAGATATTTGTACACCTATATTATCTGTGTTCATAGCAGCATTATTCACAATAGATAAAATTTGGAAGCAACACATGGGTCCCTTTATGGGTGAATAGATATGCAAAATGTGGTATATACCTACAATGTAATATTTAGCCTCAAAATGGAAAGAAATTCTAACATGTTATAACCTGGATAAACCTTGAGGATATTATGCTAAGTGAAAGAAGTCAGTCATAAAAATACTGTATGATTCCACTTACATAAAGTAACTAGAGTAAGTCAAATTCATAGAAACAGAAAGTATAATGGTAGATGAGAGGAGGGGGAAAGGGAAATTGTTGTTTAATAGGTTTCAGTTTTGCAAGATGAAAAGTTCTGTTGCACAACAATGTGAATATACTTAACAACACTGAACTGTACACTTAGAACTTGGTTAAGATGGTAAATTTTATGTTATGTGTAATTTAACAGAATTAAAAAAATTATTCTTACACATAGATGGTAGACTGAAATACTATATAGTATTGTGCTATGTCCAATAACACATACACACTATATACATGTAATTTTGCTATTAAAGAAGGTAGTCCTAATAATGAGAATGGTCAAATTCTTCCACAATCTAATTGTTCTAAATTCTGGATTTAAAATTTTACCATATTAAAAATGCACATGGGCAAGTTTTACAGGTATCTTCATAATGTTAAATAGCTGTTAAGAAAAACTGATGAAAGCTTAAAATATTGTGTCATGTCTCTAAAACTTGTTGGTGTTTTTCTTGGGGACACATATATACATAATGTGCGTGCAGACACACAGCTACACCACACATATTCTGCCCATTTAACTTACTCTAAGAATGTGTACTATTTAATGTCACACCTTCCCTGTATGACAAATGTGCTTGTTTACACTTTCCTTTCATATATATATATATGTATAAACTACATATCTGATGCCAAATATCATGGCCAGACTTACCATATATTTCATTACATTTGAAAAGAATATCTCTCTAGCTTATATAATATATGAAAACATAGAAAAATGCCTACATTTTGAGTGAGAAAATGCCCTTTATTTCATAGCTTTTTGGTATATTGAATAGATAATCCCACTGTCTATTAATGAAAGTTCATATTGCTTTGGTTTTTATAGTATCATGATGCATTACTTCTGATTCTTAAAATGCCAGAAGTTTGAAGTGTTTCAATTTATATAGTGTAAATAGATACCTGTGGATTTGACAGGAAGCTGGGAAGTTTCCTTGCTCAAAGATACAGGCCTACAGTGGATATCTAAAATGCTACCAATAATGATTCATTGCTTTCTGTTAAGCTTTTCTCTCATATAGTGGCTCTTTTCTAAATTGCAAATACTCCAGAAAGGAGTAATATACTGAGTAATTCACACCTTATTATTAAAAAACTTGATCATATCTTTTCTATGATAGGAGGAGAGGCAGGGAAAGTATGCATACAGGACCCATGAAAGAAAACTGGCCAAGGAACATCCTAAAGTAAGGCCTGCGAAGATCTTCCCTTCTACCTGAACAGATGGCCAAGTTCCTGGTCCTTAAAAGAAAAAAAAAAAAAAGAGTCTTTCAATTGCAAGTTTAAGTTCTGTGGATACAAGCAAAGTGAAATGGAAATCTGGGCCAATTACCTAAATTATTTCATTTTTAAAAAACTTCATTAAGGCTTTAAAAAGGGGTTTTTGGCTTAAATTATTCAACTGGACTAACTACATTAAAATTATCTAAAATTGCCTTGCTCTCTATTTAGAGAGACAGACCTTTGGCTGTGTCTGCTTTACCCTGTATGGATTGATTTGGGGCCAAAAATTCAATTAATTCTATTCACAGAGGGCCATCGTAGCACTGAGCAAATGGAAAAATGAATGCTTCTGGTTTCTTGCTGCCCCATTCCACTGTCAAGCCTGGGAGGGACTGAGCCCGACATATTTAATGATCCCAGTTCCACTGGTTCACTGTGTCTGCATGGGTTTCCACTTGGCATCTTATTTTAAATATATGGTCTTCAAAATCTGATTTGCTTTGGAACAATCAACAGAGCCAGTTCATTGTTTGGGAAGCAAAGCAAACTGAGGCAGCGTGTTGCTAGCTAACATCTACCGTGTGCTTCCCATGCACCAGACATTTATTATCTTATGAATCTGAGGGCTAGTGTTAAGTGGTGCAGTGGCTTCAACTCTACATGGCTTGGCTCTATAGCCTGTGTCTCAAGTGCAGCTCTATGCTGAACGGCAATGGAGCGCACTAGTCAGGGGTGTGGGCTCCAGCCTTGGGGTTACACAACTGTATGCCTCATTTTCCCTCTTTGTAAAAGGAGCGTAATTATACTTCCTATCTCATAGGGTTGTTGGGAGGATGGAGAGTTAATACATGTAAAACACTTAAACGTGCCTGATGCATAGTAAATTACTTACTACTAGTTACTAATGTCATTATTACCATTGTCCCTATAGTTAATGTAAGTGATGCTTTCTAAGGGGATTGTGTGGAAATCCTTGTCTTTTGTCACTGAATTTACCCCTCCTTCCACCTTTACCATCCACTCACCATTATACATTCTTAACACTTAAGGTTGGCTTTGGGGCTGTAAATTTAGGCAGAGTTATAAGTCAAGATCAAATGAGCTATTTTGGTCTATGTGACAGTCACATACTTTTTCCTTATCTTTTTACTCAAAAATGATCATAAACATCATCATGATGATGAGATTTGTGTAGCACCTTATGGTGTTAACATATTTTTATACTCATTATCTCATCTAATATAGCCACATTCTGTAAATCATTGTGCAGATGTGACTTCCATCAATAGAAACTGTGATGCAGAGAAGTTAAACCATTTGCAGAAGGACTCCCCACAAGTGATTCCCTGTGGAGTTTGGGGCAGTAGAAGTTGAGGGAAGGAGCAAGAGAAAAATATGGCACTAGCCTGAGAGTTTTGAGTTATTGGGATAGTCAGTGTCAGGCCAAAGGCTAAGGGTGCAGGTGAAGGAAACCTCAGAAAGGGAAAAAGGAGATGAACAAAAAGGCTAGGAAGGCAGAAGAGGGAAAGAAAAAGCAAACAGGGAAAAGAGGTGGATAGACTGGGAAGAATCTCCCAAGTTGCTGACTATTTGCATCTAAAAATGGAGGTTCTTCAACAACAGGGTCTTTATTTAGGTCCTTAATTTCTCCTCATGGCACTTAGTGTAGTATTGTTGAGTGCCTAATGAATTGTTCTCTCTTGCACAAAGGACTTCCACTACAGCAGCAACTGTGAGTTTACGCGATGGGAAATGGTTCGTTTGCCCCATTGAGGAGAAAGGGAGACCTCCTATGAAGTCAAGGAATTGGATGAAAATGATGGGAATTCTCTGGGGTGGTTGAAATCAGAGCTCTGTGGTCCGGAAAATAAACTGTGCTTCAGTACAGATACATTTATGGAAACATCAATAAACACTGTGATTAAACTGCAGATAGGATTCCATCAGAGAGAACAATTCAAATAGCATATAAAGTTATTTTAAACCCTTATTCATATCTGCAGGTAAAAATTCCATTTTAATCAACCAGATGGGTTATTCAGATGGTTTTGTTAAATTCAAATTATGTTAAAGTAAAAATTTAGTGCTACAGGGTATGGAAAATTTACTTTTCCCCCCTTGCTTTGGTGTGCACTTTTTGCAAATAATAGTTTCATAACACAGAAAGTTTTGGTGGGGGCATGGATTGTTTCATTTGAGAAGCAATTATTAAGTAGCTATTGTGTGATGAGCATTAGGCTTATACTGAGGGTATCCAGACAGAGTTTCTGCTTCTGAGGAGATTAAAATCTCTTGGAGATTAGAAAACAGTGTGATAATGACAAGGGCTCCTGGAGAGACAAGCTCAAAGGACTGTGGGAGCTCAGGCGAGGGGCCATTGGCAGAATCAGCTTGATTGGTGCCCTAACTCTATCTGGTAGGAAGAGCTGGTGGTGGTAACAAGCTATTCTCTGTAGAGAGCTGTCCATGTACAAAGCTATAGAGATAGGAATATTCAGGGGTTGAGGATGCTGACTGGAGTATAGATGGAGACTGGAAAGGGAGGTGGCAGAAAAGCTGAAGCTGGAATTGTAAGCAAAGTCTAATCTTAGAGGGTCTCATATGGAGTTCTAAAAGGCTGAAATTTATTTGGAATACCATGGTGGCACCATTTGTAGAATTTAAGCATCCTGTCAGCAGTGGGGGCACGAGGAGGGGGCAAAAGATGGGAGCAGAAAGAGTGTGTGTATGTACAATTAGGTGAAAAGTTCTGCATTTTAGGTAAAGCCTTCCGGGCTGCTGAGTGAGAAATGGGTTGGAGGAGGGTTTGACTGAGGGCAACAGGTGGTGATGGAAGGAGCCTACATGGAGAGGCCATGGCCGTAATGGAGAAAAGGGGACAGGTTTAAGCAACAGTAAAGTGGAAGAGTTATTGGAACTTGCTGAGTGAGAGAGAAGAGTCTATAAGACAGATTTCAGGCTGAGGATTCAGTGTTTTTTTGTTTGTTTGTTTTTCGGTTTTTTTTTTAGGAGAAGGTGTGAGGTGGAAGACGATTTAAGATGGCTGCACTGGGGGAAGAACTTCTGAAGTTAGCATTGCCTGGAATGGTAAACATCTTAGTTTCCTGGTTCTGCCTTCTGATAACTTCTCTGAAACTTCGGTTTTGATTGTCCTGCCCTGTCTTCTCTTTCTTTCTGTCTCTGACTCCCTCTCACCCTACCCCATTGCTGTTTTCTTTCACCTTCACTTGGCCCTACTAATGCTCTTTCCTGGTTCTCCTGGGCTCACTCTTTACAATCCACCGCCACTGAGACTCAGCAAACTCACACACATATAACAGATAGAACAAATACTGAACCAACATTTTTGTTAGCTTGACTGCTTTGTGGACAGGGATTTGTCAACACATCTGTTCTAAAGAATTTTCTTTTAATAGTTTTTTTTTTGTGGAAACCAGATCAGCAAAGCACTGTTACTATGGCCTATCCTTGGAGACCTAGAAGTTGCTGTATTAAGCAGAACTGATTAAATGGTATTTTACCTGCTTGGAATGAAATTCACAATCTGCTTTTGAAAATTGTTGCTATTATTTGGCCAAGGGCATTTGGGGAGAGGAATATGTCATTTGTTATGTTTTAGGACTGAGATTTGTAATTTATGTTTGTAGACAATGGATTCCTTCCTTAATCAGATAAATGCAACCTGTGAATGTTGAAGGGGACCCATTCAGAACAGAGGGAACCATGTAAGAGGGAGCACCAAAGTTATCTATCAGTGGAGCTAGGGATACCACCAGATACAGAGCCGGGGCACATGGATGAGCAGTGTTTCTGTGGTGCTGTGTAAGGGTCTTGCTTACAAATCCAAGAAAACTTGAAAGTTGGATCACTTGGATGTGTGAGTTCTGAAGATGTTTGACCCATAGACTGAATACTATCCCGCCTCAGGAAAGCAAAGGGATAAGGAAACCCTGACAGTCCCACACCCTTTCACAGTGGGAAAGACACAAGATCTGCCTGGTCTTCACCCAGACATTGGACATATACTCTAGAAGTAATATGGTAGATAATTAAACTTTATTCATCCAGGCAGCCTGACACAGGCAATTTAAAGGCAGGGATTCTGGCAGACAGGGGCTAGCTTGTCCCTGCCTCCATCACTTGCTTCTCGGCAGGGTAACTTTGAGTGAGTTACATAACCTCTTCAAGCCTCACTTTTCTCTCTGTGTACAGAGAGTAACATTACTCACTGCACTGGATTGTGATGAAGAGTAACCAAGCTACTGTGCTCACTGCCACTTAGCACTTTGCCTGGCATGTAATGAAAGCTCAGTAAATAGTAGCTGGTATTACTGGCTATCTGATGGGAGGATGCATTTGCAACTAGAGAATTGCAACAAAGGGCTCTGTAAAATAAAGATGTTTTCATGTCACGGCATTAAGAAATTGGTCTTTGGGGGTTTGTTTACAATGGATTTGCCACAAGGAATAATCCTATAAAATCCCACAAAAGCATTCCTGGGGTTCGTAAAAGTCTTCTTGTTTTCCGTCCGCTCACTATCACCATAATCAACAGTATTCTATAAACTGCTGCCACTTAAAGTCACTTTCAGTCTCTAGCTCTGATCACTCTTCACCTGAAACCAATTACCTACTTGCATGGAGAGTTTCCACATGATATGTGAAGGGTCTGCCATAGAAGCCAGAGTCCTGACTCTGGTTTTGTCTGTCTCTGGTGACTCTTCCTTTCCTTCTTTCTTAACTTGCACTACCAAGGAAGTTAAGAATCTTCTGGAAGAGTATAGAGCAGTGGTCCTCATTCTGACTGCATCACTATCAGTTATAGTGCTGTTAATAAAGGGTAGGTGCCCAGGTGCCTCATGCTGAACCTACAGGAGGCAGCTTACCCAATTCACCATAGAACACCCCATAATGCCCTGGTCAAGTCAGAAGAAACCAAGGGCTACCCATAGTTGTATTAAGCAATCAAGAGACTGTAAACATGCCCCTGCAGTTATGAGGCTCTTGGGGCCTCTGCACCCACATAGAAATTAGTCCTTGTGGACGTTATTCTGTAGTACAGGTACTTTGTGACTTCACATATGACCTCTGTCAATTCCATTTCTCTTTGACTCAAATTTTTCCTGTTGTTCTTGTACAAATGAATCAAATGGGAGAAATATCAGATATGTGTTTTTCCTCCAATGTGAATACACTCTTTAAAGCAGCCCTATAACAAAACTTGCTTCTATACATAAAATAAATCTGTGTAAAGAGAAGATGATATCCTGTCTGCACATCTCCTGGAAGATCTCTTCTTATTGGTCAAAGTTCTTTTCTCTGTGGCAGTTTACTGTTTCCGGCTATCAAATGCACCCCCTTTCCCCACACCTAAACTTGGCTGTAATAGCTGAGGTTACAGATTGTTCTCTTGTGAGGGAAGCATGCCTCACTGGGGCCCTGCCTTTTAACAGTTCAATGCCAGCATCTATCAAAGCTAGAGCTGCCTCTTCACTATGGAGTTCATTCACAGGTAACTTTTAAGGTTAAAATGTTTTTGTCCATACTAAAATGAAGGTTGTCATTTTTCCTTATAAATTTTGTTGCATTTCCTTCTACACCCCAAATTAAAATCAACTTGTGAGCACTTCTCAATTAAGTGTCCCTTAATTCCAGGGTGTTTATAAATGTTACTGGGAAAGGAAAATGTTTCCTGGTGAGAAAGGATTGGGAAATGCTAGAAAAATAAGTTGGTTTCTTCTCTACAGGACTTATTAGATATTTAACATGGTAATATTCATTGTGTACACAATATTTTCCTCAGATTATTTTCCCTTAAAACTCTTTTTATCACAGAGCATCTCTGAAGACTAGGTTTTGAGGAAACTTCTTTGGGAAATTGTGTCCTAAATTTCTTAAACAAGAACTGTAGAACAGAGAAGAGAGAAGATACACATCTTGAAACAAAAATTGGTACATGTGATCTGACATGTTCTCTGACAACAGGACAATCTGAAATTGGATATGCCTCAAATAACACAGAACTTTTGATCAATGTGTACCTTATGCCAAGAGGATGATGGGAGATGATGCAGCCCTAGCCAGCTCTGCCAGGCAGCCATCTGAAAACAAGGGTCTTTGGTATGATTCTAAGCAGTTGGCAGCCTTGTTGAAAAAGTGGATGCAAAACACTAAAAATGAGGTGATCCAGACCAACCTTACAATCCTAACACTGCTGCCTAGGGAGTTAAGAGACTCGGAGGAAAAACCATGAGACCTTTCCAAAATAGGCATGGCATTAAATTGCACCAGAGATAAGTAGGCAAGATGTAAGGTGTGGGACAGCTGTTGCGGCTGATACTGTTCAGTAGACAGGCAGAACTATTGGATCATTTCCTTGGTTAGCATCAGCGTAGCAACCATTACGAAAGAATCACATTCATGCTGCTCCTGTTCAAAGCATCCACTGATTCACTCAACAAATATTTATTGGGTGCCTACAAAGTAGTAGACACTGTTCTGGTCACTCGGGCTAGAGCAGTAACAAAATAGATAAAGTCCCTGATCTAATATGTCTACTATCTAGTTTAGTCTTTACAATGTCCCCAATTAATTGGCAAGAAAACTATAAGAGATTAAGACTATGGATTTTCAACTCTGGAAGGTATCTTAGAAAACATTTTAATTCAAACTCCTCGTTTTAACTCATGAAGAGGTAAGTTTAAAGGGTTACTCTTTTTGATTGAAAATAGTGACAGCTAGGATCAAAAGCCAGGTCTTCTATCTTACAATTCTGATCTCTCCTGTTGCTGTATTCTGCTTACAAAACTGATGTGGATTTATACGAGGTAGGCAGTCAGTAGAGGTGTGATTCTCAGAGAGTAGCCACAGTCTCTGCCCAAACACAGTAGGAATTTGACACTGTCAGCTCAAGCTGCTAGCTGAAAGTCCAAAAGCAGCAAAATGACACTGGCCTGAGGACCATGCCAAGTAGTATTTTTCAGGGTAAAGGGTGGAAGGGACTCCCCATTAACCAAGGAGGATGAAATAAATGGTCCCAGAACTCCTGCTTGCATTTTGCTGAATTATGAAAGCACAGTGAATGTGCTCCAATTTAAACTTGGCCAGACACTGGAGGATTAAGTTTCATGACACAAGGGGTTGTCATTGCAATCCTTGTAAGTTCTCTATGAGAAGATGGAACTCCTATATGTTATTACATGTAGGGAAGAGATTTAAGGACCATATTTCTGTTATAAACAGTATTAGAAATCAGTATTTTATTTCCCTTTGATTGCAACACTAAATCTCGGAATGTCAAGGGAGAGAATGTACTTCATGGAATGCAGAAAACTTGATTAAAAAAGCTTAATTGGTAAAAATGTATCAAAGGAAGCATACGAAGCAAATAGTACAAATTTCATACTTCAATGTTCATTTTTGATTTGAGTTCCCTAAATAGATACAAGATTGACTGAATGGATGAATGAAAGGGGGATTTGATGAATAGCAATCAACAGTGTATTAAGCATCTACTATGTGCAAAACACCATTAGTTAGTAAGAAAATAAAGATGAATAAATCCTGATCCCTGAGAGATGACAAATGCTGTAATACAAAGAGAACATTTTCATGTTCATTAAAGAACGATGGCATGTTTGGGAGAGCAAAATTATTTCTCACTATGGGAAATATAATCATAAAATAGTGAGCCAACATTTGTTGCCTATGAGAATGTTGGGTCTTATGAACCTGGTTAGACATATGCCACTGAAATTGTGGAATTACATGATTTACCTTTTGGAAACTTAATTTGATATGATACTATGATTTAAAATACCATTTGCAGTATGATCTATAATAATAGCTGTTATTTTTTGAGATGATGTTATATTGGCCCATATCCTTCTGAAGTTGGTTCTGACATTTATAAAGGAGCAGTTAGCTCCTTTGCAGACAGCAAGCTCACCATCCTTGCATACTTGTATCTAAAATAGTCCTAAAATTCTCTTTATTGCCACTACACTGTTTCCCAAAATGAAGCATGAGATCATGGTAGTATTTAGTTATTGGTTCAGTTTCCTGTCTTCCTAGATCTTTTTAAAGCTCCTCCGTCCTTACAGAATGACCTCCTAGCTTAATGTCTGATCACATGATCAGCTATTTACAAAGTGCTGGTGTTCTAATTTGATTCCTTTTGATAACATAAGAGGACATTTAGTTGTATGGTCTGTGGTAGGTATAATTTATTTCATACTCTCAGAGCCTTCTGAGACTGTGCATAGCAGAAAGCAGACCAACTAAACAGTAACATTTTATAAGAAATTAAGTCAACACTCCTGTAAAGGAATTTCTTCCAAGTATTCTCTCTTATTGATTATGTAGTTTCAAATGAAGTAGATAAAAAATTCAGCCAGTGAATTTACCAAGCTGTGTTGTTAACTTAACTATAAAAATATATTAAGTGTCTATGTATTACATATATCACATTTTATTTCCATAGGAATATATGCATTTAAAAAATAAAAACAATTTTGATTTATACTTATATAGTATTTATAATATTAGCTACTAAAATTCTCATCTTAGAACCCATGGCTGAATGTTCCTTTAAGGCAAACTTGTTAAATACCAGTTCTCAACTTTATTGCATACATAATGCATTTCATACTCTTGCAAGATGCAAGTCACTATTCCCCAATAACATTCTTATATAGAACATTTTCTTTCTTTTCAGGAATGAAATAGCCCTCTGAGTTTGCATTATCTTATTTTGTGTAAGTTTGGTGGATTTTACCTCTGACCTTAGACAATGGGTGATTTTATTGAAAAAATGTAGCACATTATTCTTAAGCAAGTCTCTATGAGTGACTATTTTTGCTCTCAGTTCTCAACGGGAACAAGTAAATACTGCAGTACGAGTTATTTTTAAAGGTTTTTAAATAGTGTTTGTTATTTCAAGGCATTAACGAGTAAAACTTCTTAGAAAATACTGGTCAGTTGTGTTTATTGCCTTATGTCAACACACTTGTCATTTTGAGAAAGTGTCATAATCCTAGAAGAAGATGGTTTGCACTCCTTGAGTTGAATTCTAATCTGAGAAGTATTCTGTGTATCCCTGCATATCTCTCAAAGGATCTGAGGCTGCACATCTGTAAGCATCTTGCTCCTCACAGCAGGGTGCACACATGTTGGGAAGGCTTAGATTCTTTTCTTCACACTGCAACTGCAAGTTGGGTAGCTAATGTGGAAGAATGGAAGGGTCCTTTTCCACCTGTATTTCCTCCCCTTTTTCCTGTCCATAGTCCGTACATTGTTGACATAGTTAGGGTAAGCCAGTTACCCTGAAGGGTATAGACTGAAAATAGAGACCTTGAATCAAGGCCTGGACTTGCCCACAAGCATCTACTGGACTTTGAATATAAACTTCTGGAGCTTCAGCATCTTCATCTTGTGAAATGAGAGGTTTGTAAACAGATGACCCCACTTAAATCTAATGTACACAGTGTTTCATTTGGGCCAGGTATTATTTTAAAAGTCAGGAAATTTTACATAAAATTTCTGTATCCCTTAAGAAATGGAAAGATGTGGCAACATGGAGCCTGCATTCTCAAATAGCAACAATTTCCTGGGCCTTGTAAGTTCCTTGGTTTGCCATCCTTATGCTTGACCAGGTTTCGTTCCCTCGATCTTCTAAAATGGTGTGATTCTTTGGGCTTTGTTTCAAGGAACACTGTGGGAAAAGTTTAGTTTCTCTTAAAATTCGTTAGATATGTTACTTTTTTTTCCCACTGCCTTACAAGGTCTTAGTTTTCCTCTGGTTCCTTTCTGACCTCACACTTTTACAAAGGAGACAGTGCCCCACCTACATATGGCTTGTCTTTCTCTGCCCCTCTTTAGGGGCAACAGAGGGGGAATAATCTTGGCTTTATTTTCCATACCTCCACTTAACTTTTCTCCTTCCATGATTTTACTTCCAGATAGATCATATAAAATAATTTATCATTTCTGTGAACACTAGAGAAACAATGACTTTCTACTCATGAAATCCAGAAAGTATGTGGATCTGAGATTAGAATAGTAAATCTCACTTTCTGAAGCTGTGTTTGTTCACATTTTTTGGTTACCACACTGTATCTAATCAGATTCTTGCAAAGCAATGCTATGCATGCAATGATTCTCCTATAACTGTATTTGGAGGCAGAGCCCAGCTGCTGCGGTGAGGGTTAGTTGCTTCTTATGGCTTAGGATCATCTTTCATTAAAAATCACAGGTGGTAGTATGTCCTTCTCATCACAAGAACTTATATAAGGTTTGGTGAAGTGAAGGAAGAATGTATGACCATGAAGAACTTCTTCAAGTACAAATATCTGAGAATCATATCCAATTGTCATGTGTTTTCAGTTGAATCCCCATCTTTGATTCTTGGTGAGAATCAATTTGGTCAATAAAAATCCAGGGTAGTAAAAAAAACCTTGGATCTATGTGGCGGAGCTGGGGTGGGGGGTAGAATGATCAGTGAAAGGAATTTATTTCTTGTTGATTTATTAAGAATTAAATTTGTATAGAAAAAAAGTAAGTAGTAACATTAGAGAGATGATTTATAGAAAGACAATGTCTATTTGCCAAAATAAAGCATTAGTTTCTTATTAGGTTCTTATAACATGGCTACTCTTCAACACCTGTGGAGCAAAGCAAATGTTACTTATTGTCAAATATGATCATTGAAGAGCTTGGTCATTGACAGCAAAAAACCATCTAAAGATAAAGCACATTTTGCAAGATGAGTCTCTTTCACCGGCTTATTAAATTGTGAAAAATCTGTAAGCCCAAATGCAAATTTCTCTGTTCCTGTTTTACTGGACAGGCTCCCAGGACTAGATAGAGCTAATGCAAATTAGGGAATTTTCACCAGTTGATTCAGTGAAATAGCTAGCTTGAAACATAAACCTCTCAACAACAAGGTCCTGCAGAAGATTACAAAAATAGTAAATTTTATTCAGTTAAGAAGTATAGGGGGCAACAGGGAGCAGACTGACCAGATTCTCAATTGTGAGTTTATTCTCTCTTCTCATCTTTTCTCTGTTTTATCTTTGCTCAGTGCTGACTATCTGCTGAAAGTGAGATAGAGCACCTTGGTAGACTTTCTACCTCTGTGCTTTTGCAGTATGCATTTCCCTAAGTCCCTCATTGGGAAATTCATTCCAAAAGAATTTTGAAAGCATAAGGGGGTATATTTTGTGAAACACACAGGCAGCAAATAACTTGGCTAGAAAAGACTGGTGAATTGATCTCTGCTTCATATCTGACTAAACCTTTAAAAAATTCCATGAAAAGTGGGTGGAATATTTAAAATATCTTGTTATGAAAACCTAGACACGATTCCACAAAAGACGAAAATGTCTGGGAAAAGGCATTTTTGCGGATGTTAATCTCAAGCTCTTTCATGTCCAGTCATGATTGGGCTCTGGAAGTTTCTTAATAATATAAGAAATTCGGTAAATTCTTAAAACAAGTTGCTCTCTGATCATCTTTGGAGCCCTCAGGATCTGCTGTAGGATCATCATCTGACAAATTGTTCAGGAAGGGTAACAACCAGTCCTGGGCAAACATTTAAAAAATGAATTAGCAATTAATAAAATAGAGGTAGGGCTAGAGACTATTTTATAAGCTTCATTTATTTTTAAGCTTGAAAGGGTTCTTTGGGTCAAATGGACTAACACTTTCATTTTACAGATGAGAAAACTGAGGTCCAAAGACTGTAAATGCTACAGTTTAGGTTATATAACTTAGCTGTAGCACCAGAATGAATTCTTGATTCCCAGCCCAAGACTTTATTATTAGGGCCTGCTGCCTTAGATTTTCCCACCAGATCAAGCTGCTGGCTTGGGTAGAATTCTAACAACTGATATTTCATTTTTGATAAAAGTTTGTTTTGTGAAGCCTGCATCACATTATGTCCTTTCAGCACTGTATAAAGGAGCTTAATTTGAATGTCCTTGTAGCACACTGCACCAACTAAGTGTACCAGCTTAGCCAGTACAGTATCATCACCAGGCTCCAAGAACACTGTGTAACTTTCCCCACCTGATGCTAGCCCCTATCTGTCATGTTCAGCTTTAATTTGAAAGGCTGCCCAATTTCTCCTGTATTTGACTAATCTTACTGAAAGTGATACCGTTAGTGCATGATTTTCAAGGAATCTCCCTTCCCCTAAACCTGCTTCAAATGAATTCACAGAAGTAAACTGAGTTATTTTTTTCCATAGAAAATATCAGCATAAATAACAAGGGTATAAATAACAAATTAGTTGACTATTAAGTTGATATATCCAAGTTTACACAAAAATTGCTATTGTGCTAAATCATGGAGCCAAAGCCAAGTATGCATACGGGACCTATCCCTGGGGTTTCTTAAGCTGTCTATTTTTGAATGCTAGGCATCTTGAAATCATCGTTTTGAGTATTCAACTTTTCTCTTTTTGTTTATTTTTTATTTTTTGTATAGACTGATGAAGTCAGACTGCTCAATAGGGATGAAATTCTTCCTTCAGAAATAAAAGGGAAAAATCTGAACACAGGGAAGGCCCATCTTAGAATATCTGTGACTCAAAGACTGTCTCTGAGTATTATTTCTGGGTCTGAGTAATCTCCATGGATTATAGGTGCCACAAAAGTCATGGCCTGGGAGAAGGACAAAATGGTGACGGAAGATAAAGAAAAGAAAAAAAAAGCAAAGGAAAGAATAAAAGGAGAGAATGGGAATGGTAGAGTGCTTCCAGAAATGGTTCCTAGTAGATCTGGGCTGTGGTCTCTTACTCTTAGGTTGTTGTTGTTGTTTTTTTTTTAAATTGCTTTATTCAGTATAATTTACCTACATTAAAATTCACTTATTGTAAGTATATAACTCAATTATTTTAAATACTTTGAATTTATCATTCCACTGTCACTTGTCCTCCATTGTGTCTAGTGAGAAGGTAGTCTCTAATTGTATTGTTCTTTTTTCCCCTCTCTATTCTTCAGCTTGGATAATTTATGTGGATCCATCTCCAAATAAATATCTCCTACATTTTCAGCTATGTTACATTTTCTGTCAAACCTTTATAGTCAATTTTTCATTTCAGTAATTGTACTTTTAAATTCTAGAGTTTATTTGCATTTAGTTCTTTATAATTTGTATCTCTTTATTGAGATGCTCTATTTGCTGAATCATTGTTATCATATTTTCCTTTAATTCTTTAAACAATTTCCTTTCATTCTTTGAAAATATTTATAATAACCATTTTTAGGTTTTTGTCTGCTAAATTCAACATCTGGATTATCTCAGAGACAATTTCTATTGACTGCTTTTTCCTCTGGATATGGGTTATAATTTCTTGTCTCTTTGCATGCCTCATAATTTTGTTGTTTTTGTTGAATACTGAACATTTCAGAGAATCTCTTGTAGCAACTCTGGATTCTGAATTTTCTTACCTGAAAAGTTTGTGGTTGTTTTGTTGTTTAGTAACTTGCTTGGACTAAATCTGTGAAGTCTGTCTCCCCTGCAATGCATGGCCCCTGATGCCTGTACTCTGTTTTTTGTTTTTTTTTTCTTGTTTCTTGTTTTTATTTTTAAATCTGACTTCCTATGGAACAGCTCTATACCTATGTAGCTTAGTGTTCAGCCAATGATTGTCAGAGACTGTGCTCAAATATGTTGAGTCAGTATGGCTTCTATTCACTGCTAATGCATTTGTGTGTGGGCCAGGAAATGTATTCAAACTTCAGGTCATTTTCAAGTCTACATCAACTTTTGCTTTCTTATGGGCTCTCCTGTATCTCCTCTTCATAAGCTCAGACTCAGCTCTGTCAACCAGGAACGTGTGGTAGCTGTGCATGTGTAAAGCCTCTGGTCAACCCAGGATATCTGAAGAGTTTATCATATCCCCTGTAGATGCCTCATTTCCCACAACTCTGCCAAGGTGCAGAGGATTATTTTTCCCTTTGGCAACAACAGCCATCATAGTTTTCAGGTTGGGAAGTTGACAATGGAAGGACATTGTTTTTCTGCTTTCTTAGTAATATATATTTAAAAAATCATAAGAATGTCTACCATTTAGTAAGTGCTTACTATGGTGCCAGGTACTTTGTTAAGCGTTTCACAACTATATGTATTATTATCTCCATTCTGAAGCTTAGAAAAAGTAACTTGCCCAAGGTTGCTCAATCAGTAAGTTGTGGAGAAAGGATTCAAATTCAGGTCAGTTGGATGCCTAATTCCATGTTGTTAATGACCATGCTATATTCCTTTTGGGTACCACTACTCCCAGACATCAAACATCAAATTTGGTCCATTCTTATTCTGAGAGACTGGTTTCCAATCAGGTGGCATTGCCCATGATCTGTCTTGGAGTTCTTGTCTGTCTCAACTGAAATCTTTCTTCTCTGGACTTTCTTTACTGACTTATTAAATTTAGTGGTACTTTGGATAACGGAAAAGGGCATTCAGGGAGTGATGCTTAAAGATATTTTATTTCTCTAATTCTTTAATTATCTTAGCTGAAAGGTACATCTTGTCACAAGTTGGGTCCCCTGGGAAGCGGCATCTAAAATGATGATTAGCGTACTGGAGATTTATTACAGAGTGCTCTTGGGATCAAC
Source organism: Camelus dromedarius (assembly GCF_036321535.1). Classification (NCBI taxonomy): domain Eukaryota; kingdom Metazoa; phylum Chordata; class Mammalia; order Artiodactyla; family Camelidae; genus Camelus; species Camelus dromedarius. The sequence continues at coordinate 28,210,165 of NC_087439.1, read as the reverse complement.
ACCTCTGAAGGAAATAGAAAGAGGCAGAAATGGGCAAAAGGAAAGAAATTCAGTTATGATGAAATTTCAACAGAGTCCTCAGACAGCCCTGTAGGGAGTTCAGATAGAATAACCCATTCAGAGTTGTAGGGTGGAGGCTGGGTCTTTACCCACAGTGACCCATGTCGCTAGATATAGGCCAACCTCGGGGGAAGAGGTGTGATTTGGTGCTCTTTAGCTAATGAAAGCCTTTAAGGGGGCTGACCAATGAGAGCTATCAGCCAGTAGCACCTGCCCCTAGCTGGGGAAAATAAGTCCTCTGTTCCTTATGGGAGATTTGGGCAGTATATTGGCACATTCAGCACAACCATTTATATTCACACATTTTTTCCCTATAATTTTATTTTTTAATTTTGCAAAATTCTTTACCAGGAGAAAGTATTTTTTAAAATTGAGATGTAATTGATATATAACATTGTATTTAGATGTACAATATAATCATACAGGTATATACTGCAATTCTTTATTCTTTCATTTATTTAAGCAATATATAATTTATCAGTGTGACTTTTTTTTAAAGCCATGTACTGTGTGAGAGGCTGGGGATATGACAATGAAAAAAAATGTACCAAGTTCCTGCTCTTGTAATGTTTATAGCCTGGGGAGGCTATTTGTATTTAATTTCCTTCCTTGAAGTCTCTTGCTTAATCAGAAATTGGTTCTAGGTCAGTAACTCAATGTAGCTTAATTTAAGCCAATTTTAATCTCTCATCCAACCCTTAAGCACATGGCTGTTGTTTTCCAAATCCTTTTAAATTAGTGGATATCTTTCTTAGGAAGAATTATACTAGACTATGTTTAGAAATTTTTACTATTTGTAAACTTACGTTACCAGTTTAATGGACTCTGAGCTGAGGGAAAGAGACCTCTGTGTTAAAAAATAGTATTAAAAATTAATTATAATTTTTGACACAAAGTCGTGATAGTAGCAGTTGAATTTGTTGCTCAAGATTATCCTAGCTTCTTAGTGTTATCCTATTATCCTTAAAGAAGAAATAGTGTGTTTTAATTGTAATTACTTTTGATAATTTTTTTACCCTAGGAGATAAATTATTAATTAGGGTATGCATTATAAATTACTTTTTTATTAGGTGATTTCTGTCTGACAATAGTTTCTAGTTTTTTTAATTAAATATGTCTCTTGGATTTATTATTAATAGCTTTGGGCTCTATTAAGAGGGAGGCTAATCTGATTTCCACCTTATGACTCCACAAGCAACTGAAAAATAATTCTGCACAACTGAGATAATCGGTGAATTATGTGTAGCCAATATGAATGGCTCAGGGTGAGGAACCATTCCTAAATAAAAGTTTCATTTTTACATTGTTTTCACCATGGTATTTCACTGTAGATTTTAGGTTAATTTTCCTCACCATTATATATCTGTCAGGAGAAATAGAGCTAGGTCTTTAAAAAAACTGGTCCAGGCATAAAAAGAAATCAGGAAGATGACAAGAAAACTCTATATAGAGTCAATTCCAAGTGATAAAACAAATAAATTAATGGATCACTGATAATTTTCCCATTTATGTATAAATGGGGTACCTTGGTTAAAACTGAGTCCTAAGACTTTTTTTCTTTTGAAATATCATAGGTATAAATGGCAAAAACTAAAACCAACCAACAAAAACCTTTAACAACAAAACTATTAAAATAGCACCATTTAAAAGTGTGAAATCAGTTGTTTAGTTTAGCTTTTGAGCGATCTGTTGTTTTGAGAAAACCCTTTAAGAGAACAGGGTCTTGGAGAATATATTCATATATTCTCATATATTCCATAATACTCCAGGAAGGTCTGAGATAGCACCTCATAACCAAACCCTGTAATACTTCTACGCTAAGTAGATACTATGTAGTTGCAGTCAGTTCAGGCCAGGTTTGCTACCTAATAAGTCAGCACCAAACTTAGGGAAAAAACATCAGTTCTTAGAAGTCTTTGGATTTCAGGATTGTGGGTGAGAGAGTGTGAGTCAGAACTAATGATGTATATTTCTATCACTAGAAACCTGAAGAGTCATTTATTCCTAGGAAAATAATCTGAGATCTCATCTCTTGAATAACAGAACTAACCCTCGGAGGAAAGTTCAGGTTTTGGGATGAGTGATGATACCCTTATTCTTTGTTTGGAGGTGGCAGGTAGGGGTAGGGTCTGCAGCCTCAGACTTGGCTCTTAAACCTTCACTTTTTAAATGAAGTTGTGCGTTCATTTTACCCATGAACACATAGTTCTCTCTTAGGTTTTCTACTCAGAGGAGTGCTCCCCCAAGAAGTGGATTGGTTTATGCAGCAGAAGTGGAACCCCCAGAAGCCTTGTGGCCCTCTTTTCTTAAGTGTAATAAGACAGCCAAGAAACACAGAGATCTAGTGTGATGAAAGAGAAAGACCCAGATAAACAGAAAAAAAAAAAAAAAAACTAAACTAAACTAAACCTGAAGGAAATCAAGATTATTTAGGAAGCAGAATAAAGCTTTAAAAGAAAAATACTCAGAGTCAAGAAAATATTCCATAAAATAAGAGCAATCAGAAAAGTAAGAGCTCTTAAAGAATAAAAATATTATTGTCTATATAAGAGGAATTTGGTGCAAGAGCTGGAAAATGAAGTAGAGGCAATCTCCTGGAATATAAAGCAATAAGAAGAACTAGAAGTACATGAAAATGCAATGAGATAAGAGATCAGACCAGGAGGTCCAACATCTTCTGAAAAAAAGAATAGAGAAAATGAAGGGGAGGAAATAATCAAAGCAGTAAGAGAAAACAGTTTCCCAGAGTTGAAACACCTGGATTTTCAACTTGAAAGGGCCCACTCAGTGCATGAAGAAAGTCTGAGTTCTGAACACTGCAGAGCACAAAGAAGAAGATAAGGGCCTGGTGTCTGTCCTTGGAGAGCCCAGTGTAGGGGCAGGTAGACCTGCCACATTTGTTGGATTGTTCTGAATCCTACTTGTAGAGTGGAATTGTGATTTATTTTGTGAATAGAGGGTTTTCTGTATACCATTCTGACCAAATGTTGTGTTGGTGGTGAAGTGGAGAGAAAAAGAAAGAGGGAGCAGCAGGTCTCATTCTACCAGAAAAGGAAAAAAGAATCAGATCTGCCAGCATTAAAAAAACAGAAAAAGAGTTTTGAGGATTCTTATTAATGTGATAAAAGAATGAAAAAAGCAGGTTATTGTATAGTATGCATGCATGGCCTTATTCACTTGTATATGCTTGTAAGCTTGGAAAGTAATCTAGAAGGATATATCCCATCCAGAAATGGAAGGATGATGGATGATTTTTCATTTTCTCATAATTTCCTATATTCTATGAAATAAGTATGTATCTTTTTAAAATTAAAAATAATAAAATTGCTTCTGTTTTTTTAGGGAAGGAGGAGCTTTTTAATATTTAAAATGCAAATACTCCTGGGAGGAGAAGATGGTGAAAACCTGGGGAGGGTAGTTTGTGAAGGAAGGAGGCATAGGAGGAGCCCTTCACGGGTACTGAGAAAGAAGGCCTGCGGAGTTGGGAAGCTGCCCAATGAGGAGGTTATAAAATCCTAAAGGTCAAGCTAAAGATAAGTTTCATTTACCTCCTGGTCCACCCAAGACCCATGTTAACAAATTTCCTAACTGTGATGCATAATTTCCTTACATAGATGCCATGTTGCCTGAGGGCTGATGCTCTCCAAGATTCTCTTCCAAGGGGCAGAGAAGACAGAACGAAAGTCTATCTAGAAAGAGTCTGGCCAGGGCTCAGCTGTGAGAGTGAAGGGAAGGAGCCCAGGGCTTACAGTGAGAAGAACCCTGGGGCTGGGCTCACATAGGCATTCTGGGAGCACAGACATCTTTTGGATTTATTTAAAAGTAGATAAAGGATGCTTTACTGGCTGTTCCAGCATACTTAAAGGATGTGGCCACTGTCCCTACTGTCGTCATGAAGATAATTTTATTCTCAATTGATCCATGTGGAGGGCTATTTTGGGCACTTTAAAATGCAGGTTAATAATGTAGAAATGGTTTATTTTCCCCTAAGAGCTTGCAGATTATGAGAGAGAACAATTTAAAAGCTTACTTTATGTAAACAGAAATTATAAAACATAGCTCCTCACAGTGATGCCCTGAACAGCCATGCGATGATCCACCTGGCCAAAAACACCCTTTAGTGGAGTCCAGGTCATATCCTGGCATAAGAAAGGAGAAAGCCTTGACCCTCAGGATAGCCCAGACTTTAAGAATATTCAGTACTAAATGCATCTGGATTAATTTGATAACCTATCTCAAATAGCAATGATGGAGAATTGTCATATAGTTTTCCATCCAGGTTAAACCCTTTTTCCGCCGAAAGGCATTATGTTTATAAGATTAAAAACAAATAATTGAAACTCTAAAAGTTACTCCACCCTGCAAAAATACTATTGTTAAAATTTTTTTCAACCCAGAGAGTAACAAAAGCAGGGGGGAGGTAGAAAAGGAACAGAAAAGCCGATTTAAGAGATAATGTATTGCATTTAAAGAACTTGAATGCCATCACTTTTCATCACTTAACTTTTCAAAGAACACTTTCAGCTTCCTTATTTGCATGTTTCATTGTTTTCCAGCCTTTACACTGTATGCTTAAAATGCAAATGGAATAATATAAGAATAATGAGAAGTAATAGTTGGAAATGTTCTGAGAAAATGTTGAAAAACGGGCCTGGTTTCCATCTGACTGAAAGGAGGTGAGACTTGGGAGAGCAGTCAGACTAGATATAATTTTTTCTTGAGCTCTAACTAGAAGCACCATTGTCATCCCTCTTCCTCCTTTGTACTGTGGAAAATTAGTTACTATTGCTCTATCTTGACTCCCTTATTCTTCATCCATTTCTCTTATTCTTCATATTAGGTGCCTACCAATTAGTCAACCTCAATCAATGTACATTGATCGAGAACTTATTAGTCATTGCCACATTTGGAATATAGAGTAAACAGTCTTTTATTAAGAAAAGCAGGGTGTGCCTAAGGGCAAACATTAGGAAACATTTGTCAGTCTCCTGCTCCAACTCCTTTGATGTCTGGCTGTCCACTGAATGGCCTTAAAAATCAGACATCTGTGGTTCCAATCCCATCTCTCCATTTCCCAAACATGTTACTTAACCTTCTCTGAGCCTCAGTCTTCTAATCTATAAAATGGAATAACACCTTTCTTGTTGGTGGCTGTGATGATTGAGATAATACAAATAAAGTGCTTATAGAAATACCTTGGCTGCTTTTTCTGTTCTTTGGCTTGTGATACAACAAAGGAAGTGCAGAGTGACCAGCCATCACTGTTTGCCTGAGAATGATGGGTTTCCTTGGACATTAAGTTCTTAAAAGGTTCTTTTAAGTTTTAAAATGGGGATAGTGCCAGGCAAATCCTGATGAATTGGTTACTCCAGACATAGAAGAACATGTATTCAGTTAAGTAATAATCCCAAACCAAATGAATCAAGTATGCTAGAAGAACAAAGTTGTATTGAGGCACAGGGCAAAGCATGGCAAGTTTCTTTACAAAAAAAGAAGGAAAGAATATTCCAGATAGAGGGAATGAAAGAAGCAAAGGCATGAAGGTGAGAAATTGCATGGCCTGCTTGTGGAAGCCTTAGGCATTTTGTTTGATGTGGGAAGCATGAGGGCAGATGAGAGGATGTAGTGAGTTAAAGCTTTAAGAAAGTGTGGTGTGGCCAGACTATCCAAGGCTTTGCATGTTATGCTCAGGACTGTGGATTTATTCAGAGGTAAAGAGGAGAGGACCATTAAGGCGGATGACCTTAGTCTAAACCTTAGTTTAACCCCACTTTTCTAATGAAGAGCTTGTGTGGCCACCTCAAATGCATTAAAATGAACAATTTGTCTTTAGCTCTCATTTTATTATTAAGATATAATTTTCCTTTTGTGTCAAAATATTAAGATGGCGCTCCTTATATGAGAGCAGATAGAAGGTGCAAAGTCATTTTTGCCACCTTCCAGATTCAAACTTGGGAGCATCTGTGACTCTCCTCTTTCCATTATCCCCCTTATCTAGTCACTGGCACAATATATTGGTTTTTGTCTTCATGGCCACATTTTCTTCCTCTCCATTCTCTAGCTCAGGCCCTAGTCACATCCCTGTAGATTCAAGAAATAATTTTAGGTAGTCCATTCTTCCAGCCTCTCTCTAGATGTAAATATTCACCCTCAATATTGTGTCTAGTTAATCTTGTTAGACAGTCACTTTCCTATTCAAGAACGTGTTACAGCTTGGTATTAACACCTGGATCTTGGCCACCACTCTCGTCAGCCTGCCTTTAAAATTTCTCCATCAGTGGACCCTTCCCTACAACTACTACGGTTTCTCAGAAGAAACCATTTGTGCAATTCAGATCTACCTTCTTTTTGGCTTTTTCATTTTGCTTTGTTTTCATTTTTGAATTTTTAATTGCGATAAAATACACGTAACATAAAATCTACCATCTTATGCATTTTTAACTGTTCAATTCAATAGTGTTAAATATATTCACCTTGTCGTGCAACCACATATCTCCAAAAACTTTTCATCTTTTTGTTTTGAACACTAGGACTTCCTCTTACAAATCCAGTCCTTCCATCTGTTTCAAGCCACTCGCCACACATGCAATTGGATAGTTGAGTTTCTCTTTTTTCTCTCTTCCTGTTTAAATCCACAGCCAAACTCCAAGAAGAGAAATCCTATGTAAAGTATAAAGTCTATAAAAGAGTAGGTGCTCAATAAATCGTTCAAGTGCTATTGCTGTTATGTTTTATATGGTTCTCTAGATACAGCTTATATGTGGAGAACACTTTGTCATTCACAGTTCTCTGTCAGTCACCTCATCTGATCCTCACCACAGCCCCACAAGGCAGATGAATTAGAAAAACATGCAGACTAATACTTCAATCCTCTCTGCTTCTACAGTAACATCCTCCAGCTTCAGCCCTCCACCCTACCTACCTCACAGCCATCTTCTCTTTTCTGTCTGGTTTCCCCCTTAACTGCCGTTGAAGACTTTAACAGGGCAGGCTACACTGGAAGAGATATTATTTATCACTGTGTTGCCAGAGTAACACCAGCCTGCACAAAGATCCAATTGAAGGACTGGACTGGGTACAAAAGATAGATCTGCTGGTCCTGTGTAGACTTCTCATTCACCCTTGCCCTGTGCAAAGAAGAGATGGCGACTAAACTTGTCTTTCTAAAGAGGAGCATGTCTCAGTGAGAGAGAGAAGGAGAGGGATTGCATAATCTCATAGTGAGTTTCAGTCCAATGACAGTAATTATAGCTTTTCCATTGCTTCCATTGAAATGTTTTCCTAATCAAATTAATTTTTATTAATAACTCCAAATAAAGTTCAGTTACTAAAGTTTAGGGTCTTCTTTTAATCTTCTTCCCAATTTTGATTGAAATTAAATTTTTGTGTAACCTTAGCTCCCTTAAGTTTTCGCACATATATATAATATATATAAATGAAATATATGTTTATATACTATATAATATATATTTATACCATATATAGGACTTTATGCACACTCGTATATATTATAATTAAAAAATTTTTTTTTTTTTTTTTTGAGTTGAGACTGGTTTTTTTGAGGAGCTAGGGGGTGGCTATTGAAGCATCAAGACTTGGATCCAGACTAGTTTTTCTGTATAAATTAGCACGGTCTACTGAAGTTACTGACGTTTCTTTGCAATCTTATAAAGTTGAACAGATTATTTAGTTCTTATTTAACCTCACAATTTACAGCTATTAGAAAAAAGCTTAGAGGGAGACTGAAAAGATGTTCCTTGGGGAATTTTCATTGCTGAAATAAAAGATACCAATAGATTCACAAAAAGTTCCATAAAACAAATGGGGAAAAAAATGTTATACTGAAGATACAGATAATTTGGGAAGCTGCAGCCATCTGGTTATGGTCAAAATAGCTGCTTCTGATGTCCTTAGATGGTACAAATTACTGGCAGACCTCAAAAACCAAAACAGGAATTCATTCTGAGATCAGATTCCTTTTGCCTTCAAGACATGTTTACAAAGAAATCAAGATTAGAGGAAACAGAGGAAGAACTGAAGTATGGAGAGGACATAACACCAAAGAGTTTCTTAATTTGGACAGTGATTAACATAAGATGAATTGGGATGCAAAGGCAGGTGGATGTCCAGCCTCAGGTCATTCATTTGACTTTTTCATTTTACCGTATCATCAGCTTCCCCAGCTTCTCATCCATGAGCTGGTTGGTGATCTCATAAGGGATCTGTTAACACTGGCAACCAAGACGCTTCCTTAAGTCGAGGAGTGGATGTCAATCATAGAAGACGCCAATTGGTGATGAGTGGACAGTTGTTTTTAAGCAAAGAAGACTCACTTCTTTGGAGGCTCCACAAATAATGTGGGGGGAGCACTTTGCAGGGGTTAGGCAAGGAGGCTGAGAACTTCATTTGTAGGGGATACTATTATGATCCGAGCATTAAAAGGTAATGTACTCTGAATTTAAAATTCACAGGTCAATGAAACCTTAATAAACTGGTCACATGACTGAGCTGCTTCAAGCAGCCTATGAAGGGGTTGTCCCTGACTCATCCTCCCCTTCAGTCACTGCAGAACTACCTACTCCACACCCTCAGCTCCCCCTTCCCAACCCCACGTCCCCTGGATGGCACTTCTTTCCCTTGTTTTCAAGCTTAGCTCTTCTTTCCTTCCCTTCACATTCTCTTTTCTCCCTATCTCCTAACCTCTCTTAATTGCTAGGACTGGCCTCTGCTCTAGTCCCTGTTTTGATTTTCTGTTCCAGCAATCTGTGAAGTCAGAAACTAAGGAATCAAATAACTTCCTCAAAATGCTTCAGTTGTGGAAAGGAAAGGATGGGGGGGGTTGATGTTCTTGTATGTGAAGAAATAATTTGCATATTTTACTAGATAATTTATACATGCTGTTTATGCAGATTTTAAAAAATCACCTTAAAGTGTTTTTTGAAACCACTTTTTAAAAATACTTCAGAGTAATTGCATGGAATATTGAAGAAAACAGTGTTTACCTTATACTACCATTACGCACATTGTTTTCTAGTTGGTCCTCACATTGTTCAAAAAACTAAAAATTCTTTTCATGCCTTCAATTGTGATGGGAATTGATGCACAATTTGTGTAAAGGAAGTTAAATAATCTTACTCAGACAATTGCTATGTGACATACCAGGAATTTGCTTCTGAGTTTCCTGGGGGCCACTTAAGAGATAGGTACACATTCTGCAGATGGGCTGAGATGGAGGCATCATTAGAAACTTGTGGCCTGTGAATTAGAAAAGGTATTTTGCATGTGTCAAGGTTCCCTGGACAGAGAAAACCAACAGTTGCTTCAAAATGAGTCCTAAATGAAAAGTCTCAAGGGCAGATGTTCTGATTTACAAATGTTGATTTGCAGTCAAGCTATTCCATGTAGCTGTGTTGCTAAGTAAATAACAACAGGGACTTAGTTATAGGTGGCTAATGCCTCTACTGCATCATCACCAGGAGGTCAATCAAAACTGAAACGATTTTAACAGATTTGGGACTGATTTTTGCCTGAAAAATGTGTCTGTATCAATTAGTATAGGCTGCCATAAGAATAGACCCCAATATATATTATGGCTAAATCATAATACAAGTTTATTTTTTGCTCATATGATACTGGGCAAGTGAACAGGGCAGAAACTAAGTTGAAGGTAGTAGATTCTCTTTCATGAAGTCTTTTAAGGGCCCAAGCTGATACAGACTGTGCCATCTTCAACTTCCAAACACATAATTAGTGGGAAAAGGGTACAGAGGAGCAAGCGTGGAAGGCTCTTGTGGGCAGGCCTGGAAGTGGCCCATAACTTCTGCCTACATTCCACTGGCTACATGGCCACCTCTAACTGCAGACAAAAGTGGGAAATAAAGGCTACATGTGCTCCCAGAAAGAAATAGACAACAGGGGTTTCAGTGTGCAGCTGGCAGTTTTAGCCACAGTGTCTGTTTATCAACCAATGGCTGTTGTCACCTGTGGGAATAGATATATTTCATATAAAGGTTGAGTGTTATCAAAAAGATTTAAGAGGGAGCCTCTTTTTTCAAAGCATTCAGATAACTGTGACAGTATCCAAGGAGAAATTTTTATTTTAACATACAAGGTTACAAAACTTCAGCCCTCCATGCTGCCCCAGGTCTGTCTGCTTTGCCCCCAAATCAAACAGGAAGAGCATTCTGCCTTTATTCCCCATGACAGTCATTTAATATTCTCAGGCTAATACTCAGGTTTTTTTTTTTTTTTTTAAGCAAAGTGTTTAACAAAGCTTTACTTGATTCAATATATTATCATTGCAAACATTTGTTCGAGCATGCATTTGTGTGTTTGTGTGTGTAAGTATTTTCTATCATTGAGTCAAGGGTCTATACCCAGGGAATGACGTAACTATGAATCGAAGTTGCTTGTATTCAAGCTACACCCTTTAAGACCTGTGCGTTATTATAATGAGCATGATCTCCTTCTTTGGGCTTTTCTGGCATTTGAAAATGAATAAACACACCCTGGTTGGGTCAGCAGTAGGAGTAAGAGGCCTTAAAATGAATTAATGACCTTGTTCATTACTGGCTTTAGATTGTATTTAATCTAAGGGTGGGCCCTTACTGCTGTACGACTTGAAGAACCAGTTATGTTTCATACAGAATGAATTTGTTCATCTAAAATCAGAGGTGAAGTCTTTGTTTAGGCTAATTAGGTGAGTAAAAGGGCAAAGCAAACAAAACTGCTCTGGAGCCAACTTTATTACGCAGGTTTATGAAGAACAGTTTTGATAACTGAAACATGCAGATAATCCCTAAGTCTCACTCTACCTATTGGTTTTAGTTACTTCCTCCATGGGTTTGGTACCAGGTGCATCAAATCAGTCCCTGTTTTTCCCTCTTTCCCCTGCCCTCAGCCTCTGAGAGCACTGGCTCTTCTGAAGGAAGATCTAACAAATGGGTGCCAGGAAGAAAGAGATGAGAGGCTGGGTAATCCCAAAACTGTAAGAGGCCATGGGCAACTGAGGGCTGACAGAAAACCATCTTTTCTTATCTTTGGGTTTATGGCACAAGCCAGGATAGAGAAATGGGGTATGGGCTCTGAAGCTAGACAGACTTTGGTGCAAATCTTACAGCCACCACTTACCAGTTATGTGACTTCAAGCAATATTTTAACTTCTCTGAGCCCTAGCTTCCCCATCTACAAAAAGAGATTGAAATTGTCCCTTTCTCAGAGTTGTGGTAAGAAATAAATGAGATCATATGCTTTATATTCCTGGTCTGGTGCCTGGCATGCAGCCAGCACTTAATCAATGTTAGCTATAATTATTATCCACGAAAAACTTGAGTGTCCCCTTCCTCCTTTTATGTTTGACACCCTTCTCTTTTCCTGACAAGAACCAGAGGGGCAGAAACTGTTGGGAGTTCTTCAACCCAGTGCCGTTCAGCAGTTAATGCTATAGCCCCAATGCCCTCTGTGACCTTAGGGAGGAAACAGCTTGGTGGTTCAGAGCAACTCTTTCTTCTCAGCTCTATTTTGTTCTTGATATAGCTGTTCTATTCACACACCTTGCAATCTGTGAAGTTAAAATTAACCTATTTGCCAACCTGCGTCTCAGTGAGAAACTGAAAAATTACACCTTCTTTACGCACTAGACAGTGTTTTCTAGTGCATCTTTGATGAAGAATATGTTAAAGGAAGAGACGGCTGAAAGGAAAAAGACTGAGTTCTATCTGCGCTTAGTTTACTCCCTTGGAAGAGTCCTCCGCAAATGTCAAAAGCTGGATTGAGAGAACAGGATGTGACATGGAAGCCGCTCAGTTGCGTCTCCACACACGTTTTTGAAATGGGGAATCAAAGTGTGCCAGTGTAACTGTCAGATTTGGGCATATGGAACAATCTAAGGAATCTGACTCTTTCCAGTAACAAGTTTAGCGACTTCTTTCCAAGAGAGAGGAAGAAAAACACTCACTGCACTCATAACCATTGGTTAATGGTTATCTTCAGTCAACAGTCCAAAGTAGTCCACTTTTCCATTCTGTACCTGAGCTGACATTTCTCTGACTTCAGGAAGAAGTAGTGCAGCTGACCTGATGTTGCCCTGGATTAACCTGGTTGTCTTCTGCCTCCCTGCTATTTCAGAGCCATGCTAGGTAGCTGAGGATGAATTTGTTTGCCTTGACCTTGTCCTGGAGGACAGCTGGGTATTATCATTTGTCTCCAAGACAGCCTGAACCATTGCATGAGGCTGCACAAATGTACACTCTTTTACTTCTTATCTCCTTCAGTGGGTTATTGTGAGATAGTCTTCACCCCTCAGGACTTATCTCCCCTTCCTCCCTTTTCTCCAGCAATTCTTAGAGACTCTGAAGTTCCAGGTTTTAGAGACTAAATCAGTGGGATGGGACCCAAACTGAGAGGTCTTTAAAGCCTGGGCCCAAGAATTCTTGAGCCATCAAGAAGCTACTTGAGACCAGACCCTTAGAGATATGGTAGGAAGACAGTAAGAGTTAGAAATAGCTTCTTCCTGCCTGGCACAGTGAACCCAAAATCAGAGTAGATAGGTGTCTATATGGTGGAAAACCTGAGGTACGAGGCATAACTCTCTGCCCTGAAATATCCTATTATAATCTGTAACTTTACCATTAGAGATGCATTCCTTTGGATCTAGAGATGATTTAGTTTCCAGAGGTTTCTGTCTGGGAACTAAAATTTTAAAAGTGCTGTTACATATATTAATTTAATCCTCAAAACAACCTTGTGAGGTAAGTACTGTTATTATTCTCATTTTACAGATGAGAAACCTGAGGCACAGAGGCACTAGCCACTTGCCCAAGAACCCAAAGCTAGGAAGTGGTGCAGAAAGATTTTGAACCCAGGCCATCTAGCTCCAGAGCCTCACCTCTTAGCCCCATGTCTTTGTGGCCTACACTGACAGCATTAATTCTTATTTAGCTAGCTCTAGCACCTAACTACTATTGCAGAAACTCCAGCGTCCAGCAAAGCTCCCTCTGCCCTTACCCTCAACTATTTCTGGGAATTCCCAGAGACTGTCAGGTAGGTGTGGACCAGTGGATATTGGTATAACATACAGTATCTACCAAATCTTTTTCTCCTATTTAGGGGTCCCCTTGATATTGTCTTGCTGCTGTCTCTAAATTACAACAGTTTAACCCAAGAAGGCTCTGTTCTTTATAGTCCCCAGTGACCTGAAACCACATGGTGTTCCATATTGAAGGAGTGAGGATTTTCTGCCAATGTGAGATATTGGGTCTTTAAGCAGCACCACGCTGTGCCCAGCTGTAGAGGACATCTGGCATCTGGGATTGTCTGCCAGGATCTCTTTGCTAAGAAGTGCCTCTTCCCCTTTTCCTCATCTTTAGTGTTAACACAGGAATAAACACCTGAGTATTCTTTCATGTCTCCATATTCAGGCTCTATGTGACGGGTCCACCCTGGAAACTGAACCAATCCCAGCAGCCTTCCCACTGGCCCCAGCTGACTGATCCAAGGGCTGATTTAAGCTGAGCTAATGAGTACTTTTCTTGGGTGGACTGGGGTCCAAAGAGAGCTTGAGGGCCGTCTCTTTCTAAGGTTTAAGTCTATGAGATGTAAAACTTAGCAACTGTCAAAGGTCATGTATAAAATCATCTCATTCGAAAAAAACAATTTTTCAGGGGAAGAGGATGAAGTGGACAGGCAGAGAAGTAGGAATGGGAAATAGAGTAAAGGCCCAGTGTGCATTTGATTCCCTGATTCCAATAATTTCAGAGGTTCAGTAGCATCCCTGTTCTTCCCATGTCTTATTCTTTTCTTTCCTGAGTATCAGGAGCTAGCAAAGCCCCATGTTTGCTCAAGATGATCTGAATTGTGTTTTTGTCACCTGCAACTAAAAGAAATCTAAAAGTCCAGCAGGTGACAGTTTCTGGTTTAAGTACCTTGATATGTATTTGCAACTCTTTCTCTCTTGGGCTTTGACAAGGGAAACTGACAAATTGAGAATTTTCCACCGAAACTCTTTCTTTTTTTCTATCCTACTCTCCCACCCCCGCCCATATCATAATTAGTTTCTTAAACCTAAGGCTGATGCTTTGAAGCTTTCACTTATATATGCAAATACACCTGGGAAAAGAAATACCTTAAACCAATATCAGCTAAAAGCCATTATCTGTAGAAAGACTAGTTGTCAGCAAGGAATAAGACTTCTGGGAAATGAAAACTGGTTGGAGAGCTACAGAAATTTGATGTCTCAGTCAGGGAAACGGAAGACAAAATCTGTCAAGGACACATCTTATTTTCTGGATATCCTCCTTACTTTAGCAAGGTAAATCTGGACATTTGTATGTTTGTTGTACTTCTTTTCCTACTGAGAATGTGATTAAATTAAGATAAAAAAATATATATATATATATACTGTGCTGTACTTGAATATAGCCCAGAGGATTATTTATTTTATTATAGACGCTTTAAGTTTGGGCCTTTTAAAACTTCATATTCAGATATTCTAAATAGGATGCAAATTGGTAATATGTTCTTTTTGAACCAAAGCCTCTGGAACTTTAAAAGAATCAAATTATAATACTGCAAATCTATCTTCCTCATCATGATTTAACATTCACTGAACTGGGGAAATGGCTGGGGTTAGGAACCCTGTAAGTAAGCACCTTTGATTTTCTCCTGGGTATGCCAAAAACCATATCTTGGTTGCTTTCTCTGGGAGAGGGATGAGAAAACAGAAGAGAGCTTAGCTATCCTGACTTCTGCTCACTTGGTGCTTCCTTCTGGATTCCCCCAACTTCTTGTGTTGTTGAAGATATGCTTGTGATTAGAAAGAAAGTTTATATACCTGTGCTTTCTGATCCACTCACTTCATCCAACCATGGAATTTTAGATCTGGAGGAGACTTCAGGGATTAAGTGGTCCACATTTTTTGATCATACACTTCAGAAAATTGAGCTACCTTGATCAGGATTATCCAGCTATTGAGAGATCTTCTAAGTCCTACAACAGTGCTATCTCCAGGTAAGATGTAGGATTTTTCCAAATTAAGTGTGCTGACTATATATCAAAGCCAAATCTATGTTCATTCTCCATTTGTTTCCCTTTGCTTACCTTTCAAGGCAGAACTGACTCATTTTTCCTGATGTCTGACCACCCAGCAGGTTCAAAGGACTTGACCTGGACTAGTGGGACCTGGGGAGTTGGGAGGCATTGGGTAGGTGGGATTGGCTCATTTACTGCTAAAAGCTGGGCCAAGGGAGCTCCAAAAGCCTGTCCAGATGAAGATCTGATGTTTGATCCAAACGGAAAATTTCATCTGTAGGAACTGAATAGAGATCGAAATCAGTGACATGGCCGTGGGATGCAGAATGCAAACCAGTGACAGCCAGGAGGTTGGGAAGGAAGTTCCAGAAGCCAGAGCTGAAGGAAGTGCCTGAAAGCCTTAGAGCATCATTGGGACTGTCCTTCCCCTCTCCCCTGGCCTGCACCCCTCCTTGAGGGGTATTGATCTGGACCCAGAAGACCTTCAGTGGTTAAATGAAGCAGAAACCTCCTTTATCAGAAACACTGTGGTTCCAGATGGCATTTTTGGCTAAATATGTGTCAATCTTATTTATCTTCTGGTCGAAAAGCCCCATGAGGAATGGCATGGTCATGTTTGAGAAGTCTTAAGTCCATGGGTCTATTATGAGCCTAATAGAAATCACTGATGTACAATTAAAGATCTAGAAGGTGTGGAAAGCAATACTTTTACATATTTCCAGGAATGTATATTTTTATGGCAAGTTCTTGATATGCTTCCATGCAAATAATTTATGATTAAAATTCTCCCACCCTTTATTCTGACAAATTGGTGTTGAAATTAAAACAATGAGTCCCTTGAGAACAGCACTGGAAGAGAATTGTACAAATATGGATTTTTGTGCTGGCACAAAATTAATTTCTCTGTTCCTTGCCTGAATTGGAAAGGGTATGGAATGAGGAAATCTGTAGGGAGACCTCTAGTTAAAAAATGATTTATTTTTCTTCTTCTTATACTCTATTCCTGATTCTTCTTTATTCTCCTCTTTAATTTGACCTGAACTCAGATTTTAAAATTTCAGAGGCCACGAATCAATGTATATTTCTTGGAATAATGTAATACACAAATAAATAAAAATGTTTCAAACTTACAAGACACATGACGAAGGTCATGAATGAAGGCATAATATGTGTATGGTTTTTGTACAACTGATTAGAATGAAGGTATGGTCACAATTGGAGGACAGTGAGTGGCTGATACTGTGCACTTGCTAAGTTCCTCTTTGCTGCTGGTACAGCACCAAGCCTGTTCTTGCTCTCCCAGCTCATCTCATTTCATGACTGACATTTTCAGTTCCCCCTTTCCAAGCATACTTTTGAAGTTTAGTGCTTTACTTGTATTTTATAAAACTGTGGTCACAAATGAGTAGGAAATTTGAAGGGAGTTTCGGTGGAGGGAGTGAAAAGAGGTACCCTAAAGAGTAGTTTGCTGCCGGAACCATCCTGGGGGTCAGGGTAGGTGGGTGATTAAGAACCAGTGCCAATGATCCTGGTTGGGCCATTTCTCTTCACCTCACAGATTTGTGCAGACAAAATCTGGTTAAAATGATTACTGTGGGTATCACTAAGGGAAAAACTTGCCTCTTTTCCTGATCCAAGACCTCCATGGGACTCCAGCTGCTTTCTTTACAGCAGAGAAGCACTCTCCCCCCTGTGCTCTGTGTGCCCGCTCCCTACAACACAGGAAGCACAGGGCTACCTCCAAATGCTTCTCTGATGTACCTTCAAGCTGTGCAGGATGAGCTACAGTATTAGGAAAACCTGTGTTTGTGGGTGCTTTTCTGGTTACCCTTGACATTGTTCCCTGAATCAGTATTTCTTTCTTCCTTCCTTCCTTTTTTTTTTTCCTAGATAGGGTTGGGGATAGGGGGTTCAGCTGCAAAAGTATCTTCACTCTAGGATTTGAGTGTTCTGTGGCTCACTGATGACGAGTTCTTTCCATCTTCTGCCTGGTCATTCTCAGTGTGTTGGTATTTGCCTCTTGTGCTGATTACCTCAGGGCCATAGGTGGCTGCCACAACTCCTGGCAACATGGCTATGTTCAAAGGCATAAAGAAGGAGTCAGGGCAGTGGTAGGTGGGAGAAGTGGCTTCACCTCATTCTCTCTCTGTCTCTTTCTGTCTCTGTCTTTCTCTATAGATAGCTTGATAGATTAGGCAGATAAATATAAATACATAGATACAGATAAATAGATTTAGATATATGGATATATTAAAAGGCTGCAGGAGATTTTCACCCATGTCTCATCGACCAGAACCAAGTCCTATGGCAACCAAAGTACAAGAGTCTGGGAAAGCTATTATCTGGCAAAAATGAACAGAATTTCTAAGAATGGCTTCACCAATCATGATTCAAACAATGGGGGCTGAACATATCACTATTCTGCACAAAATGATGGTTCTGACAGTGTGGAAGAAGGGGTGGATGGCTGTTGAAGGACAATAGTCCTTCAGTCCCAACAGCCAACAGTCCTGCCCCACTAACAGAACCATGGTTTTGTTGCACTTCCTCCTCCATACTGTCATAGGAGTTTGACTCATTCATGCTGGGAGGCTACCCTCCCAGTCTTACAGAATGAATCATCATTGTGAGTGATTTAAGCCAATCGTGGTGGCCCAGTTCCCCTTGCCAGTGGTTGGGTTAAGCAGGGAAATGTGGCCCAATTTTGTCAATGAGATGTGAGGTGAACTGGACAGGAGGCTTCTGGGAAAGATTTGCTTCTCTGACTAAAAGTGACACATGGGGAAAAGAATATTTCCCCACTGGATTTGGCATATATGGTTGTGATGGCTGGTGCTAATGCAGTCATGAGGGGAACCACACAACACCCTGAAAAAAGGGAAAAAGAGAGACAGAAGTTCATGGGACCTGATGACATTCCTGATCAGCTGAATTAACCATCCCTGGAGACACCTAATGAAGAATTTTTGTTATTTGAGATAATAATTTTTATTGTTTAAGCCATTCTAAATCATTTTCCCTGTTACTTTCAGGCCAAACAATCTCAAATTATAAGAAGCAAGGTTATTAATTAGGTCAGCTTCCCAAAATGTGTAACTCTAACTATTTTTCCCTGGATATGCTCTCCAACCCAAAGTAACCCATGATCAAATAAATAGGGGAAATTTGAAAACTGCATATGGTTGTGGAAATTAATGATCAAATTAGCATATCAAAGGTTTAGAGAAAAATGATTCTTAGATAGAATCTTTGTTTGTAATCTTACAGCTCCCATTTAAGAGAGGAGTAAATAAATAGTATGTAGGTGAGAGAAAATGCTTATGAATAGAAAATATATTTGATGTAGTAACCCTTCCCCCTAATAACCAATCCATAAAATCCTCTGCTCTTGTTGAACTTGAATCTATCCTTAGTGCTAGGAAATCACTAGCAGGACTCTTGTGCTTCTTAAGTATCTTGAGAATGGTCCATTATTTGCACCTAAAGCCACTCAGTTATGGCTACACAGACAAGCTGTCCTGACTTTATCATCATAATGTATCTTTGTGTTAGTCAACAAGCAGTGATTACTGATCACCAGTCATGAACCCAAAACTCTGAGATCTGAAGAGATGAAAGTATAAGACATGATCAGTGTGTTAGTTTCCTAGAGCTGCTAAAACAAATTACCAAAAACTGGGTTGCTTAAAATAACAGAAATTTATTCTCTCATAGTTCTGGAAAACCCTATTTTCAAATAAAGTCACACCCTGAGGTTCTGGATGAACATAAATTTTAGGGAGGGCACTATTTAACCAAACATAGTCTGTGGCTGAGGAGCATTTACTCTGGTTGAGTTTTCTCCCAATTTTGTTACCTACGGTGTTGTTCTTACTATGGGAGCCATGTGGCTCAGAGAGAAGAAAGTCTTTAAGTTGTATGGATGGATCATGGGAAATATATGGATGAGGTGGAACTTGAATAGAACCTTGAAATATGGCTGGAATTTAGCCTGATGGAGGGGACAGAGTAGAATATTCAGGATCATGGAGATGGAAAAAGTTCATGAGGAAGGACTATGAATCAATAGCTCTAATCTGAAAAAATGAATAACTCAACCCCTTACATGCTCAGACTGTGATGCCTGAGGACATATGTGTTCAGGCAATGTAAGAGTACCATTCCCAAGGGCTAGCCTCTTCTGCATGGCTGGGGAGGGTGGTTGTTTGGAAAGGAGATGTGGAGGGGAGGGGTGTGTATGTAGGGTGCAGGGCATTGAGGAATTTCCTATATGCAATTAATATGGCTTTTCTGTTTCCCTATAAGAAAGAAGTTGGGGAGAGTGGCAAGAGGATGTTGTATACTTTAAGTAACAAAGGCTTAAGACAGAAGATGGGTGATGCTCATTTAACATAGATATCTGAACACTAAACTTGTAGGTCAAATTTAGATGTGGATTTTTTGGGCTTAAATCTAAAGGAAAATTTAAAGTCTTCATAATTATTATCTACAGTTTTTTATCAGCATTTTAAAAATCATAATTACGATTTACACATGTGTCTAAATTTAATCACTAAATGTCCTAATGACTATTTATTTAGCCTTCTAAATACCTGTAATATTGTTTGGATGCGCCAACTATTAACCTTAGTCATTTTAAAGTAACTACAGAATGGTTCCACCCGCAAAAAATTACTAGAGAAGACTTTGCTCTACTTCATATAGAACCAGCCGAGTACTTTACTTCCTCTTCCTTTATATAGCTTCTTTTCCCTATATATAGAGGGAACAGTTTTTAAAAGTATCTCTAATTCGTGGTCTTCAAAGCCTGCAAGAACAGCCCTGAAAATTGTTTCCAGAAATAAGTTTCTATGCAACCTACTAATTTAAATCAGCCGTCCCCAGATTTACGAATGGTGTTTGCTCCAAAATGACATCCTTCTCCTTCACTACAACCTCAGCTTTGGTTCAATGCACTTTTGACCACTGTTACCATCCACAGTGCTGCTGTATAGACATTGACATTTTACCTGGAACCTTCAGATCAGAGAATGTATCTCCTGTCTGTCACTGGCTTTTTAAATAAATTTCATCATATTTTGATGGCAAACCTTGGGTTTCAATGGCAAACCCTGAGTTTCAAAGGCAATGTTGTCCTTTTTTTCTCTATCTTCCACAAGATGGGATCAAGATGCACTACCCAGTTTAAACCAAGGAAGTTAAACAAAACAGAAACACATTTAGTGATGGAAGTAAAAATAGAAAGAATTTATATGACAGTTAAAGGGAAATGCTTAAAACGGGTGTATCCAAGTGTAAGGCATGGACACTAACGATCAGTATGAAGGCTGGGTGTAGGTATCTGGTACAATTATCCTAGTGTTTACTGATACCAATTGCCTTTTTAGACTGTTGGTCTTGTCTGAGTTCTCTTGAGCTTGGGGTCAGTTGGTCTGTTACTCGTATCTGTGATGGGCTGCTGGAAAGAAAGGTATCTTGCTTCTTAAAATGCTGAATGGCTTTCCCCTCGGAAGAAAGTTGCTATTTCTATCTCGAAGATCATTTTACATAGAAATTATTTAAGGGATCTTCCCAGTTTGTAAGTTTCAAACTGACTCTGAAGCCTTTCAGAGAAAAACTTTGGAAAGTTTCTGGCAGATCATCTTTTCCTCCAGAGGCTGAAGAGAAGTGAAAAGACTTGACAGAAATCAGAACTAGGCAATGCTTTTAAACTAATATTAGTATGAATACTTCTAGGAATTTTAGGGCCTACAAAGAAGGGTATTTGAAGTATGTTGGCCAAAATGTTGACTCAGGGTTCACTGCTTCTATGTGAACAAAGATCAAGAGAACCGTGTAGCATATAAGTTCTTGGAGGTCAGGGACTAGGTCTGTCATAACATCTTTAGCACCTTGCTTGGTGACTAGCATATAATAAGCCCTCAATAAATATTTGGTGACTGATTGAATAAATGAATGACTAAATGAATGCTTCTGAGATCTGCACATAGTTGGATCTATAGGTAGATGGAAATGATCACCATTAGGAATTCATTTCTTTGTTTTAAACACTGCCCTTTCTTTCCCACACCTCCTGTTGAAACACAGGTACTCCTGAGTGAGGTGACATATTATACCTCCAATACCTCTGAGGTTTAATGTGAGGGAGTTTACCAGATCATGATGCCATGCAGTATTCCTGAAAAAAGGAGAGATGCTAAATGCAGGTGAATTGTTGCAGAAAGTGAGGCTAGAACACAGGAGAACAATTTGACTTGATCTAGGTATTTTCCCTAGGGATGGTCTTGTAAGAAGGATACATTCCCAGCTGCTATGATCATTCCTGGGAGCACCTCCAGCTTTTGGAAAGTAGCACACATTAGGGAAACAGGAGAAAGGTAGTTGGAGAGTGTTTTTTTTTATTTTTTATTCTGACCTAGTTTTCTACTAATAAAATGTATGTATTACTTAGGTAACATTTTTCCCAGCAGGCAAATTATAACCAACAACTTACAATTTTAAGCTAACATTCTTTTAGCTAAAGGCCTCAGTCATAACAGGTATTATTAAGGGTAATAAGTACGTAAGGAGGAAGAAGGGACAATCCTGTCATTGGTGCATTTGTGGAAGGTCCAGTCAATGCAGTTAAGAATGATGTCAAGTACCTTATTTTTTAGCTCTCAGGGAAGAGCATGATTTTATAGTGTAAATGATTTTATAGTGCTTGGGTAATGATGAATTTTGGTAGATACAACTGAAATAGTTCTGTGGATAATTATGCCCTTGAAGGTAATGACACTGGCTTTAAGGAAAATGGATATTTACATGTAAAAACTGAAACAGACAATGAATGTTCAATCTATGGTGCTACATGCTTTTAGGTTCCTGAAAAGGGAGAGAAACCTTGTATGTTCACAGCTTAGAATAGGGTGTAAGGAAGAGCAGAGCTGGGAGATGTGAGTCAGACAGCAGTCCTTCCCATAACCAGAAGTGGTGCCCTGTTAGAGCACCAGCTCCTGAGAGAGGGTTCCTGTGGCCAGGTTTTTTTTTTGTTTGTTTTGTTTTGTTTTTTGGCTTTCTCCCTGGGCCTGGGTTTCTGGGGTGTATGGAATTTGAAGAGGAGCAGGTATAATGTGCTGGTCAGTTTTGCCACATGTAGTGCTTGTAGCCTGAAGATTATAGGACCCTTGTAATAGTCATTTATTGTAGAGGCATTTTGGCTTTAAAAATAGGTGCTAACTATTTAGGTTAGTTATGAAGACTCTCCTTTATACAGTTTCATTGGAAAACAATTTAAAATCAAATCAATACCAGATTGCTTCCATTCACTTCTTTAGCACACTGAATACCTACTATGTGCTCTATTCTAAGACTGGGTTTGCTGTTATGAAGAAGACAACAGGGTTTCTGGATTCTCGAAGATTATATTCAGTGAGGGTAATATACAATAAACAATAAGTAACAAGGATACAGAGGTAACATTTGAGAAATGGTTTCTACCTTGGAGAAGCTCTCAATGTAACTGGAGAGACTAATGTATCAGCATATACTTACTTATCAGATAAATATAGAAATACTGAAATACACTCTCAGTGACTTAGAGGACCTTTGTGGATCTCCACCTATATCCACTTTGCTCTGTTATGGGGCATTTTACAATGGAGTCCTTAGCCTTCAAGTTGACCCAGGTGTCTCTGGAAACTTTTTCTTGTTATTACTCTAGCCATTTCTGATGATGTCATCACTTACTTTACTGAAGAAATTAGTATTCTGATGAAGTAGGTCACTGTTACACAGTGACTATGACTAGCTTGCTGTTCTCCTGGGAGTCCTGGACCAGTCTTCACTGTGGCTAACTGTTTCCATTTTTCAGCTCTCAATTCAGATCTCCTCTCACAGAGTGGCCTCTGACTACCCAATCTCTAGATGCCCCCCTCCCCAATTATTCTTTATCTCCTTGGTTTATCCCAAGATATTTACAAACAAGAAGAAAAACATGCAAATAACTATGAAATGAAGGCAGAAGGTATAAAATGCTACAGATAATTACAAGCAGTGTTCTGTAGATTTAGTGAAAAAAGAGGTCACATCTTTTTTACTTCATATTTTAAAAGAATTTCATCCTTGGAGGAGATTAGGCCTTTTATATATGTGTATATATAAATATATATATCTTCGAATCATTGGACAAGAAAATAAAGGTTCTGAAATGTTAACAAGATTTATGAACACAGGAACAAGGTCTCATAGAGGCGACTGAAATATGTGACAAGCATTAGTATTTCAGAGTAGTGATGAGCTATTTGTATAGATTGATGTGGCTAAAAATTAGACAAGGCATATTAAAAGCTGAGATCATTCAGGCTTAGGAGCAGCTGAATATGAGCAATTATGAAGCAGTTAAGCCATTAAATAAAACTGAGTATCTTGTGAACTGCTGGAGCAAAAAGGCACCTCCATGTGACCGAGAGCTTTATCACCAACACTCTACTCTCAAAAACATAAACATTAGGAAATGTTGGTGCCAAGGGCGATGGAGAGGCTCTTTAAAGGCAAACCATTTCACATGTTGTTTGGGACAGCGATCTCATGCAGAGACAGCCATCTCTAACTGGGCATACTAGTTGTGTAAGCAGAATGTGGGGATAAAGCGATTAAGGCCAGCCTTTGGTTTGGGGCCGATATGGGATCTGGATAATACAGAGTCCTGTGGAGAATGGCTCACCTGGTTTCTGTCATGCTCCTATAACTGCACATTCAGACTGGCTGCCTTTATTAGCTGATCCTCCCTGTGGAAAGGATTGTAAACATGGGTAATGTTGTTTATATGAAGATGGTTGTTCTATTCCCATTCCACTTGGGTGTCAGCATCAGATGGTTTCAAGAACACACTATATGAAGGGAAATCATCAAAAAACATCAGTTCTTTCCCCAGTCACTGTGACTTGGCCACATCATTTGATAGCACATAAGATTGTTCTGTGAAGAAAAGGCTGAAGCAGCCTCAGAGTGGATCTGCCCCCATGCAGTAATGCTGTGTCTATATGCATAAGTCATTTCCAATGGCTTAATTGGTTGTCAATAGAAACATCTAGTATTTATTAAGAAACTGCCATGTGCTAGGCATGGGGTAGACATGTTTATATATTTATTCAGGAGAAGCAGGGTGTCAGAGTAGAAAGAGCATGACAATTAGAGCTTCAGTTTTGGCACAGCCTCTAACTAGCCAGAGGAACTAAGCAAGTCATTTAAAACACTCAACAAATGTGGGGAAGGAAAACAAAGTCTCTAGATCTGCATTTATTTTGCTGTTTAAAAGTGCGCATGTGTGTTTGTGTGCATGTGTGTTTGGAAGAGATTATCTTTCATATTCCCTCCAGCTCTAAAGTTCTATGAGTTGTACATGTACACAGCTTTATTTTTGTGACCCTTCTGCTATTTCTTGGATAATATACTTTCCATTTGCTGTATTTTCTTTCTTCCACATCCAAGTTGGTCTTCAATTTCACTTTGATTCTTCTTTAAAATATCTTTCAAATGTCTTCCTTTCACCAATCGTTCTGTATTGGGAAGCCTAGTGGTTAAGGGGGCAGACTCTAGAATAGACCAGATTTGGGTTCAAATTCTTCCTTTACCATTAGTAGCTGTGTGATCTTATGATCTTGTGATCTTTGCTGTTTAAACTGTCTGAGATTCAGCTTCCATACCTGTAAAAGGGGATGGTAACACCAGTCTCTAAAGCTTGTTGTGAATGTTAAGTGAAAAAGTGCATATAAAGTGCTTAGCAAAGTGACTGGTACAAAAAGAATTCTATGTTGGCTAATCCTTATACTGCTACATTATTATTATTATTAGCTGTTGTATTAATTTCCTACCATCACTACTGCTATTTTCACCCAATCATCTTCCATTAGATGGGTTTGCTATTGTAGCCCTGTAGCTGATATTCCTAACTCCATTTATTAAACGTCTCCTGTAATAAATAACTATACTATGTGGTTGACTCTCTCTGTTTCATTTTGGAGCATTTCTATTGCTTTAGATTCAGATTCATTACTTTTTTTCCTGCAGTGTCTCATCCGCTGTTTATTTCACTCATTATATTTTTTCATCTCAGACGTTTTATTTTTCATCTATAGAAACGGTAACTGGGTCTTTTGGGTATTACCCATGTTTCTCCTTAATTTGCTCAAACTTTCTTCAAAACCTTAGTGATTCTCAGCCAGAGGTGATCTTGCCCCCCTAGGAGACATATGACAATGTCTGAAGATATTTTTGCTTGTCACAAGGTGGGTGACGGAATGCTACTGGAATCTAGTGGGTAGAGGTGAGAGATGCTGCTAAACATCCTATAATGCTTAGGACAGCCCCCACAACAAAAAATTATCTGGCCCCATATGTCAGTTGTGGCAAGGATTGAAAAACCACACTCTACCTTCTTGAACATTTGGAATATAATTATAGTATCTGTTTTAGTATCTTTGCCTACTTGTCCTATCATCTGTGTCATTTCTGAATCTGTTTCTACTAATTGTTTTTCTTCCTCATTATGCTTCTTTGCATACTTCGTGATTTTTTATCGGATACCAGCTACTGTAAATTTTATCTTGCTGAGTGCTGGATATTTTTGTATTTTTAAAAATATTCTTGAACTTTACTCTGGACACATTTAAGTTACTTGGAAACAATTTGAGCCCAGAAGCTCCCTTTAAACTTTGTTGCTTGGGGCCAGAGTAACTTTTAGTCTGGGAGTAATTTTTCCTCACTACTGAGTCAATAGCCTTATGTTCTCTACCTGATGCCCTTTGTGTTAGCAAGGTTCTCCAATCTGGTGGGGACAAGAGGAAATGGAACTACTTGTTCCATTGCTTCTTTACAGTGGTCTTTACATGGCCTTGTAGTTTCCTCACACACATGTGCAGGTCAGTGCTTAGCTGAAGACACAAGGAGCCCTCTGCAGATCTCCTGAACATGTTCTCTGTGCAGCTCTCCCCTCTCCAGAACTATGTGCTCTGAATTTGAGCTACCTTTGACTCCCTTCTTAAATAATCAGCTCTATCTCCTCTACTTAGGGAGAAAGCCAGGCTCTTTTTGGGTCTCCTCCATTTCATTTTAGCCTAGAAACTATCTCTAGGCAGTAAAAGGGGATGTTGGAGGTACAACTCACCTGGTTTGTTTCCCTTCACTCAGGGATAGCTGTCCTTGATTCCTATTGTCCAACGTCTGAAAATGATTATTTCATATGTTTAGTCTGTTTTCAAAAGTTATTTAAGGTGGGCAGGGAAATCTGGTCCCTGATACTCTAACATGACCAGAAGTAGAAGCTCATGGTAGATGTTAAAAAAGGTGCATGGACAGTGCTATATATTGTATTCAAAACAAAATCTCATTGTCTTTCTATATCTGTACTACTAGAAATATATTCTGTCTTCAGAATCAAACTGGCATCAGTGCTGAGATCTAAACCACTAGGTGAGCATCTACCAGAATAACCTCTGAACTTTTCTATGTTGCTTCTCCTCTGCTCCCTTTCACCACTTGGGATTCTTTTCTTGAGAACATATACTTCAGTGCTTCAGCTGTATCATGTTTAAACCTTTTACCCTCCTGTATTCTATTACTTGCTCAATTAATTTGGATCTTTTTTGTTTGCTGTTAGCCTTTTTTGCAGTCAGGTCTGAAAGTTTAAGTATGGCTCAATAATTCATATGTCTGTTGGTTACAATGCAATTTAATGGTGTATTTATATTGCTGTATTTATTAGTTTTGAAATTCCTAACAGAGGTATCCATTTTCTGCCCTAAGGGCATGCTCACATTTTAATTACCATTTATGTATTGAAGAATATTTCTTCACATATTTCTAGTAACTTTTTTTCCTTAAAGTCTTTCATTAAGACACGTTTATTGAAAAGGATGGGGCCAGGAAACAATGAGAACTGGGGAATAAAAGCAAAATAAAGTACAACTGAGTCCCAAATTTCAGTGCTTGCCAGCTGCCATGACTATTTCTCTTGGTGGCATGATGTTTTCAGATTTTCTGAAGCTAGAGAAATGTTAGCTCCTCATGGCTAACGGTCACTAGCCTGGAAGTTACTAATCCTGATGCTACTATACTGTAGCTTGCCTGAGCTTGAACTGGCTGGAGGTTTTTTATGCTGCTCCATGAAGTATCATGCTTGACAATAAAGCCCAGGATTTAGGTTGAGTGGCTCATAAGATTAGAGATGGGAAAAGTGGAGTCTTTCATCTTTCAGTTCCTAATTCAGAGCCAATCAAGAAGTCATTGGATTTAATGACCTCCAGTTTGAGGATCCTGTGAAATAAGCTGTTGCTGTCAATCCTATTTTTAATGGACAAGACTCCCTATAATTCAGTGCCACATGGTATCCTTTGTTCCATAAGGTTGATAAATTAGCTGTGAACTGAACGGTTTCTGGAAACAATTTCTCTCTCCTGCCTCAGAGCTTAGGCAATTTGATAGGATAAACTGTAGAAGTGTAACCAAACTTCATTACTGATCCAAATATGTTATTTGGAGTTGTTCCAGGATTTGGGGCTCATGTGGAGAATGGGACAATAAAAAGCAAATACTATGAAAGTTAAAGGAAGTTGAGATCCACCACTGGCCTGAAAACTTAGAGAACACTGTGGAAAGGGGTCAGCAGTCTTCAGGCCAGATAACCCTGTTCATTCCAGGGGTCAGCAGCTGTTGAGTTACCAGAGTGAGGCCTTGGGGTAAATGTGAAGATAGTAAAACACTAGCATGCAATTGAATAGCAGACTGAGGATACTAGTAATAGAGAGTTTGAAACTAAGGCTCTCCTCTTGACAAAGTATCTCTTATATGTTTCCCAACAGTGAGTACAGACAAGCCAATATAATAAAATTGCATACAGATTAAACAGGATAATGCAGAATTAGGACAGATCATGATAAACAGCAAGAGGTCAGAACATACTTGGATTTAAGTTACTTGAATTCAACTCTATCTAGTTGGGGGATAAAGACAGAGAGAGAAATAATTTAAACAGGGTGGACTGCCATTCCACCCAATAAATGAGTAGAGAAAGGAGATGTGGACCCAAGTTGTTCCCTGGGTTGGTCACATTTGTTATGTGCTTCTCACATTGGATATTTCTCTGTACCAAGGGTGATTCAAATGTTTAATGAGACTTAATTTTCATATAGCATGGCCACTAAAAGCAAGCAACTTCATCTGGTGCTTATCAGAGAAAAAAGGGGGGAAAATAGGGTTATAAACCTTCCTAATGGATTTTTTCCAAGGGTAATTTTGATTCTATATGATCTTTGTCTCACTGCTGACCCAATTTCCACAAAAGATACAACTGCATTTGAAAGGCATAATACCTGGCACATGGTTGGTACTCAACAAATACTGATAAAATGAATGAATATGTGAATATTAGATACAATATATGAGCAGAATGACAGGGAACTCTGTTTCTAGACTATTCAATAACTGTGCTAGAAATGTGTCTAAGAATTGCCACAGCCACCATATGTATGTGTATATCATCTCCATAGCTATCTATCGATAGATTAATCTATCTAAAATACGTTTGTAGCCATCACTCATGCTAAAGGATAACCTTGATAAAATTTCAGTAAAATTTGAGTTGTAATACTGAGTGGTACATTTTGTAACTTGCTCGTCTTTGAGTTTAAAAATAAACTATAGTCATTAAAATGAAAAAAAATCAAAGAACAGTTGTTAAAAGCACACATTGTGGAAACAGTCCACATAGACAGAAATTCACCTTGTGAAGTAGAATGAGTGCTAGAACAGCCAAGACATTCATTTTAACCTTCCACTGACCCTCTTAGCTGACTGACCTTGGGTGAGCTGGAACCCTTCTGTTCTCAGTTTCCTTTTCTGTAAAGTGAGAGGGTTGGATCAGAACAGACTCTGAGACTCTTTAGAGTTTAAACATTTGATGGTGGGTTTTCAAAAACCAACTTAGATAGTGCTTCTGGCAGATGAAAAGACTAAGCAATTTTTATTAGATCAGTTTTCTTTTTCAGAGATCTTTAGTATTGTGATTTGGTATTGAGAGAAGAGGCTAATCTTTGGGAGCTAGTATTTTCACCTAGATACCTAATTTGTACTTATTTAGAAACACTCAGCAGTATTGTTTGGAAGTCTCTTCTTAATTCAGTGGTTGTACTTAAATTTTAGGATACGTAAATATCAACTAAGAGGTTTGTTAAAAATGTACATTGTAGGGTGAGTCCTAGGAATCTTACTATTTATGAACACCCTAAGTAATTCTGAAGTGATGGTTGCTGAGCTCATTTTGAGAAATACTGATTTAAGGTAAATAAAATTGTCTTTGGATAGGAATGAGCTCAAGAAATAATCAATTCCAATCTTCTGTCCGCAAAATGAGTTTTCTCTCAAAGGCCACCATGAAAAAGGATCATCAAAGTCCTAGTTTTAACCTATTCAGATTTTTAGGAATTCCTTCTTTGTATTAAACCTAAGCCAATCATGTTTCACTGTCTATACTGTTTTTCTTTGTTGGCCCCAATATTTATATAAAAATTTTTTATGCAATCATGAAATCTTGGAATTGAAAGTGACATCAATGGATGGTTTTAAACAGTCCTCTGCTTTTTGGCTGGACTAGAATGAAATAAATTAAAAAAAACAGTGAAATGATTAGAAGGCTAATATAAAAAGGTTTGTTTGGTAAAAGACCTCAAAAGCATTTTGGAAAGTGCAAAAAACTAGACCAAAATGAGGAAGCAATTAGAGACATTTCCAAGCACAGAATTTTCTTACTCAGCTATGCTCAGAGAGTCATCTTTAAAAATAAACAACTGTCTGGGAGGTCAGTAGGTAAAAGGTAGGTAACTAAGATCTGCCCTGTGAGATTTGTGGAGGTGTAGATGGGCCACAGTTTAAGTGGGAGGAGGAAGGTAAAGAGAATAGGCCTAAAAGCTCTTACCCACTGGTACTTGGTACCACTAAGTTTCCAGCTAGCCTGTGTGTAGGCGTCAGTCTACAGATGGTGCCTAATGACCCAAGAATTGTTTTAAAGGTCAAACAAGGCTCACCACTGTGCCTTAGGGTGTGGTGGTGTGCTCGGGGCTCAGCAGCTGGTAGTAGAGAAGATGAGTTTGTCAATACCGTTTGTCATAAGAATGCATGGGCCTGAGCCTAAAAGTTGCTTGTTTATTTTGGCTTCCTTCCCACCTTTCTGATGGTGAGAATGCTCTCTAGAATTTCATCATCTCCCAAAGGTTACATGAATGACTGTTCTTTTTACTATCACAGGAGGATGATAACGGGCAATGAAGTTCTGGCTTTCACCATTTTGCCCTTTTGACCCTACAAATGTATTCCATGGACAAATTCAGTTTTGCTCCTCAGTCTGAACTTCATCTTTGATTTTGAACTAAACAATATAAAATAACAACAGAAGATGATGGAGTTGGAATTGGGAGCTGAGCTTGGGGAAAAGAACAGAAATAGTTCAGATAAGGCTGGCCCAGGATGTCAAAAGAAAAATGAGACAGAGTCTCAGGTTGGGTTTTTCAAAAAACATCTACCACCTCCTACCACTTCCCTTTTTTTTTTAATGAAGCAAAATCACATTAAAAAATTTTTTTTAAAACTGAAGTACAATTAAGAGAACTCTAAAAAAGAAACATCTTTTGCTGGTTTGCTAAGCATGGCAAGTGAAGTTATTAAGTTTATCCTTTGATCTATAGCTCTGCACTCATTCAGAATTTATCCTTATGATAACTTGTCCCAATAGTTTTGTGTTTGTCTTGAGTTAAAACAAATAACCTGAATAACTACTTTTCAATGTAGATATGTTTCCCCAAATTCCTTTCTCCTTAAGTGAAATGAAATTTTCTCAATATGAATATTAGTGTTATAATAAATAAGCAGTATTTAATTCATATTTATTTGATAATCAGTACTGGGGAAAACATTCACTCCAAAGAAAAAAAATCAATGGCTTCAAACTCAAGATATAATTTCTCAGAAATTTCTGAAGCCCTAGTGAGGTCCTGTGTTTCTCATCTCTGCTCCTACAGATGCCCATGGATGCCTGTATCACAACTCTTACCATGAGTGCTACAACAAAGCAACACAGCAGGGAGGGCAAGTGTATATAAGCTAAAACCTAAAGCTGGGAGTCTAACCCGAACTCCAGCATTTACCATTTGTGTGACTTTAGGCAAGTTAATTAACTGTCTTAGACTTGGTTTCTTCATCTGTCAAAGAAGAATATCACTAGTACCTACCTCATAAAGCTGACATGAGAATTAAATGAGATAATCCATGTAAAGTGCCCGGAACACTGCCTGGTGTATGTTGTATGCTCATTAAATCTAGCTAGCAATCATAATTATTTGTCCCCTCCTCTGCACTGTGAGTTCCCACAGGGTACAATTCATGCATCAACATTTATGCTTATTCCTTGAGTTCCTGGTATATATTCTGTACTCAATAGATGTTGAATCTATTGTTACTGTTGGTGACAGTGTGGAATCTAACTTGCAAAGGGAATTAAATGAACACAAACCAAGCCTCAAAGCTAGTATTGTGGCATATCCACAGCTAGAAATGACATGTGTGCTATCTCCAACATTACACTGTGTGTGGTGGAGAGAAATAGAGCTTTAATGACAAATCCTCAATTCCTATTCTCCACCTCCTCTAGTACCTGCTAAAGGCTAAATTTAAATACTTAAGAAGAAATTTGCATTGCACCAATGACAGAAGACTGCAAAAAGATTATCGAATTGAGGGTCTAGGAGGGCTCAACAGCCCTCTACCACTCCTCTTGTTTCACTGATGTAACTTAGTCCCCAGTGGTCCTGTGGTTGATGGAAAGACATACAATCAATCATTGGAAGATCTGGAACCAATACCCAGGACACCTGATTTCCTGGCAAAGGCTTTTGTGAACAAACATGAAAAACTGAGGATACTGTGATAATTTACTGGGTAATCTTAATTGGCAAAGAAAGGGAGATAGGGTTACAAAAAAAAAAAAAAACCTCCCAGAAAAATCACTGACTTAAGGGCCCATGTAGCAAACTAGGATTCTTGCCATCCAGGCTCTGGGCTGCTGTGGGGCAGCAGAAAAGCTCTGACTTTGAGGTAGAAGGATAGTTCTGCTTAGTGGTTTAGAGCCTTGGCTGTTGAGGCAGAAAAACCTGGGTACTAATCCCAGCTCTGTCATTTACTAGCTCTGGCTGCCTGGAAAATACCTTAAGTTCTCTGAGGCTCTGTTCCTCAACTTTAAATGCAGATAGTAATACTGATGTTGTAGAATTATTGTAAGGATTCTATGCGAAAATTTATATAAAGTACATAATATTTAATAATTGGTAGATGAGCTGTGTGGTCTTTGAAACTTCTCTCGGCCTCAGTTTTCATATCTGTAAACTGGCATAATAATCTGTAATCTGCAAGACAGTTGTAAGAACTAAATGAGATAATGAATATAAAATTTCAATAAATATTCTTTTGAAAATACCTACAGTTGTCTTAGTGTATTGGTTTCTTTCCTACATTTTTTTTGTCTCTTCTGTCTATGTTCTCTCTTTCTTCTCTTCTCCTACTCAAGGATCATGGACCTTAGAATATCCCCTGCTGGTCCAATACTTCTTATTGATGTGCCAGTTCAAATCTGACCTTCTTGTTAGTGCCCTCTGCTTCTAAGTCTCTAGTCAAAAATTCACAGTTCTTTCAGGGTTCATCTCATCTGAGTATCAGTAAGGAAAGCAATCTGATTAAAGCAATTCATCATGAGACCTAGATAACTGATCAATTAACTCAGAGACATTTACATTTCACAACCCCATATTAGGTGAAATAATCTTACATAAAAAAAAAATCCATAGAATTTGTTCATCAAAGAAATCAGGAACATCTATGTGGAAAATAAAGATAAAAAATATTCTGTGGACTAAATCTTTTGGGACAGTATACTTTCCTTCTCAGGCAATGTTTTCCTCAATACATACAAAAGAAGGAAATGGGTCAGCATCCCCATTATGGAAAGGTTGCCACTAGCAAGAGGTGATATAGATATTCGGATTTGGGTATTTTGCAGGTCTAAGTGTTTCTCATTTGTATGCCTTCTATAGAGATATACTCTGTAAGATCTCATTTTTGGAGACAGCCCCAAGTTCCAAAAACATAAACTTTTCTCCTTGAGAGCACAATGGAACCCTCTATTTTTGTCTTGGCTGGAAATGAAAGGGAATGCTTCCAAACGTTTCAAAACCTCAGATGTCTTTAGTTTGGATGGAATAATACGAAAGATGAAGGCTGGCAGAGATGTAATTGAAGTCTATAAAGTCATGAAGGGACTGAACAGGGTGAATATAGACTTGCTCATCTCTGAAAGCTAAAGCCAAGGGCAATACATTAAAGCTTCAAGGGCTAACCCATTGCACTTAATTGCACCTTAACAAACATTTATTTAGTTTAGTTATTAAGGAAATCAGTAAAATTCTAAGAGGATGATTAGGTTAGCAAATTTGTGGGAGTTAACCTTAAGTGAATATGTGACGTGTGAATGTGGACATGTGAATAAACTCGGGGAAGAGTTTAGATTTGTTTATGTTCCACACTGAATTTGCAATTAAAAGACTTGGATTAGAATACTTCTAAGAGTCTGACATTCTGTGGCTTTGTATATAATTAATGAAAGTTATGCTTTCATAACTTATGCTTCTGGGTATATCGCTACTTTTCAGAGGCTGACATCCTGTAAGAAAAAAAGTTTCTTAGTGTCAAAATTGGAGACTCTCTATCAGGTCCAAAGGGTCTCAACTTTTAAGTTCCTCACTTCTTGTGATATTAGAGGAAAACAAATGCCCTTAAACTAATTTATGAATTTTTAATTGGCATGTGAAAAATCATTGTCATGTGAAAAATCAGAATGAGAATGTTCAAATCCTTGAGATTTATCACATGCTCCTGATGAAATCATGTTATTAGCAACATAGATGTACCTATTTAGTTAAGTTCCAACATAAATTTGCTTTTTGACCTACAGTAATTTTATTAGTTTCAAAAAAATAGTGCTCAATTCAAAATGGGTTGTGTACTTGTTATAGCAAATGTATATTGATTTGATTAAAAAAGCATTAATTTCTTTAAATTTCAATAATAACAAATTCATTTTCAGAAAAAAAGAAGGCTGGAAAATGTGCAATCATGTAACCTGATAATCTCAGATAAGTGGTATTTAATTTTTTTCCCTCTAATTTCAAAGCAAAAATCTCCAATATTAAGTGATATATGTAGTGCATATGGAGCATTTAGAAGAAAAGAAAGCTTTCTAATTTAACTCAAGGTCACATGCACACTGTTAGAGCAAAGAGGGAGTTGTGAAATTATCCAGGGAACTTGAAACAGTCTAGACAGTCAATCCAGATCATTTAAAAAGATATGTTAAAGATGCTCATAAGAGTAAGAGAGTTATCTGCTAATATGAAGACACAGTTTTGAGACAAATCAAATTTAGTGTTGTTTAAAAGCCTTAATGTCTTTTCTTGAAATACATTTTATTAGAAACAAATACACTTAAAATATCCCCATAGATAGGACATTATTTAATAAATTAATATATTTTATTCATTTATTATACATACACCCACAGAGCCATAGGAATATCTTTAAAAATAGCCTGTGGTATGTGAATATTTAACTTCTTTTCATCTCACATGGATGGAATTAACAAAGCCTGTAAAACTCAGTGCATTATGGAAAATTCCAGGTGAACCCCAGAAGAAGCACTTGCTTGGGAGGAGGAGGAAACCAGGGTTCTGCCATCAAATCATCCATTGACTACATTTAGGCGAGTATTTCACTCTTTTTCAATTTTTTCTTTTGTAAAATGGAGAAATAAGAGCTACAAGGACATTTAGAATAGATAACTTCTAAGTATGGCTTAACATGAAGTCTAATAAAATATATCTATACATATTTATATCATATAGACACATCACAGTATAAGTCTGCAACAGCTAATTATATAACTGGGAAAATAAGTAGCAAATTAATGCATTATGCTCTAGTTTACTCTCCT
The DNA here is from genome assembly GCF_036321535.1 of Camelus dromedarius. NCBI lineage: Eukaryota > Metazoa > Chordata > Mammalia > Artiodactyla > Camelidae > Camelus > Camelus dromedarius. The sequence continues at coordinate 28,175,013 of NC_087439.1, read as the reverse complement.
CCCAAGGATAATTGCTGAGTAGTTCAAGCTTCCAATTAGTATAAACTCATTCAATGATTCCTGAATTGAATTGATTGTGATGCATAGTACATGAAAATGGGTTTAAATTCTACCAAGTATGCTTGAATTTCACAAATCTTGCATAGGGAAATCAGCCTCACAAAGTATTTCCACTATTTTCATGGCTTGGATAAAGGTGCTAGATTTCACTAACAAATGGTTATTTTTGAGAACAGAAATGTAAACAAAATCACAGCTTATATGTGAACCAATTCTCCTTTCCAGTGCAGACTGAAGGCCAAATGTGTAAATATGCATTCGAAGGCTCTCTCTCAGATGAACTAATGTGCTAATTCTGCCAGTGGAATATCATGCCCTTGCCTTTCTCTCATTCCCAATACTGTCATCTTTTCATCACTATCATCATCTAGGGTTATTCCCAGATGATTTCTTTGCCCCAGGAGCTGAACTGTTTAACATTTTGGTCAGTAGCCACTATAGCTATTGAGCCCTTGCAATGTGGCTAGTTCAAATTGAGGTGTGTGTTGTGTAAAATTCACAGTAGATTTCAAAGATGTAGCATGAAAAAAGAATGTAAAATATCTCATTACTACTTTTTATATTGATTATGCATTGAATGACAGTATTTTTGACAGATTAGGCTAAATAAAATGTTATCAACTATTTATTTTTGCTTTTTAAAATGTGGCTTTCAGAAAATGTAAAGTTACCTAAATGGGTCCATGTTTGTGGCTTATATTTTATTTCTGTTGGACAGTGCTGCTCTTGAGTATCTGCTGAACATAAATCTTCCCCACATGCTCTTTCTCAAAAACTTTCAGTGGTACTGTAATCTCACGCATGTAATCTACATGTTCTTTTTAGCTTTCAAGGCCATCTCTAACCTGCACCATTCCCATTTAACTGTTTTAGGAAGAAACTACCTCTTCCCTCCTCGAATGCATTGTTTGCTGCCTTTTTTCTCCCTGCTCTCATTGGTACTAAGGCTTTGAGCAGTTTCATTCATCTCACGCTTACTGATTTTACTGCACTGAACAAGAGGTTGTGCTGGACTTTGGGGCTATAGTCCCTCCACTTTAGATGATACAGTCTAATGGAAGAAAGAAATGAACAATAAATGACAATACAGGTCAAAAGTACCACGATGGGGTGAGAACTGAAAGGTACACAGATGGGCCCTTAACTCAAGTTCATGAGTTTAGAAAAGATTTACCGGAGGAGTTGAAGCCCAAGTTGGGGCCTGCAGAATAAGAGTTTACTGGCCAAATGTCAGGTGAGATGGAGGAAGAAAAGGTCCTCCAGGGAGAGACAAAATGGCCAATGCCAGGTAATGCAAGAACACCTAGATGAAGACAGTGGTATGGGTGGGAAAGGAGACAGGAAATTTGAGCTATAGATTGAGCTGGCTATCTCATGAAAACCATGCTAAGAAGCTTGGTCAGATATACTCTTTTGCATTTTCTTCTTAGCTATCTGCTGTAGATTAGTTCTATTTATGGATCCAATTCAGCCTTTTCTGTGTCCTTTCCTCTCACCATGTGATGTTGCTGTACCTCTCATTAAATACTTAGGGTCTGCTCTCTAATCTGAATCTGGATCTGGGCATATGACTTGCCTTGGCTAATTAGATATTAGTATGTTTTATTTAAAAAAAGTACTTGTGCATTTTGCTTGTGTTTTTGCATTCTGCTGTTGCCATGAGAGGGACATGCCCAGGCCAGCCTGCTGGTCTCAGAAAGAGAATGAAAGACAGCTGAGGAGAGCTGAGTGACCCTGGTCAAACTAGCTAAGGCCATACTTGACCAACGTACAGCCAAGCCAGCTAAGCCCTAGTCATGTGAGAGAACCCAGTCAAGATCATCAAATCCACCTAAAAACCCCAGATATATGAGAACTGACTACTTATTTCACGTATAATTATTTGTTATTCAGCATTATTGTGGGAATGTATGACTGATACATGACCCAACTAGTTTGTATGCTCCTTGAGGGCAGGGCCATGTCTTTTCTACATTTCCCCAGTGCTCAATAAACAACTAGTAATTAATAGACTTAGACTTTTTTAGGTTGTCAAACATTTTAATGCCACAGTTATAGTTATGAAAAATGAGAGCTTTCTCAAGCCAATGTTGATGACCTTTCTAGAACTTTCCAGCGAGAATAAAGAGAGCACCTTTTTTCCACCCTTTGCTCTACTGAAAGGACCCACTGGCAGCCTCTGAGAGAGGAAAAAGGTGAAGAGGCTGAGTGTGATTGCTTGGTGGGTTTTCTGTACCAAAGAGAAGCCCCCCTAGGGCTCTGGTGGCATTTAGGATACCTTACAGGGTGGCACACATACTTTTTAAAGAGCAGCTGACATAGGGGAAAAGCCTAGTACAACTTCTGGAATCTAAATCTCACTTGACAGTTTTCCTGGAACGCCTGTCTTTCCTTGTAAGGCTTGGCTCCGACAGATGCTAAGTAGACTGCCAGGGAAAATCGCTGAGATTCATGGACTTCGGTCAGGTGGGTCAGAGTTGATGGCACTGTGTCATAGTCATTTTCCATCACCAAAGGAATAATAAGCTGCTCAAAAGATTCAGCTTCACTCTATTTTGGGTAGTTATACTTCAGAATGCCACCAGAAATCTAAGCACTGATGTTAGTCTCTGCATCGGATCTCCTGGAAAACTTCCCCAGATCATCCTACTGAACTTTATCTAAAGTCTCTTCTTAAGTCAGTAATCCAGGGTGATATATACATGCTGAGAATGGCACACACATGCAGATATGAGAAATATCAGTCCACTTTGTAGAGTCATTAAAGTGTTGTGGCCTGAAGAATGAAATCACATACCCAAGCAAATGTGAGGGAATTCCTGCCCTTATGATTCTTTCTTGGTGAATCAGAGATGGAAAGGTAGCTTTGGAGTCACACTGCTTGGGTTTGAATCCAGCTCTGTTAATTATCTGCTGCATGATCTTGAGCAGGAAAACTTAACTCTCTGAGCTCAATTTCTTCTCTTAAGACAGAAATGAGAATAGTACTAACCTCAATGATTTGAGATGAGGACAAAATGAGATACAGTATGAAAAGTTATTGACACAGTACCTGGGACATAGTAAGTTCTCAGTAAATGGTAGCTGTTATTATTAGGGATTTCTGCAGTCTGTGTTGAGAGCCAAGTAATAAGCAAAACTGGTTCAGCTTGTCCTTCAAGGGAATGATTGGCAGAACGTTGTGTTCATAAGAGATCAATCTTTAGGGGAAACTGAGGTTCAGCTTAACGGTAGATTGCTTGCTCCATTATAAAGTTTGCACTGGGTGTCGATGCTGCTGTTGTGCTACTATATTATTGTTATCTTTCCTAATGTGGGTGGCAACCAAATGGTTCTGAGAGTGTTGTATGCTTACCTACCCCTACTCTCTGAAGACTGGGCCACAGTCTATTAGAAAAGAAATCTGGTCAACTATGGAAGGTGCTTACCACATTCACTGCTCTGGGATAACTCTTCACCCGCATTGCTAGAGTTCAGAATGATGGTAACTTTGGCTGATGTAGAAAATGAGTATTGTAACAGGCCAGTGGCCGCAGATGACTAGTATCATAGTTTTAATAAATGCAACATATGTGTCTGTGTGGTGTATATGTGTATGTAAGATGGGTATCTGGCTTTTTCTTCTCCTTTAGTTGTTCAGTCTTTCAATAAGTATTTACTGAATGTTTACTGTATGCTAGACACTATACTATAAGTAGATATGCCCCTGCTGTCCAGCTTTTGTAAGCAGATTCATTTCTCAATCTTCCCCTGCAAACTATATTTTCCAGGTTCCCTTGCCAAGTGGCTTCTTGCTAGATTCAGCCAATGGGAGACATTAGAAGAAGTTAGCAGAGCAGGAAGAAGACAAGAAGTAATGATATTTCTCACTATGTCCCCCATCTCCTGCTTTGGGAAGTGGCTACACCTCCTCAGTGTCCTACCTCCTGCTAGGCAGCTTCTGTCATGCCTCCTGCTCCTACTAGGCAGCCCAGATCTTGGGAGCATGCAACAGTCCCTCCTTTCTTTGTTCTTCCAGCCCTAGGATGGTAGTGGCTTCTTTCTCTTGCTTAACTCTGAGTTGTTTCACTCTCAATTTCTTCAACACCTTTGTAATGAGTTTACTAAAATTAAATTCCTTCTGTTAAACCATCTGATGTGGTCTCTGTTTTCCTGATTAGACTTTGAGTGATACAATCTCAATACTTTACATTTTGGGGGGGAACAGATATTATTGAAATAGTTCTACAAATATATAATGATATTCTGTGATATGCTATGAAGTACAGGTACAATGAAGGCATGTAACTTGGTGAGGAAATGCATTGATATAGTTCAAGGTCTTGCTACTCCAAGTGAGGTCCATACACCTGCAGCACTGCCATTCCCTAGGGTTTTGTTAGAAATAAGGAGTCTCAGATCCCACCCCAGGTACAACTGGTTCAGAGCTTGCATTTTAACAAGCTTCCCAGCTCAGAGGAGTGATCTAGTGACAGCATCTACTTTCAGTCTGGTTACTGTGGTTCAGACCTCCCAGTTCTCATCTATTGAGATTGTACAGATCAGCAGTGGCTCTAAATCTCAACTCTCTTCAAATAAGGAGACATTGCCATGCCCACTTCTTGATCCTCCCTGAGCAAACACTTCAGGGAAAACTCTAGGCAAATGCAAGACAGAGGGTTGAGATCAGAATAATTCATGTAGAAGAGTCAGAAAACGGCTTCTCTGATGGTTATTAGGATAGCTGGAAGCTCTAGAGGAATGGTCCTTGAAATATATTTGGAAAGTGTATCTTTCCCAAAGTCACCATATCTGGTATCAGCCAATGTAGGACATTTGGTCAACATAATCTTTTCACACCACTAAACTTCAGGTGAGGCTTATAAGCATTGCTTTTAAACCACAGTGGAAGAGGCTGTCAGAGAGACAGAAATTATGTAAATGTTATAGCCAGGTTTTTAATGATGATATCTTTAATTTTTTTAAATAGTTTTCCCCCTTCCCCAGACCTAATCACTGATTTTGGATGTACTATTCCCTTTGCTGCGACCATTACCCAGAAGTGAGAATAGTGGAAGAATAACAGAATCTGGAAACAGAAGATCATGTCAAGTCCCACCTGTGCCATTCTGTGAGCTGTGCTAACTTGGGCCAGTGCCTTAATGATTCTGATGTTCAGTTATTTCACATGCCAAATGAGACTGAAAATTCCTTACTCATTGGTTTGTGGTGTGGTTCAGATGGTACAAAAATGTGGTCTATAAAGGGAAGGGAACTAACTTGTGTTGAAAAACTACACTTAAAGCAAAGTAAATTGGCAAAACTGGGAGCGGGGAGCAAAATGTGTCAAAAGTGTGATTAAAGTGTGGTGCTCTATAGCTTCCGTGCTTGGGTCAAAAGACTGCACAGTGTCCCCTTGAAAATTCACATGCGTGTGCACGCACATGTGTGTTTATTTTAATGCTAGCCTGTAGAATTTTCAAATAACCCTTGCCTCTTGAGCCTTTTTTGAATTTGTGGCTGCTAACACTTCTGGCTATATGGTTGAGATTCATTCAACAAATGTTTTCTGAGCACTGATCTTATGCCAGGCATCATTATAGGTGTTTGGAATCCTCAATGAACAGAATAACCCCCAAACTCCTGTTCTTACAGAGTTTAAATTTTAGTAAGGCCAAGTTGGTGTAGCAGGACCCTTCTGGTTATACTTAAGTCTATCTAATTTCTATCAGCTCTGCTTAAGGACATGGAACCTCGCTGGTCCTAGATGGGATGAGTATGAACACCCCTGTTTGAATTGCTTGCTGTTTATAACTGCTCTTTGTCCAGCTCTGATTTTCAAGTATGTAGAAGTATTCCATATTCACCCCATTTCTGTGTATATTCTTTATGCTACCCTCACCAGTGATTTGAGTCTTCTTTCATGACTATGTCAAATCTAGTTGCCAGCCTCCTGGGATGAGGATACCTTCTGCTTTTATGGTATTCCTTAATTCCTTCACTCACTCACTCATTCATTCACTCCTTTAACTAATACATTTTAAAAGCATTATGTTAGCCATTATACTAGGAACTGAGGCTGCAGCTATGGACAAGACAGAAAATGATACTGTCTTCATGGAGCATCCTTTGCAGCAAGGAATCCAGTGGACATAATTACTCAACTACAGTTGTGACGAGGGCTACAGAGTAAAAGTGTGCCATAACAGTAGAGTGTCTAATAAAGGTACTTAGACTAGCCTAGTTCACTCTCTTGAGGAAGACATTTGAACTGAGTTCTGGATAGTTGTATGTGTGGGAAGAGAGCATTAGCAGGTAAAGGAGAGAAGTAAGAACACTCTATGCAAAGGCACACCATGTGTAAAGGCTCCAAAGCAGGAGAGAAATTGGCATATTTGAGGAATTGGAAAAGGTTGGTATTACTAGATCATAAAAAGTGAGTGGAACTAGGCAAGAGGATGAGCTGGAGATGTATGTAATGTTGTAAACTATATACAGAATTTGAGTGTTTATGTTAAAGGTCATAGAGAACCATCAAAGAGTTTTATGTTTGGGTGTGATATGATCTCATTTATGTTTCCAAGTAAACATTTGGGCTGCAATGTAGAAAATGGGTTGGAGGTATGGTAGGAATTGATGTGGAGAGACCAACTGGTAAGCTATTACAGCTGTCTGGACAAGAGTTGAAGTTAGCTTTGATTAGGTCGTTAGCCTAGGTTATGGAAAGAAATAGATGGATTCAACAGTTATCAAGGAGTCAAAATTGGCAGGACATGGCAACTGAGTGAACAGTGGTGCTAAGGAAAAGGGACGATCAAGGATTCTGTCTTAAGCATTTGGGTGAATGGTGGTATTGTTCACTGAGATGAGACATACTAGAGGTGGACTGGCTTTTGGGGACAAAATGACTTTAGTTTTGAACCCGTTGGATGTGTGCTGCCTTTAAAAGATCCAGGAGATATTAAGTTGGGTGTATAGGTCTGGAGGTCGGAGGTAGAGTTTGGGCTGCAATTTGTTGCTGATAATTACCTCAATCATTGTTGGGTAAACACTTCAGTTATTAGAACTAATACTTCAGACCTTGACTGATGGCAAAAGCATCCTATTAGACCTCTCCATGAAATGAGTATTCCAATTAACATTATTTTCAATACCTCTTGACAGATTATGAGGCTTTTACAATGCCTCTGTATTAAACCTCAGACTTTTAGATTTGGGATTGTACAAATTGGTCTGTACTGCCGAAAACCTGGTACTTAGTTATGATGATAATGAAATGTGTCTGTTGCAGATACTGCTAGTTGCCTCCTAACGTCCATTCACTCTTCCTTTTTAGTAACAGAACCTGGGCTACATTTGCTAGCCCCATTTGAAGAGATACGTGGCCCTGTGACTTAAGTGTTGGCCAGTTGGATGTGAGGAGTAGTATTATGTGGGCAGAAACCTTAATTGTGGGAAGCAGGGGTAGGGAGAAGCTCATGTCCTCCCGCCTGCTACTTGGAATCCAGATGTAATGTCTGGAAAACCAGTTGTTATTTTGGATTATGAAAGTCACATGTGGTAGAACAGAAAGATAAAAGGAGCATGGGTCCTTGAAGACTTCGTAGAGCCCCAATATTAACCTTAAGTTGACTATGAGTCTTCTTTTATCTAAAAAGGGAGTGGAAATCTATGTGCATTTATTAGCAGCTGAATTCAATTATTTTACTCCATGTTTGGTTGTTACCTGGGTATCTTACCATAATGCAACCTATCATAGCATGAAATCTGGTGTAAAGAGAATAGGTTTGGATCCCATCAAAATGTATTACTGGAGTGCTAGTAGAACCTTGTTTTTAATACTGTCTATCTCTTGCCCAAAGTCTGATCAAGAGCAGCGTAAAGGCAGGAACCAGGAAGATTAGTAACTGAGACAGAGTGGCAAGCAGGAACTCCAACAGAAGACAAGGAAATGAATTAGTGATTTTTAAAAAATAACTTGCAGATAATATCAATGAGCTTTTGTTGCATAACAAACCACCCCAAAATGTAGTGACTTAAAACAATAAGCATTTGTCTGGTTTATGCTTTTCTACATTGGTAATATGGGCTGGGCTCAGAAGAGCTGCTCCAGTGATCTGGTCCAGGCTTGGCTACTCTTGGCTGGAGTTCATTCAGATATCTGTGATTGGGTGCCAAGTCAGTTGAGGCTACGGTGCTCTATTTTTCCTCTATGCAGTCTCTTATTCTCCAGGTCTTATTCACATAGTGATGGTGGCAGGGATCCCAAAAAAGTGAGTGGAAGTGTGCAAAGCTTCTTGAGGTCTAGGCTTGGAATTACCACAGAGTTGCATCTGTATCCATCTACTGGCCAAAGAAAGTCACAAGGCCAGCTTAGATTTAAGCGGTAAAAAAATAAAATAAAATTTCTCAATGAATTTTAAAAAAATTGTTGGAGAATTTGTAGCTGTTTTTGCAATCTACCACACAGACACCTAAAGATCTAATTTAAAGGAGAAATGATGAGGGAATACAGACTCTACCAGGAGCAAGATATCTGAACAACCTCTGTATGAAGCATAACCCAGGGGTTAGGAGTATGGTTGTGCAATTAGACAGAACTGGATTCAAATACTTACTGCTATTGACTGGCTGGGTTCCTCATTAATAATAACTGTCTTGTGGCTTTGGGAGAATTATATGTTTGTAAAACTCTTAGCATGGTGCCTGGCATGTGCTAAGTAATAATCAAAGGCTGCTGTTTTAGTTGTTATTACTGTAGGATACTGCTATGGCATAGGGCCTGGGTTGGAGGCAGCATTTACCAGGATTGGAGATGGAGGGTTGGGAAAGAGAGAGGTTGGCTCAGGTTGACAGAGAAAAAACAAAAGTTATCTCAGCATTAATGTAGTGGATCAAGGTAGGAGAGAATATAGGGTCAGACAGACTAGGGACTCATCAGAGCTACAGGTATGCAGGTCAGCACAGTTCTTCTATCAACAACAACAGCTAACATTTACTGAGCACTTGCAATGTGCCAAGCTTGCTCTGAGTCGTGTACAGTTACTAACTCATTTAATCCTCATAACGTCCCTATCTAGGTAAATTTTTGTTATCCTCATTTTATACTTGGGGAAATTGAGGCATAAACTGATTTTAGTACATTGCCCAGTCCACACAGCCCATGGGTAGTAAGCTGGGATATCCGCCAGTTCTGTCTTACTCCTGACTCCAAGATCCTAGCACCCTCACCATATCCTGGGGTGACAGCAGGCAGGAGCCACTGTGAGGTTCAGAAGTTTCCAGAGAGGCAGGGAAGATTCAAACAAGCCACCTGTACCCAAAAAACCATGGCTGAGGAACTGCTAGATTGTCTTAATAATTGAGATCTTCCATATAGCTCAGCACTCCCATTTGCACTATTTCTGGCATTTAAATTTTCAGTCCTCAAAATGAGGAAGGTGAGAATTACTTTCTCTTCACAAGTCAGCTATTAGAAAGAACAGTCTCCACTTGTTGACTTCGCTTCCTCTTCTCCTACTGCTTTAGTTCCCTGAGCCTGATTTCCAACTTCTATGTTGGTCAAGGTCACCAGTGACCTGGGATGGCCACATCCAGTGGGCCCTACTCAGTTCTCATTGCTTGGTGTTAAAGAGCTCTGGTTATTCATTTATCGAAATACTTTCCTCCTGCCTGGGTAATCGTGGCCTAGAGGAGGAGACTCCCACATTTTATCAAGCATGGCCTCAGGTAACCCACTCACTCTCTGGGCCAAGTTCAACTCCTCCCCTCAACTTTTTCTCGGGCATTTATAGTAACACATTCTTATTGCTATGACCAATTTAAGGCTTCTCCACTGTTCCGAAATTTTTTTCCTATTCCTTTGAATGATAAGAACATACATACAGTCTCTGACTTGTAGTCTTTGAATATGGGAATCTGAAGTAGAGGTGGTGACTATCATTGGTTGAGCTCACATGGTGGGACCTGTTTATACACAATGTAATCAGTTTTCATCACAACAAGTCTGGGAACTAAGCAGTGCTATTTTTATTTTACAGATAAAGAAACTGAGGGTCAGAGAGAAAATGAGCAATACGCAGGTTGTTTTGACACCAGAGACTGTGTTTTCCTGCCTCCTCATGCTGCCTCTCATAATTCACAAATTGTATACCACAGGATCAATAACTTTGTCTGCAATAATAGAAGAGTCTAATTTACATTTATTTATTTGTTTGTTTATTATTTGCTTACTCTTATTGCCTTTGGGACACAGTAGAACCTGGCTGACTGATTAAAGAGCATTTAAGCACAGACCTGCTTTGCAATTGCCCAGGGTGTGAACGGCCAAAGGTCTGAACTCTATTTGGATACCTGGGTGCCACCTTCTCTGTAATTTGTAGCCAGAGCCTGTCCTTAATTAGAATGCTCCTAGGATTTTATGAGCAGGAGAAACAGCACTGGTGAGATTACAGATCAATAGCTCTTCCACAAGACACAGCTGTAGAGTAAGCAATAGTTCAGAGATTAGAAACTGCAATCCAGGCATGAAGGCACCTTGGAGAAACACATATTTTATCCCACTCCCACCCCTTTGGGATCATTGAGTGTCACTGAAGCCAATAAGTTAAAACTTAATATGTGAAGCTTAATGGGCAAAGCAGCATATTAATGGAGGAAAACGAGAGGCATTTCTTGACCTGGTAATTTGAAAGGAGAGTAGGTGAAGTGTGTAAATTAGAGAAAATTCAAAGGTGAGTCATTTTGGAAATGTATAGTAGGCATATATCACACTAACTGAGCTCAGAATTGTGGATCTCACCCCTGAAATCCATTAGAGCAGAGCTTCCTACCATTTTTACCATTTTAATACTTGCATGGTTGTTTGCTTGATTTTGTCACATGTGGTCTATGTTTATTTAAAACTTCAAATGAATTAAAATGATTCTTTCTCTGAAGTTTTAATGATGTTCCCTTGAAGTAATTAGAGGCACTTTGTGGTGGGAGACATCCCAGGGCTGGGAATTATGGCATTATGGAAATGAAACCCACGTGCAACTTCCTTCCATTTTTAATTTAGAAAGAATAGCTGGATGTGGTGAGGCTGAAAAAAAAGGAGGCTCAGTGATCCAAACAATTGTTCTGAAGAGAGGTAGGAAGATCTTTGGGAATCCTTGCCCAAATCTAAGTAAGAATTAGTATTGTAATCATAGGAAAAGAAAAGAGTATGGCATCCCATTCTGTCAGGAATTTAATCCCTGGCAAGTTCTAGGATGCTATGTCTGGGAGTTCATCCATTCAACAAATATTTGTTAAGGGACAGTTATGTGCCTGGCTCTGTGGTACAATCAGCAGTAAATCAAGTAGAGTCCCTGTCCTCAAGAAACTCATTTGGGATAGACTGACAGTCAACACATAAATAGAGTATTATGTCAGCTGGCACTAAGTGATATTAAAAAGAGAGAGTGAGAGGAGCAGGATGAGGGAGAGAGATGCTTTTTTATATCAAGTGATTAGGGAAGGACTTTCAGAGATGGTACTATTTGAATAAAGGATGGGTCTGTACCAAATTCAATGGAGTAAAAAGCAAAAAGTACAATGTACTTGTGAACCTAGGTCACGGATGTCTAAGACAGTTCATTAGAATCCCATTTGAACTCTGACAATGTCCTTGGCTGTACTATTTAATGGATATTTAGAAAAGACCCTTGACTGCTCACAGGGTCTCATTGCCAAAAAACAACCATACCCTGGTCTTAAAACTCTGCAGAGTTCTGTAGCCTTGCTAATAGTATGAATCTGTGATGGTAAGGACGACTGAACAATCCCCGCTTGGACACTGATTTAGTTTATCATTGCACCTAGTCCCCAGTGACGACAGGAACAAGTGAGGCAATTAACCAACTTCAGAGAAAAACAAATCAAGATGCTCAGACCACACAATGCACTGCAGTCATTCTTTTTGACAGGCTGTCACAGTGTGTTAAATAAAATTTCTCATTTACACATCTGAGGGTGAAAAGTAACCTGGTATAGAAGCTTTAGCAAGAATAGAATTGGCTATTTGGGGGAAGTCTTATCTTTAAAGAAAAAAACAACTTGTTTTCTTAAACAAGTAATTATCCATCTGCCTTCTTATGATTAAATCTTCTCTAGTATATTTCAGGTTTTTGCCATGGTTAGGATTTTTTTTTCCCCGAAGAAATTTATTAGGGAGATACAAGGCAATAGCACAGAACTAAGGGAAGGAAGTCAGTTGGGGCTTATAAGAACTGGAACCCCAAGTGGAAAATCATAAAGAATGGGAGTTACTTTCTCTGGCTCTCTCAAATCTCATGGTCTCCTGTCTTTGCCTCTTCCTGCTCATCTGCTTCATTTGTCTCTCGTGCTGAAGAGTGGCTTTCTAGGTTTCTCTGAGCACATGGATGCTCCAGCTTCTATCTTTATATTACTTCCTTGTTCATTCTTAAAAAGAGACTCATTAGAACGAGAACTAATCTTATCCAATGAATAAATATGTGTAAAAAGCAAGTTATAAGAAGATATACACAGTGCAATCTTATTCAATACACAGTTTTAGTACATGTATGTATGCTTAGAAAAAAATGGGACAGATATGAACTAAAGTGTTTTTAATGGTTATCTCCAAGTGATAGGACTATGGGTGATTTAAATTATTTTCTTTGAGCATGTCTGTACTCTCCCATCAATACCATATGTATTTTTCTAATTGCAAAAAAATTACTGGAAAAAAATTAAAGTGAAATATACATAGTGAGTCCAGTTGGTCTAGGACTAAACCTGACAACAAAGCAGGTGGGTGCCAGATCTAAGAGAACCAAAAGTTATGGAAGGTGGTGGCCAACTGCACTGAGGAAGGCAGAAGGAAAGATTCTGCATACACAGAGGGCCTGGCTCTTTGTTTCTACATTTATTTAACTGTTTCCAAGAAAAAAAAATCTTCAGATAGTTGTCAGTACCATCATGGGAACAGAATTTGCAAATAATGATGCCATGTTCCTTAGATCTTTGGATATTCTCTCTTTTTCCTTCTTGCTTTGCTTGTGTAACTATATTTTGTCTGAGTCAGTTAGTCTTACGTCCTGCGTTGCACGACCCACTGATCAGTGATATCCAGGTGATAAAGTTCAGATCCTGAGTCCCATCAATTCCTTACCTTGCCTCTTTCTCAGAAGTCATCAAGGTGAACCTTGGAGGTTTCTTTACTTCTGCAAGGTACTACCTGAACAAGCTGGTTCTTAGAGCTTTTTCTCTGGCTCCCATAATCCACAGGACCAATTCATGCTGCTTAGTATGGCAAAGGAAGCCCTCAATGTCCTGGTTCCCATCTACTTGCCATCTCATCTCTTGCTCTTCTTCCCTTTCACTTCACCTACAACAACACAGAATTGCTTGCAGTTCTCTTAACAAATCACAGTCTTTCACACTTCCTTGCATTTGTACATGCTGTTTCTTCCTTCTGGAATGCCCCTCTCCTCCCTTGTCTGCTTGAAAGCCTTCTCTTCTTCCTTCTGCTCAGATGTCACACCTTTTGGGAAGATCTCCTTGAAACCTCAATTGGAAACTTAATTCTCTTTGTGCCTTTGTTCCTTCAAGCACCCCTAGTATTGCTTCTACAAAGCCACACAGAAATTTGTTTATTTACATGCCTCTCTCTCCTCCAAGAGGGCAAGAACTATTTAATTATTTCTTTTTTTTTTTAACATTTTTTATTGATTTATAATCATTTTACAATGTTGTGTCAAATTCCAGTGTTCAGCACAATTTTTCAGTCATTCATTGACATATACACACTCATTGTCACATTTTTTTCTCTGTGAGTTATCATAACATTTTGTGTATATTTCCCTGTGCTATACAGTGTAGTCTATTCTACAATTTTGAAATCCCAGTCTATCCCTTCCCACCCTCCACCCCCCTGGTAACCACAAGTCTGTATTCTCTGTCTATGAGTCTATTTCTGTCCTTTATTTACGCTTTGTTTTTGTTTGTTTGTTTTTGTTTTTGTTTTTTAGATTCCACATATGAGTGATCTCATATGGTATTTTTCTTTCTCTTTCTGGCTTACTTCACTTAGAATGACATTCTCCAGGAGCATCCATGTTGCTGCAAATGGCATTATGTTGTCGGTTTTTATGGCTGAGTAGTATTCCATTATATAAATATACCACTTCTTCTTTATCCAGTCACCTGTTGATGGATATTTAGGCTGTTTCCATGTTTTGGCTATTGTAAATAGTGCTGCTATGAACATTGGGGTGCAGGCGTCATCCTGAAGTAGATTTCCTTCTGGATACAAGCCCAGGAGTGGGATTCCTGGGTCATATGGTAAGTCTATTCCTAGTCTTTTGAGGAATCTCCACACTGTTTTCCATAGTGGCTGCACCAAACTGCATTCCCACCAGCAGTGTAGGAGGGTTCCCCTTTCTCCACAGCCTCTCCAGCATTTGTCATTTGTGGATTTTTGAATGACGGCCATTCTGACTGGTGTGAGGTGATACCTCATTGTAGTTTTGATTTGCATTTCTCTGATAATTAGTGATATTGAGCATTTTTTCATGTGCTCTTTGATCATTTGTATGTCTTCCTTGGAGAATTGCTTGTTTAGGTCTTCTGCCCATTTTTGGATTGGGTTGTTTATTTTTTTCTTATTGAGTCATATGAACTGCTTATATATTCTGGAGATCAAGCCTTTGTCGGTTTCACTTGTAAAAATTTTCTCCCATTCTGTAGGTTTTCTTCTTGTTTTATTTCTGGTTTCCTTTGCTGTGCAGAAGCTTGTAAGTTTCATTAGGTCCCATTTGTTTATTCTTGCTTTTATTTCTTCTAGGAGAAAATTTTTGAGATGTATGTCAGATAATGTTTTGCCTATGTTTTCCTCTAGGAGGTTTATTGTATCTTGTCTTATGTTTAAGTCTTTAATCCATTTTGAGTTGATTTTTGTATATGGTGTAAGGGAGTGTTCTAGCTTCATTGTTTTACATGCTGCTGTCCAGTTTTCCCAACACCATTTGCTGGAGAGACTGTCTTTATTCCAATGTATATTCTTGCCTCCTTTGTCAAAGATGAGTTGACCAAAAGTTTGTGGGTTCATTTCTGGGCTCTCTATTCTGTTCCATTGGTCTATATGTCTGTTTTGGTACCAATACCATGCTGTCTTGATGACTGTAGCTCTATAGTATTGTCTGAAGTCTGGGAGAGTTATTCCTCCAGCCTCTTTCTTTCTCTTCAGTAATGCTTTGGCAATTCTAGGTCTTTGATGGTTCCATATGAATTTTATTATGATTTTTTCTAGAAGAACTATTTAATTATTTCTGAATCTCCAGTTCTTGTTGCCCAATAGGTGCTCATTAAATGTTCCTTCAATGAACAAATAAATAATTCCAATTTGGGATTCCTGAAAATACTGTATATTGGAAGGTGCAGTGGATTGAAGTGAAAGCAAAAAGCAGAAGATGGACTGTAACAGAGGCTTACAGACCTACTCCTTTAATCTCCCCAGTAGCCACATGAGGTTTTTATTATCATCCCATTTCACAGATTAGGAAACTGTAGTTCAGAGAGATCAAAAAACTTTTCCAAAGGCATGCTTCTAGAAAGGAACAGAACCAAGATTTGAACCTAGCTCAAAAGCCTGTGCTCTTTTTAACTACAGAATCTGTGAATCTAAGCCTTTTTCTGCTACAAATGAGCTATGGGACCTGGTTGCACATTAGAATCACCTTCAAAGCCTTTATAAAATACTGGTGTATAGCTCCCATGCCCAGAGATCCTGATGTCATTGGTGTGGGATATGCCTGAACATCAGTATTTTTTCAAAGCTCCCCAGGTGATTCTAATGTGCAGCCCAAACTAAGAAGCATTGCTCTAGCTCAGTACTTTTCAACCTTAACATGCATGTAACTCATCTAGAGATTTTGATAAATGAAGATTCTGATTCAGTAGGTTACAGGTGGGGCTCTAGATTCTGCAATTCTAACAGGCTTTCAGGTGTGGCTGATGCTGCTGGCTTTCCAACTACACTTGGAATAGCAAGACTTAGGGTAGGGAGCCTGCATCCTATGTGACCAATTGTAAATGGCCCAAAGACAGTTGTTGCCAAGCATAGAGTAGCCAAATGTAGCTTCCCTTGTCCATTCAATTCAGCTTCTATAGATCTATAGTCTTTGACCCTGAGTGGCCCTGATCACCATCATCTTTCTGCTAGGTATAGCACCTGGCTCTGGTTCATCTCTGGAAAGGTTTTCAGAGATTAGCAAGCAAAGTAGGAAAAGATCTAGCTTGGGGAACAGTTGAAATAGGACCTCAGGCCAGCAATCAGGACAGCAGACAGGACCAACTAAAACCCCAGGGAATCCAAAATGAGTCACAGTGGAAGGTTGGCAAGGTTGGTTAAGGTCTAGAGGCTAGTGCAGTAAGGGATACACTAAGTAGGCAAAGGAGGGTGAGGGCAAAGGGTGAGGAAACTGTTAAATAAAGTTTAGCCAAGGGCTTAGAAAGAGCCAAGACAGCTTCCCATGAAGTCAGCCTGTCAACAATCATTTATCAATTAATATTCAGCTATTCACTATCTATTACCTACCAATTTTGAGCTGGGTGTGTTTCATGTGGGAGGGTGTGTTTGGGATAAATGGGTCATGTAATGTTTGTGAGCCAGAGAAGAAACTTTGCTTATAGAAGCCTTCTTCCATTGAAGAGCTGGACTCTTAAGTTCCCAGTAAGTCCACAAAAACCACTTCATAGAGAGGACCTGCAATTTATTACTGACAATTATTACATTTTAGTCAAGAAATCTCCTTGAATTCCATATACACATCCCTGAATGAGTATGGATGCAGTTGAGAATGTTTGGTGTTTATGCTACCAATGAGAGGGAGATATGCCCCTTTATAGGGAAAAAGCAAATTTAAGTGAATTAGACATTAGGAAGAATTACCTCCCCCAAAGTTTGAGAAGCCACTGATGGGTCACTAAGGAAGGAATTTATCATCTGTAAATCTCAAAGTTTTCTTTCAGGTTTAAATTCTTCTTGGCCTGGAGGCAGGGCAGGACTCAGATGGCCTCTCGGATGGTCTTCTAGTTCCAAGCTAAGTTCTGTGTTCATGGCTTAGAAAACCCAACACCTTAACTGCACAGATATCCTAGACACTGAATGTTTTTCACAGACTTGGTAGTAGAAACACCCTACCTCTTTGTTTAGCCACTTGAAAAGGAGGATTAAAGGGAAAAAAATCAGAGACTTGCTACTAATAGATGGAATGAGGCTTGTTTTGTAAAGCAGTACCTCTAAATTGTTCCTGCATTTCTTATGGAAACTGAAGACAAAGCCAAGTTTGCTTTGTGCAAATTCAGCAGCACTAGGACCCCTTGGCAGAATGCCACATCACCCCCTTGCTTGGGTGATGTTTGTGCAAAATCTTACTTGGTGAGGCCTTGCTTTCTTCCAAAGAACAAACAGGGTGGAAATTCCTGATCTACCTCGGTATCACCAGTAATCTGACCTGCAAGCTTGTACCTGAATACTGAAACCTTGGGTTCACTGCTCAAATATAATACTTGGGAAAAGAAGAAAAGGAGTAAAGAGACTCTTCGTAACCTTTGCAAATGTCATGCACTATTTATATAACATTTACCACTTTTATTTTCCACAGCCCGGGATTTTGTGAGGAGAAAGGAACAAGCACTTTAAGCTAAACTGCATTCCTACAGGTTTTAAATTGCAGGCTTTCCTCTCCGAAGGCTAAGCTTATTGTATGGACGTCATTCTTCAGGGGATGATTGCCTCACAAACAACTTGAATTCTATTTAGATAATTCCCGAAACTGGTCGTCTAATAGCTTTAGAAGAGAAAAAAAATTTTTTCCCTAAGTTAAATAAATTGCTGGCCGTAATAGACAAGTTGCTATCTGTTGGATGAAAATTTTGGAATTCTTTCATTCTGTGTCATAATAAATGCAACGAATTTTCATTTTCTAATCTAACCTTATTAAATAAAAATTGCACTTTTAAATTTATTTTTTTAACATTTTTTATTGAGTTATAGTCAATTTACAATGTTGTGTCAATTTCCAGTGTAGAGCACAATTTTTCAGTTATACATGAATATACATATATTCATTGCAGCATTCTTTTTCACTGTGAGCTACCACAAGATCTTGTATATATTTCCCTGTCCTATACAGTATAATCTTGTTTATCTATTCTACATATGCCTGTCAGTATCTACAACTTTTACAAAGACTGAACTCAAATTAAGTTTCTACTGTCTTGCTTGTGTAACCACTTAAGGGCCTGAACTTGGCTGAGAGAGTTGCTATGAGAGGGCTGGTATTTTATAAATTCTAAGAAGGAGGAAGCCACAGAGTCTCATTTTGACAACCTTACTAACTGAAGGTAGATAAGAAAAGCAAACACAAGTTAATGCCACCTAGGAATAAAGAAAACATGAACCTCCAGGAAATGTGATAGACAGCTATATAGATGCTTAGGCCTCATTGAAGGCATTTGCTTCAACTAAAAATGTAGGTTTCATGTATTTGATCCTTTAGTAAAAGCAGACATTTTTAGATTGAGAGCTTCTAAACAGCTGAAGTACTGGGGTGTTTTAGAACTAATACACTGTACCTTGTCTTAAAACGGCTGCCATGACTAAAATCAGAGGTTGTCAACTCTCCGTGCTCAAGCTATCTTTGACCTGAAAGTTGTATTTTGTTTGGCTCTCACTGTGTTTAGAAATGAATTGGTTGTAAAATCTTAAAATGAGGATGTTTCAAATAAAAATACAAATTTCTGACTCTCTTGAAAAATGATAGATTCTAAAAGGATTGGCCACATTCCCACTTTCTTGACTGGATGAAATTGGGCAGAGGTTGCCCCCTTTTCTGAGGTACATACTTTCCAGTTTGGCACAGGTTGGCTGAGGCCCACTTTGCTCTGTACATTGCCTCCTTGGCCCCTGCAGGTCATTGGTTTTTGACAAAAATCAGAGCCTGAATGCTTCATGTTAGCTCAAAGGTGGCAGTCTATGGTGGGAATGCCAACTGGTGCCACCAGAGACAATTGTGTACCTCTCTCTTCCACTTCCTGGTGAAGATATTAATTCTCTTTTTCTTCTTCCTGCAGAGGTGTTACGAGATAGATGCAGAAGCCCTGGATTGAGGGCTGGGGACTCAGCTCTAGTGATAACTTCTTTTATCTAATTGAGTGAATTCAGGGGAGGCTCTTAATCCTCTAGTTTCAGTTTCTTCATCTGTAAAATGAGGGGTTCATTGATTCGTTGATTCATCTGACTAACTTTTAAAACATTTATTCTGTTCCACAGATCTGAAGATGCACCAAAGGATTCAATTACAAAAGGACACAAACTGATATTATGCATATATGCTCTGCATCTGGTCTAACATCTTCTTTAAAAAGGGTAAATATGAATGACTGTGGCCAGTTTCCCACAGTGCCCATTGCTCCTAGCCAAGCAGCCTCTCTGCTACCTGCCTAGCCTGGCAGTCACTGAGTTAAAGAATGACCCCTCATCTCTGAGCCCCTTTCCTGCTAGGATGTCCCGTGGTTTTTCTCTCTTCCAACTTTCCAGTCTTCTTCCACTTTGCCTCCTTCTTTGTTCTCTTCCTGTCTCCATATCCCCCAGCCTAAGACTTGCCAGGGGCTTAGCTTTTAAAGTCTGACATAGTTCTTGAGAGAGAATTCCTTTGGCATCGTCCCTTTGTTGCTTTTCATTCTCACCTTGACAATAAGGACACGAGTCTCAGTTTCACTCTGTAGCTTGGTTTACTGTTAACTGAAGTTTCCCCCTTTTCTTTGCAGCAGCTGTTCTCATTCTTCTAACCAGTTTTTAAAAGGCTTGAATTTGGAAATACGGTCGCTGTGTGCCTCTTCAGAGATTCATCCATAACTGTCAGAGCCTTTTCATTCCCTGTCTTTTGTATAGGTTTCTTTTATGAGCAGAGTAATTTGCATTTGTCTTTAATTCTTAATTTGTCTTTGCATTTGCTGTGGATGTAGCATGCAGCTGAATTTGCATTTTCTTTTCACTTCCATTCTCATGGACTGGGGCTGTCTGAGGTGTAAAGCACAGAGATTCAGGAGCATGTTTGCTGAACGGTAAACTTGGCTTTGCTGGTTTCATCCCTTTACCGTGAGTTGTTTTATTACATTTAGATGCTCTAAACTGCGATCAGACATAGCCTATGTTTTCCATTCCGTTGGCTGCTTAATCCCATTAACTGAATATTAGACCTTTAAACAACAGTAGTTGTACTGACTTATCAGGAGAAGAAATCCAGTGTAAGAGGATATTATTAGATTCTGGAGTACAGAAGGCTTGGGATTTAATTCTGTCCCTACCACTAACCAGTTGAGTGGATATCATGTAACTTTCTGATGCTCAGTTTGTCTGTAAAAGGGGACTAATGATAATGTTTCTGGCTATTTCACAGAATTCTTCTGAGGTGCAAAAAGTAGGGTGAGTGTGGAACCCTTTGAAGAGTATCATATTCTGGACCAATATAAAATGTGGTGCCCCTGAGCACTCTGTTCAGCTTCTGTTTGGCTGATGATGAAGTTTTGGTTCCACGTAGTTAAACCAACAACGACCACTGTGTTTCAAATCATATCACAGTTTCCCAGTGAGGGGAAAAGGACCAGGTTAAAATCTACCCACAGTTTCACACTAGGGGCTTCTCTATTGCTGTGAAATAACAGTTAAACAGAAGGTTAATGCCTTACACTAAACCTGGAGTCCTGATGTGCCTACAAAAAGCATTAGTTCTAATTACTCTTTATAGAAAGGCAGAGACTAGAAGTGGCCCTATATATTCCAACATTCAATTAAAGGGCTGTTCTTGAGAGGTAGATTTTTTTTTAACTGCATTGTAGAATGTTGAGAAAATTGTTAGTTGCTTCTATAGCCCATTCTGTAGCAATACGTAATTTTTTGCCTCTCAGAGATGGAGGAGGCTTTCTAGTCAGTGTGAACTAATTATAGGGTAGATAGAGGTAATTTTCAACAATGTCCAGTGATCCCTCCTCACTATTTTCATCAGAATTTAAATCACCAGAAAGCTCTTAGAGGTAGTGGAGGGGTATCTAGATTTCCTGTAAAATCTATCAGGTCCTAGATAAAGGGTCATCTCCTCAAACCATGAACTTCTTCCCTCCCCACCACTCCTCCTGCCCTGGGATTAGACCTTTCTCCATTTGGAACTAGGCCCTGAGACATATGGGGTTAATGGAGCTACCTGAACCAGAGGTTCTGATTAGATAATGTGGCAGTTTATTCCTTGGCTAAAGAATTCCTTCAATTCTTTTTGTCACCCCTTTATTACTCCCAGAACCCTTGTTTCTGGGTTTTTAGGAAGAGAGAAGATCTCAGGTTACTTTTCAGAGATCTCTGCTCCAGATGGTTCAAGTGTAGATAATAAGGACTCTGACAAGAATCTAAACCCACTGTTCTTGAGACACACCCTAAAACTTGGAAGTCAGAGCAAACAGAGGAAACAAAACCCCTCAGGCTAAGAAGTCAGAAAAGGTACAGATATCACAAACCAGGAAAAAAGAAACCAAAACTCAAATACAGTAATGCTGGATAAACTTAAGAAAACATTGATTTTCTGTAAATTTTATAACAGAAGTTTGGGTTCAGAGAGTTATATTTCATTGTAGCAGGAAGATTTTTCACCACAATCTTTGTAGCTGAAAAACACACTGCTGTTTTCTTGGGTTTAACAGAGCTTGTTGACACTATTAACGCTTAACTATAAATCAGAGTTTAGGAAATGGATTTATTGCCCTATTTACCCTTGTCTGGATAGATGAAATGCAAACTTCATTTCAACTGATTTCTTTGGAAGTAGCTTCCCAATTTCTGTGGTTGGGAGGGCAGGCCATTCCTTCTCTAAAATTTGATGGGCTTCAACAGGGTAACTATGAATTCTCTTCTGACCTAATCTCTCACCTAGGGGAGGGTTATTTTCTCTCCAGATTGCTGACTGACTTCCCTCCTGTAGTGCTGGAAAGCCTTGTTCAAAGATCTCAAAGCCTGGCTGCATCTCTTTCCTAATGAAGCACCCTTAGCTTGAAGCTGGGGGAGAAGGTCCATCTGGCTTCTGCCATATGTGTGTATGCTGTCACACCAGTAAACACGGCAGAGTTTGCCGACAGTGCGGAGTTTCAGTTAGTCAGTCATAAATTAGAGATGAGATATGCTGTGTTCCTGCTGCTGTGAGCTTTCACACTCCAGAAAGGAATCTCCACTTACCTATCCTGAAGAGGAAAATGTGGATCAAGGAACCATCTCAGGGGATGCCACACCAAGTCAAATACACATATACTATTTAGAGACAGTGAGAATGTGCATAGGATTGGGAAATCAAATCATTTCCTAAGCACCTGATTTGTATGTTTGCTTATGCAATTGGTAAATTGGCTCTTTTGTTTCAACACATATATATGTAGCCAATTATGTTTTTTTCCACTTGGGGTGGGTACTAGGGAGCAATTCCTTGAAGAATCTTGAAAAAATTCCTGTGCTGGGTGAACATATGTGTAGTTTCCCTCCAAATGTGTTTATTCTTGCCTGATAATCAGATAAGGAGAAAATAGTTAAATTTTAATGCATCTGTCTTTTTAAAAAGAAAAGTGCTTTCTGACTTTTAATGGCAAGATTTCATTATTAAGATTTTAATGCTTTTAGACTAAAGGAGAGTTTACATTTAGGCTGCAGAGAAGCACAGCTAAACTATTCCTCTAACCGACATTTTTGTTTCATTTATGGGCTTGTGTGGAGGTGTGTTTTAATGTATTACATTTAAAACAGACTGTGAGACATTAGACTATTTAAACATCTTAAACCAGAATAGCTTCAGATAACATAGCTATCTGTATCTGAAGGTATTACCAAAGGAAGGTCATAACTTCTAAAATAGATGATCATATTTTTTTTTTATCCTGAACACCCTTTTCACCCAAGAGGTCCTGTGACCCTCCAACATATCTTCAAACCTTTTCACTCCAAAAAAAAGTAAGGTGTTAACATTCAATGATATGAGAAGTGGAAATCCATGGCAATCTGTTTCATTTGATTAGTTCAGAAATGGTCAGACCCTGACCTCAGGTATGTTTTATTTCTTTGAGGCTGGGATTTAGGGCAGGGGAAGAAAGGTGATGATGGATGAGGTGAGCAGAATAAGTAAGTTTCTAATTCATAAAAAAAAAAAAAAAAAAAAAAAGACTGTTTGGAAACAAGGAGGAAAGGGGGCCAAGACCGTATCTTGCAAGAAAAGGGAGCTGTTGGTTTTATCCCTATAAATAAACACTATATGTCCTTTGAAATTCTCTCTTTGATACCTACCAGTAGTAGGATTGACTTTTTTTTTTAAAAAACTTCAGACTTTGCATACATAATTGGTTGTAGCCATTATTCAGTAATAGTAAAAATTGTTATGTTGCTACAGTGGGTTGAATAGTATCCCTCCAAAATTCATTTCCACCTCAAAAATGTAACCCTATTTGTAAACTGGGGGGTTTTTTTTGATGTAATTAGTTAAAGATCAAGGTGAGATCATATTGGATTAAGGTGGGCCCTAAATCCAATGATTGGTGTCCTTATGAAAAGAGGAGAAGACAGAGACACAGAGAACAATGCCTGTGAAGACAATGGCAAAGATTGGAGTCAGCCATCTACAAGCCAAGGGACACCAAGGATTGCTGGCAACCACTAGAAACTAGGAGAGAAGCATGGATCATATTCTCCCTCAGTGCCTCCAGAAGAAGGCAACATTACTGATATATTGATTTTGTACTTCTGGCATCTGGAACTGTGAGAAAATAGACTTCTGTTACTTTGGGCCCAAGTATGCAGTAATTTGTTGGGGCAGCCCTAGGAAATTAGCATAGTTGCTCAACAATTCCATTCTAATAGTTAATAGCCACCGCTTTAGGTGCTTTACCAAACCAAACACAATTATTTTCCTGAGCTTAATCTTTCAAACCACTATTGAAACTGGATTTATAAGAACCTCCTATGAAAGAAATTTTGCAAAGGAGAGCTCAGTGCTCCTAAGTTTTCTGTGGCAAGGTCAGGGCACAGGGGCCCACAGTGCTCCACAGTGTGCCATGCCCTGTGCCCGTTCTTAATACCAATTCTTACACCACTTCTAATGCAGAAGAATGATGGGACCAGTAGGTGTGGTCTTGCTCTCTACACTTGGAGGACCTATGCTTTTTGTTAAGGGGAGGGCATATACAGAATCTAAGCAGATTTTATACTAGAGATGAGAGGCTTGAGAGTCATCTGACTAGGCCTCTGGATTAGAAGACATGATGTGTGGGTAAACTATCTTACTGCATCTCCCAGAGGAGTTAGTTTCAGGCCAAAGTATCCCATTGCCATTAATGCCTGGTTATAAGTCTAAGACTCTTTCAGGTTGTCCCTAAGTAGAACTACAGCTTTATGATCAGAAACAAAAGGGCAAATTTTGTGTTTCTAAAGACAAAGTTTTAGTAATATTTTCCCTTCAGGGTAAGTACTTGTATCCTCTATCCATCTGGCCTCACAGCCCTTTTTCATGATATCTTCACCCAGATTTCTCAGGTTAGGGATGCCTTGGAAGTAGGTGGAGGACTTCCTTAGGGTCTGGAGAAATCCAGTCAGAATGTTTGGGGTAGTTGAGGTGCAGTCTCTTTGGAAGGGAGTGGTCTCTGAAGGATGATGGTTCTCTCATATATTGAAATCTGCAACTCTTTGGAGGGATTAAGAATATTTTCCTATGTTCCCCAATTTGGTAAACAGAATTCCAATCCACCCAATTGTTCAAATTAAAACCTAGAAGTCACTCTTGACTTTGTTCTCCATTATCCCACATATCCAATCAATCACTATGTCCTACTGATTATTCCTTTCTGCAGATGAATCCACATCCCTCCATCTCTCTCCAGCACTTTTGTCAGTACCCTAGTTCAAGCTGCTGTCACTCTTGCCTAGATTATTGCAACAACCTCCTAATGACCTCATCACCTTCAGTCTCTTGTCCTTTATTCTTTTCTTGCAACCACAGCCAGAGTGACAATACTAATCAGATAATATTCCTTTGCATAAAAGATTCCCATGACTGTAAGATAAAATATAAATTCTTTCAGAATGGTGTGATGGCCAATTTTATGTGTCAACTTGACTGGGCCACAGAGTACTAAGATGTTTGGTTAAACATTCTGGGTATGTCTGCAAGGGTGTTTCTGAATGAGATGAACATTTGAATTGGTAGACTGAATAAGGCAGATGCCCTCCCCAATGTGGATGGCCCTTATCCAATCAGTTAGAGGTCTGAATAGAAAAATGGTGAAGGAGAATTTCACTTTCTTTCTGCCTGTTTTTGAGCTGGGACATCAGTCTTCTCCTACACTTGCACTGGAGCTACACCACCGGCTCTCCTGGGTCCCAGCTTGCAGACTGTGGGACTTCTCAGCCTCCATAAATATGTGAACCAATTCCTTATTATCTATCTATCTATCTATCTATCTATCTATCTATCTATCTATCTATCTATCTATCTATCATGTCTTATTGGTTCTGATTCTCTGGACAACTCTAAGATACATTGCTTATAGGATCTGATCACTCTAGCCTTATCTCTCGTCATTCTCTCACCTGCATTAAATGCTCTGAATTTCTGTACCGTGGATGGAAAGTCCTGTCTCTACACCAGCAGTTCTCCTTGGTTGTGTATTAGAATAACCTGGGGGGGGGCTTTAAAAATTATTAATGTCTGGGTCCTGCCCCTAGAGAGTATTATTTAACTTGTAGGAGTGTAGCAGGGAGTTAAGAAAATCTTCCCAGGTGATTCTAATGTCCAACTTGAGCTAAAAACAATAAGGCTTTACATATTAGTCTGGATTTTCATTCCCTATTCTGTTTATCATGCTAATATTCACTTATCCTTCTGGTCTCCATTTAAAAAACACTTGCTCCAGAAGCTTCCCTTGACTACCATTAGACTATGTTAGTTCCCTCTTTATGTATTCCTCTAGCATTCTGTACTTCCCCTGTCACACTTCTCGTTATATTTAATAGTAATCATCTCTTTAATCTTTTGCCTTCCTCACTAAAATGTAAGTTCCACAGGGTCAAGAATTGTGTCTGGTTTTGCTCCATATTCTACCCCAGCACCTAACTTTTGCATTTGGCATTTATTAGTTAGTAAATATTAAATTGAAAACATAAACACATGTAAATATATACAGCAGTGTACACTGAGTAAGGTTCTTACTTGTTTCGGGCAGTCCATTTGGGGAGATTACTCCAGCATGCTCTGGAATTCTCAGCCTCTTTCCAGAGTGATTACCGTTCAGTAATTGTACTCCCTTCCTGTCAGGGACTTGTTTTGGGATTCAGTCTTTGGGACCCATCCTTTCCAGTTACAATATTTCTCTAGTCACCAGGTCTTCAGGATACCTCTTTCCCATCCCTGACCTTGATCTATATCCTATCCTATCTTCAGTACTAGCCAGAAGCTTGCCTCAGAATGCCTGTGGGACTATTTTCAAAACAGACTTGTTCAAACCTCTACCACTTTCAAATTCCGACTTGTAAGTTTGGGGTGGCTCATAGATGATTCTGGTGCACAACGTGGTCTTTCATGCTTTCTAAGTGTATGAAGTGACTACTAGGAAATCAAAGGGAGTAATGAAAACACATCTGGGTCTACATGTTAGTGGGAGAAAGCCAAAGGAGGAAGATGTTGTCAACAACTTCTGCCCACCAGCTAAGGCCTGTGCCCTCATTTGTACCTGTGGCACAGTTCAGCATTCCTAAGTGTCTTTTCAGGAATTATGATTCTTCTTTTATTGTCTAGTCCAGAAAAGTGACTTTATGGTGGCTCTATCAGAGGGTTGGCAAGGCCTCGGCAAACCAGGGGTAGAGATACTTGGGGCTGGTGAAATATTGTAGGGCTCTCCAAATTATAAACAGAGCTGACCTCTTTTGGGTTTCATATCACAGTAAAGTTTTCCTCTCAGCTGCCTAACTGAGGCTGTCTTCTGTCAATTTGCAAGAAAGGGGACCTGGCACTTTGCTATGGTGTCACTAAGTGTTCCACTTTATGTAACACAGGCTTTAGAACATTGCTCTTAAATATATGTTAGGGTTGGGTTATTTAAAGCTCAAGACTTATGCTGCTCAGACATGAAGCACAACACTCTAACATAGCTTTAAGTTATGCAAATTGTTTCTTCTCAGTTACTGCAAGAAGCTTTGTTTTGTGATATTGGCCTAGGGCCAAACAGGTAGCATGATATGAGTAGGCAGCCCTCCTACTACCTTTCAAGTTGAAGGCTTCAGCCAAGTGCTGTTCTCAAACATGCAAACGGGGTAGAAACAAGTCTGAGGAAAGACGTGTGGGGTGGTGGCACAGTTTGGTTACAGGTAGTCAGCACCTCACAGGAAGGTAGGAGACTTTGGATCCAAGCTTGGCCACTGCTTAGGAAGGAAGTCCACACGTTCTCTGTCTTCTATTGTCCACTTGGTCTAAGAAAAGAGCTAGACTGGGCCATCTTTTCTAAACTTAAATTTTACTTCTTAAAAGCTTGATTTTAATATTGGTATACATACATAAATAACAAGCAGCAATGGACATCATGTATCTTTAGCCTCATGTCAGCCAAGTCCCTTTTTTCCTCAGAGATTTAGTTAATTAACTTGGATCCTAGTCAGTCCAAAGTCATCAAAAGTCCAGATTCTCCCATGATTTCTGTCATTTCCCAGGCTCATCACCCTGTCTCTGTTTCATTACCCCCATTTCACTGGGTGCAAACTCAGCCTAGTTTACATAAGAAATCCACTCACTCCCTAGCATTTTGTAAGCTTTTGTAGAACTTATTCATAACTGGGGAGAGGGAATATGGAGAAGTCATTTCCTGCTATGCACAACCTCCTGCTACCTTCCTGGCTCTGTTCTCCTTCTTCTCATCTCCATTCCTGCCTCCTCTCTCTTTCTACACCCTCTGTCTCCAACCTCAAATCACCCTTTTTATGCAGAGTAGTTTGGTCTCTGGGGACAGTAGAGAGAGGTGGGGTTCACCCTTGATCCCTAAACTTGTAGGCGCAACCTCAAAAGACTTACTGTTGTTGTGATTCATCCTTCCTAGGGAGCAGTCTTGGTTATAGATAGATTTTCCCTCCCTGTTACATACCTGTTTGAAATCTTACCACTAGCTCAGGTTTATCATGCATATGTATACAATGGAAACTGCAGAAATTTTAGAATGTACAGGTGGGTTCTCCTGGAGGCAAGCTGTGTGATGTTATTAGCCCAGAGCTATATAAAACCACCAAGACTTTAAAGCTTGAACCTGCATTATTTCAGTGCAAAAAAGAGTGATTTTTAGGAAGAGTGAGAGAAGAATCGAAATCTTTAGGTATAAATGTGCAACTTCCAAAGTGAAAGGTGGGAAAATATATACATCACCGTATGACTATTAATAAGAATACTTTACAAAGCACTCTGAGTCCTCAGAAGAAAGATGCTATGTAAGCACAAACTTTATCTCATTATTCCTAACAGCATGCCTGTGAGAGGAGAGCCAAGGCAGATTATTCCATTTTAAAGATAAGGAAATGGTAAAGGAGACAAAACTTGTCCCCAACGTCATCATTATCTCTGTTGCAGAGGCCTGCCAACCCCACCTTAGTGACGTGTCCTCACCCAGGTGAGCTTCACTGCCGCATGATATTTCTTCACAGCAGGATGTTGTTCACCACTTCTCCTGTAAGTCTGACCCATCCAACCAGATCGTGAGCTCCTTGAGGGGAGAGCCTGGGCCCTCTATCTCTTTCACATCTCTCCCTCTCATTACCTCCTCCAGAACATCAGGGACTTACGTACTCAATCAATGCTTGTTGACTGATGGACAATCACTGTGGTCTGGAAGTGACAGTGGTTTAACTAGCTATATTTTCCCTTTCAAATCATTTTCCTTTTTCATATTAAATTTTAAATAATTACAGTAATGTAAACACTTTGTTTTTGTAAAAAAAAAAAGCATTTTAGACATTCCTTTTGTCTATCATCTTCTTCCCAGATTAATGATAGAATTAAGGACAGTTTTTAGTAACATATATTTGGAAAAGAAACTACATGTATATAGAACAAAATTCAAAAGGTATTATAAGAGGATAATCTCTCTACTCTTTTGAGGGCCACCTAGTTCCCCTTCCCAGGGGCAATCACCATTACTAGTCTGTTATGTCCTAACAGGGATGGTCTATGCTTACACAAGCACGTAGACATGTATAATTTTTTAATGTGAATGGTAGTATATCATAGACACTGTTCTGTACCTTGTTCATTTTGCTTAATGACACACCTTGCAGGTTGTTCCATGTCAGTATTCATAGTTGCCTCATTCATAGGATTTCTTTATATGTATATGCCATCATTTCTCTAACTACTCTTCTACCAATGAACATTAGGTTATTTTCCATCTTTTCATATTACAGTGTTACTATGAATGTTTTTCTACATATACCATATTGCATATGTGTTAGCATATCTATTGAATAAATTCATAGAAGTAGAATTGCTGGATCAAAGAATTTGTGCATTTAAAATTTTGATGGATATTACTAAATTGCTCTCCATAGAAAAAAAGTTATGCCAGTATACATTTCCAAACACAATTAAAGACAGCATGATATATTTTAGAAAAGTCAAATGAATGAGAAGAAAATGTGGGAAAGGTGTATACATCAGACTGTTGCATGGCAGCATGTCCCACTGTAGATACTAATGGCAAATATTCGTGTATAGAGTTTACAGGCTCTGTTGTGGGCTCTAAGATTCATTAGCTCAAAACAATTCTATGATTGTTACATGATTTTATTTGAAGGGACTTTAAATTAGTACTTTTCTTAACAGCTAACGTAGCTGTTACAAAAGAAAAAAACATTTATTGAATCTCTCCTGTGTGCCAGAAATAGAGAGAAAAACTTAAAATCTATGTTATTTAATCTCATGAGGGAGGTATTATTATCCTCATTTTTTTTTTTTTGATGAGGAAATCGAAATTCAGGTTGAGTAATTTGCTTTAGATGTGCTATGAAATTAAAGAAGGCCTCTTTAAGTCTTTCTACTATGCCACACTGGCTTGTGTGACTTGGAAGATTGAAAATACTCAATTTAAATGACATCTTTCTAAGGAAGAAGGCTATGAGTCCAATGGTACTGCACAAGGGAAGATGTCCAAATATATGTACTTTGAACTTGTCTGCATAAATAGAAACCACCTGATAACCAAAGGATATTTTCTGATGTAG
Organism: Camelus dromedarius; assembly: GCF_036321535.1. Lineage (NCBI taxonomy): Eukaryota > Metazoa > Chordata > Mammalia > Artiodactyla > Camelidae > Camelus > Camelus dromedarius. The sequence continues at coordinate 28,144,655 of NC_087439.1, read as the reverse complement.
AAATCTCAACATCACTTTCCTCTCTCAAATAGTGAGGGTCTTAGAGACAGATCTGTCATCACACATTATGACCCTGCTCAAGAAGGAACAGATTTTAATCTCAGCATCACTTTAGGAATTGGCAATTTAAGGAAAGGGAACATAAGGGAGTAGAACACAAGTTTTATTTTCACATTAGGATACACAGCTGAGCTGAGACTCTATCAATGACCAAAATTCAAGTCCTGTGGTTACTGCTCTGATGAAATACTGTGGAAAGGGGAGTTTCAGTTCCAGATAGATTGACCACTAACAGAACCAAGAAAACTCAGGCAATCATCAGTCAGTTTTTCCCCACTGAAGAAAACTGGCTATGGAACTTTTGCCGGAAGCCAGGGATAGCAATGTGTGTCTTCCGTGAGTTTGTGTTCAAAAGATGGTGGTGTTGGGGCATTGACAGTACCTTTTTAATAAGTGTATTTTGCATAGTGAACCTTGATGAGTGGCCTCAATACTATCAATTAGCTGAGTTCAATAAGTATTTACTGTGTTCCTGCCAACATGAGAATAATTTCATGATGAGTCAGCTGGAAGATACATGATATATGAAATATAAATTATTGTCTTTATGTATTATATGCAGAGGAATATTTAGTCTAATTATGCAGATAAAAAACACATACACATGAAAATCTACAAGACAGTCCTCCAACAAATGTTCAATCAGAATCTACTATGTGAAAGGAACTGAGCTAGGTTCTCAGGATACCAGGATACTCTCTTTCTTCAGAGAAAAAGAGATAAGGATCCCTGCCCTCCTTATTTAAAGTGTAGATGGGGAGAGAGATGATTGAATAGTTACACCAAGTGAGAACTACATAAATAACACTTAGAGGGATTCAGAGAAGTTATGTTAGGCTGGGTTGGTAGAAGAATGCTTTAAGTAGAGGGTAGATATGAAAAGTCAAAAGTTGCAGATGATCATATATTTTTATCATTTTTCTTCTAGGTGGAAGAAATCTAGTAGAAAACAGGTACAGAATTATAAGTGCTAATGATCAAACGTTTCCGTCTTTGTTTCTTCTAGGCACATGGAGGATGATACTTTCCCACCCTTTTTGTAGTTAGGCTTGGCTATAGAACTTGTTTTGGCCAAAGCAAGCAAAATTGATATGTGCCTCTTCTTGCTAGAAGTGTTAAGAGCCACACACAATTAACCATACCTCATGGACACATGTGTTGAGAGGAAGCCTCTGTCAGTCATGGTCCCTGAAGGATCATACTGAGCAGAGCCCTCTGGCCCTTACAAGGATACATCGTTGAGGTTTTAACCAACTAAGATTTTGGAATTATGTTTCTAAAGCCTATCCTGATTCATGAGTGGGCTTTCTATTCATTTAGTTTTTTGATGAATATTTACTGAGGAATCTAAGCACAATTCTTAGGGGCTAGGAATAAATCATAAAAGAATATACACAAGTTTCTTCTTTTAGAGCTTATATTCTAGTTGCAGGAGGATTAGGAGATGAAGCTAGAGACAGATAACAAACAAGTAAACAAAATAACTAGTAAGATTTTAAATGAAGATAATTCTGAGTGAAATAGAAAATACCTTTTTAATAGGGAAAATTTTAGATAAGGCAGTCAAAAAGGACCTCACTGAGAAGACATTAGTAGTTAAAATCTGAAGGATAAAGAAGAATCAACCATGTGAAAACTCAGTAGAAAGTGTTCCTGAAGGAGGGAACAGCAAAAATCCTGAGATCAAGAAAGAACTTAGCCTATGTGAGAAACAAAAAACGCAGTGTGCTCTGAAAGGTGCTTATAGGGAGGTGAATGTGATACCAATTGATATCGGAGAGTCAAGAGCCCAATGTTATAAGCTGCAGTAAGAAGTCTGAATCTTATGTTAAGTAAAATGGGAGGTCATTGCAGTATTTTAAGCAGGAGAGTTATGTGATATTATTTATGTTTTAAAAAGATCACTCTATTTGCAATGGGAGAAGGCTGAGCATGGATCCAGGAAGGCCACATTCTGAGAAATGCATCAACATTCCAGAAAGGTGTGTTTGATGACTTGGTCTAGGGTGGCAGCCATGAAGATGGAAAGAATTGGGCACTTTCAAAATATACTTTGTGCAACACACAGGATTTGCTGATGGATTGTATGTGGGTGGACATTAAAGATGATGTCTAAATTTTTGGTTTGAGCTAAATGAATAGTGTCATTTATTGAGAGAGGGAGGGCTGGAGTAGAAACATGAAGGAGATTGAAGAGGTGAACTAAGAGTTCTGTTTGGATACGTTTAATACGCGTATTAGACAACAAAGTTAAGATACCAAGACAGAGTCAGGGTTTCAAAGTTAATGTAGGTGTTAAGCCTGGAGGAAAAATAAGGAGTCATCAGCAAATAGATACTTAAAGCCAGTGAATAGATGAGGTCGTCTAGGGAATGTATATAGATGATAGGAGAAGGAGAGCCCAGGACTGAGCCCCTGGGCACTCCAAAATTTAGAGTCTAGACAGAATAAGAGTCATGACAGAAGACTGAGAATGAGTGACAAGTGAAATAAGAAAAAAAGCAGAAGAGTCTGGAGTTCTGGAAGCCAAGAGAAGAGAGTTAAGAAGGGAGGAATGGTTAGACATGTTGACTGTGAGGTGGATAACATGAGAAGACAGATATTTTCACTGACTTTGGCACAGATTTGTTCTTAGTGAATTGAAAAGAGGAAATTCAATGGGGCTGGAAGCTAGATTGCAAGAGTTTGAAGAAGGAATGAATGTGAAGTGAATAAACTGAGAAACTGTAGAAAAGTTGTAAAGGCAAGCAGAGAAATGGTCTGATAGACAGGTGGTAGACAGATGATGGTGCATGTGGACAAGGGAGATTTTTCTTAAGGATAAGAGGTTCTAAAGCATGTTGTATGGTGATGGGGATGACTCAGGGGAGAGAAGGAAAGAAAGGGAGAGGGAAGGAGGGAGAGGAGGAAGGGTAAGGAGAATAATAAGAAGAAGATGAAGGGCCCTTAAGTACAAAGTGCTTGAGAGCATAGGGAGTTATAAGCACCAGTAGAAAAGAAGGCATTGAATTTGACCTCCATGGGTGATTAGAATATGTGTGGGCAGAAAGGAGTGGGAATATCATTGGCAAAGATGCATTTGTGGTACTTAAGATAGTATTTTGGTATAAAAAATTAGGATAGATTGACTGAAGCCAGGGCTTCATTACAGAAACAGTAGTACAAAAGATCAGAAATACGTCATACAACTGGAGCGTTGAAAGGAACGATCACTCAGTGCATGAATCTGTCCTACCATTGCCCTGACAGACACCTATCCAGCCACTGCACAAAGGTGAGGGCAGATTACAAAGATACCAATATTTTAGTTAGCTTGGGGGCTATTATTTAGGCCATAAAAAGTCAGAGTGTATTTTGAGAGCAGGGGGCTTGATGAAAAGCGCTTCACAAAGGGCAGTATTTAGGAGGACAGGAGCAGAAAGGCTGTGGAAGTAGAGAGGCCAGGTGGGAGGCCTGTGGGAAAGGGTCAACAAGAGTGGCAGCATTGAGACTGTAGATGCAGGGAGGCAACGTGACAGATGACTTTAAAGGCTGTAAGAGGAAGCATTTAAGACTGTTGGTATCTGGGAGGAAGAGCTAGGAAGGGGTGAGGGTAAAATGTGATTAATATTTTTAAGCCTAGAGAAATTGTAAACGAAACAGTGTAAGTTAGAGATACTGAACAGAACTTGAGCTTTGGAGATGATTTTTCTCATAAGTGATTTTTGAGCCAGGGAGACTAGATGAATTTGTAGAGAGAAAGTATGGAGAGAGAAGAACAAGGCATAGAGGAGAAAGAATGAGTGAAGGAGACAGAAAAGAACAATGGGATAGAGAGCAGAGTTTCAGAAAGCGTTCCTTAGGGTCAAATGCAACAATGAGAGGTAATTAGACCCATATTGAAGATCACTAATACTGTATCTGCTTAGCTAACTGAGTGGTTTCACAGTGTTTCATTTCATTTACAAGTTTCAAAACTTTTCAATAATTCTGAGGTAAGAAAAGGTAAATATTCTCATTCTCAGAAAATAGACTTGGTCAAGGTCACATGGCAGTTCGCAAAATGAGATTCTCAGAGCAGCAGCAGCAGCAGCACTACCTGGGAATTTGTTAGAAATGCAAATTCTTGGGCCCCATTCCAGACCTGCTGAATCAGACACATGGGGTGCGGAGTCCAGCAATCTGTGTTCTCACAAGCTCTCCAGGTAATTCTGATGCACACTAAATTTGGGAACCACCAACTTCCATATAGTCAGCATTTGGTGGATGGAAAACAGATGCCAGAGGGTTAAGGAGTGGGAAGTGAAAAAGGAAGGTAGCTGGAGTGGTCACTCTCCCCAGTTTAGGTCTGACCTCATTTCCTGGAGTTATGGTTGGAGGGTGTTCATTCAAGAACTCTGGATTCTGTTTTCTCAGTACTATCTTGACTTCCATTTGACTATAAATTGCTATGTTAATGCTTTTGTTCAGTGCTATTATATTTGTGAGAGCACAGACTTTTATATTAAAAATCAAATTTTATTAGTGTCAGGAAGGACCTCATTAAAAAAAAAAAATTCTCATAGTGCCTAACATGGTGATCCATACCCTATTGTTTCTTAATAAAGACTCACTAACATCTTTGTTCATCTAGAAACTACAATGTCCAGGCATAATTCTGCTATGGCTATTTAGTAGAAACATGAAAAAAGATTCACAGAACTGTCTGGAGCAAAAAGCCTAAAAGCAAGATGGGAACTGGTCTTGGGGATATCTGGTGGTCCTGAGAATCAATGAGAATTGACTGATGAGAGATGACTGTTAATTTAGCACAGGTTAGCTAATTAACACAGAGTTAGTTCAAGGAGAGGACTTAAGAAAAATTCCCCCTTTAATGATTTTGTCTTTTCTATGGAAGAGAGTAAACAGATTTAACATACACATTTAACGTGAATGTTTCCTATCTCTGCCCTTTTTTATCAGTCAGACTTTCCCTTGTACCAATGTCAAATGGGTAGTCTACTTTTTGACTTGGACAACCAGCTATTGACCACGCAACCCTAAGTTGTTGGCCTCATCCTTCCCTCCTTGGCATCAATGTCATTTCTCTTCTTGGCTCCAGGCTCTAGCTGTGAAGCTTCTTATCTCTTTAGAAAGTAAGATATCTGATTTCCTCTCTCTCCTTATAAACATGATTCTTCAGTACTTAGACATAATGTCTTTGGGTGTTTTTTTTTGGTGTGTTTGGTTAAAAGAAGGAAGTAAATAGATTTTGAAGGTACCACTTCTGTGCATCAGTTGTTTTTCCACCTTCTATTTTTGATCAGGTATGTCCTCCATAGTCCGAGAAGTCAGCCAGGGTAGGAACTTCCACATTTCCTAGTCCTCAGATAACTTCTGCCTGAGAGAATTTTTGATTGACTAACTATGGGGGGAAAAAAAAACCTCTAAAAAATGCTTTTGGCAATCTTCAATAGGACAGATGGAAATGTGCCTGGCATGGTTTGATGTTCTAGGATGAAGTTTCCATCATCTTTTGTCTAGTCACAGAAGGTACTTTGGAGTAAGGAAAGGAAAACTGAGTTTGATGTGGGCTCATTTGGCTAGATATATGCTAGTCGGACATGCAGTTTTTTGGCATGGCTGCCTAGTGTTTTCTGTAGTAAATGGGGAGTTCAGTGAGCAGTTGATGAAGAAAATATAAGACCTCAACAATTGCAGCAATGAAAAGAAAACACTAAAATAGGAAACCAAAACCCACATGTGTGCCTGTAAGTATCTATAAATGTAGACAAAAGCATACTTATGGGCCACACCAGAGCCACAACTTAAAGAAAGATCTAGGTTAGATCAACTAAACAGTGAACGCTATTGGCAGATTCACTGGGCTTAGGGGCTGAGCAAAGGTGTTCTGCAGTTTGCATTTTTGATATGTTGTTAATTAATTAAACACATGCAGCCTTCCTGTGAAGTGAGTCAGTGTTCCTTATTTCACGTGTGAGGAAAAAAGGACAGGGAGGATAAATTACTTGCCATTTTGCCAACCAGTAGCATCTCCCCAGCCATATTGCTAGAATTTCCAGTGGGGTTCAAAGAATGACTTTAATTTCAAAATTAGTCTGGGTTCATGCAAGGCCACTTAGGTGAAATTTCCAGGTCTCTGAAGTCATTCACTTGGTCCTGCTTGGGAGGTTGATAATGGTCAGTCTACTAGGGTCTACTAGGAAGGTGTGGGGTTTTAAGTGCTTCTCATGGTGGCTTAAATTAGCACTTGTCTTGCTTTCTTAGTATAAACTTGCCATCCCTGAGTGCCACTTATGTGCTATACAGAACAAAGAGCAAGCTTGCTGGAGAATTAATTAATTCAATAATTGGTGGCAAAGGAACTTGAAACTTTGCCAGACCAGCAGCCCAGTGTGATTTGTCACAACAGAATAGAAAAATACCTGAGGAGTGAGTTTCACATTATTTTTTGGGTACTGTAATAATTCGCAATAAGGGAAAGGGGCTGTTGAGAGCAAATATTATGGATCCAATTTTTCTCTTGCACGATGGGAGCTCACCATGTAGACTGATCTCCTACATAAGATGGAACACTTGTATTGGTAGAGGAGGAAAGTAAATAGATTGTCATGGGAGAGCTAACTGCTTTGGAAGCCTGGATCAATCCACATAAATCAGTGAGGATAGTATGTCTCCTTAAGCAAACTGTGCAGAGAGGGCACAGAAATCATAGGGTTTGCAGATGCAAATGGGGTTTAGAAAACATCTAGGATTTTGAAGGATAAGACATCACCTGTTGGTAGTGTTGGTAGGGTGGCAGAAAAGGAGGACTGGAAAATCCAGTATTAGATTAGAGAGAGATATGCCTGGAAGATGGAAATACTTAGACTGATTCCAGCTGTGTGCTTCATTCCACTATCTGTAAATATAGAGATTATCACTCTTGCATTTTGCAAGTGGGAAAGGAACTAATTGATTAGAGGAAAAGAGGATGTTACAGTATTGGGACATTTTGAATTTCAATGGAGAAGTTGTCAGAGTGTTTCAGAATGAGTCAGAAGGAGCTAAATGTTTAGGGGTGCATGATTTGCGAGTTCATGATTCAGAGGGGGAATTTTATATGCTAAAAAATGTCACTGAGTAAGTGGGTTTTGGGGTTTTTTTTTCAGTTCAAATTTGCCTTATTAGCAGCAAAATTCTAACATGATATGATTATACTTAAGGAACTATGTTTTAGACATCTGAAACAAATAATTCTATAGATGAATTTTAATTTTGTCATTTCTTATAATGACCTTTTTGAAATGAACTTTGATAAAAGCATCAGCAGATGCTGAATGGCTGGATGAAGCACTTCATGTCAAGTTCTGAAGAGGGTTCAGAAAGGATTAAGTAAAAACATATTCATAATCTGAAGTACTACTTTCAAGATGTATCAAAATACTTAAAGATTTCTATACTCTTTCTTCCTCTACACTCTTTCTAGGGTGGGTCTATCTTACGGAATAATCGAGAATATGGAAAAAATTAATGTACAAATACATGAATATATTACTTACAGTTGTAAAATAGAAAATATTTTGAAAAACAAGAAGCAAAGAGAATAATTTCCAAATAAATTACAACACATCCACTTGGTAGAGCATGCTACTTAAGCACTATTAAATATCAATAAAATGATAGCTATGAATACTATATTATGAATATGTAAAAGCATATAAACTTATGATTAATGGAACATTTAGGATAATAATAACTAACATTTATTTTGCACCTACTAGATAACATCTCATTTAAGTCCTTTAAATGTTTTAACTCACTTAGTCATCACAACAATCTGAAGTGGTAGTAGTATTAGCATCCCCATTTTGCAAAGGAACCGAGACAGAGAAAAGTAAGTAATTTTCTAAGATTACACAGCTAGAAAGATGTAGAGCCATCTGGCTCTAGAGCCAGGATATAAAATTGTATCTGTCATATGATTAAAACTATTTATAAAGCATCTATGAGGAGAGAATAGGTTAATTCTAGAAAGTGAGAACACTTCTTAAATACAACCAAATTTCTACAAGGCTAATATCTTCTGTGGTCCTCTACTCAACTAGCCACATAAATAAGATCTTGTTAGGGCTGAAAGTATTGAATGGATTGTGTGGCTCCCTTTGGGAAAATGTGCAGTGTTTTCCTGGCACTACATAGGTAATCTGTAGGGGTATTAATATAGTTCACCATTTGCTTTCTCTCTTGTGAATCCAGTTAGACACAACTGGAGACCAGAAGAGGTGGCTGATATTGGCTTGGATAGAGCCAGATACAACCCTGCAAATTGATAACGGCCTTTGGAGGACTTACTGGAGCCTGAACTTCAGATTCACGTGAGACTATATTATGATTTTGTTATATGACATTTGATTGCTATGTACAGTTCACAAATCATTTTTATTGTTATCTCATTTGATCTTCACAAAAAGACTACCTTTATTTTGCAGATAAAGAAAATGAGGTTCAAAGATCTCTCAAATTTCATAACCTGAATCCAAACTCTATTATCCTATTCTTTTATACAAAAATGTAATCACACTGTATATGTGTACATACCTATATCTTTACATGTATGTATTTATGCCTCTCTCTCTATCCCATCTATCATTATCTGTTTAGTTTTCCTGCAACTTGCTTTTCTCACTTAATAGTATATAATATCCATCTCTCCAAACTAAGATATAAATCTGACTTGTTCTTTCAGTACTCTTGATAAGCCATAACCAAATGGATGCATCTCAATCCACTCAACCACTCCATTCTTGTGAACGTGTAGGTTGTTTCAAGTTTTTGCTATCATAAACACAACTGCAGTAAACATCCTGGTATATATGTCCTCGTGTACTGGTACTTTAATTTTTATAGGGTTGATTCCTAGAAGTAAAATTGTTGAGTCGAGAGTATGCACTTTTTAAATTTTAATATATCGTTTCAGATTCATCTCCAAAATGGTGGGTCACTTTCCCATTGTCCTGTGTCTGGAAGTGCCTGCTTGTCAGCACCCTCACCAGCACTGCTAGTTGTCACTGTAGTCTCTTACAGGATCAACCTGGGTATTCTGACTTTAAATCTAGGTCTCTGTCTTTTCAATTAAGATGTCTCAAATAACAGAGACTTTGGGCAGATTTTTAAAAAAAATAATTATCTGTAGGAGATTATGCACAATCTAATAGGCATGGGTTCTGTTAAGAGGCAGCTTTTGGCCTCAGCCACTGCTTTGTATACACACAACATATCAATAAATAATAACCATTATGGTTGAACATTAGAGTTGACAGTGTAGTAAGTTATGAACAAATCTCCTCATTAGCAGCATTATTATTTTGGTGTCTGCAGCAATCTGGTAGTCACAGCTAAGTTGAAACAAGAGCCATTATGTATGTAAGACATTTTTAGCTCATTTACTCTGAACTCACTTTGCATACAAGAGCACTTGGCCCATGCCATATGGTATAATGTCAGAACAAGATGCAAACTGAAGTGAAGAGGAATAGGACCTCTGTGACATGAGAGTGTATTATCATGTGCTTGGATGCTTGTGGCTTTAGAACTGAGCTAGTGGCTTTAGAACTGAGCTAACAATTGTTTCTGAGCAGATTCAGATTTTAATTTCCATTTGAGTGACCTACATATTTTCTTGTTGAAATGGAAGGGCTACTATCCTAATATATTTATTTATGTATGTATGTGTTTGCCGATTAGTCAAGAGTTGGAATTGTGACACTGCATTACTGGACTTAATTTTCCTTTTTAAAAATTCTTGTTAAATACGTCACAAGCTGAGTTTGAGAAGTTACTTTGAGTGCTGGATTGGACAACCTTTAGCTTGTCTGGCATCCATTTACCTTTTTCTAGTAATAGCACCTTGATTTTACTCTGGGGACCCTCCCTCCCCAGCTCCTTCAGCCATGAGAATGGGGCTCAAGTGCAGTACTTCCCTCCACCCCAGATCTAATATATTGTTCCTTTGGCATGTGGTTAGTTCAAGGATGGGCATGTAACCTAGTTCAGGACAATGATACTCAATTCTGGGACATTTCTTAGAATTATGAGGAAGAGATAATCTCTCTGCAGTGATTGCGAGCTCTAGGCTGATGTAAATCTGAACTACAAGGTCTTCATGAGGATAAGGTTTACTTGAGAATGAAGCCAACCCACAAGTTAGAAGAGCCAGGAGGTGGAGAGAAACTGAATTCTGATACTACTGGAGCCCCTGGCTCAACTTTCTGATGTTACTGTTTTGTGAGGCAACAATTTCCCTCCTTCTCCTTATTTTTAACTTCATTCATTTTCAGTTGAACTTCATTTTGAGTTGAACAACTTCTTTTAGTTGCATCCAAATGAATCCTAACTGATTTAGGTTTTTAAATTGTTTTTATTTTTCTACTGCATTATTTGCATGATTTTTCAGTAGATTCACTATTTCACTGCATAAACAAAGATTTTTTTTAAAGCTATTTCCAATGCAAAGTATTAATTAGATTTAAAAAAAAAAACAAACAGAAACTGAGAGATAAGCTCCTCTTTGGAAGTTCCACAAACATAAAAAGTTCGTGTCTCTTATTTTTCTAGTTAGTTTGTTTAGCACATTTTTAGGTCAAATGTTGGCATCTGAGTTTCCTTCCTTCTTGGTCAAAACTAACAACTTTATGGAATATTTTTAGGTTTTTAGTTCTTCAGATAATAGCACACAGAAGATTATTACTCTAGCACATTAAACATTTCCCTGGAGGCTGAGAATACAGCAAAAGCTACTGATAGAGCTAGCTGAAGTCAGTTCCTTTTTTAGGGACTCATTCATGTGAGTCACAAATGATTTCTTAGCTTGCCCTTTTTTGTGTCTTGTTCCAGACACCTAAAGCAGACTTTGGAAATTAATATTCCTTTCTCTGAGATGAGATAGATTATATGTTAACTGTCTTACAAGAGTCAATAAGAATGCTTATTGTTTTAGAAATAGGGTGTAAGGGTGGGTGGGGAAGACAGCATATTTTCCCCCAAACAAGCTAGGTGAGAGCAAGTCATCCTCCATTTAAACACTGAAGATCTAATATTTTTCTCAACAAAAAGAGCCACAAAACAAGACAAATATTTCTTCAATAGTCTCAGAATGGCTGTGTGGGCAAGACTGGGAGTCACCTGAAGCAGGGACATACAAACAAGAACAGCACTGCAGGACTATGCACATTGAAAGAGACATCTTTCCTGAATTGTAAAAGTGTAAAATGTACAGGAGGAAGCAAACGTTCTTAGAAATACCACTGCTATAAACTCTACACTTAAACCACGCCCTATGCAAGGCAAAAGCAAAGACTAAAAACTGCCTGGAATTAGTATTGAGGGAAATTATGTGACGAAATGACACTCCAAACACAGGACATAGGCATAATAGGACAGCGTGGAGCACACCGAGTATGAAGGACAGTTTACCGGAAGACCTAGGCAGGAACTTTAGAGCCGAGACATTTCCCTCAGCAATACCTGATTGAGTCTTCACCAGTTTTCTTTCTCTCTTCTCTCTCTTCCCTCTCTCTCTCCCTCTCTCTCTTTCTAATTAAACGCCAGTTTATTTTTCTCACATAACAAGCTAGTAGGCAGGGTCGCATTGTGAGCAGCTCTGCAGGCCCTTGCGTCTCCGTTTTCCCAGGGAAATGTGTCCACACAGCTAAATGTGGCCGCACCCGCATCCTCACTCTTCCAAATGCCGCAAACTCAGGGAGGTAAGGGAGCCCTGCCTCCACAAACCCCCACCACTCACCCCCAAGGGGCCTCCTCTTGTGGCTCATTGGCCGGACCAGGGTCACTTGGCCAGACGTGGCGTCTGCAGAGTGGTCAGAGGGGTCGAGCCACCACCCCTTCCCACCCAGGCCCAAACCAACGACGTGACCCAGCAGGCCCCGTAGGGTCAGGAGTCGCACCTTCCTCAGACCCCCCCGGCAGGACTCCAGGACTCCAGGCTGCTGTCCCACTGCGGGACCCTGTCTGCTGAGGGGAGGCCGAGCCGGCAGGGCACCGGTGGGGGATAGTGGCGGTGGAGGAAGGGAGCGAGAGGCTGTGGGGCTCTTAGGACGGCGCCAGACCTAGGACCTCCTGCACGTCGCGTGGCAGCTCGCGGAGGGTTGGGGGATAGGGATAGAAAAGTCAGAGGTTTGATGGGGTTGGGGGTCTTTGGGAGGGGTCAGGGACTCACGTGGCAGGCGGTCAGCGGCGAGTAGAGGGCTTCGGCCCGAATCAGCGCGTCCTCCACACTCGGCTTCGTGGTCAGCCCATTATGTGCTTGAAGGTCTCGCTGGAGCAGAAGCTGGGAAGCGCGAGGGTGTCCACGTCCAGGAAAGCGCAGGCCGCCAGCAGATGCAGCCCGTCCCCAGAATCCCCCACAGCCGAACCACTTCCGGGAAGGGGAATTCCCCTCCTGGACCCCCTTAAGCAGCCACCGGCCTCAGAAGCAGAGAAAGCCAGAGTCCTGGGAGTCCAGCAAGTCCCGAGCAGCGCGTCAGCACCTGCAGGAGCTTCAGGAGTTGCTCCAGTTGCCGCTTCATTATCTCCTCAGAGTTCCTGGAGCTCTGTGAAGCCACAAAAGCACCAGAAGGCATCCATCTCGTTCTGAGAGACGGAGAGAATCAGGAAGAGAAGGTCACTCGTGCCCTGGATGTAGCCGAGGTCGTCGTGGTACAGGCAGTAAGGGAGGCGGAGGAGGTCGCTCGTTCGGCAGGCGCAGCCCCGGGTTCTCACGACCCTCAGAGAATGTGTTGATCGGGTATCTGTGCGGGGGTGGGTTCCTGCGCTCCCGCCCTGGGCCTGAAGATTTCCGGCTTCCTCAGGCGGTACTCGTCAGTTTTCTTGCGCCTCGTGCTCCTCAGCGGAACCCTCTCAGCTGAGGTACCCCGGGAGGAACTGCTGAGCTTCGCGCCTCAGGCTGGGGTCGAGACCCTGGGGACCTCCCCTGGCCACACGCAGCCCTGCCCAGCTCTCCCCGAGTGAGCACTCGGCTCCTCAGCCCTGAGAAGAGCCGGACTCTTCGCTACAGGGACCTGCTGCAGACGGCTCTCGGCGCCAGGGCGGTGAGCCCCACTCCTCCTCAGGGCAGGAGGCGCCCGGAAACGACCTCCGACCCAGGCCCTGGGGGTCTTCCGGGCGGGAAAAGGGTCGGAGAGGCTCCCTCCTGGTGTGGCTGCAGGGCTCCCGGGAGGAAGACATTGGTCACTCGGGAGACACTGCTGAAGGTGGTGGAGCAGGAATCTTGGAGGAAGCGAGACACCACATTGGAGCTGGCCTGGTCGAAGAGCTGGAGGTGGTGGAAGGAGTTGGAGAGGGCCGAGGAGTCGCGGAGGAAGACGAGGCAGAAAAGGTGGTCCTGTAGAGCGCTGGCCAACAGCAGATGAGATAAGGACACAGAGCAGAGGCAGGGTGGGCAGGAGCCTTCAGTCTGCGTGACCAGGACCAGGTAGGCCCAGCTGAGGCCCGACTTTGAAGGGTGTATGGACTTGAGCTCCTTCCGACTCACTCACCGAGAAGGCCCAGAAGCCCCGGCGGGAGCTGGGCTCTGCACCTCTCGTGGACTGTGAGTGGCGAGGCCATGGCTGCACCGTGCTGAAGACGGCCCCGTCAGGTTCATAGTCCTGGTCAAAGGTCCGTTCCTCCTCAGAGGTGCAGGAGTCACCTGCACCGGTGTCCTTCTTGGAGAAGAGGATTTGTGTGGAATCTCTAGCCTCCTGAGCAGAAGCCCAGTGCAGGAGGATGTCATTGTCCTCCACAACACGGATGATGCCAGCGATGAGGGAATCCTGCTCTTGGTGCTTCTTGGCACTGGTGTGCAGGTACGTGTCTCTTCACCAATTCTTTAATAAGTGGAGTTGATGCAAAAGAGAAAATATTTGTCGAATGAGATTGGCCATATACTATGCTGAGTATTTCTAGGTCAGATGAATTTTGTATTTTCTTTTGTGTAATTTTTGCTTTCGTCAAATATATAGAACACTGCTTATAGTTCTTATTCCATAGGAAGGAATCTATCATTGTAGTTAATCGTTTGTAGTTTCCATGAACGGTTTAGGCTGATGCATCTCTCCTAAGTGGTACAGTTAAGATCCTGATGCCCACTGTGGGGGGACTGGAGGAGCACACCTTGGTGGAAGGATGTCCTTGTTGAGGTGATTTCCATGTGATCATACCTTTTGGGAAATCCTCCCAAGCAGTGTATTCCAGGAGGTAGTGGGCTTCAGGCCATTCATTATATCTCCAAAGCCACAGCTCTGGGCACGTACAAAACCAACTCCATGGATGCCCTTTTTAAATAGCAAAACTGATTGGTACAAAGAAATATTCCTAGTGGGACCTCTGTTTCCTTTACTTATCTGGATCTTTTCTTCTCCCCACCCCCCAAAAAAAATTTATTGTGGTAAAATGTATGTAACATGAAATTTATCATCTTAACCATTTTTAAGTGTTCAGTTCATGGGTATTAAATACATTCATAATATTGTGCAACCATTACCACTATCCATCTCCAAGTTTCTTTTCATCTTGTAGAACTAAAATTCCATACCTGTTAAACAATAACTCTCCATTCCTTCTTCCCTCCAGCCCCTAGCAACAACTTTTTTTTTTTTTTTTTTTTTTTTTGGTTTGGCTCTCTTATTGATAATATTGTATGGAGCTATAGGAAATGCAACGAGGAAGAATGGAGCCTGTACTCTGTCAAGCATCCAACACAGTTGTATGACAAGTTACACAAGTTCCTTAAGCGCTCTAGCCTCAGTTTCCTCATTTGTAAAATGGGGATAATAATGGTACTTACCACATATGATTTTATGAGGAAGAAATGGATTAGTGCATGTAAAATATTCGAAGCAGTACCTGCTACATCCTAAGTACTAAATAAATTTTAGTGATGGTGATGATGATGGTGATGATCTCTCATTAGGATAATTGCACTTGGTTAAATTAGTCAGTTGAAGCAGAAAATGAAGTTTTATACCTGACATAACCCCACCAGGCTATGTGGGACTGGAGAGTCAGCTGTGAGAATAGTCTGGTTGTTCAAATGGCCTGTTTACTATTACTGTTAGCTTATTCACTTTGTGTAGACTTACAATGTTATTTTCTGTTGAAAGCACCCTATGGTAATGTGAAGGATACAAATTAATCAACATTTTTCATGTAGGAGTGAACCCATGTGTCCATCACTGAGGTTAACAGTCATGATAGTGACCATATCATTGTCTGGAAAATTTTGGCTACTACCAGAGAAAGTATCCAAGGAGCTGTTATAAAATTGCTGTTGTAGAAATGGATATTTTCCTTATATAACAACATCTCTTGCTGCTTCCAACTTGGGCTTTAAATAGCTTGAGATGATATTGTTTGAGATTAAAAGGCCAAACTGAGCATGTGCTTACACATGATCCACTGATGCTTTGCAGACAGTGACTAGAGATTTTTTAATTCCCCTTATACCTAGATGCTGTTATCTGTTTCCATGACACTTGTTCTGGAAATGGCACTGAGCGTATTCAGCCATTGCAAGTGATGGATTAGATAGTAATTGATGTGTGTTACGAAACTCACATCTGGGCCTTCCACCAACTGAGAGTCAGTTTGATTTGATCTGGCAAAAAGAGTTTCAAAGCATTTGGTTTTTAAATTATAGTGATTTATAGAAAAGTGCCTCTTCAGATGACTATCAGCTGGTAGCAGGTTGAGTTCCCAGAAAAAGGGCTCTTTCATTGTCCTAATTTTTCCAAATGGCACACCCACTAGGGTACTTCTTTTCAACATGGCCTCCTGGGGCTATTTCTTCCATTTGTTGGATATGCTGCCTGCAGATTGAATCAGTGACACTAAGATTGTAGTTCACTGTGCTGTAAATTTATTTTGGGTTATTGGATAAAACTTGGATTATCAAAACTGTGAAAATAAAGTACTTCAATATGAAGTTGGAAATTTAAAAATCTTCACAAATTTATGTGAGCAATTTTTTTTTCAATTCAAAGTACATTGTGTTTGCCCCACAAAAATTCTCATGCCTTAAATTTTCTGGTTCCCACATTCCCTTCTTTCTGTCATGTTACCTCTTTAGTGAACAAGATGTAAACATTGAATACCTTTCTCCTCTCTCAACTCCTTTTCTAGCAAAGCTTGCAGATATTAATATCAGTCTTTTATTCTTGTTTTGGATTTCCCTTAGTATGTTTAAGTTTTTGTCTATATTTTACCTTTTCTGGGTATTTGCACTTTAGGCTTTTTATTTCTGTTTAAGAAATGAAAGATTCCTGTCCTCTGTTAAAGGAATTTCAAGTATCATTAAGCAGCAAGGGAGTCTTTCTAGAATGGATGTGGCAGCCTTCCAATATCATTCTAGACCTTGTAGTAAGACAGTTGCTGAAGGTAAACCTGATTTAATCAAACTGGGAGGGATGTGAAAGAGAAGAATGAGGAATCACCTTCTACTTAGCTATGGCGGCTGGAAGCCTATACCAGGTGAGGAACGAAATTTTTTGGTGTGTTCCGTAAATATGCCTCCTATATAGGTCCCCAGGGTAGTGCTTCTCAAGCTTTAATGTACATATGAATCACAGGCATCTTTTTAAAATACTGATTCTAACTGCAGATTTTGGGTGGGGCCTAAGATTCTATGTTTCTAACAACCTTTTGTGTGATGCTAATATGGTTGGTCCCTAGACCACACCATTGGAGTAGCAAGGGTCTAGAAGGGTTTATGCTCACAAATCTTCCTTTTCTCTTTTTGACTTTCTTCTCCTTTTCCCGAGATAAAGTTTATATAGATATACATTATACATTATGGCACATTAAATGTTATTGTTGCTAGTAATTGTGACGGTTCATATGATAATCCCTTTAAATTAATCAAATGGCATTATTCAGTTAAAAAATACTTATTAAACATCCACAATGTGCTAGGTGTTTTTCTACATACTAGGCATATAGGAGTGAGCAAGACAAAATCCTTACCCTCTTGGAGCTTTTATTCTGCTGGGTAAAGCAGACAATTACCAAACAATAAATACATATACAAATTAGTGCCAGATGGCAGTAAGTGCTATGCAGAAAAATAGGCTAAGATGAGGCAATAGAAATTGATGGGCTAAGGGTGGGGGAGATGGAGGTCTATGGTAGGGTTGTCCTGAATGAACACTTCTCTTCTCTTCAAATCATAGCAAAATTTCAATTATCCAGTTAAATTATTAAGCAAGCTAGTATTTAATTGAAATACTAGAAAGCCATCAAAGGATTTATTGGATGAAAACAGAAATTGTACTTTCTCAGTGTTATCAGATTTGAATTGGCAGATGTAGTGTACACTGAACTACGAGGTTCTTCCTAGGAGTAAACCACTCACAACCCGATGTGTATAAACTCTTCCAGGGTATTAGGGCATCACTTATATTACCCATTTGCACCTCTGAGTAGCCTTGAACATTAATAACTTCTGAAAAAAATTAATGAAACTTTTCAAAAAACTTATCATCAAGAACTTACATAGACTATAAAAACATAAATATAGTCATCTGATTTTTGATAAAGCAGCAAGGGCAGTAAATGGAGCAAAGACAGTCTTTTCAACAAATGCTGCTGTAACAACTGGATATTCATATGCCAAAAAAGGGATCTAGGCATAGACCTTACAACCCTCACAAAAATGGACTGAAAATGATCTATATCTAAATGTAAAAAGCAAAGCTATGAAACTCCTAACAGATAACATAGGAAAAAACCTGGATGACCTTCACGGCAATGATTTTTTTAGATATAACACCAAGGATATAACATCTATGACATAAATAATTGATAAACTGGACTTCATTAAAATGAGAAACCTCCACTCTGGAAAAGACAATGTCAAGAGAATGAGAAGACAATCCACAGCCTGGGAGAAGATATTGCACAAGACACATCTGATAAAGGACTGTTATCCAAAAATACACAAAAAAATCTCTTAAAAGTCAACAGGAAGAAAACAAACAATTCAGTTAAAAAGTGGGCCAGGGACCTTACCAGATATTTCACCAAAGAAGATATACAGATGGCAAATTAGTATAGAAAAATGCTTTACATCATATGTCATCAGGCAAGTACAAATTAAAACAACAAGATACCACTAAATACCTATTTGGAATGGCCAAAATCCAGAACGCTTGACAACAGCAAATGCTGGTGAGGATGTGGAACAACAGGAACTCTCCCTCATTGTTATTGGGAATGCAAAATGGTACAGCCCCTTTGGAAAATAGTTTGGTGGTTTCTTATAAAACTGAACATACTTTTAGCATACAGTCCACCCTTAATATTTACCCAAAGGAGTTGAAAACATGTCCACATGAAAACCTATACAGGAATGTTTATAGCAGCTTTATTCATAATTGCCAAAACTTGGAAGCAACCAAGATGTCCTTTAGTAGGCAAATAGATAAATAAACTTTGGTACATGTAGACAATGGAGTGGTATTCAGCACTAAAAAGAAATGAACTGACAAGCCATGAAAAGACATGAGGAATCTTAAATGCATATTACTAAGTATAAGAAGCTGATCTGAGAAGGCTGCATACTATATACTATATAATTCCAACAATATGGCATCTGAAAAAGGCAAAGCTATGGAGACAGTAAAAGGATCAGTGGTTGCCAGAGGCTGGGAGGGAGGGAAGAGGGATGAATAGGCAGAGCACAGAGGATTTTGAGGGCACTGAAAATACTCTAAATGATACTATAATGATGAGTACATGTCATTATACCCTTGCCCAAACTCACAGAATGTGTAATACCAAGAGTGAACCCTATGGTAAATATGGACTTTGGGTGATTATTATGAGTCCAAGTAGGTTCATCAATTGTAACAAATGTAGCACTCTGATGGGAGATGTTGATAATGGGGGAAACTATACAAGTGTGGGGCAAGGGATATATAGGAAATCTCTGTACCTTCTCAATTTAGCTGTGAACCTAAAACTCCTCTAAAAAAAATCTCTTTAGAAAAAAAAACCTATTTATCCACTTTCCTCGCTTCACTATATGATCAGGGGTTCTGAGACTGCCTTTGGTATTCATAACAGGGCAAACCTCCTCATTTTATAAATGAACATCCTGAGGTAAAGAGGATGGGTGTTTAATGACCAAAGCTCCACTGGTCGGTGGCCAGTAGAAAAGCTCAGACTCTGAGTGTTGGTCTCTAACTTAGCAGCTTCCCTGTCTTTTTGCTCTGCACTGTTGTCTCTGGCAAAGAGTGCTTTAATAGGTAGAATTTAATAGTGTTTTAAACATAATGTTCTTTAGACCTTTCAGAGAAAAGATCAAACAAGTATGCTAATTCAGATTTCTTTTTTGTCCATGAACATACAGAGCTATGTGATCAAATAGTGTAGATTCCTAGCATGTCTGTGTCATTGCATCTGTATTTGGTTGGTGCAGAATTCAGGAAATATCAACAACAATAGTAAATTGTTATCTTTCAAATGAACTAACATCTTTTTAAAAAAAGAATGGATGATGGCATGGTATGGCCAGTATGGTAGAAAAAATAAGCGTTACTTCAGAGGAAAGCAGCTGCTGCTACATGATGCACTTTTGAAAAAGACAGGACAAAGTCACTTCCAAGCAAGTTTTCTATTGCAAGGAGAATGCTAACTATGTGTCATTGCTCTAAAAATTTGTAAATCAACAATGTTTGTTTATATTAAAAAATACAATTGATACTAGAATTCAATAAGCTCTTTTGGTGGCAGGTGAGTTGCTGAAACACTGGCAGTCCCATTTTGAGGTTTTTTTTTTTAGCCCTTAGGCTGTCTACTTACACTTGCAAACAAGATAGGTAAGAAGCAAGCAAAAACCATCTGGGCAATATGTCTTCTTAATTTAAGGTTGGTTTTTATTTCTTTTGTAATTTGAACCTCTGGTTTTACCTCTATTTGATCCGTCAGCAATTGGTTTATATTTGCCCTTGTTTGAAGACTATGTACATAAAACAAAGAAAATTAGTGTAGCAAGACTATTTACTGTTGCATGGCGAATCTCTATTGTTACAATCACTGATCATTTTGGAACCATCATGTGAATTATACCAATAGTAATTCCTTCAGAAAGAAAATTTTGAGGTTTTTGCCAATTGAAGTTTTCAGTGTAAAAACAGATTTTCCAAATGTAGCAAATTGTTGGTTCATTTACTAACCATGTTTGTTTCATGTATTTGCATTTGCCAGACAAACACTGAGAATATATATTTTAATTTTATTGCAAAACTACCATTTCAAGGCATACCGTGAAATTATAATTTATGTTCCTGAGATTTTTGTAGTTTTAGAATGATCATTTCAGTTTAGCCCTGGGTACCTTATACCATTATGCGAGGAACACTTCCAGTTTAAACATATATAATTTATTTTTAACAGATTTTGCTTGGAGTACACAAATGAAATGTAACAGTCATTACAGAGATTGTCTTAGTTCATTTACTAAACATGAATCCATGTCCTCCTTTCCTTTATTCTGTGCATGACTTTTAGCTGGGCTTCTGTTATTGGCTTTGTTGCAAATTGTAAGTTGAAGAAGGAGGCTCCTGGCCATGAGGTCCTTTTTAGGGGACAGTCCTGGCAAGTGATGTGTATGTGTGTGTTAATCAAATACACTGCATATTTTATGTAGTTCCTTTGGAAAAATCAGATTTCTAAATTGATCCTTCCCACATTCCCAATGCCTTTACATGAGGAACTCTTTTATGCTTCAAAACCCCCAATCAGCCTTGATCTTGAGAACTTTTCTCTTTAGAAGATGATGGTTTCACTTTTTGAAGTTGTTTTGCCTTTATTCAGAATAAGTTGTTGAAAACTCAGCTTCTAATTAGAATCCTTATTCTCTCATCAAGCATAACAGATCAAACAAAGGTGGACTTTCTGCATGTCACAGCTCCTTGAGTTTCCAGCAGAAATTACCCATCAGTAAGCATATAAATTTAAATAATGTGAAAACATTGTGAGATAGGCTCTGTATGGGACCTATGCCCAGCAAGTTTTGGCCTTCGGATATTTACGTTGGGTTTGTGTTACCTTTGCACACCAAATCTTTGTGGCTTATTATGTATTTTCAAGCTCAGTACCCATGGTGTACAAAATAGTTCCTTTTTTTCTGTACTTAGAAGAATGTTTGAGGAAGGTCTCACTGTATAAAGATGTTTGTTGCTTGGACAGATATTATGCCATCTGAAACTGGAATTATGTAGAGCAATTATCAAGAGTGTAACAGAGATTTTAGATTCAGCAAATAGGCAGGGCTCAGAAATTAGGTTTTCATCAGTAGTGAATAAATCTCTCTAAAGGATTAAGGTGGGAGAGCAAGCTTTTGCAGATTTGTATTCACCGTGTACTGAGCTTTCATAAGATGCCATAAGGAGTTTTAGAACTTCTCTGGCAGAAGCTAAAACATAAAGACGGGATTCTGTAAGCGTCATGGGTTGTTAGGTGACTTTGCTTCAGGCTATCAAATAAAAATGGCACATGTCATTAGTCTTATGGAGAAAGGGTTTTAAATATCATTCTTCAAAATTATGTCCTCTTTTGATTTATTTGGTGGTCCGTTTTATTTGTCTCGTATTTCTGAAAGAGGCCTGTGATGCAGGATCATCCCTCTTATAATCTGACATGTTGAATTCCATATAATCCACACATTTTTCTTTGATATTGGACACTTTCCAAGCACTGAATTAATTTCTGCTGTTTTTTTTAAAAAACGAACAAACAAAACAGTCTTCTCAAGAGAGCAAAATAACTCAAATATGGCTGTGTCTTTACAAAGCAGAAGCCTAAGGCTCATGTTTGAAAAACGAAGAGTATTTAGCCCCTAGATGAAATACACTGGCCTCTCCATGATGATATTTTGATTGTCCTTCCAGTTTTCCTTCTATTATCTCTGATATCCAGTCATCAGAGGAGAAAGATGAAGTGTATCTTCATGGGGAGGCACATGGGTAATAAGAAGGTGGAAGTGACTTTAGTGGATAAAGATCCACCAAGCACTGGCCCGCAGGCTTTCATTACATAGAGGTTAGAGGAGCACAATAAAAAGATCAAATTCAGCAGAGATAAATGGCACACATCATCTTAGCTGATCGATAACCAGCTTCTGAGAGTAACCACTGTCAGCTGAGCTGTATCAGTCTCTCCTGGAGACTCACCGAGGAGTGAAGATCACATCCTTTTCAAGCTTGGAGACCTTTAAAGTAAGCAAACCTATAGGAATAAAGGCGTGTTGCAATGATTTCTCTATAACATTTTGAGGGTCTGCTTTGTTGATGGAAACAGAATTATTTCACCAATGCAAGCAGCGTGAACTTAAAACAAAACAAGATAAATTATGCCATTATTGCCACATTTTTCACAGCTGCCTTACTAAACGCTGACATTTTAAAAGGAGTTTATATAAAGGGGAACGTTATTTTTGATACAATACTAAACTTGCATGTTGCTAAAGCGAATACTTTAGAACAGTCTGAGCATGTTCTGACTAGAACAAAGTCTTAGCAATGGCTTCCAGTCAAGCATAGCTACATATTTCATTTAGACATTTCTAGAATGAAAACAAGAGGGAACTCTTAAGAGGCCTTAAACCCTATCTCCCCACCCGCTCCTTCAAGTATAAATTTGGATAAGTGCAACGTACAGAAAATAAGCATCCAAATAGACTCATTTGATTATATGGCTTTTCTGTCTAGGAATTATGGAAACAGGATGCTTTATTTGATCTTGGGATATAATATTACTGAAAGTTTTTGCTAAGGTTAATAAAAAGGAAATTCAATAGATACATTAAAATGTCTGAAACAGGCTCGTGAGTTAGAACACTGAGCTCACTGCACTTAAAGATTGGAAATCAGAATTCTGACGCCACTCACTCAGCAGTGAGTCTGTGTATGTGTCTGTGGAGTGTGTGCGCATGTGAGTGTGTGTGTGTGAAGTGAGAAGTTGCTCTAGGAAAGTAAGTTTCTTTGGCTCAATATGTTAGAGCATGTTGCTTCAGAGAAACACCTTTTAATTGGTATTTAAAATCTTCTATCAATACAAATTAGTATAAGAATGACAGTTTTCTTTCCTGGAGATTGTTTATTATTGTTCTCATCAATATTTAACCATTGGAAAGCAAGGGAGGCCTAGGTTTTCTCAAAAATTGTTTGAAAATCTGTGATAATTTGAATCAAAATGCAGTCTGAGAAAACTCGGGAAACCTGTCTGGCTAGAAAGCTTTTTTCCTTTTCTCCTCCCTCCCCACTCCCTTCTTAAAGTTCTTCTGATATGTGAGCCCAGGGCAAGTTTAATTATAATTAGTTAATGTTAGTTAATTAGGTAATGTTCATACAGTGCTTTGAAGATGAAAAGTGTTTTAGAAATGCTAAGTGCTATCATTATTAATATCAGCAAAGGGGGAAAATTAAGCATGACGAACACTTTTAGAAACTGCGGAATCTGAACATGAAGTGCTTGGTGCCACATGACTCTCTGGTTCCACCATCTCAGCTCCTCCTGATGGAATGTGAAGCAGCCTTTTGTCTCCACTGTTTGGGCATCCAGAGCTCTCTTCCTCCTTCCCTGTCATGTGCTGCCACTGCTCAAAGAGGCAAGAGGTCATTCTCAGGCTAAACATCCCTCTAAATATGTGATCTCAAGCACATATACTCACACAAGCATATGTTCACACACACATAGCTCAGCCTTAAATGTGAGGTCATGCTCATGTTTATTTCTGAACTCAGAGACATTCCATAGGCTTCCACTTTTCATATTTTCTTTAATCTTTCTTGTTCTGTATTCTAGAAGGAAACAGTAGAAAATTAACAAGAACAAAAATAACCACTGTTCTTTGGATTATCTCATTTATTTAAGGAAATAAACCTGCCAAGTAAAAAGCATCTCTTACTTGCAAACACAAGGAATTCTCTTAGTTATAACTAAGATGCAAACTTGGGACGCACTTGGCTTCTCAGTTGTAGAAATGCATGGCTGTCCCATGCAATTTGCAGAACAGAAAGCATTTATAGACCATGTTATCTCTGGACGGTGCTTCACACAACTTTTTATTAGCTATGCTGAGGAAAGTAGGTCAATATAATTTCTGATGTACAGAGAAAGAAAGTGGGCCCTGGCCAGAGCTAAGTCCAGATGAGGTTGGAAGTTGCTCTTTAGAGAGGAGTGCTAATTGGAGGCAGGACCTTCCTCCAATGTGTCCTCTGAATAGAAATAACATTTCTCATAGATTTAATTGTGAAGAGGCTTATAATTAACAATAGGTTAAAGCTTAGGATCTTGGAATGAAATAAATCTGTGTATAGTGGTAGAGAGACTAAGAGGCAGAAAGAGGGTTCAGGATCTACATTTCCACCTCACACTGGACTTCTACAAAGGAAGTGTAGATGATGATTAAGTGATCAAAGGTCACAGAAATCTATATAGGAAATTCATGTCGATTCTTCACTTCTTTGTTTATAGCGCATTGATTCCTTGCTCCCTTTCCTTCACATAAATTGTTTAGTTGGAAGTAATACCAGGGAAATGGCATGGAAGTGTCTTGGAATTGAGTTAAATTATTCCCAAGAGTCCAAATTGGTTTCTTGCTGTTTGGTAGAGTAATTTGTGCATCTCACCGAAGGGCTAATGAACACTTCACTTTGGCACTTGGAAATAGACACATTCAGATCATGTTAATCAAACATAATTAACTTTCAAGGAAGGAGGCTGGGAGAGCGGGCCAAAACAAATATGCTGAAATAGAACAGAGATGAATGCAAAATCCTGCAGTTAAAAAAAAATCAACTGCACATACATAGAATAACTATGTGGTTTATTAAAACAAAGCAAGACAAGACAGCATCCACCCAACATTAAAGGCTTGAGTTGACTAAATAGCTCCATATGTATGCAGTGATACGACCAGAATGCAAAAGTGCTAAGGCCTCAGCTTTACATGGCAAGGTCCAGTACCAAGTGTGAAGAAGGGCTGCTCTGCCTGGTGACACCAGATTCCAAGGACTGAGTTTTCCTGGGCTTCAAATTTTGAGAATGCGTGAGTGTCTTAGAAGGAATGATTGAACCGGGAGTGATTTAGCCTGGAAAAGTAAAGATTCTGGAGATAGGATGGTAATTTCAAATTAAAAAAAAAATTTTTAAATACTAAAAAGCCTAACACCTGGAGGAGAGATTAGGCCTAGAATGGGCTGTGGACAAAGAAGTAACCAGTGAAGATGTTGTTCTGGACTTTAAAGCCTGTTGTGTATCTATCCAGATCTCCTCCCTCATGCTGATCTTCCCTGCTCTCTTATCAGAATCCTTTGCCCATCCACACTGGGTTGCCTCACTTTTCCCCAAATGCACCTTTCTAGTCACCTGGAGGGCCCCTCCTCATCTTTATATTGTCCCTACTGCTTTTCTGTCCAATTGAATTCTTCAAAGTCTTGCCCAGTGGTTCTCAACCTTGGCTGTATATTAGAATTACCTAGAGAGCTTTAAAAACATTCTGTGCCTGGGCTCTTTCCAGAGCTTCTAATTTAATTGGTTTGGGGTGGGACCCCGGCATCAGTATTATTTTAAACTCTCCAGGTGATTTTAATGGAAACCTGGTGTTAAGGACCAGCGGTTTGGTCCCAACTCAACTTTGGTCATGCATTACTCTATTTGAGTTGTTTGTATGACTGCCTGCTGGAACACTCGTAATTAGTATAATGTCTGATTTAATTCATTGAACAAGAGCTACCTGCTTTATATTGTTAATCGTCTTTCAGAGTGCACGCATCTCATTTCTTCAGTTGAATCCTAAATCCCTTGGATTTATTTTATATTTCATATTTTTCTTCTTTCCAGCACAGTACCTTACACATAGAGCTGTGCATGTGTGAATTTTTCTTTGTTATTATAGAAAATCAATAAATATTTCTTCCTTAATTGGCAAATAAACTATAAAATTTGATAGTTGGTACTAAACATATGAAAATCATTATATCCAGAAATGTAGGTAAAAAAGGGTAGGTCATGAAAGTTTGAATTACTGAGTGAGAAGAGTATTTTGGGTGCATTCGGTTTTGCAGTGTATGTGATGAAGGGTAATTATGATGGTTTAATAAAGATGCCACTCGAAAGACAGAATAGTTGAGTTCGGGTGACCCTGGCAATGGGTTAGCATGACTTTACTCATGGTAAGTTGGGACATGAGACTGCAACAGCATAGGTTAATTTTCTGTTTCTGGTCAATGAGACTATCGTTGCTTTCTTTATTGTCTGAGACAGGGTGGCTTTTTGAATCACTGAACTGAATTATGTTTTAGCCCTACAGGTGGATTTGTTCAAGCCAGAACAAAAACTACATGCCAACAAACTGATGGAATAACTAAACTGTTAATAAATTCCACTGCCACCTAATAATAATACTTTGTATTTATATAGCGTCTTTCTTGGAGGAGCTCAAAACACTTTATAGGCACTGAAATTTAATCAAGTTGGGAATTTTTCAATCATAGTGGGAGTGAGATCCAGGTCTACACAAACCCCCAAGCTGTAAAGCTTGCTTTCCTTATTTACACATGTGGACCCTGTTAGTGTGGGGACTTCAAAAAGTCTAAGGCTCTTTGGCCTTAGAGACGTAACATGAAGTAAGCTGAAATTCATTTCTAGCCAGCTGGTGGTTAAACATCCAAACAATGTTTAAAATATTTTAACAAATGATAATATTAAAAAAAATCATGTGCAGTCTGGCATTACTTTGTCACCATGACAATTGCTGAAATATAATGATCCCCCTGTTTGTGTTTCTAGTTATTATAGGAATAATTGTGAGAAGGGAGAGTAAATTTTACTTTAAGTTTTATTTATTGAAATTTTCTTATTTCTCTTTAATATGTATAATCTTTGAGCAATAAAAGGGACTGGTGAAGTAGAGGTTTCCACAGCATAGTAAAGGGTAAGAGGCTAAAAATAAAGATCTTGTGACAAAAGTGTTTAGTGGTATCTTGATTATTTTCACAGCAATTAGAATATCATTTTATGAAGGAGCCCTTTCAATAAGAGCTTCTAAACATGAACAAGAAATGCACCCTGTGATTAAATTTTAGAATTTTGGTTAATAATAAGAATCATGCAAATAATCCATGTCATCAAAGACTGATTAGTTATTTGAGCTTAATATTCAAATCTGTGCCCTGTGGTCTGTTGCATCCCTTGCCTCAGAACTTTCTTAGCACTTGGACTTAAGATTTGCTTGTTTATTGTGGAGCTGAATTTTTGTCTAGGCAACCACTTTCTTTTCTGGGGTCCTGGGGACTCAAAATGTGTTACATGTAGCAAGGTTTTATGTATCTTCTAAAGAGGCAGATGGAGTTGATTTTAGCATCTGCCATATTGTAGTGGAGTGGGTCTTCCAAAATTAGAATATCAGCTCTTCATTCAAAGAGACTTTGTAATTCCAAGTACAGTGCAATGAAAATTACTGGGCTCAGTAAGCATTTGTTGATTGATTTTCTTAATACAGGGTTCCCTAGGGTAAGATGATTATTACTGTAATGGTCAGGGTGACCTTAGGTGGAGCTGGGACCTTACATTTTGTAAAACTGAATCACATAGAAAGTTATTTATTTCAATTCTCCTTCAATTTTCCGTATAAAGGAGACAGGCTTAGCTGGGGCCTGATATGTTTTTAACATAAATACCTTAAACAAAAAGAGAAATATGAAAAGAAAATATGAAAATATTTAAAGACAAATATTAATTTAAAAAGCACAGATGATATGTGTATATATCATGGAAGTTGGTTTATAAGAATGACTGAATTCCCCTTCTATTTGGATTTATTCCTAGGTCTAACACTTGTTTTCACTTCCTCATATTTTTAGTCAGTTTCGCTCACTATTTTTTTTTTCATGTTTAACTCCTCGGAACCCCTAGAGTATATGTTTATGAGTGGCAAAACTCATTATTTTCTTCTAATGTTTTTACTGTCTAGGTACAAGGGTATCCCTTTGTCAAAGTTTTGTGAAAGAGTTAAGCATCCACTGCATGTGATACATGAAATTTTGACTCATGCTTTTAGAATAGTACTCTCTATGTACCATTCTTGGAAGAATTGGGAAGAGAGTTGTTCTGTGTTCTGTGATTCCATTGAGAAGTCTTGGTTGAGAAAGGTTTTTGAAGTTGTTTCTTGTCAATTCAAACCTATCAGCTTAATTATTTCTGCTCTGAGAACATTCAGCCATGTAAAGAAAGGGAAGAAATGTCAGGAAGAAGAAAGAAAAGGGCAGAGGATGGAGAAAAGTGTTGGGTGTGTAGAAATGGCAGGGAGGGAGAAAAGTGAAAGAGGAGTCTAACAAGGGCAGGGGCGGGAAATGAAGAATAATGTAAAGGCACATTGTGACTTCATATGTTTGTTTATGGAGTACTCCATGTTAACAAAACTATTTTTAAGTATCTTGAAATACATAATTTATATCCTGATAATGTTTGCTCTCAGGGGCTCAGTGGTTTCAAAGGGGAGGCAGATCTGGCCTCAAATTCTCACCCACAAATAGCTTTGTGACCTTGGGCAAGTGATGGAACTTTTCCTCTGAAATGCAGTTACGGTATCTGCCTTACTGGATCGCTGGAAGGATAAAATGGTAGTTGGTTATTATGGGAAAATAATAACAAAACTAACTATTACAACAATAGTAACAAGTACACTATAGAGCTGCAAACCCCATAACAAGCCCCATAACAAACCACGAAAAGGGTTTCTTTAAAGAGCTAACAAATAGTCCGAAGGAATGCAAGTTTCTCTGCTCTTTTCCTCAGCAACCCTTTGTATTTCATGTTGGTGATGCTCATTCCCTGGTTGTAGAGCAGGGAGCCTCCTGCTACCACTGTGAGTTCATGACACGAGGCTCTGGAATCTGCTTCTGGTCAACATCCAAGGGTTGACTTTAGGCGTCGTGGGGAGGGGCAGTTGAGGTAGTTGCTGTGATGTATAATGCCATGCGTTGGTGAATGTAAAAATAAGCAAGATAAGTTCTTCCCCGAGCTAAACGATGGCATAAGAGAATTTTTATTTCCGACATCCTTTTTGCTTTATTTTCTTCCTTCACAGGACAGCTCCTTTTCAGGTACACAGGATCCCTGTCTTATATCTCCTCCCTGTTATCACTCAACCTTCACTCTCACATCAAAACCACTCTCAAGAAAGCAGCTATTTTGTGTGAAATCAAGTTAACAGCACTACCTTTCCCAGGTGTGTTTTCAGTTTGAAGTTTTTATTGGAAGTTGTAGGACTTTACCCCTGTTACAGGAATTTCAGACAGTTCTAGAACTTTCTGGAAAAAGGCCCATGGGGGCAGAGTCTCATGAGCAGAATCCTGGAAAATAGCCATGTCCTCAGGCCTCATGGGCTAGCTTTCTGGGCTTGTCCTCAGTACTCAAGGCCAGTGTTTCCCAGAGCAGTCCTCATTTCAAATTTTCTATTCTATGTATAATTATGTCTGGCACATAGTAGGCACTTAATTCTTATTTTAATGGATTTGTTAGATGGTAATGTATATAGGCAACTTACATATATAAGTGCCCCCATCTGTTGGTGCTAAGTTGACCCACTTCCCTTTCTGGGGTAGCAGTAGTTCCTGACTCTCTTCAGACCTCCAAGCCTTGTAGTTTGCTAAGCATATTAACAGCAGGCTCAACTAAACACAGTAATTCATTCTTCCTCTCTCTTCCTTCCTTCCTCCCTCCCTCCCTCCCTCTTTCTTTCTTTTTCTTTCTTTCTTTCTTTTCTTTCTCTCCTTCTCTTCTCTCTCTTTCTCTCTCTCTCTCTCCACCCACCGCCACCAATCCAACTATCCTTTATAAAAAAAGTAGAGAGGAGAGAGTAGAGGCTTCCAGACACTTTCTTTGGACAATCCAATATTTTGGATAACTCTTCTTACCTTGCCCCTTCAAGAATCCAGGCTTAATAACTTTTTGGACAAAGTGTGAAACGCTGCCTCTTTCAACAGTGCTGTGTGGTGGAAGGGCCTCTTGAGATTTGCTGTTGCAGTCTGCTAGCATTTAGTTTTGATGTTATTGCTGCTGTTCTGGGTTTTAAATATTTTAATGAAAATTTTATTGCATTTGTGGACTGGCTTTTAGCAAAGGCTGCAGTTTAAAAAAATTCTAATAAAAGAATGGGAGATGTGTATAAAGAGAATTACAACTGAAACCTAGTTAACTCACACTTACAGAGTATTTTGTAAAACCTGATAGAACCTGATGTTGTTTTTGAAGGTAAAGTGCGTGACTAGGCACTGGAGAAATAGATTATGCCTCTCTTTCAGAACTTTTACAAGCACAGAAAGTCTGCGCATTCTTTGTTGGTTTGGTGAGTGAGTATTTGTCTCCTTCTTTCAAGTGGATTGTTATTGTTGTAATGAGGTCTCCATATTTTAGAGCACTGCCTGATTACACAGAAAACAAAGATGATGAAGAAAGTGATAACTTACCTAGAACACCTAGCCTTGTGTAACTATCTTCTTCCTCTTGCAAACAAGTGATGAAACCTTATCCACAAGAGCACTCTGTTTATAAATTTTATGAATAGGCCTAAATATCTAAACCTAAGTATAAAATACTTCCAATGAACAGTACAGCTCATTTTGTGAACTGTACTCTTTCCTCCCACCTCTGATTTTGATGCCTTCAGGCCTTTCCATAAAAAATGAACTTATGCAATCTAGCTAGGTAGTTTTCACAGTGCTTTAAAAATGCATTCTCTTTTTTGTGGTGGTGACAGGAGTGCCCTGTAGGATTGTGTGGGCTTGTCCCACCCTGTGCTCCCAAACGTCAAAAGATAAAATGGAAAATAATTATGAAAAGCGATGGTGCTGGTTATTTCCTTGTTTGCTCTCAGATTGATGTCTTGCCTTTCTCAGGCTCTTCTTCTGCACAGTCCAGGTAAAACAAAGAGAGGAAAGGGCAGGAAATTGGAGGGTAGGAGGAGGGGAAAGTGTTTCCAGCTCCCAAGTAGGCCCTCCCTTTGTGGTCCCCACATCCCTCAGGCAAGATTGCCTGGATCCAGTTGTCTCCAGGCTGCCGCAGCCTCTGGGATCTGGTGCTATCACCTCCACTTCCCTCCCCCGATTTGTAGTAAAAAAAAAAAAAAAAAAAAAACCAACAACGTTATTTTCTAATTATACATATTGTATGACCATTGTAAAAAAAAAAAAAAAGCGGGGTGGGGGGCAAAATAAAACAATAAAAAGAAAAATGGTGAATTACCTGAAATCCCACTATCCAGCAATAACCATAATCAATATATTAATGTATTTCATTGCTATGTTTTTCTGCTGTGAATGCCTATAAACTGGGAATGCTTTTAGAAACATCTACTAGACGCTTTTAGTGGCTTCTCAGGGCTGTAATTCATGGATGAGCTTTGTGTTAAGAGTCTGTGCTATCAAGGTATCAAGTCTAGTTCCCAGGATGATGGTCACAAATGCTAAGATATTGCAAGCTGTGAATATGGCCCTTTGACCCTCTATCAAAAACATACAGAGTTGTCCTGAAAGCCACCTTTAGGGTAGATGTCCTTGGAAGAAACCCCACTCTGTGTGTTTGTCCACTGCAGAGGGATATTAACTAGTTTCAAAGGTTTCTTTCCAAAGGGAAATAGGCTTCTGCAGTAATCCAAGGAGGCCTATAAACAAATATGTTCCTTGAACAGAGTCATAATAATAGCAAACCCTGTATTTATGTGGTGCCTTTCTGTTGACGAATTCAAGGTATTCTGTCATTATTCAACTCTTTTTCTTCATCCCTGTGAATCTGTCTTTGTAGATGGGAAGTCTGAGGCCAGCGAGGTAACTATGACCAAAACCGATGATGCAGTGTCTTCTGATGCTTTCTGACAGTGAGAAGCTGCAGCCCTGGGCCTGAGTCTGAAAGATTCTGATTCCAAAGATTTTTCAGGGCTAAGGAATTTGTATTTTTCACAGAGCTCCTCAGATGTAAATCAATATGTAGCTGGGTTTGGGAACTGTTGTAGTCAGAACCTTGTTATGTTCACACTGACTAGTCTAGTTGTTTATACCCATGCAGTGTATATGATGTGCTACTCTTTATGAAAGTATTATGTTCTTTGAATTGCGAGAGCTTTAATCTTAGGATGTTTAAATTGGGGATGTTCAGGCCTTTCTTGGCTATGATTGATCTTCTTCCTCCCTCTGATTTTCTGTATAGATGGTTTTCTGTGCTTGTGGCCTTGTCTCACTGGATGCAAATGAGCCTTGTCTTTTGGAAGCAGAAGGTGGGCTCATACCTATAAGGACCAAGAGGCAAATTCTGGGTAACACTGAAAAAAGGTCAAAGCTCCTCTCTGGATCCCTACCATCTCCTTTTGTGCCCTGTTGGCTCTGGTGTCATAAGATTTCCCACGGTGCTCTACCCTGGCTTATCCTCTCTGTTAGCATGAGTTGGCCTCTAAGTGATAGAAGGACATGACATAACTGACTTGCCCTTCTCTTTAAAATACTTTAGTTCTAGGCCTGATTTCCTTGGTGGCTGGATGGTTAGCCAATCTGAACTAATATATTCACTGAGGGAAGGTGGCTGTATTAGATATCCATTCCTGCAAAGCAAACTAACCCAGTGCTGAGTGGCTTAAGACAGCAAACATTTATGGCTTTACAGTTTCCTTGGGTCAGGAATTTGGGAGGAGTTTAGTTAGATGGTTCTAGCTTGGGGTCTTTCATGAAGTTGCATTCAAGATATTGGCTGAGGCTCCCGTCAGCTCAAGGCTGGACAGCAGTTGGAGGATCAGCTTCCAAGATGGCCCACTCCCATGTCTGTTGGCTGGAGGCCTCAGTTCCTCTCCTTGTAAGCTTATTCACAAGGCTACCTAAGTGCCCTCATTCAGCCAGCTTCCCTCAGAGTGGGTGATATAAAGGAGTTTAAGGAGGAAGTCATACTATCTTTATGTCCTAATCTCAGAAACCACTCAGCATCACTGTTGTTTCCACCACATTTTTCAGCTAGAATTGAGTCACTAATGTAGTTCACATTTCAGGGAAGGGGAGCAGGGTTTGACCTTTTGAAGGGAGGAATATCAAAGAATTTATGGATGTATTTTGAAACTACCACAGTGGATAACCCTTTAATATGCTAAACCTTCCAGATACTGTCTTTGCATATTAGTAAAGGCCTCAAACTTAATAAATCCTAGAGCTCTCTTCTCTGACCTTTTGACTTTAGAGAGTGCTAGGCCTTTAGAGAGGAAATAAGGGGACATGACTTTTAATACCCTCCCCTGTCTGTGATATACACACAGGCATGTGTACACACACATACATACACATATACACACCCTCATGTAATCACCATTGCTAATTCTGGATCTGGTCCACATCTGGTGAGTCATCTGACCAGTGTAGCAAGCAAAACTTTCTCTCCCACAGGGCCTTGCCCACCCCCATTCCCAGTCGGGCTCTGGTCTCTCTGATTTCTGACTTTTGTTTTGAATACTTCATCCTGGTAATTCTATTCTTTGTCCTGAGTTTGGCCTTGAAGAAAAGCAGAGCAAGAATTAGACTGACATTTGTAAGGAGGAGGAAAATCTTTTCCTTCCGCCTATGTATTCAGGAGTTGTGATATCCCCTATATCCTAGCAACAGTCTTGGAGGTGAGGCAATGCTTTGTGAGAATCAAAGAAAGTCTGACTGCAGCAGTATGAGTATTGAAAAGGCCTTTGAAAGATGAAAAAACTGCCAATTATATGTCTTTGAATTGGACTCCATCCAAGCCCTCCCTGAAGGAATCCCATTTGCCTGGTGTCTGAGCAGGGACGGGAAGGGAGGAAGGAAGCCTGGAACCAGGCATGTGTTGCCCAAGTGCATGAAGCAATTCCTTTTGATGAAGATGATATCTATTTCCCAGGTTAGGTGAATGAAATTTGCCGGATGGATAAACCAAAGATTCTGGTTTTGTCACGCTTCGCTCAGGATGTCACGAGTTAAAGGCTTGTAAATCACCTGAAAAATATGCCATTAATCAATGGTAAAGAGGAATAAGAAAGCTTCTCTGTGTAGGTCAAATATTCAAAGGAAATTGCAAAGGAAATTGCCCTAGGAGGAGGCTCGTTTCCCAAACCTTCCTCTTTGTATCTAGTCTAAGGGAGCTCTGCTTTTGTAAGCCCCTTAAAATAAAGCCTTCATTATTATAAGAGATACAGAAACAGTGTGGCTGATTATAGAGTGGCATTTTTTTTTTCTGTCTTTCCAGGGACATAGATGGAATCTTACTTGGTTTGTTATTTCATTTGGGTGTGTTTATGAGGGATGTTAATTAGGAAGAGCAGGTGGCACTGTGTGTTTTGTTATAAAGCATCCCTTTCTGAGTGGTAACTGAGTGCCAAGCATCAAAGCAAGGCCTGTTACTTGCATTATTTTACTTAACCATTATAACAACCCAGAGAGGTAGTTTATTACTAGCTTTATTTTTTTATAGGTGAAAAATCTGAGTTTCAAGTGGGTTAGATAACTTGCCCAAGGTCACACAGCTAGTAAGTGCCCAAACCAGAACTTAAATTCAGATGTATTGGTTTCCAGTGCTCTGCATGCTCTACTTTGCCTTATAGCTATATATGTTGCTTGAATTGGGAGGTTTTCAAAAATCTCCCACTTTCCATGTGGGATGGTTTTAGGCTTTTCTGGAAAGCAGCAAAATAACCTTTTCTCAGCACCTTAATCTGTAAAATGGGCTAATGACTGGATTAATGTGGAAATCACATGAGATGTATTACAGCATTTCTTAAACTGGGA
Source organism: Camelus dromedarius (assembly GCF_036321535.1). Taxonomy (NCBI): domain Eukaryota; kingdom Metazoa; phylum Chordata; class Mammalia; order Artiodactyla; family Camelidae; genus Camelus; species Camelus dromedarius. The sequence continues at coordinate 28,109,799 of NC_087439.1, read as the reverse complement.
AGTATGATTTAAATATTATGCTCTCACTTCAGTTAGAACCTGCTTCAAGAATGGTTAGATTAGTTAGGGTGGGTGATGGTTGTGTCCAAAACATTTCTTTAAGACTGAATGTCTGTGGAGCTTAGGTGATGATAGGATTTACACCTAGTGCCCTTGTGTTATTTCTTGAGGATTGGAGAGTAATGAGTATTAGGACTGGCTGAAATTTTCACAGCAAAAAGGTGTCACTGTTTGCATCAGTTCTGCACTCTCTCGCACTTTTAGTGTTCAGCTATGATTTGTAAATCACCACCTTTGTAGAATAAAAGCAGTTACCCATTTTCAAATATTAAAATCCAAAAGAGGCAAAGGAAAATATGTGAAGATGATTATTTAGTGCAAAATGTAGGACCCTGAGTTTCAAGTACAAAAGAAAAAACAACCTGGGCTCTTCTTCCTATATAAATTCAAGTGGCAAAGAGCAGTATACAATGAAGTAATTGAATAAATAACATGAGATATTTATAAGATGAAATTTCTCTTTGTAGAGAGAAGGTCCTGAATGCAAAATGTAAAATATTTGTCTTCTTGCTATTCACCATTGTCTGTTTTAAAAATGATTGTCTAGTTCATTAATAATGAAGAAGACATAGAACACCATCATTCTTAAGATTATTGTACAAATTTCTAATAATTTATCACTTCTAGGTGCTTACTTTCACTTATTAGTTTTCTGTGCATCAAGATCTATAAAATGGAGGCTATCAAAATTGTTCTTATTAAGTGGATTCAGGAATTATGTATTTCACAGAGATGAGCTTCCTATGATGCAATACTTTGAGGAATGTGTGGATAAAAGGACTTGGGTTTAGGTTATTTTGGTGTCTAACATACAAAAGCTCATAGACTGTTGCCTCTTGCCATCTCATTTTTCAAAGGACACAATTTAAACCTAAGTGAACAAACTGCTAGGTGAAGGAGCTGCCAAAGGACCCTGGTACTCTATTTCTTGAAGTTCAGTTCGGTTCAACTCTAGTGTGCCTCACACTGAGCCACTCCAAGCACAGCATTATCAGAGAAACTGCTCTTCCGGCCTCTGCTTTGCCTTCTCAGAGTCACTGAGCTACGTAAGGGATAGCAGGTGCATGAAAGTTTGATACAAGAAGAGTGAGTCTGCCTTATAAAAGATTTCAAAACTCCTTAAGTATTTTTTCAGCCCACAACATTTGCATTGGCTTCACTCCCTGCCCACCTAATCATCATCTTATTCCTCATCAGACAACATGTACAAATGCCGGCAACCACAGCTTCAATTTTCCCGAAGCCACCAGTTCCTGTAAAGCCAAAGGGAAATAGAGAGGAGGGCTGAGCACTCTCGGCTCAGTTTCTTCTTGGAATTCGGCCCAAGTTCCTCTCTTTCCTCCAGATTGCTTGTAGCTCTCTAGTCACCTGAGCTTATTTTCGAGGCTGGTGCCGATGGTAGAACACAGAACCATGTGCCCACATGTAACTGCAGGGGCCAAGATGGTGATGTAAGATAGCTGGATGCTCACAGAAGCAGCAGATGGTTGTAAACAAGGTGCAAAATGAGGCTGCGAGTGGTTCCCAGCAGGGAAAAGAAAGATGCAGGTAAATCACAGGAGCAGCTAAATCTCCAATCTCATCTCTAACGCCCCTACTTTAATTCAATGCCGTATTGGCTTGCTTGAGGATAGGACTGGCTGCTTTGGGGTCAGAACAACAAACGTGTTTTAGGCCTTGTGCTAGGTGCCAGAAATAACAGTCAAGGATAAGGCCAGTTCCCCTGTCCTCCAAATAGGGCAACACCTTCATTAGTATCACCTGAGTTTTATCACCTGCTAAAACCTCAGCCACCTGAGCTCCACTCCAGACCTCCTGAATTAGAATCTTGGGGTTGGACCTGGGGATCTGTTATTGACATAAGCCTCTTAGTTTAATATCCCTAAACTTTGACGGAAGGCAAGAGAGAGATCTTGGATGGCCCCTGATTAAAAGTGAAGGACACTTGTGTGTCCCAGCTGGGGAAAAACCCTAATGAGATCCTGATACTTGGAGGCACAGAATCCTTGACTTTGGAGCTGTGGGAACTTGTGTGTGATTGGCTGGGCTTCTGTAGGTATGAGGGATGACTATCTGAGGCCACTTAAGGAATTTTTATTGATTTGAGTACCAAAATCAAGTCAAAGATCAAGAAATATTTCCTGATACCTACTATGGTTATGACACTTTGGAGGATGAAGAAGGAGTCTAAGGCAAACTCTTGTCTTCCCTTTAGCAGTGACATAAGACTTACCCATATAATCCAAAGGATAAAAAAATAAGTAAAATCTTGGAGAGTGTGTACCTCAGGAAAGAGGGAGTATGGGGAACATCTTTTTGTGTGGGGGCATTTAAATGTACAGTTGAGAATCCTGGGGGGTAACATCAGCATCATGACAGCGTAAGACTTCCTCTTTTTTTGTCTCCCTTTTTAACAACTAATTAGGCATCCATGCATGAACAAAAGTACCTTTGTACAGTGTGGGATCCTGCACCATATACCAAGGGACCTAGGAGAAGTCTGATCCATCCGTGCTCCTGGTAGTGGGCAGACAGACCTTGGTACAGGCTGTAGAATCAGCAAGAGTCAAGTGAACCTGTCCCAGCCCCTCTGGGCTGCAGTTAAGGAAAACCTGGAGAGTGTTGACTTGAGCAGACATCTACAGACCTACGGACCAGAGAGACTGCAGAAGTCCAGCCTTCCCAAGGGGAGATTCCAGCACTCCATTAGAGAATCCTGGGGGAGAGGGAAGGGTGAGCTGAGGTGGATGAGGATACACACTGATGGGGACACAGCTTTTTTTGAGGTCCATACAGTAAAACTCAAGACTTTTCCAGAGCCAATAAAGGCAGTACAACAGTTCAGGGCATTTCTTCTCTGTCCAGAAGACAAAGGCGATCTTTCTTGGTTGGACTCAGGTATGCATTTGCATAGCAGCCAATTGGCCCACATTTGGCTACTCGTGTTGCTGACCAGTGTTGGCAGCTCAGGACAGGAGCAGAGGGGCATGGTCCAGTTTACCCAGGATCAAGGGTTGGCAATGTGGGTTGTGTAGGTGGAAAGGTAACAATTTTGAGGAATCCCAGGGTGCTGGCAAGAGCATAGTTGTAATGCCTGACCTTGAGGTTAGATGTGGGAAAAAAAGGAAGCTGAAAGACTAGGGGCTTGGGGAATGTGCAGGGTTGGTGTTAGATGGAAGACAAACAGTATCAGAATGGTGAATTTGGGAGCTGGGAGGTGCAGGCTGCAGTGGGACTTGGGAATGACCGAAAATGGCCCAAGTAAAGAGTTGGAGTTCATCTGTGAGGAACTGAGACAAGCTTATTCGAGGAATCGTAATGTGAATGTTGAGTTCACTGGGTCTATGGACAGTGCTAGAGGACCCTAGTGTAGAGGCCTCTTGGAAGTGTCCTTGAGTGGGTAGAGGCAGTGTGATTTGAGAGGTTCTAAATGATCGCTCACAAAGCCAGCTGAGATCAGTGGGCAATTATTAAGTGATGGTGGTAGTAAAAGGCAGGAGAGACCACCTGTTAGGGAAGGATTTATAGAGGATGTGGTACATGAGCTGAGCCTGAAAGCAGGAGAGATTCTTGATGGACTGGCCTAAGAGGAGGGCCATGAGGTGATAGGAGCAGAAGCATCGATGAGGCGAAGCATGAGACAAGCCAGAGAGAGTTGCATAGAACTTATCTCACTATATGTTTGTTGCACTTTGTCATTATTGTGAAAATGTATGTATTATTAATATAAATTGCATCAAGGAGCTTGCTTTGGTGGTATGCTTTGTAGCCTTTTGACCCCTATAACCTTTGAAGGACAGTGCACTATGGCAGCACAAACACTGTAGTTACAGAAAGAGGCCATTTTTTTTTTTTTATAAATTATCTCTGAATTTTTGACAGGCAAATGTATTAATATACAGAAATAGGGAGTTGTTTACAGATCCTTATCTCTTTCTGTATTTTATTGCCAAGGTGTTCATTATTTAGTTATTTAGTTATTTTTTTCCAGACAGAGAAAGATTGAGAAAGAGAGAGAGAGAGGGAGATGGTTTTTGAAATTTAGTAACCCAGAAAGTTAGCTTTTTTGCTCTGATCAATAATTCTGGACAAACTCCTCTGATCCAGAACCTACTGGGGACCATTGCTGGCAGATCAGTCTTCGGACACTTGTAATGAATCCTTAGTAGTTACTGTTTGCTAATATTTGGGTAATTTGTTGAAAATTGAGCTGTTTTTAAATGAGAGAGAGAGAGAGATTTTGAACACAACACTCCCACCCTTTTTCCTAGAGCTAGCCCTGGCCCTCCTCAGAAGGTACTTTTCCTTGAGATGCTTGCTGATGGGTGAATTAACTACACCAGATATTATACCAGTCACTGCATCCAGAAAAACTGGGTGCTAGTGTCCTGTGATGTGTGGGTTAGAAAGTTGGTTTAGAGAACTTGCTTAAAAGAGTCTTTTAAAACAGAATAAAAAGGCTTTAATGTTTTGGAGAGAAAAGAAAAGGTAACTTTTGTGTGCTTCTTAATGCATATGTGTAGCTTTGAATGGATTTATTATAGAACTCAGGAACAGGAGATTAAGAAATTAAGAATTGTGATGCTTAAAATAGACACCACTCTTTTTTTTTTTTTTTTTCTCACTTTAAGGAAAGCAATCTGCTAGGCAGGTGAGATTTCTGAAATGATAACAATAAAATATCCAGAAGCCTGGGGTGCTATTCCTCTACCAGTAAATATTTCCAAATGGATTTTTGATGAATATTTAAAATTTTATCCTAGCAACATATAGATAAGCAGAACTAGGGAAAACAATCTTCTGGTGCCATTTACTGTTCAAGCTGCCCAAAGTGCATGAAGTATAAAGGACTGTGATACATTTTAAAATGTTCTTAATCTCCTGCAAAATCAAATCAGTGCCCAATTCTCTGCTTTCTTTTTGAGATTACAGATTTGTCTTTTGTTTTTGAAATCAGTGACAGCTAGGAAGGAAAAAAAATCATCCTGGGTATTTTTATAAGCTATATAATTGCTTTTCTTCTCTCATCAAATGACTTTCTTTTTCTACTTGCTATTACTGCCATTAGATCATAAACAAAGATGGGGTGAAGCCTCCCTAGGGTTCCAGGGAGACTAGTATGCATGGCTGAAAACATATCATCAGAACTGTATGTGTATATTGTCTGAAGTTGACCTTTAATATGCAGATACTCTGTTTCTCAGGAGGAAGTAGTGCTTACCTCTCAGAAGGTAATACTCAGATTTATCCTGTTTACCTATTTCTGCCTAGTGTTGTATTTGTGTCTGTTTCTTATCTATCATATTGTAAACTCCTTAAAGGCAGTAGCTCTTTGTCCTCTTAAACATCTTCAGCTGTGCCTTGCTATTAGCAACAGCTAATGAACGTTTCTTTAACAAATGAAAGATATAGAGAGAAGGAAAAAATCATGTAGGCCTGCCTTGCTAATAAACTGTGTGGTCTTATTTGAGGGGTACCCAAAACCTGCTGTCCCCAAATGTATTTTCTTAGATTTGAAATTTCTTCATTTATTTTCACTGCTTCAGGGTTTTTTTGTTTTTTTGTTTTTGTTTTTTTTTTTCAGAATGCTTTCCCCAGAACTTCTAAAAGAAGAGTTTTATCTGGGCATTGAGCCTTGAGGGCATGGGACACAGGTGGGTTTTAAATGGAAAGATTGGTGGGAAGGATGTGAAATTGAGATGCTGCTGGAGGGGACAGACCTGGGCAGAGGGCATCTGGGGGAGGAACCTGCTAAAGTGAAATAAGATGGTATGGAAAGAGATATACTTTATATTGTTCATAAGATTCCCAGCATGAGATATGGAGATTTTAAAAACACCAGGCAACAAGAAAATCTTGCCTGTTAGATTTTACAATGCAATCTGAGGCCTACATTCAGAACTGCCAGCTCACAACATAGACCTCTTTTGTGTGCAATTCCAGTGACTGCTCTGAGCAGAATTGTAGATAGCTGTAGTCAGGCCAGGTGAGCCATAACCTGTGAGGACAATCACACACTCCAGATCACCAGGAGTTGATTCTGTGCATAGGAGGGTATTTCCAAAAGCATTTACTTCCTTTAAAATCTTCCAAAAGACTTCCGCAGGATGTAAACCAGAGGGTGATCCTGGGGGATCATAACAATCCTAGAGCTTTCCAAAGAGGAAGGAAGCTCTGGCAACAGTCAGAGGCAATGTGTCCCAAGATACTTCACCGCATCTCCCACAACCCACCTTCTGTTGCTTCTCCTTTGCCATTTTTCTGAACCCTTTACATAGTTAGCAAGGTACTCAGATATAAATGGTTGGCAGGAATTGCATCTGTTTCTTGCCCTTCAGGGTCCCTAATTGGGCGTGTCCAGGGTCACACAAAGATTTTTTAGACAACGTGTTCCAGGACAGACTAGTCCATCAATGATACCTTAGCTTCTGGCAAATAAATAATAATATTTTTATGAGTTTTTCTTATACAAGGTAGTGCTTCCTTTGAGTATATAAATCAAGAGCTGGTCAAAAAATAGCTTAGTTCCCTTTTGATAGTGAAAGTGGGAGGAGCAACGGAGAAGGTGGACGAGAGTGAGAGAGACAGAGAAAAGGGTAGGAGTCCATGGGTACTACTGCTATATTTCAGGGTTTGTCAGCATTTCCATTATTAAGACCTCCGGGGACTATAATTTAATGTAACCATAAAAATTTACCCTATGAATTGAAGGTTATCACCTTGGAATGTATTTTTCTGATATTTTGCTTTTTTTTTTTTTGAAGAGGGAAAAGGATGCACTCCCCTTCCCACCATGCTAAAATTAGAAGAGAAACAGAAAGCCTACTTCATTTAGATATTTTTGAAAGGCCTCTGAAAAAAGATAATGTAATACGGTCTTGGAATTAAAACTTTTTCTATTTCCGCAGCTCCCTTTTATTTTTAAATATTGTTTTAACTTACATCCTATTCTTTGATAATTACCCACACATTTGCCATACAGAATGTGTGTGTACATGTGTGTATGAAATATAATCATTCTTTATATCAACTCTCTCCCTACCTCCTCTCAACTAAACAAACATTTGTTCCTGTCTGCAAGGCACTGTGCTTTGGGCTCAGAAAAACAAAGAAGAATAAAATGTTTTCTATCCTTAATAGAAAGGTTCTCTTCTCTTAGAGAAACATTTGGTTTCTTTTATTTCTCTATGTTAGATTTTAACCTCCTTGAGAGTAAAAACTGGCATTACATTCATAAATGTGCTTAACAAAAGCAAAAATCTAAGTCTCATAAAAAGCTTGTAAGTCTTCAAAACATAACAGTCTCATAGAAAGCTCATAAGTTTTCAAAAATGACACTTTCTTTGGTGTCATTAATTTTCTCCCATCAACACTACTTCCTTTAAGTCTGGTTGAGTGAGCTCCAGAAGGCAACCAAGGTGTGATCAACAATGTAATGGTCCCTTAAAGATGTCACATTCTAATTCCTGGATTTGAACCTGTAAATACATGGAAAAGGGGAATTAAGACTGCTGATCAGCTAACATGATAGTAGAGAGAGTATACTGTTTATCTGGGTGGATCCAAAGAAATCACAAGAGTCCTCAAGAGCAGTAGAGAGGAGGTCAGAGAGATGTGACATGAGGACATAGCCCTCCACTGCTGGCTTTGAGGATAGAGGAAGGGGCCATAAGCCAAGGAATATGGGCAGCCTTCAGAAGCTAGAAAAGGCAAGGAAATAGAGTCTACCCTACAGCCTCCAGATAGGAAGGTAGCTCTGCTGACACCTTAATTTTAGCTCAGTGAGACCCATTTTGGACTTCTGACCTCCAGAACTGTAAGATCATGAATTTTTGTTGTTTTCAGCCACCAAGTTTGTGGTAATAGATTGCAGCAATAGAAAACAGTATACAAGGTGAACACAAAACAGGTTGCCCTAACAGATTATTCAGTTAATTCCCGTCCTGGCTGATCAGATTTCTCAAATTGTCTGCCTTAATTTCCTGAGACTGTTTCCATTCTAAGCCCTCATTCATATTCTCCCTATTCCAAACTCTATCCCATGGACTTTTCATTTGTCCATATTTTCTATTTTCTTCTCCAAAATGCACTTGTGCCTCATTGTTTAGGGCTTTTTCTATAGACTAAAACATCTCTGATAATAACTCTCAAAGATTATCTTTTTGAAATGGGAAAATTGTTTTGTTCTATATGGTCTATATCAGTCAGGATCTCATCAGGAAATATAAACCACATCGTTGTTTGAATAAGGAAAGTTCCATAAAGAATTATTAACTATAACAAGGGGGTTGGTGTTTTGAGGAATTGGAAGTAATATCTGAAGAGAACCCCAAAGAATATAGAAAGGAGCACATATAAGGAACATCCACTACCCCTAAGACTTAGCTAGAACACCCAAGGAGGAGTACCCCCAACTCCAGGGTTTGAAATCCATATCTTGTTGGAGGGCTTGGCTGTGGCTTACTGGGTAGTGAAGAATTTGTTGTGGTGCCTTGATGGTAGAACTTTGTGAAAATCTGTACCCTGGTAGCCCACCCTCTAGGATGCCAGGGAAAGCCCTTTACAGGATGGTATCTTGCTGGAGGCTCTCTGCTGTAAAACCACCTGAGAGGGGTGCCAGGGGAAGCTGTTGGCCACCAAATGCTGCTGGCCTCTGTGGACACAACGGCCAGATGCTAGAGAAACCATATGTGCTGCAGAAGCTGAGTGCTGGAGAAGCCATGTATGCTTGTTCTGGACCCAGGAAGAAAGGCCCCTTCCTCCTGCAGTATCTCTCCAGCACCCTCTACAAACAAAGCTTAACATCATGCTCACTGGCAGAGGAAAATATTTACAGAGTTCATCTCCATTCACAGAGCAGGCAATGAAGGATGAGTTTGGAGCTGAGAGGCATTAAATTGATAACTGGAAAATGGCCCCAAAGGGCATATAACATAGAACAGTGGTTCTCAAAGTGTGATCTGTGTATTCTCTGAGATCCTTCCAGGGGATATGTGAAGTCTAAACTATATTAATGATAACACTACAATATTATTTGCCTGTTTACTGTTTGACACTCATGGTATGAAAACAACGGTGGTAAAACTACTGACACCTTAGCAGAAAATAAGGAAGTGGCACCAAACTATACTAATAGTCCTTGGATTATACACCACTCCATGTGTGGTAAACAAATAATTTCTTTTAAGAATATCCTTGATGAAACAGTAGAAATGATTAATTTTATGAAATTTCAAAACCCTGAATACATCTTTTTAATGTTCTGTGTGGTTAAATGGGAAGAATACATAAAGTAATTTGTGCTGTGTATCCACATATGATGATTGTTCTGAAGAAAAGTAACTGTGTAGTTGTTTAAGTTGCAAGCTGAACTAGCCACTTTTTTTTTTTTTTCATAGGATGACATTTTAAATGGAAAGCATGGCTGACAAACTATGGTTATGCAGACCTGGGTATTTGGTATACATTTTCTTAAAAATAGCAAAGTGAACCTACCAATCTAAAGAAAAACTGAGAATTTGTTGCCAATGATAAAATTCTAGATTTAAAATGGAAATTAGAATTTTGGAAAACTTGTATCTGCCACTATGAGCTTGACAGCTTCCCAATCCTTAAAGACTATTCTGATGAGATTGCTAGCAATAACACTGATACGACTTTTTGACAATGTATAATGAAATATGTCAATATTTGGAAGAGCTGATAACCCAGTGAACAAATATTTTCTAAATAACCAGTACATGCTGTCACAAAATCATTCATGGATCAAAGATCCATTGGAAGTGTTACACAGTCCAATGGATTTTAATGCAACAGAAGACAAAATGGTCATTGATAGGGTTTCAGATTCCATTTTGCAGCTAACCTTTAAGATACTACAATGTGTTGAGTTTTGAGTATTATCAAAGAAGAGTTTTCACAGTTATCTGAAAAAGCTATTAAAATTCTCTTCCCTTTTCCAACACCTATGTGAGGTTGGATTTTTTTTATATATATATATATATATATATATATATATATATATATCACAACAGATTGAGTGCAGAAGCATGTATGAGAATCCAGCTGTCTTCTCTTAAGTCAGAGCCATTAAAGTGATTTGCAAAGATGCAAAATAATGCCAGCTTTCTTGCTAAATTTTTTGTTTTGGAAAATATTTTTAATAAAATACTTTATGTTAATATATAGTTGGGTATTTTTTATATTAATTACTAGATATTTAAATAATTCTTAATTGAAAATTATAATACAGTAAATATTAGTAGATAGAACTTACATATACCAAAGCTCTCTGGAGTACCCAATAATTTTAAAAGATTATAAAGGGGTCCTGAGGACAGACGTTTAAGAACTGCTGACATAGGAAATAAATGAGTGTAAACTGCAGATTTTAGTTTAAGGTATGGAAGTACTATCTGAAAATTAGGCAGTCACAATCCCATTAGTAATCAGAAAAATTAAAGTTTAAAATACCAGATAGAAATAAGTTCTTCCTCCTCACATTGGCAAAAATTTAAAAATCTGATAACGTTAAGTTTGGTGAGAGTGTCTGAAAGTGAGAATTCTCATTTACTGTTGGTGGAAGTTTGAGTGGTTTAATCACTGGTGACAGTAAATTGGCAATCTCTTGTTTAATTGAAAATGTTTTCCGTTACCCAGCAATTCTTTTTATTATATATTCTTGAGACTCTCACTCTTGTGCTCAAAGATGGAATGGGCAAAGATGTCCATTGTTAGCCTTCTTTGTAATAGCAAACGAATACAAAGCAGCCCATCATATAATAGGATCCCATATAGCTGTGAGAGTGAATGGACTAGCTGTCTCAGTGTATATATGGATCTTTAAAACATAATGTTGATCAGGAAATTGTAGTGTGACATATGGTTTAATGTTGTTTATGTACATTTTAAAAGCCACACCCACAAAACATATATATGCTCGGTTGAAACACATGGAATTACATTCTTTATGTCAAAAAGCAGTTGAAGATCAACAAATTTAAATTATTCTAAATGTATAGATGTTTAAGAAATAACCTTGAGTTTATCACACTAAATTCCTCTGGGGAAGGAGATAGTCTGACCAATGGGAAGGTACTTCAACTTTCTCTCTAATATTTAATTTCTTTTATAAAAATGAGGAAAAAAGACAAAATATCAAAATTATAAATTCTAAATGGAAGATACTTGGGTGTATATTTTACTTTGTATCCTAACAAATTATGTTTTAAACTAAAATTGTCTGAAAGAGGGTGAAGTGAATCAAGAGGCAAGGTCCTTTACTTGCATTGTCCAGAGTAAATGTCTCAAAGGAGTAAGTGTGTTTAGAGCAGCTTCAGGTCCCTTGGCCGCTTATTGTTATGGGGAAGAGACATGGGGACTATGGATTTCTTTAGACCCTATAAATCCTGGTATCTAATTGGGTTCACAAAGACTGACTTTTGGTGCTAAGTGAAGGAGGATTTTTGTCTAGCAGAATCTTCATTTCTGCAAAGCTTAAAATATTTCCAGCCACTCTAAGAGGGTCCATCTGGATATTTTTCACCAGGACTGTGAAAGTTAGAATGGTCAATTAGACATGGACAAAATGGACTTAAGATATATAAATTGTAGCTAATTGACAGCATGTAAACTAACATATAACAAGAATCATCGAGTTGTACTCTTATTTTTCCTTTTGTTTGAATTGCTTTCAAAGTATAATTTTTAATGGGAGTCTCACCAGATTGAAAATGAACGACACAATAAATGAGCATTTAAAGTCTTTTAAGCAGATATTACTTACAGAGCTTTCGGTGGAGAGAAGGGAAGATTTGACCAGGACCTTAAAATCCCAGTCTAACTGGATGGCAACAGCCCATACTAATAAAATTGCTACTAAACAAGCCATTAGGAAGGGATAAAATTGGCTCTTGGGACACAGGGCTAGAGAGAGCACTAACGCCATTGTGCAAAGATTGAGAGGAGCTTGAGAGGTGCTTGTTGGGGAACAGCTTCTGAGGGGAGATGCAGCCCCCCAGAGGATTGAAGAGGGAGATGGTGTCCAACTTACCTGTGTGAGGGATGACTTAACTCTGGGTCTTGAGATTTTCTACTGAGTCTGGAGGTTAATTCTGGAAGAATGGATTGAGCTAGCAACACAGAGTGATTCATGGCTGAGGCCTGGCTCTTACAAATGAGTCGGGAAATATGAGGAGTGTGAAATGTAGCAGGCGATGGCTAAATAGTTCAGGGATGGTTATTGTTATTAGAATGTGTGAGGCAGTCTTCTATTTATAACGTGCTCTTCTGAGCGTTTGTTCAACTCCCACCTCCATCCAAAGAACTCCATGTGACATCAGGCTAGAAAGCCACTCATCTAGGTGAAATTACATAGGGGATTCCAATAGAGTTTCAAATTATTCACATTTCAATGACATTTTCTCATGAACAATATAGGACTGCTTATAGCCAGCTGTCAGAAAGACAGTAGTGATACTGAAATGTGCTCTGAGGACCTAAATGTGCCTTGCATACTTGAGGTTTTATTTCTCTAGATTATGGCCACACCAAGGTGGAATCTTCAGCAAGTCTTTGCCTTTTTTCTCTCCCTGCCCTACGTTAAATTGGCCCAAAAGAGTAGCCTTTTGTAATGTATCTGTAGAACCTTTTCTTATTCGTAATTCATCTCTGTCTTCTTGCTTTAGCATTCAGGTAGGTTACTTGTTCTCTAATTAGTTCAGTCATTCATTTATTTAATATGTGTTGAGTAGTATGCTAGGTGTAATTAAAAATAAATAAGAATAAATATACGAAGTTTACTAGCTAATGAAGGAGATAAGAAACATCCTCAAATAATCTTAAACCAGAATAAGAAGTGCCATATCAACCAAGAGCAAGAGGAGTTCAGAGAAGGGTGATGGTTGTGGGTGGGAGAGGTAGGGAGAAGAGTAGAGGAGATATCTGAGAACCTTACAGTAGAAGCAGTGAGGCCCCTGACCAGCTTTATGATTTGGTGGTCCTTCAAACTGGTGGTTTTAAAATATTTGCTCAACATTTGTTTTGTAGAGAGAATAAGACCCACATGAGCCTCTTCTGTACTGTCCCAAGTCATTCATCTCAGGCCTCAAGGTTGTACCCGATTTAGCAGGATAAAAGCCCTGCAGTTACCTGGACCCCTGGAAGGCAAGCTGACCACCTGCCATCTGTGGTTATTCACACTTACCCCTGCCAATCTCACCATCCCCAAGTGGCTTTATTAAATTATTCCTTCCTAACACCTCCAGTGCTGTTTCTGAATGGAGTTCTAGTAAACACAGTTTGCTCCATTTCACTGCACACTTGAGCACTGCTGGAGTAGTTGCCATCTGGCTCTCTCCCTAATCTAGCCCTGGGAAGAAGCAACAGCCTGAGCAAAGGTGCAGAGGCTGGAGAGCTTGGGGGTGACATACCAGAATGTGAGCTATCATTTGGAGAAGAAAAAGGAGAAACTGGGGCATAGGAAGGGACATCAGCATACAGAGGCTTTTGAAGGCTAGTCTCACCTAAGAGAATTGGCTTCTGTTCACTAAGTCATAGTAAGATTCTGAAGGATAATGAAATGGGATTATGATTTCCATAATTGGACTGGTAGTTTTAGAATTCTTTTTTGGTTAATAAAAAGAACTAGTGGACTTAGAGATGTATAAAAGTTATGCATTCTCATTATAATTTTTCTTTATGAATTTCTACATTTCAAAAATTTCTATTGTCACTAGTAATCGTAGTTACGGTTGATATTTTGCTGTTTCTGTCTAGTTCTATTTCTTTGTGTGTGTGTGCTTGTATGGCTGAGATTACACTGTATATACAATTAAATTTTTAGTTTTTGTATTTATATGACAACAATGTTCCATATTATTAAAAACCCTTCATGAACATAATATTTATTGGTTGTACAATATTTTGTAGAAATACTATTATTTCTTTAACTATTTTTCTATTATGAAAATTCTGGGTTATTATATATTTATTGTTATATAGTATTATAATTATTTTATTAGATTCATTTGACAGCAATATGATTTGCGGAAGAAAGTTATATTACACAAATAACACATAATTAGAAATGGGAGCCAGCACCAGGAAGGTGTTTCAGTGATTCAAGGCCTAAATTGGGTAGCAACAAAGGAATACAAGAAATCGAGTGGATCATTCTTATCTTCCCAGACTTTGACTCCCTTAAGGCCTACACTAGGTTTTCTTCCTTTTTTACACCTAGTGAGCACTCAGTTACATGTTTGTTGAATGAATGAATGAATGAGCAAATGAATGCTAGGCTTTGATGATACTGCTGTTGCCAGGAACCAATACATACCATCCATTCTAAGTAACGTTGTTGCTTATCTGGCCTCCCCAAAGAAAATGTTATCCATCCTTGGCAACTGTTATCCAAACAATCCTAATGCACTAATTCCTTCTGACATGTCTGACGTATTTTTTTTTTTCCAGAAACAGAACACCCATGAAAACAAAGAGTAGTTAGTAAAGAAGTTAATATATTTGCTTCTCTCTTTAAATATTTCTTATTTACTTCTGGTCAATGGGCAAGTATATAAAAACTCCTATAATACGCCCAGCATTGTGGTCAGTAGTTTGGCAAGCAAATTGTGTATTCTGCCTTATGCACAATTTATAATTCAGTTATGTAGCAAAAACTCATATGCAGGGATAAAAAGAGAGTATGATTAGAGATAGTATTTAGTTGAGAATGCATTTACTACGTGCTGAAGCTTAGAGACAAGAATAAGAAAATGGGATAGGGATATTGGTAAACACAATAGAAGGCAATGCAAATTTTATGAACTAAATTGAATCTCTGTCAGTGTTGTGATTTTGTCTGACTCCATAAAATAGAGGCAGGCAACAGCTGGTCCCCACTTGCTATATAGTGGATCTTTCTTTACTTCCGTATGATAAACGGAGAGCCCTAAACTCATTTAACCAGTGATTCACCACCATATTCTCAGCTGAGATGTTGGCTTGAGTATATAAGCCCAGAGACAGACAGACCTGTACCAAGACCTGCTACAATCCATGTAAGTAATCAATATTTACTGGTGCAATGATCTCACTCTGGGAAATAATGCTTATGAGCTAATTGAGCTAATGAAAATATATTAGCTATTGGTTTAGTGAAAGTGATGGCAGGGTAATCTAATTCCTACTGGCTCCTGGATAACCTTCAATTTAAAGGTAATGGCGTTAAGAAATGTTAAACTGACTATGTTCAAGTGTACATGGTATATACTCTTTAAACTGTACAAACAGCTAGCAAAAAGTGATAATAACTCTTTAGAGCAGAAATTCTTCACCTGGGGTCCATGGATATAATTCAGGAATTCTGTGGACTTGGTTTAAAAAGAGTACATCTTTTTTTTTTTTTTACATTTTTTATTGATTTATAATAATTTTACAATGTTGTGTCAAATTCCAGTGTAGAGCACAAATTTTCAGTTATACATGAACATATATATATATATATATTCATTGTCACATTTTTTCTCTGTGAGCTACCATAAGATCTTGTATATATTTCCCTGTGCTATACAGTATGATCTTGTTTATCTATTCTACATTTTGAAATCCCAGTACATCTTGATTTTCCCTAATTTCTAATGAAATTTAGCCATTTTCTTTCTTTATGAATATAGGCAACTAATTACAGTAGTATTCAAATTACCTGTGACATAGCTATTAATAGAAACCACAGATATTTTTGTATCACATTACAGTCATTTCCTATATCATAAGACATTGTTTACATTCAACACTACTTCAGAGTATGATAATTATCATACCCACAAATAGATTTTGTTATTTCATACATTAATAAAGAATATATTACTATATCACTAGTCTGTTTTTTTAACATTTTGATATTAGTATTTAAATTTAATTGGTTTCCTTTCTATTCCTATGTATTTCATTTTATGGCTTTAAAAACATTGTGAGAAGGCATCACAGGCTTTACATGACTGCAAAAAGATTTATGCACAAAAAGATTAGGGATCCTTTCTTAGAATAAGGACCTTGGAGCCTTCTTTTCCCTATAGAAACTTTGCTACTTGCAGTACAAATTCTCTCTGTTTTTCTGACACAGGGGGATCCCACCAGTCCCTTTCTATGGGGGAGAACTTGGAGTGGTTCTGCTGTCAGTTTACACAGTGAGATCTTACACCATATGTAACTCTAGAGGCTGGAGGGATGACACTCTGCCAAAATGATTGGGAAACATGGAGAAATAGAGAGCTGGTGGCTGGACCATCTTACAAGGAGAAGTGACTTCTGTAAAACTATATCCTGCTGCAGACTGTTGCCTTTCCTCCTTGGCGATTTTGCTTCTGGACTTACATCATATCAATAAAAATTTTAAATAAATAAACTAGCAAATCATAGGGATACATGAGACAGCCTTTTTTCCAGCTATCTAGTTCAGTTGAAGGATGGTAGTAGATTAGAAGAGGAAAACCAGATGGTCAAGGCCAAATGGTCATTTTGTCTTCCAACATGGGCCCTCATTGGTGGTGTGACCTTGGGTAAATAACACATTGTCTCTAGACTGCAGTTTCCTCGTATTAAGATGAAAGGTTGGTTGTGATTTTGACTGGATCCTGAGGGCTGGTAAAGAAGGAACAGTTCTTCAGGGCTCAAGTTTTTGCTTCTGTGGTTCTGACCCTCTGACAACCCAGGCATGTGATAAGAGGATTCAGGACAATGGCTGCAATGTGGCTTCTCAGGAGCCTCTTGGAAGCTGACCTGGCATGCTGCAAGGTCTGTTCTGTGAGGGGAGAACTCAGGGAGGCTTCTTCTGGATTAGGTTGCTTGGATCTTCAAAGGTGAAATGAACAATGTCACCAGTGAGGCATTGCAGATTCCATTTCACAAAGACCTTTGGAAAGCAGACTCCTTACTGATCATGCTCTTGAATGGCTGGTCTGTGTCTGTCAGAGTGTAGGAATAGTTTACAGGTGGGTCCAAGCATAAGCCTGGTTCAGGTGGTCATTATTTTACCTAATGCTCACTTTACTTTCCATAGCTCATCTCCTGATTTGCTTATTTTTATTTTTTGCATTACCACTGATTTGAAAAATTGCCTGCTCTCATGCACGTAGCTCTAAGGATGAAAATAAGCCTGCCAGGTAAGATTTTTGTGGCCTATGTCGGGGAAATAGGGTGCAAAGGAAAAAGGTACAACATTTGAAGTATAACTTCCTGGTTTATTGGGTAGATTTGTGAAAATGTGTGGTTTCTCAAGCTGCATATCAATTTATTACAGTTTTAAAATACTTATGGTAAATATTTCATGGCAACACCTTGACCTCAGTAAGCGTCGGTCTCAGTGGTTTGAGCAAATAGCTTTAGTTCCTTTCTGAATCTGAAGCCCACCCTTCTTTTTAAGAACTACATCCCTGCTTTTGAATTCTAAGAGAGGGAATTACTTGTGAACTCTTGGACTAGTTTTAATGTAGCCAAAAGATTCCTCTATTAGAAGTTCCCTAATTCTGTGGGACTCACCTAGGAACATTTTGGTTGTTCTTAAAGCATAAAGGCCTTAATTTAGCAGAATCTTTAGTTGATTGTAATTTCTGTGTAACCTAACTTCAGGAGAAAAAGGTAAATGCCAATGAATTACCTATGGATGCTGGTTTTTTGAAGAAACCACCCTTCATATTAGTTTGGGTTAGTAAAAAATTTGTTTAATCTCCTTTATCAGCTTTCTTATAGCTATACGCTATGGCTATGATTGACATTCAGGAATGACCACAGCAGAATCTCAAATTGTTTAAGATCCAGAAAGATTTAAGAAGAGCAAACTTTGAATCTCAATTTTTTCTTGCATAACAACCCTGATTATCAAATCTCAAATTGAATATGTTGATTGATTTAAGTTTTACTACTCTTTAGAGAAAGAGCCAATCTTGCTAATTAGCTAATGGTATCTGACCTTTCATTTAGCATGGAAGATAGAATATTTAAACTTTAGGTATATTTTGCAGGCTGTAAATTAAATTTAGATTTAGTCACCAAGGTAGCTAAGGAATTGATATCCATTTCATTCTTAATTTAGTTGGTTTGCATATTCTGTAGAATAGAGGGAAATTATGATGGGGAAATATGCAACTGGCTAAAGTAAGAACCATGAGCATAGGTTTTTAGCTTCAGAATAAGAAAGCTTCTGGAAAGGAAACAAGTAAGTGAAGCAAACTTTTTACGATTTTAAGTATCTGACCTTTATTCTTTTGGGGACAGCAGTGATGGACTTAGAAGACTCTTCTGATTTTTGGTGCATGTGATTCCCATGATTATTGATAGGATTTCTGGGATATAACACTTTGATCACTAGATCTGGACTGGACCAGGAGTGGGAGGAGATTTGTTTATTATTTCATTTTACTTGAGAATCTGCAGGAATATTATTCACAGCTCTGGACTTTCTTTTTTCATCCATGTAGCATCTCTTTCAGCCTCATTATTTTATGTCTGTAACAAGATGAGTCATAAAATCAAATGCAAAATGTTCTAGTTTGCACCTCTGGACAGAGGAACCAGTGTTCATCTCAGTGAAATGAGGCAGTAAACCTCATACTTTTGTGCAAAATATACAGAAGTACATACTTTTATAAATGCATTTAAAGTTTTAAGTCTGATGGTTTAATAGAGCGTTTAAGTTCATGAACAATGTGAAGAGAGACATCAGATGCAGAAATTAAAACAAATGTTGCAACTCCAACTAACAGCGTATGTAACTTAAATCAGCTCTAATTTCACATTCTGACCGATAACTGAGTAGGGGTTTTATTCCATAGCATTTTAGCCATATCCCTTGCTGTGTGTGCTGTCTTTCTGTGTCTTGAAGTTGTGTAGTTCTTTTTGC
The DNA here is from genome assembly GCF_036321535.1 of Camelus dromedarius. NCBI lineage: Eukaryota > Metazoa > Chordata > Mammalia > Artiodactyla > Camelidae > Camelus > Camelus dromedarius. The sequence continues at coordinate 28,090,844 of NC_087439.1, read as the reverse complement.
CCACTTTGGAAATCAGCAATTTCCTACTCTCCTTATGTCAGATAAGTATAGTCAAATGCAATTTTATTAAAAATGCTAATTTCCCATCCATTCAACAGATGTTGATCAATGGGGGCAGATACTGATATATATGCAAGAATGTAGCAGTGTAGAAAATGGAAACAATTCCTGCCCTTGTGGAACTTGTGATCTACTTGGGAAACAGATGCTAGTTAAATGAAAATCCTATAACTTCAAACTGTTGTAAGAACTATGGTGGAAAAATATAAGGTACAGTTTTTGACTGAAGATTATAATAGAAGCTAGTTTGGGAAGTCAGGAAAAGCCTTTCTGAGAATGACACTGAGATGATCTGAAGGATAAGTAAGCATTAGCCAAGGACTGAGTTGGAGAGAAGATTGTTCCAGGCAGACAGAAGCACAAGTATGAAGGCCCTGGGGAGGGGAAGAACTGGGAGCAGTCAAGGAACAATCCAGTGTGGCTGGATTGTGATGTGTGTCTGGGAGTGAGGATTATAGGATAAGTCTAGAGTCATGGGCAGGGGACAGATGTGGTTCATTTTAAAGATTTTGGATTTTATCCTAAGAAGAATGACAAGCCATTGCAAGATTTTAAGCAAGGGAATTATACAATTGGATTTAAGTAGCTGAAGACCACTCTTGCTACTATGTGGAAAATCAGTTGGAGGAGGAGGCAGGAATGAAAAATGGAGGATTATTGCCTTAGCCTAAGACAAAAATCACAGCAGCTTGGACTCTAGGGGTAGCACAAAGATGGGCAGGAGTTATTAGATTCAGATATACTTTCAGTAGAATAGACAGGACTTGGAAATGGCTTGGATGAGGGGATGAAGAAAAAGGAAGACTTTCAAATTTTTGGCTAGTACAATTAAGTGGGTGGAAAAGATGCCATTTACTGAAATAAGGAAGGCTACTACTCCTGAGTAGGAGCAAATTGGAGGGGAAATCAAAATTTAATTTTAATATGTTATCATTGAAATGTATTTGAGACATTATAGTACTGATATTAAAGAATTAGTTGGGTATAAGGGTCTCTGTTAACATATACAAGTTGAAAATATATCAGTACATAGATATTATTAAAGTCGTGTAAGTAATATAATATTTTACTAATAAATTGTAGTGCAGTAAGAAAAGAAGCCCAAGGACTGAGCCTCGAGGAACTCTAAAATTTAAAGGTCACATATGAGATGATGGATGTTCACTAAGCTTATTGTGGTAATCATTTCACAATGTATGTAAGTCAAATCATTATTCTGTATACCTTAAACTTATACAGTGCCTTATGTCAATTGTATCTCAGTAAAGCAGGAAGGAAAAAATTAAACATCACATAGATGAGCCTATGGAGGTACCAGCAGGAGAAATAAGAAGACATTCAGGAGAGTAGGGTGTCAGAGAAGAGACCCAAGAAAGCATTTCAACAAGAAGAGAGCAGTGAACTTTGTTGAACGTGGTTGATAGTTTAGTAAGATGAGAACTTAATAGTTTGGAGGTGGATTGGTGACTTTAGTAAGAATAATTTTGGAAGTAGAGGCAGAACTTAGATTATAGTAGACTGAATAGTAAATGGGCAGTGAGGAAGTGGATATAGAATGCATAGAAAACCTTTTGGGGAAAGATTGGCTGTGAAGGGAAGAAGAGAGAGGAATGGTCTCAGGTTGGGGATGTGTATCAAGGGAGGGCTTTTTAAAGGATGGGAGATACTAGAGCAAGTCTGAGTACTGATGGGAATGAGCAAGAGAGAGAAAACATTTGAATATGTAGGAGAGAAGGGTTAGTAATGGAGCAGCGTCTTTGAGAAAGTGGGAGGGGGTGGTAGATCAAGTGTGAGTCATGCCAGGATGCCACAATTAGCAAACTGGGATTTTGCTAGGCAGGGTTATAGAAGCAAAGAGGGGCAAGGGATTTGCAGGGATTTACCAGGATGTTATTTTTAATGATAGATCAAAGATTTTGATCTGTTTAAGAAAGGAAGTAAGGATGTGAGGGGCTTAATGAATGGAGAGAAGTGAAGTCAGTGGATTTGCAAACTTGATGAAGACAATGAACTACCATAGCGAGTACATTGGACAAGAGTCCCTGCACTCGACATTGGCCTCACCCATATATATCTAGGTTCTTTTTTTCCCCAATGGCCCTACCTCCTTTTTTGCATTATGTATTACAAAATATCTTTAGAACTCCTCCACAAAAATTCTCAAGTTTTCAAACTGAAGTAGAAGAGTGAAACAAATCAGCTTATCTTAGATTTCACTTCGTCTTACTTCCTGACTTAACAAACTTCTTTCTGGCCGGAGTAACATTGATCATTTATATGTATTTGTTAGAGAAAAAAATGTTTATTGGAATGTCAGGATCTGTTCACTTAATTCTGCTTCTAGTTAGGTACCTGAATTTATATTCCCCCCACCAGGAAACTCTGTGTAAAACTCACATTTGTATGCTTTTACTATATATATCCTCTAGAACCAAATGTATTTCCTGGGTGAGGCCAAACTATACCTTAATTATTAGATCTTTTTAAAAATTGGTTTCTCCCAAAACTAGGTTCTTGACCTTCATGCTTACATTTAGTTATTTGTCAAGTGTCCATCAACTAACTGGCAGTGTACTAAATGCTAAGAATTAGGAAATTAAAAAACTAATCTACTCTGGGGAAGGCATACTTGTGGTAAATGCTCTAAATAGGTACTTATTAAAGATTTGTGGAATACGGAGGGACCATTGATTCTACCTTGGTAGAGGAGTTAGAAAAGGCTGATTAAGGAAGAGATATTTAAGAAGGGCCCTTGAGGGTGAGTAGGATAAGATGGTAGAGGCATGAATGTAAATGATAATGTTGCAACCTGGAGAGGAGTTTGTTGTGGCTTGAGACTAAATTGTGTGGATCTAGCAGTAGGGTTTCAGTTTGGAAAGTTTGGCTTGACCAAATTCTGAAGAGATTGATAGGTCAAGGTAACATTTGCATATTATTCTATTGGATAGAAAGCTACTAAAGGTTTTAAAATACAGAATGATTTGATCAGTTTTGTTTTTCATGCTGTATTTCTGATTTTACTTCTAGTCTTAACATATTTCTATTGAGCAACTACTTTTCACCTCAGTCAAAATCATGCCTCAGAACTGACACCACTAAGCTCTAGATGCCTCAACTTGCACTGTTGGTGCTGCCAACGCTAATGTCCCCACTGGCCAGTCTACCTCTGCTGCTTGAGAAAGTGGACCTTCTTGCCAGAGATGTGCCGCCTAGCCCCAGAATGATTCTCCTTTGTCCCTGCATCTTTGAGTCAGAGTCCCCAGTGGGTGAGTCTGATTGTCTAGGCTTGACCATGTGATTGCATCCTAGCTGTAAGGCAGCCTGGGATGATGAGTGTCCCACATTTCCAGTTTCCATACTGGGAGGCTAGACTGTCTTTGTCTTGCTTGCACCAAAATTCATAAAGGGAGAGATTCTCCAAACATAAGTCAGGCTACGAATAGTGATCAGCTAAAAAAGAAAAAAAAATAAAGACAGATATTCATTAGAACACCTTTTATGGATGAGGAAAGTAATTTGTCCAAGGCCACAGTGGGGTAAAGTAGGAGAGGCAGGAACTGAACCCAGGAAATCTGATTCCAAAACTCATGTTTTGACCACTGTGTCCTATAATTAAATTGTAGGGTGAATAGAGACTTGGATAAAGTGTGTACATGGGTAATAGTGATGTACTGGAGAGAGGAAGGACGTCTTTGGCTGTGAAGCGGAATGAAAGTAATAGGTCTGTACAGGAATTGAGCTCATTGGTCTTATTAGGATTTATGACATTACTGGGGGGACCCAGGTTGTTATAGGCAAGGTCAGGAACAGAACAACAAAAAAGTTCTTGCTCAGTTTAGAATGTTTAGTTAGGCTAACTTAACCTCAGCATCATAGGCAGTGTCTGTCCCTGAGAATGATTCCTGGTACCCATGGTCTCTGTTGATCTATTCCCCCCAGATCTTTGTTCGTTCTAGCCTCACACCTGAACCCCTAACTCCCTGCTCCTCTTTTGACTGGCTTTTCTGTGATGTTCTTCCTGCTCACTGAGAATCAGAACCTGAGGAGATATTTAGAGGGTCTTTTCTGGGAGAAAATCATAAATGTCAGTCACATATACATACATGCAAAAAATAGAATAATAAAAGTGTGTAGTTATAGCTGAAGGGAAATCTGGTCATCACATGCTTCTAAGAGATGATTTCCTTTTCAAGTAAATTTTGAATGTTTTGGATCCTTCAATGAAAATAAGTAAATTGAATAGTTTCTTGTAAACAACAGTCAAAATATTGCAGTAAGTCATCTTCACACAAACATTGAGACCCGATTATATAATTTCTAATTTTTAAAATCTTGAACAACATAACAAAACAAAAGGAGGTTCTTGGGATTAGTTCCTATACTTTATCCATTTACCAGTTTTGCCCTCTCAGCACTGTGTTTAAGGTTTGTGGAATGTGGTACCTTTCCTCCCAGAATAAAGGAGGGTCTCCAAAGCATCTTTCTTTCCTTGTTTTTATTTCATGGCATCATCCAGCTACCATTATCAAAATTTCTTAGTGTTTTTTATCTACCTGGAAGCCCTTAGTCTCTAGAAACAGTAGGACTTCTAGCTAAATTTTATAGATGCAAGGCCATTGCTGAATGCTTTGCAATAATAAATACTTCTTATTCCTTTCATAAGCAGTTGTCCTTGTGGAAATCAGAAGGCTCCAGGCACTTGAGGAAAATATATACCTAGACATCAAATACTCATGAAATCCTTGGTCTTTTACATCATGCCATTTATTAGTGTTGCTCATGGATCTGAAGGCTGCCTTTTCCTTTTCTTTCAGCCACTGCCAATATTTATCTTTCATTTCTTCTGTTTCCCACAATTATCCACCTCTAAACATTATCAGAATTGTCCCCAGGCATCTAAACTTTAAATGAGATTGTAACTTTTCCATTTGGGTTTGTTTCATTAAACAAATATGTGGGTGCTATATGATTTTGCAGCAGATACTGTTTAAGTGGGAGTTGGATTTGTACTGTGTTTATAGCTAAAGAGAAAAAAAAATTCAACACTTTATTGGACATGTACTAGCATGTGAGTGAGGTTGAAGAAAATAATTGAGTGTTGAAATCAAACACATGCCTGGGAAAATACTCCTTTCTGATGAAGCGTGCAGGAAAGGCCAACAGCTGGCACACATGGAGAGGTTTAAGGGTTAGCCTCCTTTTTCAGAATGTTCCTTCAGGATTCTCAGCCTCCTAACTAGAGCTGATTGCTCCAGAAGAATTAAAAGCAAACTTCTGTCTATTTCAAAACAAAATATTTTACCACAAAACAAAAACTACGAATCTTTACTCCATTATATGTGATCTCTTCCGCACCCCTAAAAGCCACTTATCTATCTATCTATCTATCTACCCATCCCTTTGTTTATTTTCAGGGCATGAAGCATACTGAGAGTTTCTGATCATTTTGGGGGAGGGGATAACCTGTATTGCAAATGTGACATATGTTATTATCCTAGTTTTAAGACTGACTATTTAAAATGTAGGTCCTGAGATCAAGGACTTGCAAGTCTTGTTTACTGCTGTATTTCCAGCCCTAGAACAGGGCATGGTACAGAGCAGATTCTCAATAAATATTTATTGAGTGAATCAATAAGTGATTTGCAAATGACAGTTATTGCATAGAATAGTATGGTTTTCTTTGTCTCATAATGACCTCAAGTAGAAACATCTCGAAATCTAAAAATGTCTCTACCGTGTAGGTTATCTTTTGCACACAATCTTCAAAGAAGAGGGTTAAAATAGAATAATTATATAATTTTGATCTATGGAATCAGTGGACCCCACCTTAGCCATCAATTTAGGCAGATAAAAATCTCTCCCCAGATTTTCTCCCTATCTCCTGCTTCCATCCCCAAATTAGAAGAATCTACAAGTAGTTATTTCAGTATTTAAAGAGCCCTATCACCTGAAATACCTTATTTTTTTTCTTTTTTCTGATGAGAACTTTTAATTTTACTGTATGCTAACTTTTCCCTCTCAGTCTTGTCTCCCTTCCTCTCTACCTCCCACCCTCCTCCCTTTCTTCTTTTCTCCCTTCTTTCCTTCCTTCCTTTCTCTCTCTCTTTCTCTCCTTTCATATAGTACCGAAGTAAACAGTAGCATTATACATAAAAAACTTTTAGACTAACAGGCTATAATCGTCACTTTCCCAGGCGAAACAATGTGTGTCAGTCTTTTTTGCTGAATATTAATTTATGACTATTGAATTGTCTTTAGTCTTTATACGCACATTTCTTTTTTGAAGTGAATTACCAGTTGACTATATTACTTTGAAGAGAGTGCAAACGGGACTCTGTGTGTTCAGCAAATTGTTTAACCCAACATATGCCTAGAATTGTGTGAAGAGCAAATAAATGTCCAAACAATAAAGATGGAGAAGATTATGTTTTTAGCATGGAGGTCAAGTTATGGCACATAAAATTAATCTTATAGAGTACAGGAGTATAGGACATTGTGCAGTTCGACAAAAGAGTTAGATTTATAAGTAGCAGCGACTTTAAAGCTTTTCAGATATGGGAGGAAGTAATTGTGGGGCTGGAATAAATTGCCAGGGAAGCTGCTGGGACTCAATTGTATGAACCATGTGGTTCTAAATGGTTTTCTAATCCTAGGATTTAGTTACTCATAACCCTGGAGGTAGCATACTGCCTGGTATAGGGTGCTAATTGAATGACATTATAAACCTGTTCTCTGAATACTGGGTGTGTGCATTTGGGGAAGTGTATGAGGTAGGGTGGTGAAGTCAGGGGGGTGAGAGTACTAGGAATACTATTAGAACAGCTGCTATTTATTGAGTCTCTAAACTGTTTTTACTTATCATGATAAGTGCTTTATTTTCATGTTCTTATTTAATTTTCACAATTCTTTGAGGTGATATTATCTCTATTTTACATATGAGAAAAATTCATCTCAGAGGAGATAAATAACCTGCCCAAGATCACAGAGCTGGAATAAGGGGCAAAACAGGATCCTAGTACAAAGCTGCATGACTCCAATGTCCAAACCATGTCTTCCTATCTAAAATGAAAAACAGACCCATACAAAGGAGTAACTTATTATATTTTTCTTATTATAAAAAGCAATATAGGTTCATTGTAGGAAACTTAGAGAGTTCAAATAAATGACAAAATTAAAATCACCCACTATGTTTTGGTGAATAATTTGAAATTTGTAAATAAAAAACAATTTCTTCAAACTTCACAGAGTTTCTGTCTAATCAATAAGACCCTTGGAATCATTCAGAATGACAGAAGATTCAGATGAGAAAAACATTTAAAAATGCAAACCAATATAGGAATTTCATACAAAGATTGAAAAGCAGTATCAGAAAAAAATAGAACAACTAAGTTCTTATCTTATTTTCTGAAAAAAAAAAAAATTGAACTAGGCATAGTGTACTGAATCATTTCAAAGGGTTCAATTTCCTTTTAGTCTTTTTATATCTGAGTCTTATATTGTTACATATTTTTCATCTATACCTATATTTATATCTATATTCATGTAGATATATATGTGAAATATATATAAACAAATACAGAGGGACACATTTCTCTCTGTATACATATACACACATAATTGGGATCATATGGCACACAATGACTTTATGTCTACTTTAACAAACAGTATGGTGTTAAAAATTCTTCAAAATTAGCATATTTAACGATTACCCAATGCTTCATGGACTATAGGTACTGTAATTTACCAATTTTAGATATTCAAGTAGTTTCAACTTTTTTTAGTATAAGTTATAGTGTGGTCAACATTGTGGTTTAAAGGTATCTGAATCACAGATTATTTCCTCATGAGGGCTACTTAAAGGTAGAATTACTGGGTATAAGCACGATTTGTAAGGCTCTATATATGCATAGTCAAGTTACATTCTCCAATTCATACACTTATTTTCAATATAGCAGAGTGCCAGTATCACTCCCTGCATGTAATATTATTAGCATTAAAACTCCCTTACTAATTTTTTATTAAAATGACATATTGATATGTCACATCATTAACATTAATAAGTTTAAACTGTTTGCTTTAAACCTCATGTCATCTTCCATGGCACCATGCCCATCATTTTGCTTCTTTCAATTGGCTTCTACAACGTGACTACATTTTTATCTCCCTCTCAGTTTTTCTACCTTTTGGACCAATATTATGTGACCTTGAAATCACCAAGCCTGAATTTACGTCAGTTTTTCTGATACGGGGACGTTGGACTTTATGTGGTTTGTGGGAAGAGCTCTGGATGAGTTGCATAAGTCTTTGCCTGTCCCGACCCCACTAGCTACTACCTGCAGGTTCAGCCTTCTCAGCCGTGGAACCAGTGGACACTAAGTGGATATGGTGTCTGTAGCTACATCGCTCTTAGAGGCAGGGTTTAGAAATAAGGCTTGGCTGTCCAAGTGTCTGGAAACTCTTGTAGTCTTGGTCTGGTGGCAGGCTCTTACTGAGGCCTCTCATCCATGTGTGGCCAGGCAATCCCAACGGATCTTCTGACTGAAGTCCTAGCATCTGTCTGTCCCTCTGCTGTATTGCCTCTGTGTGGAAGGTAGCAATGTTTTGGGGTTTATTTTGAATCCCATTAAGCCAGGAGCCTCTTCTTTACTTGGTTTCTCCTATCTACTCCTTTGTTGAGAACCCTGCTCCCTGACAAGAGCCACCACCTTGCAGGTGTCTCCTGTCTGGGCCCTGCCTGGAATCCATCCCTGCTTGAGATGGAGTTGAGTTCGGCTCCTGACCTTTGGACTTGTAATTTTGGACTCTGACTGCTTCCCCTTTCCCACCACAGATCTCACCACATTTCTCCCTCTTTCCCTTTCCTGCCTCCCCCTCCCTTCTTCTCTTTGCAAGAATAGGTGTGCATCTGAACTGTCTGCATCTTATGAAGCCGTACTCAGAGAGCTAGGGTTCAAGCTACATATCAAAAAGTGTGATGTGGTGAAAATATTTAAATTTTCTGAGTCACAGTTTGTTAATCTGTAAAGTACAGTTACATTGTTATTCAAATCAAAACTTACTGAGTGCATGATATAGGGAAAGGGACCTTTGATCTTTAACTTAGAGAATTATATCTCTTGAAGTCAGCAAATTCTTTCTACGTAATGACACTCCATCTCCCATTTTACTTAGGCTGTCTTACTTGTAATTTGCCCCATATGTTCAAGAGAACTTGAACATTTTTTTAGAATTATATCCTATTTTGCTAATAACAGTGAAATTTCAGTTCAATGGAGAATATCTATAATTCATTATAGGAGTCTTACACCTTACTGCTTCCCCCCAGTATCAGGTTCTTAAGGACCTGAATGTTTCCAGAAATGTGGCTTTCTTATTAAACTGACTTTTAAAAATTCAACCTATAACTGTTAGAATATAAACTTTCTTTTGGCTAGAAATTCTGTATGTCTCCTATGTGTATATAATATTGTAAAATAAGTTAAGTTCTTCTTGATTCAAGCAATGAAGAAAATAATCTCTGGCCTATGTGTTGCTTAAGCTTAAGTGTATGTGTGTGTGTGTTTTAATAGAATTCTAACACCATTCCACTATTGTATTTAGTATGATTCACACATTGCCAACAGAATATTTGTGTTACATTATTTGTAGGAAAAGAAATTTTATACAAGGGACTGAAGTGGGAAATACTAGGAAGTGAAACTACACTGGATAGAGTCTAGAATTCAACTTTGATCTTTTTGAATATTTCCTGGCTTTTTGCAAAAAGAATATGGATCAACTACAGGCATTTTTTTCTAATGTATATGTGTGTATGTCTCTATGTTAGCATGTGTAAATAACGATATATAATAGTGTATATAAATATTTTTTATTCTGGAGCAGCCTATATCTATAAAGACAAGAGGCTCAAATCTTATATTTTCTGGAATGATTGAGCAAAACAAGGCTGATTTATAAAACTGCCAATATCATGGCATCTCAGAATGTGATGTTTTTTAATCTGGAGATTAATGACCCTTTGAAATGATTCAGTACACTATGCCTAGTTCAATTTTTTTTCAGAAAATAAAATAAGAACTTAGTTGTTCTATTTTTTTTTTCTGATACTGCTTTTCAATCTTTTTTCAATCTTTATCCTATATTGGTTTGCATTTTTAAATGTTTTTCTCATCTGAATCTCCTGCCATTCTGAATGATTCCAAGGGTCTTATTGATTAGACAGAAACTCTGTGAAGTTTGAAGAAATTGTTTTTTATTTACAAATTTCAAACAAAACATTATTTACCATAATGAACAGTCAAGTTCTAATAGAGTGTAAATCTTTAATGCTTTTACAACTGGCTAAGTTAGAGCTAAAAAAAAAAGACCATGCAGTCTAAGCCATAGTATGTAGTCCCAAGTGTTGAGGCCTCCTTCATCTGGGTACCCAGCCCCTACACATCTTCCTCTCTGTTCAATGCCCTGCTCTCTCTTTCTGTGTTTAGGATCCAGTAATTGAAGGAAGAGAGGCAGGGTCAGGGTGATTGGGTATGGAAGGGGAAGAGCTAGTTATTTGGCCAACAATTATTTACTGAGTGCCTGTTATGTGCCAGGCACTCTTCTGGATCCAGGAGACACAGCAGTGAATAAAAGGCAGTCCCTGCCTTCCAGCAGCTGACCTCTGCTCTTCTTAACTGGAATAGTGGGGGCAAGATGTGGGAGGTCGGGAGTGTGAAAATGTTGCTGCGCCTATTCTTATTTTAATTTTGAATGGCGTGAGATGTTATCATTTATTGCATGTCTCTAATGTGTCTCAGGCACTCTGCTAGAGGCTTTCCCTATATGTGATAACTGAATAAATTCAACTTGAAAATTATAACGGATGTGAAAACACAGTCCCTCTATTTGAGGAAGTAATCTCCTAGGAATAGTGTTTGTACTGTGCTCATGGTACCTTAAAAGTTTCTGCTGTCCTTTTGTTCATTCTAGAATACCTCAGCCTTGTGTCTTGTGAGAAATTCATGGAATCTACCCTCTTGCCCACACATTTCTTCCAAAAATATGTATGAGCAAATGTGTGTGTAATATTTAGCATTGCCATGGAAGTTGGTGAGGTTTGGTTTGTTAATATCTAAGATGCAAAATTCAAGGCCATCATGAAATTTCTATGAAAGTATGCTACTTTCTTTTTTAATTTTTTTCATCATGTAATTGTTGGCTTATTATGTGTGGGGGTGTGAGACATGAGACTTTTGATAATTTAGTGGATTAGTTTACATGTTTAAATGTATAAAAATAATTTTGTACTGATCATGTATATAGTAGTTACTTTTGCAAAGAGCAGTATGATGCTTTTAATAATAATATCTATCCATGAAATAATACCTACATGTCTTACCAGTAGACAGATCATCACATTTGTTGCAGATCTGACAACTTAAGACATTTTGGGATTTAAAAAATTTTTATTAAGATAAAACTGAAATTGGAACATGTTTCCTTTCTGAATTTCTAGAAACTGTGTTTGGTAATTGGCAACTATCCTACTCTGTTCAGGTTGCTATGAAAAAATACTGGGTGACTTATAAACAACAAACATTTATTTCTCACAGTTCTGGAAGCTGAGAAGTCCAAGATCAAGGCACTGGCATGGTTGCCTTCTGGTAAGGATCCTCTTCCTGGTTCATAACTGGCACCTTCTCTCTGTGCCCTCACAGGGTAAGAGGGACAAGGGATCTCTGTGAGGTTTCTTTTATGAGGGCACTAATCCCATTCGTGAGAGCTCTACCCTCATAACCTAAGTACCTCCCAAAGACCCTACCTCCTAATATCATCACATTGGACATTAGGATTTGAACATACAAATTTTGGGGGTATAAAAACTTTCAGACCATAGCAAAAATTATATTGCTTGACAAATAGTCATTTTTTGGGAGCAGATCAGGTGGGACTCTGCATGGAATTTGAGAATGGGCTAAGGTTACAGACTATGGTCTCTCCTCTTACTAGATTATTCTCTACCTTCCCAGCCATGAGCTTGATATGAGTAATAGGAAAGCAATCTAAGGATGATGGCAGCATAAGGGCCTCTCTTGAATTTTGCTGAAATAACTTCACCATCATAATCTTACAACAGAGTCATCAGATGATAAAACAGATGTTGGGCAATAATGTCATTTCTGTAATGTGTTAAATTGGATGCTAACATGAGGTTCACTTTGATGGGGAATTCATGTTATGTTGCGTATCTTGAAAAATGACATTATAACTCAATTCCTACAGATGCTCATTAAAAGTATTTTGAAATTGTAACATTATGTGATTGTAAGATTCTCAGGCTCCCTGCAGACTTGCACTGAAATTGTGATCTCTTTATTACTTTGTGTTTATTGTACATAAGTGTTCTCTAGCAGACCTTGAACTTCCTGCTCATATTGAGTAGATGTTTACACTTACTCAAATAGGAAAATTTTCTGGCAGTATAAATCTGTACCAAGAGGGGTGGTTCCATTATTTTAAACATGAAGCTTCTACAAAATTAGAACCAAATCATGAAAAGATAATTCCACCCAAGGTAAACCTAGGAGACCTTTGAACCATTCTGATGATATTTATATGCAGATAGCAAGTAGTCAATAAAGCTTGCTGATTGATTTACAGTGTGTTCCATAAGCAATTTTCTCCCCAAATAATTCAATCCAACAGAAAAACACATGATCAGTCCTTTTCCTAAAAGAACATATAATCCAGGTGAAAAGTTCAAACAAGAAGAAATTTAACAATATGTTATAAGGCATCAGACTACCAGAAAGAAGATAATATGGTACAGGTACAACTTATGTGCCGTTTTGTAGAGGGCATATTCATTTTGGGTAAGTGGCCACCACTGAATAAAATGAGTTTAATGAAATAAAAATAAAGCTAGTGAAAAAACAACAAGGCTTTTTATGGCTTCTTTGTGTTAAGTCCTAAGGTAGCTACTTCGTGAACATTTTATTAAATCCTTAAAAATAATCTCATGAGCACAATTAGCCTATTTTATAGATGAGTACACTGCGGCTTAGGGAAAGTAAGTAATTGTCACATACTGAACAGCTAAGGAGAGGCAGAGATATAATTTGATTTGATGTCTGTTTTAGGTCAATAAGTTCTATTGTTTTCCTAGGTTCTGGTGAGATGTTTGCTTAGCAAAAGTTAAAATTTTTACAGTTGGGGTGGAGGAGCTACAAACAATATAAAGGAAAGTTGGAACTCTTGCTGATCAATGTACATCCTATAAATTACCCTATTACTGTAGGCATGTTTGTAAGCTCCATAGGGTCCAAAACTATGGCTGTTTTTTGAAGCCATGGTTTTTTTAGTTTCTTTTTAGTATTTTGTACCCTCAGACAGCAGCATCATTAAGAGACTAATGAGTGTGAAAGCTGCGAAGTAGGAGTAGAGGCAATGATAGAAACATTTCCTGCCTTTCTATTACACAATGACTTTGGGAAATAGAATATTTCTAAAATTTGATGGAATACTGTTCATTGAGGCCCAATCATTGTGGTCCAAGGTACTGAGAGAATCCAGTGTATCTTTAAATTTTCCTTGTATAAAACATGAGGTTGGGGAGCAAAGGGAAGTAAAAAGAAAACTTTCAAATGCACTTAGGACAATTCTGGAAAGTTAAGTACTCCTTTGACTATGTGTATCTCTTTTGTTATGACTACACCAGTCAATAAAATTTAAAAAAAAAATTAGTATTTGTCAAAGTGTCATTTTGGAACTTTGGAAGAAGGCCTTAAGTGTGCTTAATTTTTGCCCAAGATGCTTCCAGGTGGTTGATGTTGATGATTGCAATGGAGTTCCCATCTTCAAAGTCCCAGTGGTAGATTTCTTAGGTAGACAGAGATTGGATTTTATTCTCTTTATGACACATGCACTCTGGTGACTACTGAGGAAAATGGTCATTATTCTGTGCGAAAGTGGCTGCTGAGAGTCAAGGTTCAATTATAACTGGCTGTTTGTCCCAATTGGACTTTACCAAGTTGGCATACTGAACTTGGAAGCCTTTTAGAGAAAAAAGAAGGTGAGGAAGTGCTAGAAGTATTTCAGCTTTCATTGAATGATATATACTAATCATATGCAAATTTGTAGTTTTAAAAAAATCAAGAACTCGAGGACCTATCATAATAAGGTTGCAGTCCTATTTGTTTTGAATGCTGAAAGTATATTTCCACTTAAAAAAAAATAATAATAATCTGTTTCCAACAGCCCTTTTCATCTATTAACCTATCAATGTTACCTTTGAATGGTGCTACAACCTCCCATGGTGCAAATGTCTCTGTTTAACTAACACTCTTTATTTTATTACATTCAAAATGTACTTGTGAAAATGAAAGTGCTTTGTATTGCTGTTATAGCTCCAACAATGTGATTATTTAGCACTTTTCAGAGACTGATTTCCTCGTTAGTATTTATACAGCCCCATGTACCTGCTATGAGCATTGGAAAGGTGCAAACAGCATTAGGAGGTTGGAATTATTTAGCATGTTTTAGAGCAAGAATGACAAGGACTAACAGTAAAAGAGGAACAAAAAAGAACGTTTCTAGGAAGTGACATTTTTAGGTTCCTGTTGACAAAACCCTCTGAACATATGTGTAACATAATCAAAATAACCACCCACTGCATCTGAAAACCAAATTCTGGCTGAAGAAAAAGTCGAGGTCTATCCATTCTGAAATATACAAATGAAGGCCTACTGTTGCCTGATGTATTGGAGGATGACAAAAGCTTTGTTCAACATATCCAAATGCTTACAGAATACCAAGCAGAGGAAGTATGTTGTTTTAGATGAGGACACGTTTCCTAGATCCCACCGATGGGTCCATCCTTAAAATTTTCCAGCTCCAAAGCTTTTGAGGTTCCCCCCTCCCCCCCAATTTAAATACTTTGTGAAAGAAGAAATTACTTTTCAACTGAGTCACTTTTATAGAAATTTCTGGCTTAGATTTTCCTGGAAAGCAGGACTGGGAATAACTAAGAATTACTTGGATATGGCAATGTCTACAACCTGGGAGCCACGATTAAAACCTAATGGAACTGTGTAGGTTAACATTTCCAATTTTATCTGTATTTAGAGACCAAGGTAGGCTGAAAAGCCCTTATATGATAGACTTTTTGCACCCTACTTGCCATATATAATTTTCAACCTTGAGAACATCATGGGAGACACTGTAATCTGCTAACCCTTGGTAATGTCAGGCAAGCAAGAGTATTTTGGTGGTTCAGAAATTGGCTTTCACAAGGCAGAACTATAACCTCTGGCATTATGATTCTGAACTTTTCTTGCTGCTTAATCTGTGATTGAAGTACAGCAGTCAGGAAATGGTTAATGAATTACAATGCATTAACACAAGAATATTTTGCAGACTTTACCAATTGTAACTGGAAAGAAAATGTAGAAACTTATTGTTTACCAAATAACTGAAAATCATATTGCAAATTGATGTGGACACCATGGTAATAGCTACATAAAATATCTGTAGGAACTGGGAGGTAATTGACAAAGTTGAGAATAGAGGTAAAGTTGGTTTACTTGGGGATTAATTTTTCTTTTTTTGCAAAAAGTTATTTACTATATAGTGTCATCATTTCTTCAATATGAAATTGTTTTACAAACAATCCACTGATGTTTGGTATGATTTGGGAAACTATGAAGATGATGAGTTTCTAAAATATATGTGCTTGGGAATAGCATTGAGGCTAAAAGACTCGAATTGGGCCCAAATCCTGAAATTATCTCAGTTAAAGTGATTTTATCTTATGCATATGGTTGTAATAAACCATTTTTTAAAGAACAGAACTGAATTAATGCTTGCTTCCTGAATTGTCATGATGATCTTTCTTTTCTGAAAGAAGAGTTGCCAGGTATTTTTACTATGGGACTTTAAGTACAACAAGGGAGGGAGTAATGGAAAATACTATAGTAACATTCACTCAATAGCTGGCAAATGAATAAATTGTGACTCTATTCTGTGACCTTTCAGGAAGGATTTTTCTCCAAAGAAAAGTCAGATGGACTACAACTGAGTTAGAAACTTAGTATAGAGCTTCACAATTAAAAGAAACTTTTGAAATCACCTTTTCAAGTAATTTTATAAATTCTGGAACCCTGATATAGGAACCAGTTGTAAGAGGAGCTAGTCTAGTTGAAACATGGGAGCTACGCCAACTCCCTTCCACTGCTTGGTTGACTTATTCCTGTTGAGACTATCTCTTAAGCTCGTAGGTCATTCTGGTCCTTCTGATCTCTGACATGGGACGACATGGCCTGAGCTGCATTTCCAAATGGGAGTCTGGGTCTCCTGACACCCAGACAATGATTTTTCTACTAAACCAATTGTTCTCAGATCTTTTGTGGGTTCCCAGGAAGTTGGAAAGTAGTCTCTGTGACTGATGGAGGAAAGCAGTACTTGATGGGGGAGATAGAGCAAGAACCAGGGTCTTTTACCCCATCTTTGACCAGAGCAGCACCACTTTTACATTTTTATATAATGGGGTTAGTTTTAATATTCTTCTAAGGAAAAGCATCCCATTGCCAAGAAAGAAATGATGAAGGAAGGAGGGAAAGAAGGAAGATCACCACAAAACTTATCTTTCTTCACTCTATTTTCTTCTTTCTAAATAGTCTAATCTTAAAGTGCCTTTATCTTTTTATCTCCTATTTCAGAGGTGAAGATGTTGGAAGATACACACACACAAAAGCAGTTTAGGGAAAGAAAAAAAACCCAAAAAACTGCAAAGCAATAGAAGCTGGATGGTGAAGCAAAATTCCTAACCAGAACATGGGTGCTTAGCAACCAGGGCCACAGTGTTTCTGGCCTGGTCACATGGATTGATTTTATTTTTTTAAAGCTCTGATAATAGCTGACGACTATCCTATGGTCTGGATTAGTGGTTCCCTACATGTCTTTGCGAGGTTATTTTGTTTGACAGGCAGCAGTCAACTTTCCCTTTACTTCACCTCTGTCTAGAGAGGGCATTTTGGATCATTTGCCAAGTCTTCTTGGACCAACATAGAACTGTGGACCACAAGTTGTAGATAGCTGTTCTGAAAAGCAGAAGTCTATAACCAACAGGCTTCTTAAATGGAGAAGGATGGACTGTAGATTGGCAGAAAATTCTCTAATTATGTAGTTAAAAGATATAGTGAAAGGAAATAGAGGTTGAAATGATTTGTGGGGTGGGGGAAAGAGTGAGGTATTCAACTATGAGATGAAGGAGAAGGCATGCCCTCACCACTCTGATGGGAAAACAATGTTTTATGTGCTTAGACTCCACTCCAAATAATATTACTGGTAATTTTTCTGTGTAAAGAACTGATAGCCTAATATCTTACTGTACTTGAGAAACAAACACCATAAAAGCAACAGTGATATCACAGCACACGTATTTGTGTTATTTCTGTGGACCGCTAATGACTATGATGAACGTTTTTTCCAAACTAACCTCTAAATTTAGAGAAGCTAGTCAAGTAGGAGAATTTAGAAAGTGTTATAGTAAATATTAGTAAACTAAAAAAAATTTGGTTAGGTTTGCAGATACTATCTCAAGTCTCATATCAATGAAAGTCCCTTGTCTGTTTGTGACTGTCTTGTGTGTTTATTTATGTTTGATAATTTGATTGTCCATCTGATTTAGCAGATGAAATCTTTTATGCCTCATAAGAGTATAAACATATTAAGGAATCTCTAGAAAGAAATAGCCTTTCCATCATCCAAAGCCACCCACCCAAGATGGAGCCTTTATTTTGGACAGCTTAAAAGCTTATAGAAAGCATGGAAAATGGTCGTGAAAAAGGAAATTTCTCCATTTCCTGTCTTCCCCTTTCTCTTTGGCCACGTAATCTTCTATAGCCCCACATTCAGCAGGCTCTACCCTCTTTCCTTCTCCTGGGATGTTCTGGGGGGCATTCCCCCCGGATTCCAAGCAGCCCTGCATTCTGAGGTGCCTCTGGAGCTCCACTTCCTTCTGTATTGTGCAAAATTGCTGTCCTTCAATCATTTGGCTTCTTGGCTCTGCTTTGTGTGTGTGGGGGTGTGTTTTTCCTGTTTTCTAACTCACATTTTGTTTGGTGGGGTGGGAATATCTTTGTCCAGATGGTCCCCATCCCAGGACATTTTGCAGAGTATCTGTGAGCCAGAAACCACCGGGATTTTTTTTTCCTTCTTTTAACTCAAGAAGGTCCCTCAGTTTGCTCCATGTTGCCAATTCTTTTTGTAAATCTCAGGACATGTTCTCTTTGAAAAGCAACTCTCTGAAAAAACATACATACACACACACACGCACATGCACACACATACAGTATTATTGGTTAAAAAATTAGTTATGGCCAATTCTTGCAGAGGTAAACTACCAGAAAGCGATAAATTTTACCTCTTCAAAGAGGCTGACAAACCTTGTCCCTTATGTGACTTTTCTTTTTAAGCAAAACCGTTGACCTCCAGAAATGCTCTTGGAGCACATGTTCCCTTGTGAACACCCCACAGAAGCCGATCCCCAGGACACAGTGTCAGCCTAACCAGCTCCCAGTACCCCATCCCAGAACAAACCTGAATCCTTTTGAAACAAATCATGTGGAATAAACCAGGCTGCAAATGAAAGCCATACAGTCTATTAGAAGCAGCATAATTTGTGTTTATTATGCTCTTTCAAGTGATGCTGTATCCCCCTTTGTCTCATTTTCGTGTGGTACAGTAGACATCTGCTCACAACTGAAATAACTTAGAAGGCCTTGATCCCTTTGGGCTTGGGGAGGTGAGGGTGGAATAGCGGCTATTTCATCTAAATATTGCTCATAAACCTCACTCCTGTAGTCTTTTGCAGAATAATCTTTTTTCTCCCTTTCTTCTTTAGCACAGCACCATCCCCCCTCCCCATTGTCTTCCACTGTGCAGGATCCATCTAAGTAAAGGATGTTGTGTTGGATGACTACTACTGATGAGGGCTTTTAAACACTTTAACATGTGGCATCATTGTTATAGCTGTCATTGCTGTCTTGGAATTTATTCTCAGCTCTGAGAAAGGCTTTTAGCCATGTGTCAGGCAGCACGTCAGCAGAAATTGCCAACAAGCATGATTTATATTCAGTCTTTTAGGGCTGTGAGAGTACTGCCTCAGGCTGCTTCAGGTCTGAAAGAGGTTGGACCCACACTGGGCAGTCCATAACCTACATCTGCCCTTGGTCAGACAAATCATTTTATTTGTAGGATTACAGACATTTTCAGTGGCATATTCCTAAATCTGCTTTCCTTGATGATGGATAACTTAAAAAGGTGGCCTCCCTCTCTCACCCCACTGCTATTCCATCCCATATTTGCACTTACTTTCCCCCCCAAAATGCAATGGCATTAAGGATAAAATCAATCCCATTCTAGTTGCCCAACTCTAATTTTAAGTGTGACAGAGTTGCTAAGATTTGTCTATAGGGATGTTTATTGCAAGACAGTTTCTAAATAGGAAGTTCAATTAAGTAATGTGGTACATCTTGTTCAATGAAATGGTTCTTAATTCAATGGAATATTCCACAGGCATTAAACATGCTTTTTAATTCCACACGGACAAAAATTTGATAAGCAAAACACCAAGTTACCAAACCAAATGTCCCTCAAGCTGATGAATGGATTTTTTAAAAATATATTTTCATATGGTGGAATATTATCTGGCCTTAAAAAGACAAAGTATTGATACGTTCTACAACATGGGTGAACCTTGAAAACATTATGTTAAGTGAAAGAAGACAGACACAAAAGGCCACATACTGTATTATTCTATTTATACAAAGCATCCATAATAGGCAAATACATGGAGACAGAGAACATTAGTGGTTGCCAGGGGCTGGGCAGAGGGAATGGGAATGACTGCTGATGGCTATTAAGTTTCTTTTTTAGAGTGGTGAAAAATTTTCACAATTAGGTGGTTGCGAACTCTTAATATACTAAAAACCACTATGTTGTGCACTTTAAAAGGTTGAATTTTATGCCATGTGAATTATATTTCAATAAAGCTATTATTTGAAAAAAGATTAAAAGAACTAAAAAGAAAAAAGCAAGTAACCTAACTCCATGCACTTATGATTTTATTTTTGTAAAAACAAAATTTAGTATTATTAATAAGAAGCATATTTTAATACTGCTATATAAATAAAATTAATTAAATATATTAGTTATATATATATGTAAATATATATGAATAAAAAAAGAGAAGAATGGTACAGTTACCACTGTGGATTAAATTATGAGAAAATTACATTTTCTAATTCTTTGTGCTTATTTGATTTTTTTCTAATTACAAACATTTTGCTGGTTAGTTTTATAAAACTTTGAAGATGAATGTCAACTTTGAAGATGAATGCCATTTTTAAATTCGAGAAAGAGTGGGGTAAACAATGGGAACTTTTGACATACTTTAAAATGTTTCTCTGTCTTAGAGGGACATTGTAGGTCTGAGAATGGAGCACTAAATGGGAACCTTAAAATATGGTACTATGAGCCAGAAAGGTCAGTTCCTTGATCCTCTACTTCCATTTTCTCCCACTCAGAAAATGGTATCACATTAAACATACTGTTTTGGATGCCTGACAGAAATAAGGTGGGGTAGAAAGTGATTTAACATTTATTGAGTGCATCTAGTTGCCAGGAACTCTGAAAGAGCACTGCATTGTCAGTTACATAAACAAATGCTTTTTAAAATGCTTTCTATAGCTGGAGTTGGTTACAATCAGTACTTCCAGTCACATTTTATTGGAGAGAACTTAGTCAAATAGTTATACGTAGCTGAAAGAGAGTCTGGAAAACATAGTTTCGACTAGTTGGCCATGGGCCATTCAAGAACTATGAAAATTTGGGAGAAAGGAAGAGAGGATTTGGGGGGAAGCTAGCAGACTACCTCCCAGTTGTTCAGAGAATTTTTTTCAAATGCAGAAAATCTGTATGTATACATGAAGAAAAATGCCTTGAGCCAAAGAACAAGCAATTCTGTATTACTGTGGGAGGTAGTGTAATTGTTGGAGCTCATTAAAAATATGTAAACAATGCTTTGATTTCAATTGTTGTTGGATATTCATCTGCCCATAGACAGGTTACTGAATTAAATGAGATATAGAAATATTTTGAGCTATAGGATCTTTAGTATCCTTGATCTTTGTTCTTTTTTATTTTATAGATCTTTGTTCTATTAAACAAAGAAGAGATATCCTGGAAGGAACTCATGTTCTTGTTTACATTTTGTATCTAATTTTTGCCCAGTGGTTTGACATCAGGATGACTTTTCTATACAAAGAATCCATCATATTAACTCAAGTCCTATAATAATTCTTGTATTAGTTAATGTAATACAAGCTGTTATAATAAATAAATCCTTCAAATTTCAATATTTCAATGGAATAAAAATTTATTTCTTGCTCAAGCGATAGTGTAAAATGAGTGTTCAAATGGGCAGCTTTCAATGTGGTAAGTCAGGCGCCCAGGCTCCTTCCTTCTGCTGACTCTACCAACTTTTAGATCTCTATAGTCCTTAACTTCTAGCTGATGGATGGGGAGAAAGATAACCTGCAAAATAGAATGGGAGGTTTTTATGACCCAGGCCTGGAAGTGGAGTGAAAAACTTCCACTCATAGCCTCTTGGCCAGACATTAGTCACATGACCACACCTAACCAAAGGGAGGCTGGGAAGTGTAGTCCACTGTAGTCTCTTACCTAGGAGGAAAGGAGATTCGGGAAACAAGAAATCGGCTTCCATCACAACTCTTTTATCTCAAGGTATATGAAGTCTGAACTCTTTATCAAGGACTACAGGGTTACTTATGGTTTGTTCCTGTTTACCTTTAGAGCTTCATCTTGCCTCTTGAACTCTATTTCATTTCAAGTCACTAAATCATAGAGATCCTGAGGTGTTGATAGTTCATGTAATAATATATATTTTTTTTTTGCCAGTAGAATGGTGACTAGCAATTATTTAAATCTTTTGATCTTCTTATCTTTAGTCCCATGAGACTAAACAGCTTTTATCAACACTTTCCCCACCAAACAAAAAAGACACAGTATTGTGAGCACTAGTGCTTAAGCACTGTTTGATGTTTTGTGGGATAAGTGTTTTGTTTTGTTTTGTTTTGTTTTGTTTTGTTTTGTTTTGCATCCAAGCAAACCTTAAAGACTAGGAGAGAAGGAGTTTCCACTTGTACACCTGGGGGAATTTGTTACTTTCCTGAAAGTCTGTCTGGTTTTTATTCTCTTATTCTCCTAGGTGGAGAATAGTTTAAATTGGAGTTGCCTAACATGCTGGTTCCTACTTAAGAATCACTTGGGCAGTTTATGAAAAAGATGGTTTCAGGGCCCCATCAGAAATCTGATTGAGTAAGACTGGTGTGGCATCCGAGAATGTATATTTTAATGGTTCTGATATAGTGGTCCACAGGTTATGTTTTGAGAAATAATAAACTAGCAGGTTGGAGAGTATAAAGCAGTAGACAAGAGTACTACTCTGGCAAGTTTATTCAGCTCGATTACTGAATAGCTCTGTAATCTTGGCCAAGTTTCTTAAACCCTGTGAGTGACTGGGTAGGGACTAATGAAATGCTACTAGAAGCTCCTGTTAATGCCCCACTTGCTTTCCTCCAAAGGCCCCTCCCCACCCCTTCAGTATCTTACCCGCCTACTGCAGCTGGACTCCCACTCTAGACAGCTATAGTATATTTCTCAGGAAGAAGTGATCCCTTCACACATGAGGGCTGACAGTTTGGCTTTTAGAATTAGGAAAACAGTTTAGGCTCAGTGAAAGAAAAAGCCAGGGACCTGGTCATTTTCTTAAATTTTCCCTTTTAAAGACAAGTCCTCAGATACTTGCAGATAGGGAGCCACTAGTGTGATGTAGCTGTTACAAGTTCAACACAGTCATGGACTGCACTAAATAGATGTTAGAATTCATATCAGCAAAGAAGGACCTACTTCAGTCTGAGGTAGCCACAGCATATCTCGAATCATGCTCCCTTGTAGAAACACACTCTCTACCTAAACGAGAGCATTGACAACGTAGAGCACATAAAGGTGAATGAAAAAAAAATGGCCCAGGATCTGGAAACCACACCCCATGAGAAAATATTCAGTCAAATTGGAAAGTTTACTTTTTCTGAGAAGATTTAGTGGTAGTTCAGGATGGTAGGTCAAGAAGGGCATGGTGATTAATTTAAAATACTTGAGGAGACAAAAAGTGTAGTAAGACTAGATTTATTATTTGATGCCTTAGAGAGCAGAATGAGGACATTAGCAGGAGACACATGTTTCCATGCTCAGAGATACCCAGTTGTGGGAAGAATAGAGGCTCATGAGCAGATCCAGAGGTGTTTGTGAGCAGTATTTCTTTATCAAGATGTAGTTAAATTGCATGACCTATGAGATCCCACACCTTACTGTATGAGTCTGTGGTTGGGCTGAGGGCCTGGGTGACTGGGTGACTTAATGGGATGCACCATGCACTTTTATTCCTGCTGATGCTATTGAAAATGTGCCAAGTGATTTTGGACTCATAGGCTTCTGTGTTTTCATCTATTCTGTGTGTGTGTGTATATATATATATATATATATATATATATATAAAACCCCCTTCCTCTAAGAAGAGCAAAATGTTTTCCTAACTGTAATTATAGTTGTCTTCATGGTATCTTGGTGATTTGGAACTCAGAACTAAACCCAGTATGTGTTCTCAATATACAAATAATTTTATTTCTGGTAACATGCTTGAAGTGATGTGAGCAGTGCCCTATGGTTAGAACCCAGGAATACTGTTGTCTCTTCCCTTGGGCTGGTCTTTACCCCCAAAGTGAATTTGCTTTTGCAGGCAGCATTGTCTGAACCTTGGGGCTGAACTTGTAGACCATCTTGCTGGTCACACTGGGCTGCAGAGCCAGAAGGGAGAGGAGAGAGAGAGAAAAGCTGCAGCTGGCTCTGAGTACATGACCTCATCTTGAGGCAGTTGGCTTTAAAGTGCCTTGTCTTCTATCTCTTTCACAGGCCTGGAGTGTCTCTAGGAACTGTAATAAACTTTATATTTCTTATTTCTTGTGACTACACTTGAGATTATCCATTCTGAATTCCAGAAACAAACAGGACTCCAATTCTAGGAATTCTGGCACTTAGAATCATGGGATGTTACAGTTTACAGAGACCTTAAAGATCATCTTCTTCAGCTTCCTCAGTTTACAGATTACAAAATTGAGTCCCAGAAAGGTCGAGTAACTTGTCAGAGGTCATAGGAGCTAGTTACTGGAATAACTCAGATTATAGTGTGTTATATAACACAGTGGTTAAGATTGGTTAAGAATACAGTTTCTAGAACCAGCCAGCCTATATTCAAGGAAGCTACCAGTAACAATTCTTTCCCAAATAAGAAACTTAGGAAATATAATTAACTCCTCTGTGCCTCAGTTTCATCATATTAACTGTGGGTCGTAATGTTACCTACTTCGTAAGTTGTCATGAGGTTTAAATTGGGTAAAACATATAAAGGACTTTTAGAACAATGCCTGACATTTAGTAAGACCCTTAATAACATAACTTATTACTATTAATTTTAGATCACAGTTTCTCAGTCTGGGTGCAAGATTTTTGGCAACAATCGATAGTCACCAGTTCTTTCCATGTAAAAACACACCCTGAATCTTAATAATTTTCAGCTGCTCCACTGACAATAACCCAGTCTAAGCCTCATGCTCTCTCATGTAGATTTCCCTCATTGGTCTTCTGCTTCCTCTCTCAACCTTTGTTCTAGTTATTGATTGTTGCATAAGAAGCCATACCAAACATGTTTGCTCACAATTTTGTAGGTTAGAAATTCAGAATCCCTCAGGAGGATGACTTGTCTCTACTCATTACATTGTCACCTGGGACAGCTTGACTGAGGCTAAGGGATCGACTTCCAGGGTGGCCCACTCACATGGCTGACAAGTTGGTGTTGGCTCTTGGCTATGAGCTTAGCCAGGGCTCTCATCTGGGGCTTCAGTACCTTTCTTTCAGGCTAACTGAGCTTTACCACAGCATGGTGGCTGAGTTACATATGAATGAGTATTCTAAGACACTGGAAGAGGAAGCTGCCAGTTTCTGAATGCCTGGATCTGAAAACTGGCAGAGCATCACTTTCATTATATCCTATTGGTCAAAACAGTCATAGAGCCAGCCCAGATTCAAGGGAAGGAAAAATATACCTACCCTTCAATGAGAGGAGTATCAGAAACTTTGTGACTGTCTTTAATATTCCATGTCCTTCTATAATCAATTCTTTTCAGAGTATTTTAAGCCAACTTTAAAAAATGTCAATCAAATCCCATTGCTTTAAAACTCTTATATGTCCACCCATCACATTTACTGTGGCCTGTGAGATTCTACACACCAGGCACTTAGTTAACTTTCTAACTCATTCCCTTTCTCACCTTTCGAGTTGTACTCTCTGATACTTTTATCTATAACAGTGCCCTGTTACTTTCTACAGCATTGCCATGCGTTTTTTTTTTTTTTCATGCACTTATCATTACCTGACATGTTCTATTTTTATCTATTGATTTATCCAACTCAGCCCCTAGAGTGTGCATCTATAAGGGCAGGGACTTTAGTCAATCTCTTATCTTCATTGCCTAGAACATTGGCACATAAGAGGCGCTCTATAGAACTTGTTGAATTAATGAATGGTACTTTCTGAATTTTTTCTCTGCCAGGTAAAAAGATTCTGTTTTTGTGTGCATGACTTTCTGCCATACTTTCTCTCTTTCCTTGGAAAGGGAGTGGCTTTGGTGTCAATCAAGTTTATTTGCCTATACAGTATAAGAAGAGAAAGCTAGATGAAAGATACAATGCTTTTGGCAGGAGAAAGGGCTGGAAATCAGTTGGCTAATATTAAATGGGAAGTCCCACTATTTAATAACTTAGGTATTTAGGCCATGTGTATGTAGTAAGAAACAAATGATACAATCTGTGTTCTCAAAGAGTTTAGGATTAAAGAAATGCAAGTGTGATGATGACTCAAGGGTGGCAGAAAGTCTAAATGAAAAGATTGGTGGCATTGAAATCAGATAAACTTGAACTCCTTTCTCTAGGCATGAGACCCAATAATCAACTCGCTTAACTTCTTTCAGCCTTGGTTTTCTTCATCTCTGAAGGATAAGTACTAATATTCTCTAAACATTTTTGTGCGAATTATATGTGTCATTCTATCTATGGTAGATTTAAAACATCACTGCAGATTTTTGGTCATTCCTTCCATTGAGAGGTGGGGGGTTTATGTACCCTCCCCTTGAATTTGGGCAGATTGTGTTTGCTTGGGCCAAGAGTACAATAGAAGTGAAACTGTAACCTCCAAAGCTAGGTCTTATACAGCCAGACAGAGTTCTCATTCTTGGAACTCTGAGCTACCATATAAGAAATCTGACTACACTGAGGCCTCTGTGCTGGAGTGGCCACATGTAGGCCTTCTGGTTGAGTCCTAGTTGAGCTGTTCTTCAGCTGTCCCATCTCGGACAACAGACATGTGAGTGAAGAAGCTGTCTTGAATGTGGATTCTTCAGCTCTTGGTTATTAAGTCACTCCCAGCCCTGAAGGTTGCCTCAGCCAAGGCCCCAAACAAGATGAACAGAAAAGAACTATCTCCACAGCGCTCTTTCCAAATCCCTGACACACGGAATCCGTGAGCATAATAAAATGGCTGTTGTTTCAAGTCACTGTTTTGGGGATGGTTTGTTACATGGTGAGAGACAAGACAAACAGAATGGAAGCCACCAAACACAGTCCTTTGTATAAAGTAGGTGATCTCAGCATGTCAGTTCCCTGCTTCTTTCCTTCTAAATGTGATGGGAACTTAAAAGAGAAGGGACATGCCTGCAGACTTTGTGGAGTGGTAGGTTTTGAGTTAGGTCTTAAAGGTAGCACCAGATTTTGACAGGGAGATGAAGGTGTATCACAGCAAGACATTCCAGGCAGGGCATGTAGGTGGGAGTAAGCATGGTTACTGCCAGAGACTTAGAGTAAGTCTTTAGATGACTCACTGTTAGAAGTATGCAATGGTCAGCCCCAACTCCTTCAGACAGGAGATAAAACTGCTCAGACGGAGGAGACTTCCTAAGTAGCCCTTCCTTTATTTTATGCTGATAAGTGAAATGTGGTGATTCAACCTTCCCACTAGGGCCTGACCTCCAGGCCTAGTCCTCCAGCAGGAGCAAGTCATAGACACTGTGGGGCTGCTGGGGTCTTCACACTGCCCCCTTGCTTCTGGCTTGGTGCATTCTCCATGCCTGCCTCTCACTGCTTCCTTCTCTGCTTTAAACCCCAGGCCCTCTTCTCACCCAGTTGCCTCGTGTTCATTCTCTTAGCTTACTGCTTGATACTCTACCCTCTCTCTATGGCCCAACATGTTTCCCTCCTATTTCTTCTGTAGGAGTAGAAAAGAAAATGCAGTTTTGCCACTTTCTCATGCTTTACCAAACCATGGACACCTTATAAAAAGGAGAGTGTTTTTGAGTGTGGGTTTGCATGTACTTACCATTCATGCTCACCTGTATTTCAGGAGAAGAATTTATATTAAATACACTCTATTAGATGGCAGTCTTTTCAGGAGTGAAGACCATGACTTGTAGGTAGGACAGTTCTCAAATGGATCTACACTGAATAAATAATATTACCATGGAAGAGTTTTCAATTCTTAATGTGTGCAAGAAATCCTTTCCACTTCAGTGGGGCAGCAGAGTTGCCACCATGTTAGACTTGAATCTGAGAGCTGTATTGAGTACCCCAACCTTCCTTCCTTTCCCCACTAAGATGGAATCAAGAGTCTGAGATCCCCATGGGAGCAGAATTCAGCAATATCCGATGGCAGAATTTTTGATCCTGGCCTGAGCGGTATTAGTCATTACATTAGGTCAATTTCAAGGCTCTTCAGCTAAAATGGACATAATTTTCTTATTTAATTCTCCCAAACTAAAGGTTTCTATCTATAAACAGGGCAGAAAGATTTTTCTTGGTGTGTTGAGTGATCATTAAAATCATAGTAACTTTGATGTTCAAATAACAGACCAGTATGGTGCCACTCTAAAGCAACTCTGTATTTTCTTGATAATGCTTTTGTAAACCCAGCTGGCTCTTTCCCTACCCTTGGATAAAATCCTGGCTAAGCCCAGAAGTTGTCTTATTTTCAGATAATAGAATGTTCTCTAGTCACTTTAGCTGGAAAGAAAAAAGCTAGACTGAGTTCCTTTCATTAAGTCCAGTTTAGTGTAATGATGAAAAGTAGGAATTCAGAGGTAAAACTTCAGACCTATGCAGGTAGAAGGCTGAAAGTGGGAAAGAGGGCAGGGTAGGAGGTACCTAGACGTCTCAGTGTTGTATTTCTACCCTTCCTCCCCCAGCTTGCTAATCACGTTTCTGACCTTCATGCCCACTTTGGTAGCTGGAAGTTGGGGGATGGGTATGAAAGGAAAAGTAAGGGGACAGGAGTAGTCCTGTATGACTGCAACTCTTGTGAGCTGGCACTGGAGCACTGTGGGCTAGGCAGAAGGTTGGAGCTGATTTTCCTGTGGCATGCCATCGAGTTTTGGGAGCTTCCCTCAAGAACCCATCACTGAGGGTCTTAGCCTGCTGTATTCTGTCACAAGTGAAGTACATTCTGGCTGGCTGCCTGGGTTACCTTCCTCAGCTCTGGGCATCTGGTGATTTATCTCCAGCACATTTCTGCTGAGGTTTCCTTGCTCCTCTAGAGGGCCCTTGTATTAGTTTTCTATTGCTGTAAAACAAATCGTTACAAACTTAGTGGCTTAAAACAATGTAAATTTATTATCTCACAGTTTCTGTAGGTCAGATGTCCAGGTAGAGCATTAACTGGGTCCTCTGCTCAGGGTCTGACTAGGCTGAAATTAAGGTGTTGGCCAGAGTGATGATGTCAGTGTGGTTAGGGGTCCTAACCCAATCTCACATGGTTGTTGGCAAAATTTATTTCCTTGTAACTCAAGAACTCCTGAAGGCTTTTTCTTCCAGGCCAGCAGAACATTTCTGTGACACTTTGCCTTCTTTTAAAGGCTCATCTACTTAGGTCAGGCCCACTCAGGAAATGTGTCCTTTGATCAACTCAAAGGAGTAGTAGTCTAAGCATGGGAGTGATAATTCTATCATCCATCTTGTCCAGTGGAGGTGATTACCCAAGGGGCAGGGACTATATAGGTGTGTACACAAGAGGGTGGAAATCTTAAAGGCTATGGTAGACATCTACCTACCGTGTCTCTCTTGGGAAGGGTCTATAATTCCTCCCCACCTCCCTGTCATCTCTCTCATGTGGCCATGTCTGAGATTCTCTTTCTGTGGGAATACAGTTGCTTTCCAGCTACAATTCCCTACTCTTCTTCCACAGGCTGCTTTAACTAGTTCTGGCCCTTTATATATCTCACATATGGCCCAGTCTCCATTTACTTTGTCTCTGGAGACCTCTAACAAGCTCGCCAAGTGATCTCCTTGAAGTCTCTCTCATTAATACAGAGGTGAGGTACACATTTCCAAAAAAATTCCTCACTCCAATCTTCAATTCTCCCAGCCTTATCAAATAATTTCTTTATATGCCCATGAGCGGGTCGAGGGTACAAGGGTCTCAGAACAGTTTGAGAATACCTCTTTTGTAAATCCTGCTCAGGTTGTTTGTTATCTCACTTTGAAATCTGGGGATAATTGGCACCACTCTCTCAGTTTTAACTGAGACCAAAACAGTTCCGTAACATTCTGGTATTTGAAGCTTATTATTGCTCCCATTTATTGGGTTCTTACTATGTGTTACACTCCCCTAAGCACATGAAAGGGGGAAACTGAGGCTTAGAGGTTAAATTACTTGCTCAGGGCTACACAGTTGATAAATATCTGTAGAGCTGCAGTTTGAATTCAGGTCTGAACCCACAGCCCATGTCTTAACCACTATCTGTACTGCCTTCCTAATATTTTAGTTCCCAACTTCTAATCCCCAAATAAAATCACTTGGGTCGCATTGAATCAAATTACCTAGTGATAATTAGACTGCTGAATTTATTATCATTTTGGTTCTATCTTTACCTCTTTGTGTTATACGTTTATAGAAAATCTCTTGATAAATGCTGGCAGTTAGGGCTATGTCTTTCCTCCTGCTCTGGGAAAACATCCCCAGTGATGTTCTGATCAATTAGTTACAAACAACTGACTGACTGCAGATCTGGCCCTTTATCAACTACAAGGGCAAAGAAAGCTTATCAATTTCAGAGCCTAAGAATATGATTGGGATGATGGGCAAAGGCAAGTCAAGGAGCATCCTGTTTGTATCTCAGGCAACATTCTTGCAATTGCCTGAGTTTACACGACAGTATTAGAATGGGTTACAAATGGAAATTTTGAGAAATTCCATTGCATGGATTGAAGGATAATTGTGTGCTGTTGATTTGTTTATATTCCCTCTGTCACAACTAAAGAAAGAACCCACACTTGGATGTGGATATTTATTGAATATATTTCATAACTGTCTTTTTTGAAGCGTCTGGTTGCCTTATGTTGATACAGAATTTTCACCACCACCCTGCTACTCAGCTGTTTTTTGTTTTTTTTTTTTTTTTTTTTGTCATAGGCAGAGTCAACCCACCAAACAGAGCCAACCTTGGGACTGCAGGAGACTCAGACATGCTCTATACTGAAAAACGTGTCTTAGTAACAATAAGCTACCTCAAGGCATTTGAAGTGGCTAGCTCTCCTTGTCTTGGGCTGAGGAGGCAGAGAACAGTCTGTTGATTGCATCTTGTGTGGAAGGATTTCTGAAGTAACTTTAGCCCCATGGGGATGGAAAGTTTGGGAATGGTACCAGGATAAGAATTAAGACCAAATGTGCAGGCAGGAAGGCAGACTTTTAATAGACTGTTTGGTTGTTCAGCAGGACACTGAGTGCTGTTTCTGAGTGAGAGGTTTGAAATCTTCAGGTCTGTATCAAAGATGTGTTGTTCTTGATTAGCCACACAGATTCTTTCTTCTGTAGCTTTTCATAGTGAAAATTTAATCTCAGGCTGCCTATCAAATGGAATATGCTCAGGAAATGGAAATTAATTTCAACAGTTGACTAAATAAAACACAATTAAGAAGATAAATTTGCTCCCAGGAAAACATGTGCCATACATTCCAGAACAAAACAGAAATGACTTACTTTGGATAGTCTTTATTCCTAAGTTACCTTCTCCATATTTCTGTTCCCTAATTAGGGAAACAGCCCAGAGGAGACTAATAGGAGAATGGGTTGCCTTTTGTAAGCTTTAAAAGGTCGTTTCAGGTCCATGAATTTAAGTCCATGGAGAGAGGAAAGTGGTGCAGAAACTCTGAGCTTAGATGGGGTTTTGTGGTTAGATGTGATGCAACCAGGAATGAGTGTTGGAAGTTATGTTCTCCAGATGGCTTCGTGTCTCAGACCAGGCCAGAGATATCATTCAGTTCCCTTGAGTGGCTTGTATTAAATATGCCTGGATAGAAAACACAAGTAAGTAAGAAGTCTGTGGAGGAAGAGCCAAGTTCTGGGAAATTCCTTTCCATGTAGCTGGTCTCAGCTCTTTGTGGGGGATTTTTCTGGGCTCCCCGAAACAGGATTCCTGGGGAGTGAATGATCACCTTTATTAAATAGAAGTCCTTCCTGAACACTGCTGACAAAAGGAAACTCACCTTTGTTCAGAACCTACAATGTATCATGAATTTAGCACAGAGATAATTGAATGAGATAATATAGAAAGTAGTTTTTTATCCCTGTTTTACAGAATGAAGAAGTTGAGTCAAAAAGTGCTTAAAGTAAATTGTCCAGGGATGAGAGAGAAGATATGAAATGAAGCAAATTTTCCTAATCCCCTGTTCTCTCTAATACTGCACCATTGCAATTATATCATCACAATCACAATAGTTAATGTATATTGGGCACTTTTCACATTCAAAATTTTTCATGTTTATTTCCTTGTCTAAGTAAGGTAGGTATAAATGAGATAAGGAGAAGTGGAGCGATTTCCTAAAATCACACAGAAACTTAAAATCAGAACCAGGGCCCAGCAGTCTGGTGATTATTTCAGAGAATTGTTCATCAGTGTTTACTTTACTTGGGAAATCTGCAGATTAGCTACCCAAATCATCACAGTCCTTTTGGCAATTTCTTGTGTCAGCTCTTATTCAAGCTAGAAATGTACTTAGTGCAACACTGTTCTTAAAGAAGTGACTTGGGGATCATTTACTGGACAACCTTGTCCCTTTTCTTGCAGAAGAGGCTAAATTTTTCTGGAGTGTCTTTGCCCCTTGTAGAACTTCATCTGGTCACTGTGCTACTTGGACAGAGGACAGACTGTTGGTCAGAGCTGTTGTATCCTGCTGTGCAGGCTGTGGCCTGCACGCATAAACTCTGACGTGCCTTTGGAGTTGTGCAAAGTGGCAACTGTGCGTAGTAGCCGACTCCTCACATTCTGACAGTGAGCTGCCAAGTAAGGGTGGCGATTGGGGTGTTGGGAACACATTTTCCTTCTGAGGTTGCAATGCATCAATCTAAGTTTCTACTGAACACATTTGTCAATCCCTTAGATCCACCAGGGTCTCATTAGATTCAGGGTTGTTCTGGGCTCTGTGGTGATGGACAGAGTTGCCTTACCTTGTTGAAGACCCTGGCTAGAACAACCTATTTCCTTGAATAGGAAAGGGATCTTCAGGCTCAATGTTTCATACTGGCCAAGTAACAGTAATGATTCTTCTATCTGTCATCTATCTATCTATGTATCTATGTATCTATGTATGTATCTATCTATCTATCTATCTATTCATCCATCCATCCATCCGTCACTTATCTGTCTATCTACAAAGAAAAGGGATTAATTTGTCCTTAGGACCATCTGATTGAAAGAGTATTTAGCCTTTCCCCTTCACTAATTTTGTTTCAATCTCCAACTACATTTGTTTATGCTCAACTCTCTTGAATAAATATTGGCAAGACTTTTATGGGTTTGCTCACATTGATTTGTTGATGTAAAATGGTATAAAATTGTGATGAATCTTTGAAATTCCCCAGGACATTATTTGCATTTCTTGAAAATTTGAAAATAGGTGGGACAAAAGATGAGGCTTTTGTGTCCAAATTTCTCTTCTATATTTAGTTCTTGTCTTGTTTGATTTCTAAGCAATAATAGACGGCTAGCAGGTGACTTTCTGCGGTTATATTAAAAACAATATCACCATGTTAATAATCACTGTTGGCTGACACAGCAGAGTAGACTGCTTTGTCCTTAAGAATGAACCTGTGTAGACTTTAAAGTTTATGAAATATAGAATTTCCTCTTCTAGAAAATATTAAAAAATAAAACAACCTGGATCTCAAAGCTTAAAAGAACTAAGCCTGGTCAGAAGTGCCAGTTTATCTGCAGTCAAAAGGCAGCCATTTTTCCATGATAAAGTGGCCACATTTGTACCTTTATGAATAAGGAACAGAGGGATTTAATTTATTAAAGACTGAATACAAGCAAACGTTCTAGCATCATAGCTTTTACAGGACTTGTCTACTGCCCATTGTTCCAAAAGCTGAATGCATTGCCATTTATTTGCATTAGACAGAATTCATCTTACACTTTTAAATCTGACTTTAAAACTCACTTGCGAGTGAGTGAGAGAGCCTGCAAGAGAGAAACTACCATAGCAATGCATGTGTTTGTTAGGCTTATCTTCCTCTGTGAGATGTGTTAAGTTTAATTGGAAAATGGGCTAATGACAAACTAAGTTTGGGGTTTTGTTGATCAGAGCTTGACCTAGTGTTTCCATGTCCCTTTCCTGGAATTCCATCTCCTATAATGTCCTTGCTGTGTATCTTGGAAGAGGTCCCTTTCTCTGTGGGTCCCCTTAAGTCTTGCTGTGACCCAGAAGAACAATTTCTGCAGTGTCTGGTTGGGGCAGCAGGGCCAGACTAAAATAGTCCACTCCTGGGCTATGATTTCTGACCTTTTTTGGAATTGCAAACACCAGATCTTTTGACTTCATGGCACCCTCCCACTCTTCTTAAAGTGCTGTGCAGCACTTTTAAAATTAAAGTGAATTAACACTCTTTGTTTTCAGAATTTGGGACAATGTTAAACTGGGGCTGGAATTCATTGTTTCAGAGGTTCTAGGAAGTAATAGCTGCCTATGTTGGTTGAGTTCTTACCTGTGGATCTGGCACTGGGCAAAGAGATTTATCTCCTATCTTCTACAGTCCTGTGAGGTAAGTCTTGCTATGAGCACTGCTTTAGAGATAATAAATTTAAGGCAGGAAGAGGTAAGATCCATTGTCAAGATCACCCAGTAGGTAGTGGTAATAGAGGTCAAATCTGACCCCGGAAAAAATGAATCTGATCCTACCTTACGCAGCAGGAGGAAGCTCTTGCCGTGTTTGAGGTTCATGAAAGAGTTCATCTCATGGTCTTTCATGGTAACTCTTTGGGAATTCATCAGATAATATGCATTCAGTGGTAGTTCTCCCTTCCTGATGGCATTGGGATCACTGGGACCAAGCACAGCTACTGAAACAATACTTTTGGAGGGCATGGATGGTATTGGACTTACAAGAAAACATTAGTTATTTTTCAGTTATGCTAGACACAAGGGCACAACCAAATGGAAGGTCGATTCTTTAAAGGATTCTGGATAGACTATAATGGATCAATGAAGCAGTCTGATAGTATGTTACAAGACTAGAACATCCCCAAATAGCAGCTCTTGTTGGAAATTCACATTATTCAGTGCAATTATTCATGAGTTAATAATCAAGACCTCTAGCCTGATCACATCCCTGAAATGTGGTTGAATTTCCTAGCTGGGCGTTGTGTAGATTATTCTTCTGGCTTGGAACAGCGTGAATGGAGACAGTCCTGAGATCAAATGTCACAGAATTGTTCAGCCCACTGCAGTAAGAATTTCCTGAGTGCCTACTCTGAGCAAAGATGCAGGACTGGAGTTGCAAAGACAAGTAAGACTTAATCCTTGACCTGAAAGGGGATTGTGATCTAGCCTGGGTTTGGAACAAATATACAGATAACTCTTTTGCAAGGACAGAAACATCACATTTCAGTTATCAGGCTTGTCCAGCATTTAAATCATCCTTCTCTGAATGTTGAATTCATAGCTGATGATTCATAAGCTGTGGAGAAAGAGATGGTGCTTATATGGATACTTTCATTTTTAATCCAGTCATTTGTTTATTTAATTGATGGTGGCTCTTTTCCTCAGAAGTTTGTAGCAGATCAAAATATTAGTGTTGTCAGATGATCAACTGTGTTGTGTTCACTTTGCCGTTGTCACTATTTCAGGCATTTGTTTTTCCAACCTTTTTGATCCTGTCACTCTCCTGTTTAACACCTCCAAGGTCTGCCACTGTTCTTAGGATAAAGTCCAAAAATGACGATGTAACCACTATCAACTTCTCTGTTTGCTCAGTACACTCACCTTCTCTTAATTGTTAAATACAGCTGAATGTGTGTCAGGCACTGTTTTAAGTGTTTTCTATCAGTCAACTCCTTTAAACCCTGAAATAATCCAATAGGGTTGTTGTTAGGCTTCTCACTCCCCTCTTACAGATGGGAAACTGTAGCACAGGCCAAATAACTTGCTTAAGGTCAGGCAGCTGCTCTCTCAGCCACCGCGTCACACTGGTTCTTTAGGGTCTTGGCGTCTCCTTACTCTTTTCAGGGACTTCACAGATATATTCCTTCTGCCTGAATTGGAGCCCCTGCCTACTCTGGCTCCATCATCACCCCTTTTGCCTTCCTGTCTCCTATCTCTGAATCATCCTTTTAGCTCTCAGTTTAAATAGCACTTTTCCCTGACCACTACCCCGAACTGAGTTACCACCATATTACTCACTCCAGAAGCACCCTGTATCTTTCTCTTATTGCATGTAACAAATCGTGATTAAATAATTATTTGAGTAATGAAGGTATTTTTCATTTCCACTAGACCATGACGTAACGAGGGTAGGGACCATGTCTATCTGTGTCCTCAGCACCTGGTACAGTCCCTAGCCCATTGTAGGTGCTAAATTAATGTACATTAACTACATTTAATTATACTAAGTGGCTACATTTAAGAAGTTAAATAAACCATCAGACTGGGGACAGACAAGTGGGGAGACTCTTTGGGGTTATGGAGTGAACGCCAATGCCTAGAAGACAGAGGCCTGGCTGCTGGTCCTGCCTCCCTCACTGACTGGCTGACCCCTACCCACTTAAGTCTCCTTTTCCTTATATGTAAAATAAGGCCCCAGACAGCTGTGCATCCACCCTAAAAGGTACTATGAGGAACAAATGAAAGGGGAGAGAAGCACCCATAAGGCCACTTGGTCCTATCTTTTTATTGGTTGTCATGATTTTTTCATGTTTATTGAAATGGCATATTTGAATCCACTTGCCTTTGAAAGGCTGTTCATATGAAAGTTGCATAAGAAAAACAGATCAAAGCAGTCTGATCACTCCTCTGCATCCGGCTTCTAATTGTAGAAAATACCTAGGATGGAGGGACATGTTGAATTGCACCATGAATATGAAGTGAGAAAGATCTAGACTGTGGGAAATTCTCTGGCTCAAATGACCTGGAGCCTTCAATAGGCAAATTGTAAGGAAAACAAAGAGGTGGAGGTGGTATTAGTGCAAACCAGAGATTAAAGTGACTTCATTTCATGTTTTTTTAATGAGCCAGAAAAAATTAGTGTCCAGGGATGCACACTTGGGTGATAAACGTGTAAAAATGAAAGAGAAGGATTACTGTAAAAATTAGGATATTGGTTATGCATTTGGGGAGAAGACACATGAAAAGGCATCTGGGGTGGCTTAGCAACATGGAATTTCTTGACCTGAGTGCAAGAGTTTTTGTCTTATAATAATTCATTATACTATGCATTTTTTGGTGCGTGCAGTTTTATCTCTGCTTTATCTTTCAATAACATGATTTAAAAATAAACCAAAACAATACAAAGAAATAACCCAGCCAATGAACAAATAATAATCATATAAAGACATAAATACAAAATAAAAGAGATGGTTGAAAACTCACAGACTCCAGTTAAGTATATACGCTGATGATAGTGTAAATCAGGAGTGAGCAAACTTCCGTAAAGAGCCAGAAAATACATATTTTAGGCTTTGTGGGTTATCTGGTCTCTGTCTCAACTATTCAACTCTGACACTGTGGGCAAAAACAGCCATGAACAAAATATGAACAATGGGCAGGCCTGTGTTCTAGTAAAACTTAATTTATAAAATTAGTCCGAGGACTGGATTTGGCCTAAGGGTGCTGGTTTCCTGACCCTTATCTTAGAATTTTAAATCAGAATGCTATCTGGCAAATCTTCCTAGTGTCTACTAGATGGAAATCCTCCCAGCCTACATCTAAAACTTCCTTCAAAGTGGATACTGGGGGGGGGGGGGGGCGCCCACTTATTCTAATACTGCTTTATCTTTCAAAAAGCTTTGAAAATTTTTTTCTTTTGCCTTCAGAGGTGAGGTGGCGGTGGTGGCATGTCTGCGCCTTTTTGAGTAGAATTTGAGTTTTGGAAATGCTGTACTAGTCACTCAGAGCCAGTGTTAACTGGGTGATGGATTTTTTTGTCAAAAACTTTTAAGGAAAGCTCGCTGTAAACTAGAGTTCACAAAAGGCTGCTGTTCACTCCTGTCTGTGGAGCAGATACTTTCAAGCCCTTCAAATAATTTCACGCTAAATCTGATAGTCAATCTGACTTTAGGGATAGATTTTTTTTCTTCAAATAATGCTACTTGTATCATAGTAGAAACAAATTCATAGAAACAAATTCAATATCATATATATTTGTGATTTGGATATAAAACTTTGTTTTATTTTGAAGGGCTCTTAGGGTTTCCTACTGGAGACTTGTGATTTATTTTCTAGTCATGCTGAAAACACAGTGTTTCATCATTGTCTATTGGTATCCTTAAAAACAAGGGTGTTGTAATTAATAATAATGTGTTTTTAAACATATGCTGTCATCTCTGACTAGTCCTACTAATATGTGGTACAATCTTTACCAAAAAACTTGACTCATGTTCTCCCCACAGTGAGGCTTTTCTTTATCAACTATTACATATTCAGCCCAAATTCTCATGTTCAGTCCTCTATTTGAATAACTCCAAATCTCTTACCTTTTAGCAATTTTTCATAAATCCTATGAACAGATAACTTAGATCAGTATCATGTACACATTCCCTGTAAAAAATGTCTTTCTCTTGTTATTACTTTATCCCCATGGCATTTTTTTGGACAATTTCTACTGGATCGCTCTAAGATTTATTTAATTTCACCCCCTATTTGACATTAATAGTTTTTATTTAAAAATCCACAGTATGTAAGATTACATACCAGAGCTATTCTGCCAGGCAGCCATGTGTTACTTTGAGAGTGTATTTCTAAGCTGAAACAAGTTGCAACATATTCTTGCCATAATTTCTCCCTCTTTGCTTTCAGAAGCCTTATGAAATAAACATTCTCACTACTGCAGGGTCCCGTTTTACATACTGCATCATGATGGTTGAAAGGAACGTGACATAATTAGCTTTAAAGAAAAAATGTCACACGAGATTTGAGAGATTACTTCAAATATTTGTAGAACTGGTCATGTGAAAAGTGATTAGATTTGTTCTAGAAACCAGAATTCATGGGTAGAAGTTACAGCAACAGAGTTCTGGAGTTCTGATAGGGTAGGGTTAGTGCTTGTCTGATTCATCATTTGTAGCAGATTGATTGCAGAAATGATCCCAGTGGTTCATGCCCTCCTACTCCCACACCCTTTGCAATGTGACTTTTCAGCTTCTATCAACAAGATGTAGATTCTATTATCTCATCTTTTATTTCTGAGCTAGACTTGTTCTTGCTTTGCCTAATAGAATCCAGTGGAAGTGACAGTGTACAACTTCTGGGATAGACCTAAGAAGCATTGCATGCTTCTACTTGCTCTCTTAGTCCCCTGCAACTACCTGCTGGAGAATAAAAGATACGTGGTCTAGTCACTCTGTTGCCCTAGCCAACAGTCAGTCAACTGCCAGATGTGAATTAGGCCATCTTAGACTAGCCTAACCAGCCAGCCCACCAGCTGACCAGACACAGGCTGGCTTAGGTCAGTAGACCTACCAGCTGACCTGTGATCAATAACATATGCATATTGTTTTAAGTAACTGAGCTTGAAGATGGGTTGTTACATAGCAACAGCTAACTGATAAACCATTATAATTCTAGGATCTAGCTCAAATTCCTACCTTTCACAGAGAAAGTACCTAATACATAATTTTTGAGTACAGGTATACATGAAAGAATGACTATGGATCACTAACTAAAAATCAGAGCTATCCAAGGATAGATGGACCCCTTCAGGAGAGAGTATGTTTTCAACATGGTTCATGCCATGGCCCATCAGAATCCTTTTTGGATCATAATTTGATCATCCGTTTTTCAGTTATCCGCTCCCTGCCTCATGTCAAATGCAATTTTAGTGTGCAAGTGTCTATACACACTTACAAACATCATGTTAACACTATTCAGTCTCATCTCAGTAATATTTCCCCAGGGCCCTGTGGTGGCAGTGAGCATTAGAAATACAAGCAGCTGGACTAGTCTGGTGGAAGGATCAGTGAACGAATGAACATTAGGAAACCTGGAATCTTGTCCCAGCTCTTGTAATAACTGTCCATATGATATTGCATAGACATTTCCATTTTAACAGTATTACACATTTCACATTTTTCTTCTAGTCCCTCATAACTCATTTTAAAATTGAAAAAGATAATATTTGCCTAATATATAACATGAGAATTTGTGAAAATATAAAGAAGTAACAGATGAGATATATTTTTATCAAAGCCAGTGTGCTTCCATAACATATATTTTATTTAAATACTAGCTCTTATTAGCCTGAGACCAGTGTTGTCATGTTGTCAAGCATATTGTCAGTTTAAATTATAATTCTTACTTATGTGGAACACATTCCCACAGGACCTTGTGTAACCTTTTTTTTTTTTTTTTTTTTGGTCACAGGCTCTTATTGATGGTCACAGGCTTTTACCAAAACAGCTTTATATCCCCATATAGATTTCTATTGCTTTCTGTTTAACGTCAATGGAGTATTAATGAGAAAACCAATTGTCCATTACAGAGCTAAAAAATTATTTATTTGTATCTTACTCTAATTTTGTATTGTTTTCTTAAATAAAGTGCTCTTTAATGTCATTAGACTAATAAAGATTTTTATTTTGATAAAGGGTATTGATTGGAGAATTGATTATCTGAATCTTAGGTTTTTGTCATCACACCACAACTTCTTACAAAGGCACCACCCCTTAATAGGAGGGTCGTTTTCTTAGTACTGGCAATGTGAACCCCTGCCCCGCCCCAACACACACAAATAACATCTTGGGTGCTGACCTTGAGAATCTTAAACTATAAAGTGAAAATTGTGACTACCATAGGACACTTCTAATATAGACAGGCTCGCTGACTGTACAGTTTAGGTTGTACAAATTGCCATGTAGATTCGTTTTGCCTTGGTGTTTAGAAACTCTCAGAAGAAAGAGAAGTTCCCTTAACATGTTCATGAGGGGGTTTTTTTGTTTTTGTTTTTTTTTTAATTGCTATGAACTCTTCAAACTCTGAGTTTTGGATTAGGTGGTGTGGATGGGGAGGACTGGCTTCAGGGTATCTGATGTTGGTTAACTCAGCTAATCATGTGCAAAAATAAACCTGGCTCACACACTGAACTCTGACTGCTTTTCTAAATAATTCTATGCCAATACCAGGCCTTAAGTTAACCCTGTCCTCCATGTCTCACTCCTCTTTCATGTTCATTCTGAGCTTTCAGTCATAATAAGCCACCTCAGCCTCAGCATGATTCCAACAGACACATCTTGGAAGAATTTTTACAGCAGTTTAGACCCTAACCCTAGAGGAAAGAGATGATGTAAGGTTCTTTGGATGCTCCCTGATAATCCCTGCACAGCAACTGACTACCCTGGACAAGAGACCTCGAAGCAGCTCTTCCCTTACATGACATCATTCTTCTGGAGGCTCCCCTGATACCAAGCTCCCCTCTCCTCCCAGAAGGATCATGCTTTTATTTCTTACCAGGTCTAGAGTCAAAGCAAAGGAGAAACAGAAGGCAAAAGGGCAGAGCCCACATTTCCTCTTCTGAATTCCTAAGAGAGCTGTGATTTCAGTGATATTATAAGAAAGGATTAAAAATATATATCACTCATTTTCTGTTAAGCAGGCCAAAAAAGCGTATATAGGATTATTTATTCATGGGTACAAAGAAGCCATCTAAATATTTTAAACACAAATTAAAATTTTAAAAATGCATGAAAAGAGATTACAGTGTTTAAACTAACCTTAACTCATATGTAGTCACAGGTATAAACCTGCTTTTGAAAATAAATGGTGCTATTATCTTTCTATAAGTTTGCCCTTCCTGATGAAATTGTAAATACAAAGGCAGTTTTGTGGATATATGAGGTATTCTATTTTACCTCACTATGAATTTCCATGTAATTTTGCTTTTGATTGCACATGCTGAGCAATTTTAAGAAACTCAGTACAATGATTGTTAGGATAGATTAGGAGGAATCCATGGTACCCGCCTGATGTAGCTGGGAGGATGCTGCAAGACACTTATGGCCACAGTTCTCCCATCTACCAACCTTCCATGGTACCCAGCATTGTCTTGGTGGGCACTTTTTGAGATAAAGAACCAAACGTCCCAGTGTAAATTTTAATGAGGAAAGAGACACCATAGCTTAAGTAGCTTATTGTAATGGAAGGAACTCAGTCCTTAGCATCAAGTGGTGGGGTTCGAATCCTGGCTTTACCACTAATAACCATGTGATCACGAACAGATTATTCAGAGTCTAAATTTCATCTTCATACAATGGCCATATTCTTCTGTACCTGCAGGTGTTTAGGGGTTTAATCAGATGTGCATGGAACATACAAAGCGCTCAACAAATGTTCCCTTTCCCTTCAGAGAACAGGGCCCATGGGAAGGAGTCCAGACATGTGAGTTATTTTATGAGCA
The DNA here is from genome assembly GCF_036321535.1 of Camelus dromedarius. Lineage (NCBI taxonomy): Eukaryota > Metazoa > Chordata > Mammalia > Artiodactyla > Camelidae > Camelus > Camelus dromedarius. Next base: position 28,048,690 of record NC_087439.1, on the reverse strand, counting down.
GGGAGGTCAGGGGATCAGGACAGTTGTGGCACAAAGAAGGCTTTCTCTGTCAGTGAACACCACTCAGGGCATCTTTGACCAGGAGAGAAGCTCTGGTTACATATGGTCTGTCCGCCCAAACTAACTCACTAGGTGAGGGGAAAAGATACAGCCGGAAGGGTGCTGGTAGCTCTGAAAACAGACTTTGCTTATCTCTTAATAATGTCTTAGGTGGACTTTGGTGATGGTCTATATTTCTTACAGCTCCTTATTCCCCAAAACATGGAAATAATGCCAAAAGGTTGTATCACCAAGTATCTTCTAAAAACCCAGTAACAAAATAATAATGCAATTTTTTTGCTGTCAATTTGGACTTCTCCATCCCTGTGATTATCCGAAGGGTTTTTTTTTTAATGCTTGCTTTTTTCCCCCTTCTTAGGCTGCAAAATTTCTAAGTGCTAGAATATTCTATTCCCTTGGCTTCTTTCCAGTCGTTAGAGAGAGCAAGAACTCAGTCAACATTGGCAATTTCCTGCCTGCCTTCCAGCTACCTCTGGGAGGCAAAGATTTCAAATCCATGTGCTTTTTTGCTTTTTCTTTTATGTTTCTTTTCCATTATATTTCTCTACCATATATGTATGTGTGGATACACACACTTACACACACTCACACACCCCTACTGTGTTCCAGACACTAGGATGGACATTAGAGGTACAATGAATAAAAGACACAATTCTTGCCCTTAAGCAAAGCTAGCATAATTGGTAAGATACATATATTTATATGTTTATGTATGCATAGACATATATATATATATGTATATAATGCTGGCAATTTCAGAACACAGTGTGTGCAAGATGCTTTGGGAGCCTGAAAGAGGCATCCAAGTCAGTCTTTTTTTTTTTTTTCTGGAAAAGCTTCCTGAGTGGGAGGATGCTTGAGTTGAATCCTCAAGAACCAGTGGGTTTTACCCAGGAGAAGAAGGAAACAGCCGGTGCAGAGACACAGAGAGAAGAAATGAGAACTTTTTTTTTGTCTCTAAGAACTATTAATTGATAAGCAGTTTAGGGTGATGGTATGGAGGCAAGAAATGAGACTTGAGAGGTATTCAGCATCTCCCTTCGATAGACATTATGAGCCTTGTTAACCCTTGGTTGCGATGTGATGGTGATGATGAGACGCAGGGCAGATTAAGGAGGATGTTGAATAGGAAATGACATAATCGAATGTGAGTAGTTGTGCAGATTAAGGTCTGATCTATGTCAATGTTGGTATAGGTTGAAACAGGAAAACTGTTATTTGGTTTAGAAAAAGATGTTGCCCCAAAAAAGATGAAGACCTGCAAACACGATACACATCTAGAAACACATTCGTGTGAGAGTCAAATTAGCCCTCCTAGAGTGACATCACCACTGTTCTTATCAAGGAGATTGTATTTTCCAGAAGGCTGAAGAGAACCATTCCTCAACATTTACAATAGCAATTCATTCACTCATTTATATTCATTCATTCATTTATTCAACAAAAATGCTCACTGAAACATTATAGTGTTTGAGGCTCTATAGTAGACCCTTCAAAAAAATTTTTTTTAAGTGCTATATATTTATAGTGTTCTTCTTCAGCTAAATTCTTTAAACTCTAGGTCCAATTGCCAATACCCTTACTTGCCTGTGATATTCATTTTTGTACCCAGCACCTAGGTACAGTCTGGCATGAAGTAGGCTAGTAACAAATGTTTGCTGAATGAATTGGTTATTAAACACAACCCTGCTGTGCAATGGGAAAGGCAATGGAGAGCGACTGAGATCATATAGAAGCTGGGAGCCCCTGTGCCACCTGTTACCATTTCCCCTCTCAGAATCACACAGTAGCCTCTTCCTCCCTCACCCTGGTAATCCTTGAGGAAGGGAACAACAAGAGGAAATCAACATGACCTCTAGAATACTTTTGACTATAGGTGTGTTTAATTATAGTAAACCTTAAAGAAGATAATCATCAACTATTAAATAGTAACTGAGGAGTGGTCTGGGAAAGTGGCAGTAATTATACACATATCTGTAAAGCTGACTTTGTTGGGTGACACTCGTCTATGTCCCGGGGATATAATGTTGTTTTGGATTTGATATCTTGGTGAGATGAGGTTAATTTCAAGACTTCCACTTAGTCTTCTCCACCTTAATATCTCTTAAACTTTAGGCCAACATAAGAGTTTTTCTATTACCAATATGTTGTTTCCAATTAAATAGTTTGGGACAATGGAAATGTCTACCAAGTAAGTCCATGGACCAAGTATTTTTTGTAAAGCTGGTGCCAGGGCTCCATTTATTATCTGAGTGCTGTAGGATCCCACTCTAACAGGGGACCAGGGAGATACTTTGGGTTCCTGAGTATTAGTATCTACTTAAACATTGTGTTCATCTGTCCTCAGAATGTCTGGATATTTCCCTTTCTCAGTATGGGGTTATTGGAGTAAAGAGCTTAAAGTTCCTTTGTAGGAAAGCTTTTCTGAAACCTGGCTTCTTGGAAAGGCTGAAGAAATATTTCTGGACAGGCAGGACATTTTATCCAAGGAGGATACCAGAAAGAAACAGATATTGAAGAATATATATTCAAGATGTTGATGATTAGAGGAACATGACATGGAGAAGAAAGATGAAGTAAATAAAACCGCACATCCCTGGAGTTCTGGGAAAAGGCTGAATTTACCTCCTTGGGTGGGGAAAGCTGGAATTCTCTTTAAGAACTAGCACTCTATGTCTCACAGAGCTGTGGAGAGGATTAATACTAAGTAGCAGATTTTAGCACTCCCATTCCTGATCCAAAAGGGATATGGGGCAATTTGCATGGAGGGCCTAAAATGGCGAGTAGAAAACTGCACTGTCTCCTATGACTTGGATAAAATGGGTTAATGAATGAAAGTATTTAAATCTGTGTTTGGCATTTATTTATCTTCAGTAAGTGTTGACTATTTTCATTATTATCATTTTCCCTACATGGGCATCTAGGAGGTGAGGCAGAGCCTGAGAGACTTAACAAGCCCATTATCTCTCTGCCAGTGTGCTCCACCAGCAACCCTCCCTTGTATTTGCCCATCCAAAATCTTCTCCATTATCTATAAAAATCGGGTCAGGAATTTCAAGAACTTCTGGACATGAATGCCGTTTTGAATTCTTCTTCTAAGGTAATGATCATAATTTTGAAAGGGAAAAGAAAATCTGAAAAGGTGTCATCCAGCTCTAGAGATAATGACAAAGACTGAGTTTTCTCAAATATGGTTTATGAAAGCAAAATGACAAGAGGCAGAGCACAGCAAAAACACCAGGAAGAGTAAAGAAAGGAAAAGGGCAAGAAGACTCACCAGTGTAATTAAGAAAGCTTTAAACTGAAATTTGAGGGGGAGAAGAAAAAAGGCCTATAAAACAGATATTAGAAAGACAGCTGGCAAGGTGCAGAAAGAACAGTGGTGAGGGAGGTGCCCAGTAATTTACTGAAGAAAATAACAGGGGAGATGTTTGAGAACTATATTTATGATCTCAGATTATATACAGATTATAAGTAATAAATAAAGTCAACCTGGAGTCTTAATGCTAGGAACTAAATCCAATGACTTAGAAAACACTGGGACTTCATGGGCTAGAATTTAGAACAACATGCAAAGGTTTGTCATGTTCAAAGGAAACAGATGAAATAGAAATGATGGGCATGCCCCAAAGCCTCAGCTGTTTATTCAATTTATTCCACAAAATTGAAACGTAAATGCACAGTAGAGAACATTACTGAACATAAAAGGAGAGAGACACAAATGACTTGGAGGGTTAGTGGAGAGGGCATCCTGTAAGTTACCTGGCCAGGTGAAAACTGCAATTGCTGAAGTAATAACTGAAACAGAGTTCAAATGTGGCAGTGTCATGGGCAAACTGTACCATTCAAATGTCTGCTCTCTTTTCCTTCTGCTAAAAGCTGAGATTTCAATAAATTTCCTCAAGAACAATGTCATTTATTAGAATTCGTAAACTACAGAACTGTGGACTTGATGCTGATCCCTTGGGAAAAGTCTAAAAAACTCTAGTTCAATTTAAAAAATTTAAGTAACTAACAAAATAAGACAGGCATTAGATGGGAATACAAAGATGGGTAAGACAGACATGAAGCTTACTTTCTAGAGAGGATACAGATTTAAATAACTGACTCCATGATTGAATATTTAAAGTTAACTGTGAGACATATCACAAAAGAGAAGAATAGGGTGATGTTAGGCAAAACAGGAGGCTCGCTGTAGTTGGGGGCACGGGAGCTCAAAGAAGATTCTCTGGGAGAAATGACATTTATGCTGCTATTAGAAGAATTTACTTGGCTAGAAAGCCCTGAGATGGGACAAGGCAAGAAGTTGGGTCTATGTGAAGGGTAGGAACTAAGAAGGAAGGTGTGGGAGATGAGGTTCCATCAAGGGTTTCTAGGCTTACATTATTCCAAGTTAATCTCTTCAAAGCAGTGAAGTTGCAAGGTCATGTCAGCTTCAGAAGATGTCTCTGGGGGCATTCTACAGGCCTCTGACCCTGGGCTGGGCACTGCCATGTGGGAAAGGGGTAGGACAAGAATTACTGTTAGTGGCTCCAGAAGGCAGAGCTGATTCCAGTGTGCTTATTACTGTGTGCTTGTATTAGAGGTCTCTCTAACAGCAAGAGCTGCCCAGCAATGGAAAGGCCTGCCTGGGAGAAGAGAGCTGCTTTACCTGAATTCATGCAACAGGGTCGAGTGGGGCCAGTGAGCACCTTTTGGGAGTCCTTTCATTTGGGAATTTGGACGGTGTACAATAATACCCACTTTTTCAGCACCTAGTCTGTGATAGGCATGGTTTGTTTAGGTACCAGGAACACAGAGGTGATAAAAAGCACCTCCTCTTGTCAGTGGTGGGAGAAATGTGATGTGATGGGGAAAATGTTCTTGTGTGTGTTTTTTTTAAATAATTTTTTTAAATTGAAGTATAGTCAGTTTATAATGTTGCATTAATTTCTGGTGTACAGCATAATGTTTCAGTCATCTGTGTACAAACATATATTCCCTTTCCATATTCTTTTCCATTACATGTGTTTTTGACCTACAACAATATCCTAACACAATTCGAACGCCCTGTCCCACTCCACCAAAAGCATTCTTACACCTGCAGCTGACACGACCTAAATTGGGCTTCACCTGCATAGCCCTGTTACAGTACTAGTGTAGCCACCTCAGATTCATGTCCCTCTTTGTTCCCACTTTTTGTTCTTTTCTGCTTTTCATGGTTCTCCATCAACCTGGCCCTTGATCTCTAGCTGCAACTCTGTTCTCAATCCTGTGCCAGCCCCTTGGACTAAGGCAGGTTTGGTTTCTGACTCTAGGCACTGTCTCTGAGCACAATGCATCCTGCCCTTCCTTTTACTCTTAGTTCCTCTAGCTGCTTCTACTGACTCAGTCCACGACTTCCCTACATCATCATTCCCTCTGGGCAGGATGGCCTATAAATGCTGAAATAGTCATTTGAGAGCTGTGGGAGTGGTTAGTCTGTCTCAGGAGGTCAGGCATTAGAGTTGAACTGGAGTTCTTCAGAGGAAGAAGGACTGGGAGAGAATTTCAGGCAGAAGAGCGATGCAAAGATGCTCTAATACATCCCCAGGAATAAATCCCTTCCTCTTCAGGTGGCAAAGTGGAAGAACATTACTAAACTGGGTGTCGGAAATCAAGCCTTGTGACAGCCCAGTTCCCTGATCCTCCCCATATCTCATACCCCAGTTTACTACCTGTGCATAAATGTATCTGCCATCCTGGCCCCCGCAGATCAGAATTCAAAAAATGAAATGAGTTGGGATTACGATTTAGCTTTTCAGAAGTGAACTGTGGAGACACACTTTAATCTAAATTAACCGATTGAATGACCATTAACTAGAGTACCATTGTGATGCACACTAGAGCTTTTAATGATTGATTTATTTAAATAAACCCTCGATGGAAAGGCCACTTGGGTAAGGGAATTATTTTGTAAAGTTCAACACTGGCATCATGACAGGCTGCACCCTTCTTTCTATGGACAATCTTGCAGAGAGCAAGCTTCTCCTTCCTGCTGCCCTGGCCTGGAAATCTTGGAGCATGATTCTTAATGAGGATCTTTTCTGCTTAGCTGCCTGATCACAGGCTGCCAGCTGGGCCTAATTGAAGAGAATCATATTCTCTGAGGTGAACCTGTGTAATTTTTCTCTTTGGAGTCTTTTACTTTACACATCTTTGGCAAATGTTTTTATATCTGAATTGTCAAACTGAAAGGAATGAAGAAAGGAAGTGCTATTAAGGTGTCATTTACAGCCGAGGATTCTAGAGAGAAAGTAGGCTCCTGGGAGCCAGAGCAAAACACTGGCACCTTGAACATCTGAGTTACCCCGACTGACGGTGCTCAGCTTCGCAGGTCAAGTGAGATAGTTCAGAAAGCATGTGGCGTAGGAGCCCACTTCTCTTGGAACACGTACGTGCCCTTGGACGGACATACTCACCTCTTTGGGGCTCCAAAATAGTACAAAGTGCCAGGGGCACCTCTGGGCACATCTGGGACAGACAGAAGACTAGCAGCTCTATGCGTCTTGACAAGAGATTCAGGCTACAGGCCAGGAGACCTGTGTTCCCCTTCTACTCCTGCTCCCATATTAGCCACGTGACTTCAGACAGGTCCCTGAGCCTAAGCCTCGTGTTCAGCACCTATAAAATGTGACTGGGAGACCCATCAGGATCAGGACCTTTTCTGCTGGGGTAGTCTAGAATTCTGTGTATGACTTGTTTCCAGATATCTTTTAGTAGTTTTGGCTAAATCTGCTTCAGAAAGTTAACTTGGTGCCAAATAAAGTTCTGGTCCCTGTAGATAATTATTTCCAAATAATCACTACCAGAATCAGGGTTTGGATAATAGTGGCCTGGGTCAGAGAGGTTTCTTGTTCTTGTTTTTGTTTTGTTTTTCAGTTTGTTCAGTATATATGGCATTATTGTGCTAGTGTAGTTGGTGAGAGGCAATCTCATGTTTATTAAATACAAAAGAGTATGCATACAGTACTGTAGGGGAAGAATACTTTTCCCTTTCTCCCTTCTAGGTTCTTTAGCTGGTCTAATAATTAAATAAGATTAACAGGAGAAAAACAAATTTAATTTCATGCATAGAAAAGCCACATAAAGACGTGAGAGGCTCCCCACCAGCCAGGTAATTGAGACATATGCCAGCCTGAGCTCAGAAGAAAAGGGTAGGGGTCTGGGTCTTCAAAGTGGAGGAAGAAAATTCACAGCAAGATGGAAAGAGTAAATGATTGGTAAACAAATGTTTGCCATACCATACAGATAAGTCTTTCTGATGTAAAAAGATATCTCTGGTAATGACTTGTTTACAGGTTTAACTAGCTAAATTCTTTTAGGCAGTTAAGGGAGAGATGAAAAGTTCTTCACTCTGTTGGGCCTTGATTGTCTTCAGCCTGAAATCATCCACATGCCAAAGTGGCACATTCTGGGACAACCTGCCCAGAACCTATCAGTACAAAATATCTCTTTGAGAGGTCTTGGCCGGTGGGGTAAGGGTGGGGGGTATTTTCCAAAAATGGGATTATGGGAGAAGTATAGTGTAGTTGTTATGTTATGGGTTGAATTATGCCCCTCCTAACAAAAACATATATGTTGAAGTTTTAACCCCCAGTTCCCATGGATGTGACCTTTTATGGAAATAGGGTCTCTACAGAATTAATTAAGTCATTAGAATGGACCTTCATCCAGTATGACTAGTGTCCTGATAAGAAGGGGGAAATTTGGACACAGACACACAGAGAGAATGCCATGTTGAGGTTAGAGGCAGATGTTGGAGTGATGTATCTATTAGCTAAGAAATATCACAGGTTGCCTGCTGTCACCAGGAGCTAGTGTGATAGAGTTCAAGCCCATACTGCTTGCCACACAACAGGACAATAAATCAAGAGACAAGTTGTTGGGGCAAGAAATAGCAACTTTATTTAGAAAGCCAGCAGAATGAGAAAATGATGACTAGTGTCCCAAAGAACCATATTACCTGTGTTAGAATTCAGGCTTCTCTTATACTAAAAGAGGAGAGGGTGTGGCTGGTTGTTGCAAACTTCTTGGTGCAGGAATCCTTTGCTCTTTCAGCTGTCCACGCAAAGTATGGCCACAATGTTCCTATAAACCTCTAATAAAATAAATGTATTCTGTTCTCTGCAACTTTTTATCTCTGTATGAATGGAAAAGTGTTTGACCTTTAAAGGTCAGACACTTGAGAATGGGCTATCTTGTGTATTTCACACTAGAAGCAACATTCTTTTCCAAAGGTGCAGAACCAGCATGGCTAAGCACAGGTGACAGAGCACAATGATTAAAGCTGAAGAAATCGATCCAACATGGAGTTGGCTTTGTTCTTTGTTACACTAGGAGAGAGGCATGGAACAGATTCTCTCTCACAGCCTTTAGAAGGGTGGACAATTTGATTTTGAACCTCTAGCCTTCTGAATTTGAAACAATAAATTTCAGTTGTTCTAAGCCACCCAGTTTGATGTTACTTTATTATGGCAGCTGTAGAAAACCAATCCAGGTTAGGAGACCAAGCTCTAAAGTCATACATCTTAAGTTAGATGATAACTCTGTCTTTTGACTTACTAGCTGTGTGGGGACAAGTTACTTAACCTCTCTGAGACTCAGCTTCCTTATCTGTAAAATGGAGACATAATTATACCCGCCTGATAGTGATGTTTTGAAGATTAAATGAGGTAGTCCTTGAAAAGAGGCTGACAGTAGATTGTGATACATGTTAGCTGTGATCATCTCTGCTTTTGGATCTTAACCTAGAGGCTGGCTAAGACTTAGGGCCTTTGAAGGTATGGACCATATTTTAGATATCTCATGTATTGAGTATTGAGTGTTCCAAGTAGTAGCTGCTCAGTACGTATTTGCTACTTCTAGAAACGTAAATGTGAAGTTACTTCAATTTTGTTACAGCCCAACTGAACATGAATGAAGTTTGACATGTTCTCTTCTTAGGCTCTCCTCTCAGCCCTTCCTGGGTTTTCCTGGGTAACACTCTGACATCATAGCGAGGAAAGTTAAGAGAGAGACCATGGGCTGGGGTCTAATCCTGGTTGTCACTTACTGGTTTTGTGTCCTTGGAGCACCTTCTGAGCTTCAGTTTCCTCCTTTGTAAAATGGAGGTGGGAGTGGGAAGAGCTTTGTTGAACTGAAGCCTATGGTTCAGCTCCCACAGTGGTCTGCCTCAGTTGATGGCCTGAATAGACCTGTTTTTTCCCGCTCAGATTCTGTTCCCCACCCTCTTGAACCCCAGATACTCTCTAAGCAGCTGCCTTATATTTAAATACTAGCCACATGAAGAATACACCCTAAGAAGAGCTAACAATCTTAAGTGATTCAGACAGTCTTCCTGATTCAGACACACATGCACACAAACAACAACACATGCACAAAGTGATCAGCCTCAATAAAAGCAACATGAAGGGCACGCCTTAACCTTGGTAGCTTCAACTAATGTGGAAATGTGTCCTTGGCAGCCCAGGACTTTATTGATGTGGGAATCACTGGATTTGGGGGCACATCTTATAAAATATGTACTTTGGCTGAAGAGACCCCGTGGTAGCAGATGTCATGGGGGAGGCAAATTGCAAAGGCCAGGTTTCACTCTCAGTTGGCAAACATTTATTTTTTTTTAAATTTTTTTTAACATTTTTTATTGATTTATAATCATTTTACAATGTTGTGTCAAATTCCAGTGTTCAGCACAATTTTTCAGTCATTCATCGACATATACACACTCATTGTCACATTTTTTTCTCTGTGAGTTATCATAACATTTTGTGTATATTTCCCTGTACTATACAGTGGAATCTTGTTTATCTAGTCTACAATTTTGAAATCCCAGTCTATCCCTTCCCACCCTCCACCCCCCTGGTAACCACAAGTCTGTATTCTCTGTCTGTGAGTCTATTTCTGTCCTGTATTTACGCTTTGTTTTTGTTTGTTTGTTTTTGTTTTTGTTTTTTAGATTCCACATATGAGCGATCTCATATGGTATTTTTCTTTCTCTTTCTGGCTTACTTCACTTAGAATGACATTCTCCAGGAGCATCCATGTTGCTGCAAATGGCATTATGTTGTCGGTTTTTATGGCTGAGTAGTATTCCATTGTATAAATATACCACTTCTTCTTTATCCAGTCACCTGTTGATGGACATTTAGGCTGTTTCCATGTTTTGGCTATTGTAAATAGCGCTGCTATGAACATTGGGGTGCAGGTGTCATCCTGAAGTAGATTTCCTTCTGGATACAAGCCCAGGAGTGGGATTCCTGGGTCATATGGTAAGTCTATTCCTAGTCTTTTGAGGAATCTCCACACTGTTTTCCATAGTGGCTGCACCAAACTGCATTCCCACCAGCAGTGTAGGAGGGTTCCCCTTTCTCCACAGCCTCTCCAGCATTTGTCATTTGTGGATTTTTGAATGACGGCCATTCTGACTGGTGTGAGGTGATACCTCATTGTAGTTTTGATTTGCATTTCTCTGATAATTAGTGATATTGAGCATTTTTTCATGTGCTCTTTGATCATTTGTATGTCTTCCTTGGAGAATTGCTTGTTTAGGTCTTCTGCCCATTTTTGGATTGGGTTGTTTATTTTTTTCTTATTGAGTCGTATGAGCTGCTTATATATTCTGGAGATCAAGCCTTTGTCGGTTTCACTTGCAAAAATTTTCTCCCACTCCGTAGGTTTTCTTCTTGTTTTACTTCTGGTTTCCTTTGCTGTGCAGAAGCTTGTAAGTTTCATTAGGTCCCATTTGTTTATTCTTGCTTTTATTTCTTCTAGGAGAAAATTTTTGAGATGTATGTCAGATAATGTTTTGCCTATGTTTTCCTCTAGGAGGTTTATTGTATCTTGTCTTATGTTTAAGTCTTTAATCCATTTTGAGTTGATTTTTGTATATGGTGTAAGGGAGTGTTCTAGCTTCATTGTTTTACATGCTGCTGTCCAGTTTTCCCAACACCATTTGCTGAAGAGACTGTCTTTATTCCATTGTATATTCTTGCCTCCTTTGTCGAAGATGAGTTGACCAAAAGTTTGCGGGTTCATTTCTGGGCTCTCTATTCTGTTCCATTGGTCTATATGTCTGTTTTGGTACCAATACCATGCTGTCTTGATGACTGTAGCTCTATAGTATTGTCTGAAGTCTGGGAGAGTTATTCCTCCAGCCTCTTTCTTTCTCTTCAGTAATGCTTTGGCAATTCTAGGTCTTTGATGGTTCCATATAAATTTTATTATGATTTGTTCTAGTTCTGTGAAATATGTCCTGGGTAATTGGATAGGGATTGCATTAAATCTGTAGATTGCCTTGGGCAGTGTGACCATTTTAACAATATTGATTCTTCCAATCCAAGAGCATGGAATATCTTTCCATTTTTTAAAGTCTTCTTTAATTTCCTTCATCAATGGTTTATAGTTTTCTGTGTATAATTCTTTCACCTCCTTGGTTAGATTTATTCCCGGATATTTTATTACTTTGGGTGCTATTTTAAAGGGGATTGTTTCTTTACTTTCTTCTTCTGTTGATTTATCATTAGTGTAAAGAAATGCAACTGATTTTTGAACGTTAATTTTGTAACCTGCTACCTTGCTGAATTCTTCAATCAGCTCTAGTAGTTTTTGTGTGGACCTTTTAGGGTTTTCTATATATAGTAACATGTCATCAGCATATAATGACACTTTTACCTCTTCTTTTCCAATTTGGATCCCTTTTATTTCTTTCTCTTGCCTGACTGCTGTGGCTAGGACTTCCAGGACTATGTTGAATAGGAGTGGTGATAGTGGGCATCCTTGTCTTGTCCCAGATTTTAGTGGGAAGCTTTTGAGTTTTTCACCGTTGAGTACTATGCTGGCTGTAGGTTTGTCATATATAGCTTTTAATATGTTGAGATATGTTCCCTCTATACCCACTTTGGCGAGAGTTTTTTATCATAAATGGGTGTTGAATTTTATCAAATGCTTTTTCTGCATCGATTGAGATGATCATGTGGTTTTTGTCCTTTCTCTTGTTGGTGTGATGTATTACATTGATTGATTTGCGTATGTTGAACCAGCCTTGTCTCCCTGGGATGAACCCCACTTGGTCATGATGTATAATCTTTTTTATGTGTTGTTGGATTCTATTTGCTAAAATTTTGGTGAGGATTTTGGCGTCTATGTTCATCAGTGATATTGGCCTATAATTCTCTTTTTTTGTAGTGTCTTTGCCTGGTTTTGGTATCAGGGTGATGGTGGCTTCATAGAATGAGTTTGGGAGTATTCCCTCCTTTTCAATTGTCTGGAAGAGTTTGAGAAGGACTGGTATGAGTTCTTCTTTGTATGTTTGGTAGAATTCCCCGGTGAAGCCGTCCGGTCCTGGACTTTTATTTGTAGGGAGGTTTTTAATTGCTATTTCTATTTCCTTTCTAGTGATTGGATTGTTCAAGTGTTCAGATTCTTCTTGATTCAGTTTTGGTGGACAGTATGTTTCCAGAAACTTGTCCATCTCCTCTAGGTTATCCAGTTTGGTTCCATATAGTTTTTCATAATATTCTCGTATGATATTCTGTATTTCTATTTTATTTGTTGTAATTTCTCCATTTTCCTTTCTTATTTTGCTAATTTGTGCTCTCTCTTTTTTCTTCTTTGTGAGTTTGGCCAGAGGTTTGTCAATTTTATTTACTTTTTCAAAAAACCAGCATTTGGTTTGGTTGATTTTTTCTATGGTCTTGTTAATCTCTATTGTATTTAATTCCTCTCTGATCTTTATTATTTCCTTCCTTCTGCTGCTTTTTGGGGCTTTTTGTTCTTCTTTTTCTAATTCATTCAGGTGGTGGGTTAAATTGTTTACTTGAGATTGTTCTTTTTTGAGGAAGGCCTGTATCGCTATAAACTTCCCTCTTAACACTGCCTTTGCTGTGTCCCATAGGTTTTGAGTGGTTGTGCTTTCATTATCATTTGTCTCAAGGTATTTTTTAATTTCAGCTTTGATTTCCTCATTGATCCATTGTTTTTTCAATAACATATTGTTTAATCTCCATGCTTTCCTTTTTTTCTCCTTTGTTTCTCTGTTGTTGATTTCCAGTTTCATGGCATTGTGGTCAGTAAAGATGCTTGAGATAATTTCTATCTTCTTAAAATTGTTGAGGTTTCTTTTGTGCCCAAGTACATGATCGATCCTGGAAAATGTTCCATGTGCACTTGAAAAGAATGTATATCCTATTTTTTGGGGGTGTAATGCTCTGAAAATATCCACCAAATCTAGTTTTTCTATTGTAGTATTTAATTTCTCTGTTGCCTTGTTTGCTTTCTGTCTGGAAGATCTGTCTAATGATGTTAATGCAGTGTTAAAATCTCCAACTATGATTGTATTCCCATCAATATCCCCCTTTATCTCTGTTAGTAATTCTTGTATGTACTTAGGTGCTCCTATATTGGGTGCATATATATTAACGAGTGTAATATCCTCATCTTGTATCACTCCTTTAATCATTATAAAATGTCCTTCTTTATCTTTCTTTATGGCCTTGTTTTAAAGTCTATTTTGTCTGAGATCAGTACTGCAACACCTGCTTTTTTGGCTTTTCCATTTGCATGGAATATCCTTTTCCATCCTTTCACTCTCAATCTATATGTGTCCTTCTCCCTAAAGTGGGTCTCTTGTATGCAGCATATTGAAGGTTCTTGCTTTATTATCCAGTCTAGTTGGCAAACATTTAGATTCTGTTAGCTCAACATAGAGATCTGTGGAGGGAGAGTTGCACTGAGAGCTCTAGGGAGAGAGAACAGGACTTGTGAGAATGATAGATGAGGTGTGTTTAGTGAGGATTGCACAAATTGTTTCCTTTTAACAAGACATAAACCTCACTGAAAACATCAACTGTTTTTGGCTTGCTAATTACCCTTTGCCTTTCCTCACTTAGCTGAAGCTTTGACGGCCCTAAATTTCCTAAAGGTCTTGTTAGGAAAAATAAAAATTAAGGTTTAATTATATAAGTATACTTCATGTATTTTTTTTAGGTTTTCTAGGGAGTGCCCCATATTTATGTGGATTCATTCATTCATTCATTTTATTCAACCACTTTTATTGAGCCCCTACCCTGTCCCAGGTACACTGCTAAGTACCAGAGTTGTTAGCTACATGGCAGCTGCAACTAATTATGATTTTCAGGGGTCATTTTAAAAATTTTTAAAAAATTTATTTAGATATAGTCAACATAGAATATTAAATTAGTTTCAGGTGTACAACGTAATGATTTGATACTTGTATATATTTCCCAGTTATTACCACAGCAAATCTAGTCACCAAGATTGCAAAATTTGTTCTCTTATGATGAGAACTTTAAAGATCTCTGCTTAGCAACTTTCAAATATGTAATACAATGTTATTAACTCTAGTTAACCATGCTATACATTACATCCCCATGAGTTATTTATTTTATAACTGGAAGTTTGTACCTTTTGACTACCATCACCCATTTCACCCTCCCACCTTCCCCACCTCCTAACTCTGGCTACCACTAATTTGTTCTCTATATCTGTGATCTTAAGTTTGCTTTTTGTTTGTTTGTTTTCAGATGCCACATATAAGTGAGATAATGCGGTATTTGTCTTTCTTTGTCTGACTTATTTCACTTAGCATAATACCTTCAAGTTCCTTCCACATTTTTATAAATGACAAGAGTCTTCTTTCTTATGGCTGAGTAATATTCCACTGCATATATACACCACATCTTTTTTATCCATTTATCTATCAAGGACAGTAAGGTTGTTTTCCTTTCTTGACTATTGTAAATAATGTTGCAGTGGGGTGCACATATTTTTGAGTTAAAGTTTTTATTTTCTTCAGATAAATTCCCAGAAGTGAAATTGCAGGATTGTATGACATCTCTTTTTCTCTACTCTACCCATGAAAACATTTTTACTGATAGGCTTTTTTTAATACAGAAAAATACAATGAAGAAAACCAAAATGTAAATTATACCACTGTACAGATAACTCTTATTGTCTTTGAACTTTAATCATGTGCATCTATTACTTTTATTTAAAAAATACAGAAAGGTGTAAAATGAAAAATAAAAAGTCTCTTTTCCACCTTGACCTCCTAATATCAAGGAAACTAGTGTGGAGTTGAATAGATATTCAACTTGAGGGGGTTAGAAGGAGTGAAAAGACACTTTCTATTGTGTCCTGAGTCTCCTGTTCCCCTAGCTCCCCTACCCAAGAGTATGAAGTCACAGAAATAAATATCACTTTATTCCAAACATTAAGTGTGGGATATAGGTAGAAACAAGGGTTGTCAAAGAAAAAAAATCCTAACCGTTGAGTCTCCTGTTTTTTTTCCCCAAGTGTCTCCACGTGAATTTTAGGGAGATGTGAGTCCTTTGGTCCCTCATTAGACTGCTATGGCCATTTAGTCTAGACATGACTCATGTGCTTTTATTAACCCCCCTACCCCATTTTCTCATTTTTATCCTTACAACTTGGAGGGGAAGATTTACACCAAAATCCAATGCAGATTCACCCTTCTAAACATATGTCTTCCTGGTCTCTCTACTTTCTTCCCTTTCTCCTTGTTCTTTGTTTCTCTCCCTCTCCCTCTCTCCCACACAGACACACCCCTCTCTGTGTTTCCACTAAATTTTAGACCCTTGCCATTTTTTCTGCACATGAACTGGTTACATTTGACAGTACCTAATGATGTTTGTATGCATGTGTCTTTCTAACAATAGTCTACTGCTCACATGATTCTGTTTAAGTCCTTAACAGCATGTAGAAATACTTTGTGGGAGATATCTAGAGTCAAAGAGTCCTCACTCTCATCCTGCAGGCCATCGCTGAGTGCTTCTTTCATCAATACACCATTGCTAGGCGTGAAATGGGCTATTTAGGATTTTAAGAGCCAAATGTAAATGTGCTTAATGAGCCTCGAGGGAGCTGTGGCATGGCCAGGGAAAAAAGGCTTTTAGCAGCAGATGCAGACAAAAGTATTGGATTTCATTCTCTGGGTCTCCTGAAAAGTCAAAGACAAAGAAAATGGAGATCCTGGTCCCTGATGGGGTAGGAGTCAGTCAAAACCTAAAACCCAAGCAACTGGAGTCTCTTGACATTTTTCTTTTTGGTAAAGAATTCAACAAACGGTGGGGGGACAGATGGAGTATAGTGATTTGTTATAGGAGTGCAAAACCCTGGTACTGTTGGATATACCCTGAAGGAGCTCAAGGGCACCAGCAATGGAGAAGCAATCTTTGCAGTAGTTTTAAGGTTCTGGGCAATGATTTTTAAATTTTTTAGGTTTTTAGATGAGCTTAGAAAAACTCATCTGAGTAATCCAAATCTGCCTGAAATCTCTTTTTGGCTCTGTCAAAACAACATTCTTTGTCTCTTTACTAGTAAATACGAAGGCTAGTTCAGGCATCTCAGCATATTAGAAATCTGTTGAATGTCTCAAATTTACTCTTCTGTAGCTTGGGGCTGGAGTCTGGGAGACTTCCTGCCTCTGACAACTGTTTCATGCCTACCCGGGTTGGACTAGCTCTTCTTTACTGTGTTAAAAGTGGTGTGTTTCTGAATATAACAATGCTGATACTTGATCCTGGCAGAAAAAGAAGTGAAAAATAACTCATAAAAATTTTTTTTTTTATGGCTTTAGGCAAGTCAGTAACTCTGGGCAATCCGTATGGTTTACATTCAGCAACAGCTGAGCTTCCAACATTCTCATCCCCTGGGAGGAGGAGAAAGGCAGGGTCACCCACACTGTTTGCCATGATACCCACGCTCCTCTACTCTGGTTTGGAAACTTGAGGCTGCTGTGTCCACGCTCAGCCTACACTTTGCCACTCTCAGCATCCCTCCTTCTGTTTTTATTCACTTCCTTGTTCTATTTGTATACCTGTGTGTCCTCCACAGGCTGATAAGCTTTGAGAAGACAAGGGTGGTGTCTTTTTCTTATCTCTCAGAGCACAGAATTTTGCCCATAGAAACCACTAGGTAGATATTTGCTAAAAAAACATTTTTTTTTAAAAGTAGTGCATTTTGGTCTTTTTGGTAAGTCTCTATTCTATTGATAAGTCTGGCTAAATGTACACTCTTGCCCCTGCTATGATGATGTCTCACTTAAATTTTATGTGCTCATGAGCCTAAATCTTTTTTTTTTTTTTATTTAATGTTCAACCAGAGGAATATTGGCTTATTGGATTGTGTGCCCTGGAATAAATCACTTAAACTCTTGGTGTCTCAATTTTCTGTCTTCTTAAAAGGATAGGAGTTATTGTAAGGTACAGAAATATAAGATTTAGAGTAATAGGGAATGATTATTGAAGTGCTGACTCTCTGGCTGTGTGATCTTAAACAAGTTATCTGAACTCTATGAGCTTCAGTTTCCTTTTCTGTAAATTAGAGATAAGGCCAATTTACAGGGTTGTGGTGAAGACTGGATGAAATTCAAGAGACAATATGTATGTAGCTTTTGGAACCATGCTTGTGCTTAGCAAGTCCCCAGTAAACTCCACTGAAGAGGATTGATTTGCTTTTGAAGAAACATGCAGAGATCTGAGACCCAAAAGTGATTCCCTCTGGGCTTGTGGAGGCGAGAGCAGATCTCTGGGTCCCAGGAGAAATGGTCATGTAGCTTGCTCCCTGGCTGTATCTTGAGGTGAAATCAATTTCAGAGGAGAAGGTCACAGGCTGCCAGACGGATAGGTTATAGGCCTGGGATGCTGGCCTTGCTCAATATTTCCAGGCCCCAAGTGCACCTGAGAAGCTTGCAGTAGCAGATCTAGAGAGATTATGCGGGTTGGGACAGAGGGTGTCTTAGTACCAAGAAGTCTGGACAGATGACCAATGATCACAAGGGACTTCATAATGCCTTGGAACTCTGAAAGATCCTGAATCTAAGCCCAACATTGAGGAGCCTCAGAATGACTGAAGTTGAATTTCCCAACGCTCAGGCAGAAAGCATACTTGAAATTAACTTGGCTTATAGAACATGAAGAGATGTGATATTTCTTACGTACTTACCATCTACACCATTAAAAATATTAAGCCTGCCACAGAATTTCACTTAGATGTTGAGTATCTCACATTATTTGAGAGCTTTGAGGGAAGGTGAATTTTTAAAATACTATAATAAATTCAGTCAGATTATAAATTGGCAGTTTTATAAAGTAGCCTTTTAAAAAATTTTTATTGAAGTATAGTTGATTTACAATGTTGTGTTTAGTTTCAGGTGTGCAGTAAAGTGATTCAGATATATATACACACACACACACACATATATGTCGATATATATACACACACACACAAACACAGACATACACACACACATATATATATTCTTTTTCAGATTCTTTTCCATTATAGGTTATTACCAGATATTGAATATAGTTCCCTGTGCTATACAGCAGGTCCTTGTTGGTTATCTATTTTATATATAGTAGTGTATATCTTTTAATCCCAGACTTCTAATTTATCCTCCCTCTTTCCCCTTTTGTAATCATAAGTTTGTTTTCCATGTCTGTGAGTCTATTTCTGTTTTTTAAAATAAGTTTATTTATGTCTTATTTTTAGATTCCACATATAAGTGGTATCATACGGTATTTTTCTTTCTCTTTTTGGCTTACTGCACTTAGAATGACAATCTCCAAGTCCATCCATGTTGCTGCAAATTGCATTATTTCATTCTTCTTATGGCTGAGTAATATTCCATTGTATACATATACCTCATCTTCTTTATCCATTCATCTGTCAGTGGACATTTAAGTTGCTTCCGTGTCTTGGCTATCATAAACAGTGCTGCTATAAACATTGGAGTACATGTATCTTTTCAATTTAAGAGTTTTCGTCTTTTCCCGATACATGCTCAGAAGTGGGATTGCTAGATCATCCGATAACTCTATTTTCAGTTTTTTAAGGAATCTCCATACTGTTTTCCATAGTGGCTATACCAATTTATATTCCTACCAACAGTGTAGGAGGGTTCCCTTTTCTCTACATACTCTGCAGCTCTTATTATTTGTAGATTTTTTGATGATGACCATTCTGACCAGTATGAGGTGACACCTTATTATAGTTTTGATTTACATTTCTTTAATAATTAGCAATGTTGAGCCTCTTTTCATGTGCTTGTTGGCCATCATATGTCTTAGTCTTTTCAATTATTTTAACAGTAATTTTTAGTAGACTAGATTCTCTGTAAATTATGACTTACACCTTCTGACATGACATGACCACCTCAATCTTGCATAGTCAGACAGAATAAAAAAATGTGCTGATACGAACAGACAATGAATCATTGATGTAATAACACCTGATATAATGCTGTATAGATTATAGATCTTCAGTAACTCTTTGGGAAATAAATTAATTAATGGGCAGGTTTTTGACAGATTACAATTACTAATAAAATTGTAAATTTTATTCACCTTAGCTTTAATGTTAGTAAACTTTATTATATTATAATCTTTCTAAGATTAGTCATAAGTGTATGGTTTATCAGGCCCTTCACTATAGTACCCATCTCTGATGTCTTTCTCTGTTCTACTGTCTAGTTGTCTTGATGTAAGATTTGTATATAAAGATGCTCATTGCTGTTTTAGATATAATAATGAAAAACTAGAATGAACCTGAATTTCCAATAAATTATCAGATATTCCCAAAATGGTTATCATGTAGCTATTATAGATGATGTTTTAAAAATTGTTTAATAACTCAAGAAAATGTTAGTCAATTGAGCAAATATGGTATTAAGTGTGTGATTCTGTGGGTATATTAAAGTAAAATTTGGATTATAAAGAGAAATTACTGGATTGCACTTGCCTTGGAACATCCTTGGTAAATAATCTCTAAGTGGAGGTTTTGAAAATTATTGGGGAGTAGTGACTTCAAGCTCACACTCTTTTCCACAAACACCTGGAATTCAGTCTTTCTGTGTTGCTGGTAGAGCCCAGGTGGGGTTGATTGACATCCTCATTTGAAAATTATATGTATGCTTAAATAAAAGACCCTCTCACCTTGGCTCAGAGATGAATCGAAGTATCTATGGTGGGATAAAGAATTTCTTTAGAAAATAGTTTAGTATTTCTTTTAATCCAGAGGTAAATGACTGATCATGGAAGCAGATTATAAAACTTCCTAGCAGTAACTGTGGTTCTCTCTTGGTAGATTTGTGAGTTATTTTAATTTTCTCTTTGATACCTTTATTTTCTAATCTCCCAGCAATGAACATGCATCAATTTTATAATTAGAAAAAATAATAATTAAACTCTGTAAACAGTTGGTATGCGTAGCCCTCACTGGCCTTTGGGTCTAGAACTAGGTAATATTTTCATTAATATGCAAATTATGACTTTGTCCTACCTTCCCATGGAAGAATTTAGGCTCCTTAAACTGTTCTCTGGGTGTTTATGAGTCTTCTGGCATTTCCCCTGTATGTACACCACTTTCTTCCATTCTGACTTCTTTGTCAAGCCTTGTCAGAACAGGCACTCTTATGGTGCAGGGTAAGTGGCTTTTCCTGGATGACACTGCTGACCTGACCAGTGGTCCAGACCAGGGGAGAGGAGCATTGTTCCTTCCTTCATCCTCTTTCCTTAGTATATCCTGGGATCATTCTTCAAATTTCCCAGAAGCACAGCTGAGAATAAGACTTTTCTAAAGCTTTGGAGCAAAGAAAGGGAAATATATTCTAGATGTTAGTATATATCTGTGACTGCATGGGATTGCCCTCAAAATCCACAGGTCAGAGCTACCCTCAGAATCCCCTTCCCACTGCTTTACTCTCCACCTGCCCAGCCTCTCCCCACTTATACCTCTGGAAATGCGCAGAGCTATTTAGGCCTTAGAGTTCACATCTACAGGCATCTCAAAGAGACCAAAGTGCTTCTCTCTCTTTCCAGACTAAGGGTCACCTCCTCAGGCCTCATTTCTGGTCTTAAATGGTACCTTCTGAGGAAGATTGACAGAGAATATCTACTCCCTTGGAAAGAATCTCAAGCCCTTGCCCTCAAGGTAGTACAGCCAGGTCCTCTAATTCCAAAAGAAAAATAATAAATTGTCTAAAAATCTATATGATGTCACATTACTTCTTTCTAGAAGTTTCAGTCTTAAATAATTCTATGTGTAGGAACTCAATGGTCCAAGGCAAGTTACTCTGTGATTTCCCAGTCTTAACTCTTTTTACTGTCTCTTGTCCATCATGAGGTCAAGATAAGGCTAGTGCGTGTGACCTTTATCTCATCCTTTCCAACTTGTCTTCTTTAAGCAGTCAAGAAAACAAACACACACAGACAAGTGCACGCACACTCACATCTCCACAAGAACAAGCCACAGGTTATCTACATTAAATAGTACAGTAAATGAAACGTTTCCATGAAGGAAACAAGCGTAAAGAATCTGGCTAAGACCTGTACCCCACAGTTTATATTACCAAACGGAACACTTATTTTCTCAGTTGAAAATATGTGCATTCAGTTTGCTTCACAGTTTTCCCCAAGAAAAATAGTGGGTGGGGACTTCTTTTACATTTGTGTCACTAAAGGGGTCCATTTGAAGAAATTATCCCAGTTGTCTCCTCTAAAGGTGAATTCAGTCCTCTTACTTCTTTGAGAGAAAATTGCCTTGTTTTTGAAGTGACAGTTTTCTGATCTGTACATAACAAAGCTTAAAAAAGAGAGAGAGAGAATAATCTGAGTTAGGGTAGACTTTTAATTTCATCTGGACACCCTTTTACACCAAGCGTTACAATTATTTACACATTAAAGTTGACTTCTCATGTTCCGTGTTCTACAGAGTTTGATTTCTTCTGTGATTAATCTAAGAAATGAATGATTAGGAAGGCATCAGGAATTGCGAATGAATTTCTATGTCTTCTCTGGTATCATTAGCTATATGGAAGCTGCCTTTAGTGTTTTAATTCAGAGGAATGACTGGTGTGGAGAGTCCCAGGACCAGGATGGCCTTACGGGTACTGAGGTGGATGTGAGACAGTGCAGGGACTCTGTTCACACCATTAGTCTTCGCTACCAGTACAGTCAACCAAGTAGCTGGAAATGCAGCATCTAAGGGAGTCAGCTCTGCTCAAATCTCCATAGGTCTTCCCTGTTCTAGGAGCTGGAATGGAAAACTGGAAAAGAGCAGAGGAGAGAAGGCCCAATGAAGAAATATTGTATGGATGAGTGATTAATTTTGAGAAAGGAAAGTTGAGAGTAACTTCAAATGAGTTTCCACTCTTATGAAGCTGATTACAAAGAGAGTTTATGACTGGAGGTATGCAGAGTCAGAGCAAGAAAGAATGAACGTGTGTTGCCCCAAGAATGATGTTAAGAAACTAGCAACAACTTCTGGTAATAAATGTGATTTGGTACCACAGGAGGGTGTGGCATGCTACTCACAGCCCTATATCCTGCCATAGCCAAGCCAGTTTCCTCTGAAGTTTGATACCTATCAACCTTCCTCTCTTGTGCTTCTTAATCAAGCTTATCTCTTATTTTGCTTTAAAAAATACTGTGTACTGTAGTGGGACATGTAGCATATAATTATATATTAAATATATTATATATGTAATGTGTATGCTATATGCATATGCTATTACATATAGCATATAATTACCTGCATGCCCTACCTCTATAGCTTTCTTGCAGGTAATGCTGCCTCCTACACCTGTGTGAGAGTGATACATTCTTCAAGACCCAACTCATACTTCCTTTTCCTGTATATGGCTGTACTTGAATGTCTACTCTGAAGGTCACATGCATGCATTTTGGCATTTAATTGTACATAGTAAACACTTGTCTTTTGTGTGCTTATAACACTTTTAATGTGTACAAGTCATTTGTCAAATGCAGGTTTGCATTATTAATTTCTGTTTTATGTCTATTCAGTCACTCAATAAACATTTATTTATTGAATATTTGGTTTAGTCCAGATACTCTGCCTGGCGCTGGTAACAGGAAGAAGAATAAACCATTGTGTCTGATCTCAAGGAGTTTTTGTGTTAGTGAGGAAACAGATACAAACAACACTCTCTGATTTGATATGTGCCTGAAGAAGAGTATGAAGTGATTACTGTAGGCATTTTAAAAGAAAGAATGCCTAACTCCAACAGAAAATTCTTCGTGGAGATTGGGCTGGATCCTAAAGAATGGATTGGAATTTTCCAGGCAGAGAAGAAGAAAGGATATTTCAGGCAGAGGGAGCAAGATGTGCAAAAGCAGAGTCATAAGAAGGTATGATGTCTTTGATGATTGGTGAACTGAGTAGTGGAGTTTAGGCATATGTTGTTTGTATGTGGTTTGGAAAGTGGGAAAGAAGATTAAGGTGACAACCTGGGGCCAGCTTGTCAGGGGCCTTATTTGCTATGTGGAGCTAAGAAGTTTGTACATTTAGCCTTCAGAGTGCTGAAATTTATAAGAAAAGTACTGACATATTCAGATTTATTTGATAGGAAGAGAATTCCTGTATAAATATGGATTATGGACAGAGTGGAGAGAGACTGGTGAGAGAGAGCCAGTCGTGAGACAGTGTAGCTGTGAGACGAAGAGGAAAGCTGGATTTTGGAAAACAGAAAGAAGAAAAGAACCTTTTGTAGATATGATAAGTTCAGTTAAATTGCACATTCCAGGAGGAGATGTTCCATTGGTAAGTAGAAATAAGGACTTTATCTTAGGAGAAGATTCCCTGTCTTGAATGGAGAACTGGGAGTCATGGCCTTGAAGCCATGGCAGTAGAGGATAGATAAGATTACTTCAGAGAGAGTGAATAGCCAGAAGGGAAGAAGGCTGAGAGAACAGATGAATGATGCAGGAAGTGAGGGGTAATTGCTGGAACAAGATCTCAGACTAGGCAGAAGGGCGTAGAATCCAGTAACTAGAAGAAAGGCATTCTCCCTGAAGGCTGGTGCGCCAGATTTGAGGAAAGGTGAGAACTGACGAACTAGAGTACTAAGGCAGTTTGAAAGCAGGGACTATTTCTTTTTTTACATACTTTTATCCTTTATTGCTCATACGGCATTGCCTTACACATAATAAGTCCAAAATAAATATCTGTTGATTTACAGTAGTTTACATTTTGTGTATAATACTCATCTGTTTATCTTTCTTATACTTGATCTGTTTCCTCACACAGCGCCAGTGCTTACTAGGTTTAATTCATAGCAATTATTTCATAAATAATTACTGTTAAATAGTTTCCTGTTCTGAATTTCTTGTTTCCTAGGGGATGGGCTACTAGATACTTGCTACTCAAAATGTGGTCCACAGAGTTGCAGTATCAGCCTTACATGGGAGCTGGTTAGAAGGGCAGAATTGCACCCCCATCTTAGACTACTGAATCAGAATCTTCATTTTAACAAGGTCCCCACTTGATGTGAATGCACATTATAGTTTGAGAAGCACTGCATTATAGACACTTTTTAAAGCCTTTCCTGTTCAGAACTTGTCCTTGGCTTCTTCTTTAGAACTTCACTATAAAACTTGCAGGGTTATTTTGCTGCTTCCAAGAACTGTTGTTACTTGAGATACTGAATTTTGCAAAATAGCAGGTGAAGCTGTACTCATTCAACTGAGGTTCTTCATGTCATTATGAAAAATTAAAAGATTGACGATAAGTTCATTTTATAGTCACACAAATAAACCAACACTAATATTATAAATATATTATGCTGCATAGAACCCCAAAGGTTTATATTAGGCATAACTTAGAAATTTTCAGTTGTGTATCTGCTTCATTGCTATTTTCTCTCCCACTGACATGAAGAGTAAATCAAAATTGGGAGAGGAGGACAAACTTCCCCTAAAGAGTTGGAATTCCAAATAGGAGAGGAAGCAAAAATATTGGAAGGGACAAATCTAGAGATGCATGTACCTTCCATTCTCATTGGTTCTTAAGCAACAGCATTTGGCTCAGTTTCCAGTGCGCAGTGTGACTGCCAGGTTTTTGCTTGTTCAGTTGACTTTTATTGCTTTGCTTCACGCTTTTAAAATATTTGCAGCTCAGGAAGACCTTGTGTAATTCTGGGTACTGAAGCATGAGTGTAAAGATCTTTTGAAAACAGTTTGCTACAAACAATAAGGTGCCTTACCCTCATTTTTAGTATTTCACCTGGTATTTTGATTTACATTATCACTATATGAACAATAACTGCCAGACTTGTTTATAATAAATTAGAGAAAATTGTCTTTTGTCAGAATTGTTGCTTATGTTTGTAGAGTCTCAACAGAAATCCAGTTGTAGATGTTTCTTGACATGTTCAATGTAGCTGGCCTTTCTACTTTATTGATATCATTTGCTTTCACCAAAGGAGCAGACTTACTCGGTTACAAAGTGTCTTGAAAAGTAAAAAGAAATTATGCTGAGCGTGGAATTCCAAACCTGAGTGAAAAACATCTGAACACTGGGTGTTCATCTTTCTAACAAGCTTAGCAGATGGATGGGAAGTGATGTTTGCTGCTTATTTCCTCAACGTATCAGTATGTGAGGATGTGGTGCAAAATATGGTTTTCCTGCAAATGAGCAAAACTATGCGGAAGAGTACAAGCAACATGGTTTGTACTCAGAAAGAACTTTAGAGATTGGAGGGCCACTATTGACTTAAAATCTGCCCAATGCTTTCTACTCATCAAAATCTTAGAACAGTTGTGATTGGAATTGAAAAGATGCAATTGTTTCTGCTACTCATCTAACCATTTCAAGAGCACTTTATTAAAGGGTTCTTTCAGGCAAAGAACACAAGGACAACTGAAAGCTATCTGCATTAGTGGCCTTTGAATTAAAAAGAGAAAGAAACTGTAAATCTGAGCCACCAAAAGATGCAGTGCGTGTCAAGTGATTTTTCCAGACTTTTAGCATGTATTTTTGTGACCAGTGACCTTTCTTTGGCTGTCAATCAGTTAAGAATTAGGCCACAGTCATGGTTTAATAGTCAGTTGGCACTATTTGAGAATAGTTATGGGATTAGTCATAGCAGTGATGTAACGATTCCTGCAGGAGTATCACCACTGATAAAGGGGAGCTATCGGAAAGGGTGAAGTTGCTAAGCAGCATATAAAATCCTGAGTATTGTCTACTTCATTTCTGAGAAAAGTAAAACTTTCTCTCTTTTTTTTTGGCTTTTTAGTTAAATTCTTGGTACTAGTCCAAAACCTTTATTCTTCCTTTGTTAATTATTATTTCTCAATGGCTCTTGTTCTTATGGTATTGATCATGGGTTGCATACATTTCCTGGAAAATAATAAAAATTCCTCCAAGCTAAGTGAAAGTTATCTTATCATCCCAAGGAGAATAATGAAGTGGCTTAAATGTTGAAAGATTCATGTTCCTATAGGTCAAATTTAGACTTTATAGTCACCATCTTGCTACTAGTGACCTATAAAATTTTAATCCATGCCTGGGGCTAAGAAAACCAGATGCCTTAGAAACCCATTGTATAGCTTATTCTTGGTTTAAGTTTCCATCATCTTGGTGCCTCTGGGATGGAAGGCAGAATATTCTAAGCCACTTACATTAGGAGAAATGTTTTCATCTCAGTTCTTGGGTTGAGAGCAATACCTTTAAACTGAGAGGTAACATTGTGAAACTTTACCCCAAGAACTAATTAGAGTTAGGCTTAAGCTTATTTGCCCAGAAGACTGACCATGAGGCTGGAGAGATAGCCTGGTGGTTCCAGGCCCAGTGTGATCCCTTTTTGCTAAATAGAAGACAAAAGATTATTTGATTTCTCAAAGAGAGTTCATAGGATTGTATTATTCTTTTGGGGCAGAAGCATACTTTCTTGGTAAGGGTTAAATAGCTCCAAAAATTTTGTAGCTTCCACTCTCTCTGTTCTGTTGAACTGTTCTATGTAAAAGTATTGGGTTTTTTCAAAGATATTTTGTGAAGTCAGTGTGAAGTTGTGTACTATAGTGGATAAAAAACTATAATGGGTAGTGGTCTCTTAGAAAATCTGGGTTGTACGCCCAAATCCTTCTCCTTGAATTTCTTTGACTCTCTTTTTTTGACATTTGTATAATGGAGGTTCAATGAGCTGCCCTATCTATGACCCTGTCCCTTGTTGTTTAAATACTGTGGCTTCTCGAACACTCCTCTTAGTGAAAAGTGCAAAAAGGCTGACTGTAGAGACCAATGCCTGTTTTAGGCAAAGCAATAAGAAGAGAAGGTTCAGTGCATCCGAAATGTTTGGTATAGAAAGCTGTATAATAAATTCCAGAGCAGGGAGAGGATGACTATGTCTTAAATACAGCAAGGCTAAAGTTACTATTTCATAAGAAATCAGATCACACGCATATAAATGGGAGTAACAAGAGTTTGTCATGTAGACCAAACAGGTGGTTTTTGGAAAGAAATAAATCCATGTGGTGGCAAGGTGTAATTTTTACCTGGCTTAGAAGAAAACCAGCCATAGCTAGTATGAAACGCACCATCATTTTTCTTGGACTGGAGAACCACTTTAATCTTGGTAGAATCAATTTTCCATGAAGCCAGCAGAATAGAGGGAAAAGCCATGGACATTCGACAAATATATAAAGCTGTGCATTTACAAAATGATGAAACAAGTGAGGGAACTGGGAATATTTAGAGCTATCCAAGCTGGAGAAATAATAAGGCCAGTCGATTGTCGGTTAATTTCCTCTTTTCAGAGGGTACTAGAGGCAGATTTTGTAGGGCAGAGAGGAAGCAGCTAGTGCTTGCATTATTCACGTTTTTCCCAGGGACATCCAACTGCCTCATCCCATAGCTCCCTAATATGTCTCAGTTAGTGCTGACCACATTTTGAAGTGTAAAATGCAAATGATATAATCGGGCCATATGGTAACAGCAGAAAGTAGCCAAGAGTTTCACGCTATTTCATGACCTTAAAAAATAAACCATTGAACTTTCTTCTGAAAAACATTGACAAGAAGTTAATGCAACAGAGACTGTGACTTTATCTCTAATCCTCGGAGTAAAGCTATGCAATGATTTGGCATTTTCTTCTCCTGACCCAGAGCCACATCCAGGTAAATCAGTCCCAGTTTTCAACATACCGTCAATAGGAAAAGGATAAAGAATGATGTGGGAACAATGTAGGGAAGTGAGTACTGGGGATGGGATGGAGAGTCTATTTAAGTTTTAGTTACGTTCTTTTTGTTCTTCATGTCACCATGCACCAGATGTCAAAAGGGCCAGCTTCACTGTTATCATCATCCTGGTTCATCTGTCCTTGTTTGTCCTAATTTCTGCTAGGAGACACCACTTGGCTGGGTGACTGATTTGTATTTCCTTTTCTAACTTTCTGGTCTGCTCAACTCTTGGCTCTGGATGTGTTCTTAATTTCACTGAGTTCCTGCTCTAGCCCCATGTAACCCTCAGTGACTGCTCCTGGCCCATCACTCAGAAAACAGGAATTTGGACACTGGTTGTCACGATCAACAAGATGGTATATGAAGTCCCATTCCAGTTGAATGGTGAGTGTCCTCACAGATAAGATGGCAGTGGCAGGTAGTGCTACTTAAGCAATCAAAAGACCTCCATGGTCAGTGTCTGCTTCAGAACGGCACAACTGGCCAACTGTGCTAAAATACCACAACAGAAACAACTGAAAAATATCCTTAAATTAAAAACTCAGTAATCTCTTCTGTGTGTTAGAGCTCGTAACCGTTAAATCAGGCTGGCACACATTAGGAAGTTCAAACATGTTTCCTTCTCCTTCTCCAAAAGGGAAACACTTTAAAAATGCTTTTAAGACTCTCAAATCATGGGTGTCACATAAAGAAGTCAAATTCAGAGAACAGCCCTTCAATGACATTTACCTGGCTTATGGCTTTATTTTTGTGTTGTCAGAGGAGGAGAAAACCTCATGGTGGTTGCTGTGAAACCCTAACGTAATTGTCTTAGCAGTATTCTTCCCATATGGCTTGTGATGCTCATATTAAATCTGTCAAGTGGTGCAGTTACTGTTGGCACTGTTAATATGAATTCATTAATGTTAACCTTTAATCCCATTTTACAGCTAAACAGTACTGTTAGATGCTTGATTACTTCTCAGAAAAATGGGATTTCTACCAGTCTTTGGACAAATGATTGTAAGTGGACAGGGCACAGGTTCAGGATTCCTGGCTCTGCCAAATATTATCTTTGGGACCTAGTCAGAAGACTTTCTGAATGTCCCTTTTCCCATGCAATAGTACTACAAGTTCTAGGTTACTTCTGGAGTTTAGTAAGGATCAAGAGAGATGGTAGAAAGAAGCCTGATGGAGAAGGAAAGGAGCCTGATGGAGAAAATTGCCAACTTTTTGATGGTCTGTCTTTCATTATAGGTTCCAGGTTTTGAATCATTTTGGTCTTTCAAACTGCTTAATTCAAAGTGTTAATTAATTCCTTTATTCTTTTTGGTCATCAAAGGCATATGTAATTGATGTCCTGAGCACCCTGTGATGTAAATCATATATTTACTTTCTCTAAAGCAGAATAGTTAACCAAGCATTTGATCATAAGTATTCTTTTTTTAAAAAGTTAATTCATTATGCTAAAAATGATTGTTAGTGTTTTTATAATATTAAACAATTTCCCAAATTACTAGATTTGCAGACTTTTTAGCATGTGAGGACTTCAGACTGATAAGCACTGGGCTAAGATTGGTGGTTTTCAATATCTAACTATCTATCTATCTATGTATCTATCTTTTTTATCTATCTATGTATATTCATATATATATTCATATATATATATATATATATATATATATATATATATATATATGTGCTTATATAGTACAGAGATCTTTCTTAGGAGAATTCATCAAATGAAACCTCCATATGTAAAGCTGAAAATATGGCTGGTATGGTTGAAGAACATTCTCCCTTTGCCTCCTACCATTGCCTTTTTTTTTGATATATATATATTTATTTATTGAAGTATAGTCAGTTTACAATGTTGTGTCAATTTCTGGTATACAGCACAGTGCTTCAGTCGTACATGAACATACATATATTCATTTTCATATTCTTTTTCACTATAAGTTGCTACAAGATATTGAATATAGTTCCCTGCACTATACAGCATGAACTTGTTGTTTATCTATTCTATATATATCAGTTAGTATCTGCAAATCTTTAACTCCCAATTCTATCATTGCCTTTTAATGGCTCCTAAGATGCCTCAACAGAACTCTTGGGGTCTAAAGAACATAGTCTGAGATTCACTGGGATAAGAGATAAAAAGTGAAGGGCATTTTGACAGCTCCTTAACATAGTATTTTTAGTCCTCTTCTCACAGATGAGGTTAGGTAACTACGACAGTAGTAATGGGTCAAAAGATAACGAGAGTTTCCCTTTGCGGATCCACTTGTGAATTACCTATTTGTTATTCATGAGGAGTGTTACTCAAAGAGGATTTGGCTCCCTCTTCCCCATCCCATTTGTCTGCAAGTGTAGAGGACTATAGCCTATGATTGTACTCCGGATGTGCTGACCCTTGCAGGAAACTTGGCCGCATAATTTGTGGTAGTAGGAGGCTGCGTTCATGCTTTCCCCTGGTCTTTTGTGTTCTGACAGTAGAGATCCCTCAAGATGAGGGGTTTGCTTTTATGTAATACTGAAGGGTTTGTCATCCATTTGATTTGGGTATTGGGGGGTGGTGAATGTGATACAGGGACTTGCAGAGATTAAGATTTTAAACATTAAGAAAAAAAAGAAAAAGAAAAAAAATGAGAAAATACTTGCTGAACCAGAAAGCACTATTTAAATGTAAGGTTCATGAAATGTAAGTTGCTTTGCTTTAAGCACATGCATTTTCCTTTCTATAGAATATGTGGGTAAGTGGCACAGTAAACCTCAGAAAATGAGCCTAGTGCCTTTGTATGATTCCTTAAGGACTCACATGGCCTTTTGGATGAAACTATATGTAAAATATAGATGTTATTTAAATAAACACTGTCCATATAGTGCATATAGTGTTTCTTTTGCATGTTTTTTAAACAAAGAACATTAACTAGTCACCTCACAGATTTTTCTGCATGGTCTACAAGGTGTAGTTATAAACTCCATTGGAGTTATAAAGCGTTTGGAGTTATAGTGCATTAAGTGCTATTGCATTCAATCTTACTGCGCTATTAGAGGGTTTTATAATGGGATGTAAATATTTACGGCCTGTTTGAGAATAACCAAAGAAAAGTACTTTTCATTATTTTACTTCGTATCCTATTAGCCAGACATATCTTTAGTGTTTCAGCACTTTCCTGGCTTGGGAAGGTGATGTCAACTTTTGAGCGATAGGAGGCTGAAAAGGAATTTGGCTACTTTTTGATACTGTGTCAAATTGCCCAGGAACTACTTTGCCTGACATGGTGCCTGATGAGCACATTTTTTCTCTCTTCTGTAGGTACCAAGTAGAGCTCGACGAATTCTTCCATAGGTGCATTAGGAAAAACCATTGTCCACAGCTAGCAAAACACTGTTACTTTCTGCAGGGGAACCTGGGAGTATCACTTTCTAAACCTGGTTTGCATATCTCTCAGACATAATTTAAAGTTGAGAAAAAGTATTCCTGCTTTTAATTCTTTTCCCTTAAAGAAAACTTGAAAAAACAATTGCACATATTTCAAGAATCAAATTCTGTTTTTAAGAATCAATCTTGGTTCTGAAGTTTTAGTACACATATTGCTTTATTGTAACTATTGGAGGTAGTTAATTTAAATGAACTTAAGCTATTGCTCATCACTAAAGGATATAGGAAAGTCTGGGAGACACACTTTTTGGTAAAGAAATAAGAAAAGCTGATGCTATTTTCATGATCACGTACTGTACTTGAAAACATCTAGTTATAGGAAACAGACAAGGTTAAATATTCAAAAATAGCAATTTAAAACCACTTTATTCTCAAATCTGTCAGTACAGTTTTTGTCAGATGAGTTTAAATCCTGGTAATTGGTTTATGCCAAAGGACAGAGGACAGTCATTTCAAAGCTTTCCTGTTCACAGACTATTAAATTGCCACAAATAACAATCACAACAAAGTGACACATAATTTAGAAAGAATGCAATGCATGCTTTTAATCAGAACAACAATAACAACCACAACAAAGAACTCTACTAATAACAAGTATGGAAAATCCAACATAGCGTTGAGTCCAGCAATGGTCACAAATAAAAAAGCAACTACTTGACAACAACAGCTGTGCCTCTCATATCCTCCCCCAGCCCCAATAGAAACGATATTCTCACTGAAAATACGGTTACAAATGTAAATCACTTGCAAGACCATGACGGCTCTGTAATAAACATCAAATCTGTCCATTTTAGATCTGTAAAAGAATCTTTTAGATATGAAGACTTGAGAGCAACTGTGAAGCTGTCTTTATTCAAATCCTTTGAAATTTAAAGCGGTGATCTTAGACCACCAAGAACTACAAGACATGCCAACTGATGTTTATAACAACTTAGCCTTCCTGTTCTTCATATCTGATTTTATTAAATGTCTGTCAAGGAATATATTTAACTTTGATGTTTCCAACAAGAATTCATTGTCTTTAAGTTTTATTTTATGTTTTAACAGGCCGATAATGAAAAGAATTATTTGCATGTTGAATTTATACTGCCGGCAATCTTAACAAAGAAAAGAAGTCTGAAGTTAGGGTTGTGGTGTGATTTCCTGTCTCAATAATAAATTCTATCGGAAAAGGTGGAGATGTCATAAAAATGAGGTTGAAAAGGAATTTTCAACATGATTTTGACAGACAGATGAAAGCATTTACTATTATTTATAAAAAGGATCTATTTAAAATAGACCCCTTCTCATTGTAAGGTAGTTAAGAACTTAAAAGGAAAACATCTACTTTCATGTGACTTAGATGTTAGAGACTACTGTATGAAGAAAATCCTTCATTTGCAACCCAGCCGACAAGACTTGGCACACCCTCAAAAAATTTTAATGGAAATTAAGAGGCAGTAAAGCTGGTTAAAAACATAATACTTTATTTGCTTAGAAATAGCAAACTACAAAAATTAAGTCAATAAAGTTTCATTGCAAAAGTTTATTGTTTTTAATTTACCATCAACACATATTTTAGAGTTAAATTACTTGATTTGAATTCAATTCATTAATTCAATAAAAGTGGGATAAAATAAAATAAATTTGTTGTTTTTCAAACCATGAATCAAACTCTGAAATTAAATAGGTCCTTTCTGCCAATTTGGAAATAGGCCAGTTTCAGTCTGTGAACTCTCACACTCTTCTTAAATATGTTTAATGCAGAGTTTCTAGCAATGTCTTGTCCAGGTGAAAAGCAATTTCACTAACAAAAAAAAAAGCCTCAAGAAGGGATTTCCATAGTTACTTCTCTCACTTAAACCATTTTCCACTTATGAAATGTTCTGACTTTGGACCATTCTGTAATGTAAACACTTTGTTTTCTATTCATATTTTAAAACAGCTGTAATGGAGTATAATTTGCATACTATAAAATTCACTGGTGCAATTCAATAATTTTTAGCAAATTTACAAAGTTGTACAACCATGACCACAATCCAATTTTAGAGCTCTGTTCATGTTTACATTGTTTTAACGTTTCTTTTTTTTTAGTATGTTCATTATCTGCTTGTCTATGAGTTAAGATGGGTTTCAATACCTGGATAAAGGGAGAGAGGAAAGGCTGTTATAGGCAAAAGGGTTAAGATTCAATAATTTGTTTATTTGTTCATTCATCCATCCATTCATCTAACAGTTATTGAGTCCTTAGTATGAACCAGACATGGGAGTATTTGTATTGGAAAGATTTTTCAGACTTAGTCTAGTAGATGGACAAATAATTTAGCCTTATTACCACTATAAACATGACAGGTGCTATCATATGAGTATACACAGGGCATAATGGGAATGCACAGAGGCCTAAAGACAAATAGATTAGGGAGGGCTTCCTGGAGGAAGGATATTTTGAAAGATAAATACACAGGCCCAGGCAAAGAGTAGAAGGCCTGTGCCTGTCTCTTCGTCTGTTGATTTGGGACATTCAGCAGGCATACCACAGCCTGGAACCAGGCCAGGGGAGGTGAGAGAAGAGGTGAGGATAGAGAGAAAAAAAGGGACCAGAACCTAATGGAACTGTGAGAAAAGGCTCACAGTAAGTCTTTGTTTACAGACAAAAAAATTCAGATTACTTATAAAATTTTCCTAGTTATGAGGATTTGAGATACATCATACATTGTGACATCAAGCTTTCTTCAGGGTCATTGGATAGAAATGTCTGAATATAATTGGGATTTTATGTGAGAAGCTAGGATTCTAATTTTATCTTGCAAGATCGACATATATCTATTAATCTGACTTCCATATAATTTACATGTAGTTCTAAGTCCCTGACTCTGTGTGTGTGTGTGTTTGTGAGAGAGAGTGGAGAGAGAGAGAGAAATAGCAAATTAGCATTTATTACTAAGTTTGATATGGAGTGAATTTCTAGCAGTGTTTTTCAATTTCAGTATTTAAGTTGACCCTGGTCATTATTACATGATTTACTCCTGAAGTCAAGGTTTTGAAAAGGCTGAGGGAGGGGCCTCAGTGTGGACTCCAGGGCCACTAGACTAACACCCTGCTTAATGTGGGGCTACATATTTGGGTGTTAACATTAAAGATCTAAAATCTGCTTGGACATATCATATGCTTCTCTATATCTCCCACAGCCAAGAAACCAATGGAAACACTCCAAGTAGGTATGGTTTCAGCTGGCTGTGGATAATTAGGATGGCTGCTTCACCCACTGACCCCCTGGGAGGAAAGCTGGCTCGATCTATTTGTATGGATTGTTCTTCTAGTGTAACATGATGGTCAGTTACTGCCTATCCTGTTAAGCAGACTGCTGTCTCAAGATAACTGAAACACACCTAGAGTCTTTGACTGGTCCATCCTTTGCCAGAAATGCGAAATGCCATCCAGGCCAGGTGAAACTCTTTAACTAGAAAGTACATTTTACTCCATGCGGTTGGCTACCCTTTTGGTCAAATAATATCAATATTTCCATTTGGATCCAAGAATGGTTTCAAGAAAATTTTTCTTCGGAGAGAGCAAATTCTAAAAGGGCTTGGTCTTTTTCATCACTGAATCTACACACGAGGAAATGCTGTGGATGAAGGCGGAAGGGACAATCCTTCTTATCTGGTTTGACACTAATAAAGTCATTAACAAGGTCCAACTAGAACAACAATGGATAAAGAAAGAAGAATTGAATTCCTTAAGATCAGTACTATTAAGTTAGACAGATGTCAAGTTTAATCAATCTGGAGACCTTAAGGACTTTGGCTAATGTCCTTTTTTATATCTTGATGCTGTTTTCAGTTGTTGCATCACCAGGTTTGTGTAGATATAATTATTCTTCATAGATATTGCATAATTAGGGAAGTTTTTATTAGTTTTATTTATCTGTATCTTATAATAGAAATACTTCCTAGTGCATTCATTTTTTTTTTAATTTAAGAATGAATGTGCCGACAAAGATTTAAAAAAATCCCATGCATGAATTTATATTTAAGATACCCAAGTATAGTTGGGTACTATATTTATTTATGGTTTGAAAAAAGTGGTTTAATGCATGCATGTGATAATAGGTAGGTCTGTTGTGCCTTTTGTTAACAAAGTAGACACTTCTTTCAACTATCATTTAAAGGGTTTATTGACAGCTGACTCTCTCTAAATATTTCTTTTTCCAGTGGCTGATACCTAGGAATCTAATGTTTCACAATTAGAGATTTGTTTCCTTGACTTGTACTTTCTAGCTCTAATGATAACAATCTCAAAAGAAGTCACACATAATACTTACAAATTAATATATCCTTTTCTCACAGTATGTTCTTATGAGTTGAGGACAGAGCATGTGTACAATGGGCTTTAGTAAGGGTTGAGGTAGTTGAATAGAATTGATGGAAAGAGATAAGCAAAGAAGTAGAGGTGAGGCAAGGGGCTTTGAAAACTGACTTCATGATCCTGCCTGGGCTTTAAGCGGGTCTCTGGAGTCATTAATGCCACCTGTGAATATTTATTAAATACCTACTGTATCCTCCATAGTGTGTTCAAAATTATCTGCCATTTCCCCCTTAGTTGGATTGTACAGATTGCTGAGTAAGTTATAAGAGACATTGTGAATTCAAGGGA
This sequence comes from Camelus dromedarius, assembly GCF_036321535.1. Lineage (NCBI taxonomy): Eukaryota > Metazoa > Chordata > Mammalia > Artiodactyla > Camelidae > Camelus > Camelus dromedarius. Next base: position 28,012,537 of record NC_087439.1, on the reverse strand, counting down.
TAAGAACACTCTCTGGAAATTCTCCTGCTTTTAGCTCCCTGAAGTGCAACTTATAGTAGTATAGTAGGCCTCTATTTTGTCCCTATGGAAATAAGAAGATAAACCCTTTCTGTTCACCTCTGGTTAAAAACTAATGATTTTTATAAGCTAAAAATCTGTATTCAAACTGAGGTTGGATAAATATTGTTTCTGTTTCAGATCCTAGAGCACAAGACTCTACTTAACTTTAGGCAGAGAAGTTAAGCCTCACACTCCTCAATGAGGAGCCTTGTTACACTTTCCTCATGTGGTGGCTGTGGGTCTTTTCCTAAGACAAAAATGTATTTAAAGTGTTTTGCATATAGTGCCTAGGACAAACAGGATGATTGTTGCCTACACTGGCAGAAGGAGAAACACAATGAGAAAAAAACAAAACAAACAAAAAAAACATTAAGAAGTGAGTCCCTGATCTAGCTGAGGGGTGAAGAGGTTCTGGTTAAGGTGAAGGCTACGGAAATGGGACCGATGTTACTTTTTAAAGGAAGATTTACTTATTGTATGGACAGGATTATAACAATAGTACAAGAAATCAAACCAAAACAAAAATTACTCTAATACAATTGTAACTTCAGATTCTAGCAGTCCTTTAAAATTCGTTCATGTGACCCTCTCCTTATTTACATGTATTCATAAAAACAAAACCATAATATAGATATAATTTTGCTTTCTCTGCTTTTTCCTTTATGTGACTAAATTATTGTTTCTAGATCTTTTCATTATAATGAAGCTCATGGCAATGAAAATCCTTGTGCTTTGTAGTCCTGTATCTTTAGGTCTGTCACCTTAGACGAAATTTCTAGGAAAGTAATACTGGGTCAAAGGATATGAACATTTTATGTCTTTAAAGGTGTTGCCAAATGGCCTTCCAAAAGTATTTCCCAATTTATGCTGCCGCCATCAGAGGATGGATGAATATATAGTCCCCCTGACACTTTCATTGAAAATGTTAAGGCAGTATCATTACTTTTAATTTTCTTCTGTAATAGATGTAAGGTACCTTTTAATCTGCAGTTTTTGGGTAGCTAGTAAGGTTTTCTCATGTTTGTTTCTTAACTGTGTTCTCTCCAATTTAAAATGATTTGTTCTGGCCTTTCCTCACTTTGATGTTGGAGCACTTGGGGGGCAAAGAAAGGAACCTACTGTGCTCAGACTTTGTCTTTGTCACTTTAAATGCATTATCTCATTTAATCTACACAGTACCTCAGCGAGGTTGGCATTCCTATCTTCATGTTGTAGATGAAAAGACTGAGCCTTAAAGAAATTAAATTTCATGCCCAAAGTTGAATTGCTGATAGTGGCAGTTGTTAGATATTTTTCCTTATCATTTTATATGAGTTTTTATGTTAATATAAATATTAACTCTTTAGGGAAAATATTTTCAGCAAATATGGATGACAATCTGTTGTTTTCTTTTTTCTGAAATTATGCTATTTTTGCTCTGCAGAAGCTTAAAATTTTTCCATGAAGTGATGGATTGGAGAGATACTGGAGTGGTAGATTGGGCCTCAGCTTCTGTTTTATTTCAATACCAAGATCAGTTCAGTGATGATTAGAAGCAGCCAAGAGACAGAACTGTACGTGGATCATGTGCTAATGATTCTATCATAGAAAGTGTTTCCCAGCCTCTCCCCTGATTTCCCACAGGATGGAAGAGTGGCCTGTGAGCCTGTTAGGGGCTGTCTGTGGATGAGCTGTGCTCCTAAGCTACTTGCTGGGTGGTCTCTGAGTGATTGCTGTGTGGTCACCATATTCCTGGCTTCTCCACTCCTGCCAAAGAATGTAAAGAGTCCCATGACAGACCACATATAAGACTGTTGGCCTTCCCAGTAGGACCAACAAGGATATATGGCTGGTATCCAGTACCAACGAGGTCATTAGCTGTTGAGTACAGTATTATCTCTATTCAGAGGAAGGACAGAATCCTGCTGAAATGGGTAGAGACCCTAAGAGATTGTAGCTATGTTGTTGGGAGCATCATTGGGAAGTTTTTCAATGGCCTGACCTAGAAATGGATGGTTTGGATTAGGGTGGGGGCAACAGTACCAAAGAATGTGTTTTGGAACAAAGGAGTTTTAAAGTCTCCTTCTAAGGCAGAAGGGCTATATGTTACATGGCCATTTAGAATATCCCAACTTATCACTCAATCTGATCTGCATTGTCATGCAGTTGACTCCATTCCAGCTGTCAAGGGGCATGGTGTCACCCTCAGGCCTGAGTCTAGTGGGAGGGGAAGATCCAGCAGCCTCCTCTCTAGGAAGCTCAATCCAGAAAATAATTAGGAGTAGCCTTTTCAGTAGGGTAGAAGTGAACTCTGTAAAGTCAGGCCTTCAGCCAGCATTGCCTGGGCTATTAAGTTCTGCCCAGCTCAGCTTTGTAGGCACCGTGGTTATGTCTGAAAAAGTGCTTTTGGCTTTCACCTTCATCACAACACAAGATATTTTTCCCGACCAATGAGAAAGGGCAACAGTTTATTTCTGTTGTTTTTTTTTTTAAATCTCTCTCTGAAAGAGTGATGACTTTCTTTGATCTGGGATAGGACAGAATTCCCAGCATGCCAAGCACTCCTTTTCTCAGGTACTTCAAGGATCAATGGGCTTTTGAACAAATGGCATCTGAGTAGACATGCCTCTTACAAAGATCTTTCTCCCTTGTGCCTGTGTTACCTTCTATAACTCTGATTACATTGTTGGACTGGGCTCTGATCACAGAAAGCCACAAACGCATAGGGGCCTCAGACAAACAGAAATTTGGAAGAAGTCTAAGGGGGATGGTTGATGATATCTTTATTTTTACATCCTGCCTTTGATAATGTGATTTTTTTTTATGTTTCTAAACTTGAGCTTGTAGAAACCAATAGGAAGAAACTGATTGGCTGGAGTGAATTCAGTGGTGATGGCCAGACACCCAGAAATCTGACACAGTTACCAAGATGAGCTGGCCTCTGAATCCTTGTGGTTAAGTGGTGGGTGGCTGGCGGTTATGACACTCTATGGGCTCCCTGAAGGGATTGGAGCCACCTCCCAGCAACACTGCTTAATCACATACAAATTATAACTTTGTCTTCACATTCTGCCTCACAAAATGAATGGTCTCCATCATTTGCCCATAATATGTAGTCATTATTTCAATTAGCTCACTATTCTCTCAACTGCCTCTTTTTTATATGCATGTCAAAGTTGGTGTTTTCTCTCTTAGGATTCTTTGATTCTCCACAATATAAGCCTCATTTGTTTAAGACACTTTAGGCCTTAAGCAAAGTGCATGTAATTTGTACTCAGGGGCTCTCTAACTACTTTTGATGATGATGATGGTGACTGCTGGCCAGCTGTCCCACTACTGAAAGCGAGAACCCACCATATTCTCACCATATTCCGGTGGCCCTGAGATGTTTGCCACCAGAATATGGTGAGAACGTGGTGGGTTCTGGCTTTCAGTAGTGCACATCACACCACAGGCTGATTGTAACCTTAGGGCTAGTTGATCCCAAGTACTGTCCATTGCAAACTCCTCTCCTGTTACTAAGATGTCCCTTTCATCTCCTGACTTCCTCCTTCCTGCATTCCTGTTATTTATAGAACAAACCACTCCCAAATTTCTCAAGAGGATTTACAGTTGCTACTTGCAATTCCTCACCCAGCTCACGCCTCCATCCCTTGCAGCCTGTGTTCTGCTATAACCCATCTGTCCTCCCAAAAGTGAATAGTGACATCTTTGTTCAGTCCAAAGGCTGTTTCTCAGTCCTTGGCTTTTTGACTGATTTTTCCCTGTTGGTCCCCCTTACTCTGCCTCTTGGCTTCTGGGACAGTTTATTTTCTCTCCTTCCTTTTCTCTAACTGCTCTTTCTTGGTTCTTCTTGTGGCACCAAAATATAAGTGATCCTCAAGTGCTTACTTCTCTCAAACATGCTCTCTCTGTGACCTGAAGCAGAACAATGGCCATGACTGTCACTTCCCTTTGGACAGTGCGCATATCTCTACTGTAAGCCCCAAAGCCTTCAAACTTTGGACTCACATACTCAGTCTTTTGCTTGCTCTTCACCTGCACAATCTACTTGACACTTCAGACTCCACATGCCTATCACTGAAATCACCTTTTCCCTTGACCATGCTCCTTCTGACATCTCCGTTTCTGTTGATTCTGCCCCAGCTCCCAGATACTTCAGAGTGGACTTTTCATGTGGGAAGTAAGTCCTGTGGGCAAAGTATCTTAAACCCTCATTTTTATTCCTGTTCTTATCACCATATCTCACCTCATTTTTACTTCTTGCATGGATTTTTGCAACAGCCTTCTTGCCATGGTTCTTCAACTTTTATTTCCCATCCAAGCACACCTGAGGCACACAGCACATTGTAACCTTGGCTTGTAGAGGCAATGATTCTCAATTACCAGTAGTGAATGGAGTGTGGAGGGTATCCTCCAGTAAGAGCCATATCAAAATCTTTGGGTTCAGCGTATGCAGTTTGTGAAGGCCCTACATTTGGTGATTGGTATGTGCCCCAAAGGAGAGGGCACATACCAATCACCTCTCTTCCTCTACTATCCTCTCTTCCTCTACTACCTTGAACATCATTCTTGTAAAGATTTTATGTTCCCTTTTTTATATGCTGCTGGCAGATTAATTTTCTTGATACTCAGTAAAGATTAAGATACAATCCTTTCCCTGCTCAAAAGCCTTCAATGATTCTCTATTGCCTTCTGAAAAGTCTAAGCTTCTTAGCCTTACATCCTTGACTATCCTTATCATTATGACTCCTCTGTTTTCTTCTATGCCTACCCTGTGTTATAGCCAAATTGAGGAAATTCTCTGAACACCCCCAGGCCATTTCACAACCACATCACCTCTCTGTTTTGAATGCCCACTTGGTGAAATTTCACCGGGATCCAATAGCAGTTCTACCAGGATGTCTTCCTGCTTCTGGGGTTGAAGAAGCAGAGTAAAGTGGTCTTTGTGATCTCCTACGGGACATTGCTTGCAACTCTCCTTCAGCACTTGTGTTATTCTTTTTTGTAGAGGCATCTTACCTCCTATAGCAGAGCGTGAATTTCAGGAGAGCAGAGAGCCCATTCCCAATTTTCAGTACACAGGACTTTAATGAATTATATCTTGGCTATGTATAATATAGAGTTCCTCAGCTTTGTTTCACTCTTTATTTATAATACACTCCTCTTCTACTCCAATAAAATATTTTGAAGTGGCTTACTGTAATAAACATAAACAACCCAGAACTTTAAAATAAAAATTAAAAACCAATATTAGAAACTATTTAGGCAGGCGTCAGAAAACTATAGCCTAAGGCCTAAATCAACCCACAACATATTTTTGTAAATAAAGTTTTATTAGCACATACCATGTTCATTTGTTTATATATCATCTATGGTTGCTTCCATGCTACAGTGGCAGAGTTGCACAGCTGTGACAGAGACTGTATGACCTGCAAAGCCTCAACTATTTACTATCTGCCACTTTATAGGAAGTTTGCCAACCCCTGATTTGGATCAATGATTCTTATCTCAAGTGAGGAGAGAGGGAACAATCAGGGTAAGACTCTAAGTGAGGATACCCACTTATGCAAAAAACCAGTTGCTAAGGAGAATCTGCCCTTCTCTTAAGGTGATATTCTTAACAAAGGCCTTTTTCTGGACTTTTTGTCACTTCTGGGTTGAGTGCCTTACTGTTGTAGTGAATCAGTTACAGATGAGACTGTGCTGTATCTTTCTAGTGTGGTAGGGAGAAAAAACTATAGAAAAAAAATTGATTTAGAGAGAGGGGGTATATTATTATACCAAGATCTCTCAGTGTGCTAGTTATGGGACTTGAATAGTAAATTTAGTTCTTTGATTCCTAGCTGCCAAAGCAAAAAACGCAAACATGACAAGTTAGGTAGTTCTCCTTGGCTAACATATGGAAGTATACCCATTTGCTAAAAAGGAAAAACTTCTCAATGCTAAAATCAAGAAGGAATTTTTTTGAATTGTCTCAGAGAGACATAGGAGACAATATGTTCAGCTACAGTTTTGCAAAAGATCTAGCCAATATATTGAAAGGGCCAATTCTTGTTACATGAAATTGCAGTTCAAGAAGGATTTGTTAGTACAGTCTAGGGACATTGGTTGTGATGCCCCAACTTGTTATGGGAATAGGGCTCAAGTACCTAGAGAACGTGGTAGTTCATGTGTTCTCCAGTGGAACATTAGTTGGCTCTGGCAGGCCCTGATTACAGGTCAAATAGGTGTAGAGTTTCAGTGATTGCTGGGAGTATAGGTTTTCTGGCATGATGACTAAAGAGTGACCCATAAACTAGACACAGATGGAAAATCTGACATTCTGGTATGAAAACAGAAAAGTCTTGGGCATTTTTGCCTGGCTGGTTAAGCAGCACAGCTCTACATGGTGGTAGGTAACAGAGATGGCACCAGGGTAATTTTACATAACTCTATGGAGACAGTAAAATAATTGAATGAAGGATAATGATGGCAGCAAATAAATCATGAACTACCAGTTGAGTTTACATGGCTATTAACAGCTGCAAAAGTCATCTTATAAAGTTATTCTGGAGCTCAGAAAGTGGTATCACTCATTGTGCCTATTTATTGCTGCAAAGATTATAGGTGGGTTTGATTTTACAGGATTATTTGCCATCTTTTTGCTAGGCCTCCAGAAAATAATACAAGTGATAAATATGCATGTGTATTATTTTCCTATATAAATAATTTTGAAGGTAAGAAAATCAAAGCTTATATTACATTGAAAATACATATCTTGACATGACAAATGTTTTCAAAGTTTTATGAAAATTTTTGGCAAGTGAACATGAAATTTGAATTTTTATTACTTAGACATAGTGCACTCCAAGTTAGCAAAACTATTTGTTGCTTTTCATGTAAGAGAATAATTTTATTTTATGTTTCTTTAATATTTTAAGAAATGTGTGAAAAAGACAGTTTTGGTAACTTAGTATACTTTGGATTATTTCATGGATAGAATTATTTACAAGTGTTATAGTAGGTAAAGGGATCTATTAATAAAATGATTTTATGAAAAATATTCATGATTAGAAAGTAAGTGATTAGAATTAAGAAATGATTAAATGATTAAAAAATGATTAGAATGTAATTTCTCAGTCTAACAAACCCATAATAATCTTATTCACATGACATTTGTTCTTCCAAGCACACTGAAGGCAGAGATGTCTCAGATTGGTTCTCTGTGGGGTTTGCAAGTTGTAACCTGTTGGCATGATCCGTATGGTGGTAGCCACAGACAAGGGTAGCACTCTGCTCATGGTACAGCTGTCATAGATATGACCTCTCAGGTATGTAAAGATTTTATCTTGAGTGCAATTTAATACCCTCCTCCCCGATGGAAACTGTGTAAGTAAGGGAGTGACATGATTAGAGTTGCATTTAGGAGCATACATCCCCCATGAATAGAAAGGATTGGAGATGGAAGTGAGAGATCAATAAGGAGGTCACTGTAGCTGCCTGGGTGAAGGATGCTAATAATTTGAACTTTATTGGTAGCAGTTGTTGAGAGGAGTAAGGTATATTCTGGAGACAGAGTCCACACACAAGATGTGAGGCCTCTCAAGTTAAGGCTAACTGAATTTATTAGCATGGACAATGAGTATATATAACAAAGTCAAGTGCTGAAGTGGAGGACGTAGAAGTATGAAATGGGAGGGGATATGAAAAGCTTAGTTATGTATTCTGAGATACCTGTGAGACGACCAAGAGAAAACATCACATAGTTTGCTGGACATACAGTTCTGAAGCTTTGAATAAGAGGCTCAGCTGGAAGTACAAATTTGGGAGTCATTTCATATATTTGGAATTTAAAGCAATATGAGTAAATGAGATTGCCTAAGAAGAGAGTATAATATGAGAAGAAAGGAATGTCCAGGATACTTTATATCAGGTGGAAGAGGAAGAGCCAGCAAAAGAGGTTAAGGAATAGCCACAGAGAGATGATAGCAAAACTGGAGAGGGAGGTGTAATGTTAAGGAAGCCGAGAGAAAGAAGAAAGGAGCAAGTGGTCATGTGTCTTGAATGCTGCTAAGAAGTTGAGGATGAAGAAGATGAAAAAAAGTCCCATTCACTCAGGCAATGTGAGTAATTCGTATCCAAGGATGGATTTTAGTGTAGAAAGGTGTCTGATTTGAAGTGTATTGCAGAGTGCATGAGAGTGAAGAAGCTGAGGCCAACTGTCTAACTTTGAGACTCTTGGTTGTACAAGGTCCTAGAGGGAGAGGACAATAGCTGGAAGAAAATGTGTTTTCCCCAGGCTCCCATGTGAGAGATACTCAATTATATTTAAACGATGATGGAGAGGAGCTTGAAGATTGATGGTACTGCAGAAAGAGGGGTTTATTGATAGGGTTTCTGGAAGGTTAGAGGGTTTGGTATCCAGCGTCCATGTGTAAGTCTTGGCCTTTGAAAAGAAGAGGGACATTTCTACATGGTAATTGAAAGGAAGGGCAAATGACTGCTGACATAGCTTTTGGTGTTAGAAGGGTGTGTTTAAATGCACATTGTGCAATATTTATAAAAAAAATACTCATATTACGAACATGATTCATAAATGCCAATAAAAAGGAGGAAGACTGATGAAGTGTAAATTGGAAGTAATTCTGTGTAAACATCAGTTTGGTTGCTCATGTTTTCATATCTTCAGACAGAAATATCTTTAAATTAAAACAAATGGATCTTTTCTTGTATCTGTACTTCTCTTGAGTGGTTATTATATTGTTGTTGGTTCCACTTTTCCCTTTTGGCTCTGATCTGCAATACATCAGTTTTCTATAATCCTAGCAAACAGGAGAAAAATATTTCTCTGTACATAAACTTTCAGTGCTCATAAAGATATTCATTTGTAATATTAGAGCTGTCACATGCCTTCTCCTTCATCTCATAATGCAATTTACCTCTACTTCTACCTGTAAAAAGGAACAAACTTAATTTTACTCTTTGCTTTTCTGACAGTTTTAAAGTTGCATAAAAGTAACCTTGCTTCCTCTGCAAGTTCTAAAATGCTGTCAGGCAACCAATCTATCAAGAGTAAGGAGATTGTCTTTAAATTCAATGATTTTTGTTTCATTCATTCCTATAACAGCAAGACAGCTGCAAAATGATATACTAATTTCAGATCCTATTGGGTACTGGCTTTCAAGATACTTCTGGCTCCTCCTTCTCATACACAAGTAGACTTCGTCAGAGCAAAGTCTCACCAGCATTCCACATACAGCTTGATTATTGTAGATTTTCTGTGTCTTAGCCTATATTCTTATTGTCTCCAGTTATCCTACACAACATAATACTGGTAATAACTAAGACTGATTTGAATAGTATTTTATAGGTTTACAGTTACAGTTTTCAAGGCCCTTTCACATGTATTCCTCCTAATAGCCTCATGAAGGAGAGTGAGCAGTGGTTATTAGTTATCCTCATTTTCTAGATAAAGCTACTGAGGCACAGAGAAATTAAACCTTGTGCAAAGCTACAGACCTATGACTGCTGGGGCCAGGACTTCTGTTCAACTATTCTATTTTCTTGTATCCCCTGTTTCTTCAATAACATGATGGAAAGTACAGAAACTTTGGAATCAAGTAGCTTGAGTTTCAGATTCTATCTTGGACTCTCTGAGCTTCAGTTTATTCTGCCTAAAAAGTGGAAAAATGATACTGAATTTATATGATTTGTTTTCTACGGAATAAATAAGATAATGTATATAAAATCCCTGATTAAATGCAGGCATGCAGGTATACAGTAGGGCAAAATAACCTTTTGTTACATTAATGATAATTGAATTGTTAAACCTCAGGGGCTAAAAAATTAACAGAGAACTATGAGCACTTGCATTCAAATATACCTCTGGGGAGGATTCTGATCTTAACTTCCCATTGTTTATAGTAGCACTCTGAGTCAGTTTCTTTGTGTGAAAATCAGGGGTTCATTGGATATAATTATACCTCTGCTTTAGCATTTCATCAATGATGATATGATTCTGATCCATTTTAAACAAGTGGTGTACTTCCTTGCAATGCAGTAAAACATCCATGCTTGTCTCTTCATCTCATCCCTTTATCCCATCCCTACTCCTTACTCTATTCCATCATTCCAAGGAGACATAGAATTGAAGAGCTGACAATTTTCCCTAATCTCTGTAGAGATGGTTGGTGTAGTGTACATTTGAGATTTGTTTGAATTCCTGTTATTCCCTGTTCATAATAGTACACAATTTATTTTTAGATTATTAAACCCCTTCAGGAGTGGTCTTGGTGGAAGTGTTATTTTTGGTTTCTGATTTCTGCTGTGGAAGCTGAAAGGTCCAGACTTTTTCTCTCCCTATCTCCTGGTACCTACCATTGACCAACCTGCCACTCTGTGGGTGGGTAGGGATCTTTGAATCCTAAACATGTGGCACTGGAAAGAAGCAGTTGGGGTCATCCATTCATTATGATGGTGCTGTGCTGCTCAAATTCACCCTGTGTTGGAATCATGACTGTGGAGCCTGCCTCCCAGCCCTCTAGGGTGCTTGTGATTTCCATCTATTCTCAAGTCTCCCATCAATTCTGTAAGTCTTCTGATATCTTTCTAATAATTTCCATTTTGCTAATGCCATCCAGAGCTGGTTTCTCCTGTTTGTCACTGAGCATCATAATTATGTTTTTTGTAATCATTGGAGGTCATCTAATCATTCTACAACAGTGTTGTAGTGGGGGAAAAAAGGCGTTAAAAATAATGAAGATTTATACCCATAATAATTAGAACGTAGTATGAAAATCATTGGAATTGATTCTTTGATCCAGTCAGCATGATGTCTTGGGACCTGTGCTTGAGTTCTTTTTCTGCCAGTAAGTAGCTATGTGACTCTGGGCAGAGCCCTTCACATCCCTGGGTCTTGATTTTCTTACCCATAAAATGAGCAACCAGAAGTGGAAGAGCTCTAACTTTTCTTTCATTTAAAAGTTCTTTGATTCTAAGCATTGCTCAAAGACCTACTCTCTGCCAAATATGTGCAAGCTGTTGAATTGGTTATAGAAGTAGTAAGGCCCTTAGGAGCTTACAGTTTTATTGTGAGGACAGCATATAATTATATGAAGCAAGTACATAGTATTTCAAGTTTGAGTATGAAAATATATACCAAAATAGGTGGTGCTATACATGTGCACTGCAGACATTCTGAGTTGGAGTCATTGAGAAAAATCTCAGAAAAGAGAGCACCTTTTGAATTAAGATGCAAAGATTATATGTATGACTGATATAAAAGGAGAATGGATCTCATTTTAGGAAGGATATGGCTGAGAATCAAGAATAAGCCAGGCATGTTTAGGAGCAGATGTGGAGATCAGCTGGTTTTTTTTTGTTTGTTTGTTTGTTTGGCTTTAGTGTTTGATCGTATTGGGGGCATATTGTCAAGTTCTTGACTACAGAATGAGAAATTTGCACTTTATCTTATGGTCAGTAGTGAGTAAATCATTTCTTCTAAAGCAGGACATTAACATGGATAGGTTGGTGTTATGGGAAGATCGATTTGGCACTTTTACTATAGGGATTGGGCCTTGGAGAAACTGGGGACAGGAATACCAGACAGAAGACTGTTCTGATGGTTCATATATAATGATATGTAGGTGAGATCTAGGATGGGGCTGGAAACAGAGGAAAGATACATGAAGAAGAAGCAACTGAATTTATAAACCAAAAATTAAGGATACAAATAGGAGAGCATTATAAGTGATCTTAGTTCTTAGTGGTTGGAAAGTCTTTTAAAATATAAAGCAAATCATGTCATTTCTCTTCTCAAAACCCTGCAGTAGCTTCCAAAGATACCTAGAATTAAATCCCTCTTTACCATGACTTATAAGAAGCTACATGTCTGACTGCCTCTCTGATATCATTCCTACCACCCAAGCTTCCTGTGGCTTAGCTACATTGGTCTTCTGAGAGCAGTCTTCTTATCCAAGGGCCTCTGTCCTTGCTGCTTGTTCCTTTTGTCTGGAATGCTCTGCCCCCGGATGTTCATGCTGCATTACTGTTTCAGCCATATAGGTCTCAACACAAGAGTTACTTTTTCAAAAAGAATTTCTCTCATCATCCTATATTAACTGACAGCATCTGTTGCTGTCTATCCCCTTACTCTACTTTATACATTTTCATAGCAATGCCTATGACAATATCGTTCATGTTCATTTGTTTATTGTCTATCTCTTGTGCAGCTCAATGAAGACTTTGTCAGCTCATTTTCTACAACTATGTTATACTTTGTAGTTTCTCTATAAATATTTGTGAATAAATTGTTGATTTCTTAATTGGTGGGTACCAGTCTAGTTTTCCAAGAAAATAAGGAAATTGATCTGAGGATGGAAGATCCTGAGTTTGGTCTTGTGAATGTGAAATTGTGCTCAGCAGTATAGAGATTTTTCTGTTATTTTGAAAATGACATACTTTTTCTCTCCAACAAATTAATTCCTCTTCCCAACCCTCTTAAAAAATATTTTGATGTTTCCAGTAGAAAAAGCACAATGATTTGATTCTAATCAGGGATTAGGAACTTCCAAATAATTTGTTAAATTCATTTTCAGTGGTGCCCAGAGCTTTTAAACAGAGGGTTAATTTGAACCAAAGGAGATAAAGGTGAGGCATGTTAATTGAATGTCCTATCTATCTGTCTATTTTAATATAAAAATCAGTTTCTAAAGTACAGTTATAAGGGGAAGTGATTTGCCTAATTTATAGGCCAGACTGTGCTTCCCTGAAGCTGACACTACCCCCACTCTTTCAGTTTCTTGGCAGTCCTGCTCTCTGAAAGGGCCAATTCACTTATCTTTCTGGAGACACTTATGTCATCAAAGCTCCCTCACTGTCATGGCAGCAAACAGCACATATATTTCATTATCACTTTAAATGTAAACACACAGAGCATCCTCTTGTCAATTTGTAGCATCTAAGCAACAAGCATAGGTATTTGGCAATCCCGAAAGTAAGTGTAGATCTCACTCTATCCTAGTCCAACATAATCAAGTGAAAGCTTACCCTATAAATATGTAAAACCCATAAAGTTGTGTTGGAAAGGCTAAATTGGAGCAAAATTCTTAAGAGTGAATAAGATTGTTGGTCTCTGGTCAGTGCTGTTACCTGAGCCCAAGTTGTTTTAATCCCCTGGGCCAAAACAAGGTAATAGTAGTGGAGGTGTTGGAATCAGGAAGGGAAGACGTGGCCTTCTTTTATCTTGAGGCTGCCAAAAACTGGTGTTAGAGAAACCAAAAGTGTGGTGTAGCCTGAATGGAACTGTTGCATGCCTAGGGTTCAGTGAGAATTAGAAACCCCAGTCATGTATCAGTAAAATTCTCAATGAATCAAATGGATAATATGTTTGGGTCCAGCTCAGAATCCCATAGTTGTATACAATAGGTTGGAAAATGTAGATATAGTCCAAGGATAATATGAAAATGGAGCTGAGAGTCTTGTCCTTAATTTGGAGGGTTTCTATTTTCACTCAAAAAAGGAAAGTTCATTGTTTTAACAAATCTTTAACACCTTCTAGATTAGCGTTCAAAGTACTCTGCCTGGTCTCAGTGGAAAAACTTTGTGGGTGCTTTAGAGAATGCATTCTCTGTGGGGTACTGGGTAATTACTTTCCAAATAATAGCAGGGTTCTTAGTAGAGAATAGGACTGTATTATTGCTGCTGGTGGATGTGGCTGATTGCAGCAGCAGGGGAGGGGAAAGTGGGAGATAAAGGGAGGGGAAAAAGGGAAGTTGTCTTTACAATCCATTTAAATATAATACTGTTGACCTAAAACAAATAGACTGCCAATTATTTCTACAGCAAGAAATAGGTTTATTCAGATCAACAAAGAATTGCAATTTGGGTTCTGCAGCCATAATAAGCCATATGTAAGGCCACACACAGCAAAAGTAAGAGAACACTTTTAAAGAGGGAAAAAGGAAGTTGGAAGGGATACAGTAAACAAAGAGTCCACTGGAGGAATTAAGAGTTTGAAGTATAATGGCTATTCACTGGCTGAGTTGTGGCTGTCTCTCATTGGCTAAGCTCTTCTAACCAGGCAAGAAGGGGAAGTCTTTTTTCTTCCTGTTGGACTGTGGTATTATTATAGGCATGAGAGCTCTGCCTTCTGGTCTCCTGACTTTAGTTTAATTGAGGGGGTCTGTTTATTAATTTTTACATTTCCCCATTTTGATCAAGATCTTTCTCTGAAAGCAACACTGATCAAGAGCCAGGTTTTCTGGTTTCAGTGGCTTTCTATCCCTCAGTGCCAGGGAGGACATTTCCTAGGTCTAGTGTGTCCCATATTGGATGGAAAATGCACAGATTGGAAATCTATTATGATCACATTTAAGTAACAAGGAAAGGTAGGAGGCACTTTCCATCTAAAGTTCGTATGTTATCAAGATCATAGACATTGGATATCATCTGAAGCATTATGTCATCATCAAAGGTTTGGCAAACAAACTTCCAACAGGCCTGGTCTAAATAACTTGGGAAGGCTCTCTCATCAGATGTTGTCTGCTTCAATTCCAAGAAATCTTTGCTTTCAGGTCACCAGATGAAGTACAGGTCTGGTTGGGGTTTGGTGCTTTTTTTAACTGTGTCACATAAATCTAAGAGTCTTTTCCCTGGAATTTGATGGCACTAGGGTTGGTTAATAGTATGACAGGTGCCTTTCTAGTGAGATTGAAGAGAGTCCTTCTGGAAATGTCTTTTCCAATACATAAAATCTCTAGGTTGCAAGGTATGCAGCTTAAGGTCTTTGTCTTCCAAGAGCACATTCTGAAAAAATGGCTTTATGAAATCTTGGTTATTTTAATAGAAGCAATGAGACCTTTGTAATATTGGAGTATCTCTTCTTTTATCAATTGTGTGTCCAAAGAGGCAGGAGCCATGTATGTTTGACATCCTGTTATTAGCTCAAAGAGTGAAAGTTTATGAGTTCTAAAAGGGGTAGATTTAAGATTTAGAAGGATAATGGCAATGCTTTTGGCCAAGATATTTGGAGGGCCTCTACAAATTTTGCCAATTGAGTCTTAATAATGCTGTTAGTGAGTTTAACTAACACAGAGGATTGAGGGTGATAAGCACAGTGAAAGTGTTATAAAAACAGCCAAAAAGCCCTGACTTGTCAAAGTACCTGTCCATAAAATGGGTTCCTTGATCACTATGAAGTTCAAGAGGATTCCCCAGGTAAGGATAATATTTTCTGGAGGAACTTTAGCCACAGAAGAGGCAGTAGCCTGCCTCAGTCCAGTGTGTAAACATACTAACCATTACAAAGCATATTTGTATCCATGAGATGTATGAAACCATTTGCCAGAGCTTGAATGGCTCAGTAAACCAATAGTTCAATGCATGTACAGTGGTTAAGGATGGGGATTTTAGAATATCTTGTAGGACTGGATTGCTATTTTGTCTGAACCTGAGCTTTCTCTTTTTATTAAATCAACACTTGTTAAATTTCCAATCCTTTTCTGAGTCCAGTTGTTGAGCTTCTCAAGCAGTTTTTCTGTTATCACTTGGGGAAATATCTCTTTGGACCATGACAGAGGTTTGGCTGCTGTTGGTTTCTTTAAGAAATATTAACAAGATGATTTTTCCTTAGCTTTCAGAGAGTCAAGTTTAGAATGCCGTGGCATCTTAATAATAGCTAAAGTGGCAAGTAAAAGTATTTTATGCAATAATTCTTAAACATAGGGGCCAGTTTTATTTCTATTTCCGCTGGAAGTAAGAAAGCCATGTTGCTTCTACAACATTCCAAAATCATGAGCTACTCTGAAAACATATCTACTATCAATATAAATATTGGCAGTTTTGCCCCTGGCTAAAGTACAAGCCTGTGAAAGAGAGTATAATTCAGCCTGTTGCACTAAAGTAGCATTAGGTAAAGATGCTGCCTCAGCAGTATTGAAAGGAGTTGTAATAGCATACCCAGCACAATGTTTGCCATTGTCGCCCATTAAATAAGAACCATCAATGAAACATGAGAAGTCAACATTGCCCAAAGGAATTCCCTGCAGATCACTGCAAGGAGTCAGGAAGTGATCTGTCAGCATCAAGCAGCCATGAGGGACTTCATTGGTGATAGAGGGAAGAAGAGTAGTGGGGTTAAGATTATTGCAACATAAAAGAGTTATGTGGGGAGCAGTTAATAGAAGGACTTTATTGGAGGTGAGGTGACCAAATGACAAATGTTGAGTGTGACAAGAATTTAGGAGGGCTTCTGCATGAAATGCAAAAATTGTTACAGAAGATCCCACAATGTTTTTCTTGGTAACCTTAACCAGAAAGGCAGTGGCAGTAACGGCCCTAAGGCAAGGGAGAGTATTCCCATGCCATGGGGTCTAGTTGCTGACTATAAGACATTATGGGTTGATGGTGGGTCCCATGTTTTTGGGTGAGTACTCTGAGAACATTCCCTTAATTTTCATATACAGAAAGGAAAAAGGGAATCTGATAATTGGGATGCCTAAGGGCAGGTGGGTTCATCAAATTCTCCTGTAAGACCTTAAAGGCTACATTGTCCAATTCTTCTCATAAAATTTGGTCAGGGTTGTTAAACATACAGAAGTTTGGCCATAAGAGAGAAATTTGGAATCCAATTTCAGCAATAACCAACTAGCCCAAGGAAACCATGAAGTAGCCCTTAGTTTTTGATTTTGGGAAACTTAGGACACCATGAAGTCTATCTGGATCTAGGTGTAGCCCTTGTTCTGATATCAAATGCCCTAAATATCAAACCTGGGTTTGGGAAAACTGCAGTTTTTCCTTTGAGGCTAAAAGCTTTAGAAATTGAATGTTATCTTCCTGTAAGGAGGCTTGAGAAGGAGAGCAAAGAAGCAAACCATCCACATATTCCAATGAAGTCAAACCTCTAGGGAGCTTTATTTAATCCAAATCAGCCTTCAGGATTTACGAGAAATAAGATGGACTCTCAGTAAAACTCTGAAGCATTACTGTCCTGGTGAATTATTTTCCTTCCTAAGTGAAGGCAAAAGGTATTGGTTATCTTCATCAACTGGAATACTAAATAATACCCTACATGAATAAAGTTTCTTTATAGTAAAGAATTTATTTCTGGTGGGAATGGATGTTAGTAATGTAATATGAGTTAGGAACAACAGGGTATTGAGGGATAACAATGTTTACTGCTCTGAGGTCCTGGACAGACCTCTATCCTTGGCCCTTAGGTTTTCTCATCAGTAAAATAGGAAAGTACTAATAGGGTTAGTACAAGGGATAATGAGGTTTTGAGCCTTATAATCCTCTATTATGGGCTTTGTTCCTTGAAGGACTTCTTTACTTCCAGGATATAGATTAATTGTGGGAAGACGTTTTGAGGGATCTATTTGAATCTTGATGAAAGGTGTGCTGTGAATTTTGCCAATATCAGTTGGAAATTTTGCCCATAAAGATGGTAGCTGATTCAATAGGGACAAATGGTCAGTGTTTTCAGAATAAACTCTAGTATTGTCAAGAGATGAAGCTAATAAAAGATGTCAGTGGGTAATTTAATTCACCCTTTGGCTGTGTTGATGGCTACTGTCAAATTTTAGAATTATTTCACTCTTTTTGGAGAAAAAAAATTTCTCTATGATACTACTCTAAGTCTCAGCCTAATGGATATGGATGAATAACTAAGGAGAAAAGAAGATGGGGGCATCTCTCAAATGGCCTAAACAAAAGGGAATAAGCTTAGAGACAGGAATCTTTTGAGGTTCATTAGAGATTCCCACTATTTGAACAATTTCAGTACTCCGAAGTAGGGGCTGCTTAATAGTAGGGGGGTTGAGCACTAAGAGTGTGGCTGCAGTGTCAGTTAGGACTGGAAGAGATTCATTCCCAATCTGGACAAATATTTCTCCAAGCTGATTGAGAGAGAGGATTGGGAAGAGCCCCTGTAGTTCCTTGGATCTCCCTCATTCAGGATAGAGAGGATGGTGGGAAGGCTGGTTAGAAAGCCGAAGGCACCTGAAACATTTAAATTTTTAATAGTCTCTTTTTCAATGTCCTGGGTCTTTGCAACAATAGCAGAAATTAGGAGGGTTTTTGGTTTTGTTTAGGAGCCTTAATTTGCTGGAGTTGAAGATTAAGAATTTTAGTGGTCTTCCTTTTTGCAGGAAGCTCTTGGAGCTGTTAGGCTGTATGAAAATTACTCTTTTTCTCTGGAGAAAACTTATGAGAAATGGGATCGCAGTTGTTCTTCTTTCCTTTAGGTGACTCATCTGGAGTGTGAGCAAGGGGGATTGCCAGATTAACTAAATCTGGAGTGGATATAGTTTCCCATTCCATCTCAATCCTTTTTACTAGAAGAGAAATGACCTTTTTCCACCCATTAATGAACATAGAGTTAAAAGCTACTGGCATGGAACCAACATCTGAAGGGAGATCAAAATTTTCTTTAAAAATAATGTAAAGTCAATTGCAGTAGCTATGAACAGGTTTGTCAGATTTTTGTGTGCAAGCCTGAATTTTGTTCCAATCAACAGGCTTTGGAGAAACCCTAGGAATTGCCTGATGAAGTCACCTAGTGGTTGTCCAAGCTTGATCATATTATCAATTAACAAGCTGGTCTCCTGGTTGTAATTCTGAAGACCTTTAAGGATTTTCCCAGTTGGCAGTTTTCATTTGATGCTGGCCTTCACTGACAAACACATGAGCTAGCTGATTATGTCAGAGAAACCAGGTTGATGTATTTGAATAATTATATTAAATTCCTCAGCAAATCTATGAGAATCCTTGGTTACTTTGGAAAAATCTTCGACTATGGCTCACCATTCAACTTCAGTCCAGAGAATATAAGAAATTAATGGTTTAACCTCTGGATCCTCAGAAGACTTAATTTTAAAGGGACAGGTTCTGATAGGTTCGGAGGAAAAGAGAGTGGGAAGAGTTTCAGAGAAAAAGGAAAGTTTGGTGAGAGAATTAGTATGCAGAACCTGAGGTTATAGAGGAGGTATAGGCAGTACAGAAAGGAAGGAGAAAGATGGTGCCAGAGGTGGGGCATGAGCAGGAGGAGAGGTGGGAGAGACACCATGGCACCAGAGTTGGACCCTGAGACAAAGAAACCAGGGAAAGCGGCATGAGCTTTTGCAAGCCATTTAATCTTTCTTTAGTTGTTTGTTTGCTTCAGTTAATCTTAAAATCTTATTTTGCAGAGATCTGATTTTAGGATCTTGATAACAGTTGGAACCTTCAAAGCACCAGCTGAAATAGGTATTCCATTCAGTTTTGGAAATTTTAGGGCTATGGTTGTCCAATTTGGTTTTAAGAAAAGTAAGTTTGGGGATTTCAAAATTTCTCTATAATTACCATTAATGTTCTAAATTGCCTTTGGCTAGGATGGTCCATTTAGTTAAAACTGTGCTTGAGGAAGGATTCTTGGTTTTTAAACATAAAATTGTCCAAGGTACCTGAAGCGGGGAGGCAAGGATGCCCTCAGAATATTTAGATAAGTGGGATCCCTTTTCTCATATATTTTTTTAGAGTAAAAGAATAATTTTCAAACAGATTAACAGCTCAAACAGGTTAGCCTGCAGGCCTAATACTAGCCAGTTCTAAGGGGACAGTCTAGTGCTGAAGGAGCCAGGCTGAAGACTGCTCAGCACAGTTCTAATGGAACAGCCTAATCCCTAGGGAGTCAGGCCAAAGGCTTAACAGCTCAGTTCCAATAGAATAGCCCCTGCTTCAAACAGGCTAAAGTCTGAACCATCACAGTTCTAATGAAACAATCCTGTTCCTTAAGGAATGGGCTGAAGGCTAGCACAGTTCCAGTTGGGACAATCTGATTTTTAAAGTTGTGCCAAAAGAATACTTGTATATAGAACGAGGCCTTAACCAAAAAGGATAAAGCCTTAAAATAGATCCCAAATAAAATCTGAAGAGCTTCAAAATGCGAAGAGGGCAGAAACTCAGATTGAGGAGAAAGACTTACCCTCAAACCCCAGGATCAACAAGAAGATCAGTGAGTGACAATGGGCTCAATGGGGATACTCTACCTGTTCGCCCACCAGTCCTGGAGTCATCAGGGGTCCTTTCTGGATCCCCATATGGGCCACCAAAACATTGACCTAAAGCCAGTCATTTCTCCAGCAAGAATGTTTTATTCAGGATCAACAAAGAATTGCAGTTTGGTGTCTACAACCATAGTGAGCCACTTGCAAGTCCCCAAACAGCACAGAGAGGAGAGCTCTTTAAAAGAGGGGGTAAAGGAGTTGAGAGGGGTATAATAAACAAAGAGTCCACTGGAAGAATTGAGATTTTGAAGTATAGTGGCTTTTTATTGACTGGGTTGTGACAGTCTCTCACTGGCTGAGCTCTTGCCAGGCAAGAGGAGGAAATTTTTCTTTTTCCTTTGGGATCTGCTATCAGCATAGAGCATGAGAGGTCCTCCTTCAGGTCTCCTGACTGTTTTAATTGAGATTTTTCTTTACTAATTTTTATAATATCATTACAGTATTTGAAAGATAAATTTATTTTTAAATATAAATAAATTAAATGTTTGTTAGGCTGTAAACATTTACCTTAAAGTATATGGCCTAAAGTGGTACTTTTACATCTCATGAACTACTGGAGGTATCAGACTGTAGTGTGGAGTGGCAGGGTGATGCTTGTTTTCTCTAGACATTGGTCTCTGCAATAATTTATGGGCCATATTCATGCTGTCAGATCCACAGTTCATTAAACTTTTGGTTTAGGACATTGGTCTCCAGGCTGGGGGGGGCAGTGGGCTCTCATTGGATTTTCTATTAACAATTGTGTGACACTGTGTAGGTGCCTTAATATCTCTGAGCTTTGATTTACTCATTTTCATTAAGAGGGGTTTGGTTTTTGATCTTTCTTATGGGACAAACCCTAAAAAGAATTTGATAAGGCTGTGAATTCCTTTTTGTACGTGTGTGTACAAATAGGTTTGAAGTGGTTCACAGGTCCTGAAAGCCCAGAGGACTCTGAGGTTAAGAGCCTCCAGATGGACCATTCTGCTCCCTTCCAAAACAATCATGGTACCAAATACAAATCACATATTTGAATGCAAAATAATTTTATTAATTGTTGATTTGTATCCTGCTGCTTACAATTTCACTTTCAACCAGATTTTCCATTTATTATTAGTAAGACTGTTTCATAAATCAGGCAGAAAGGAACAATTCCAAATTACCTGAGGGTTCCAGGGGGCTGATTTCTAGGGAAGTTCATTACAAATATGATAGGTATATTGCAAATATAATTAAATGGAGAGTGGTGTGCTTGTCCCTGAAGTTGTGTCTCCACACCTAACTGTTGGCTCATATCTGCCATAAGTGGAATTGCCTTGTTTACATTTTCCAGCAGGTTAATTGTTTAGCAAAGAGTTTACACATTGATTATAGATTGACTAATGTCCATTGACAGACACACTGCTCTTCAATTTCACTCAATCAGCATTTTTTGTGAGCTTTACCTACTGTGACGAAAGGTAATGATTTACTTGTAAAAAATAACCCCTAACCTCTAGAATTAGGGACAAATAAGGTAAATGGAAACCTTGCCTATTAACATCATAGTGTAATGTGTAAATCCAGGACTTAGAAGTCATGTGGATCTGGGTTCAAATCCCAGCTCTACTTCTGTAACCTTGGGCAACTCTCTAAGCCTCTCTTTCCTCATCTATAGAATGAGATAACAACAGTATAGAACTCAGAGCATTGTGATGAGGATTAAATAAGGTAATATATCAAATATTGACATAACATTGTAAACTGACCATAATTCAGTTTAAAAAATTTAAAAAGATCATATATCAAAGTGCTTATCACTGCTTGCCACACAATCTAGTTACTATCACTTTTATTATTTTTATTATCGTATTTGCAGTGATGGAAAAAAACAAAACACACTGATAGATTGAAATCATTCTGTAAGCAGTTGTTCACCATCAGCTATAGGCTATGCCCACAAGTTATTGTGAACGTAGTGCTATTTCTTCTTCCAGGAACACACACTGAAGTGGTTTGCTTATACCATTATCTCCTCTTCATGACAATGAGGCCCTTGAGGACAGGCACTGTCTTATTTGACTTTCAGCCTTTAGTTCAATAAATGGTTCTGGAACAACTTTAGAATAACCTCTTGCCAGTCACTGTCAGCTGCCTACACAGTAACGTCTGAGCTTCCATCCCAGCCCTTCACGGGCAGATCCCTGCCTCTCTCTGTCATCTCTCCTCTCTTTTGTATGTTAAGCTTGCTCCCAACTACTCTGTTGTATCCAATGAATCCAGTAATCTGCTCCATGTCTTCATGACATGGTATTTGTGGTTAATGTCAATGACTTTCCTTCCTTTGTAGTTAGTGATTAGATATCTATTGTGTGCCTACTATGTATTGTGTTACAGGCTGAATTGTGTCCCCAAAAAGATATGTTGAAGTTCTAACTCCCAGTACCTAAAAACGTGACCTCATTGGGAAATAGGGTGTTTAAGAGGTAACCAACTTAAAATGAGGTCTTTGTTAGGGTAGTCCTTAATCCAGTAGGGCTGGTGTCCTTCTAAAAGGGGGAAATTTGGATAGAGACACAGAGGGAAGGAAGACAGTGTGGAGACTCAGGGAGAACATGTGAGGACAGAGAATTGGAGTCATGCATCTATAAAGCAAAGACTCCCTGGGGCTACCAGAGCTAGAAGGACTCTCCCCTACAGGTTTCAAAGTCAGCATGACTCTGCTGAAATCTTGATTTCAGACTTCAGGCTAGAGCCTCCAGAACTGTGAGATAATACATTTCTGATGTTTTAAGACACTTAGTTTGTGATGTTTGTGATAGTTGTTATGGCAGCCCTAGGAAATTATTACATGCCATATTCAAGAACCAGGTAGAAATACAGAATTATAAAGTTTTAAAATACTAATGTACTTTTGTACCTTCCGTCTCTTATGTGTGAATTAAGGAAGATGACATGCAAATTCTTGGTTTCTTTCAAGAAGCTGAACAAACAGCAGGGCACACATTACAAACATACTGAAGAGGGAAGTTGAAGCAACATTGAGCTGTGAAACAAGCTCCAATTAGAAGCTACTAACCAGCTAGCTACTAACCTAGTTCTCAGTTTTTTAATCTGTCAAAGAAAGGGCTGGGTTTGTCTCCCAGATCCTTTGAATCGAACATTCTGTGATGCTATGTTCTAGGTCAAGCAATTTGAGAATGTGAGGTTTATTTTGCAAAATTATATATTCATGTGCAGTTGAAAGAAATAATACAGAAGGATCCTGTGAACCCTTTACCTGGTTTCTCTAAATAATAACATCTTTCAAAGCAGGTTTTTAATACAAGTATATCTATTGGAATGAAATGTTGAAGACGTTTTTCACAGGCAGCTCTGTTTACCTACCTGACTTAAACAAGATATTGAAACCTGGCCTCTGATCATCTCTATGATAAAATCCTTGGTTTCTTTGCTTTATTGACCATTTCTCCCTTTGTCCAACTTAATTTAGCTTTGGTCAAGGTGAACTCTAGGAATGAAGAGAGTCACTTTTCACCACTTTCTAGAAAAATGTGCATGGCAGCCTAGATATGTTTTCTCATCATGGTCTGCTGCTTTTGTAGTAATAATATAAATTTAATATCAATAATAATAATCAGGACTTATTGAACACTTAGTATATGTCAGACCAGCCTCAGGCTAAGTGCCTGGGAATCATTATCTTATTTAATTCTCAATCTTGTGAGGTTGACACCATTATTACATCCATTTTATGGATATGAAAACTGAGGCCCAACAAATCACTTGGGTTTGAATGTGGATCTGACTCCAGAGTGTGACTTAACTACCATGAGACAGTGCCAGTGAGTAAAAATGAACTTATTCACAATTGTTAAAATTTAAGTAACTTTCAAATTGAGCCTAAGACTTCTCACCAAGTTCTGATCATTACAGATGGAATTTTGCATTATGATTGTTCGGGCAGGATGGTACTTCCCTGCCAAATCTCCAGGTGAGGAGCAGAGAAAAGTCCCTCCCTTCTGGCCAGGGTCTTCGGCTCTGCAGCTAAGCCTAGGACTGAGGAAACAGAAGCGGGAGTGAGCGTGTTGTGCTAGCAGCCTCCTTCCTCTCCTTACCTTGGGCCCTGTTCTGATCCGCGGTGTTATTTCCCTTTTCAGAACAGGAGGGAGGAGAATTTCCACCTGACTTCACTCTCATTGGTAATCAATTATGTCAATGGGCCATTTTTTTCAACGGTCATGCAAAGGAACCCCAAACCATGTATAGCGGACTCCTGTCTAAATTATTTATTTGGCTTGTGTTGTCGTGTACTAATGACCTTGCTTGTTAAAAACACCATAAAATGACTCATAGGGTGGTGTGCTGTTAAGGATCGACTCATGCTAAGTAGCTGCTTTTATTTTACTTATCAGCATGGTTCAAAACTGGGGCAGTAGTCAACCCATCTTAAAATGTTTGTGTTTTTCCTCCTGGCATTTGCATTTCTAAACCTTTACTCACTTGCTCCAGGGTGCTTCATGGACCCTTACCTCTTGTCTTTCATTTTCTTGATAACTTTTCTTTTGTCTTTCTTGATAACGTTTAGCCTAGTCACATTTGTGTACATTTTGTACATAGCATTTCTGTATCTTCTATCCTCATGAGTTTAAGAAGAAACTATGATGACTGGGTTACATTATGTTCCACAGTCCATGTCCAACACAGCCTTAATTTAAAATGCAAATAATGTGACATCAGAATATGTGGCCCCTGAGGATGTGACATTAACAATCCCCTACTTGGGATCTTTGGGAAGATCTTAAAGATGATTTCCCCCTTGAGTTCCTCATTTCCATTGGTGAAGAGAATCCCCAGAAGCAAGAAGATTATCTCTGAGTTCTAGCGCATGAAGAATCAGTAGCCACTAACTGCAGTATGAACTGGTTAATGAATAGCTAGCACTGGCCCAGCTGTGTCGAAGGAGAGAGGATGAAGGAGAGGATTGTTCTGATGGACATGGCAAGGCCTGGGGCCTGAGCATTGTTTTGAGCCTTGTGATTGCCTGATAATGTAGACACCCAGAGGGAAATTGGATAAACAGGGAAGGGAAGCAAAGGTCTCCCACCAGTCCTCTCCATTCTGCCAAGACTGGGTACTACCTCCACAGCCCCAACATGGACTTCTTCTCAGCTATGTCTTTTCTTTTTTCCTTCATCCTATGTGACTCCATCACTACAGGATCCTTGGAATTTGACACCCCACTTCTCAGTGCTACTGTGGGTTTGGGGTTTGGGGGGGAAGCCTGCCTTAACGAAGACTTATCCACTGCCTTGGCTAGCTGAAGGAAGGCCTGGAATTATTTGGTGCCAACTGCCTTCTTATTCAGCAGCTGAATAAAAGGGAGACTGCCTTAGAAGTCTTGTTTTTGTTTTGTACCTGCATTGGTGAATAGGGTTGTTAGTTTGAGATACATTTCTAAGGTAACAGAGGGCTGTGTTTGAAAGCTCAGGTATCTCCTTAGGGCTGTGTTTTAAGCATTTATTACAATTAACTTTCATGTCAAATATATAAAATATTTATAAGCCCTATGGAATAAAAATTCTTTATTATTCATTGAAGTGTTAAATAAGACATATGCTCCATTTGTAGATATTAAAGGAAAAGCCCAGATCAGGTTTGGAGTTGAATCTAGTTCTGTTTGATAACCTGCAGCTAGTGTAGGGATAAGAAAGTCAGCACAGAAATAATTAGAACAGACCTTCCCCACTCCCCCCCAAAAAATCAGTGCTACTCCTTAGATTATGACAGACCCAAGATAATTTACACAGTGCAATGCATAAAGCTTACTAATGGTTATTCACTTCGATGTGCAAAATATAAAAGGCTTTAGGTTAAAGTGATGGTGATGAATCATTTATGAGATATTATCTCCTGAGATGGACTGTTATGGCTGGAGAGTGTTTTGTTGTTGTTTATATAACTTCATTTAATTTTGTTTACGGTATTCAAAATGAACCAAGGATTAGGGCAGATAAGCAAAGGATTTTTCAACTCACAGATAACTGGAGCTAGCAATTTTCTATACACGAGTCAAGTGCTGTCCATGTGTTCTGAGAAAGCACAATGTAATAAAGCCCCAAAGAGCAAGAGCATGAAGCACAAGTTTGAAGTTGTTCATAGATATTCCCAGGGTGCAAAGTGTTTCTGCTTTTGGTTTTCCATTGATCCCATCTGGGAGTTATTTCTCTCCCTCTGATGAGACATGAGCCTGTTTTCTGAGATACACTGTGGGACCTGGCACGTCTATGATGTAGGTAAAAAAAAAAAAAAAATTTTTTTTTCTGTGTTCAACACTAAATCCATTAAATGAGAGACCATCAGGTTTGAACTGACTTTCTGATTGGAGTCCAAAATGTCTGCTCAGAGAGCGAGCTGGGTGCTGTTGGATTTTCCCCCAATATTCAATAAGGAGGAGAGAATGCCTAAGAGAATGGAATCTGCTGGCACACAGATGGGCTACAGGTTGACACCAAAGATGGAAGGTACAGAAGGTTGAAGCATAATATATTTGCCCTCATTTGAATTCTCCTTAATTTTCATCATCTCTTCAAATAATTCGTAATTACTTAAGGTCAGAGGCCTTATATTTCTCTTTATCCTTAGTAGCGTTGACTAGACATATAATAAATTAGCTAGTTCTGTTTTTTAAAGATGGCAACTTAAATGACCCATTTTCCTAATGTAATTGTGGAATGTCTGGAAGAAGTTGTTGATTGGGTATTTTTTGAGATTTGTTCTGTTGATTAGCATACAGTGGGGCCCAGACATTTCTATTCTTCTTTCTCCGTGTTTTCTATGGGTGCACATTAACACCCTAAGCAAATCATTGCCTTACATGAAGGTGAAAGAGGGAGTGTGATTAGAGAAAGTGTATCCCACAACTGGAAAAATAGTCTATAGTCCATGTTTAACTGTTTCCTCTTTATATTTAGATGAGACAATTGCTACCTGCTAGATCGACAGTCTATAGGGGTCATATAAACAGTGACAAAGATACCAGAAGACATCACCTTTTATGAAGAAAAACACAATAGAGAGCTGTACACTTGAGATTATGAAAGAGGCACATGTAATTTATCCTTAAACTGAGGAAAAATAGACTTAATAGAGGAATTGATGATTGATAAGAGCTCAAACCAGGGATTCTGAATACACCAGAGGGGGCTGAGTACTAGACTGGCTAGAGGATGTGCTCAGTCTCTTAGTCAAGGGGTAGGGACTTGACTTCATGGTATTCCAGGTGGGAGGAAAGGAGTGTGATAAAGGTATCAAAAAAGTAGGGAGGGTATATGGCAGAGAATAAAAAGTTTGAGTTTGCAGGAGCAGAAAACAACAGGAAAAGAATGATGGAGTCAAGGGATGCATTTAATGAGGAGAGCAAAGAAACAGCTGGTTTAATATGGAAAGGCCACGTGGTCCTATCATAACTCCAAAATTGCACATTAGCAAAGGCATCTGAATCTGAAACCATCTCACGAGTGCTTTCTTTTTTCTTTTTTTTGTAGGGGGAATGGGAATGTAAAACTTGAGCCCTTGAGCAGTTGTATCTGTGTTTTATTTTTTTTCCAATAAGAGAGAAATATGACCTCAAAATCAGATTTAGGGATGGTGAATGTTTACTTAGAAAATTGTCTCTCCATTTGCTGCTAGGGATACTGCACTCAGTTATTTTGCCGTATTTTCCTCTATGGTAGATGTGAACATGTGATGTAAGAGAGGAAATGATGCCTAATCAGTTTAAATAAAAAGTAAAAGAACTTTAAAATATTGATGGGTCTAAGTAGATTAAAAAGCCAAAGTTTTTACCCTGAAAAATCTTGTCCTCTACGGAGTGATGTGAGAAATGCACACATATTACTGTAAATAGAGGTGGAATGGTCCATGTTCCACAAAAAGTTTCATGGAAACCCTGAAGGAGGGCAAATGAATTAAGACAATGAACATGGAATACACAGATCTAAAACCAGGGTTCAAGCCCCTACTAGGATAATTAGAAGTCATAGTTCTGGGTGACCACTGGAAGAAATTATAAAAAGATGCTTCCAAACATTAGGAAACTCTCTCCTCTCACAAGTCTCACCCCTTGGGAAAAAACATGGTTTTTACATGAGCATTTCACAAATAGAGGTGTCTGTTAGTGAAAAGGAGACTTCCAGCTTATAACACTGAAAACTCAATGAGGAGTGAACAGTCTAGATGCTGAAAATAGTGAGGTAAATTTGTGAAAGTTAATAAGGCATTTGAGCCTTTTATCACTCAAGCCTTGCCCCCACTTGGCCTCTCTGGAACCGTTGGCTTTTGATGAATAAGCTACTTACCTTTTGATAGTGGTGGTGTCGGTGGTGGTGGGATGTGCTCCATTCAGTTTTACATAGGATTTGCTTTAGGACTAGGCAAATATTTATTTGGAGAAAATGAGCATATATGTACCTTGAAGGTTAAAATAAAGTGAAGGACTCTGCTTTTTTGCTTCTTTGATTTTAATTATTGCAGTGAAACTTTCTCTTTGGGGATATGTCTCCTCTTCTATCTTAAAAAACAAACAAACAAACAAACAAAAACCTTGGCAGAGATAAGAGAAAGGCTTGCAGGACCACTTGTGGTGGCCAGTTAGGTGATGTCTTTACTCAAAAATACCTCCTATGCTACAGTGCCAGAATGAATGCCTTAGTCAATCTTTTGGGTTGAGGCATTGAAACCCATGTCAAATTGCATGTGTTCCTGGAAAGATTGTATCAGTTAAGATGAATTCAGCTGTAAGAACCCAAAAGCCATCTAAACAAAGAATATTTATTGTACACAATGATTTGGAATTCCAGTCACCTGAAACTTGGTTCACCTGCTCAGAGTTATTGTAATGGCTTTTCCTGCATTTCTGAATTATCATCCTTATAATATTGGCTTTTTATCTTGATAACAGTCATCTCATGGTTGCAAAATAGTGGCCAAGGCATCAAGCATTTAGTTCTCACACCATGTTAAAGCCAAGAAACTAAGCAGTGAGAGCCAAAGGAATTTCCTCTTAACAGAAGGCCCCTATCTCTCACGGAGGAAGAACTAGTCACATACAAGGGAGTCTGGGAAGTTGAGGATATAAAAAAAGAAAAATCATCTGGTACAATCACGATTCATCCAACAAACAGGAAGAAGGGAGAAGGACTATCGGGTAAATCTCTAACAGAGGGATAATCTGTTATCCTCCTTTGTTCACTGGCAGGGCTTTGTTGCTGTTGTTAATGAGGTAAGTCCTTTTAGGAAATGAACACAGGAGAGGTGAGATTGTTGGGATGCTGCCAGTGTCTCTGATGGATCATGAGTCTCAGGATATGAGAATGAGGGAACCTATGGACAGTAAAGTTGGTAATGCAGAAACTGAGACTAAAAGTTGAATTCTAGAAACACTAGAAACAATGAAGTGTCTTTTGGATCCCTTCTCATTCTAATACTGTGGTTCAATAAAGTGAAGAGGCACCAACTATTCTTTTTCTACTCTCTCATTTTGCCAGTGCCTTGTTGCAGACATTGAATTTGTAACTTATATAGTTACTTAGAAGTAAATAGTAGAGGGGCCTGCTTCACAGCTCATTTTGGGCCCCTATCTTCAGGAGCTGGGAGGGTATAGTCTCAGAAGAATATGTTCCTTGTATTCCTCTGATACATCTTGGCGGCCAAGAAAACTGAAAAGTATAGCTTCAGACTGTCTCTACTTAAAACATGCAGGTCTTCACGTTTCATTTGGCCCTGGACTCCAGACTCCAGCCAGCTGGCTACGCTCTGAAGACCCTCCCTGGAGACAGGAAGATGACCTGACTTTAGGGGGCTCATCCATTTTGCCTAATTTCTGTGTAAGGCAACCAAAACTTATACAAAGAAAATGTGGCAAGGTCAGGTCATCTCACTTCTTTGTTTCTTTATCTGTTCAGTGGGAAATCCTGCTGTGATTACCTCAAGGGGTTGTTGTGAGAAGAAAATGAGATAATGTATGAGACAGTTCCTTTGAAAAGCTGTATTGATGGCATAATGATCAGATTGCTGCTGATGATGCAGAGTGTCTGCAGAACTGGACAGTGATTGGTTTGGGGTAGCAGTGTCTATTAGTGTGACTTCAATGTCAACCCTTATTTCGTTTTTCCTTCGCTCTCATTTTTCTGTTTTTTCATTTTGGCCGCCAATGCTTCCTCTCTGTCTCCAGGTCTTTTGGACACTGGAAAAAGCTATGTGGACAATCTTTATTCATTTCTAGTTTTTTTTTATAAGGATTTTTTTTTATCTGTTTCTATTAGCAATTTCACATATAGTCATGGGAGGGAATCAGGGACATCATCCATCCGATGTGAAAGCCTAGTGAGGAAGGTTAAGTTGCAGATTGAAAAAAACCATGATCTTGAGCTGGAGTTATATCCTGGGGATGAGCAAAGCAGGTCTGCAGATATTTAAATGCTCTCCTCAGGAGATATACTGGGAACACTGGACACACCACTAGACCGGGAGTCACCAGGCCTGGGCAGAGTGCTGGCTCCATAATTAATGTTCTGTTTGTGACTTAGTAAGTCACAGGGCCTCCCTGAGCCTCCACATCCTCATATGCAAAATGGGGAGTTCTCAGAGTGCTTATTAAGAGTAAGGAGATAGTGCATTATCAACCAAAAGATCTCTAAGACCTCATTCTTCCAAATTAAAGACTCATGGTCTTCTCACTGTCTTCATCTTTATGAGAGTGACTCTAGTCTGAATCATTTGTGGCACATATTAGACTTGCAGGGGACTTAGAGATCAGCTGTCTAATCTCTTCTAGGGAGTATTCCTAGTCATAGAGACAGCAGCAAAATCTGGGCTTTGAACCAAGGTCTTCTGACTTCAAACCCATTGTACTTTCCATTGCACAAGACTAGGGAACCTTTTTCAAAAGAGAGATCTATGCGAACATGAGTGATTTTGTTCTATGAAACATGTGAATTTTAAAAATTGCCCTCTAGCAAAGCTAGTAGAGAAAGGAAAAGGAAATCACCGTATGTGTAATGGTACGTGTGAATGTGTGCATTGGAAAGGTCACTTAAAAGGGCATGCCAAATGTTCAATAATATGAGAAAAATCAAGCAAGTTGCAGCACATCCCCTTAATAGAATATTATGCAGATTTTAAAGATGATGTTTGTAAAGATTATTTAGAAAAGTGGAAAATGCTTATTTTATAATATTAAATGAAAAAAGTAAGACATGAAATTTTATAAATACTTTAATTACAGCCATGTTAAATATGTATCAGAAATACTGCAAAGCAATATATCAACATTCTGATGGTGTGATGGGATTATGGATAATTTTTTTCTTTCCTTTTTTTGCAGCATAGTTTTATTTTTATCATACATTTTTTAGGCAATTTTACAGATTTATTTTTTAAAAGGAAAGTCAATACTACTATAAGCAGGCAGGTGTTTCAGTCAGGGTTCTAGCAGAAGACAGATGGCATACTGAACTTGGAAGGAAGGTTTTATGAAGGAACTATGTTCAAAGATATACACAAGTTAGTGACATGCCCTGGATCTGGTGGCATGGGGGCCTGGAATGCCACAGGACAGAGTCTTCTGGAGGGGGTTGCCATGAAAGAAATAGAGAAGGATGAAGTCAGCAGAGAGAGAGAGATGACATCACAGGGAGAAACCAAGGGAATAAGTATGCCAACCTCTCTCTCTTTTCTCTTGCCGATATCCTGCCAGGGGTCCCCTTTAGCCAAGCCCAACTAGAAGCCAGAGGGCATGGGAGCCTCTTGATATAGTCCATGCAGGTCTCCCAGGGCAGAGAGCTGGGTAGAGAAAGGTGGAGACTCTTAGAGCAGGTAAATTCAGTACAGCAGGACACAGAGGAGGACTTGCCTAGCCTGCTAGATTGTCATAGGGTTGACCTCAAAACTTGGATCTTAGCCTCATTCTCCTAAAACAGTTGACTGTAAGAGCCTTCTGGCTCAGAATCTTTGATAGCCCATAGCTGGATCTATTTATAGACCATTTCTAGGATCTCTGATATATGTGAACTGTCCTCAGGAACTGGACAAAGTGCCATGGCTTGGTTCCTTTAGAAGAACAGGACAGTAATCAGATAGAAATAAAAATCTAGAGGAAGGTTGGAATTGGAGAATCACTAACATGTTGGAGGTGACTGATGCTATGGGAGAGGACCAGGTAGTACATAGGGGTGAAAATGTGAAGTCTCAACTTTTCAGGAGCCAGTGGAGGAGGAAGAAGACAACATAAGACACTAAGAACCACTAAGACACATTAAAATAGTAGTTAACATTGACTAAATACCTATTTTGTGCCCAGTCATTTATATACATTATTTTATAAAATCATTGCTGTATCTTTGTGTGTTATGTATTATTATTATTATCTCTATTTTACAGATGCAGAAACTGAGGCTAGATAATTTAGCTTGTGAAAAGTCATACCAGCTAGTGAGGGGCTGACCGAAGCTGTGAATCAAGTTGTTCTAGATCCTAGAAGTTGCCTCCCAGGAAGCAAGAAAAGAGGGAAGAAAGGCATGTGTAAAAATCCAAAGGAGAAGGAAGCTATGGGACAGAGGCAGGAGCATGTTAGATGGTTAGCAGCATTAAATATGGCAGAGGTCAAGTAGGACAATGCTGAAAAGAAGTCATCTTTATATGATAATCCCCCAATCTGTTTTCAAACAATTAATGCAAACAACTAGGTCTAACACACGTTTTTGGTGTATTTGCTTTTTGTTTGTTTTTATCCTGAGTCTAGAATTTAAGCTCCACAGATGCTATATTAAAATTTTATTATTTTTATTTTGAGTACTGTCTCAAATTCCTATCCTAGGCTTGGTTTTTTTCAGCTTCTTCTGGAGTTTTTGCCTTGAAAAGTATCTCTCTGTTAAAAATGGGTAAGTCAAATGTTGGCTTTATGAATGTGTCTATTGTTTAAGGTTACAGATATGATTTTGGTGTTTATGAGGGAATGAGACCCAAGCTGCTGAGAATCATTCCATTCACATATGTAGATAGGAAGCAGCATGTGTATTAACAAACGGATTGGAATAGGAGTTATATCTCATACTCTGAAACATTTGACTTGGGAACCATCAGGCATTAAGCTGTTACCACATTAGAGTGCAGTAAAAAGGCAAATTTAGGAAATTCCTGAAAAGATGATTTCTCCTATGATCTGATGATGGTACAGTAAATTCTTAGTTTCAGAGTATAGATGCCATTTCAAGTTAAGTATATGCAATTTAAATTAAAGATGCTCAGATGTTAGCTGGCTGCCACAGCATATTGGCAACAGCATGTGTTTGAACTAGAGCAGATAATTCAAATGGCTCGTTATCCACTTACATTCTAATCATCTGTGAGGTGGCTTCTCTCTGGGCAGACTCAGCATGCTCTCAGGGGAGGTTTTATGGCTTCTGAACTTATAGAAAGGGAAAAGGAGTTGTTCTGGCTGCTGTGACTCAGCCAGTCCCACCTAGTTCCCATCTAGTTCCTCTCCTCTGTCAGGAAAACCCAACTCTTCTTTGGGCTTTAATCCTCAGGTTTACAAAAACTGGCTCCAGAGCCTGTTTCCAGGCTGGGCATTTCAGTTACTAGTGCTGTACAACAAATCACCACAAAACTTAATGACCTAAGAATCACAATGATTTTATTATCATCTTTCATGGATCTGAGGGTTGACTGGGCTCATTTAGCTGGTTCTCTCTTGGAGTATCTCCTGGATTGGAGTCAGACAGTAACTGGAGTTGGAGCCATCTTGAAGGCTTCCTCATTCACACGTCTGGTGGTTGATACTGGCTGTCAGCTGGGACCTCAGCTGGGCTGTTGGCTGAAACACCTCTCTGTGGCATATCCATGTCACTCCTTGGCTTCCTAACAGCCTATTCCAAGTGTAAGTGTCCCAGGAGGATCAGGCAGAAGTTGTATCACCCTTTATGACCTAGCCTTGGAAGTCACATAATAGTCTTATACCAGCCCAGATTTAAGGGGAGGGAACACAGGCTCACCTCTTGATGGGAGGAGTGTCAGTGTCACATTGTAAGAAGAACACGGAATGAGAGATCGTGTTGTGCTATCTTGGGAAATACAATCTGCCTCACTGGGGATTTTTCTATAGCCATATCCCTAGGCAAATCTGTGAAGCTGCAAAGTCATTTTCCCATTTCCCATTTTAGATCCCTCTTTGCTTTCAGCAAGCTTTCCTTTCTTAACTTGTAGGTTCTCCTGAGGGGCCAGGATTCCATGTTATCCTAAGCCTACAACTTGGTACACCTAAGCAGTGACCTGAGATAAGACCTTTCCTCTGGGTATCCTCTCGCCAAAATGTGCCTCTTCTTGGCACTCAGGGCCCACGGTCCATTCTCTGTTCTTTATAAATGGCTGGACTGTGGCTGCCTGTAGCATTCCTCCTATATAACATGTGTGGCCTACTTTTATGAGAAGAAAAAGGAGATTGTTAGAGAACATGTCCCATTTTAGAGGTATTTTAGTAGTTTGTGCCCAAAGGAGCTATGAGAGCTCATACTAGGTAGGCCAGCTAGCCTTTTATGGAAGAAGCTGGCCTATGTGGGATGGTTGCAGGAGCATCCTGGCCTGCATTTACCATCCAATAAACTTACACCAGGATTGAGTTCTGTCCCAGACACTGTGCTGGGTGCTGAGAATACACATATGAATGAGGTATGGATGCTGCTCCAGTGGTGCTTACCATGGGCATCAGTGGCCAGAATCCCACAGTAACTACTACTTGGAATTAAGCATCAACAGCCTGTGATTAAGTGGAAATCATTATCTTTAAGTGATAACATGTTAAGCTATTTTTATTTGTTGATCCTTGGTGTGGTTTCTATGAGCCAGTAAACATCGAGACCCTGAGAAATTAAATATCAGATGTATAAGCTTTGATAGGAGACAGGAGAGGTAAGAAAATGTCTTAACTTGGTGGAAGGAAGGAATGAAATGAGCCCTTAGGAGAAGTCATGGAGAAACTTTACTGTACAGTTTTTGGGTAACAAATGAGAGACTGTAGATCATGAGGGTTAACTTCATGGTCAGACTGTTGCTGTGCATTCTTTCTCTGCTGCTTACTAATTATGTGGTCTTTGGTACGTTACTTAACTTTTCTATGCCTCATTTTTATCATTTGTAAAGTAGGGATGCCATACTATTAAATCTATCATAGAGTTGCTATGAGCATTAATTAAATGAACTAATACTAGCTAAATACTTTGCCCAAGGCCCAACACATAAGAGATAATTTTCTCAGATTGTTAAATAAGCAAGACTGGTTTGTCTCAGATATTTTTCATTCTGATGTCAAATTCACTAAAGATTTGACACATTTCCATATTGGTGATGTCAGAGAGTGTTTTTTTGTGAAATCACTTCCCTTTTCTTGTCTATTTACAGAATAAATCAGTATAACTCTTTATCAACTTGTGGTCATATATTTGGGGAATATGATTCCTTTATTTCTAGATTTTTCTTATCCAAACTTTCTTTAACATGATTGGGAAATTGTGAGGGGTACAATAGGCTTTCTGTTCTGGGAACTCATCAATTTAATGTGATTCCACTTGACAGTTTTATATTCTTCTGTTCTTCTATTCTCTGCCAGTTAACCTATCTGCAAGGTGAAGTTCTTTAACAAATTGTCTACCCAAAGCACTGCTCTGTAAAATGGATGATGTGCCTGGAGTGGATATATTCTGTTAAGTCATATGAATGGTCAAGGTTGGAGAGGACATTGGGCATTCCTATTTAAAAGAATAATAAAATAGAGGAAACTGAGGGAAATGTTTGGATGATCTTCTTTGTGGAGATATTTCAAAGTTGTTTAGACCACTTGTGTTGTGCCTTCTTTTGAAGGTGTGGATAACATTTTTTGCCATGAGACCATATAACCCTGTCCTCATCCTTCTGCTTGGAACTTTGTAAAAATAGAAAATCCATTTGTTTCTTTTATTGTAGAAGACTTACCCCCTGAAGACCAGAATAGACCTGTGATCTTTGGCCTTATTTGGGCATCAGAATCACTTGTGGGGCTTTAAAAAGATTTTCCAAGCACTCATGACACTGAAATTCTGATTTATTAGATCTGGAGTGGAGCCAGGACTCTTTTTTTTTTTTTAATACCTCCCTAGATGTTCAAAATCAATGAAGTAGACATATAAGGTAAAGAACAGTTAATCCATGTGATATCAACTTAATAATATCATGTCAATACAAATACTGGCATCTCTCACATATTTGGTTACATGATTATCATGCTTTAGAATTTGCAAAGTCTTTGAAAACATGTCTATTAATTCGGATGTATTGCCACTTTCAGACTGGAGCTTATGCAGCTGGAGACCTTGGTCCACAGCAATGAAGTGTTCTCTCTTTTGTCTCTTAAGTTATGATTTAGATTCAAAATGGTAGAAATACTTCTTTAGTATCATTATGACTTGCAAGTGGACCAAAGATGCATCTTCACCCCTTAATTAAAAAGAAATCCTTTTGGATCCAAGGAAATAAGAAAATAAAACTAACATCCTAGAAAGTATAATGGGAGAATGTTAAATGATGTCTGCCAGAACCTCTCCTTGCATTATTCTAGTTGTGGTGCCAAAGGCCAATTACAACTTGTTTTGTGGTAAGACATGTGTCTGATTTAGACAATGGAAAGATTATAGTAGAACACTGAGAATTTTCATAGTCAGAAAAAGTTAGACCAATCTTTTAAGGTATTTGTAATACAACAGAATATTTCCTCTAAAGATTTATGCTTCTATACCTATACAGTGCTGCCATTGTTTCATTTCTTCTACTTCTCTCTCTGTGTCTTTAGGTATTTTGCTTGGCTGTTAGATGTCTTAAAAGTTCTAGCCTTTATCATTGATGACTGATAGGGAAATAGAATATAGAAAAAGGTTTTGATTCTGGTTAGAAAAAAATGATCCCAGAGTAAACATTTTACCAAATATTATTGTACTGGAAAAGATTCAATTGGGTCTTCTGTCTGCTCATGATCTTATGCATGTGCCCTTGCTAGTGCAAAAAAAAGAAACAGACACACTTCTCTAAGGTATTATCCCTTCCAGTGAAAGTATGTCTGAATAAATGAAAGAATTGAGGCTATTTTATAGTATTTCTCAGCATCATTTTAGTGAGATGAGGATGTTCCCTCCTACGTGGATGATGGAAAGAAAATGGCAGACTGTTTCTCTCCAGATCAGGCCAGACAATCTCTTGGGTCCAGGCAGAATCAGCTGGATCCATGCATGGTCCTCCTTCATGCCTCTGTCTGGTAGTAACTCCTTTCTTAGCATCCTGCTCCAACCTCTATGATCTACTGAGATGAGAACACACTAAGTTGCCAAATTTCCCCCATTTTCTGGCGACTTCTTCTTCTTCTATGTTCATTTCTGGGATTGAAGCTGGAAAAGGGCTGGGAGTTATTATTATCTTTGTAATCCTTATTTAAATGGCTCTTGAATGATGGTCTGATTTTCTTCCAAACCACAAAATGAGATTACCTCTTAGCTCCTTTCTCTTTGTCTGCTGGATACAATTCTAATGAAGTTCTCCAATAAGTAATCAACAAATGTATATTAAATTAACTGTATATAGTGACCTCTTTCAAATGAACTACCTTGATTCTTCTTGATTTCTATATTTCTCCAATATTCTCATCTCCTTGAGGATCGGGGCTGTGTCTTGTTCACCTTTGTGTAATGGTTTATATAATGTTCAAGAAATATTTATTGTAACAGAAACTTCACAAGTTTCCACAAAGTCAATTGCTTTTGGAGTCCTGATAATTCTGTACTTGCCACTTGATGTTTTTGGAGGGTGGGGAGAGTATACTGTGGGTGGGGTGGAAACATGGAAATATAATAAATGAAGCGAAAGGGGTGTTGCCAGGAGATTTCACCCAAAGATTTCATTGGCAGTTTATGGAACAACCTACTTTAGATTCACCTTGAGAGAAAAATAGTAACACTGTGCCCCCTGAGCAAATATTAGACCCAGGTAAAGAAAGGGCTGATTAAAGTTGTTGCTGGATAGGTAAAGCTTAAAATTCTTTGCAAAATCATTTTTTTTTTTCTTTTCAACCTACAGCCCAACACAGGAGTCCATTTAAAGTCATTAGTGTATTGCAGTCATGCTCTTTTTCAAGCACTTTAAGCTGTGATTATGTACCAGTGGAAGAAGTGAGAATTTGACTCATGGCTCATCTGTTGTCTCATTACAACATGCATGTTGCCATGATCTGCTTTTGCCAAATGTGTTTAATTTTTTTTGTCCCTGAATTCCTCTCTTGTCCCGCTGTGTCACCAGTGGGATATAACTACTCTTTGCTGGGTTTTGCCAAGAGGGTAAACAAATTTGCTCTACCCTACAGATGGGTCGGTAAATAGGGCACATGAAGCTGCCTAATATCATCGCTGAAGGATTTAAAAGAAGATGAGAAGACCCGGCTTTTAGTATTGTCACAGCTACTTTAATGATGACCTAACTGTTATAACCCCCCTGTGATTTTTTCACCTCATTTTTACTTCTTAAAGGGAAAATAACCAAGAAACTTTTTTTTTTATTTTCTTTTTTTAAGATACACTGTGACACATGCCCTAGAATCATGTAAGGGAATAGAATTTCTGCCCAGATTTCTTGAATATAAACTTCTTTTCCTGCTGATTCAAGAACTGTTGGCCTCTGCCACAGGCAGTTAAGTGAGAAGCATTTCTGCACCAAAGGGGGGGAAATGCCAGGAGCTCCCTCATTTTGCAGAATTCCAGAGGCCACATCATCATACTCACTCTGAAGGTTTCTCATCATCTTCTTCAGGGAGAGAGGCTAAGAGAGAGCTGACTCTAGACTAGATGTAGATTGAGTTCCTGAGATTTATAATAATCAAAATATTAATGAAGAAGTCGATACAAATGCTGTTTGCGTAGAATGCCTAAGTAACCGGTTGTGTAATATATCAGGAAGAGATCCAGAGATGAGCAGAGGCAGAGCATAATAAATCAGGTCATTTGTTTTGCAATAATGGAATGATAATTGTGATAATTTCAGAAGTCACTATCATCCTGCAGCGTGAAAGAATCTTTTTGCTGGCTTCCCATTGTTTAAATATTCATGTGATGTCTATGAGTGACTTCCTGCTGAGAAAATCTTTGCATACCTCCGGCTGGCACAAGAATTAGAAATTGTACTTTGCTTTAACCCGGAAGGTTTTGCAGGAGCCTGGGTGCTCTCTTGGTTTTGATGGGAGACTGTTCCTCAAAGAACAATTCTTTCAGTGAAATAAAGGTCCATGTTACTGAATTATTTTCCAAATGCCTTCTCCCAGCCAGCAGCTGTGTGGATTTATAGGTACTCACCTCTGCCCTTTTGCACTGAATGATGAGGCAGAGTCAAAAATAACCATGCTAGCTGGTAACACAGTTATTGTATAGAAATATAAACATAGCTAATGACCCCAGAGAAGAAAATCTGCAGTTGTCACCCATGCGCGCCCTTACCCTCTCCCCCATCTCCCAGCACTTCTTCTTGGTGTGGGTGAATGGGGCTGTTTTAATTGAGCTATCTAAATTTGGCAGGCAATACACCCCACTGTCTCATATCCTAGGACTTAGGTCCACCTGTTGCCATTATCCCCCAACCAGTGCTGTAGAAGATAGACAACAAATGCTTTCAAATTCCTTTTCTCTATAAAACCCCAAAAGAATTGCAGTGAAGGTTTGGAATTATTTGGGTACTGCAATGAATGGGAATGAGGGTTCTTGCAACAGGGGTTATTTTAGAATGAGCAGTATTGTGCTACTGCTTTGAGCAAATTGTATTATTTATATATATTAGATTGTACATTAAATATTGTACGTTACAGTGTACTAAAGTTTGGTGTTCTGGCAGTATTTAGATTTTTGGCGTTAGAAGGAATTCTCAAGTGGCTGACTGAGGGGAAAATAGAAACAGTAAGGAGGCAATATTCCTTTTCTAAGAGCTCAAGTGCTATAGGCTGACTGTTTTGTTAAGCTTGCTAATTCTTATCCAGCATTAAGAAAGAATTACAATTCTCTTTTTAAGGAGAAAAAAAAAAGAAAAAGAAAAAGAAACAGGCAACTCTTTTGCATAAAAAGCAAAAGAGCATAAGCTCAGAGTTCTACAAAAATTAAAGGTGGAGCCAGGATCTCTTTATCTCTGATAGAATTCTGACTGCCAAGTTCCCTTCCTTCAAGAGTAAATGGCCTCTAATGGTGGTTTGATTTGGAGGTGATTATGCATCGAAACTACCTGATTAAAAAATACCTTTCTAAATGTGGCTGATTACCTATTTACATATTGCTAGGGTTTAGGTGAAATTGTGAAATTTAGTTGAGTGATGATTTTTCTAAGAAATTCTGAAATGGGCAGAAGCAAATTCTGTTTTTAGCTTCATGATTAGATTGGACACCAGTTAATATTTAAATTGATAGTCATTTTTCCATTGAGTTAAAAGGAACCAGTCCTGCATATATTCTTTCAATCAAGATAAAAGCAATGGCAGCAATTTCTGAATGAGGTGGAGGCTGATTGGCTGAGTCTGCAGAAGGGGTGGGCTCTGGTAAAAATCCCTGAGACCAAGGTGAAATCTTCAGCATTTGTTTAGCACAGATCTGTGGATGGCAGTGGGCTGTGCAGTGACATTTGGATCCACTTAATTGACTGCCCTCTGGTATTTTAGAGCTAAGGCTAATCATACCAGGGTGGGATAGTCTTGAAGAAGATGGGGACACTTAAAATGGCAAATAAATTGAATAACAATGCAGGAATAGAGTAACCTTATATATACAAAGGAGGGTTGCTAGGTAACAAGTGAGGGGGTGTCAAGGCTTCAGATCAAAGAGGGCTGGTTAGAAAATAAAATGACATCCTCTCTTCTAATTAGTCCTTCCCAATCACATACCTAAGATAATTTTGTGATTTGGGGCTTTAGCCTAGTTTGCAAAGCCTGATGCTTTAATCTGTTTCTTAGTAGAGCCATTTCACTTTCTGTGTTTTAGACTTGGCCCGTAGGCTGCTGTTTCATCCTGGCAGCCTACAGCAAAGCCAGTTAACTACAAGACAAGTGTTTGGTGGTGATAGTCAACTCTCCAGACTCAGTTCTCTAAAGAGCAAGCGTTTCCAGTTTGGTGAAAGACAAGGATGGCCTATTTGCCTGACTAGACAGATAGGAAAGCAAGGTTGGCCATGCAGTTAAGACCTTAATTAAGAACTCAGTGGATCAATTTTTATAAATTAATTTAGTTTTTCCCCTGCACATAATTTTTAAAGGAAAAAATATTTCAGTATGGAAATTGAGTAAAAACAAACACCATCTCTATGTTATATTCAAGGAGTTACCCAATCTTTTAATGCAGTGAACCTCAGGATCACCAGAGGAATTTTTGTAGACCACACATATTCCAGAGTTTTAAGTGGGGATAGACATATGTAGTTTGAGAAAAAAAAATTCCTTGTAGTGATTTTTACACATTTATCTCTAATCCTACTGAGCTGTCCTAAATCTTTACTGTATCTCCGTCACCTATATTGATGTAGAATGTTTTGTCTTGAAGCCTTGAAAGATCCTAAGTTTTAACAGGAAGGATGAATTATGTTTAACAACATGTATTTACTACAATAGGAGAATATTAATTCACCTTATAAAAGTCATTATAAAATTTTTTAAGTGGGGAAATTGTTTCATAATAAGCCTTAAAGCAATAAGGAATATTTGATTCTATTTAAATTGACTGGAGAAGTGAATTAACTAGCTTTAAATAAAAATGCATTTGGGTCTTCTGATAAATTGAGGGCTTATTATTTGAGATTGAAAAGCAGCAAAAATATACCACCTCCCAAGTACCTTATTAACTCATGAGCATGCATGTTTAGTGCATTTATCTTAGGATTTTGCAAACAGAAAGACTATGGTGAAGGTACTGTGTTTTTCAGTGCATATTCTGATAATTTAACAAATCCTGATACAGAAAATAAGAATCAGAAACATATAAAAAATTATTTATCTACAGGAGGATACTGAGTAAGCAATGTTTGCATAATTGAAGGCCAAGCTATTTCTTTTCTCTGGTTTATGGGCCTATGCTTATTTTTGATTATTGAAAGTAAATGAGATCATTTTATGTTGATTTTATGTTTATTCCACATAATTTCCTTTACTACATATGCCTGTTTACTAAGATATTTCAAGTCTTTAAGTTGTGATTATGATGGAGTAGAGAAGAATTTTCTGAAGACAGCTGCTCTTTATGACAAATGATTTATAGACATTTCAAAAAAACAGTTAAAAAAGAGAGATTAAAAAAGAGTCATTTGATTCTTTATTGTAAATAAAGGAAAATGATTTGTTAAGAAATAATGCATATGAATTTTATTTTATATTGAAATTAATATGTCACCAGGCTGTCTTAACTTC
Organism: Camelus dromedarius; assembly: GCF_036321535.1. Classification (NCBI taxonomy): domain Eukaryota; kingdom Metazoa; phylum Chordata; class Mammalia; order Artiodactyla; family Camelidae; genus Camelus; species Camelus dromedarius. The sequence goes on along the minus strand of NC_087439.1, from coordinate 27,970,021 downwards.
TAAGCCTGTTCAGTGTAGGGTGTGCTTAATGATATGGTTTGATGTACGTCTGGGAAACATATTAAAATGGGGTCCTAATCAGTTCATCACCAGCAATCCTTTTGGTCATGGAAAGAAATGAACATAATGTTCCCTTCTCTGTTCGGATCTATCATTGTCAAGTTCCTTTGCTCTTCACAGTCTTTTTCTAATCCAGGTTCTCTGTTGTCCACTCGCCTGCATCAAAGAGTGACATTTCTGTTCTTGGGCTTTCTTCTTGTATTCACATGGGGGATGGAGTGGAGGTTGAAGTGGCAATTTATTCCTCACTTTGTGAAGATACTTACCTCGTATTTAGCTATTACTGGCTGAGAGTGTAGAGAAAGGCCATGATTTCCAGACTATGCAAGCCACAACCATAAATTAGTGGCATTATAGATTATATTTTTGCATTAAAGATGTCAACAGCTGGATGAGGCTTTGTTCAGGAAAGGTTAGGTCACATTTGTTTATGTCTACATTCTCCAGTATTTAATTCCTTTAGCTAAAAATGCTTATCTGAAAAATGCTTTCAGATCAATCTAGTTATTTCTACCGATTCAACTTCATGAGATTATTAGGTTTATAAACCTGCTTTGAACTGGCTGGGTTTTATTTGGTGTTAAAAATCATTGACAGCTTAGCTGCAGGGTATTGAAGATGATAAAATAATCATGACAACAATAATTTTATTTTTCTTGTGTCTATTTCTGACAAGTTTACAGCTGTTATATATTCATAAAATTATTCATTAATAGTAATGAAAAATGTCTATGATGAAGACAAAAGTATTGCTCTATTTTTTCTAATCAACATTTCTTTTCAGACCCAGTGTGCTATAAATATACAGAAAATTCTGTTTAGATGAAACTGCAACTGGTAAACTCCACACCCAACAGAGGATCATAAAAACTCCTTGTGAACAGAACCCACCCTTTGAAAAACCTTATTATTGATTTATTTAAACATTAGAAATTTTTTATTTTGCAAAACTGCACTATAAACAGCAGTGTCTGACAGCCTTAAACTAATCATAACTAGTAATAACAACAATGTATCAGTCAGCTTATGCTAGGTTCCACTGCAGTAAGAAGAACCTCCAAGTTTTAGTGTCTCAAAGCAACAAAGTTTTATTTCTTGCCTACAATACATGTTCATTGTGGGCAGCTGGGGACTGTTCCAGATCTTCTCAATCCAGAACCAGGCTGATGGAGCCTCCAGTGTCTGGAGAGTTGTTGGTCACACTGGTGGGAGGAAGGAAGCCTGAAAAATATGCCTGTCTCCTAATGATTTTTGCCTCAAAGCAATACACATTATTTTTGCTCACATTCCACTGGCAAAACAAATCACCTCTCTGCTCCATTTCAGTGAAGAAGGAAAGTGTAATCCCACCCTAGCCCTGATAGAATATCTGGAATATTGGTGAACGGCTCTAGCATCTATCACAAACAACAAGAAAAATCCAAGACACTGTTTACTATTGCCTTACTGGGGGAATGAGACAGGATACAAAACAGAGGATTATAGTGGATAGAAAAATGAAAACAAAAAGTATAAAAGCAAAAATAGAATTTAAAAGATAAACAAACACTTTTTTAATCTTTTCCCTTTAAGCAGCAAAATGGCCTGCTCCCTGTCCCAGTGTCTCTATGTTTCTCCCTTTTTCCCTCTCTCTCCCTCTCTCTGTCTCTTTCTCTGTCTCTCCTATATATCTCTTTTCTCTCTGTGGAGGTGATAAATGTTAGTTCTGGTCCTACATTTTATAGATGAGGACCCTGAGTCTCATGGAAGATTAAGTGTCTTGAAGAGAGGCACCAGGCTTCAGAATCAGATCTTGCGGCAACAGGTTTAATGTCCTTTTCATCTCACAGATGAACAGACTCCTAGCGACCTTGGTGTCCAGGTCACCTTAAGAAATTCATGCAAAAATGAGTGTCAGGGAATCAAGTGTTGCACAACCTTCCCAAAGCAAATTGACCTGTTCCGTAATCACAGGTTTAAGTGGGTGCTTCTCAGGGAGGGCAGACCACTCTGGGTCTCTTTATTTTCTGTAGAGTTTACAAAGTAGAAGTCACCCCCAATTACCAGACAAAGTGAGCTCTATGTTGGGAGAACTCAACATTGGAAGGTTGGTCCTAATAGGTGCCTTAAGGGAGAAATGGTAGCATCCAGCAGACTTCTGTTCTCAAGTTGGGAACCCATTTTGCATGTTTATTCTTATTAAACAATCCTGCCCTTTCAAAACTTTCTCCTGACACTGGATTGTTTTCTGAAACTGTTAATGAAAAGAATGGAAAAGATGTTTGAACAGTGAGTTTGAAATACTAGCAATTAATTATTGGCCACTTTTAAAAATAGCTCTCAAATTAAATGGCACCTGGGTATAAACTGCCACCAGCAATAGAACCAAAATGTTGATTATTTTTTAAATGATGAAAGCCACATCCCATAAGAACATCTTTCCTTTCCTCTCTTAATGATTTCTTCTTTTTTTCCTCCCTTTTGGCAGCTTTTCTGTTTTTTTGTTTGTTTGTTTTTTTGTTGGTTTTGTGTGTGTGTGTGTGTGTGTGTGTGTGTGGGAACAAAGAAACCTCAGTGATAGTACCTCCCTTTTTGTAAAATGTGGGCAAGCTAATGCCCTGGCAGTTAACACCACTGCTGTGAAAACCTCACCCTCTTATATCAAAATGCAGATTTCAGAGTATTTAACAGATACATTTCATACCAATCAAGGAATCAGTTAATCCACAAGTCTTTACTGAATACTTTTTTTGTAACTGGAATCGTTCCTGAAATAAGTGAGCCATGGCCTGGGAGCTGGGCACTGTGTGGTGTTACCTAGAGAACATTATCTTAATGGTGTTTGTCATAACTGCTTTTGGCTTATAAAATGTTTTCTGGAGGCAGTATATATATAGACTTGTTGATGATGGTACTTGAGCAAATGATGTAACCCCTGCCAAGGAGAGCAGAGGGCAGAATAAAGCCATTCCTCTTTGGTGTGCCTGATGGCTCATCAGCCAGAGCCCCTGGGGGAAAATCCCGTTCACAATGGCAAGGCCCCCTCCTTTCCTGGGAGGCCAATGAATACAACAACTGTTGTTTTCCTGACAGCCACAGAAGCAATCCCTCTCTCCAGCACCCTTCAGTGATAGTGCTGAGTGTTAAAATGGATACTCCGCAGTGGTTTGAGCCTGGAAGCTGCATTAGGCAGCTGCTTGAGGTAATTAGGAACTGGAAGGCAACTTTCTAAAGGCATCCCACAAGAGAATAGAACATCCATAGGAGGAAATTGTTCTCGGGGATGACAGAAGAGCAGGCTGAAAGGAAAGCTGGGGTTCCTGGGGGAATTGCTGCTGGTGTGTAAAAACAGACACTTGTAGCTTATGTCTAACTGCTTATAGTTGAGTTACAAATTGTCAGATGATTTTACCATCAACACCAGGCTTCAGTGCATTGACGAGAGTTGGAAAAGTTGGGGCTAAAGGCTAGGTTGCATTCTAGGGAAGCATTTCCCTGACTCATGCTTTTCCTCAGCCTCTGCTAATTTGGCACCTGAGCTAAGTTATGCATTTCTTCTGTATTTGGTTTTTAAATATGTGCCAACACTCTGAATTCTGAAAAAAGTGCCTGCAGGGACATTGAATATTTTTTCGACTGCAGTATTATTTTTTCCTGACAATTCTGATAAGATTATCTTGAACGGAGGCAAAACAAAAGTTATGTTTTCCTTGTATGGTCTGTAATTAAAAATGCTGGGGTGGTTTGTACATGGCTCAGTAATCATTCTTCATTGCCCTTCAATTGATACCATGTGGTCATTAGAATGGTAATATGTGGGTAGAATTTTTGTGAAAGCCCCTTCTCCTGGGGTGAAGATAGGAGTCTTCTGTCACAATGAAATGCAGCAGGAGATAGGTTCAAGGCCCCTAGTGCTCAGGCAGTGGATGTGAAACCTCCATAGAAAGCCTGTTAATACGACTTTCTCCTGGCCTGGAACCCTCTTGCTGTTCAGGCCCCTGGCTCCCCTTGAGCCTTGAGAGACTGTCAATGGTAATAAATCCAACTCCACTTTGCAATGTGAATAAACTCCCAGAAGAGACTTTACAGTAATTTCCCTGTGCCTAAAATCTCATGGGTAACGTGTACTCTGGAGGTAGGGTGCTGGGGATGAATTAACAGAACTGTCTTAACCTAGCTGATCTGACTCACACATTTATTCAGATAAACCCAGCCTCCTAGAAGAATTACCCATTCTAGGTTACTAGGGGAAACAGTTTAATGGAGGAATACTAAGCTTCAGAAATCAGAGGGTTTCTGGCAAATACGGAAAGTGCGTGCACCCCTAGTTAACATTGCTGAAGTGTCAGGTGCTGGGCTAGCAACCTCTCCGTGTGTTGTTATATTTCATCCTCACTGTAGCCCCTGGGAAGTAGGTGCTACTGTTATTCACCTTCAGAGCTGCAGACCCTGAGGCTTTGTTGAAGCCACAAGAGATTTGCCTCAGCTCATTCAAATTTGTGGCTGAGCCAGGTTTTGAACCAAGGTCCATCCTTATTTTGGTGCAGTCTCCTTTGACACTGCTCTGCACAGACTGCCTGTATTTTTAGTACAGAAGCAAAACAGAAGCTGGTGTGATTGTAATCCCTCTGGCCTGGATAAAACAGTTCCTTGTATCATAATTGCTGGGTGGCAGGTCCATCTTTCCCATCCCCTCTACCCAGATGGGAATCCCTTTGCAGAAGGGTCTAGATCTTATTTTTCTTGTCTTCCTAACACCTAGCTGAGAGCCTGGCAATTGAAATATACTCAGTAAGTCCATATTTGAGGGAATGAATGGAATCTGAACATCTGAGGAAAGGTGAAGAGCGAAAGGGCTCATGTCATTCAGAATATCCACTGTCCTGTGTCAATGGAATGACTAATTAAAGCCATCCGTGTGAGCTAGCTTAAACTGGACAAATGCCATAAGCAGCCCTGGGACCTGGAGGAAGGAGAGTCAAAGGGAGCTATCAGTAGGTGTCTCTTGTGGCTGCTGCTGTCCAGGCCCTCTCTGCTAGGCTCCAGAGTAAGATTAGAGAGGGCAGCCATCTTGTCATTATCCGAAGCAAAGTGAAACTGGAGCTTAATGACATGAGTGTTCAAAGGGCAGTAGGAGAGGGAACAATGTCATTAGAACAGGTAAGAAGGGGGCCTGTGAAAGGGGCACTTTTAAAAGCTGATGGTGTACTGAGACTAATAGATTTACTGGGCATAGTAAATAGGCTGAGACAAGGCCTATTGTGCAGGGCTCAGCCAACAGTGTCTCACAAAGAATGATGGATTAAGAAGAGAAGGGGAGAGGATGAAATCGGAGACCCAGGGAAACAAAGAGGTTATGAGAAGCAGCGGTAAGGATGAAGTGCAGCTGAGATGGTGGGGAGAGTTCTTTAGTCAAGCCTGCGAAGAGAGGAATTGACTAACCAATGCAAGAGTAATTCATGATGACAGTCATCATTGGTGAGGTGGGAGGAGAACGTGTCCTTAGGATATAGCCTATCCCAGATTAATAGGGCCGGAGAATAGCTTGTCTGTCTCTACGGCGGGACTATATTTAAGTATTGCCTCTTCCATTTTACGTGTATGCAGAATCTTTCTCCTCTCTCTCTCCGTATGTATATGTGTATGTATGTGTGTGTGTGTGTCTTCATTGTCTATATATGTAGTTTGATGAGAAAACAAAAAGTCTCCAGGGAAGATTTTTATAACGACCTCCATGGCATGTTTTTATCCGCACAAACTGTACTGTGGGGCATTTTGTTCCCGGATATAATCCTGCTGCCCGTCATTAGTGGAAGAGAGCAGCTGCTCATGACAATCATGCACTTGCCCCTGATAAATGGAGGCTTTGCTCTTAGCCTCTGCTTTTTCCTCATTTTCATTTATGGCACTAAGAAGCTCCTGTACTTCACCCTCATGGTTGTGCCCACTCAGGCAGCAGTTTCTCCTGCTGATGCTGTGCAGGGTCAAAGGGACACACCTGGTGGTTGGCAGGCAGCTCATCCATCCCTACTGCAACCTGACCAAGGTGCTTTCCAGATTTTGCCAGTACTGTGAAAATGTAATGAAAGCAAGTAGGGGTTGACCCTTTACATTTGTATATAGGCTGAGAGAAGGTGGATTTCAGCAAGGACATAGTTTTCAGGAGCTGTATCAGTTTGGAAGCAATTTTTCACAGGATCACAACTGAATCTGAGGCCTTATTACAACATTCTGGGGATATCTATAATCAGATTTAAAACAAGCAAGTAGATGTGGGCCAGTAGCTCAAGAGAAGTGGGCTGAATGTAGGAAGGAACAGTTAGTAACTGGAAGATGATCGGGACTTGAAGATTTCTCCCAGTTCCTCAGTTCCTCCCCTTTCTTTGTACATTCGGCTCTCAGTATCCAGTGGTTTCCACATCTGCAGACTCAACCAATGGCAGATTTCATTTTGAGGTTTGTTGAACCTAAGACCCGCAGATACAGGACCCTGACTATCCCATTTTATGTAAGGGACTTGAGCATTCATGGGGCATCCTGGAACCAATCCTCTCTGGATAACGAGGTAGGACTGTAGTACTTTGCTGTCTCTCCTTCTTCCTTTAGTAAGAATCATAGAATCAAGAAAGTTGGACTGTCTCTGTTATCTTGGACTCCCTAGTCAACCAAGACCGAGTCTTCTGGGTTAGGATATCAGTTAAGATGCATCAGCTTCAGGTAACAGAAGACTCAACTCAAAATGGTTTATTGTTTTTTTTTTATTAAGTTCTATGAGCTGCTTATATATTCTGGAGATCAAACCTTTGTCAGTTTCATTTGCAAAAATTTTCTCCCATTCCATAGGTTGTCTTTTTGTTTTACTTATGGTTTCCTTTGCTGTGCAGAAGCTTGTAAATTTAATTAGGTCCCATTCGTTTATTCTTGCTTTTATTTCTATTGCTTGGGTAGACTGTCCTAGGAGAACATTTTTGAGATGTATGTCAGATAATGTTTTGCCTGTATTTTCTTCTAGGAGATTTATTGTATCTTGTCTTATGTTTAAGTCTTTGATCCATTTTGAGTTTAAAAATGGGCAGAAGCTTTAAACAAGCAATTCTCCAAGGAAGAAATACAAATGATCAATAGGCACATGAAAAAATGCTCAATACCACTAATTATCAGAGAAATGCAAATCAAAACTACAATGAGATATCACCTCACACCAGTCAGAATGGCCATCATTCAAAAATCCACAAGTGACTAATGCTGGAGAGGCTGTGGAGAAAAGGGAACCCTCCTACACTGCTGGTGGGAATGTAGTTTGGTGCAGCCACTGTGGAAAATAATATGGAGATTCCTCAAAAGACTAGGAACAGACTTACCATATGACCCAGGAATCCCGCTCCTGTGCATATATCCAGAAGGAACCCTACTTCAAAATGACACCTGTACCCCAATGTTCATAGCAGCACTATTTACAATAGCCAAGACATGGAAACAGCCTAAATGTCCATCAACAGGTGACTGGATAAAGAAGATGTGGTATATTTATTCAATGGAATACTATTCAGCCATAAAAACTGACAATATAATGCCATTTGCAGCAACATGGATGTTCCTGGAGAATGTCATTCTAAGTGAAGTAAGCCAGAAAGAGAAAGAAAAATACCATATGAGATCGCTCATATGTGGAATCTAAAACAAAACAAAACATAAATACAAAACAGAAACAGACTCATAGACATAGATTACAAACTTGTGGTTGCCAAGGGGGCGGGGGGTGGGAAGGGACAGACTGGGATTTCCAAATGTAGAATAGATAAACAAGATTATACTGTATAGCATAGGGAAATATATGCAAGATCTTATGGTAGCTCACAGAGAAAAAAAATGAGACAATGAATACATATATATATGTTCATGTGTAACTGAAAAATTCTGCTCTACACTGGAATTTGACACAACACTGTAAAATGATTATAACTCAATAAAAATGTTAAAAAGAAACACCTCAAAATGGTTTAAACAATATGTAAATGAAGTAGCTCACTAACAGGAAGTCTGGAGGATTTGTTGTTAGGGTACATTTAGGGTTTATTATCTTTAGTGTTTCATCAAGGACTTATGTTATCTCCATCCTTCTGCTCTGACATTCTCAGCACATTGATTTATTTTCTTGGTTTCCCTTTATGAGTTCAAGCTAGCCACTGTAGTGCCAAGTATAATACGCAAATGCAAAACGAAAAAGTTCTCCTTGAATGTTTATTTTCAAAAGTGAAAATCCTTTTCTCAAGGTCCCCTGTTAGATTTATAGAGAATGGGAACACCATCATTAGCTTAGGTCATTCATGATTCTCTACCTGGGATTGGAAGTGTCCTTACTTGTTTGGAGCCTTTGGCCATGGATCCTCTGAATAAAATCTGGATTCTCTTAGCAAGGAAGAAGTAGAGGGGGAGGGACAGAGTGTGGGGTATTGGTAATTGCTGTTGAGTAGGCAATAACAATGTCTCACAGGAAATTTAGTCCAGTGGCCAGCCAATTCACTCATATTTTTGTTGAGTGATATGTAGTTTCAGGGTCAATATAAGCCACTATTTTTACTTACAATAGCCCTCCCACCTCCTTATTCGTAGTTTTGCTGTCAGCAGTTTCAGTTACCCACAGTCAACCACAGTCCCAGAAAGTTCTGAAATATTCTAGATATAAACAATTCAGAAGTTTTAAATTGCACACTTATGATTATCATGATGAAATCTCATGCTGTTCCCCTGCATCCTGCCACGTCCTGCCATGGATGTGAATCATCTTTTTACCCAGCGTATCTCCCCCGTTAGTCACTTAGCAGCCGTCCTGGTTATCAGGTCAACTGTCACAGTATCACAATGCTCTTGTTCAAGTCACCCTTATTTTACTTAGTGGCCCCAGAGCACAAGAGTCATGATGCTGGCCATTCAGATATGCCAAAGAGAAGACATAGAGTGCTTCTTTTAAGTGAAAAGGTGAAAGTTCTTGACTTAATAAGGAAAGGGAAAAAAACGGTATGATGGGGTTCCTAAGATCTATAGTAAGAACAAATTTTCTACCAGTGAAACTGTGAAAGAAAAAGAAATTCTTGCTAGTTTTGTGATCATACCTCAAAGTACAAAGGTTACAGGCACAGTGTATGATAAGTGCTTAGTTAAGATGGAAAAGACATTACATTTGTACAATATTTTGACAGGGAGACAACATTCATGTAGCTTTTATTATAGTATATTATTACAATTGTTCTATTTTATTATTAGTTATTGTTGTTAATCTTGTACTGTGCCTAATTTATGAATTAAATTTTATCATAGGTATATACATATAGGTAAAAACATAGTATGTATAGGGTTTGGTACTATCTGTGGTTTCAGGTATCCACTAGGGGTCTGAGAGTATATTTCCTGCAGATAATGTAGGACTACTCAATTTAGATTATAAGTCTGAGATCAAGGTTCATTTAGCATTTGTTTGGCAGCCCACCACTGATTACTTATCTCTTAAGCACTTGACTTTGTTTTCAAAATACATAGGCAATAGAAATTAAATGAAAGTTGTGTGTGGGGGGGTGATATAGGTTAGTGGAAGAGTATGTGCTTAGTATGCATAAATAAGGTCCTGGGTTCAATCCCCAGTACATTCATTAAACTAAACTAAACTAAATTACTCCCCCAACCTCTCCCCCCCCCAAAAAAGAAATTAAATGAAAATTGTGATTCTCCTATTAATGAAAAGCTAGTATTAATAACTTTATTCTCATTGATGAAAATGTATCTGTGTAACTGAAGAAGTAACCATTTTATCAGGGAAATCTTAGAGATTATAAAGCACTCATTAACAAATACAATAATAAAACAATAATAGTTACTATTTAATGATTACTTATTATGAGCCAGGTACTACACTAAACATTTCACATGTATTACTTCATTTCATTTTCCCATCAATTCTACAAGATAGTGTATTCTCTACATTACTGATAAAGAAATGAAGGCCTACAGAAACTAAATTGCCCAGAGTCTAAGTCTAAGAGAGAAGAGTTAAGATGACATAAAGGTTAAGGGACATGACATAGACATTGTACCAAATCCTGGTTCTATCACTTACTGTGTCCTTGGCCAAGTTACTAAACTTTCTATGTTTCGGTTTTCTTACCTATAAAATGGGGACAAGAATAGTACTTACCTCACAGAATTATTGTGACATGGTAAAGCAATTTGCCCAGGGCTAGGACATTTAGGAACTCAATAATTATTAACAACAAATATTTTCAACTAAGTGACAGCACTAGGATTTGATTGAAGGGCTGACTCAGTGCAGATACTGCTTCCTTTCCATATTTCCATGCTGCCTGCAGGGACTAGCAATGCAAACAGTGGGCCAAGTGGCCATGGGAAGTTTTGTGTCATTGAACAATTGGAAAAAACACTTTTCCAAGAATCGTATTTTGGTTTAGGGATGAGAGAAATTATGCGAACTTGCTATAACTAGATACTCCTTGGTTATTTTTGTTTCTTTTCATCCTTCTGTTTAAAATGCAGTCATTTTGATAAATCACATAACCCAGAGATACAGTTAGTTGTTGTTAAATAAAAATAAGTCACCTACACATGCTGAGCAAGGACTCATCTTTTAGCTAATTGAGACTCATGGGGACTGAGTTATCACAGTTCCTAGGCATGGTATGTTAACTCTACAATTCATTGCCCTATTATTGCTAAATCTGTCTTCAAAATATGACTATGGAAATAGATATTTCCTTTTTTTGTAAATAAATGCTATTTTAATATAGGATTTGTTGTCATTCCATCTTGAACATTTCTTCTTGAGAAGCTATTATCGGAGTGATGCACACTTCCATTTACTTACACTGTTGGCCTCTGGGAGTGGGATCTCTGAGAGTTGCCTCTGTTTAGCATGTCTATCTCCAGGTCATGGAGGGGAGTTCTGGGGACACAAGCTGTTTGATAATTTACTCCCAAGTCTCAATTGTAGCTTGGTGTCAGATTCTTGCACCCATTTTTTTCCCTTCAGAAAGAAGAGATGTTCCCATCATATGGGGAACAAATGCAGATAAAGGGAAGCTTTTATGGAGCCCTTATCTGACACTGTTGTGTCTGGTCTGAGAGAGCAAGCCTCCTTCCTTCCTGGTTCCATTTCATTCACATCTTTCTCATCCTTGTTTAACCCCCTGAGTTTTTTAGATACCATCTCTTAGACAACATCTCATTCCCACCTCCATGTATACTCTTCTTAGTCTTCTTTTCTTAGTTATCTACTCTGGTCTGCATCCATCTATAACCCCCGTGACCTGTAATATCTTATTGCAAGGCTCTTTGTTCTACTTCTTTGGGGGTAGCCATGTTCTTCTTCACTGATCTGTCCCCATCTGGCTCTGCTCAAGTTTGCCTATGGCATTCTCAGGATCTGTCCAAGGATCCCATCCTAGCCATACCTACTTGCCTTTCAACTAATTCTTAGAGTAGTTTGAGTTACTCTACCAAATATCATATTTCATTTTCTTTTCATGTGCCTGCCACATAGTAAGTGCTCAAGTATTCCATGTTTTAGAATTCAATTTCCTACTCTATGTGCTAGATTCTTCTGCTTTCTTCCTCCCTTCTTATTATAATGAGGGTAAACCATAAACCTCCCCTAAATAATAAAACATGAGACTCAAATGTGGAAAAAGATTTTAAATCCCTGCAAAGGAAGGACTTCATAATCCACTGTAATTTACCACAATGTCCATCTCTGAACTGCTCTGTACTCCATAATTATTACTGCTTCACTAACTTATTTGGTGCTCTGGTTATTCTAGGTGTATAATTATATAACCTTTTGTGTCGTGTATTGGCTCGCCTTATGTTATCGACCCCCTGATGGAGGTCTGTCTCCAGTATAGTGGCCCACTCAGTTCCTAGCACACTGCTATGTAGTGAATGTTGGTGCTAATGACTAGCGGACAGGATATCAGAGGAGGAAAATGATGGCTAGTAGGAACTAGTTCTTAGTTCTCACTAACTGGTCTCAGTTCTCAGTTTCCACTGAATTTAAAAGGCACTCCTTCTAGTCAGGCACACAGATGGTCACCCACTGGTATAACTTCAACAGGGCCTCACAGTGGCCACTTTGGCTTCTGATCACCTTGTTTGAACACTATTGACCAAAGTGAGCTGATCTGGCAACACATTAAGCCAAGCTTGAATCCATGGCCTATAATTGGTATTTGATGGTATGAAGTAACCGAGCAGTAACTTGACCATTCAGCCTTTTTATGTTTAAGTTCTGTGTTAATTTTTTAAAATCTTAGAAAAGAAGAGAGCCTAAAACATTTTAAGAAACCACAAGCACCTTGTGAAAAGTCAACTTGTAAAATCCCAGCTGTTGAAATAGTATATTTAGTAACTCTTTATACCTACAGTAGGTATGGATGCATGTGTGCACACATATGTTTTGGACTTATTTCAGTAGGAAAAAAAATGTTCAGGGACAAGTTGATCAAGGTCTGTATTGCTTTTTCTTTTTGTGATCATCCTGGAACTGTTGGATATTCTGGGAAAGCCATTTTACTTTTTTTCAAATCTTAGTCTCTCATCTCTAAATTATGAAGATGTGACCATATGCTTCCTAAGACTCTCTCAAGCTCTCACTTTATGATTAATTGTCAATAATACAGAAGAATCACAAACAGCTTATTTCAGAAGATGCTGTTTAGACCAAAAATAAGGAATAATGACTAGTGGCTACATTTTAACCTGAGAGGAGTAGATGTTTATTTAATGTTATGGACTGAATGTTTTTGCTCCCTCTCCCCCAACATGCATATGTTGAAAACCTAACCCCTAATGTAATGGTATTAGGAGGTGGGGCCTTTAAGATATGATTAGGTCATGGAGAATGGAGCCCTCATGAATGGGATTTTTGTGCCCTTCTAAAAGGAGAGCCCAGAGTGTCCCCTCACTGCTTTTGCCATGTGAGAACACAGCAAGAAGACGATGGTCTATGAACAAGAAAATAGGCTCTCACCAGACACTGAATTTACCGGCACTTTGATCTTGGACTTCCCAGTCTCCAGAATTATGAAAAATCAATTTCTTTTGTTTATAAGTTACCCAGTCTATTGTATTCTGTTATAGCAGCTCAAACGGACGAAAACACGCAGTGACAGAGATCTTTCATCGCTCCTGCTTCCTCTGGCCTTACTTTGTGCTCCCCAAGTGTACATAGCTTTCTCCCAATGTCTGAATTTCTCTATTTCATCCATTCATTAACCTATGCATTCTTGCATTTACAATTATTTTTAGCTATAACCTGCAGAGGAGACTTTCCTCTGCCCAGCCTCAGATTCCTTGCATGTGAACTGAGGGATTTGGGTTAGGTGAGGTTTCAGGTTTCCAGCAGCACTGATGTTCTTTACCTCCAGGAAGATGTTACCTTCATAGCCCTGTTAGGAAGGAGGAAGAGGAGATCCAATCCTTCACTCTCCGTGCATTTGTCCTCCCTACAGGTGCACAGTTTTTCCCGGTACCTTCTCTCAGATGGCAGCAGAGCAAAGAATGAGGTAACTGCTGAGGACTGGCTGCCAAAACCTTATGTGGGAAAACAGAGTTTTCCAGAATTGATATTTCTAGGAATGATTGAAGAAAAAAAAAATAGATGCAGTTCAACTTGGCAAGGTTAACAGCACAGGCAGCAGGCTCTTGGGCTTAGCTGCCAGCATGACCTCGAATAAACCAGCTTTGCCTGACAGGACACCTGACAGGAATGCAGGGCGTGGAGTGGCCTACAGGCTACAGGGATGACATGGAGAAAATGGAAAGCTGTAGAACCGCTGGGTGGAGATGCAAAGGTCTCTAGTGGTCTCCCAGTCAGCACTAGCCTGAGATGATGGCCACGGACTTCAGGTGTGGGGAAATGTGCGGGGTCAGCTGTTCTGATTTCTTTCAAATCTCATTTCAGGTGTCTCTGAGAGGAGTGACTCTTCCTCCTGGTTTCTCTGGAGACTGGTCTGTAATGGAGTGAGTCACCTCTCTGGGAAGTTCTTTATCTTTCAGTATTTTCTTACTATTTTGTGTGTGTGTCATGCACTTTCTGACCTCTAGCTGTGACGTCGAACGTGAATGGATTAGGTGGAGAATTGGAATGTAGGAGCCCTGGCCTTTTCTACTTGGTGGTTGACCTCTCCTTGCTAAGAGACGCCTAATTGATGAGAACCCCTGAGAAGGTCTACGAACCAGAGAGAGACCAGCAAGCAGAGCCAGCGGGAGCCCCAGAGACAGCCTAAACTGGCCCATCTCTTTAGACAGGAGGGAAACATCCTGCATCTGTATCGGAGAGCCAGAACCAGAAGCCAGGGCTTGGGATTTCCAGCTCACTCTCTTTGCATCATCTTCATCCCCTCAATTTAAAAAAGGGCAAATGTGCTGTTCATAAGCATGTAGCATAAGCAGATGACCTTTGGGGGATGTGAGGAAAGGGGCCAGCTAAGTGAAATAGGATACATGTCAGAGAATTCCCCAAAGTGAGGTTAGAGCCGGATTTAGAAGAAGCTGAATTTTAAAACCTGCTGTAGGGCATAGATATTTGGGACTGGAGGAGGACTTAACAAACATGTCATCCATAACCCTCCCTTTACAATTAAGGAAACTGAGGCCCGAAGAGGTGGAGTGATATTTCCACTCCTTTGAGAGGTAGCTTTATAAATACGATATGTCAACTTCTTTTTAATTTTTATTATTTAGCTTTCTGGCCCCACTTTTCTTTCCCCTCCCCCTTTTTTGACTGTGACTTTCCCTTTTTAAAAATTTGTTGAGGGTGATCCCATCAATTTTGGTTATATGCCATTTACTGAATTTTTTCTGCTTCTCGATTTTCTGTATTTTTCCTGTCCTTTTTTTTTTTTTTTTTTTTTTTTTTTTTGAAATGCAGATCCATAAACCACACCTTAGATCTGATTCCTCAAACCCTTCCTTGGGGAGGTAAAAGGAGGCTGCCTCATCCACGTGATCAGCATGGCTTGCAGCTACTGCATCTTGCTGCTCTGCCAGGCACACATTCCTGTCACATTGGCCACCCTTCCTGGCTCTCCTGGTAATAGTGCATTTTCAGACCTTAAACCACTTTGTAACATTTATTCCCCTAGGTGTATTTGTCTGAACTATTTTTTTCATGCCAAATTTCAGTTGGTTTCCTCTCCTTGTTTTCAAGGTCTTTTTGCCTCCAGCTGCTGCAGACAAACACCATTGTAATCACAATAGCAGGACTGATTTAACTGATAATTGACAAAAACAACCTGGAGTAATCATCGCCTCTCATTCATGACTTCTCTTTTCAACATTTCCTCCCCAGAAGTCATGGATTTGGCTAAAGTGTTCTTGCCTCAAAGTCTGTCAATATCTAGATCCTACACCAGCACAGAGCATGCAGTTATCTAAAGACACTTCTGGGCCTTCTACTTCCCCCTCTTCTGCTTCCCCTTAAATACTCCTTCTCTTCTTAGGCTTTGCCCTTGACTCTTCTAGTGGATTGATGGTAAGTGCCCCAGCTCTTCTGTATTTAAGATTCAAAAAACTCCCATGGTTTTATGAGCAGTTTTAAAGTCCATTCTTCAGGCCTGTCTGCAGTATCATTTGAGCCGCTGAACCTAACAGGTGAAATGAAGGAATTGTTCTAAATTTTCAGTGGCTCTTGATTAGTATGGGTGGAGTTTAAAATAACCCAGGCAGCTCCTTTCTCAGCAGAACTTCCTTGGACTTATGCACTTGAGCACTGTGATATCCTCTGTACTTCTAGACAGCCCTGTGGCATCCTGTGTACCCCTCCCACCCATGCCAGCTCTGTGGGGTCTTCCGTAACTCTTCCACCCACAGCCACCCTTGTAGAATCCTCTGCATTTTCCCACCTATGTCAGTGCTTTGGGACTCTCTGTCCCTTTCCCACTGTGGCAAGCCACCAGCTCAGGCTCCATCTAGCTACTTGGAATGACTTTTTGGAATATAGCTTGTAGGAAGTGGCATAGGATGATGAACATTTATTTTTTGTTTATTCTAACTATTAATTGTTTCCCTCAGGCTGGCAACTTAAAAGTAAGTTTTTCAAGGCTTGGCTTTCTCTCTGTTCCAAGCTACAAAAAGACCTGGATCAGACAAACTAAGCACCAGTCGATACCATTGTGCTCCATGCAAAGGTATTATGAGGTCCCTGGATCCTTCCAAAGAGCAAAGTGTATCAGTAGCAAGCTTTGTACTAAGAAATCAGTCAGTTTTATCTATCCCAACTTATCTTTAAAACACAAAATATATTCTAAATAAGGTTCTCTGTTGCCCCAAAAGGCTTATTTCAACAACTCTACTTTCAGGTCATTTGTTTTCTCCATCTCCAAAGATTCCATCCTGGCCTGAGTAATTAGGGTGTTTTGTTGGAGTGGATCTCCCCAGCCTGCCCAGGGCTACTTGTCCAGTGAAAATGCATTCCAAAAATTTATTGCCAAGGCAAACTATGAAAAATGTGAGATCTATCTACAAATAAATACTAACAGTCACATTAACTTACAGATTTTAATCTCATAGAGCTATCACAGTGCTCCCCAAGTATGCTATTCTTCAGGTTAGCTAAAAATCCCATTTTCTTTTATTGTTCATTTATGACATGATTTCAAGACCCTTTACTACCTGGTTTCTCTTCACTGTTTGCAATGCAGCTTGTGTAAATCCTCCCTAAGCATCACCATGAGTCATATTTTGTTTTACTTTTCTTTAAAAAGGAAACCCATCAACTAGTAATATTATTTTAACTTCTACATGAAATTTAATATTTCTAAACATTTTTATTTATTGTTGCCTAGAGAGCTCTTCTAATATGTATTTTCTAAAAATTCCTAGAAAATAAATTAGGGCCCAAAAGTCCATCTGATCTGCTTAAGATCTGATTTTGATAGGACCTGAAATTCTTGCATAAGAAGCAAGGAAGATACAGATAGAAGAAGAGGATGAGAGAAATTTTGAGACCATTGACTTCCTGTCTGCCTGGCGCTAGTACATTAGCCCTTATCAAAGTTGGAAGAGCTGGTACAACACAGCCATTGTATGTATTGGATCAATACCTGGCAAACAGCCTGAAGGTCAGATAAAGTACTTACGCAGGCAGTTTGCCAGGCTAAAGAGATGTCAAGAAAATCAATTAGACTCTAAAGAAAGAGTAGCAAGCTAACTAAAAATCCCATCTTGAAAGGCTCTCTGCATTTCAAAGATGTTTTATGTACATTCACAGTATCTTTATCTCATTCTTAAAATTACATTTGATAAGCAATTAAAACTATCCTTGGGTCACCTGAGGTCATCTCACAAAAGATTGTAAACACCTGCCCTATCCTAGATTGGAAATAGCTACATAAAATGGAGATTTAATCAAGGTTCTTTTCAGGGTATAAGATTACATAACTTTCGATTAATTTGTTCTTTTTCTATATTGATTACTTTATATGCATTTGGAATGCCAAAAATGCCCTTGTTATTTGAGTGGTGATAGACAACATGGACTTTGAGTTTTCAAGGAAGCCAGGTAGTTTACTTAGTAAATTATAGCCATCTCAAGTCAAAAAATAGAAGGGGAAAAACAGGACTGATTTCTTTGGTAAATTTTTTCATCAGCAAGCAAAAGAAGTCTAATGTTTACTGTGTGGAAGGCAGAAATATTCTTGCTATTTGTTTACCAGCAAAATCTTTTTGTTATATATATAGTCCCTTCTCTGTCCCAGGGACCTTGTGGGCACATTTTGGTATAAATAACATGATGATACTCTATTTATCCTGTGTCATATGATTTTCCTGGTATTGTTACATAAGACTACTGACAGATAATTTGTATTTGCAGCACATATTTCTCGGCTTCAGGAAGTTTTTGTTCAGTCTGGGAGAGAAATAATATTTAGGCATTTCAGTGCCCTGTCAATAGAGATTTATTGGTAATGGATAATTATCAAGGGCAAATTTATGGATCTGTGCTAAGTCCTGGGTGGAGATGCCATGATGAACTAGATACATCTCTGCTTTCATGGAGCTTACAGTCTAGTGAGGGAAACAGGCAGTGCATAGCACCCTAAAATTGTGTATAACTTAAAAGTATGGTAAGTGTGACAAAGCAAAAAATAAGATAAAATGTGGAAAATGTATGCTCAGTCACAAAGGCAGCAAAGAAGCAGGTGGTGATGAGTATTTCAGGGAAGGGAACAGCCTGCACAAAGGGTCTCAGGTTGTGGGACCATTAGTGGACAGTTCATGCAGGCCCTGGTAGGCCATTGCAATTTATCACCACAGAAGACTACAGTTTCCTTTTTTCTCTTTTCTTTTAACCTTTGTGTTACTGATCTGTAGTTGATAACAGATTAATTGCAATAACAATAAATAGCAGTGTTTGTTATTTTGGATTTAAATAACTTTAAGATTCATGTACTTGAAGGATCTTCCTGGGTCCCTGTCTTTACAGATCTTTGACCCTAGTAGGTAGACCTAACTGGCCTTGACTTTCAGGATGAGCCCTACTTTCTACCCCTGAACACAGTGCAGAACAAGGGCAAACATCTTCCCTTACTCATGCAATGATTCTGCAGCTCAGCACTGAGTCAATCTCACTACTCACCCAGCATGGACATGGACATGGAGAATCTCAAGTTTCCCAGGGCTCAGCCCGTGAACCAGGCACCCTGACTGGATGCAGGTCCTGATACCAATTGCTTGCCCATTTGGATGCCTATCAGTTATCCCCTACCTAGCTCTCTGCCTGTGCATACCTTGAATCCCAATTTGCACCTTGGGCTCCTTTAACCTTAATTAATTTGACTCAAATTTAGTCTGTCTTTTTGCCTTTGGGCAATCACCCTGTCTAGGTTCTGCTTTGCACACTTAGGAATCTGTAGAATCTTATATAATGACATCTTCTAAATGCCTTAGTCCCAGTTACAACAACCTCAGTTCTTAGGTCCTTTTCTTGCAAACCTAAAAGGATCATTGAAAATAAATACAAAGTTTTCTTTAATGTATGTGTGCAAAACAATTACTTATCCTGATTAGGTAGTTTATTATTAACTTCAGTAATAGTAACATAGTGGTAAAAAACATGGGCTTTTTGCAGCTGGACAGCCTGGGCTATATACCACATATTGCCTTGTGTAGATTTGGGCAAGTTATTTAACCATCCTGGTTTCCTTATCTGTAGATTAGGGGAATAATTGTTGTGAGGATTAAACAAGTAAATATATGTAACACCTACAATGTTGGCTGGTACTTTATAAACTCTTCATAAATGTTAGCTGTTAAGTGATAGAATTAGGATTTAAACTTGGATGAAAGTCCAGAGCACAAGCTTTAGCACGCATTTCCCCCCAGCTTCTTAAGACAGGCATCTGAAAACTACCATCTTTGGACCAAATCCAGCCAAGGAGTTAAAAATAGTTTTTATGTTCTTGAAGGGTTGTAAAAACAAACCAGCCAACAAAGAAACAAAGAAAAATATGTGACAGAGACCTTATGTGACTTGCAAAGCCTAAAATATTTGCTGTATCTTTATAGAAAACATTTGCTGATGCCTGGTTTAATGTCTTGCTCTGCATCTTACGTGTTCTGTGTTGTGGCGCAATGTGTTTAAATCCTGAACCTCTATCTTCTCATCTGCAAAAGGGAGATTATAAGATTTGTGTTACAAGGTTATGTAAGTACTAAAAACAATAGCACTCAGGCAAGTAGCAGCAGAAAGTTTTGCATGTAGTAGATGCTTGCTAAATGTCAAGTTCCTTCCTTCCTCTCCTTTGTAAGAGTTATGCTGGCTTCTCTTAAGATATATTTAAGCTATTTTTAATATTGTTAAAGTTGTCATCATTTCACCCTAGATAAGCAGCCTGCTGAGGGGCTCCTGAGTGTTGATCTACCAAAGAGAACCAGAATATGTGGAAGGGGCTGGCAACCTAAAGTAGTAGTAATTTGGCCACTTGGGGGGTCCAGGTATGTCTGTAAATGAGCTATGAGTGGGCAGTGGTCCTTCTAGAAAATTGTGAAAACAAAAGCAAGGCATTATCTGCCATCAGAGTCAAGTGGACATTTGGGTGGATTTAAAACAATATGTGAAAAGCCCAGTTTTTCTACTCTTAATTGCCACAGAAGGCAACTAAAGACATCAGAGAGAGAGAGGCTCCCAGAGTGCTCTGGAGAAAAAGGAAGATGACTGCATGATCGGTGCAGCATGATTAGAGGCCAGGAGAAAAATATTTGAGGGCTAGTTGAAAAGTGCCTTGCTTTCAGGCTCACAGACAGGGCATGTCCTTTAAGAATGAGAACAGTCTTTTAGCAGAAGTGGAATATTATTTATGATCAGAGGGAGTAGGCTGAGGACTACAGTCGGAATAAAGGCTAGGGCAATGTGTAGGGAGATATGGGAATCTCATGAATTCTAGAAGAGCAGGGGCCTCAGGTCTGTCTTGGAATAGACATTTACAACCATATTGTTTAGAGTGTAGATCTTTATGCAAAACTTTTTCTGTCCCACAGGTAATATTTTATACAGTCCATTTTAATATCTCCAAAAATTAGCTATTTAAAATTTCAAGCCTTTGGGGGCTTTAAGAACTTTTTAGTCAAGTATAATACATATATAGAAAACTAAGTCAATTAATTTTCACAAAACTGCACACATTCAATTAACCAACATCCCAATTAAAAAAGAGAATATTGCCAGCACCTTAGAAGACCTCCTTAGCCTGCCTTCCTGTTACCACCCTTCCCTAAAGGTAACAATTATCCAAACTTCCAATAGGGTACATTAATTTTGCTTCTTTTTGTTCTTTAATATTTAGAATCATACGTATGTATGTGTGTGTGTTTCTCTCACTCATCATTAAGTTTGTGAGATCCATCCCTATTGCTGCCTGTGTTCATCCCTATTGCTGTATTCTGTTGTGTGAATGCAGCACAATTGATTCATTCTACTGTAGTTGGACATTCGGATAGTTTCTACTTTTGGACATCACAAATCACACTACTACAAACATTCTAGTGCATGTCTTTGGTGCATGTAGGCTTTTCTGTTGCTGAGCTATAGGTCACGTGTAAGTTAAGCTTTAATAAATATGGTTTCTCTAATGAGGTTATGCCAATTTAAATTACATATTGGTAGGTTTTGGGGGAGAGGGAGTAGGTGTTTATAGGAATCTATCAGAATATGATCTATTTAGGAAATCCCGAGGGCTGGATATGAATCAACAGGTGAGCCAAAGGGAAATGAGCAAAATGGGCAGATGAGGATGAAGATGCCCTGTCAGGTTCAGGACCTGACAAGCTATTGCTGTTGGTGCACCCTCACTTTGAGGAGCTTTTCAGAGTGACCTACTGCAGGAATTACTTAAACATCACATTTATTGGATGAATGATAGTAATAGGAGTTGAACATAGAATGTTAGATACCATCTATTAAACAACTCTGTGCACTAGGTTGATTTCCTGGATTGTTTCCTTTTCCTATTTGAATACATATTAAAAATTAGCTACCTGCTTGTGACAGGAAACTACTATCACTGAGCTATCTAAAAAGATACTCAAGCTACTTTGATATTGTTGAGTGCTTTGCACTGTTATTAACTATAGAATATTTTCTGCAGAAGACAAAAATGCCCAAAAGTGGAAAAATACAGTGCCCTTTTGAAAAGAACTGGCCCTTGAAGTTACGAATACATCATTATATCTTTGGCCCCTGGAAACATAACTAGCAAGTCATTATGTAATTGGCTCCCTGGTATCAGAGTGTAAGGAAGTTAGCATAATAGTTTGGGATGAGCTTATGTCATATCAGTCTGTGGTCATATTTTGACAGACTGCCACATAAAAAGGAAGCAGTAGACATTATCTGGATTTCTAAAATTTTAAATTTCTTCTGACATGGCATTTCTGTTGATAAACCAGAAACACAGAGACTGTTTGAAAAGCAGCATGGTCATACGTGAACTTTGGAGTCATACAGACCTGGATTGGAAATCCAGTTCTGTTACTTATTAGCTAGAGGTGTGTGACCTTCAGATGAGTTACCTACCCTATTAAACACTGAGTTTCTTCATCTTTAAACTTGAGATAACAATACTTGCCCTACAGGGTTGTTGTGAGGATTACAGGGGCTAATATGTATATATATTTGTGCACATTCTCAGCCTTTTAGCCTCTCCCTCTCTGCATCCTTCTCTTTGGAGGTCAGGTGATATTACAACATGCAGCCACAACATCTGGACCCGTAATTCTCCCTGTTTTCCAAGTCTCACTCTGTCCTGTTGCCACCTGCCCTTCCTTATCGCAGCACTTATCACAGAGGGTTGTAGTTTTCTATTTATTTATCTCTCTCCCTGATAGACTGTAATCTATCAGGAAGCAGGAACCATGTTTGTTTTACCCCCAACACCTAGCAGAGGGCCTTGCACATAAGTAAAAAGAATTATTGAGCTTTCCCCCAACCTTCCATATCCTTTGATTATTTGAAAGTTAGAAAAGAAAGTCCTCATTCTTGTAGCATCACTGATACATGGACATTAGACAACAATGCAATGGACCCTTGAAATTGAGACAAGTGGCCAAACTAAATGGGGTGAGATTAGGGTGAAAAACAAACCAGGCTGACACAAGAAAGGGAATAATTATGTAGGTACGAAGGAAGTAGAAACATGCCCGAATGTGAGTCAGCAGCCTGGTGCTGTTATTAAAAGTGTGAACATGATCCTAGGATGTATTAATAGATGTATGACATGCAGAAGTCATGGAGTAATATGCCTATTTTGATTTGGCATTTCCTGGGTACTTATTGAAGAGCTGTGTATTTTTCAGTGCTCCATATTTATTAGAAGTTGCAGAGAAATTGGGAAGGATCTGGCTGGTGGACAAAAAATGGTCAAAGGCAGCAAACACACCTTCTATGAAGAAAATTTAAACCTGTTGTGATGTTTTACTCCAGAGCAGAATCTTGAGACCATTAATTAAACATAGAGTGTATTGTGTTTTCCAGGATATTATGTAAATATATAATCAATATAAAATAATGTTATTAACTCATAGAAATGGGAATATTCATTGACAGAGGATATGATGCATCTTCCATCCTGCAGGAAGCTGAATGCCTGACCCTTTCAAAATAGACAGTTTTCAGTCCTTCCTGCAGGTTTTCATAACCTTGCTTCATAGTCTTAGTTTTATCACTTACAAGGTCAAGAGATTCTTTTTCCTAAGCCCAATCTCTTTGTCTTTGATTTTGACAGTATTCTCTGGTTTCTGGTCCATTACTGATAGGAGAATTTGAGTGCCCTTTATGTTAACTTCTTGATATATCTGAAATTACTAGTCATCCCCTTGCTGTGTGATTTTGGTGTCTCTTCCCTAGCCTAAAATTCTCTAACTTTCCCTTCAGTTAAGTACTCTTTGTAATTCTTCTCTGAACCTTATACTGACATCTATACTCCCTGAGGGTGAGCCTCCTGAATTAAACTGGGTATCATAATCTAAAAGCTTCTGACCTCCTAAAACAAGCAAATAAAAAAACACCTCCCTCACCTTCAGCATTAATTTTTCTTATTTTTTCCCTTTAAAATGTGGTTTCCAGCTATTTCTTTATTCTATTGATTTTTTACGGCCAGTTTTGCACTCCTTAAGAAGTTTAAACTTTTGTTATCATTGTGATAAGTCATCTTTTGTGTATTTCTTATGTATGTGGGCTATCAATTTAGGATCTGGCTCAGTATGTTCCTCCCAAAGTTATATGGGATTCAGTTTAATATAATAATTATTGCCTTAGGTTATGTATTATTTTTAGCTTTTCTTTTATCTGCACACTTAAAAAATAGGTTTAGATTAGAGCTTTTTGGCAATAACAATATTCAAGCTGGTATTAGGCCATTGTAAATGTATTTTTTAAATTTCCTGGAGATTTTAAAATTCATTCACCATCCATCACTCAACAAATGCTTATTGTTTGTTATATATGCTAGGTGATTGTGATAGAGGTGAATAAAGGTGATAATACAGAGTGCATAATTTTTAGATTAGTGAAGGGGAAAATCATAGAAAAAATTAAAGCAAAAAACTAAAACTATCAATAAGAATAATGAGTAAAAGTAACTGAGGCATAGAAGGGTGGCTACCTATGTGAGAATGGGAAAATGGAAGAGTTTTCATACAGGAGGTGGAGTTTAAGCTCAATGTTGAAACATACTTAGAGGGAGACAGTGTTGGAGAAAGTATATTTTATGCAGAACAAACAAAAAGATCAAAGATATGGAAAAATAAACTGCACAGCATTTGGGGTGCTGCAAGAAGTTCAGTGTGTCTGGAATTAAGTTCATTAGCCTGGTTTGGAAAATTAGGCAGGGTATAGACCATAAAGCAAGAGCCTTGCCTGCGATGCTTAGAAGAAGACTTTATTCTGTGGGCTAGTAAGAAAGCTCCTGGAAGAATTCCAGACCCTTGTTACCTCTTTCATGGGCAGAAATAACACCAGTGAGGCTAGAGCAAAAGGCATTCATTTGTGGAATATCTCAGAGGTTAAATCAATGGGGCTAGTGATGTACGGATGAGAGAGAGAGGAAACTGTCCAAGGAATAATGTTGATAGCTCAGGAGATTGCATAATGTTTTTGCCATTTATTGAAAGAGGGGAGATAGTAGAACTCAGTTTGAGGAAGGTAGTGAGATTAGTTTTAAAAGATTGTATTGTAGATACTCTAAGAATGTGGAGGTAGAGTTTGCCTAGTGGAAAATACAGGTACATTTAAAGTTTGTAATAGATGGCTCTCTGCCATGAAATGTTGCTTCTACATAGATCCACACTCAAGGGCAGTGACTGTTGTAAATAATAAAGAAATCAGTGTTTGAATACTGAAATATTCCTAAAGAGGAGCATGACCTCGGAAAACAACTGCTTGATTTAAAAAAAGCAAAACCAAAACCAATCCAGGCCTTGTATGGGGGGCTTCTTCATGCATTTTATCAAATTGGTTTTACAGGTACCTGTGGATGCCTTCCGGCAATGCAGTACTCTACACATCTCCTGTTGGTTCTGTTCTTTTTCCTCGAATTTCTTGTCTAAACTTTCTTACCAGGCTGCACTGACTGTATGATGCTCTTTGGATGCTTATATTTTTATTCTTGTTATTTAAAGGGAGAAGAAATAGATACGGGTCTTTTGAAATCATAAGAAATTCAGAAATTTCTTGAGTTTGTTTGGAAGGCAAAAAATTTGCAATCAGGCTCACATGCACACACACATCTTGTGCCTTCTGTTCTGACAGTATTCCTTGTCCAGCTCCGTCTCATTGCCAGCAGCCTGGGACTCTGCTGATGAGTGGAGTCAAGGACACTGTTTTTCAAGCAAATCTGCAACTTGGCTTTCCCAAGTCTTTTTTTTTTTTTTTTTTTAAGTCTTTTACCTGCCACACCGGGTTATTGTAAGGATCAAAGGAAATGATGCTTGTGAAAGTTCTTTTTTAAACTATAAAGAACGACACAAGTGTAAGAAACAGAGAGCTATTCATTTCCATTTCCAATACAGAAATATACCTGTTTGTAATTTTCTTCATGCGAAGGATGTTTAGTCATAAGTGGGGCTGTGGGAAGACTTTTGATCGTGCATAATTTCTCATGCACACACTGCTTAAAGATACATTTATCTTTCTCTGACCTAATCCCTCTGTGTATTTCAGTTCAATTGAAGTTTCTCACAGGCTTGTACTGTTTTCACCAAGTTTTTACCGTAATACTTTTTACGCACATCCCTACAGACTGTAATAATGTGTCCGATAATTCTGGGGCAAAAAAGCCGTGGGAATCTGTTCTGAGGAGAATTGTTTTCTATGCATATGCTCTAAATGCCATTCCTCCAAGTGTGTTTAACTTAGTGTTTATTTACTTTTACAGTTTATTTTGATCGACTCTCTATCAAATTGCCTTGTAAAAATCCCAAAACTCTAGACTGTTTCTGTACACACCTCGTTATCTCCAGCTGGTATTTGTGGGGAAGCTGCCAAGTGGCCACAGAGCAGGTGTTTTGAGGCTCCCTCCTGATAGTGCTTGGCCAGAGGGGGTCAGAAAAGCTGACCCAGGAGCCACTAAAGCCTGGGAGTTTGGCTGCCTACCCAGAAGGGATGATGCCATGTCCTGACTGATTTGTAGACCTACGTAACTTTGAGAGGTAAACAGAGTGAGAGTTAGAGTTCCTAATAAACAGCCGTCAAAGTGCATATACTCATAGATCCAGCTTAAAAGGTCAGGACAGATTTTAAATAGTGTAAAATTAATTCGTCATGACAAACACCTCTTTTTAAACTTAAAACTATGCTGTCCTTATACCTCACACTGACATTTTCTTCTCAGTTAGATAATGAATGCCGATGCCAGCCACACTTGAACCTGACCCCAACCGTCTAAGGAAATAATCGTGCTCGTCTAGAGAAGAAATCTTATTAAGCAATCCTAAGTCAAAATAATTATTGTAAGAAAGCAGAGAAATGCACAGGCTTTGGGTTTCCATGAGAAAATAAGCATTTGAATAAAAATTTCATTGGCTGTTAGTTTTTAAAGAAAAAAGAAATATGCTGAATATTACATAGAAAGACAATGTATGCTTTCCCATATATTTGTAGTGACCAGAAAATAACACATAATATATTCACATAGTCATATGTGTGGGAATTACATTAATTTATTTAAAATTTTTTTAAGTTTAGTGAGTCATTTTTATGCCTCCAATTCTGTGAGTCAGAGAATAATTCTAAGGGACTCAACCCAACAAAAGCAGAAATTTGAAAATTAATTTAGCTTATAAAATTATGTGTTAACAAAATAGAAATAGCTCAGAGGGAAGAATAATCAGTGGCAGAAGCACCCTTCAGTATGTTTTGCTTATCAAAATGTTCCTAAATGACTTAAAATGTGGTTCTTATATATGATAAATATTTTCTATACTGCAACTATATGTTGACAAATGAACAACATGAACTGTCAGTGAAGAGGCTGTAAGTGTCAAATATTAATTATCATGATTATGATTTGAACTTGTCAGAACTAACATCTTGAAATCATAAAGAGGGTTTGCAGAAAGATGTGAGCAGAGCATTTTACAAGTTATTTTTTATTTGGTTATCATTAAACCATTGAGAGTATCCAAGTGATGCACATGATAAAAGCCTGTGCTGTGACATAACTCACTAAAGCCTCACTAAAGAGCATTCTGTACACTACCACACACTGCCAGGTTCATCTCTTCATCCTCCACACTTGTCTTGAAGAGTTTTTGCGTGGCTTTTTCTAGATTTCTTACCTGTTTTAACTAAAGGAGAAATGTGATTTATTATCAAGCAAGAGAATTCTGATTTTTTTTCTATCCACATGAAACTGGTTTAACATTAGAAAACCTCTGAGGAAGTAAGTACTCCCCCAGGACAGAGGATAGGATTGAAATATCTTTCCAAGTCTAAAGTCAGTTTGATGAGGCTTTCCTTAGTCTCTACTCTGAAGAGAATTACCTCTTTTTTTAGGCTCTCTCTCTTCTACTCAATTGCATACTCTAACTGGCCTTCTCTCTCTAAAATAGATACTACCATTTTGCTCTCCAACTCAAAAGTCCTTGACTCATGGTCTTCTTCATACAATGTTTCTGCTCTGTGGAATCCTCACTCCTTCATCTTGTTGCTCCTCAGGTGGCTGCTCTGACACTCACAACACTTTGTGACACTTATTTGTCTGCATATTTGGATACCCTGTAGTTTTCCTGAACACAAAAACTAGGGATGTCATTTCTGCATCCCCAGCGCTTAGCACAGAGTCTGGCCTAGAGTAGGTTCTTAACAAACATTTCTTGATGGTATTAAACAACATCACTTTCATTGCATTTAAGACCTCTCAAAATCTGGCTCGCTCTATTTTCCCAGCCTCATCTCCTTCTCCTGGTACTCAGCTCAGCTTCCAGATGGCAGCCACCCAGGATCATTTGCTGTTCCTTGAATATGCTGAGCACTTCTAAGCATTCAAGATCTTGCCGTATGCCGGTCTCCATGTCTTTTCTTGCTGAAATCTCATTTATCTGTTTCAGCCTCATTTAAATACTTATGTGTATGTCCAAATGTCTGTATATGTGAGAAAAGTCTGACCCTTCCCTAACCCCAGCTAGAATTAATTTTGTCTCCCGTGTGCTCTCCTGTAATTTGTTTAATCGCAGTTGGCTTGCATTGTAGCTAGCTGTGCATATCTTGATTTCTCCTACTGGCTGGTGAGTTCCTTGAAGACAGGAACTGTATTGATACACTCATTCATTTAAAATATGTATTGGGCTTTTTCTCTGGGCCAGGCATTTTGTTAAGTTCTAGCATGATGTGGTAATTATAATAAACACAATTCAGAGAATTCACATTCTAGTCAGAGAAAAGAGAAATAAAAATATAAACAAATGACACAACATATATCTGATGATTAAGAACTCTGACAAATAAAGCAAGAGGAAAGGGACACATACCAATCCCAAAACGTTTCTCTGAAGAGGTAAACAAAGGGTAGAGATCTGAAGGAAGTGTGGGACATCTTGGTGGCAGTAGAGGCAGGTGTGGAATTGGTGAGATAGATTAGGAAGCTAGTGCAACTGTTTAAGCAAGAGATGTTGATGGCTTGAACTAAGATGGTGGCAGGGGAAGATTGGAAAGTGGTTGGATATAATGCAAAGGAAGTGCTGACACTTTTGCTGAAGGATTTACTGATGAAAAGAGGGAAATCAAAGATGATTGCAAGTACTTTTGGTCTGAGGAGGTGGCAGGATAAAGATGCCAATTACTGGAATAAAGAAGACTGGAAGACAGCTGGATTAGGAAGGGAAAATCAATCAATCTTGGATATAATAAAGCTGAGACGCCTATTGGACATCTAAGTGGAGACAGCAAGTAGAAAGTTTTGTAGTTAATCCAGATTACAGGGCTAGAAATAAAATATTGTGAATTTTTTTCTTGTGAATAAATAGTATTTAAAACTCTGGAACTAGATAAAATATCTAATTGAGTTAAGTATAGATTGTGAGGTGATTTTAAGTTCTGAGTCTTTCACTGCTTTGAGATAAAAAAAGATAAGGGAAACCTGCTAAAGAGACTAAGATGAAGCACCTAGTGAGAGGTAGATGCTTGGTAAGGATTCCCTGATTGATCGTGTGTGTGTGTGTGTGTGTGTGTGTGTAAAGGCAGTTCCTCTTTTCTACTTTGGATGGTTCTTATGACCAGGAAGCAGTTGGAGAAAACAGAATACTTTTACCATTTGATCCTAATGACAGAGTTTTATATATAGATGTCAACCTGGAAATGTGGTTCCTTCCCTGCCAGATGTGCTCTCCTTGGGTTCCCACTTCATCCTTAAGGCAAAGGAGTAATCCTGCTCTTCTCCCTTTGCAGACACATCTGTCCAGAGGGGAGAGTTTTGTGGTTCATCACCTTTACAAGGTTGCTTGTGATATATTTTTTAATTGATTTCACCTTTATTGGGAATGTGTCTCGATTTGGCTAGGGGTCAATTCTATGACACCATGTTTGGTTCTGGGGCTATCTCAGGGCTCTGAGGTACTTTCAGTGCAGGAATTCGACTATGTGACCTCCATTATATGACCTAAGTCATGGCAACGTCTTTAGCAAATCCTTCACTCCCTCAGGATTTCCACATTGGGCTTTGTGTCTGTCAAGTATTCCAAACTGCAAATGTTTCTGAGAATGTAAATGAAGCCTGAATCATCGTGAACCTGTGAACTCACCCTAGTCACTAAACCAGATGGAATGTGAACAGAGGTCAAAATAGATTCATCTCACTAGTATGTCTGCTGACATTGTAATAGGTACTTAACTGCCTCTATTCCCTTGCCACAACAAACTATGAAAACTACCCACAGTAGTTTAAAGTAGCATCTTACTCCATCCCAGTGGCATTTCTTAGCTTCAAAGTGGAGGCTACCATCTTGCTACAATAATGGTCAATTTACATATATTGGTCCTTGGAGATGGGCTAAGAAAATATTTTATAAGCCTCATGCTGGCAATGTCTTGACGTTTAAAAAATGGTTGCCTCTAGTCTAGGATTTAGAAAGGTCAATTGGCAATTTAAAATTAAAACCAAGTATATTTTTTACAACTTGTTCATCATGCCAAGTTTTTCTTGATGTTTGCTATGTGAACTTCCATTGGAATCTGTTAAGCACAATGGGAATAATATTTTTTAGTGACAACAAATCAAACTAGAATCAAAATATTTAGGAAATTTTAATTATTAACAATGGTGAGCAGTTACATAGCACATTTGATTAATGTTGTTTAACCATCATTAAAGCCTGTAAGGCAGGCATTTTTATATTTTTCAGAGAAATAAATGGAGGATTAGAGAAGGCAAATGATATAACATAGAGTCATTAAAAATATTCAGTAGGGCTGAGTCTAGAATTCAGATCTGACTCCAAAGCTGTATTTTTCCCTTTACACTCCACTATGATCCAATGAATTGACAAAGATGGTTTTCCACGTATTTATTACAGAAAGCCTAAAAAATAGGTTGAAATCTAAGGGCATGTTTTAATGGATCTATTTTTTCTTTCTTTTATAAGCGGAACTAAAAAGATCACTAAAAGAGAGTACAATGTTATATCTTTGAAATATCATTTTATAACTCTTTGAAAACTGAATATATGTGAAAAGGAGCAAAGTATGGGCATGATATAAGATCATTTCACTGAACTGTCTAATTCTGTGAGGAGATACAATTTTAATGTTCATAAGATCTTTGAGGAAATATGTATCCCAACACAATTTATGATGTTACATATCAGAGTTTCAAAGTTCAAATAAAAATTAAGGCAGAATTGAAGAAAACAAAAGAGAGAAGAAAAAAACCAATAATCTGGAGGCTATGGTGAAAATATTACTTAAAAAGGTAACATATCCACCAAGTGGCTTTTAGTATTGAAATATGCCCGATAGGTGACTCTGATGAAGATGATAAACTAGTCTGTGGGTTAACTTCTAGCAAAGTTATAGTTGGCTATAAATTTGTCTTGGAAATGACACAGTGAAGATGTTCTCAAGTATTTATTTTAGCAGAGGAATTTTAGATGAAGATCCTGGAAGGAGGAAATGGGCAGCCATACTTTAAAGAAATTATGAAAGAGAAAAAAAAAGAAAAGGGCCTTTTAAGAAACTTTCATTATGAAGTATGAATGTGTGTGTGGTGAGTGGTGTTGGTGTTGGTGGGGGTGATGGTGGAAATCTACTGGACCACAATAAGATCTGCTTCTAGGCCACACTCATTGGGATGGAGCCTCTAAGTCTTCAGGCCATTTCTTTCTTTCTTTTCTTTTCTTTTTTTTGCTGCCAACTGCCAGTCTGTCTCTTCCCCTCCATAGTTTATTGGTGATTGTAACATTTTTGTGTACAGCACAGTTTTTACAAAGTCAAGTTCTCCTTTACATACTCGTATCAAGTACTTGATAAGAATTGTTCAACCTGAGCACATTTTTCTCATTAAAAATAATAAGTATTAAGATTATTTTTGCATGAATACAAGATGTTTCATGCTGAAAAGAGATTATTCCTGCTCAATAAGCATTATTATTAATAATAATGTGCCAGCTGAAGGACAAAGTAGAAATTTTGTAAGGTAGGAACTGTTCTATTTCTACATCTCTTTTTAAAAATAATGTTTATAATTTCTCGTTAGATTATTGAAAAGTATGAAGAATAAAGTAAAAAATTACCTATGATTTCAGCTTCCAGAGGTAACTGCTTTTACTATATTGTCATATTTTTTTGTATGTGTGTAAGTATATGTGTATATTAACTGTGTCCATAGTATATGCATAGTTTTGCAACCTTCTTTCTTAACCTAGCAATGCATGGTATTTTCTAGTCATTCGATGTTATTTGAAAACATTATATATTTATTTATATGTATTGCATATATATTCATTGCTTATATATATCTCTACCTAGATATGTACATTTGTC
Source organism: Camelus dromedarius (assembly GCF_036321535.1). Lineage (NCBI taxonomy): Eukaryota > Metazoa > Chordata > Mammalia > Artiodactyla > Camelidae > Camelus > Camelus dromedarius. Next base: position 27,937,950 of record NC_087439.1, on the reverse strand, counting down.
TATTTTTATACTATAAATAAAGCTATGATAAAAGTCCTTTTGGACAAATCAATCCAGCAAAAACAGTGGATATTTTTATCTATTTTCCTGAACTTTCTGGAAATGCATCTAGTGCCTTATTTTTTTCAACTTACTTTGTAGAATACAAATACATTGATGAATAGATGTACCACTAATTAAAAGATTATTGTTGTCAAATAAGTTTGTGAAATGCTGAGTTCAATAAAGGTATAGCAATTTCTTTTCTATATGACTTCTCAGTCTTTAACATGCAAATGTGCATTTCGAATTACTAAGTAAGAGGGGGATCAGGTATGCAGTGAAGCATTTTCCTAAAGATCACCGAGCAATTGTTTTGTGGGATTTTGCTTTGGGAAATGTTAGATATCATGTTGCTTTTTGTTTAAAAATAAAAAGAAGACACTAATGAACCTATCTACAAAACAGAAACAGAGTCAGACATAGTAAACAAACTTATGGCTACCAGAGGAAAAGGGGGTGGGAAGGAATAAATTGGGAGTTCTAGATGTGCAAATACTAACTACTATATTTAAAATAGATTAAAAAAAACACATTTCTTCTGTATAGCACAAGGAACTATATTCAATATCTTGTAATAACCTATAATGAAGAAGAATATGAAAACAAATATGTGTATGTACATTATGCTGTAACCAGAAATTTACACATTGTAACTGACTATACTTCAATTTAAAAAATAGATAATGTATATCATGGTAATTGAGGGTTTCTGTAGTTATATTAGGGTAACCCAGCGCTATGCTATAATGACAAATACACCCTGGAATCTCTGCAGCTTAACACAAAGTTTTATCTCCTGTTCATACTATAGAATGTGATAGGTCAGACTCCTATGTGTTTCTTTTCCAAATAGTGTCTGTCCCAGGGTCCCAGGCTGTTTCCAAATTCTAACCAGCTCTGGGTTTTTTGCTTTTAACCACTTAGGTGAGATTGAATATGGAGAGGGCACAACTTCTTTTACCTTCCCTTTTCCATTTTGACTGATGAAAATTAGTCATATACCTAGGCTTCTTAGAATTGTGGGGACTGGGAAAAGTCAAAGAGTATACAAATATTTGATAAATAGTAATCATCTCTGTCATACTGTTGTTGCTGATTTTTTAATAAGTAACAGATGTTGGATTTTGTTGAATGATGTATTAGGGTTCTCCAGGGAAATGGAGCCAATAAGATGTATATAGATTTATATAAGAGGAGATTTATTATTGCATTTGGTAGAATTCACCAGTGAAACCATCTGGTCCTAGGCTTTTCTCTGTTGGAAAGTTTTTGAATACTGGTTCAATCTTCTTACTTGTTATTAGTCTGTTCAGATTTTCTATTTCTTCATGATTCAGTTTTGGTAGGCTTTGTGTTACTAGGGATTTATCCGTTTCTTCTAGGTTGTCCAATTTGTTGTTGGATAAATCAGTAGTTCCTTTTGATCCTTGCATTTCTGTGGCATCAGTTGTAATGTTTCCTCTTTTATTTATTAATTTTATGTATTCAAATCTTTTCTATTTTCTTCATTAGTCTAGCTAAAGGTTTCAATTTGGTTTACTTTTCCAAAAACAAACAAACAAACAAAAACAATTCTTAGTTTTGTTAATCTTTTCTATTGTTCTCCTATTCTCTATTTCATTTATTTTTTCTCTAATCTTATAATTTCCTTTCTCCTGCTGACTTTGGCTTAGTTTGCTCTTCTTTTAGTTCCTTGAGATATAATATTAGGTTGTTTATTGAGATCTTTCTTGTTTCTCAATATTTTAACACATTTATAGCTATAGACTTTCCTCTTAAAACTGCTTTTGCTTCATCCCTTAAGTTTTAGAATTTTGTGTTGCCATTTTCATTTGTCTCTTGGTATGTTTTGAATTCCCTTTTGGTTTCTTCTTTGATCCACTGATTGTTCAGGTGTGTTTTGTCTAATTTCCATGTATTTTTGAATTTTTCAATCTTCCTCTTATTAATTGATGTTTTTGGTTTCATTATCATTGTGGTTGGAAAATATGCTTGATATAATTTCTATCTTCTTGAATTTGTTGAGACTTATTTTATGGCCTAACATATGACCTATCCTGAGGAATGTTCTACGTGTGCTTGAAAAGAATCTGTATTCTGTTATTGTTGGATGGGATGTTCTATAAACATGTTAGGTTCATTTGGTCTATAGTGTTGTTCACATCCACTAATTAAAAATTGATTTTTGTATGTTTATCTCGTATGTTGCAAATTTGTTAAACTTATTAGTTCTAGGAGGATTTTTTGCAGGAGTAGATTCCTTGGGATTTTCTATGTAGACAAGCATGTCGTTGCAAATAGGAATAGTTTTACTTTTTCCTTTCCAATCTGCTTGCTTTTTATTGCCTTTCTTGCTATTCATATATATTACAAGGATAGAACATTCAGCTCTATGTTGAATAAGAGTGATGAAAACAGACATCCTTGCATTGTTCTCATTCTTGACAGGAAAATATTCAGTCTTTGACAATAAGTATAATGTTAGCTATAGGATATTTAGTAGACACTTACCAAGTTGAGGATATTTCCCTCTATTCATTTTTCTGAATTGTGTCATAAATCAGTGTTGAATTTTGTCATGTGATTTTTTTCTGCGTTGGTTGATTTGATCCTGTGATTTTGTTCTTTAGCTTCTTAAAATGGAGAATGACACTGATAATTTTTGAATATTAAACCAACCCTGCTTTCCTGGAATAAACTTCTTTCATTCATTGGGTATAATTATTTTTATACATTACTCAATTCTATTTGCTGATATTTTATTAAGAATTCTTGTATCTATAATCACAAAAGATACTGGTGTGTTTTTCTTTCTTTATGCTGTCTTTGTCTTGTTTTGATATTTGGGTATACTAGTTAATACAATGAATTGGGAAGTGATTCCTCCTCTTTATTTATTTATTTTCTGGAAGAGATTTTGTAGAATTAATGTTAAATCATTTTTAAACCTTTGGTAAAATTCTCCAGTAAAATAATCTGGGCCTGGAGATTCTTTGGGGGAGTTTTAAAATCAAAATAAATTTCCTTTATAGTTATAGGGCTATTCAAATTATCTATTTTATATTAAGTGGGTCGTGGCAGTTTGTGTTTTGTGGTAGTTGTGGTAGGTTGGTCCATTTCATCCAAATTGTTAAATTTTTGTGAAGAGTACTGTTTGTAGTACTCCCTTATAATTTTTTTTGGTGTCTGCAGGGTCGCTGGTGATATTTCCTAGTTGATTCTGGATATTTTGATGATTTATGCCTTCTCTGTTTTTGTTTCATCCATTTTACTAAAAGCTTGTCAATTCTATTGATATTGTCAAAGATTTACTCTTTGTTTCATTGATTTTTTCTAGTATTTGCTATTTTTGACTTTCAAATTTATTGATTTCTGTTCTTATCTTTATCATTTTCTCTCTTCTGCTTATTTTGATTTATTTTGGTTTTCATTTTCTAGGTTTCTAAAGTGTTACCTTTGATTATAGATTTGAGGTCTTTCCTCTTTTCTTATGTTTGCATGTAGTGCTACAAATTTCTCTCAGCACTGTTAGCTATGTCCTACAAATTTTGATATGCTGTATTTTCATTTTCATTCAGTTCAATATAGGTTTTACTTCTCTTGAGCCTTTCTCTTTCACCCATGAATTATTTAGAAGTATGCTATTTAATTTCCAAGTATTTGGAGATATCTATTACTGATTTCTAGTTTGATTTCTTTGGGATCAGGGAACACAATCTCCACTATTTCGATTATTTCTTTTAAATTTCTTGAGCTCTGTTTGATAGCCCAAGATATGGTCTTTCTTGGTATATATTCCATGGAAACTTGAAAAGAATGTGTATTCTGCTGTTAGATGGATCATTCTATAAATGTTGATTAGGCCTTGTTAATTGTGTTGTTGAATTCTTCCAGATCTTTGTTGAGTTTTTGTCTAGTTGTTCCATCAATTGTTTAGAAAGAGGAGTGGAAACCTCCAACTATAATTGTGGGTTTATCTATTTCTCTTTTAACTTCTACCCGTTTTTGCTTCACATATTTTGCAGTTCTCTTATTGGTGCATATATATTTAGAATTTCTGTGTCTTCTTGGTGGATTGACTCTATGTCATTCCATAATATCTAACTCTGGTAATTTTCTTTGCCCTTAAGTCTATTTTATATCATATTAATATAATCACTCCTGATTTCCTTTGATTAATGTTTGCATGGTATATCATTTTCTATCTTTTTACTTTCAGTTTGCCTGTATAATTATATTTGACATGAGTATCCTACAGATAGCATATAACTTACCTAAAATTTACTGCCAATTAAGTAATTGTTGTATTTAAGCCATATATTTAATAAATTGTAGCTATTAGGGTTTACCTTTATCGTTATTTTTCTGTTTATTATCTGTGTTTTTCTTTGTCTGTTTTCTTTTTCCTGCCTTCCTATGGGTTACTTGAACGTGTCTTAGAATTCAGTTTGGCTTACTTATAGTGTCTTTTTAGTGTATTGTTTTTGTATCAATGTTTTAGTGGTTGCTGAAGATACTACATTACACTGTATAGCATATCGCTATGTACTGGTGTCATCATTTTACTGGTTCAAATTATGTATAGAAAGTTTACCTCCATTTATGTTGCTTTATACTTACCAAATTACAATAATTATTTTAAATATTTTCTCTACATACATTTAGAACCATATGAAATAGTGTTGTAATTTTGCTTCAACCACTAGACATAATTAAAAACTCAAGAAAAGAAGAAAAATATATTACTTTCACCATAGTTTTGTTTACCGTGTTCTTTCTGTCTCTTTGATGTTCCAAGGTTCCTCATTTTATCATTTCTTTTTTGTTTCGAGAAATTCCTTTAGTTATTCTTTTAGGTTAGGTCTGATATAGACAAATTTTATTAGTTCCCCACAACTGAGAATGTTTTGATTTTTGCCTTTTATTTCTGAAGGATATTTTCTCTGGATATAGTGTTTGTGGTTGACAGTTGTTTTCTTTCAATGTTTAAATGACGTATCACTTCCTTCTAGTCTTTATGGTTTCTAATAAGGAATCCACTGTCATTAGAATTGTTTTTTCTTTGTAGGTAAGCTGTTTTTTTTTAATTTTAATCAATTTAATTATGTTTAAGACTTTTTTCTTTGTTTTCAGAAGCTGGACTATGATGTGTCTTAGTATGGATTTTTTTAGTATTTATTCTCTTTAGTTTTTGCTCAGCTTCTGTAGGTTTGTGTCTCTCACAAAACTTGGGAAATTTTTAGCTCATTTTTCTTTGAGGTTGTCAGTTTCTTAAGATCCAACTCTGGGATATATGAAGCATAAAGAAGACCCAGGAAACACTACCGTGTTGTGTTTTGGCTCCTGCAGCTTCTGTTTAGTTTTCCTTTGTCTTTCCACCTTTCTTCTGAGGTTAGTTTTGTATATAATGTTCAGGGTTTTTAGTTTTACTTGGGGGAAGAAATAGGGAAAAGTATTTCTATTTCTATTTCATCTTTCCAGAAACCATACATATTTTCTAATTGTATCCCTTGTATATTTATAGCATATAGGATTATTTGTTCTTTAGCCCTTTGAAAGAATTTACTAATGAAATTAGTTGACCCCATATTTTTTAACTGTTCTTTTTTAAAAAATATTTTATTATCTATTCCTTTTCTTCAATTAGAAAAATATTATATGCTTATTAAGACTATTTGGTAAATATAAAAGTGCATATACAAAATAAAAATCAGTCATACTCCTATGACTAATAAATATTACTAGTAATCTTTTGTTAACTTCAAATTTATTTTATTTGCATTTAATATTATGGCACATTTTTATATTTTTGTAGATGAATCTGTATTTAATTGGTGTTAGTGCTCACTCACTAACAGTGTGGTCCTTTTAGATCACACTGTTTCCATTCTTGAGCTCTTAATTTGATTACTATTTTGAGTGGCCAACACACACCCACCCACACACACACACACACACACACACACACACACACACACACACACACTCTCTTTTAAAGAATTGCATATGGGTGATATATTTTCCAAGCTCTTGCATATGTAAGAATGTCTTTGTGTTTCATTAGTTCATTTATTCACTCATGTAACAATGATTTATTGAACATTTATGTGCCTGGCACTATGTTGAATATTAGAATTATAAGAATGATCCATGATAAATATAGTCCATGCCCTCTTGAAGCTTATAATTTACTAGGAACAATATTGAAAAAGAAAATAAAAGGGAGATGAAAATAAAAAGGAGAAATATCAAGAGTGTGTGAGTGCGTTAAGTATGAGTGTGTAAGTCAGATGGAACAACCTAACAATCTAATGTAGGGGTCAGAAAAAGCATTTACTTAAAAAAAATTATTAGAATGAGACCTAGAATTTGAATAGAAGTGCAATGTGGGGAGAAGAATACTCTGAGTAAAAGGAACTCATGAATGATGGCATTGAGGTATAAGCATATGGCAAATTTGAGAATTTGAAAGACCAGTATGCCTGGAACACTGAGAGTGAAGAGGAGTGGGACATATGAGTTCTATAGAAGGGTAAGTAGAAGCTTAATTGTGGATGATCATGTAGATCAATGTTGGGATTGGTACTTTGTTCTAAGGACCATGAAAATCTTTGAGGCATTTTAATATGAAGATATTATAAATTATGCAATTTAAATACTCTTGATATTGAATTTGCTTTTAAAATTTTGCATGCTTTATTTCTTTCCCTTCTGCAATTTAATTTATAAAATGAAAGTCTAAGACTAACTTAATTTTATTTCTTTGAGTGTATATTATTTTTTTCTAGATGTTTATGAGAAGTTTCTTTAGACTTGAAATATAAACATTTCCCAAGAGTTTCTTTAGGTATAGTTATCTTTTACTTAATGTTTACTGGAAAATTGTGAACTCTATATATAACACATACAGTATGTATTATATATGTATATATATATACACATATATATGTATTAAGGATTTTTTTCAAGTCTATTTTTTAGTTATATTTTTACTTATTGCTTCAATTTTATTTGTTCTGCTTTCTTCCTTAGGCCCTTCTATAATTCTACTATGATTCTGCAACTTAATTTCTATTTTTTGTTTCTTATACAGACACACCTCAGAGATACTGCAAGTTGGATTCCAGACCATCCCAACAAAGTGAATGTCACAATAAAGTGAGTCACATAAATTTTTTTGTTTTCTGGTGCATATAGAAGTTATGTTTACATTATACTGTAGTCTGCTAACTGAGCAATAACATTATGTCTAAAAAACAATGTGTATACCTTAAGTAAAAATATTTCGTTACTAAAAAACGCTAAATTTTATCTTAGCCTTCAGCAAGCCATAATCGTTTTGCTGGTGGAGAGTCTTGCCTTGATGTTGATGGCTGCTGACTGATTAGGGTAGTGGTTGCTGAAGACTGGGGTGGCTGTGGCAATTTCTTAAAATAAGACAACAGTGTGATTTGCTACATTGATTGACTCTTCCTTTCATGAATGATTTCTTTGTAGAATGCAATGATGTTTGATAGCATTTTACCCACAGTAGAACATCTTTCAAAATGGGAGTCAGTTCTCACAAACCCTGCTGCTGCTTTACCAACTAAGTTATGTAATATTCTATATCATTTGTTATCATTTCAACAATCTTCACAAGCATCTTCACCAGGAGTATATTTCATCTCGAGAAACCACTTTCTTTGCTCATCCACAAGAAGCAAATCCCTGTCCATTCCAGTTTTATCATAAGATTGCAGCAATTCAGCCACATCTTCAGGTTCCACTTCTAAGTCTAGTTATTTTGCCAATTCTACCATGCCTGCTGTTATCTTCCTCCACTGAAGTCTTGAACCTCTCAAAAATCTCCAGTTCATGAGGGTTGGAATCAATTGCTTCCAAACTCCTATTAATACTAATATTTTAACCTCTTCCCATGAATCACAAGTGTTCTTAATGGCATCTAGAATCAGTACTTTCCAGAAGGTTCCCAACTTACTTTGTCCACATCTGTCAGAGGAATCACTATCTATGGCAGCTATAGTCTTACAAAATGTATTTCTTAAAGCATATATATCTTTAAAGGATACATTTCTTAAAGGATACATTCAAGGAATAATTACTCCTTGATCCATGGGCTGCAGAATGGATGTTGTGTTAGCAAGCATGAAAACAGCATGAATCTCGTATATCTCCATCAAAGCTCTTGGGTGATCAGGCACATTGTCAGTGAGCAGTAATATTTTGAAAGGAATCCTTTTTTCTGAGTAGTAGGTCTCAACAATGTGCTCAAAGTATTAAGTAAACCATGTTGTAAACAGATGTCCAAGCTTTGTTGTTCCATTTATAGAGCACAGGCAGAGTAGATATAGCATAATTCTTAAGGGCCCTAGGATTTTCAAAGCCATAAATGAGCACTGGCTTCAACTTAAAGTCACAAGTTGCATTAGTCTCTAACAAAAGAGTCAGCCTGTGCTTTGCAGCTTTGAAGCCAGGCATTGACTTCTCTTCTCTAGCTATGAAAGTCCTAGATGGCATCTTCTTCTACTAGAAGTCTGTTTTGTCTCCATTGAAAATCTGTCATTTAGTGTAGCCATCTTCATTAATTGTCTTAGCTAGATCTTCTGGACAACTTGCTGAAGCTTCTATATCAGCAATTGCTGCTTCACCTTGTACTTCAATGTTATGAAGATGGCTTCTTTCCTTAAACTTCATGAACCAACCTCTGCTGGCCTCATACTTACCTTCTGAAGATTCTTTACCTCTCTTAGCCCTCATAGAATTGAAGAGAGTTAGACCCTGGCTCTGGATTAGGCTTTGGCTTAATGGAATGTTCTGGCTGGTTTGATCTTCTATAGACATCAATAAAACATTCTCCATGTCAGCAATAAGGCTGTTTTGCTTTCTTATCACTCATGTGTTCACTGGAGTAGCACTTCTCATCTCCATCAAGGACTTTTACTTTGCATTCACAACCTGGATAATTTACAAGAGGCCTAGCTTTCAGCCTATCTTGGCTTTCGACATGCCTTCATCATTGAGCTAAATCATTTCTAGCTTTTGATTTAAAGTGAAAAATGTGTGACTCTTCCTTTCACTTAAACACTTAGAGGACATTTGAGGGTTATTAATTGGCCTAATTTCAATATTGTTGTGTCTCAGGGAATAGGGAGGCCTGAGGAGAAGGAAAGAAATAGGAGGAATGGCCGGTCTGTGGAACAATGAGAACACACACATTTATTGATTAAGTTCACTATTTTATATGGGTGCAGTTTGTGCCCCAAAACAATTACAATAGTAACATCAAAAATCACAGATCACCATAACAAATATACTAATAATGTATAAGTTTGAAATATTGGGAGAATTAGCAAAATGTGAATCAGAGACATGAAGTGAGCAAATGCTGTTAGAAAAATGGTGCCAATAAACTTGCTCAACAAAGTGTTTCTACAAACATTCAATTTGTTAAAAATTCAGTATCTGCAAAGTGCAGGAAAGTGCAATTAAATGAGGTACGCCTGTACCTACCATCATTTTCATTTTATGCACACACACACATAAACACACAGATACTCAAGCATATGCATATACATATATATGTATACATATTTATATATAAGCACATATATAGACACATACACATGTCTGTGTCTATATATGTATAAATACACAGCTTACGTGTATGTGTGTGTGGAGAGAGAGACTGAGAAATAAAGTTATCTTTTTCTCTGCCCTCTTAGGGATTTTCATTCAAATTTAGGAGGTGTTCTGTCATAAGTGCCAGCTAAATGCCATTTTAGTCTGAAATTTCCATTCTGTTTTTGGAAATTTCCATTTGAAATCTACATTAAAGATATAATCCATGCAGAGGAGGTTCAGAATTTGTTTAGTGGTATTGAGAGTGTTCCAAGGGATATCCCGAGTGAGTGAAGAAACAGTGTGACTTCGTCGTTGGCTGAATTGAGTTCTCATCCTATTTTATTCCAAAGACAGAATTGCCCTCATGAGACTACGGAGACCATTAATTAGTCTCCCTTTAGTAATTCACCAACGCATTCTAGTCCTATAACATTTTACTATATTAAAAAGGAGTAAAATGAAATATTAATAACATCTTGAAGAACAATTTCTGGAAATCCTTTTTAAGAACTCATTTTGGGAGACAGAGCGCTCTTCTGGGAGTCTAACCCAACCTGAATGGGCACTTTTAGAGGCTATTTCCCCTTTCTCTCTTTCAGAAATGTAAAGAATAGTGTTTTTGAAAAATGGAGATAAGCTTCCTCAATTGATGATATTGAGTCACATATGCCTTAGGTATATCTTTACATTAAAAATTTTCTAATTTCATACATCCTCCAGCTCTAGTCTCCTTTAACATGCACCTTTTTCTGTGTAGATATTATGTAAATGTCTTTTGTCTAAAGAGGTTAACTATAACTGTAAAAGTTTGCTTTTGACACAATGTATTATTTTTTCTGTGTGTTTTGCTTAGTTTGAGAGGAATAGAGTAACCTGATGAAAAATATGGGCTGCAGAGCCTGAGACCTGGGTTGGGGTCTCACCTCTACCCCTTCATGACCTTGGGCAAGTGACAGTGCTTCTGGGTCTCAGGTTTCCCATCTGGAAAAAAATGAAGGACCCACTTTATTTAAAGAGCTAATGTATTTAATCACATAAAACAGTCCCTATTGTGTTATACATGTAGTTGTGACTGTTATTTTTTATGTAATCATCAGTACAACAGATCTGTCTTTTTAAGTTGGTATGAACATGCTTCCTATAGGAAAAAAAACCTTAATTCTTAATAAATATCAGTTCAGAAACAAAGTTAAAAATTTCCTAAATTATGAAGATTATTATTAAAGGAGAGCAATTTACTTCATTGCCTTAAAATTGTTATTTTGAACTTATATCATTTCTAAATACCCTCTATAAATCTTATAGTCAGTACAAATATATCTTGAGTGGTCTTCATTAAGGAACATGACTGATTTCATGTAGAAATTTAACCCTTGATACTCTTGGCCTTGTGCTTTAATTAATTACATTCCCACAAATATTTCGTGGTTTTTTTTGTGTGTCTGTTTGTTTTATTTTTCTAATAAATGGCTTCTAAGGCATTACTATCCCTTCCAGTGCCTGTTGATTCAGAAAAAATACCAATAAGTGGAATTTATTGCTCTGATTTTGAACTGAATCTTGTGGCTATTTTCATTGTAATTCAAGGTACTGTTTAATCCCTTTGCTTAGAAATTATTGTAGTGAAAATGTTCATGTTGCAGATTACCTTTTGATAATGATGCATGGGAAGATTGTTCTGCAAGTAGTAGAAAATATGATACTTGCTGGAAGAAATTCAGTGTTGCAACCGGTTGAAAGAAAGAACACCCAATCCCACGTCCTAACAAAGTGGGGATTCCTATCCAAAGCTTTGTACTAGGCAAAGGATACTTTTCTGGTGTGCTGAGAAGTTGTCTCTGGGACCGTCACACTTGGAATTCCAGCAGATTACCCTATCATCAAGTCATCAGTATGCTGCTATTTGAATAAACACAGCTGTTGTTTTCCAAGAAATATGGCTAGGAGCAGCAAGGAAAAAAAGGGCAATTAGTGTTATTGAAGTGGAGGGGGTACTCAGGATGGCATATATGTATTTATGAGAGTATTCGTTTCCGAATAGTCTATTTACCATGCTGTGACTTAACAGTGGGGGTGTAATGATCCCCTCTCCAAATCCTTGGTACTTTACTGCATTTTGCTATTTGCCTAATACTAATTATGAATATTTTTCATAATTAAATATATGCATATTTTAATTCACATGACCTTGTGCTATCTTCTATCTGAAGCATCTTAAAATTTTGATAGCAACTTGTTCTAAAGACTCATATATATAAGGATAGATGAATAGGATAGCATGCTTTTAAAATTCTACTGATGATTTCATTCGTTTTCTTGCCTTTGGAATACCTGAAGAACAAAGCTGTCATGTGCCAATGTTGGAAATAGGGCTTGTTTTTAGGTGGTCAAGGAGAACCTTCAGCATGTTGTAATGAAAAGAGCGGTGGACCAGAAAGATTAGACCATAAACTGGCTGTGTGGCCACAGGCAAGGGATTCCCCTCCCCTGGATCTCAGCTTCTTTATCTGTAAACTGTCAAGACTGGATGATGTTCTCTTTCAGGTCCCTTCAAATTCCACAAGGCTTTTAATTTAGGCCTTTATTATTCAGGTATGATGTTCAGTACTGGGTAGACATTTATTACAAAGACCCATTAGAACTGGTGTTTATGATTTTTATAAATTAAACCAAAAACAGACAAATATCTAGCTGTTTTTGTGCTTTTGTATAACTAAAGACAAGCAATGGGATGAATAATTAAGTTGTTCTCAGTGCTCCATTCACCTAAAATGGTTTGTTCTGAATTCGCATAGTCTTAGGTCTTTAGTCCTTGATTAAGAGTGCTCGTTCAGGAGTATTGGAGTGACAGGTGGGAGAGGAGTGAGGGGAAGATAGACATAGGATGTCAAGATTGTGTTTCTGTGGTAAGACTGCCAAAAAAGAGAAAATGGAACTAGAGAGGCAATGCCCTTTTTTGAGAAGGCCATTGCTTTGGTGCATTTTAAAATCATCTCGTTAAATAAGTACAGAAAACATGCCAGCACCCACTTGCCTGGTGGCTGTGGCTGCCTTTGTGCCATTCCAGTAACCACTATGACCAGGTTATATACGTTCTACTTTTATTTCTTCTGAAGATGGAATTGACTCTGCCTTAAAAGTTAGTCCTCGTATGTTTAGTCTGCTGAAACTGAAGGGTTTGAAAGAATCCTCACGGACAAAATGACACATGTTAAGGGTGCAGATATGTTGTTTTCCACTGCTTTAAGTAGATGTGAACGGAAACTTCATTTCAACCCCTTTCAGAAATCAACAAAAGGCTTCAAACAAGAATGACGAAGCAGCATGAGTAATGTTTGGGGTCCAAACAGGGCCGAGGATGACAGAGGGCATTTGTTGCTTAGTCAGAACATCAACCAGCTATGCAATGTCTGAGGTCTGACTGTGCGACCTTGGGCCTGGCGGTGAAATGCAGCCGCCCGAACCCAAACCCTCCTCATTAATAGTAACAACACACAGTAGTTTAGTGCTTTATACTCTCAGAGCTCTTTTGCATTTATTATCTCATCTCTGATCCATTTTTAGGATGGTATTAGCCTTACCTCATGCCCTAGCATTTCATCATTTCTTTGCAGACATTATGGCTTAGCTGATAGGTCTGGTTTTTCTACTCATGCTTTGGGCAACTTGCTGAAGGGATAAAAGTGGCATTTTGGTTAGTGGTTTAACCAAATCGTCAAGTTAAAGTGAAATAGAAAGTTTCTAATGGGCTCAAGTACTAAGTTCTAAGGGATGAAATTAAGGAGGGTTTTTGTAGTGGTGGTTTCTCTCGCTATGACTCATATCACTCAAACCCCTTCCTACTCATTTTCCCATTTGATCCTCACGGTAATCCCCTGCTGTAGGAGGGTTTATTATTGTCCTCAATGTGTAGATGAAGAAACAGACATTTGGGCCTTTTAAGTGGCTTTTAGAGGTCACAGGGCCAATGGTAAAGCTGAGAATAGTAATAACTTTTTGCCTCACTGGACCCGAGTGCCTCCTTGTACATAAGAGGACTTTTCAAGTTGGGACATTCTTCTTGTATACATCACTTTTCCTCTCAGAATTAACACTACAAGCACAAGAAATCAATTCTGATTAATGTTACTAGTGCAAAGTTTACTGTGTTTTCTGCATTACCAGAAGCATGATTTATCTAAGAACTAGAAAAAAATCTGAGCAATAGTAGATGTCAAAGGAGAGCTGAGACTAAAGCTGTGAAGTCTCCATTCTGCCACTGGGTATTTTTTTTATGAAGAGGAGAGAATTCCTCTTTCTTTGATATATTGAGTGCTGTGCTCCTCTTTGAATTCTTCAGACAGAAGGATCAATACTTGTTAATGAAAATGATTAATTTCTAATTGTGGTATGCCTGATATCTTGATGTTTAGCATTATGAAATTCACCGTGTTGAAATTTGTCCACTCAAAAGCCATCACTGTTGCTCCTTTGGGTATGAGCTCCATGGGTTTTTAAAAGGTTATTGAATGACAACAGAAGGAATGTTGGACAATGAAAAGGTGTGCTAGGCAGTTTTCTGTATTCAGTGTCTGTGGAAGCTATGGCAGCTCATGTCCCACCCTATAAAAGAGGGAGGGATGGGCACTGCTAGTATGAGAGGGAGGAGTAGTAAGAAGTCAGGGCAGAACGGGACATAAATGGGGAGGCCACAGCAGAGCCACTTAATTCCATCAGTAACACAATATTCAGAACAGTTAAGAAAAACCCACTGCTGCAATCCAGACCTAAGACATGTTCCAGGGGAGCCAGGGTCTTGGGGCTGCTCTTTCACCTTGGTCATTCATAATAATAAATGAAAGATGCCCTTTAAAGCCAGGTCTTAGGAAAATGCTGCCCCTTTTCTTCTGAGGGTTGGATAGATTGGTGAGGAATCTGCTTGGCAGGGTAAAGAGCAGAAGCTGGTCTGTGCAGAGTGAGCATATTACCAAGGTATGCTTCAGAGAGGACATTTAGTGGTTTAGTGGTTCAAATCCAGAGTCCTAGAAGAGGAGCTAAAAGTCATACTGCAGAAACCAGAGACCAGAGGGTTTGGTGCAGTGAATTAGTCAGGATTCTTCATGCCCATGTAATAAAAACCAACTCTGGTAGTTCAACAAAAAAAATTAGAGTGTGTATAAAGATAAAGGGGAGTCTCACCCTAGATCAAGATCAGCTGGACCCCAGTTATGGTAATGGGAGACTTTTGGGAATCTAAGATACTCTCTTTCTACTTCTTTCTCTGTCTCTCTCTCTCTCTCTTATCTTGGTTACCTCCTAGACATTTGTTGTTTTCTCGTCCTACAGACATTCTTTTACTATTATTCAGTCTATGTAGTATAAATATGCTGTCATCACTTCCTGAGCTTACATGTTATAGGCCCACTAAAACAAGACATTTATTTCCAATATTGACTTCTCAGGAAAAAATGTAATTGATGTGGTTTGAATAGTATGTCCACTCCTGCTTTGTTCAAACATGACTGCTCAGGGCTAACCTCCTGATCCTGTGAAGGGGTGGGAAGTTCCTGGAGAAGAAGGAATCATGCTGAGTAGAGATCATGCTATAAAAATTGTCTACTGTTGTTGAAGCTGACACCAAAGATTAGAAATAAGAAACTGGAACCAAGTAAGAATAAGTGGAGAACAAATTTAGAGGGTGTGAGATTGCTTTGAATGGATCACTGTGATCATGACTCATCCCAATCAGTTGGTGGTCATGGGGCAATGAGCATGTTCGGTGTACCTACCATCACATGGCTGTCAGGACCGGAGGCAAGTAAGAGAGAGAGGAGGAACTGGGCTCATAGAAAGACTGAAAATATCTGGAAGATATGGGAGCTATAGAGCTGATACAAATTAAAAACTGCAGTTGCTGAGGTGAGAGTTTAAATTGGGTGGTAAGTGGCCAACAAGCAGGGAAATCCATGGAAATGGGTATGTACAGTAACTAAAACAAGAAAACAGGTAAGTGGTACATTCAGCAAGGAGGTTCCACCTAGAGAAGTAGTACTTTAACATCTCTCTTTTTCTAGCTCAGTTTCTTCCCTCATTCTTGAGAAGGTCCAGTGTGCCAAATGGGACAAAGCAACAGGAGTCTAGGACCAGGAGCATAAAGGCCTCAGTTGGGCCCTGTTAGTCCTTTTAAGGTTGAGTCTTAGCCAGTGTCTGGAATTGAGTCTGGACAGAATACCCACATCCCATCCAGGAGGCCCAGGCCTTACCTTCAGCATTTGCACACTGATCTAAGACCAGAATGCTTTTCCCAGCTCACCTTGATAGGCTGGCTAAGCTTATTGATATACTCCTATGTTAGCTCAGGAACAGGTGAGGGTATTCGTGACCCTGGCTAAAAGGTCTAGCCACGAACTTTTGGCAGTAATGCCATTATTAATATTGGAATCCATAGTTAGTGGCATTTATTATCCCCAACCAAAAAAAATTTAGGGGACTTTCTTTTATCATTCATATGTTTTTTAGTTTTCCTTCCCTTGATTCTTTTCTTCTCTTCAGTTGTTTTAAATCAATAACATTTGAACCACACTATTGAAATACTGTATTTAAAAAAATGCACAAAGGCTTTTGTAATAGAATAGTTCTTTTCTCTAATGAACATAATCACTTCCTAATTGTTCTGTAAATTTGTATTTTATTGCATATATTTTTAAAGCAGTCAGCACCTGCAAAGTGATCCTCTCTCTTATTTACCAATTTTTTTTCCATCAGGCAGCAAGTCTATAGGAAAATTCCAATTAAATTTAAAAAAGGTTCAATGATGGAAACAGGGTGAGGTGAACAGGTAAAATATATTACACAAAGCAAAATTGTTTTGAAATACAGCATTTTATGTGGCCTCCCTCAGGCTTCAGTGGCTTTTTAAAGAGATGGCTCGACACCTTGATTTACTGTCTATCCAAAAGTTTCAATCCGAGGTTGTTTTTACAATGATGCCTCTATTTCAAAGTGTTCTTATTAGGAGCTGAGAGCACCCAAACCGAGAGGGGAACATTTAAAGCATAGAGCATATAATGAAGCTACACTAATATGAAGCAATTGCTCTGCATTAGACTCCAGAGAATTGAATTAGACAATTCATATCTAAGAGTAAGATGAGTTCCATATTAAGCATTTCTCTGTCTCTGAAACCAGGCAGGAAACTTATAAATGCACCTCAACTATCTTTCTGGAAGAGTATTGTTACTGGTCTGCAGCTACAGAGCACTCTGTTCTCTCTTGACTATACCGATTATTAATTTTTAAGACATTGAAAAGAGGCCTTGAATTGGAGCCTGTCCTACAATGTCCTTTATGTAGTGTGACCCTCGGAGGCCCCTGTCTCCCACACTTTGGCAAGGACTCACTTAACTTGATATGCTTGTGTATTATCCTGTTCCTTCTTTCTAACTGGAGTGGCTGGGGCTGGGCATAGGGAGGAGGTGGGATAAGATTTTGGGTAATAGGCCCAATTACAAGGGCTTTTGGAGGAGTGTTGAGGAGAGGTTAGATTTGGTGGAAGACAATGTCTTTCAGAATGTGGTGAGGCCTAAGATTTGTTCTGGAAATAATCCTATCCACAAAGAGGTATTTCTACTCCACCCACAATGCAAAAGGATTGAATATTCATATAAAACTCTACATTGAAAATCCAAGTGCAGCCTGAGGCATGCAGAGCTAGAGCCATCACAAGTCTCTTTCCTCTACCCTTACTGCTTTCTCCTACTTTAGCAGCCCATGGAAAAATTTGCAGTCCCTTTGTGAAAATAGAAGACGTTGAAATGGCAGTTATTGGGCAATCCTAGGTACAGATTTAATGGCCAGAGCTTCTTTGGTTTTAACTTCTAGCAAGTTTCATGTAAAGCCCCAGAATCAACTCTTAGCTCATTTGATGATAATATATAAGTACTCTCTTGGTTGTGTGTATTAACTGTAGAGCTGAGATCAGAAGTTTAAGCCTTGGGGCCCAGGCCAAGCAAAGTTGATGAAATTTTTGAGTGACATTGATAAGTACCCAGAATTGGCAGACAAACAGGGGAAAAAAAGTTGTGGGAGACTGTCACAGAAAGGAAGAAAAGAAGAAGCAGGGGAAAGGCTTTAAGCTGTAGGGGTGGTGGCCACCTCCATCACCTTGTGCTGTGCTGGAACAGCTCCAGCAGGCTCCCCAAAGCTGATGCAGTTTTCTATTGAGCTCTGTGTTCAGTGATTTCATGTTGGTTGCTTGAAATTGGTACTGTAAGAGTATTTACACCGTAGAAATTGGCAAACACTATAAATCAGGGCTTTCTCTCACCCCTGAAAGCTGGTTGTTAAATAACTACTAACACACTACTGGCCTTAGATGTTTCTTTGTGACATAAGAAGCCTAAATTACCAAATGTGTCACAGGAGGAGACAGTTTGGAAGAGGCTGAATTGATCGGGCAGGAGCTGGTTCCAAAAATAAACTGGAGTTAACGTTCCCACAGTTGCCTGAAATCAGAAGCATTTTAAGGTCATGGAGAGAAGAGATCAAATCACTTGAGAAAGGTATATTTTCAGGCATTTTTCAGATAATATGAGCAGGATCTTATTTAACCCTCATAACAGATGAGTGAGGTGTGGTTGAGAGAAGTTAAATCTGTGCCACACAGCACGTGGGTGAGGCCCAGTTAGAAGTTATCTTATCCTAAAGTCCTAATTCCTAACTCCCACACTGCAGAGTTCCTTTGTAGCCTAGACTCAGCCCTCAGCATCACTTACTTCCTCTCCTTTGCTGCTCCACAGGTCCCCTGTGTCCAATTAGGCAGGTGATGCTCCCCAAAACATTTGGGGTTGCCATCCATACTGTAACCCATATGAATGGTGCCTCTGGAGTATTAGCATGCACACCCTTTACAGCTGTGCATGGCAGATCTGCCCGTGGTCACCTCTTTCTAACTATGATGGTTAAGAGCATCTTCAGCCAACGCAGCACCCGCTGCACTTCAGAGCCAAATCAGTTTACCCTCCTCTTCTAGATTTACAACCTTTATTTCTGCTATGCATTCATTCATTTGTATGTTCAGTAAACATTTGTTAAAGACCTGTGTGTGCTGTGATAGAAAGTGGGAATACTACAGAGAGCGCCCATAGAATTCAAGGTTGAAGGAGCACCATGTGGAATGTCTGATTTGGAAGCTCCAGAGAGGCAAGTGTGAAGATACAGATTTGAGGATTACAGTTAGGGGACCTATTGCTTTCTATACCATCATGGAAACTCCATCTTTTTAAATATTTCTCTTCACTATGAGCAAAAGCTTTAACCTGGCAAAATATTCTTTTTTTTTTTTTTTTCTTTTCCTTTCACATTATGTCCCTGGCCCCTCAGGGCATTCAGGGTCTACCAGGAGAGAGCTGCCATTGCAGGAGTAAGCATAATCAAAGTTAAAAATGAATTTGCCATAAAATGGGTCAAAATAAAGGGCTATGAGAGGTCAGAGTAAGAAAAGTGTTCCTTCCAGCTTTGGTCAGATATGGTCCACAAATCAAATCAAATTCTTATTAATTAGGTTCTTATTCTGTCTCTTACTGTCACTGGCAAACTAAATTGCTGCAAAAATAATCCTCTCCTTTGGGAGATCTTACAGACAGACCCTAATTGCACTCACCGAGCTGACTAGAATTGAGTTCTGAAAAGAACGAAAGAGGTCAAAGGGGCAAGCAAGAGATTTTGGAGTATTCGGTCTTCAAGGGCTTGAGTGTGTATGATGCCAAAGCCTGGGGGTACACAGCTGAGGTCAATCGGTATTAATTGCTAACACCTAGAGGTAATTAGCAGTAATTACCCAAAGGAGGGAGGGGAGCAGCCAGACAGACTTAAAGAAAGGATTTCCAGGAGCTCCTACCACACAGGGAACCTAATACTGCACTTTCTAGGTAAGAGGAAATAAATGAGTTTTCTACTGCAATTTACTTAAGAGAGTTTTAAAATTGCACTGCAAAGGACCCCCTGAGGGAAGGTTGGGCATATATTATTAAAACTTGCAGCTCCTCCTATCCAGATGTGGGGTTTATTTGCACATCCCCAGAGTCTGAGCTGATCTTATGATTTTCTTTAACCAGTAGAATACAGGGAAAGTGAAATTAGGTTACTTCTGTTGCTCGGTCTTAAGAGACCTTGCAACTTCCACGTTTACCTTCTAGGAATGTTACACTGAGATCATCTTGTGAGGAAGCCAGTCTAGCCTATGGAGGATGAGCAGTGTTGTGGAGAAAATGCAGGCATCCCAGCGGAGGCACTGACTCCAGACTCATGAGTGACTCTGTTTTGGATTTTCTAGCTAATGGTGTACCTTGAATACTGGACACTCAAAGTAGATTCTTTCAACACTTTTCTTCTCTTCTCTGACAAAATTATTTTCAATAAGTATAATTTTCTTGGTATATTCTTTAAAATAAACAATTGGCAAAATAATGAATAAATGTCAATTTCAAAGATAGTCACATAAAGAGAAATATTTCGTGTATACAGTAAAAATTGTATTTAGCAATTAAAAATGTTATTTCTGACAATTCTCACCTTGCCTCACCTTTAAAAAACTTTTCCATAAATAAAATCTCCAAGTGGTAAAAAGACAGTGATTGTAAACACAAAGACACAGACCTTGAGTTTCTTCTTTTCTGTCATTCTATCATTAAGTTCAAATCTTAAACACAAGAGTATATAGTACCACAGGGTTGGAGATACAAATTGCACAGAAAGAAGACTTAAGCAATTCCCAATCATTATGAAATTACTTTTAAAACAAATGTATAGTTGACCCTGTGTGGGTTGGGGACATCAGCTGTAGTCCTCCAAATTAACTTCCAGGTAGAATACAATGTTTATTAAAGGGTAAGTAATAAAATGTACTAACTTGAAGCTTATGGGTATGATATTAAAACTCAGGAACTCCAGCATTGTTTAGAAATATGACTACTGCTATAGACTGCCCTTTCAGAATTCCTATGTTAAAACCTAATCCCCAGTGTGATATTTAGAGGAGGGGGGATATTTAGAGGTGAGGCTTTTGGGAAGAGATTGGGTCATGAAGTGAAGCTCTCATGAATGGGATCAGTACCCTCATGAAAGAGACCCCAGAGAACTCCCTCATCCTTTCTGTCATGTGAGGAGACAGCAGAAAGACAGCAATCTCTGAACCAGGAAGTGGGTTCATGCTAGTGCCCTCCAGACTGCTAGCCTCCAGAACTGTAAGAAAATAATTTTTGTTGTTTATAAGTTACCCAGTCTACAGCAGTTTGTTAGAGCAGCCCCCAAAAGACTGAGACAAGCCCCTCCAATTTTTTTCCAGGGAGGAATAGTGTTATCACTGACACTATTTAGAAATATTGGCACATGGTGATAATCAAAAGCAGGCTGACTTTTAGTCATTTTAATTAGTGTTCTGAAATTCAGTGTACCTTATTGCCTGTACCTTGGGTGGACTGCTTCCAGACATTCTGCATCTTATCTGACTGCAATGCCATGAATAAGCCAGGTGAGACCAGCAGAAGACCTGCCCAATCAACGTAAAGAACTATCAGAAATAATAAATGGTTATTCTGTGCTACCAAGTTTTGAGGTGATAGCCATATATGACTGGTGCAGGAAATAATCACTTAGAGCAATTGGCCTAGATTTTTCTTCCTGAAGCAAGAAACAAGTATAGGAGCTTTAAATGTACACTGGTTTCCATGGTCAAAGCTGAAGGTAAAGATTTGGAGAATACATATGTATGTTATGGCTTACTGAAAAAGGTGAAGACATTTAAACAAGACAGGAGAGGTGATTTAAGAAGGAAACAAGGAGAGAGCAATATTTCTGTGGGGATTGGAGATCTAAAATTTTCATGAAAATATAGTAAGTTGGTGTTTCAAAGAAACCAGTGTATAAATTGCTGGGGATAAATGCTTGTAGCATCCTGATCATGAAAGCAGACTTTCTGGAATGGAATTTGAATATCTCTGAAGCAATGAGGAGCATTCCTAGGTAGTAGCAAAGATATAAATTTCTGTCCCTAGACCAGGAGGGATAACATATAGTGGGGATTGATATTTTCTTGGTATGAAGCTTTAACATACTTAGTTGGTAGGTAATGTCTAGAGAAGTATCTAAGATATCATGGGGAAAAAAATGGGCAAAAATAAATAAAACCCACAAATTACTAATAACTTTTAATTTATGTGGGGGTCAGTTATATAACTAAAAATAAATGCTATTTCCATGTACTCTATCAAAAAGTCTACAAAAAAGAAACTGAAGTCACAGAAACTGGTAAGTTATTTTAAACGTTTCTTTCAGTTAGTCATGACTTTTATGACTGTGATTGATTTTCATGATATCCAAACATTTCTTTCTCAAATAATGGATTTTGGGGGCCATAATTTGGCAAAGATCAAGTACATATTATGAAAATTGGAAAGACTGTAGATACCAG
Source organism: Camelus dromedarius (assembly GCF_036321535.1). NCBI lineage: Eukaryota > Metazoa > Chordata > Mammalia > Artiodactyla > Camelidae > Camelus > Camelus dromedarius. Next base: position 27,915,836 of record NC_087439.1, on the reverse strand, counting down.
AAGAGGTGATGGTCTGTTCAGGTGAAATGAAACTGGAAGTTGCAGGGATGAAAAATAAATTCCTGGAAATCATGAAGAGCTATAAATTTCAGCTGTTGTAGATTATAGATGTCTGAGGTAGAAGAACAATGATGGAGGATGTGCTGGTGACAAGGAATGATCAGGGCTGAAAATTATTATCTCATTTGCCCAATGACAAACAAAAGAAACTTGAAAATTTAATTTTGAGCAGTGAATATAAACTCTCATGTGTCACTGAAACTTAATGGGTAGAAATTTAGGAATATAATGTGTCAATGAGAAGTTTATTCAAAAGAAGTTCTTATTCAAAAACATGGAGTGTAAGAGCATATTTGGATGTGATGTGATTTATAATAAGAAATATATATTTGGTCTTTGTCCCCATTTCTGGCACAGAGCTCCTAAATCCCTTGGAATTTCTTAAGTGAATAGAGCATAAATATGTCTTTTGTTAGGTTAATAATGATTTTTTGGACCACACCTAAGGATGGAGGCTAGCTGCCAGCGGAGCAGACCATGTGAGATTAGAGGGTTGAAGCTTTCAGTCTCACCCACACCCTCTTTGTTCCCCAGCCTTCAAGGTGCCAAGGGCCTTAAAATTGAGTTCAGGCTCCATTGGCCAATGATTTAATCAATTGTGCTTATATAATGGAGCCTTCATAAAAGCTAAAAAGGACTGGGTTTTGGTGAGCTTCTGGGTTGGTGAACATGTGAAGATATGGGGAGAGGGATGTATATGGATAGTGTGAAAGCTCCTTGTCCTTTCTCCATACATTGATTGCCCTGTGCATCTCCTCCGTCTTGCTGTTCCTGAGTTACATCCTTGTATAATGATCTGGTAATATAGTAGGTAAAATGTTTCTCCAAGCTCTGGAACCATTTTAGCAAATTAATCAAAACCAAGGAGAGGGTTGTGGAAACCTTATAGATAGCTATTTCGTCAGAAGATCATCTGACAACATGGACTTGCAGTTGGCATCTAAAATGTGTGTGTGGGCAATCTTGTAGGATTTAGCCCTTAACCTGTAATCCAAGAAGGGGATCGTTGAATCTTCCAGTCTATAACCGTCGATCTGAAGCACAAGTGACAACCTGAGTTGGTGATTGGCATCTGAAGTGGAGTGCAGTCTTGTGGGCCCCTAAAATATGGACTCTGATGCTATCTTTCTGTAAATTATGTCAGAATTGAATTGAATTGTAGGACACTTAGCTAGTGCCAGAGAATTGCTTGCTGTTGTGGGGAGAAATCTACCACCACCTCTCCCTTCCCCTGCAACATATGCATTAAAATTGTTGGGTGGTCAGAATCTTTTTTGTAGGATAATCCATTTTTAAAAGAGTAGAAAAAAGAATAAAATAAAAGAGTAGAGGTGTGATGAATGATGGAGAGACTTTGGGAAGGATATAAAGAGAGAAAAGTAGACCTGATATTTTTGTGAAATGGATTAAATCATGCTTAATCAGATAGAGAATGGGAATGAAGTTTTCATAATAAAGATGACAAAACTGGTAAAGAGGCAAGATTCAAAGGTATGGCAGGGTTTTGCTTAGTGTCTGGACATTACTAAAAGTCTCTTACTAAAAACAGAGGAGTTGGTACATGATTAATTTTTCTGACTGACAATGAATTTCATAATTAAGAAAACATTAAGGGAAACTGATGATCTGGACTTATTCTAACCAATAAGAAAAAACAGCTTGATACAACAACAATATCAGAAGATTTGGGATGGAAGTAACCATGATATAATAAAAGTTTCTCATAGGTAAAAGAGGGAAAAGCGGACTTGGTCAGACCTGACCCCAGCATTCTTGAAGATACAGAAGATTGAGTTTAGAGAAAATCAAATTATAATTCCATAGCTAAGGATTCAAAATGAACCAAAGCTAAAATGAGGTAGAAATACATAAAAACAACAGTAGTGAATTGCTTGTTTAGTTCTTCTTCTCATTTTTGGATTGGGTTTTTTTTTGTTTGTTTGTTATTAAGTTGTATGAGCTGTTTATATGTTCTAGAAATTAAGCCTTTGTCAGTCACATCATTTGCAAATATTTTCTCCCATTTCATAGGTTGTCTTTTGTTTTGCTTATGGTTTTCTTTGCTGTGCAAAAGCTTATTTGTTTAATTAGGTCCTACTTGTTTATTTTCACTTTTATTTCTATTGCCTGGGTAGACTGCCCTAGGAGAACATTGCTAAAATTTATATCAGAGAATGTTTTCCTTATGTTCTAGGAGGTTTGTAGTGTCTTATGTTATATTTAAGTTACGTGTTTGTGGGGATATGGGTGGGACAATGCCAGAGACTGCTACATACCTCTCAATTAGACTTGTTTGTTACATTTATCTAGTTTATACACACTGTCACAGAGGCATACTGGATTGAAAGAAGAAGCTTTCATTGTGTCACATTGAATACATGGACTCAAATAGTTCATTCTGTATTCCTGCCTTTCATAGTAACTTTTCAGTTTTTTTCACGGTAAATATAGAGTGAACTTTCCTGCCCCTTAACTTTGGGTCTGATCTTGTGATTGTTTTGGTTCATGGAATGGGGTCAGACTTGACAGTGTTGCCAGGACTGATCTGAGGTTTAAGAGTGTTTTGTGTTTCTGCTGGAGTTCTTGTACCTCTGCCACTGCTATGAGTAGAACATAACCCAGCTGGTCCTGTAGTCCCAAAAAGATGAAAGGCACATGGAACAGAAGTAGATCCAGCTGCAGCTTAGAACTGCCCAGCTGAGTCCTTTGAGATCAGCAAAGATGCCCTAACAGATCTGTGTAGATGATAAATAAATGCTTATTGTGTATGGCCTATCATAAAATTTTAATTTTAAGACTTTAGAATTAAGACCACGCCATCTATAGTATAGCTTATAGTACATTTATAGTCAAAATTAATTTTATAATTCCTAAAATTATTTTGTAAGAATCACAATACATGATTGTTTTGTTGAGTAAAAACATTTATTTATTAAATGTAGACAGTAGACTATCACATGCATGTGTGTGTATGCCACTTGTTCATGTTAGGGCCTATAAATCTTCCTTCCATCCCAACCCCTTTTCTTTCTCTCTCTCTTTTTTTAAATGTATATACTTTATTTTTAAGAGCAGTTTTAGATTCATAACGAAGTCGAGTGGGAAGTACAGAGAGTTCCCATGTAGCCCTGTCCCTGCCACAAACTCCTCTACTATTTACCTCCCAGAGTAGTATATTTGTAACATCTAATGAAACTATATTGACATATCATCATTATTTAAAATCTATAGTTAATATTAGGGTTTACTCTTGGTAGTATATTTCCTATAGGCGTGGACAAGTGTATAATGGCATGTATCCACTGTTGTAGTATCATACACAAGAGTTTCATGGGCCCTCAAAATCTCCTAAGAACATATGTATTCATCCCTTCTTCCCCCTAAGCCCCTGACAACCACTGATTTTTATTTTTACTGCTTCTATGGTTTTGCCTTTTCCAGAATGTCATATAGTTGGAATCATATAGTATGTAGCCTTTTTAGATTGTCTTCTTTCACTTAATAGTATGCATTTAAGCTTTCTCATTTAATAATATGCATTTAAGCTTCCTCTATCACATAATTTTCTATTTAGATTTAAAAAATATACTAGGATTCAAATGAGAGGGGCCTACACATCTTAACCTCTAAAAGAGTCTACTCTCGGGAGAGTTAATTTGCTTCTCTAAATCTCAGTTTCCTCATTAGCAAAATGGAGGATAATAACACTTACCTTGGAATGCTGTTTTGAGAATTAGAGGTATTGTATAACAAATAACACTATAATAGTGGAATTGCTATTGTGAGACTACTGTGAAGGACCCAATGAGATGGGAAGTAATCAATTAAAAAAAAAAAAAAAGAAAACAGGGAGTAATGCAAAGAAATAAAATAGTACCATTAGCAAAAGTCTTATGTTAAGTTTTTCTTCCCTAGAGGGACCAGAGTGGGTTCCTGTGGCACTTTTGCTTCTGTTATGGAATGATTTAGGAGGACAGACTACTCCATTCACAGTAGCCACTTCCAAGGATCTGTCCACAGAAAGCAGGATGTTAAGAAATAATGGACCAATAAGCTCATAAGTGTAGAGTAATAAGTAATGAGAGGTTGGATTTAGAGGGAATTTTGATTCAAGATTCACCGTACATGAAGCTCTAGGAGGGGCTGGGCGGTAGAATACAAAAATGTGTCCAAGACCTCATGCAGTCATAGGTGGTGTCTGTCTTCTTCACTAGGATGGGTGTGTGGCATGCTCAGGTCTCTCATGGCCACTCAGTGTCTATCACAATCTTCACACCTGGTATTTGTTTTATGAATTTTACAGTGTATTTTCTTACTTGAATGATGTGCCAGACATGCTCTGTTTGCACCCCAGATCCACTTTCCATCCTTCTCTACTCTGCTCTCTATCCTGGAAGGCTGATCTGTATGGACTACATCGGTAGTAGTAGTCCATCAATCTACATCAGTCCCATTCAGGTACAGGTATCTTTTCCTAACTCTGTGACAAGTTCTACATTTAAGGTATTTCCTGGAGTTCTGAGAGAAGGAGACTATGAAATGTGTTACACAGAAAGTGTCTGTAAAAATGAATTGTGGGAAATCGTAATAGATAGTTTGGATTGTACTACTACAGGTTCAGTTCCTCTGTTTATTAGGTGCTTAAATAATATGTACGATTATCATTACATGTTCCATTCTGAAAATAGGGCTAAAGCCTTTTAGTTTTCTTCAAAGAATAAATGTTGCAAAACTAAAGATTTTTTCATGTTTCTGAAAGAGGTAGCTGGCCTGGGACATTCACAATTTTTATTTCTATTTCTTTGTTCTTTCTCCTTTCCTTTTCCCCCTCCTTTTTTCTTTTTTAAAAGCACAGCTTGAATAATGTAAGATGAGTACTGGTATAAAAGCATGGGTATCTGGATGGCATAGATTTATCAGAAGGGACTGCCACCTAAGCAAAATTTGACACTAGCACTTGGACTCTTCCTTACATTTTAATGATCTTCAGAATATAGTCTTTAGATCACAACAGATAAACAGAAACCTTTAGCTAATAATCAAAATAATCTACCTTTATAGGTAGATTACATTTTATAATTAAGCACAAATTTGTAATATATGATATATACATGTGATATTTTTATGAGCTGGAAGTTATTATTTTCTAATTTCTTCTCCAATATTCATGTTACTAATTTATTGTTATATTTAAGAAATAAAAGGTTATTTAAGCATTTGGGAGAAAAGTTCCCAATAAAAATAAAATAAAATCTTATGTCTGCATTGTTTGGGATCTAGGGAACAAGCTGATTTGCACTCCTAGATATCATTAAAATATTTAAATCAATTTCAATTATCATTGACAGGAATTTTTAAACTTTCACAAAATGTGGGTTAAGTCACAATATAGTTGTCTAGTGAAATCCCTTATTTCAGTTATTGCAATTTATATTTTCTTATAGTTTTTATCTCTTCACTGTATGTCACTGAAGTAACATGTTTTCATTATGTTCATTTCTCAAAAAAAATGATGAATAATTTCATTAATGACTACAGGGAGTCCCATACAAATAGCTAAGTGTCCATCCATCCATCCATCCTATCATCCATTCATTTGAGTACTAGGAAATGCGTTAACATGTAGAAAAGCAAGAAAAGAAATAAAATTATCACTGTCAGTGTACTTACAGAACTAATAAAAGAGACGGGCAAAAAAAATACTGTGATGTGGTTAGGCTGCTAATTTTAGACTAGGGTGGTCAGTGAAGACTTTTTGAAGGAGATGAAGTAGAGCCTAGAGGTAGGAAGCAGGGGCTTGGGGGATGGTAAGTTGCTGCTGAGCTGAAGTATAACTGGGAGTTGTCTGAGTGAATGAGCAGAGTGAGGAGGCTAGAGGCTGAAGCTTATTTGAGGACATGAAGTTCTGGGAGACCATGCCATATTTGGGGAGGTATAATGTACATTGTTTAATACATCTGAAACATAGGGAATAGGCGAGAACCATGAAAGATATGCTCAGAGTTACAGGCAGGTGTAAGATCATGAAAGCTCTCTTATGAGCTGGTAGAGTTTGCAATTTTTTTCATAATTCATTGGCAAGCCACTGATGAATGTTGAGCAGGGTGATCAAATATGCATTTTAGGATTACTCTCAGGGCTGTGGATAGTGGATAGGAGAGGCCTTCAGACTATGAGTGAATAAGAGGAGGGATCAGGTCTGTTTACTTACCACTGTATCTCTAGGACCTTGCCCAGTGTCTGATACATGTAATTCTTCCATCAATATTTATTGAATAGAAGAATAAACACAGAGATCATGTAGGAAATGTTTGAGATAATCCTGATAGGAAATGATGAAGTTAATTGGGAAGGATAAAAAGTGAATAATTTGGATCTTTTCTCATTAAGAACTATATTAGGAAATACACATACATGACTCAGTACATATAAGCATATGTGTGCACATACCCACACCTAGAACTAACATTTTACTAAATTTGCTCTTACTACCTGTGGTGCACTCTGTTCTCTATCCTATGCCATGCTACAAACTACTTGTATTAGTTCGCTAGAGCTGCTGTAACAAATATCACAGACTTGGTGGCTTACACAAAATAAATGTATTCTCACAATTCTAGAGGCTAGAAATCTTAACTCAAGATGTCAGCAGATTTGGGTTCTTTTGAGGGCCATGAGGGAAGGCTCTGTTCCAGGCTCTTCTCCTTAGCTTGTAGAAAGCTATCTTCTTCCTGTATCTTTGTATGGTCTTAACTCCTTGCATGTCTGTATCCTAGTCTTTCTTATAAAGACACCAGTGATATTAGATTAGGGTCCACCCATGTCACTTCATCTTACCCTAATTACCTCATTGAGCCTTTTTGCTTTAGCTATATTTATATAGTCATATTTTGAGGTACTGAAGGTTAGGACTTCAACATATGAATGTGGGGCTAGGGAGACATAATAACACTATTCTATTAAAAAATCAATCAAAGTCTTGTACGTTGTGTGGGTTTAAAAAAATCCATATAATTCCATGTATACAACTCTGTAGCACCATACAGAATAGCATCAGTGTCCTAAAAAAATCTCCTATGCTCCACCTGTTTATCCTTACCCCTTGCAATTCCTGGTGGCCACTGATATTTTTAATGTCTTCATAGTTTTCCTTTTCCAGATTTCATATGTTAGAATCATGCAGTATGTAGCCTTTTCAGATTGGCTTCTTTCACTTAGTAATATTTTCTTTTTGAAGTGTTGTTTCTAAACTGTTTAATTGATTTCATGACCAACTAAAGGATTGCCAACTGCTATTTGGAAAACATTGGTGTAACGAGCTACTAAGAAGGTAGAACTGTCAGGACTTGGTGACTGTTAAGATATGGGGAGGAGAAGAGTAGGGGTCTGGAACTGAGGAGACAGTTTGTGATGAATATTTGGCTGACATGAAGGTGTAAATTGAAGTCCTTGATGGGTTAAGTCCACCCATAAAGTGAAGAGAGGGTGAAAATTGAAGAGTTGAGGAATAAATTGTAAAGAATGTCAATTCCATAGGTGTCAAACTTTGTCGTGGTTTAAATTTCAACTGAGTATCTTTAGCTGTGTTGGTTTACCATTTTTTTATATTCGTGTTATTAGTTGCTATGCAGAAATTCTAGATTTATATGTAGTCAGTTTTACCAATGTGTAACTCTGTATCTTCTAAATTTTATGGCCTGCTCAGCAAGGCCTTCTCCACTCTAATATAAAGAACACTCTCTTATGTTTTCCTATAATACATTAATTCGTTTAAGCTTTAAATTGGAAAATTTTATTATTCTGAAATAATGTTGATGAATGGGTCAACATAGGGATCTAATTTTGTTTTTGCCCGTATGACCTGGCAAATGACCTAGCACCCTTTATTAAGTAATTCTCTTTCCCACTCTGATTTTAAATGATATATTTGTCAACATACCAATATATAATATGTATTTGAATTATTTCTGAAGTTTCCATTCTGTTTCATTGGTCTGCCTGTCTACTCTGACCAGTACCAAATAATTTTAATTTATTTATGATATACCTTTGAGATGCTGAATAGGGCTAGTCTTTCAACCACATCCATTTCCATGGATAGTTTCACTAATTTAGTCTTCCAAATGATCTTTAAACTAAATTGTCAGATCCTCTCGTTACCTTAAAATCGACACCCCTGAACAAGCAAATCTCCAAACAAATACTTTGAAAATTTCATCGGGACCATAGTGAAATTATAAATTAACTTAAGAAGGTTGCCTTCTTTATACTACTGATTCATTATATTCAAGATAATTTTATTAGAGATCCATGTGGTTTAGGACAATTGTGGCAGTATCACATCTGCAAAAATCTCTTCTTCAACCCATAAGAAAATAGAAGAAAAGCAAATTCTATGCAAAACAATGCCCTTGGCATACCTGGCAGACAGAACATGCCAAAATTGCAAAAGTAACTGTCTGTAAAGGGCAAAACAATGACCAAATTCCAGTGAGCGATCTTTCACACTACCATTTCATATCCAGAGAAAAGCTGCGAAGAAGACAAAACAGGGAGATAAACAGTGGGCTGTAATGGTGATTGGAGGTCTTCTCAAAATATTATACCCACTCTGAATCTGGAAAAAAATAAAATTGAAACCTAAGAAAGTGTCTGAAAATCAGAGCAAGAATTACTGGGCAGAGACTTTAGGGTTCCTGTGATTTAAAGGAGGGGCAGGTCCAGTTTACAAGGAGAGATGCAATTACATGGACAGACTTGATTTAAATGAGTACTCTTCAAAATGTACAACTTTTGCCAGGAGGAAAAAGGTAAAGGACTGGGAAGTGCTCCTTTCCAGTCTGGTAATAAGTAGAACTAGAAAAGAAGGGTGGGGAGACTTGGGAAAGGCAAAAAAAAAAAAGAGAGAACCATAAAGTTAGAGGACACACAACCCTTCCCCTAATGTCAAAACAAACAAATAAAAACTTGCTAAAATATCTTGACTGTGCTTTACTGACAGAAGAATGTGGTATTAATAATAGGAATACTGGAAAATACACCAATGTCGTCAAGATGAGCAAAAGAAAGATGAAGTCCATGTAGAGATATTACAGAAAATCAGTAAATGAAACTTCACACATAACAACTGAGAAAATTAACCACCCATCACCTTGAAAAATGAACACAAAGCAGAAAAAAGCTGTAAGCCAAAAACTCTAAAGAGAAATTAAATATACTGAAACAGGCATTTGAGTATTTCAACATATAAATTTGGGGAGGACACAAACATTCAGTCTATAGCAACTATTGTCATGGAATTGGCTCAAATATACATTGTTCAGTGAAGATATATTGCTTTAAGAACAGAATCTCAATCTACATTAAAGTTAAATATAGCTTATATTTGGGGAGTAGAGTATGTGTATGTGGGAAGGAGGTGGGGAGTTAAAATTAGATTCAATAACTAAACAATATATAAGCATAAAAATAAAACTTTCAAGTATTACTAACATACTGTATGGATGATGGATACTTTAAGATGTAAATTATAACCATTTTCTGTTATTGAGAATCCCTCATTTTTTTTAACTTCAGAATTTTCTAAGAAAAAGTGTTGTAATATAAATATTTTGATTAATAGTTACTAAATATTTGTGTATATTGGGGAAGGCTAGTAATTAGATGACCTCCTGATTATCAAGTACTTAGTACATACCAGATAGTGTGCTAATCACTTACCTGAACTATATCATGTCATTCTTACAAAAATCCTATCAAATATCATATTCTCTATTTTAAAAGAGGAAATTGAAGCAAAGGGAGTAAATTTTTCAAGACTGCATAGCTAGAAAGTGACAAGGTTAACAAAATGGCAGAAAAGTATTAACATGGTTCTCAATTTAAAATACTTAAGAAAAATCACATGCTTAATATATTTACTAATATATATGATATATGATTCTTCAGGTATAGTAGGCATTTTGAATGCAAGGATATTGGAGTGGACTATTAGTTTTTCTAGAGAAGAGCAGTCCAATAGAACTTTTTTGTGATGATAGAACTGTCCTGTATCTGTGCTAGCCAGTACAGTAGCCATAGCCACATATGGCTATTAAGCACTTGAAATGTGGCTAGTGTGATGGAGGAACTGAATTTTAAATTTTATTTAAATGTAATTAATTTTAATTTAAATACCCACATACTTAAATGAAATATGTGGCTGCCATATTGGACAGTGCATCTCTAAAGCATTTGGCTATCATTAAAAAATTATTACAATATTACTCAAGAGTGCAGAATTCTATGGCTTATCAGATATATGTGGACTGGATTGCATACTTCAAAATATATACCCTCAAAGGCAATTACCAGGGCCATGTGTGTAACTAAGTCTGACAGAAAGATACCAAAAGGCCTTGAACTTTTGAAAAAATAGATTAAATAGATTTTATACATAAGACAATGCAAATTTCATTCTGAACCAACTTCTTTGAAATAAGTAAGTCCTGAAGTTCAAGTTAGCTAGACCATAAAATTATGTCTATAGTATTAAGAAAATAATTTTAAAAGATGACCTTCTGTAATAAAGTACTACAAAGAAACAAAGTGAAATCACTGATGTGAAGAGAAAAAAGTTCACTGAAAATATTGTATGCTTCCCATATCACTGAGACAGAGACTCAGCAGGAAAAGTAATCCTGAATATCTGTAGAGAGATGGCTGCTGTGGTGTGACCTTCGGAAGAAGAAAACATTCCATAACGATGCCCTTAGTGGCTAAATGCAACAGTGAAAAAATGGATCTTTATTTTCATGCTGCTTCTAACTCTGTTGATTTCTTTTCCAATCTAGTCAAATATCATCAAGAGTTAGGAGACTTGTATTCTAGGTCTAGCTCTGAGTAACTCCATGACCCAACCAAGTCATAAAAATATTCTGTGCCTCTATTTATTTGCCTATGAGAAGATTGGTCACATGCTGTCTGTAGTTGCTTCCAGCTCTGATACTTGGGGTATCCAGTAAATGCATCCCTTGTCCTTTGAAGACTATGCCTTAATCAGGTTCTACAAACCAAAATGCTATATTGTGTAATACATAAGCGCAAAGTTTGCCTTAGCTGGTATATAAGATCTGAGTCACACCTACTGATGTTTAAAATTTGAAAACCTCTTGAAACATATTTTGAGGACAGGTCTTCACCCAGTGTGTATTATTAAATGTCTAGGTTCTTTTTCAAACCCTTTCCTGGGATGGGGAGGGGGAGGGGGAGGGCAGGGTACTCCATAGATGTTATTAGTTTATAGTTTACCCTATAAAAAGTGAGATGATGTGGTTCCTCCAGTCACTTGTTTCACGGTCATGGCAGTTTAATCTGATAAGAACACTGACTTTTAACAGTGACCTTACAATGATTTACATGTTCCCTTTCATTCCAAAACTCATTAAGTTGTTAAGCATATTGTAAAGTTCATTGAATAGTCACTCTTCCCATACACGTTAAGATCAAAGGAGACTGAACTTCCATCTCTCCACCCATGCACACACATAAAAATTAAACCATTTACAAGTGTTTGGGGGTGGATATGAAGCAATTCATATCCTTGATGTTAGCACCCATTCCTTGGTTAGGCTCTCATACTGACATCTCTCATACAATGAATTTGAGGCCATGGTTCCCTTATGACTATTAAATCTTAAAATTCCAGACTTTGACCAAGAGTGTAGTAACAATGCCAGTTAGCAAAAATCAAAGAAACTGTATCTGTATCTGAACACATGCATCTGGAAGAGACATCCATGGACCTTGCATGTGAAACAGTCTTTGAGAATTTACAAGCCTGTCCTCAGGTTGCTTCACTGTGGAACAGAATAAGCTTGGGAATAATTACAGAGACAAAGTCAGTTCCTCTAGACCTGATCCTTGGCATTGCCAGGAAACTTAATGCTGTTTAAAATGATGCCAAGAACTTTTGGCTAGACTCTACACAGTCTAAAAAAATAATCTCTTTAGTCATGTAAATCCCTGTTTCTCCAAACCCCACAATGGCTAACAATTATTTTACAATTGACAAGATTTTCAGCACAGTGTTTTGGAAAGGACCCATCATTTTCAGAGATCTTGGTCTCTTTATAAGTACTTGGGAGTTCTGCCAAACAACAGACTTAAGTCATTATTGCTGGACTGCTAGATGGAAACGTAAAGATATATTTATCTGCTATTCTGCATTATATAGCCATGGCTACTCAGGGATGGGTAGTACAAATGGGTTTTCTTTTCATGCTATTAATTATAAATCGGGGAAACCAGAAAATAGATCAATTAAAGCCAAGTTAGCCCAGCTAAAGAAAGTGCCTGGCAACTTCCTTAAGAAAATTGTGGCAAATATGAAAATGTCAATAAACCTAAAGAGAAAGAAACTAAATAATGAAAGATTATTTTATTATTCAATGTCCTTTCTAATGTTTAAATAATTAATAATAAAAATATTTAATATTTCCACTCTTGGTTCAACTGTTTTCTTCTGTTAAAACCACAAGATGCCAAATGTCTTTTTCATAGCTTTACTAACAACCAAGACTAATCTCTGGCAAGATTTGTTCCTATTGGTTTCACAACAAAGTAGTTTTGTTGTGTTTCTTCTGTGTTTGAATCTGTTTATCACTTTAAGTTACAGCGTCTCTCTAAATTTTGTTACCCTCAATCATATATGTTAGAATCTGATTCCTTTCTGTTTTGTAAATTCAGTTCATTATATGTTTTTTAAAGATAACAATAAGGGTTTTTTTTCCCCTTCTTGAGTTTGCACACTATGATCAGAGGTGAAATTTCTAGATTAGATCAGCAAGTAAGTAGTTCAAGATGCTGCTGAGTGTAGCATTATGAATAATTTACAACACATGAAATGTTTAATAATGTCTCCTAACAAAAATGCAAAATGAAGTCTGCATGGTAATATAGCATGCTTGATTCAAAAATAAATATAGGTATTAGAGTGGGCATTGTTAGACAAAAATATCACTTTATGGTATGTTTACCAACCTCAAAAATAGGAAATTACACACCTACACCAGAGGCAGAAAATTATCTGTCAATAATAGAATATTTGATTTTTAAAACAAATGTAATAACTAGACGTATACCCACCTATCTTTTTCAAAAACATTTCTCACCTCTAAAACATTGCTAATAACTTCAATATACCCATATATCCCCTCTGTTCACAGATGCCTTCATTGTCTGAAATGAACAGATGAAGAAATATTTTAAGTGCTTAATAATTATCTAAGAACTCATTAACAACCACCACAAAGAAAGTGTAGTTTGAATGAGTGGGTAAATAAACAGAATGTTCATTTCAGAGGAAGGAAATGATCAGAATGCATCCCCATCTAAATTTTCAAGAACTTTATCAGTTGATTTTCTCATATGTTTATTTAAATCTACCTCCTGTCTAAAGAAAATTTAATCTTCTCAACTTAAACAATTTTTAAAAACAAAGTTTGCCATCCTTGGGATCCATTTCCTAAGATAAACCCACTGAAGTTCCATTAGGGTCAGCAGAAATCTTGTACCTAATACGACTGGACAGAAAGGCCCTCAGTAATCATTTCAACTTATATTAATCTTGTGTTATGATATGAGAGAAAGTGTGAGTGTGTGTGTGTATGTGTGTGTGTAGTAAAAAACACTATTCCCAGCCCTACCATTTACTCAGCAGATAATATACAGTATAAGATTTCATTTTATTTATCATTTATTTACTCAAGCAAAAACTGACCAAAGTTCTCCACTAGAGATTGGAGAAATGTCAGGAGTGCTGAATGGAAATAGGTTGTGTGATGATTGATCAATGCTACTGTAGTTATTCATAAGAATTTCTCAGTGTAAGAAATCTATTTGGAAATTCCATCGATGACAAAATTCAAAGCACAATGTCATTTAAGTTTATGACTCTTCAATAGATTATAAAAATTGCCAAACTATGAAGAAAGCAGCCTACATAGACAGAGAATAATTTCACATGTGAATTTCAATGCAAGAATCCTAAATAAAATGATAGAAAGAGATTTCAGTGTATATTAAAATAATAATGTAATCAAATGTATTAAATATTAATAAATGTATTATAACAATAAAATTAATATAATATACCCAGAATGCAAGGATAGCTCAATATTAAGAACCCTAAAGATATAATTCATGTTAAGAGAAAAATCATACTGTTGTTGCAAAAATTAAAATAATGAATATATTTAAATTCAATAGACATTTCTAATTTTTAAAAAAGCAAACTCAATCAATCAGAATGCTATGACATTTCTTAGGGTGACAAATATATAAATTTTTTAAAAACACATTTAATTGACATCTACTTGATTAGCTTCCAGGAATAACTGCCTAGCTTTCTCTCTATAAAAGACATTATTGATCATGGATTTATGAATGCTGGCAGATAGTAGACTATTCTTCAATGGATTTATCCACACTCACTCCAACTTGATAAGTAAATAGTGAATACTTACAAAGTTCAATGTTCCAAAACCTATTTACACTGGTCATACTGTACTATAACAACGTAAGTAAATTAGATGCTGTAACAATCAATAAAGTATAGGTACCAAAAAGAGTTAGTGTTTCTAAGGAAATTGAGTTAAATTCTTTGGAATGATAAAGTAAGTATGAACCATTAAAGTACTTCAGGAAACTTTAATGGTAAGGATAAGGTCATAAAGTTTAGAAGTATTATGCAATGATATTGCTTTATAAATGTCTTAAGATCCCAGGTACTTAAAGAAAACATAAATTATATACAATGTTTTAACAGTATTGTTTATGCTAAAGAGAGGATGTAAATCTCCAATCAGTACCCCATATTCAAATAAGAAGCCTTTGTGACAAATGAATGCTTATGTTTAAGTTAAAATGTGAAGTTTAAGGTATACATAATTTTTAATGGTTGTAGATTTTAAACTACTTTTTAATTAATCTGTAATCTAGTGGATCTAAATAAAATAAAAGATGCTGTATCATACAATATGGTTAAACATTAACTAACTTGTTTTCATTAAAGTTAGAAATAAGACAACAATATCCTTCTTGAAGTTACACTTAGTACATTTATTTCCAGTTAATACATTTACACAAAAGAATAAAGTAAGTATAGACATTAGAAAATAAGCAAAATTGTCATTTTCAGATGTTAAAATTTTATTTATGTAAACACTTGTATACTATAAACACTATTAGAAAAATAGAAAAAAATTTGTTACCTGATTACAAAAAGATACATATATGTAAAATTCAATTGTTTTTCCTTTGTACAAACAATGCCCAATTTGAAATTATAATGAATGGGAGATCACACTAATAATTTTTTAAGGTTAAAAATTTAGCAATATATTTAACAAGAAACATTACAAGATATATAAAAGGTTTGAAACTTCCAAAGGGAATGAGACATTTTAAGTCAAATTGCAATTCATATTTTCAGATGTATCGACTCAAAACAGTATATAAAATATAAAACTGAAAAACTTCGAAAGAGATAGCTACATACACACACACATAAGCATCTCCATAAAGCAGAAATGAAACAGAAATCTAATGCAATACCAGCATGAAAGTTCTAGCCTGCTGAGCTCTGATTCTAGAAGCAAGCATAGACTGGTAGGAATTCATTTTCTCCAACATACAAAGGATAAAGTGTTCCATATCCAGTGAAGAACTGGATCCAAGCAAATTTTTTGAAAAGAAAAGCTGGAACAAGATTCACCCACTGTGAATGGGCATTAAAAACAAGCTAAAGCTGTCTGCTATCTTAGTCTAGGTCTTGTAAGAAGCTGAACAACAAGCAGAGCTGAAGGAAACAGACTAGCTTTGTAGCTAGCACCTGGCCAAGCAGTCTTCAGCCTTGAAAGCTATATCTGGAATTTCCCCCAGTGTCACCATGGGATAGAAGCTTGAGCCAATAATATAAGACTGGTTCTCGACTGTGAGTCCAAGAACATAGAGTTAAAATTTAAAAAAAAAAACCAAAAACCCAAAAAACTCAATACATAAATAGGAAATGGTAAGTACAGAGAAAGAAAAAAGAATCCATTCAAAATGAATCTACAAGTAAAAATTATAAATGAGAAAAACATGATTTTTACCATCCACCACTCTTTCACTTATATGTTCATCTCCAACATACAGGTAAAGGAGGTTCAGAATTGTTAACCTATACTCCCTTGAGAAACAAAGTTACCAACTAGAGTACAGTGTTTTTGTACTATTTCTTTTGGTTTTAGCCCTGTAGCTTCCTAGCAAAACACCATTCTCTAAAGTTACTTAGGTCAGCTCTTCTTTCCCCAGTCCCCTTCACTACGGTGAGATTATGTCATACATTTGTAATACAGTTGGATTTATTTGTTACAACTGCATTCCTTTCTGGGATTCCTGCAGCATCCTGCTTTAATCTCTTTATTTTTAGCCTTTCTGAATCATTTTAATTTAGGTTTTCTTTTCTTTACAGCATATATTTGGGTCTTATTTGGGAGGCCAAAATGAAAATTTTTCCTTTTATTAGTGAGTTAAGCTCATTCACATTTATTAACATAATTGCTACATTGGGTCTCAATTGTATTCTTATTATTTCGTAGTTGTGTATATTTTATTATATTTGGTATATTTCTTTCTCTTCAAGATATATCTTTAGAAAGGTTGTATTTTTATTCCAGTGGTTACTTTTGTATTTATAAGTTGTTTAATGCCCTTAGTTCCCTGTTTCCTTATTAACCTTTTACTCTGATTTATCAGTTATTGTTCAGTGTGTTCTATTACCTACCAATTACCTATACAGCAATAGGCTTTCTCTATGTTCCTCTTCCTCATTTATTTCTGTTTTTAGTTTTATTATTGAGTTTCACCATTGACATTATATAGTGCCACAATGTATAATATTTGTACATCAATCTTTAATTCTTATCTTTACCTTAATTTTAGTCTCAGATGAAGATTTATATATTTTTAAATATACATGATAGTACTCTTGCCGAAGGCTTCCCAGTCATTACCTAGTTAGAAGAGTCTCATCTTTAAGTAGATTCCTCAAGAATGGCCAATGTATGCAGAAACCCTGCTGTTATCATGTATTGAAATCTTTGGTAGCTTTGCTGTCTGAAGGACTGCTGACTGGATGTAAAATTCTTAGTTCACACATTCTTCAGTTAAGTTTGTTTTGTTTTGTTGTTTGTTTTTCAAGAGTGCTGCTCTATTTTTGCCTTTCTTTGTGTTTTGGTTTGAAAAGCCTGATGTCAATCTATTGTGCCTAAATTATTCGAGTTTTTTAACTGGGAATTTTTACCTTTATCTTTGAAATTTAATTGTTTTACTAGGATATGTATCAACATTTATTATTCTTGATTGATTTTCCCAGGTATGTGATGAATCTATTCAATGTGTAGATTAGGTATTTTCTTTTCTCTGATAAATTTTCTTGGATTATAGTTTTAAATATTAGCTCTGTTCCTTTTTCAGATTTGTTTTCTTCCTCATAGACTCTGAAAATATTAATGTTACTACTTTTTCTTCTTTTCACTAATTTCTCTCTGACCATTTTTTTGATTATTTCATTTTCATTTCTTTAGTTGTTTGCCTAGTTTTGTTTGTTTGTTTGTTTTCCTCGATGTGTGTTAATAAATTTTGCTTCAATTTTATCCTTGGAATTTTTTTGTATTATTTATTGAGTTTGCTATTGTAATTTATTCATTTATGAGATACTTTTTTTCATATTTCTCTCCTGAGTTCAATCTCTCTTCTCTTTTGTCCATTTCTGTTTTAATTTTCAAATTTCTGATTAAAGCTAGTGTCTCAAATCCTCAAATGCTTGTTTCAATATATTTAATTCTGTTTAGAGTTTTTGGCTTACAGCTTTTTTCTGCTTTGTGTTCATTTTTTCAAGATGATGGATGGTTAATTTTCTCAGTTGTTATGTGTGAAGATTCTAGGAAAAAAAAAAAAACCTACCAGAACTAAGAAACAAATTCATTAAAGTTGCAGTGTAAAAAATCAATATACAAAAATCAGTTGTGTTTCTATACACAAGTAACAAACTATCAGGGAAATTAAGAAAACAATCCCATTTATAATTGCATTAAAAACAATAAAATACCTAGGAATTAACTTAATCAAGGGATGAAAGACCTATCCACTGAAAACTATGACACTGATGAAAGAAATTGAAGACACAAACAGATGAAAAGATATTCTGTACTTGTGGATAAGAATTAATATTGTTAAAATCTCCATACTACCCAAAGCAATTTACAGATCCAGTGCAATCCCTTATCAAAATTCCAGTGACTTTTTTCATAGAAATAGAACAAACAATCCTAAAATTTGTATGGAACTTTGTATAGAATCACAAAATAATCTGAATAGTCAAAACAATCTTGAAAAAGAACAACAATGCTGTGATAGCGTCACACTCCCTGATTTGAAACTGTATTACAAAGCTATAGTACTCAAAACAGTGTGGCATTGGCATTAAAAACAGACATATAGATCAATCAATAATAAAGAACCCCAAAATAAACCCATGCTTAGATAGTCATATGACAAAGGAAGCAAGAATGTACAATCAGGAAAGGATACTGTCTTCAATAAGTGACATTGGGAAAACTAGACCCTTTCTTATGCCATGCACAAAAATCAACTCAAAATCAATTAAAGACTTGAACATAAGACCTGAAACCCTAAAACTCTTGGAAGAAGCCATATAGGGGATAAACTTCTAGACATTGGTCTTGACAAAGGTTTTTTGGAATTGACACCAAAAGCAAAGGCAACAAAAGCAAAAAATAAATAAGTGGGGCTCCATAAAACTAAAAAACTTTTGTAAAACAAAGGAAACCAACAAAATGAAAGGTGACCTACAAAATGGGAGAAAATATTTGCAAGTCATATGGCTGATAAGGAGTTAATATCTAAAATAAAAAAAGAACACACACAATTCTCCAGGAAAAAACAAAAACAAAAATTCAACTTTAAAAATGGGCAGAGAATCTGTATAGACATTTCCCAGAGGAGACATACAGATGGCCAGCAGGTACATGAAAATGTATTCAACTTCAGTAATCATTAGGGAAATGCAAATCAAAATCACAGTGAGATATCATCTCATACTAGCAATATGGTTGGAATGGTTATTATCAAAAGACAAGAAATAACAAGTGGTGTTGAAGATACGGAGAAAAGAGGAACCCTTGTGCACTGTTCATGGGAATATAAATTGCAGTCACTATGGAAAACAGTATGGAAGTTCCTCAAAAAATTGAAAATACTTCATAGATCCGGCAATTCTACTTCTGGGTATTTATCTGAAGAAAATGAAAACATTAACTTGAAAAGATATCTGCATCACCATTTTCACTGCAGCATTATTTACAATAGTCAAGACATAGAAACAACCTAAGTGTCTATTGATGGATGAATGAGTAAAGAAAATGTGGCTTATACATGTACGCATATGTATGTGTGTGTGTGTATACACACACACACACACACACACACACACATATATATATATATATATATATATATATATATATATATATATATATATAATGGAAAATTATTCAGCCATAAAGAAAGAAATCCTGTCATTTGTGATAACATGAATGGACCTTGAGGGCATTATACTAAGTGAAATAAGTCAGATAGAGAAAGGAAAATACCTATGATCTCAC
Source organism: Camelus dromedarius (assembly GCF_036321535.1). Taxonomy (NCBI): domain Eukaryota; kingdom Metazoa; phylum Chordata; class Mammalia; order Artiodactyla; family Camelidae; genus Camelus; species Camelus dromedarius. The sequence goes on along the minus strand of NC_087439.1, from coordinate 27,896,067 downwards.
TTATAAGTGGAATTTAAGAAGAAACAAGGAAACAAAACCAAACTCATAGATACAGAGAACAGATTGGTGGTTGCCAGAAAGGTGGGGAGGGCATAGATGAAGTGGGTGAAGGTGGTCAAAAAGGTATAAACTTCCAGTTATGAGATAAATAAGTCCTGGAATATAATGAATAGCATGGTGGCTATAGTTGACAACACTGTGTTGTGTATTTGAAAGTTACTGAGGGTAGATCGTAAAAGTTCTTATCATGGGAAAAAAGGTTGTAACTAAGTGTGGTGATGGATGTTAACTAATCTTATTGTGGAAATTATTTTGAATTGATATACATATCAAATCATTGTGTTGTACACTCAGAACTAATGCAGTGTTGTATGTCAGTTATATCTCAATTTTAAAAACTGTGAAATAAGCCTGACATGAAATTGAGTCTTAGGAAAGTTAGGTGATTTGCCATGGCATAAGACAAATGAGACAAATAAGTGGTCCTAGAGTTCAGGTCAGGTATTTTGACCTTCTTCTTAACATCAACCATAGCCTGAAATGTGTTTCATATTCAATTTTGGATTCTGAGCACCATTAAACTATTCCTTTTTAAATTTATTGGCTTAAACATGCATTTTCTCTCCTTATTAATATGCTTGGTGGTTAAAAGAAAATTCTGAGCACTTTAAAATGACATAATGATAGTACTTATCATCTTTAAATTGACAGAGATTTACATACAGCTTGTACGTTTTCCCATTTCACTTTGGTTGAAAAACAAAAACCTGCTGACTCACTGTCTATAGGAACGTTGGGCATTGGCTCCCTTCATAAATAGTTGCTAAACAACCATTCATCTTTCAGGCTTGGGACCCTACTCTGAATTAGTATTGTCCACTCTTTCTATCCTCTGAAACTGTACAGTCAAAGTACTGCAGATAGGTAAGAAGATTTCAACCTATACATTTCAAATATTCTAAGCTTCTAAAATCTTAATGTAATCTTCTAGGAAGCCATTTTTAAAGATGCATGGAAAGAGGATGCTTGTGTGGCATCTTATACTCAGCCAAATCTCTTTCTCTTTGGGTATATATAATATTTCAATATGAAGGCAGAAGGCAGCAGAAGAGTTCAACGTAGTGAATTCCACAGAATGTGCAACATGGGGTTTGCACGGTGGTGTAAGCCCATGGCACCCATGGGGTGGAGCAACAGTAATTTTATATTGTCAAACTTTAAAAGATTATTTCCAATGGCTGATTTTATTAGCATACTACTTTTTAGATAATATTTGTTAATCCTTAAATATTCTCAAAATGCTTCCATACTCATTATCCCAGTGTATCTTCATAACTACTCTTACAAGTAAGCAGAACAAATCATATTCTCTATTTTAGAGTTGTGGGCAGAGACATTGTTACTTGTCCAATATAGCAACACTAGGAACTGGGTAGAATTAAGACTTGAACCCAGGTCTTCTGGCTTTTTTCTTCCACACTTCTCTATTTCCCTTACATTAACATTGTCTCTGATATGTAAGGGAACTGAGCACAGGCTCTTTGGAGGATGCAGTTTTGTTTAAATACTAGAGGACCAGCAGGAGAGAAGATTTTGGCCACAGGAACTTTTCCATGCCACTCAAATTGTACACATAAGATAAGTTTGCGTTTCCCACCTTGTTCCTTTCCTATTAATGGGAGCTCCTGGAAAAAATGCCTGTGTAGTCACTGTGATAGAAAGACTCTCTCAGACTTTTTATTTCAACAAGTCTTTTCCCTGAGGGAAATTCAAAACAATCATTTGCCCTTTTGCAGCAAGTAGCAGCAAAGTTCTTAAAAATTCTTGTGTTTCCCAGAGATGAGGCCCTGCAACTCTCTTAAAGAAACCCAGAATTCTGTGGGAGAATAATGTTGAACAGGGCGAGGGAAGTGCAGCTTGTGAGTCATAAATATTTACATTTCGTGGAGGCTTTCGGTAAGATTAAGAGGGCTGAACAGCACGACTTTATGTGAGGAGGTGGCGGCACATTCTCTGAAATAGCCGAGGTGATACTGTTCAGGCCTCCAGCAATAATATAAATAACGTTTCTGAAAGGTATTTTCTCAGTTGTTCAAGGCTCCATGGGTCCATTTAAATCTCTTTTTCTGCTTTGATTGATTCTGCTTTTGTCATTAAAGAACTGTCGTTTGCCCTACACCCATCATTTGGGGGAATTTTAACAAATTTCTATAGCATAGCCCCAAATATGTGAAAATTAGAAATATTAAGTAGAACACTTACTCATCTGTTTGTCTTCACCTAGATTGCTTAAAAACTGATAATAAAAACAAAAAGGATGTACTGGAATTTAGTATCATTTAAGAATGCTTTTGGTGGGGGGCTCCTTTGTTTGACGAGGGTTCAATTAGAATTTTAATTTATCTTTGTTTTATTTGCATAACAAGGTTATGAATGATGAGGCAGCTAGAGCCAGACACGTTGGCTCCAAGGTTTGCAATTCAAGTAGGGAGTATTTTGCTAGAGAGAAAGGGAGGGAGGAAGAATTCACTCTTCTTATAATATGCATAGCTTGCTGAAACCTGAGTTTCCCAGATTGTCTTCCTTGAGCTCCCATATCTGTAAGAATAAAGGAAAAGCAGGAGGTTGCACGGCAGACTTGGAGAACAGATTAGCTTTCTTAGGTGGGGTGAATGCATCCCCAGAGCAGGAACATTCCCATGATGCCCAGCTGCTGGCTGGTGTTTCCTGGTGCTTCAGGCTCTCGGCAATAAAGAGATACACTGATGCAAAGGAATACCATAGGCTGATATTTTCTAACATCCTCTTCATTCAGAAATGAATAATAGTTGGAAATTATACTCTGTGACCATGATTGTTGCCTCAGAGATGCAGATAAGTTTGTGTAAAGTAGAGGAAATCTCTTCTCAGAAATCATTTATTCACATTTAAGTCTCCTGCCTGTAATCTATAATCTAACAAGGGGCTCCTACCCAGTCAGGGCACCCTCTTGGCTGCCTTCCTATATCTGCAGACTAGTCAGATAGTCAGACTAGTCAGACTATCTGGGGCTTTGGTCACTGGGCATGTATATTTTGAAAAAAAAAAACTTTTAAGTTATTTTGACATGTTCCTCATCATTTTTCATTTGCCCAGATTTGCTGAATCCCATGGCTTTAAGCCCTAGCTCTAAGTGACTGAATGTCTAATCCCAACATTTAACTCGTAGTTGCAGCTCAGTGGAACCTGCCTTACTAGGCTGCCCCTTGGATCAGTACTTGCTCTTTAATAGTGGCCTTCATAACTTTGTTCCCAGAGAAGTGGCTAGGAGACTCATGAACATGGGGGGACCATGAGGGGAGTTAAATTTGGGGTGGGGGACCATTTTGAGGACATTCTGAACATCACATATAGTTGACCACCTATTCTTACTAAGCATAAGATTGTCTTTGCACATAAACTTTCTGAAGTCTAATGTATTGATAAAATTATGGAAGAGCAGACTGAAATGTGATTGCCTTGGTTTAATCCACCCTGAGGCAAGGGACCTAGCTGGAAATTGCCGTTTGGCTTTCCAATCCATTGAAGGCCTCTAGGTTTGCCCTTCGCCACCAGTTTCACTTTCAATTTCACCTTGACACTTCTGTTAATTTTGTTTAGGAAACACAGTTACCCAGCTGCAAACGAGATGAAGTTAGAAGTAGATATGCTTAAGCTGTATTGAAACCTTGGGAAAGGAAAAAAAACAAGTGTTCATCAGAGACTGTCTGGGGAGTGACCAGTTTGACTTTTTCTGCTGTTTCACAACCAGTAGCTATTGTGAGGAGTCAGGGTGGTTCTGACTTCTGCTCTCAGCTTCGCCTCTTTCCTCTGTGGCCAAGGCAGGCCTTTTATAAAGCATCTCAGATGCCAAGCTGTGATAGCTCAGGTATCAGCAGGAAGGTAAAAGGGGAACAATTCCTCTGGGCTATCAAAGTACTGTTTTCTCTTTCACCTTGGGGAGCATCTGAAAGATATGCCTAGGCTTTCACTCTTGGGAAAAGTGATCCTTAATGCTGATCTCACTTGAGGTAAGGGGAGACCCCGTCCCCCGTCCATCTTGCCCTCTTGTTTGCTGGGGATAGTTCTGGGAAACAAGGAGAGGCAGAGACTACGGATCCATATTTACCAAAGTGTAACATACAAGCAGCTGGTGGCACGCAAGATGACTTTAGGTGGTACTAAAACAACCTTTTCTGTATTATAATTAAAGCAGTTATGCATTTATTTTTGTAGCAACCTCCAATTTCTGATAAATGAAATGAAATTGTCATTTATGATGGTAATGGAAACTTCTCTTTTAAAATAAATTTATTTAAGTTTAAAAAGAGAATCACTTTGAAGAAAAGTATTGGAGGGCTGTAAGTGCAATTGGTATGCTAACAAGACAACTTTTATGAAGTTTGGTATGTGAATGATTGGAGTTTAGGAAATGTTGACTCACACAGGCCAGGGAAGAGTGGGCCCAGAGAAAATAATAATCGGGAATTTCTTCCTTTGAAACGTTTTAATAAATCTGTAGGCCATGAATGCTCTGTGGAGGTTAGCCATTTGATTCTTCATGGTCTCTCGAAATTTTAGTTCTCAGATGATGCCAGTATTAGAAATAGTCTTATGAACATAAAACCCGTAATGTGGGTTTTAATAGGGGCAAGAGGTCATGCTTGACTCTGGGCTTTTAATGTTGGGTCTTGATTATTCTGTTGAGTACTTAAAGCTTATGCTGAAGCACTAAGCTGTGAGAGCCCATTTGGTTTCCTGATTTGGTGCCTCTAAATCCATTCATCTTCATGTCTAGAGATAATGCTATTTTCCTACCTCCAGTTCAACTGTCTAATTCTCTGGGAGTCTTTCTGAAATCACAAATAATAAAATGCAAGTGCTATTATTAGGTAATTAGTAGAGAAGATTTATAGAGAAGAAAATAGAAATTCAAGCTTTGCATTTATTCATTTAAAAATAGTTCTAAAAGATTTTTACTTTTTTTGGAGACATTCATATTGAGGAAAGCATTAGAGATGATGCAGAACATCAACCATTTCCATTTTGGAGATTATGTTACTAACAGGATCCAAAATACAACATTAATATGGTTTAGTGGGAAGAGTTTTGGACTTAGACATATATGGATGTGATTCTTGGTTTTTCCTACTTCTAGCTATATGCTCTTGTATATAACCCCTCAAAGCCATAATTTTCTAAACTATGAAAAGGGGGAAAATAATATTTATCTTATGAAGCTATTGTGGGATTAAGTTAGAAAAGACATAAAAAGAGCTTGTCATGTAAATAGTGTACTTTTTTCCTTTACCTTTTCCTATAAGTAGAATCACTCCATTTGGCTCTTTATTTTGCACTTATCTATTATATGCTTTTACTTAATTCTTTCTTAGTTCTGTTTTCATAAATCCACTGTGATAAGGACAACATCTTCCAGTGTGTATTATTTACAGTGTTGGGTTCAGAGTCAGTGCTCAATATTCATAAACTGATCAGAAGATAATGCACCTGGGTTAGGAAGCATTCTCATAGCTTTGTGGACTGGAAGAGACCACCCAGATCTCTTGGAGCAGTGCTCTGTTTGTGGCATGGTGGCGGGCGGTGAAACTTTCTCAGAGAGCTGACCTTGCCAGCCAAAGAGATTCACCAACATTTCTTAGCGTGGTGCTCAACAATTTGGTGCCCCTGGCAACTGACAGTTTCCTTTAGGCATTTAACTTCAGTTACTCTTGCAATTTGAAGCCTCCTTCCTCATTCTGACTTCCATGGAGATAGGGAGCATTTAATCAGGGTCTTTTTGCAAGTTTTTTCTTTCATATTCTTTAAACCTATTATTGTTGCCTTACCCTCTCCCTTTTATTTTCCACGCACTGAAATTATAGAGAAACCACTAGTATTGTATCTGTCTTCCAGCAACTCAACATATGATTTAGTATTCAGTTTTTATTGGTAAAGGCTAAAATGAATTAATCGTTCCAGTACAAGGAATATTTCAAATGATGCATCTTTTGAGCATTAGTTGGGTGGGGGAGGCAATGTTACCAGGCAATTGGAAGAATTTTTTTCTGTTGCAAATCTCAAGTCCTGATGTCATCTTGTAATTAAACCTCAATTTATTGAGGTTTTAAAATATGAAACCTTTACTGAAATGTCTTTAGAAAGGGCTTTCTAGGTTTGCTAATTTCCTTTGAACTTAAAATCAGTTATAGGATCTAGTAGTTCAGAGAAGTCAGGTAAACTTGTTCTAAAATAACCACATTCTCTTCTACATGCATTTAGACAAATCATTTTATCCTTTCTACAGTAGTTTTTATATCAAATATATCTGGAACAGGTATAGCTGTCATAATTTCACTAATAAATTATCTTAGAATTTTTCTTACATCCTGCAAATTGATGTGAATAATTTAAAATAAACATTTACCAAAAACTACAAAATAAAATTCCATTGCCACAGAATCGTCTGTCAGTGTGTCTCCTAGTAGATCACACTCTTTGTGAGGGTAGGGACTGTGTCAACTCTTAACTTTAGTGTCTTGTACAGCACTTGGCACTTTGTAGGGACTGAATATTGTTGAATGAATAAATAAAGGAATAAAGTAACAGATGCTAAGCATCTGAAGTAAATGGCTCTTGTAGATAGTTTCCTCTGAGTGTTGGCTGGTTATATACGTGTCCAGAGTTTGGAGCTGCTTACATCCTAGTGATACAAGTTGATTCTGGGTCAGAGTGGTCAGATCAGGGGAAGTACCAAAAGCTTAAGATTAATTTATTGTCTTCCAGCTAATACACTTTTATTAATGGCTAGAACTTTGGGAGAAACAATTGGACTCCTTAAATCACCAGATCCAACAACGCGTACTACGCATCCAATAGTGTACTGTTGGCGTTAATGTCCAGAGATACAGACAGGCTATGAGGATCCTTGTTGTAGGTGGTTTGAAGGTCACAAATGAGGTATATTTCTCAGGGTTCAGCTGACGCGGGTTTCTAGATAAAATCAGGTTCAAATGGATCATGCCTTAAATAGCATACTTGGCTGCTATATGGAAAAACTCCAACTTCCTGAGTTCAAATTCTGACTTTACCACTTTCCAGATTCATGTTGTTGGTCAATTTATTACACTTCTTGGTGCTTTTATGTATTATTCTGAAAAATTGTGACAAATTTCAGTTTCTTTTACCCTCCTTATAGAGTTTTTATGAAGATGAAATAATGCACATAAAACATTTGTTAGTCCATGTGGCACATAATTACAGCTCAGTAAATGTTAGAAACTATTATTGTTATTATTATATTAATATTATTACTGCCATACAGAGGTATGGAAATAACAAAGTTATTTAATGAGTAGTAAATAAAGACTTCCAGCTTTCTTTAAAACAAAGGTGTCATATAGTTCCATAATCAATGCGTTGATGATCAGTCTCTTTTGTTTAAGTTCCTTATGGGCTTGCCAGATTTTAATTGCCTTTGACTTCCCCCTCACCTGATATAGTAATTGTCACACGGTGGCTTTTCAATAAATATTTGGTGAATGAGAATGAGTGAAACTCACACAGAGCTGCAGAATGTTAATGTAGCATCAGAAATGTCTATTGTTGTATGTAATGTTGGATTTTATTCTATGATAAGATTTCAGAAGTCTTTAAAAACTTTCTTTAAAATGTTTTTATTTAAAGGTAAGACAAAGCAAAAGAAATCTCCCTAAAATATAATTGGCCATGTTTATTTTTAGAGAAGAAACTACTACTATGCTTGGATAGGAACAGTCTGTACTTTTTCATATCTGTGTGACATTTTTGAACTATAAGAAAAAAACAAGAGAAGAAAAATTCAGTCTCCTGACTATTGTTTCAAACTCCATCCTGTTCAGAGATTTTTTTTTTTTTTTTTTACCACCCTGGTTAGTGTCAACTGGGATTGTGGTGCTGGCTTGGTGGCAGCTGGATGGGCTTAGATTTGTGCCTTAATGTATAGTTAGTATAAATATCTGGCAGTTGTTCAATGCACTTAGCTCACCATCCTTACCAACTGCACTTGTGTGATTGAATGTGAAATTTAAATGTGGGTTACATGTGAAAAATTCTGGAACCAAACATATCCCAATTTCCTTGGGCTATCTGCTTTTAATAGTGGGTTCACATATAGCTGCACACATTTTCTCTAAACCCTCAGGGATGATAATTTCAGACACTCCTTTAGCATGCCTTTCTTAGATTTCCCTCATATTCTGTCGCAAGTGAAGCCACCTGATTCCAAACATCTTTGCAGGATTTGGATAAATTTTATCTCTTCTGTCCCATCCAATTGCTCTCCCTGCTGTTCAGATGTCTCCTTTCCTAGTCTGTGTTCCTGCAGCTGCCATTTTTGAGGGGTTGCTTTCTCTGCTTCTGTTCTTGCTCAGAACTTAACTTCAGGGTTGAGGAAATTATCACAGTGAAATCCTTAGACTTCTCTGACTGGCATTTTAGATCATTTTCCAGCCTCTGTATTATAGGAACACCACCAAAACTTTTTTATAAATTGGTAAGAGTTAAAATGAGCATGGGAGAAATAGTATATTACATGCAAGTAAACAGATAAACCAAAGAGAGAAAAAGAGAAATCTTTATAGTTTCTGCTTCTCCTGAGTCTGCATGCAGGCTGTCATACAGGTTGTCTAGACTTTACCACTTATGGCTCTAAACACATTTGAGTGAAAACTTTCATTCATCAAAGGAGTGTCAGGAATTGTGTGACTATGTACAGCGTAATGCTAGCTCCCATGTTAGTTAGTGTTCAGGAAACACTAGCATTGGAATAAATGCCAAGATTTCAGTAACTATACCAATAGAAGTTTATTTCTTGTATGTTTATTAACAACGTAGGTGTTATTACTGGTCCATGACGCTTGAGGGATGAGGCACTACTAAAAGGTGTCAAGCGTGAAATCCTGACATCAGTGCTTCCATCTTCTACATATGTCTTCCAGTAAAGGCATAGAGGAAGGAGCATGCGAGATTTCTCTGGATCAGATTTGGGAGTGGTGGACAGCAGTCATTTTTATTCACATTTCATTGGATGGAACTCACTCATCTGGCTACACCAAAACAAAAGCTGACACACACAGATAGGAAGAACAACAAATACCTATTTACTTACAAGTTAGTTCTATGTACCAGTAACCATCCCCAAAGTTTCTTCTTGAGCATAAATCTCGGGTCTGATTTATTTCTTCATCATCTTAATGGTACATTGAGAAATGAAGAATGAAGAGGAAACATTCTGATAAACAGCTAACATTTTGATTTGTTTTTGTGTTAAAGGTCTTACTGAGCCCATCCCCAAAGGAGAAAGTTAATAGCACTATTTAGGTATTATTTCCAGTTCAAAGTCCATAATTTCTGATTGATAAGCAGTTCTCACAATCAGGTACAAATATGGCATCAGGAGTTCCAGTCATCTCTAAAAAAAAGAAAGAAAGAAAAAGAAAAAATCTCCTTTCTCTATGAGCAGGTATACAATGCTGGATCAAGGACGGGGTAACTGCAAGACAAATTCCCTTTAGAAGATTAGAAGGCCCAGTGGGTGGTCAGAGGTCCATTTCAAGAAAGGAATCTTGCTGGTTAAGCATTGTGAGGACCCCCTGCTCAGCAGAGGAGGACATTTCTGAACAGATCTTGGATTCACTCCTTTTTCATTGTTTTCTTCTGTTCCTGATCTGCCCTTGAAGTCTTCTTCCTTGACTTCAGGTTCTTATTTACCCTGTTTATGTGAAGGGAGTCATTGGTAAGTCTACCTTCCTTGGGGACAAAAGCTTTTGAAACCTGCTCCTTGCTAGTGAAAGTTTGGGATGCTAAGACTTCTTTTAGAGTCATTGACTAGTTTTCCTTTATCTTTTTCACCAAGTTCATGCAGGTTTTTTTGTTTTTTTGTTTTTTTGGTTTTTTTTTGGTAATACAACTCCTTAAAAAACTCGCTAGACTTCTGCGCTGTGTGCTTACAAGTTCACTTCACATACTAATAGTCATTGACCAAAGTTCTTTCTCATATATAATTCTCAAACCTGTTATTTCATTGCATCCTCATCTTAATGCCTCATTCAGCTTAATGGAGGCTGTTTTGAGGTCGTTGAAACAATCTGAGTCCTTTGTAGAGTTGCTAAGAGTTAATGGGCCTTTTCCTCTCAAAGTGTTTTTCCATTTTATTTCATACTTCTGGGGGGTTCAGAAGCTGTTGGCTTTTACAACCTTGTAAGCCTTCAAATTTCTGCATTGACTTTAATCCTGGAGTTTTACTTGAAACTTGTTAATTCTTACCTTAACCATAATCTTCCTCAAAATAACCTTCTATAAGCAGCGTATAGCAACTGATACACACTAACATCTCTCTTTTTGACTGTTTCCCCTGGGGCTAGTCTCAATAGACACCTAGTCTGCCTTCCATATTGTTGCAAGTGGCCCTTTTTTATCAATTATCTTGCCAAACCAAAACAGAACAGAGTTCTCCACCTTCTAGCCATCCACTACCTGAGTGCTAACCAAATGCCAAATATTTTGGGTTTTGTTCCAGTGATATCACACTTAAAGTAGGATAATAGTTAGGATTTAGGATAATGTTTGCTGTTGTAACAAATTACTCCGAAAATTTCATTGACTTAACATATTATAAGTTTATTTTCTCTTCTGTGAAAATTCAAAGTGGTTGTTCCTGTTTGGTGTGGGTGGGTTCTGCCAATCATGCAGACACACACTGAGGGAGGTTTTGCGACTGGTTACCTTCGATGTGTGACTCTCAAGTTTGCTTTGGATTTTGACTTTGAGCTAGCAGAGTTAGGAAGAGCATGGAGATGTACTCAAAGGGAATTTATGTGGACCAGGTCTGTAGTAGTGCTTGCCCCTTTCATGTTTAACTGTAAGAGAGGCTGGGAAAGTGATCTAGCTGCATGTCCAGGAACAAGAGGAGATGGTTTTGAAGCACAGCACTCGCAGTCTCTGCTGTAGTGCCTTCCACAAGTAGGAGTTTGTTTTCCTTACGTACAACTTGTCTCAGGGTAGGTTGTGCAAAGCTGGTGTACGGATCCTATGATGACAATAGAGGCTGTGTTTTTCTTCCCTACTTCCCTTTCTTCAGGAAGAAAAGTCCCCTCACCTGAGATTTCCGGCAATCACTCATCACTAAGTGAGGCTAGGAAACTGGATGTTTTACCTAGGCACATTTCTCCTCTGTTTAAAATTGATTCATTTAGTAGAGAAGGGGAAGATGGATATTGAGTGGGTAACTAACAGTGTCTGCCTCAAAGCATGATATGGTTTCCTTATTCTAGGTGAACATCCTTCCCTGGTACAGACTTCTTTTTCTCTCTGAAAGTAGCATATAAAACACTCCTATCTTCTAGAAACATTCAGAAATATATATCTGAACCAAGTCTTTCAGTACCTTGCACCATGCCTGGAACATAGTAAGTAATTAATTTTTATTGAAATAGTTAACTAATGAGCAAACACATCAGTACACCTGAGTGACTGGAGGAGTCAAAGGGAGATGTCTTTTGACAAAGTCACTAACAAATAAGTAAGTCCAGTTATATAATGAATAGAGTGAGATAGTTACTCTCTCTGTACAAACCATTTCCCATACATGTTTCTTATTTATCAGGTAATTTATACCTTCCAAGTCCTTAACAATTCACATCCAAGTTTCTTCTCTCTCTTTTGCACTCCTGGAGAAAATTAACAATCCCCCACCCCGGCAAATAAACAAAACCTAAAAGAAGACCGTAAAAAGGAAGTCAACCAAAAGAGTGAAAAATATATCTAGTAAAGGACTCCAAACTTCTAAAAGGCAAGGACTGTATCTTTTTGGGGAGAGAAGGGGTGTGGAAGAATACTATTCTGAAACCAGTAAAATGAAAAGCAGACTTTTTTTTTTTTTTTTTTGGCTGAAATTGATTGACTGTACACTGATTATTACGATGTGTAGAAAAATTGGTCTAGTCAAAAAAAGCAAATGCCATGATTACATGTCCATGAGTCTCTCTCTTTTTAACTTGTTTTATCTGGTGGTTAAATCAGGGAGGGACAGACATGTCGTGAGAGGTACATACTACGTGCCACTGTTGAAATGACGGGGCCAAAGCCACTCCACAGTTTCGCTTTGGAAGCCACAAAAGACTTCCTGTGATGTCAGGCAGCCTGCAATAACCCAAATAATGGCCCCAAAATACACATCTCTGACGTAAGCTACCATTATCAAGTGATAATTACTTCTTCTTTACGGGAGTCAGCTTGCCAATCACTCTGACATGCTTTCAGTTTGTTTCAGCGGTACACATTTTTCTCTTGCTTTTCCACAGAAAGAGTCTTTGACAGACTCCACTACTTTTCAGTGCCAGTCACTGCCTTGGAAGTCTGTCTGGATGTCCTTTACTGCAAAGCGACTCAGTCCCAGCAGCATCAAAGTGAGAATAAAAATATCGTGACAAGCTCATCTCTTTTTGAGAACCTTGAACACTTGGTCACTGGTGTGCTCTGAATCCAGGATCATGCTGGAAAAGCAGTAAGCTGATGGCTGTGGAATGTGTCCTTGGAAGTGGGATGGCCTAGAGGTGGGGGAATTTCAGCCAGGTGCTGGCTCTGAAGGAGGTCTAAGCAAATTCTCAGATTTGTGTGTAGAGATGTGTTTTCCCTAAAATTGAAAACCTGCATTGTGAAAATTCTTGTAAGAAAACAGGAAAACATTTTGACTTAGCTTGTCAGGAAACATACAGCTTATTTCAGGTTATTTTTTTCTTTTGAAGGCTCATAATTTAAAAATACAGCAATAACAAAATTAAGACAAATTTTACCACTTGCTGGATAGGAGAAGTGAGAGTACTGTTTGATAATGGACCTAGCTAGGGATTCTTGTGTTTCTCTTGCTTTCACAGCCCGGGTTCCAGGATTCCAAAACAATACACACATTAAAACCTTTGTTCTGCTTCATAGAATCTGGCCTTTCTCTGTTAAACTTTGTGTTTTGGGGGCTGTATATGTCCTCCATGGATATAATTTCTGATTTTCTGGTTTCTTTTAAAAATCACTGTTGTAGTTGACATGGCTTGCCTTCTTTCTCCAGGGGATTCTACAGATCTCATATTTCCTTTACTTTTGCCCCAGGCTCCTGAGTGTTTGAAGAAAATTTTAAAATATTGGTGATACAAATTTCAGTATATTTCCTATAGTCCAAGGTTTTGCTCAAAACATCTACACTTTCTTGTTTTGTGTTATTTCTTATTAACTGGACAACATGATGCCAGGGCTCTGCTATTTTGACCCTTTTCTCCAGCTTACTGAGAAAATTGCCTGTTTGAAAAAATGCTACTTCCACTTATACCACTGACAACAACACCTGAAAACTGGGGTGGGGGGGCTTCCCTCCTCCTGTAGTCCATATCCACTCAATTATCAAGGCCTGTGGACTTTTACTTCCCAATTTGTTTTCTAACTTGTTCCTTTACATATTCCTGCTGCTGTATTCTTGGCCCAATCTAACATATTTATCTCCCTTAATACAGTCTCTGCCTTCCAGCCAGAGTGGTCTTCTCTAAATGTAAATTCGGGATGTCATCTCCATGCCTAAAATCTCTCAATGGCTTTATCTGAAGACGTAGGCCAAAATCTTTAACTTAGTCTGACAGTCCTGCATGACCTTATTTTATTCTCCTCCTCTGAACTTCTGTGTCTTTTTCTGAAGATCCCTTGCTTCTTTGTCCCTCAAGGCCTTCTTGCTATTCCATTTTTTTGGGAAATCTCTCTTGCTTCTCTGCTTCACTGTGTTCCTTGGAGCTTGAGCCATTGTAAATTGACCTTAAAAAATGAATGCAACTTGTACAACGGTCAGGGAGCTGTGGAACTCTGAGTCTTTGGGTTACAAATACCGCTAGGCCATTTTGCTTTGCTTCTGCTAGGTGCTCTGCAACAAACTGGCAGTCCAGCTCTTTGGATGAGTCCACACAAGTTACTTGGATGCCTTTCTTTAAATCTCAACTGTTGTGTAAGCCCCATCTGCCCTGGCCTAAGAAACCAGAGCCTGTTACTCCAGCTGATGATTCCTAATTGGAACAATCCAGCAAATGAGTCTCTGAAAGTGTCGTTTTGGGGACTGTGTAACGTGTCTGCTGGAGCTGAGTTTGTTTACACTTTGCCAGTGTCATCATTTACAAACTTCAAAAAACACATTGACAAATTCCCTAGCTGTTTTGGCAGCGCTTCCATCAATCACCCAACTAATAGCACCAACATTTCTCCTGGGCTATTATAGTCACTTCAATCGCTGCTGCTGCAGCTTCAGGAGAAGATAAATCAGAAGGGGCTCTTTTCGATGGTCTCAAGTACAACACCATTTTTTATTTAGCGGTGCTTCCCTCCTCACTCTTCTCTCCCTGCCCTTCCTCCAGCCTCCTGTAAACAATTCTTTCTGCTTTGTACCGCCTGAGATAAAGTAATCTGGATCTATGGCTTTCCTTTAGAGGCTCCTTTGCAACATCATTGGGTAATGGGTCCATTTATTATTTTGGATTTTTGCGTGTCCTCTTTAGTTACTCTGCACAGCCCTCTCAAATCAATAAGTGTATTGTGTTTCTGCCGGCAACAGGTGCCTAGCTTCCCAGGCCCAACACACCCTCCGAGAGTGGCTCACATGTCTAATGACCACAGCATGAAAACCTGAAACCCTTCTGCCTTTCAACCAGGTTCTTTGTGTGGCAGCGTCAGGCAGCAGCTGTATCTCTAAGACCGAGTGGCTAGAGTATCCCTGCTCTTGCATTTTTATGGTTTCCTTCTATTGCTTAAAGCCTCACACCCCTTTTCACAAGGAATAAATATTGCAAATACTCAGCTGCTACATCACCTCTGCAGATTTGTTTTTCTTGGGGCTGCAGTCCTTCCATATTTTCGGTATTCAGAGCTTGTCTTTTTCCCTCACAGACTGACCTATCTTAAAACAAGAGTGTGTTAAAAAAAAGAAAAAAAAAAAAGAAAAAAAAAAGGCCAGCCAACCTCTTCCAACTTCCTCATCATTAAGAAGCACGACCACATCTTCTCCCTTCACTGCACACACATTCAGAATCTGGACAGTGAAAGGGGAGCGCCTGCCAAACTTGGCAGATCAGGTGAGGAGGGCTGGCTGGGGTTCTGCTGCCCAGCTGGAGTGTTTGCTGGCTGTGGTGCCAACTGCAGGGCCAAACAAACCCTAAGACTGCATTTCAAGTTGCTGCCTGAGAGATGCTGTTAACTCCATCACTGAGGGCTCTATTCATCCTAAATGATCCATGGTCCTGGACAAAGCACCAACTGCAGCCCGTTGCAAATCTTGGCTCTGTACCTGACCAACCTATTAATCAGAATTTTAACCGGGCCTTCGAAGCGTTTTTCTTTCATGTGTAAGTCAGAGAACTGATCGTGCTGCTTCATGTAAATGATGCCATCAACTTGATGCATGGGGCCTTCCATGTCTGAATCTGTGGTCACAGGGAGTATTATTTACTCTAAAAGATGAATCCTTCTCCTGGATGTCTTAACTGCTCAAGGCTGTCTTCACTATTAACAATTTCTTTGATTGCCAGCTCTATCTTGGTGCTGAAATGACCAAATAGCAGTAATCATTTTTATGTTTGAATGGACTTTTCTCTTTAGTTGAAAGAGAAATACCCTTGATTTTTACATTTTTTAAAAGCTGTTTTACAAGGTGGATTTTTGTTTAAACTCTAAATGGTAATCAGTCTCAAAGCTGTTTTTAGCTGACCAACAATAGTTAACTACTTATATAAGTGAAAGTGTTCTTAAGACAACTGGCTGATTAGAATTTACTGACCTCATAAGAGAGGAATATTTTCGAATTCCATTTTAGCCTCAGTAACATGAGAAAACCTCAGTACTGAGAAAGGATCAACATTTGTTCCTTGTGTATATTGATGATTTTATTTATATCAGACCTAAAACTGGGATAATGCATGGAAATATTCCAATACAACTACACTGTTTTGGGTTGATACGTTAAATAGTACACTATTTGTCAAACTTGAATATTGCAGAGATCCCAATTGAAGGATTCAATTTTTGTGGCCCTCCTGTGTCAACTTAAATGTGTTAAACTAGCAATAACCTTCTTATGCACTAGCTTTTTCTACCACTGTACAACGTAAACAAATTAACAAATAAAAATAAAACCACAGAGTCAATGAAACGTAAATTAACAGCATTAATTAAATGTGAAAGAAAATGTTGACTTCTAAAACTAAATAGGTCAGTCACTGTGGAACTGGGGTACTAACCTATGCATGGGTTTAGTAGAATGAGGCATGTTGATGCTAACGTGTTATGTGGTCACTAGTGAACTGCAGTGCTGTTTGGCCTTCTCCAGAGTGAATACATCATTTATTCCCTTTACTTTTCTTCTTGTTCCATTGGCTCATGACAATTACTGAGGGACTGGTTGGCCTCACCTTGATCATGCGATACATGGAAAAGCTGATTTTCAAATCATGGGGCAAAGATTGGTTAGGAGGCAATTTTCCAGAAAATTCAGTGTTTTCAGGTAATTTAAAAAATTATCCCCAAAATGACAGCACAGAATTTAAAAATTCTTGTAAATAACTTGTTGAATTCTGAAAATAAATCCTTTAATTGTGCTTTTAGAAATACTGGTTTAAAAGAAAGCATGTCTGAGAGTATTTACCAGCCTTCACTCTTCTGATAATCCACTAGTCATAACCCACTGAGGTGTTCACTTAACCTTCTCAGACTTTACTTTTGTAGCATAGGACCAACCAAAAATGACACAATTCAGTATGCAGTAGGTGTCTACTGTGTGCTATTCATGGGATAAAAGGTAGAACAAATCAGAGAAAAAAAGAATGAAAATCTATTGTAAAAGAATATGATGCTTGTGTAGACTTAAAAAAAATGCACTATGTAAAAGCTCTGAGTTAAGATTATTCAGTGTCTTACTGATGGACTATAGCCCCAAAGACAGCACCTCAGATAGCTCTGAGAAACTGTTTTAAAGAGGAAAGGTCAGTATATATATGTGATTCTGACTAAGTGGGGAACCTGCAGACAAGCACACATCTGGGTAGAGGGTTGCTGCTAGTCATGAGGAACAGGTCTCTTACTTACTGCTTTTAGTGCTTTTCTAAGTATGGGAAGAGGCAAGAGTTTGGGTTTATACAATTTTTTCCTGAAAATACCTAATTATCAGAAGGTCTGTTCTGCCAGTTTTCCCAGAGAACAGAGTGCCTCTTGCCTGATTTCTGCCCTGAATTCCTTTCAGGGTATGCTAAAGGTCAGTGACTGCAGTAAGTAGCTAATGACTCAATCCTTGTAGAGCCGGATGGCTAGCGGCATTCTTCAATCAGCATTTCCAATACAAACCATTCAAGTACAGTTGTTCTGGAAATTTTGAAAAACTTAGTTAAAATTTAACTTTGCCTGACATAAACTGATTTTTGAGAATTTTAGATTTTTATTTATAAAGATAAGATACTAATGATTTCAGCAAAGAATATCCTAGAAATTTCCTATTAAATAATACTTAAGTACTTAAAAATGAGCATCCCTTTTTCAAAAAGTGTGGACAATAATTTCAGATATTTGACCTACCTTAGTTGGTTCTATTTATGGAAGTCAGACTGCATCTTTTTTGGATTTAGTACCCTGTTCTTTCTTTTGTTTAATGTAATAGACAAAACTTGACTGCATATAACATGCATGTGTTATGCCTTGTATTAGCAATGCATTTATAATTGTAAACTGAGTAACCAACAGTTTAGTTGCGGCTTCCAAAAATATGGTCAAATTAGCAAATATTCAAAGGCTTTCTTTCCACTATATAGCCATGGAGATGCTAATAACCAGGACAATTTTGATACATACCTGAACTTAAATACCTATCAGAATTCTTTTATAGTCTGAGAAATTAAAGGATCCCACAAAGGTGTAAACCATGGTGAAAATAAGCTAATTCAGTAAAGATAAGCCATGTTAAAATGGTTTCTATTGCATGTCAGCTGGGGTTGGCAGAGGACTCTGTTGTTGTAGTCCTTGTAGTCCTCTCGCCCTCACAGGGACCCAGGCTGACTGAGGCTCCAAACTGACACACGTGATTGTCAAGGCAGGAACAAGGGGACGTGGTGAATAACATTCTAGCTTTTAAAATTTCTCCTAGTAAATGAAACAAATTATCTTTACATAGTACTGTCTAAAGAGAATCATTTGAGCACAACTAAGTTCAGTGCATACAGGGAAATACAATCCAGAAAGAGAGCAAAACTAGGATATTTGTAGACATCCCAAACAAGTAAGGAATAAAACGTTATAAATCACACAAAGGAGTTGAACTATGGCAAGAAAGATTCATCAGGTACAAAAAAACCAAACAGGAAAATTAATAATTTTGTCACAATCTACACTATGTAAATATGTAAGCAAACATATAAAGTAAGCATGCTTCCTGTCTTTAAAGAGAGAAAGAGGAAACTGAAACCATGAGAGAACAAGAAAACATAAAGTGAAGAGACAGACTTGAGCAAAGAACTAAATCAAACTGAAAGATAGATCTGGGGAAATCAACCAAAATGTATTATGGAGTGATGAACAGATGGAAGATATGAGATAAACAGATGGGAGATATCAAGGAAGGTTAAAAAAAAATAGAGGCTCCAATGAAATAATCCAACAGAAGTTTAAGAGGAATTATATAAAAAGAAAGAGAATCAGGGTCAGACATCCAGACAATATTGGAAGAGATAATGGGTGAAAAATTCTAATTGTTGAAAGATATGAGTCATTTGGTTTAAATATATATATATACGCACACATAAATATATATATAAATATATATATATACACACACATATATATACACATAATGTATGTATGTATGTGTGTGTGTGTGTGTGTGTGTATATATAGAATATCTGAGCAGGATAAATAAAACAAATCCTCATCTAATTCTGTAACAGATAAACTGTAGACTGAAATATATAGAGAAAATAATAAAAGCTAACAAGAGGACAGTAGACTGATGGCAGAGATTTCCCTAGATCTTCTCAATGCCGTAAATGTGATCTCAGGCTCCAAAAACTTCTACTCTCAGCCAAGAATGAAAATACTGTGACAAGTTCATATACTTTCACTGTGGACTCCAGGAAATTATGGTAACAGGAGAGCAAACAAATATTTCTGGGGAATACACTGTCTTAAGTGAGAAATTTTATGTTACAAAAATGTTGTCTTATAATACATATTTTGAGATACTTATGATTTTAAACATTGCCTTTATATAAATCTTTTGATGCCACATTCATAGTAATTGCCTTATATAGGAAAGGCAATCATTACTGGTTCCATTTTAAGGATGGCAACACTGAGACTCTTGGAGGCCAAGCAATGTTTAAAAGTCATAAAGCTGATAGTAAAAGACGAGAGTTGAGAAACAAATCTGATCCTTGATTCGTATTTTAAATTAGGTTTACATAAAGCAAATATTTGGTTATTTGCAAACTATGCCATATTGAAATGGAGCATTATTAAAACAGAGATTATCTTTCAGTTCCAAACACAGTTGTCTCAGAGAGTAACACTGGAATTGCTACATCTAGTCTTCTTACAGCAGTCATATTTGAGTAGAAACTTTTTTAAGAATGCAATATGTTTCTCTAAATATTGTACAGATACTTATTTTTTTAAATGGCTTTTGATAAGGAAATATTTGACCCAGACATACATTAGTAGGGACTTCTAAAATGTAATTTCTAGTGTTAACTTAGAACAGAAGCACATGAGTAGTTTGGATTATTTCATGAATTTCAAATCTAAGCCAGGACAGTGATTTGGTTGTATTGGTGGTCCTTGCCACAGATTGTATGATTATTTACACAGAAAACTGAAAAGAATTGTTACAAAACTTATTGGAAATAAAAAAAATTCTGAAAGTAGATTACCTACACAGAAAACTTAAAGGAAATGATAGACAAATTATTATAAATAAAGAGAATTTCTGAAGATATTCTGATATAAAATATTCAATAAAACCTCTTTTATTTTAATGTATCAGCTTTGAATAATGCGAAATTTTAAATTCCAAATGTGGAAACTATCAATATGCATGCTGCTCCTCACAGTAAGATGTGGAGTAGACTTCCCCTTCTTGTGAAGCTGGCTGTCCCTGTGGTAGAAAGTGGTAGAAATGATGCCATACCAATTCTAGACTTAGTATTTAAGAGGGCTGGCAGATTGTTCTTTATTTCTTAGAAGCCAGCCACCATGTTAAGAAGTCAATCTACTCTGATAACATCAGGTTGTTAGAAACCATGATACATTCACATGTAGATAGAAAGAGATGCCCAGTTAGACCCCAGCTATTCCATCCATCCCACCTGAGGGACAAACATGTGGAGGAAGAAGCCATCTTGGACATTCTAACTCTGGAACACATCAAACAAGGTAGAGGAGCTTCCTTGCTAAGTCCAATCCAGACTGAAGAATCATAAAAAATGATACATTTATTTAAAAAATTAAAAAGAATAAAATATGTATTTTAAGCCATAAAGTTTGGGGGCAGTTTGTTATGCAGCAATCAATAGCTGTGACATAATGTGGTATCTAGATCTAGGGGTGCTACAGAAACAAAAATATAAGACATGGAATTGATTTTGTAGCTGAGCAGTGAGTGGAAGGAAACCTAAAAGGCAGTGAGGAAATTGTTGGAAGCTGGTGAAAAAGACAACCTGTGTTATGTAGTGGTGAAATGTTTGGCAGCTTCTTTGTCTGTAAGTACATTCAAGAAAGAAAACGTACCTAATAAACTTGTGAATTTGGCTGAGGAGATGTCTAGGCAGAATTTTGTAAGCTGTCTATGGTAAAGTGTATGAAAAGAGAAAGAAAATAGAAAAGAAATTTCTCAATTTACACCAGGATTTGGAAAAAAAAATCCAATCCAAGGCATGCTGAAATTATACTACTTCTTATTACCAGCTTGTCCTGCTGACGAAATGTCCTCTGAAGAAGAAATGGCCTCAAGAAAACGATCAAATGCAGAGAGATGTCAGTAAAATCTGTACCTTAGGATTAATATCAAATCAAGTGTATGGCTATGACATCCTTTCTGAAAACATCCAAAAGATTGGAGTCAGTGCCTCAAAGACCTTCTGAGTCAGACAAAAAAGAATTTTAAGTGTGTTTTCTTATAGCATTCTGACTTGCAGAGAGTGTTCTGTCTAGACAATATCTGTGGATGCAACTTTTGTCTAATGGAGTCAACTGCAATAAAATTCCTAGAAAACCCATCAAGCTGTTAAGAAAATTTATTGAAGAAAAATAAATTTAAGAAAATTTATTGCCAATTTGACCAAAAAAAAAAAAAAACTGGGAATAGAAAAATTTAAAGAGGTCTTAGGATTCCCAACCTAACATAAGCAACAGACATGGTGAGAAAGCTATTCAGCCACAAACATGGAAAGTTTCTTATAGAAAGGGAAAGATGACTCAGAGGGCAC
This sequence comes from Camelus dromedarius, assembly GCF_036321535.1. Taxonomy (NCBI): domain Eukaryota; kingdom Metazoa; phylum Chordata; class Mammalia; order Artiodactyla; family Camelidae; genus Camelus; species Camelus dromedarius. Next base: position 27,874,531 of record NC_087439.1, on the reverse strand, counting down.
AGCCATGAGCCACAGAGAACTATTCCAAGAGAGCAGAACAAGAAACATTCCTTGCTCTTGGAGCAGAGGCAACTGGGAATATGTGACTGCTATGTTTCAAGATTTCTACGGGACAGTTGAATTCCTTTACTTTTATGAACAGGGTTGTCTAATAAGTTATCCTCTTCTCTCCTCACCATTATTGGGCATGGATGGGGGCAGATAATATGTAATATTTTGTTCACAAGTCTTTGTACCTGAAGGATTGTGTCTGAGGAACCTCATGGCCTGGGTGTAGACCATATTTAGATGACAAGTCCTGCATTAAAAATCTGAGTTTTATGTTGGAGTGGAACAAAATGGTGGGAATCTGGGTGAGGATGAGAGTGTTTAGCATGTGGGTGCAATATGAATTGCTGTGGCCTTCAGACCACTGGCAAAGGGGTGTGAATAGCTATTTCACAGAGATAAAAGCTGACAGCCAATAGACATATGAAAATATTCTCAAACTTACACGTTATAAAAGAAACAAAACTTAAGACCACAATGAAGATACCATTTCACACTCCTTGGAGTGGTAACAGTGAAAGTGTATGACAAAATCAAGTGTTGACAAGAATATGGAGCAACAGAAGCACTCACATATGTTTACTGTGTTTAAAAATTGGAATGCCTTTTGGAAACAATTAGATTTATCTTATAAAGATGGTCATGACTGTATCTCACTGACTAGCAAAATCACTAGGATACCATACACCCCAGAGGAACTCTTATACTTGGTATCAGGAGATTTGCATATGTACAAGAATATCTAGCCCCAGTTAAGTGGATTCATGATTTGTGCTATCTTTCTATGGCAGAATTCTCTACTTTAGTGGAAATCGATGAACTACATTACAGTGGTATTCATCAATGTGGATGATTCTCAAAAACAAATTTTGAGGAAAAAAAATCTTAAAATGATACATATGAAATGATTACATTATGAGTCCAGACCAGCCAAAATTAAATAATATATTAATTAAGGGATTTCCAGTCAAGATGGCAAAGTTCACCTCTCCTCGCTACTACAATGAAACCACAACTGTATGCTAAACAACCATCAAAAAAAAGACGAACCTAGCAAAAACCATCTTCTGCAACTGGAAACATAAAGAGGGAACCACAGCAGGATGGTAGGAGGGGCGTGCTTACGATATAATTGCACTTGATACCCCCATATAATTGGGCGACCCAAAAGCTGAAGAATAGTTAAGTCACAGAGGCCCTCCCACAGGAGTGAAAGCTCTAAGCCCCACGTCAGGCTCCCCAACTCAGTTTCTGACATTGGGAAGAGAAGGAGACCCCAGAACATCTGGTTCTGAAGGTTAGTGGGGCTTGACTCCAGGAGCCCCACAGGACTGGGGGAAACAGAGACTCCATTCACCTGGGAAGCATACATGGAAACTCACATGCACCAGGGCAGAGGCAGTGATTGCACAGGAACCCGGGCCAGGCCTGCCTGCTGGTTTGGAGGACGTGGGGTGTGGCTGTGGCTCACCCAGGGGACAAAAAAGCTGGTGGCAGACTTTCCAGGAGTGTTCATCTACGTGAGCTTTCCTGGAGGCTCACATCTTGATTGGATCATTAGCACCAAGACCTAGCCCCACCCAACAGCCTGTAGGGAAGCCTCAGGCCAAACAACATACAGGGTGGGAACACAGCCCCACCCATCAGCAGACTTCTAAGCCACAAAGGCCTCTAGACACGGCCCTACCCACCAGAGGTCCAGGACCAAGCTTCACCCAGCAGTGGGCAGGCATTGGCTCCTCCTGCTAGGAAACCTGCATAAGCCTATAGTCCAGCCTCATCTACCAGGGGCAGATACTAGAAATAAGGAAACAGCAATCCCAAAGCCTGTGGAAGGAATCCACAAACACATAGAAAGATAGGCAATATGATTCAGCAAAGGAATATTTCCCAGGTCAAGGCACAAGATAAAATCCCAGAAGAAGAATTAAATGATTAAGAGATAGGCAATTTATCTGAGAAAGAGATTAAAGTAATGATGGTGAAGATGTTCAGAGAACTCAAGAGGGGTATAGATGCACAGAGAGAAGTTTTTAGCAGAGTTGGAAAATACAAAGAATACTCAGAGTTGAAGAATAAAATCACTGAAATGAATAACACACTAGAAGGAACCAAGAATAGACTAAATGAGGCAGAAGAACGGGTCAGTGAGCTAGATGACAGATTAGTGGAAATCACTACTACAGAATAGAAAAAAGAAAAAAGAATGAAAAGAAATGAGGATAGTTTAAGAGAACTCTGGGACAACGTGAAATGCATTAATATTCACATTATAGGGGGGTCCCAGAAAGAAAAGAGAGAGAGAAAGGACCTCAGAAAATTTTTTGAAGAGATAATCACTGAAAACTTCCCAACTTGGGAAAGGAAACAGTCACCCAAGTCCAGGAAGCGCAGAGAGTACCATACAGGATCAGTCCAGAGAGGAACACACCAAGGCACATACTCATCAAACTGACAAAAGTAAGGAGAAAATATTAAAATTAGCAAGAGAAAAGCAACAAATAACATACAAGGGAACTCCCATGAGGTTATCAGCTGATTTTTCATTAGAAACTCTACAGGCCAGAAGGGAGTGGCACGATATATTTAAAGTGATGAAAGGAGAAAACTTACAACCAAGAATACACTATCCAGCAAGGCTCTCATTCAGTCTTGATGGAGAAATCAAAAGCTTCACAGATAAACAAAAGTAGAAGATTTCAGCACCACCAAAGCAGCTTTACAACAAATGTTAAAGGACCTTCTCTAGTCATCAAAACATAAGAAAAGAGAACAAAAAGAAGAAAGAGAAAAAAAAAAAAAGAAAGACCTGCAAAAGATTGCTTTGGCTTTTCGGGGTCTTTTGTGGTTGCTTATAAATTTTGGAATTGTTTGTTCTATTTCTGTGAGGAATGTTGTGAGTAGATTTTGTTGTCAGAAGATGAGGGTTGCATTGGATCTGTGGATTGCTTTGGGTAGTATGGCCATTTTGATAGTTTTGATTCTTCCAACCCAAGAGCACATTCTTTGTGTCATTTTGGTTTTTGGAGTATAGGTAACCTCCTTGGTTAAGTTTATTTCTAGGTATTTTGATGTTTTTGATGTAATAGAAATGTTTATGCTGGTTATAAAATTCTGGTTTTTGAAGTAAAAAAAAAAAGTGAATGAAGGGCCACAAATGGCAAAATACCCTTCTTTCTTATGGATGAGTTATATTCCATTACATATATATATGCTGCATCTTCATTATCTATTCAACTATTGATACGCACTACCATGTCTTGGCAATTGTAAATAATGTTGCTGTTAATGGCAGGATGTATGTATCTTTTTGAATTAATTCTTATTTTGCAGTTGGCTTTATTCCTTTGATAACTATGTAAGTTTAAAAAGCTAAAGCTCTAAACATTCTTAGAAACAATAAAGAGTACATATATATAAATTTTAAAATATATGGGCAGTGAAAAAAAAAAAGAAATGAGCTATCAAGCCATTAAAGACATGGAAAAAACTTAAAAGACATATTACTAAATGAAAGAAGCCAGTCTGAAAAGGCAACAAACTGTACGATTCCAACCAAATGACATTCTGGAAAAGGCACAGCTACAGACACAATAAAAAGATTGTGGTTTCCAGGGGTTTTGGGAGAGGAATTGAGGGAGGAATGAATAGAGCACAAGGGATTTTTAGGGCAATGAAATTATTCGGTATGATACTATAGTGGTGGCTACATGTCATTATGCATTTGTCAAAATCTATAGAATGTACAACATCAAGAGTGAACCCTAATATAAACCATGGACTTTGGTTGATAATAATGTGTCCATATTGGTTCATCAATTGTACCAAGTATTCCACACTGATGAAGAATGATGATATATACTCTCCGGTAGGGGAGTATATATGTGTGGGTGGGGAGGGCTATATGTGAACTCTATATTTTCTGTTCAATTCTGATGCGAACCTGAAACTGCTCTAAAAAAATAAAGGCTACTAATAAAAAAAGAAAGGATATAGGTATAAATATACATATGTATATGTTAAAATTATTTTAAAAGACAAGGAATACAATCACATTTGGGCATTAACTGGGTACTACATACATATTTATTTCATTTATTATTTTCATCATCATTAAAATGTGTATTATAATCATACTTTTCATATATGGGACATATTGCACAGTTTAAGAAATACAAAAAAGCCTCATTATTGAGAAATGCAAGGTAGGAAAGAGTGTCATATATCAAATACCCTTAATGCCTTACAGTGACATCCAGTTTAATTGACCAAATTAAATTAGTGTTACCAAAATGAAGATAATTATTATATTCTTAGGTAAAAACTACATTATAAAATAATAACATTTTGATGATGATGAACTGACATGAAAATTCCAGGGGCTAACTAAAATGCTAACGGAAATAAGGGCAGGAAGGCAATAAATATTTTAGGTTCCAAATTACTAAATGTCAAAGAAAAGGGTTCTTATGGACCCACACAAACACACAACAAACCAAAATGACACAATGATGACACACACCTGATTTTAAAAGATGCAATACAGAAGAGCCACAAATGTAAAATAAGAAGGCAGAAGTAAATCTAAAATTACGTTAGAAGGACAATGAAAATTTGTCCAGTTCAAGGAAAAACTAAAAAAAAAACAAAAAAAAGAGTAGACTAGCAGATCTATTTAAAACAAAACAAAACTGAAACCTATGTCTACACATAATGTAAGAGAACTACTTTAAAAAGTGACTATGAAATGTGATGGACAAGATTAGAAAGTATATCTAATCAAATGAAACAAAAATTGTAGTGTTAGCAAAATCCATATCATAAAAAAATTAAATGAAGGCAAACATTATATGGAAATGAGAACTTTTGAGGGGACTGCCCACAATAGAGATATAATTGTCTTGACCTTTTAGTGTAAACAATAGGACAATTTAATTTTGTGTGTACAGCTGTGGGAAAATCAACATACTAACACACTGTCTCATAGTAGAATCTTAAATTAGCAAATGTGTTAAAATTGTAGAATTGCCTCATTTGTAGGCTTTATATGAGAGTGACTTTTCCTGTCTCATTCAACTTTAAGATTCATAATCTCAGAATAATGAAAATATCTTCATGATCTGGAAATTAAGGGAGTATCTTTCAAATTAAATGCAGCCATGTCTGCTTCTATTTTGATCTTTTTCCTTACCAAGCATCTACGTTATAGATTACTTTTTTTTTTTTTTTGCTTACACAAATTTTCATTGGGTTTCCATCACTTGCAATAAAAAATAAGAGGAGTCCTAACTAACACATATGGCATCTGGATATCATTAATCAACTGGACATGTAATTGCTGGGGAAAATATCCCAGGGCATTGCTGTATCTACACCAGTTCTCATCAAAAGCTAAAAATGTGGAATACATTTAGTAAGTAAATTCAGGCAGCAGTGTGTCAATTATTGGTAAAGACATATTTGCAATATGGGTATTTTGATGCAAGTTTTTTTTTTGGGGGGGGTGTTTGCCAGATTTGTTGGAGCCACTCACAATGATTACCCAATTAATGCATCAGGAACTGAGTTGTGAATCATTTTGTCATCAAATAAGTCCCTTGTTCAAAAAGACATCCAGCAAGTAATTCATGGAAAACAATTGTTTTGCAGAAACAACTTGAATCAGTTATTGGGACTTAAACTATTAGAATAGCCAGACTTCAAAAACTTGTCTGATAAGATTTATCAAAATGTTCACCAGAGAAGCAGAAGTTTATGAGAGAGAGAGAATGTGATTGCATTTAGATTTGGTAACTTCAGGATTAACTTGAAACTAGGAATTATATGGGGAAAAATGAAGCTCTTCTTAGATGTTTAATTAAGTGAGGTGTTTTTCCATCCATCCACTTACAGCTGGATAGACCAGTTATAAGATATGTACAAGTATACATACATCAATTCTGCAAAAACTCATCTTTAATAGTAGAATAAGACATTAAGGAATGTGTAGGAAACACTTCTGCGAGTCTGTGATAGAAAGCTACAGGCATCATCTTGCACCTTAGAAACTTGACTTTGTTTATCATAATAATAACTTATTACCCACAAATCCTGAGGATACTCAAGCCACCAACATTTACTGAAGGGAATTCTTAGTTATTGCCTTCATTCAGGATAGCAGTTCCTATCTATTCCAGCTTTGCTCTAGTGTTGATTATGAAGTAGGTATCGTCCACCCTACATTCTCAATGAAATGCATTCCTTCAGTTGGCCTTAGCTAAGCATTGCAGTCAATTAGGTGCCAGTGGGCAGGGTTCCCGTTTAGTTTTGCTACCGTAAAACTGTTATCAATACAGTGATCATCGTTGTGCTTAAACTAAATCTTTCCCTTCCAGTCCTGTAATTTACTGAGTTCCAATGGCCAGATTTCTTTAGGAATTCTGCAGAACTGCTTGGCTGCGGCCCTTAATACCTGCCTAGTTCTTTTTCCTCTGGTAGGAAATACTGTATTTTGGTGCAAGATTTTTTGCTGTGTATATTGAAGCAACTCAATAAATCTGTTGAGGTCCTCATAGCTCCAGCTAATTTGGAGTTCCTATTTCAATAAATGCGAATAAACTGACTCCCTTCCTGTGGCAGCAAGACGGTCTTGCCCACTTGAGTATGTATTGCCTTTGTCAGAACCTGCTGCCATGTGCCAGCCCTTCAGGCTGAACTCTAGATATTTATGCTAGTCAAGGTCAGAGCTGAGAATGGCTGCTTGTTTGGCATTGTGATATGGGAAGCTGGATACTTACATGTAGTATCCCAACATTTTCCTATTCTTCCTGTTGTTGTGTCTGTTGATCTGTTGTTTAAATACAGATATGCTTTGAGGCCCATGGATTATGACATCTGATTTCTGCTGCTTCTGGTCGCAAGTCTATGCCATAGATTCATGATATTCTAACTGTGAAATTAACATAAGGTAAACAGGAAAATACATGAGAAATGTGATGTTCTTTTGACATATTAATAATTTATTTAGAAAAAAATAGAATTTGCAGTGTTATTTTTTAAAGAAAATTGAATCCAAAAAAGATGACCCTTAGCTTCCCCAAGATATAATTCATGCAATCTATAATATACATTTACTAAAAAATAAAGGAAGAGATTAAGTCTGCTAGAGCTGTACAATTACTATCAAGTTTTGCTTCCAAAAAAGAAAGTGATGTTGATTGATTTTATCATCTTTTGAAAAAAAAAAATTCTCCGCTGGATTTGGAAGTTAAACAGTGCTTACCTTTGAACTTAGGAATGTTTTCAGGACTTTTAAAGTCTACGTTCTGTATTTTAGAAAACATAAATCATTCTGTCTTAATGCTTCTTGTTCCCCTCAGTTTATTGGGGTACTTTGGCTTTGACACAATTTACCAAAAAGACACTAAGACTGAATCCTTATTACTCACAAATAATTGATTATAGGAACATAATCAGGCACAAACTGATTAAGGGACTGTGGTGCTATCGGGGGACTCAAGAATTCTATGGCTTAGCATTTACAAGTGATAATAATTACAAACTTATTTTAATATATTAAAAACTCCACTTTTAGTTATGATTCTGCATACTAGAGCACTAGATTTCCTTGCTCAGTGTCTATTAAATACTTATCTATATGCCTGGAGGAGTTATTGAAATCTCTGAATCATATATTATACACTTTATTTTCATCTCCCTGTAAAAATTTTGATATTGAAAGACTTCCCTGACTTACTTCTTTATGATGAACAAATTATATAATTAAAAGTTTGAGATTTACATTACCTAAGGTATTAAATTGGGTGTTGTACCAATTAGGAATTCATTAAGCTGTAAGTAGCACCAACCCAGTTAACAATGCCTTAAAAGAATTGGAGTTTATACTTGATACATCATGAAAGGCCTGGAAGTCGATGGCTGCTGCTTTGGTTTAGTGCCTTGGTGGTAAAAGGGCCAGGATCTTTTGACTTCCCTTATACTTGTCACTTCTTGGTCATCAGAAAGGTACTGCAGTTTCAGACACCACATTTGTGTTTAAGATAGAAAGTAGAAGGGGAAAGTGCCAGATTTTTCTGATCCCTTTTGTCAAGAAAGTTTCCCAGGAATATCTCCATGCATCTCATTTGCCAGTGATAAGTCACACATCCCACACAAACTCCAAGGGAAGCTGGGAAATTGACAACAGGTGGTCATGATTGACTGTGTCCAATCATAATCTATCACCTTGGCCTAGTAAGGAAAGAGAGGAGGAAGATACTGCATTGGATGGGCTAATGACACACACAACAAAGAAGCTATCTGAGGAATTTCATCTGCTGATGATTGAACCCCAAATTTTAGCCTTTATAAATAATCACCTAACAGTCATCATTATAGAGGGTGATCGTCACCATCTAATCTTAAACTTCACTACAGGTCATGTATTTGAAATCTCTTAACATAAAGGCATGTGTATGAGCTTGACACAGGGTTTGACAGAAAAATAAACAGTAAAGCTGAAAAATAGACCAAAATCTCTCAAAAGAATCATTTTTTTCCTGTGAGAAGAGACCAAAACCATCTTGGTTGATAATGCATATTTATTTGCAAGATAATTTCAGGAACTACATCTCAAAATGTCTGAAGTACTTTTAGTTGAGATATTCTGTCTTAAACAGCTGCTGCTACATTTGCAATTCTGTTATACTCAAAACACAGACTTTTTTCATTTCACTATAAATTTTGATGGGTGTGCCTCTCTTTCACTTCAGTTTAATGGATTTGTGAAAAGAAAGTATCTTTGCCTCTGTGGATAGACACGGTCTTTCATTTCTAAACTTTCATATACTATATAATGTAATAATAACAGCTATATTAATTCAATACTGACCATATGCTGGGCATGATATTAATTCATTTTATATTCACAGTAATTCCATGTAGTATACCCGTTTGAAACCTGCTTTATAGTTAAGTAACTGAGGCATAGAGAGATTGATAACTTTCTTAATTTATACACAGTGTAAGGTGGAGCTGGAATTCAAACCCAGGCTCTCTGGCTCTAGAGTCCAAGTTCTTAACCACCACCTCAGAGAGATTTTGTTTATTCTGCTTCCTTGAAGGCAGTATACATTGCTTGTTTATGTCAGGGTCACCATATTTAATGAGCCCATTAAAGTCAGCCTGTATCTATTTTAGAAATGATTGACTTGTAATTTGGCATGTTTATTTTATTCATTAATTCAAAAAACTTTTTATTTGATGTAACTTCAGACTGTGAAAAGGATACAAGACTAGAACAATACCCTTCATCCAGATTCCTTGAATGTTAAGGAATTCAAGATTCCTTGAATGTTAATATCTTATTACATTGATTATTCTTTTTCCTCCCTTCCTCCTTTCTCTCCTTCCCTCCCTCTCCCCTCCCCTCTTTCTTTTTTCCTGTTCCTTACCTACCCGTGCATCCATTCATCTCATTGGCTAGGACTTAGTCAAGCTAGGAAGGCTGAGAAATTCTGGGTGATCATGTGCTCTGCTAAATTTTGGATGTTGTATTATTTACTGAAAGAGGAGAAGGGGAGAGTGGCTATTTGAAGTTCTCAGCCATGGTAAAATATCTGTATTATAGGTTTGCCTTTTGGATTAGATGAGTGATAGGTTCCAGGTACCACAGTAATACATACACTGCACTTTTCACATGTTATGTGACTGGTATATATTAGCTATTATTAACTTCATCTTAATAAAGCATTGGTTTATTGTGTTTCCTTGTTCTATTTATCTTATTACTGATCTCTACCTATTACCTAGGGGTATGGTATTGATGTTTGAGGGCCATAGAAATGTACACCTGAAAAGCCACCATCTACCATAAAAAGGTCCATAGCTGAAAAGACAGTATTTTTCAGTGTCACTGAGCTTCAAAAAGAGGTAGTTTTTAAAGCCTATCAGTTAATCAGATCCAAAGTAAATGTTACAAGTTCCCTGTCCACTTTATTCATGTATAAGGTCCTATTTTGCAGAGGAGGAGACTTTTATTTAATTTGTACATTTTCATTCATAATTCATATTGGCCTGAAGTAGACTTTCTTTTGAAAACCAGGACTTCTGATTTGTGCAGTGCAACTGGAGTGCCGACCTCCAAATACAAAAGAGTATCATGAGAATTTTTTAAAATGTAATAAACTCACAGATGGCACAATACTGATCTGATGAATTTTACCTTTCTCATAGTCATCTCAAGAGATGATGATTATGATGTGTGACTACTTGAAAGAGAGGGCTCATGTTTCATAAATGTGAAGAAGTCATTCATCAATCTTCTGGGATACCTGTTAGCATCTCAATTTCAACTAAAAAGATTTAGCAGCTGACTCCTAATAAAATATTTCCAGTTGTCACATGTCCACTGGTGTTCATGCAGATATCAGTTATGAGACTGTAAAAAATATATATATAAGTCTAATTTTAAATATCAGAAAGAGTGACTAAAACATAAATGTGTTTCATCTAATGAAGATCTTAGATTCCTAGGAAATGTGCTACACTTTGCAGGGGTGCTTTTGATACACTGAGAATATTTTACTGATAATTAAAATTAACCACAGTGGTTTTGTTTCAATGATGAGAGTTAAAGGACAGAGAGAGAGGGGCAGAATCTGAGTTACCTTGAAAGCCACTCATTATCACTTTTCCTTATTCTGTTTGTTAGAAAATAGTCATTAAGACCAGCCTATTTTCACAGAAAGGAGAAATCTACTACGCTTTTTGATGGGAGGAGTTTCAAAAACTCTTAGATATATTTTAAAGCCATCACAAGGCCATATTGCAAATACTCAATTAATATTCATGGCTCCTTTCTTTTCCTTTGGATTTTTTTCCCCTATGTGTTTTGGTTTAGGAAGTCATTCAACCTATTATGTACCTTGAACTGTCAGGTACTGATGAACAAGGCAGACAAATTGTTTTCTCTCATGGAGTTTATAGTCAAGTGTACATCTAAATAAGCTACAAATACTTATTCAGGTACTTTTAAACATTTATTAAGTACCTACTATGGAAAATGCCCTCTGGTATGAACTTTGAAAAATTCACTTATGGGGCTCATGTTCTCAGATCTTGCAGCCCAGCAGGGGGAATGGAACATGCACAATACCATCTGTAGTAGTATAGACTGTGGTAGGTATTATAAAGGAAGATTAGGCAAGGGGAGATCAGAAGTAAAGAAATAATTAGCAGCTGGATGGTTCATGGAAGGCTTCATGGAATAGACAGCATTAGAGCTGTTACTAGAAGGATTTGAGTGTGCAGCATCATCTGAAAGCTCTTCCAAAGCTAGTTGATAGAATTTCTTATATTTGTAAATCATTTTACATTTCACAAAAAGATAAGATATGTCACCTAATCTTTAAAGTAATCATATAATTTTGTATAATATTATTTTATTATATATATTCTGTAAAATATAAACATATATATAATTATATATACATAAAGTTATACATATATGTAAAATCAGATAAAATTGTGACTCATTGGATTGAACTAACTTAGTTAAGATTTCACAGCTAGTAAAGGACACACAAAAGGAAATAGGAAATTATCTGATGAGTTGATTGGGGCTAAATCATAAGCCTTGAGTGCCAAGCTAAAGGAGCTCAGACATCATTTGGTAACTAACGCAGGTTTATTGGCAGCAGACATAAATAGGACTGTGTATTGAGAAGTGTTATGCAATCAATGTCAAAAATAAATCAGAATCAAATTTCTTAGAGGCATGGACTCTTGTCATAACAGCAGTTTATATTCGAAGTAATGAACCAGTGACGTGGTGGTTTTCATGAGGATGGAGAAGAGTGGTGCATTTAGGAAAGTTATGAGGGCAGAAGTAACCACATTTGGGCAAGCAATGAGAACTATCAGAGTCGAAGACAAGATTTTAAGCCTAAATCATTATGACATTGACATTGATATTGGAGAAAGTTACAGCACCATAGCTAAAATGGGAGGAGTTTGTTTGCTTTATTTTCTTGTTTGTGTTTTGCAGAACCATTTTTATATATTAGGTTTGAGGTGTCAGTGAGCAACTCAGATGGATAGATAAAATGACAGGTGAAAATATGGGATCATAGCTATGGAGGAGGGTGTTCAGAGATTAAGTTACACATTTGCAGATTAAACTTAGAGTGAAAGATGAGTTTGATAGTAGTGCCAGTGAAGAGATTTTAAGAAGAAAGAAAAGAAAAATTAAGGGCAGAACATTGAGAAATAAATTATTCTCAACAGAGGATTAAGCCTGGTCCAGTGGACATCATTCTAATGTCCCTGTCTTAGTCTGTTCAGGCCACTATAACAACATATCACATACTGGGTAGCTTATAAAAAACAGAACTTTATTTCTCATAGTTTGGAGGCTGGAAGTCTAAGATCAGGGTGACAGCATAGTTGAGTGACTGCCCTCTTCCAGGTTTCAGACTTCTTGTTGCATCCTCTCATAGGGCAGGAGCGAGCTAGCTCTCTTGGGTCTCATTTATAAGGGCCCAAATTCTATTGATGAGCACTCCACCCTCATGACCTAATCACCTCCCAAAAGCCCCAGCAATTAACACCATCACCTTGGGCATTGCTCTTGTAACATGAATTTTAGAGGGGCATACACTTTCAGCCTTAAGCACTGCCTAAATGCTTTTGAAATGGGATGACATGAAAATAAGAATTTATTTGCTTATTGGTCTTAGTTTTTTATAAAAATAACTCCTCTCCTTTTTCTTCTAAATTTTGGGAAAGATGTGCAAATAAATGAGGATGTCTCAATATGTCTGAGGAGGAGGGAGGAAGAGGATGAGACCATGAGTGAGAAGGGCATCTCAGTATAAAGACAGAAGGAAGAATACTGATCACTGTAGAATCCTAAGATGTGAGACACTATCTGTGATCCTTGGAAGAACAGCTTCAGACCTATATGTTTTGGGCACCAAGAAAATTTGAGAATGTTGTGTGTAAATTAAGTTGACTGATTTATATCTTGGTTTGGAGGTGCCATGAAGGATAATCTCTTGATTTCTCTGTCCTCATGAAAACCACCACTATGTTAGTGGTTCATTACCTCTGACATAAACTACTATTATGACAAGATTCCATGTCTCTAAGAAATCTGATTCTCTCGTTGCATTATCAGAAAAGCATGGCTCTGCAGTCAAGATTGGAATTTAAATCCCAGCTGTCCTGTTTGAGTTAAATTTGGACAAGATACCTTAACTCTGAGCTTTGGGTTCCTCATCTACAAAATGAGGTTACTAATTCCTCCTGTGTAAGAGTGAGAGAAATACATAAAATAAATGTATGCAGAGCACAAAGTAGAGTGCTGGCACCCATGAGATGGTAAACTGTAATTCTGATGATTATGTTGATAATGTCAGTATAGGTTAATTTGTCTCAGAAGTAAGAATTAGAAGATCCAAGCTATATAGAGATTTATAAAGTTGGGTTCAGTCCCTAAGATTCCTGACATCTGGAAACCCCTGAAAACTTATAAGCTGTGCTTTATTTGATGACTGAATACTAGCAATGACACAAAGAAACTCAGTAGGAAGAAAAATATTTATTATATTTTATCACTGCTTTTATTTTCGTAGCATTGCTTAAAATTGCTCCCATTTTACCTTTTCTTGTTTGATATATGTGTATACTTATGTATAGGTATGTATGTGTGTGTGTGTTCAGATGTGATTATAGTGAAAACAGCAAGGGCACTGGATTTACAAACCGAAGTTTCTAGTTCATGTCCTACCTCTTTCACTTATTAGCTGCATGACTTTATCTCTGAACGTCCTCACTTGTTAACTGAAGCTTAAACCCAAACTTGATGTTATTGAGAACTGTGATTAAAGTATGTGAAAGCTATTTGCAAACTATAAACTACATTATAACTAGCAGTATGATTTGTTTAATCATAAATATAATTTGCGTTTATGTCATAGTGTCAAGCAGGATTTAACCGAGAGTGCCCTTAACACACAGCCTGGGATTCGGCTTACAGAAGAAATCTGAGGCTGAGCCTTTACTTAGGGGAAAAAATTACCATGATTTCTTTGCAATGTTTGAAGTGGTGTGGAAGGAAGCAATACCACATATTTTCTAGGCTTATTTTAAGTAAGCTGATGTGTTCTGATTTTTTGTTTCTTTTGATTCCCATCAACTAATGCATAAGAACATAGGGTTTTATATAATTCTCTTGGGTGGATCTGAAGACATGTGACTCACATATTGAAGTTTCATTCTGCTGGTTGGACCATTTAAGGCTGGTGAGATGATGATAATAAGAGTAGTTCTATGAAGCAAAAGTCTAAGAAATTGTACATGACTGAGATAATGAAATGTTTGGGCATGAACTGCTCATCTCTGTGCCTTATGTATAGAAGATGTTGGAGACGATGCTCAAAGTGAGGCCATGTTTCCTCTTCTCCATGGACTGGTTATCAGTTATAAACTGGTGTGCAGAAAAAAAACCCAAGAAAACAAAAACCAAACCAAACAAACAAAAAACTTTGACCTGGAAAACATGCTTGAAAAAAATCACGTTGATGATTTTGACTAGAATTTAATTTCTGTTTGATTGTTAAGACCATTAGAAATACCACTGTAAACTCAATCACATCTAATGTCAACTCTCCTTCACTGCCCTTACCTTTCCTTCTCTTCTCTCAGTGTCTTCATCTGGAACACTAGTGAGTTCTGTGCATGAATTGCACTAAATTTTCCACTGAGTGAATTCTGATCAGGCTTCTTACATTACATGTCATGTGCCATTCCCCTATATCCACAGAGGCTTTTGCTGATTGTTTTCAGACTATGACTCTTTATGTTATCTTAGAAACTAGTTTATAGAGCTGAGTCTGTACTGGGATCAGAATCTGTAATACATATTTTTTTCCATCCATCATTCCATCAATTTTTGTGCCTGTCTAAGTAGATCATAGTGTGCAGAGTTTTTCTGAGGGAATATTCCCACTTCTTTTATCTAGTCCAGATTCCCCTTTTTTTTAATCTCCAAACTCCTTAATGTCAATGCAAGCATGAGAAGCAGGAGATGCTGAGATAGGTCACTTAGATAGGCAGTCTTCTTTGTTTTTAGTATGTAAATGCCACCAGAATCCTACAACTTTTGAGCACAACTCTTAATTCAAATATTATAATGTTATTAATAACTTGGTCTGTTTTGATTGTTTTAAGGAGCTTCCATGTTATTCCATGAGTCAAACTTTTAAAGATTTTTCACACAGTTTAAGTAATCATCACAGATTTTAAGACTGGTTTAATACTTACTGCAAAGAGAGATAGAACAACTGCCTTTTAAAATTCATGTCTTAATTTGAACTTCAACTCAATTAATTGAAATACATTGAACATCTGGAGTAGGAGTATATTCTTCTCAGATAAATTCAAAAGTAGTGGCTTGAATTTTTTAAGAAAGTATAATTGATCAAGTTGATGAACTAAATGCATGTATCTTCCTTTCATTCCAATTTCATTAAAATGACTGAAAAAATATCTGTAGGTCTATAAAATAATTTATGGATGTATGTATCTATTAATTCTAAATTATGGCGGAAAACACAGAACTATATAATATTTTGATCAGAGAATTTGAACTCACTTGTTTCCTAATAGCCACTGGTACTCTTTCAATAAATTCCATGTACATGAAGACAGACAGAATTGATTTCTGTTGCCATTTACTGTGAAGCACATTTACTATACAATAAGAAAAATTGAAAGTAAATGAACTGTGATTTCAATTCAGTGATATAGAGTAATTAAATAAATAAATAAATAAAATTGAACAACTAAGCAGAACAAATTAATTAGGTAGGAATTAATGAAATAAAATTTACTAATTATTATTGAGAATTAATAGGCAGGAATTAGTGATACAAAAGCTTAAACTGGTATACTTGATCAATAAAAATGAAAGATGGCTCTCTGAACCACATAAAATAAAGTCTAACTAAAAATAAGCTCCTAAGTATATATTAGGCACAAGTAAAGAACATAACTATTGCTATGGAGGAGATTTTGGAAATGTGAAAAAAAGTACCTTGCATGGCTATGTAAGAATGCATTTTACAATCTACATATATCATTTATTTTATGGAATATACACATGGTCAAAATTGACTTAAGAAGAGGTAAAAAACTGTATATATAAACAGAAAAAAAAAGGAAAAAATAGTCAATGATGTACATTTAAAGCATTATTAGGCACAAAGAGTATACAGGTGATTTTAACAAAATCGTTAAGGAACATGGTTTTGAAAATCCTTAAGTAATTTTGTTTCAGAGTATTGAAAAGGACAGAAAGCATCTCAAATCATTCTATAAATCTAGCATGTCTCTGTTAATCAGTCAAGAATACTAAAAAATAAAACTATAGATTTATTTCACCAATGAATACATTTTAAAAAAATGAAATAAAATATAACCCAGTCACATTCAGCAACATTTTAAAAGAGTAATACATTATGCTAAAGTAGGCTTTATCCCAGAAATGCAGAGATGTTTCAGCATTAAAAGATCAATGAATGTAATTTATTAAATTAAATAATTAAATACCATGCTTACAGCAGCCAAAAATCATTTGGTAAAATTGAATACTCCTTTCTAATCAAAATTCTTAACAAAATAGAAGTAAAAGGAAATCTTCATAACAAATAATAGATGTAACAGTGAGGATTTTGTCTAGGAAATAAATGCAATTCTAGGTAGTTTAAGCAGGAATTTAATATATGAAATTGATTACTTTCAAAACTGAAATATGCACTTTGCGGAATCTTATCCCCATAAATGTTTTAGAAACACATTACTTGACAGGGCAAGAGAAGTAAAGGTTATGGGAAGTTCATCATCAGATTTCAGGCTTGCCAGCAGTTTTTAAGAAATTAGGAAGTTGCTACCAACATCCTAGTTAGGAACTGTAGGAACCACTGCTTCTGAGAGCAGCTGGCTGCTGCACTGAGTTGGTTGATTTTGGTAGGAACGTCAGGGGTTCCTGCAAAACCTCTTATCTGCCAAATCTCAAGCATCTGCTCACTACTGCTGGAGGAAAAATCAT
Source organism: Camelus dromedarius (assembly GCF_036321535.1). Classification (NCBI taxonomy): domain Eukaryota; kingdom Metazoa; phylum Chordata; class Mammalia; order Artiodactyla; family Camelidae; genus Camelus; species Camelus dromedarius. The sequence goes on along the minus strand of NC_087439.1, from coordinate 27,857,394 downwards.
GGTTTTGACTTCCCTTCTGCCTTCCAAATCTCATACAAGTGTTTTCCAGTAATGGAATCTGAACTGGAACTTGTGAGCAAAGGATTGTAGAAAATGTTTCTAGGCTTCCAACCCTGTAGTGTGGAGAGAGCATCAAAGGAGTTGGAATTGTGTTCATATAAGTAGAACATCTGTCACTATGAAGATCTGCAAACTCTAGCACAATCTTTGTAGCCAATTATGAAATATTAAAAATATACCCATGAAAGTTAGCAAAAAAAGGAAGATGTCCATTGACATTTCTACATTTCAAAATTAAATTCGTAGGAAATGAAATGAGGCAATAAGATATTAGAGGTGTTGATAATTGGTAAAAGAGAGATTAATAGTCATATTTTGCAGTCAGTGGAAGAGTCCATGTGAAAACTCCAGGAATTAGTAGCCAAAGTGTTTCAAGAATTTCTAGCGATCAAATATAAAAAGGTAAAAACACAAATAAGGAAGTAAGTATAATATGTAAATTATTAATTTATAGGACAAATTAAAGAAATCATTATCATCAATCAAAACATCATTAGTTATCAGGGAGTTAAAAATTTAAACAAAAATGTGATACCAATCTTTGACCTTAAGATAGACAAATACTAAGAACATTGACAACGTCCAGGATTTATGTGCGAGGAGCCATATTTTCTTACACATTGTGTTGGCATTACAAGTAATTATGGTATTTTTTCAGCCATAATTTTGTCATACATTTTTGACCCTTTTCTCTCTCTCTTCCCCTCCTGGAATCCCATGTGACGTCCCAACATTCCCATGTAATGCAAATGCTGGTGCCCTTGATATTATCTTGAGGTCCGTTAAGCTGTTCTCACTTTTTTTTCTTGCTGTTCTGATTGGTGATTTCCATTATTATTATCTTCCAGATCACTTATGCGTTCTTCAGTATTACCTAGCCTGCTTTTAATTCCTTCTAGTGTATTTTTCATTTCAGTTATTGTATTCTTCAGTTCTGTTTCTTTTAATATTTTTCAGTTGCTTGTTAAATTTCTTATCTATTCTTTTCCCTAAGTCAGTTAGCATTCTCGTTACTAATGCTTTGAACTCTTCATCTTGTAAAATATGTTTTGTTTTTTGTTTTTTCAGCAGTTTTCTCTTGTTTTTCTTTCAATTGAAATAAATTCTTCTGTCTTCTCATTTTGCTTAACTTTCTCTGTCTTTATGAAATTAGATGAAATACTTACCTATCCTGATCCTGAAGGGATGTCCTTGTGTGGGAGCCACCCTATAGAGTCTGTATGTGCCTGGTGGCTTTGGTGGGATAGCTGAATCTGGCATGAACACAAGTCACATCTTTCCCCAGGTTGTGACGGAAGCTATCACCTTGGTAGGAGGTGGGGCTGGAGATAGAAGGGCTAGAGTCAGGGTCAGATATAAGTTGGGGTTTCTTCTCTGCTCTGTGGCCAGCACCACTCTATTGGAGGTGGTGGCAGATCTCAAGGTGCTGGAGCAGAAGCCCTGAGAGTTGGGCCTGAGCTGGCACTATTCCTGGTAAGTGTGTTTTCTCCCCACTTCCAGCACCAGCACCTTTGCTCCAGAGGGGAATAGTGCTGGAGTAAGAGGGGCTGGTGCACGTGCTCGGCATGGGTCTTGGTGTGGCAGCCCTAGTCAGAGTCAGAGACCTAGACCATTTCTGATGTGCTGCCTCACTAAGTGCCAGTAATGGCTGCCACCACTCTGCTCAGATGCTGTCCTGCGTCTAAGCCACCTTTGTCCCTCACAGCTGAGCTCTCCCCTCACCTTAGTGTGGAGTTTTGCATCATGAAGCAAGCAGGCAGCCAAAGCAGGCGCTCAGTTCAGACTGGGATTGCATGCTAGGGCGGTCATGGGAGACAAGCCAACATCCTGTGCAGTTTCAACCCGCCCTCTCTGCTCTGTTTTGGGCATAAGCAAGCATGTGTGCACTCCTCACAAGTGGAATCCATGCTTCTTACAGCCCTCCTGTCAGTCCCACTGGCCCTCCAATCAGACAAGGGGACTCATCTTTCTGATGTCAGACCCCAGGGCTGGGTGCGAAATATGCCTTAAACTGCTCACTCTCCAGGGAGGATCGCCACCTGTGTAGCCCCCTCCTCTTCTGAGTCCCCTCCCGGGGGCACAGATTCCGACCTGATCACTGTTCTTCCCTTCCTGCCTGATTCTGTGTGGATCTCTTACAGACTTGGTTATATACGAGTCTTTCTGCCAAACTCCTGTTAGTTTTCAGTGAGAATTGTTTCTGGGTAGGTAAAGTTTTGATGTGTTTATGAGGGGAGGTGAGTTCTGCTTCCTCCTACTCTGCCATCTTGATCTCCTCCTCCCAAGCATGGCCTTTTTTGAGAGAAATTTGACCATCTATGAAAACGTGTGTAGTCAGCAGTTCTACTAGGTATCTAACCTATAGGAAATTTATACTCATGCAAAAATATGCACATAAAAGGATGATAATTGAGGCAATGTTTTTAAGCCCACCAAATGGAAACTCCGTAAGTTTCTATCAGTAGGGTAATGCTTAAATGAATAGTGATTTATGTATATTGTAAAATATTATTCAATCATTACAAAGAATGAGCTACATCTTCATGAACTGATTTGGAAAGATACCAAGTATATATTGTTAAATGAAAGTGGTAAGATCAAGAGCAGCCCGTAGAATATAGTTTCCTTTATGTTAAAAAGCACACATTTGCATATTTTGTCCATACATTAGGGAAATGACTTGAAAAAAAGATGTTAAATGAGATATTTAAGCTGTTAAAATTGATTGCCTCTGGGAAGGAATGTCAGAAGGAAAGGGGGGTATGTATGGGGCAGAGAAATAAAATGAGACTTGGATTCCTTACTCTTTGTAATTTTTTTATTTGAAATTTTCACAAATGAGAATGTATTACTCAGGTAGTTGTTAAAAATAGAAAAAGTTAGTCAAATTCTTCAGTTCTTTCCATTCTATTTCCATTCTGCCTATGGCTTTTTAAACAAAGATCTACCCCACACCACCAAACCTGGAGCATAAAAGCCAGGACTGGATAACTTTTCCTCTCTCCGACTCTACTGCTCTCCCCTGCTAGGATCCATCTTGGGTGTGTCATCCTCAGAGGTTTTGGTTCTGGCTCTCCATGAAGTCTCCTCTTCCTGGAACTTGGGAGACAGTTTCCCTCTCATTCCTAGGATTTTGGTTGAGAGAGAACCGTTCTTTCACTGCAGTGTCTAAGCTTATATTTTCTATACAATACAATAGAACCGTGATCTTTTAAACTGACCAATTACTTTCATAAACTCTTTTTTTTTGGCGAGAGAAACCAAGTCTGACGGAGCTTGACTGGCAAGTTCGTATAGACTTATGTTGCCTGTATGATCTTGGAGCCTCTGTTTTCTTGTCTAAAAAGTGAATAATTTGTATTTTAGGATGCATATAATCTTTTTCAACTTAGCTATGGTACTTCAGTAAAGATAAAATCTGCTTTAAATGACAGATATACCCTAGATAGAGGTATGTTTTGTTGTTTAATTTTTGCCATATATTGTTAATCACATACCAATCATGGTCACAGTTTATGATGGATTATGGCAACACAAAGTTTCAACTAAGCCAGCCTCTGATGCCTTGAGAAAGAATTTAATATTTTTCTAGAAGAATCATGGAAACACATACACGATATTTTTTAATAAACCAGACCAAAATGCTTTGTATTTGTTTGCATTATGAAATAATTTCATGTTAACATTTCATGATTCCTTATTATGTAAATATGAAGACACAATTGCACATAAAAGACCAATAAAATTAGTAAAATTTGTATTATGTAGCATTAAGTATCACTTTTATCTTTTTTTCGACATTAGAATACATTTGTTAAGGTTTCTGGAGAGCAAAATCAATGATTATATTCTCAAATGACAAACTACACATTAGCTGAGTGAACACCTAAAATACAGAATGTTGACAAGCAACATGTTTGAGAAAGAAGGAAGGGATATACCAAAAAAGAAAGATACAAGCTAGTCAGTGAGTACTGGAGGCAACAAGCTTGTCAAGATGTATTTTTTCCCATTGACATTATTATTCCCCTTGAAGTGCAGAATTTATACTAGATCATGAGATTTTTTTAGGACAGAGACCTAAATTTATTGACTTTGATCTCCCAACTCCTTCCATGGTGTTTGACAATGACAATCCAATTTTGGTTGAATTGAAAGTCCTTTAACACATTAGGTCAAACTAAATACACTGTGACTTCACCAGTAAGGGGAAGGAGCCATTGAAGACAGTATATTTTTACTTCTATTAGGCTGATAAACATTTACATGATTTAGCCTTCTAATTTATTCATAAATTTAATCCAATTCCAGATATGGTATTGGAGTGTGTGTGTGTGTGAGAGAGAGAGTGTGTGTGTGTGTGTTGATGAGGGAGAACTTAACAATAATTCTCAAACTTGCTTGGAAAAATAATAAGAAAAAAAATACCTAGATGTGTTTAAGAAAAATAAGGAAGGAGTTCTTATACTGCCAGTTTCTGAAGCCAAACATAAAGCTAAAATAATTGTAGTATAGTTGCAGTAGCTCCAAAATGGATGGAAACATTTAAAGGAACAGAATTGAAAGCCAAGAAAGAAGCCTAATATATAATAAGCATGTTGCATCAAATCAGTGGCAGAAGATGAAATGGTTGGGGCTGAAATATTTAATAATACATTTTACAAGTTATACAAAACATCTTCAGAAGAATTAAATTGTAAAGTATAAAACATTAATTTAAAGCAACTAGGTAAACACCTACATAATGCTGGACTATCAAAGGGCTTTTTAACATGACATCAAAAGGAGAACCATAACTAAAAGAGAGAAAAATTTGACTCTTAAAAAGACTTAAAAGACTTCTTCATAGCAAAAATCAACTTAAACATTGAAAAGGCAGGTAGAAAACTGGAAAATGTGTTTATATCATAGAAAAATTATTATTTTTAATAAAGTAAGAGTTATTTCTTGTCACTTAAAGCAACAAGCAAACAAACATATAACCACTCAGTAGATATCAGGCAAAGGACATGAACAGTAAGGTTATAAATGAAGAAAGAAAAATAGCTAATAAATATTAAAAACTTTCTTTTTACTGTTAAGTGTTAAAGATGAAAGAAAACTGCATATCAGATGCTCTACTGACTTATTTATATTTTATATCATTTAGAAAGTATTAAGGTATTTACAGAAATGTTTCAGTATAAAAGGTAAAATACAGAAAGCTCAAAAGTTTGACAAATGCAAAAGTAATTGAGAGACAATAACAAAACAAAGAGGAATATACGACAAAGTAAGAGATAAGATTACTATGCAATTGTATAATTTCTACAATAGAGGTCATCAGTACGACTGGATTCCCCATTGTTCAGAGAAAAATTTTTAAATAGCATAAATTTACAAGTCATATTGTCCACAATTTAAAGTAGTAGACTGATATCCTATTACTGGAAATATGTATAGCCTTGGTCCTCAAAACTATATTTGGTAAATAAAAAGTAAATTCTAGAAAGTTAGAGTTCATCTATAACATTTTCTATGAAAGTTATTCATAAACAAAGATACTGATTTCTTTGCTTTTTAAGATGAACTACATCTTCAACTTATATTTGTCTGTATTTCTCAAAGCAATATTATGCATGGTACTCAAAAATATTAACACTTGGTGCTCAAAAATTATTTTTGACAGTGATTCGCTTAAGGCTCAAAACTTCTTTATGTTTTCCGTTTACAAACCTGAATTAGTTTCACGATGTTGATTGCAGTAGTTGCGATACCATTTATACTGTAATAATGACCCTTTTAATTGATATTTCAATATTTATTTATTATACAGTATACACATTTGGACAAAAATCACAAGAAATTGCTTCTTGAAAAAAAAGTGCAAGAAAGTTAAACGTGTAGCTTTTATAACTGTCGAATGATGATTAATCTTAGCAATGGAATTGAGTTCTCCCATTCCAATCACAGGTGATGTTATTCCCCTTATCTGTCTCCTCCTCATGATCTGGAGAAGTTTAGTGCCTTTAGTTGTATTTGAATCCTTCCATTCCCCTCCTCTTGTTAAAGAATGAATCGCTTTTAAAGTATAGATCACAGCATAGAGATAGATCTGGCAGGGACTCTGATGAGTCATTCATTTAGGACATCCTTTAATGGCTAGGTATTTGGAGTGCTGGCAATTACTTGGTCCATGAAATCACTGTTAGAAGGCATTTCAGGTCTTGAATTACCAGACTGGCTATCCTTGTTTGTTTCACCTAGTACAATTTAGTCACTTTTATACCATTGTGACCCTTTATTACTTTGTTTGTCTTGTTAGTCCAGGAAGCAGCCATGGTGCGCATAAGAACTCCCAGTTTGATTCAAAACTTGGGTGGGTTTCTAGAGTATAAACAGAAGATTCACCACTGTAGGCAACATTCAAAATTATACTAATGTCTGAGCAATATGCAGGGTCCAGTTTCCCCATAGTACCTTCATATGTTTATTACTTTTTTGTATTTAGCCATTTTCTCAAATATTTGACCTCTCTTTTGGAAATGTTTTATTCTACTTCTTTGCTGTAGACGGCCGAAGCTAAGTTCTGAATACTTCCTTTAATTCCATAAATAGCAGCACATTTGCCACCATGTGCAGGTAAACTAGCTATCTGACCAAGAAAAAAAAAAAAAGGCCTGATTTGTAGTGTTTGCTGATTTCTGTGGTGTTCCACCATGGCCAGTTTCAGACACCAACAGTTTATCAGTCAGCTCATAAATTCCTGAATGTTCAACAGTTGGCTGTCTGTGAGCAAGAACTCACTGGCTAGAACACACCACTCTTTGTGTGTGTGAGTGTGTGTGTGTGTACGTGTGTGTGTGAGTGTGTGTGTGTGTGTGTGTATATGTGTGTGTGTGTGTATGAAATGGCAATCCCTTTGGAGAGAGTGTTGAATCTGGTTAGGATTCTGAGAGCTATAAAGAAAAGATAAAGGTAGACTAGAATCATCTAGGGATTTGTTGCAAATTTACTTGCAAATTGTTAAAATTCATTCCTACTAATCACCCACATGTTTTAAGAAAAATTTGAAAGCGTTCCCATGAGTCCTTGGCTTTTAAAATGCCATTTGCATTCTTTTGGCCTCTGTTAATATCTATCCATTTAAGTGTTTCACTAGCTGCTCCTTCTCCCTGTATTGGCAGGCAGCTTCTCTTCCTCTTAGAGCATCTGTAGATAGTATTGTCTTGGTTCAGGATCAGCTTGAATGGTGGGTGACTTCAGGTGAACATCTTTCCTAGCTCCATCTGCTAGGAGCTGGGAGAAGCAGGATAGAGCTTTCCCCACCTTGCTTCTTGAGGGTTGTTCTGTACCTGGATAACAGATCAGTATAATGGATAGAGAGCCAAATCATCAACTATTATTAGACACCCATGAATTTAGAAGTGCTGAGGTGAGGGTGTGTAAGGATGAGTTTAAAGAAATATTAGTTTGCACTCAAGAAAATTATAATATTATAAGACAGATGCATGTGTCTCTGGGTGCTAACTGATGATTGAGGTTTCCAACATTAGGACTTAATATTGGGATTTGGTAGAAATAAGTTTAGAGCAAATGTCGACTGGTGTTTATTCTTAACTGCCATGGGAAATAGAGGCATTTTAAATTTATATATCAGAGCTAGGGACAGAGTAAACACTGGTAAGCACTTTCATTTATTGACATCTGTCACTTTTCAGTAATAGCCAGTAACAGTGGCTTACAATGTACAGTTACTATGCTAGGCATTCTGCTAAACACTCTATACTACTTTACATAATTCTCACAACTCCATGAAAGAATATATTAGTACTGTTTTATAATTAGGAAAATTGGGGCTTAGAGAAGGAATGGATTAAACTTAAACTAATTTTTATATGTTTTCAAACCTATTTTTCAATTTATAAGTTTATGTGTGATTAATTTGCATATCATGGCAATAAAGTGATAAAGAAATTAATAGCACTTAACAGATACGTGTACTAAGTTTAGAATGGCATGGTTTAGACTGCTTGCCAAATTTTGGGTGTCTGAGGGGTTCTCTCACTGTCAGTGTAGTTTGAAGGCACTTCCTGGTAGTTCTGCCAACAGCATGTGACAGCCCTCTCATCGTCCACAAATCTCCTTTCCAGTTACCATGTGTACCCTTCAAGTATTCTGGGATTCTATCTTATGGAGAAATGAGTCTCTAACTCACGTGAAATCATGACTGAAAAATGCATTGTGATCCAGGAGTCCCAAGATAAAGAAATTTTAAAAGGACTGACACTAGTGGAGTAAAACCCTAGGCTCAGATGCCTTTAAAAAGGTGAATTAATAAACATTGACTTTGTGCTTTCCCTTGGTGTGCAATACTTTGTACGTAAGAATTTCTAATGGTTTCATGCCTCATGTCTGTTATACATCTATTGGACATTTTTAGAGACTATGTTTCTGTTTATGAATAAGCCTTTTAAATGTTCAAATATTTACATAAACTATTTACAATTAACATTAATATGATATGGAAAAAATGGGGGTATAACTGGCTTTTTTAAAAAAAACCTATCAGAGTATATCTCCTTTTTTTCTTATGGAAAATTTCAGTTAAATTCAAGTGTTCTTGAATTATTTGCCAATTTCCAGAAACCTAACCAACATGTAAATTGAGAGATGTTAATATATATGTCACTGAGTGGTTTTTTAAAAATCATAGCCCTGAAAAAGAGGCAAACATACTAAATAAGACGGATTACTGCTCAGAATCTGGAAAATCCAGGGCAAAAAAGCAAATTATAATTAGATAATTCTTATCCTTCAGAAGAAAGTTTTCTGGTCTTCAAAGCAAAGTGACATTTTCTCAGGTAGTAAATTCTCATAAGAATTTATTACAACTGATCTTATCAAAGGAACATTGAATGACATAATACTTTCATCTACTGCTTTATTACAAATATACAGGTGGTCTTCATATGACTGTTTTTTTTATGTCCACCTCAATAATAATCCAAGGACATAAATAAATTAATGTAATTCTATTGGAAGTAGGTTGTGCTAATTAGGCTCAAAGAGGTATGAAATAATGTATTAAATTAGCAAACAATACAAGGTGATATGTAATCACATATTTTCCGGGGAAAAATAGACTCTAGACTTTGGTTACAGAAAAAAAAAATAGTAGGTGTTGACACGATGAATAAGTCTTAGTGTAAAAATAAGGCTGATACTCAACCTAGATTTTGATGTCAAAGAATCGGTGAGTGGATATTGGTTTGTAGAGAACTAAGAATATATAAGCTAAGAGAGAGTTAAGAGTGTCATGCTATCAGGATCATGGATGAAGAAGGCTGAGAAACTTTATCTGAGTGGAACATACTGTTTGTAGTGAAAAATACTGGAAGAAATAGTTGCTAGATTGTAAGGTCCATGAGAGCACAATTTGTGTCTCGCTTTTTTCCCCAGTGCCTAAGACAGTGCCTGTGCCTGACACATGGTAGGAGTTTTATATAGTTTTTTTTTTTTTTTTGCCTGCTTTTGATGCCTGAGGTAAGGATCTGTATGTAAAGTGGGTCCACGTGAGTAATTTTAGCCCCAGTACAGTGAAAGTGTCATTACAGTAAGAATCAAATGTCCTGAGTTCAAATTCCAACTCTTTTGTATACTTTCCAGTTGCATAACCTGGCTCAGTTTATTAACTCTCTAAACTTTGTTTCTTTATCTGTAAAACGTGGATAAAAGTGCTAGTATGTCAGACCTACTGTGAAGATGAGAAAAGGTAGTATATGAGGAAGAAATTTGTAAGCTGTTCTGTGTTCTCATTAAAATGCAATTAATCAAAAGGAGAATCCTTCATGTCCAGTACACTGCTTAAGCTTCACCTGGTTGGCTGAGATGGTTGTGTGTTGATTCTTAGTAACATGTCTCTTCCTTCTAGGCACACAACTAGACTACATTTCCCAGCCTCCTTTCAGTCAGTTGGGCCAATATAACCAAGTTTCAGCCAGTGGAATGTAGATGAAATTAATGTGTGCTACTTTCAAACCTGTCCCATAGAAACGTCTTACACCCTCTTCCACATTCTGTTTTTTCTTTTCATTTGCATAATGGAAAAGACTCTGAAGATCTAGAGAGTAGAGACAAAAGATGGAAATAATTTATGTCCCTAAGTCATCACTTGATGGAAGGCCACCTAGAGAGGGACACTTGACAAGGAGACTCCACATTGGATAGTTGCATGAACTAGACATCTGTTGCGTTGAGCAACCTGAAGTTTGGGAGTTATTTCTACAGTGGTGATGCCATCTGATCTGAAAAATACAGCAGAAAGTTACTCAAGGTCTTGATCAGATAGTGTCACATAGAAACTAGTATTTGGATGAGCAAATTATGCAGTGATACACAGCAGGGATTCAAAGGGAGGTCAGAGTAGATAACATTCAGACGGCTCTTGTGGGAATGTAGTGTTAGGTTACCTACCTCACACAGGATGGTGGAAATGGAAGAAATGAGGAGAAGCAGATACACTCAGGAGATGCTGTGTGATAAAGACTGGACTCTGCATTAGCCTGACTAAGCAGGTGCCTGGAAGAATTAGCAATAGAATCTACAGCTAGGAAAATAAAACAACTTGGTTTTATAAGTCCCTTTTGTCCAGTTAGAGGAGCTGGGTTGGGCTAGGAGCTCAGAAATTATGCTCCCAAGAGAGACAAATAGCCCTTTCCCACATTTTTTTTTATTTTTAATTTGATCTCTATCTATGATCACGAGGAATCAATAGGAAGTAGACTTCTCCTCATTCCAGGCTTCCCAACACATGAGGCGGGCAACAGTGGTTTGTTATAAATCTTTCATATGCTCTGGATATCTTTCCACAGGATATAATGTTATTTTTCTTAATGTTGTAATTTATTTTGTTTTGATAGAACTTCAGGTAATTTCAAACAAGCTTTGGCTCATAATAGGGAGAGAGTTCTAGACAAAATATTTATACATTAGCATGGAAAGATGCATTAAATTCATGCTTTTCTTCTTTATTCACACTATTGTGCACTGTATCTGAAGAACAAAGTCTATGAAAGGAAGCAAAGAGTAATTTTCTTGATCGTTAGTGAAGTACTTAATTAATATCTATTTGAAAGTTTCCATCAGGAGGACTTCAGGGAATCTTGATCTAGTAGGTGAAGCAGACAGACAAACACATAATTTTAATGCAGAATAAAAAAGTGATAAAGAATTTGAAAGTTCTGTGAAATGGGAAATAGTGAATTCTGGTGGAGGAGTTGAGGAAAACTTCGTACAGGAGAAGGCGTGAAAATACCGATGGTGATGGTGGTGATGACAATGGTTATGCTGGTTTTTAAATGTGAGCTAACAGCATACCTATCAAATAGATACACTGTTCCCTGAAACCAACTCAGAGAAGGTGAAGAGTTTGGCCACACTCAGAGAGCTATTAAAAAGTGAAACTGAGGTTTACACTCACATGAATCTCAGTCCAAATGTCATAGTCTAATTCTAAAAATAAGACTTATACATGAAAATATGAGTTAACCATACCTGGCAGTACCTGAGAGCAAACGAATCTCTGAACCATGAGCAGAGAGAAGATGGAAAGGAAACAGAGCCCCTGCTGTAGAGATTAGGCCAGGATTCCCGGAGGGGCAGCGAAGAACTGTGTATACTATTCTTTTACGCAGTTAGAACCTCATGTTGTGTGTGCTTTCCACAGTTTGTATGGCCAGTCTGAAGCTCTCAAGGATGATCTCATCCGTTTACAAGGGGAAATGAGGGTTTTATATATAAATGCATTGTCTGCCATGTTCAGCCCAATATTTCCCCTGGCTTATGTGAAAACAAAATTCATCTCTTATTAAGAACAAGTTATATCTGTGCTATGATTTCTGTCATCTTATTCTCTATTCACTAATGCAGGGTCTTTTCTAATGAAAGTTCGGCTCATTATGGAATCATCTCCAGTCTGAGGTGCTACATGTGCACACTCACTGGAATAGATCAATTTATTTCAGGAGCGAGAATGTGGAAAACAAAGGTCACAGACACTTGGCTTCATTTATTTTCTGGACTGAAAATCTATTAATTACAAATCCTATATTCAAGTAACTGTGGAGAAAAATGCTTTACACTTTTAGATTTTTAAAATGTGTTTTAGTAGATTATCTCAATTTCTGTTGAGGGAACAACATGTGTTTTGAGTTGTAATTATGTATAATTTTGTCAATTTCCATGTTTTAGGCAGCATTGTGCCCTAAATATCTAATACAAGTGTAATATGGATGATTAATTAATGATTTTACACTAGCACATCGCCTGCCTCTTTGCAATGACAGTAGACGAACCTTATTGGGGATTTTAACAGAGGTTGAAAGCTGTAGCCAAAGGGCCTAATCAGGCTCGCTGTCTGATTTTTATAAAGTTACCAAAGTGCCACTGGAACACAGCCATGCTCATTCCATCACATCTTTTCTATGGCCACTTTCACGCTGTAATGGCAGATTTGAGTAGACCGTATGGCCCACAAAGCCTAAAATATTTACTATCTGGTCCTTTATAGCAGAAGTTTGCCAAGTCCTGGATTGTAACATCAGAGTTCAGGAAATGTTATATTTTAATCTTTCTTTGCCTATTCTCAAACCCAGGAAGGACTTAAAGTTTTCATAAGTAGATTGATAAAACTCTGACAGTTGGTGCTGAGTAGTGAGAGGAGCACAGCCTCTGAAGACAGAAAGGCTTGGCTTGAGTCTTGATTTAACCATTTTCTGCCTGTGCTGCCTTATCAAATTATTCATCCTTGCTAAGTCTCAATTTTCTTATTGCTGATAACATATAATCTCTATTTCATATGTGTGTTTTGAAAATAACATATTTAAAGTCAATATATACTATCATTGTTTACAGCTATGAAAATAGCTTATTTTAGAGTCACTGGGGTGCAGTTTCATGATTTTCAATCATGGTTTGGTGACACCCTAAGAAATCTCCAGTCATCTCAAGACTGGCTGTGTAGTTTTCTCTATTGAATAATTATAATTCAATTTGGTAGTATCCTATGTTATTATGTGCAAAGTTAAAGGACATATTTCTAGTTCAGATGAATAGTTCATTGAAAACGATTTATTGAAAAGAATTAAAATCTTTGGGAGCCATTGTGTTAGATCCTGGGCATATGAAAATAAGACCTTGATCTTAAGAAATTATAAACTGGGAGGCAGAATTTAAGTTCTAAGTTTGAACATGGACCAATGATTAACACACAAGGAATTGCGTTATGTTACAAGGAAGGTACTAACAAAATTCTTGGAGTGAGGTAAACTTTTAGAATATGATATGAATCAGGTATATTTTGGAGAATCAAAGCCACTACTTTCTACTTTATAGAAGTAGAGAAATTTGGGAAGGGCCAAGAGGAGAAGGGAAAGTAGAACATTCCATGGAAAGGGGATACTAGGAACAAAGATCTCTATAGAAGCTGAAAAGCACAGGGTTGTCCTGATAATAGTGAGTGTTATTTTGATGGAGACATATGTATGCAAATAATAGTAGTGAGAAAGAATACTGGAAAAGGACACTGGGACCAATGTACTTGGGAGTAACAAGGCTAGAAAATACTGTGATTATCCAGCTGAGTTATGGTAAGGGCTAATGTTGTGTGAAGATGTCAGAAATGAAAAGAAGAATTTTATACAGTTTTTTCTTTTTTTTTTTTGGAGTGGTTTATAGGAACTCACACATCGACTCCTTTAGTCCTCACAAGCTACCTGTGGGAGGTATCATCTCCAATGAACAGATGCAGAAAGGGAGACTTAAGAGAGGCCGAAGACAGGGGATGAGGGGAAGCACTGAGGTATTTGGGCTCTAAGTCCAGTGTTCCTGTATTACATTTGCTGTTTGGATGACAGTGGTGGAGAGAGGGAAGATTCAAAGATAATTCTGTGGTTTCTGACATGAGTAGGAGTTTAGGATTATACAGAGGACCTGGCTTAAGGAGGGCAAGAGGATAAGTTTGGTGTGGACCCAGTGGCATGTGAAGGGATGATGAGTGAGCCAGTGCAAGTGTTTAAAAGAGAGTTGGAAATACACTTCTAGGCCTCAGGTGATATATGCTGAAGGCTTTCTCCTGGTCTATAAGTCTAGTAAGCTTCATTTTTGTCCTCATGGTGCCCTTTCTCCCTTATCTTTCTGGGCTGTTTCAACTGTCTCGTTTCTCCTCTTACTGATTGGAAGGCCACAGAACTTTAGAAGGGAGGGCAATAAATAAGAGGACAGAATGCCAGTATGCACATTCTAGGCCTGTGTCCTTCTATGTTTTGGAGTTGGGGTTGGATGTCTTGGATTATATGCCAACCTGTCCACATTTTTCTTGGGCAACTTTGGACGTGAGTTTGATAGGTAGGAGCCCATTGACGGGAAAGATCCTGCTTTCTTGATTCTACCTGAGTTCTGTTATCTTTTTGGTACCAGAAGGACCCCAGAAGACATGCCTGTGGGAATAACTGGGGAAGTAGAATTTAAGCAGCAATAATATATCGTGTGTAAAGATAGACAATTTTTCTTAAAAATGAAAATAAATAAGTTGCCATACAATAGAAAGCTTCCTGATGTACTGTATAACCTAAAGAGGGACAAATAATAGCCTGGGAATCTCTGAATATTTCACTGAACAAATCTTTTTGGACAATGTTCTTATTCCATGGAGTAGAACATGACCAGACTAACAACTTAGAGATCTAAGTCTTAGACCTGGCTCTAAGGAAATCAGGTGAATGATTATTCATAAGCACATTAATCTGTAAAATAAGGATGATATATGGTCAAACTTCCTGAATTGCTAAAAAAGCACATGTTATAATAAAGACTGAAGTACTTGATGAAGAATTTTGATCAAGTAGGAGCTCTTCTCCTTTGTTTCTACATTCTTCCACTATCCTTATCTGCTTTGTTTCTCTCTCCCTTTTTTGATCTCTCACACCAATGCCAGCTCTTCTAATCAGCCAATGGAGAACTTAGCAAAATGTATTTTTCCATCATCTTGCATCTCAGCTGCCTGAAAGGGTCAAAAATGATGTAACAACAACTTGCTTTTGAACCTGTATTATTTCTTTAAAGAAAAGGCAAAATTCTAATATAATCCTACGGCATTGACATAGGAGAAAATTACTATAATTATGCAAATTAAAATAAGTCAACAAGTTTCAGAACACAATGCACGATAAGTAATGTTTTTAAAAATAACAGTCACTGAGCCTGGTCATTTGCACTTAATAATAGGCTCAGGAGGGAGTCTAATGTCTGGGGAGAAACAGCTGTGGTAATAGATGTATTATGGCTTTGATAGGTTCTCTCTAGTAGTTTTATTTCTGTATTTGCTTTAGATTATAGAATGCTCCTAGAGTGCCCTGCTATTGAAATTCCCATCATACCCAGAGCTTTAATTAAGTGATTGGATTTGACAGAACTTGAATTGAGGAGGCCCACCACTATGTCAGTTTCAGAATGATATTATCAGGGCCCTGGCAAGTACATGCCTAGAGCTTAATTTATGTCTTGGGCTGTCTCACTGTGAGATATAAGGAACACATGCCTCTATGTGATTTTATTATTTTTTTATTTTTAAATTTTAAATTTAGGTATAATTGACATATTATATTGGTTTTGGGTATACAACACAATGAATTGATGTTTGTATACACTGCAAAGTGATCACCACCATAAGTCTAGTTACCATCCATTACCATATGAAGTTAACTTTCAAAATTTAGTCTTTTGACAACTTTCAAGTATGCTCTACAATATTGATAACTGTGTATCGATATTGATATTCTGTGTATTATACCCATGACGTTTATTTTATAACTGGAAATTTGTATCTCTTAACCTCTTTCTCCCGTTTCATCTACTCCCAACCCCTCTCATCTGGCAACCACCATTCTGTTCTCTGTCTCTGAGATTTTGGATTTGTTTATTCATTTTTTTAAAATTTCACATATAAATGAAATCATGTGATACTGTCTTTGACTTATTTAGCTTAGGATCTCAAGATCTATCCATGTTGTCACAAATGGCCAGATTTCTTTCTTTTTTTTTTTTTTTTTATGGCTGAGTGGTATTGCGTTGTGTGTGTGTGTGTGTGTGTGTGTGTGTACACAGACTGGCATCTTTATCCACCCATATGTAAATGGACACTTAGGTTGCTTCCATATCTTGGCTGTAGTAAGTAAAGCTGCTGTGAACATAGGGGTGCATGTATCTTTTCAAATTAGTGTTTTTGTTTTCTTTGGATAAATACCCAGAGATAGAATTGCTGGATCATAGTTCTGTTTTTAATTATTTGAGGAACCACCATACTATTTTTTATAGTGGCTGCAAAAATTTACATTCCCACCAACAGTTCATGAAGATCTTCTTTTCTATGTATCCTCACCAGCACTTATTTCTAGTCTTTTTGGTAATAGTCATTCTAAGTGTGAGATGATTATCTCACCGTGACTTTGATTTGCATTTCTCTAATGATTAGTGATTTTGAGCAGCTTTTCAAGCACCTTTTGGCTATCTGTAGGTCTTCTTTGGAAAAATGTCTACTTGGATCATCTGTTCATTTTTAAAAATTGAATTGTTCCTTTGCTGTTGAGTTTTATGACTTCTTCACATACTTTGTATATTAACCCCTTATTGGGTATGTGATTTGCAAATATTTTCTCCTGTTCAGTAGGTTATCTTCATTTTGTGGATGGTTTCCTTTGCTGTGCAGAAGTTTTTTTAGTTTGATGTAGTCCCACTTGTTTATTTTTGCTTTGGTTGCCTTTGCTTTTGGAGTCATATCTACAAATTCTTCACTAACATCAATGTCATAGCTTGTCACCTATGTTTTCTTCTGATGGATTTATGGTTTTAGGTTTTAAATTCAAGTCTGTCATTCATTTTGAGTTAATTTTTGTGTATGGTGTAAATGAGTGGCCTAATTTCATTTTTTTTTTTTTTTTTGCATGTGGCTGTCCAGTCTTCCCAACATCATTTATTGACGAGACCATTCTTTCATCATTATATACTCTTGCCTACTTTGTAATAAATTAATTGACCATACACGTGTGGGTTATTTCTGGGTTCTATATTCTGTCCCAAAGATCAATACATCTGTTTATTAGGCCAATACCATACTGTTTTTATTACCATAGCTTTATAATATAAAGCTATAATATAAAGTTTAAAATCAGAGAGTGAGTGCCTCCAGATTTGTTCTTCCGTCTCAGGATTGCTTTGGCCATTCAAGGTCTTTTGTGGCTGCATACAAATTTTACAACTGGGTACATAAATACTTACAATGTTATATCTTCTTATTGGATTGATCTCTTTATCATTATATAATGCCATTCTTTGTCTTTAATTACAATCTTTGTTTTAAAGTCTATTTTGCCTGATATGAGTATGTCTACACCAGCTTTCTTTTTGTTGCCATGAGCATGGAATATCTTTTTTCATCCCTTCATGTTCAGTCTGTATGTCCTTACATCTGAGGTGAGTCTCTTGTAAGCAGCTTAAGGATGAATCTTTTTCTTTTTTTTATCCAGTTAGCCATTCTGTGTTTTTCATTGGAACATTGTCTCCATGTACATTTAGCATAATTATTGATAGGTATGTATTTATTGCCATTTTATTGTTTTCTGCCTGGTTTTGTAGTTTCTCTATGCTCCTTTCTTCTTTTGCTTATTTCCCACCTGGTTTGTCTTATGTTTAGTTTCCTTTCTCTCTGTTTGTGTGTATCTACTATAGACCTTTGCTTTGTGGTTATTATGAGGTTTACATATAACAAACTAGCAACTTAAATTTGAACTCATTCCAAAAACTCTACATTCCCCTCCCCCCAAGTTTTATGTTTTTGATGTCACATTTTACATATTTTTACTTTGTATATCACTTACCTAATTATTATAGTTTTAGTTTTACTTCTTTTGTCTTTTAACTTTCATGCTAGCTTTATAAGTGATTAATCCACTACATTTACTATATTTACTTTTACCAGTGAGATTATAGCTTTTGTATGTTTCCCTGTTATTAATTAGTGTCATTTCTTTTCAGCTTGAAGGAGTCCCTTGATCATTGTTTGTAAGGCTGGTTTAGTGGTAATAAACTCCTTTAGCTTTTGCTTGTCTGAAGAACTCTTCATCTCTCCTTCAATTCTGAATGATACCCTTGCCAGGTTGGATATTTTTTAGTTTTTCCTTTTAGCACTTTGAATATACAATGCCACTGCCTTCTATCCTGCAAAGATTCTACTGAAAAGTGTGCTCATAGTCTCATGGGGTTTCCCTTGTACATAACAAGTTATTTTTCTCTGGCTGCTTTTAAGATTCTCTCTTTATCTTTAACTTTTGACATTTTAATTATAATGTATCTTGGTGTGGATCTCTTGGGGTTCCTCTTATTTGGAACTCTCTTGACTTCGTGGACCTGGATGTCTGTTTCCTTTCCTAGGTTAGGGAAGTTTTCAGCTATTTTTTTTCTAAGTAAGTTTTCTGCCCCCTTCTTTTTCTCTTCTCCTTCTGAGACCCCTACAGTGCTAGTGTGATTCTGCTTAATGTGTTCCATTGATCCCTTAAGCTATTTTCACTTTAAAAAAATTTTTTTGAAGTATAGTTAGTTTATAATGATGTGTCAATTTCTGATGTACAGCATAATGTTTCAGTCATACATATATGCTAATATATTCCTTTTCATATTCTTTTTCATTACAGGTTACTACATGATATTGAATATAGTTCCCTGTGCTACACAGGATATAAACTTTTTTATCTTTACTTTT
Source organism: Camelus dromedarius (assembly GCF_036321535.1). Classification (NCBI taxonomy): domain Eukaryota; kingdom Metazoa; phylum Chordata; class Mammalia; order Artiodactyla; family Camelidae; genus Camelus; species Camelus dromedarius. The sequence continues at coordinate 27,838,541 of NC_087439.1, read as the reverse complement.
CAAAATAATTTTTTTCTGCTGTGTTTAATTCCATTCCATTACCTTAGTGGATTCTTCTGCCTCATCTAATCTGCTACTGACTCTGCCTTGGCTGAGGGTGCAGGGGTAGGGTGATGGGGTGGGGGGAGCCTGAGGGGCTACAGCCACAGTTCTGAGCTAGCTCTGCTTCTCTGGAGCATATGGTGGTCTCCCCCTAGGCCAGCGGGTAGGTGCAGGGCCTGAGGGGCTGAGGTGCACTTCCGAGCTATCTCTGTTTCTTTATGAAATGATGGCAGTCTCTGCCTTCTTGGGAGAAATGCTGGAGCAGGAGCCCAATGTAGGCTGGGTGGAACACTGAGGTGGTTCTGGCAGGCTAGCCGGAGTACCAGGCTGTCTTCAGTCTGCTGCCTCTGCACTGGGACTGGGAGCAAGCAAGTCTGTGCATGAGCTCTGCAAGAGCGGTTTCCTACAGCCTTCTGGTAAGCCCCACTCGTATTCAAACCAGCCAAGAGGGCTCATCTTCCCAGTGCCAGACCCCAGGGCTGAGGTGCCCAATATGAGGCCCAAACCTCTTGTTCCTTAGAGAGAAGCCTCGAACTTGTAATATCTCCCTCCTCTTCTGGGTCACTCTCCAGGGGTGTGGGTCCCAACCAGGTTGTTTCTCCTCCCCTCTTACCAGCTTCTCTGTGGTTCTTTCTTTATAATCTTGGTTGTAGAAGAGCTGTTCTGCTAGTCTTCAGGTCATTCTCAGAGTTGCTCTCTATATAATTGTAGTTTTGATGTTCTCATGGGAGGAGATGAGTTCAGGGACTTCCTACTATACCATCTTGAGCTGCTCACTCCATCTGTGACCATTACTTTTAATTCTTTATCAGGTAGATAATTTGTCTTTGTTTCACTAAGGTCTTTTTATGAGGTTTTATCTTAGTTATTCTTTCTGAGACTATAGTTCTCTTTTAATTCATTTTGCTTAACTCTCTCTGTTTGTGTACTAGGTGAAACAGCGATCTCTCCCAGTCTTAAAGAAGTATAGCCTTATGTGAGTGATGAACCTTATCATTCAACCTTGCTCTTGGTTGTCTCTTGAACCTTTGTGATTGTCTGAGCAGGCTGATTTATTCTTGATAGGTTATTGAGGGTGTGCCAAGACCTGTCAGTGTTCCAAGGGGAGGGATCTCATTTAGCACCTATTTTCAGACTGTTTGGAAGCCAGATCCTCAAGGACCTGCTTTTAAAGCATGCAAATATATACAGTCCTATTGGGCTACAGCTGTAAACCCTGCCTAATCTAGATTGTCCCCTGGGTGACAGTTGCACAAATTGGGGCTCCAAATGTGTATATAAGTTCTTTTCTGGGAGGTTTCATTAAGCTGTAGTGAGGCCAGGGGAGTGCACAAGGATAATGTCCCTTATCTAGGTTCCCTCAGAGAGCCTCCATAGCCTCTAGATATGTTGCAAACCTGAAACCTGTCCCTTAGGCTGAATCCCCAGGACAAGTAAATAAATCTTTTCAGGGCATGCTTCAATTTGCTGTCTGTGCAGTGACCTGGGGGTGGTACCGTGCTAAGAACTGTCTTTCTGATTGTTACAATCCTGGAGCCCAGGAATGCAAGCCCCCTTGGCCACCAGGGCCAGGTGATCAAGGGGCATCTCCTGAGTGGACTGCACATGCTCATCAGCTTTAGTGAGGATGTGGGAGCCCCATTCGCTGGCCTCAACAGGGCAGTAAGATACTGCAGTACCACTTGCCCCTGCAGGATTTATCAAGTCAATAGGAGGGTGCCGTGTCCATGCTAGCAGAGTGGGTGGGGAGTGCAAAAATGGCATCCACTAGCACCTCCATCTCAAAGAGTCCTAACTGTCCCCTGCTTCTCTAGTAGATACTTTAAAATCAGCAAATTAATCTCTCTCATATATAATCAAGGCACTGTTCAAACTGTGGCTTTTGTGCTGGGCCCAGGGTAAGTGAGACAGCACACAACCCCTTTAAAAGAATAATCTCAGTTCCCCATTGGACATAAGACTCTTGATTTTTTAAAGCCAGATGTTTCAGGGTCTTGTCTGTCTGGTGCAGGTCCCAAGAGTTGGAGTGCTTGATGTGGTACACCACCCCTTTGCTCCTCTGGAAGAAGCTCCAGATTTGTGGGATCCCTCCCTGTTGTGGGGTACCACACTGGGCTTGGGTTTTTGGTGAGACCATGTCTCTGCATCTCATCCTCACCTTGATGTGGTCCTTTTATCCTCTGTTGTGGAGAAACAGTGTACCTAGTTTTCAGTTATTTTTGAGGGAGTTGTTCCATATGTAGCTGTAGATTTGGTGTGTCCATCGGAGGAGGTGAGCTCAGGATATTTCTATCCCACCATCTTGGATCTCTGCCTCCATGTTACATTAAAAGGCATTGAATTTACCCTGTCACAATTGTGAGGTCTTCATAAAGTCCAAATGACAGGATGATACAAAGTGGATATTTCAACATCATGGAGTAAAAAAAGCATCTGAGCTTTGAAATTAGAACTGCCCAGTTTTAAATCACAGATCACCACTCATTAGTGGGATCATCGTGGATAGATGATCTAATTTTTCAGAGCTTCTGATACCTCTTTTTGAAAATGTTGCTCCAGCTAAGATAGGAATAATGTGAAATGTTATAATATAAATAAGCCCTGAATCTATCAAGTATATGGTAGGAGATTAATAAAGGTTATTTACTTTCCCACCCCAATTTGAAATCAGTCATTGTTGGTAGGAGTATTTTTCCATTTCTTGATGCCTATGAATCTTTGAGATATAGGTGCTATCTCTTAGTTGTAGGACAAATTTGGCCATAAGGACTCAGGGTTGACAGAAGTTGTAACCACTTTTCTTTCATTTTGAAAAAAAAAAAAAAAAAACCACCATTTTGCAGCAGTTTGGCCTTGTGGCCTTCCCCTCATGTCTAGTCCATCCCACACAGGCCTCATCAAATAACGGCTGTCAGTGCTTTACCCCTGCAGAGCTGCGAGCAGCTGCAGTATGCCAGTAGGACATCTAACATTGATCATGAGCACTGATTTGTGGTTTTTCTGTCTCTGTATGAAGCATCTTGATGCAGACCAGCTCCTACTTCCTGGGTAACAGGAAACACACCCACTTCATAATGAGAAACAGAACTTGCTTTGGTCTAAACCAAACCTAAGTCCAAAGTTTGGACATTCAGAAATTGTTTGATGTAGCATATGTTGCTCATAGCATGAGCACTTAAGGATGAAAAGTCTCATTTCTATTCTATTTGTTACCTTTTTCTGTGCAAGCACAAGGCTTTGTCATGGGCTTCTTGATTGTTAAAGCAAAAAAATAGGTAACAAATGTAAACATGCTGGATTGATGAAAAAATTACTAAAGAGAAAGATAGGAAGGCAGAGACTAGTTCAGGCCTAGTTGGGTTCCAAACCCTTAACAAAGCAGGCAGATAAGTTGCTGCAGATCCGCCCCCGGGAAGAGTGTCCAGCCTTGGTAGATGTGGTACTTCTTTCTAATATTCATTAATCTGGATAGAGGTGCAGTGATCCTAAGATCAGAGTCAGTCCTGGAGAGACACAGTGTAGGAAAGTTTGAGCTTCTCATGGTATTTTTCTCACATCGTGCTTTCTTTCCCTTTTCCTGGGTCCCTTGTAGCTTTAATCTAATCTTGGGATTCTCCCCTTAGCAGGACTCAGACTCATATTTCCCCTCTATCTTCCTCCCTTTATAAATGCTTGATGTCCATCATCATCAATGTTAATGACTGCCAGTCTTCTTCTCGAGATATTTGTATATTAGCAGAGACAGTGCCTTAAACACCTTTCTTATAGTTGGATCTTAAATAACAGGTACATATGCCTAAAACGCTTTAAGGAAGGCACCCCCTTTCTACATTATTCAAATTGCATCACATGAGATAATAAGATGCCACAGAAACTCGGGAATAGGAGGTACAACTTCCACTGTGAACTTACATTCAAGTTACATTCTTTTAAACTATGATGAACGTTCAGATAAAAAGCAAATCAAAAAAGCTCCCAAAGTGCACGATGTATTAGCTTCTGGCAGAACGGCATTCCCACTGAGAATGACAGAAAAGTCGGACAAAATATAAAAATGATCTCTTTGAAGAATTTGGAGAACAGCTGAGATAACTGAGGGGCCAAGATACTGAAAAGAAAGGAATTACTGAGAAGTGAGCTGATATTTTTTAGGCTGTCTTCCTCCCAGGGATATTTACCAATTCTTGGCCTGTGGAGGGAGGCTAAGGATCCAGAAGAGGGCTGCAGCTAAGCGAGGACTCTGCAGAACTTCTGAAAAGGTTACAGTGCAGGAGGGATAAAAATTGAGGTACAGGGTTATGAAGGCTGCCAGGACCTGAGGGACCAAGATCCTGGAGAGAGGGGAGGTACAGAGAAATAAATCTAACCTTTTAAGATTTTCCTTTGTGATTGTGTGTGTGTGTGTGTGTGTGTGTGTGTGTGTGAGAGAAATTCTTAATTCAGGAAAAGAAAGAGTTTAAGAAACAAACCAGGAAGTCGCTGAAAAGTAGTTTGGAGCTTTTGGCAGTCCTATGGAGATAAAGAGACAAATATTGGAGTCATTACCTGCCAAGCAGGAAGACTCACCAATAGCTCAGTGGAAGGTATACACTAGGGATGGTGAACCAGAGTTGCATGAAGGTTTACAAAATCTGTAACCAGCCTCGACTTCGCTCCCTGCTTGGATTGTAGGCATCTGCCCGCAGCCCCTAATTAGCATCTTCTTTATAGAGAAGGGTTTCAACAGTTACTTTTGATTTTTAGAAAAACTAAAGGGTTCAATTTAAATGGTGAAAGATTATTTTTGTTGGGCATATAGATAAATCTCTCGATTTACAGGGTGCTAAGGTTTAACCTTTACCATTTATGAGCTTTTGTTTTTTAAGTCAGTCATTCAAAAAGTTTTTATTGAGTGTCACCCACTCTGCTCCAGGCACTAGTCATGTGCAGGGGATATAGCAGAGAAGGCAGACAGACCTATTCACAGACATCTACTGGGGTAGCAGACACATTGAGTGTAATCAAGAAATACTATACACATGTCTAACACTTTCCTAACATTCTGAAAGTAAGACACAATACAAGCTCTGTGAACGGGGGGTTGGAGGGCACATAGCATCATGGGCTTCTTAGTGTTGGGTGATGATGGTACACTAGTATGAAGGCAGTAGGATAAACCTGCTCATGGTTGAGTGTCCCTTCTGAAGTTTTGGGATAGAATATAGATTATCCCCTTGTCTACATCTAGGTTAAAATACCCTCTCTTCCCCAACCTCATTCACAGTGAAGTGTGAGATGATATATTAAATACAGAAGTTAGAGACCACAAGGATTAACAGCAACCTCTCTGTGTTTCTTTCTCCTTCGGTGCTGTGGATCCTAACAACACATTCTCTCTCACCATATGTAGAGATAACTGCATAAATACATGAGGTATTATCAGGAGAGGGCTTCACAATGTTTTGAAAATGCCAGGAACTTAGTAAAGAACTGGATTTTCTATCATTTCCTAGCTCATTTGGTTAGGAACTAAAGTATGTTCTGGTCAGTTTTGTATATGATGTATCACAGCAGAATGAGCAGGCAAGGATCAGGTTTGGAGGACTGGGTTTTAAAGCAGATTAGATTACAGGAGCCAGGGGTTTAATATATACAAAGGAAAAGGGTTGCAAAAGAGGGCCTTTTGGTTAACTATGTCAAACTGAAATCCTACTACATGAGAGAAATGATCTAAATAGAGCAGTGGTACCTATGGACATCAGATAGAAGTGAGATCAGGGTGGAATAATAGTGCAGCTTATCTAGACAAGATTGTTTAGATCTTGTATTTTAAATATCTATGTGGTAATTTTTAAAATAAAATTAAAACTTAATTTTTCATTAAATGTGCAACATGTAAACAGTTTAGGCAAGACACTAGCTGTGGAATTATCTTGAGAAGTTTGGAATCCAATGCATGAGTCTGAAGTAGAATCATCCTCCCATGATTCTTCAGGAGTCAGTCTGGGGCAGGGTGTGTATGTCTGTAAGTCATTCAGAAGCATGAATATGTTGCTTACAAAAGACAACATTTAAGGACAAGACAAGTCATTAAGAATTAGCTTGTGATGTTTTAAGGAGCCTTAAGGTGACAGCTCCTCCTACCAATTCACTGGTGCCAAAGAGGATGATGCAATAAAAGGTAGAAATTCTGGGGCATCTAATAGCACTAAATCGAGGCCTTGGGAGAGACTGTTCCCAACTCTTTTAATTTAGTCCCTTCACATTATGTAAATGATAAAAGCAAATGTTAATGATATTTTTAATAGAATTGATTCAGAAGCATTATAAGCCAAATGGGATACTTTAGGGATGAGTCACAGCAATTTAATGAGCTCAGGTACTGGTCATTTATTTTCCAGAACTGTGCTGTCCATTCCAGTGGGGATGGCATCAGAGAATAACAATCTATAAGCCCTTTTCCTTATTTTCGTCTCCCTTATAATTTATGTGTATGCGTGCGTGTATGTGTGTGAAGAGTAACACTTGTTACCTGGGAAGTGAGCTTTTCCTGAAGATTATCATTCCTGTCAGTTTCTATCCTGGGGATTCATGGAAAGGGTCTTGGCTATATCTTTATCCTGTGTCTAGGACAGTGTCTGGCACATAGTTGGTACCCATTAAATGTTTATCTACTTTTATTGACTAAGTGAAAAAATGAAAGATCGACTAAATGCCAACAACTTAATCAAGGTAGCTAGGGAAAACCAGCCAAAACTCAGTTTCTAGATGGCAAGTCAAGAGACAAAGATACAGATGTTCACAGCAGCATTATTTACAATAGCCAAGACATGGAAGCAACCTAAGTGTTCATCAACAGATGACTGGATAATGAAGATGTGGTATGTATAGACAATGGAATACTACTCAGCCATAAAACAAAAATTAAATAATGCCATTTGCAGCAACATGGGTGGATCTAGATATTATCATACTAAACAAAGTAAAACAAAAAGACAAATACCATATTATATCACTTATATGTGGAATCTTAAAAAATGATGAAAATGAACCTATTTACAAAACAGAAATGACTCACTGACATAGAAGACAAACATGGTTACCAAAAGGGTAAGGGGGGCATAAATTAGGAGTTTGGGGTTAACATATGTGTATAAAATAAACAATGAAAACCAATGAAGTTATAGCACAAGGAACTACATTCAATATCTTGTAATAACTTAAAATGGGAAAGAATCTGAAAAATAATATATGTATGTATATATATATATATGTATATATAATTATATATATATATATAATCACTATACTGTATACCTGAAACATTGTAAATCAACTGTACTTCAATAACTTTTAAAAAAAAAGAGGCAAGGATGCAAATTTGACACCTATAATGTGAACTAGAAAATTTTTTAAGTGGAAAATAAGGTTTCTCATATTCTCCCTGCAAGGAACAAACATAATGTATATAAAGGAGGGACTGAACCTAAGAATTGGGAGAAATAAGCACTTTACTCAGGTTTAGAGCAGGAGGAGTGGGGAGAAAGGCTTACCATCATACAAGATTATGATCTGGTTTACAAAGTACTCCTAAATGAAAAGTCAACCCTAGACAGTGTTTTCCTGTTATCATTTTTTTAAAGTTTTGAATTAATCTCAAGCTTACAGAAAATGTCAAGTATTGTATGAAGAATTTTGATTTTCCTGCACCATTTGAGAGTTAAGTTGCTGATATCATGCCCCATCAATTCTGAATAAGTTAGTGTGTATTTCCTACCACCAGGACATTTTCCTACAATAACCACAATAAAATCCTCAAAATCAGAAAATTAACATTTATTTATGACTACATACAATCCTCAGACCCCATTCAAGTTTTACAGTTTTTCCCGGCAATGTCTTTCTATAGCAAAAAGATCTAGTTCAGAATCACATCTTCCATTTAGCTGTCATGAATCTTAGTCCCCTTCAATCTGAAATAGTTAATTCATCTGTCCTTGACTTTCATGACCTTGACAGTTTTGAAGATTACAGACTACTTATTTGTTGGAATGTCCCTCAATTTGAGTTTGTCTGATGTTTGTTCATGAATGGATTCAAGTTATGCATGTTTAGCAGGAATATCACAGCAGGATGCTGTGTTCTCTCATTGTATCTTATTAAGAACATATAATTTTGATTTGCGCTGCTACTGATGCTATTACTTTGTTTATTTGATAAAGATGTATCTGCCAGACTTCTCTACAGTAATGTTACATTTTCTGCCTTTGTAATTAACAATTATTTGTTGGGGAGATACTTTGCAACTATGTAAATATTCTATTACTCATAAGGCTTTCTTCATTCATTCATTTCCCCATCACACTTTCAATTTATTCATTCATTTACTTATATCAGTATGAATTTGTTGTTTTCTATTCAACTGATTATAATTTGTAATTGCCATTATTTATTTTGATGTTTGAATTGTCTCAGATTTGTCCAGTGTGCAAGATAGCCCATGAAATAAACACAGTTCTGCATCCCCTAGATAGTCATATAGGTGGAAGAAATCTACTTACAATTATTTGGATCTAAAGCCAAATTCCATTTTACAGATAAACGCAAAGTGGTTTTGCATGGTTTTATTATACCCTAAAATTTCTAGGAATGAAACTACATTGTAAATTGAGAAAAGATTGTGATTTGTTTTGTTAGAACTCTATCAAGACTTGCTCACTGTTTCAGAAAATCACATCACCAGTGGCAACGCCATGTGTGGCATATGAGTTGCCAATGCAGTACACCTGTACCTGAATCCTTTTGTGGTTGTCGCATTCACGCTGATTCTAAGTATAGACACAAACATCTGACTCCTTCATATGGCTTCTTGTTATTATACCTGAGCATTTTCATTTAGAATAAGTAGCATTTTATTATAAGTTACCTTCATATTCTTTTCATTTTATATTACTGTTGAAGCATTATGGTAATATTTTTGGAAATTATTTGTGTACATAGTTTATATCACATATGAATTTAGTTTCAGGGCAAAAAAATAGAGGGATTCTACAAACTATCTGTCATAAGAAGAGGTCTCTGGTTCTAACTGGGTTGAGAACACTGTTCTAAAACTTTAATCTTGATACTGTCCCAAGTGGTCAACGTGATGGTTGCATTTGCCATAGTCTGGAACAATGGGCAGATATCTTTCTATAGAAGGAAGGTAGGGCAGTACACCAGCTCCTGAGCAAATTCTAATATCTCTCTGGAGTTAATCTGGTAGAGCTGTACGTGAGGCAAAGACTATTAACCATTTACCAAAACCTTTTATTCTTCCTTAGGTAGACCACATTTCCTAGCATTTTTGCCACTAAATGCAGAGGAAATTGAAACATTTTATTTTCAGCATGTGCTTTTTTCAGAGTTCTTTTTGTCTGTATATAACCCTTACCTCTGGGGATCAGACCTTCTAAGGTACCAAGTGCATTGAAATTCCCTGCTTCCCCTTCTTCCTTCCCAATAATTTCCTGTGAGTTGCTTTCATGGAAAGGATTTAGAAAGGTAGGGTAAAAGGTTGTGTTACAGAAACATCCCTTTCATCACCTAAGGAAGCAGTATGATGGGGGGGGGGCTCCATTTGTTTATTTTATTGTTTTGTTTTCAATTCATGCTGGGTCACACTTACAATAATGGTATAAAAAGTCAGATATAATTCATTTTTTTTCATTTTTACAGGTAGTCTCCCTTTATAAGATAAAGTTGGAATAAGGCTTCTCAATTCAAGTCTATTTTCCTTACACTTTAATTTGTATTTCCCTTGAGATTTTTGGGGTTAAGTTGCCCATAAGACATTATTATCAATGTTGAACATTTTTGCCCTTTGGGAGGGAGCATTTTCATATGCATTTTGGAGATTTTGAGAATGACTACATTGGAAGCTAATGGTATAGAACCATTTTAAATCAAGATTAATTGTATTTATTTACATACCAGATAATTGCCTGTACAGTTGTCACAGGCTGATGGTGATCCATGGAGAAATGGTAATGGACAGAAGAATGTAAGTCCTTTGATGGAGGTAAAGGCACTACTTACAATACACAAAGGAGATGACGAAGCATGTTGCCCTTTGATGGGGGAAGCTTCAGTGGATTTCAGGTTCCCACAATGATGACCTGCCAGTAAGACAACCTAACTAGGGTGAGGACACTACCATGTTTTGGGAGGAAGCTCACTTTGCTATTCTCATTAGCATTTTTCTATCCTCCTGGCCATTCGCCACTGCTCAGGATGCTTAGGGTACCTATCCACCTACCTACCTGCCAGATGCAGGTGACTTTTCAGCCTACCTGTGAAACATATTATGAGAATGAAAAAGACAATTCTCCAGGGTTAATTTTCCCAGAGAAACTATGCCTGTAGCAGCCTCAAAGCTTAGACTTGCTCAGTCTGTTTCTCCAAAGTTAAATACTCCATTGCTCTTCAGTGTTCTCAGTTTTGAAGCAAAATTACCATGGTCATGTGTTGAGTATTAGAATTAAGGCTGACTTCTTTGTTCCAAACACTAACAAATACCGTGAATGTTTCCTTAGAAGAAGAGTTAGGGCATTGCTGTACCAGTGTTATTAATGAAGACATTGTTGATGAGACCTGCATGTGACTTACTTTCAGAAGTGCCACCTATCAGAAAACACCATTGACACCCTGGGTACCACACGATAGCACTGACTTGGTTAACTTTATGCAGAACCCATTCAAAGCAAAGCATTCATCAGACCAGTCCAGTCAACCAATAATATCTGTAGTAACCTCATTCTTTTTTTTAAATAATTTTTTAACATTTTTTATTGATTTATAATCATTTTACAATGTTGTGTCAAATTCCAGTGTAGAGCACAATTTTTCAGTTATACATGAACATATATATATTCATTGTCACATTTTTTTCTCTGTGAGCTACCATAAGTTTGCTCATTCTTAAGGAAAAATTAGAGTGATTAAAAATGTGCTCCATGTAACCGACTATACTTCAATTTAAAAAAACCCACAAGAACAAAAAAAAAATGTGTTTCACAATAGGCTGGTCAAATTAAAGAACATATTATTGCTGGTGGAGTGCTTAGGTCAAAGGAAGTGTAGAACTAAATAGAATATGAACAAGCAGACAGGGTGCTTCAGAATATGCAAATTATACTTTCCACAAGATACTGTTTCAAAGACAATTTTAATTTAGGGCAACATGCTATGCATTTTTTGAGGACTAAGTCAAATATCTCCTCTTCTGAGAAATCTTGATCAATCTACTTTGGCAGAATTGGTCAGTCCTTCCTCTAAAAGCAATTTATTCATTGATATTGAATTATTATTATTATTATTATTATTATTATTATTATTAGTTGTTGTTGTTGTTGTTGTTGTTGTTGTTGGATTTGTAGTCTAATAGTTATTTGGCAGAGCCTACATCTTATTATGTATCCTTATGGCTCAGGATAATAGCAGGCATATAGTAATTGCTCATCAAATGTTTCTTGAAATGAATGCCTGCATGCATGCATACATTTATGAATCAATGAATGAACCAATTCCAGTGAAGACTGAATATGATTTCCCCCACATCATGGATGGAGTAGATCAGGAATCTTATAGAAATGGTAGGATTGTGACTTTCCTATTATAGCAATGCATTTATAATTTATTGATGGAAAGAATGCAGTTTAGTGATATTTCTCTAGTATCAAACTTTCTGAAAAAGGGACACGTACTTAAGATTGGCTTTTAAAACATCAGCAAAATAGTTACGAAATAACTTTTGAAATGTTAAATGATCATGAGAACAAAAAATTGGATTGCATTTTAGACTTGATTATTCAGTTTTAAAAGCATAGAGAATTAAAGAAAGATACAAGTTTTTTGTTTTTGTTTGTTTGTTTGTTTTTGTTTTGATGCTGCTTTCTGTTGGCAGGAGTCAGCCATTGCATGGAGAAACTAGACTCCAAGAATCATGAGCACAGGGTCGGAGTGTGTATTTGCTTGCCTTTGTATTCCCAGTGCCCAACACAGATGTAAGAACATGTCAAGTTTTTAATAATATTTGTTGAATAAATGGATCAATAAATGAAACATGTTAATCTGACTGTGGTTTTCTTATCAGCAGATTTACAGACACAGAGCCAATTTCTACTGAAAGCTAGTTACAATAACTTTCATAGTTTCACTCACAACCTTGGTTGTCCAATCTTATTTATTCTCTAATGAATTCTGCTGTCACAGGTTTCTACTACAACAAATGCCTCTTGACTCCAGCCGCCTGGTGGAGTTTCAAAGTTATTTCAGATGCTTCTCCAGCACTTTGTCCGACTACGGCAGTTTTCACACATAATTGCCTTTACAAAAAGCCCTTACCAAATGCAATTTCCCTCTTATTAAACTGCACACATGCGGACTGACTTCTGTACACTTTTCACAATCAGGAGAATCTTACTTTGATTAGATGCACACCTGTTGGGGACAGTTTGAAAAAGAGGCAGTAAGAAGTTGGGAATTTGAGAAAGTGAAAAATGAGGTAAAGCAGGTGGCAGACCAGGAGAGAGATTTTTTTTTAAATGCAGCTTTGGGAGAAGTTAAGGTGGCTGAGGCGAAGTTAGAACCGCATCCCATTGGCTGGAAGGAATGGTGCACATGTTCTAGCACAGCATCCTCTGGAGCAGAGTTAAAGTCTGTGAGTGGGTAGAATGAAGGACTGAGAAGTACTGTTTTGTATGCCTCGTTGCTTAAATAAAAGTTGCTTAGGGCTTTTTTCCAGCCCAACTTACTGTACGTATTTGGAGTCGCTGTATGACCCAGGAGGCAGGAATCAAGGAGTCCTCCGTCTACGCAGAAAGGCACGTATTGTTACAGGGAGGGCGATATGTATTGGGTAGGGGAGAGGTATGTTATCTGCCACAAAGCAAAACAGATATACAGGTATGTTGTTGAACATTCTGGGAAGAGGTTTAATATACCATCTTCATTCTTTGGCTTTCAAGAACAAAAATGTCTATTTATAATAACTTTTATAGCTTAATTCAACCTTAGTGGCCGGAACTTATTTTTCCTTTAAAGACTTCTTTTTTCTGAAAATGTGAGTTCTGCTGAAACAGAGATTTGGGGAGCCTGATCCTTTTGTTAGAGAGGGAAAGTGTATGCTTGTGTAGAATGTAGGAACTGCATGAGCCATAGAGGTGCAAAAATATTACTTTATCTTTATATAACTAGACTTAATTTTAATCTTCAGCCCCCTTTTTGGTCTGAAGCAGAAAACCTTGTTTAGTAACTTATACTTTTAGTGATTTCTCAGTGATTTCAAATTTAAGTCCAGTCAACTTCAAGATTCCCCGTTCCCCCTGATTCTCCGTGGGGCTAAAGTTAATCATGAATGTATACTAGGATGCAGTATTTTTGGAAAGAGTGCGTACATGCTCCGTATGGATTTGTCCTGTGCTGACTTCAACTGAAAGGGATGATAACCCTGTCACAGGCTTTGGTTGTCTGGATGTCTGGAACATGGGGACCCTTGGGAGTTCCATCCCCCTTTCAGATTGAAATTGTATAATCTATACTGCAGCAACTTACTCTTCTGATGATCACTAGAATCTTCCCTGTCTTTTGGTTTTGTATTACGTTTAGAAATTCTTTGCCACGTGAGAAAGTATTTCATAGTCCTACTGATTCCGACTAGACCCGTGAGGACTTCTATGAGGAGGCAGAAAACCCATTGTGAATGCATCCTTCTTCCTTCCCTCCCTCCCTCCCTTTCTTCCTTCCATCCATCTAATATTTATTGAATATCAGGTACCTACTAGACACTGGTAGTAGGTTCCTTCCCTGAAAGATTTCATTTTCTAGGAGAAAGTGAAATTTTTACTTTCTAATAGGATGTGAGAACCAAAATAATTTACCTCCTACCCCTCTCCCCCCACCCCCAACACACATGCAAAGCTTGGATACTGAAGACTGAATCTACCCCCCACCCTCAGTGTACTGTCCATATTGACATAACATTATTATTTTATGAAACACTTGCCCAGGCTTATGACATTAACTCTTCAATAGATAGCTTCAATAAGAAGTTTGCATCCCCAAGTTCTTTGAACCTCTTGCCTCAACAATCCTTGTCTTCCCATTTCATGGTCCTTACTCTGTCCTAACCAATCCCCCATCTCCAAAGTCACCCCTGTAAATTAAAAGACTGCCTTAAACCAAGCTTCCAAGTCTTACTAACTTCTTGATCTTGCTTCTCTGAGACACTGCCAAACCACTCTCAGGGTGGTGTCTTCCCTTACGTGGTCAGCAACAAGCTTATCTTTGCCTCAGCAAACCATCAACAGGCTTATTTGCAGAGCCAGCACTCAACAGTGTTATCATCATAACTCAGTAGCTAGCCCTGCTTCTAAGAGAAGATAGATTTAGTACATATAGTTAGCTCAACTTCCTATGGACAATTATTTTAAATATGTGTTTGCACAATCAGAATTTAGGCCTTTCATTGCTGCTTCATGATATGGTTTCGATACCCAGTAGAGATTACGTCTCAATGGATATTAAAAATGTTATCTTCTTTAATGACCATGTAAGGGTTACGTAATGCAGGTGCTATTCATGCTTTAGATATGAGTGTAGGTCCTCTTGATAATGCCGGATGCTGAGTGTTCCTCACCTGTCCTAGACCAATGCTCCATTCAGTCACCTGCTACTGTGACTAGGTTCCTAAAATATCTGACACAAGAGACACTATTTTAAAACATTCTTTATTTTTGACTAAGCCTCATCCCTTCTATCTGCCAACCTACCCAGGTTTTATGGTTTGAATGTATCCCCTCAAAATTCGTATGTTGAAATCCTAACCCCCCAAAATAAGGGTATTAGGAAGCAGGGCATTTAGGAGGTGAATAGGTCATGAGAGCAGAGCCCTTATGAATGGGATTAGTTCCTTTATTAAAGAGGCTCAAATTGCCTGCCTGCCCCTCTATCATGTGAGGATACAATGAGAAGTCTGACCTGGAAGAGGGCCCTCACCCAATTATGCTGGCACTCTGCATTCTGATCTT
Source organism: Camelus dromedarius (assembly GCF_036321535.1). NCBI lineage: Eukaryota > Metazoa > Chordata > Mammalia > Artiodactyla > Camelidae > Camelus > Camelus dromedarius. The sequence continues at coordinate 27,823,452 of NC_087439.1, read as the reverse complement.
AGATTTTCAACATCCAGACCTGTGAGAAATAAATTTCTTTCATTTATAAGCCTTCCAGTCTGTAGTGTTTTGTTATTTCAGCCCGAACAGACTAAGAGGTGACCTGGGCTGAACAATAAATACAGTTTCTAAAATTCCTTTGTAAAGCATATGTAAGGCCTCCTTTGGCCAGTAGTCTTAGTTGTAGGCAGCAGAATCTGACCTAGCAAGTTTACTTGGAAAGGGATTTATCATAGTTCACAGAATTATTGGGAGAGCTTAAAGTACAGACTCTAGGCTGAGTTTCTGGGAGCAGTGCCCAGATCCACACTGAAAACTGGCTTGCTAAGGAAGCTGCTGTTGCCATTGGCCTTGGAACCCAATGCCTCTGCCACAATCATGAAGATGTTGCATTGGGCAAGTGCTCCCATGGCTGCTGGCCTCAGAAGAACCAAACACCCCTGCCACTATGCTTTTTTAGAGTGGTCTTCAAAGTGTTGTCCCTGGCGACAGCCTGGTAACTTGTTAGAAATGCAAATTCTTAGAGCCCACACCAGAAGTATTGAATCAGATGCTCTGGGGATAAGGACTGATGATTTGTGTTTCTGATGCCGGCAAAAGTTTGACAACTACTGCTCTCTGAGATGGTTCATTTTATTACTCTAAATCTTGTATAAACATAAGTGTTCTTGGCAGAACATAGGTCATATGAGGAACACTAGCTACAAAGGAGACTAAAGAAGTCTAGAGCAGTACTTCTCAAAATTCGATGTGTGTATGTGAATCACCTGGAGATCTTGCTAAAATGAAGATTCTGATTTAGTAGATCTGGCCAACAGCATCACAGGTGATGCCAATACTGCTGCTCGATGAACCACAGTTTGAATATGTAGTACAGAAGCACATGCTAGCAAGGAGGTCAGGGGGGATTGTGGCTAACCCATTGTGCAATATCTCCTAGTCACCATCTCTTTGAATAAAAAATCATAACCACCAAAAATTTGCAAGAGAAAGAGATCTGCCTCATGGAGAGGAGTCTGCTTTCTCTTCATACATTTTCCTATCTACTGCCTTTACTTTAAAGAGGTATCCACATCACCTTTCTTGGAAAACTGCAGGGTGTCTGTCTATTTTCAGAGAAGTTGGTTTCACTTAAAGCTTAAGGTAAGCCAGACTCAGTAGGCAGTTCCTTAACTTTTTCTCTGAATCTGTTCAGTCTTAGAAGCCTACCTCTCAATCAGAAAATAAACCCTATAAACTCAACAACAACAAAGACTCTCCTTGCTATTGCCACCACTGAGTGCCCACCTACTAAGAGAGCCTGAAGTTGAGCCCTGACATGGTAACAATTCCAGGAGGATTCATCTGGCTCATTGGTAGCCAGTTGACTACATTTGATCCCTTCCCCCATGGCTAAATAAGTGCTTTGTTTTCATAGGAATATTCTCAAATTTCAGAAACAGTTTTGTCATTCCTGCCTGGACAACCTTGGCCAGCATTACCATTTGTTGACTTACATTTTTCCCTTATCATTTCTCCCTCATCAAGCAGAGACCCAACATGGCCTCCCACAAGAGGACATATTTTACAGCAAAGGAAGTGTGACTGGTCTTTTGATATGCCCATCATCCAAAAGGATGACTGTGTTTTCTGGTGGAAACTGTGTCTGCCACCTGGCTCTTCATGTTTCTGAAACAGAAGACAGAGAAAGGAGTCACTATTCTGGTTGAGATAGATACACCAATTACTAGAGTAAATTGGGTTGCTGCTACACAGTAAAGGCAAAGAGAATGATATTTGGAACCCAGAGGGCTCACTAGAGTATCCCTTAGTATCTTTTCTTGTTCAGTAGTCCTGGTCAATGGAAAGCCATGAAAATCCAATAAAGAGAAGATAACCAAGGATTCATATTCCCCCCTAGAATAGCAGTTTGGGTCATCTGACTCTAAGAAGCCTAGTCTAACTGCAGTACTGACATAGGGTAAAAATGGATAATGTCAGCTCTGACTACTACACAGACCTGTGACCAGCTTTAGAAGCAGGGACTGTAGCAACTCTCTTTGGTGTTAATTAACTGCTTCTGTTCCTCCTCCTACTATCTTACAAGGGAAAAAGAACTGGTGATGGCTCATGGTTTAGATTTCAGGTAGCAACATGGCCATGACAAGTATCTGGTAGGACTTTGTTGGGGAGATAAATTTCTTGCCTGGACAAAGGATCAAAGGGGACCTTAAGGAGTGAAAGTGATTGACTTTTGCTGGATGTCTTCTGCTTGCTACACTGGATTAGCTTCATACTTCTCCCACCTTTGTGCCCAAGGACAGTGATTGGAATGAATGTCATCATCTCACTTCCCTTCTGCTTTGTATAAGTCTGAATAACTGAGAACACTCATGTGAGTTCTGAGGGAGGACAGCAAATTTAGGGGACTTGTTTTTCAGGTTTCCTGTGAGTTTGCTGGGTACTGGCCACTTCCATAAGCCCAAAGCCCCTGTCAGATGGCACTCTTCAGACCACTCTCTCTGTCTCCATGTTCTCCCCTTGTACCTGCAGGCCTGGGGGGCACTGACACCCACTTCCAGCTCTGGAATACTGTATGCCCCTTTTATTTTTTAGTACCTTCCCACTCGTAACTCCTCTTTTATGAAACTATTCTCAAATCATCCATTTCGAAAGTGAAATATGAGTCCTACCAGGACCCACTTTGATTCCTGGGTGAGGTTTGACAGCCTCCCTTCTACAATGACCAAGATTTTGATCCAACTAGTTCCTTTTGTGGCTGCAGAATAGTTAACTTTTCCTTTCAAATTATTCCAGAGAATATTCAGTTATGTAGAAGATATCTCTTCAAACACCCTATTATTTTGGACTGTATTAAAGTTGTATGGAACTAGTTTTCAGTAGCTTGAAGTGAGTGAGAGCCTCTGACACCAAGAGCACAGACAGCATAGATGATATCCATTCAGTTTGCACTGAAGGGTTTTACAAACACCCTAAGCAGTGGTTTTTAATTTTATGTCAATATATTTCATCTCTAGATGTCAGTTGTAAGGGGGAGATAATATTTTCTATATATGTATTTTTTTATCAGGTCATATATTTTTGTTGTTCTTAAATCCAAAATTTTAATTTGGTTGGGAAGTAAGTTGTAATTACATACTTATTTGTGTGACTTGCTCCAAAACAGAACTGAGTTTCCTGAGAGAATAGTAACCATAACTATTTTGCTTTTATATGTATACATATATACATATATACACATATACATAGAAGACACAATAACGCAATAAATCTTTGTTGAGCAAATGAATTAAACTCATTTTTTAAGTAGAAAGAAAAAGATATAAGGCCTTTAATTTGGTTTATGTTACCAAGTGGGTTTGTGATATGAGTATCAATGTTGTGATTGGTTTTAAGACTACCTATACAATTTTTCATCACAAAATCAATCTTTTCAGTAATATTATATATTATTTCTCTTGGATGTAACAATTAAAATTATGAGAATTATTTTTTTTTAATTGAGAATAAAATGGCTCCTAAACAAGCCCATGAATTTGTATGTACCTGCTTTAAAGCTTGAATGAGTAATGAGTAAAGAGTAAATGAAAATAAATCAACAGATATTGGCCCTAAGAGGAGAATGTGTAGGAGAGACAAGCTGCAAGATTGTGGCCTGTGAAATGTGGGGGAATGAGGGCATCACATTTATCCGTGGCAATTTTTTAGGGGGAACCCTACAGAGGATATTTCATTGAACTCACTTATCCACTCACTCACTTTTATTTGCCGTAATAGTTAGTGAATATTGTTTGTGGGCCCCCGTGTGCCAGACATTGTTTCAGGCACTGAGCAGACATCAGTCAACAGAGCAGATATAGCCTTCCTTTCACTTAGTGTCCAGTCAGGAGAGACTCCTTTACACTTAAAACAAGACTTCCTGTGCTACCCCTGGTTTGTCTCAACTTCAGGTTGATTGATCATGGCTTCTGCTGAGACTTACAGAAGCAGGGGCTAACAATTCTTTTGTTGGCATGAGAGAGAAAAGGGAAATAGGAGTTTTAGTTTAAGGGTAAAGCTTGATACTAAGAAGCAACTGTATACACGTGATTTATGAAGCACTGTGAGCTAATGAGAAAACAGGGAATGGGCAGAATGTTGTGGTTTCTTAGTAATGGAAGCACTGAGATTATTTTGGTCAAGGTGATATAGGCTTATTGAAGAGGAATTATATCAGTGATAAAGAGATCATAGAAGAAAGATGTTTAAAGTATTTAAAAAACATGAATGAGATTGTTATCCTAGAGTTACATGTGAACTGAATGAATTTTGAACAGGAGATTTAAAAAAAACCAAAAAAAAAAGATTTACCAGTGATTTGGAATCAGAGTAGCGTGATATGAAGGAGTCAGGTGTACTGAAATGTCAATTGTTCTTTGCTGTTATTGATATTTCTTCATTCAGGTGGGGCAAAGCCTAATGTCTCTCCTTTTGAGTGTAATTGAATTGAGTGATTCACGTAACAGATAAAGTGGAAGTGAAATGTTATACGGCTTCTACTACTTGGTCACAAAAGCACATGGCTTCCTCCTTGCTCTTTTTTTTTTTTTTTTGTATCTCCTGCTGCTCTGGGGGCAGCTACCTACTATTAGGTGAGAATGCTTAAGCAGCTCTATGAGAGGTCCATGTAGGTGTGTGTGATGGCTACATGTCAACAATCTCCAGTAAACTGGGGCCTCCAGTCAACAGTCATGCAACTGAGCCATCTTGGAAATGGATTGTTTAGCCCCAGTCAAGCCTTCAGGTGATTGCAGCCCCAGCTGACAGCTTGACTGCAACCTCATGAGAGCCCCTGAGCCAGAACCACCCAGCTAAGATTACTCCTGGATTGCTGACCCACAGTAACTGTGTAAGATAATGCATGTTTGTTGTTAAAGCTGCTAAATTTTAGTGTAATTTTAATCACAGCAGTACATAATCAAACAGAAAGGAATAAAAATCTGTGGGCTTATATTTGCATAGTACGAGGGCTTACACGTCAGAACAGTTTGAAGTCATAATTTGCAAGACTCATGATCTTAGCCTTGAGATAAAAGCAAGGTAGTGGGGCTGACCATTACTGTGGTTAAAGATAGAAGAGCTAATGTGTAAAGCAGTTCAGGTTATCATGAGATAACCAGAAAGGAAAGATCTCGGCTGTTAGAAGCTAGAGAGGAAAAAAAAAAAATCCTCTCTCACTTAGTAAAGCACATGACAATTGAGAATTCATGTGTATGAAAGAGTAGATCTAGGACTAACTCTTAGTATCCTATGGTCCCATATGTGGATCTTCAGAAGAGGGAGAAATTTACTTTTGCTGAATTTGCCAGGAAGGGAAAGAAGAAGAAAGGAATAAGCAGGAGCTAATTATTTTGGCATTGGAAAGAGAGTTTACTGCTTTATCAATGCATCTGTTGCCTGGATGATCATCTTAATATCCTGAAATCATGGCTGGTGCCTGACTTGTCCTTTTATTGGAATAGTCAATGAATAAATTAAAGAAAGTAGAATGAAGAAGTAGAAAAGGAGGAGGAAGGGGAAAAATGGGGTAAGTGTAAGAAAATCAAAGGGAAATGGAAGAGAGAAAGAGGAAAAGGAAAAAGAGAGAGGGGAAATCAGAAGGGGAAAGGAGGAAAGAAAACGAAGAGGGAGGTACTGTATGCTACTACTGCATTGGACCATGGGTTTGGGGGTTAGATTGGAGCCTGTGTTCTCAGGTTCTAGAGGTGGTTGTGAGAGGCAGCTCAACTGGCAGCACCAGCCTCCCATCCTGTCAGCCTGATGGCAGCCACCACAATCCTCTCATCCCGTTGTTGAGACATGATTTTTTTTTAATGCAATGCCTGTACTTTCTATGACTTTGCCTTCAAGCAAAGAATCATAAAAAAAAAAAAGAAATCTTTGTGTGATTCAGAATTTTGAGACCTCTTTTTCTTGATTCTAACAAACAAAGAAAAACATCATATGGACAGCACTGTTGGCTTCTTTTGATGTGTTTCCAAATCTTTATGATCCTAAAAGTTACACAAAGAGCTTATAAAAAAAAAACCCAAAAAACAGATTTCTGGGCCTAAAACCTATCAAATCAGATTCATTCATTCATAAGATCCTCAAAATTACACTTTTCTTTTTGAAGGAGTTTCCCTAAAAAATATTTTGCTCCAAAAATCTCGACCCAGTTATCTCAGTCCAAACCAAGCACCCCAATCCCAATTACTTCCAAAAGATGCACTTTGATGTTTCTCAAGCTATCTGTAGTGAAGGGCCAGTTTGTTTGTTTTTTTTTTTAACTTCCAAACTATCACAGAACAGTTTTTAACTATAAAATACTATAAAATTGAAAAATGAAAATGAAAAATTAATAGAAAAATGAAATTAAAAGACATTCAAAACAAAACCTCCAATTTTTTTATTAAGTTCAGTAGACATAAGATATGGTCTTACATTTCTAAGTTTCTAAATACTTACTCTGAATTTCCATATTAATTGTATTGGAGTTAGGACTGTTACAGGGGGCTTCTTTCAGGATTTTTCTTACTAGCTGAACAATTCTAACCATTTTTTTTCTACCTTACAACCGTTGTTACCTCAGTTCAACTTCTACAAGTGAAGTTTAAATTCTCCAAAATCCCGTATACAACTCTCATGGACATACACAGGAAGAAAAAATGCTTGGCCCTTGCTTATTAGCTGTCTGACACTAAGTCCCCTCCCTCTGGCTGACACTAGTTTCCTGTCCCCAAGCCAATCTGTAATCCATTCCAAGAGTTCTTCCCCCAAGCTATGTTTTTGATCTTGTAAATCAATCCGTGTGTCATGAATTTTTATCACATGCTTCTCTGATATCCAGCTGTCCACAGTTTCACCCTGATCTATTCATTAGACAGTATGCTCAAAGGATTGAAGTCAATTAATGTGGAAGGGCACATTGTTTCTCTAGTGTTCCTCACTTGTGGGTTGATGCTGGGAGTTCTGCAAATTATCAATTAACACGCTTTCTCCTATTGCCTCCAGACATGATTTTCAATATGTTTTCATGAACTTTGAAGTTCATAGTGCTAGCTTCCTCTTTTTCTTTTCTAAATATCAGGAATGTAGAATGTATTTGTGTTTTATTATCCAAACATGGACTATATTTTTCCTTCTTTTCTGGATTAAAATTAGTGAAAGTTTTGTTTAAAAAGAAAGAAAGACCCCATCTTAGTTTTTTGGAACACTCTCAATACACAAAGTGTAGAAATAATATGAAGAAAGGAAAGGAATATTGGTGTAAGTTACCATTTAACCCATTCCCTGGATTTCAATGATCATGTTTCCCAGGTCACTTCCATAATCCTTATTCTCAAGTCACCTGAAAACCTACTAATGATTCAATCCTAATGACTGGTCAGATAGTCCTGAGTGTCTGACTGGCATTTTAAGTTCAACAGACACCAAATAAATGTAATATTTTTTTTTCAAACCATGTATTTTATTTGTCAGTGTTCAGGGCAAAACCATGATATTATCTCTCTACCTACATAGCTAGCCTTACAGAATGCATTTCTGCAAAGTGTAATCCTTCTTTTCATTCCTTACTGCCCCCAAGACTCTCATTATTTTTATTTAGAGAGTTGGATTAAATGAGTTTCTCTCTTTTAGCAACTCTTCCTGTTAACCCAACTTATCACAACCACCAGATCAATTTATTTTAAAGCACAGCTTGACCTTAGTGAATCCATGTTATGAATGGAATATAATTCATATCACTTAGAACGGAATTCAAGACCTTCCTATCCCTATAAGTACTCTAAGCTCCTGTAAAACAAAACAGAACAAACCAACCAACCAACCACAGGGACTTTGAAAAATACATAATACCCAGTGTTGCATCTGTGTGTATTTACTCTCCATTTTCCTAGAATGCCCAGAGTCTCAATTTCCAAGGATCTACTGCTTACCCTTTACAGCTTCCACCTCTCTCAAGAAATCTTCTTTGATTCATCTATTCTGAAAGAATTCCCCTACCTTCCATAATATTTTAAAAATTTCTCTTATTTTAGATAAATATGCATGTCTTATCTGGTAGATCATAAGCAGTTCAGTTAAATACTTAAATTGCCTTTTATTATTGTAGCTTTAGAAGCCATCATAATACTTTGCTTTTTATTATTATTTTGATATATAGGAGTTTAGAGTTGGCAGACCTGGATTCTAATCCCACCTCTACCACTTTTTTTTATCCTCAGTTTCCTCATCTGGAAAAAGGGGATAATAAAAGTGCCCATTTGATTGGGTTTTGTGTGTATGTGTGTGTGAGGTAGAGATAGAGATAGAGAGAAATGGAGAGAGAGAGTCTTAAATGAGAATCTATATCAAACACTTAGAATATTTCACATATACCAAGTGCTCAATAAATGTTGGTTATTATTATACCATGGCTGAGATAAAGGGAGGTTAATAATTAAATAAAAATTTGCACCCAAAACACATTTATCTTCTTATCTACAGCCTTAATTACTGGGATTCCTAAAGAACAAGCTAGTGTAAGAAACACTACAGAATCAGCAGAAACTACCTTGTTAGGATTATAATCCAAGAACGGTCAAGCAAATGCAAATATGACTCTTTCTTTTGCATAAAGTATTTGCTCTCCTCTGCTGTTCTGTGGTTTCCCTCACAGGATTTAGTCAACTCCCAAAGAAAGATGACTAAGAAAAGTTTTTTGCTCTGTGTTTATAATCCAATTGGGTGAGATCATTCTGGATACATATAACCATCATATGAAATAGATTTAACTCCAGAGAAGAACAGCCTTGAAGGATATGAATGACTTTAATGAAGAGAAAAAATTAGAGGAGATCATCCTTAATGAAAACAATTAAGAACATGGCAAGGGCAGAGTGATGGGAAATCCCCCTGTTTTTTTTTTTTTTTTTTTTTTTTTGATTATTGTGTGGATACTTTATTTCTCTTCCACTCAACCTCTAAGAAAAACTTAAAACTGATAAGGTAAATAAAATGAGGGAACAAGCTATTCAAGTAGAGAGTCACTCTTAGGAACTCTCTTCGTACCTGGAGTTCTACTTCTATAATAAAAGAACTGAGTGAAGGAGTATCTTTCAATCACTTTCACTACGGTTTTGGTGTATTGAGTAGTTATAATAATGGTAAGCATGAATAGTACAAATAGATAAAATGCAGTCATATATGCTTATCATCAATAATATATGCTCATTTATCATTCAGGAAAAGAAAGCAAGTCAGTTAGCAAGTATCAATATATTTTCCAATAATCAGAAAAACACATTATAAACACATCTATAAGAAAGTTTAATGTAATGTTTCGGTGTCTTCCTTTCAGATACATTTATTACAAGGTCTATGCATTTACTGTAACCAATAATAGATATAATAAAATGATCATGACATCAATCTGTATAGCTATTCTCCCTTTCCTCTTAAAGTGCTTTTAATATTTCATTCTCCATCATTGACCCAATTTCTTAGAGAGGAGAATCTAAGGAGGCCTTTTTTTATAAAGCTTATAGAGAAAGTGGGCACTTTTCTTTTTAAAAATCATATAAAAAATAGGACAAAGTACTTTGCCAGCCTGGGATATTAACATAAAACACATGGAAAGTGCTGCTGTCACAAAATAGCTTAGACTTTTTTTCTCTCAATCCAATTTATCACGGTGTTCTGAATTTGAGTGTAACTTTTTTTTTTTTTTTGTAAAAATGACTCTCCACTCATCTATGTGAACAAATGGGACTTTAGGCATAACATCACAAGAGGATTTCCTATGCTATGTTAAGACCCCAATGTGGACATTCCATTGTGAATATAAATAACCCCAGTCCCTCTAAACATACTTCTCCATATGGTTTTGCTTTAACAATGTGCAGATGCCCAGGATGGAAACCACCTCTTTAGCTACAGGCAGGCCAGCAAGCTTCTGTCACTGTGTTCTCACTGGTAGGTCACTGGATGTGAACGCCAACCAGGGCGATTCCCTCGGCAGTCAAACTTGCAGGCGACTTGCTGGCACAGGGATATTTTAAAGCTGCTGTACCTTAGAGGCCTGCCAGGTTTGTTCTTCTGTGTGAGGCCTTGTCAGTTTTATTTATCCCAGGTCTGCTGCTTCAGAGGAATGTTTTGGGATTAAAGCTAAGGAAGAAAGGATTCAATGAAGATACGTAGTCAACATTGACATTGATTATTTTTTCCCACTATACTTCATGCAATGAGCATTGGAATCTCTATACCTGTGTTTTCAGTGAAAGTCTCCTCAGTTGCCCACACTCATCATGTGTTCACAGAAGCTACAGAAATTGTTTCCTGGATGTAAGGAATTCATTATAAAAATTCTTAGGAGGCTAGAGTTTCCTGGATTAAAAAAAATTTTTTTAACTTTTAGGAAAACCCCATGCTTTCTCAGAAGCTAACTCTTACTGAAGTGTTAGTAATATGTACTTTACCATAACCTAGGCTAAGGAAAGAGGATGCTGCCTGCTTCTTCAGCCCATTTCTGTTACTCAAGGCTCTTACACAGGCATCGACTTCATTGATTCTTAATATACTGCCAAACCCACTCTCCCTACACTCTAGTGAGGACTTGAGAGGACGGATTTCCATAACTGTATTTTACTAAAAGTAGAATCACTAGCATTCCAAATTCTATTACTTTATTTGTGTAACTGTGTTTTTCAGTTTTTGACAAAAATTATCTTCTTTTAGCATCTTTCAACTAGTAATACTGAGCGTCGTCCATGTGTCAGGACCGCACTTAGATGCTTTAATTTTTGCAATGAGCTGAAAGATAAAGAAGAAGAAACTGAGGTCCAGAGTTTTGACCTAATTGGGGCCAAATCCTAGAAAACAGTTGAATCGGGTTATGAATATAGTTTTCTTTTCTCTATAGTTCAAATTCTTCTCACTATAACTTTTACCTGTAGACCACAAATGAGACCATTTCACTGTCTGGTTTTCTATATTGGATTTTCTATGTTCTGAGAATGGAGAGCACTTTTCTTCCCTAGTATAGAAGACCTGTGCCTATACTTAGACTGTCAGTGGTCACTAACTTACTGACTCCGGAATTAATAAAACATACTGTCTCCTCCTGCCATCAGCTTCTACTTGTCAAGTCATTGGTACCAAACTTCCTCCTTCCATAGCCCGTGGTCACAGAACTGAGCTTTTGTCCTGGTCTCCCTTCCTAAGAATTGGGATAACGCTAAGAATACCCAAAGCTCACTCTGAGCACTTGGACAAGGCCCCCCTGCCATCCTATGAGAGCTCCCCAAGGGACATCATATGAAGAAAATAAGGGACCAGTTTATTATTAGGTGCAGCTTTGACATAAGTACAGAAAACTGAGCTGGATTTTCAAGAGAATTCTTTTTGTAGATTAAAGGCCTAAACTGTAGCCACTGAACTCAACCAACAATCTCTGGACTTGTGTATTTATTAGATAAACAAATCTCAAATCTGTTACATTCAACTAGCCAAACAGAATATTGATACTTTAGGCAATTTTCAAAGTTTAACCTGAACTAACAATTTTATAGGTTCTTACAGAGAGGAGTGATATAAAGAAGAGTCAAAGTAACCTTCTACCCATCTTTTTCTTAATATATTCCAAGTTTTATGCTTCATTGTGCTTTTACCAGAAAGTTTTAGGAAGTTTTTATTTTCTACCAGGTAAGACTAGATGCTTTATATTATTTATTTTATTTAATCATAAAATCCAGATTATATTCACATTATAGATATCATCCCATTTTATAAATGGTGAAACTAGCTCTGAGAAGTTAAAGAAATTTTTACAGTACCACTCAGATAGTAATTAATGAAGACAAATTTTAAACATGTTTATTCCTAATACCCAAGTCTTAGTTTGGCCTAGTATGTTAAGGTGACTTAAAACAATGAATTAGGTTTCGCCTTATATTCTGTTTTATTGAGGTTCAATATAAGAAGTGGTCATATAGAGAATATTGATTTCTTAATTCTTTGTAAAATAATTTCTGAATTTTTTTCTATTATCTTTTGATTGTGCCTTATTTGGAAACTAAAAATAAATCACTTACGAATTTGATTTGAGGATAAAGCTTTATCTCTTAAAGAACTAATATTTTCTTTCGTCAATAAAAAATATATAGTTCTTTTTTTCTTTTTTCTTTTTCTTCTTCTTTTTTTTTTTTTTTTTTTTTGCTTTGTTTCCAGGAAACTCAAAAGTAAATTTTAAAGCTCAGTCATGGAAATTATTTTAGAAGTTTAGGAGATTGATACATTTTCTTCTTCATCACTTGAAAATTTTTTCTTTTCATATTAACAGTTTTCTTTTATTCTACATCTGAGATCCATTTTTGATGAAGAGTTTAAATTATAAACAACTAATATAGATTCAGAATAAAAATCTATAGTTTTAAAATGAGACTTCTCAGATTTATCTCACATCTCTACCTACCTACATATCTATCTATGTTGTTCTCACCACACATTGTTTTTATCAAATTTTGAAAGCTGAATTTATTGTCATAGCAAGTCTTAAGCATTACTCTTTCAAAGCTCAAGTTGAATATTTATTTAAGAAAAAGCTTGCAACATTCTTTTAAAGGCCAGAACTTACAAATTAGATTTCGGTTAAAAAATGATGAAATGCCAAGTCTTAGTTCACAGTTTATTTAAATTTTATAAGAGTTTGCACTTGTCTTCTTTTCTCCTCCTGTCCTTCCCTGAAACATTCCAGTCATTATCACATCATATTTATAGAAATCTTTCCTCTGAAAATGTGTTCATGGAACACTGACCATGTTTCATATATAAAAATGAATCCAAAGTAAATTGATTGAAAATATACATATTGTGTTTGAGTTAAAATGACGTCAAAGCAACCGGCCAACTGATTCCTTAGGGCGCTTCAGGTGTTTAATGCGTATCATTATTTTGGCGAAGTCTGCTAAAACGAGTCCAGGTAGTTACTTGGCATAATGGCAGTATTTTGTATTTTCCGAGTAGTTCTTTTGATGTCCCCTGGGATAATAAGCTTCAGGTGTTTTCGACTTTGATGTAGTCTGTCTGGCTTGACACTATTTACTTTTCTGACTATAGGGGCAGAGGGCATCTCATGCCCTGAATGCCAAAGATGTGAACCAAACATTAGTAATTTCTACAGATCTTCTCTTTTAATTAACCCTCATGCATTAAAAAATATGCACATCTACTCTCTAATATTTGCACATACTTTATTTGTGTATTTAATTTACTATGTATGTTTCCCTTGTTGAGTTTCAGAAAACTTTTTCTGCATTAGTTGGGGTCTTAGAATGGATGTAAGAGAAAACATTATTAAGCCTGTAACAAGATAACCTAATTTGTCAAACCTGAGACTATTGGAGCTGACAGATGGAATGTTACCTTTCAGGGCAAGTGTTGACAATAGCCCTGATATAAAACCTTTGGAAAGAAGTTGTTAATAAACTGCCAAATTACTTGAATGGTGATCAAACAGAAAGAAATAATATTTGTGATTAAATAGCTTATACATTTTGAAAAAAAAGAGCAAATAATAGTGTATACTCTAATTATAGCTGAGTTCCAGGTTTGGTGATGCTTTTTCTGGTTTTCACTTTTCCTGAATATATTTCTAGTATCTAGATCAAGATGATTCCCTAATAAAAATTCTATGGCTAAATATCTACTTCATTAGTATTCTGATGTTTGAAAGTGGCAATATAAAATAATTATGCTCAGAATTGTGAAGTTTACTGGCTCTGATGCCACTGTTATATTTATTAGCAGGTTATATTTATTAGCATAGATTATAAAGTGAAATGGGGGGTTGGCAATTTTATAGTCTATTGATCAAGACAGGTAGCACAGACATAATTTAGGACTTAAAGTGAATTATTAGTTGGACTGTAACTACTGATCAATTAGTCAAAAAATCAAGAGTCCACTCTTCACTTTCTGCCATCTATGTAATCCCTGCATATATGACCAAGACACGTAAAAGACTGACCAATCACTGGGGTGTTATTTTTATATGACATGAACCAATTTGACCCAATGTTTCCCACCTTCTTTTTAATATCTGAATTACAGAACATGATGGAACATTTTCCACTATGCCTCCATGTTGCTTGTAAGGGCATCTCTAGTCATGGCCTCCTCTGAATTGGAGGAGTGAGGATGTCCTTTGACCAGCTGCAGGGTAGCCAACTCAGTCAAGTCCTGCATTGAGGGGATGGACTGAACTCTCTTTTGTTTCACATTCTTGAAGGCTTTTCCTGGCCAGTGCTGATTTGGCAGGAGTGTACACTTGAGCTGTTGGGCTGCTGCCATCACTCGGTCCTGAAACTGGAGTGAGTAGGATCCTGCCAAAGATTAGACTGAGAAATCTGGATGCAGGCTGGCAATCCAAGCAATTGCTCCAGCCAAATTGGCATAGTTGGGAAAACCTTGGAGAATCACAATTATTTTAGACAAAATACGAAGTTTGTGAGCTTTCTAAACATTATGTAAATCAGCCTTAATTCCTAATTCACAGAAGCAGAGGTCCATCACTTGTGGTACATCTGTAAATGCAGGAGTGCCTTGACTCATGTCAAACTGAACCTTGGTTTGCAGATAGGAAACTGAACAGTACTGCTGCAGTGATGCTTCAGCACCTGTGGCAGCAAGCAGAGAACTCAGGTATCTTAACTCCTTTCTCAGTATTCTGGTTCTCATCTCTATCATGGCCTGGGAGCTGCTGGTCTGAGTGTGCTTGTGTGTTGAGGAAGCTGATGTGAAATATTAACACTACTGCTTATGGAGAACCTGCTTTTCATACGTCACACACATCATCTCATTTAAGGTAATTCCCACAATGGTCCTGTGAGGCAGGCACTGCTATTGTTCCCTCTTTTATCTGGGAGAGCTGAGGTTCAAACCAGGTTTTCCAAATGACAAAGCTAATTTTTAAAAATTTCACCATGATTGAGGTATAATTGACATCCACAATTGTAAGATATTCAAAGTGTACATCATGGTGATTCAACACACATACACATTGTGAAATGATTCTCCCCATCTAGTTAATTAGTTATTTAACACATTCATCATCTTACGTGTCTTTTTTTTTGTTGGTGATGGTGAGGACATTTAGTTCTACTAAGTTCTCCTCTTCCAGCAAATGTCAGTTACATAGTTGACCCTTGAACAACACCAGCTGGAACTGCGTGGGTCCGCTTATACAAGGATTTTTTTCAGTAGTAAATACCACAGTACCAACAGATCTGTGGGTGTGCCTCTCAGATACGAAGGACTGCCTCTCAGATACGAAGGACTGCAGACATGCAGGGCCAAGTTATACTCAGATTTTTGAATACACAAAGAGGGTGCCCAACCCCAGCATGATTCAAGGATCAGTTGTATAATAACAGTGTTATCAACTATAGTCACATGTCATGTACGAGATCCTTAGTCTTTATTCATCGTATAGCTGGAAATTTATACCCTTTACCAACCTCTCCCCATAGCTCCTGACAAATACTTTTCTACTCTGCTTCTATGAGTTTTTTTTTTTTAACATTCCACATATAAATAATACCTTTCTTTCTCTGTCTGGCTTATTTCACTTAGCATAGTACCCTTAAGGCTCTTTCATGTTGTGGCACATGGCAGAATAGCCTTCTTTCTCATGGCTGAATAATACTCCATTTGTGTGTGTGTGTGTATCCCATCTTCTTTATCCATTATTCCACTAATGATTCCATATCTTGGTTATTGTGAATAATGTGAACATGGGAGTGCAGATATCTCTTTGATACTCTATTTTCATTTTCTTTGACTATATACCCCGAAAATGGGATTGCTGGATCATTCCATTTTTGATTTTTTGAGGAACCTCCATATTGTTTTTTGTAATGGCTGCACCAATTTACCTTCCCACCAACAGTGAACAAGGGTTCCCTTTTCTTCTCATCCTTAGCAACACTTACCTCTTGCCATTTTGATGATAGCCATTCTGACAGGTGTGAGGTGATATCTTATTCTGTTTTGATCTGCATTTCCCTGATGATTAGTGATGCTGATCATTTTTTTCATGTACCTATTGGCCATTTGTATGTAATTTTATCCTCATGGGTATCTTGTAGTGCTTTTCATAGTTTGGTCTACTTAGAAATCCCCAGGGGAATTTTTAAAATGCTGATTCCTGAGTTCCATGCGAAGAAATTCTGTTTCATAGGTCTGGGGCAAGTGGCACAAGTGGTTCTTTTTCAGATAGTTAGAAGCCAGCCTTCAAGAAATACTGCTCTATGTTGTCTCTCATTTGTACTCAAGTGTGTACATGCATGTGTTGGAGTAGGGTGTCATTTTTTAACTCCTAAATTGCTTGTAGTGAGACCCAGGAGCATCAGCTGCAGTCTATTCTGTGGTGTTGTACTGCCTTTCCTTAACACTATCCCTGAACCCTTTTTTATCTCTTTTGCAGGCCTTTTGTTTTCCCATTTGAAGTCGCTGAGACCCATTCACTACCTTGGAAAGCCCTAGTGATCTGAAATATATTTAAAGCATTTGAATAAAACTTTATACACCAGACCTGCTTGGAAGGCCTGTGGCAAAACAGATAAACTCAATTCATCCGATGATTTACTTCAATATTCTGGGTTAATCATGCTTTTTCCTATCTGAGAAGAGAAGACATGTTACTATATCATATAAAGTCTACAAAAGTTATTTTTTAAAAAGTTAATTACTTGCAAAGCTTAATCTACTGGCCTGAAAAGCAGGGGTGAAATACTTTCAGAAATAATTTGGAGAGCCCCTAGTATGCTGTCAAGCTCATGTGTCTTTTTTTTAAATTGTTTCATTGAATATATCTTATAACTTGGGTAGCAGAGAAAAGCCTAAGAAAAGTTCAGCGCTTTTGTTTCTAAACCTGAGCAAGATTTAATTTGAAAGTTTGTCAGTTTTAAAAATGCCAACAGAAAATAAGCAAATAAGAAGACATTCTATGAGCTTCAAGGACAGTGTCCTTAAATCAAAAAGAAAATTTACATGTTTATTTTGTGTTTTACCTGATCTAGATCTACAAATAGAATTTAATATTTAGCATTCTGTTGCTTTAAAAAAAATCAACTTAATGCTATGTATATTGATTCATGACTTTAAGATAAAAAAAATTTTGGAATCTCCTATAAGCAAAGCCTTCCTATAAAAACTGGACATGTTCAGATTAATCAATATAACTTATGGTTTTTCCATTTAAATTTACTCTGAAATTATGGTAATTTCAAAGGATGTTAAATTTTATTTGATTTAGCATCTAGCCCGAGTGGCCATATTTCTTCAGTGAGTAGCTAGAAAACTGTAGCAGTTTTAATAATGACTTACGATTTGAAGAATAGGGCAATCCAGATGTCATCACTTAATTTTAATTTTGTCTATGTGGTGTTTTGAACTTTTTTTCTCGTAAGGTCTTTTCTACAAGTCTTGCTGAGGGATGATATCCCCAAAGATGCATGAATATAATATTTTGATACTTTTGTGACACTTTAGGATTATGACTTTAAAAAAAAGTCTGTGAGCTCTATGTTAATGCAGAGAAACAGTAGAACTTTTGCTAGGTCACTACTGTTTGCAGATCAGGATATAAATGCATTATGGAAGACTTCCACGTCACAAAAAAATGTGGTATATATCACAGACATATGAAGGATGTGACCAAATTTGTGTCATTACTGAATAAGGAACAGGTTGTAATAGAGCTATGATGTGCTTTTTCCAGTGACTTCTTTGCATAACAATGTTAATGATGTTCCTTATGAAGTCACAGGGCAGAGGTGATCTTATGGTAGTTTCAGGTGGTGGCCTTTTGTTTTCAAGAGGATGGAACTTTAGACTTGAGCAAAAGGAACTGAACATTTGCAGGGTCTTGGGGGACAATGACAAGAGAGTGGGTGGTCGGAGAGCTAGTGTCACAAGTGGAGAGGGAGGGAAGAGGTGAAGTACTGGATCAGTGGAATGGAGGGAGATGGAGAGTTCATTTCAGCAGGGAAGACTAACACAAGGAAAAGGATGACTGGGAAATCAGCACATCACAGGCAGAGTCAGAATTAAGGTATATTTGAATAAAGTTAGAAACCCAAATTGGAGAGTAAAAATAAGAGAGGTTAGAGATGTATGAGTCATTTGATAGAAGACTTTGAATTCTAGATTTTAAAATGTAGGTTTTTTATTGGGTGATATGGTCACCAGAAGTTGTTATTGTAAGAATCTGTGTGCATTACCACCCAGAAAATAATAAAGCAAATCCAGAGGCAACTTAAAAGTCGTCATTCCTGCATGACAACAACCAGCAGGAACTGAGTGTTACTTGCCCTTTGGATGGAGCAGGAGCTCTCTAGCCACCCAGGGTCACCACTTGGACCTCTTTAGTCACTTCCATTACCTGCCTGACTCCTGTGGATATCCGAGTTTGCAACTCACATCCTTAGGAGTTATAGAGGAAAAGGGTAGAGTCTGGCACCAGCAGCACTTATTTCTGCAGAAGATAGGTGATCCTGAAATGCTGCTAGTCCTCCCAATGCTTGGACTAACCAAGTGGCTAAGTCATCATGCATCTCGTCAATAGACACCAGTCACTCCCCTGACCTAATAAAATGCCAATCACCTGACTGATTATTTTGAATGATACACAACAACTGCCATGAAGTTTTCATGTTATCAACTAAACTTGCCATTCATGGTGTTGGCATGGCAGAGAAATAACCTGAGGCAGGTAGAATTCAGATGAGAACTTGGGCTGACAGAGGTTTCTCTAGGACACCAGCCTCAAGGAGCTTTTCATCTAAACATCGCCCTGTCGTTGAAATATCTGAATTGTATTTCTGCCTGAACACCACCCTTAAAGGTTATGCCCACCCTGGGCTGGGGCAGGTCCTATGTATCAGTATATTCTGTAAGTTCTCCACATGATTGTACAGCCACATATGAAAACTCTTGATCGTAGTCGTTAACACCTGTATACTTATTGCTCAGATGCCTGATATGAGCACAATTGGGTAGTTGCCCAAACAGGTGGTTCTAGGGTAGAAAATTCTGAAGCAAGGAAGTGGGAAGGTAACTGGAAGTAGTATAACTGTGTGTCAATAATAAAAATCTGCAAGCACTATCAAGAGAAACTAAGCATGTAGCTAGGAAAAGCATGGAAATACCACATCTAAACATTGAGTTGGAGCAAAAATGGAAGGAAGAGGAGCAAGCTGAGTAGCCAAGAATGAAGCCAGTAGGTAGTCAGATGCAAAGAATGTCTGGGAGATTCTCAGGACTGAGTTCAGCACTAAACTGTCAATGGGTTTCCTCTTTCCTAGTGTTTCTCCTGAATTTTGTGCAGGCTACAAAGTTATAGGCAGGTCAAATGCCACTGGCAATCACTTGAACTTCAAAAGACTAAAGTTTATGTTATTGTAGAGTGTACAGAGCAAAGGATAAATTTAAACCTGCTGCACTTGGAAAAGCATTTTTAAAGCACCTTATCTCCTCTCCCCTCTGAAGTTTATACAGAATATCAGAAATCAGTGGACCTTTCGGACATGGCCCCAAGAATAATATCCTCCTGCACCCCCGCCCCTGCAAAGTTTCTCATTTTCTCTCTAAAATCCCTTATCCTAAACAATACTCAAACAACTGTTTTCTCTTACTGCACCTTATGTTTTACCTTTAATTCAATGTTTTAAAAATCTCTAGTACTGCTAGGCCATCCTTTCTCCTTCTGGAGGAGCAGCTGAGGCTTTGGAATCAGCCACACTGGGTTCAAATCTCAGTTTCATATTTACTAAATGCACGACTTTGATCAGCTTACTTAGCTTCTCCCAGCTTCAATTTTGTCATCTTAAAATGGGGAAAGATCATCTGTCTCTTATGATTCTCATGATGATTGGACAAAGTACCTTATTTTATGCCTATGTACAGCAGCTACTCAAACACACTAACCTTTGCCTGCTAGAGAGAGATGACTACAAGTGCCTAATGCTGCATGAGGACTTACGAAATCACAGGGGAAAGGCTACCTCTCCCAGAGATAGGCATCAGTAACAATCAGTTTTGATTTAAACATTTTCCCATAAATTTTACCTAGTTCCTGTGTTCCAGAGAGTGAGAATAGTTGGCATGGGCTGTGAGTTTGATGGATTATGCCCAACTTTGTTTCACAATCTTTACACCCACCAGTTGTGAGATGTAGATAGCATTTTACTTAGAGGAATGCAGAACTATTGGAAAATCACAGCCTTGACACTGCATGAACATGTATTTTTTTTTCCTTTAGTTTAAAATACCAGTGCGTGATTTTTTTTTTACCTGAGATTTTCAGATAGCTTAAAAATTTCAGAAGATATTAAATCAAATTTGTTTCTCAGGCAGCCGGATGTAAAAGCTTTTCCCTCCTTCTGATTAATGGAATTGGCTCTAGTTGGCAATGAATGTCAGAGTTATGTTTTAAAAAGCGTGTCTGTGGTTACTTTAATACATTTGTTTATGTTGAGGGTGTCCTTTTCACATTTCAAGGTTCTGATGGTGTCATATTATTTATGTATCCTATGTTTCTTCATTTGTTCATAAAGCCAACAGATATTTATTAAACTTTTTGTTTGTTTTTGGCTAGGCCTTATGCTTCTAAGTGCTATAGATACTGAGAAGAAAGATCTCATATTGCTTTCAAGAGTGCTTAGTCCAGCAGAAGAACACCAATAACAGGCAAAACAGTACTGATATAGAAGCAGTATAGTAATATGTGGTATAATAACAGAAGACAGCACTGTCATCAGGTAAATGTGACTTACATGCTTCGCCGTGTACTAGCTGTATGCTCTTGGGCAAAGAACAAGCCTCAGTAGTTGATGATACCTCCCTTTCAGGGTACAAATAAGGATGGTCAGGAATGGATACCAAGGGCCAAGCACAGTGCCTGGCACATAGAGATATAATGAAATCACTGTCATATTTAATATAATAATGCTGTTGGTTAGGCAAAATAGATATTATGATTATTCACATTTGACAATGTAGATATTAAGATTCATTGCAGTTAAAAATTTGTCCAAAGCTACATAGTTTCTAAATAGCAGTACCTAGATTCACACAAAAGCCTATCTTCAGACTTAAAACCTGAACTCCATCCACTTTGACTCGTCCATACACTATCCTGCTTGTCAGACTTTTAAGATGGTTTCTCTTGGTGGCTCAGATCTGTACTTGTGATTTGGTGCATGTGATAGAAATTATTTCAGGCATAGGGAATACCTGTTATCCTGAAACCTTTCACCAAGAAGAAAAATACAACATTAAGTAGGTAGGAGGGCTCCATACTTGAGTTAAGTTGACAATTAAACATTTATGGCCAAGTTTGATGAACAGCTAGCTTCCTGACACATTTTTGACAATTGATATATATTTACTGAGCAACATGGCAGGAATGACCACCAGAAGTCCATTTGAATGAGCTCTGAGGATTTTCTTCAGCGAACTCATTCTGAAGGTAGAAAGATCCCTGGACTGAACTTGATGTGCTGAGAAAGGCTTAGCTGCCTGGGATGGGCATTAAGGAATTAAGGATACACCGAAGTGTCTATTACTTGCATTTGCCTCACTTGGACTAATGCCTGAAGACAGGGCTGCAAAAACAAAAACTGGAAGAACAGTTTCAGCAAGAATCCTTCAAACCCTGTCAAGTGTTGGGATGGTGGTGGGAGATGGGAAGCAAGTAGCACTGCTTTGGATCTTTCTAACACTGAGCATCTCAAAAGCAAGAGGAACCTCCATTTTTATCCCTTTCATCCCAGGTGGGTTCATATTCACTGTAATAACCCAGTGAATATGAGGGGAGGCCCCAGTCCCTGCAGATCAGATCAGAAGCTCTGAGACCTGACAGACTAGAAGCAATGCTCAATATAAACATTATTGCTTGTGAGTGTGTGCTGAACAACTCCTGTATATTCTCAGGAATATTTGATGGGAAGACTTTGAAGGAGGGGACTCAACTTGTAAAGAGAAGAATCAGTAAAATTTGGGTATTATAGAAAATATAACTCCATGTGAATTCCCCGACTCTATTTTCTAGGAATATTAGACTTACATGTATGACATATACTGTTACAAAGAAAACATTTCGTATATTGCACCCACTGCACATGCTCTATTGTGTTCTTTGATCTGGTTGTCATAGATTCTGTGCAGCAAATTATCTTGGTCAGTAACTAAGATACTTTGTTTTTGGCATCAAATTTCCTCCACCTGGAAATTTTCCACCTGTAATACTTCTCACACTCCAGTAGACACCTGTCTAAATCTTACTCATTCTTCAAGGCTCAGTATCAAATTCATCCTTTGCCATGAAACTTTTCTAATTCCCCAGTCTGGAAAAGACAGCAAGGTGGAGTGGGAAAAAAAAACCATCTTGGAGTTTTCAGGTCAGAGTTGGATTTGAATCTCGACCACTGCTTACAAGTCACTTTACCTCTCCAGCCTTTGTGTTCCCCAACGTAGAGTAGAGTGGGAGGTTCCATCCTTCACGGTGTTGTTGTGAAAGTCAAATGAGATGGTTTTAGAGAAAATATTTTCAGTTTGGAAATTATAGCATTATGGAAGCTTGACAGCTAATGGGAAGAAAATGGGACTTTTATGTCGGACAATGAAAGTTACAAGTTTTTAATTTCCTCGTGGCCTTAGATCACTTCACATTTTTTAATATAAGCTTTTGATAGGTAAAGTAAAGAAAAAGTACCTCTCTTTTAAGGTGGTAGAGGAGTATGAATGAGATTAAATATGTAAAACATATGCTCCATAGGGGCTACTCAGTAAAAGTTTTATCATTTTTTGAAGGAATCTATGCTTTTTAAAGAGTCTATCTTTTGATATTAATCAATTTATGTCTTTTATTTGAGCTGTTCATGTGCTTTTCTCACCACCTCTGTAAGACTAAGTTCAGAACAAGATGTGGGCTTTATTCATATTTGTAGACTTAACATCATAGAACAATAAAACTCAAATGTTCATTGAATGACTAAATGAAAGCAGGAGAAGGTAAGTCAGATTCCATGCCTGAGACACTTTAAGAGACTAGATGACCATCACCCAGCATTTAGTTGAGACACTGGAGGAAGAGGAGATGCAGTAATTAAAGGTAAAGCATGGAAGCCAAGTGCAGACTTGAGACTCACTTTGCTGCCAGGGGAGCATGTGCAATACACAGGAAGGCCAAGGGCAAAGAGCATTTTGCAATTTCTGGTCCAAAGATTTATTGCATTGGATATGCTCACAGAAAAAAACTCTGGGCTTCCTAGGGATTAAAGTGTGTGCAGAAGAGCAAAACAAACTCTTAAATAACTTAAGTACCAGTTTCCTCTCCTTACGGTCTACTTCTCTTCAGTACATTTGAAAACAGAGAGGTTTACTGTATATGTACACCTGACTCGTTCAGGAGGGGGCTTTCCCTCAACTTTGTGTGCTTCCACACGTTGCTCCAGCCCTAGTTGGCACCCCCGAAGCATCCGGGCAAAGTTCCGTCTGCAAAGGCTGGGCCCTAAGAATTCACCTCAGCAAAGAAGACAGTGTGGGACTGACTCCTTTTCTCTCTATTGACCTGTCCTTTCATCTTCCATGAAACGTCAGTGCAGGCTGCGTGTGCTTACTTCATCAGAGATTACTAAACATTGGGATAACCAAAGGAATTTCCACTTTGAAGGGAAAATTGATAGGTGTATGTTAAATAGGATTTTTTCCCCATAATCCAAAGTAAAGGAAGCCAAGAAATTAAGTCCTCATAGGATGTACCCCTTTTCTAACCTCATTCCTCTTTCTTCATGTTCTTACCACCCTGGAAGGCCCTCCTTCTCACCTCTGCTATTCAGGCTGTCTATTGCTGCATAACAAAGTACTCCAAAAACTTGTGGCTTAAAATAACTATTTTATTTTGTTCACAGTCCTGTGGGTGAGGGATTTAGAAAGGGTTCACCTGGGAGGTTCGTCTCTGATCTGTATGGGATTCACCTCCAAGATGGCTGGCTGCTCCACCCTCGTGTCTAGTGCCTCAGAACCCTTTATCCTCTCTCTTTCCATGTGCATCTCATTTTCTAGGACCTGTCATGTGGCTTCCTCAGGCTTCTTCACAGCACAGCAGTCTCAGGGTAGTCAGCTTCCTTCCCCAGAGCTAGTGTTCTAAAGAACAGGAAGTAGATGCTGGTATTTCTCAAGACCTGGACTCAGAAACTGGTGCATCATGACTTCTGCCATGCTCTGTTGGTGATATAGGTCACAGGGCCTTCCCAGAGCCAAGAGAAAGAAATACACACCTCATTTCTAGCTGGAAGGATGATCAAAGATGTGGAGGCCTTCTTTTTTTATTTTAATTTCATTTTTTTATTGAAGTGTAGTTTAACTTACAATGTTAGTTTCAGTAGTACAGCAAAGTGATTGAGTCATACATATGCATACATATTTTTTTTTCAGATTCTTTTCCACTGTATCTTATTACAAGGAATTGAATATAGTTCCTGAGCTATACAGTAGGTCCTTGTTGCGTATCTATTTTATATATAGTAATACATATCTGTTAATCCCAAACTCCTAATTTATCCCTCCCCGACCCTTTCCCCTTTGGTAACCATAGTTTGTTTTCTTCTTAATCCACACATTTACCATTTTGTCCTCTGACAGTCTTAAACCACAGAGTACCTAGGAGTCCCTTCTCCTCTCCTGCTTTTCTGGTAGTACATTTGGCAGTGTTTTGAGTTATTCATTCCAGTCACTTACCTTTTTATTCTCCTGATTGTCCACCAGGTAAATATTGACACAGACACACAGGTACAGCTTTCCAAGGCACACATTAATTTTCTAAGATAGTGCAATTTAAATTTATAAGGAGGAAAAAATATTTTCCTGACACCTTCCATAATTTACAAGGCTCTTCTTTCACAGTGGAATTATTATTTCATATTTTCAGGTGAAACATTTCATGTTACTTTTCTTAATCCTACCTTCATCTCCACTTTGCCTGTCACTTTATATTATCTTCTCTCAGTTTGAGAAGAAATTAGATCTTTGTTAAACCAAGTATATGTTAATATCCAGGCCTTTAGGAAAAATAGAGAGAGAGAATGGAGAAATGAAAGAGATAGACCCAAAAAACTGCAATTACTATATAAGAGATTGAATAACGTGACTAAAGCCTCTTCTTGTGTCTGTGTTTTGGGAAGAAAGACATGATTCTGTCCTTTTGGTTACATAAAGCTTATTTTAATAACATCATGTATCTGGCACAGGTGAATTAATACAGGTATTGAAAATCAAATGACTCTAGAGCTCAAAAAGACTTTGGGAATGTCTGACCCAGTGTTTTTCAAACTTAAAAAAAAATCAACATAATTATTCTCCCTAAATATATCTTGCAATTAAATAAAATTGGCTGCAATATATAAAATGTAGAAAAGCATAGCTACTCTGGTTTAAGTAAAGGAAGAAATCGTTATGGTGCCCCAGCCATCATTCTAGCCCTGCACTATCCTCTTTCCTTTTCTAAAGTGGCCTCTGAAGAGCTTTCAAGAAAACCTAAAATTCAGCAAAACACTTTTCACCCCCCTCATAAAGTAGAAGAATTTGAAATCCAATTTGAGTAAATGATTTGCCCACAGCTGGCTAATAGTAAGTACTCAGAGCTAGCATATACTGATTAACCTGAACCAGGCACTCTTCTAAGTCCATGACACAATTTAAAGCATCTCATTTCCCATTGGCTCTGTGATATAGAAACTCACATTATCCTCGTCATATAGATGAGGAAACTGAAGGCAGAGAGCTTACATGATGAGAAGCAAATCTAAGACTAGAACTCAGGTCTCCTTAAGCCTAAGGCCAATGATCTTGACACTCCATAATTCTGCCTTTTTCAGAAATACCTTCAAAATCACCCTATGATTAAAACTGAATTTTGACATCAACAAAAGCATACAACTCATTTTTAGTGCTCTGTTGTCTTAGGTTCTTTCCAGGGACTTAATAAGTCATTTTTAGGCCCAAGAAGCTTAAAACTTTGACATTCCCATGTGCCCTCATGATTTAACTGAAGCTCCAGGCTGCTATAGGCCACATGTACAGGAGAAGTTGCCTCAAACAGGGAGCTTGGGGGTGTAAAACCCCCTGAGGAAATCATGGTGGAGAGAAGACTTGAAAAGGTCTTTCCAGTATCCATGTGCAGAATTATATTTGTGCACCACCTGTGAAATTGGGAAGACTCTTATCCTTTCCTTTTTCTTTCTATTTTTCTAGGGGTAGAGACTGTGTCTACAACTCTATCTTGATGTTCCCCTTGTGTATTGCAGGACTTGAATACATATTGGTTAACCTATTGCACAAATTGGCAGCATTGTCTCTTTCTGGAATTAACCAAGTGACCTAAAGCCAAACAGCTCCCTCCCTACCCTCATCCCCAGCTTGCCTTGCTATTAATGGCACAAGGGCCAGCTGCTGAGTGATGGGGACAGCTGTCTGCAAATTACATAAGGGGTAGACAAGAGGCCCAGGGTGTCTGAATGACCTACCAATTGGATAATCCACTTGTGGTTAACTGAGAACAAGATTCAATTAACACATTTGTATACTGTTCATCTGAAAAATTCCAAGGTATTTAAAATCATAAAGAAATTATGCAAGTTGGATGCATGGTGCATGAATATGTTTCTGAGTGAGTGAAATCGTTTAAGTTGGGTTAATATGAGTTAAGAGTGATTAACTTTCTTATCTGAAGTCATACGGGTAGCTGGGAAGAAGATGGTATTTGAAAGGCTAAGCTGAGTGGAGCCATGAGGTTTACTCAACCTTAATTTAAAACAGAAGGTTCAGATCTTGTGAATTCTGACACATGCATATATGGAAAGAAGGAAACACACTTTTTAAATACCACTATTTTAGGTAGCATAAAGTCTTTAGCTCAAACTTTCAAAGCCCAATTTAGTTGGATGCAGAAATGATGGTTCTATCTCCTGGGATGGCCTATAAAAGTGAGTATTTGTTCAACATTTTAAGATCCTCAAATTGAAAGTGCTGTGTAAATACTGGGCCAGATTAGCTCGCCATGTGTCTCCCTGTGTGCGCAGAGCTTTCACTGACTCTAGCGGGTGGAATGTGGTGGGAGAATCTGGCTCATTATTAGTTTTCCTATTTTGATTTGATCAACTGTTGTCAATTACAGACATTGGTAATTACCCACAGAAAAGGAGAGGAGGGAGGAAAAAACTTGCTATCATAATATTTATCTTATCAGTTATGGTATTTTCCTATATTGAAAAAAATATTGTGGTGAATTGTGTAACACAGCAAATACTGATTTTACAGTGCCCTTGACTTGAGTGTATTTTTATACAGATTTTTCAGTTTTTCAGATGAAATCCACATGACTATAGAGTTGTGTTGCTTCACTTATCAATGCATCCTGTTAATCTCCTTTTCACCCCAACTCCCACTAAGATTTGACCCTTAGATTCTGTCCCCTCTCCAACATCATAGAGGAGACTATTGCTGTCCAAAACACTTTCTGTGATAATGAAAATATTTAATGTCTGCATTTCTAATACAGTAGACAACAGTCACATCTGGCTATTGAGCAGTCGAACTGTAGCTAGTGTGATCAGAAAACTGAATTTTTAATTTAACTTTAATTAATTTAAATTTAAATAGCCACATGAAGCTAGTGGTTACCTTATTTCAGCACTGTCTAAATTCATATGCCTTAATTACTGTGATAACCTGTTGACTGCTCTTCTTACTGGCAGGACATTTGTCTTCAGTCTCTCTTCTGCAACACCAAATTAATCATCTTCATATTCTGCTTTCATTAGGACATTCCCTGCCCAGAAAGCTATGGTGGTTTCATGCAGTCTGTCTAACACAGTGATCTGTGCAGGAAAGTATGCCCTAAATCTGGCAGCCCAACAGAATCACGTAGGAACACAACTTAGAGCATGTAATCATTGGGTCCAAGATGGGGCCTGAGAGGCTGATTCTGATATAGCCAACTTTACAACTTGCTAGTCTAGTATCTCCACTTTTCTTCATATCCTTTGTTTCTATCTAGGTATACCCATGAACAAGTCTTAACCTGGAACCCTTCCATATTCTTCTTTTATCCTTATCCCTTTTCTTGCCATTCCTTCCTCCTCATACCCATCGTCCATTTTCCAAATAATAGCTGAAGTGATCTTCCTAAAATTTACAATATAACAAGTTATTGTGACAGTTCAAACCCTCCAAATCCTCTCCATTACCTATAGAATAAAATGAAAAAAAAATTACATGCTCATTGTGTACAAGGCCTACATGGTATGTTTTGCCTCTACCATTTTAAACCTTATTAAAAATAAACACACACAGACACAAAGATGCACATGCACACAGCTTTCCCCTTGCTTACTACTGACATTTTCCTTCTTTGAATACAGTAGGTTTTTTCCCATATCAAAGCCTTTGACTTGCTGTTTTCTCTCCTTGGACCACTCTGCCCTGGGATCTTCCAAAGGCTACCCCTTCTCATTCTCCACATCTCAGCTAACACATGACCCCAGAAAGATAGTCCTCATCCACATTATCTACTGCCTCTGTCCCTTCATATTCACTCTCTGTACACACCATCTTAAGTCTACAAGCACTTATAATTTCATATATTACGTTTGATTAGTTTATGTGTCTATTACTCATCTCCTACTATTAGAAAATATGTCCCATAAGAGCAGGTATTTTCTTTTTCTTTTTTTAATGCTCAGTTTTAAAAAATCACAATCATCTTTTTAATTCACCATGTCCCTAACATTCTCCTCAAACACAGCAGTTTACAAACTGCAGTTTTGAGACTAGCAGTATTAGCATTACCTGAAAACATGTCTGAAATGTAATTCTGTGCTACCCTAAGACCTACTGAATCAGAAACTCTGGGGTGGGGCCCAGTAGTCTGTAGTTTAGCAAGATGGCCAGGTGATTTCGATGATGCTGAAGTTTATGAATGACTGCTCTAACACATATTCAATTCGGCAATTAATTTTCATACCATTATCAAACTGTTTCTTATGGAGTAAGTTAATTTTCCTTTCTAGAGTAACATTATTTGAAGATGTACTCTGAAATATTTCCTTTATTTTTCTTTGATACTGGGACATGTCAGATCCTATTGTATGTAGCCAAAGCATACTATAGGGCCCTAAATTCTTGATATCAGAAGCATATTTCATTTCTTAACTGTTTTTTTCACATAGATACAATTCTTCCCTGCTTGACTTTTTATGTGTGCTTGTGATATTATATTAAAAGTTGCCAAGAATATTTTTTAACTTATATTTTGGTTATTTGTTTCTATAGACATTACATTCTGGTCTGAGAATGTGACATACATAACTTCTGCTGCTTTACATTTGTTGAGAGTGTCAGAAAGGGCTCAATAAATAATTTAATGGTTGCATGTGGTTTCAGTCACCTTTGGGCCATCTTGATGGAATTTGTTACTGTGTGGGACCAAAAAAAAAAGTAATTATCTTAGTTTCCCTGTTGTGCTCCTAGCCAGCCACCCACAGTGAAGAGAAACTGGAGAAACTATTGTAGTAAGTGGGTTTGATTCTAAAAGAAATGAAAGAAGGAAAAAAAATCTGGAAGAGAGAATACAAAGCACAATATGTTATTATACTTCTTTACACTTCACTTTTCCCCTTTTAATGCTTATTAGGTTGTGCATCAGTTAGGATTTTGTACTGGCGTATAGCAGAGTATCTGATTCAAACCAGCTTAAATCAGAGGGAGAATCTATTGGCTCATTTACGTGAAAAGCCCAGGGATATCCAGCGTTAGGCACTGTTGGACACAATAGCTCAGATGGTGTTATCTATCAATTTTTCTACATCTCTTGATTCTACTTTCCTCCATGTTAACTTAATTTCTAGGCTTCACATGATGGCAAGATGATTGCCCTTAGATTCTGGTATAATTTTTCCTTAATTTAACATCAGCAGAGAAGAGATTTGTGCTCTTCCCAAAGTTAAAACAAAAGTCCTTGTTTTTACTATAGTCAGCTTCTGTTCTGCCGTGAGCCTACTTTTGAAGCATTCGCTGCAGGTAAAGGCATACCACATATTTAGTTGCCCAAGAATAAATGATGTACTCATACCTGGACTAGTGACTAGAATCAGTTTCACCAAACAAAATTGTTTAAAAGTATAGGGAAAGAGTGGTATTCAAGAGGAATTTTGTAGATTTGGTATCAAAAGAATAGACAGTAGGTTTTAGTAAACCAAAATAAGTATGTAAATAAATAAGCAAACAAACACATATATATCCTTCAAAACTTGGATGTGCAATTCTAAATTCAAAACTATTTTCTCTTAGAACTTTAATAGATATTACTCCTTTGTTTTTAATCACAGGATTGGCAATGAGAAGTCTGAGGTTACCTTGAGTTTTATTGCTTCAAGTGTGAGAATTAATTTAATATCGTATCTAGAACATTTTAGAATGTTTTTCTTTATCCAAGGTCCTACTCTACACCCTGATAGATCTTTTCAGATTGACTGAAAAACTGTATATTTTTTCAGCTCAGGGAATTTTCTTCTATCACTTAATTGGCTCTTTACTTTCTTCCATTTTTTTCTATTTCCTCCTTCAACTTTTTTGTGTGGCTCAATAAAATAAGAGAGTAAACTAGATTTACAGTCCATTCCTCTTAGCTTTTCTCTCATAATTTCTATATCATTTTATATTTGTGCTACATTCTGGAAGTATAGCACAATGAAGTCTTCCCACTTGCATTTCTGTGCCTTTTCTGTCATTCTGTTGATATGTCTACATCTGTGGAGAGGTTTATTTTAATTATTTTTAAAAATTTGGCAGTCACATTTTTCATTTCCAGAGTATAACATTGATTACTTTTTAAAAGTAGTTAGTATTAGTACTCTTTAACTAGTTTTCTTTGAACTTTCACAATTAGGATGAGATCTTTGCTCCCACCCTAACGACTAGAGCAAGTCAGGTAATATACAGAATCAGAGTGGGGTTTGCTTGTTCTAACCATAAGAGGATGAGAATGCAAAGAAAAATAATTAAATGAAATCCCACAAAGCAATGAATACTTCTTGTCATAGCGGTGAAGCTTGGCTTCTTTCATCCCTAGTGGAGCTGTGGGAGAGAAGAAATACACGATAGATAGGTATGAGGAGAAACTAGCTAAACTTTAAATAAACTATCATTAGTCATGTGTAGCCACGTGAATGATGAATACTAACTACCCACAGCCATGGATAGGTCTGTACCCAATGACCAACTCTTTTCTATGAGCCCTCAGCAAGTACATGGGTTATGTGCTAGAGCCTGGGGACTGGGCATGTTTGAGGCATATGAGCATACGCAGACTTGACCAAGTGCAAGGCAGTGGCCCCTTGCAGGGTGGAGGTAAGACATGAGAGCTGGGAGAAATCCCTCCAAGGTAATTTATATCTTCACCAAGTGCTGAAAACTGGGAAGAGGGCAGTAGTGCAGAGAGAGATCTCACAAGGTATAGAAAGAAACTTCTCATGGTTTGCAAAGCTTACAACTAAGTAATGGAGCACAAAGCAATTACCAAAGGTTCAGATCTCACGTTCCAATGAATGGCAAGTCCTGATCTTTTCCTCAAATTGAGTCTAAATTGCAGCAAAGCCCAGATTCACCTCAACTGCAGATTAAAGTGGCTCAGCCCTCAACACTA
This sequence comes from Camelus dromedarius, assembly GCF_036321535.1. NCBI lineage: Eukaryota > Metazoa > Chordata > Mammalia > Artiodactyla > Camelidae > Camelus > Camelus dromedarius. The sequence continues at coordinate 27,791,690 of NC_087439.1, read as the reverse complement.
AAGCTGACAGAAGAAGGGGCATGCTTTATACTGGGAGTAATTTTATTTTATTTTTTTCTATTGTGCTTTATTTTTATCACAAAATAGCTTATATATAATCAAAGCTTATAAGATACACAAAGAAGCAAGAAAATATGACCCATGAAAGAGGGGAAGCAGTCAATAGCAGGATGCCCAGAGATGGACCAGCTGTTGTAATTATTAGACAGAAACATTCAAACCCTGAGTATAGGTATTAGGGCCTAGTTAAAAAAACTGGACATCATATGAGAAGATGTGGGTAATATCACTAGAGAATAAGAGTATAAAAAAGTGAAATATAGTATTTATACAATGGAATACTATTCAGCCATAAAAACCGACAACATAACGCCACTTGCAGCAACATGGATGCTCCTGGAGAATGTCATTCTAAGTGAAGTAAGCCAGAAAGAGAAAGAAAAATACCATATGAGATCGCTCATATGTGGAATCTAAAAAAAAAAAAACAAAAACAACAACAACAAAAAACAAAAACAAAGCATAAATACAGAATAGAAACAGACTCATAGACATAGAATACAAACTTGTGGTTGCCAAGGGGGCAGGAGGTGGAAAGAGATAGACTGAGATTTCAAAATGTAGAATAGATAAACAAGATTATACTGTATAACACAGGGAAATATACACAAGATCTTGTGGTAGCTCACAGAGAAAAAATGTGACAATGAATATATATATATGTTCATGTATAACTGAAAAATTGTGCTCTACACTGGAATTTGACACAATATTGTAAAATGATTATAAATCAATAAAAAAAGTTTAAAAAAGTGAAATATACATGCTTACTTATCAGAAATGGAGCATACATTGATGGGATTAACAGCAGAATGGACAGAAGAGAGGAAAGAATCAGTGAATTTGAATATAGGTCACTAGAAAATTTCCAAATCAACATTGAAAAGTAAATAAATAAATAAATAATAAAAGGAACAGAGTATCTTACATCTGTATTTGGAGTACCAGAAATATGTATATAGAGTCCCAGAAGGAGAGAAGATTAATAACGAGGCAGAAGAAATATTTTAAGATATAATGGATGAGAATTTTTCATAATTAAGAAAAAAACTCACAGATCCAAATCACAAGCGTAATAAATACAAAAGAAACCATACATAGGCTCACTTGAGTCTAACTACTGAAAACCAAACATAAAGGAAAATTTGAAGGGCAATTAGAGAAGAAAAAGTAAAATACATATAGAGGAGAAATGATACCAATGACAGCTGGTTTCCTCTTGCAAACAGTGGAGACTAGAATAAAATGAAATAGCATCTTTAAAATATTAAAAGAAATAACTGTCAGCACAAAACTGTATATTCAGCAAAAATAGCCTTCAAAAAAGAAGATGGGATAAGCAGATTTTTCAGGCATACAAAAGCTGAAAGAAGTCTTTCAGTGAGATCTTCTCTATAAGAAATAGTAAAGAAAGTTGTTTTGGCTATAAGGAAATGATGTGAGAAGGGAGTCCACATTTGTGGGAGGGAATGAAAAGCATGGAAATGTGGCTAAATACAAAAGATATTTTGCTACCAGCTTTTATTTCTGCTTATTTTTAATTAATGTATTTTGGAATTTATAGCATACGTCTTAGTAAAATATATGACAAAAAGAACTCAAAGTTGGGTGGAATGATAAATCTAATTACAAGACTGTAATGTTTTATATTTCTTTAGTATTATGTTATTTGAGGGTAGAATAGAAAAGACAAAGTATATACTGTAATCTCTAAACCAACATTGAAAAAGTAAAACAAAGAAGTACAGCTTGAAAATCAATAAATGAGATAAAATGGAATGTTTAAAAATGCCCATTCACCCAAAAGAAGGGAAGAAAAGAGAAACAATGGAACAAATAGCAGATGAGATAAACAAAAAATAAATATGATAAAAGGCACAAAACCATCAATAATTATTTTAAATATGTAAGAATTAAATACCATGTAAATAAGAGAAATTGTCAGATTCTTTAAAGCAAGATCAACTCTATGCTATGTATAAGAAATACATTTTACATATAAATTTACCTTCACAGTGAAAGTAAAGATATTTGAAAAGTTATGCCATAAGTTCACTGAAAATAAGGAAACTCAGACAAAAGAAATTTCAAGATAAAGAGTCTTAACAGAAATAAAGAACTAATTTTCATCAAAAGGTCAATTTACCAAGAATACATAACAATCCTAAATGTGTATGCACCTAATCCCAGAACTTCAACATTGTGACATTGTGACTTAAAATAAGAAATACATATTTGTTCCTCCTCTTGGTTTCTTGCACAGAGTTCCTAAAACCTTTGGAGTTTCCTAAGTAATAAAAACAATGGAGTATCTTTTGTTACAATATTTAGCCTTTTGTCCTGAAATAGTTCCAAAGCCATAAAAGTGAAAAGAGTGTCTTGTTATCCATAATAAGATGATTTCAGCCACACTTGAATTTGTGTTAATGAGGTGACTTTTGGAAAGCCCCTAAGGATGAGGCTGAATCAACCGTGATTAGAATATTGAAAGTTTCATTCTAATTCCTCAACCTCTGGGGAGGGGAGACAGGTTGGAATTTGAACCAATCACCAATGGCCCATGATTTAATCAGTCATGTCTACTTATTGAAGCCTTCAAAAGAACCCTAAAGAAAGGGCTTTGGAGAGATTTCAGGTTGGTGAGCATATAGAGGTGTTGGGAGAGTGGCATACCTGGAGAGGGCATGGAAGCTCTGTGCCGCCTCCCCCATACCTTGCCCCATGTATCCCTTCCATCTGGCTGTCCCTGAGTTACATCCTTTTATAATAAACTGGTACCCTAGTAAGTAAAATGTTTTCCTAACTTCTCTGAGCTACTTTAGCAAATTAATCCAGCCAGAGAAGGGGATTATGGAAACCTCTGATTTGTGGCTTGCTGTTCAGAAGCACATGCACCAATCTGGATTTGTAAATTGTTGTCTGAAGTAGGGGAGGGAGCAGTCTTATGGGACTGAGCTCTTAACCTTTGGAATCTGACACTATCTCTGGGTAAATAGTGTCAAAATTGAGTTAAATTGTAGGACACCCAGCCGGTGTTTGAGAATTACTTGTTGTGGGAAACACCCCATACACATTTGGTGATCAGAATTGAAGTATTCTGTGAGTAGTGCAAAGAGTGTTAGAGGAGAAACACAGGAGGAATGCTTTCCGCCCAACAAAATTCAGGTGGCAAAACTTCATAAAGCTAAATGGACAAATAGAAAACATCCACAAACACAGAGATTTTAACATCTCTCTATAAGTAACTGCTAGAACAAGTAGTTAAAAAAAAGAGTAAGCTTACACACTATAAACTATTCCAACCAGCTTGGCTTAATTGACCACTATACCGAACAATTGCAGATTACTCATTATTCACAAGTGCAAATGTAACATTCACCAAGACAGAGCATTGCTGAGTAACAAAACAAGTTTTAATACATATCAAAAGATTGAAATCATAAGTAGTTTTTCTTTGAGCAGTATAGAATTAAGTTAGAAATCAATAATGGTGAGTTATCTGCAAATGCCAAATATTTTCAATTTAGAAAACACATTCAAATAATCCATGGATTAAAGAAGAAATTTTAAAGAACAATAGAAAAATATTAGAAAATATTTCAAGTTGAGTTAAAATGAAGACATAACACATGAAAATTTGTGGGATGTTGCTACTGTTAAACCATTACTTAGGGAAATATTTATAGATTTAAATGTATATATATTAAAAGAAGAAACGTCTAAAATTAACAATAAAGTTCAACCTAAAGATACTAGAAAAAGGAACAAATTAAATCCAAAATAAATAGAAGAAAGGAAATATCAAAAATAAGAGCAAAAATTAATGACATAGAAATGGACAAACAAATCTGTTTCTTTATCATTAATAAAATCGATAAACCTGTGGAAAGAGTGATCAAAAAGAAAGGAGAGAAGATGTAAAATACCCATATAAGGAATAAAAAAAGAGATATCACTACAGTTCCTTAAATTATTATAGCTGAATCTAGAAGAAATAGAAAATACGAACAGTTAAATATCTATAAAAGAAATTGAATTAGTAATTTTTAAATTTTCTTCAAAGAAAACCTTCAGGCAAAATGGCTTAACTGGTTAATTCTATCAGATATTTAAGGAATATATAACCCCAAATTTACACAAACTCTGACAGATGGGAGAAATTTCTACCTTTTTTTATGAGGCCGGCATTACTCTGACACCAGAACCTGATAAAGCTGTAACAAGAAAACAAGATTTAGGTCCAGTATTACTCATGTTTACAGATGTAAACATTCTTATCAAAATATTAGGAAATTGAATCCAACAATATATGAATAGATAACACATTATGCCAAAGTAGTGTTACTTCAGAATGCAAGATTTAACATTTTTAAATATTAATTTTAATTATATTTTAATTTAATTTTCAGTCAGTATACTTTGCCACATCATTGGAATACTCAAAAGCACAAAAACTAACAATCTATTTCTAAATTTGTATGGGAATTTAAAGAATCTAGACTACACTGAAAAATCTTGAAAAAGAAAAATAAAATGACTAACTTTGCCTTATCTGTTTTCAGACTTTATATAAAGCCACAATCACTGGCTTCTTTTATATAAACAAGAAGAGTCCAGAAATGGACCCATATACACAAGTGATTGATTATTGAACAAGGTACCAAGTAAATATATTTCGTACAACTAGAATTGCTAAAGTAGAAATGATTGACAATACCAAATGTTGGTTAGGATGTAGGGCAAACAGAAATGTAATACATTGTGGATGGGAGTATAAAATGGTACACTTTTGAGAACTATTTGGCTCTTTTTTTAAGTAGAGTTAAAATCCTCTGTACCCTATGGCTCTGAAATTCTATTCTTACCCCAAAATACTTGTATAAGAATGTTTATAGCAGCTCTATTCATAATAACCTCAAACAAAATAAGCCAAATGTCCTTCAACAGGAGAGTGGATCAATAATGTATAATTATACAATGGAATACTGTTCGTCACCTAAAAAGTACACAATACTGATGAATGCCAACAACATTAGGTTGGTTGAAGGAATATATACTTTATGATTCTATTTATATGAAATCAAGAACATATGAAATTATTCAATTTAAATTTAAATATTGTTTAAATTTTAAATTGAAATATTGTTCCCTAGGATGGGGAAATTGACTAAAACGGGCAAGAGACAATTTCCTGAAGTGATATAAAAATTTCAAATCTTATTTGGGAGTGTTAATTACACAGACATATACAATTATTATAGTTTACCAACAACTGAACTTTTAAGATCTAGGTATTTATGTAGAATATACCTAAATTTAGAAAATGTTCTTTTGGGATTTTCTGTTTGCTCTGTTAAGTTTATTCCCATAGGCATTAATTCTTCCTAGTTTGGTGCTTTTATTTCATGGAATTGACTTTCTTGAAATATTTCATAATTTGTGATTGGATGTCATATTTATATCAAAGAGTCTCTACCTTTCTCTAGGTGTGGTTCTGTTTATTGTAGCCTGCCTAATTGCAGGGGAATGATAGGACATGCTGTTGGTGGTATATATTTGTGGCTCATTTTCTCAAGATTGAGACTTCCTTTTCCTCCTGTTAGTGGGGATTCTACACTGCCTCTTTGGTCCATTTTCACACACTCAACGCTGCAGCCTTCCAAAGATCGCTGCTGCTATTGCGAGTGTGTATGTGGTGAGGGGTTGGGGTGGAGGGGGTAGGTAGTGATTGGTTAGCCTGCTAAACTTCTTCAAACACGTGTGTACAACAAATTGCCCTGATTTTTGCCTTAGCTCTCTGGGAATGGGACATCTCTGAAGCTCCTTCCCCCTTTGGTGGCAGTTTTCTTCTGTGCACATTTATTTCAAATGCTTTCCATGTGGCAGAGATTTCCTAGCATTTCTAGCCCCAATTTATCTCCCTTATGCTTTTCCAGTGCTGTAATGAACTTACAATTAAAGAAAATGGGAGTGTTTTCTGTCATTTGTGGAGATACGGGTTGGGACTTCGAGACAAACACATTTGCTTTATTTGCCATCTTGATCCAATTTCCCAAGTCACTTTTAATTAGTATGTGTGTTGCTACTTTACATACTGATGTATCTTAGTGACTTTGATTATCACTTTTATGTGGCACTGTGTAATGGTCTATTGACCTGGCAATCACCTGGACCCTTGCTATTTGTAAGGTAGGTATTTGACGTGTTCACAAAGGTTGATAATGGATTGATATGTAAGGTACAGGCAGTTTTGACGAAGGAGAAAATTACCTCCAACATGCTTGTGTTTGCAGGAAATGAGATTGTTGTTTCAGAATCTCTACCTGGAGATTCAATTTATAGACAAGCAACCCCAAACTGAGATTGTAAGAGAGCCCTACTCAACATTACCTAAAACCTCCCTAAGCAACCTGGCCTCTGACTATTTATCATTCTAATGTTGACCTAACACCTTAGGAGGCTGTGTCTATAAATGAAGGATGTGTTTGTGCACTAGAGTCAAGTGCTATTTGCTGAGGATACCATGACTTCTGTTTGACTCTCTTGCTGATAAAAGCAGATGTGAAACGTTTTCTTTCATTGTTTGCTTTCACGTTAAAAACACTTACTGCCAAAAACAAGGATTGAAGTACTGCAGTTCCCCTCACAGATGTTATTTAGAGGTGGTCCAAAACTCTTTTCAGAAAATTAGTACAAATCCATAGGATGCCAATGGTGAAAACAGAATTTACTGGTTCCTTTTTTTTTTTTTTTTTTTGTCCACTGTGCACAGGTTTATAACATCAAGAGCTGATGTAATATTGAATTCATGAAGGGTACAATTCTATTTAAAACCTTTCCATGTTACAGAGCAGGAAACTAAATGAACCACAAAATAATCAAGCAATTTAGATTTATTTTTAAAAGAAAACAGAAAATATTTTATGAAAATTTAAGGCTTCTACAATGTCATTTGAAGGAAGAATGCACTTTGGTTATTATGATAAATTGGCATTAAAACAATCATATTTATCAAATAGATTTTTGGTACTGTATTCACAGTTTCCAAAAAGTAGTATAAAAGACTTTTCTGACTTCATAAAGGCAAATATTAATTGTAAAAAAGTTAAATTCTATATGTATATATATGCATGACTAGAACATTGTGCTGTATGCCAGAAATTGACACATTGTAACTAACTATACTTAAATTTAAAAAAAAAAGTTAAATTCTGTAATCCAGAGGTCAACATCTTAGGCACTGTAGTCTTCCTACATTGTTCTATTGTAAATATCATACAGTTTTATCAGCAAATTCTATTATTATTTACCAACCTACCTTTAAAAATATACTTTCATAGATACAGTGTGTGTTAATATGGATGAAACTTTGTCCCTTCTACTGGAAAATTTTATTTTTCTCTTTTTTATTATAAATTATATTATAACCAGCATCTTTACAAATAATATATGGGTGTATATTCTGATTATTTCCTAGGAGTTGATTCTCTGAAGGAAAATGAATAGCTCAAAAAGAGGTTTTATAAATGATCTAGTTTTAGCTTCCATCTCCTAAATTATTTCTAGGATTCTGCTGGTCTGAGGAGCTGAGTATTTCTTTATTTCTTCATCAGTCCTAATGGTATTTCCCCAGAAGTCGAAACGATGACCATTCCTCCGTCAGGGATATATGACTAGTTTTACTCCATTACTGGAACCTCTGAACAAGTTCCCAAGATCCATTTGTATGATTTGAACTTTTTTTTTCAGGCTCCTGATAACTCTAATCCAGTTGTTTCTAGAAATGTTGCTCCAATTCGAACTCCCACCAGTGTTATTGTAATCATTATTGTGTATTATGATTTCTTTAGAAATTTGATAATTTAACATTTAAAAAGATGACATTTGTATTTCATTTTAATTTGGATTTATTTATAAAAATCTACCAGTCATTTGTATTTTTTCCTTTGTGAAACGTACATTTATAAATTCATCCATTTATGCTTACTGGTTTATCTTTTATCTATGTGTAATTTAGATTAATTAAAATAGTATAAAAATTGACACAGAACATTGCCATGTTTGTTAATAGTGTTTTAATTTGAAATATTTTAAAAATTCTTTTTACACTATTTTATATTTATATGTTTTTGTAATCAAGTGTATTAATTTTCTTTTTGATTGCTTTTAATCTTAGGTAATATTTCAATTTATAACATTTTTAATTTATTCTTTTTTATGCTATAGATATTGCTAATGTCAGTTAAGTGTTGTATGTTTTATTAGAATAAGTATGTTCAGATACCCAAATTTAATTTTTATTTCTAGCTTCTTCAAAGATATCCTATTACAAATTCTTTAATTTACAACTAACTTCTTTTAAATAAAATTTCAAAATATTTACATGCAATTATCATTAAGTAGTGATTAATGATCCACATGCAATTTTTTAAAGACTTGGTAAGATTCTTTCCTCCTCCCCTAGCTTCTAGCCCCAGAATTTTGTCATATCAAAAGACAGACTATCCCAGATCAATTTTATCTTAGGACTTCTCAAGCTCTAAGTTACTTGGTTTGATGTTGGTAGACTAGTTTCAGCAAACAGGTTTGAACATTTAGATCTGGTGACTTGGATTTGTAGGGACTAAGTTGTTGTTTTTTTACCCAGAGTAGATAGGATGCTATTCACTTTGTATTTCAAGCAAACTGTAGCCCATTTGTGCCCGTGGATCTGTCATCAAACACAGCTCAGATTTCAGCTTTAACTTATCTAAATATAGGCTTACTGTGAGTGACAAGATCCTGGTAAATGGCTTTCTCTGCCACCCTCTGATATTGTTTCTAGTAGGATGACTCATGGCTCTGCTTTGCCCTAGAAAATGTTTAATTACACCAGAGACTTTTCATTGAGTAAAACCATCATTGACACATCAGCTGCCACCCTGACAACTTGGATTGCTATTCTGCTGTCTGGAGATCACACAGTGTTTACTTTTCTAACACTGACCATTTGAAGGGAATTTCAGCTGGAGTTCTATGCAGCCTGATGCTGTCAGGTGGAAAAACAATTGAAAGTTCAGATATATAGAGATACCTTGATTTCTTGATGGGATCCCATCAAGAGTAAATCCTAAGAGTTACCACAAGGGAAGTATATGTTTATGTTTTTCTTTTATTTTGTATCTATACAAGATGATAGATGTTCACTAAACTTATTGTGTGACTATTTCATGATGTACATAGGGCAAATCATTATGCTGCATATCTTAATCAGTGCTGCATGTCAATTACATCTCATTAAAACTGAAATTAAAAATAAAAACCTTGGACATTTTGTTATGTCATAAACTTCTGGGAGAGTACAAAAATAATTTTACCTCTTTTGATTTTATATCTTATTCAGCTAACAAAAGCATATACAAACAGAACTTTGATATGAAACCTACTTGATATATTTGGCAGTGTAATGACAGTACTTTGAGACGAGTCTCATTAAGAAAACATGTCCTTTGGTTCCATTGATGACTATTCTGCCATCAAGCCACTAAACTTGGGTTCGTAGATTCTCATTCAAAAGGTTACCCAGTAGCTAGAAATAGTCATGAAATCTCCACTCTAGCCTTTGATGCAGGTGTCTGTTGTAAAATGATCTTTCTTTGCCTTGACTGACTCTCACATCCTCATTTCCCACTTGGAGCCTCGTGCATTTCGAGTGTATGCTGAGCTGAAAAATGATTCCAGCCAGAAGGATTATATTTCTCCTTAGCATGTTTTCAGAGCGGTTGGAATGCTTTCTTCCCCACAGATGGGGAACACAGGAGGCTTCTTGTTGATATGTTTTATGATTGATAAGGCTAATAGTGCCTCGCTTACTCCCTCTTGTATTTTCATGGGTGGGAAGAGGTTCGGCGAGCAAGTTAAAAAATCATGTAAATCTTTCAGGAAGAATACTATCCTCTCTTTTAATCTTTTTTGATGGTTATTTCTCCATCAGCTCCTTACTTTCTGTCCCAGGGTTCCTGAAGGATTAACTGCTCTCACTTTTGAAAACCAGGGATGTGGAATCAATCATGTTCCAGATTTGACTATTACCTTTGACTCTTATAAATCAGTTCAAGTCGGTACAGAGATACGTGAAGATCAGCATTTGGTTTGTAAGGTCAGCCAGTGCTTGGTGGTTACTCAGTCCTGTGTCCTGAGGTCAGTCTGCTCTGCCTATTTAAATTGTTGCCTTCAGGCACCTCCAGTCTATCAGGAATTTGGACCAATAGACCTTGCTTCCCCAAGTCCTGAATGGGCAGTGGATTTTGTACCACTCTCTGTAAGCCAATTCTGAGTCTGAAAAGGTGGTCAATGAAAGTTTACCCCTTCCAAAAGCTGGGGTCTGGTGTACCTGGGGAGACCCCAGGAGCCTACAAGGCCACTCACCTTCAGTCTTCTCTCTCTAACCTCACCCTGGGCCACACTAGGATGTTGGTGGGTCGTAGGCACTATTGCCTTCATGGGCCTCATCTTCTATTTAAAAAAAAAAAAAAAGAAAGAAAGAAAATTTTCTTTTACCATTGTATTGGTTTAAAGCAAATATGATCTAAGCTGGATTGTTTATGATATATTTATTACTATTATATTCATTTTCTTCTGATTTTAAAATAAATTGAAATTAGAAAAAAAAAATCATGAGCCGCATTCACTCATTGTAATTAGAGCAAATTTTCTCTCTCTTTTTCCCATATAGATTCAGGGGTGGAGGAGACACTATTGCCTCTCCCATTTACAAGGACAAATATGTCACAGTGTCATATTTTGGATTTGTTACTTAACAGGAGAAACAACTTTGTCCATTAAAGTTTTCTAGCAAAAGCTCTTTAATTTGAACAATATTTAAATGCTTCTTCTGACATGTCCCATGATTTTTTCAATCACTGTCAGGTTTGTGCATTTAAATCTGATTCAGTTATGACAATGCCGTCTCCTTTCCTTGAATATAAGAAGCCTCTGCTATTTGTTTGAAAAGAAATTTGAAACAGATTCTATTTTTATATTTATTTGATTGTATATTATATATTCATATTGTATATTTGCTTATCTATGCATTTATATAGAATATAGTCTGTGTATTCTCTTTTGGTTTAGCCTCCTTACTCGTTTTGAGTCTTCTTATAAAGTATATCAGTAAAATGGTTGATCAGTAATCAGGTTTCTAGTTGGAAGGTTTACAGCTGATGAAATATTTGTTCTCATGTTCAAGAGACCTCCATATGTCCCTGCAGCCATTATTGCGACTTTATTCATAAATGGGATAACCTTTAGTTGATCAGAATATTTCATTAGTCTGAACACCTCTCTCCTTGACCTTGTCAAATAATTGAGGTGTTAATTTCTTTCCTTAGATCCTTCAACCATGGACAAAAGGATAGTCAATAAATTATGTGATTTGGAGGAATGCAGTGAAAGGAATTTTTAATGCTTCCTGGCACACAAAACAGTGTTGTTTTATCTAATTTGCATGGCCTTTTATTCCTATGAAATTTAGAACTGAGCTTTAGGCTGCATAGGGTATTGATATTTAGTGACATATATTCCAAATCAGTATAATTTCTTTACATTAGTAGATGGTAAACTAAGGCCCATGGGTCAATCCTACTTGTTTTTGTATGAACCAAGAACTAAAAATTGTTTTACATTTTTTTTAATCAAAAGAAAAATAATATTTTCTTACATGTGAAAATATTATGAATTATTACATGAAAATAATATGAAGTATTTTATTACACATGAAAATAATATGAATAATATGTATTCAGTTTTATTGGAACACAGCCACATTCATCCATTGCATGTCCATAGCTCCTTTCACAATACGATGGCAGAACTGAGTGGTTTGAGACAGAAGCTGCAAAGTCAAAAAGTCTGGCCCTTTACAAAAAAGTTTGCTGACCCCTTAAAGTGTACTTAAAATGATAACCTAACTGAAAACCTTAACCGTCTTGGTAGCTGTTGAATCAATGATTTTCAAACCATGCCGTGTGTAGTTTTATAAAGGACAAGAGGCACGACAGCATTTCTCCTACAGCAAAAGCCGTAGCCGGGACGATGGTAGAATCCTATGGAATTGTTTAGAGGTCATTGTGTTGTTCAGTTATCAAGCAGGGCGTGTGCCTGGTTCCTTATATTTGACAGTGCTTCTGGATATCTTCAAAATTTTGTATAGGACCTTTTACTCACCTCAAAGTAGAGCAACAGCAAGAAAGGGAGCTAAACCATCATTTGCTTCAGATGCAGTCGATCTCACCGTGTGCCTCATGAAGTAATGACTACTGTGGTATAAACACCACCACCACCCATGCCCACTTTGTCTGTGAAAGACAAAAAATCGATAGATAGAGTATGAATGTATTTTCCTCATCTTTGTACTCAAAATGAGCCCCAGCAAGTATGAGAACAGGTGTTTCAATTATGAACTTATCCAGGACTCTTGATTCTTGATGGACAATTGCACATAATATCTTTATTTGTTTTTTTCCCCCCTTGCAATCTAGTTCCCAGCAGGAAATTTACTGAGCTGCCAACTTGTGATCATCTAATTGACTCAGAAAGAATCTGAATGAGTTTCTAAATATCCAACTGAAATCAATTGTGACTCTCTTTATTTTAGGCCCCAGGCAGATTGAAATTGATACAATAAATGGAAACACCTCATTCTGAAAGAATGAGAGTTGTCAGCTTCGTGGCAAGCATCACATACATACATTCACATACACTCATGCATACGCACACACATATACACACTCTCACACGTTTATAGAGTTTTATATTCAGAAAGAATGCATGACTGCATGTATGTTTGGCATCTTAAAATCTCTAGCTTTCTGAGCTCCATGATTTCAACAATCTGGAAAAAGATTTCATTCAGTAAAGGGGAGTATTGGGGACCATTGGTAGAGTCAGGAGCTATAATTAATATATAGTTTAATTATGTAAAGAATTTTGTGTTCTCAGTTTCTACCTAAAGTCTTGAGACTAATTTTTTTGGACTCTATTTTCCATTTTACTCATGAAAAAGTTTTCCCCAAGTTTCATCTATTTGTGCACATTTTATGTTTAAATGTTTTCATTAAATTCCAATTTGTGTGAAATAGAAACAACAAGAATTTCAAACAGCATTGTTATAGGTTTAGTAGCCCATCTGCCATTCTATCCTCTTTCCCTACCAGAGAAGAAACAACTGTGAGATAAACAAAGTGTTTAACATTACCCCTCAATGTTAGAATTCTAAATACGTATCTGAACCTTCAGCAAGGGGGGATCTGAATGTTCAGTTTTTACTGTGGTATGTACTCATGATGAGCATTGTTAGAAACTGTGATTAGAGGTGAAGCATTGTAGCATAAATTTCAGTGAACATTCAGTGATTAAACAAACACACCAGGAGCTATTGTTTTCAGCGGGAGGTTTAATGGTGTGACACCAAAGTCTTCTGGTGCTGGGCAGAGAAAGACCTGTTTCATTTCAGATTCTTACAAAGGAGGCTCTCTTTTAAGCAGTGGAATTCAACAAGCCCTATCCGTGTCCCTCCCACAGGAAGAGAGGAGGCTGCGGAGCTGTAAGAACACAGACAAACACAACAGTCTGATCATATATGGAGAAAAGCCGTTTCTGACTCAGGCAGGAAGGCAGAAGCCAGCATTTTGCAAACCATGTTGGAGGGAGGAATGCCAGTATGGAACAATTCAAGGCAAAGCTTGAAGGAGCTTTGTTCCCAAGGCCAGTTTATGCCCTTAGACAGATACAAACCAAATAGAATGGCAAACTGTGGGGGATCCAATGAAAAGGATTAATAGAATTTGGACAATGAATGGAAATGGGATTTGTTCACTCTCTGGACCAGAACACACCATTTTCAGTTGCTGCTCACTGGAAGTTGATACCATACCATTGCATAATGTTCAAACCTGTGTGTGGTTATGCTAAGCTGAATGTATTCAAAATTAAAGATTGTTCTCTTTAATAATTATTAATAAAGTATGAAGAGTACACATAGTCTTACTATTCAGTCCTAAATGAAGAATATGAGAATATTCTTAATATTCTTTCCTATTGTCTTCAAAATTACTGCACCAAGGCATCTGCCCCTCGTCCCATAACTAGATATTGTAGGTGGTAAACAAACCAAAACAAAACACACATATTTAAAAGAGGGTCCTGGTAACTTGATTGTCTTTTGTTGTGTAAGCAGCACCCCATGAGAAGGCAGTGCTGTGGGCTTGGAGACAGTTTGGACCCAGAGTCAGGCAGAGTTGTTGTCCAGACTTGACTCTTTCATTATCCATGACCCTAAGCAAGGTACTTGGCCTCTCTTGATATTGTTTCCTTATCTGTTAAAGGGAATGTATTGATTTCCCACGACTGCCATAACAAAGTACCAGGAACTGGGTGGTTTAAAACAACAGAAATTTCTTCTCTCTCAATTCTGGAGGCTAGAAGTCCAAAATGAAGATGTCAATAGGGTGGGTTCCTTCTGAGGGCTCCAAGGGATCATCTGTTCCAAGCCTCTCTCCTAGATTCTGGCGGGAGCCAGCAATCCTTGGTGGTCATTGGCTTGGAGACGCATAACTGCCGTCTCCGTCTTAATGTGGCATTCTCCCTGTGCAGGTGTACAAATCTTTCTCTTTTTATGACACTAGTCATGTTGGAGTAAGGCCTATCCTAATAATTTCCTCTTAACTTGATGACATTTGCAGTGTTCCTATTTCCAAATAAGGTCCCATTTGCAGGTGTTGGGGTCCAGACTTAAGTGTGTGTTTTCAGGGAACACAGTTTAACCCATAACAGTGGACAAAAATCAGATACCTTTCTTATAGCACTAAGGGAAGGACTAAATGAGTTAATAACACAAAGACCACTGAAAGCAGGTTTGTGCCCATGGGAGAAAAAAACACACACACTTTTTTGGGCTCCCCAACATCCATCATGCATGGCTTTGTAATATGGTCAGTTTTCAGGCCCTGTCCACACCACTGGCTCTCCTACCACCCACTCAGCTTGTTACCTTGGCAAATGATTATCATTATCATGAATATTACTGTAATGTTGCTCTAACATCAATTCTTCTGTATGAGTGTGTTCAACACTTTGTAAAGCTTGATACTGTCCATAAACTTTCTCTCTGTTCTAACTATTCAAAGTTCTGCTTGGAAGTGGCGTCGAGCTGGTATGAACTGGAAATCTGAATGGCTGTGTGAACACAAAGACAGATGGCAGAATCCCCATTGGAATGTGTGGCCAGCACATGGCTGCTGTTTGTTTTCACTCTCAAGTAGTCAGCAGACACACTGTGACTGTACTGCAGCTGCGGTGAGATTTACTTCCAGAACTTCTCAGGACTACGGGGCAGTGCGTAGCAGGGGTTACCTGCACAGGCTAAATCCTGAAAAAAGGAAAAAAAAGAATCTTTTTGTTTCTTGGGAACAGGATGTATGAGGTTAGGCCCCTCATGAGTAAGTAGACATATTTTAATTTTCAAGACAGACTTGAAAACCAAACTTCTGCTCCCCACATTATTCTGACTCAAATTCTTCAGTGTTTTCCTGTCATCTGCAAGCTAATTCCCAAGTGTCTTTGTGTCCCTTACAGTCTAGTTCACAATCTGGCCCCTGAAACATTTTCAGATTTATCCTGCTATTTCTTGCCTCTCATGCTACCAAATTTTTTGCATTCCTAACACATGTACAAGTTCCCTACAATGAAATTTCTACTTACTTCACCTGGAGAATTCCTATCTTTTTAAAACTTTAGCTCAGGCTACATCTCTCCCTGCTTTTCATGCCCCGATCTGGGATCATTGGGAATCTATCTTATTATTTTTCTAATTACATTAAACTCTTTCCACTTATTGTCTGTCTGGACAATATCTTTTTCTATTTGAGTCCTTAGGGTCTAGAAAGTAGTTAGTGTTCAATAACCGTTAGTTGAATTTTATAAGAATGAAAATTTTAATCTCTCTTTTTTCTCCCTCTCTTTTTATGTCACTTGGGAGAAAAATAACCAGAGATGTGAGATCCTATTTAGTCCTCTTTCAAAAGAGTGAACTTTTTTCTTAACTCAGGAGGACATAAAAACTCCTAGAGAACAAGAGGTAGACTAAACCACAGTTGAAAGGCATTCATCTTTTCAACAACTATTTACTCATTATCTTCCATGTAGTAGGCATCTGGAGATACTAGATGAAAAAGTTCTTGTCCTGAATCATTAGAAGCTCTCAGTATAAAGGAGGTAAAACAAGAAGAGATAGTGTTAGTATGGTGAATGAGATCACGAAGAAGTTACTCCCATGCTGGAGTAATCAAAATTTTCCAAAACATAGGAAAGAAGTCTTGCCTTGAAAGTAAAAATACATTTCTGTTTCTAATTTCCGACTATCCATACATTCCATAACCATCTCTAATCTTGTTTTCACCCCACTATTCCACTTAAATGGCTTTGTCAAAGTCATAAATGACCTCCATGTTGCCAAATCCAGTGATTATTTTTCTCTTTTCATTTTATTCAACCTATCAGCAAAATTTGACATAATTTCTCATGCCCTTTCAGAAAAACTCTCTTCTTTTGATTTCCAAGATACCTCACTTTCTTGATTTTTCTACCATACCTAGGATGACTCTTCTTCAGTCTACTTTGCAGATTCCTCTAGCAGAACCAGAGGCAGATTTGCTGCCATGCTGATGAAGATTGAGCTTCAGAATCCTCCATCACATGGCCACCTTCCATTGCATTTTCTGGGCAAAGGGCTCATATAGCCTTTCTTTTTCTTTTTCTTTTTTTTTTTTTCAAAATCTTCAAAAGTAAAATAGTTTAATCACAAGTGTTGAGACAATAGTCTCTTTTTATTTCTACTTCCCCATCATCATGTTCTGTGGTGTTGAATTATCCAAGAGCATTTTTGGACTCTTGTTGGGTTGAAGATATACTTCCTTTGGATTTAGTGGGTTACACTTGTATGGTTCATAGTCATGTCAAGTTAACAAGTTTATTGCCAGTTATCGCTCTGGCCAACTCATCTGATATTGTGACATGAAGGAGCAAAGGTAGCACCGTGACATGAATGTGGCCCCAGTACTGGATGACTGTGGGTAGTGGAGGAGAAAAATGCTACAGGAAAGCCAGATTACTTTCCTATTCTTCCAATAGAAAATGGTATTATAAAATCTTTGTAATATGCAAAGACATTCAGAACATGCAGCCAAAAAAATTAAGGAAATGAGTATTTAACAGTGGGCCAAGCAGTTAATACTTGTATAAATTATACAATTTTCCTGGACTTTGTAATGTCCATGGTAGTTATCATATTTACATCTGTAATTTATTGTAATTAATTTATCATTCTAATATTTTAAATTTTGTATTTATAATTTTCCTTGAACAAGTCCTTTCAAATTATACGAGCCCCATAAAACCTAAGTTCAGTCCTGAGTTGCCCACACCTGCCCTCTTACCCCACACATTCTTGCATTCTTTCCTAGGTGATATTGTCCATTCCTATGGTCTTGAAAGCCATGTATGTGCATATTTGTTGATTGAAACTGGATATTATTTTGATCACAAGAGAACTGGATATTTTTTAATTAATTTTTAAATTTTGACTAGATTTTTAAACAGTAAAAATAGTTCATTATTCTTTTAAAAGTCTCCCCAGAGGAAAGAGGGAGCCATTATATTTAGTTTTCTTAAATATTTACATTTTTCATTAAGTGTATGCATACATCTATATCCACACTCACACATATATACAGATATGTGTTATACGTATGCATACATACATACCATACATATACACACATTTTTGGATATATATTAACACATACATATAAACATATAAAACATAAAAATGGGATCATCTGTAGGATTCTAAATCTTTTTTAGAAAACATCATGTCATAGATTTCTTCCCATGTCAGACCACAGAGACCTAACTCATTCTTTCATTCTTTTTAATGACGACAATTTTTAACTGGTAGAACTATTCTATGTTGTTTGAAAGAATAATGGAGCATCTCCACCTTAGACCCCATCAAGGCAGCTGATTACCAGTGACCCCATTATTATGCTACTTTGGACAACACACTTTAACGTGGGATTTAATGTATGGCAGGGGAGAAAAGCAGGAAACTGAGAGTTGATATGTTAACTAAAGGGTCTTAAAAACAAACAATGAAATGGACAAGTTTTTCTTTCTGATTTCTACTTCATTTGACTTGACTTTGATTAAAGGGAAAGACTGGAGATAGCCATAGGGTAACATTTGTCATGTCTCTAAGGCTCGCAGAACAGGAACTCTGGTTCCAACTTGAAGTATGACCCTTGGAAAATGACACAACCTCTTTACTCCTCCTTATGTCTTCTTTTGCAAATTTTTAAATTATACCATTATTTAGGTCCTCAAGAACACAGTTTCATACTTTATCTCAGGGCTTATGATGATTAGAGAAGTGAAGAGTTCCTTTGTTTCTGTATATTTAACTAAATTAGACTAGTACAACCTACTAACACCTTTAGCATTTGAATTTTTTTAAGATAAAGAACAGTTCTGGGGCAACGGAAGTTTTCAGAAGCAGCTGTAGAGACAGAAGTGGGCTGGGACTGACTAAAAGTAGATAGATTTGTTGGAAGGTTTGTAAGCATCTAAGAATACTTGGAGGAGGTTACCTGTATTCTGGAGATAGAAGAGGGACTCTAATTAATGGTGTAGATACAGTTTGAGTTCATTCCAAAGAGTTGCTGTACTGATTCAGAATGGTCAGTGGCTTAATTTTGTATGTATGTGAGTGGGCATTATTTATTACAATGAAGTGTGGCATCAATTCCTTTAGGACTCTGGTCCTTGTATACACCCTAACTTTGTGGTATTTTCTCTGTTATCTATTACACCACAAAGAAGAGCAGTACTTTTAGATCAGTACATAGACTTTCCTAGTCACTGGGGCTATCTAGTATTGAATTGGGAACTTGCATGGTTATGAGCTTCAACTTGGCCTTTGAGGCACGTTTGCAAATGGGAGGGATGCATGTATAGGAGGTTTAGGGAAGGCTGTCTACTATGATGGGATATGGTTGGATTCGCCACTGGATAAAATCGCTCTGATAAATTTAAAAGCGAAAGTGAAAGAAAATCAGAATTTATAACTAGATAAAAACTGATACTTTGCAGGGTAAAAGGAGGGCTACTGTAAAAGTGTGTGCATCACCGTATATCTGAATATGTTCTATCTCTTATTCACGCTTGTGTGTTTGTGTCTTCCTGTCTAAGTATCATCATATGTCTCTGTTGTTTTTTATATTCATGTGAAGAGTGAGTATGTTCATCTAGTGAATTCTGAGGCCTCTTCTAGGTCTGGAACCCTATAGCCCTGTGATTCTCTGTTTTTGTCGGAGTTGATGTATATGTCAGTGTATATCTGGTATCAGTGTATTCCAGGTACTTATAGCACTGTACATGCACAGTTGTAATGGAGGTTGGTGGGAAGAGTCTCTCACCCTTATGATCTAATTGTAGCAGAAAGGTAAATGTCTGACTTGCTTTCTTGCTTCCTGGCTGCACTTGAAACTATCAAAACCTTGGAAACAGTCACAAATGAATCAAAGAGGATGGTACCTGTGATGGTTAATTTTGTGTGTCAACTTGTCTGGGCCACTGGGTGCCCAGAGATTTGGTCAAACATTATTCTAGGTGTATCTGTGAAGGTGGTTTTGCATGAGATTACATTTGATATATATATATATCTATATAGATATATATAGATATATATATATATATATACACACATACACATACACACACACACACACACACATATGTAAATAAATGTATATGTATACATATATATGGTTGTATATTCTATTATAAATTACATATACTTACATGAATATTAAACACATACCTATGATATACACATATAGCATATAAAAACTATCATATGTAATAGTTAATCTAATCATACATTTATGAGTGGCTTGAAGTATACAATTATTTGCAATCTCCAATACTTTAGTCAGAAATCAGATATTTGGCAATACAAGCATTTAGACCATAATTGCAAATTTAGGAATAAGTATTAAAAAGCTGTCATGAAACCTCTGTACTGTCTTTGGAAAAAAAGATAACTTCTTTTGGACATGAAATAAGGTAGCACATTGAAAGCAGCACACTGGAAAGGCAGGACAGCTAGAATGACTCCTTAGGAGCCCACACGTCCCACTTTTCAAAAGGAAGTGGGTAGGCATTAGAGCAGAGGTCTTAAACTGTCAGCTTGCAGGCCCAATGACCATTCTCTTAAATGATCTGAGTTGAATGCCTCTCCAGTTTCATTGTCCTCACAGCTCTGATACCAAGCTGAGCTTTCCTTATTTAAATTACATGCCTAGCCTTTGAGGGCATCTGACTTTGCAACCCTTGTGTTCAACAGCACTATGGGAGTCAGGAAAGAGGAAGGGGAAAAGGGAGACCTCTGCAGTGCTGAGTCCAAGAGGTGTTTTATAGAAGGAATAAATGCCAACTTTACTTCTTAATTTGCAGAGATCTTTGGAATGTGTTGTTGGGCACCACCTTTCAGGACTGGACAGATCATCTCCTACTGTATGTTACTTTCTTTCCTTCCAGAGGCTTCTCTCATTTCTTTTCCAAAGTGATGGCTACTTACTGTTTCTTGGGGTTACTCTCACTCACTCCAAGCCTGGGTGAGGAGAAAAAGTCTCCCAATTAATCTTGTCTTATTGTCCTTCAGAATGGAGGGTGTTCTCATTTTTCAGACAAGGGGTGTGTGTGTTGGCAGGGTGAGGGAAGATGTGTGTGTGTGTGTGTGTGTGTGTGTGTGTTCATTTCTAATCTGTAAGAGAAAACACTGAGGGTAATGGCAAAATTAGCCAAATTAATGTCACAATACTTAAAGAAATTAAAATTTTATTTTAATTCTAGTCAACTTTTTCACAATCCCCTTATTATATAGTACTAGAAAGTTAATAGTTTAGCTAGAATTTTATTTTAGCTGTTGTTAGCCTAAGCTATGTAGACTTCGGCTCAAAGTAGAATCAGATTAGAACTGCTGCTGGCCCAGTAAAGACCCCACCCCTGATGAACCTGTTCACTAATTTTGCTTCTGCACGTGAACCCCTATGGTTGCCCCCTCAAGCTTCCTGAAGGGGGAAGTCACTTTCCACCTTTATGCTGCGGGCTCTCCTCTTGGAGCTCCTGGGTATTCTAAAACCATCTCTGCAGACATCTCCTTCAAACCCTCAGAGGTCCCTCAAGGTGGGAAAGACTGTCTTCAATCTGGTCTAAAGATTCATCCCCTGGGCCTCAGACTGTCCTGTAGTCAGCTTTCTGGAAACCTCAGTAGAGCTCTCCCTTGGCCCAGGTCTTTCTGCCAGTGTAATTTCACTAATAGGTTGTCAAAGCAGTTTTTGTCTTTCAATATTGCTCAGGTTTTCTCATTTTAAATCCACATCTAGTCTTGGCCTCTTTAGAAGTCATGGAGTCCCCAGCAGTCTGGCCATCCTGCATCTCATAAGGACTAGAGGATCTCATCTAATGCACCAGTTACAGTTTAGAGCCTTGTCTCTCTCTCTCTCTCTCTTTTTTTCCTTAGATGTTTCTTTTATTCTTTTTCTTTTTTAAATTGAAGTATAGTTGATTTACAGTGTTGTTACTAGTCTCTGGTATACAGCAATAGTGATACATATATATATAGATAGATATAAATATATCCCTTTTCATATTCTTTTTCATTATAGGAGAGCCCTGTTGATGAGGAAACATGGATTTAATACTGTGTAGTATCATTGGGCAATGCAACTACTTTCCCCAATCAAAGCCCTTTCTCCCTTTCCTAGATGACTCTTTCCTTCCATCATCTCTCTCCTCAAACCTCCAGTTCCCCTTTCACTCACTCTCCTTGCTGTGTGCTGATGACTTGATTCTGATGTCACTCACTGAGAAAATAGAGGCAATTGGAAGAAAACTTCTGTACCCTTACAGCACCAGATTTGGCATGTTCCCTGCACCTGTGCCATACACACTGTCTTCTCTCCCGTTACAGAGAATCAGTTGTCCACACTCTGATTTGAGGCCCACACTACTACTGGCTTGGGGGAGCCCATCCCTTTTCTGCTTCTTGAGAATTTTGCTCCTGCAATGATGCTGTTTCTGTCTTGTGTCATTAATTGTTCACTGTCTACTAGATTATTTCCCAACATACAAACATATTATACTATCTCTTATTTTAAAAACAAAACAGAAAATAACTGAAAGCCCCTTTCTTGATTCACATACTCCCTTCCAGCCAGCACTCATTTCCCTACTCTGTTTTATAGCAAAACTTCTTGAAGGAGTTTTCTCTACTCATTGTCTCTACTTTGTCTCTTTCCATTTTCTCTATAACCCACTCCAATCAGGAATTTGCCTCAGAAATTGCTCTTTTTTGGCAACACGATCCCCCTGTTGACACATCCTCAGTTCTTACTTGTTCATTCTCAGCATTTCATCCAGCTTATCCTTCCCTCCCTCTGGAAATACTTTTCTTTTTCCCACACAATGAGCCCAAAATGATTTACATAGTTTAGTATTCCTAGGACAGCAGATGGTATAAACTTCTTGTTTGCACCAGCTCCCCTTGTCCCCCAAGTCCCATAGGAGTGTTGCAAAGGTGAGACTGAAGCTTTGGAACTTGGAGTTTGGAAAACCCAGTCTTTTAAAGTAGCTACTGGAAAACCTGCTCAGCCTTTGCCCTGCAAGAAGAGATAATCTTTCTTATCCTGGTCAGGAAAAAAATCTGCCCTCTGCCCAAGAAGGAGACACTATCTCTAGCTTCCGAGGTTGTTCGCTATACAAATATCCTTGAATGTAGTTTCAAACAAAGTTGTTATAAACCATGTGGAAACATCATTGAGAACTGTTTCCCGATCAACACTCCTGTCTGGAGTTCTCCTCTCTCAGATATTTACATGGCTTTCTCCCTCCTCTTACTCAGGTCTCTGTTTAAATATCACCTACCCTGTCTACCTTCTCTCTCCTCCTATCTTATTTTTCTTTGTAGCCTTAGCTCTATCTGGCCTGTGAACTTAATGTTGGATTGGCTACCTGCCCTATTAAAATGAAAGCTTCATGTGTCCAGAACTTTATCTTGTTTACTGTTGAATCCACAGTTCCTGGAATAGTACCTGCCAGAGGAGGTGATCACTAAATAGTTGTTAAACGAACATCTGAATAATTCTGCTCAGTAACCTTACCCACTGCCTCAGTTTTTTAGAATGAATCACTCTGGTGCTACCCTCATATGAAGAAGTAATTTTTTTAAAATTATGTTATTTCAATATAAAAAATAAGTAGCTTAACCACAAAGAGAACATTAACACACAGTATTTTCACAAAAGAAAGAGAATAATTTGCGAATCCATCCCTCTGTGAATGATGAGTGTTCTCTGGACTTTGGGTGACAATAAAGGGAAATGTATAACACATTTTAGAATGATTTCCAACAAAAGTGGCTAAATATTTTAGAAAGCCTTGAATTTCTAAGGAAAGCTTCAGTTATCAGGAAAATTTACTAATATGAAATATAACTTTATGTGATTATCTTGGTTAATTAATGAGCTGTTCTCTATTGAATTATCTGGTTCAGTCCTTGAGAGAACATACTAAAAATAAACAGAATGCCTTTGCTCTAATCTAGCCTTGCAGCTAGGTTAAAAAAAAAAGATGCACACAAAATTGATTCACATAATTTCCACTGAATGTTGTTATGCATAGCAGCTATGTGTCCTCCCCACAGGATCCTTAGCAAGAATCTTTTTTTATTTTTAAAAGTCTGTCCTTCTGCACGATTTATCTTAAGACCCAGGTTCTGATCCCACTCAGATGCTTTGCCAGTTGACCTGTGCTGGTTTATCTGATTTCTCACCTGCCACTCAGCAGTCGTTTCATCCCGAGCACAGATCTAAGATGCCTTCTTCTAGTTCTCAAGCTTATTAAGATTTTTATTTTCTTTTTTCCCAGTAGAATTAGCTAGGTACGAAGCTGATGAGTTTCCACCCACTGTCCACTAGTTCCTCAGTGGATTAGGGGCTCAGGAACAGAGGGCATTTCAACAGCAGCCAGCCAGGAAGCAGAGCACCAGGGCCCACGCCTGCATCATGATTGAATCGTCTGTGTGCCTGGACAGCAGGCAGACCGATTTCAGGCCACCATATGGGTGTGAGGCCTGGCTGTGTTCTTCTCCCAGACTTTCCTCTGGGTGCTAATTGCTTTAGTGAGAGAGACTGTACAAAGCAATTAAACAGCCCCTTTCTCCCACAGTCCTTGTTCTCAGGAGCAAGGGGCTGGAAGAGGGCTCCTGCTCTCCCAGTAGGTTGCAAATTGCTCCGAGTGAATAAATACATTTGTTCACTTTTCAAACTGTGACCAGCCACCTGGTCTCTTGTGCAGCTCTCAGAGCAGAGAAGGCAGATGACGGGCTCCTCGTTGCTGAACTCCAGCCTGTAAAAATGCTTCACCGAGCTCTGAGCTATTTTTGCAGGGACATCTGTTGCCAAAAAAGAATTTTAATTAAGCAAAAACACATCTCTGTTTTGTCCATGGCAAGGAGGCTTGTGAAAGCTTTCTTGTCTCAGATGCATGCTAAATCTGGAGAAATAGAAGCCTTAAGGTATTTTGTGAGGGATATTTTGCTGCTCAATTTGAGGGACACAACAGATTTTCCATGGGAAGGAAATTATTGGAAGTGCATGTTTGTGCTTTTCAAAATAAGGCCCAGTCTGCATTAATAATTAATTGTACGTAATATAATCTGACATGTTACCCCGTGGTTTGATAAAGTCAAAGCTATTTCCACGGGGCAACGTGCCAGTTCTTTTGCTCTCATCCAATCTTCTTCCCAGGTGATATTCATCATTTTAACATCAAGCTTCCAGAACACCACATTAACACATAAATTAGAGGGCCTGATGCTGTGCTGGCTGTTACAACTCATCTAGGTGGAACTGTCCAATCAGAAAGGGAGGAAAAAAAGTAAAATGATAAACAGAATCAGAAAGCAGGTTGTCAACATTAATACTGCATAAATTGCTTAAGATTGGGTTGGAGAAGGGGAGGAGGCATCCTTTCTCTAGTTTTCATAAATGCAAGTATATTGGGTTTTTTTTTTTTTCCTCTTGAAATACCGACATAATGGCAGATACAAATCCTTCAAATATGAAACTGATTCCGTAACTGTACACCCATCAAATCCCTTAAGTGCCTTTAGGGGCACCCTCTTTGGCAGCACAAGTACATTAGACAGGCTGATTATAAGAGGGGCACTTTCAAGTAGCAGGTACCAAGGGGGATTGCTGGGTGGTGTTGGGTGATGAATTTCCTGATAATATTAATTGTTTTTAGCCATTTCTGTTATTGGTCAGGGTCACTCATTTGCCCTCCTGGAGGGTGGACAGAGAAAATCATCTAGGTTAAGGCAGCCAGGAGTTCATATTTCTACACAACAGGATCTTTGCAGATAGGAATCTAGCCTTTACATTAAGAACTGGAGTACAGAATGCCGTGTTGTATATCACACTTGGAATGTTTCTCTCTACTCTGGAAGCTTTGTGACAGTTCAATACTCACTTTTGGAGATTTACCCTTCATGGGTGGGGCAGAGGGGGCAAGAAGAATCCCCTCTTATTCCTTCTTTTCTCCGAACACAACCATTTTCCACAAATCTTTTCTAGTGGATTTCAGTGTTTATGTGTTCTAATCCAGCATAGTATTTCATATTGTTCCACTATGGTTTTTTTTTTTTTTAAGTTTTCCCTTTCCAAGATTGATGGCTGTTTTGTTTGTGATTGCTAGAACCTCATCCTCCCAGCTCTTAACAAGATTAATTGTTCTGCCTAATCTACAGTGTAAATAAATAGAGCATGGATCTCTGAGATCCCAGTCCTCTCGCTTAAATAAATATTTATAGAATTTTAGAAAGTATATGTGTGTGTGTGTGTGTGTGTGTGTTTTCACTAATTTTTTCAACTCTTTCTGCTTTTGTGGCTTTTGTGATGATTCTTCTGAGGGCAGTGAGCAATAGCTGCTTGTGCATATTTAATTTAAATTTGGCTTTCAACTTAGTTTTCTTCTGGCTCTGAGCTCACCATTTCCTGGTTTTTATTAGTGAGGATATTTTGGGTGTAAGTGAGAGAATCAAGTGAAAAACAGGTTAAGAAGAAAAGGAAAATTAAAGGCTTCAAAAACTGCCAGAGCCAAGGCCTCCATCATTGTCATTGGAACTAAGTCTATTCTTCCATAATGACTTTTTCTCAGGCAAGTGTTTCTACATAATGGTATCGAGCAGCTCCTGTCTCAACCTATCTTTGAAGTGCTTCCTTTCCAGTGATTCTAGCCAAAGGGCTAGACTCTCAGTACCATGGTCAGGGCACAGATTGATATGGACTGCCTAGATTTGTACCCTGAGTCTACTTCTTACAAGCTTTTGACATCTGGCAGGAAACTAACGCTTTGTTCTGCAGTTTCCTGATCTGCAAACTGAAGATAATAATAGTGTTTAATTGTGTATGTGTTGAGAATATTAAATAAGTTTAATATATGTACCAAGCACATAATAAGTTTTCATAATTAATACTAATAATTATTAATATTATAATTATGAATAATGCCATCCATGAACCTTATTACTGAGACCAGGGCATACAATTGGACAGACGTGGGTCATGGGTCTTCTCTAGAGACTGGGATGAGATCTTCTCCCTCTTAAACCACTAGGGTTTATAATGAGATGGGAGTCATTTGGAGATCTCTTATAAGACAAGATAAAGGATGCCAAGAACCTTAGTAATTTATACAACTACCTAAGGTATTCTGCAGTATTTACATTGCCTGGATTCTAATCAAGCAAAATGGTGGTAGTAAAAACGTTTTTGAAATAGCAAAGAGTGGTGAAAATTCAATGTAACTGGGTCAATGACTTGTTCTAGGGGCTCAATAGAAGGATAACACTGTCCTGAATCCAAAAAGTGGATACACAGCAGATATAGCCCCTCCATCATGGAGTTCACCATATTATTAAAAATACAGACATATGGGTACAGCAAAGAACCAATATGGGTTCAACAGGAAACAAGGGCCAAAGAGTCATATATAAATTAATAGTGGTGAGGTTGACAGTTATTAAGAAATCAGAGTAGCTAGCTGTAATCATAGAAGATTTATTAAAATAAATCATTGTCTAACTGAAATTTGAAACCACAGAATAAAGCAATATTAAACTATTAATCCCCAAAATAGTTTTCCATACTTCTATAATATTCAACTCAAGGAATCTATTATTGCCCTGAATCTGAATCAAAGGAACAATTCAACCACTTACCCAACCATCAAAACACTTTACCTAGCTTAGGCACTGTAAGCACTTTCCTCAGCTAAGTCACAGAATTCAGTCATGCCATTGTCTTAGGAGTGATCACAGGGCCATACCAATTCCTTGAAAAACTTTAGAATCTTTGGGAATGATGGGATAAAAGATGAGGAGAAGCATTTGTATCCATCTTGAGCATTTGTTACCCCCCATCCACCCTTTATCTTGCTTAATGTGTTTTCATGGATTACAAGTGACTTGTTCTTTCATTTTCTGAATACATGATAATACATGAAAAGAAAAGTTAATGTTTTACTGATGGACCATCACTATTCATGTACTTTTGAATGCAGACTATTTGGCTATTGATATAGTAATGTCAGTTGTGATTATTTTTCAGAAATCTTATGCTGAAAACAAATGCCTGCTTTCTTGTAAAGATAACTCAGCACAAGAGTGGTGGGTCCTTGGATAGCAGGTCTATCTTAGAAGCAATCTACATAAACAACACAGCATAGTATTCAGTTAGGCCTGCCGTTTGCAACAGTGAATATTTAGTCTGAATTATTACACTTTATGGGAGCTGCTAAAGCCATTACATAATTACAGAGTCTCCAGCTATGCTTTACTTTGTGTAGCTTTATCATTATAAAATAGCATCTGCTCTCCTTTTCATCCTTACAGTAACAATGTAAGGTAAGTAGAGGCAGCAGCCATGCCAAAAGGTAGCTTCTGGGAGGTCATCAACTGTGCCCATAAAGGCCCTCAGAGAACAAGCATGCTCAGTAAAAAAGTGCATTTTCAATGTAAATACACACTCTACTTAAAGCCCCTCTTTAAATCCCTTCAAAGAAACATTCCAAATAAATAAAAAAAACAGTGTCTTACCTGTGTGTGCTTGGTTTCAAGACAGATTTCCTAGACCTCCAATTCTAATCTGTTAGCTTCTCACTGACCCTCTAAGTAGAAATTGTAGAGCTGCTATTGGATAATAGCAAATAGAATAACAATCACTTCACTACTAGAGAATCTGGGGCAGACTTGTGCAAACTCAAATGGGGACTTCTCCGTTCTATCTATGTGACTGCTAAACATGCCAGTGCTTAGGAGAGAATGCTGTAGTTTTGGTTTAGAATATGATAGCATGAAAAACAGAATTTCAGGGCATTACCTAGCTGCGTGTGGGATTAAGTTGTGGGTGGAGTTTTGAGCCAAGTTACTGAAGGCTGCAATCTTATCAAAATTCAAATGAGGGTGATCAGACTTCCTGAATGGTGGAGTAAAGACCTACAAAGATACATCCCTCCATAAAAGCAACAAGAACATTGCAAAAATTATCAAAATCAACTTTTTTCAGAACTCTGGAAATTAACCAAAGGCTTGAGACAATTTACAGAGAGTTTATTCAAGAAACCCAGCTGAATCTTGGTAAAAAGAGTAAGCTTTGTGGAATATTAACATGTCCTATTCTAATCTCTCTTTGTCTAGTTCCACAGTTGTCTTGAAAGCCAACAGCCTTGTGATCACTCTAGCCATGAAAACAGTAGCCTAACAGTCACAAGAGAGAGCATAATGAGTTTGGAGCTCCCCAAAAGCCTCTTTCCCAAGTAATTTTTATTATTTGAAGTTCTTGCGGTTCCCTGGAAATCACTACTTACTGTGCTTGTCTTTATTTAAATTTCTTCAGGGCTTACTCTATGCAAACAGCTTTTCTTCTGAAGCAAAACAACCAGTGGCAACTGTTTAGTTTTGCAGCTGCCTGAGGTGGCCATAACTCTTGGACAAACAAGAAACTGACCAAATTCTTTAAAAGAAAAAGCTAGAGAATGAGATATCCACAGGGAGCTTTGAAAAACTATCACACATTTCTGAAAACCTAGAAGGATATATCCATGTTTAAGGCTGTTTGTATATTCAAAAAAGACCTGAGAAGTCCCCAGTCTTCTACCTTTGACTGACCTTGAGGTTCTACACAAGCAGGAAGCAAAGGTTAAGGCAGAGTCAGATACTGCCTGCTGGAATATTGCAAGCGTACCTAAACACATGCACAACACCTCAGCAAAGACTGGGAGACTAATTGGTTCAAAGCATTTAAAAACATCTCAGTCAAATAATTAGCTAACCATTAAGCTAATTACAGAGACTTCAGTGGTTACACATGTTAAAAATTGCAGACTTTAAAGAATTAGTTGAGAAAAGTTATTAAGCAAAAAATAGCAACTACAACAAACAGCAACAAGGAAAAATCTCTAGTAGAACTGATCTAACATGCAGAGTTGCCACAGTATATTATTTACAATGTCCAGTTTTCAACCAAAAAATATCATAAAGAAACTGGAAACTACGGCCCATACACAAGAAAAAAAAAATCAGTCAATAGAGAATAGTCCCTAGACATTAGATTTATCAGAAAAGTAATTTAAATCAGCTCTTGTAACTATGTTCAAATAACCAAAGGAAAGTAGGAAAGTATGAGAATGACATCTTACCAATAAAGAATATCAATAAAGAAATAGAAATTATTTTTAAAAAATTTTGCAGTTGAAAGGTAGCATAATGACTGAAACAAACAAACAAACAAAATTTCACTGGAGGCACTTATCAGTGACTTGAACTGAAAAACTTTCAAAATTTGATGAAAAACATTAATATGCATATCCAAGAAGCTCAACAAAATCCACTCCAAGTAGGATAAACTTAAAGAGATCCACACTGACACACATGATAATCAAGTCATCAAAAGCCAAAGACAAAGAGAGAATCTTGAAAGCAGCAAGAGAGAAGGGACATATATGTACAAGGGATCTCAATAAGACTAACAGCCATTTTCTCATAGAAAACCTTGGAGGCCAGATGGCAGTGAAGTGATGTATAATGATATATTCAAAGTGGAGGAGAAAAAAACTGTCAACCAAAAATTCTTTATCCAGCCAAATTATCCTTCAAAAACTGGGGCAAACTTAAAATACCCCTGGATAAACAAAAATTGAGAGAATTTCTCTTTAATAGATAGTGACCTACAAGACATTCCTTCTAGCTGAAATGAAAAGCCACACCACAGTAGCTCAAATCCACATGAATAAATAATGAGCACCAGTAAAGGTAACTCTGGAAAATATAAAAGACAGTATAATTTTTTTTGTAACTCTCCTCTTCTCCAATCTCATTTTTTAAATATTCACATAAAGCAATAATTATAAATCTCTGTTGATAGACTTAGGATGACTACAGATCTTATTTGTTTAATAATAACATATAGGAGAGAGAATATTAGGGCTATAAAGAGCAAAAATTTTGTATACTTAAATTGGTACTAATCTAAGTTTGGTTGTTTAAATTAAAAATGTTAGTGGGAATCCCTAGGGCAACCACTAATAAGTAAAATATGTATATAATAAAATAACTTACATAGGAATTAAAATGGTACATTAGAAAATATCTGTTTAAAATAAATAAGGCAATAATGAATAAAGAAAACAATTAAAAAAGACATAAAGCATAAAAACAAGCAGAAAAATGTCACATAAATTTTTCCTTATCAGTAATTACAGTAAATGAAAATGGGTTAAACATTGCAATCACAAGTCAGATTGGAAGGATGGGTAAAAACATTATTTAACTGTGTGCTATCTACAAGAAACAATATTTAGACTCAAAGATACACATGAATTGAAAGAGGATGTCTTGGATAATAAATAATGATTAATTTTGGTCAATTTCAGCTCGTAGCATGATCGCAACCACCTGTCTTCCATCCCTAGACCTATGTAGCTTGCCCACAGCTTGTGGGAGTCAAGGTGGACAATAAAGATTGTCTTCCTAATACTGAGAATCTGTCCTCTGATAATTGATTGATTCTGATTGGAGAGGAACAGATATAGAGTTGGGTAGCCATTGTTGCAAACCCCTCCCTCTTCAGCTGAGTAAATTCTAGGGGATTTAAAGGACTGTTATGCTACAAACCAGGAAGAGAGCCTTCACCAGAATGTGACCATGCAGGCACCTTCATCTTGGACTTCCAGATTCCGGAACTATGAGAAATAAATTTCTGTTATGTATAAGCTATCCAGTCCATGGTGTTTTGTTGTAGCAGCCAGAACAGACTGACAAATTATAAAAGCTAGTTTTATTGTAACCTTGGTTTCTAGGCTGCACCTTTTGTTCTCTACTTGATTTAAGAGACTAATGCATATAAAAACAATCATTAGTCTATCTTTTAGAAGTACAATGTATAAAGATGTAATTTTGTGACATCAATAACTGAAAGGGGTAGGGAGGTAGCTGTATAGGAGCAGAACTTTTTTCATATTGACATTAAGCTGGTATAAATATAAATTAGAGTGTTGTAACTTTAAGGTGTTAAATGTAATCCCTATGGTAACCACACACACACACACACACACACACTCACACAGACACACACACACACAAAACAGCTAGAGGAGTCAAATTCAGAGAGAGAAAGTAGAATGTGATTGCCAAGGGCTGATGGAAATAGGGAGTAATTGTTTAGTGGGTAGAGTTTTAGTTTTGCAAGATGAAAATTTTTCTGGGGATGGATGGTGGTGATGGTTGCACAATAGTATGAATGTATTTAATGCCGCTGAATTGTACACTTAAAAGTAGTTAAAATGTTAAATTATGTGTATATTTTATCATGATTTTAAAAACACAAAAATACACTGAGGTATTCATACCTACTAGAATGGCTAAAATGAAAAAAAAAAAGATAAATATTAATAAGGATGTAGAGAAATTCAACCCTTCATCCTTTCTTGAAGTGGGACTATAGAATGGTTTAGCCACTTTGGGAAAAATTTGTTCCTCAAAATGGGAAACATAAAATTACCATGTGATAAAGAATTCCACAATTTTTGATTATGTAATCAATAGAATTGAAAACATATGACCACACAAAAACCTGTATATGATTATTCATAGCAGCATTAGTCATAATGCTTAAATAATGGAAAGAACCTAAATTTATATCAAATGACAAGATGGATAAACTACATGTGGCATGTCCATAAAATGTAATATTCCTCAGCCATAAAAAGGAATGAAATACTGATACTGTAGTAAGGATGGACCTTGAAAGTGTTATCCTACATAAAGTAAGCCAGGCACATAAGACTACGTATTTGTAGAATTCTACTTATATAAAATATTCAGAGTAATGAAATATATAAAAATAGAAAGTAAATTATTGGTTGTGAGGGGCTGGGGGAGAGAGGAAATGGAGAGTGATTCTAATAGGTCTGGGGCTTCTTTTTGCAGTGATGAAAATATTCTGAAGTTAGATAGCAGTTATCATTGTACTACTTTGTGAATATACTACAAATGTGTAATTTTACATTGTTTAACTGTAAATTTTATGATATGTGAATTATATCTCAATAAACCTGTTATTAAAAAGAGATTGACATGAGATGGAGAAGTTCATTGTTAGCTCTTGTACAATGAAATCTTGGTTGATGAAACAAACCAATGATGTCAGTAACCAGTAAATAGTGGTATTTATTTTCCATTAGGAAAATGATTGTAATTTCAATAGAGTAATTACATAAGGTATTAAAATAGTTCCTCCTTTTCGCCCCCAGATGTGTTTCACTGATGGTTCTTATTACGTAAGTGAGTCTAGATTTGCATAAATTACATAATGTAAACTCTTTCAACCATATCTGGAACAAGGCTTGTCAAGGGCAGAAATGAAAGTGTGGGCTTATCATACTGAATCACAGGACTGGGCCAGGTACACCTCTTCTTTGGTATCTGTTTTCCCACACACCCATTTCTCAATAGGCAGTTTCAAAGAGTTGCGAGATAATTCTCTGAATCAGGCCCAGTAAGGAGAATCAGGCCAAGTCCTCTGCCCAGAGAAAGGATCTTAAATTCTCCTTCTCTTTTTCCTGGCATCTTAGCATGATTCCTATCTTGGGAGTATAAGACCGTGTGTGCCAATTCCTAACAACTTTTACGATATTGAGGAGGGAAAAAAAAAAGGTCTTGGCAAGAAAATCTTCAAGAGTGATTTTTGGACCCTGGAAGAACCTGGGGTGGGTTCAGCGAAGGGAGGGTAAGTCAAGAGCTGAATGTAGTCCTTGCCACGAGCCTAAAGATGGACCACACACTTCTCTGGCTTCTCGCCTTGGTGATATTGTGCTTCATAAGCATAGTCAGCATGTATTTGAACATTATGAGAATCCAAGTTTGTTTGAAAGTTGGTTTGGACGTTATTTTGAGGTTGTGGTTTTGTTACAAGTGTATGTTTATTTTATAACTTTCTACATTTTTTCTTAAACACTTCTCAATCCACTGTTCAGTTAAAAAATGGAAATAATAGTGACTTTTTTCTAGTTTTTCATTTATGCATATACAGAAAATCAGGAGATGAATATCAGTTTGGAAAGAATTTTTATGCCAAATAGCATAATAGGACAATTAATATTTTCTGTGTCTTCTAAAATATAAAATTGACATTCAAATTCAGAGGGATGGGTAGAGTCTAGTCATTATGGAGGTTTATATGTGCCAGTTCAGTACCGTGACCAAAATTCTGCCATTTCCATTGGTTTTCCTGTGAGATTAAAACCAGTGATATAAGGTCGTATAACCTGGGGAGAGAATTATAGCCAGAGTTAAAGAGCTTAAGCCCTAAACTTCTACTTCCAGATTTACTTCTATTGGAGGTCTTGAAAGGCATATCATATAAATAGATCTTGAAGGCTGACATCACCAGGCCAATAGCGGCAGGTAAAGAAGCAGATAGAATCTAAGCACAGGTGAATGAGTGTGGCTTAGGAAGGTGTCCAAGAGGAAGGATTGAAGCTGAATTAGACATGATCTTGGGTAAGATAAGGGATCCATGAGAAGAGAGAGCTCAAGACAGAAGCCTGAATGAACTAACAGAAATCTGGGGTGAGCCCTGTACAGTGCTAGTTGAGGACAGACTTAGGGCTGAGAAATGGGCGTACAGAGGTGACATACAGTCAGGAGTTAACTGCAGATAAAGCTAGATCAAAATCTAGACGTGGTTGTGATAGATCAGCAGAGCCCGCAAGCAGTTTCATAGAAGGCAGCTAGAACGTAGAAGGTAGAAGAGCAGTTGGCTCTACCCACTGAGAACTATCCCAGATTTTACTGGAATCTTAAAGAACTATGAGATTGTGAGAATCAGGGCTGTCATCACCATCAGCATTACCGTCGTCAGCGTCAGTCTCACTACCACTGTCATAATCTCCACTATTTATTGGTAGCTTATTTACATTCCAGGAACTAAGAACTCACCTACATTGTTTAATTTAATCCTCTTAACAGTCCTAAAATTTTAATTTTATCATCTCACTTTCATTATTAATAATAACAACAAAACAACTAACACTCAGAAAAATTAGATACCTTGCTCAAAGTCATGTAGGTAGTAAACAATGAAGCCAGTGTTCAAGACCTACTATACAGTCTGTGTTCTTAACAACCAGACACTCTGTCTCCAATAGCATCTCTTTCCCATTAGTATGAGAAAGGATAAAATGCAGTGGGAGCTGCATAAAACCCAAGAGAAGCTTACGTTACCCTTGTCTCAGGTAGTCATGGATTGTGGCTTATAGATGAAGGGGTAGGAGGAGGCGGGGAGGGGATTGGCACGCTGTAAAGTGCAGCAGAACTTGTCTTGCTCATTAGATATTATACCCAACTTAAGACGTTACCCATACAGCTGTGTCCTGATTCTGTGTGTATGGAGAGGGGGAAGTATTTTTAACCTGTGCCTCAGAAGCTCAGACAGTAGAGCTGGCGGCGGCCTCAGAGATTCCCTAGCCCAACTCCCACTCTATTAGGTGACCTCCAAACTCAATTCCACTGCAAACAGAAAATTCTGCCCGCCTTCCCCAACTCCAAGGCCTCTGGGCAGAGGAAGTTTCTCTTTCTTTGGAGCTCCACATTTTCCCCGATGGCTGTGAGAGCACTGGCTGTGCTTTATTATGGATTATTGTTCACAGCTCTATCTCCTTTCCCATCATCATTGGGGTTCCAAGTGATCTGAGGGCAGAAGTTCCGTCCTAATCCTTTTGTTTTCTCAATACCTATTACCTAACATGGAGGGAGTGTAGGTAACAAAATTTATTGAATTGAAGTTCATATATGACAAAACTAAGTGTCAAAATGTTGAGCAGTTTTCTCAAGTCACATGTAGATTCATAGCAAGACCAGCAAAGATGTCTCCTACTCATAATTTCTAATATATTATTGTGGCCCTCACCTGGGGTCAGTGTTAGTCTCTCTCTCCTTGCCTGGGGTATGTGAGGGAGAGCTACTTTCTAAGCCTGCTCCTCTGAGCACACTCTTATCACTCAGGTCATCCTCCTGTGTTGTTTCTTTGCTGTGTCAGCACCTACAGAGGGAGGATGGAATTTTAAAAATGTACTTGTAAAAATGCACAGCACCAAGCACAGAGGTACTTTATTACCTTTTGTCTTTGATGAAATGACTGGAACCCTAATTCAGGAGAAGCTACATTGACTTATATACAGTCTTACAGGGAACTAGTGACAAAATCTAAAAGGAATTTGATTCTAGGTGTTTTTTTGTTTGCTTGGTTTTTGTTTTTGTTTTTTAACTCTAACAGCATTGAACCATCCCCTGCATAGCCTTAGAAAAAGCTTAAAACTAATATAAAATGGATATAAATGCTATAAATATAAATACTTTAAGAAGCAATGTTCACAACCAAACCAAAAATACCTTTTGTGTGTGTATATAATTTTATGTATGTTTTATGAGTACAGTGAAAGATGTGGAAGACCACTCTCTCTTGTCTCCCTTGGAGAGAGAGTGGTGGGATTGGATGGGATTTTAGTTGCAGATTATTAAATTTTGCATTCATATCTGTGTGGTTTCCCACAAAATTTTTTCCCACAAAAATTAATAAACATTTTTAAGAATTCTGACTGACTGAACTTAACATTTGAATACATTGTGTTCACTCAGGCCCATCTATTCAGCTTATTATTTTAAGAAAGAGATGACCAGGCTAGCACAAGTACATGAGATTTGCGGTATTAAGAAGTGAGTCAGGGACAGGAGTGGAAGCCTGGTTTCCTTGGAACTTAACCCAGAGGGTGAACTCTGGACTTAGAAGACTTTTGGAATTTCTGAAATACTGTGTGAGACTGACTCTTGTGCTCACTGTTGACACCTCACGGCCACACTCCCTGTGGTGCCTTCTGTAACTGTCCCACTACCAAGCCACAGATTCTTCTCAATTTTCTCAGTTAAAATTCCTGAGAAGGAGAGAGAATTGGATTGACCAAGATAATCTCTTGGTTTCATACCTCATAAAACATTGTTCTCCTTTCTAGTGTATGAACAACTATGAACTTGTGTTTCTATCAGATGCTCATACCCCCAGTACAACCTGTTGTCTGGGAGGTGAACTTGTGTATTGTTAGAGTCATGTGGATGTGGGAGGGATGGGGAAGCCTTTGACTAACTCTTTTGGTAAATCCATCCAATACTTATTTTTCTGTGTATTTTAGCCCCTGCAGAGAAATATTTTTATACATGAACCTCACCTGTTGTTTCTAGGCCTATAGTTACTCCTTGGCTACATTTCTTGCTTAACTCTCATTACATCCTACTGAGGTTGTCTCTGTATAAGTGTGTAACCATCACCAGACTGCAAGCTCCCTAAGGAATGGGCTTTGTGTTTACTTATCTGGTATCCCAGGCATCCATCTAGCCAGCCCATAGGAGATCTTCAGGAAATACTATTTAAATGAATGGGTGGCCTTCAAGATAACCAGGGAATGCTTTGAATTTGTTAAAACATAGTAATATTCAATTTCTAGAAGTCTGAATCCTTTCCAGTGTTAACCTGCAACTGACAGTTGTGTTAGTGATTCTGCAACACAACCTGGGTCCTAGCTAGTCTTCAGGGTATTGACATGATTCTGGGTGTCTTGGAAATGGCTATGAAAAGATGGCAGTGATGAGGAAGGTGGAACTGGGGAAGAGTGAGTGAGGTGGGAGGCTGGGTAACTTGGGATTGGTTGTGTAACACGAAAGACAACCCACTAATCTGAAAATGTTACATAAAAAGGAGGTTATATAGATCATATCTGTTTCTATCTCTGATCTGGAAAGTTCAGAAACAGCTGTCAAACCCTGCTTGGGTCTCATTCATATCCTGCCTGTGATATGACTCCTAAAGGGCTGACACCCACATAATCACCGCCTTGTTCCAAATTGCACAATAAGCTTGCCATGGCCTTGGGCTCTCACGCCCATTCTAAGAGCAACATACAGAGACACCAGAGCTGTCAGAGGAGCCATTTTCTCTCTGCATAGTTTTCAGGATACTTTTAAATGTCACCTATCAAAGCTTAGTTTCTTCTCACGGTACCTAGCCTGGGAAAGTATTATTCAGGGTGCACTGGGTTGGGGGCATGACGTCAATGTAAAGTCACAAACTGCCTAAAGGTCAAGAGTCCCATCTGACCTCCAGCCCTGGTTATGCCTGATCAGTCAATCTCCCTGTCTCTAGCCCGGGAGAAACATGTCAATGGTGTGAAAGAGCACAGAGCCTCCGTCTGTTCTAGCCAGTCACATAGAACCAGTTCACAGTAGCTTAAGCCAGTGACATTCCAGGCATCTTCCTCAGGGTCTATATAAACTACACGGCTTATATTATAGACAGGAGAGTAAAGGGACAGGGGAAGAGGTAAAAAGATATGATTATTTTTAAAGATTGTACAAAATTACTGCCAAGTGGTGGTGATGGGAGACGATGATCTGGATATTTTAAAAGAGAATTTTCAATCTCTTTGCCTCAGCATTCTAGACAAATAAGGCAAAAGAGTTACATTCGGAATCAGTGGTAAATTATTTCTCAATAGCTCTGTGTTAAGGAGCATAAGCTTTGGTGTCATAAAAAATTGGATTTGAACCCGAACTTGAATACTTACTAGCTGTGGGGTCTTGGCTGAGTTAGTTGCTTAAGAGCCTATGTCTTGTCACATGTAACAGGGATAATCAAATCTCCCTTGCATGTTTCTTGTGAGAGTTAAGTACACTGGAGTCAAGCACTAAGGACACTCCATGGTATGGTGATTGCTCAATAATTTGTAGTTTGTAATAAAATTCCATTTGGAGTGTATTGGCTTACCTAGGGCCCTCCTGCCTTCCTTCTTTG
Source organism: Camelus dromedarius (assembly GCF_036321535.1). NCBI lineage: Eukaryota > Metazoa > Chordata > Mammalia > Artiodactyla > Camelidae > Camelus > Camelus dromedarius. Next base: position 27,753,078 of record NC_087439.1, on the reverse strand, counting down.
TGTTATTCAGGCTTTTATAGAGCTTTTGATTGATGGGAACCTGCAGAGAAACATTGAGCCAGGGCTCGCTTCTTAGCAAATCCTAGACACCAGCATTGGCATATGATCCAGGGAAACAGCAAGGCCGTGTTGAAGCATTGCCTTTGAACCCCTCCTGGCTGGTGCCAGTGCCTCATTGTAAAATGTGCAGTTACCCACTCTCTTTGCCTCAGTTTGGTTTGGATGACTTAACAGATACACCCACAGATGTCTGTCAGGCTTGGAACTACAAGTTACCACATGCCCTGTGTACCACTATAAAGAACGTTCTTTCTTACCATTTGAATTTGTCTTTAGTTGCTCTAAGTGTTTACTGACATTGGTGTTATGACTTTATTGATCAGCTTCATGAAGTTCTGGCTGCTGTTTCTTAGTTTCCCAACTGTGAACTTTAATTGTTCAATTTTAAGCACCAACTCCAGTCACTTCCAGTCTTGAATTAATTAATTGGCTCCCAGTTTCTAAATTTCCTAGTATATAGATCTAGGACTTTAATGGTGAGGTGATGCATCTTGCTAACAACTACCTTATTTTTATGAGGCTATATATGGCATAGTATTGTGGTTAAGAGTACAAACACTGGAGCAGACTGTTCAGATTCTAATTACAGAGCCGTCACTCACTATGTATGTGACTTAAGACAAGTTACTTAACCCCTCTGGCCCTCAAGTTCCTCATCTTCATAGAATGCTTACATGAAGTAAATGGGTTCATATATGTAAAGCACTAAATAGAGTTTCCTGACACATAGTGAGTGCTACGGAAGTGTTAGCTGTTATAACTATTGTTATGCATGTAAAATAGTCTGGTTCCCCCTTTTCTGGGAAAGAGCACTAATCAAACCATAGTCACTGTCCTGCTAGTTTCTAGAACCTCAAAGGGGACTGTCTGATGGATCCCTCTGATGGCATGGAGGACTGGAGGTTAGAGCTGAGGGCAGGGGAATCTCCTTGTACCCAGAATTGTGGATCTGCTGGATACAAGGCAACATGACATGCTGAACGTCATTGGGATGTTGAAGAAAAGGATTCACACAAATCACAGAAACAAGTTTGGTGCATGACATATAAAACTGGTGTGGGGAAGGTGACGGAGGTGAGACAAGTGTCATATGCATTGTAAAAGAGAATCATAGGATGACAGTAGAGGTTAGTCCCAGGAGATTTCTGAATGTGACATGGGTGGGTTGGCTACATGGAAAGGAGAGGAGGCAGAGCAGCCATGATAAACCACCAATTCCTTTCCCAATTAGGTTAAGTTTGACAGTTCCCCTTAGTTGACTTACTGGAAAGTCTTGGCACATTCTAATGTATTCCTGAAACAGGAAGCATTTTCCCTTGGTTATTTCTAAGGCCAAGTAAATCAGGCTCTAAGTTAGTCATGGTGTTCATGGGGGCTCTGGAACTTTTTCAAACAGTAGCTTAGCAGTTGTAGATACTGAAAATTTAAAATCATATTCTCCAAGGAAAATAATAACTAGCTCTTATTTCAGGGAGACAATAGATTTCAGAAATAACATAAACATTCATCTCCTGTCCATGCTACTATAATTTAATGCATACTATGTGCTGAGTGTTATAGCAGTTTGTGTCTATAATCTCACTGATCCCTAGATCAATCTGATAAAAGTTACATAAGATTTACTTTTTTTCATATGATTGATGTACTGCTCAGATAGTATTATTTGCTGAATGATAGCATGAACTGACTTAGGTTAGAAAGGATCATTTTGAGATAAGTAGCAGGCAAGAATGAAATCCGTGGGGCCAATTAGAAGCTACAGTGACAGTCTAGATGAGACATGATGGTGGCTTAGACCAAGATGGAAACACTGGAGATGGTGAGAAATCGTCAGGTCCTGGATACATTTTGAAGGTATTATGAATAGCAGTTTCTAACAGAATGAATGTGGGTAAGAAGAAAAGGTAAGGAATCAAGAGGGAATCTAAGTTTGTTGGCCTGAGGAAATATATGGCTGAAATTGCTACAACTGAGATGGAAAAGGCTGAAGTGGAGGCATGTTCAGAGAGGAAGAACAGGAGTTCCATCTGGGACCTGTTAAATTTGAGATGTATAGTACACATCTAATAGAGATGTCAAATAGTCTGAAATTCAGGAAAGAAGTCACGGGTGGAGATAGAAATTTTGGATTCTAGCACAAAGATTTTTTTTAAAAGACGTAAACCTTTATTAAATTACCCTAGGCATGAGTGTAAATAGAAAAGAGAAGAGGACAAAGACAGAGCCTTGGGTCATACCTGTTAGAAATTGTGGGGGAAGAGGAAGAGTCAGCAAAGGAGTTAAGAAAGAGTGTCGAGTAGAACAGGAGGGAGAAAAAGATTGCAGTGACCTGGAAGCCAAGTGCAAAAAATGTATTAAAGAAAAGGGAGGGATTCAGCCCTGTCAAAATGCTTCTATCCATAAAGATGAAGAGTAAGAGTTGACCATTTAGACTTAACAACATAGAGTTCATTGGCGGTCTTGAAAGGAACTGTTTGATAAAGTGGGTTCATATGGGAATCTTTGGGGAAACAAGGCCTGATTAAAGCAGATTTAAGAGAGTGGGAGTTAAATATTTGGAGGCACCAAGGGGAGGGGGAAGAGATACACTTCTGGAATTATAAGGTGATATATTTTCACAGAGACTAGGTGAGAGCAGGAGTTTGACCTTGATCCTCTGATCAGTTTATTGTAGCATGTTATACTAAGGCTTCTACAGATTGGACCTGTATATTCATTTCCCCCCATTTATCCACCAGTGAAGGTAGTTATACTATCACAGTTTAGTTCTGCACTATGTCACTATTCTATCTTAAATGGAGATATTGTGTTGTGAATTGGCAATATTAAGTTGAGCATGGTAATATTCTGACAGAAAAATGACAACCAGTCCACTGTCAGGTTTCCTTTGATTGAATTGGAAGTAAAGACCACTTTTCTAGAAAGTAGAGCCTAACTGGTCATCAAAATAAGGTTGAGGATTGTTCTGTAGCCTGTGAGGTTAATATCAGGCACTGAAGTTTGCTGTCAGGGCTTTGAAGGATCAGGAGACTAAAAGTTTGGAATACTGTTGACTCTCTTAATGGAAGAGGAATCTGAGAAAAAAATAGGCATCTGAGATTATTGCTTATAACTATTCTCCCAAAAATAATGAATAAAAGAGCTGGGTGGTAGAAAACAGCTATACCTATATGCTAAAGAATGAGTAGACACTGTCTAGGAAAGCAGTTGTTACTGGATTTGAGGGTTTGACTTTGTCTTCATCAACGTGGCTAATGACCCTCATTGGCCATTAATGGGCCAATGTACTAATTTCAGGAAGAAAGCCACTCTTTTTATTCTCATTAAATGGATTTAAATTTAGAGAAGTGTTGCCCTTTACATTTATAGGGTCTCCACTAGAATACAAACTCTTTGGAAGAAAGACCAGTTTTTTGTTTTTTGGGTTTTTTCCTTTTATTAGTTCCCAGTTTACCTATTCAGGAGTTCTGAATGTATTGTGCCTTCAGTCCACATTTCTGATCAGTCCTCTCAACATGTGATGAATAGTAGGAGGTGGGGCAGTTGGATGAAAACCTGTGGCATCTGGGCTTGTAATCTGATAATCAGGAATGGTTGGGCAGAAAACCTCAGTTGGCTGTTGTGCTGACAGTTATCAGAGAGTGCCGCAAGTCATTCTTAAGATTTTATTTTATTTCTTAAAATTTCCTCTTGGGGATTAATCATTGTCAAGTCTCTACTTGAGATTTATTTCTCATTAAGTCTGAAAGAAAACCTTACATACCTTACTTTGTGACCAAGGTCATATTCTTGGGTCCCTTGTTGCTTGCTTATCAGAACAATTTAGCATTTATTAACTAACCCAGATTTATGATATTTATTTATGCTAAAGATGCTTATTTATGCTAATTATTATATGTAAAGTAATAAATTCATGAACTCATTCTATATAGACACTTTTATTTTCTACTTCCATCTCCAAGGTTTCATTGGTTCAACCTACAAATATTGAAATGTTGAAAGAAAACCCCTAAACTCTTAGTGGTTTTCTACATTTTACACAGTATGAATATACCATTTTTTTGTATTTTTTAAAACCTGTTTTCTGGTGATAAACATTTGGGTTGTTTTCAATTTTTACTACCACAGATAATGCTGTAATGAATGACACTGTACATTTAACTTTATAATTTGTAGGGATTCCTTATGTTTTATAGTTATTAATTCTTCCTTAAATGCCTTTCAGACTTTTCCCCCTCTTGACATTTCTTGTCTTTTTAAGTCTCATGAGTAGCATAGAATAATATCTGGTACAAACAACATCACGACTATCCAAGCTGGGGTTACCACTAAAATTTACAGAACAGCCAGCTGTCTAATATACATTCAGAACAAATGATCAGTTAATACATAGCTCTACCTTGTTGTCTTAATACCAGTTATCTTGCCTAACATTCTTTATTATGTTAGTGGCATAATTTGGGGTCTTCTCTCTTTTGTCTAAAAGAACCTTAAGTCCAGAGTCTATTAATTCCGAGAGGGCATGTCTAGCTCTCAGAGATGGTATGAAAAGTGATTGTAACATAGAGTTTGAAGCTCTCAGAGAATGTGTTTTTAGAAACAAAAAAATGGTGCTATGGATTCAAACAATATGATTATTATTTTCATATGTTAATAATATGATTAATGTTCAATTTACCATTTCTTATGTCATTATCCTCATTTATATTGAAACCTTCCATTTATATTTCAAATCTTATATTCTTAACTCTCTGGGCTGAACACCTGTGAGAGTTGTTCTTTACTTATACACTCATCCTCTCATAATTGTGCAACTGTTTCATTTCTTGATGAAGAAATATGTGACTTTAACATGATCAACTAGTCATAAAATTCTGTCAAGCCAATTTTTGTGTCACTAATTTGGCCTGTGTTGCTCATACAGAGAATCTTTGGTTGTCAGAGTAATGGGTTCGTAGAAGCGGAATCCTAGTAGGGATAATACTCAACCTCCTATCTTCCCTTTTTACTTACTCCAAAGGCCATTAAAACTAGGAGCAGAGTTAGGGTCATTTGTTTTAGGAAACATCTTCCCAGAAGAAGGAACTAGAGGGTGAGGAAGGGATGAGGGACAGCTGGATGATAACTTTTTCTCCCTCTTACTCCCATAATGGTGTGACCCCCTCCAACACCCCTCAACGACTGTAAATTTGGTTTAAGGGCCAAGAGAATGTCATGTCTGTAAACCTTCTCTTGAATGGAAATGTCCAGGGCATAGATTATGTAGATTTTCCCTGAAGAGTGATATATAAGCCCCAATATAAAAGGACTATAGCAAAGCACTCTGCACAGACAGTCCCACGGCCTCCATGTCCCTTCTGTTGGGCTGAGTGGGGCCCATGGAAGGATGCTACATTGATTTGCCATATCTGTTCTTGCATTTGTGGCCTCCTCACTTGCACTAAATTTTATAACATTTCCTAAATAAAACAAGAGCCTATTGTGGAAGTGGTCTTTTTTCTCCCAAGCTAAAGCCCACCTCAAATACTAGATTGATCATTTGAGGGAGTTGCATTGCTCCAGCTAGGACCAGTTTTGAATCTGATTTTATTAATAAGCCTTTGGATCCAGTACTATAGTGATGAGTTTCCTTTCTTTTTCATCTTGAGTATGAAACCTACAATACACTTTGGAATGCCATTGAAGCTTTTTAGACTATATTTCCTAGTCTTTCAGGAAGGGATAGCCATATAACTAAATCTGACCACTGAGATGGAAAAAAAAAAATTATTCAGTGAGGCTTACAGGAAGTTTCAGAGGAAATTAGGGCAAGCTTTTTCACACGTATCCTCTGTAATTCATTCCTATGGCCTGGTATGGTATAGCGATGGATGGAGCTCCAGCAGCTCTTCTAGACTATCAATGAAATTGGGAATCACATGCTGAGATGGTTGAATAGAACCCAAACCTGTGTCTCTGAGAAACACAGAGATATCAGTTGATTCTGGACTGCCTAGCTCCAGAGTTCTTTTATGTGAGGAGGAAATAAACCTATACTTTGTGTAAGCTATTTTTAGGTTTTCTTTTATATGTAACTTGCTTATTTTTTACTGCAAACCAGAAACACAGTAGCCACAGATGTAAATATATTAATTTAGTTCAAGAGATGCTGCAATTTTTCCTTTAACTGTTCATATATAAAATATACTCTCCTGAATATATGTGTTATGGCCTTACTAAGAAAACTAATTTAATACCTTAGCACCAAATATGGAAGGAAGTCTATTTTTGTAGTTGAGGTTTTAACTTACAGCCAGCCCTATTTTCTAGGTACCTGGGCATTTTAGTTATGTTTTGATTGCCTTTGTTATTGGTTGCCCTAGATACTCCAGTCTACTTTCCACATTAATCTTCTCCCATTTATTTTATCTAATTTCCATGTGCAGTGCTGTCCAGGAGTACACCTTCAGTCAATAATTGATTTGTTATTCACTTTTGACACTGGCCAGGTCACCAGCCATTGATGAATTTAACAATCCTCTGCCTCCTGAAAAACATAAAAACTGAGCTACACAAAAACACTGGGGTTGTATATGTGTATTTCTGGGGACAGTGGCACATAACCTGTCTAACAATCAGAAGCACAGCATCCTCTGTATTCTGTGGCTGTTTTACAGATAGAAGGGTACCCAACCCTGAGGGAACTCCCTGTCATCAATGGAGAATACATGAGGGACTGGATAGATCATTGCTGGATGAACAATGAACATCTGGAAATATTGCTGGGCAATTGCTTCAGTGATGCCTTATCTCTACCAGTGTGTAATTTTTGTGAATTTTAAATTCTGTTTACTTTTGCTTTTTATTTCACACTGGCAACCTGAAATTAAAAAAAGAAAATGTTCCACAGAGTTTAGCATGGAGAATAAAAACAAAACAAAAGCTAGTGCTGAACTAGAGAAAGAATGAAATGACTTTCTTGCCCTGGAAGTAACTGATGGGCTGCTAAATTACTCCACATAGAAAGTGTTTGCACACGTTCCTGCATGGGTAATCTGTGTGTGCATTTTAACACTGTCTTTCCATTTGTATCTGAAGGCATCTTTTCAATTTTCTCTTCTGTGTACATGCCTTGTTTATTTTTTGTTTTTCTCTCTAGCTATCTTTTTCCTTGTCAAGTTCAGAGTATACTTATATTTATGAAATATTATTTCAAAGTCCTTTCCTCTAAACTCTTTTCTCTTTTTGTATAAACAACTGTTCTCTATTTTATACTCTCTTTTTGCCTATTTCCTTCCTATCACCTTGTTTTATCTTTTGACCATCAAGTCAGAGAACTGAGGTACAATATATATAATGTTCTTTTTTCTGCCTAAAAACAAACAAAAGAAAATTTTTCAGTTCAAAATAACTGTCTGAACACATTACCTCCTGTTCCTCTCCAAGTTTCAATAAAGTAATATGCAAAAAAAGTCAAAATAATATTTTTATGGTGCCATGGAAAAGCTCAGTGTGGTGTTAGTCTCAGGCCAAAACAACTGAGATTTCTGGAAGATAATAAGCGAATGGAATCAGCTCCAAAACATATGGGTTTTTATTTGTTTGTTTGTATGTTTTTTTAGTCGAACTCTAAAGTAACCCTGAGTCAGAGAAAGTGTAATTTGGGGAAAAGAGAAGGCTATAGAGAATTTGCTGCAGAACAGCTTTAGATTGACTGGTTCCACTATTTGTTGAGTATAAACAGGGGCACCTTGCTTGTCAAATACATTTGGTATTCCTGATGCAAGAGATTCCCAGAATGAATACTGAGGGCTATCAAAGCAGGACAATTCTCTATCCCATTTACAGCTGCTAGGAGGAAAGAGTAATTACTGATACTTGTTAAAGAAAACCTGCTAGATTTAGGTACTCCTCTTCGCCTCTCATATAAACAAACATAGCCCAGGTCCTTGCAATCAGAATCTTGGTTTGTTGCTGGTGGGGGAGATATTTCCACTTGAACTTAGGACATAAATATCATTTCTTAATTTGAGGAAATAAATTGAGGAAAGCTAAGACCATGAAAGAGGACCTCTACGTGCAACAAGAGAAATAAAAATATTAAGGAAAACTGTTGGTGATGGGAACGAATGGATTGATTAATACAAATGTAATTATTATCCAAAGTGAATGTTTGAAGATATGAGGAAATGTATCAAGTGTGCTTAGAAAACAACAACAGAAACAATAGCAATACCAACAGATTGCTATGAAAAGGAAGTTCTCAAAATTCATGAAACTTAAAGGCACGATCATTGATTTAAGACAAGATGTAGTAGATAAGCTGAACAGACACAGCCATTGTATTGGTGTATTGGTGAAATGAAAACAGAACTAGGTGATGATTCTAGAATGTAACACAAATATAAGAGAAAAGATACAAAAGAAACATTAGGAGAAATAGAAAATAGATTCAGTAGTTTCATTGTGAATCAAAAAGCAATTTCAGAAGAAATAGAGGGAAGCAATACATGAAAATATAATAGAAGAAAATATTCCTGAGCTGAAGACAGACTTGCCTTAAGACTTCAAAAAAAATTTGGATGTCGATTAAGGAAAACAAAATAAGAATACCTACGTTCTCCCTGGTGGAATTTCAGAATGCCAGTGATAGAAAATTCTAAACTTCCAGAGAACAAGATTTTAACTTACTGTAAAGAATATTTCTCAGACTGGCATCAGACTTCTCACGTACAACACAGATGGTAAAAGATAAGGAAAGATTGTCTTCAAAGTACTAGAAGAACATAATTTAGAGCATGGATTTCTCTTTATATTAAGTTATACTAATATTCATGAGTAGAGTCCGAGGAAAACATGATTAATCATAAAAGGATTGAGAGAATTTATATACCAATAAAACAATTATAAATTAATTACTACGGATATACTCTAGCAAAATTTGGAACAAAATTTCAAAATATTTCCTAAAAATGAAAATCAGACATTAAAGTATGTTGAAATTTTAATTTTGTTTGGAATGAAGATTAAGTATGAATAATTTTTAGCTGTAATGGGAATGGCATTAAACATGGTTTTGGCAAGTGAAAATGATAGTAGTTGATAAAAAAGAATGGGTTCTTTAACTCACAGATATCAAAGAGGGAAAAGGACAATGAAAACCACTTGATTGTACTAAGGCACTACATTCAAGTCAGAGATAAGACAATGACACATATCACTGTTATTCTTCTAATTTATTCTATAGAAATTAATCAATATAGTAAGTTTATACAACATAAATAGTAAAAAAAAGAAAAAAATAAAGCAGTTAATATTTACAAAGTTTATAATTGCTTCCTGAGAAAATCCTAAGGAAATAATTAAAAAACATTAAGACCCAAATAAAAAAGTTTAGTGAAATTCCCACATATTATATACATTGATAAAAACTGATAATTTGAGTAATTACCAATTAGAAACTAATAGAAAAATGTAATTTTAACAATAGTTATGAAACTATTAAGTATATAAGAAGGAACTTATGATAGTAAAGTATTATATTATAAGCACTGATAAAACTTGATTAAAAGGCAAAAAAAAAAAAAAAAAAACAGAAAACCTGAGCACATGGAAAGAAATATGATATCTGGCTATAGGAGTCAATTGATATTATAGAAATATCAATTCTCAAATTAATCTGTGATTCAGTTCAGCTTCAAAAAACATCCCACTAGCATTGGGTTTTTTTCTTTTTTTCAGAATGAACTTTTCATGTTGAGATAATTTTAAGCTAACAGAAAAGTTTACCAAAATAGTATAGAATTCCCATATATTTTTAACTCAGCTTAAGTGAACATCTTATATAGTCTTAGCACTTTCATCAGAAGTAAGAAATTACCCTTGGTAAATACTATTAACTTAAGTCAAGAACTTCTTAGAGTTCACTGATTTTTCTACTAATACACTTTTTTCTCTTCGAGGATTCAATACAATATACCACACTGCATATAACTGTCACTTCTCCTTAGTCTCCTCTGGCCTGTGAAAAAATCTTGTTCTTTCCTGTCTTTTATGATCAACACTTTCGAAGAGTCACTTATTTTGTAGACTGTTTCTCAATCTGGGTCTGTCTGAAATCTTCTCTTCATCAGATTGTGGTCCTGCGTTATTGGAAAGTTACCACAGAGGTATCTGTGATGTGTCTTTCTCATCACATATCTCAGGGGGACATCAGGTTGATAGGTACTACTGATGATGTTAACCTCGATCACTTGATTAAAGTGGTATCTGCCAGGCTCCTGTACTCTAAGATACTGTACTCTAATTTAGCCCTTTGTAATTACAAATTTATAAAACAGAGTACAGTGTTTGTGTAGTTGTTGTATCTTAAGCTTTACAGTATCCACTAAAAACACTGTTTTCTAAAACTGCTTAATCAGTTACTTAAAGTTACTTGATGATGATCATGGGATTCATTTTTTTCTTCATTAAGATGTTTAATTTAGCTTGTGCTTAAATTTTTATCTATTAATTTTATCATCTTTTGGTGGACCTTGTTTGCAGTAATTATTACTATAGTGTTCTAACAGTGATTTTTAGTTACCTCCATTCTTTTTACATTTATTAATTGGTATTCTTCTGTAAGGAAGAGTGGCCGCTCTTATTTATGTTATTTATTTACTTAAATTTATATCAGTTTAGTATGGACGAATGGGCATTTATTTTATTCTTTGGGTTATAATACAATATTACCATTATTTATTTTGTTGCTCATGGTGTTCTGTTGACTGTTGGAAACTTTCAGATTGGTTCTTAGGGTTTGTTGAAATGTTGCTATCATTTTTTTTTATCACTTCCTTATTTCCTGGCACCACAGGATACTTCAGGTTCATCTTGTATTTTATCTGCCTCTGCTTTGGACTAAACCAGTCCAAAGAGTCCTGTTTGTTTGTTTGTGTTTTCTTTAGAGAACAGTATTTAGAAACCAAGATCTGAGTGCCAAGTATGCTCATTGCTACTGGGACATCACTGCTTCTAGCCCGTCTCAGTAAATAGAGCTAGTACACACATACACATACATGTGTACACAAACTTGTGTGTATGCCTCTATCTGTCTGTCTGTCTGTCTGTCTATCTATACTTTTAACCACACAGCTATATCGATACCTCTGCCTCATACCTAGCACCACATGTTCATTCTAGTCTTCTTTCTTTTCTGAATTGTAACTACTCAATCTGCAGCCAAATCTACCTGCAACTACATCTGCTTTTTCCAGAGTGACACCTAAATGGAATCATGTACTATGTAGCCTTTTCAATTTGACTTCTTTAACTTAGTAAAATGTATTTATGATTCATGCAGTTTGTGTGAATCAATAGTTTGCTAATTTTTTTTACCACTGAGTAATATTCTATTGTATGAATATTCTACAGGTTGCATATTCACTGTTGGAAAATACGGTTTTTTTCCCATCCAATTTTCAGTGTTTAATGAATAAACACCAAGTCCTGTAAATATTTGTCTATAGATTTTTTTATATGAATATAGTTTTGATCTCTTCATGGTAGATGCCTCTGGGTAGGGTAGTTGCATATTTAAGTTTATATGCAATTGCCACACTGTTTCCAAAGTGCCTTTAGTATTTTGAATTCTCACCAACAACTTATGAAAGTTCCAGTTGCTTCATGTTCTTGTCAGTACTTGACATGGAAAGTTCTTTGTTGTTGCTGTTTTGTTTTGTTTTGTTTCTTTTTATAGAGGGTCATAATTTTGGTGTTACAGCCAAAACCTCTTTGCCTAACCCAATGTCATGCAGATTTTCTTTGATATTCTTGATTATTCTTGTCCTCAGTGAAGATGAGGAAGATGATCAGACAGAGTTACTTTTCCCTCTCACACAGCTGCTTCTTCCTGCAATACACACTTCTTAGGGCATTTTGCAAACTTTCCTGAGTGCACCACATGAGGTTCATGGAGAGACAGACTGCAAGAGGATGTGGACAGTTTCTTTGGCCTCCAGGCCATGCTCAGCCTTTACCAATTTTTCAATTATTCTGGTTTAACTTTTCTTACTGTACCTGGTTTCTGTCTACCCTAGGTGAGTGAATGCTTGGATCTCCTGTCTCCCTGTGGGCACCGTCTCTCCTTAGATGATTGGGACTATTTGTTCGTATCAGCTCTTTAATAGGTTAAAAAAAGGCTAATAAATTTGAAGTTAGTCTGGCTCTTTTTCATTTAAAGGTGGGCTTGACCTCCTTTCAACACTGTCTTAGGCAGAAACTGGAATTACCCCATTGAGATTTTTAAGGAACCAGAATAGGTGATTTCCAGTAAATGAAAAATACTAGCCAAAAAATATTTAAAAAGAAAAACAATAAGGCAAGATTTTTCCTTCTAAACAGTATATTATGAAGTTACCTTATTATGTTTTAAATTAATACTTTTCTATATTATATATTTATCTCAATAGAAACAATGAGATTTTGGTAGAGAAATAAGCATAGCAGATCAATGGAACAAAATTGATTTTCCAGAAAAAGACTCTATAAATATGGTAATTTAATATATGGTAAAGGAGATAATTCAGATCTCTAGAGACACACATTATTTACTGAAAGACTTAGAGACAATTGGGTATCCATTAAAACAGTAAGTTAATTTTCTATATCATAAGTATTACAGTAGTGCTGAAATATACTAAAGATCTAAATATAAGGAAAACTAAAAATAAATATATTATATATATGAAATTATAGAATGTTTTTTGTAATCTTGACAAGGGAACACTAGGGAAGACACAGAACCCAGACACTACAAAGAAAAAGAATGAAAATTTTAACCAGCTGAAAATAAATATATTAAAATATTTAAATGACATAAAACATTATAAATAGAGTTTAAAAAAACAGTGATAGGACAGGAGAAAATATTTGCTTATATTTGCTTCCTCTAAAGAACTCCCCAATCAGCATGAACACTACTAAATAGCTAAATAAAGTTATTGGCAAAAGATTAAAATTGACAATTCACAGAAGAACTGAAATGGCCAATAAACAAATGCTAAGCTGCTCAACTTCCTAGCAACTAGAAAAAATAAGAGAGAGAGAGAGAGATCAGTTTTCATTCTTAAGAATGGCAAATTTTAAACAAACTTATAAGCAATTCTTATTGATGACAATGAAAGGATTTGAGGACTTTTATATACCATTGATGAGAAAGTATGTTTAAAATGCCTTTCAGGGGGCTTATTGAGCAGTATCTTTCAAATGTTGGCATTTCTTGGTCACTGGAAATAAATCCGCTTTTAAACTTGCTTATTCAACCTAAGCAAATTATTGACTCTTTCAACTGAAAAACCTCAGCTGAAAGGAACTCAGCAAGGAGACATCGGCTTTAAGTGAGGCAAGCACCTATTTCCTACTGAGTCTCAATTCTCCCTTCTGTCCTGTGGTTGCCTCCCCCTGTGATACTGAGATGGTGTTATGAGCTGAATCAAGTACTAAAAATCCATATGTTGAAGTCCTAACCCTCAGCATCTCAGAATGTGACAGTATGTGGAGATAGAGTTTTGAAGAATTGATTAAAATGAGGTCCTCAGGGTGTACCTTAACCCAACGTGACTGGTATCTTCATAAGAAGAGTAAATTTGGACACAGACACACATGGAGGGAAAACAATGTGAAGACTCAGGGAGAAGGTGGCCATTTTTAAACCAAGGAGAAAAGCTTGGAACAGATCCTCCCTCAGAAGGAACCTACACTGCAGATACCTTGGTCTTGGACTTCAAGCCGCCAGAACTGTGAGAAAATAAATTTCTGTTTTTGTAGCTACCCAGTCTGTGTTATTTTGTTACAGCAGCCCTGCAAAACTAATTCAGATGACATCCAAAGTCTCCCAGGGCTGCATTTTTCCTGTATATGTACAAAAAGAAATCCTGAGTATCTCAGAGTTCCCATCTAAATCCCTGAGTTTCATCTTGATTAGAATAGTTCTGACATGTGGCATCCTCTACGTGCGTCATTGTTGTGATCAGAGGTATTTAATGGGCTCATTGCCTTAGCTGCGTCCTAAGCTCCACTTCTACTGAAGCCTGATGCCCCAGCACCAGAAGAACTTGAATAGTATATAAGGCTACAGCAAACAGGGGAGCTAGAGATGGATGCCAGGTACAGTCTTCTGTGTTCTTTGACCTGCCACCAGTCTTCTTGCTAGCTGAGGGAGATACTGACACATGTGTCCAAAAGGCCCATATGAGCTTTTTATTATGCTGTCTTTGTTATAGTGAAAAATTGGAATCAGCCTTAATGCCTGCCAGTAAAATAATGACTGGCTAATCTATGATAAAAGCACAGAATGGATCAGCATGCCTTCTATGCAAATGTTAAAAAGAATGAATTGTATTTACATGGTTTGAAATGGAAAGATCTGCATGACCAAAATGGGAAATGTGAGTTCTGAATGATATCTGTAGAATATCAGTTAACCAAAAGAGTCAACAAATCACACTTCTGTGTGTACATACAAGTATGCAGATGCATTTTTTTAAATGTCTAGGAGGATACCTACCTAACTGGCAACAGTGGTTATGTCAGAGGAAGAGTTTAGGATAGGATTAGGAGGATTAATTCTGGAGAATTTTGCTTTATTTGTGATTTTTGCCATTTATGAGAATATATTCAAGCAGTTAGTATCTATAAAACTAAAAAATAATGAAGTGCTTAGTATCATATCTGGAATGTAGTGAGCACTTAGTAAATGTTAACAGTTCTTATTAGGGATGGGTGAGAACTTTTCAAATCAGATTCCTACAGATGAGTGTAAATTAGAGCCGGGAAGACTGTGGTCTCACCACAGGGGGCCAGGTGCTTAGCAAGAGGACCAGGCAACTAGATGACATACATGCATGTGTACATGTCTGGATATAAGTGCACAGTACAAGTGGTTGTAGAAGATCCCTCACCAAGCTGGTTATTGATCACCACTGGGGGCTCATGGAGAAGGGAAGGGATGAAGTTGGCCTCTGTTTTTATTCCACCTATTATATTCTTTTAACTTTTCATAAACATGTATTATTTTGGTACTACTTGAAGTAATCAAAATTATACTTACGTAATTTCTGGTTTGCTTCTATAGTCTATGTCCTCCATTTGCTTAAAAACTTATCCCAGCAAGGAAGAGCAATTTGCAAAAGCATTAATTGGAGCCCTGTTTGTGTTCTTATATTCTGGGCTATTGAGCGAGAATGAGGATTGTTTGTCAAAGCAGGACCAGCTGGGATTCTCTGGCTGACTCCCAGGCGCAACTGTGAAGACACGGATCCTGGGTGCTCTCCCACCTCGTCGGGAGCAGCACTTCTCCTGTCTGCTCTTGGCACCCTACAGCATCCTGTGCCCTGCTAAGGTGTTAACTGACAACTGACAGATTTTACTAAGAGCCTACTCTTCTCAGTAGTACTTTCATTTTAAAAGTTGACTTTTAAAACTGAAAGAAAAGAAAAGAAAAGAAAAACACCCCAAATCCAGACTTCTGAGGTTCAAGGCATAAAGTTTCTTCATGATAGCACATAAATATGATCACAGCTCTCCCATCTTTGAAGCAAATAAACAAATGGTCTCTTGACCCCTGAGATCCCATTAGCAACCACCCAGTGTTTATCACTTTTTATGCAAGATTTTCAGGAGAACAGTTTGTTGTCCCTTCTACAACCTCCCAACCACTACAACTGCCATGTAACCTGGCTTTCGTCTTCTCTCTTGAAACTGCTCTCTTTAAGGTCACCATCATTCAGATCTAATTGCCAATCTGACAGACTTGAATTCAATTCATGACTCTCTAGGAGAGTAGGGTTATGGCATTTGTCATAGTCTTTAATTTTGTCTGTTTATCTGTCTCCCCACCTTGCTGGTGAGCTTCTTTATGTCTGATTCTCTGACTCATTTGTCCTCATTTTATAGTTGTCTTTTACAGTACTCAGCCCACAGTAATGCTGACCACACATCTTCTCCCCAGTATCTGTTGAGAGACTGGGTGATTTGGGAGGCCGAGTGCTGCTCACATAGTAGGAGGGAGTAAAATCTGTGCAAAAGCATGGCAGGCAGTGGGAGTGTTAGACTGGGGAGGTATTTTGAGCCGATTAATTCTTTCAGCACCTCTTCAATAGTGCAATCTGCCCACTCTTCAGATTGGCTCTGATTATAAGAATTAGGAAGTTAAGATGGTATAACTTGGTGCAAGGACCAGAATGATGTTTGCCTGACAGAGAAGAGTAGCATCTCCATCCTGACATGGAGTAAAGCATGGGAATAAGAGGAGGAGAGAGTCATTCCAATATTAGAGCAAGAGTAATTCCAGTGCCCAAGGTTTTAATCACACATTATCCTCATCCCCAAACCCCAGTGACACAGGCTGGGCCTCTTCTATACTGTAAATACACTTAAATATCTAAAGAAATGGAATTGAAGATGACCTTTAGTCAGTTTTAATGACATTCCCAAGCAAATCCTGAGCTCTGCTGAAGAGATAGGTACAGGATCTCAGCTCTGAATGTGAGTTTTCAAAAAGCTGTAGTGAAAAATAGCATTTCTGAACGTGACCCCACCTCTCATACATCTGCACTATTCATTGACTCAGGTTCCTGTTGTTTTAGTATTACTATGGTGCAGACTCTGTTTTGAGGCCATGCTCAGAAGGGATAATGAGTGCAGGGGAGAGAGGGAGGACTTCACTAGGTCTGTAGACAGGTGATACATATGCTAAGATGCACGGAGTAACTCTCCTTCTTCTGAACACCTCTGAAGTTAGACAGAAAAATTATAAGTTTAACCTGCTCTGACTGTACCAGAAATGAAACCATTGTAATAGAAACGTGTCATAAGATCAATGTCTTCCACTTGTAAACCAAACATCTTTGCTGTGCCTCTGTGTTTGTTTTGGCTTTAAAAGCTGAGTCCTTTATCAAACAGTAGGAGACTATTATCTGGTGATAATGTATTTTGATTCTGTTGTTGTTATCTTAAAACTGGTTTCTTCTGGGCCCATCCTTCTGGTATGTTTGTTTAATGACATGTTTAAAAATCTTTGTAAGAGCTGTATTAAAATGACAGATATTTTATATTGCCAACATAAACCACAATCTCCAAGGCTGATGATAAACTCCAGTCCTGGTCTCGGCTACTGTATGCTTTAAAGCTCTTAGATGCTTGTCAAATGTTGGCATAGTTGTCAATCATTCTGTACCATACTTATAGTTTGTGTGAGAAAGCCATTTGTTAAATTGCAGCTTTCTAGACTCAAAGAACATTTACCAAATGCTTTCAGATAGAATGCCACCTTATTCTGTAAAATACTGTGAATCTTGCAAGGGGAAGAAATACCTGAGAAAAACAGCAAATTACAGGAGAGAAAAGTAACTAACACATCTCTCCATTCCCTACTAAGTTCTTGATAAGAACTGAGAATAGCACTTAATTCTTCTCTTTTCTATGTGTGTTTTTGTTATTTGTGTGACTAGTAAAGGTCTTTGGGGACAGGGAACAGATACTACATTGGTGGTCTCAAGATTATAAAGGAATGACCACCCTACGATGATGATTCACTATGGTGACTACAGAGTCAGGGAAGTATCTCTAGATTTTTCTCATATTCTATCATCCTTTCCCTCCTTTTGGTAGACTCTACTCATCTCTAAGGCCAGAGGGTCTTATACATTATAGCAAAGTGAATGGTACAGATGGTGAAAGGTAAGTGGACCTCCTTTTCTCCCTAACACTATTACCAATACCCTGCTCCCCGATGCCTGTTAGCTGGCCCTATCAGTTCCATAACATTTTCATACCTCTTCTTTGTACTTACCCTTCTCACCCTGTTATTTTAGTCAAATAGGCAGAAGACCCAGACTGAGGTTCCCTCTGACATGCCAACTCAAATGTTTATAACTGTCACCTGTCTTTTAACCTACAGGGTCTAAGTCCCTGGTTCCCAACCAGGGAGTATCACATATGGACTAAGAAGTGTGTGAAAACCAAATAACTAATATGTCTTGTAATTCATAATGCATCATGTATGTTTATAGATCATATGATATGAAATTATTTATTTATATATTATTTTCAGATGTGTGTTTGCAGTAGGTGAAGCAATCTGTGACAAGTTAATAGCTTCCATGTGCAGTGATGAGAATTGTAGATCATCTTAGAGCAGAGTTCTCTCATTATGGGAGGGTCTACTTGTATGATTCTTTCTAGTTAAGCAGTTTTAAGGCAAAAAAGCTCCATTGTCCTGGAAAATCATGTAATAGAAACATTTTGGCACCCAGCTTCTTGGTTTTCAGAGTTAATCTTTCAGGAGAAGGATGACCAAGCCAGGATATAGGCCAGTAGGGATGAATCTAATATCCCAACCGCTTATCCCTGAGATTAGAAATTAAGGAAACCTACCTGGTTGGATAAAGGTGACTCAGTCTATCTTAGTCCATTTGGACTGTTATGACACAATACCACAGACTGGGTGGCATATAAACAACAAAAATTTACTTCTTATAGTCCTGAAGGCTGGAAGCTAAAGAACAAGTCAACCAGCAGACCAGGTGTCTAGTGAGAGCCTGCTGACTTCTCACTGTACCCTCCCATGGCAGAAGGGGATGAGGGAGTTTTCTGGGTCTCATTTATAAGGTACTAATCCCATTCATGGGGTCCCTCATAAACTACTTCTCAGACACCCCAACTCCAAATACTATCATTTTGGAGATTAGGTCTCAACATGTGAATTTTGGGACACACAAACATTCAGTCTAGCACAGTCCAAATCTAACTGATGATAAAGGATAACAAGAGCCCTATGGGGGACCTCACTCTGTGAAAGAAATGGCTGGTGACCTGATCTCACTATGGTGTATTTATGGGAGATTGGAGCTAGCACAGCATGTGTCTAATCCAAGATGTACCTGCAGGTCCTGCCTCTCTTTGGAGAAGAATGACTGAACATATTGAGTCTTGTCTGGGGACCTTCGGAGGTGCTGGCAGGAAACAGACCAGTAAGAGCATCGTGGCATCACTGCACAGTAAGTTAGTGTTCCTTTCACCACAGAGTATCATTTTTCAGTTGTGGCCTTTCAAAAGCAATATGGCAATCACCATGAACTGATAGGATTTTACAATTCTCATTCCACCTGGTGTTTAGAAGAAGGAATTGAAAAAGCAAAAGATGTAGGTGACTATAATTGTATATCAAGCTTGTAAAGTGGGTTGTACTGCCTGCATGTGGACATTACCATGATTCCCAATATTCAGCATTATGAATCCATAGTAGTCTTTTGACATTTTGTATTTTGTTATTTGGCAGATACATTGTGGGAGTTTGGGAAGTTTCTCAATATTGAAAAGGAATTCCTATTCTTATAAAGAATTACTGAATTGAGGGGGTAAAAAAAACAACTCTTGGGCTTTGTATTAGTTTATTCCCTTGTTCCTACTCACTGATACTCTTAACAAACATCAAAAAAGGCTGTGCTTAGATCCAGGGACAGTCATTAAGGAAGGGTCTAGAGTGCATTTCACACCCGAGAAAGGGAGAAATCCTATCTGAAACAATCAGTTGGAACTTTATAGTCTTTTAAGCTCTTGGAAGAATAGCAAGAGCTGTCAGGTAGCCAGCTGCATTAGATTGCTAGGGCTGCCATAACAAAGTGCCACAGTCTGGGTGGCTTAGAGGGCAGAAATGTATTTTCTCATAGTTCTGGAGACCAGAAGTCCAAGACCAAAGTGTCAGCAGGGTTGGTTCCTTCTGAGGCCTCTCTCCTTGGTTTACAGAATCTTCTCACTGTGTCCTTCTGTACATGGTCATTCCTCATTCTGTACCTAATCTCTGTATAAGAACACCAGTCATATTGAAATAGGGCTCACTCATACAACCTCATTTTACTTTAATTACCTCTTTAAAAAGAACTGGGGATTAGGAATTCAACGTGTGAACTGGGGGTGTGGGGTGCACAGTTCAGTTTATAACACCAGGTGAGACTGAGAGGGATCCCTAAAGTATGACTACTGCAAGATCCCTGGACCGCTAGCTTTTCCTCTTCTTTTGATTTGGTGCCGTGGTCTCTGCTCCTAACAGCCCTCGAGTCTCTGAAATTCTAGCTCCTGCAATGTAGGGGCAGGGGTTCCAGCTCCTCTTGTGTGGTGAAGGAAGAAGAGGATGATTGGAGGTGTACGGGAGTCACTGATGTGTGGGGCGGGTTCATGCAACCAGTCTTGGACCTGGAAATCAGTGTCAACTTAGACACATCTTTCAATGTCATGATCAGTTTTCTATTTCAGATATGCAGTTGGTTAAAATGGCTTTCTTGGCCAGGCTGAGTATTTTCCACAGTAATGTGGGGTATATTTGTTTGCTAACAATAAAAAAGAGAAATAAATCTTAATTATAACCTATTCACAACAGAGAGTCTTCCTGTACCCCCTTTCCCTGCCCCTCAGGACCTATCATAGTGTTTCTTAAATATGTCTTGACTGATTAGTTTTTGTTTCACTGAGTTTTACAAAACACCTTCAGGTTTGCTCTGGCTATGCTAAGTGTTTCTTGAGGATGGTCAAGTTGTACAGAACAAAGGGTTGACTCCATACATTGTTGTTGTGTTTTAATTCTGATAGCCGTGATTGGGATCAACTAGATTGAGTAGAGACATACATCATATTCATGAATTCATGCAAGAATCCTTACGAGAAAATGATTACACATTTTTCCTTAACAGAAACAGCTGGCGTCAATGATGTGGGTAGCTGAAGTTTTATTTGGATGACAGCAGTTGGTATAACAACTCTCCTGCTGCTTACATTTGAAATATCCCATACAGACACATGCTACTGAGAGGATAGCAAGACTTGAGTCTTCCAATGTGAGACTTCAATCCTAGCTTGGTCTGGGGCTCTCCCAGAGTCAGGGGCCACTCTTCTTGGATTGTATTTACCAAGTCTGGATTTTCTTTCTCAATTGAATCCTCCCATGATTTATACATTTCTATGTGGACCTTTTGAGTTCTGAATTAATATGATTACTGTCTTTTATTTTTACTGAAGGAAGTGTAAGAGAAAATGAGCCTAAAAATCTGAAATGAAGGTTGAATCTATCTTAATAAAGAGCATTTAAAAAAAAAATTGAGTGTTTTCAACTTAGTTGTAGCCAGAAAAGTTATCTTCTTAGGTTTCTTGGATAAATTTCTTTTTATAAGGGATTGAGTGTTTCCCATGCTAGAATAAGAGCTGAAGGTATTAAAAAATAAAGCACATTGCCTCCTGGATCCTTTATGGACCTCTTCAAGCAGGAGGAGAATTAATAATGATATTGCAGTAGACACAGTTGTTGTCTACTTGCAGTCTGCTAAGTATTTTGCAACATTATTTAATTCTTATAGTTCTCTATGGGGCCTATTCTTAGCTCCACTCTCATATTTAGAAAACTGAGGATCAGAGAGGTTCAATAATTTCCCTAAGGTTATAGAGCTAATGCAGTGAAGCAAGGATTTGATCTCAGTCTGTCTGGCTCCAAAGCTTCTGCTTTTAATCATGTCCTTAATTATTACACTATAATACCACAAGTTGCCTCAAAAATATCCCTTTCTCTAGATTAACTTTAAATTTAATCTAATTCTTCTCAGCTTTGGCTATTTAAGAAATAGAAAACGAGGTGCCATTCCCCTATTTTGCCTGCTTTTCCCCATGCTATTTGGCTGCATAGTCTGTGTAACTCATCAGTTCTTGCTTCATAGCGTATCAAATTGAAGGAGGAGGAAACTGAGCAAAAAATTAGGCTTA
This sequence comes from Camelus dromedarius, assembly GCF_036321535.1. Classification (NCBI taxonomy): domain Eukaryota; kingdom Metazoa; phylum Chordata; class Mammalia; order Artiodactyla; family Camelidae; genus Camelus; species Camelus dromedarius. The sequence goes on along the minus strand of NC_087439.1, from coordinate 27,731,250 downwards.
GAAATGTGTTAAGAACCTGATGTGCTTTGTCATTCACTAGTACCTTCATTTGATAAATATAGCCACTTGGTCCTATTCAGAGCAGCTAATTTGCATAGTTCTTAATAACAAATACTCATTTCCTTAAGTAGCTGTTCCTTTCCTGGTTTTTAAAAGTTATAATCTAATCCATCCCAAGTAGATATTTCTGGGGGGGATGGGGGAATTGGGAAAGAAGTAGGTCCACATGCATCTTTATTTTAGAGCATGAAATTGGTGCCTCTTAGAAGCTCCTCCATTCCCTCAGTTTTTCTGATGCTGTGGTGAAAAATAACACCAGATTATGAATTGGATTACAAGGGAACAAGACTGGGGATTTAGCAATAGGTTTGTAAATCCAGCTGCTAGTTTAGATGTGTAAGAAAATGACCAAGACCATGGCAATTTTTAACTCAAAGATAGAGGCTGTAACATTCAATTATACCATTTTCAAATGGCAACATATCAAATGACTAGAATGCTTGCGTGATGGGGCGCATGTTAATTCCATCTTCTGGACAATTTGAGATTATCTGTTGTACTCTTTGCTTCAGTGTGATGATGTTACTTTTTGACTCTTCTTCCTTACAGTTGATATCTTGGAATATGCCAGGTTCATTCTATGTGTAGCAGAGACTATCTAGAGTTTTCAAATATGTAAATATCAGTCTCTAAAAGAATTATATAAATGGAACTTGCATACTGCACTTGCCCTTGAAGTGTGTCCCTTCCTTGGAAGTGCCTGTCCCACTCTCAGTTGAAAACAAATGGTCGTAGCAAAAGAAGTAAGGTGGCTGTAGTATTACAGTACTCAGTGATGGCATCATTAGTTTCTCACATTAGCTTTAAGTGACAATAGTTTATAAAGTTATCTTTTTGTAAGTATCTATTTTTTAAATAAAAACTGAATCCTAGAACCAAAAGGTGTACACAGAACCTTTAAAATTATCACAGTAACTATACAATATACTTTCCGCATTCATCCCTCCATGACTTAACTTCTGTCATCACTTGTGGAATAATTTCTTTTGATGAGGAGTTGGGGAAAGGAGTAATATCCTTCAGTTTTCTGCAATTATGACTGTTAAGGTGAACTATAAATTACTAGTAAAGGTAGAGGATCATAGCACATTTAAGACTTTTTCTTGAAGCATTTTTGAGACTCCTTGGGTAATTGGAAGGAGTCTTAGACTGTTGTTTGAGAAACTGCTCTCAAATCTTGTTTTTCTTCGTTATGTGACTTTCAAAAGGAATATATTCTCTCTAAATCTCAGTTCCTTCTCTGTAGAATGGGAATAATGATGGATGGCTACAGGATAAGGCATGCTTTCACCTGAGTCCTCTTGTATCATAAGACGTTGGGTGATGCTCTTCCCCAGGAACAAGCCAATAAATACGTCACAGTGCAAGGTTTGGTCTATGAGGCTCAGAAGCCTGATTTTTTTTTTACATAGGGAGAATTGCTCCATCTCTCAGAACAGTACTTACATCAAGCAAAATGCATGTACGTTGTAAATAAGGAATGATGGTGAATTGATTCATAATGAGAAAAAAAAAAAAAAACTCTCACAAGAGTGGGAACACTGGCAGTCCATTCTATCCCTGAAGAGTCAAGCTTTATAAAGGGAACTAAGTCTTAATGATTAAATTGCCTAAGGAGCTTGAGACTGAAATGAGGGGAATTGGATGATGTGAAAATTTAATGGCATAATTCTAAGATGACCTGATGTATCCATCTCAAAACAGTGGTGATTTTATCATGGGGACAGGAATATTGCAGATACACTGGCCACAATCCTTTGTGGTTATCTCTGTTTTAAAAATGGCTTTGTCAGTAGGACTGAGCTACAGCTAAGGTTTTTGGTCATCCTCCCCCAGAAACAATGAAGTCTGCCAATATACCACATGAATCTTAAGTCTCCATATTCAATGGCTGCCCGTTCTCTTTACGTTTGACTTTTTCTTGTTTAGCTGTGATAAAGCATTTCTTCAAGTTGTAGCCATATCGCTAAGGCCAGGAATCTATTTCTTCTTTTTACCTAACTCTGCCTAGTTTTATTGAAAAATAATTTCACAATTTAGTCCTCAGAAATTATCTGACCTCTCTTTTTTTTCCAAATTCTTGGTTCCATTTATGACAATACCTACTCCACACTGTTATCATGAAAGCTAATTTATGTAATGCAACAGAAAGTACGTAATATAGCTTCTAGTAACTTTCGGACATTCATCAAATGATGTTTGTACCTTGAATATGAATATCTTCTGTGAAATACCTTATTATTTTATCTGTATATTTTTGTTGCTTATTGGTACTACGGCGTACTAGATTTTCTAGATCATTTCATCCCAACTTCAGAAAAATTGTTCCCACAAAATAGTCATTCCCATTTTCTGCCAAGCCAACAAACAATCCTAAAAAATTACATTTTTTTGAACATTTAGGCTACATCTCCCAGATGCTCCTACATCTCTAACACACTTTTTGAACTATAGTACCTGATTTTTAGTTAAAGAAAAAAACCATTAGGATTTAAAGTATGTATAAAACAAGTCTATCATAAAATTGGAAGTGTCGTTATGCCTCTTTATAACTTACGTTACAGTGAGATGTAGTCATTCAAGTATGGCAGGTAGCACTTGCTACTTTTCTATTTGTATCATAGTGTATTGTCAATGTAAATATTTTGCTTTTTATACTCTCCTCTAGTTTCTGTAAGGACAGGAACAAGTTTTACTCTAAATCTGTGTATTCCCTAGGGACTTAATAAATCTGTATTGAATGAATGGGAAATAGCCAAAAAAAAAAAAAAGCCAGGTGCTAACATTAAGGAAGATGAGCATGATTTTAAAATGTTTCTTTTTTCATCATACTTTTTAAAGCTATCACATCAGTTTATTTATGTAAAAGATGCAGATTGTATTCAGTAGGAGGATTTCTCCCAGCTATCTCCTGGCTATATTTCTAATAGAAATCTATGTTAGGGTATTGGTAAAGCAAGTTAACCAAAATTGCTGACACTTCTGTCATTGTTTACCTCTTTTCTCAGTTGGTCAAATTTAATCTCTTAGTTTTGGTGACTTTGGATAAAGGTACTTCTTATGACACTTTGTAACTGACATAATTAATGCCCTATGCAGGTTTCAGGGTAGACAGTAGGATTTTCTAGGTTCTCCTGAATCCTAGTCAGACATATTCTGAAGATTGTGTCAAAAAAAAGCACAAGCTTTTAGTGATAAAATTGTATAATTCCTTAACTTTTGCCTTTGTCCTTATATAACCATATTACCAAGGAATCTCTGAGTCACAAATAAAATATCCATAATAACTAGCCTCTCTCAATAGCTTTCTTTATATTCTGCATGAATACTTTAAGTGGCTTTTAATGATGGAAAATCCACTTCAACATAAAGCAGCTATTTGAAAGCAAACTGATCTCGTCTTAGGCCCCACACCTTGGTTTCCTCTCTGAAGTCATGCAAATATAACAGATATTTTCTCACTTCTTTATCAAAATATCTTAAGAATAATATGTGACTTGCTATAGTAAGCATGGCAGAGAATCAAGCGATAACCATTTTCCTGGTCTCTGCAATTTCATAAAACATCATCACCCTGTTTGGATCGCTTTTATATACAGTGATATGAAATGACATTTTCTTGTGTTTTCACATTTTTAGGTCAGTGACATTCCATGTCCTAATTAGTGTTCTGTTGCGGTTCTATGAATGTTGACACACTCCCTTGGTATTTTACTGATACTTTACTGAAAATATCTTCCTGAGATATTTAAGAGAAAAAATTCCAGTTTACCTCTTTATCTTCTTGTTTTCAATTTCATTAAAATTTATAAAAAATTTAAATGTAGCATTATTAAAAGTATGATATACAGACATTAAAGAGAAGGGGACTGTGGAGGTTTTAAAACATGCCTGTAAACTCTTTGGTACCATTCTCATCGAAAGGTGGAGTTGGATTTCCTTTTCTTTGAATGGAAGGAGGATGCAGCAGGAGTGATGCTCCATGAATTCTGTGACTAGATCCCAAAAGCAGTACTACTTCAGCTTGACTCTGCTGGGACATTTGCCCTTGGAACCCTGATACCATAGTGTGCAGAAGAAAGTCCTAGCCCAGTGGAGAGGTGTCATGTAGGCGTTTTGAGATAAAGCTCCTAGCTGAGGTCCCAGGCAGCAACCGGCATTAACCACCAAACACGTGAGGCAGCCTTTGAGATGGTTCCAGCCCTAGACACCATGTGACTGCAACCTTGTGAGAAACCCCCAGTGAGAACTGACTAGCTGAGACCAGCTGACCATGAGAACTCTAGGAGACAATACTTGTAAATTATTATTGCTTTCATATGATGCCAAGTTTGATGTGGTTTGTTATACCACCATAGATGTCAAGAAAATAATTTATTGCCACATTGGGGGCTGCATAGCCAAACCTAAAACATGGGGCATTGACTCTGAGGTGTGAGCAGTAGCAGGAAGAGGCTGAAGTTTGTTAGCAAAGTTTATAGGGTCTTGAGGAGTTTGTCAGTGAGAACTTAAATACACATGAATAAACAGTTATTAAAAGCTGGAGGAAAGGAGACCCTGGTTATGTAGTGGTGAGAAGTTTAGCAGAACTATCAATCATTGAAACATGGAAAATAAATACACCTAATGAACTGGATGAGCTGCCTAAGGAAATTTCCAGGCATAGTGTTGAAGATTCAACCTGATTTCTTCAGCTGCTTGTAATAAAATGGGAAAAGAACTAAAGAAATAAGAGCTTTAAAAAAAGCTGTTAAATATAAAGAATCCAGGACTTGGGTTCAAAAATAAAACAGTTTCTCATTCTCAACCTCTCCAGATGGTAAACTATTCTCAAATTAGGACTAGCTTTCAGGCAAAGATCAAATCCAGGGCACTGGCAGGAAAACATGGTCTAAAAAATGACTTTAAAGCAGTTTCTAAGACTTCAGAAGTCTGTAAGGTGGTGCCTCACATACCTTTACAAACAGACAAAAAGGCCATCTGAGAATCTTAAGAGCGTGCTTCACATTTCCTTTTAATTAAAAATTAGGGCTTCCAATAATTTTTAGGGCATTATCCAGCAGAAACTTTACTGGGAGCTGAATTTAGAAAAGAGTTTACATTAAAACTCTGTATGTGAGTGGCTTTTGAACCCCAAAAGATTCATTGAAAATCCATAAAAATTTTAAGATAATTGTATTAACAGAAACACTGCCAGCTTAGACTGAAAGGGAAAGCAATAGTATGAAATAAAAAGTGGCCTTGGTATGCCCAGATTTCTACAGGAAGGAAGCAGACAGAGAGGAGCATTAAGCTGTAGTCCTGGGTTACATTTAGGTGAAATGAAAGACAATTCAGAGGGAAGAACCAAGAGCCACAGAAAATTGCTGTCAGACAGCAGGACAAAGCCGTAATCAAGGAACTGGGAATATGAGCTTGTCTGGATTCCATAATTATAACAGACCAGTAACTGTTGTATACCTTCCATTTTTCTTTTCCTTCTCTTCCTTTTCCCCCTCACTATCCAAGAGCATCTATCTTATTTCTCTCTGACCACTGTATTTTCAGCAGTGGGAGGTAGATAATCCATTTCTTTAGTTTACATATATTTAGATCCTGAGGGAGTATACTCAAGATGCTATACCTAAAAAGCCATACCCAAAGTCACCTGGACCCCACTTAGATGATAGCATCCTAGATGTTCAGCCTGAGACTGAAGGTATAACAGATGAGATTTTAGGAGGGGTTGCAGAAGTGGGAAAGTGTATTTTGCATGTAAATGCAAAGAAGACTGTAAATAATTTGGGTCCAGAGGATGGACTAATAATCCTTCTACCAAGAGCTGGACCCTCACACACTGTTGGTAGGAATGTAAATTGGTGCAGCCACTGTGGAAAATAGTATTGAGGGTGCTCAAAAAAATAAAAATAGAACTACCATATGACCCCAAAACTCCACTCCTGGGTGTATATTGGAAAAAAAAAACAAAAATACTAATTTGAAAAGATGCACCCCATTGCCCATTGCAGCATTATTAACAATTGCCATGATGTGGAAGCAACCTAAGTGTCATCAAGAGATCAATGGATAAAGAAGATGTGTGGTACACACACACACACACACACACACACACACACACAATGCAATACTACTCAGCCATAGAAAAACATGAAATTTTGCCACTTGCAGCAACATGGATGGACTTGGAGGGCATTAGGCTAAGTGAAATAAGTCAGATAGAGAAAGATAAATGCTGTATATTATCACTTATATGTGGAATCTAAAAAATACAACAAACAAATGTTGTTTAACAAACAAGAGCAAGTATATTTATTTATTTATATGTACAACTATATATATATATATATATAGTTCCTCTCTCTCTCTCTCTTTGTATAAATATATATATAGAAAAAAAAAGAAGCTGACTCACATATATAGAGAACAAATTAATGGTTACCAGAGGGGAGACGGAGGGAGGAGGGACAATATAGAAGTTGGGGAGTGCGAGGTACAAACTGTTGGGTGTAAGATACTCTACAAGAATGTCATGTACAACGTGGGGAATACAGCCAATATTTTGTAATAACTTAAGAAAAAAACTTAAAGAATAAGTATAATCTAGTTCCCCTGAACTTAAATATGTGTAGTTTTAGTGACTTACCTCTAGCCAATATTGTGACCAGGGGTGAACTGCATGATTTCCCTGCTGAGGTCACTCCTTTGTCCCTAGTTTCTCTTAAGATACTTGCTCTTGGAATCCAGCTGCCGTGCTGTAGGCACGTAGGGCCAGTAGAAAAAGCCAGTAGTAAGTGTTCTAGCTAACCACCTCAGCTGAGGTCTCAGCCAACAACCAGCATCAACCACCAGACACGTCAGTGAGAAAACACTCCAGATGACTCCCGCCACAGTTACCATCAGACAGTAACATGGGAAACCCCAAGAAAGAACCAGCTAATTGATCCCAGTCAACCTTTAGAACTGAAAGAGATAAAATAATAAAATATTGTTATAGTTTTATGCCAGTAAGTTTGGTATAACTTTTTAATAGCTATATGAAAAAATGTAGCTGACATGGGCACATATATATGTACCGATGTGGAAGTTTCCATTGTATATTGAAAATATAAAGGGGTGGGAGTGCTTAGTGTGCAACTGTCATTCTGTTTTATTTCTTAAGTTGTTGCTTGAAACTTTTCCTTTGTCTCAAAATTGGTAACTAGGATGTAAAGCTGAGAATAAAAAGACTTTAATTATGCCACATTCAAAATAGAGCTGAAAACAATTGGGGTCATAATCCTTCTCAGGGTTTTTATCTAGTGACAGCTGAATGGCTCTGCTATGCTACCCACCTCTTCCTTACATGTCAGTAATTGGGAGGGTTTGAACAGGCATTCCTAAGTCAGCTGAGTCCTAGTCATCAAGTTAGAAACGAAATATTAAACCTTTTCCCTCCTTTCTCATGGGGAAAATAAGAAGGTACCTTCTAACAAATCCCTTTCCCAATCTAAGTGAAAAGGGCTCAGAGAGATTTACTTGTAAACATTCAGTGGCCCAGCAAGAAGGGATGATTGGCATGTTTCCCAAATTGGGCAATCTGCTTTTGCAATGGGATTTCTGATTTGCTAATTTGAGTACTGGCATGAGTTTTGGAGAGAGGCAGAGGACTGTGGTGAAGGAATGGTAGTAAATTAGTCTTCTGTCTCGTGTTTATCCTGGCAGAGATGGGTAAATATCCCATGGGTAATAAGGACGTGTGGAAGGTTTAACCATTTTGCTGGTGCCCCATCACTGAAGGCAGGAACTCCAATAGTAATGAAATATGATATATATTGTGGGATGGGAGGTAAAGGAGAGACAGAAGTTCATATTGAGGCCACATCCACGTGTGAAAGCAGAGATGATATATTGCCACATCTATTTGTAGGACATGCAACCTCTGCCCCTCAGCACACACACACATACACACAATTTATCAAGAGTACATAAAAATCCTAATAGAGTATGTATATAATAGAGTTTCAAAATATATAAAATGGTCTGATAGAAATTCAAAGCAAAATAAACAAATTAGTTGGAAATTTAAAAATATCTCTCGATGTCTGATAGAATACATAGAAAGTTAGTAAAGATATTGAAAATATGAACAGCACTATCAGTCAACCTGATCTAGTTGACATTTATGGAACACCCCTTTCAACAGCAGCAGAATACATTTTTTTTTTCAAAGTGCAGGCAGAATTTTTTAAATATAGATATACCAATTTATGGACCATAAAACAAATGTAACTAAATGTTGGGGGAAAAAAAAACAACTTTTAAGCAGTACAGAGTATACTCTCTGATCACAATGGAATTAAAATATAAATCAACAAAAGAATATCTGAGAAGTCCTCTAATTATTTGAAAACTAAATACCACAATTCTAAATAACCCCCCAAAATAGAGGAAAAAATCTAGAGGAAATTAGAAACTATTTTTGCTGAATGAAAAGGAAAACATGACATATCAAAATTTGTGGGATGTAGATAAAATAGCACTTAGTTGAAAATTTTGTAGCCTATGTTAGAAAAGAAGAACAGTCTTAACTCAAAGACCTAAGCTTTTACCATAAGAAACTAGAAAAAAAGAACAATTCAACCCAAAGTAAACATAAGAAAGATAATTTTTAAAAGAGCAGAAATCAATAAAATAAAAAATTGGAAAAATTAAAGATAAAAACTATGATATCACAAGCTACTATTATAGAAGGATAAAAGAATTGATAAACCCCTAGCTAGTCTGATCTGGAAAAGAAAAGACAAAAATTGCCAATATCACAGATGAGAGAGTGATAGTCTCTACACATCCTATAGAAATTTAAAAGATAATAAGGAAATTTATGTTCATAAATGTAATAGCTTAAATGGAGTGGATGTGTACCTGGAAGGCCACCAAAACCCACTCAAAAAGAAAGGAAATCTGAATAGCTCTATACCTATAAAAATAAAATTTTAGGTAAAAATAGTTTCACAAATAATATTCCAAACCTAAATTACTTCACTAGTGAATAATACGCAATAATAAAAAAAAATACCAATTCTATACAAACACTTTCAGAAAATTGAAGAAGAAATTCTTCCCAACTATTTTATGAGTTCACCATTATTTTGATAAAAACAAACAAACTAACAAAAAACAAAAAAGAGAAGACCCAACAAGAAAGGAAATCTATAGACAAATATCTCTCATTGGCATAGATTAAATCCTTAGCAAAATTTTAGCCAGTCAAATCCCACAATATGTAAAAATGATAACACATTATGACCAAATTTTATTTATTCCATGAATGTAAGTTTAGTTTAATGTTTGAAAAATCTGTCTACTTCACCACATTAACAGACTAAAAAGGGGGAAAAATGATCATCTAAATAGCTGCAGAAAAGCATTTAGGAATATCCATCATCCATTCATTTTTTTTTTTTAAGTGTCAGAAAAGTAGGACTAGTAAGGAACTTCCTCAACCTAATGAGGAACATCTATGAAAAATCTACAGCTAACATCATTTTTAGTGTTGAAAACTGAATGTTTGCCCCCTAAGACCAGGAACAAGGCAAGGATAACCACTCATACTACTTCTGTTCAATACTGTGCTAGAGGATGTATCTGGGATAATAAGACAAGAAAAAGAAGTAAAAGACACCCAGATTGAAAAGGAAGAAGTAAAGCAGTCTTTATTCTCAGATGACATGATAATCTATGAATAAAATCTAATGAAATGTGCCTAAAATGGTAGTAAACAGAATATGGTTAGCAGAGTTATAGAATACAAGGCCATTTTAGAAAAAGCAATTGTTTTTCTTTGTGACAACAATCAAGAAATTGGAATTTAAAATACCATTGATAGTAGCATCAAGACTATGAAATACTTAGGTATAAATTTGGCAAAAGATGTGAAAAAATCTCTACACTATGAATTACAAAATGTTTCCGAGAATTAAAGATGACCTAAATTAGTAAAGAGATACACCTTGTTCATTGATGAAAAAACTCAATATTGTTATTGTGACAATTTTACCCAAAATTATCTGCAGAGTCAATAAAATCCCAATCAAAATCAAATAAGGCTCTTTTTTTTTTGTAGAAACCGTCAAACAAATTCTAAAATTGATGTAGAAATAAAAAGACCTAGAATAGCCAAAAGGACTTTGAAAAAGGACAAAGTCAGGTAACATATACTATCTGATTTCAAGATTTTTAAAGCTACAGTGACCAAGCATGGATTATTGGAATTGAATGGGATGTCCAAAATAGACTCAAACATATACAATCAATTGATTACCACAAAGATGCCAAAGCAATTTAATTGGGGGAAGTATTATTTTCAGTGAACTGCAAAACTTGGTAGAGATAACCAACCAAACAAACAAAAACTTTGACCCTTACTTCACAGGACTATCATATACTTACCTTGAAATGGATCATATAGCTAAATCTAAGAGCTAAGTTTGTAACATTTTTAGAAGAAAACATTGGAGAATAATTTAGAAACCTTGGATTTGGCAAAGATTTCTTAAACAGAACACAAAAAGCATGAACTATTAGAGAATAAACTTAGTAAATTGCTCTTTAGCAAAAGTAAAACTTTTGTTCTTCTGAAGCCACTGTTAAGGAAATAAAACAGCAAGCAGCTGACTAGGATAAAATACTTGCAAATCATATATCTAACAAAGGACTCGTATGTAGAATTTACATAGAATGCTTGTAAGACCACAAATAGCCTAACTGAAAATGGACAAAAATTCGAATAGATATTTTGCCAAAAAAAAAAATACATTTGACAAATTAGCACTTGAAAATATGTTCAACACCAACTGAAATTAGGGAATGCAAATTAAGTCCTGCTGAGTATTCCTTGATTCCCATTAGAAAGGCTAAAATTTTAAAAAGACTGATCATATTAAATGTTGGCACCATTGTGAAGCAACTAGAATGCTCATACACTACATTTTGGAATATAAAATTGTACAACCACTTTGGAAAGCATATTGGCAGTTTTTAAAATAATATAAACATACACCTACCATACAACCCAGCCATTCTACTCCTAGGTATTTACCCATGATAAATATGAGCTTATATCCACACAAAGACTTATTTATCATTGTTCAAAGTACCTTTACTTACAATAATCAATTGTAAAAACAACCCAAATGCCCGTCACTAGGTGAATGGTCAAAGAAATTATGGAATACTGTGGATTACTACTCATAAATAAAAAGAAAAGAACTATTGTTAACCTATAGTAACATGGATGAACTTTAAAGTAACTATGTTGAGTGAAAGAAGCCAAACATGAAAGCGTACATAGCCCTATTATTGTCTCTTATTCTATTTATATGAAAATCCAGAAATTGCAAACTAACTTATAAGGAGAGAAAGTGCATCAGAAGTTGCCTGTGGATGAGGGAAGGCTAGGTTGTAGTGAGTATGAGGAGACTTTTGGGGGCGATGAATATGTTCGTTATCTACATTGTGGTAATGGCTTCATAATTGTTAACGTATGTCAAAGCCTACCAAATCATACAGTTTAGATGTACAGATTACTGTACCTTAATAAATTTATAAAAATAAATTACCAAGTTCTGTTTACCTAAGGGCAACATTAAGAGAGTTAAAGGAAAGCTACAGAATGGGTGAATATATTTATTACACATGTACTTTACTATACACTATGTAATGTGTTCCTAAAAATAAGTAAGAAAAAATACAGGCAATTCATGTTTTATGGGCAAATATTTAAATAGGTACTGCACAAAAGAAGATACTTATAGTCTCAATAAACATAAAAAAAGATTTCTCAGCATTATTAGTTATTAGAGAAATGCAAATTAAAACTACGGGGATCCATTAAGACAACTAAAATTGAAGTAGTGATTGCACCAAGTCCTGACAAGAATGTGGGCTAATTGGAACCCTTATACAGTGCTGGTTTGATGTTTACTGCTATAATTACTTTGGAAAAGCTAAAATGTACCTATACCTTATGACCCAGTAATTTGAATTTTGGATATTAACCAACGGAAGTGACAGTTAATGTCTAAAAAAAGGCATGCAAAATAATGTTCTTATTCATTGTAGCCCTAGTTTGGAAATGATCAAGTGCCCAATGAATTTTAGGATAGGCTTATAGACATACCTCATTTATTGTGCTTCACTTTATTGTACTTCACAGATACTGTGTTTTTTACAAATTGAAGTTGTGTGGCAATCCTGTGTGAGCAAGTCTATTAGCATAATTTTTAAAACAGCATTTGTCCACTTTGTGTCTCTATATCATATTTTGATAATTTTGATACTTAAGACTTTTTTATTATTATTTGTTATGGTGATCAGTGATCTTTGGTGTTGATTTATTGTAATGGTTTTGGGACACCACGACCCACAATCAGATAGGGAACTTAAAGTTGTATGTGTTCTGACTGTGCCACTGACCACCCGTTCTTGGTCTCTCTTTTTCCTCAGGCCTTCCAATTCCTTGAGAGACAGAAATATTAAAATTAGGCCAGTTAATAACTCTACAATAGTCTCTAAGTGTTTAAGTGAAAGGCAGACTCACGCATCTCTTGATTTAAGGCAAAAACTAGAAATGATTAAGTTTAGTGAAGAAGCATGTTGAAAGCTGAGATAAGCTGAAAGGTAGACATCTTGTGCCAAACAGCCAAGTTATGAATGCAAAGGAAAAGTTCTTGAAAGAAATTATAAGTGCTGTTCCAGTGAACACATGAATGATAAGAAAGCCAAACAGCCTTATTACTGATATGGAGGAAATTTTAGTGGTCTCCATGGAAGATCAAACCAACCACCACATCCTGTTAAGCCAAAGCCTAATTCAGAGCAAGATCCACTCTCTTTAATTCTATGATGGCTGAAAGAGGTGGGGAAACTGCAGAGGAAAAGTCTGAAACTAGCATGAAGTTTGGGGAAAGAAGCCATCTCATAACATCAAAGAGCAAGGTAAAGCAGCAAGTGCTGATATAGAAAATGTAGCAAGTTATCCAGAAGATACAGAAGATCTAGCTAAGATCATTAATGAAGGTGGCTTCATTTAACAATAGATTTTCAATGCCATCTAGGATTTTCATAGCTAGAGAGGAAAAGTCAATGCACCTCTGCTCTGGAGTCTGCTTAACTTGTATTAATCTTTTGCTTCTACAACCTAGGAATTTAAATAATTGAAAAATAAATATTTTTAAATGACCTAACTTAACGTGTAGAAAATCATATAGAATTTTCTGATGTTAGAACTTGGTTAATCCTAAATATTTAGGAATTTAAGGACACAAGCAAATTTTTCCAATAGAATTATTTCTCAGTGTATTAATTACACCATTAAGAGTCCCTGTGTTCTCATTCTACCATGTCAAGAACAGAGTGGGAGTAGGGAGGCTTAGACTGTTGATTGTGTTGTCCTATTGTTATGAGGTTGAGCTTTTGCAGTACAAATTGGACTAATTTTGCTATTTTTTTCTATCAATTCTTTGAGCTTCCTTCACTCCTTCACCAAACTGGGATATCATTTGACCAAAAATTTAATTAGAAGTAAGAATCCCAAGGCTCATGAGGGCGTAAACATCTTTGTAAGAAGAAATTTTGGAGAACTGAAACCATTGATGGATGTTGGGGAATTGCAATACACTGGCCTTAGATTTATTCTCCAGGGAAGTTTAGATCAAACTGAGGAGAAGTGTGTGTACTTCCTTGCATTGGCTCCAATTTAGAGAATCTTATGTCTGTATGGCCTTTCCAGGCATGTTGGGAGCCAATGTTGAAACTGTACTTTAAAGAGCACCAAAGTTAAAATTCACAAGCTAGGGAACAACTTGTTTTCACAGCAATGAGAGCTGGCATGGCAAACACTTCTCAGTGGTGACTTACATACTTATTCAGTGATTTAGACTGCTTCTCTGGCACGGGTCAAATGGCATATTAACATGGGATATAATCCTTTCTCACTCTGTAGGCAATGGCTCAGTGTGATATTGGCACCATATTAAGCTTCATTAACCCTACAGCACGTTGCCTTCTTACTCTTGGCGCTCTCCTGCAGGCTGCAGGCAGTAACCCATGAGTAATCTGATTACCTACAACCGACTGTAGCCGCATGGAATGGAGGCTGACTACAGAGTGGAACACAATTACAGTCTTTTGAGATTCAATTAGAAAGCTGTTGGTAGAGCTTCGTTCAGAATTCTGTAACTGGCTCCAATAACCCCTCGTGAACTGCGTGTTTCTTTAAGAGCCCATAGTAAATAATGAACTTAAAAAGCTTCACCTGTTCTTCATATGCCTTTTTTGAGTTTGTCCTCCTGAAGTGCATAATAAACCAGGCTGGCAGTTAGAAACAACAATAACCATTTCCAGACTCTATGTGGGATTTTTTTTTTTTTTTTTGCCTTCTCTAAAGGGAAAATGTTACTTGTCTCCTCCATGGAATTATTCTGATTTTAATCTTTGTAAATGGACATTAAAAATAAATGCTACTTAGCATGGAGCTGAACATTATCAAAGGCTAAATGTCCTTTAAATAAAACCTGAGGTTAAGAAAAATTAAGCTTCATACTTGAAAAAGCAAAGTTAAGACAAAGATGTTCTAGACTGGATTATGTCATTCTGTGACATCTCACAAACTTCCGTTAGGCCACATATGCATATCCAAAAGATGTCATTCTTTGCTTGCTGGTGGTGTGAATTTCTAATTGCATGTTTAAAATGAAGAAGTGTTTTTAAAATGCATTATTGAAAGAAATAACACATTAGTTAGAAGGTGTTTCGAGTATATTAAAATGTATTTGGCAGTGGAGTATCTATTTGTTTACTGTATTACTTTTGCCCCCAGTTTGCCTCATCTTACTTACTTGTTGTGAGACTTGCTTGTTCTAATCTGTCGATTATAGAGTGAATATGAATTTTGGAGACAGACTTGAGTTTCAGTCCTGGCTTTGCTACAACCTGTGAAAACTTTACAAGTTATTTAATTTTTTTTAGCCTCAGTTTTCTCTTTTTTGAAAAAGGGAATTAAAATACCTTATAATTGTGTTGTTGCAATGATTAACAGCACATGGTGAATGAAATGGCACAGGGCGTGGGGTCTAGTAAACATTCAACATATGTGCCTCTCTTACTAAATTTTTAGATCTCACTGGAAACTTCATTGGCATGTTGTGAATTCATATCTTTGTTTTTATCACTATGCATAACTGACCTGCTTTAATGATATAAGCATCTATTTTTGTGCCATGAAACTGGAGGAATACCACTAATCATTAAAATACATTACTTATAAGCATTTACTTGAGTCCCTAAGATTCAGTAAGTGGCATCTGAGTTTGCATGAATATGATATTTTCCTTTTATTCCCATTGTCCTTTCTTCAAAGGAAATGTGAATACACAATCAGTTCATTAAATTCAACCAAGTTCCAAAAAAACTCAAGCTAACACTTCACACTAACGCCAGTTCCTTGACCTTTGTGAGGTGAATGCAAAAAGAGTCTGAAAATCAAATCTGAAAGTTGGATGGATGGTTACAGATGCTCGGAGTATATGAAAAATCTCTTCATTGACTCTGCAAGTAAACAGCTAGTAAACTGCTGAATGCTAAACACTTTCTTGATAATATTGAAAAGGTATGATTGA
The DNA here is from genome assembly GCF_036321535.1 of Camelus dromedarius. Classification (NCBI taxonomy): domain Eukaryota; kingdom Metazoa; phylum Chordata; class Mammalia; order Artiodactyla; family Camelidae; genus Camelus; species Camelus dromedarius. Next base: position 27,715,534 of record NC_087439.1, on the reverse strand, counting down.
GGAAATCACTTTCCTCCCTTGACTCTGTTGATTAGCATGAGTCCAGGGCATCTCCACTGATACTAGTTCCAACAGCAGGACCAGTATCCATTTGCTAACTGCTGGGATGGGAGGTTGGGTCACCCATTAGCATTCAAGAGTCAGATGGCTTAGTTAGGTCCAGTCATTGCTTATAATAATTTAATCAGACTTGCTTTTATCCATTTTGTTTGCAGTCTAACATTATCCATAATTTTGTAGTTTATCATTATCCATAATGAGTCACTCCATGTCAACTGGTCAAGCTTAGCTTTCATTATCAATCACCAAGGTTTTAGGGACAGTTTTCCTAAGTTTTGCCAACACATTTTGCTGGATTTCTATTATTGTAATTAACTGTAGCTGGGTCATGAATACAGGAAGGCCAAATGGAGCCCTGAGATTCCAAAGTGACATGTCTGGATCTGAAGTTCTTTTCAAAGAATAATCCTAAAAGCATCACTGGCTATATCAGCAGGCATGAACACGGCTGGAAGAGTAGGAAGCTAGATACCTTAGTTTACTTATTTTCTTGTTCTTGTTTTTCGCTTGACCCTGAGGCATGTCCATATCACCAGTGGGAAATCTGGATCAATAATAGTTCAAATGAAGGAAATGGAAATGGGGTCGGTTCAACTTTTCAAGCATCAGATAAAATAAACTCTCAAAAAAAAGTACAGAAACTCAATTTTTTAGATTGTTTGGTCAATACTGTTCATGACTCTCATGAAAGCATTACCATTCTTTTCTTTCTTTCTTCTTTTCCTTCTCTTTTCTTTTCTGGCTCTAAGTCTGAAGTAAAATAATCAACTGGACAAAGTTTGACAACAAGTTATTTATATTTATTCTCACATTTCCCTCCTCATTTTTATTCCCTCATTCATAGCTAAGACTATTATCACTGCCTGGGCTAATAGATTTCATACTTTTCTCTTTGTCTCAAGATAATTGTCCTTCCTACCTGTCCTGATTACTCCTTTCAACGCATTTTTCTCTCTTCATGTTGATCTCCTTCAAAAATACCATCAGTAGCCTCTACTTGTCTGTTCGTATTCCTGGGCCAGTCTCAGTCAATTCTTATATTTCTTTCACCCTATAAGCTGACTCTAAAAATACTGATAAGTAGTACAGATTCTACTGGAGCATTATTTCATAAAGGGAGGATGTAAAGTTACAGGGAATGGGCAGAATCAGATGGCCCCCTAAACTTCTTTGCTTTTGTCCCAGAATCAGATGGCCCTCTAAACTTCTTTGCTTTTGTCCCAAAGTTCCTCTTTTCCCAGCCACTCACCTATCTTTTCCTCTTCATACTTAGAAACTTTTTTCTCTTCTCCCATTGCATTGTCACTTTTTTCTCTAGCTCAGCAAAACAAAGCACCTGCCTAACCATCCATGTTGGCTGAGAATGGGGATAAGAGTAGTGATACAAAAACAATGTATCATTTCACTATGAGACACACCTGCATTATGTCATTAAACTTTACAACTCTCCACATGAAGAAACAAAGCACCAGAAAGGTTCAGTACCCAAGAGCAAAATTAAGGGGCAGAACTCAGATAAGTTGCCTCTGAAGCCCTTGTATTTGCCACCAAACCAGCATAAAAGCTAATTTTAGATGATGGTTGAGCTGACCTTTAAATACTTTGGTAATTATATACTTATTGCAATAAGTATTTTAAAAAGTATAGTACAACAAGTGATTTTACAGATACTATTGCTTAATTTGACAAAAACAAGTGAGTTGATTCAAGGTTGTTTTGATATAAATTATAAGTGTTAGTACAGGTGCCCTACTGGGTATTGAAAAGAATTGTAAGGATGCCATTCAATCAATGAATACAGTTGAGGAATTACTATCTGATGATATTACTTGAGAGTTCTGCCAACTGCTCTCTGAAAGTCGCCATACAGTGTTTAATACAAGTAGTCTCTGTGCTTCTGTGTTACCTTCACCATCTAGAATGTCCACCTTGCCCCTTTTCTTCTTGCTGATATCCTGCTTACGTGGCACTCCCTTCACACAACCTTTCCCAGCTAACCCTCTTCTGAAGGTCTTCATCCATACACTAACATGGGCCTGAGTGGATTATACACTTTTTCAAGGATATTTGTCAATGTGTTTGTTCTCTTCTGTTCACCTTGTAGTTGGACTTCTTCATTTACATCAAGATAGTTCCCTTTTCCATAGGACTTTGCTTAAGCATAGGCACCCAGTAGAAAGATGCTATAATAAAAGGAAGTCAGGGAGACTGGGTTCAGCTCTCACCATCTGCAACGTATTAGCTATGGGACTCAGGACAAATAAGAATTGAATCTCCATGAGGATCATATAATAGAGTATGTGAAGGTAACATAACTATTAAATCTTACTAGAGAGTCAATATCCATTAGTGCTTTTTGTTTCTATCTCCAATAAATATTTTCTGAATAAATAAAAATGTACAGAAAATGTTGATGCAAAATTTGTATTCATTAAGCTAACCCCTAATTGTTTCATGCTCATGTATATAACTTGGGTATTACTCAGAAAAATAATATTCAACCGAAGTATCCATTTGCCCAAATACTTATAAAATTCATATTAGTTAGGACTTCTGGAAGCATGTGACTGAAAACCAACTCAGACGAGCATAAGAAAAATAAATCTTTAAAAAAAATTGAAAGAGGGAGAGAAAATGAAAATTCATTGTCTCAAGAAACTCCGAAGTCCCAGGGTTAGGATTTTGTCTAGATATAGATGAATCTAGGATGCACAGATAGTGTTATCAGGGCTCTGTATCTCTATCTTTTCTTTTTCTCTGTGTTGGCTTTATTCTTAGACAAAATTTGTCTCAAGTAGACAGTAAGGCCAAGAGCAGCACTGGGTTTACCTAGCCGTTTCAGCCAGTGTCCTTAGGTGGGAGCCTCTCTACCAGCATGTGTATCAGTCTTCCAGGAATCTTATTGGCCTTTTTTAAGCTATATGCCTTGAAATGATCACTGTGTCCAGAATTTTAGATCACTAATTGCCTCACTGGCCCCAGGTTTGATGGAAGAGGAAGAGACTCTGACTGACAACCCCATTAGTTCCAGAAAAGAAAAAATACAGGACAAATATAAAATATGATACTCTGTCTAAAACGAAGTGAGGTAGAATGAACACAAGCATTCTAGGACTGGTGTAGCAGATGTTCTTTGTACCTCACTTACATCCCTTCAGTGGTCACTGTTCCAGTGACATGCTGACAGCATCCTATAGTATGTACTTTTACCTCCACCCATGGGCTTTCCTTTGGTCCTGCTAGCATATAGGGCAAGCAGGCAGTGAGGGAGAGTCAGTGCTCCTGGAAGCATCCCTTGACCTATGATGGGGAAGGAGCTGGGGGACATCTGCCTCAGCTCCTGCTTTCCTCTGTTGGGATATCTTGGAGGCATGTTTTTCACTGTCTCCCAGAATTCCCTAGTAAGATTGGGTGCTAGTTGCCATAGTAGTAGCCCACTTGATAACACACTGTTTATTGGCTTCTTTCCCTTCCCTAGCTCACTTGTCCATTTCTCTCTCCTCAGGATAACCTCTCACATTAATTACTTGGACTTAACTCCTAATACTGGGGTCAGCTTCTGGGGGAATCCCATCCTCTCCCCAAAAAATCTAGTTCAAAGTCAATCCCAAAATTTTCTGGGTAGAATTTGCTTATTGCAATTAATTTCATGAAGACTGAGTAGTCACATTGGGATGGTTCTTATATTTGTCTGTGATATGTGAAAACCAGGAGAAAAAACCCTCTAGATGAGTAAACATGGTAAGAAAAATTAAGAACACATTAGATGGGATACAGGTGAGGTGAAATACTGTTACGATTTTTCTCTCATCTTTTCTTCCAATTAAAAAGTTCTGATTTTAATGTCATTTTAATAATATTTGAGACCTATGAAAGCATTTTAAACCAGGTTTGAAAACACCTGGGTCATATATAAGTTCAGTTTTTAAATCTGATGCAAGGGAACACAATTATTTTCATCATTTCAACCTGTCATTTGACAGCCAGTTTACCCTTTGGTCCAATAAATACCTACAAATTAGATACGTGGAATACAAAGAAGATAAAGTCATACCTACATATACAGTAAATACAGTGAAATACTTCTTGTTATCAACTATGGGGTTATAAGAAGTAGGGAATATAGTTTCAACTCTCAAGGGGAGTTTAATCCAGTGGCAAGAAAAAGATTCAATGACTAAAGAGAGTGCAGGGAATCTGACCATGTATGTGAAGGCTAGTATAAGCAAATGCTCTTTTGGAATTTGGGAATGGAAAATAAAGATAGCCAAGGAGGCAGGACTAACAGGAAGTCAGAATAATGGCAAAAAAAAAAAAAAAAAAACAGATAATATGTCCTGGCAGATACCAAATTGATCAGGCTAGCATTAGGGCTTAATTAAAAATGACCTTTTCCAGATGTCCCTTACTCATGCAATTTGCATATTGGGGATTTTGAAATGTTGCTTTTCCAACAATTACATTTGGATGCTGGGAAGGAATGAAGGGGGAGTTTGGTTAAGAAGAAGAATTCATGCTAAGGGTTTTGGGGAAAGATACGAGGTTTGTGGCATCACTTGTAGTTCCTTCTAAGTCTCCTTTGTAAGTTTGTCTTTTCACAGGCCTCTTTATGGGGAGTTATCTCATAATTCCATTCTAGGTTCTTTTCTTTTATTGAATTATGGCTCTGATGACTTCATTCATCCCAATGTTTTTAAATATCATCTACGTGCTGGCAGTTCCTCAGTGACCTCTTCAGTCCAGAGCTCTCTTATGAGCTGCAGCCTGAGTTTATACAACTGCTTAATCAAACCTGCCACTTATATATTTAACAGACTCAATGTGTTTAAGACTGAACTTCTCTTCTTTCCCATAAAACTTGCTCTACCTGTAGTCTTTCTCGTCTCAGATGATGGCGACTCCTCCTTTCAGTTGCTCAAACACTTTGGCATCATTCCAAAATCTTATTTTTTTTTTCTCATAACCACATATCTAATTCAGTGTGGAATTCTGTTGGCTCTACCTTCACGATATATACAGACCACTTCTTACCACCTCCATTGCTACTGCCCAGGTCCAAGCCGTCGTATCCTGTGATATGCCCCAGGATATCACAGTAGCCTTCCACCGGTTTGCAGTCTTTTACCCTGTTTTATCTTGAGACTGTTGATGATCCTCTTGTCACTCTTCTGCTCACAACACTGCAATGGCTCTCCCATTTCTCTCAGAGTAAAATCAAAGCTCAAAGTGGCCTACAGACCTCCCGTCACCTCTCTGACCCCCCTCCTACTGCTCTTCCCTTGACTGGTCTGCTTTATAGCATGGCCTCCCCGCTGTTCCTGGAGCCTGACCAGCCCTGTTCTGCTGTAGGAACTGTGTTTCTGCTGTTTGTTCTGCTTTCATATTCTTACTCCCAAGTATTTGTTTGACTCAGTGTCTTACCTTCTTTATCTCTTCCCCCAAATATTCCTTCCTCATTGAGACTCTGAGCATTTATTAAGCCAACTGCCATCTGCACCACCCAACCAAACCACATTCTATTCCTCTTGTCTAAATTTCCCTACATCACTTCTTCATTTTTCCTTTTTCTTATGTTACCACCTACCCACATTACTCCTATGTTTGCTTCCTTTTCCTGGTACTTGAAACTTCTAATGCACTGTATCTTTTACTTTTTAATCATATGTATTGTGCATTATCTATCTTCACTTGATGCAATGTAAGCTACAGGCAGGCACAGCTGTCTCCTCATCTTGTTCCTCAACACTTCCTTATTAGTTCTCTATTGCTGAGTAACAAATTGCCAACAAATGTAGTGGCTTAAAACAGTGCAAATTTATCAGCTCACAGTTCTGTATGGATCAGAAATCTGGCATGATTCAACTGGGTTCTCTGCTTAGAGTCTCACAAGGCTGGCATCAAGGTGTTAGCCAGCCTGGGCTCTTATCCGGGGTCCCTAAGGAAGAATCCACTTCCAAGCTCATTCACCTTATGAGCAGAATTCAGTTCCTTGCAATTGTAGACCTGAGGTCTCCATTCTTTGCTGGCTGTTGGCCAGAGTCCTTGCTTTCAGCTCCTAAAAACCCACAGGCCTCCTGCAATCCTTTTCACATGTGACCCTCCATCTTCCCACCTCCAATGGCACATTGCATCCTTTTTGTTTCAAATCCCTCTAACTTCCCCTTCTGCCCCTATGTCTGCTTTTAAGAGCTCATGTAATTGGGCTCACTTGGATAATCTAAAATAATCTCCCTGTTTTAAGGTCAATTTACTGAACCTTAACTGCATCTGCAAAGTCCCTTTTGCTGTGTAATGTAACATATGCACAAGGGTCGTAACAGGGAATAAAGTTCATGGGAGCCAAAATTCTGCCTACTACACTTCCCAAGCACCAAGAATTGTGTCTTCCTGGCACGTAGTACAGGTAAATGATTATGTGGCAGTGGACACCTGAGTTAGAGGGGTTTTTTTTTGTTTGATTGTTTTGTTTTTTGCGGAAAGTTAGTTATTGGCCTGAAGCATTTGTAAGAAAAGTTTCTGAATCCTTCCAATTTGGATATATCGGAATGCAAAAAAACAATTTCAATGTTTTAATCTTTGAAGGAGGAAGAATCAGGAAATGAGAGGAGACAGAAGGAGGAAAAGACCAGGGAGGGATCAAGGTGAGGCCAAGTAAGAGAATGCTCAAGACCATGTGCCTGGGAGCCCCTGACTTTCTGTTTTACACACGTTGAAAGTAGAGATTTTCCACCTTTGTTAATGTTGTCAGTCCCAAGACTCTCACACTTATGTGCCAGATGTGGTTTTCCAGGCTCCTAGAGCTATAATTGTTTAACAAACCAGATACCCTCAGAGGCTAGCTTGTACATACAGACACATATTCTGCCTGTAATAGGAGATCTGGTAGATGCAGCAAGTTCACAAGGGTGGCCAGGGACTGGGAGGCCTGGGATGGAATTCATGGCTTTTTCATCACCTTGGCAATAACATACCATTTTATCTTTATTACATTAAAACACAAGATATTTGAACTTAAATATGAGAAATGACTTCATTTCCTATCAGAATGCTTAAACTCCATAGGGAAATTGATTTGGTAATTATGATAATGTTTGCATATCAGAAAACTTTAGATTAATTGAAAATGATACATTAGTCATTTTTCTGCCTTGTGTCTGGCTTCACTCAACCATGAGTATGCTGCCAGTTTAGAACTTTTCTCCTCTCCTCCAGAGTGAATTCTCAGAGTTCACATTCAAAGTACAGGAGTCCAGCTGGCCAATCTTTTCCTGTAGCATTCACACTTGGCTCTTTCAACTGGCTGACTAGGAGAATCCTTCCCTGACTGAGATGACAGCTTTGGGTGTCCTCCAGAAGTACCATTCTGCATGGTCCTTTCACTTACTGATGAAATTATGCTAGGAAAAAGATGCGAAAAACTTGCTTAATTTAAGGAAGACTGAGGAATTTTCCCTTTCATTTTGTCATTTCTTCCACTAATTCTTCTTCATCCAGTCATTCAACAGACTTATGCTGAATGTTCTCTCATATGACAGACATGGACTAACGCATTGGATAGACAGATTTGGGAATAAGTTCAAATAGTTTGCATTTGCTGACTGAATTCTAGCGGAGAGTTGGGTGGGCATGGGAAGAGAAAGAATGATTTGGGGAGCTAGTAGGGGTACTCTGTGACCTACAGCAGTGGTGGGCAATCTACAGTCTGTATACAGACTGTGAGTTAAGAATGGTTTTGCATTTATAAACAGTTAGAAAAAATTGGAGGAATAATTTTTAAAAACTTGTAACCCATGAAACTCATATGAAATTTAAATTTCAGTGTCCATAAATAAAGTTTTATTGGAATACCATAATGCTCATTCATTTTATATTGTCTATGTCCACACTGGTAGAGCTGAGTAGCTGCAACAGAGATGGTGGGACCTGCAAAACATGAAATATTTATTGTCTTGCCTTTACGGAAAAAGTTTTCTTGCTTCTGAAAAGGGGTTAAGAAAGAGAGTGGAAATCCCCATTCATTCTCTAAGAACTGAAACAAAATCACCACTGTAGAATACCACGCTGTAGTGGATGACTGAGGACTAAACCTCAGGAATTGTAGATTGGATTTTAGGTGATAAGAAGGGAGGGGAGGAGAATGACACATCTGGCAATGGCAGGAGAGGGAATGAAACATTCCAGGGTCTCAGGCCTGAACTGCATGGCTGTCACTTGCTCAGATGAGAAGCAGTGTAGGTTCTAAGCTAGAATAGCATTAGAAGTTATTGGAATTCTTGCAGTTACAAATGATAGAAGCCCTACTCTAATTTAAACCTCAAGGAAATTTACTGGCTCACACGACAAGTTTCAGGGACTCTAGCTCATTCTGTAAGCTCTGCATAACTTCACTTTGCAAGCATACTATTTCCATGTGGCAAGTAAGATGGTGGCCATCCCCAGAATCTCAGCCTTCTAATTTAGAATAGTCCCAGCAAGGGCTCTGATTTGCTTGCTGTGGTTCACATACTACTTCCTGAAGCTCTTCCTGAGGGTGAGATAAGAATAGAGAATTTTGATTAGCTAATCTGTGATCACAAGAATGGGTTCTCAGCTAGAAAAAGGGTTTCTGTTACCAGAAGAGTAGACAACATTCTGGACAAAGACAACAGATGTCTGCTTCAGTGAGGCAGTGGTGGAGAAGCGGCTTTGGCACAGAGTAGCAGACTAATGAATTGGCATCTCTGGGCAGCATCAGAAGCATTGAAATACAACATCATTGGCATGGTTGGGCTGTACCTCAGTAGGTGGGTGGGCCAAAAAGCTGAATATAAAGTAGAGATTGTCTGCCTGTTTGTGGGCTGCCTCTGAGATCATGCACACACCCTAAAACCAAACAAGGGGCCTTGGATCAGGTCTGAAGTTCCAGGGACATCTAGCTACAAAGTCAGATTTGTAATTGTTGGACCCTTGCACACTGCCCTAGGCTAAAGTGGCAGGGATAAATATCTGTTACACAGAGATGAATGTCACTTGGGCCCTTACAGCATGCAATCTGTTTCTCTTGGTCTAAAGGGTAGAAAGACAAATAGCTGTCGTTTAATGAAGCTTAAGTGCTATAATTGAACTAAATGGTGAGATCTTAGAATGCATAACAGAGTTTAAGTTGGGTCTTCTGGAAAAGTTACCTAAAAGGTCAATTAGGGAAAAAATCCCTAGACAGGTAGCACCATGTATGCAAAGAGATGTGGACTCAAGAAACCAAGTAGCAAGTGGCTCAGTGTGACTGGGTGGAGAAAGCAGAACTAACATTTATTTAAACATATACTTTGTCCAGGCACTAAGCTAGGTACTCTCAATTCTCTATTTGATGCATAGCATAATCCATTATCACACTGGTTATGGTGAAGCCAGAAGATGAGGTTTTATAAACAAAGGAAAAGTATAGGAGGATTAAGGCTTCTTGTTGGGGCAAATGGGTGGAGAGTGATATTTTGAGTGGAAGCAGAGATTAAGAGTAGGTGTCTGACTACCAGGGAAGGTAATGAGTTCAGATTTGGAAAATTTGAGTTCATAATGCCTATGTGATAATCAGGTGGCATTTAATGGCAGCTGGAAATAGGAATCTAGACCTCAGAGAATTTGTTTGGGAATTTTGCATTTACTCTTCTCTTGTACCCATGGGAGCTTGATAAAACCACTGTAATTGCTCATTATCAAGCTTGAGTATTTCTCTAGATTGATTCCCTCTGGCTATTGATGTTCTGTTTTTTTATTCATTAGCTGTCTTGGCTACTCCTGCACCTCTAATTTTATATGGAAAGTATCTGGATGGTGATCTTCCATCCTGGATCTGGACGACTACCTTCACATTAGCCACTTGTTGTATTAATTCTTTGCTTAATTCTTGGACTTAAGAACCTAGCCTTTTGATTGACCATTTGAACTGGATCTTGGTCTTCTCAAGGTTCCATTCTTTGAATATGCTCAGTGGCCCCAGTAACCACAAAAAAGAACTATTCTGCCCTCTTTCCCGTCCTGCATTTTTGCTAGACCTCTACCTATAAGGGAACAAAAAGCTAATGTTGTGTATTGAGAAAAATAATTGACAACCCAGGATGTTTCTAGTCTGATACATGGATCATCTCCTGCATCAGAACCAACAGGGCAGCTTGTTAAAATATGTAGACCCCTGAGCTAGAAGATCTAAAGAATCAGAATCTCTGGGGAGTGAAGTCCAGAATTGGTTTTTCCTTTTTATTTATTTATTTTTATAAACACCATGATGATTTTTATGTACACTCTTAAATTTGTGAACCACAGATTTAAAGCAGGAAGAAAAGAAGCTTACAATGAAACCTTGACTATTTAAAAACTCCAAGGTTGAAAAGGTTAAGAATATTTCCTTTGTAAAATGTATTTCAGAAAAAATTTTATATAAATTTATTGAAAAGACTTAAAGATAATCAAAATTTGTAAACATGAAAATAAAGTCATTACAATTCCGCACACAAAAAGGGTATCAAAGTTAACATTTTGGTGTATTTTCCTCCAGCCTTTTATTTTCTAGAGGTATATTTTTTTCTATTATGTATGTACATACATAGGCTCAAACTTCGTATATAGCTTTTAGTGCATTGTTCTCACCCAAGGTGTCACATGCATTTTTGGATTTTATTCAATTTGTTCAACAATATTATTTGAATACATGTATAATTTACCATCTTATAGATATGGTACATTTTATATGTGTAAATATTCTTCCAATATTGCTTTTTGTTTATGTTTGTGTCTGGGTTACTTTGTTAATCCTACTAGTCCAGTCTCAGAATCAGGCTCCCTGTCTTTTCCATCTTTGTGGCCTGAGATCCTACCTGAGCCACTTTATCACTGTAGTGGGAACAGAAACCAAGCTGAGGAACGAATGGAAAATAATGTATTAGAGACTGAGAATGTAAATTACTCTTTCAAAAATACTGCTAAAGGAAAGTGAAAGGAGAGCATGACTGAGAAAAGGGAAACAAGAAATGAAGTTTCTGGGGTGAGGGAGACCTGAATATATTTGTTGGTTGAGGAGGATGAATGGGTGGAGACAGGAAGATTGAAACTATAAAATGAAGGAATTATTGAAAAGTCAAGTTTTCAGATATCAAGGAAGGACTGAAATCTTGAGTACAGATGGAAGCATTAGCCTTGGAAAGGAGAAGAGACAAGACTTTCTCTGAGACAGAAGCAGCAAATACGTGATGAATGCCATGGGGGCAAATGGCAAGACCTTGATGCAGTTCACATATGACACTGTATACCTGGTGTAGGAAGCAAGATCTTCTGCCAAGGCTGATGAGGTGGAAGTGCAGAAAGGAGCTTTCAGGGAGTGATGATAGAGCCTGCAACACGGTACTGGGAAAGGGAAGGACCAAGGGCCATAAAAAGGAGGCACGGAAGATGAGAATCACATCACTGTGACACCTCCAAAATGAATGACCTTGTAATTTTCTTCAGTGATACTTGACAGGCAATGAGTAGTTCAAAAAAGCAGACAGTTAAGTTAATCTAGGGTAAGCCAAGCAGAGGCAATGAAAGACCAGTTATACTAGTCTTTGTTTCTGTTCATCTATATTATTCTACTGACAGAATCTGATCTGGTACCCTGTTCTTTTGCATAGAGCTTCTACAGTGAGTTTTGTTTTCAGTTACCCACCCACCCACCCAGAGAGCAGGGCGCTGATTCTCAACATAGTTGTGAAACATGTAGTTTGTTTACCTTTCCATGTCCTGACCTGTGCCCCTACCCAGCACCCCCCCCCCCCAAGGCATTCACAACTCAGGATGCATTAAGTGGCCTGTGGTCTCAGGATGCCTCACTGGAGGCATTTCTCACTGGCTTCTCATGTTTTCTGACACTCCTACTGAAGCCAACCTATTTATAAAGTCTCATTGGATTGAGGGGCCAGCTACTCTGAAAGAAAAAGGGAGGGCATAAGAAAAGGTTTAGAGAATAGAGTTGCCTAAGAAACATGAAGCCAGAAACTTTGGAAGGACAAGATCAGGAAGAAATTCTTCATGAGTAGTAGGAACAGTGATGTCTTACATTGAGTTGTTTATTTTGCTGTGCTATAGTGATGATTTCATGTAGCCATCAGCAAAAGTTGTTAGACACACAAAACAAAGAATGAATGGAGGAAGGGGAGTTGGATTAAGGCATTTTCATTTACTAACTTATTGCTTTATTTGACAAATTAGATTCTATCTCAGTTTCTACCTTTGTGAAATAGGTATAAAGATATTTATTTTGCGAGATTGCTCTAGGCCCCTGGATAGATACTATTCTCTTTCTTGACCTCAAGGCCTTAATAGGTGATGGATTAACCAGGGCAGAGAAACTAAAATGGTGCACAGGTATTGGCAGATGTATTTGTGGTAATAATTATGTCTACCAATTTTCCTGTTGGGAAAGATTTTCAGTTTTATTAGGGGTCTTGAGTGCCTCAGTTTGCAAGACTTCTCATCCATCATGAGAGATTTTTGTTTGTATTCGTTTTACAGTGTGTGAGATACCTTGTTTCCTGGCCTGCCAGGTCCTGGCTAACTGGAAAGGAGGGAGGTAGCAATGCAGAGTCCAGGAGGGACCTGGAGCCAGATGCAGCTGGTGGAGCGAAGCAGGGTATGGGGAAAGAGTTTGAGGTACAAGAAAGAAGTCCACTCTAGAAGGTAGAACCGTTTTGGAGGAAATGAAGCAAAAGACTGTTAGTAAGCAGCCCAGGTTGCAGAGGTCCAGCAGGAAGTGCAAGATTGCCTTAACAAGTGAACAGAACATAGTAATTAATGATCAGGAGCAGAAATCTTAGGTCAATATTCAGCTTTAGAATCAGATGACTCAGTGGCTATTTTCAAGGATGTCCATCAACAGAAAACAAGCTTTAGGACCAGAGTAACTAGTAAGGAGTAAGAAAGACACCCCCACCCCCGTGCCCAGATTCCTAGAGGCTATGAATTTCACATTACAGGTAGTCAGGATGAGAGCCTGGGCATGAGAAATCAGATTAAAGGAGTGGGAGTTGGGGGGATAGGATCTTAACACAAGACATAACTGGAGCTGAAGGTCAGAGCTGGTTGGGTAACAAGGACCATAAGATGCTGAGTGTTGTATTGGAGCCCTTGAGAGCCCATACTCTGCCTTCTCTCCCCTTGATCTCATACATACACACAAATCTAAGGTTTTCTGTTGTGCTATTAGTACATGGAGACCATGCTAGCAGAAGGCAGGTAATTCATTAAAGAGAGGAGAAAGGGCTCTAGAACTCGCCTGCTGGGATGGCCCTAAAATGTTGTTTGTACCCTTCACATAATGTCAACAAAAAGGCAGACTTAGGAGAGATTCATTAACAATATCAAATCTATAACCAGCTACTCCATGTAATCCACAGGCATTGTGCTGTCACCTGTCTCTTTGTGTCCAAACTCCCTAACATGACATGAAAATTCCTTCACAGCTCAACCTTTCCAGCCTCATCGCCTGCGTCTCCCCTCCTTGCTGTCTGGTAGACGCCTGCTGATCCTTGAAGACCCAGCTAAAATGTCACCTTCTCTGTGGAACTCACCTAAGTCCCTCAGGCAACCTGAATCACTGGTCCTCCAGGCTGGGTTCTCCAAGCAGAGTGCATAGTGTCCTTTATAATTCATCACTTACATCATCTTCATCTCTTTACATCTCCATCTCTCCCACTGGAGGTGAACTCCTCCAGGGCAAAAAAATGCCTGATTCACTCTTGTTTTCCACTTTCTCATTTTGTTCTTGTCACAATCTCATGTGGTTGCCCAATGAGGATACTGTGGCCCAGAATGTTAAAATGACTTGCCCAAGGATATCCAACTAGTTTGGAGCAGTGCTTTTTCTACCACACTGTTCTGCTCCTCATCTAATGATTATAGTGATCTTTAAATTTTCATAGTACCTTTAGTAACATTTAGACATTTATGTATTTATTTCATGGTTATTCATCTGGTGTAGGTGGAGGGGCCTCATTGCCCCCTGTTAGAGATTTCTGAGTTGAGACAGTTAATGAATTGTTCAGTCTCAAAGCCAGTCATTGAAAGAGCCTTCATCTTGTCCTTATGCTTTACTACCAGGCCACCCTGTCATACAACACACACTGTTAGCTTTTTGACATGGTTATCAAAGCAAGAGGAAGAAACCAGTTAGACTATGCTGGTCACTGCTTGAGTTGTTATTTATTCCTCCTACAGTTTTAGAAAAAAGTTAGAACTCTCCCTGGAGGGAGTCTACTAATGTGGGTGATTTATCACTGTCCTTTCTTTCACATATATGTCTTAGAAGTTAAAAGTAGGGAAGCTGAAAGCAGGAGACCACCTGGGGCAATGTGAATTCTCTTTCTCAATCAGAGTCTTTGTTTAACTGATGTAGCTCTCTGCTTGCCATGCATAAGAAAGGTTTTTATTATAGTATATTTTAAAGAAAGGTATTTTCTGCTAGCACTCTATTCCCTAAAGGCACTTTTTATTGGGAATCTGGGATGAAACACTATTCTTAAGGAACACACCAGTGTGGATAGGTCACATTTCATTCTTGTTTACAAGGACAGGGTTCTGCATAAGACCATATGGCACCATGCTGACATTTTAAAGGCAACACTTGTTTCCTAAGTTACTTTGTAGTACTAAATGAGAACCCCAGTGACTTGAAAGATTATGTCTTTCGCAATTACAATGTAAGTAGGGTACTCTCTGCTTAGTCTCCAATGAAAAGTTTTCTTCTTCAGGGAGTATGTTTGTTAGCAACAAAAGATGCTCTCTCAAAACTACCTTGATCCCAAATATTCACATGGTTCAGAAAATACCTGGATAAAATGTTTCCAGCCCATTGCCCTGATGCACTGGAAAAAAAAAAGTTTTTAAGCCAAATCTAAATCTAATTAGTTACATGTGTAGAAATAAATGTCGGTCTCAGTAATTTCAGGTTTTTATGCACCTTTCATAATGAGAATAGCGAATAGAATTTCTCGACAGAGTACAGGGAATAGGGGTCTGGTAGCCTGCAATTATATAGAGTAGCCCTGGAGTTTACAGGCAGATACTTAGTCTGGGGGCTCCTAAAAGCCAAGATGGGCTTGGGTATAACTAGGTTTGCTTCGGGAAAAACAATAACTCAAGTGCCTTCCAACGAAACGTTTTTCTTTTCTCTACATGATGGTATTGCTACATTAACATCAAAAGCAAGAATATGAAAACGAACATGTGTGTATATGTATGACTGAAACATTGTATTGTACACCAGAAATTGACACAACATTGTAAAGTGACTATACTTCAATAATAATGAAAAAAAAGCAAATAAGCAAAGCACAAACAGATGTATTTTTCCCTCATACGAAAAAAATCATAGCTGGTTGAACTTCATGAAGTCTTGAAAGTTATTTAGATTTGGCTAAATCTGGCTATAATTGTCCACCAAACAGGACACACTGACATATTTATTATGTTTTTCTTTAGTTCCCACAATTTGCTTGAATTATTATTATTACTATTATTATTATTATTATTATTATTATTATTATTATTATTATTATTATTTTACTTTATTTAGTATGGTAAAGGAAAATATGTTTGAATTGCTTCAGGAACGTTGGAATATTACAAGATTGGTATGGGGGATGAACTGTAAAAATGGGTGCAATTATTCCCCAGACTCTCACACCTTCACCCCTGGCAAAGTGACTTTGCACCTCCTCTCATCAGAAGAGGGAATCTCTTTCTCTACCTCTTGAACCTGGGATGGCCTTGCAGTTTGCTTTGGCTATTAAGCCATGGCAGAAATGATGATGTGCCAGTTCTGCCTTTGAACTTCAAGAAGCCGTGTATGCTTCTGTTCTTTCTCCTGGACTTTTGCATCTACCATGAGAATCAGCCCAGGTCTGCTTGCTCCAGGATGAAAGACCAAGTAGAACAAAGTTAAGTCATCCCAACTAAGGCCTTCTAGATCAGCAAGCTCCTAGTGAAATGGCAACTGATTACAGACACACGAACAAGTCCAGCTCAGATAAGCCCATTTAGAAGCAGGCAAGTAACTCACAGACTCCTGAGCAAACAGAAGTGCTGTTGGATGTCCCTGAGATTTGTTTATTATGCAACATTATTGTGGCAAAGATAAAGGATAGCAATGGTAAATATTTATTTATGTTGACACTTGCAGTCATAATGATGAAACCCCTCTCCTTATTAAACTTTCACTTAAAAATACACATATATAAATGACAAGCTAAATTTTTTTTTAAAGCATCAACTTTTCATTCCACTGATGGATAATATGCTATGCCCAGTGTATAGTAATTCTTGGGACCTACTGATATATGAACTTACAGAAAGCCTTTCAAAATCTAACCTGTTTGTAAATGGAAGAGCTTCTGCAGAGAGGTGGTCCTTCTTTAGCTAGCCAAGATTTTCTTTTTTCAAGTTGAAATGTAAACCTAAATTAATTTATAAATTAACTAGTTTTTTTTTTCCTGCCAAGACATTTACCTCTGTCCAGTTGTTTTTTTTTGTTTGTTTGTTTGTTTTTTGACACTTATTTTCTTTCCCTTTTTAAGGCATATTTTAACTGCCTATATCTGGAATGATGATAAAACTTGGCTTTAAGGAACTATCCTTTAGAAAGAGGTCTCTTACATATCTGATAAGCCACAAATTTCCCTCTAGTGCAAAGCCAGACAAGCAAGTAAGTTATTTTTACATGAAAGTTTAGTTTCTAAAGGAGAGTATAGGCTGAAAAGGGAGGGTGTATGACTGGTTGCTGCAAATTTCTTGATGCAGGAATCCTTTGTTCTTGCAGCTGTCCCTGTAGCTCTGTCACAATGTCCCTATCAACCCCCAACAAGACCATTGTTATTTTCAGTTCTGCAACTTTGTATCTCTATGTGAATGGAAAAGTGTTAAACCTTTAAAGGTCAGAGCCTTGAGAATGGATCATCATGTATATTTCAGGCCATAGGCAACGTTCTTTTACAGAGATGCAAAATCAGCATGAGGAAGCACAGGCAACAGAGCACAAGGGTTGGAGCTAAAGGAATAGATCCAATATGGAGTCAGGTTTGTTTGTCTCCATTACAAAAATAAAAGCCAAGAGAGTACAGAGAAGTAATTCAACCTGGTAGACACTCAAAATATATGAATTCATGATGAGGAAGTGCTTCTCTTCAGTTCTCTCACTAACTCATTGCAGAGCCTTAGAAATCATAACTTGATGATTTTATCTTGAATACATAAATGATGCAAAATCCCATTCCACCCTTACTAGACCTATGACTTCCACGACTAGTTTCCTCAACTGTAAAATGGAGATAATAATACCTGCCTCAGAGGGTTAGTAGGAGGATTAAATGAATATTTGTAAAATTCTTAGAACAGTGTCTGATATCTCATAAATGTTTAAGTAAAAAACTAAAAACTAGACACTAAGAACTTCTGGTTTGTATCCTGGCATGTAAGTTGGAAGTTGCCACTCTGTCCTAACAAGTAAAAAGCTGAACAAATTGCAAATTAAACAACTCTTTCTAGATTCATCAGAGAAGTGAGGTCATGGGGCAAACCATTGCCACCCAACCCCAAATTGTAGTGAGAAATAGGTGAATATAGAGAATCAAAGCCTACCTATTGGAGCAGGTACCACCTATGCAGGATCCAGGGTCAGGGTAGGAATACTTGAATAATAATTGATGAATTGCTGGAGGCTCGGAGTAGACAAGTCTGAGAGCTAAAAACTCCAAGGGTCCTCAGTCATCAGGGACTCACACTTTTGTGAATTTTACCTCCAGAAGCTAGACCAGGTTCTCACAATAAGTATCAGAAAAAAATCCCCTCATGCTTCCTGCAGGGGAGAGGGGAAAGAAACCATTTTGAAACACTCCAGAGTACTCTGTTCTTTAACAAGGTCTGCCCTCAGGAGAAACTAGTTAACCAGAGCCCAATGTGCTGGAGTTTTATCAGAGCCTGAGTGACCAGGGGGAGGGAAATACGTACGTAACTTTAGCCCACTCTAGCCATCCTGTCCCACCAGGAAGAGGGAGCAGAGCTGACGGAAAAGTACATGTAAACTTCACAGTCACCAGAAGACTGAAGCCTATCCATAGGACTACAGACTGCTTTCCCTCACCCCCACCTCACCACCATGCATGTTACTAAAGACCTTTTACCTGGTACATTGTGTCCAGCTATCAGGAAAAATTATACGTCAGAAGGCAAAGAACCCAGTTTGAGGAGACAAGAACAAACAGCAGAATCAAACTCAGATATGGCAGGGGTGTTGGGATAGTCAGACTATGAATTTTTTTTAAAGATGCTAGAATTATGATCAAGCCAATAACATTGACAGTCACTAGTAATATAAAGTGTGGTGTCTGCTCCTGTGCATATTGTGATTCAGTTAGAAAGATGGGACCCACTAGAACAGATGACATAAACTTTACCAGATAATTCAGCAACACAGGCACATACATCCTGGGAAAATCAAATCAAATCCATGGGACTCTGGAATAAAGGAGTAATCAGAGAGATGTAGGATTGTATCAGAGAAGCATCTCCTAGAAAAGCTAAGTTCTGGTGTGGGTCAAGGGGAGGCTTAAGTGAATGTCAATGATTGAAAAAGAGGTTGTCAATTTTTTTTATTATAGAGGTAACTCAAATCCCTAGAATTACCCATAGTAAGCTAAAGAAACCACTTATACTCAGTCTCTTAGCCTCTGGAAGGAGTTTATACTGCTTTCAAAGGTAAATAACTTAGACCCAGAGGAAAACATACACTTAGAGAGCACCTGGTCTGATATGTGAGATGCTTCTGGGAGTGTCACTTTCCAAGACAGTAGAATACTAAGAAGTCAACTATAAGAAAGTGAAAATTAACTTACAGGCAACGGTGGAATTGTCAACTACTTTGCTTCTTTTAATTTTTTTTTTTTTTTGTCTTCCTGAAAAGGATGAATTGGGTACACGATAATTAGCTGCTCTGCTTTGCTCCCTCTTTGCAACCTGATGGGCCCTACCTTATGAAACAATTGGTGTTCTTGCACTGTAGACATTTCTTGACAAATGTGAGAGAGTGCACTCACCCAGATGGATGAAAGCACCACTTGTAATGACAGGAAGCCATATTAGAGGGCAGGATTGCTGTGCATGTGCAGTCCTCCAGCTGAGGTGTTTGGGAGGTTTATTCTTCCTTTTTCAAATCTTTTGGGAAGGTGGATACAGCAGTTCAAGAAAAGAGATGCCACAATTCTGACAGGTTAATTAAGCTTTCACTTCTGAGTATTATATGTATAGCAAAGAAGAAAAACCTTAATTTTCTTTGTACTGTCTGACAAAAAAGAAACACAAGATAAATGCAGGCAGATTCTTTCAAAGTTGTCCTTATTACCGATTCCTAGTCTGCAGAACAGAGGTTTTAGAAGTCTAAATCAGAACAAATGAAAAGTCTCAGCACCTTTTATCTTTCTGTAATTTACATATGTATGTACATATACCAATAGAGATAAAGATGTTATTCACCAAAATGTGAAAGTTGAAGAACCCACACTTAGGTTCCTCCTTATGTGAGCTTCCTCTTCTTTCACTTAATGTCACCACCAATGCAGAAAATGAAATATCCAGTGTGGGAGGTAGAATTTTGGCCCCCTTGTCTTCACTTTCTGATGTTGTACCTGGGTTTACGTTACATGGCAAATGGATGTTTGCAAACGTAATTCAGTTTACTAAATAGCTGACTTTAAAATAAGAGGCCAAACTGGATTATCCAAGCGGATGCAACATAATCACATGAGCCCTTAAAAGCAGAAGAGGGAAACAGAGGTTCAAGGCATAAAATGGATTCATTGTGCCCCCATTAGCTTCAAGATGAAGGAAGCCACATGTCAAGGAAATGGCAACCTCAGTCCTACAACCACAGGAACTAGATTCTGTCAACAACTAACAAGCTTAGAAGATGATCCTGAACTCCAAATGAAAAACACAGTCCTGGTTGATGCCCTTACTTTATGCTGATGAGATCTTAAACAGAGAATTCAGCTGTGCTATACCACAATTCAGACCTGTAAAGACTATGAGCTAATAAATAGGTGTTGTTTTAAGCTGCTAAGATTGTAGTGATTTGTTAACTCAGCAATAAAGAACTAATATATTCAGCTTTTAACCAATTCATTGTCTTACATTTATAGTGATCATGTTATAGTTTGTTATATATTTTCAGTTATTTATATACTACATCTTTGAAGAACACATTCTGAGTATGTATGCTATATATATATATAGACGTATGCCTGCATAGGCATATAAGTTCCCAAAGAAGTTTTTTCCCCCTCAAAAATGTTTCTTCAAGTAGACCTTCAAGGGAGTTCTGAGCTATTTCTGAATTAGGTCAATTCATATGAATCACAGGGCTAACTAAATTTAAGGCCTCATTAAATAGGATTCTGGCTAGATATCCGGGGTTAAGGACTAGGAGTCTGGGGAGAGAGTGCTACAGTGGGCAGCCCTGGTTTGCTGCCTAACACTATCCATTGTCTTTCCTAGTACAGAATCTGTTTCTCCTAGGAACATCACCTCCACCTCCACACACACCAACATACATACCTTGCCCTCACTGTTACTCATTTGGGTAGAACTGAACCCACTCCTATTTCCAGAGGTGGACCTTGATTGCATTAGGCTTATCTGAACATACCATTCTTATGACATGTTACCTGGTTTAGGAATAGGTACATAACTCAGAGCTAAGTCTATCAGCTCATTGCCATACATTGTCCTGGTCCAAGGATATTAGTTTGTATTCTAAGTTGGTACAGTCAGAGGGAACCTACAGGATTTTGCTGAGACCAGTAGGATATAGACTCTTCCTTTCTTTGACAGACCCAAACAACGAAGCGCACAGCCCCAGTTGTTGCTGGCAGCCATCTTGGGATCACACAGAGTGAGGGCCTACTTGAGATTAGAGCCAACATCAAGGATGTGGAGTGTAGGCAACAAAAATACAGAAATAGCCTCACAAATACTGCTTGGCCTCTGAATGAGGTCTGTTCTGGTCCTAGACTCCAGTTAGATGAGCCAATAAAAGTCCCTTTTTTTAATAGAGCCTGACTCGAATGGGTTTTCTGTTTCGGACATCAAAAGAGTAAAAAATACAAATCTCCTACTTCGCAGGGTTGCCTAGGGCTAGCTCAGCCTACACTTAACCTTTACCACCTTGCTTCTCCCAGGTATGAGTCCAAGTTGTAATTTCCCAGAGCTCAGCTTTCCCCGAACAAACCATGCAGTGGGATAGTGAGCATCCCGCACGTCTCTTTTGCTCATTCCTTTTAGTCCCTGCCTTCTCCCTTTGATCATGATTTTTGTTTCTAGGTAACATACCTTTTTCTTCACAGCTCTCATGCCGTTATTCAGAGAAAGTCGATAAGAGATGAAGGTGAATCATTACAGGGAGTTAACTGTTAGGCAGACTTCTCATTTGGGGGCCGTGCTTCTCTTTGTGGTCTTTAATGTTCCAGGCCATTCAGTTAATCCTCTGTCCTTGCATTTGTCCTGCATCTGTCTTTCCATTTGATATATTTCTTCTTCTCACATTGTGAGTAGATGCTGCATAAACGGTGACTGAAAATCTCAAGTATACTAGTGCTAGCTGGAAATAAAAACAAAAGGTAATCTTGCTCTGCTGTTGTACATCCATCTGACAGTTTGCCCTGCAGTAATCCAGTGAGGTGAATTGAGAAATCCGTGTCACTCACACATATTTGAACAGAACTGCCAAAGCTTGTCTAGGCAAGTTTTCTCACTAGGTAAAATCTACTTATGACAAAACCTTGTTGATTTATTGTCAATATTACTTCATGAGAGTATGTGTATTTACACATGTGAACTCTGCACACCTCACACTGAAAATCCTTAACCATGGGATAAATCCATTTCTTCTAGATTAAAAATGTATAAGGAATATATTTCTATTGAGAGGAAATGATAAAATAAAAATAAATAAGTTGAGGAGTAAACCATATATGTTATAATTTTCTTCTTCAAGACCCTTCTCTAAGTTTTAATGGCTACCTAAAATTCCTTTACCTTGGATAGAAATTTTTATTTTATACTGAGTTTTAAAAGGCTTAATGTACAAGTGCAAGTTTCTCCACCTTAGAGTTTAAGGCAGTTAAACCTTCCTTTCCCATGAAGAAAGTTTAATAATGTATATGATGGTGGAGACCCAGAGAAAGAA
The DNA here is from genome assembly GCF_036321535.1 of Camelus dromedarius. Lineage (NCBI taxonomy): Eukaryota > Metazoa > Chordata > Mammalia > Artiodactyla > Camelidae > Camelus > Camelus dromedarius. Next base: position 27,693,234 of record NC_087439.1, on the reverse strand, counting down.
ATATAAAAGTATGGGAATGGGAGTATTTAAGTTGGAGACAAATTTCAGTTTTCATAATAAAATTATTTCTCATGCTTTATCCTATGGCAGTAGATTGATCTGTGACTATTTTTTCTTTTAACAACTGAAATGATTTGTCAAGGACCTGAGAAGATAGCCAAATCAGATTCCCTTATGTTGTGGTGACTACTTGTGCTCCCTACGTAATGCCTAATGGAAGATTAGAACTGATGGGAGGAAAGGAGACTTTTCTTTAGAACCTGTTTACAATTGAGGGGTTGAAAACCACTCTTGATATTATTAACTTTTAACACTATCATTTGAACATCTACTTCTCCCTCAAGCTAGTATGGGCAAATATCCTGTCAGATACTGGTACTGGCCAATTAAGTCTGCATCTCCTAACCAGGGTTCTTTGGAGAAGCCTTTCTCAGGATATCTACTGTGTTAATGTAGATTGTGAATTTCAAAGAAAGATATAGTATATCCAGAGATTTCTGAGCTCATGGAATCTTTTTCTTTCTCCCAGAACACCCGGTTATAACTCATAGGACACAGATGGTTCTCAGGACACAGAGAATTTTCTTTAAGGTAGTAAAAGAAAAACCAGTGTTGTCATTAATTCCAGGGTCAGGTTTTCAGTCCTTATATGAACCAGTTAACTTTGCTCTTCCCTAAGAACCTGAGCTTTTGTCTACCTTCTTTCCACCTTTCCACCAGCCTCACAAGTGAGATCAGAAGTAATGGCACCATCAGTCCAAACTTATCTCTGGTATTGGACAAGACAATCTATAGCATAAATCAAACTCAAACTGGGTTAATAACAGTGCCTTTCACATCCAAAAAAAACTTTCACCATTCAAGATAAAGTTTAGCCTTTCTCCCAGATTTCTCCCTCTACAATTATTTTCTCCACTCAGAATTGAAAAAAGAGCAGAATCTGCAAAAGAATTTAGAGTAGAAGATAAGTGATATCTGATTTGGGTCCAATCAAATGCTTTCCTTTCAGTTCTAGATAAAGAATAATGAAATAATTGAAAGTAAATATTATAATATTTGATTCTAACATGAAATAATCATTTAATTTCAAACTGCCTCTTTCTTATTATATTGGTATCCCCCCCTTTTTATTTTGCTTCTTGCTCATTTCTTTAAAAGTTAGTATTTTTATTTTTTTGAAATATTGTCATTTTATTGGATTGATATTAGTGGTATTGTCATATCAACAAGTTCACAGCCTTTATTATTTAGATGTGAACATGTATTATTCAGATTTGAAGAAGTGTGTGTGCTCGATTATGCAATTACATTGATCAAGTATTTATAAAATAAAAATAAAATAAAAGATCAAAGAATTGCAGAAAGATGAATTCAGAATACTGATGTTATGCAAGCTTAGGATTTAAAGAGGTGAATGTATATGTGTGTGCTTGTGTGTTTTGGATCTGAAGGAATGAAAATAACAAGAAGAAAATGCTGATTGCTTCCTAACGGACAGAAAAGCCACCATCCTGTGTGCCTGTTCTCACAGCTGTGTATGTCACTAAAAACAGAATCAAAAAAGGAAATTTTAGTGAGGTGAACTCAGTATACGTAAGAATAAGAACTGAACTTATATCTTCTGATGCCCTGTCCAGTGCTTAGAAAGAATGTCCTAAGATTTTCCTAATCCTAGTTTTATTTCTTTAATGTTTAATTTTTAGTTCTTTTAAATTGGTCCAATATGCTAATTGTGCTATGTGAAATCTGCCATTAGAGCCATTATGAGGGTCCTAATATCCACAGGTTTACACTGATAAAGACCTCATGTAGTTCGCTCCCTCTGCTTTTCCAATTTTAAGTGAGCCATTCAGTTAAGCTTGCAATCCTCCTATTTCTAATTGTTCAGTTTCTAAGATATCCTCTGAAACAAAGACTCATTGTTCACTGTACTGTTTTCTTCATAATGTGCAGATTTTACCTTGAGTCCTTAATTCACCTTAGAGCCATTTAATTTCTATTGAAATGGAACTACATATTATATAAATAATGACTTCACACTCTTCATCACCAAAAAGCTACCTCAAGGAGGATGGAAAGGACCCAGAATTAAATGTAGCCCCTGTGCCATTAGCTATAAAGGAGGTTATAATCTCCTTTTGCTTTCTGTGCTTGCATCTCCATGGAGAGATGGTTGAACCTGTCAGCATGGCTCTATGGGAAGGTGAAGCTGTGATTTTCTAAGATGGGTCTGACTTTGAAACATCAATGTCTAGTTAGCTGTATAGAACAGAATAATGGAAATCAGCCATTTGAGGAAGAGATTGGGCTAATTATGGGGCATTGGACAATTAGCACAATTTACAAATATTGTGTACTTCTACTACCAGATCAACATATTTTGGTTTAAGTATACTGAGTACTCTAATCTGGTAGAAAATGTTCTTCCTACTTATTACATAAAACATTGGGCTTGTGTTTTGGCCAGTGCATGAAGTCTCATGTGACTTCTCTAAGTCTTTCAACACATGTGAGTGAAAAATGAAGGATATCCAAGCCAGGTCAACAAGCACATTAATGGTTCAAGCTCAAACTTTTTCTCTACATATGGACCAAAATCAATTGCAGTTAAATTCCCGATAAAATTAATATGGGATACTTTGCCCTAGAATCTAAAAAAATCAATGCCCAAATCCTCCAGAGCCCCAAGAAACCCTTGAGAAAGTATCATGGTCAGAATTATTGGCACTTGAAATATGTAAGGACTTAGATATGACTAAGTTCAAGTTTATCCAAAATACTGAAAATCCTAAGTTATCTATCCTAAATTATCAAAAGGAAAAAAGATAATGTTAGTGGTAGTGAGAAGACTTAAAGGGCAATTGGACAAAAATGACTATAAATGGACTAACACCAAACTGGTAATTATACACAATTACAAAGTTTTTAGAAATTTTGGTTAATATCTCATGGGCTTTAGCTTTGACCCTTGCTCCCTATTGTGTAAAAGTGTCCCTTTTCTCCTCCTCCATGTCTTTTGCAATACTTGGTATAATTATTTATTTTTCTCAAGTTTATAGGGCTATAACCAAGGAACAACAGACTTCAATTACAAAGGAAATGGTCTCATATCTCACTCGACTATTTAGGGAAAAAAATATGATTCATAAGTTACAAAACAACTCCTCCCTGAAAATACTTTAAATTAGATGTGGTGGGACTGAAATTGCTGGTGTTTACACATAGCTGATGACATACAGAATTCTCCAGTGCTCTTGTTTGTTTGGGACCTTAAAAATCTTCTGTGCCATCTAATGGAAACAATGCAAACTGCAGCTTTCTTTGAAGGACAACACTCTGAGATTGTTTAGCACAGATCAGTGCAAAAGAGATGAAAGCAATAGCAACTTAATAGATCAAATACCAGCCTCTAAATATAATGACTTTGGGGAATTGGCCCTCGGTTTTGTAGTATACACAATTCAAATATGCCTAAGGTATTATGATTTCAACATGCAAATGAACAAAAATACAATGTATCCCTTCATAGTAGCCGACAATGGAGTTTATCCACATGATTTGCCAAAACAAAATCCAGAATATTCCAGGTTTGCTTTTTAAATAAGTATTCATTTGCAAGTTAGAACTATATTTCTTTTTCATGTCTATGCTACAGGTACAATGTCATTTAATTTTCCAGGTGTTTACCACTTTCAAAACCCATGAATTTCATGTCAGAATCTACACCTAGATATGTAAACTCAAATGCAGGCAGAGAAAAGGAGGTAATTTAAATTAAAAGTGAAAAGGGCAGATTCAGTTCAGTGGGGGCTCTCAGCAAAGTGGAAATCACACTCCCCATCTAAAGGGAATGAGTGCTACCTGGCAACAGCTGACTATTGTCCACTAAGAATGTACAACAGAAGTCAGAAATCTGTACCCTTCTGTACATTTCCCTATTTTTTAAACACTTGTTCACACTCCTGAATACATCTGTGGTCCAGATATGACCCAGACCTAAGACCCACCATTTGTGATTTGCTGCTTCACCATAATTCAAGGCAACACAATGAGAACATAGTCATTAAGTCCTGCCATGTCTGGAATCATTTGGGATACAAATCCTTTGAGAAATGAGTGCTCTCATATTTTAATTAATATGCATAGATTTGTTTTACCTCTACATGGTAATGGGGAATATCAAATCACAAATATTATACAATCTTTCTGTTATTCCTGGCCAAGTAGCTCTAAGTCTAAAATGCACTGAATCCGTAGCCAGACTGTCGCCTGTACAGCCCTAGGATAAAGGCAGCTGTCCAATTTTGTCAAACCACAGTTTCTATTATTCCCAGCCCTTGGGTTGGAGACAAGCACACATGAATGAAAAGTGACTTCAGTTTTTGAAAAGTGTTTTCATGTGATTATTAACATTTTTTTCTATTTCTTGGGCAAATTAAGTAAAGGGATTGACTAGCAGTTAATTAGAATTCAAACATGAAGAAAATGTAAAGAATAATAAAAGATATGAGGGCACTGGATATGAATAAACCCAACCAGACAAAGATGTGCTTTTCCCCCTAAAAATGTTCAAGATTTGTGGGGTATTTCAATTCTTTCTCTCTGTTTTTCAGACTCTGTGGCTCACTACCTCACTGTTCTGAGATATTTCTGTGACATAGTTCCTCAGTAGGATGTGTGTTTCTTTTTCTCAAAGACCCACAGAGCCTGCAGGGACTTCTTTGACCAGCCTTGGGAAAGGTGAATGTCTGATCCACACACTTTCTAACAGCACCTTTGACATCAGATTAGCATCTTGCATCTTAATAGTCAGTATTAACTTGCCTTTTCATCAACCAATTGTTCTGTCACAGAGCTGGGTCCTTAGCTCAGGAACTACTCACAGCACAATGCACATTAGGTACTTAGCACAGACACTGGACATATAGTGGATCTTCCAATAAATGTAGGTAATTATTATTCTCACTCAAGGACTTCTCATTCAAGGATTCAAGTAGCCAGAAGAGCTATTCTTTTGTAGTTTGTAAGAAGCAGGTAGGGATTCTGAAGTGATAAAGTAGCTAGCAAGGGTTGAGTCCACTTCCTGGATGCTCCCTTCTGCATGGTATACACGGTGTTTGGCTAGGGTCGGGGTGGAGGGTTATGCTCCATCAGACAGTGAAGAAGGAAGGAATGATGGTGGTGAGGCCACTCCAGCTGAAGGGACTAGTCTGGCCATTACTGTTTTCATTATGAAAATATTTCACATTTATTTCTTGTCCATTAAATTTCAGGTTTCTTAAAGGCAAGAACTATATCTCTTTTCCTTTCCAATCTTCTGATTTACCTTAACATCAAGTTACACATGTCATAGGTTTTCAAAAAATGAATGAGAAATGAATAAGATGTCACTTATTTCAGTTTCATTATAAATATTGTCTTTGGGACCTTGGAGGGTTAACAAATTAATTGCATGTAGTATTTTATTTGTTGTATATTGATATTAATCCTTTATATGTAAGATAGGATTCATCAATGGCAACACAGTACAGTCTTAGTAAGGTATAGAAATTGATGAGTTAATATTTACCAAAGAAAATAATTTTTATGCTTGTGTTGACCTTTCTATAAGTCTTAGTATTGCTTACTTGGTAGCATATTTAGTAGCGAAGTAACCTAGATAAAGTTAAATCATTAGTCTTTTCTTTGATACTTAGAAGAGAAACTTAGGTAGATTTTTAAAGCATATATTATATTTAGAATTGAGTATATTTTAGGTGCAAGCAACTGAGTATTTTTAAAATGGTCCATACACTGCACATTGTACCCCTCAGCCCTTTAATTTTTTCCAACTTCTCACTTTTGCTGTCTCATAAATAAGGACTAGTACAGCAGATGTTTTTTGAAATTATGGCCCAGTAATGCTGTTTCACTAGCACTGTTTCCTCAATGAAATATTTTTGTGTTAATCTCAACTTCACCTTGTTCTGGACTCTTGGATCTGCTGCCCTGAACTCAGGTTCTACCTTAGGCTCTTCCCAGGGCTGATAATAAGTTACCCCAATATCTGAATATGATACATTCATTTTCTTACACAAGCCTAGCCCATTCTGTCCTATATGTCCCCAGTTTTTAAGGCACAATTCATCCTCCTCCCCACCACCACCACCTTCAGCCAGATGAGAACACAGCTCCTATTCCTGGTCTAAGAAACAGTCACACAAAAACCAATTCTCTGTTCCAACTCTGTTATTAGAATGAAAAAAAAATTTATTGAGGCGTGAGAAACTGTCTTGTTTGTGCAAGGTACCCTAAGGAAGGTTCACTGTTGGGAGTTCAGTAAATTTTAGGTTTATAAAATCCCATTCATTCTAATATATCTTAAATGCCAAAGTATTCTGGGAAGATTGTTCCCAAGAGTGAGTGATCTGATTTGAAGGCCTAAGTGGTGGAGGTTACTGGGAAGAGAACTGGAAAAGGCCGTTTCTCTCGGGTGAATCATGGGCATAGGGACTGGCTGAGAACATCTGAGTGGAGTGAAGCAATGCCTATGGAATGAGCGTTGGCCAGGAAAGCATGCTGGTGTTGGACAGAGGGGATGCAAAATGTATGGGTTCAGCTTTGTTGGAGCAAAATCTTAATTAGTCTGATTCTCTCCCTCTGGCTTTCAGTGTCTTTTAGATTTGCAAGGAAATGGGTTATAATAAATGGGCACCTGGAGGCCATTTTTCCCTCAGATTTTGATGGCACCTTGTTTTGCACAGAAGAAAGTATCGATTTACATTCATTCTCATAGCTCTGTGTATTTTCTCAGCTTTAAAAAGAATGCATACCCATTATACCAATAGGGTGAAATTACGTTTCAAAAGTATAAAGAAGAAAATTACAATTCCCAAACTAGATATAATAATTGTTAAAATTTTGGGTACATTTCTTTGCAGTACACCATGTATCTTTTAACCTGTTTATAATTGTGCCGTTTTTACCTTTTATCACTTAAAATTACAATATAAATGTTTTCCTATAAATTTTAAGTTTTTAGCATATTTTGCATATATTCATGTCTTTATGATTTTGCTTATATAAATAGACTATAATTTACTTAATTATCCCCCTTTGTTATCCATTGTGGTTGTGCTTGTTTGTGATTTTGCTCTATTTTCTCTCCTTTCTACAAACCAAGTGCAACTTCTAAAGCCAAAGGTAGATTCTCCCATCCTATGAGGTCATTAACTTGGAGTGAAATGATACAGGAAGAATTGGAACAACAAACTTTTGTCTGTCCACGATATAGTTCAAAGTTGGACAATGAACAGCTTAGGTATTAAATCAAACATCTGTTGTCAAGTCTAATTTCCGACAAGTCACATAGAAAATTGTCTTTCTTTACATGTTTTGCCAAGAGGAAATTTGGGAATTGGAGAGGTTTATCATCTGAAGGTAACCCAGTTTTTCATTTGCAGCCTCTCTGTTAAATGCTGCGTAATGTCTTCTTATGGAGTTTCATTAGACAGGCACTCTGGTGCTTCTCATTTCTGGGTATTCATGGTTTTATTTAAAATACTCTTAACAAATTATTCTTTTATATTTACAGTATAAATCCAATCCAATATTTATAGAGTAAAGAAACAATGAGCATTTATGTATTTTGTGTTCAATATATTGTTCATACTGAATTCTCCATAGACAGCAATAAGAAAACAATATAAACCCATCAATATTAAACACCAAATCTTAATCGCAAATGAGTTGTAATTGGATTCAATTGCAAATGGATTTTTCCCCTCACAGCACAATTAAAATTTACTCACAGATTTTTTTTTCATTAGAAAATAAAATCAGCTGCTTTGTTCTAAAAATGTACTGTGACAAGAGCAAGGACATTTTCTCTCTGCTAGTTTTGCTTCTTGGAGGCTTTGATACTTTGGCTTTCCATACTTTGGTGTCAGTGTCAGGAATCTATCCTGCAGGGGTATATACTCTTTAAGATAAAATAAAATACAAGACATTGTGAAAGAACAGCGTTATAAACCACTTTAGACTTCAGTTGTCCAGATGCCCAAGGCATCTTCATTTCAAATATATCCTGGGATTATATATGTTAAGATTAATTCAAGAGCAGATTTATCTGGCAGTTCATGCTAGTCTCAGCCCACTCCTCCCATGTGGATTTTGTCTTTGCTGGAAACAGAAAAGCATGAAACCAATTTACTTCCTTCATTTCCACTCTCACAAAAAAATTTTAAAAACAAACAAAACTTCAAAATCAAACCAGGATCTACTTCTCAAACATTCTGGTAGAAGCCAGAATGGAAAAACACACAAGAGGTAAAGAGATGAAAGTTTGGCAAAGGTGAGACTAAAATTTCTTCACTTTTGGTAAGAAAAGGCCACATTTTGCTCTCTCTAGAGGTTTTGTCTAGACACTGATAAATGTTTGCCTGGATGATTAACTACTGAGACATTTTCCTGGGAGACACTCTGCCAGATTTGGAGTGACCAAGAAATCTGGCTAAGTTAAGGGACTCAAAACGTGTCTACCATTTTCATTCCAAACACAGAGTTGCATGCACATCTTTAAGCTACTTTTTGCTGTCAGGTCTTTTCATTTTTGTCCTATGACTTCTGCCTTCTTATGTCCTCCTCAGTAGAATCCAAATACTGACAAGAGATTAACACTTGAGCTCTGTAAAACGTTAAGTAAACATCCACAGATAATGAGTATCTGGGACACAAGAGGAAAAGTGTGTGTGCATCCGTGCACACACTCATGTGTGGATTCTCTGAGTCTTTTTTTTCAGCAAGAGTGGAAATGACAAAGGAAGGACTATATCACTGTTTCAACATCCTTTTCTCCCTTCCCTTTTAACTGAAAGTCAGCATGCATTCCACCAAATGCTGTTTGAATGAAAAAAGACGCGATTCTCATAATGAATGTGAAATGAGATGAAGACCAGCTCTGAGAAATGTGTATCCTAGAAGTGAGCTGTCAGGGCTCTAGGCCAATCTTTTGATCTGCTTTAAAAATATTATCCTCAAATAAAGAAATACTTTTCTTAGTTTAAAAAACAGCATTATAATATTTAAGGAGAATACTTAGTTCTTTAGTGGTGTGTTTGAGGCAAAGTTCTCAAAAGCTTTAGAAGAAACGAGTGGATATCTTATTGAACTCTCAAAATAAGAAAGAGTTGAAGCTTTAAAAAAAAGAAAAGAGTAAGTTTTTTCATCTTTTCCCAAAGATGATATTTGCAGTTTTAAATGAGCACAGATTTGATTTCTAAATATAATGCTCCTCTCCTCCCATTCCCTTATTTTCCCCCAGTCTTTCTTAGGTCCACTTCCAACTGAACTCACTAATGAAAGAAAGACCAAAGCTTGGGGTAGTCTGAAAAAAATTAGCAGGAATAGGGTTTATTCTCAAGACTCAGCAACAAGTCTTGAGAACCCTGTGCCTAGTTACCAGCAGAAATCCCATTCCAGCTGGAGAGAAATGTGTCCTGTCACATCAGTGAGAGCTTAGTGTCTTTCAGACCAAGTTTGAATGCATCTTAATTAAGTCATTATTTTGTAATTGTAGACTTCAAAACGCAAAGTGAGAGGTTGATGTTAATACTTAGTGGTCAGACCACACGGCTGCCTATAGCTGGAGAAAATCTTACCCTGGCTACTAACTACATCGTCAACTCTTTTGCACATAGAACTTTCATGGGTTTATCATTTCTGGAGAAACTATTCAGGGATTGTATCTATTCAAGTAGAGAAGGAATTTATACTGATTCAGCCAAGTTCTGGTTGGTTCTCCTTGGCTGGTAACCATTGGTATGCAGTTTGGTTAAAGACCCAGAAGCTGTATGTTGCTGTGTGATGCAAAGAAGTATCACAGCTGGTTTGCATGGTGAACATATGATACTCTTTAGCAAGGCACAGTCTGACATACTGATATAGGAGATTTTCAGTTACAGTTAATAATGAGGATAGACAAGAGGAGGTTCTGGCTCTGGCTGATCTGTAAGGAAGAACAGCTCTTAAATTGCTTTGGTCATGGTTGAAGAGGCAGGCTAGAATATTTGGGGGCTGAAGCCAATGATATTTGATTTAGATCTGAATGGGAATATAGAACCTGATAACAAGATCTGATTTCAAAGATAGGACACATCTAACATCTTAACTTTCTTTGTCTCTTGTCTCATGAATAACGATGAATCAAATAATGAAATCATTGCAGGGAAGAAAAACAAATTAATAAAAAAAATCCAAAGACAACCAATAAAAACAGCTTGACTTAATTCCAATCTAAAGTGTGTCTACCTTCCTCTTAGCCTTTGTATCTTATGATCCGAAGTTGCCACCTATTGAAAAAGACCTTAGATAATGTGTTAGAATGGCTCCTTAGTGAATAAATCTATTAAAACTCATTTTCTAAACTCATCTGCCACATAGTTTGTTGCGGAATTGGCAATAAATCCCTGGGGATAAAGGATGAAAACCACAAGGGAACCTGGAAAAGTCTGGAAACAGAAGTAGACTATCTGCCTCATGGAGAAACTGACAAAAGACTTAGAACAGAAGCAGACACCCCATTCACCATGGTGTGGATGAACAGGGACAGAAAATGGGGCCCAGAGCTGATTCTGGGAGACACACAAGTAAAAGGCACGGGAGAAGGCTGGTTCTGAAGGATACAGTTCTAGTTCATCAATCTAATCTTAAAGCCTTTCATAGTATGACTCCACTCTGGTTTTCCACACCTATCCTTTCCTACCTTCCCCAAACACATCTTACCAGCCAGAAATACTAATTTAGCATCATCCAGACATGACTTTTGCATCCATGACATCCTGCCTCCTTTTTGGCAATGCAGGTTTTGCCCACTCCTTTTAAAGGCTCTTTTCTCTGCAAAAGTCTTCCCTAACACCACTTATAATTATCTCTTTCCTTATCAATGTTCAGCATATATTATGCTCCCCCATTTTACATTGACATTGTATTATGTTTGAGATAAAATTTCACATTTTCCACCCCTGAACTATAAAATTTTCTCTCAATAACCCTATTTCTCTGACTCATCCTGTGTGAGTCTCTGCATAGCCATGCACCAACTATTTTCAGCTTCTTAGAGGTCTTGAACATGAGGTGTTGCTTTCCATCTCAGAACTCTGGCACAAGGCTCTACTTAGGTGAGTCTCTGAGAAAGAGAAGACTATTAGAATAATAGGATGGAGAAAGAAGAGAGAATTTAGGGAAGGCTGCATCTCCAGTAAAGCTGATAGCCAAGGTGACTTAGGGGTAAAGGTGTTGGGGGACACCTTTGGGACATGGTGGAGAGTCCAGGGTTTCCAGGAGCTAAAGAGAGAACAGTGAGCAGAGGTTCTGCCAGTTGATAACTGGCTTCTTTGATCTTGATGACCAGGCATTGCATTTGTTTGGAGACAACAGAGGAGAAAGGAGGAGGGAGCCATATTGTTAGCAATGGACTTGGCATATGTTTTATTTCCTGATAATCAAGGTCACGTTGGTTGTGCTGTCTTCAGCCTCCATCTTCCAGAGTTATTTTATTCTGTCGCTAAGGAATGTTTCAAATATGAATAGGAAGACACAGTCATAGCTAAGCAAAGTTAAGAAAAGCCAGAATTAAAACCTGGTTTTTTTTTATGTTTTATTCAGAGACCCAACATCATTCAGTAGATGCTTAACCAGAAACAAAGCTTAGCAAGCACAAATTTGTTAGACCCTTAATTGCCCCCATTTTAAAATTACTTTTCTCAGTAAATCTTGTCATAAAAATATCTTCTACATTTAGCTGCGTGTGTGTGTTTGTTTGTGTGTATGTGTTTGTGTGCATTTTATGTGTGTACCTTGGGCATATTAGGTTCTCAAGTAATATTTGTTGATTTTATGTATAACCATATGCCACCAGGTTTCACCAGCCTGTGGATAAGAATAAGACTGGCATTTATACCACATTGCATTGGCATCTCAGTACCTCAACATGTCTCTCTCGCTTCTGTGAGACCGCGGCCCCCTCCACCTTTCCCCCAACCCCGTGTGTTTCGGTGGTCCTGGCAGCGATCCCCGTGTTTCTGTATGAGGACAAGCTGCTGGGCACAGCCACTCTCTAGTCAGGTGTGGGCTGTACCTCTCTGGCAACTGCTGTCATGTTGTCTAGAGTTCTGTGGCTTGAACAAATTACCCAGAGAAATTTTGCAAGTAACCTGGAGAAAAAGAAGCCTGAGGTGACCTCTACTCAGCTGCATAATCTCACTTTAGCCTCAGTTCATATGTATGTATGTATACTGGCACACTTCAAAGAATTAGAAAAGTTGAATAGATGACATTTTCTTGAAATATCCAAGATGAAGAGTTATTTGTGAGAATGCCTCAGAAATATATCCACCACCATTGTAGCTCAATTTCCCCAAGCATTTCTGGAAGGTGAAAGCCTTATTTCAAACTCCATTAGTAGAACATATGTTCCAGGAAATTGTGTGTAAACCCCAAGGCGGCAGAACCAGGGATCCACCCCATCTCTTTACCATTGACAACCACTACTGTTGCAAAAATTATACCATATGTTAATAACCTCTTCAAGCACAAGGAAAATAACTAATAGAAATTCAAACATAGTCTTGACTCTATTATGTCTGATCAAGTGATCTGCAAGAATAAGGACATTTCTAGCACCCCTGTCAATGAAAAAGAGAAAGAACTTGGTTATGTGCCACACTCTTGCATCATCTTGATTCCCCAGAATGGACTAAATCAATTGAAAGATAAACTCACTGTAGTCAGGCATATGCTGACATGTTGGCCCCTTCACAAAAGCTCATGGACAGATTTCCTCTAGACCCAAACAAACTATGTAAAGAGTCTGTTTTGATTCTTGTTAGCTTTGCACTCTCTCCGCAAGCTGCTAAGAAAATTCAAATATGGCTACTCTTTTGGAAAGAAATGGCATTCCAGGATCTTTCAGGTTTTTTTTTTTTTAAATATAAGACAAAGTTATTTTTACAGAACAGTGCTACTCTACAAAGCATTCTTGAGATGGCATACAGTTCTGGCAGTTCAGTTAATTCAGAATTTGGGCTCAGAGTGTAGTTTAAAAAACTTGAACTAATGAAAATGCCATACAAATTGACCCTTGATGCCGTGATGATACATGGCTCACTCTCTGTATCTGGGGAGCCACAGTAGCTTCCCAAGAATATGGTTTGCATGGCTTGAGTGACATACTATTCCTAGCACCTAAAATTCCCCCATGGTAATTAAAAATTTAAAATGCACAGTTAATACATATTTGTTGAATGAAACAATAAACATAATGTTGGGTGTGTGTGCCGGAAAATTAAAGGACTGGTATGCTAATGTCAACCATTCATTGCTCATTTGGAGCATGTGTACATGTTCCTGTTTAAACAAAGGGGACTCTCTAATAAAACCATACATGACTACTACATGAGACTCTTTGTTTTATTTTATCTCATTCATTCTTACAACCCTGTGAGGTAGGTGTTAGCATTCCCATCAGTAAAATCAGCATAATAAGACAAATTAGATGATTTCTTTAAAGAATACATTGTTGGTAAGTGGTAGAACAAAGATTCCAAATGAGTTGGGTTTTTTTGAAATTCCCTAATGTTTTCTAGATGAGGATGCTGAGTTTAAGAAAAGTGGAAGACTATATACTTCTGGGTCTCCATGTAAGTGTTTAGTAGTGTATTCTGCTCTGATTTAGGCAGAGCATTGGCTATAAATATTGTCCCTATAATGAGCCCTTAAACCCAGAAGGTAGCCATTGGGGAAAGTCTCTACACTGGGCACAATGACATAAAAATCAAGACCTGGATTATGTCTGGACCTACTTCTTATTACAAGGTGTGCAATAAGCCAAGTATCTTTATAGAGTGCACAGAAACATCATTCATTGTTATTCTTATTCTGTGTGTGTGTGTGTGTGTGTGTGTGTTGTGGGGGATGTGGATTGAAATAACCTACCAAAGTTGTTTCAAAGTGTTAATTTTCTTTTCCAAGTCAGGAAAAGAAACTGTGCAATTATGGTGCTACCTGCTTAGAAAGATCTTGGCTTTGAAGCAAATTAACAAAGCCTTCATACCTTCATACCTTCACAATGCTTCCATAAAGATTCCAGGGTAGAAAAATAAGGCAATGGGTGAGAGGCTCCAGTTGTGGAATATACACAGCTCTGAGGACTGACTATAAATTCTTATAGTCTTTAGTAGAATTAAAAATACATTGCCAGAAAAGAGTGGTTTTCTCAAAACCATAAGATACAGATTATTTCCTTGAGGCTAAGCAGTAAACCAATTATAGATCACCTGAGTCCTGAGTCCTGAACTTTTCTCCAGTAGAGAGTATTCCCTTCATGTTCATCCTGAAAGATGTTATGGTTTGATATTTTGAGTATTTTTGGAATGAAAGGTTCTATTTCTCTCAGAGACTTTTTAATCATACAGATGACTCTCATTATCATCTTCTAATTATACTTGTTAATGGAGGTAGGAGGTTGAAGGAGCAAAGTGGATAACCCAAGGCTGTCCATAGTTTAGATATAACTTATCCTTGGCATCAGAGTCTAAATTAATACTTCCAACTTGAATCATAGGGTTTATAGCATTTTAAGCAAACTAATAAAGCCTTACAAGGAAGGAAATCCATAAGAATTGGTAATTTTCCCATCATGGCACACTACCTAAAACTGCTTGGAAATGAACTATCTAGAAGGTAAATCTCTTTTCCTTATTCCTTCTTAGATTAGTTCAGCAAAGATATACTGGATGTCTACTGTGTGCTATCTTCTGTCCTACATACTGAGCCAATCTTATGACCATTATAAGCTTTAAATTCAGGGGGCCTAATAATAGTCCATGATTGAAGAAACTTGATTTGACACACATCAAATGGGTCTAATCATTTCCATTCCATTTTCCTGTATTGTCTTGTTTCTCAGGCTGGATTTGAGGCTAAACATTTTCATCCAGTGTTCTCTACTTCAAACTCACCTTTCCAGAGAATAAGTTCGCTTGGCTCACTCTCAATTTAAATACAATTCTTCCAATGAAGTCTTTCTTCATGCCCCAAGGCAGGGATCAAGGCACCTCTTAAGGGTTCACATAATTGCTTCTTTACTAGATAAAACTCCTATTAGATTATCATGCTACTGAGGACAGAGACTAAATCGTGTTTATCCTTATGGCCTCAGTAGCCATCATGATGCCTAAGGTGGCTAATGAGTATTTGTTAAATGAAAGGATAAATGAATGGACATACTATTTCTAAGTAAAACTGACTGTGCTAGTAGTCAGTAATCCAAACCAACAAAGTGAAAATGTTTCTCTGAAACCGTAATTCAGTCAAATAATTTCAATTAGGGAGAAAAGAGCAAAGAAAAGGAGAGTTATTGAATCCATTGTTAGAAGGACACTTAGACTTCTTCACTGTTTTTCTATGTGATGTCAATCCTGGGCACCTGGAATGTATAGCATCTTCTGGTTTATGCCTGCATTTGAGATGCAGCTTATTATACTGTTGATCTTTTTCTTAATATTTATAGATTGCATCCCAGGACTCTAGAATATATCTTTGCAGTGTTTTAGAATTTCAAAGCAAACTATAGGTATAATTACTTTGGATGCTAGACTATAGACTTTATTTCAAAATAATTTTTGTCTTGAATAAAATGAATCTTTTGCCCAATAGCCAATCAGAAAAACAAACAAAAAACAAATACTCAAGCAAAAATCTCAACCTTGATCTAAGGGTTACTTAACCTAGTTTCCTTGGATTCCACCCTATGCATTCCCAGAAGAGGCATCATTTTCAACTTTGTTTTTAAAGGTTTATGTGCATGGAGATAGGATAGAGGAAAATGTATTGACAGGGTGTTTCTCCACTCCCATAAGGGAAGGTAGGCATTTTCCAGTTTGGATTCTTTCCCCCTCCACTCTCTAAAGAAAGATCTGTCTGTCTGAACCTTAGGATTCAAAATCAGACAAATGTAAAAAGAAAGACCAGGCTGAACAGGTTGAAGAAAAGAGAGAAGGTGCTTGCTAGCTAAGTCAGCTGCTGGGCTCTCCTTTGTTACAGAGAATCCAAGTAGAGGCCCAGGTAGAAAGGAAGGTAAATCATAAACTTGAGAAAGTCTGAGCTGTGTGAGAAGGATAGGGGTGTGGTGAAAGGGGCAGGGAAAGCTGGTGAGGCTGGGTGCCAGGAAGGTTTTCTGAGGGTCCAAGGAAGAGACTGTAAGTCTGAGAGAGATGATGAAGAGGAAGTGCTGAATAGAATTGGAAACTGGGATCCTCTAGGGTTACATGTCCTGTGCCTTTTGCTGAGGAGAATGTCCATATCTTTCATCACATTTTCAAAAGGGTCTAGTGATCCAAAAATTTTAAGAACTATTGATACGTACCAAGTCATGTTAAATACTGTGATCTCAAAGACCGTCTGTTGAGAGGTGCAGCCAGTCCATAGAAACATTGCAGAACAAATGGAGAAGTTTTCAGCATATAAAATAAAAGGATCCATTTGTAAAGAAAAGTTATTGAAAAGGAAAAACTGTCTTGGATAACCAGGATTTATATGACTGAATTGTATCATTTACTGAGTTCTATCAATCTCTCTTTGACCTTTCTAACAGTAGAGCATTGGGACAAACTAGAAAACAAGATTATTGAATGGCTACTATGTTACAGGCCTAAAAGAGTATATGCATTAATGAGGTCACATTTACATTTATATCCAAATGCTGATGGTTTCCAAACCTTACCTGCATTACTAATAAGATCTCCAATTCTTTCGGGTAAATTTTCCCTGCAGGATTGTGATGGGTCCTTTTACGCCACACAGTGGCCTCAGAAACTGTATCCCTCTACCTCCCTTATCCTGGGGCGGGGGGTGTGGGCTATTTTTAATTCACTTACGCCTTCTCTTTTCTACTTTAAGGTGTGCCGTTATTCAAGAGCCCGTTATTCTGTTCCTGCAATCTCACCTCCAGCCAGAAGCCACTCCCTCACACATGTGTTTCTGTACACCTGCCTATCTTCATGCAGTCCTGAGCCATGGTCTTCCTCCTCAGGAGGACTCTAATTCTCCCGTGTAAATCAGTGGTTGAAAATCAGTACTCAGCAGGATTAGCCAAGGATGTGAACTACAATGCAGATAGATGTTAGGAAAGGTGTGTCTAATTCCATTGGCCAACAGTACTGAATCCGCAGAGTCCTGCTTAAACAATTTTACAAAAATAACAGACTCGTGGTTACCAGGGGTTAAAGCAGGTGGGAGGGGGTAAACTGGGAATTTGAAATTTGCACCTCGTGGGGAGTGATAGAAATGTTAGGTATCTTGACTGTGGCAGTGGTTTCATAGGTGTATACATATATTGAAATTCGTCAAATTGTATATCTGAAATGTGTGGTTTACCGTATAGAATTTCTACCATAATATAGTTGTTTTTAAAATATGTATATATATAAACAACTTAAAAATATGATATCATTTGTTCTTTTGCATTAATAAAAATATTAGGTGCGTTTTGATGTTTGGCTTTCCAGTCTGCTTGACTAATGATTTTTACGCTTTTAATTTTATATTTGGGGAATGTACCTTTCTCATAATTTTATCTAAGTGAATTGAAAATACAGTTATATTTTATTATTTTCTAATGTTTTCGATCAAGGTCCAGATTATTTTTCTCTTTAGATAAACTTTCTTTTTTTTTGCTCTCAGGATTATCTAAAAAAAATCTTTGTCTGCTTCAATATAGAGGGGAGGAGGAACATAGATGAGTTTGCAAAACTTACCAAATGGCCTAATATCTAATATTTTAATACGCTAATACTTGAGAACCCTAGGCTAGCAAAGCTATTTTAAGAGCATGTAATTCTTACTCATTTCAGTGAATGCCTGTTGTGCATTGCCTAGGGTGGGTATTCACATGGATATTTAAAATACTGCAGAGGTGATAGCAGAGGCAGTCCGGAAACCCAGAGGCACTGATGTTCAAAGATCCCACTGAGAGAGGCTGAAATCTTTCAGACCTCCGTTGAAAGCAGCCTCGGCTCTGAGTTTCAGCCTCACAGAAGAGTATGACTCCTGTGAGCTTTGGGCACTCATTATTTTGTAAAACAAAGAACTGTGTCTTCGTAGGCTATTAAGGAAGAATTTTCAGAGAACAGTATCTATGAATCAGCTATATCTGGACTTCTGTGGAAGTTTTAGGGGATCCCAGTGGAGGAGTCTAGAGATGGATGGGACTGCCCAGGCCTTTACTCACCCAGTATAAGGGAAATAATATGGGGAAAGCACTTGTGGGATTGGTCATCTGCCTTTATTTGTATCTGCCCCAGAATTAAGAGCTGTAGTTTCGTGGGTGAAGGTGAGTTCTGGGACCTGCAGGGTGCTTGCACCTCCACTGCTATTTCTGGTCCTAAGACTGTGCACACAGGCAGGAGGTGGAGAGTGAAGGAGCCCCTCATGACCCAGAGAGATGTGAAAAGCAGGTGCTTATCTTTGAATTTCCTTTCTCTTTCACCCTTAAAGCATCTTCTTATGAACTTTGGCATTTTTGTTGTCATCCTTGTTGTTTTGTGCTGTTGTTGACTAACCAGACAGTGGAAGGAGCAATAGGATAAAAATCACTGATATGATGTGTCATCCTTCCAGGGATGTTGAATTTTAAAAGAGAGTAGACAAAGAGTGCAAAAAAAATCTTAACACAAAGCAATACATTCACTGGTAACAGTGGTCTTTCATTCATCTGTAAGAGATGTATTTTCAGTCAGCATGACTTTCTAACACCCCACCCACCAAAACAATGCCTTAAAAAGACAGTAGTCATAACACACAGCTCTATAGAAAAACAAATGTCCTCTGACAATATCATTAAGCTCTGTTTAAAAACATGGTGAATTTCTTTCCTGGTTTACTGACTGTGTGATATTGAATAAGGCACTTTGTCATCCTGAGTCCCAATTTCTTGCTCTTCAAATGAGATTCATTTTAACCCCACAGAGATATTTTGAGGGTCAAGCGAACTACTTGCTTTACAAAGTTTATAACACTGCCAAGCAAAGCTTGGTTGTGAGGAATATGGGCATTTAGCAATGGAGAAGTTGCTATAGGGATTGAGCCATGAAAATTAACATTCTGGGAACAGCAGGACTGCTGTACTCAACACTGAGTTTATAACTTACAATTCACAAACTGCCACAACGTGGATTAATTATAGAATTCAGTTGTGTGTTCTTATTTTGGGGAGCTGAGTTATGGATTTCTACAGAGTCAGTATGACTATGATAATTTCCCAAGACAGTCTTCACTGGAACATGTTGTGAATGATGCTTGGAAAGTAGCAGGATTAACTTTGGGTCTGTTTCAGTCTCCATCTCTCCAATCTGTATAGATTTCAGTCACACTAGGGAGCTTGAGAGTGTTCACATATACAGAGAAGATAAGGAAGAGCAAGGTAATACTTCGGCTGAGCCACCAGTGATGACCCCATGGGGTCACTGGAAGGGACACACAGAAAGGGCTCCTCTGCTTTCAACATTTAGATTGGAACAGACTTCATGTGCATTCATGAAAGATGGTCCATTTTCCCTTAGTTTCAGTGGGGTGTTTGGCAGGCCTCCGTCCTGCTCATTTATCTTTCCCTTTTAGACTTTGGATGACTTTTGTTCAAATAGTGCTCTGGGATGCAATTCATTCTTCATCCAACTTATGCCAAGTATTTCTCAGTAGAAGCTTTCATTTTACATCTCTCAGTCATTATTTTCACCATGAACATCCATGCCAGTATGTAACGATCATGGTTCTTGTTGCAAGCAGTAGAAACAAAGTCTGACTAAAGGATTTACTGGAAGGATATCAGCAGGAAGACTATGGATCCAGGATTGGCAGGAACCAAAGGAGGCAGATACAGGTAACTCTTTGCCACAAAACTGATCTATTGAAGGATGCCAATGATGGTTCCATTGCCCTTGGAGAATGGATTACCTTGCAACCACTGTGAGTGATTTCTACCTGGTCCCATTCATTTTTGTCACCTTCTAAAGATCTGAAGTCCTGGCAGGGCTTCTGACCAGCTGCAGAGGCCATGTGCCATCTCCAGCAGGCAGAGGAGGGAGTATTGACTTCCCTTCCAAACTATGATGAGACTGCCCTCAATTTTCAAGAATCAGCACATGAGGGGTGGTCTTTAGAGGACTGGCTGAATTAGGACGACTTTCGTCTCTCTCAGCTTTTCAGAGCCTGCACTTCTCCTCAAACCCCACCATCCTTCCCAGTCCTGATCCCTTCTCTCTCTCTCTCTTTTTTTTTTAATTGAAGTGTAGTCAGTTACAATGTGTCAGTTTCTGGTGTACAGCATAATGTTTCAGTCATACATATATTCGTTTTCATATTCTTTTTCATTAAAGGTTATTACAAGGTATTGCACATAGTTCCCTGTGCTCCTTCTCTTTGTCTTTTACTCTCTGGGCCTCAGCTCCTCTCTGAGTCAGGGAATGAGCTTCTCTTCAACAGCCTTGATCGCTTAGATACTTTCTCTCTTTTCCCAGGCACTGAAAGCCCAGGTTCCTTTGCTTACTGATATAAAGCAGGGGACCACCTCCCTCTCCTTTTCCCCAAAGATTGCCCTTCATGAGAAATTTGCAATTCTTTTCTTTTCCCTAGATGCTTTCATATCTATCATTCAGTCCTTGCCATTACCTCTCACTGCACTGTTACCACCAAATACCTTGGGAAAAGCTTCACTTTGAATATTTTACTATGTCAAGAAGCAGTTTTATGCTATGGATGGAAGGAGAATGTTAGTGCAATGTGACATCTCTTCACATGCCTATCAACCCCTTCCCCCCTGTCTTTTCCCTGGAAATTCTCAGATTCATGACAGATTTATTGAGACAGAAGTACATACATTATTGTGGTAGTTCTTGGGTTTTGAACAATTAAAAATTTACCACTGAATTATACTTAAGTTTAAACAGTAGAGGATTTGGAATGAGGTAGACCTACCTTTAAAACCCGGTCACCGGTTCCAAGCTTTCTTTCCTTTAGCAAGCCTTTAATTGCTCAAAATCTCAGTTTGCAATTCTATGGGATTATGTGATTTAATGAGAAAATTAATTAAAGCACCTAGAACAAAGCTGAACTCTATAATAGCATTATCGCTGGTAGTTCTGAAGGTGAGGTATTTTCCAGACCCACATGAGCTCCCAAATCCTTACATGAAGAAAGTTTCCACAGACTCCTGTTTCTCCAGAATCTAATTTCCATGAAGATGCATGAGTTTTCTACAGGTATCTGTTATTAAATTCCATCTCTCACTGGATGGTTGTTTCTCAAAATAAAATTAGATTTACTCTGATTAAAATGATGAAAAGAAAGCAACAATTCCACATTGAGTTTAAGAGGTGTAGCTGGTCACTCAGTAAGTCCTATGAACTTTGTGTTTCAAATAGAGTCCTCAGGCAAATTCCAAATTATTTTACATTTACATTAGACTATCTTATTTATATTTTACAAGGTATTTTACCTTATATTAATTACTTCACATTACCATTGGTTTGTAATAAATTGTCAAAATCATGTCACTTACAAATGTGAATCCCATGAGGATAGTCTGCACTGAGTAAAGACCATGTATATGACAGCTTCAGATATTCTAACCTACAGCTACCCAGGAGAATCAATCTGTCATTTTAGGCTTCATTTAAATTCTAGACTCAGAATTTTGTTTTTGCCCCTAAATTCATTTAGATATTTCTAAATCAAACTAAATATTTCAAAACATCATGGCAAGGAATAAGCTATTCTGATGAGATTTCTTCTTTACCAACAAAGTGACTGAGGGTTGGGAATTTTGGCTTTCTCAGTAATTCTGAGATGAGAAAATTAAAGTCCTATGGAATCAAGAAAAATACATTCTGAGGCTCACCTCAGATCTCAGTTGAGACTTTTGCCCACCATATTTGACTTTTTCATTAGTTTCATCTATATTACTTTATAATCCCATGAGTTGCCAATCTGCTGACACAACTTGCTCTTGAAGACAAAATTCCTCTTTCCTGAACACTTTTAGGAATGAATGATATTAAAAACTGAACTGGGGGCACGTGGGTAGGTAATGAAGAAAGACTTAACGAGTGCATCAGAGTACATGGCAGTAGCTTCATTTCCTTTTTTTTTTTTTTTTTTTAAATCTATCAATTAACCAGTCATTCAAATATGATGTATTGATTACTTACTCTGGGTCACCCAGCTCTTGTTCCAATAAGGTAGTAGTCTATAAAAGTTTAGGTTGTGCACTTCTATCAGTGACAATGCTATTTATTTATAAATCATATACAGATGCTACTGTACTAATATGCTATATACATTGTTCAGTGTTTGCAAGAGTAGAAAATAGAAAAGGAGGAGATAAAAATAGATACAAATGGCAGTCTTCGTATTTCCTTCCACATCTGGCCCTGTGGATCAGCCTGCATACCCATTGTTGTGCTTGCACTCCCTTTTGAAGACCATTGGCCTAAAGGTATTGGAGAGCTCTCAACAGGCAAAAAAAGGTAGAGTTTTTGACAGTGGCCAGCTTTCCTAAGGGAGGTTATGATTTTCATCTATGAAGAGTATAAACCACATCTGTAAAAGCTTGAAATTAAGCCAGTTTTCCATCCCAAGACTCTCACCAGGTGTGAAAGATAATGAGGAGAAGAGAGGAGCGTGGAGAAAACATGGGCATGGGAACAGCAGTCCTAAGGGGGGTTTGGCAACTTTAGAACTCAATTCCAACAAATAAATGGCTATTCTAGTTCAATTGCATGACAGCTGGGAGTTGAACAAGAGCACATGAGGTCAGAGTCTATCATAATTATGAAAGTCTCCAGTGTGAAATGGAGCAAGGAGGATGGAAGGACAAGTAAGAAATTGAGAAAAGGCTATGACAGAAAGCAAGTCTCAGATGTGTGTCTGGACAGGAAGACAGGGCTTCCCTCTCAACTCCAGGTGCTGAAGTATCAGCCACAGAGGTGGAAACAAGGTAGGCCAGGTTCCCAAGTAGCCCTGATCATCAGAGAAAAGACAGACTGCCAGAGTCCTTTCTTACTCTGAGCTCTGCTGTGCCTCTTCACCATCTGAGTGTTTTATTGCGATGTCATAACTAGTTTTGTTTCCAACAAGAGCAGAAGCTGATCTGTAAAGCTTCAGACAGTTCCTTGTATCCTTCCTGGAATAGCATTTCTGGATTTGGGGTTGGGGTTTGGGGGAACAGGTGCTGTATATGAACAGATAATGTTTTTTGAGAAAAGCTTTTAAGAAATTTGGACAAGAGGCAGGGACTGACAAGGAGCTCCGGGGACTGACCAGCGTCTTCCTCACAAGGAGAAAAGGAATTAGAAAGTCATAGTTTCATTTTGTCTGTCTTATTCTTTTGATGCCTGGTTCCAGTTTCTCATGTACATCTGCACCTGTTTTCTGATCCACATGACTGCTCCATTTTGATAAACTCAGTGGTTATGGGAGACTCTGCTTTACTTCATTCTTCTCCCCAAACAGACTTCCTGTGTCCAATTGACCAAATCCTAAAATTAAAGTTGTCCAAAGTGATGTTAATCCTCCGCTGACATTTTGCACTGACTGATCATGATACCAACTGGTAGAATCACACTTAAATTAAATGATGGACATGTATCATGCAGCTACCTCTTTTGTAGTTCTGTCCACTAGGGAAACAGAATAACCATAGCTAATGGACTAATCATATAGACATAGAAGGTAGGTTTTACCTGGAAAAAAGAGGGATACAATTATATTTGACGCATAATTAAACTGTTGAACAAATACCAAGGTGTGAGTTTCAAGAAGGCAGAAGGAAGAGACCACAGGAGAGAAAGTTAGGAAACCCAAGTTCCAGATCTTATTCTTTATTAAGCTAGAAAATGTTTAGTCTGTGTTTAACTCGGTAGTTTTCTTATCTGAAAAATTAGACATATGAACTACAGAATCAGCAATTCCTTCGAGCATTAACATTCTATGATTCTATATTACAATGGTGTGGGCTTCTATGGTCTTGGTGTAAAATATTGTCATTGCCAGTTTTCCAGGGGGAGGGGAAATAAATGAACTGTGCCCCAGCTGAAAAATCAGTGTTTACAAAAACAGAAATATCTTCAGGCAAGCTCTAATAGTTCCCTCCCACCCCACCCCACCCCTGGAATAATAGCAGCTTTATTTTCCTTGCACCAGGTCTGGTGAACCTCCAGTTCCACGGTGAGGGTAATTAGAAGAAGATACGTTTGCAAGAGAGTGCTGGGAACCATCCAGGATGTGTTTATTCCAAAGAAAAACAGAAACTCATGCAAATTAACAAGGCTGTTGACTTTGAAAATAGTGTATTATTAATTCAGAGAATATGTACTTAGCTTATAATAACTTAATAGTTTCAGAAAAGGGGAGGATGGTGCTAAAATATGTCATTATTTCTGCAGGTATGTTTTCAGAAATGCTCACAAGAAGGGCGAGTTGAAACGAGTCTACCTGTACGTTTCGGCCCAGAGGGCTATTTGGATAAATTTTGAACTCAACAGGTCCTTACACATCACCTGAAAAACATTTGTTGTTTGGGTAGATTTGAAATAACTTCCAAAAGGCCACAGTTGGAGCATTTAAAATTTTTTTTTCTTTCTATTTAAAGTCAATTGCGAAAATTCTCTTTTACTCCTTTCTCCTGTCCTTTGGTGTTAGACCACACTTCAAATGATTCTTGGCTCAATAAAAAACCATGGCATGTCTGGCTTATTCTCAAACATATGAGCCCCAGGTTGGAAATTACTCCCTTGTTTAGAAAAGTAGATGCTATTGTTTCTAAATCTCTTTTCACCGAGAGAACAGAATGTAGAGTATGACTCTTTCTCTTTCCACTAGTAAGTTACATGGAAATAAAACCCCACATTCAGCATTTTTTGAATACGATTTTCAAAGAGTGACATATAGCATTTTAAGGGCAGCAAAAAGTTTAACCTTTAGAACAAATAAAAAAAAAAAAAATGAGCAAAACACATGTGATTTCCGAAGGGAACACGTTGCTTTCTGGCAGGCCTGCTAGCAATTGGCTATCGTAGACTGTGCAGTTCTTCCAGTAAGATGACTTCTATATATGCTTCTCTATATACTTCTGCATATTATAAGTAAAGGCTATCATCTGGGAACTCTAGACATCTTCTGGTAGTTTTTCACTATTAACCATATTTTTAGGGGACAAGGTTAAAAAAAATTAAATAGATATACTGACATTTTACAAGTAATCAAGCAGCCTTTAAAATTTATTAACATATTTGGAATGGTTCAAATGAAAATGGCAATTTCTTAAGTCATTCACCTGAAAGGAGGACCTAGAATGTGGCAGCAGAGGGAGATTGAGGAATCCACAGGATAACATAATTGTGGAGACTCTCAGCAGACTCCTTAGAGAATATATAGGTAGAATCCACGTTTGGTGAATTCTTATTCACAATTTGAGTACACAGAGCGAGGATACAATTTGTTGACTTTTTACATTATAGTGAAAAAGAATTTTTTTTAAAACCCTCCTGGTTTGACCTAGAGTGGAAACAAATCTAAGACATTACAACATTCTTTATAGATTACAAATTAGGAAGTAAAATAGTATTATACTGCAGTCATAATAGGCTAAGGAGCATTTATGTTCTTTATATATATTAAGATATTTAATACAGTACATCCGCAAGATAAATATTATCGTATTTCACCATGAGGAAACTGGGTCCAGAGGTGGGATGACTTGCCCAAGTTCACACAGCTGGGGGCAGTGCGTTTGGATCTGGCTCCAGGGTCTCAGCGCTTGTCATAGCCTCTCTTAAGTCACAGAACCTGGAGATCATGTTAAAAGTCCAGCAGTCCAGCCCTCTAATTTTAGAGATAAGGAAACTGAGGCTCTGAGAGATGAAGGAAGTCCTCATACCACAGTGAGTTAGCAGGAGAGCCAGAAACAAACCCTGATTTCATTAGTCCCACTTGAGAACTCTCAACTCTGTTTTTTTCATAGAAAGGCAAAGCACTTAATAATGTGTTTAAACATTTATAATTAGATCATTCTGTCTCTTCTTCGGTCTAAACACAGTTAGTCAGTTGAAGAAAAACTAACCAGAGTTGTCATTGCCCACTTAGCGGGAGATGAGGTATATGCCATTAGCCAAATGACCCAGAAGCAGCTGGAAGCTCAGTCAGGAGATAGCTTACAATACATTTCAAGCAAAGCGCTCCCTTCCTCAAAATTCATTTTCCCTGCAGACCACGTTTCGTCTAAGGAGTATACCTCTGAGTGTTTGTTTTGGAGTAAAGAGCACAACTGTGTTTCAATTTTATTCCCTCTGTCTCTGTGTTTCTTTGAGAAAATGAAAAAAGGACTTTATTATTGACCTCCTGGAATAGCTTCTTCCTTTTCCCCTCATAGTCGTGATGTCTTACCCTTTTTTTCTTTGCTTGATAACATATCCGTCAGGCGGGGGAATTAAAACTTCTGTGCTTCTGTGAAGGTCATGAAAGTGTAGAATGTGGACACTTCCGGGTTAAACTGAAGGACTTACAGCACCTTTCACACTTCTGGATTCTTCACTGTGGTAGGAGGGGAAGCTAATGTTCATGTACACAGGACATGCCCAAGAAACCCACGAGACGTTTAGGGAAATCTAAAGCTTCATAAGCAATTGGCATTCACAACTGTTAGAGGCTGCTCATTATAGGCCGTGGAATAGATGGACTAGGGTTGTGTATTATGTGCAACCTCTTCCTGTAGATGTAAGCTCAGCCTCTTTCCTCCCACTCGAGTGAACATATTGAAAAGCAAATGACTGAGGGCCATGTTACTATAGGGATTAGTTTTGCTTTGTTTTTTAAAAAATAAATAAGCATATTTTAGTACTCTCCAAACATTCCATTTTAATGCATCTCACAACCCATTTGTGGACATCCCATTTGTGTCCCCAAATTACAGTTTTATTAGATGAACAAAGAATTTCTAGAGCAGGGCCAAGCACATACTCCTTCATTTATTCAACCACATGTACGGAGCCTCTGCCAGGTGTTAGGTTCTGTGTTGGGGGCTGTGAGAGCCCAAGGTGGGCAGGGAAAGATCCTAAAGCTCAAAGCTCACATTCTAGTGAGGGAGGTGGAGGAATCTGCAGATAATTAGGACATGACAGAGTAAGAATGGCAAAGACAGGCAGAAGGCTTACGGGATCACTTAGGACATTTGTCTTAACCACAGTGCTTGGGGGACATCCGTAAAGCCTTCTAGACCTGCTGGAGGAAGCAATGGCTGAGGGCCTTAATGGAGGGGCAATAAGTGGCCAGGTGTAGTGGACGCTGTGACGAACCCTGAACCTTCATTCCCTTCAGGGCTGAGGCATTCTTTCCGTGATGAGCATGTTGGACGGAATGGCCTACATCAGAAGAAAGCTGCCTGGATCAAGGTCACACCCTCTCATGGAGACTCTGGCATCTGAGGACTTGCTAATGGGAGATAATTAAAAGGCCAGCCCTTTTGCCTCAAGGCAGGAAAATGCTAAAAGTCCATTCTAGCTCCAGAGCTCCCGCTGGGATCCTTGGAGGCTTTTGTTGTGTGGTTCTATTCCTTTCTACCTTTTTCACTTCCCTGCGGGGGCATGTCCTGATAAAACTTCCTCCTCGAAACTCAGAATCTGTTTTCAGGCAAGATGACTAGATAATGAATGTAGAAGCAAGCAGAAGAAAGACATTTCTGGCAAAAAGAACAGTGTCTTGACCTTGTTAAGTTAACATTTGTTAAGTAGAGACTGAGACAGTGTGCAAGAGGAGACCGCAGGGAATTGAAATAGAGAAGACTGTTACTCATAAGTATACTCTAGGCCTCAAGGGGCCACATGGTGGGGGGGGAGGGGTGGCCAAAGCCGGGTACAAGCTGAGAGGGCAGCAGGACTGAGTCCCTTGCCTTTATTAGGGTGCAGGGATGGAGTGCTTTGGGGTTCCCAGACCAGAAAGAGCAGGGCTTTTGGTGAGCTCTGAGCATCAGGGGAAGGCCCTGGGAAGCTGGGGAGACTTTATCACAAGGGACAGCTTACCAGGAACTTATATTTGCTTGTGACTCTGTGGACTGTTATCTAGGTCATTTGTGTGAGGGGCTCATGTCAGCTGAAGCCCTCCCACCGCCTCCCTCCCCACAGGCTGCTTGACTAAGCAATTGGATGCTGAGGCAGCAATTCCCAGGAGCAGCTTAGATAAATGCTCCCACAGAGAGACCAGAAACAGCATGGTAGCTGTAAGCACCTCAGAGATCTGTGTTCTGGACCGTAAACAGAAGATGAAGCTGGAGGATGAGGTGGATTTTCTGAGCAAGTATTTTAAGGGAGCTCCCCGGTACCACTTCTAAAGAAATGTTGGGAGCAATTTCAATATTTTATGGAATGCTGCCAGTCCTCATTTTATAGCTTTTTATCTAGATTGATAAAATGTGATGTGACTGAAGTGGCCTCCACCAAAGTAGATTCGTAAGCAAACCGTCTCTACAGGAGGTTTTAGAAACTGGACAACGCTGAACTCCAAGAAGCTTCTTCTTGGTTCTTGCCATTATAATGCTTTTGAGATTCTGATTTACGTAGCTAATATCATACATATGCAAATCACGTTAGATATTTGGCATATCTGAGGGGAAATGAATACTTAAAATACTAATTTTGGCATAGCTGTGGTCCCTGGCAGACAATGTTGCCGAGTCTTTAGGTGCCTGGAGTTCTCCCGGAATCCTCGTAACTAGCTTGTTTTTGCCACCTGTTTTCTGTATCAAATTTGAGGTTCTGTGCAAAAGACACAGGCTATTTCTGGTAGGAATGAAGTGACATAAATATTTTACAAAAATACCATGTAAACTCCATATCTTGTCATCTGTGTCATCAGTTACACTGTCTTCAAGCACACCCACTCTACGAGAGGAAGAATTCACAGGAGTAAAAATGGAGCTGGTCCTCTAGCACAGAAAGTCCAGAAATACAGTTAGGTCAAGGCTTCACAAACACATTGTTGCCTGATTAAATGTCATTCTATCTTTGGCCTTTGCTCTTAAATATCAAGGTTCCTTGGAAACCCTGGAGGAATGAGAACACTGTCCAGTTTCAATTACTTTCAGATTTCCTATTTCCAACCTGCAAATGCCTTTTGGGTGATGCCTGTGGCCATTGGCTGGAGGCTTCTATCCATGAGTGTACACAAATAAACGTGATATCATAGTGGAAAACTAGACATTTCTCTATATCTTGGTTTCCTTGGTGGCAAAGGCAGAAAACAGCATTTGATGTGTGTGATAGTACATGTGAAACTGCTTGGAAGGGATATGAGGTGGTCTCTGAATGTCAGTGGTTCTAGTCTGTGTTCAATTAAATTGTCCCTGGTGTCCTTTACCTATATAGCACAGTGCTTTGTGGACCTGCCTCCACAAGGATGGAGACATGGAGTGAGGGGGAAAGATGTTTCTGTTTGCTTCTTTGCAAAGCCATGAATGCATTACTGCAGTTTTGTTAATGGAATTTGATGTTGAATTCAGGGTCCGTTCCCCTTCTTTTGCCTGTAACCAGGTTATTATAATTTATTGAGACTTATGGGTCCTGCTGCATTGTTTAAGAAACTCCTTGGACATCAGTGCAAACAAAGACAGGGAAGTGGAGGCTCTTGTATATTTTTAGAAAACAAATGTCACTTGAATTCAAGGTAGTGTTGTGGATATAAGAAGAGAAGTCTTCAGATGAAAGCATTTACTCAGAAAGACAGTGTCCTATTTCTGTTTAAAGCACCTTCGGTGACTTACCTGTCAAAATGATAAAGTTATTTATTGCCTTCTAAGGGCACATATTTGAGTAAATCCAAATTGTTCCTTCAGGTACTCATATTACAGCTGTAGTTTTGTTGGTGATATTAAATTGACCCAGAGGCTTTATTTTCCCAGTGGAGTACTTATTTGAGCTTTTAAAAGATGCATTTTTGTTCTTGACTGAAGAACATTCTGGAAGGTATTAACACTTTATTTCCAATAAAGTGCTATACAGCCATTTACTCTACACTCATATCTTCTATACAGACAGGCTCGATATTCTTGTCAGCAGCGTGAAACTTGTAGCCAAAGGACCTCAAGGGGTTCAGTAATTTTTTAAAGGCAAGAAAATATAGTTTCAGAGTGTCTTATCAGTCCTACATTTAGCCCCATTCTCCATGGTGGATTCTGTCTTTTTGCATGAAGAAACACATGCCTGTTGGCTTCAGAGACTTTTCAGGGCCTCACTTCTTCAGGCAGGCGCATGATCTCATTTCAAACAAACATATTGCTCTCATTGGTTGGGGGGAGGCTCTTTATTCAATAGTTGGCCATCCATTTACTCTGAAATCATTTGAAATTTAGCCTTTTTAGCTGTTAGGTGAGAAATTTTGCATAATTAATACATTTAAGGACCATTTAGAGAGGACTTTAGGCATAGTTGTAAGAAAAGGCAATTTGTGTGGAAATGGAAATTATCACCAATCTTGACAGCAATTATAAACACTTAGCATATGTCCTAGGAAAAATGGAGGGGTGGGGATGGTGTGTGATAGCCAGTCTTCTAATGAGTCCCGTGAAAGCCACTGTGCTTTGGGTTCTGTTATGTGTGTCAGGGAATGCGGTGAAGGACGGAAAACTATGGCCGGCTTTTACTGAACACCTGTACTGTTCTGAGCAGATTACAAAGTGCTTTCTATAAATTGATTGTATCATTTGTTCTTGACAACTCCTTGATATTTGGATTATTTTAAAGATAGAGTCACTGGGACTCAGGTTATGCAACAGTAAGGTTAGGCTCTACACTTGAACATCCTTTGATTCGAATCCTAGCCCTGCTCTCCTTACCTGTAGACAACACTGCCTCTTAACAGCTTTAAAATCTGTCCCATGGCTGATAAGCAGGAGGGTTTATTTTGTGAAGGTGGCTGGGTATGACCTGGTGCGGGCAGTGTCTTTAAATTTGGTCCCTGGTTCCCATGTACCCGTAAACTACATCCTCAACTCTTGTGGGGGGATCACATGGTTCCCTGGGCCCGCAGGTCCAGGGAAGAGGCAGGGCAGGAGTTGTGTGTGTGAGTCTAGAAGCTTCATTTACAGCTGTGTTGATCAGCAGCTTAGATGAGGCTACACCAGCACCTGACGCTTGAAACAACAATAACTTGGTTCTTGGTCTAGATTCCACTCCATGGAGCAATCTTGTTAGATATTTGTTTCTCTCTTTTTAGATGTTTCTCTCTTGGTACCTAAACCTGCCACCGAATTCAGCTTTGGCCTGTGCTGCCCTGACAGCTTTCAGTTCTGGGCTGCTGGAGTGATGTCTGTCCTCATCGGCTCCCCCTCCGTGGTCCTGTTGGGCTTTGCCTGCCTTCTGTGTACTCCCTGGCTGGCCGTATCACCACCGCCCCTTCCCAGTCTAAAGGCCTCTGGAGTGTTTGTGCGCATTGTTTTTTCTCATGAACAGCTCCTTGCTGCCCCCTTCTGGCTCAAATTATAATTAACCCTTTGGTTTACAGTCCAGGGTGAGTCAAACCCAGGTGTTTGATAACTCCGTGCCAATCCCATATTCTTTCTATTTAGAGGAAAGGAAAAGAAAGATACTTCTCTCTTCTCTCTCTCCTACAACTCTCTCCAATTATTTTTTATATTTTTTCTTCTATTCTTTCACTAATCAGTATTTTTCTGGGTTTTATCAAATCACGTAAACTGGTTATATACACTTTCAGATTGGTAGCAATAAGAACCCTTTTTTTCCCTTTTATTTTAAACATAAAATCTGTTTTCCTTATTAAGACAGTATACATGCCCAATATTGAAAATTTGCAGAACACTGAAAGGCATAGAGAGAGCAAAAATCCCCTGTAATTTAACTGTGACAGATAGCAACCATTAACATTATGATGTTACCTGTACATGTTATTTATATGATTCTGTATGCATGGTTCCCTAGCCTGCTCTTCCTCTTAGTAAAATGCTATTAGCTATTTTGGTCCTTTTAAATACTGACAGCCTCCTTTTGGAGGCAATCATACTCACAACTTTGTTGGGGTCTCAAATCATCAGAAGATTATAAGCATCTGCAAAGCAGGTTTGGAATATATGAATAGCCTTTTCTTCTGCATTCTCCCTACACTGTAGAATGCGAGGCTCTTTCTGCTGTGACGCCCAATAAATGTGGTTGACTGGCTATTCAGATTTCATGATGTATTTTCCAAAATGGCAATAAAAATGGTAATGAAATGTTAAGTTATTCTCAGCTACTAAATTCCTAATTCCAGGGACACCATAAACTGTCTTTTTGATGATCAGAACTATTTGACCATAAATTTCAATGAAGTCACAATAACCTCTGAATTTCTTTCCAGCCCCTTTTATCCTATATGTTTCCAAAGTATCTGCATCATGACTGAATTACCTTACAACTAATTAGAACATAAGAGAAACATATAATACAGGTTAAGATGGTTTTGACAAGTAACCAAATTTAGAAAAATTATTCTATATAAAGCATATTTAGGGGAGCATTTCACCACAAATTTCCTTATTGTCAATAATTCGTCTATCTTGCCTCCTCTCTGGTCATAGTGAAGTCAATTTATATACATACTTTTCTGTGAGCTGGAAAGCAGTGAATAGGCTCAAAATCAAGGCAGTATCACTCAAAATCACCAGCACTGATGCTATACTATTTCTTGCTAATGCTTCTAGCTTCTGGAAGCTAGTGGTTAGCCGTCTCACATCGAATGATATCCCAAGCCTGAAGGAGAATCTGTGAGCAGGTCTGTTTTTACTACAGGGTCAGCCTTGATGTGGGAGGGATCTCTGCACTCCCCTTCAGTCTTAATGGTTAAAAAAAAAAAAGGGACACATTCAAGTCTGGATTGAAGAAAACACTTAACTTACAGGAACTGGTTCACATTTAAAGAAAATAAGAATAGGGAACATAAACGTGCTTTTTTTTCCAACTAATAAATTTTATGACTTAGAGCAGTTTTAGCTTCACAGCAAAAATGAGTACAAAGTACAGAGAGTTCCCAAACATCCCCACCCTCCCACTTGCACAGCCTGCCCCACTATCAATGTCCCACACCAGGGTAGCGCATTTGTTACGGTGGAGGAACCTACATTGACACATGGTGATAACCCAAAGCTCATAGTTTATATTATGCTCACTCTAGGTGTTACATATGAATTTGGACAAATGTATAATGATATGTACACACTATTTTAGTATTGTACAGAACAGTTTGTCCCAGAAATCCTCTCTGCTCCATATATTTACCCCTCCCTACCCTCCAACCCTTGTCAAGCACTAATCCTTTTACTGTCTCCAGTTTTTCCTTTTCCAGAAGGTTGGAATCATACCGTATGCAGTCTTTTCAGATTTTAGATTTCACTGAGTAATGTGCATTTGGAGTTCCTTCAAATCTTTTCATGACTTGATAACTCATTTATTTTTAGTGCTGAATGATATTCCATATTCTGGTTGTATCACAGTTTATCAACTCATCTACTAAAGGACATCTTTCCTGGTTGTTTCCAAGTTTTGGCAATTATGAACGAAGTTGTTATGAGTCTTTGTGTGCAGGTTTCTTTGTGGACATAAGCTTTCACCTCTTTTGGGTAAACCACGGAGTGTGATTGTTGGATTGTACAGTAAGAATATGTTTAGTTTTGTCTTCCAAAGTGGCTGTACCATTTTGCATTCCCACCAGCAAAGAATGAGAGTTCCTGTTGCTGCACATCCTCATCAGCTTTTGATGTTGCCACTGTTTTGAATTTTGACTCCTCTAATAAGTGTGTGGTGGTATCTCATTGTTAATTTGTAATTCCCTAGTGACGTATGATGTTGAACATATTTTCATGTGTCTACCTGCCATCTGTACACCTTCTTTGTGAGGTGTCTTTTGAGGTATTTTGCCCATTTTTTAATTGGGTTGCTTCATTTCTTATTGTTGACTTTTAAGAGTTCTTTGTATATTTTGGATGATAGTTCTCTATGGAATGTGTCCTTTGCAAATATTTCCTCCCAGTCTGTGGCTTGTCTTCTCATTCTTTTGAAGAACGTGCTTTTTAAAAACAGCCTTCTTTTGACATTTTGCTCAATGGATGACCAATGCAGAGAGTTCTTCTTAACATATTTAGAAAGTAATTGCTTAATCAGAGAAATTGAATAAATTATATTTGCCTGACTATTCTTGGTTCTAATTCAGGAAGCTTAAAATGCACTCTGATCTATGATTGCTCAATAGCTAGCTCTTCCTTCTCTAAATGTCAAGTGGATGTGACCTTGCAAGAAAGAATATAGCAAAGAGACTTCTTAACATGATGTCTAATATTCCTGAATGCATTGCTTTTCTGGTGTATTATTTCCTATTCAGAAATATTTCTGTCCAAGGAGATTCAAGACTATTTTTCCTTTGCTTTTCTTCCTTCCTTCCTTCCTTCCTTCCTTCCTTCCTTCCATCTTTCTTTCTTTCTTTCTTTCTTTCTTTCTTTCTTTCTTTCTTTCTTTCTTTCTTTCTTTCTTTCTTTCTTTCTTTCTTTCTTTCTTTCTTTCTCTCTCTCTCTCTCTCCCTTCCTTCCTTCCTTCCTTCCTTCCTTCCTTCCTTCCTTCCTTCCTTCCTTTTTCTTTTTGGTATCCTAGAGAGGACAACCATAATCAAGCCCAAGAAACTGGGATTAAAGATTTAAAAAATGGTGTTATATTTCAGTTCTGCATCCAACATCCTTAATCATCTTACAAACACTGATGAAAAAGATTTTTTGTGATATTCTCCCAATTAAAAAAGAAATATTTGGTTTATATTCTGGTACCATATAAAACAGTCTCAAAAAGAAAAGCTTTACAAATTCCTTTAAAAATGCTATTTGTCCTACTTCCTTTTCTTTTTCTCTCTTCCATCCTTTCTTAGATATTTTCCAAATCTAGCTGAAATTTATCTTCAGTGTTCAAATTCCACCTATTTTTTTTGTTTATTCTCTACTTCATCATGATACAGAAACATGAGGATGATAAAGTTAGAATTTTATAAAAGCTATGTGTGAAATTTAATTATAGATATTGAGTACATTGGGCTGTTAGGTAATCTCCCCTTTTACTTTGATTGTATAGGTATACTTATTATTTCAGAAGTGTTCAGACAACAATTTTAGATGAAATCAGTCAGGTACTTACGCAGAGGTAGATTATTCCAGTAAATACACACCCAGACACATAGACACACACACACACACTGTCCTTTTTGATTACTCAGTGTTCTATCTTTATGCATGTTAAGTACAGTCTCTCTCTCTCTCAACACTTGCCCTCTTCTCCTGATACCCCTGCCCTTCGAAATGTAAACGTATACACTGAGAACTTCACAATAAAAGATACTAGAGAAATGTGACCTCTCTCAGCACACATAACACTCCATAAGAGAGCTGTCCATATTTCCATTTCATCTTTTATATGATAAACACAACACTCTTTTTCTATAGAGAAAGACACTGTAGCAGTTAACAGGCTAGTATGTGTTGCTTCTAAAAAAGTACTAGATAGGCTCAGAACCCTTCAGGATTATAATTTGAGAAGAGCTGCTCTGGCTAGCCACTTTATTTAAGGGCATGTTAAAACTAGTACTCTAGCCTGTCCCTAGCCAGTTAGATGTGCTACAGAATACCTCTCCTCTGCAACCAGTATCTTCAGTGTGTTTAAATTGGATGAAGTCATGGTTATTAGCCTGATAAGCAATGATGTCATTGACTTTGGGCTACATTTCTCCCTGTTAAACATGGATGCACAGGAGAATAATTTTGGACAACTGCGTTGGATGTTGCTGCGTCTTGCGAATCTGGCTAACATGGAAGTTTCCTTTCTATTGAACTTGGTATCTCTGGAATTAATTATCAGAAATCATTAATAAAGTAATTAAAAAATGCTCCTGCCATTTCCGTGAGCTCAGATTACAGCAGTTACAGTAATTACTGTTAGTGATATGCAATATACCCGGGGCCTATTAAGGATAATTTTATGGGTCTCTTTTTTGCAATCTTTGCACCTAAAAGGTTGTAAAGGAAAAAGAGTGCTAATGACGGCCAGCCTCAGCACTGCTATCACCTTATTGTTTATGATGTTTATAAGAATACTTAGAAACTCTGGTCTTTTCTCATTTAGACAGACTCCTCCCAGGCCGTCGACAGAGTAGCCACCTTGAGGCAGTTTGCGTAGTCTAATTATGGTTCCCTTAAAATTTACTTGGAGGGCAAACTACTACTCCTACAGTGGGTAAGACAATTACCCAGACTCATCATTTGCCATCTGTGCTGGCTGCCAGTGGGTCAGTGGAAATCATTTTCTCGGAATATCTATCGTCATTTATGTCTGAGGCCCTTAGAGAGCTGATTTTCCCATAGGGCCGTTCTAAGGAAGCAGCATCTGGCACCAGTCTTTTGCTTCCGACTTGAATGCAGCCAAGAAGCAGGACTCTCCCAGTGAGAGCTCTGTGTATGCAGGCCCTGTTCAGGCTCTCTAGCAGGCCTGAGGCTGCCTCTAGGGACAGGTTGGATTTTTTTTTTTAATCTCATGGACTCACAGTCCATTGATTTTTCACAGTCTCTGTAGGTAGGTGACATTTTTCTCCCTTTCTTCCTTCCTTCCTTCCTTCTTTCCTTTTTTCTTCCCTCACTCCATCCCTTCCTCTTCCTTTTCCCCTTCTTTCCTTCCTTTGTCTATTACATGTATTTATATGTAGCTCTTTTCTGGGCATGCAGCCTGGCTTGGTTTGAAGTTTGCTTATAATGTGCTACCTCCCTATTTTCTGTCTGGAGGTGGGCATTTCATCCAGAAATGATTAAACATTCTGTGGGTCCTTTAAATATCAACACAGAGAGGGCACTGGAGTCTTAAGAAAGCAACATCAGCGAGGGCCACCGTAAAAACAGGTTTACCACTAAGTCTTATTTACCCAAGGAGAGGCAGGGTTGTCTCTTCAGTCTAAGCTTGGACTTTAGAATTAGTGGCCGGCAGAGAGGGGGCATGAACATAAGGAGGAGGGAAGAAGGAAGAGTGTTCTTTTCAAGTCAATGAGGAGTCTCTTTGCTTACAGAGAGGCAAATGGAAGGGCCAGATGAAAGACAATGTCATTCAGTTTTGAAATGTGTAAACAAGCTGAATTATTTTCATCTCATGGACATCTTTAGCAGTGCTAGAATAGTGCTAGAATAATAAGTGAGAAATGTTGCCTTTTTTGAATACTCAAAGTTCCCTAGATTCCCTCCAGAATAAAAATTTTCCATATGTGAGAGTAAGTGGAGTGATTCAAGACATAGACTCGGAAGCCAGGTTGCCTGGGTTCACATTTCGGCTTTGTATTGTGACCTTCCTAACCTGCCTGTGTCTCAGTTTGCTAGGCTGTATAATGGGGTTAAAAACAGCATCTACCTCACAAGGTTGTTACAGGGATTAAAAGAGCAAATATTCATAAAGCAATCAGCATAGTGTCTGTCATATAGCAAGCAACCTGAAAATGTTTTCTCAGTGAATCAAGTGTCTACTCTCTCCAATAAGATGGAAATTCTAACACTAGAAGGAAAAGGAGGAGTGGGAGTGAAAGGAGCTTATACAGCATTAGGTCAATGCAAGATGACATTGCTTGTGATTTATTTTCCATGAAAAGAGTTTAGATGTACGTTTGGTGGATGGCCTATAAATTTTATTGAGTGACTGAAAACTCTGCTCAGTTTTTTGGTCCACATTGCTATTTTTCATATAGATTATATTTTACTAAACCTTTTCATTAGATTTAAACAAAATTATGGTCACAGTGGTTCCCAGGATCATTTGCCATAGTCTTGCTAAAGGAAGCACTTAGATAAAGGCATTAAATTATCATTTATTGATAAGAAGCTAAACTCGGTGAATTAATTTTTTATTTATACATTAACCTTTAATAGTCATTTAACTTCAGAAATAGTCGTGGACATATGGTCTTTCAATATCTTCCAGTTAAGATGTTCTAAAATCAATCTTTTCATTTCCAGAAATAAATCCAATTTCATCACATCATTTCCCTGATTAGAGGTATTTAGTGTCTTTCCAGCATCCACACAAGATACAATACAAGTGCTTTCATTAGCATGCGTGGCCTTTCATGATCTGGACTTTACCTTTTTTGCCTGATTTTGTATCATTGCTTCCCTTTCCCCTCACTTTAGCTCTAGAAATAAAGCTTACCAACAGTTTATATATTTCACCTTTGCACCTGACAAAACTGTTCTCAGTGCCTGTAATAGCCTTTCTGACTCCTCTCTGTCCACTTCATACCTCTCTTTTTAGCCCGTGTCAAACTCTGACTTGGCTCTGTCTAACCAAAGTTCTAGGGATACATACATTCTCTTCTCCATGTTGTCACTGTAACAAAAATAAGCTAATCCTATAGAGGACCTACTGTGTGTGAGACTGTTCTAATTGCTTTACACATATTAATCATTTGATCCTCCTAATAAACTTGTAAGGCAGATGTTCCCCCCACTTTATGGACTAGGAAACTGAGTCACTGAATGGTTAAATAAGTTGCCCAAGGTCATACTGTTGGTTTATTATACAGTCAGAATTACAGAGCCCTGAAGTTTAGATATTTTTATATTTTTCCACTTACCAGATTTCTGTAAATATTGATATAAACATGGCTCTTCATTCTAGTAAGCACCTTCTTGACTTCGTAGATGCTCAGAGATATTTGCAAGGTGATTTTTCATTCATTTAAAATATTTGAAATATAGTATGTACAGTTTTTTTAGCTAGAGATGTCTCTTTTTCTTTCTTTTATTTAACTGAAGTATAATTGACTGCCAATATTATATTAGTTTAAGTGTGTAAATTACTAAGTATAATTATTGAGTCCAAAGAAACTCTAATGAGTTCTCAAATCTCCACTGCTCTTTTCTATCTTTGATATTTTCAGATTAATAAAACCACAGCAACGATCTTGCCCACTATTTTCTTTCTAACATAAATGAACTTTTGCAATCAGACTACAGACTGGGCCTCCTCTTGTCTCTTTTACCTTAACTCACCAACCACTTGCTAGTTTAGCCATCTTTTCACTTCGACTACAATAGTCCCAGACACCGAGTGTGCATGTGATTCTAGCACATTTCCTCAATCTTGAAGACATAACTAGCTCAGTTTTTAAAATTTCTAGCCAAAGAGGGAAGAATTGAAATAAGAATGGAACCACAAATTTTGCCATATTCCAAAATAGTATTTTAGTAACCTAGTACCAAGATGTTCTGGTTTGGAAATAACAGTTAGTTATTCATTTACCAGCACGTAGGGAATTTTAGGGGTGAACTGATTACTTTGCTCCAGTCTTAATTCCCACATCTCTATATTATATTTTCCTGTAGGTCTGATTGATTTTTTTTCAGGCATTTAATAGTTCACTCCATGGTCCTTGGTAGAAGTGTCACAAGCTCTTACTTTAGTAAGTACCCCTTTCTTTAACAATACTTTGTAGCAGTTTAGCTGGGATCACATACAAAACTTGACAACCTCTCTGTCAAGATAAAAAAGCATGTGTAGTCATCACCATACTGACAAAAATACCTAGTTAACTCCCTTTAAATGTGAGTCAAACTGATTGGTTACTGACAGGAGACCACTTACATTTTTCTAT
Source organism: Camelus dromedarius (assembly GCF_036321535.1). Lineage (NCBI taxonomy): Eukaryota > Metazoa > Chordata > Mammalia > Artiodactyla > Camelidae > Camelus > Camelus dromedarius. Next base: position 27,653,511 of record NC_087439.1, on the reverse strand, counting down.
TTTTATGCTTAAGTTCATGCTATATTTTTTCACCCAGTTGTTTTGGTCCCAAAGAAACACAACTTTGAAGCAACTAACTGGATAAATTAGAGATCAAATTTTTGTTTTTTTCAAATATTCCTGGTGTCTTTATAACAACAACTATAGAAAAATAACTCAGGAATTTACCACCAAGAGTCTGGGTTTTTAAAATTAGAATGGTGGAATCTTTCTCGTACTGAATCTGACATTGTACGTGCATGTGTGTGTAGAATGTGTTGCTAGAATGACCTGGTGCCCTCACTAGTTTGATCTTTGTCCCTTACCCTCGTTTTGCTTCTTTAGAAATGCTTCCTGTACAATTTCCTATTGCACCGGGCAGCTTTTTTGGTTTCTTTTTTTCTTTTTTTTTAGCTCGTTCTAAGTTCTGTTGAGTCTCACAGATCTAGCTCTTGGGATTTCAAATTTCAAATACTCCTTGCAAAAAAAATCTTCTCTCATAATTATCATTTACACTTCCCCAGGAATAATTTTTTTTTAATGGGACTGTCTCTAATAGGCAAATGCAAATCCATATAACAAGATTATGAGCTTTAAAAAGCATGCTACTTTTTGACTGGGACATTATACTGTACACCAAAAATTGACACAGTGTAACTGACTGTACTTCAATTAAAAAAAAACATGCTCTTTTTGTTTATGATTTCTGTCAGTTGAATCAACCTACAGATTTCATTTAAATGGTAAACAGGAGGAAACAGAATAAGGTAGCCAGTAACATATGAATACAAAGAAAGCAAATCATATTGTTTGTTTTGTCACATTTTCTGCAATGTGTTGCTTAGTGTGGTAGAATTTTTTGCAAATTTTTGAGGTAGCACAAAAGTATAATAATATCCAATTCCAGCCCTGTCAGAATGAATTCCAATCAATAAGCGCAGTTTTTATCCATGTGTTGGAAACCATACAGAGGTTTATGTTTATGAACACAGATGATGTCTCTGCTCTCCTCCTACCTTACTTCCTACCGAAAACCAAGTGCTGCTAATTTGCTATTTTAAACTTAAAAACAAAAATTCCTACCTATCGACGTGTTATAATCCTGCTTCTCAATTTGGTGAACTTTGTTGATTTGTCTCTGGACACACCTGAGTGAATTTCTTATTTTTTCACCTTTTCCTCCAAAGCCAGCTCACTCTCTCTGTCTTTGAGACCCTGGATGAGCTACAGATCGAAGGAGACACTCATAAAGATCTTAGATTACTGTTACCCATCTGTTCTATTAAAAATATCTTAACATACATTTAATTGTAGTTATAATATTCATAAACTTAACATCTTTTTTGGTATGGATGCATTTATGTTCAAATAGTGTCTGATGTCACCTTATATTAACTTTTCTCTTTATGTAATTACAGTATCCCCGTAAATTCTAAAGAATCAGGTAGTTCCTACAATTCCGTAAACTCAAGAATTGTTGCCAGGCCCTGCCTCATCACCTCTTAAGTCTACAGGTTGGGAAAGTAAGAGAGTGAAAAAAGTGTCTCAAAGTCCCTCATCCTTACTACTTTAATTTTTCTCAGAGTGGTGCGAAGATTTAAGTGGATAATAAGTCATTAATTAACTTGCTGACAGAGGAGAAGCTGGTGAGGTGTGCTCTCTGGTGCCAAATATTCTTCTCCCTTTGCTCAGCGTTTAAGGCTCCCAGAGAGAGAGGCCACAGGGCTAGGTACACGTCAAATCCATTGGATATTTCTTAGCAGTTTTGCCCAGGGTGGCTCTTGCCCTACCTAGTTTAATTCCCTTACCCAGAGACACAGTCTGAATCAACATTCCTCCCTTACTGAAGACTCCAAGAAGTTATGTGACCACTTAATCTTTTTACAGATCAAAATGTGTGGAGTTTTAATCTGCATAGTTCTAAAGTCTAGAAGCCGTTTCCTGCTTTATTAAAATTTCATATCAGATGGGCAGCCCTAGCTTGATATATTAAATATGTTGAATTGGTTTTCTTAAGGACCTCAGCACAAATGAGGAAATCTAGAAGAACAGAGCTATAGAACTTCCTATGGAACCAAAAATCATCACAGCGATTCATGAACAACCAGAAAATGTTCACACAGATTATGCTGTAGAAATCTTGATTCCAAGGCTTTGGGTTAGACTCCGACAACTGTTCATGGAATTTGATGAATGACTTAGAAATAGAATTAATGGACTTTGGAAGAAATGCCATAAGGGAAGTGGAATATAAGGCCTCTTAACTTGTGTGAAGGAAATTGTTATTTAGGCCCAAAATCTGTACAACAAAGAAAATTATAAACGCTCAAGGAAAGAAACGATGCAAAGCCTTTAGGGACAAAATAGCATGAAGAAATTAGGGGGTTCATATTGGAAAACCTTGTTGGGATGAAAAGGCAACATGGGAAAATGAAATGAATGACAAATTAAGGAAGTAATTAAAAAAACCCCACAAAAGTAAATCTTAAGCCCCCCCACCCCCCACAAAAAAGGATAGACATTAAAGGAAAGTGGGTTGGTGGACAGACTGGAACGTACTCATTCACACACTGTGTCTAGCTAGCACCTCCAATTCAACTGGTCCCAACCCAAGCTGTGTGTTCTTTGTAGTTGAGGTCTGAGCAATTAGATTGAATGGGAACTTTACAGACATTCATCTGATCAGATAAAAGATGAGTTGCTATACTCAGGTCAGCATGGATATGAACACAAAATTTTAGACAACATTTAGTACTACTTCTCTGGGATAAGCAAAAGCTAAGCATTTATATTATGGAAAGAGTATTCGAACTCTAGTCACCATGAGGACAGCAGAGAGCATCTGCAATGATGCTGCCCACTGCAACATGTTCTCTTAGTGACAGAGAGGCACCTTATTTCTCCTGTGCCCATGTAAACTGTATTTTTAACTGCAGCGCTTCCTTATTAAGATGGGGTTGAAAATATCCTAAGTTGATAATGCAATTAATATACCTAATCTGCTGAACACCATCGTTTAGTCTGGCTTATCTTACACATGCTCAGAACACTTGCATTAGCCTACAGTTGGGCAGTGTTATCTAACACAAGGCCTATTTTATAACACAGATTGATTATCTCATGTAGTTTGTTGACTACTGTGCTGAAAGTGAAAAACAGTATGGTTGTATGCATACACGACGGTTGTGAGAGTATCAGTTGTTTACCCCCCATGATCACGTGGCTGATGGGAGCCGTGTCTCACTTCCCAGCATCATGAGAGTACCGTCAGGGAGGAAGAAATTTTCCTCTACCCTTCCAGGTTCTTCTGGCTGATCTAAGAATTAAATTGACATAGGACAGATTATCAGGAGAAAAATCAAACAAAAGTCTAATAACAAGTATACATGGGAGAGACACAGAAAAGCTGAGTAACTCACCAAAATGGCTGAAACCCTCACCTTAAGTGACAAAAAAGGATGTTGGGGTGTGTTTGAGACTTCAAAGGAGAGATAGACAATTTGCATGGAGATGGAAGAGCAAATGTTTGGTAAATGTTTGGTAAATACTGTCTCTGGGCCCTGTAGGGACAGTAGGACATAGACTCTGATCTCTATGCCCTGCCAGAGTTCCCCACCCCTGGCACTTACCCCATAATCTTTGCAGATATCTCTGGTGATAGCTCTATTCTGGGAATGGACCCCGTACCTACATTGTTTTAGGCAGTTAGAGGGAAGGTCAAAATTTCTTCTTAAGTCTTTTGGGCCTTCCCTATTTCCACCTCAAAATAATCTACATGCCAAAGACATATTTTGAGGTTGCAAATTTTGTTCCCCTACAGTAGCATACCACATACAGATAGCCAGGAAAGGATCAAAATTTAAAATTTGAAATATGGTTTCTACTGAATGTGTATTGCTTTTGCACCACTGTAAAGTCAAAAAATTCTAAGTTGAACCATTGTAAGTCAGGGACTGTATGTATTTTTTCCAGTCTTCAAGTTATAGTCACAGTTTTCTGATGCACTCCAAAGAGATTTCTCTGGATTCAAAAATAATCTAGGATGGTGAGGATTCCAAAGGCCTTGGTCAGCAGACAGCATAGATCCAGGTGCCAAAGGAGGGGCAAATGTGATTTCCTTGCATTCAATTTTGTCTCCACGTATAGAGATAGTCATGAACAACAACTCACAGTTACTTCTTGGAATAGAAAAGTGTGCTCTTCAAGGAGGATGCGCTTTCATGGTTCCAGATAACTTTGTTTGCTCATCCTGTGCTAACAAGGTCTTAGGCACTTCTTTGCTGTCTCCGTTATCTGGTTGGCTCATCTGAGCACTTATTTGTTCTTTGTTCACTCATTCAACAAATATATTTGGAGTATGTCAGCCAACGCAGGCTGGTCTGTGTTAGTAAACTATTTGCTCAGTGTGTGTCTGGTCACCCCACATGTAAACTGAACTAATATTTTCTTTATATTACCCTACTCTCCCAAATCACTTCTTGGCATGTTATAAGCAGTTAATGCCTACCTAATTAATTTAGTTTAATCGAAATAATGTTCAGAAGATGTACAGATTTCAGCTGAATCAATGCAGGTTTTAGAATAACTCATTTCCACAATAACTTGTCAAAGGCTAGCATTCTGAATAAAGGAGACCTGGGATGTGAAAGTTTTCATTCTAAGGGCAGTAGCGGAGAGGCATTCATAGTTGTCACATCAGTGTCATGCTTGAAAGAGAAGGCTTATTTTGAAAAGAAGTGTCCTGGACACAAAGGAAAGCCCTGAAGTCTTTCCTGAATTGTTCTTAAAGCTATAATCCAGGGAAGAAGTTGAAACTGGTAAATAAAGAACTCAGTCAAGTGTCAGGTTTCAGGAACACGAGTTCACTCACAGGGCAATTGTAAAACTTGGTTTGATAACTTTCTTTGGTTGGCTCCCTCAGTACATAGCCCAGGTTTGACTATATGTGGCCAATTTTACCCAAATAAAGTCAAATGTTTCAGTGGGATCCTCAGATGACCTGAGGCATCTAACTGAATCCCTCACAGTTAGGTTAGAGATGTAGTTAGTGGTGCTGTGTCAGGCTCAAAAGACATGGGATGGCACTAGAAAGAAGCGCTGGGGGAGCAGAATCTCTGACTTTGCTCAGGGCCAGCCCTGCTTTTATTCACATAAGCCGGAAACTTAGAAACACAATGGACTCTCGGTTTGGCGGACTCTCTCAAAGGTGTGTGTTGTTCATTTCAAAACTTGCCAACAAGAAAGTGAGGTTCTTACTCTGGTTGCAATGTGATTGTAGCAGTGGGATGGGAATGATAGTTTTGCAAAAGGGGGTCCTCCTGTCTCTCCTGCCATCCCCTGCAACGTTTCTCTACATTTTCATCTGGATTTGACTTTAGTCTTGGAAAGCAGCCCTTTCAGGTGATTCTGGATGGAGGACCCACGGAAGAGGAGGCGTTTTCTAGCTGTTTTCATGTGCAGTCTTCTTAATTCTCAAGTGCCAGTTACCCAGAGGCCACTTCAGTATGTGAAAATTGCTTGACTCCTCTGAGATACTCCCAAAGAAATTTTACACTAGATTCCGCCCCCTGTGGCAGCAATACTTAGATTTCAGTATGGCTGCTCCTCTCATCAAGGACAAGCTTTTCCTCCTCCATCAGATATTTGCTAAGCATCACCATTGATTTCTTTGCTAACCTATATAACTTTCTGACCCCTGGCACCAGCCTTTTTCTCCATAATGGCTTTCTCTAGAACTTGCATTCAAGTAGATGAAATCAGGTTAAAAATGTTTTAAGGACAACCTAAAAAAGGAAAAAAAAAATCATAAACTTTCAAAAGGGCATCCAAAGAGATCTGCAGCGAAGACAAACCATGTAGTCCTGGTGGTGGTAAGGAAGCATATGGATTGATTTCATGCATAAACAGTCTCAAATTTTACAAACAGGTTGTATTCCAGAACTGTTTCTTTGAAATTTGGTAAGTATTCTGTCATAGAAACAGTGTGTCGATTGGGGATTAGGGTATCAGGTTAACACACAAGAGTTTGCTGGATTCATGCGGTAGAGCTGCAGCCTGCATTGTCAGACCACCTGGGAAAGGTGAAAGAAGAATGAATGGCTTTTCACATCTCGTAGAGATAGCCCTAAGCAAAAATTTGAAATCTGTGAGATCTACCGTGAGCATCCTTCTACAAACCTTCTCTGTTCTCTCTTCCTCCACTCAGTGACACCCTGGCAGTCTTAATATACAGTTAACCTGCCCTAAGGCACTTGTGTTTAGACATCTCACCTGCCATTTCCATGCTATTTTTATTTAATTGAAGTATAGTCAGTTACAATGTATTGATTCTGGTGTATAGCAGAATGTTTCAGTCATACATATTTATACATATATTCATTTTCATAATATTTTTCATTATAGGTTACCACAAGATATTGAATATCTTGTGCTATACAGTAGGACTTTGTTGTTTATCTATTTTGTATATAGTAGTTAGTGTCTACACATACTGAACTCCCAGTTTATTCCTTCCCACCCCCTTTCCCAGCTCGTAACCGTAAGTTTGTTTTCTATGTCTGTGAGTCTGTTTCTGTTTTGTAAATAAGTTCATGTGTGTCTTTTTTTTTCTTTAGATTCCACATATAAGTGATATCATATGATATTTTTCTTTCTCTTTCTGGCTTACTTCACCTAGAATGATGATCTCCAGGTCTGTCCATGTTGCTGTAAAATGCCATTATTTTATTCTTCTTTAAGGCTGAGTAGTATTCCATTGCATAAATATACCACAACTTCTTTATCCAGTAAAGGATCTACCTTCCTTCATCCCTCAATTTCCAGTTTTCTCAGTATATTTACTCTCAGATAGGTGCTAAGAACAAATCAGTCAGAACCAAATATATCACACTAAAGTGTAGAAAACCAGCAATTTCTCTGCAAGTGTTCTTTAAAAAAGAGACCTGTTGACCAAAATATACAAATTCAGATAAAATGATGTAATTATGGCAGTTGGAGGAGGTGTTGGTTTGTGGCAGTGTGGGAAGCATCATAGAAGATGGTCAACTTGTAATTCTTACCATATAACTAAATATATGTTTTACACTTGAGTTTTTATTCGAATTTGCATCACAGATTCATGTGCTTCGGCTCTCAGCTCTGGCTCTGACACCTCAAAACAGCATACAATTTGTCTTTAAAAGCGTTTTTTCTCAGGGTAATTAAACTACCTACTGAAACAAAGAGGTCCCAAATCTGAGTGCATTTATGCAATAAAAGTTTATTTCTGTTCACGCAGAGTCCTTCTCCAGCAGGAATATCAGGTGGCTCTGTCTTGTCAGTCCTTTAATTCCAGCTGCTAAAGAAAGAATATAGAAGACTGGGCTGGACATTTCAGAGGCAGACAAGACAGATGACTTCTCTGCACTTTTTTGCACTGACCACACTCCATCACCTGGTCCAATCCAGCTGCAAGGGAGTCCAGAGATGCAGAGGAGCACATGGTGAGAGCAGACGTTAGTGCTCTCTGCTGCACTCTTACCAGTGGATATTAGTCCTTAGAGTGAGATGCTCATGTCTTTCTTTTCTACCTGAAACCCAAACTTATTTGCAGGTCCAAAGCTCCTTCCCCTCACTGCTGGATACAGCGACACCTATGTTGTGTGTGTGTGCTGTAGCCTGGCTAATGCATGGTACAATTTGTGGCGGTGACATGAGCAGGAGGGCAAGTGAGGAAGCAAGTGCTAGTTGGGTAGTTGTGGGAAAGAGAAGAACTGAGCAACACAAGCAGAAGCAGGAGGCATGGAAAGGTTATTTGTATAGTGTGTTTCCTAAAGCAAGGACTGTCTCTCTGGTCCTCATCTGTTTAATAGCAGCTAGTAATATCATTCCTTTTTTTTCCCTCTGCCAGTGACTTCATCATACAATTGTTTGGACGCAAAGAGTAAGTCTAAAAGTTCAGGGACCAAGATGATTATCTCCATCTCTTTAAATTTTAGAATAACTGTACAACAAACTCCAAATGTGTGGCAACCATTCATACAGTGCAAGTTCTAGAGGAAGAGTAAACCACTGAGGATTATGAAGAAGGAAGTCACTTCACTTGACTTCACTTTTGTGCTAGTGTAGACGTCCTGGGAATTGCTATGAATGTCAGTTACTTGTGAGTAAGAACTGATACCTTAATGAGTTTAGGCTCCGAGTTTGGTTTATAAACCAGGGAACACTCAGACTCCTGCTTGAGGGGACAGTGCCCTCAACTGTCTAGTATGTTCTCGCTGTGGAATTTTCTAGCCCCAATGCTCTTTGAATGTGGAGTCTGTAACTCCTAAAATTGATTTAAAACTTCCAACTTTGCTTTTAAAGCTTGAACATTTTATGCATTTTGTTTGTCTTCTTTTTTCACTGCAATTTCCATTATTTATTTTTAATTTTCCAACCGTATTTCTCATTTAAACAAAAATAGATACATGCTGCAAAAAAGATGTAGACAGCAGAGCTGATATTAGAACACAGAGCAATTGACCTGGCTTGGAAAGGGAGATAAAGTTACATGTGCATAGAAGAACATTAGCAAAGATTTTTTTTTTTAAGTAGCTTTAAGAGCAACCTTCTCGCTCCCAGACAAGTCCCAATCTCAGATGTATGAAGACTCAGATTATGAAATATATGTAACAAAAGTTAACTTCACTACTAACAATACATAGATCTACTAAATCTGGAAAGGAATAATTCTTATGAACAGTAGTATTCTACATTTTAGAATCTTTTAGGACACTTCCGTCTACTTTATTTCATTTTTTGTTCATAACAACCTTGTGAGTGTGTAGGACATGACTTAGTATGCCCATTTCATAGTTAAAGTAAATGAAACCAGAATACTCAGGCAGCTTGCTGGGGTCACACTCTCTTCACATGGTTGAGTCAGAAATGGACCTACCTCTCCTGACACCCTGTCTAATTTTCCTTGTGCTCTAACAACCTTGAGTCTTATTGCCGTGCTAAGACCCAGCTGCTAGGAAAGCTGCTCATTTACTGGTTTTTCTACGGACAGCAGTTTGCTTGTCTCTAGAGAGGGTCTTTCTCTTGATTCTCTTTCCCTTTTACTGGAAGATGAAAGTCATAATATTCACACCTCTTTGGTGAGCACACGGAGGGGGTGCACATTATAGTTACCAAGCATCATTGTCTGCCTTGACTTACAACCCATGTGCAATCTTTAAGCAAATCTCTTGGCTCTCTCTAAATTCAGCCACTTCTCACCACTTCCGCCACCACCACACGTCCAGCTGGAGCTCTTGTCATCTCCTGACCCCACCTCCCTGCTTCCTTTCTCACTCAGCCCCCTCCCAAGTCTAACCTCCCCACAGCAGACAGGCCATCAACCTCAGACTATATGTGGAATCCAAAAAAGTCATACAAATGGACTTATTTGCAGAAGAGAAACAGACTCCCAGACATAGAAAACAAATTTATGTTTGCCAAAAGGGGAAGTGAGTCGGGGATAAACTAGGAGTTTGGGATTAACAGGCACACACTACTATATACAAAATAGATGAACAGCAAGGTACAGCACAGGGACTATGTTCAATACCTTGTAATAATCTATAATGGAAAAGAGTCTGAAAATAAAGACATACATACATATGTATAACTGAATCACTTTATGTAACCTGAAACTAACACAATATTGTACACCAACTACATTTCAGTTAAAAAAAGAGAAAAAGAAAAAAGAAACATTCCACAACCCCCTACAAGGTATGCCCCTGGGAACTGTTTTCACTGTATTTCCTACCATTTCTCCCTGTTATATTTGTTAGTCTTATTTGCCTCCTTCCTCTCCCTTTAATGTGGCAAACTTTCACTGTAAGCATTCACCATGCAGGGACTGTTTCCTTGCAGATGTGTACCTGGCTACCTTCCTGTCTTTGGTTTGGTCTCATTACAAAGTGGTCTCTGCAAAAACACCCTCCTGTCTAGCTAAGCTGCACCCAACACACACCATGACTTTTATCTCTTATCACTACTTATTATGCTAGAAATATTTTTATTTATTAATTTTCTGTCTTCTGCACTGGAATATGAGCTTCATGAGAGTAGAGACTTTGAATTGTCATTATACTTCTGGTGCCTAGAGTAGTGTGTGGCATGTAATAGGTGTCTAATAAATACTGATTCAGTGGGTAAATTTGTTGAAGGAATGAATGGCTCATGGGGTAAGGCCACTTGGGTCTTAATTTGGCTTGTCTGTTTCTTAACTAGGTAACATTGAGTCTACTTAACTTCTCTTAGCCTCAGTTTTCACATCTGTAAGTGGCACTGATAATAGTCTCTGCCTCATTACTAGTTTGCTGTGAACATTAAGTGAGATCATTCACATACATGGGCCCACATGTGCCTGGCATATAATAGGCACTGAAACCTTTTTGACAGCTATTGACTCTGCTACCCATGGATAAAATGCAGTTTTGTTGTCTTCAGTAGAACTGTGCCCGTCCATTTACAACATACAATCAGTGGAATGAATGACTCAACTCTTAATTGAAGCTGTACAGACAGAATCTTGGATCTCAGGTTTTGGACACTGCACCATTGCCTTTCAATAGAAAATGTGACAAAAACACGTTCAGGTTTTGTAGGCTGCCTTTGTTTTCACGATCTCTGCCAACAACGTGGCTTTCTTTGTAGAGGCCTGGCTAGAGGCTGCTGAACCCTTCCTTTCACCTGATTTAATACCAGGTGCCAGGAGGGGCAGCTCAGTTAGATTTTGGGTAAGAGGTTTTGTAAAAATAGGATTACACCCATTTGCTTGAGTGGGAGACTGAGCCTGGGCATAAAGGCAGGCTTGCTGGGAACAACAGTCCAATTTGCTTTCCTAAGCACCTGGCTTTATGTACTTTCTTAGGAAAGTCCAGAATCACCTGACACTTCTGTGGCCTAGGCCTGGCCCTGGACTGTCCTCTTTTTTTTTTTTTTTTTTTTAATTTTTTTTATTGAGTTATAGTCATTTTACTATGTTGTGTCAAATTCTAGTGCAGAGCACAATTTTTCAATTGTACATGAACATACATATATTCATATATTCATTGTCACCTTTTTTTTTTTTTGCTGTGAGCTACCACAAGATCTTGTATATATTTCTCTGTGCTATGCAGTATAATCTTGTTTATCTATTCTACATATGCCTGTCAGTATCTACAAATTTTGAAATCCCAGTCTATCCCTTCCCAGCCCCCTCCCCCTTGGCAACCACAAGTTTGTATTCTTTGTCTATGAGTCTGTTTCTGTTTTGTATTTATGTTTCTTTTTTTTTTTAGATTCCACATATGAGCGATTTAATATGGTATTTTTCTTTCTCTTTCTGGCTTACTTCACTTAGAATGGCATTCTCCAAGAACATCCATGTTGCTACAAATGGCATTATGTTGTCGTTTTTATGGCTGAGTAGTATTCCATTGTATAAATATACCACCTCTTCTGTATCCAGTCATCTGTTGATGGACATGTAGGCTGTTTCCATGTCTTGGCTATTGTAAATAGTGCTACTATGAACATTGGGGTGCAAGTGTCTTTTTGAAGTAAGGTTCTTTCTGGATATATGCCCAGGAGTGGGATTCCTGGGTCATATGGTAAGTCTATTCCTAGTGTTTTGAGGAATCTCCATACTGTTTTCCACAGTCGCTGCACCAAACTGCTTTCCCACCAGCAGTGTAGGAGGGTTCCCTTTTCTCCACAGCCTCTCCAGCATTTGTCCTTTGTGGACTTTTGAATGATGGCCATTTGGACTGTCCTCTTGATGCTCAGCCTGGTGATCTTATGACTCTGAAGCTGAAGTTGGATACTTCTGACCCTTCCTTACCTGGCCTTTCCCTCTGATGGAAGTGCTCCTGTCACAGGTGCCACAGGTCTTTGACAGGCTGGGGCTGCTCCTAGGACAATGCTGTAAGCACCAGCTTCATGGCAGAGTTAAGAGAGGGAGAACTTCCCCAGAAACCTCATCACAGCAATATTTGTGGGAAGTCAACATCAAAGAGGACTTGAGCTCGAGGGGTTTACAATCCATACAGGATATAGGATGTGACTTTAAAAAGAAAATATGCAGGTCAGGGTGGAAATTTATGAAAATCTTATGAGTGATGTGATAGAGAGCACTTCAGGAGACCCGAGCCTTGGGGAATTCCTGAAGGAAAGGTCTGAGACTTAGAAGATCCTATTTGACCTAATTTTACTTGAAATCAGTGTTTTCTACAGCTGTGAGAATAATGATGAAGACAATACCTGTCAAGACCCCAGAGTTCAACAGAATCCCTTGAGAGGCTTGTAGAACTTTTAGATTCCTGGATCCCATCCTCAGAACTTCTCATTTAATAGATGAGCAGTTAGGCCCAGATACCTGCTGTCCTCATCTTTCTCCTCTTCCTCACCCTCCTCCCCTCCTTCTCCTTCTCTCCCACCTTCTTCATTTCATCCTTCTTCTCCCTTTTAATATAGTTTATTAACGTAAATGAAATGTGTGTGTCTTGGGATTCAGTTCAATACCTTTTAACAGTGGTGTACATCCATACAACTAGTTTTCAATACAAGGTAGAAAATATTTCCATCACCACATTAAGATCCCTTGTGCCCCTTTCTAGAAAATTCCACTTTCCCTAACCTCTTCCCCCTTCCTCCAGTTTCTGATTTCTTGTCACAGATTACCTTAGTTTATTCTTGGATTTTATATAAATAGAATTATATAGTATATACAGTTTTGTGTCTTGTTTCGTTCATTCAACGTAATTTGGGGGGAGGGGATATTCATCCATATTGTTGTGTGTATCAGTAGTTACTTCTTTTTAAAAAGTGATGTCTAATATCCCATTGTTTGAATAATCCACAAATTATTACTTTTGCTTTGATGGACATTCAGATAGTTTTCAATTTTTGACTACTACAAATAAGTCTGCTGTAAACATTCTTATAATTTTCCTTTTGTTTTTGTTTCTCTTGGGTGAATACCTGGAGGGGAGGTAAATGCTCATAGGATAGCTCTATGTTTCAATTTATAAGACACCAGTAGAATTCTCCAAGGTAGGTGCATCATTTTATACTCTCAACAGTAATGCAGGAGGGTTCCAGCTGCTCCATATCCTCACCAACATTTAGTGGTGTTAGATTTTTTTTAAATTTAATTTAAAATGTTGAGCATGTTTTTGTGTACTTATTGGTCACTTATAACATCTTCACTGAACTGGCTGTTCAGATCATTTTAACATTTTAATGGAGTTCTCTGCCTTTTTATTGTTGATTTTTGAGTCCTTTATATATTTTGAATATGTTTATGAGTTATATGTTATAAATATCTTTCTATGCTGCAGCTTTTCGTTTTTTAAAATTCCTTTTGATAAGTAAGCATTTTTAGTTTTAAGTTTAATTTATCAGTTTTTCTTTTATAGTTAGTATTTTGGGGGGATTGTTTTAAGAAAACTTTCTTTCCATGAAATTGCAAAGATATTCTGTATTTTTTTCTAGAAGTTTAATCGTTTAGTACTCTGATCAATTTGAATTTGTGTGTGGTGTGTATATAATGAGATAGGAGGCTGAGTTGCCCTTTTTTTTCATACAAATATTTAGTTCATCCAGCAGCATTTGATAAAAAGAATTGAATTAACCTGATACCTTGGGTTTTTCACATTTTAAATAAGCACTTTAGATTGTTCTGATGTAGAACATTCTAGGATTATTTAATATATACTGCTGAGGAGGAAAAGTGAGTGGGTATTGATTTTGCTTCCCTGATGGAGAAAATTACTAGTGGACTAAAATTATTATCAATAATAACTAGAAGAGACTAAATTTTATCAAGCTTTTGCTGCTTTACCTACATTATAATGAACAGATTATACCTGATTAAATCTTTGCAGTAATCCTACAGAGTAGAGATTGTTGTCTGCATATGAAAATATAGAGGCCCAAGAGCTTAATTCACTTGTCCAAAGACACTCTTTAGTAAATACTGAAGCCAAAATCCAGATTCTGATTTTCTGACTCTAGAGCCACTCTCTTAACCACTGCGTTTTCTGCCTTCTTTCCTGGTGTACTGGCTTTGTTTCACTACTCATACCTGAGTATGTATGGTTCCTCAATGCAGTGGTCCTCAAACATTTTTCTCTCAGGTCTACTTCATACTCTTCAACATTACTGAGGACCTCTAAGTGCTTTTGTTATATGGGTAATGCCCATTTACATTTATCGTTTTTATAAAATAAAACTGAGGAACTTTCAAAATATAGATCAATTTATTTAAAAATAACAATAATGAATATATCATAAGTTAACCTAATAACATGTTTTAAGTGAAAAGTATTTTCTTGAAAACTAATTAGTGAGAAGAATGGCATTATTTTACATTTTTGCAGATCTTGTTCATATCTGGCTTAATAAAAGATGTCTGTATCCTTATATCTGCTTTTCATTCAATCTATTGTATTCTTATATCTGCTTTTCATTCAATCTATTGAGATATAGTCTTTCTGTTGAAGTGCAGTATATGAAGAAAATCTGGCCACACAAAACATAGTTGGACAATAATATAATTAATAGCCTTTTCAGATGATTATGACTATTCTTGGATACTGTATCAAACTCCAGCAAACAGTGGTTCTTAAATATTAACTACTACTTAAATTTGTTGCAGTGTGGAGTCCAAAACTCCAGTTTATATCAATGAGGTTTTTGTACTCATTTTAGGTGAATATTTTATCCTTGCATAATTGTGCAACAACATGCATTGGTTGTATGGAAAATATGCAGTTACTGACTTACACAGATTCTGGTGGATATGGAAATGCTCTACTGCGATCTCCTGCTGCAGAGAATATAATTGGTTGACAGTACCTGCTACTGCCCTTCTGGACATCTGTACGTAACATTTGTATGAAAGCCATGCTTCCCATCGCTGGTCCAGGCAAGGAGTGACCATAGTGAAAGCAGTCATGCAGTCCCCTCCCTGAAATATGTAGACACTCTTAAACTGGTGACTTCACTCCGGAACTTGCTATTAGCTCTGCAGAAACATTCCTGGAGCTGCACTGCAGTCGGAAGCTCTCCTTAGCCTGTCCACTTTCCTTCCTCTCTCCTTCACAGGTGCCAGACCTGCATTGTGGTCTGAAGGCTTTCCTTGCCTTCTCTGGCTCTCTCCCTTTACCTTTCAGAGGTATTTCAGTGGCTCCCTTGAATGTCTAATCTCATTTTGGCATCTGCTTTTGAGGGTGCTAAAACTAATAAGCGGATCTCTAAATGTGGACACATTTTATCATAGAATATAAAAACTAGCATTTGTAAATATCACCACTGATCTTAGCAGGAAAGTTTAAGGGTTGAGGAGCTGTCAAGTATAAAATGAAAGATAAGAGTTTTCAAAAATTCTAATTTTCACCTGAAAACTTGAATTTTATCATTTGCAACATTTATTGCCAGTTAGTTTACCTGAAGTAGTAGGTTTGCTCTATTCAATTATGTGAAAATTTCTGCCAAATTCCCAAGTCTGAATAACCATAGTTTACCTGTCAGTGATTCTTTCTAGGAAAAAAAAGCAGATATTTCAGCTCACAACTCATTCACACAAGAGCTTTTCCTTCAGAAAATCACTGGACTAAAGAATGCTGCGGAAGTACTTTTAATGCATCTGTGCCATTTCATCACATACAGTATTAGAAAGTCGTGTCTTGAGGGTCAAGATTTAATAAAATGAATATATTTTTACTGCTTCCTTGGGGACATTTCTAAGTGGGACTGGCACTATATTTATTGCAAGCATGTGGCAGTGAAGAATATAATCGCTTACTAATAGTGTCTGTTGCCAATGGCTTGATTTATGCTCTGACCCCAGTCATTTTACCCATCATTGTTTTTGCTCCATCAGTGCAAAAGTCAACACAGTGAGAAAGGCAAAAGACTCCTTAGTATTAAAATAAAAATAGTTTTGACCTCACGGATTCTCTGAAAGGACTATGGAACCCCTATGTGTTCACAAACTATACTCTGAGAACCACCTCATAGAGGCATCAACCACTTATCAAGCACCCAGTGAGTATCATACATCTTTCTAGGCTCTGAGTATGCAAAGATGGACGATGCCAAGTACCTGCTTTCCAAAAGCTCTGAATTTTTAATAGTGGGCACAAGTTGTTAAATAAGTATATTAGAGTTAGTGGAGTGTGCTGTGGAAGAGACACAAAGGATACTTTGGTTCTATCTGTAAGGATCAGAGGAATCTATGCCAGGGGATATTTCTTGAAGCAAGACTTGAAGATTGAGACATAGCTTATCTAAAAAATAAAGGAGGTAGGCATTCTAGGAGGAGGGAAAAATATCATGCAAAGATATGAAGGCCTGGAAGAGTGTGGTATGTTCTTACAACTATCTGAAAAATAGTAAAAATATGATTTTAATCCCCCTCAAAGATTCCAGAAACTTTTAGTTATGTAGTTTGCTAGAATTTTGATTTTCATGTTGTTACTCAACTGAGTAGATCATTGTTTGGTACCCCTCCTTTGTGCCAGGTCCAGTGACAGACACAGACTCATATTGTGACCCCTTTATGTTCTCTCAGGGTGGCTTCTGAATCACTTCTTGGAACATTGTTTCTTATTTTTATTTTTATGTTTTAATAGGACCCCAAGATAAGACACATCTGAATATTTCCCCAAGCCATTCAATTTGACTGACATCATTATTAAGAAGTATGTTGTCCTCACATACATGAAGCCCATATGCCCACATTCTCCAGTAGCTTAGATTTGGTTTATCTAATATGTGTAAAACCACAAATCTTGAAGTCTAAGTCCTTGTGTTTCTGAACATGCCTATGATGTAAACCATAAAGAAACTGGATGCTTTAGACCAGAAACCCACAGTGCAAATAAATGTGTTAGTGTGGTGTGTACTGAATGTTTATTTATGTAAACCCAAGATTTCTAGGGAGAGTTCACCAAACAAATCACTCTGATTCAGATGTTTCCTAACAACCCCTGGGGGAGGAGCACGATCTTCTCATTTAGGCTTAATCACTGGCAATCAGGGACATTTGACAACTGGGAAATATCACACAAATTATTAGTAGAGCAATCATAAAACATCATAAAGGATAGAAAGAAATATAGTCTTCCTTGAGCCAGGAATTTATACACAACCGCTTAAAATATTTAAAGATCTTGTCACGTCCCTTCCCAAGCCATCAGGTTTAAATCCAAGTTGTCTTTTTAACTAAAGCCCTGGCTAACGGAACCACAGGTTCTTATAGGCCAAATCAAAATGAATGAATCTTAATACCAATATTCACATTTGATTTTGTGTGTATCCTCAACATTTAGTGCTTAGGTGGAGGTTTTAGCTTTGTAGTTGCTCTTTTTTTCTTAAATTCTTATTTTTATTGAAGTGTAGTCAATTTACAATGTTAGTTTCATGTGTACAGCAAAGCAATTCAGTTATACATATATATTATTTTTTCAGATTCTTTATAAATAGTTCTTGAACAAGAAGTTTCCAAGTGTTGCCACCTTAGCTTTTATGTGAGGGAACATCAGAAATCATAACAAGTAGGCCTTGCTGCAAGAGTTTCCGTGCCTGAATCTCTGAGGCCTAGGACGGTCTCTTTGCTCTCCTCCCTATTCTAAATGTTTTTATGCATGTGAACTTTTATTAAGGTTAACAATAACAATAGGAAATAAATGGAGAAAACAAGTCACATGAATGCAGTCTGGGAGCGTATAAAAGAGTGGATGAAAAAGGGAAAGGTAGGCAAATTGCTGTAGCAGTAATGGCTCCAACAATCTCAGTGGTGGTTTTTTGATATGATGTCAAAAGCACAGGCAACAAAGGCAAAAATAAATACAACAGGACTGTATCAAACTAAAAAGTTTCTGTACAGCAAAGGAAACGATCAACAAAATTAAAAATAATCTACAAAATGGGAGAAAATATTTGCAAACCATATATCTGATGGGAGATTAATATCCAAAATATAGAAGGAAGTCATACAACCTAATAGCAAAATAATAAATGACCCAATTTACGGGCAAAGGACCTGAATAGACATTTTGCAAAAAAGACATATAAATGACCAACAGGTAATGCGATATCACCCCCACACTTGTTAGGATGGCTGTTATCAAAAAGTCAAAGATAACAAGTGTTGGCAAGGCTGTGAAGAAAAGGGAAACCTTATACACTGTTGGTAGAAATGTCAATTGGTGCAACCCTATGGAAAACAGTATGGAGGTTCCTAAAAAATTTTAAAGTACCATATGATCCACTAATCCTACTTCTGGCTATATCTGAAGGAAATGAAATTAATATCTTAAAGAGGTATATGTATTCCTAGGTTCATTGGCATTCAATAGCCAAGATATGGAAACAACCTAAATATCTATTGATGAATGAATAGATAAAGAAAATGGATTATGATGAAAGAATGGGACTTGAAATTGGCCATATGAACTTAGGCAAATGACTTAAGCTTCAAGGTTAATTTTTGATCTATAAGGCTTTAGTTCAGCCTTAAAATAGGAAATCCTGCTATATGTGACAATATGAAATGAACCTGAAGGACATTGTGCTAAGTGAAATAAACCAGATACAGAAAGAAAAAGAGTGCATGATCTTACTTATATGTGGAATCTAAAAAATTTGAACTCATGAAAGCAGAGAGTAGAATGGTGGTTGTCTCGGGATAGAATGAGAGGGAAATGGGAAGATGCTGGTCAAGGGTACAAACGTTCACTTACAGCATGAATAAGTTCTGAGTCTCTGATGTATAGCATAGTGACTATAGCTAACAATACTGCATTGTACACTTGAAATTTACTAAGAGAGTAAGTCTTGAATTTTCTCACCACACATGCACAAAGGCAGCTATATGAAGTGATATATATAAAGTTGATGAACTTGATTGTGGAAATCATTTCACAATGTATACATATATCAAAACCTTACATTGTATACCTTAAATATATACAATTTATGTTTGTTATTTATACCTCAGTAAAGCTCAGGGGAAAAAATCTCAGTAACAATAAGTTGAAAGTTTATTTCTCAACATGAGCTGCTGGTGATTGTAGTGGGGATTATCCTGTTCCATGTAGTCAGGGACCCACATTCCTCCCAACTAGTGGCCCTGTCATATCCTAGGTTTTTGGATTCCACCACTGGCTTCTTTGCCCCCAGCTGGCAGGAGAAGAAAGAGAATTGGCGAATTGCTTGGGAGGTTTTAGAGGCCAAGCGTGGAGATGGTTTAGTTCACTTTTGTTCCTATTATTGGCCAGATCTAAGTGCAGGGAAACTTGGGAAGTGTGGCCCGGTTGTCTGCCCTGGGGGAAATGGAAGCCGAGTTTGGTGAACACGTTGCATTGTCTCCGCCACGCTCATCAATATGTTCTCAGTGGTAGTGGTCAGTATTACAGGTAGGTTGCGTGTAGAACAACCTCAGGTCTGTGCTGGTAGGCATATATTCCTAATTTTGTTCACTCAACAAATTCTGCTGAACATCACTCTGGGTAGGGCATTGGCAAGTCACTCAGTATGCAACACTAAGCAGAGAATATAACACAGAGCTAGATCACAGTCCCTCCCTTTAGGAGCTTACAGTCTCCTACTAGCTAACACATCTGCTTTCTCATCAGCTGTCTTCATTCATCCCTAAGCTGCTGACAGTGTCAGAATAGGAAGGAAGGGAAAGCAAACACTTGTCCCAATTTACTATCCCAGAGGTGGCTCCGGCAATAGGCATGTGTATCAATTTATCCACTATAGCTGTCTTAGGGACAATCCAGAAGAACATGTCAGTTATGTTTTATAGCACTTCATATTTTTAAAAGTGCTTACGTATACTGGCAAAAAGGACTTGAAATTGGCCATGTGAACTTAAGCAAATGACTTAAGCCCTCAAGGTTAATTTTTGATCTATAAAATGCAAATAATACTAGAATCTACCTGTTGAGGTGACTGAAAATGAGATGAAATTAAATTTGTAAAGTGGTTAGCAGAATATCTTGCCCACCATAATAAAAAAGGTGATATTAACTAGCATTTTCATTTTTATTTGATTTTAAAAACAACCCTGTGGAGTAAATTTTATTTTATAAATAAGAAAAAACACAGTTCAGAGAAGTTAGAAAGAGGTTGCACAGCTCGGTGATCACAGAATCAGGACTCATTCCTAGATCAGTACCCTTTCATTGGTCCATGGTTCCTCATAAGTCCTGCAAGTTATGGAATACTTTTGAGGACTGTTTACTTTCTTCTATACTAAAAAGGAACTGGGCTAACCTCTTTAATAAAATGGAAAAGCAAGTATTACTTCCTCTGAGTAACCAGCCATGACAATTTTCATAAGCATGGAATTTTAGGTTAACAGGCAGCACATTATCCAAACACCTGCACTTTGCTGCCTCTGTGTAAAGGTTGCTATAGTTTGCAGATGGTGTGGAAAGAGAAGAGTGGGCGTAAGATTTGGAATTCCTAAGTTCTAATATTTGTTCTGCAGGTGGCCAGCTATATGACTTGAGAGAAGACACCTCACCTCTCTTCAGTTTTTTCATCTATAAAATAGGCTTCTGAAATGCCATGTAGTTAGTAAGCACCCTGCCAATAGAGCATAAAGCAAATGAACTAATTAGTAAGAAGATAATGAAAACAAAGTATTTTGGAATTAGAAGTTAATTCAAGTCATCTTTAGATCCAACTACTGAATCTAAGTCCTCTGATCCTAGGCCATTTTGCTGTTTGGGGAGTTTAAATCCTTCAGCATCCTTAGAAAGTAGGGAGAGTCTGAATAGTCTCTGTTGCCATGGTAAAGGATATTCTGAAGATATGAATTGTGCCTATGTTGAGGGTCTAATTATGAACAAACCGAGATTTATATCCTACAAATATCTCTGTGCCCCCATAGAAACAGACATGGTGCTGGTAAGTCTGTGAATAAACTTGTATGCAATTGTATACTTTTATGCAATTAACTTGTCATCTCTAAAAATGTCTGTGGTCATCATAGAGACTTTTACTTAATTTACTGTAAAGACCAGTGAACAGTATTCTTTTAGTTTCCTCAACCCTTTATTAATGTACCTTTTTAAAAGAAAAAAGATTCTTACTGAGTCTAAGAGTAGGGTGAAAATTCTGTTATCTTACTGAAATGATAGTCACATTTCAATCAAAATGTTACAATTCAGTTAGAGTTCATAGAGTCTTTTTATTATGCAAAATCAAGTTGGCAAAAAATTGCTGATGAATCTAAAGACCTTAAGTAAAAATTAGTTGATTAAAAATTAGATCTGTTTAGAAAGTAAAAAACGTCAGATGTTTATTTCATCATTAATCTTTCAACTAATTTATTTTTACCTATGAAGAGACTGGGGCACAGAGAAGTCTGACTAATTTGTCCTAAAGGAGGAAGTAAGGACTTAGGTTTGCCAGATTCTTGATACTGTACTCTTTTCATAAACTGCATTTGGTACATTCAACTTGAACTTGCTTTGGTTTGAAAAAACGTCTGTGAATGATTTTATTGTCAGAGTATCAATAGAAAGGCAGTAAATGTTTAGGGATAAAAATAGACTAATAGCCCACTAAACAAATCATTTAATCTGAACCTGAATCTCAGTTGCCTAGTTTATCCAGAATGAATAGCCTTCCTCCAGGATTGTCATGGCACTTAAATGAGGTAGGAGCTAAAAAGTGCTTGGGACTTGAATTCAACAGTCTTCAATTCCTTTTCTTCCTAATTGTATTAGCTTCCATTTGCACATATTCTGTCATAATCTGTGCTTCAACTCTGCCATGAATCATCTCATGAACTTCTTGAAATATGAAAATGTTGAAGCTTCTCGAAATTAAATCCAGTCCTAAGGTCAACAGGTCAATAAATGTCAGAGTTTTCTCATTTAGATATCCCTGACACTGCAGACCATGCTCCTGATCATCATGTGCATTTCTCTCCTGTTACTAAGGTAACAAATTATCACAGATTTTGAGGCTTCAACACCACAAATTTATTTTCTTATGGTATCGGAGGTCAGGAATCCTGTCAGTTTCAGTGGACTAAAGTCAAAACCCAGCAGAGCTGGTTCCTCTTGGAGGCTCCAGGACAGATGCATTTCTTGCCTCATCTGGCTTCTAGAGGCTGCCTACAGCATTTGTTCATGGCCCCTCTTCTTGCTATAAAGCCAGGGTGTATCTTGCTCCCATCGTCATATTGCCTTCTTTGGTGGTCAAACTTCTTCTGCTTCCCACATTTAAGACATTTGAGATTACATGTTGGGCCCACCTGGATAATCTAGAATAATCTCTTCATCTCAATATTTTTAATTTAATGATGCCTCCGAAGTTCCTTTGCCACATAAAGTAACATTCACAAATTCCACGGATTAGGATCTGTTACTTTATTTCCTTTTTCATCCCTGTAAAATAGTAACCAAGCTTTCATTTTATCTCCTAATTGCTACATCTTGTTTGGTTTAAAGTCCACCCCTTGATATGTTTGTTTTAAAAAAGAAACAAAAACCAAAACTTTGATTTGGAGGAAGGTGCCAAGATCCACATGCAGAAAACATTTAAATAGTACAGGTGGATTCTGGATATTCTGTAGGGTTAAAGACTTCCTGGGATGCAGGCTCCCTTGCTCTTATTTCGGCAGGCTGAGAGCGTGAGTTTTGACTCAGCTCAACTCTGAAAAAGGCTAAATGTATGGCTCCTCCCAGACCCATGACATAAACTGTCGCAGGTGGAGTTGAGTATCTAGAGACATGCCTAGGACAGGCTCCAGAGATTCTTCCTTTTCCTAAAAGCTTTTAATTTTCCTCCCTGATGCTAAGAGCTCTGTTTATATTTCTGGAAAGCTTTTGGTATAAGATTTGTTAATCACAAAGTCAGAGTCTTGAAGTCCTTTTGTGATTCACTTCAGACATAACATTCTGTGATTTTTGTATCTATTTCTCATCATCTATTCATCCATCTCTCTATTAATTTATTCATAATTGAACATCAACAAAAGGCATTTCATAAAATTTTTAATTCTTGATGTCTAGAGAAAACAAGGCAAACTACCTATTCTTTTAAATATTTTTCATAATAGAGTAATCTCATTACTATTCTCTTGTTAATTTTTATTGTAGGTGATAATCTGAAGGATTTTTAGAGTTATTTTAAAAGTAATAATTAAAATATTAAAAACATATCTAAGTATGCCATTTCATAAAATAAATCAATAGATTTAGTTTTCTCTATTGCTTTCCTGGCAATTCAACAATCTCCAACCCAATCCCATTTGTTCATTTTCAAGACCCATATTGCTGTCTGTCAACTGCAGACAAAATATGATTTTTTCCATCTAGGTAACTTCCTAGGAGTAAAAACTTGAACTTACTGCAGCTCAATTCTTTGCATAAATGTAGCTGAAAGAAACAATTATTGTGGAGGGATTTCAGAAAGATATTCATTTCATATATTCCTCCAGTTACTTTAAAATCAATCACCAGATTAAGCAGGTTAGTAGAGAGGGTTTCATAAATGAACTTGAACTGCCTTGTTCTTTGATCTTAGGCCACTGGCCTATGTTGAAGGACAGTTAACGGAACAGCCCAGGGAGAGGAGCTCAAGCCAAGTGTCAATATTAGAACCTAGTTGAACAAAACATATATTCTTTTCTTCTTCTTCAGCCTCAGGGCAAGTCAGGTACCTGAATTTATGCTTCCTCCCTGTTTTGAGGACCCAACCCTCTACTTGGAAGGTACTGTCTTTTAGGGCCTCTGTTTGTGATAGCATGACAAAATCCTCCTTTCCTCCCGAGAACAGTGCAGCATGTGTTCTTGCAGGTGGTCACAGCATATTCCTCACATTTGCAATCTTTACGTCCTCTCCCTGTTATATTGCCAGGATTGATTCTTGAATTCTTTTTTCTGATTCCTTAAAGGCTCTTGGCACTGTCTTCGTTCATTTGGCTTAGCTGGTTTTGCCTCTACCGCATCTCTTAGCACGATCACATTCATTTGTTCAGCATCAGGTGGGCCTGGAACTCTTGAAATGGTGACTTGTACTTGGCGACCATGCTTAGTTTCCTATGTTTGTAATTTTCTGTCAGTGGATTGAAGAGGTTGTTGGCTTTTTCTGTGTCTTCCTTCTTTTTTTAAAATTACTGTCTCTTTTTTTTTTTTCCTGAGAGTTTGTGTTGTCTCTTTGCAAAGAGAAAATTGCATATGACTCAGAACATAGAGATTCAATCTATAGTTTACTGACTTTTAAGGGTGATTTGGGGACTCTCCTCATTTTTCTATTGACTCTGTCCTTGTGTACCTCTTAGCTACTATGAGAATTAATGCTTGTGTTTCACTTTCTAGAGCTCAGGGTTTTGGAAGTGGGGGATGGTATTAATAGTGATGTAAAATTTTGTACAGACGTTATAAAATGACCTATCAAAAAAACAAACAAACAAAAAAAAAACTACAAAGCCTGAAGTAGTTTTGACTGAAAAAAAGCTTATGAGAGATGCCAAGGAGTTGAGGATTACTCATTCCTGAGAATAGTCACAAATTGTGGTCTAGCTCCCTTGAGAAGAAGACAAGATACAGGTAATCCAGGGTAAGGGTTCAAAGTCCTAAAGCAGGTTACTTTGAGAGTGGATTAGAATCCATCTCTTCTCGGTAAATAATAGGCTTGATTCGTGTCAATCTAGGAGCAATAGATGCATCTGAAGAGAAGACAGAGGAATGTTCTGCATCCCTTCCCAATTCTGTAAAGGCCTATGATCTTATTAAATTCATGATAAAAATGTATTTCTGCATGATGTGATTACAGCTATGAGTCACAATGGGCCATGGCTATATGATAAAGGATATTCTTTAAATCCTTTGAGGATAAGTTTATTTGAAGAGAGTTCACCCACATTTAATTTTTTTTTTAACTGAAGTATAGTCAGTTGCAATGTGTCCATTTCTGGTGCACAGCACAATGTCCCAGTCATGCATATACATACATACATTCATTTTCATATTCTTTTTCATTAAAGGTTATTACAAGATATTGAATATAGTTCCTTGTGCTATACAGAAGAAATTTGGTTTTTTTTTAAATCTATTTTTATATATAGTGGCTAAGATTTGCAAATCTCAAACTCCCAAATTTATTCCTTCCTACCCCTTTTTCCCCGGTAGCCATAAGATTGCTTACCATGTCTGAGAGTCTGTTTCTGTTTTATACATGAGTTCGTTAGTGTCCTCTTTCTTTCCTTTTTTTTAGATTCCACATATGAGTGATATCATATGGTATTTTTCTTTCTCTTTCTGGCTTACTTCACTTAGAGTGATGATTTCTGGGTCCACCCATGTTGCTGCAAATGGCATTGCTTTATTCTTTTTTATGGCTGAATAGTATTCCATTATGTAAATATATCACAGCTTTATCCAGTCATCTGTTGATGGACATTTAGTTTGCTTCTATGTTTGGCTATTGTATATAGTGCTGCTATGAACATGGGGGTGCATGTATCTTTTCGAATTAGAGTTTCCTCCAAATATATGCTCAGGAGTGGGATTGCTGGATCATATGGAAAGTCTATTTTTAGTTTTTTGAGGAATATCCATATTGTTTTCTATAATGGCTGCACCAAACTACATTCCCACCAGCAGCATAGGAGATTTCCCTTTTATCCACACCCTCTCCAGCATTTATCCTTTGTGGACTTTTGAATGATGGCCATTCTGACTGGTGTGAGGTGATACCTCATTGTAGTTTCAATTTGCATTTCTCTGATAATTAGTTATATTGAGCATTTTTTCATGTTCCTATTGGCTATGTGTATTAATATCATGATACTGAAGCAATAACAGAACAAAGAGCATTTAACTCCTCTTGAATGACAATTTGAGGGATGCTAAATTTGGGAGGAGGCATTTATTATCATTTTTTCAATGTGAATCATTTGAGTTTTTGTCTTCTTGGGCAGAAACATAGATAAAGGGAAGAAGAGCTAGGAAAGAAGGAAATGTCTGAATAATGTGGATCAGGAAGATGCTGATTTACAATGTTCTCCTTCAGCACAACTCTTCCAAACTGCTTTTTTAAATTTATAACTTCTCTCTGTTCATTTTTCATAAAAAGAAACATATTATCCGAAAGTTTCTGCTAACAATGGCCAGAAACTTAGATTCCTAGTTTTAGAAGATGTGCTTAAAGGGAAGCAAACGTGAGGAAACAAAAACATGGAAGAAGGTAAAGGAATTGTGATAAGGTAGTTTGGTAATGACCAGGTTGTGGGAGATGCTGCTAGAGGAGAGAAAAGGTGTGGGGTGTTGAACAGGGAATTAGGGGGATACATTGGGGGTACATGGAATGTGGATTATAACAGGCTTTATGCTGTCTGTTCAGGAATGGTTAAAAAGATCTTAAGTTATCCTTAGAGGGAGAGATTCCTTAAAAGGGTTAGGTATAATTAATATAGTAATTACTGATTTGTTTCCTTCTTGAAGATGTTCCATTACAGCCTAAATTTTCCATCTCTTTGCTAATAAACTGTGATCCAACTGTGGAACATGAAAGGGGTAAGATGGTACTTTTAAATCGGGAGACAGTGTAGAGTAGTGATTAGGGGCAAAGTGCCTGGAGTCAGGGATCCCTGCCCCTTCCGCTTCCCTTGGAAAAACTGCTGAAGCTCTCTGAGACTGTTTCTTCATCTGTAAAATTGGTTTTAATAATACCTGCCTCATAGTATGTCTTCAAGGGATGTTCTAAGGATCAAATGATAAAATGTGCAAGTTGCCTGACATATACTAAGTGCTCAAAATATTGTATTTGCTGCTGGGTTTATTGCCGTTGTTTCTAAGTATTTAAATGAAACCAATATTCCATGAAATATCTGAGTGGTGCTTGATGAGATGAAGGTGTTAAATGAATGTTAAATAATGATTAAAAGTGGAGTGGATGAACAAAAGATTCAGAGGAAAAGTGTGACTCAAAGGCAAACCTTTCCTGAGTGCTGACCAGACAAAAGCACATTTTTTGGCTGCAGCAAGCAAAGCAATGTGCCTGAGATCAGAGCCCTTCAACAGGTCCACGGAGCCAAAGCTCTGGGAACCAGCCACCTCCAGCTTAGGTCATCTAAACCATCTCAGATGTGTGAGATGCCAGCAGTGAGTGTGAGTGCTCGCCAAGTCAGGAAA
Organism: Camelus dromedarius; assembly: GCF_036321535.1. Classification (NCBI taxonomy): domain Eukaryota; kingdom Metazoa; phylum Chordata; class Mammalia; order Artiodactyla; family Camelidae; genus Camelus; species Camelus dromedarius. Next base: position 27,626,365 of record NC_087439.1, on the reverse strand, counting down.
CATGAATCAGACAGCGGATGTGATCCTGGCAGAGAACATCCTCCTTAGGGTGATTATTTATGTGTGATTGTTTTGAATAAGAATAAGCTTGGTACCTGCTCATCAGTGACAATGCACCTGAAGCTATGAGAGGGAATAGTTCTGGGCAGGTAGGCAGGAACCCACAGATCTACTTTGATTTTGCCACTGATGTGCTAGAAAGTCACTATGGATGCATTGCCTCTCAGAGCTTCAGTTCCCTCTTCTGAGGGAGAGGATTCCACAAGATGATCTTTGAGGTTTCTTTCAAATTTTGTCAACTTAACTAGTCTATTGTTAATTTCTTTCAATTAGTTAGTCTGTAGTCTATTGGACTATAATTTCAACTTGTTAGTCTTTGTGATTGCACATTTGCAATTCATAAATTTTTCGCTAGAGATTTGTAGTTTGTTAAAGGTGAATAAAGCATAATTCTTTTTTTTTTTTCATTTTTCATTGGTTGGCCTACAAAAGTGTTAAAAGCATGAATAGGAGATTTACCATACAGTTTTCCAAATTAATTGAGTATTGGCTAGTGAGTCAACGGAGTTTAGTATACAGGGTTAAAACTTACTATCTCATTCACATTTACATATGAATTATTTTTCAGAAAGGTAGATATTTATGGTGAGTGAGCAAGGCAGAGGGAAAATATTTGCATGTAGCTGTGTCTGGACAGCTGGGGAAAGTTTAAAACTTTACAACCAGAGGCCACAATGATTTATTAATTTGTCCCAAGTTGTTTACTGAGGAAGTAAGGTCTTTTTTGTCTTTAATACACAAAGTTTTTTGTTGTTGTTGTTGTTATTTTTTTTAATAGAGATCTGGGTAAATATTTAAAGTAGAAGTACTGTCAGTCAGCTGACTTGTCTGGCAAAATTTAGAATGTAAAGTGGGCACTGATGCGATTTCTGAAAGTGTTTTGAGGTTGCTCTTCATTGCATAACCTCTTCCTCACACTGAATTGCTAAATAATATCACTGACTACCTTTTATTCTGCGATGCCTTTCAAAAACTCTGGAGATCGTCTCTAAAAGAGATATTTTCAATACTTTACATTTCATTTATATCTCTTTGGAAGAGTCACAGTTTCCAGGAACTTGTGAGAGTTGCATTCCATCTCTCTCTCAGTATTAGATGTAAGACTTGATGTTATTTTAACTTCCATACGGGGAAACCCATGCTTATAGGCGTACTGCCTTGGGTTACCCATAAAGGCAGCGTTACAGCGGTGGCCAAGGCATCTCCTGGAGCAGTAGAAAACATCCAGGCAGAAAGACATATTTTATTTTTCACTTATCTCATAGATATTTTCCTCTGTCTTAAGAAGTGAAGCACAATGATGGGGATAATCTCTTGTACAGATTTTCTTTGGTCACGTACCAGCTACAGTATTAAGAAATTAAAGATCTATGTTCACCTCCCCCTTGTCTCTCTAATTTCTCCAGACTGTGGAATGTTGGGATTCGTACTGTGAATGCTTTGAAAATCAATTATTGTCAGATTCTGTTTTCAGGGCTGCCAGACAATATTTTGGCTCAACTTCAGTCCATTTGGAACACAGCTGTTAAGTTGTTGACAAAAACTAAGGAAATATGAACATGTTCCACCCTTTGAAAAAAAATTTCATTTGCTGGCAACCAATCCAATGGATTTGAAATTTTCTTATTGGAGAGCAAGTTAGTACCACTCTCTGGCATCCTTTTGGACTGAACTGGTCGTCTCTGTATTCCAACACTCATGGTGCCCTTCTTTCACCACTTTTCACCACTTGGGATTTTCAGAATTTATTTTCGATTGTGAACTTGAGCTTTAAATTATTCTGTTAAAAACTGCCCTATAACTCTATGTTTTTCTGGGACTTGGTGTTTCATTGTGTCTTCGCTTCTAAAAGGGCATTTTTTAAAAACGTCTACTATGGCAATTTGGCATTGATTTACTTTTAAAGGATAAGTGGTTATGTTATACTGTGTGCTTTATATTGCAAGTAATAGAAAATCCTATTCAATTAAACAATAAGTAGTATGTAATCACTTATCAAAAAAGGGGAATTATAATTATATACATAATATATATATGTATGAATATATATTTACATTAAAAATAAAACCAATGGAAAGATAAACCAAAAACATTTCCTAACCTATAGGAAGAAGGAAAGGATAGGTTAGAGGGGACAGGAAGAGAAACTAGACTTCCTTGAGTAGATTTTGTTTGTAGATTGGTCTTTGGAATTATGTAAGTGTTCACTTAATAATCAAGCAAGAGAAATATAAACTCAATTGCTAAAAATTAAAATGAAAAGATAATAAATGAATTTAACCATGTACCTAGCAATCAGTGCTGCCTAATATTCTGTGTGATGAAAATGCTGTCCAACTGCGTTGTCCAGTATGAGTATGGTAGCCTCTAGTTACACATGGCTATTGAACACTTGAAATGTGCCTAGTGTTCCTGAGTAACTAAATTTTAGATTATAAGTAATTAACTTAAATTATACTTTTAATAGCTACATGTGGCTAGTGGCTACCTTACTGGACAGCTCAGAAACAGAATATTTCTTCAGAGAGGAAGTACTGCAAGTGATTTTAAAGTGCATTAATTTCATTGTAAATTCCTAGTGGGGTGTACCCTAAAGCCAAAAGAACTTAAAAATAATACTAAACTGTTTTCAGTAATGACTTTTTTAATAGTAACGTTGGTGTTACTCTATTAGGTAAGTATTATGAATGAATCAAATGATTTATTACATTGATGTCTTTGAGAACTCAAATTTTGGGGTCATTTGGAAAAAGTTTCAGACTAAAGGTTATTAAGGTTAAATTAAAAATTTTTGAAGCATCTGTATGAACTCACAATGTATGTTTTCTTAAGAAAATTCTTTCCCAACTCTGCCCACTGATAAGGCCTAGAAAAGATGACGAACCCAGTAGCAATAATGTCTCTAGTGCTCAGATTATGGTCTCTGAATGCCTTTTCCCACTGAAAGGAATCAAGACTCCTTGGAGAAATAGGAGTTTTAGAATTTAGGGCAGGGAATTTATAAGATGAACCTGAAACATTTGCTATCATAAAAAATAGGGATTAGAATATGAAAAGGAATATTTGTATGTGCGTGTATGACTGAAACATTATGCTGTACAGAAATTGACACAACATTGTGAACTGACTACACTTCAACTAAAAAATTTTTTTTAAAAAGGGATGCTTTTGAAGACTGGTAGATTTGTGTCAAATAAGACAGCCAATTTGAAAAGCCCCCATTCAACAAAGATGGAAAAATATGCACGCCAGTTTGGATAACAACTGCAGTTGATTGAAAAACTGAAAAATATGTATATCATAAGTTTATATTAATACTTAAAAAACTTAGTTATATTTCAGTGTGCTAGGGAACAAATTCATTATTTGGAAAAGTTAAATAATTAAGCATTTATTCTGCCTTGTCTATAAGAACTATAATACTTAAGGGAAACCAAAGAGTTGATGAAACTTTCTCTTTATAAACTATTCTATCTATTAAATAAAGAAATAATGATACAATTAGAATATCACTATCTTTCAACCCCTGATAAATTAATGGATCTGGGCAATCATCACCAATGGATAATAATATCTTAAAAAGATGATAGAGGTATGCTATGATCGATGTACACTGCTTTTTGTTTGTTTGGTTTTCAGTTTTGTTTGCTGACAGATACATGAAAAAAATATAAAGTTGTCTTGCAAAATAAAAACAAAACAAACAATTCAAAAAGTCCATTATCACACCTGAATCTGATAAGGCCTTTAGATCTAATTACCAGTGTACGAAACAACAAGAAACAAAAGACCTGATAAAGGACCTCATGAATGTGCAATTAATGAAATCAGACTGGAGGACCAAGCAAGAGTCAGCAAAGTGATAGCCTGTGGGTCTATTTGGATTCTGATAGAAACAAATATATTATAAATGACTTCTAAGAAAATCAGAAAAATCTAAATACTATATATTTATTTCCTAGGTTAGGTGGTAAAAAATGTTTAGTAGGATAAACAAGAAGATTTTGAGGAAAAAATAATATGAAATATTGACATAAAGGTATGGTAATTTTGGAGAGGCTGAACTTGGTGGCTTGTGTGTAAGCCACATATCCCACTCCTAAGTCTGGAGACAGAATCAGCTTCTGGAGCACCACTTGGGAAAACCAATCAGCCTAAAGCAATGCTTGCAAGCATGAACTCTGGAACTCAACTTCCTGGGTCCAAATCCCAACTTACCAGCTGTGTGAGGTCAGGCAAGTTCCTTTGCCTCTCTGTGCTTGAGTTTGCTTATACTATATAAGTGTTTGGTAAATGTTGAAAAATAATACTCACATGGGAATTGATGCTGAAAGTGGTTTTGTTTGTTTGTTTTTTTAATTAACAGCCTTCTTACCAGTACTACTGTACTTACTAGTTAGTTTTCAACATTCTAAGACAGAGGTTCTCAGACTTTAATGTGCACCAGAATCACCTGGAAGCCTTGTAAACTCTGTATTACTGAGCTACACCTCCCTCCCCACCCCAGAGGTTTTAACTCAGTAGGTCTAATGCAGAGCCTGAGACTTCATGTCTCTAAAAGTTTCTCAAGTAATAGTGATGAGGCTGGTCTGGGGACCTCACTTTGAGAACCACTGCACAAAGAATTCCCTTATTCTGCTGCTGTCCTTTTCAAGGCTAAAATGAAAAATAAACACACATGATTTTAAAGATTTTTTTTAAAAAAGAATAATTTGCTAACCTTAACTTCATATAGCCGCCAAAACCACATTCTTAGTTTTGCCCCAAATTGAGAGATTTTGAGTTTTCTTCTCTTGGATTTTATGACTGAATGAAAGAAAACTGCTTATGGGGTAAAAATGACATACCAGCTGCAGAATATTTTTCCCATTCTTTTTTTTTAATAAAAAAAATTCAGTGTAGCCAGACAATTTCTCACCTACTCATCTCCATCTAAAACAAGACACCATCTGTTATGTATCCACTTAATCAGTACCGTGACAAATTGGAGCACACTCAGGCCTCTGATACCGAACACCACTCCCCAGGAGTTTCTGACTAGACCTTTGGAAGGTCCTGATCAGAGGTTGAGAGGACAGCTGGCCATTATCCTGCAGCTGGATACAATCAGAGAAGATGCCCCCAAGGACTCCCACCAAATAAGCAGGGTCAGACAGCCTGGCCAGGATGATGCTTGGAAAATGAGTTACCTGGGGTCTGGGAGGATTCTGAGCTTGATTTACTTTTCAAGAAGGTTATGTTATCTTTCAAAAGCAGTCTTTTTTCTCTTTGTGTCCACTGGACATGAAGTGGGGATGTTGAGAGTTTTCAGCATATCCCCAGTCTGTGCCTTGGCTACCACGGGGGTGCTGGCTTGCAGACAAAATGTCTCTATGCATGGAATGGAGGGTCTAATTTCTTCTCCTGCTGTTCTGAGGTGACCTGTAGACTGAAGCCAGACAATCCACACCACTTCAGAACTCCCCTCCAGCAGCTACAAAGATCTCTCATCTCTTTGTTAACAATCCATTTGAGTTCAAGAACAGAGAAAGCAGGTGGGCATTTGAAATCAGAAGTAAAAGTCAGCCAGAGAAAAGGAAACAGATAAAAAGCAATGTTATAAGAAGGGAAAAGGTGGAGATGAAATTTAGACACTGCAGTCAGGGGCAATGAGGTTAGCAATTCAAGTTTTAAGAAATATTGTAGGTGATTTTTTTTTTTTTTTGACATGGGGTATACAGGATGAAGAATTAATATGAAGATAGACAGCAGTGAAAGTTATGCAACTATAGCCTTAAAAGGGATTTTAAGGGCTCATGATCTGTTTCATGTCTCCAAGTATTTAGCCATAAAAAATAGTGTATATAATTTGAAATGGCTCCATGAAGGGGTTTTCCACAGTTTCCTCAGTAATCCACATACAACATTAGGAAAAGAAGGGAAAAGGTTAGTTTTTGAATGAATAGAGTACACGGAACAAATTGCTAAGCCTGCAGGAATATATTTCTAGAATGCAAATGATAAGTTGTTTATTTAAGGAATAAGTAGATTTGAAGTATTTGAAATGTTCTTAGCTCTTTACTTTTTTCTTTCTTCCTTTCACTCAGCAAATGTTTATCACAACCTGCTGAAAGGCACTCTTTCAAGGAGTGGGAGATTCAGCAACTGAACATAAGAAAGAAAAATCCTGCTAATTCATTATTAGTGTAAAGAAATGGAACTGATTTTTGTATGTTAATCTTGTATCTTGCTACCTTGCCAAATTTGCCTCACCACCCCCCAAAAAAAGGAAAGAAAGAAAGAAAAATCCTTGCTATCCACTTTCAGTAAGCAAGAGAATACCTTGAAAATTTTGTTGAAATGCAAATAATTGGGCCCAAACTCAAGATTCTGATCCAGTAAATTTGTGAACGGGCCTAGAAATCTGTACTTTTAAATATAATCTTAGGTGATTCTGATATGAAGAAATACTCCCCGTAGGTATCTCACTCACTCTTAAGGCATAACTATTTCTTAAAGGTGTAGTGAATCTATCTCCCCAGCTCAGTCCCTGGGCTCCAGACCTGTCTATTCAAACTGCTGCCTGTAATTTTACACCCTGGCCTTAGGAAGTCAAATGCTATATGTGAAAAGAAAAAAAAAAAAATTGAAATTACCTCTAAATCCAAACCTACATTCCCATTTCTGTGAATAGCATCACCTTGTACATACCAAAGAATGAGTTAGAAGTTCATCCTAACATCAGGCCCTTTTCTTCCTGCCACAAATCTAGTAACCTCCTGCTTTAGGGGTTACCTTCTTATATTTTCATCTCTATTGCTTCTGCTTTATGTCAGCCTCATTAACTACCACCTTGACTAGTTCCAGAGTTGTTCTAACTCTTCTCAGAATCTGCCTTTCCTCTCTATCCTTCACGTAGTGTCCGGTGTTTCTAAAATGGAAAACCAATCATGTAAGTCCCCGCTGATAGCCCCCTAAATGACTCAGAATTGCTCACTGAGCAAAATTCAAGCTTTATGAAAAGGTTAATTCACTATCTTGTGGCCTCTCCAGATTTTCCTCCTTATAGCACCTCCTCCAACCTTCCAACACCTTATACTTCAGCCCTAGCTCAACCATACTTTTCGGTCTGTGTGGCCTTTGCTCTTGCTCCTCCATATGCCTAGAATGGCTTTCTTCATATTTTAGACACTTGATGAGTGCCTGCTCATCGTTCAACACTCACTTACTGTAAAATTCCCTGAGCATCCCACCACATCTCCCACTCCCCAAAGAATCTATTTCTTTCCTCTGTGCCCCTATATTATCGTATGTCTCTAATATAACATATGTAACCCCCTGGGACACATACATCTTCGTGTGTGTCTCCCTTGGGTGTGTCTGTAAACATCTTGAGGACATGGGACATATTTTGTTCTGTATGGGAACTTTTATCACTGTGTATGCCATCTTGAATTAATGAATGGGAGAATACAAATAATGGCTCATTAAGAAGTGTAACTGAAAGTTTTGTGACATGGATTTTTAATATCCTATATTTTGCTATAGTAAACTATTTGTATTTGCTTGTCCTGTCATATCAAATCTAAATCAGAAGTAAAGCACAGTGTTTCCTTTAGTTGGGTGGTATTTAACAGTAAGTCTGTACCTTTAAAAACAGTTAAGTCTCTAATTGAGTTCTTTAGTGGCTCCTTGCTCTAAATGTCATAGATCTTAGGTTTTCATTCTTGGGCAGAAAAAGACTTTTTAAGCTCCCCAGCTTCCTCCTTGCATGTAAATTTGATTTACACTGGTTTCAAGCTTTGTTTGTATCTAAAGAAAGAAATTGATTTTATAACAGTAGAGGAATGACTCAGATTTATTGGTTTTATCGAAACTTTTTTTGCAGTATCTGAATTAGGAATGAATGGGGCCTGTTTTCTTTTGTAGGAACAGACTGCAAGTACTTTCTTAGCATGTCCCAGTGGTCAGCTATTGCTTTTTATATCTCAGATATTATTTTTTAACCCAACAACAAAAGAGCTTTAGCATATATTTCCAGGTCTTGTGAATTGCTTAAGGAATATAGGGGTGAGTCCACACCTGATCTTGTTTACAAACTAGTGGGAAGATAGTAATGTGTTGTTTATTTGTTGCCATGATTTATGTTTGTAAACAAATGGGTCACTGCTGATTCTGTGTCCTGTAGTACATTGAACTGTACTTCAATCAGTAGCAATAGGCTCATAATTTTTCATCTGTTACTCAACCAAGCTTCCATGAGGCTAATGTGGGGCGTTTGGCAGATGATGATAACCCCACATTTCTGTGGCAATTTATATTTACAATGCACTTTGCCATGTGTAATCATCCTTATTTGATTGGTGGCAGTTTTATGAGAATAGAGTGAAATTTACTGGCCAGTAAATGCTAGCAGACTCATGTGTGCCCTTGTAAGAATCACTAACATACTAGACTAAGTACCACCCTTATTCCTGCTGACCAAAAAAAACTTCCAAAACAGTATGCAGGAAAATATTTAGAAAAAGAAAAAATGTAGATCATTTTCCTCTGCTTCTTTCCTTGTACATATTACTTTGTTGTGGCTAAGAAATAATAATGAGAGAAGGTAAAAGTGCCTTTGAATGAATCTTTTAGAGATTCCAGATACTTAAATGCGCATTTAGATCAGTACTTAGAAAAAAACCCATTTTCAAACAGAACTGTTTGCCCTTGATTTATTCCTCAAAATAATTCTTATGCTAAAAAAAAAAAAAAAATCCTGACAATTACCTGAATAACAATAGAAATGTGTCATGGTTAATTGTTAGTTGAGAGAAAATCGTGGTGTAAATAGCACTTTAAAAAGATATTTGTCTTTTCTGTACCTTAAGGTTCAAAATTATGTCTCCTGATTTTTGAAGCACCAATCTTGAGTTGTTTAAATTCAAGGACCTCATCTATGTAGAGCTGAGAATTGCCAAGATATTAATACCTGTATTTTTATGACACATTCTAAAGTCAATAGGAAAGAGGTTTCTGAATAAAAGCCTTAAAATTACCTTATGAATTATTAATTACAGGGCATATTACCTTTGAATTATAAAAGCCCAGAAAAATGGAAAGGAGAATTGAAAAACATCAATCTCAGGTTCTTTAAAAATGTAATACCAATCATTTGAGTAGTGTACAAATCTTTTATTAAAGATAAAAAGGAGGTGATACGTTTTTTATTAACTGGAGGATATGTTCAATCCACATGATTAAAAATCTCATTACTAACTCAAGTCAGGAAAGTGATTTATTACTGAAACAGAATGGGAGGCATTCGGTTGTCCAGAGCAGCGTTTATCAGGAGGAGAACTATCAGTTTGTATCTATTTTAGCATGCTTAATATATTTTAAAGGTGGCTTTGCCATCTGTTTGAAGAATTGAAGATATTTTTCTAAAGTTGGCAAGCTACCTTAAAGCAAAAACATTAGCTGTTTTTCATTTAGCTTAAAGTTATAAGTTTTAGAAGTAAAGATTCATTCTGTGTTCTAATGAAGGTAAAATTTTCCATTGTAAAGGGGAAAAAATTATGGAGCCCATTCTGGTTCCTTCCTCCATATATTTTTTGAAAGTTTCTAGTTAGTAAATATTTATTATAAGAAGACCACTTTTTTTGCCGGGGAAAGGAAAGATAATGCCATGTGTGTTTGGTATTTGCAATGGCAAAGAGAGATTATTATTATTATCATTATCTTTTAGATACATTATTTCCTGTGATTGTTACCACTTTGTTTTTAAGAGTAATTGTGATAATTGCTTTTTGAATGATTTCAGATGCCCTCAGGTCTTAATTCAGTATCTAAGATATTATATTTAGAAAGCAGTCCCTTATTATTAACCTAATTATTTAGTACAGAAGCTCATTTGTTCTTATCTATAATATAATGAATATCCCTCTGTCAGGGAAATAAATGAGGGTTGATGCTGTCAGGACATGCCTCATGGCCACTGAGCAGAACCTGGAAACTGGGCATGATGACTCGATGGAGGGAGGACGGTGTTTAATGTGGGGAAAATGATGCTGTGTTCGTAACACACTCAGCTGAGGATGAGCTTGGTGTGTTGGGAACATCATGAGAGAATGCACTGGGGACGAATGGTGAGGACACAGCTTCAGTTGCTCATCAAGAGCTTAGAGAGATGGGTTTGGTGTATTTAAAACAGAACCCAGTTATGAAAGATTTACAATTGGACTGAAGTTCTAGGAAGTCACTGGAAGCTTTTAGAACAAAGGAGTGGTGGGAAGAGAAAATAAAGAGTCATTCAGTGGGCTGGGACGTTTAAGTCAGGCCGGCCAGAGAGCTAGAAGGAAATGACTCCAGGGGCAGTAGGTGATGAGGTTCAAGGCAATAGGAATTGAAAAATGATGTAGGTAAACATCATCTTATGAAAACAATTTATTAGCTAACTCTGATTTTCATGTCATTTTGCTTATAATTCACTTAAAAATTCAGTGTTTTTTTGAGACTGAGAAGTCAAATTTTTCCTGCATCCCTCTGCGCTTTGTCATTCCTAGAAGGTCATTCTTGATTCCAGGTGGTTATGCCAGTGCCACAAATCTTAGGAAGCACATAAGAGGGTTTTTTTAGAGCCTTTCTCTTCGTGTATTCCTTCATGCAGAGTCAGACATCAAATTCTTTTAGAGCTTCTGTTCTCCCAGCAGAGATCATTTGACTCTTCTCATTCAGGCTAGGGACAGCTGAGACTGCATCTGTGTGTCCATTTTGAAATGATGCCTTCAGGGATTGCTTATTTTAACTAACACTAGGGGCACCTTGGTTTCCAGCCTGCTTTGGAATTTGGGGTTCTAACTCTGTAAATGTTAAGCAATAACTGCCATGCCATAGGTTGCCAGTATCACAATAATGAGAAAGACAGAGAACTTACCTTTTTTTTCCCCCTCTCTCATTTAAAAAGAAAATTTTACTTAAGAATGGTTGCTATAGATATGGTCACATTGTCTAGTTTCTTGGCATTGGTATGTGTGTATATCTTCTCTGACTTATATAGTGCTTTCTGAAAAAGAAAAGTCTACAGAGTCTCATGTCCTTCTATCTATATTTATACATTTGTGAATGTATATATGTACTTTAAAAAAGAAAGAAAAGAAAAACTGTGTTTTAAATGCAAATGCCTGTTACAAAGCATCATATTTCTTCAAGCTGTTTTGTCCCTTTGAGTATCTGAGTTTAGACAAATGCCTTTTCCCTGTTCCTTTTTTTTAAGCTGGCACATTCTTGTTCAATGAAAACAAGGGAGCAAGGGATTATTCTAGCTATTGAAATAGAAATGGTGTGTGAATCTGACAGCTGGAGCTTGGGTGTGAGATACTGCAATTTCTACTGTAGGGAAAGGAGATAAAATGCGGGTTTAAATTTCATAGCATTAGGGGCTACCTAAATAGCAGCTGTTAGGTATGAGATCCCTGCTGAAGATTAGAAAATGTAGAGGTTAGTTATTCCTAAACCCAAAGAGTTGGAGGTGGGAGTGGGGGGAAACATGTTGCTTTATTTGAAATTATTTTTTTCCCCTTTTCTAACTCATGGCAATTGCCTTCTGGGTGTAGAACTGCACATTCATAAATTCTGTTCACTTGCCTAGACTAAAAATACCTTCAGCCTTAGAGTTTTCATTTGAATGAGCTAAATAACATCCATAGACTACGTGAGAGGATACATGTTTTGAAATTGCTGAAATTGTTAATAACATTTCAATGGGTTTGGTTCGGCATCTCAAGAGGGAATGTTGTAATGAGTTTGACCTCCAGATGACAATAAAGTGATCTCTCTCTCTCTGAATAGCACTTAGTTGATAACTTTTTAATGCATTTATCACTCCCTCATATTACAGATTTTTGAATATGTCCTATCTTTCTTAAAAGACAGATGCTTTCGGCATACTTCTACTTTCTTATTTCCCCTCCCCTACTACCACACACTTTCTCCATGCTGCAACCTCTATGTACTCCTTTTAATTCTGCAAATACAGGTTGCTATCTCTCACTTCTGTAACCTCAGAAAAGTAGGATAGAGAACAATGAAGCCCTTTCCCCCAGTAGCCTCTCTCTTTCCCTCAAGGTAGTCATTGCAAACTGTTGTTTGAACCTTGTTGGGTATTGGTTATTGTGGCAGATCCCAAATGTGTCTCCCAATTACTAGTCTAAGTCAGTGGTTCTCAAACTTTGTGATAACAGAACCCTCTTTAAAATTATTAAGGACTCCCAAAGAACTTTTAAGTGTTTATATCTATCAATATTCACTGTATTAGAAATGAAAACTGAGAATAATTTTAAATGTTTATTGGTTAATTCATTTAAAACTAACAGTAATAAACCTATTACATGTTAACATAAATAACATATTATGATAAATAAATATTCTAAAATGAGAAATTACCATTTTTCTCAAATGGTAATTCTCCAGATTTCCTTTTGTTATTGTAAGTTGTATGACTCGAATACTATTAAGTTTTTGAGGCTTATTTTGTGGCCTGTTATATGTTCCATCCTGGGGAATATTACATGTGCACTTAAAAGAATACATATTCTGCTGCTGTTGGGTGGAATGTCTGTACTGTACTATTAATGTCTGTTAGGTGTAGTTGGTTTATAGTGTTGTTCAAGATTTCTGTTTCCTTGTTGACTTTCTCCCTAGTGTTTCCATCCATTATTAAAAGTAGAATAATGAAGCCTCCAAATATCACTGTTGAATGGACTATCTCTCCCTTCAGTTCTGTCAGTTTTGCTTCATGTATTTTAGAGCTCTGTTGTTACGTGCATATATCTTCTAAATTGTTATGTATTCCTGATTAACTGACCCTTTTATCAGTGAAAAAAAAAAGTCCTTTGTCTCTAGTAACTTTTTTTTTTTTTTTTGCCTCAAAATCTATTTTATCTCATTAATGTGTGATCACTCCAGCTCTCTTTTGGATACGGTTTACATGGTATATAGTTTTCTATCTTTTTACTTTCAGCCTATTTGTGTTGTTGGTATCTGTTGTAGACAGTGTGGAATTATGTTTCCTCAAGTGACTCTGTAGCCCATTCCATCATTTCATTAGCACCTCTGAGCAAATGTCACTTCTTCATTCCAGCCAGTGCCTAGAATAGTGACTAATACCTGGCAGTGACTCAATACCTATTTGTTGAATAAATAAATTTAACCTAATCTATCTATATGTATGGCTCAATATTAAATAGAGTACAAAAATTCTACTGCAACAGCTTCAGAAATCGCATGTGGCTAATTGTTAACAACCTATTACTTACCAATTTTTAATGAATTTTAAAGAATATCCAGTAAAGCATGTCCAAAATGGCAAAGTAAGGACTACCCCTCACCTCACCCCACCTCACCAAAAAATATTCTTCCATAAAGCACTGAGAACACTGGCACAACTTATCAAAATCAACCTTTTCAAGACTCTGGAAATTAACCAAAGGCATGGGACAATCTGAGAATGGTTTATTCAAGAAAAAGCCTAGACCTTGGTAAGAATAGAGAGCTTGATGATGTTTTTACTTGAGCTTTTCCAGACTTCCTCTTCCCAGATCCATGGTATCATTGAAAACCTGAGCAAATGTCCTGAGGCAGAAAGAATCCAGCTTGGCATGTTTAAGGCACAGCAGGAAGGCTTGTGTTGAGGGAGATGGGTAAGTGAGAGAGAGAGTGCAATGAGACCAGAGCTGAAGCTAGAGGCCAGGTTGTATAGTCTGTGGGTCCTGGTAAATTTGGATTTTATTTTGAGATAATGGTGGGCTATTAGTAACTATTGGGTAGGCAATTGATATGATTTAATTTGTGTGTTAATGAGGTTACTTTAGTCTCTGCTCCCTTTTGAGTGGTTCACAAACTTCAGCTTTATCATTTTCTCACTTTTTTCTTTTTCCTGTAGGAAGTTTCTTTTGCATATTAAAACACCAGAGTTTCCAACTATGGATCTAGTCTAAGTAGCTATGAACCCTACACTTGTGTGGGACATGAAAGGTTTTTAGTTGAGCATTTCAGAAGACTTCAGTGTGCTTCTCATATTCTAGGAAATCCTTTTTTTTGAAACACATTTAGAAAACAAGCCACAGTACTAGACTATCTTATAGCACAGAAATAATTATTTACCAACTAGCAGTTTAGCTTATGAAAGGAAGGAGAAGACTACTTCTGTCTCCTTCTGTTCGTTCACATTTAAGAAGGAGAAAGCCCCAGTCCTGAAATACTTTTGGTAGTCAGAAATTAAACTTAATGCTGCTGCTTATTAGCTATAATAATAATTATTATGTTCATTATTATCATTTCCTATATCCTTTTATTAAAATACAGATTGAAAAAAATGTTTCTCTTTAGCTTAAAACCTCTCATTCTAGAGCAACGAACTTGAAGAACAGGAGTTGAACAGGGCTATGAAGAACTTGGCAAATAGGCAACCTAATGCTAGTCTTTAATAAATTGTGTCAATTATTCCACTTACTTATTCCAACCTGGGATTATTTCATTAACAGTTTGTTGAAGATTTCTAATTAGTTTTTGGAAATATCCAAGTTTTATCTAAGCTATAACTATCTTCTCTTTTCAGTAGAGTTTTGGAGTAACGCCATTGCTATCTCTGGTAAGCCTACCTCTTGTGGTAGCCCTGGATCTCATATTTGAATACAATTATATTAGAGAGCACAGATTAATTTGTTTTACATATTCAGAGTTAGTTTTTGGGGAAAATGCAATGCAAATTTATGTAAATTGGAATACATGTTTATGTAAAACAACATGTGATTATGCATCCCTACATTTACAAGAAAAATTCTGCTAGTCTTCTCCTAAAGTAGAGAAAATACAAATATACTCACAATCCCAGTTTGGACTAGGATTCTTGCTAGAATGGTTTGTCTGGCATGTGGAAAGGCTCTCATGTGCCATGGCATTGGTTAAGGATTCTGTGTTTCCTTTGCTGAAACATGATTTTCAGCTTGAGTTTCAGAGGATGTTGCCAATTTTATCTCCCCTTCTCTGCCTTCCTTTATTTCTGTGATGAAAGATTTTGATTTCCACTAAGTAATTCAAAACGGTTTTGTGGGTTGTTACTCAATTTTATAGATAAACACACATTGGTTGGGGCCACTACATTTGCCTTTTTGTAATGAACTATCATAAAGGGAACAGCATGTCCCCAGTCTTCTGAGACACTCCCTCTATTCTTTTCTTTTTCTTTTTGCAATGCATAGGAATAAGATTGCTTCATCCTCTTTGGCTGGGGTGTGACCACATATATAATATTTTGTCTGAACAAGGACACCTTTGAGAGTAAACAGAGTGAAGCTATAAATTATGTCAGTTTTAAGATTTAAACCAGGATTGTTCCAGGAAAACTAAGACATGTGATTACCCTAACTGTGGCAAATTCTAAGTATTTTTTTCTCCCTTTGGCAAGTTTATGTGTCTATTCCATTACATGGTCAATCCTAACTTTTTGATCTTCCAAGCCTCACAATTTTTCTCAATCAAATCTCTGGAATTCTCAAATAAGAATGCTATCTTTACCTAGTCAGTTGTTTTAACTCTTAGTTAACTTTTCCCAAACATAAAATTTTGCACTGTTGTTTGGCTTGGTTAAGAGATGAATTGGGGGGGAAGGAGGTTATATTTCTGTTTCTCAGAGCAAGAAGAAGAGTAATTGAGACACAAGCTCCCATCCATAAGCAACCTCAGGCTTCACGAGTTCTGTCAGTTACTTTCTTTTTTCACATCTGCATGTTGCCAAACTGAGAAAAATCTTACCTTCCAGGAAAGGCTTAAAGCTGTGATAGGCAAAGAGCACTGAATGTTGTAATGACTAAATAGTGAGCTATTTTACTTGCTGCAGGTGATTCCATTCTACCCAGTTTGATGGTAGTTGAAATGAGACATCCTGAAAAAGGAGGATCCTGTGAAATTTGTGGAAACTTTCTTGGAAGAGGACATCATCTTTGCAACCTAGGGGCTTAGGTGGTAGAAAAATTGAACAGATTTCTACTATTTTTTTATTTAATGAGCTTTAAATTCTTTTCCACTGTTGATCAAGTATGATAGGAAAAATATATATATATATATATATATATTTTATAAAGAGATCTCACTTGGGAGAGAGAGCAGAGTGGAGGCAGTTCCTACACTTTGAGAGCTTGTGAGAGGGGATGGAAGAAAAGCTATACTGCTGGACAAGAGGCTGTGATTTCACAATTTACTCAATATTTTTGAAGCTTGGGTTTTTGCTAATATTAAATGGGGGAGTGATCATTTTCCTCAGATGACACACTCAAAGTTTGGAGGAACAAATGAGACACTGAATGTGGAAATATTTCAGACAGCACATCAGTGTAAATAATACTATTGCAGTGCCATATAGCTACATAGTAGGAATTAAATAGAAGTTAATTGCATGATTATTAAATGATCAAGTGAAAGTATCAAAGTGCAATTCCAATTTATTTCCCCTATTTTAGCAGATGGACATTTTTTAATTCCTAATTTTCTAAAATACATTTTTTTAGAGATAGGCAAATTAAATCAATCTCAGGACAAACAACTTCTTAGATAATTAGTCATGGTATTCTGTGGCTTGATATCCTTTTTGGAATAAGGCAAAGTATGAATAAGTGAATAAATACAAAAAACACAGTTTCTGAAGGAAAACCTAATGAATCAATGGTTATATCCACATGAATCTATAACAATAGATGAGAACTGAATAACATTTGGAAATATCTAGATTGCTTAAGTTTTTTACAGTGTGTTGCTGAGAATTTCTGAAATGTTTATGATGGTCACAATCATACGATGGCATTTTGTGTAAATGCAATGCACTAAAATCCAGTAGCTGATCACAAAATAACCATCACTTAATACTCTAGGGATTTAGCTTGATTGCCTTTAATTTCTATATGTAACATTACTTTAATTGATCTATAGTTATTTTTAGTTATTGATTAACATTAACTTATTATATATATGTGTACATATATTACATAACTTATTTTATATATGTACATATGTGTATATATTTGAGCAGCACTTGCATTCTATTAATTGGAAGTCCAGCTTTAATCTATATCATCACAATTTTAGAAAACTTTCTAGATATCCTCACCTACATTAAGGGATTAAGGTGAACTTTATTCTGACCCTACTATACATCCTTTCCCTCTTTTAAATTCTCTATAAAGGAAACTGCACAATTAAAGGGCAATAGTTGCATGGAAAGGAAATGACTGCTTCAGCAATGGCTAAGAAAGTGCCCAACATACTCTCTTTATCCCAGCCGTACCTCCTCCAACCTTCTCTTGCATCAAGTCCAAGGGCAAGGCTTTCTGCTAACTGTAAGAAAATGTAGGTTAGGTTCAAAAATCTCAGTAGAGACTGTTGTCCCCGATTTGAGGATTTTTATATTCAAGAATACCTGTAGAGGGAGAGAGACCTGTGATTGGACCCTCTTGAGTCCATTTACTCACCAGCTTATTGACAGAAAAGAAGGCTGAAAACAATTTTCCTGCCCTTGCAACTACCCACTTGTTCACATTTACTGTACTGGACATAGGAATCAAAAGAAAGCAGGAGGAAAATGGATTATTGTCACTAAGGCAAAGTAGTCTTACATACTAGTAAAATGTAGCCCAACCAATGCCTTAGGTGCCCACCAATCGGATTATTAGGTCTTTCTCTTTGGAGGGGGAGCCAGTGATGGATGTGAGTAGAGCAGGAGAAGCCTGGACCTCCATGGGAAAAAGGGAACTGGTAGTTCCCCCTCATCTACCTGTTATTTGTCTTACCATACTAATAGGTTCAAGGGATAATCTTGGTCTGTGTTACTTCCTCTTCAAGGTAACTTAGAGTCTGTGAAAATTCTGATGTAACATGTAAGCAGTGCCATTGGTGTGGATTCTTGAGAGTGCGATGAGCTTAAATTCTGCATCCTACAAGCAAAATATTCAAGAAAATTCACCCTTCTGTTTATAGTCTCAAAAGAAGAGACATGTCCAGAGAAGAGCAGCTGCTCAGTTTTCTCACTTCTCTTGGCTCATCACTATCCCCTAGTCTTTTTTGTGTCTTCTTTTAGTGCAAGGAACCAAGTAAATGGTATACATTGTGTTATCAAGCATATTAGGCATTAAAGCCACTGTTAGTTGTCAACCATGTTACAGGATTGTAGTGACACATCATATTCTAATAATGAGTACAACTGCTCACATGCCTCCTCTGTCTTTATCACATGCTCACATGTGTGCACACACGTACACACACATACACATACTTACACAGCAAAGAAAATGCTTTCAGTATAATACTATTTCTCTTGTGTGTGGTATGACTTGTATATGCCAGAGATGGCATCCTATCTGCACTGTACAAACTCATGGATATTCTCTGATACCCAATAAACATAACCAAGAAGAAAAGTGAGTAACTTTGAAACTATAGGACAAATAAAGATTGATATTGGATAAGTAGCCTAGTAGTAACCTATGTTTGAAACTCTAACATATGGCCTAATTTAACATATTCAAAGTCTAAAACCAAGTAGAGTTATAACCTCGATCAGGCCATTGTGAAAACTCATATTTATTGAGTGTTCACTAATTGCCAGTTACTTACTAAACATTTTGAGAGCCTGACCCTATGATGAAGCTGCTATCATCATCTTGATTCTGCATTTAAAGGATACATTTTATATCTAAAGGCTAGAAAAGTTAAAAACGTATTTGTACAAGGCAGAGATTCCTCTGAATCCAAAGGTAAACACTTAACTATTTATTACTCTGTTTCTCCCATGTCAGTTTCTTATTCTCTTATGTTGTTTTTGTTCTGGATACTCATCATAGATATACGAAATCTGGTTATTTCAAGACTTGGTTATCTATTTGTGGGTTGGCCAGCTGATTAGCTCTAAAAAGTGGCATCTGTTTTTTAAATATATTTTTTCATATAAATCAATATATATGTATGTGTATAAATATATGTATATACATATATGTTCTCAGTTTACTCAGAAATTCATCTCAAGATCTAATTTTAAGAAACAGTACAGAATGCTGAATAAAACAAACGTTACATTGTTAGATCCTACGAGAGAACATAATGTCTGACAGTTGCTAGGCACAATGGGACAGTCTTATTCTCTCCCAATTTATTAAAGTAATGCCATTTATTGTTCAACTGTGCCAACTATTTCAGATGGCTTTGAATACTGACTTGGTAAACGCTTTACTGACACAGTCATTAAGTTCTCCCACTCCTGAGGCAACCGAATTTTTATCTCTCAAGATGAAATGAAAGTGATCTGAATGTTGCCCAAATCAGCATCTGAGAGGGAGGAGAAAGGTCACTCATGAATGGAGTCAAGTTCTGACGACTTTGCAAAAAAGGAAGCAAGTCAAATTGTAAGTCATGCATTGCTGATTTAACGTGTGGGAACAAGAAAGACAGGAAGAAACTCAGAATGCTGGAGAAAGCTCTGTGCCTGCCACTGGCATAAAATTCTCTTTGTAATTTAAGAAAAAAAAAAGTCATACTGTTGGAGAGACTCCAGATTTGGCTGCAGTAACTTTCTATTCATACATCTTTAAAGGTTATCAGTGGCTCTTTCTGGATTTGAATGATTTTGTGGCAATATTTTTCCTTTAAGAACTGTAAATCGATCACCTGAACTAGACAGCCTAACTCTTTGGCCTGGGAATCCTTGGCTCTCTTAGAGTTTAAGGGTGGTCTGGCCCAGAAGGAAGAGGAAAAGGTGTTGCCAAGGCAGTTGCCCTTGGCATGTAACCATCTGCCCATGCCCTTCCTCTTTCCTTAGCCACAAAGGCAGTACCCTGGCGTTACCCTTTCACACTTGGCACTCTCATCTCCCTCTACTTCGTTCCTCTTGCTGTCCACTGCTGAACTTATTTTTAAACAGATTTCACAAATGCGTAATGACTAAGGGAGGACTGAACCCCCACATAACATATGCGCTTGCTTCTTGGCATCCTTAGAAAAGGCCAGAATGCCAGACAACCATTCTTGTGCCGTCATATTTGAGATTAACAAAGTCACCGTCATGGGAGTACAATCCCAGGTCCTCAAAGAGAATTGACTCTTGATACCCCTCCCCGTAACTAGCACTTACTCTAGTTTCCACGCTTCATCTCTTCCGTTGTTCTTTTTGGCTCAGTGACTCTGAAATCACCTAAGACCTTACATATGTGCTTGCTCGACTGTACCTTCTCATGGCAGCTATGAAAGTGTCTCCCTCTGGCCATGACCCCTCATCTGTTTTAGTCTAGAAACTAGTGCTATTAACCTGCTCTTACTTTTTTAACACTTTGACCCCCTACTCTATTGACCCCCGAATCCTATTTTGGATTGTTTCAAGTTATCTTAGAGTAAAGAAAGCTTCTTCCTGTGGCTGTCTCATCACACAGCTGTGACAGCACTGATTATACTTCTAGAATCCCTAGAAAATGGTTCACACCTTAATTTTTGATAGATTTGAATGAAAGGGCTCTAAAATGAGGAAGAATAATGAGTGCTTATTTTTAAATTGGGTAATAATGAGAAGATGTTGTTTCCTTTTGTTATTTTTTTTTCCTGTGATGAGAAACAGGAAGAAATGGGCTTTTGTCCATTCGTTTCCTCATACATGTCTTTATTGACCATCTACTAAATAAGAGTTTTAGTCTTTTTTTAATTTTTTTAAAAAATAAGGAAGAATTTTCTGACTATCAATGTGATAAAACATTAAAGTTAGAAAGAGAAAAGAAATAGTGTCTAAGTTATTTTCAAGAAGGGATGATAAACTAGAAACAAATTAGGACCTTAGCTAAGTATGTTTTGGCACAACCATATATTGGAATACGACGTATGATCATTATACTGAAAGAGCAGGACGCCAAATGGATTAAGAGAAAGCACCGTTTTCTTTTTTCTCTGTGTAAGCTAGTTTTCCCCCCATTCCTTGGATGAAATCCAGGAGAAGTTCATGATTTTTATGGTCACATTCTGATAATAAAAAGTCCTTTACTCACTTTTAGTGGCAATCTAATTTTATTAATTGAAATGGCTATTTCCACAATCAAAACTTTGAACTACATTTAGAGCTAAAGATGTTTCTTTTCTGAGATGCTGAGTCTAGAGGTTTCTGGTGGGCACTAGGTGTGGTCCACTCTCTCCTTCTTCAACATTGTCTTCTCCTCCCATTTCCTCAGCCAAGGCTTCTCAAGCCTTTCCAGGAGAGCAGGGGAGAGAGGAGCGAGGAGCAGGAAAGTTGTGACTCTACAAGCATTTTTGACTTGACACTGGCGTACATTGATATTAGTGGATATTCAGAGCTGTCCCTTTTCAGGAACTTGTTTGGTCCTCTGTGGATGTTGACCTTGGGCATCTCTGGGTACTGCAGTTCTCTGACATGGGCACAGTGGTCTCCCCCCTGCCGACCCCACCTGCCCCTGATGGTACCTTCCGCAGCTTCTTATGGCAGAGATTCCTTCAAGAGATCTCCAGCCCAATTCCCTTTTGCAATATCCACGAGGAAGAGGGACTCCTTGCCATGCTAGAGGGTAGTTGCTCCCTGTGCTATCTTTTTTTTTTTTTTATCTCTGGACACAAACTTTTGCGTTTAGTCTTCTTAGGTTCAAGCACCGGTCCCCGTGCTCATTCACATTTCTGCAAATACACATCAAATGCTACAGGGTCCTGTCAGAGCCCTCTCACTGCTTTTGACAAATGGGAAGTACCTTTTTTCCTTTCCTTTAGCAGGAAAATAACCTGGAACTTAGCAAGTGTCTCCAATAAAATACTCTTTTCTGGACTCTTTAACCTAGTTCTTTTTATATCCATGTATAAAGTGCATATTCAACTCTGAGTGGAATTGGTGGATAATTTATTTATTCTCCCTATGCTTTTCTATATTTTCCAAATTTCCTTTACTTAAATGTCTATCTTAAATATTCCCCAAATAAAGATTGATTAATATGGGTGCTGCATAGTTTCTATTCACCTACACAAAGGCAGATAATAGCAGTCCCTCACTACAAGATATGTGATAAACTTTACCTATTCATCTGACACAATTATATGAATTATATAGTGCTTTTTTTTAAAAAAAAAAAAAAGCTTTAATATGATCCTAACTTGGCATGTTATTTGATCAATGATATTTTAAAGAAGTGTTATAGTTAGTAACTGGAAAATGGAATGAGATTTCTCCTTCATCCATTTTGTAACTGGATGAAAGTCATCCTGGTTGAAATTTCCCTTTGCAAACTTTGAGAATGTTCTCACCAGAGGGTAAAGTATTTGCAGCCTCTAATTCTACTTTCCTTTGATCGAGGGAGGGGGAATTCTGTAGCAATTACCTTATGAGTTCTGAGGATCACGTTTGGGAGGACTGATATTATGAACACTGGGATGAGAATTCCGCAAAACATCAAGAAGCATTGCTTTGGTAAGTGAGAGAACTGCCTTGTGAAAGATGCGTGAGAGGAAAGTGGAATGTACAGTTCCAGAGCGGGATGGCGTGTGCAAGGATGAGTAACTGATTGCCCAATTGCCTTTAGTCTCTTTCCCTTTTAGGGGCCTGTGTTGTCTTAGCAGTATTATAGCTGACAGCTAGGATAAAAACAGGTCACCATTTCCAAATGATTTCACAATCACCCATGTAACCAGGATTCTTTATTTAAAAAAAAAAAAAAAGCTTATGTTGGCAAATTCAAACAACATACAAGGCATCTGAAAATAAAATATTCACCTTATAGAGAGAACCCTAAAGAGGAATATGAAGAAATCTTTGATGATTTTCCTGTGAACTTGTGCGCAGAGATCTAAGACTACCCAGGACAATTTATAATTTTAGTTAACAATGAGATTTAAATCTACTATGTGGTTTATGTTTGTCAGTCAAGGACATAAATCACTAAGCTATGCAAAATTCATCACAGTTGTTGGAATTTGCACATACCAAATATACTATCACTAAGTTTCTTGCTCTTAACCCTTTTTTGCATACTTACTAGACCAGTGGTTCTCACACTGTGAACCCTGAAACAGCTTCATCACCACCTGGGGACTAGAATTGTAAATTCTGGGGTCCTACCCAGCCCTACCTAACTAGAAACTCTAGGACTAGAACTCAGAAATCTGTTTTAACAAGCTGTCCAGGAGATTCTGATGAACCCTAAATTTGAGAACCACTGAACTAGAAGAAACAGAGTTTAAAATACCTATAGTAATTCAGTCTATCCTGGTG
This sequence comes from Camelus dromedarius, assembly GCF_036321535.1. Lineage (NCBI taxonomy): Eukaryota > Metazoa > Chordata > Mammalia > Artiodactyla > Camelidae > Camelus > Camelus dromedarius. The sequence continues at coordinate 27,603,054 of NC_087439.1, read as the reverse complement.
AAAGGGCTATATTTGAAGGTGAGTGAATTGCAGGTTAATTATATTTTGGTGGATCAACCCAAGAAATAGATATTTTTACTGTGGAGATAGAAACAATTTATGAAAGATAAAAAGAAATATGCATCCGTTATACATCTGTGCAGGATTATTAGATTTGTAGTATATTGTATAATCCAGGGTTCTAAGAAACTATCTTTCCTTCAAATCCAGGATCCAACTATTGTTAACAGGTGCTAATATTCATATCAAAGATCTTCTTTGAGGAATTTTTTTGGAGCTAGGTATGTTTTAACTACATTAAGACACCTTGGGTAAGAAAAATATATTCGAGGAATGAGTTGGTATAATGAGTTTATGATCAGAATGTGAAAATGAGACATCATTGTAGGTCAATATTAAAAGGAGAAGAGGAAAAGTCTAGAACTCGTCTCCTTCAGGGATTCCTTCTATTTCTGGGACAGGGCATTCATTCTGCCAGTCGCTTAGCCTGAGGAATAGAGAGATGCAAGGAAAATGTGACCATCCCATGTTACATTAGGATTCCCACATTATAATGTGTCCCTCATCATAAATCCCAAACATAGCATTAAACATCAGAGGAAGGAGAAAAATGGGAACTGAAACAATATCAAATAGGAAATGTCAAAGAATACCAATTTTATTATGTAAAGTGTGCAGCATTCTGGTGTTCTATGACTGTAAAAATTACAAATTTGTTAAGACAGACTCAAAAATCAAAGGTAAACTGTGAAGACAAATTCATGGAGAAATCACATCACCCGTGGTCATATTCCTGCACCATTTTTCTTTTTTCCGCCTCATGACTTCTGGTGTTCTGATGTTGAAAATCATGTCCATGTGAAATGTGTAGCACCCGGTAGATATCTAGCACTTTACCTGTGACTCATTGAGCTGCTTAAGAGGATGGAGGTGCTTGAGGTCCTTGGGAAGAATCAGGTCATCTCTGGGTCCCTGGCCCCCACAGGTTAATGGTAAAGGAGATGTGTGTTTTCAAGACGGTTCTTTTGGATCCTTTCCATATACCCGTGTCCCTTAGGGGACTGCTTGGTAAGTCAGAATAATACAAAATAGTAAGATTGGCCAAACTAGAGTGATCTTTGCAACAGCTTCCCTCATTTTCCGATGTCGTCAATGGTGAAGGAGCACATACAGGACAAGAAGTACTAAGAATTTTTTAGGATTCGCAAATGGTCAGGGAAAGGTATTGCTATTATGCTTGGGAAAGCTATAGCTTTTCTCCACAGGGCTGTACCACCATATGTCAGGCCTTCTTTAATTTATTTGTACAACTTACAAGTTCTTGGCCAGCAGGAGGATATATTGTTAGTAGTAAACAGGAGAGACTCAGGCAACACAGGGACTGTGCATACAAGATAGTTTGGAGCGTTGGGAAACAGTATACAGTTTATCTGCAAGGAGGATTTCAGAGTGGGGTGATAGAAGCAGCACTGGAGGATTTAACGAGGATTATATATAATAGTTTATAGGAAAGTACCAAAACCTGGATGAAGTAACAATGGCATTTTCAGTCCAGAGTGAGCGAAATTCAGGAATTTGAGACTGTAATTTAGTCTGGTGAAGGGGTATTTGTATACAGTCCCCATCTAACTTGGTAAATTCTGTCACTTATACAAGTAATGAATGTTCTTCAGTGTGTCCAAAAATTGCTGCTTGGCAGAGTTATTCTGTGGAGCCAAGAGGAAAAAAAAAATTTATTATTATTATTATTATTTTTGCTTTCCCACAAGAATTAATTTGTGGATTGCATAAACCACAGGATATAATTCCACTATTTCAGCCAGAAACTTTCCCATCTGACCAAGACAATTGCAAATATGCTAAACTTGCTTTAATGAAAAGTCATTCTTTACATAGCTTACATCTACATAAGATGACAAGTCACTCACCAGATAAAAGGTTCTTTGTTTGAATCAAACAATAAGCCAGCTCTTCCACAAAAAAAAAAAAAACCGCCATTCTATTCTGAACTGAATGCGTTTTCAACTAATGCTGTATTCAGGACCAAAACCAAAGGAGGCCCATCTGCTAGGAAGGCCAAAAGCCCATTGTGTGGCGTGTCAGTTCAGTCTGTTATGGAAATGGTCACTCTAAAACTGTTTGCAATTTAAAAGTGCATACTGAGAATTATGTTAACCTCTATTGACTGACTTCTGTTAAATGCACCATTAAGAATCCAATTTACCCTGGCTTCCTCGAAAATGTTGTGCTCAGGGCATTCCAATAGGTACATTATGATGGTCAATTGTCATAGGCTAAAAGTCAGTACCTCATTAGCTCAAACACACCGAGCATTTGTTCCCAATTTTAATAGGGGCTCTCTTGCCCTGGGGTTATGGGAGCACTGATGGAATATAACCTTATATGATGATTTGAGGGGTGTCAGGGGGTCCAGGAGTAAATGCTGATTGAACAAGGCTGAGAGGCCCTAGATGGTGAACTCTGACATTACTCTTTGCAAATCTGGCTCTGCATCTTCCGCTTAGAGTGAAAATTTGCAGAGGTTAGAACCTGAGTGTCAAGTCAAAATGAAATGATGAATTAGGTCAATTACTACATGGGAGACATGTAAGCCATGCTAATGCTCAGTAAATATAGTGAACTTTTAATTATGATTACTGACATTCACATTTACTTTCTTTTGTCATTTAAATCATCACAGGATTGTTAATAAAGCTATCCATTCACTGGTTAACTCTTATGTGACTTCACATCTAGTTCTGAGGTGCAGTGAGTGCTTCCCTGAGGATGGCTTCCTCTACCATTCAGAGGGCAGATGTTCAGCAAGGCCCACTAGCAAGTTCCCCACCATCCAGAAAGCCAGTGTCCATTCCAGAAAGGTCTTGATCTCACCCCTGGTCAGGCAGTCATGGGGTCCCTGAGGCAGGTACCCTTGGTCATTCTATCTCAGCCCTAGGGCTAAGGGTAGTGGCTCTTCCCTCTATCTGTTTTTCCTCTATTCTTTATATTTCTCTTTAACTCTTCCTAGCCAGTTCTCTATTACTCTAATCCTCTATTTAATAATTCTTTATTTTAAATTTCTCTGTTCAAGTTACTGTGTGATTTCTATTTTCTGATTGGACTCAGATATAATAAATTTCTTTATCTCTGATTGAAATGATTATTGGGTATCAGTAGCCTTCTGAAACCTTAGGAGGATAGACAAATATGAATAGGAATCTCAACAAATTATAAGTGTTTTCTAATTCACTGATAACTATTAAAATAATTGAGAACTAATTTGGATCCTGTTTCAGAAAGGCCCTCTAAATTTTAAAAGGTACATACTTATTAAGATTATTATTTTCCAGAGCTTTTATATTGCTATCCAGACCTGCCTTGAATGTAGTTAGGGCCAATCAATGGATAAATCTGTTGTTATTTTATGGGTTGACATTTACCCACAAGCATAAATCATCATTAAAATTTAGAAAATAGTTATGCGGATGAAAAAATTTTGTTCTGTTTTGTCTGTCCAAGTACGAGTTGTTTAGTAAAGAAAATGTCATAAAATACATCTGATTAAAAATATGAAATATTATTCCCTATCATACTTTTCTAGAAAAAAGCGAATCCATGTTCAGCCCATGCTTTTAACAAAGTAATTTTAGGTATCAGTGTGTAGCTGTGTAATATGGGGCTACATTTAATCACTTTTAACTAATTTATTTCCAGGGGGAGGTAATTAGGTTTACTTCTTTATTTATATTTTTGATGGAGGTACTGGGAATTAAACCCAGGACCTTGTGTATGCTAGGCATATGCTCTACCACTGAGCTACACCTTCCCCTCTGTCACTCTTAGACTTGTTTTCTAATTCATCTTTGCTATTTCTTTGTGTATTTTCTTTCTGACTAGGGACAATTTCTTTGACTTTGTTATCCTTAGGTTTTTCTGTCTTTGAAATATGAATAATAGTTTAATTAAATTAAAAACATATAGTGATCTTATGAAGAGCATTTGACAGTGAATATTGGAGTAAAAAATCTTCAAATGACCAAGGAAAAGAGTAAATATTCGTCAATCTGAGATGCCATTAATAGTAACAAAACAGTTGGTTCTCTATAACTTCCAACTCCGTAACTGATATACACAATGAAGCTACTGAGCCAACGGAAGTTTTGACAGTTTGATTATTTTCAATATAGCTTTGGTGTTTGCATTTATTTTAATTCTCTCATCATTAAAGGTGATCAAACAGAGTACACATAGTATAAACTAGGCATTTATTGGAATATTAACTATTCTATTCCTAGCACTGTCTTCCATTGCATTCTACAGCTAAACAACTAACTTAATCTTGTGTAATAAATGAAAAAATAAATCTTGGTCTCCTCTCAACTTTTATTATTATCTTTTGGTATAAAACAATAAAAAAGGGAATGGTGGGCTATATTTCTGCTTGAACCACCAAATAGGATTTCTATTATAGCACAAATGAAAATGCCAGCTAAAGAAATATGAAGTTTAGATCTCTACCTATCTTATCTCCACTTACCACCCTCCTACAGAGCATGTTTCATTAACATGAAGGAGATAAACGTGAATTTCTCTACGGTTGTGAGACAGGAAAAACCCTGAGCCATTTAAACAGTAATAAGGGACAATGAGTATTTCCTTTTCACTGCTAATTTCTTCATAATGTCACTCACTGTTCTCTAAGAAGTTTATCTACTTTTTTTAACATAGTTTTTGGGTAGTATTTCATCCCAAATCACTTAGTCCAAGAGGTTGCTTTTTAGCAGCTGACAAGATTAACGTTTGTTTCTTTGTAAGAATCTAGGTAATGGAAGTCACATTTTTTGGCGTTTGTGGCTGTTGCATTTCAGTAATACAATTGTTTATGTGTAGGAGATACATAGAATAGTGGTACCAGTGAATGCTTTAAGTAGGAGACTTTCTACACTCTACAGTTTTAAATTATGGTGCTTACATCATTCTGCTTTCAATTACTATACGTACATCTTTTAAGAAACAAGGCAATGTTTAATTAAACGCCTCCATCCTCAGCCTAATCAAATTCCCTAAATTTAAACTTAAAGTTTTGGTGAGTTTTTTCCAGGGTGAGGAATAGGAATATTTATCTATCTAATTAATTGTCTATCATGTATATATGTATATACATATATATAGATACATATACACACATCCTATTCTACTCACTACTCGATTGCATCTAAATTTAATATGTCATAATATATTTTGGGTGTTGTTTATGTTAACACACAGAGAATCATCTAATTCTGGTTAACAGTTATATCTTACTCTATTATGTGGATGTGCCAGTAATTTATTGTCCCTCAGTTTCAGACCCAGTTCTATACTCCTTAGTGACACTGGGAATGGAACTCTGTAACCATGTTTTTCCTTCCCATGAGCTGCCCACCTCTTTCCCTGACTCCCCATTAATCTCTGCCAATAGAGGTAGTAGGAGAGTGGAAGGCTGGAAGACAGACTGACCTCCCTCTTTTCTTTCTATTCCTATTTCCTTCTATTCCTTTTCCTATTTGCTTTCTGTCCTCTCACTCCAGCGCCAGTTCTTTCTTTTGATAGTAGTAGTCAATTTCAGTAGCAACAGTTTATTCTGATTTTCAGTTTTCCAGCACACCCAGAACCTGCTCCCTGGTACTCCCTCAGAGACACAAGGACCACCCCACACCAGCACTTCTTAGAAATCTTCGAAGGACCCCATTATAATTTTTGTGTGTCCTGGGCACTTATGCTTTTGTAGATTTATTTTTCTGTAAGAAAATTTTAAAACTATATATTATGATGGCATTAGTATAAAGACAAATATATTAATGTCATTTATAAAAACATTTTAATTGACCTAAAAGTTCATTTTTCCGATTTTAAAACAAATCCAAACATTCTCATGGGCTCCTAAGGGTATTTTGGGCCCAGGCACTGTGCGTACACTGCCTAATGGATAATTTGATCCTGGTTCTGTGTCTTAGATCCACAGGGTTTCTGCCTCCCAGCTTAGAAGCACTAGTATCACCCCAGAGGTGCTTCCTCCTTGGTGCTCTAAGCCCCAACTAGTGGATACCCTTCCTCGAATTTGTTTTGATAATTCTGATCTCATTGGCTGAGGTCTCTCTCCTCAGCTTGGAGAAAACCACCTTCTTGGTATATCTTCACACGGTCATTCCTCTGTCTGTGTTGTCTGTGTCCTAATCCCTTTTTGTAAGGACACCAGTCGTATTGGATTAGAGCCCACTCTAGCAATCCCATTTTAACTTAATTACCCCTTTAAAGGTTCTACAGTCCCACTCTGAGGTACTAGCGGTTAGGGTTTCAATATATGAATTTATGGACACAATTCAGTCCATAACAAGTTGACTTCTCAGCACTTATTTAGCCAGAGTCATATTAATATGTACTTTTGTTATTTTCAGCTTTAGCCATTGCAAACATGTTTCAATAAACATTTTTGAATATATATCTGAGCAAATTCTTGTGAGTGTAGCTGTGGCATTAATTTCTTAGGAGTGAAAAGGCATGGTATCTTCATTTTAATTTATACTTTTCATAACTATTGCCTTGTTGCAATCCTTAAAGTTTCATATTCTTGCTCAAAATATAGACATTTGCTAGCATTAGCATCGAACTATCCATTTTTCTGATCTGACATATGAAATATGGTTGTACATTATTTTTGATTTGTATTTCTTTAATTATAAGTCAGGATATGCATTTTTGTTATATATTTATTGTATACTTAGATTTCTTTTTCTGAAGATTGCCTGTGTATATATTTAGCTGGTTTTCTGTTGAGAATTTGCGTTTCCTAATTGATTTTTATGTCACGGCTATCATCTCTGATTTCTTTAGCTGTTCCTATATTTTCAGATCAACTAGTTAACTTGTCATTATCTCAGGCTAAAAATGACCTTCAACATGAAGTAATTCTTCCGTGAGCTCTCCTACAAAAAGTTTGGTTCAGGAACTCCTTCCTATAGGTGGGGCTTGTTTATCCGTATTTAGAACTTATTATACTTCTTTATACAGAATTGAAACTGCCTTTTGTTTTTGTCTTTCCCACTAGATTATAATCTTAAGGGCAGAGGTCTTGTTTTGTTTATTGAAGAAGCCCAGGTAATTAACAATGTCTGACTTTAAAAGATAGTCAGTAAAATTTTTTTGGCTGGCTGAAGGAAGGAAGGAAGGGTGGGGAAACAAAGAAACTTTATATTGAGCCATATCGCTTAAGGTTTTAAGTTTGAAAACCATTGATTCAAAAGTATTTGGAGATATAGTTGGTTAGCATATTTCATATGTATAACTCCAGTTCTTGAATTTAGCCAGCAAAATTAATACACTGGTTGTAAGAAAAATATAGCACTTTCCATCACAACACAAGAGGTTTTATTTATTTTTGTCAGATTTTTTTAAAGTATTTTTATTATATTTAAGTAGAGGCCATCTATGTTGGTCAGGGATAGTTCATAACAGAGATTTGTTTGCCTTTTCTTCTCAACAGAGACAACTCTGCATGGCAGTTAAAAACTTGGGCTCAGGAGCTCACGTGTTTCAGTCTTAGTCCCACCACTTCGAGTTCTGTGCCCCTGTCCATGTTACTTAAAAGGTCTGATCCTTGCCATCTGTAAAGTAAGGATGATATTATTGTCTGCTGCATAGCATTGCTGGGAGAATTAAAAGAGGTAACATCTATCAAACACTTAACACAGTGCAATTAAGACACTGGATATCATTATTATTAGTACTGTCTTCCTTTCTTAGGGAGCTGGAGCTTCCTTAGAGTGTGGTGAATTGGGAATATTTTTACTGATGACAATGTAATATATACTCTGATTGCCATGCAAAGTAAATTAGAATTGACTACAATAGGCAGTCACAGTGAAAAAGAGATGAGTCTATCAGTTTGTACTGGAACAGAGTTTAAGCTATGACATGTCTGTGTACGCATACCTGCCCTTCCATGGCTACATGCATTCTTACATGCGTCTGTGCACAGTCAGCCTATCAACTTCATTAAGAAATTATGGTAGTTGAGACAGCTGTTTCCTTCTCTAAATATTCCTAAAATTTTGTTTCCATATTTTCTTATTTCTTTTCCCTTCTAGGATGCCCTTGGTATTCATTTTAATTTTATTTAAGCTATATAAAAAGATTTGTGAAATGTGATACACATGGAACTGTGCCTTGAGCCACCATAGGATTGATTCTGACCAAGTGTAAAAATGAGAGCAGGATTCTTAATTAGTTCTAGTGATGCCTGATTATTCTGGAGTCTGTCTGAAATGCAATGCATTTTTTGTGCTTGAAAGAAGAGGCAGCTGCCTGAATGTTGAGATTTCAAGAGGTCCCAGAAGTACTGTTTTTCAGTATCTCTTCATCATTTGAAATTAGAGGACTATTTTAGGTGGGTAAATCTTTGCATTTTTCACAGGTGACTTCAGGAAATTCAAACACTGTGGAAAGAATGAGACATTTTTATTTATTACCTTTTTGAGGCAGTTGTTTTGTGATTGTTTTCTAATATAAAGTCTAATCTGGATGTACCTGTAAAACAAATAGATAAAGACCTGGGACTTTCAGAAGCCCATGTTTGATACTCTTATAGAAGGACTGAAAAAATGGAAGTTGTTGTGTGTAGACAGATAGATAGATAGATAGATAGATAGATAGATAGATAGATAGATAGATAGTAGATGTAGATATACATATATAGATACAGATGTAGGCATAGATATAGAAATTATCTATTTATCAATTATTGGAGATGGGGATACCAATCTATTCCTACTAACCATATATATATCAACTTGATTTCATGTCTGGCATTCAGATATATCTCTGAATAGACATAGATATATCTGAATTCCAGATAGGAGGATAAGTTACTTCAACCTAATGCTTTAATTTTGAACCCACTGACTATCCTGCTACTTCCTTGAGAGGAAAACATGTTTCATAGTGTGTATCAATCTATACATTTTCAAGTCTAAAATTCATTGTATTCCACTTATGTCTGTTAATGTAGTTATCTCTATGTTGTATAATTATAAAAAGATTTTAACTTTTTATTATACTTTATAAATTTTCTAAAAGTGTTATCTACGTGTTTGTTTAATAAGTAAGAAAAAAATAAGAAGATGCCCATTGGATTTCTGCCCACACAAGGAATTGACCTGTAGCTACCTAATTCCCCTGATCCATCATGAAGCAACCCGTGCTTTAGAGAAACTGGAATGGAACAGCATACAGTTATTCAAAGTCAATACCAGTGACTGGATTTCAACCACAGCATCAATATAAGCAGAAGGAGAATTGATAAAATGCAAAGTTGATGTTACTTCTGATGATTTTAGCTTAGCAATAAACCCTAAGGGAAAAATCAGATCATTTAAAACTTCAATTTTAAAGAGAGAAATATCAAAGCCTTTTACCAAACTTCGTACAGAAGTGAGTTGGAAAGCTTCAATTCAGTTCAGTAAACATTTTTTCTGTGTGTATCTACCAGGTACCACAACAGACTGAAGATACATACAGTAAATCAAAGATTATGAGAAAGTGTTTTAAGTAAAAAAGGAACATGTCGAGAAGGATGTAAGACAAAATTACCAGAGGTTTACTCTATGTGGTAAGATTACGGGTGATAGTTCTTCTCATTTTGCTTATTTGTCTATTCTCAAGTCTGTACTGTGATATATATATATGCATACATATATATTTATTTGTGTGTGTATGTGCGTGTGTCCCTCGTATGACTACTATCCATGTGTGATCCTTACTCTCCTTGTAATCTTTATTTCTGCTTCTTCTCTCCACAGTTCTTCTACCCTGCTAAGTAATAGCATATTTGTGGGAAGAGGGCATTTGATACATTAGTTCCTGTCCTTGTCCAATTCCCTACTATTGCCAATCTAAATATCACCTATTCCAAGCAGTGCCACATCCTCTGTGAAGCCTCCTCTGACCCTGAATTCCTAAACACTTGTCTGTTTCAATGATGGGCATTTTGTGATAAGGTGCCTTGTACGGCTCTTTAACTTAATACCTAACCCTATATGGTACTTTACATTTCAAAGCAATTTCACATAAATTATTTTATTTCCTTGTGTTAGATTGGATAGACAAGATCTCTATTTTTAGTATGTGGGAAAACAGAAGGATTATGTGGCTTGCTTAAATTTCTAAGGAGTCAAGACCAAGAACACAGTGTTTCTGACTCGATATAATTTTATTTTCCACATATGGAGCTACACTTAGTTTACTTTTGTTCATAAACCTTTTGTCTCTCTGAATAAATTGTAAATAAAGTTTATGAGCTCAAGGGCTCTTTAACACTTAAGAGTATAGTATGCACAATAGGTGCTCAATACAATTGTAGATTATTTAATATTTTGACAAATTCTATGAGGCAAAGAAACATAAAGCAATTTTTCTTACCTCGTTATTAACATATAAACCTCTCAATATTAGAATGTATAGGCCTGTTCTTCCTGTTCTTCTTCAAGCTTTTATCTTAGTATTCCATTTTAGATATGTATATTTAAGATATAGACAGGACATTTAGGGGGAAAAACCAGCATTTAGAAAGAGAAGACAACACTCTAAGTGACCTGAAAGAGAAAGTTTACTAGAAGAATGACTGATTGAGGAGACAGGACACAACAAAAACTCTCCTGGAGCAAGTGAAAATAAAATTATAGGGGAAGAGGCATCATGAAATGTGATTTGGGGTTCTTTCTGGGTTTTGTATATTTCTGACAAGGGTGGGGAGAGCAGCATTTTCCAGAGACAAGGCAACGTTCGACTAGGTTTGCAAGATACTCATGAGCTGAGATTTCTGATCTCTGGTGGTTTCCAAAGTGTATAACATCCTAGCAAGCCAACCTAAGAGTGGTAAAATTTCATGGTGACCTTTGATGCTTCTGGCTGAGATGGTTGGAGTGAGGCAAGGTGAACCCCTCACAAGCTAAGGATAGGCAATAAATATCCAGGGGAAAGTAAATGTTTTTCTTATTATAGCAAAAAACTACATGAGGCAAACTGTGTTGACAATGAGCTAGGATACCAATGGAAAGCAAAACATAGTGTACAATTGTTTCAGTCTTTGTATACACTATAATCTTAAAAATCATGTTATAGTGAGTAAACGAAATAGGCAGAATACAGTTTATGTCTTTCACAAAAATAGAAGTAGGTAGAAGCATGTGCTCATCCCTCTCTTTTCTTCAATAATTTCCTATGGAAGATACTTTCATCCATTCAACACTTATTTATAAAGCACTGTATGTACCGGGCCCTATACTTGGTGCTGGAGTTATAGTTGTGAGCTCAGGTCTGAAAACTAGATAAAGAATCATGACCGTCTAACTCCTAATCATCTGTCTTTGATACCCTTGGTAGCTGCCCGTCTATCTACCCTAGAGATACTACATTCTATTACCTCCATAGTTTCCTGCAGGACCAGTGCCCTATCCTGCTGCTTAGTATGATAATTGTGTCTATGTTGCTTCTGATCAGTGAGTGCTGCCACATTTTCTCTCACATATTCTTACCACTCTCATTGCCTTGTGGCAGCATCTCCTAGTCTACTGTCAGGGCTGGCCGAGATCAGCCCCACTTTGCTTCTCGAAATGCTGAGCCCTTCTTACCAATGCATGTCACACTCTGATAACAGGTTATTCCTGCAGTCTTTCCAATGGAATAAAGTCAGCTGGAGGCTGTTGCTTTATATGATACATCCTCTCTAGCATACTACTCTGAGCCTTTGCATCTCATCTTCCATGGCAGTTCTGGGATTCCACTCAGTGTGGACCACTGTTTTTCCCTAATCTTGCAAGCACCTGGTCCAGGGTGTTTGTGATATTTTTGTCTTTTTTTTAAAAAACAGCTTTATTGAGATCTAATTCATATACCATACAGTTTACTCATTATAAGTGTACAAATCAATGGTTTTTAGTGTTAGCAGAGTTGTACAATGAATTTTAAAGCATTTTTTATCACCTTAGAAATAAACCAAGTATCCTTTTGCCATAACTACTCATTCTCTTCTCCTTTTCACCCAGCCATAGGTGATGACAAACAGACTTTTTGTCTCTACAGATTTGTCTATTTTTTGACACTTCTATACATGGAAGCATATAATATGTGACGTTTTATGAGTGGCTTCTTCACTTAATAGTATTTTCACGGTTCATGTATGTTGTAGCACATATTAGTACTTCATTCCTTTTTATTGCTGATTAATATTTCATTGTATGGCTATACCTCAGTTTGTTTATTACCCATCTGTCAATTGACATTTGGCTTGTTTCCATTTTTGACTATAATGACCAGTGCTGCTTTGAACATTCATATATATAGACTTGTGGACTTATATTTTCAATTTTCTTAGGTATATAGTTAGGAGTGAAATTGCTAAGTCATATGGTAACTCTAAATTTATACTTTTGAGGAATTGGCAAACTGTTTTCCAAAGTGACTATGCCATTTTACATTCCCACCAGTGATGTAAGAGGGTTTCAATTTCTCCACGTCCTCTCCAAGACTACTTATTATTTATCTTTTGGATTATAGCATCCTATTGGGTATGAATTGGTTTTGCACTGTGGTTTTGATTTGCATTTCTATAACTAATGATGTTGAGCACCTATTCAAGTGCTTATTGGCACATGAAATAAGTACAGAGAAATGTATATTAAGGTCTTTTGCCCACTTTTAGATTGTGTTTTTTTTTTTTATTGTGAAGTTTTAAGAATTCTTTACAGATTTCTGAAATAATTTGCTTTTGAGATATATGATTTGCAAATATTTTCTTCCATTCTGTGAGTTGTCTTTTGCACTTTTGGTTGGTATCCTTTGAAGCAAAATAGTTATTAATTTTAATGAAGTTGAACTTATCTAATTTTTTATGTTGTTGTCTGTGCTTTTGGTGTCATATCTAAGAAACCATTGGTTATGAGTTTTCTGATGTGTCAACTTGGTTATGCTATAGTCCCCAGTTATACATTAACACTAATCTAGGTGTTTCTGTGAAGGCATTTTGCTAATGTAATTGAAGTTAACTTGAAATAAGGGAGAGTATTAAATTATGTAATTACCTGTAAAGGAGGGCTGAGGCTTCCATAGAGAAGTAATTATGGATGACAGCTTGGGCCTGTACTGGTGGAGTTTCATTTTGTTCTTGTTCTTCCCTTCCTGATTGCCTGCCCTGTGAATTCGGACACACTTAACCAGTTCCCATCATTGTGTAAGTCAATTCTTTGTTTTAAAAAAAAGGTATCAATATCTGTATCTATGTCTATATATCTATATCTGTATGTTTGGTAGATATACATTTGTACTGGTGTTGCTTCTTGTTGAACCCTGACTAATATGGATATGGTATTAAAGCTTATCATCACAGGCTAGTGCTTCCCTATCAATAAATTCTCCCATTTCTAGCCTTACATTCTGTGCCCCCTTCCCCTATCCCAGCATTCTCAGAACCTATCCCCATGTTTACATTCTTCTCTGTTGGAATATGCTGGCTATGTCCTGGAGCTCTTTTAGCATATGCTTTCTCCTTCTCTTTCTTCTTCTCCTCTCTCTCTGTTTTTTGTTTGTTTGTTTGTTTTGTTTTTGTTTTTATTTTTGTTTTACTACTTTCTTCTCTTAACAGACCCAACAGTTCCCCAGCTGGTTTATACAGTATTTTTACAATTGTTGGTCTGGTGGTCAGTTGGGAAGGTAGGGCTAGCTTCTAAAGGGACATGTTTTGTATTTTGTCTTGCAGGGTAGACCTCTTTGTATGATTATTAAGCAAGAGGGAGCATACACCTTTAACAGGGAGGAGAGGCCACCTCTGCAGGGAAATCTGGGAATTCAAGATTTCGGGGTATATTAACCTTGACAGTCCCCCTCTACCTCTGAGGATCCCACTCCTTTTCAGTCAGAACCTTGACTATGGTGAGCAGGTTTGCTGTGGTTGGGAATTCCATCTTCTCTGGGGCTCTGCTAATGTTCTACTCTATTATGGGTTTAATACTCACCCTTTCTGCCCTTCAGCTTCAGTTGATGAAAATCTTTTTACATTCTGCCAAAAATGTCCCCTAGCTTTTATGTTTTATGTTTTTTTTAAGTTGGTAATCAGTCAACTTCAAACTTTCATTGACTTGTTCAGTTCACCGACAAAAAAGAGCATCCAAAGCCATAGTCCTGAACATGTCAATCACTTGAGCAAGTACACCAAGCGGTGCATTTCCTTCTACTGGTATTGCGTCCCAGTTCACGGACAATAATGGTTGTAACAGCTGCACCACTATCGGGTGCCACATGAGCTATCAGTGTCTGTCAGTGTCAGGGCCCTCATCTCCAGCCTGCTGTCAGGTGATCCAGGTCCAAAATTCCATTTTAGATTTTAATAAAACCGAAATCATCTTAGGTTGGATACCCTGAAAACAGACTCTGAAGCAGAGATGTGTGTGAAGGAGGCTATTGGGAGGACGTTCTGGAACAACACCAGTCAGGGAGTAAGAAGCAGGGCTGGGCAGCAAGAGGAGCTGAGCTGCATGACACAGAAAAGGCCTCAGATGTGTCTGTGGGGTACTCTGTCGCAGGGGCAGCAATTCAGGATTGCTCTTAATTTTGTCTCACATTTTAATGGGGCCAAGTCTTTTTAGCCCATTATCAACCATTGTTTGGATAGGGGCTGTCTCTGAGGAGGATGTTCAACTTTGGGCAAGGCTGCAACTTTCACTAGAGAGCAATTGCTGGGGAGGGACTTGGCTGTGAGCAGCTGGCAGCCAACATTACTGAAGGCTGAAGGAATGAGTGTCTTTCCTGAAGGCAGGAGAGAAGGATTTGGGCAGCACAGCACAGCATCTGCTACGTCACAACACCATCCACCCAACCTTCAGGCTCAAAACCTGGATTCTTTTCCCTCACATCCCACATCCAATCCATCAGAGTTGGCTTGATGAGATCTCTAGTAGATAGCCTGAATTTTTTCACCCATCACCATTTCCACCACAAAAATCCACGTATTATGTATCATTTTCCTTTATCTGGACAACAGTCTTCTGGTGGTTTTCCCTGTGTAGCCTCTTATCTTTCTGTACAACAGAATGATCTTCTGCAAATGTAAGGAGTGTATCATATTTTAACACCTTCCAACTTTTCCCACTACAGGTAGCATAAAATTGATGCTCTTCATCATGGCCTACTCCAACTAATAACAGTTGCTATGTTTTGAGTCCAGAACCTGCTGAATATATTACATTCGTTGTCTCATATTATCCTCACTATAGTCCTCACGAATGCTGTTGTTGTCACGCTTTACAGATGAAGAGATTTTGTCTTAATGAGGTTGAGTAACTAGCCCAAGGTCATACAGCTGGGATGCATTTGGGCCTGGATTTGAACTCAGTACTACTTGATTTCAAAGCCCTACCGGACCTATACTTTTTTGTTTGTTTTCATTTTCGTATTCTTTTCCATTATAGGTTACTACAAGATACTGAATATAGTTCCCTGTGCTATACAGAGGAAACTTGTTGCTTATCTATTTTATATATAGCAGTTAACATTTGCAACTCTCAAACTCCCAATTTATCCCTTTCCACCCCATTTCCCCCCGGTAACCATAAGTTTGTTTACTATGTCTGTGAGTCTGTTCATGTTTTGTAGATAAGTTCATTAGTATCTTTTTTTTTTTTTTTTTTTTTTTAGATTCCATGTATGAGTGATGTATCATATGGCATTTTTCTTTCTTCTTCTGGCTTACTTCACTTAGAATGACGATCTCCAGATCCATCCACGTTGCTGCAAATGGCATTATTTTATTCTTTTTTATGGCTGAGTAGTATTCCATTATATAAATATACAACAGCTTCTTTTTCCAGTCCTCTGTTGATGGACATTTAGGTTGTTTCCATGTCTTAGCTATTGTAAATAGTGCTGCTATGAACATTGGGATGCATGTGTCTTTTTGAATTGGAATTTTCTCCAGATAAAATGCCCAGGAATGGGATTGCTGGATCATATGGAAAGTCTATTTTTAGTTTTTTGAGGAATATCCATACTGTTTTCTATAATGGCTGCACCAAACTACACTCCCACCAACAGCGTAGGAGGGTTCCCTATTCTCCACACCCTCTCCAGTATTTATTATTCATGGACTTTTGAATGATGGCCTGGTGTGAGGTGATACCTCATTGTAGTTTTGATTTGCATTTCTCTGATAATTAGCAATATTGAACTTTTCTCATGTGCCTATTGAGCATTTGTATGTCTTCATTGGAGAATTGCTTGTTTAGGTCTTCTGCCCATTTTTTGGATTAGGTTGTTTGTTTTTTTGTTATTAAGTTGTATGAGCTGTTTATATATTCTGGCAATGAAACCTTTGTCAGTTGCATTGTTTGAAAATATTTTCTCCCATTCCTTAGGTTGTTTTGTTTTGCTTGTGGTTTCCTTTGCTGTGCAAAAGCTTCTAAGTTTAATTAGGTCCCATTTGATTATTTTTACTTTTATTTCTATTGCCTGGGTAGACTGCCCTGGGAGAATATTGCTAAGATTTATGTCAGAGAATGTTTCACCCATGTTGTCTTCTAAGATGTTCATTGTGTCTTAAGTTTTTAAGCCATTTTGAGTGTATTTTAGTGTATGGTGTAAGGAGGTACCTATTCTTAAAATGTCTTCTTATATAAAAATTCCAAAATCTTGGCCTCATTTTAAACATTTTTTTGGTTTCTCAGGTAATTCCTTTACCTATGAAATTATCATCATTATTAATAAATCGTATTTGTTTCTAAGAACATGTAGTATTAATAAATATGATTTAATTTTGTATTTTTTTCTCATAAAGTATTTGGAAAATGATTGGGTGGGGAGCTAATTTCAGATAGGAAAAGTAAGAGATAAGGTAGTCAAGTGACCAGTTCAAGGTATGACCAGTTATGGGACCAAGAATGGAAGTATGTCACCAACCTCTGACCAAGGATGTTTCCTGCCATGGTCTCCTGCCCCTCCGTGGGAGTTTCCTGATGGGAGTGCTGTCTTGGTATCTTCAGGCAATCACCGATAATACTCTGGAGAAATGTTTCCAGACAACAGTGGAGGAAAGTAGGATCCTGGAGGAAGCAGTCTGAAAGACATCGTTGTCTAACCTAGAGCATGGCCAGCAGGCTGGAGGGCTTGTGAACTCTAAACCCAAGTGCAGCTTCAAGTGGCTGCAGCCTTTGTGCAGCTGAGAACATTAAAACTTCATGCCTCCTTGTTAAAGCTTGGTCTGGAAGCAAGAATTCACCCACACATTTAACTGAGGCTTCTTATCTAAACCTGGGTCACTGTAGTTACTGGAAGAATTGAAAGAAGAAGAAATTGACATCTTTCAGTGGTTTTTTTTTTTTTTTTTTTTTTTTTTTTTTTGTCTATCAGCAAAAATGTCCCAACACTGCATGTAAATAATTATAAATAAAACAAAAAGTCAGAAGAGTTGCTAGTTAATATTTAATGATCAGTTCTCTGGCAGCAGTGTGCGTTCCAAAGATTTCCCAACCGGTTGTGTTTATACTGCTATAAACTCCAGCAGGCCTAGCTTTCTCTGAGCTCACAGCACACTTCAAGAGCTAATGTTTCCTCTACCTGAGAACTTAAAAAATGGTCTAAAAATCCACAGCCAGGTCCTATATGCTGGTGCCTTGATGTTGTCCTTGTTAACTGTGAGAGAAGTTAGCAGCAAAAACCATCTTTTTGTTCATTACTGAATAGATTCTGGGAATACCCATTTTTGCCAGCTTCATCTGAGAAGGAATTGTATGTCCAGAGAGACCAAGTCATTTCAAAACTTGGTACGCAAGCTATTTTTTTTTTTTCTGGAAAAATAGGACAATAACCTGAGTTTAAGGGAAATGAAAAAACTCAGTAGGAAATTTTGTCTTAGTCATATTTTGTCTTAACATTTCTTTTAAAAATACAGATAGTAACATTGCTTACATAAATAAAACTAATGTTTTTCTAGGTCTTAGTGTAAAGAATACTTTGCATTGGCTATTGCATTTGAACCTATTAAGTTTTTGAGGATTCATGAAATTCTAGAGTCACAAGAAGTACCACTCTGAGTATGTCAGAAATATGGAGTGTTGATGCTTGTATGGAGCAATAAACCCACTGAATCTTTTCACAAGGAACTTCATAGTATTTCTTTCTTGTAACAGCTGAGTTAGTTAAAGGATTCTTTATTTTAGCTTTATTAAACAGTACTGTATCAGGGTTATCTATTTCCAAATGAATAGTCTGTGTGTACATAAAACCATGCAGTATGTATAGCTCAAACCTGTGATTAGTAATTAGTATAAGAAAATCTATAAGGAAATGACGTGGTTTATGGGAAAAAAACTTCAAGTCACAAATCAAGAGATGAGAGTGCTCTCAAGAGTAGCAATAATAGCAGCCTGTACTTATTTAGTTTTTAGTTTGTGCCAAGAACTGTTTTAGGCTTTCTCTATATTGCCCATTTAATCCTTGTAACCACCCTCTGGAGTAGATACTGTTGTTATTCCTGTTATGCAGAAGAGGACACTGAGGGATTGAGGAGTTAAGCATCTTGCTCAAGGGTGTTGAACTTCTAAATGAAGTTGCTGGGATTCAAAACCTAGAAATCTCATTCTGGAGAACCATGCTATTAACTGCTCTGCTAAATTGCCTTTTGATTAGCAGCTCTACCCTTGCGAAGTGAACGTGGCCAGTGGTATTTATTTATTTATTTATTTATTTATTTATTTATTTATTTATTTATTTTTCTAATCCATTCCAATTATCTAATATCTGCCATTGCTACTCCCACAAATTGTTTTCAAGATTAACTGAAATACTATATTTAAAAGCATTTTAAAAGATAGTATGCTCTTCAATTGTGAGGTGATATTATTACATTGTATACAATGGTTAGTTACTCTGAGCAATGGTCCATTAAATGGTCAATGCGGAGTGTATTTGATATGCTAATAGACTGAACCAGCATGATAGGCTTCCTCTAGCTATATACACATTAGTTCTTCCCAGAATTCATGAGCACGTCAAGGCTCAAACGGCCTCTGCACAGTTATTTGGAGATACACAGGCGTATTTCTGGAAACAGGGAGGAACTGCTGTAATTGTTTGCACATGCAGACATTGTCTCAAATATGATTTTGCTATTTCAGAGATTCCCTTGTCATAACTACCAAAATGACACAAGCAGTACTTTTTTGTAATCTCCGTATTTGACGCATGAAAGAAGACTTAATTCCTGTTTGAATAAACAACATAATAAGGTTATTGAGATTAGAGACCATTACTATATAAAATTATGTCTAAGTGGCAGATATAATTAACATTGGATTGTAATTACACTAATTACAAGTCACATTAAGACACTCCAGTAATGACAAAGTGAGAACCCTATAATTGAATGGAATAAGTAGGGAAACATGCTGCTCACACTAATTACCTAAATGAGCTAATATGTCTTCACAGTGACAGTCATGCTCAGTGTTATTACACAGACAAGGCGGTTGAGTGAGGTATTTTTTTAATATATACATATGTATTTTTTTCTAACTTTCTGCCTTTATTCTCAACAGGACCTATTTCAAGTCATCAGCAGCTTCAGACTTTTTCTCCTGAGCCAAAGAAACCACAAATTGCAATCAGAGCTTTCTCAGACCTTGATATAAAGAAGAGCACATACAAGAGCCATCCATAAAGCCAGGTGAGGTTCCAGTCTTAGTGGGTGTGGGATGCATTGAACACCAATTGGTTTCTTGGTCTGGTTAATGGTCTCCAATTTCTCCTATGTCCTGGCTTTCCCAGTTTACCACATCAAGTAACAGCAATCACTGTGTAGTTTGAGAATCATCATATGTAGGCTTCGAAGTCCCAAATATAGCTACCAACAGCCTGGCTCCTGAGAGGCCCCAGAGAGTGATAAAACCTGAATTATTCAAGGCAATTAGTACTCGCATCACCTTGGAACTCACATTTTCGCCCAAGCTCTTAAGTGAGAATATAAACTAACAGTGGAATATGAATTCACGGCACTGTGGAAATTGTTCATATTTTGTTATTTCTTCTCCTCCCCCTCACATTACCTTTCCTTTATGTATCTCTAACTGTCTGGGGCACTGCTAGGGTAAGAAAGGAAAATTTAAAAAAAAAACAACCAACAACAACAACAATAACAAACCAGACTGCAGCTATTTAAAACCTTTCTTCAGAAGGAGATTTATTCTTTTGAGGCAGGGAAGTCACAATATGTGGAAAATAGAATTGATACACTAATATTGATCAACAGTGCTGAGCATAGTTTTTTTTTTTTTTTGTCTTGTGTTGGTGAAGAAAGGACACTGTGTCGGGTGTGTTAGTGGGGCTCTAGAGCTGTTTCTGTACATTCCTCTTTCTCTTGTATTAACGTAAATGAGATTTTTCTTCTTTTCATCCAGAATTGCAGTTTTGCCTCTAAGAAACCAGACTTATGGGTTTCTAATACAAAACAGTAAACCGAATACGCAAGGTTTACTGATGAGCGGATACTACGTTAGTGCAAAGGTGGCAATCTAAACCTCCTACTCGGTTAATATTTGGCATGTACCTCAGAAATAATGACCCTGTTCTGTTGAAGTACCCTCCTTCCAGGGTTCTGCAAATCTTGTAATCAATCATATTTTAGTTCAAAATGGACTTAATGTTGAATTTGAATTACGGGTTATACTCAATTAATTCTGTGCTTGTACAAACTCATATAATCAAGCATTAGGAGTTTATATAAGAGGATGTTGATTGAAATAAATAGTGTTGAAGGCCAGCCTTCTGCTAATGGCCATGCAAATCAGAGGCTAATGGAGCTTGGCAAGTTTAATCTAAGACGAGGAGTGTGGTGACTTAGATTTTATCCTGCAAACCATCCTGTTCTCACTGTTGATTTTTCAAGTTGTTCATTATCTCTGTTTTGGTAAGGCGGCAATTTCAGTGGTTCTGTGCAACTTATTTAGTCTTTAAGACTTAAAGCAGCTCACAAATATTTCATTTTATGTCTCCAGGTAAATGAGTTAGCCAAGTTGGCAGAGTAGTCAGATACGCCAGATCAGGGTTGGCAGACATGTTTTTGTAAAGAACCAGATTAAGGATTTCCAGGTCACATATAGTCTCTGTCATGTAAATATAAAGATTTGTATTTATATTTTCCAACTCTTGAAAAATATAAAAATAAGGAACGCATTCTAAGCTTGCTGGGCTCTACATTAAGAGGTTGTAGGCAGAATTTAGGCTACAGGGCCAACCCCTGGCCCAGACGAATGTAATTGAATACTTATCACGGTGAAGAATCATTCTTTAATAGAAGCTAAATGTAAAACTACTTAAATCAACTCTTTCTAAAGCTCTGAAAAACAAAATGTAGACCATAGTTATTAAAGTTATAGACATGTTTCTTCTATTTATACTTGCTTTACTGGGCATGTCAGAGGTTGAGAGAGGAGGGGTGTCTTTAACACAGGCCATGGGAGCAACCTAGCATGGCTCAGAGCCAAAGTGAGATGAGGAGGGCATCTGTGTAAGACTGGAGATGGGGGACTGGGTTATACTGAGGGGGCTGATTAAGTAACCATGTTAAGAATAAAGCCATCCAGGTATCAGAAGGAGAATTACAGATATGAAAAGGAATAAAACTAGAATGACCTCTGAAGTTTCAATGCCTGTAGATACATTGAGTAATAAGAATAAATGTAAATTAAATACATACACACCTGCACACCAACACACCACACTCATATGTATCTCCCCTAGCTTTGTCTCCTGAGAGGCGTGGGAGCAGCAAAACCTTAGCAACAATGAACAGATCCTGGGCTCAGACTGTGGCTTCTTAATGTCATTCTCCACTGAAAGAAACCAAAGCTCCTTGGAGAAATGCTTAATTCTACAGTTGAGGCAGGGAATTTATCAGTCTAGAAGACCTTTCTTGTTCCAGAAACAAACAAAGGTCATAGAATGATTGGATCATGTGAAAAGGATCTAGAAACCAGTTCCCACTGGACAAACTGGGAATAATTTCAGAATCAAAGAGAATAATGACAGTAACAAAATATAACTAACTTATTCAAAAAGTTAGGAAATCATAAAAGAGGAAAATGAAAATAGGAAATTTACATGGTTTTAAAATACCTCCCTACAAAATACTTATTAATTGCAATGGGGGTTGGGAAGATTTACTTTATAGAGGAGAAGCCTGGCAGGCGTCACCGTAGTCAATGATCAAAGTAAACATCATCAGTTGTGGAATAAATCTAAATTGTGTGCCACCTAATAGGATGTAATTAGGAAAACAGGGCATCACTCTTGTGATATCCTCATCAAAAAACATAACCTGAATTTAATCATGAGGAAACATTAGACAAACCTCAACTGAGGGACATTTTACAAAATAACTGCTTTCTAACTCTTCAAAAGCATCCAAGTCATAAAAGTCAAGGGAGAACTGAGAAGCAATTCCAATGTGAAGAAGAATAAAGAGAGATTATAGCTAAATGCAACATATAATTCTGAGCTAATTCATTTTTCTATAAAAATTATCTATATTACAGGAACAATTGGCAAAACTTGAAAGGGGTCTAAGGATTAAATGATAGTAATATGTTAATGTTACTTTTCTTATTTTTTTTACCATTACATTGGTTATGTAGAATACCCTTGTTTGTAGGAAATACACATAAAGGATGATGGGGCATCAGGTTGACACATTACTCTCAGATGGCTCAGAAAAAGGAAATTCTTGTCCTGTGCCTCTTGTAATTTTTCTTAATTTTTTTCCAACATAAATAATTAAAAATTAGTTTTATTATAAATGTAAGATATTGAAATATAAATGCAATTAAAATGAGCAGTCTAAGATGCTTTCCCTTAGGGGGACAGCATGGTGGGATGGATACAGCATAAATTTTGAAAACTGTAAGATCTGGATTGGAATCCAGTTCAAACATTTAATAGCTGGATGGTTTTGGCCAATTCATTTGGCCAATTCACCTTTAATGTTAAATATATATGTTATTATCTATATTGTAGTGCCATTAAGTAAATGTAAAATACTATATTTAATGGGCCAAGTATATTGCCTGGAACAAAGAGGATGCTTACTTGAAGCTAATAATAATAGATGATAATGATAGTAACAGATATTACCAGTAGTAACAGTAATAGTGGTGGTAGCAATAGACTTTTTACTATCATAGTAAGATAGCTGTTTTTGTCATAGATGGCATTATTATCATAATCATCAGGAGCCCCCTCCAGGAGGGCTGACCTGGGGGGTCTGCTATGTTAAAGAGCTTCAATAACCATAATCCACCATGGAAGAAGGAGTAGCAAGTAAGAGGATGTGCGGGGAACAATCATATGGATGGAAAACATCCTCATTATCAAAGGTGAGTTAATACCTAGAAAGAATTCATAAAATTTTCATCTAGTGGTTCCAACTCTCTTACTAAACATTATAGGAAGACACTTGGTGCCACTCCTGTTCCCTCCACCCTCCATTCA
The DNA here is from genome assembly GCF_036321535.1 of Camelus dromedarius. NCBI lineage: Eukaryota > Metazoa > Chordata > Mammalia > Artiodactyla > Camelidae > Camelus > Camelus dromedarius. The sequence continues at coordinate 27,579,492 of NC_087439.1, read as the reverse complement.
AGCACACACAGATGTGCAATCTTATACCTCCTGTCAAGCACACCCTCCTCCCTGCCCTCTGTGGCTTGCTCTGTCTTCAGAGTATTGCATATGTGAAGAGACAGATCAGTGCTGAAGCCGGTTGAAAACCTTGAAGTCTTCCCAGTAGATCAGTGCAGAATCCTTCATATCCTTGCTGTACCATAATTCTTTATATTCTTCCTACTCTAGTTCTACTATGCCTCACAATTCTTATCTAGATTTCAGTTCCTAACATGTAGCATCTAATATTCCTTTCTTAACCTCTGGGGTTCAACATGTTGTGCTGCAGAGAATGGACCTTCCTCCAATGTTACTTGTGTGTGATAATCGTAGGCTAAAAGACCTTTCCAGAGATCATCTTGCTATTTAGTATTAGAAATAGTGACTGTACAGTTCAAGTCCCTGTTTGAAAGTCTATTTGTAAGTATCTCCCTGTGCTGAATGAGGTGGGTATCCAACTTAGGCCTCATTTTCCCTATTGTTATTTTCTCCAGCACTTTGGGATATGAGTCTAGCAAATGCAGACTCAGTCTCCCTCCTGTAACTGAAGGATTATTAAATCAGGAAATATATCAAATGCTTTACTCCTTTTATCTGACAAGGCTTGGAATTAAGACTCTAAGGCAAACAATTGATCTAGTCATGATCGTTGGACTTTCCTGTTGCTCCCCCATTATCTTCACTGCCAAGAAACCCATGACCAAAGCCCCACGAGCATTCCCTGTGAGGCTGTGCATCCTTATACTCCTTCTCTTCTCTTTCCTGCTCCCACGGTGGCCCAGTCCAAAGGCTTGGACTTGCTGTGGGTCCTGCTCTTTACTTCTGGATGGAGCTCAATCTCATGGTTGGAGCACTATGATTTTTTTTCTTTTACGCCAGTCCTTTCTACCCAAGAAAAGATTCCTGACCTGTTTACAGTCTATGATGTTAGTTACACACTACTACCTATATATTGAAATAAAATGTCTTCCCCACCATAAAAAAAGTAAAATATTTTTGAAAGATGGTCTGAATTAGGCCCCTTCCTTGGTATTTGGTGCATTCGGGTCCTCTTTTGGGAACTCCTAGTGTAGATTCTTCTCACCAGCCCCTAATCTGCTGGGTCCCACCTTCCTTATGCTTCCTGCTCTCTTGCTCGCTGCTCCTTAAGCTCACACTTCTTTGAGTTACTGCAGTTGTAGGCGAGCCAATGCTCCCAGCCCTCAACTGTGCCATGGTTCTTCATTCTGAGGCACATTCTGGCACCAAATAATATTCCATCTGCCAAGTGTTCCTTTAGATGGCCTTACACTTTAGACACTGCTTGCGCTATTCTATGTTTAAGTCCCTCCCAGGGCTCCAAACACAGTTAAGAGCAGAGTTTTGGAATTAAATCCTCACCTTGATTGTAATTCTAGGCAAGTTATTTAACCTCTCTGAGCACGGTGAGCATATTATGAGGATGACATATAGATACAATGGGGATGACTATTCACACGTCACAAAGTTGTAAGCACTGATAGCAATAGCTATATATCAAGTGGTCTGTGTGAGGGTACTGTGCTAAATGCTTTACATATATTAATTCTAATTCTTAGAACTACACTGCAAGGTGTACTGGATTCTCATTTTATGATGAGGAAATTGGGACTCCGTGTGGTGAAGTAATTTGCCTTAGGTCAGCACACTGCACAAGTGGCAGAGCTGGAATTCAATTCCTAGGTTTGGCTGACTCTTAAACACGAGCCTATTTCACTGCTCTGCCGCTCTGATAGGAAGATTTTTCTCCAAAGAAACAAAGAGACACATTTCTCTGGCATTTCCTGTTTTCCTATTTCAAACATCTTTTTAGTTGCTGAAGAGTTGCCAGGATCAAAGACATAATTTATGTATTGAACTGCTGCAGGCTGGAAAAAAACATGCGTTTGATCATGTTTAATCCTTTAACTCATTCACTACGGGAATTTAAGCACTTCAAGTGAGGTGGCAATAAACATATTTTAATGAGAAGGAATATATACTGGACATTAGTGGGGCTGAGGAACATGTGGGACAGAAATGGTGAAGTCCTAAGAATCCTAGCCTGTAATGTATCGGCTGCTGCGGAAAATGGTAAGAGGAAAAATTTAATTCTTTGAGATCCGAGGAAAGGAAGTCTCCCCAGTGTGCTGGAAACCTCCTCAGGATAGTGTTTCCTGACTGTACTCTTTAAAATTGGTCCCTTAAGTCTTCTTTATCCCAACCTTTGTTTTTGTTTCCTTGATAGCATTTTCATACTTGTAACTGTTCTATTTTCCCGTTTTCTTTATTTTTTCATTCTCTTTCGCTGAAATGTACATTTCCTAAAGACCAAGATCATATCACACAGTGACTGTCACAGAGTAAGTGCTCAATACATAAATGTTGACTGGGTGGCATTTTGTCAGCCGGTCCCCAGTGGTCCGCAGTGGCAGGTCACGGCTCGATCCCCGCAGAGTACGCGGTAACACTGCGCGTGCGTGGAGACCCCTCTTCCCGGGAAACGCAGCGCGGTCGGAAACGGGGCCACGCCACGCACGTCGGGGGAAGCTCCTGCGAAACCAGTCGTGCGGGACCTGCCACGGACGCCAGACTGTGAGGACTCGGGTAGCAGGACCTCCATGGTGAGCCTTGTGGCCTCCAGCACCGCCCGAGTGGAGCAGCAAAATTCAATAATAATAACTGTTGAATGAAGATGACAACAGACCGAAGAAGATCCCCTGCCTTTGTGAGAAGATCTGCCTCAGGTACTGCCAGACTAAAATCTACATACCTGTAGTACCGCTCTCACCAGGCAAGATAAGGCAGTGCATGACGATTTGTTGTTTATCAACACTCCCTCTATACACTTCTCATCGTAGAGGCAGCCTTGGAAAGGGGATGCGCTGGCATCTCACTCACAGGGACAAGCAGGGTGGAAAAATGGGGCTGGAGAAGCTGTTGACTGTCTGGCACAGGTGGCCAGGCAGTCCGAGGCAAGCAGTTCAAAGGTTGTGGACAGTTCAGCAGACAGTTTCTTTTCCCAGATAGGTTCAATGTCATAGGCTGGAGGGAGGTGTAGGCTGTGTAATACTCAAAGTCAGATAGTGGTGGTGTCATACTGGGGACTTGACCCAGGGGTGGCTTATCTTGACAAAGACCCAGGACTCAGAGTATTCCGACGTTCGAAGGAGGAGGCTGGTAAGAACTAGGGCTGTCATCGGCACCGGGAGGCGGCATACCATACACCATACCTGACCATGCAGCCTTTAAATCATGTTACAGCATTTGGGTGTCTAGGAAAATATTCACAACAAATAATCGAGTGATAAAAGGGGTTGTTCAACCGTATGTACCATATAAGGCAACATATCTCTATCTCTATTTTTATCTACACCTATATATGCAGAGAAAAAAGAACAGATTGGGAAGGAATACATGAAGATGTTGTTATTAGTGATTATCTCCAGGTGGTAGAATCTCAGGTGATATATAGTTTCATCCGTATGTTTTCCAAGTCTTTTCTAGTTAGCATGAATTACTTACAAAAAAGAAAAAAAATGTTGAAAATAAAAAACAGAAAATCTCCTCTAGGCAGAATAAATCGAAATAAATCAGACTGTGCGGATAACTCTTCTCCTGTTTCTATTTCTCACTCACTGAAGTGGAATTCCTGGATCTTCTTTGAACTGTAGACTGTGGGTACCTCCCCTAGCAGGGAGGCACCGATTATCCACTGCTCGCTCACGACTCTACCTTTTTGCTCACAGGTCAGACCTCTTGCTTCTTACAATACAAGATGATGAAGGTGTCCCTCTCCTGTTTTTCTCTTTATCCAGCATTCAGTGGTGGTGGGTTATAATAGGCCTGAGCTCCAGGTTTGGTCAAAGCCAGGATTTGTCAGGGAAAAGTTTTGGCAGATACCACACTTTCCCAGTGCCCCCTGATCTCTGGTACACTTGGTGTTGGAGACCTTGAAATGGAAATCCTTTAATTAACAGCCCCCGTGGCATCTCTAGGCTTCTGTATATGTGGTGGAGTAGATGCTGGGATTTGGTGAACATTCAAGAAATCAAATACCAAATCTGTCACTTCATTGCAAAAATTGCAATGGCTGGTTTAGAACCAAGGATGAGCCTAGACTTGCAGTTTTTCATGAAGCTGGAAAAAGCAGAGATAATATATTCCTCCAGCATTTAGTCCCTCCCTGTCAACCCCTGGTTGCCCTTCACTTTTTTAATACGGAAGTATAGCCCTTCACTCTTATTTTCTGAATTATACCTATCCTTCTCACCTTACAAGAGAGCCTGTTTGTCACATTTTCCTCTTAATTAAAATGTACAAGTCCTGTGTGTTATTCTCTCAGATCCCCTGGTAGGTAACTGATTTAACTTATTACTTGAATCCACGTTTAGGTATTGATACCTGATACACACTACATGTATTAGGTGTGTTAATATGTATGCTGATAACATTGGCGTTTCTTCAGTGACTCTCAAAATCTTAGGTTTAATGGGCATTTGAGACACCATGAGGTGTTGTAAGATAAAAAATATGAGGGCAAATGGGACTTACATAACCCTAGGTAACTATTTAATTGGCTACTATTTAATTGAACTCAATATTCGGCCACTTTTATTTTCAGAGCAAATTTTCTGGAATCAATAACGTTTGCCTCTGATTTCTGATTGGGTGCAGTACCTAATACTTGAAATTTAAATTTTTAAAAAATGTAACTGGTTATTAGAAAGGAGTTTTGATGTTGAATTTAAATGAAAGTGTGACCTTTTTTGGATATGGTTCCATTAAGTTGAGTGTTACATACTCTCCCCAAAAGATTAGAAGCATAAGTAGTAGCTGTGATGTGGTATATTTCATCATGTGTCCTTTTGAAGCTAGTCAAGGATAGAGAATTTAAGTTGGCTTGGGGAAAAAAAAACTATGAAATTCAGTGACAGAACCTCTGATCTGGCCTAAAAGGTCAGTTGAAATGGGCTGATTATAGTTAGTAATTAAGTAGTCCTTTACCTATACTGTGCTTCCCTTAACCATCTTTGTTTGGCCTTGTTTTGGTGAAATTCACATTTAGATTTCTAATTAGGTTTGTGTGTGTGTGTGTGTGTGTGTGTGTGTGATGGGAGGAAAGAAAGACAGCCACTTTTAAAATTCCAGTTATTTATGCATTCTTTCCTCTTTTTTTCCCCATGCTTTGACTTTGTTTGAACTGATTGCCTGTGTCATTTTATTTTAATGCATATATCAGTTTTTACCTTTTCTTAATCCTTTTAAGATACATGACAAGTTTGAGTCTAATTTTTATTTGGCTGTCTCATTGTAATTTAGTGGATGTGTGTATGCATGTTTGTATTAGTTTGAAGGAAAAGATGTAAAAAACCCCACTATGAGATCTGTTTTAAAATCACTTAATTTCTGTGTCTGCTTTCTTATCTAGAATTTAAGAATAATAGTATCTGTCTTTTGCATCTCAAAGTGTAGTTGTAAAGTTCAAAATGAGATAATAAAAGTGTGTGTTTTTAAAAGTATAAAGTCCTCTTTAAATTTAAGAAAGATGTTACTTAATATTGCTTTGATTTTCAATAGTCTGACTTTTAAAATTGTATGTTAGCTAAAGTATCTACATGTTTTAATTTGATACACATACAAATATTTTTCCCTTAATATATTTTTTAATTTAGAATAAGATTTTCATTTTGACTCTCAGTGAATAATTATTCCAAATTTAGCACTCTAATTAGCATTCATGTACTTTGTCTTTATAAAATTATGGTGAAGAATTTAAGTTACAGCTCATTAAAATGAAATAATACAAACTCTGATTAGGACTGCAACAATTTTTCTGTTTTGTCAAGTAGTAGGAAGACAACAAACTGATAGTTTGGGGAGCTAAGTAAAATAAATTTCTTGCCAGTAGACAACAGTCTCTACTAAAATATGACCGTTCTGCAAAATACTGGAAAAGTATGCAGCATGAATTTGCAGTCAATAATTTAAAGAATTTTTTCTTTTCCTTTTGATGCCATGCTTCACTGATCTATTAAGCAGGTCAGGTTAGCATCCATTCTCTTTAAATAAGACATCCTGTACAGTTTTTGAGGTCATTTAAAATGAATGAATAAGCAAAGAATATGTCATCTATGGGATTCTGGGAAAAAATGTTGAGCAATTTTATGCTACAAATAACAGAATTCATATTGGTAAATATTGTATTAATTAAAAATGCATTCACATTTTTCAAGAGACTTAAAATAATAAATGAACTCTCTTGCTAGTGCTTGCCCCTGTGATAAATCTGTCATTTTTCCTTAGAAATGTGCAGTTACAAGGAGTTTCTCCAGTCTCTGCAAATGCGACCTCATTTGGACAGATATCTTTAAATGTTTGCCAGAAAATAAACAGGAAGCAAATCTGAAAGTAATTCGGAAAAGTCAGAAAGATACTCTCCTTCCAAGAATCTAACTCAGTTAGCACTGCTCTCCCTGCCCCTATTTAGTACTCATAGAGGTTTTAAAGATCCAGGTGATAACTATAAATTCAGCAGATTTCAGCACCTCTGGATACCTCAAAACAAATACCTAGGTTCTCCTCTCATGCCACACCACCCTCCTCCCATTAAATGGAGGGTTGTATATGCTGCAGGAGACTATTGGATCGTTGAAGAGAGACAAAATGTTCTGCTTTTCAGCACATTTTAATCCACAGCTGGTGCACAGATTGGCATAGAGTATATGTTAGTTTTAGCTGTGAATTTTTTCAAGTTGAGGTTGCCTATATTTAGATCTCTGGAGTTTTAGGACTGCTAAAAGTAGATGTTTGAATGAGAAAAAATATTGACTGAAGGAAAATACTGTTTAATAGAGGTGTTGATTTTGACCAGCCTAAAATATGCTCATGTTGGATGAACATTTGTAATAGGAGAGATGAATTTGTGGTCATTACTGGGAATCACATTTATTGAGTAACCATGCAATAAAGATAAACTATGGTGTTTAATTTGGTGTCTAAAGAATACTTGGCTTGTTTGGAGGAAAAAAAAATGTTTTTCTAGGTTCATTTCAGAAGGCAAGGTATTATGCCTTAGAGATAGAGAAACGAACATAAAACCTAATTTAGACTTTTAAAGTTTATTTTCAAATTTATCAATATCCTGAAGTAATTATTTTACTATTGATTTTTGGACTTCCTGGCAAAACAGACTGTTCATCCACAAGAGGGAATGTGATGGTGATCTGTTTTATTTCCTCCTGAACTGGCTTTTAATTCATTCAACAAATATATATTGAACACCTATTAAGTGCCAGGCAATGTGCTAGGCAATGAGGATATTTGAATATAACTTTGATTGTTATTGCTGTGTGAGATGTAAATAAACACAAAGGTTTTTTTTTTTTACCCTGATCATATTATATTATATGCTTTTCTAGTCAACTCACTTTAACTGCAGTTTTATCTAGTAACTCAAATAATTCAGAATGTTTATGCTTTACTCAGAGCTCACCTTCATTCAACAAGAGATGCACAAAATATGAACTCAAAATTAAACATGGGATTAAATCATTTTTTCTCAAATTTTCCACACAAAAACTGAAAAAAATCTAACTCTATTCCAGTATACAAAAGAATAAATGTTTTAAATAGGAATTATTGTTTCAAAATAAGTGTATAGAAAAAGAGTGGATAGTTTAGATGGAGACCTCTTTTTTATTTCATTTATGTCTTATTACCAGATAAGGAATTATAATATATTCTAAATTAATCTGCATGGGAAATGAAGAGATTGGCATATGTATTAAAACCTTTACAATGTTTATGATCTTTGAATTAAAAAGATCAACTATGAATACCTCAACTATGAATTTAGGGAAATCATCAAGATGCACATGGAGGTTCAGAATTATGTTATTTGTAGTAGTGAAAAAATGGATATAAATTAAATATATACTGCAAAGTATTTATTAGATAAATTACAACATAGAGTGAACATGATGGCATGCTAAGTGAACAGTAACATTATTTTCTTAGCAATATATTAGGAGTATGCTTCTAATACATTCCACTGAGATTGCTTATATCAAGATAACCAGTAAGCTTCATAGAGCAAAAAACAGGGGTCTCATTTTCTGCATATATCTTCTGTGACCTCTCTGCAGCAATCTTGTATACAGTTCATCACCCAGCAAGATGTGTACCAGGTCCAAAAAGCTACAGAAATATAAAACCCCTTAATAAGGAAAATAAAAACATCCAAATGAACCAGAACTGACACAAATGATAGAATTAGCAGAAAAGGACCCTGAACATTGTTATAATTGTATCCCATATGTTTAAGAAGTTAGGTAGAGACATGGTAGGTATGAAAAAAGATCCAAATCAAACATCTAGAGATGGAAAAACACAATGTGTAAGGTGGAAAATACACTGGATGGGGTTAACAATTGATTAGATATTGTGGAAGAAAAGATTACTGAACTTGAAGTCATGACAATAGAAGGGATCAACAAAGGAACACAGGGAGGAAATTAAAAAAGTACAGCCACAACAACCACAACAAATACACAAACAGATCATCAGTGAGCTGTGGACAATTTCAAGTGGCCTGAGATACATGTAGTTGGAGTCTCTGAAGGAGAGAGAGAGGCAGAGAAAATACTTGAACGTGTAATGGCCATTTTCATCTAGTTTGATAAAAATGATAAACTCACAGATTCAAGAAGCTGACTAAACTCCAAGGGCAAGAAATATGAAGACAACCACACCAAGGCACATGGTAACCAAGTGCTCAAATCCAGAGAAGAGGAGGAAAGCTTAAAACCTGGCAGAGAAGGGAAAATATAAAGCTTTTGCCATCTGTAATATTTTGACATATCTTTCATTGTTGAATTATAATTTGCTTTGCTCTTTGACTTTAAAGGCCTATTGTGGTCTTAATATCCTCAGCCATGGACACTTCACCACTTCTGCAAATTATCCATTTCGCATTTTTTTTTTTTTGCATGGGCTAAGTCTAAAATAAGTAGATACCTTTAATAATCTCATTACTTTCTGTTTCTTGTTTCTAAACACAATGGATGACTTGTTAATGCGTCTTTATAAACTGCTTATTTACTACCTTGGTCACTGGATTATAGATCCATGTAGACATTAACATAGTTGGTCATGCTTAAGCCTCTTGTTAGCCAGAAAATAAAAACTTAGCCAAAAAACCAAAATGGCAAAAGTTAAAATAATTTACTAATATAGTAGCTATATTAATGTATATCATAGTATAGCTATAAATGCCTACTGTATAATTAAATGCAAATATGTTGAATGAAAAATTGATAAATCAACCCAACAGGAAATGCTATTTTAAATAAAAAAAAATAGAGCTGCTCACTTTTTCCGTATGATAATATTCAGTGCTGTCAGATCACTGTCAGCAGATATTTTGTAAAGACCACATCAGGGTTGATTATGAGAGGTGGTATTTAGTATTTTTGAAGTTGATAAATTTATTTTTAACCTATCTTTAGAACATTGGCCTTTTCATTAGAGGAATGCCAACAGATTTATTTTATTTTATTTTTTGTGATTTAAACTGTGAGTGTTATTGGAAACATTATTGATTTTTAAAAGCAATATGCTTGTGATTTGAATAGAATTAAATGGTCACTGCAGAAGAATTAATTACTAATTTATAGACTACTCGGGTAGCTTTTTTTTTTTTTTCAGTTCTTAGGTATTATTATTATTTAGAAGTAAAGCCAAAGCACAAATCCTAAAGAGGATATATGAGGGAGCTTCAAGCTAAGAATAGCATCTGAATTTGTTTTTTCCCTCCTCGATTCCTGGGGGAAAAATAAAAACAGCAGCAACATTATATCAAGCCATGTGGTTGCTGAGTTACACAACTTTATGCCTCATTTTTCTCTCTTGAATCTCAAACCTTTATAATTCTGTTCAAATACTCTTTATCAGGCTTCATTCTACCTTCTTTAAGATTCAAAGTTAACTCTTCAGTGAAAATTATCCTTTGAACTGAAGCTGAGTTACAGATACCTCTTGTGTGTCCCACAGCACTGTGTACAAATATTACATCCTCTCATTAAGGTTCCTGTCCTGTGGAATGATCACATTCGTCAACATATCTTTTCTGTGTTAGATTATGAAGTTTTTGAGGGAAGACCTTATCTAAGTCTCTGCCATAGTAACTAGCATAGATTCTAGCATAAGAGTAAATACTTTGTAAATGCTGTTCGAATGGGCATTTTGAAAGAAACTAATGCTGAAAGATCATAAAATTTGCTATCATGTAATTTAAAAATAAGCTAAATCTGTTATTCTGCTTCCCTTCTCCCTCCATTGCTTTCATCCTTTTCATTCTTCCTGTGAGGGTGCAGGCGAACAGACACTCTTTATAAAATTGTTTTATGAACAGAAGACAGATATCATGTATTTGCTAGTATTTTCTACACTGAATGAAATGACTTCAATTTCTTTAAACTTTCCTAGAAATACATATTTTTCACAATTCAAGTTATATTTTAAGTGAGTATTAATTTAGATAATTTAATTAATAATGCTTTAAAATCATAGAATTCTATGCAGAGAGAGATGACAATAAAATGGCTTCAATCCAAGTTTCATTCTTTCGTAATTTGAAGAAATGAGTTCTATAAGGTAAACTTCATAAACATGATGTCATTTTTGGCCTCTAAAGTCCATTTTAAAAGGTCTACTGCTGCCAAAAAAAAAAAAAAAAAAAAGTCAACAGAAAACTCAGCATTGTCAGAAGGTTAAAGGGAACAAAATAGGAAGCATAATCAAACTTTGGTTCTCTGAGTAAAGGCACAGCAGGGTTAAAGATGAACAGTGTCCGTAATGGAATTTAATAGATCTTAAGAAGAAGAGAAGTACAGAAAGTATAGTAAGAGAAGTAGGAATGGGTCAGTGAGAAGGTCAAAGGACTTAAGTCAGGAAAACCTATCCTCTGGGTCTCATTTCAACCATGCATTGAGGCCAAATAATGCATTAATAACATGAAAACCCCAGAACCAAGGGAATCGCTATTTTAAAATAAAATTTCTAGGTTTTGTTAGGTATTTCTTTTTTAGATCATACCATACACATTTTCTCTGCTAAAATATACAGTTATTTTGTAACCACTTTAATTCTGTATTAGTCTTCAAATACGGTCTTCCAAGTGTGTTAAATTATAATTATGGTGACTATGATCTGGCCCATTCATTCTTGCATGTAATTTGGTCACAGACTCTGTGACCATGAAATGATTGAGTGTATGGAATATCAACAAGGTTTATTATGAGGGGGAAATCCTGTGTTTGAATTCAGTAAGACTTCAGTATGGAAGTCCAGTATGGTTTATTTATTCATGTGCTCAGCTATTTCAATTTAATCCCTCATTTTAGGAAAGTCATGGGCATGCTAGTTTATATGTTATAGTCATCAACCACCTAGAACAGTTACCAGTTTGTGAATCCTATTTATATTTCTGTCACAAATGGCATTCTTTTGTAGACTGACTTTTGAACTTAAACCTTCACACAGTTGCAGTGTGAAGGGTTTATTTCTGTTTTATAATGACGTAAGGTTGTTAGAAAGATCTAGGGAGATGTGGAATGCTTTGTAATTTTTAAAAAACTATCCAATTACAAGGTATTAATTTTCTTTATTAGAGTACCTAGTGTATGCTGGGCACTGATAAACCCTGTAATCAGCATGATTTAAATTGATACTAGGAAATCCCAAATGACATTATGGGTTTATTATTTTTAACCATTCAACCATGCTAGTACATTTTAGAAATGGAGAAGCTGTTTTCATTCACTGATGGAGATTCATTAATTTAGTGAAGGAAAAACAATTTAAATCCAATATATTTTATCGTTTGATATTATCTAATAGAGGAGTTAGTCTCCGTTTGGTCTTTAGTGACAGTATATTGTCAATGTTATTATTTGATCTAGCTCCATTGTAATTATGGAAATAAGTAATAATAAAAAAATCTTACTGGTAAGTAGACTCTAAGTCATTTTAATATCAATTGTGAGTGCTTTTAGTATATGTTTATGGTTTACCTCCATGCTGTTGCACAGATATTTAGGCAAGTATCTTTCTTGTTAGTCCTTCCTTTGGTAAGCCCACATGATTAGTACACTGGATAATTTTGTGATAGTGTAAATATGATAAAAGTTGGAGAGACTCGATGGAGTAATTTGTAACCAAAAGATAGTATTACAGCCATAGTTCTACTTGCTTGATTTTCAGAGTAATTTTTTCCCCTTGATTTCAGTTGCAAAACCAATCTCTAACCATGCACCATAGTTTTTATATAAAAACATTATCACAGTTGAAAGCAGCGAGAAACTTTGTTAACGCGCACTCTCTCTCACTCTTGCTCTGACATTCACTCTCTTGCTTTAGCTTTGCACAGGCGAAAAAGCAGTCAGCTGGGACTTTTTCCGTCTTTTCAAGCAACACCAAATAACCTCTCTCCAGTGCAGTATCTGCCTATAGAGAACAACCGTGTAGACCAAGAGGAAAGAAACTGTAGGGGCTTTTGTTCTAGGCGTTTCTGAAATGAAAAAGGAATTTTATTATATGTGAATGTTTGTAGACATGAATTTGAGGGGATAAATCTTAATTAAAGCAAGTCCTCCTGCAGGCAAGGAATTTGTATCTCATGCACTATCATTTTGGCTCAGGCAATGCTCCCAGGACCACTGCCTGGTTGACTTGACCCTTAGCACACAGTGATGCTGACTACTTTCCAGTTGGCCTATGTCTTCTACTTCAGGCTCTGGCTTGGGTCATCTTTTGCTGGGCCTTTGCTCAGTCACCTTGCTCACTGTACAGAAACCTTTTTGGTAGGATCCTCAAGCCAGGACTTGAGTCCCTCTGTACCACAGAGGAACTAAGGGCAGCCAGGAAGAGCTGAACCTCAGGAGCATCTTTTTTATCTCATTGGGCACGTGATGATGTATCCCTGTGCCCAGACTGTTACAGGGAAGCCTGAAAATGAGCCTCTTCCGAGTGAAAAGAGAGAACAGGATAGAGTAAGAGCTTCCACTGCCCTGGGAGTTGACTGTGCTACTTAACTTCCTTTTCTCTGGACCAAAGCTCGGAAAGGGCAGTATTAACACTGGAGCCCAATTGTTTGGACCTCCTTTGCAAACACTTGATTTCCTTTTCTTGGATTGGAGAAGTTTTACTTTTCTTGTCCTACATTATGCCTTCCTTCTTCCTGACTCCATCAAAATCTTAATGATAGAAATAAGTTCTGATATTTCAGGTGGTCTCTGAACTGATTCCCACAAGCTGAGCTGTTAAACTGCTGAAGAGATGGGGAACTTGCAGCAAGAATAAAAGAATAGAGACAACAAAATGATGCTCAAGACAACCAGTAGAGCCTGAAGGTTAATTTTTTGGGTACAGTCAAGGCAAGGGCTTTATATTCAGAAAAGCAGAAGAGAAAAATAATTTAAACATAGTTGTGTGTGTATTGTTTTTCTTCCTGCTAGAATGTTTTAAATACTATAACAGCAAAGACCTTATAGTGGCTTCTCATAAAAGATGCTCAGAAGATACTTATTTTGTGAATGAAAGAATAATATATGTTAAAATATTTACACAATTATTAATCTTTAGGATCATGGTATTCTGTTGAGAGAACATGAGCCTTATTCTGTTTTTGAGAAGACATTGATGTCTTTTTTCTACTTAATGTTTTATACTGTGGAAGATAATTGTGATTATTCCACAATGCTAGCAAAAGGACACTTCTCTTTTGGGTAAATTTTCAGCTAATCATTCTACTTTATTAATTATATCAATTATTGCTTTTTTCCTTTTTCCTGTTATTTACCTCTTTCTGCTTATTAGGTGAAAATGGAAATATACTTGATTTTTGTTTTTGTATTTTTCAACTACATATTGTCATTTTCTGTCAGCCTTTCTTTATCCTCCACTAGCCTTCTCCCCGGCCCTTCTTTCCTTCTCTTTCCCTCCTTTTAAAAATTTTAAAAATTTATTTCCCTTCCTTGTTGTCCTTTAAAAAATTTTTCTTCTCATTCTGCTTTTTCCTTTTATCATTATTATTTTGTATGCTTTCACAACCTGGTTTTTGGTATCTGATATATGACACTTGGTGATGATTTTCTTTGACATTCATTATCAACTTTATTAATAAAACAACCATGGTTATATATTCATTTCCATTTTCTAATTGAATTATAATTTTATATAATAAAACTTATTTTTATTGTTTATTGCATGTGTATTACATGCCTGACTTCTTTAAATAATCTGAGCTATATTGTTTATAGGTATATCAAATATAGGGAGAAAATAACATTTTAAAAAAAAGTGAATGTTAATCTCTGTCTTCCACAAAGAGAAATGAACTTGTAGTTATTGTCTGTGTCAGTTGTGCATATTTTATTTCTGTTTTCTTGGTTTAATGATGTCATACTTCTTATGCTTTCTTGTTACTTCCTTTTTTTCCTTCATTTTCCTCCTCTGTATTGACCATGAATTCTTTCCTTTTTCTTGTCCTCTGTTTGTGCAAAAAGTATGAGTATTTTTATTTTAATTGCAGTTAAATTTACATTTTCAAAGAACACATTTGAAACGGTATTTATTTTAGATACAGAATTCCAAAATGAGATGTGGTCGGATAGTATGAAGAATGTCCATCAATTGAGATTTTTCTGATGTTTTTCTCATAATTAGATAAATGTTATAGGGTTTGGGGAGAAAGGTCATCAGTTGCCTTTAAAGAGACTTAAACAATAAGAAAAATTAATATATTCACAGAGGAAAGTACTATTTCTGTTGCTCTTCATTCATTTGCATAAATCTATATTTTCATTTGCTGTCATTTTTTTATGCCAAAACGACTTCTTTTAGCTTCTCTTGTAGTGCAGGACTGCTGGCGATGAATTTTTTTAGCTTCAGTGTGCCTGAAAAGTCCTTATCTAATCTTATTTGGGAAGATATTTTCTCTGGGTATAGAATTCACCCAGACTACTTTTCTTTCTGAACTTAAAAATGTTGCTGTATGGCTTCTTACTTGCATTGTTTCTGATAAAAAAAAAAATCTGCTGTCTCCCTTAATGTTATTTCTCCATGTAATGTGGCCTTTCTCTAACTGCTTATTAAGATATTCTTTTTTTTACTGTTTTTGAGCAATTTGATTGTGATGTACCTATGTGTAGTTATCTTCATATTTCTTATCCACGTATTTTTTGAGTGTCTTGAATCTGTGGGTTTATAATTTTTATCAGACTTTGAGGCATTATTTTTACAAATATTCTTCTGTTCCTCTTCTTGTCCTTTATCTTTGAAGACTCTGATTATATATCTGTCAAGCCATTTGAAGTTGTCTTGTAGCTTACTCATGTTCTGCTAATTTTTAAAATTTCTCTTTTCTCTCTGTGTTTCATTTTGTATAGTTTCTCCTTCTATTTCTGTCTCTTAATTTGCTAATTTTTCCTTCTACAATATCTAGTTTGCTGTTAATCTCATCCAGTGTTTTATCATCATCATCATCATTATTATTATAATTTTTAGTCAGAAGAAGAGTTTTATTTGTTAGTATTAATTATAGCTAAACTTTATGGAATGAAATTCTAAGGTACTGTTCTAACTGACTTGCATGCATTAACTAATTTAATCCTTATAACAATCATATGCTGTCAGTAGTATTTTTATCCTCATTTTTCAGTTGAGAAAACTAAGATTAAAAACAGTCAAATTACTTCAAGTTTAAAATAGCTAAGAAGTAGAGAACTAGAAATTCAAACAAAGGTGCTTATGATTCAAGCTCACATGACTAACCATGTGTATAGAGGAAGTTTTGAATCCACATGGAGCCAGCAACGCATAAATAAAAATGAACTTTTAATTCTCCCCACAGCTCTAGGAGACATGTGGTGTTATACCATTTTTCTTTTTTCTTAAATATTACACCCTTGTGACTAATTTATTAAATAACTGGAGGCTTTTACCTCTTAATCCCCTTCACCTATTTTGCCCACCCCACCACTCCCTCCCTTTTGGCAGCCATCCACTTTTTTTTAATGTGTGTCTGTTTTCATTTTGTTTTGTTTGTTTCCTTTGTTTCTTAGATTCCACGTATAAGTGAGATCGTGGCATTAGAATTTTGATAGGAATTGCGTTGAAGCTGTAGATTGCTTTGAGTAATATGGACATTTTAACAATATTAATTCTTCTAATCCAGGAGTGCAGAATATGTTTCCATTTATTTGTGTCTCCTTCAATTTTTTCATCAATATCTTATAGTTTTCATTGTACAGATCTTTCCCTCCTTGGTTAAATTTATTCCTAGATATTATTTTTAATACAGCAGTAAATGGGATTATTTTCTTAATTTCTCTTTCTGGTAGTTTGTTGGTAGTGTATAAAATCACTACTGGCTATTGTATGTTTATTTTATAGTTTGCACCTTGATTGAATTTGTTTATTAGGTCTAACTTTTTGTTCCTTCAGTCTACAGGGTTTTCTATAAGATCGTGTCATCCACAAATAGTGACAAATAGTTTACTTCTTCGTTTCCAATTTGGATGCCTTTTATTTCTTTTTTATGCTTAATTGCTGTGGCTAAGACTGCCAATACTTTATTAAATAAAAGTGGTGAGCATGTGAGCATCATTATCTTGTTCTTGATCTTAAAGGAAAAGCTTTCAGCTTTTCTCTGTTCAGTATGATGTTATCTGTGGGCTTGTCATATATGGTCTTTATTATATTGAGGTATGTTCCCTCTATACCCACTTTGTGAAGAGTTTTTATTATAAATTGGTGTTGAATTTTGTCAAAACCTTTCCCTGTATGTATTGAGATGATTATATTTTTTTATTCTTTTACTTGTTAATGTGGTGTATCACACTGATTGATTTATGGATATAGAGCCATGCTTGCATCCCTAGGATAAATCCGACTTAATCATGGTGTATGATCCTTTTAATATATTGTTGAATTTAGCTTGTTAATGTTTTGTTGAGGTTTCTTTGTGTCTGTGTTTATTAGTGATATTGGCCTGTAAGTTTCTTTCTGTGTGCTGTCTTTGTCTAATTTTAGTATGAGTTTGATGCTGGCCTCATAGAATGAGTTCCCATCCAGTGTATTTTTGATCTCACATATTATAGTTTTCACTCTCTAAAATTTCATTTTTGGTGTATGTATGTGTGTTCTTGGTCTCTACTCAACTTTTTAGACAAATTGAATATAGTTATAATAGTTTTAAAATTGTCCATGTCTGCTAAATCTAATATCTGTGTCAGTCTATGTTGTTCTCAGTTGCTTTTCCTCTTTATTACAGGTTGTATTTCTCTATTTGTTTTCATGCCAGATTTTTTTGTCTGGGTGGTAGACATTATTAATTTCACCTTGTTGGGTACCTTGTATTTTTTGTCTTCCCGTAAAAGTTCTTGAACTCTGTTCTTAGACACAGTTTAGTTACTTGAAAAATATTTTTATCCTTTCCAATCTTGCTTTTAACATTATTCAGATGGGACTAGAATAGTGTTACTCAAGGACTAATCCTCACTATTGATCACTGTTGATATAAGACCTTTCTGAGTGCATGAGCAAGTATCCTGTGAATCATGAACTCAATTCCTGGCCAGATACTGTTCCCTCCAGTTATTTCAGGTAGTTCTCTCCCCAGCCTTAGGTAGATTTTTTACATACCTGTGTTGATAGTTACTCTGTTGATTACTTACAAGGGACAATTACAGATCTCTGGAATTTTCTCTTTGTGCAGCTATCTCCTCTTCAATACTCTGCCTTGTGGATTCTGCTTGGACTCACAGCTTCATCCCCTTACCTCAGGGAATCTGTCAGACTCAGCCTAGCTTCCCCCTTTTTGTGCTTCAGTGTG
This sequence comes from Camelus dromedarius, assembly GCF_036321535.1. Lineage (NCBI taxonomy): Eukaryota > Metazoa > Chordata > Mammalia > Artiodactyla > Camelidae > Camelus > Camelus dromedarius. The sequence continues at coordinate 27,561,578 of NC_087439.1, read as the reverse complement.
AACACTTTATCATGGCAGTAAGCTGAGCAATGGTGGTACTCATCTCTGAGAGAGTCCCATTTCTCACACATCACACGGCACACATTCCTGATGTAAAGAGTTTGCCATATATTTTGTGCCATGTGTTTTGTCTAGCTTTTTTGTGTTTGTTGTTTCATGTGAAAGGGTAAATCTGGTCCCTTTTGCTCCATCTTGGCCAGAAGCCCTCTCATTTCTATTAATTCTTTTTTATTTAATTGTTTTTTTATTCTTTGCATTGTGTAAAGGGATAAACTGGGAGTTCGAGATTTGCAGATACTGACAGGTGTATGTAAAATAGTTTATACTGTATAGCACAGGGAAATATATTCAATATCTTACAGTAGCTCACAGTGAAAAAGAATATGAAAATGAATATATGTATGTTCGTGTATGACTGAAGAATTGTGCTGTACACCAGAAATTGACCAACATTGTAAACTGACTATAACTCAATAAAATAAAAAAAATTTTCAATTTGATAACTATATACATCTGAGAAAACTTTACGCATGCTTGTGCCTGATAATAGTGCTTGAAATTCCATTTTAAACACTAGTTTCTCTCTTCTTTTGCTTAGATTTTTAATTTATTTTATACTTTCTTTTTATATTTTTGATGTTGTTACCTCTTTATTTATAAATATATTATTTCATATTATGTTTACTTCTTGTATTATATAATCTTTCTTTTAAAAAATGAAATTACAATGTAGATTTTTAAAAAATTCTTTGATTCAAGACTTCTGATATTTTTTAAAGTAATAATATTTTTCTGCAGTGCAAATGATGAAGTTTACTTTTGTTTAGGCTTACCTGTATTTTCTAAATTTTCTTCATCAAATTTGTACTTTATAGTATAAAAGTTTATTTTATAAGAATAATTTTTTCCCTTCTCTCTGGTTTGTTGAATTTTTAGAGATCCTTATTGCTGTGGTTGGTGTTTTTCTGTGTGCTTGTTCTTAAAAGACAAGAGACTTATTCATGCCAAATATTTTCCCAAATCTGGGTGTGTACAATCTCCTTCGATCTTCCCACTCACCTCCTGGATGATATTTAGAAAAAAAAAATCTTCCTTTTAGAAGTAGAACTGGAGGGCTTTTTGTTATAAATTCATAATGTTAAATATCCAAAAACTTTGGACCCAGAGGAGAGGAAAGAAAGGCCTTATTGGGGGAATTTTATTCCTTCATCATTTAGTTTTTGTATTTGGAGATACCTATTCTCTTAGCATTCAGATTTCTAAATCCAGTCATCCTGCTCTTGCCTCCAGTCAGCTCACATGACCAGCTCCTCTGATACTATGGCCCAAAGCATTAGGGTGGCCCCTACCACATCAGGGGGAAGGTCCTTGGCCATGCCAGCTTTCTGTGTAGTACAGAATATTTACAAATGCTTCAGCGACCATCGTTTTCTTCTCCCTCATATTGATTCCTAGAAGTGTTATTACTTGCCAAAAGTTATAGACATGTTTAAGGAATGTTTTCAGATTGCTTGCTTTCTAGAAATATTGAGCCTTTTTGCTCCTGCGATTATTACTGGAGAGAGCTATCTGATCACTGTATTACTTTTCCCCCCTCATTATTATAATTTGCCTTTCTTTAATAGTGAGGGTAAATTGTGTGTGTGTGTGTTCTTGCCAGTTGGAATAAATTATATGTTCACATCCTTAAGCTATTTTTTCTCTAGGATTTTCAATTATTCTGTGAAAATTTCAGTATTATCTTTTATATAGTAAGGTTATTAACCTATTCATATTTTTGTCAATGTGTTCTCAGCCTTTTTTTCTATATATTTTATAAGTACATGATGTTGATATTAAATTTTCACCTCTCTCTCTCTCCCTATCTCTCTCTCTTTTTCTCTCTGTGTGTGTATTTTATATATATATATGGTTTATATATTATATATTATATATGTGTATATATATATGGTTTAACATGATTATGTTAACTGAATTAATTGATATATTCCTTTGGATTCTTCCCATTATTTTACTTGGAAAACTGTTCCTCATAAGGGAATCAGAATCACAACAGCAACTAAATCTATTTATTGCTTCTCTGTCTTAGTTGAATATTTGTTAATTGAATGAACAGATAAAATTGCATCTTCCCCCCTACCTCTCCACCCACCGTGTATTGCTTGCACCACTTTCAGATCTCATTTTGTTGACATTATTAATATTTTACATCTCAAGGTGTAAAAAGTGTTAACTCTTATAATGTCTACCATGACACCAGTGTGCAGTTCCATTCTATTCCATTCCTGGTGTCTCTGGAGATGGGAGAAGAGTAGTCAGTAGGCTGACTGACCAGAAAGAATGAAATGTAATGGTACCCAAATGGAAGTATTATAGCTCTGTAAAACATTACCTCAGAATTTAGTGATGTATACCAGCCATTTATTATACCTATGAATTTTATTGGTCGGGAGTATGGACAGTGCAAATGGAAATGCTTTTCTTTGTTTGGCCATGTCACAGTCTCAGTTGGACTCAGAGGCTGGGGGCTGGGATTACCTGAAGACTTGCTGACACTCAGCTGGTGGTTGATCCTGGCTGTCAAGTGAGCCCTAAGCTGGAGCTGATAGTTGGAACATCTATCTCTCACCTCTCCCTGTAGCCTGGGCTTCCACTTACCATGGTAACAGGATTCTAATGATAAGGATCTTGAAGGAAAGAAAGCCAGGCAGAAACTGCAGTGCCTTTCATGACCCAGTCTGGGGAGTCCTGTTGTATTACTTCTACCACATTCTACTCTTTAGAAATGGCTCATTAAGTTTGGTCCATAGTCAGAAAGAGGGAGCACAGACCTGTGCCTCTCAGTTGAGGAATGTCATGTCACTTTGTAAGAAGAGTGAGCATGTGAGATGGGATATATTGGTGCAGTCGTGTTTGGAGAACTCCATCTGCCAGACTGTCTTTGAGATTTAGATATAATGCCCTCCTCATGATTTCTAAACTCCAAGTTGTGTATATTCTCCCAACCAAATGTATTTCCAGTTTCTTTTCCTGCTAAACTTTCATTCTTACTTGCTTCTCACTGTCAGTAGCTGCTCTTTTCTTCATGCAATTGAAATGTGAAATGTTGGTCCTTTTTCTTATTTTCCCAAAAGAACATTTATACAAGATATTTATTTAAGTATTAGATTTTACTAAGATTTGGTGGGTAGTTTAATGGAGGACAAGGATAGTAGGGGTAGAACATCATAGCCACTATGGAGCAAATAATTTAAAATTGGAATATAAACAACCGTAATATTAAATACCCTTTTGGATGTCCCTGTCACCAAGAACTTCTGACTAATCTACATTTCTTTACTGGGCATTCACTTTCTCTTGTGAGACATGATTTTCCTCTACTCTATCCCATCCCCTTTTGTCTTTTTCTGCTTTTTTTACATGCTCATTTTCTACTTGCATCATATCAAAAAATATTTAGGTATATCAGTTTAACACCAGGTTTCCGTTTATGCCCTGAAGGCCTCCTCTGTCAACCAAAGCAAGGAGAACCATATGTTGGCACTTGACCTGAAGATCAATTATGGAAATACTTTGAAGGTAAAAGCTGTACTTACTTGTAATTTAAAAAACAAATTTACCTTGCCCACAAAACTATCAAAAGAGTAAAGAAATAACTAAGTGCATAGTTTCTTCAAGTTCATTGATACTGTTCTTTTTAGCATTGAAAATGCCCTTTAGAGGAGTTAAATTTACGATAGTTTGGGGAGAAACCTTGATTTTCTCTTTACTTTTTTCTTTTTTTCCACTAAGTCTTGCCAGTTTTCTTGTAAAAATGTTAACTCAAGGTGAACCCTTAAGATTCAGCAAAGTTTCACATTTTTTCATGAAGTGTGAGTTACTTGTTTCATGCATAAATGAGATTTATACTAGAGTTGAGACTGGATTTTTGAAACAGCTATTCTCAAAGTGGTGTACTCTAAAGGAAATATTTCTTTAGCCCCTAAAAGCACCTTAATCCATTATAGCACAAGAAGGCAAAATATTATTGATTCCTTTTCAAAGTTTCAATTTTCTATGACTTGAATCCAAAATAACATTTTACAATTTTCGTCTTCATAGAAATGAGAAGTTGAAATGTACCTGAAAGGTATGAGTTGAGAAGATGAGATTTAAATTAAAATAGTCTGTACCATCAGTACTTAAAAGGTTTCCTTTTAGTTGAAAGATTCATCAGCTAGTTTTTAAGACAGTCTACTTGGTTGGTAAAACATCCTTCTTATAGTGGGGCATAACAAGAAAATTCATACCTCCAATTTCCTCTCCCTGAAAAGACAGTGTTTCAAACAATGGTGGGCATTGTAAGACATGCTTGTGAATGACACGTTTCGTCGTGTAGATTGTAAGTACTTTGGGTTTTGAGAAGGAGGAACAATGAAATATAATCAGTTAAGTTTCATGGAGCAGATAAGACAATCATAAAGGTAGAATTTGGGTAAATTGCTTCTGACTAACTCATAATGTGGGATAAGGATTTCTGATCATTTGGGAACAGTGGCTGGTTTATTGTTAGGTTAATGAGGCTGAAGCTTCAGGGTGCCCACTTGCTTTGGTCCTTAGAGTACAGGCACTTGTGAAAAATGAGTAGGGATGGGGATAGGGGTGAGAAGCATAACTACATAAGCATTTCTGATAATTTATGTAGAGTTACCTCAAAAGAGATCTTTACTGTGATTTTTTATTTCATTCAAAGTGATACTCACTTTCATACCTATTTTTGTATTTGTAATTTTATACTCTTTTTCTTAAAAGGCCTCCCAGTTTATATAACTCAGACCCCACAAAACCTACACCCACGTCTGTCTGGGAGATCATGATGGAATCTGCAAATTAGTTTAGTGTACATGGATGCCTTTGATTTTGAAGAGGCAACGGATTGGATTCATAGCTAGTTAGTATCAGAGCTAAGAATAAAACTCAGATGTCTTCATTTCTTGTTCTGTGCTCTTCCCTTCATGCAGCAAGGTCTTGTATAGGAATCACCTTCAAGAGCTCTTCATCAGTTATTTGACTCTGATCTGATAAAATGTGACACCAAATTATGTCATTGACAAAGTGAAACACTAAAATCTACTGTATGAAATGGTTCTGGCAACATCTACCTTTCCTCTGTAGATATTAGAGTTTCTTAATTACCACCATAGCCGAAATGCCTAGTGTTTAGAAATTGGAATGAGTTCATATAAGCACTTACATTATCAGGAAATATAAATAGCTCATTTATTCTTGGTAGCAGTACTGTGTTCCTAATACAGTTTTTATTGATGGACACTTGAACTGTATCAATCCACTTAAAATTCAGAATGGTTTTTTGTGCATGGCTTTATGGCAAGAGCAGTATAATTTAATTTAATATAATCTTTTAAAAACAATGATGTTTGTTCCATAAATGAATATTTTATATGTTGTGTTTAATTAAAATAAAACTATGCTACTGATCTAGAAAACACAAAACAGACTTGAGTTCATATTTATGAAGTGTAGCAATATTGGCAAGGCACAGCTTATCTTGTTTATGAGACATGCTTGCTATTACTTGTACAGATTGCAGTCATTTTATTGCTGAGCTTTACATGGTTTACAACCCAACAAATGCAATGAAACTGTCATGAGGAAAATAAGCCTATAATTTTTTTTTTTAAAAAAAGGTGGCACTCACAGATCAAAATGCAGTTTTTGCTGAAGCATTGGTAGGTTTTGAACTGTTACATTCTTTTAGGCAGCAGGTTTTCTGGATATAGCTCTAAATGAAAGGGAGAAGGCTAAGATAAGACACCACAATTATTTTTAGCACCTCTGCTTTGAGTACAGTTCCTCTGAGACCTTGCGTTTGCTTTTACTCTATCCATAGTTTCCAGGATCCCAGGTAATCATAGAAATGTTTTCAACAGAGGGACTTTTTGGAAATCAGGAAATGGCATTTATCTGTGGAGAAAAAAGGGTGTATGTGGATGAAAGGGTCCCTATCTCTTTGTTTAAAGTGTTAAAACTAAATATTGAATTTGATTCATATGTTTGTGAACTGTGGGACTGGATCAAGGAAGTGTAGTAAGGACATCTGTGAGCTGTGGTGGTCAGGTGGATTTGGCTGCCCTCGTGACTTTTCACATGTAATTTATCTTCCAGGGCATTAAGTTATAATTTTAATTTACTTTGTAGGTTGTTTCTTTTATCTGAAAAGCCATTTAATTATTTGGCCATTCATAAAATATTAGTGATTTTAAATCTTGTATTTCTTAGCTGTATTTACGTTTATTTTCTCAAGAGTTAGAAAAAGTGATATAAAAGCAATCTTAAATGAACTTATAGTTGTTTACAGGAAGAACTGAGGGGAAAAATGGTTCTTTATTTAGAGCATCTATTTGTTGCATATCCTTCCCTAACTGTGCCTCATTTTTATCATAACTGCAACAGTTATTTTGTTTTCTGCTGTAAGAATAGTAAAGTTTTACGGTATGCCTTTCTGGCCAGCTAGGTCCTTGATGATGTCCAAAGAGGTAGAAAAACAAAAGTGTATAAAAGAAATTTGGGGAAGGGAAAGGAGAAATTTCACAAAAATAAGAATATAAGTTCTTTACTATGTGGAATGAACCTTTTTCAGAGCAGTTAGCAATGATAAACATATTACTTGTTGGGTCTGGAAAATGTCCTCTTGTCTTCCCTTATCTGAATCCCACCCATACTTCATGGTGCTCACATCCCATCTGTTCTCATTTGCAGACATGTTACATGGGTTTTTGTCCACAATCCCTTTTCTGGAATTATGGATACAGGCCACCTCTGGACCCAGGCCCACTGCAGCTTTCCTTGTTTGTCCTGTTGGTCATTGCTCAAACAACCGATACTTACAGTGTGCTTCTTCTGAGGCCCAAGACAGCAAGGGGGCTGCAGTGTGGTCTCACTGCCATTAGAGGGAGTGCCATGTTGGCCCTGGGTGCCTGTGAGGCACTACCTACCCACTTCATCAAGCTGCATGCTCCAGTTCTCTGCCAGGTTAATACTCTGCCTGAATGTCACTCTGCTCAGCTCCGGGTCTCTGCCACACTGCCTTGTTGGTGCCAGCCTCCTCCCCCAGGAAAACTGCCCCTCTTCTCAGTACTTATTGTTCTACACTCATACTTGTTCTCCTTCCCCCACCCATTCAGTGCCTGCTGTCAGCTGGTGTCCTGTCTCTAATGGATGGTTTTTCCTGGACTGTGCTGTGACCACCATCTTCTAGATGTTAATCTCCTAGTTCAGTGTTCCACATAGTAGATTTTTTTGTTCCTCCTTTCCTACCTCACCCATGACTTCCACATAGAGTCAATGATACACTAAGCTATACTTGCAATTGTATAATACACGTGCTAGAAAATGGGCATTGCACCAGCAAGCTGTGCTCGGAGGGGTCATGACTGATGACTGATTCATGACTGATTCATTTTCACCATCCCATCACAAGTAATCAGCTTCAGCCCCTGACCTACAGGTTCGTATTTTTGAGGCCTCAGCATTTGTCTTATTAAAACAGCCTGGGCTTCACCTGATGGCTTTCTTCTTTCTCTATGCACATTAAAAGAAGTCCACATAGGCACTTTGCAGACAAAATTCAATTTTAATTATTTTGTTAATAGATAACCCATGTATATAGCACAAAACTCAAAGATTCCAGAATTAAAGTTTGTAGGTTTTCATTTGTGACACTTCTCATGCCACCCCCAGCCATTCAGCCTTTTCCTAGCTATGACTACTGTTAATAGTCACTTTATCATCCTTTCTGTGACAATGCATGCATATCTAGTGCATGCACCCATATGTGGCTATGGTGATTTTGACTACTTACTGTGTTTGTAGATATATAAATCATACATGCACACTTTTTACACAAATGTAAGCATACTAATACACTGTTCTGCCTTTTTCTTTCTTTCACATTTTACCTTGAAGATCATTCCATGTCATTTATAAAGAGTTATCTCATTGTTTTAGTGGCTACACATTATTTCATTTTATGACTGTCTCCTATTGATGGATATTTAGAATATTTCCAATATTTTATGTTGCAAACAAAGCTGCAGTGAATATTAGTCATTTCACAGTGTGGTGGTATATGTATAAAATGAGCAGGGCGAATGGGTCAGTGCCTTTATAATTTTGATAGATATCTCATAGTTTCCTTCAGCTGAAGTTGTATTGTTTTACCACAACTAGAAATTCTTGAGGATGTCAACGTATCCTTAGGAGCCCAGCAGAAAATAGATGGGTGTATTTCAAGAGGGTTGAATAAATGAAGTGTTTATAAAATATAGGCACTATGTAGAGAACTCTCAAGACATGCTGTAATATCCCAGAGCTAGTAAGGGGGTGGGGTTGCTACCACTGGACCTGAAAGGGCAAGGTCCGTCAGAGCACTTACTGGTACCCGGGCCAGAGAGGAGGACGTGTGAAAAGGACCTCCTTAAATGGGCTGTGATCTTTGGTCGAGGAAGCAGCCTAACAGAAGCAAACCCTTAGATAGGAAGCTGGAGGGAAAATACACCACACTTTCATCCCTCCCTCTGATGTCTGGCTACTGCTACCCATTGTCCAAACTTGCCTGACAGCCTGAGGGCAAGTGGGACCCTCAATGCTGTTCAAACAGGGTAGCTAGCTGAGGTACAGAGCAGGGTAGAGAAGTGGGGCCAGACGCAAACACAGAAGATACCCAGCTCATTCTACTTTCCCATGTCTTTACCAACACACTGATCAGCAGTATTGTTTTTTTATCCTTATGTATCTGAGAGGTGAGATGTTGTATATGCATGTTTCTATGAGTGAGGCTGTGAATATTTTGAAATGAGATAATTTTATTTCCTTTTCTGTATCTATTCCTAACCTTCCCCTATTACTTAATGTATTTTTCACGTTTTGTTTGAAATGATCGCAAATTTAGAGAAAAGTTGCAAAAACAGTGTGAAAAATAGAGTCCCTGTATATTTTTCATCCATATTTTCACATTGTTAAACTTTCAGCATAAGTGTCTTTTTATTCCCTTTCTCCCTCCCTCTCTCTCCATGTGTGTATAAATATTATCAATCGATAAATCTAATATATGTATAAATATACACAGACATATATGTCACTATGTGCCTCAGAATTTAGGGTAAAAAATGTGATTTAAGAATAGCTTAAGGACTCAAATCAGAAATCATAGCAAATTAGTTAGTGTGGGATACATGAAAGCTTTTTTGAACTCAGTTTCTTGTTCCATTTTCTGTCTCCCTAGTTGTGCTTTCATGACTTATTCTGTATCATCTAAAAGCTGGTACCACTCACCTGTCAAGGCTCACAGCCTTGCCTCCTGTAGAAGGTCTATGTAAATGCTGTCACTAGCCAGTTATTAATAATCATTTTCTTCTTGCTCTACACTCCCTTGTCCTTCTGTAATATCATTTCTGTGAGATTGTATCACTTACGTGTTTTCATGTTAGTATCCTTGCCAAGACTAACTTACTAGACCACAGGGACTGTGTCTTACTTATCTTTATGTCTCCACTGCCAAGTACAGTGCCTGGCAAATAATTGGTGCTCAAGAAATGTTTGTAGGATAAATGAATAAATGAATATATTAGTCTCCCATCTTAAATATCATTGGCCTTTGGGTAGTGAAAGGAGGAAACTGCTCCAGTCTAACCATTTAACCTAAATTGAATTTTCTCCTAGCTATTAATGCAGTGGTGGGTCTGATCATCCAAGCCTTGTTAATCTAGTTCATTTGTTGGTATGGAGAAGATGGAGAGATGAGTTTCAGATGCTGTTTTTATGCCGTCCGTCAGACATCGCCTGTCCCATGCCATGTACAGACACATTCTGTTCACCAGCTGCTGATTTCTGTTTGTTCTCATCATGTAGTTTCCTGGGCCAATGGTGGTGCTGCTGCTACTGGCCTCTTTCCTGCAATCGTGTCCCCTAATCACATCACACAGATACAAAATGCGTTATCTACACTCCCTTCTGTCCTCCTCTGTTTTATTTTTTTTTTTGCTAAGAAATAATAGGGACATGTAGGGAACTGCTTGCCAATGTATGTTTTGCAAACTTTTCCAGTCCTCATGATTTAACCCTTAGTCCCTCTTCTAAGATTAGGTACTCCTCAGAGATACCACCAGAATTTGAAATTGTAGATCAAAAAAGTGCTCTGGGGATTTACATTTCCATACATTTGCATATTGGTGTCAAAAGGTTTTGACTCTAAGCCTGTTAAGGTGAATGCGGTACAATTAATTCATTGTTGGAGCTACTACATTCACATTTTAATTTGCTGATAAGGAAAGACAAAAAATAGTATGAAACAGGCATTTCATCTGTCATGTTAGTCATACCCTAGTTTATGAGAGGTGGCCCCATGAGATTGTCTTTACATTACATTACATTTCTCCCCTTAAGAACCTTGTCCCACAAAGTCTACATGTAGTTTCTACTGTGTGGCTCAGTATAAACTTGTGTAGATGTGGCTTCTGCCAGCATATATGGACTCTGAGTGCTATACTTTTTAAATTGTGAACAATGGATACATTTGGGAATTCCTCGTTCAAATACTAGTAAAGTCTGGGAGGGTGAGGAGAACAACACTTGGATTTCATACCTCTTGCCTGTCTCTATTTTAAGGTTAAATTACTGTTGGCATCAGTTCTCTGACCACATATTCATCATTTTTTTAACTTACTACTTTTACCTAGAACTTAGCAGTCAATAAGCACTAAGGCTGTGCGGAGGAAGGACAGGGTGCTGACTCGAAAGAGCTCCAGACACAAGGAAGGGACATGCATGCAGATCAGTTTTTGATTGTCTTCCACAGAGCTTAAATTTTGAATGCTCTCTGCAGAACAAGCTTGTGGGAGCAAGCATGGGCAGCTTCACTAACTTAGGAGACGTCAGTCTTCCTCAAGGAGATGAATCCTAGGTTAAGCGTCCAATGTGTTAGTAAGGCGGAGAACAGGGAAGTGCTTAGATACGTGCGTGGTGTTAGTGTGCAGATGGCTCGGCGATCACAGGTCTTGTATGACTGTTGGCAGGCGTAACAATAAGTGGCATCTATTAAACACCACTGTCTTATATTTAATTCTCCCTCTGCAACATCGACGGCAGATATGGTCATCACATTGACACATTTTTAAAATTAAGGAAGTGCATCTCAGAGTGGGTTCAGTAACTTCCTGCAAGTTAAGTATATGGAAGAATCAGGGTTTGTATCTAGGCCATTTTTACTACAGGCTCTTTGGCATAACAAATATATGTTAGGAGCAAGAGTTTGAGAGGATTGGAGATGTAGGGACATGAGGTGTAAGAGAGGGGCAGGTACCCTATCATGAAGAGTTTTTGTGGGCCAAATTAAGAATCTTGGCTTCTATCCTGAGAGTGATGAAGTATCTCTAAAGGGCTTTAAGCCAGGAAATGGCATGATCAGATCTGCATTTAGAAAGATGGCTCTGGCTACAGGGTTCAGAAGGGCCAAGATCATAGGCAAGGAGGCCTGTTGTTGAATTGATCCAGTGGAGACATGACAGATGAGTTTATACAGCTCATTAGTAGCAGATGAGCCACACCAAAAAGTCATCTGCTTTTATAATCATCTTGATCCTACTTCCTATTCAGGTCTTTGATATCAGCTGGGTCTTCTAATTCCAAGCCGTTCCTTCCAGTTTTTAATTGATTTCCTTCCAACCTGCTAAACAGCTCTAGCTTCTAAAGCCTTGCATTGAACTTCCTGTTAATTCCACATTGCCAAACCAGCAGTTGTCATTTTGATAACTTAATATTCACCTCACTTATGTGACTTAACATTTGTGATCTGGCTTGAATTTATTCCTTTTATTTAAATTATATATTGATAATAGATTTGGAAAGTATGTTTGCATAATTCTTGTAAAAAATTTATATAATGCTTATCTCCGTATGTAATTGTACCTAGGGCCTGTGTGACGCAGAGTCAATTTTTTTTTTTTTTAAGAGAATGATGGAAAACTGCCAGTTTGAAGATGGGAAATAGAGGAAGCTATCAAGCATAATAGTTGACCAACGGTAAGATCTAGAAATCTCAGCCATGGGAAGGAAGCTAGGGGTAGCTGGGAAGTCAGACTGGATCTGGAGAGTTAGGGAGCTCTACAGAAAATGGTGACTATGTCTGTTCAGGCAAGCAATAAATCCAACCTATGAATTCTGTGAAGGTTGGAAAGTTCTGGAAGACTTTGGAGGATCAAAGGATAAGTCGGCGCAGCTGCCAGAAGCAGAAGACAAAGAAATTTAAACTGAGGGTATGTGGTTTGCTTTATTTCCTCTTTTATATTGCCTCTTAGGTATGAATTGCTCAGAGTCAACTTCTGTGTGCCATGGCCAGAGGATAAGACACTGTCTTTTCAGTGTAGTTTGATCCTCATTGCATGGGTTCTTGCACTGAGAGCCAACTGAGCTTATTTCCAATTACAAGACCAAGATGAATGGTCTAGTCTGAAAATGCATATCAAAACTGGACAGCCCTAAGAAGTGTGCTCCAATTACTAAAGACTTTTGCAAAGAGCTTCACAGTTTGTAAAAACTCTTTTCATAGATATATATCACACCTATGACAATTTATTTTTATTTATTTTTATTATTAATGACATTGTACTGGCCTAAGGACTTGAACTCAAATCCTCTGATCCAAAATCCTATCTTTCCTTGAAAAACACTAAATCCATAGTGATAGACATGGCATGGGAATGTTGACTGGGTCAGTAGGCATGACTATTTGGGAATGTATTCCATCTGATTCTGTCTGCCCCTTACATATTTAGGCCTATTCTATATCCTATTAAAGAATCATCTCAAGTACTAACTGCTATATACTCCCTAACACATTGCTAAGCAGAAGTGATCCCTCTCCTCTTTGGCTCTCTATAGCACACTTGCTTTATATCTTTCTATGGCAGTTATCTTATCTTGCATTGTGTCCTTGTTCTTACATAATATGTCTACCCATGAACTCTCCCCTTTTTCATGTCACCCCACACTCAGTAACATACTCAGTATCATGAATATACACCAGGTGCATTTAATAAATTCTTGAGTGTGTTAGAAAATTCCAACTCTATTTGATTCTTCCAGTGTTGAATTTTGGGATGAAGTGTTAAAAAGAATAAAAAGAAAAGTGCAGAACTTTATTTACCTATACAGAAAAAGAGATAGAGTTAGAGATCTATTGATAAAAAAAAGTTTACCTTTGTCTTTTCCAGTCCCGTTTCTGAGAAGTTTGGTACTTGCCTTTCAGTATTTTCTATGCTTACATCACTAGCACATGCAGAATCAATTGTACACACAAAGATTTTGTTTGAAATAAATTCTCATGACATTTAAGAATACTGTAACTTTCTTTAGGTTGGCAGAGGAGTCGAAGGAGATGGGTATAACAAGGGCAAGATAGAGATTAGTGACAGATGGAAGAGAGAGATCCTGATAAACAATTTTTATTTAAAGGATCACAGGAGAAACCAACCCTGGGAAGGAGGCCTGATCACTGCAGGAAGGTAGTCAGGCCTAAAAAGCTTGCCACAGCCTTTGGATATGGTCTTCCTATCTGGTACTTCCATGCCATATCTAGAAAATGATCAAATTGGCCAACACTGGGTAAAGAACAGTGGATTTCCAGCTCCTACTGCAGGTCATTAAAGTCATCTGAATTGCTTCTCTGAAAGTCAAGGGGTATTTCTGTCTTCTCTCTGGTGGCTTGATAGTCCTTAGCAGTAGTTCTCCAAGTGTGGTACTGGGACCAACAGCTTCAGCATCACCTGGAGCTTGTTAGAAATATGCATCCTCGGGTACCACAGCAGATCTACTGAATCAAAAGCTCTGGGGATGGGCCCAGCAATCAGTGTTTACTAAACTCTCAGTGGTGATTCTTATGTCCCTTAAAGTTTGAAAATTATTGAACTAGAAGAAAGAGAGAAAGGTATGTTGAGGTAAGGCTGGGAAAGGAGATAAGAGGTTAGCTAGAGATTCATGGGGAAAGAGTTTAAAAGAAATTCGAGTGAATTTTTCCAAGCAGAAGAGCACTTAGAGTTTTTTGATAATTTGACTATCAGAAAACCAGAAGTCAGTGCTTCTATATATTGCCTAACCCTACTTCTGTGGCCAGAAATCTTGAGGTTTCTGGTTGGAGCCAGTATGGAAAGTTTGGTCAAGTTAATTTTCTAACTCGTGGCTTTGGTGGTGTGGTGATAGACCATCCTTTCATCTCGTTTTTCCTCTATGACCCTGACCACTGATTCAGTTAAAACCTAAATTTGGATGAGGCAGCTTTTCACAAAATAATGCTAATAGATATAAAATGCATCCTTCTTGGTGTTAACTTCTCAAGATTGGGTCTGTCCACACCCTGGATGGTAGGGTTGTGTGGGAGGTGTATCCTGCCTTCGGTATTGGGGAGAAGCGTGACATGGAGAGAAGAGTCTTCTCTCTCCCCACTTTGAAATAAAACAGCAGCAACAAAGATGTTGGAAATTTTTTAAAAGTTTAGTTTGTTGGAGTGTCCAGCAGAACTGCATTGGTTCAGAAATATTTGCGTTTGAGAGCCAGCTAGTAATTGGAAAAAAAAAAAACAAACCTCATCTGCCCCCTTACCTTTTCTGTCAGCTGCTCAGTCGTTTCCGAGTGGTCTGAAGTTTCTCTACAATCATCTTGCTAATGACCGTAATTCATCACAGGAGGTGTTTAGTTTTGAAAATGAAATATGATTATATATTTTGGAGATTGATAGTGAGGGACTGCTTATTGATTATGCTCCTAGGGAAAAACTAAGAAGAGAAATGTAACAGAGAAAAGTGCATTTTTGAAGTATAGCAACTTGACATGTAAAATTGTTTAAAAAATTCTACCTGTAACCTTACATAAAAGATAAAAAAATGCTGTTGGCTTTTTATATCAACTTTTTTCAAGTTGTATAATTTTTTTAATTTTAATGGAGATACTGGGTATCAAACCCAGGACCTTGTGCATGCTAAGCATGCGTTCTACCACTAAGCCACACCCTTCCTGTGATGTTGGCTTTTTAGAATGCTTTTGAGAAGACCTAAAGGCATATATGCCAAAAATAAGTAACAATAATTAAGTCAATATCAAGGACAGAAATTAGTGTTCTAACTATGAAGTCTCATATATTTGCTGTTACCGAGCATCAGTTTTGCCTCTTGAGTTTTCTAGTGACTGGCAAAAAGAGAAATATGAGAAGATTCTGATTTCTCAATAAAAAACTGAGTTTTAAGGACAAATTTATCCTCTTGGATTTTATGTAGGAGGTACAGAGTAATCTAATGAATACTGCTTTCTGCACTCATTTAAAAAATAAATGTAGATATGATTGTCATGTGACTCTTTTTTAATAAGGAGATTAGGTAAATTCAGGGTCAGAGCATTTAAGGGTACAGATCAGGGAAGGTGAATTATTATATGAGACATTAAGCCAATAAGGTTCACAAATGTAGGCTTTTTGTGAATCTGAAGTGTTAAAAAGATTAGAACTGAGAATAAGTGTATCCCTTAGACTTTCTCTTCCCTAGAAGGCTTTAGAAGTTCATATGGGATCAGTCTAAAATCATTGTAATTTCTGAAAGACTGATATATGTGATGTTGGTTTAGTGCAGCTCCATATACTTTGAAGATCAGAAGAACACTAATTAAGTAGAGTTGTCATTACGTTAATAGGATGAGAAGCTGAAGCAGTATTCTTACCCAAAAGGAAATCTTTCCAGAAAGAGAGTAAACTGAAGGTACAGCACGTATTTTCCTCAGGAAAGCATCTTTAGATTTTCTGTAGCACTTAAAAAATACTTTTAACCATGGCAGAGAAAACTTTGACCAGAATAATTTTCCAAGCAGTACCTCCACCTTCTCAATGAAACAATCAAGGGTTTATTTTCACATAAGTGACACTAAGCATTAATCAAAAGATTAGTTTCATTCTCTTGGGACAGTGAGATGAATAAATAAACATGGATAGATTGGGGGACTTTCAGAAAAATTTGTGTTGAACTAGGCCAATCCAACTCTTGTTTCTCTTTTTAATTCCTTAAGAGTCCCACATTCTCCAAATAAGGGCAGCTTCCCTACAAATGACTTTTCTCTCCCATATGCATTTAAAATCATTCATTCTAAGAGAAGGTTCCAGCAAATTTAAAGAATTTGTCAAGCAGAATTCTTAATTTACTAATTAATTGTACCTTGCTTTTTTTTTTTGAAACTCACTGAAATATTTTGTCCTGATGATTGGAATGTTCACATTTAATTTGCCAAACAAAAGTTTAAAAATATATTGTTAGAAATGCTTCAGGCTTTGTAAAGTGGCGTTCCACTGGCTGAATGTTAGAGCAGGACCAAATGTTTATTAATTCTCTCTGCCACAGAGCTAATAGAACTGTTCTTTTAATTCAACAAACAGAAGCCTGTGTTCTTTGGATGGTTATTTTATTTCCCATGGAGTCTGCAGGCTGTTGGCTGACAATCACAATGGCTGTGTATCTATTTGGCTCTAGATGGCTCTACTGGAAAAAAGAAAAAAAAATCTTTTAATTTGTTTTGCAATAGTTCTGAAAATGTATTTCAAAAATTCTTAACAGTTTCTGGAAATGATTTTTTCCTGGAACACATTTTTTAGTGTAAAACTGCTAAAATCATAAGATAAAGACTTAAAAAAAAAAAAAAAAAGAAAATTGATCAATAGCTGAAGAGTCTCACATCATCCAAGTAGCCTTCCAGTTGCATTTAAGGTCCCCTCTTGAACCAAACATTGTCTTGTTATATTATAATTTTTAAAAATAGAAAAACATTAACCAGCCGCCTGTAACCCCCTCCCCTCCAAACACAATCCAAGGTTACCACCTTACTCAGGATAGTGAGTAGTTAATAGCAAATCGCTGTGATAGGATGGGTGCCAGCCGCGGGAGGCTGGAGAAGGATTGGAGGAGGTGAGCTGCCCAACTGGAAAAAGGTGCAAGGAGCTGACATAATGCGTGGGGAGCCGACATGGAGCGAAACAGTACTTCACTGCAGTACAAGCGGGTGGCGCACGCTGCTGGTGGCGGCGCTCAGGTGTACGCAATTATCCTTTTATAATGCTATTGGCGCATGCGTAGTGTTCATAATGCTGACTCACACTACTGGCGCATGCGTGGTGTTCATAACGCTGACTCACACTACTAGCGCATGCGTACATTTACCTCTGACCTGGTGCAAGCTATTGTGA
This sequence comes from Camelus dromedarius, assembly GCF_036321535.1. Classification (NCBI taxonomy): domain Eukaryota; kingdom Metazoa; phylum Chordata; class Mammalia; order Artiodactyla; family Camelidae; genus Camelus; species Camelus dromedarius. The sequence continues at coordinate 27,544,309 of NC_087439.1, read as the reverse complement.
ACTTTGGCCTGGGCTCCACGGCCTGCTCACTTAAAGCTGCTGACAATGAGCTTTGGAGCAGTCACGTCCCTAGGCTCCTGGGCACAGCCCTCTCAGAGGTTCAGATGTCTTCTGCACTTTCAGCCATCAGATCTGGGGTGAATTACTTAATCTCTCCATGCTTTTTTCCTCATCTATAAAGTGAGCATAAAGATAATTGTGAGTCTTCCACAGGATTGATGTGAGAATTAGGTTAATTTAGTTCATGGAAAAGCACCAGAACAGTGCCGGACTAACTGTAAATGCATCCCGTGAATTGAGGTTAGTCTCTTTGCCCTCAAGCAGGTCCCCTGTTAGTACATTTCCATCTAGCTGCTTTTATTTGCGTGGATTCACCTGTTTTTATTAGGAATTCAGTGTAACTTAAAGGGGACATTCAAATCATTCAAATATAAGTGTCCTCAAGTTGTTCACATCTTAAATTCTTGTTTACTTTTTATCGTTTTTTTTTTCTGTTTCTACTTTTATACTATTAGCTCTCATTTCTTGCTTCCTATATCAGTTGCTCATCCTGCAGTTTTCTGATTTTAATCTGTTGCAAACCAAGAAATCATATAATCAACCCAATTGGAATTTGAAATAAATTAGGAGTCATTTGACGCAGAGTAAGCACCTGGAGTGCTCTCCTCTGTGTAAAGCAAATCTTGACCCAGTGGATTTTGTGCTTGATAGGCTCTGTTTTGCTTTCCAAGGTCCTCTTTCGCTTTTAAAAGTGAGGGTGTCAGATAAGTTGGAAAGAGTGAGGTGTTATACTGTTGAATTCAATTTCCTTTTGATCTCAGTGTTTGCTGTGGTTTATAGAAAGTCTAGCTGAAGAGTAAAAAAAGAGATAGTGGAGGTAGTGAGTTCATGTAAGCCTATTTGTTGCAGAAGTGAATGAAACAACTCACAAATGCATGAATTGAAATATTACCCTGACTGCATTTCAGATGTTCTGGCCATAGACCAACCACCTATTTCTCTGCTTCAGGCCAATGGAATTGATAGCCGGGGTCGGGTCCCTATGGTGATTCTAATTTTGCTCCCAAAACCAGCCTCAAAAAAGTTTTTAGAAATGCTGATTGTCCCACCCAGTTCCAACTGATTCAGAACTGCTGGCCTCGGGCTTCAGAATCTGTGGGGTAACCATCCCTCCAGGTGATTCTGATGCCTGCTAAAGGTTGAGACTCATGGCCAAAGGGAGTGGAACTCAAGCCTGATTACATATTAGATTCACCTGAGGAATTCTCAGCCCCATACATTAGATTACTTTAAGGTTAAAAAAAACAAAAAAACAAGCAGCAACAAAACTTCCCAGGTGATTTCAGTATGAACAAGGGTTGCAGCCTATTTCCCTAGACCTTGCTTTCCAGCACAGAGCATAGTATGTCACTTAAAGCTGTCATTTTAACAGACCTCTGTGATTCAGAGTAGCTCCCTCTTGTCATCTGAGGTCCCCATACTCCTTCACTCTAATCCTTTACTGCTCACTTCAGCCTGAAAGGCCTCTGTTAAAATGCAAGTGTTCTCTGTGAGAGATGACGCCTGGAATTAACACGGATGGATTTATTTTCTCCTGCTAACTTAGTGCTTCTTCGGTAGTGGTGCTTTTCAAACGTCAGCCCAGGTTATGATGACTGGAGGACTAGTTTAACCAAAGGTTGCTGTGCCCGCCTCCAGAGTTTCTGATTCTGAAGGTCTGCAGAGGGCTCAGTAATTTGCATATCTAACAGGTTCCAGGTGAGCTGGCCACTGCCGGTCCCGAGGCTATAAAAGCCTGTGGTCTGCGGCAGCAAGGTTCCTGAGGAATGGGTAAAGTTAGCTGCGTGGGGAAGGAAGCAGTCATGCTGCTCTTCCCCAAAGGGGAGAGCTGAGCCACAGGGAGACGCCTCAGTAGGTAAAGAAACAGGGCGGCTCTGTGTCGTGTCCTAGTGAATCTAAGATAATGATTTTATTAGAGTAGTTTAATTTCTAGTTTCCAAATCTGTAGCTAGTGTTTCCTGAAACCTAGGGTGTAGCAAAATGGTGATAGCTTGTTTCAACTGGGCCTCATCTTTGCAGCATCTCTGCAGGAAACCTCTGATATAGCCCGGAAGTAAGTGATCCAGGTAAGTTTGTTGCTAATGGTCCTTTTCTTACTGGTTTGGAACTCTTTATTCAAAGGAACTGAGGGCCTGTATTATTATTAGTTTTTATTAAACATTTCTGGAGATTTAATCATAAAAAGGATTTTCTTTTTCCTGAGAGTATTTTTCAGGTATACTTTCGCTTTGCATTCAGAATGACCTCTACCCCTTCTAACTTGTGGGGTCTTTATTTGAAAATTGTTCAGTTTACTACTTAAAAATTACCTGAAGGTCAAATTCCTATGTATTGGACATTGTGATACGATACAGCTGTGAGGTCCATCTAAATTCAGGAGAGGTGAGAGATCCTTCGATGGGTCCACTCTTCCCAATTGTGGAAATCAATTCAAGTGACAAAAAGCACAGAGCTTCATTCTAATGAATTTGAGTGGCTGTTCAGCTTTCCATGTGTTGATAGGTACCGTATTTCTGCACACTGATGGAAATATCTACAGATAGGGTTGTTGTCAACAGATTATTGTGATTTGAAAACGTACAGCACTTCAAAAAAAAAATTACCAGCGTTTGTTGCTGGTTTTTTATTTTCTTGTTCCTTTTGTAAACCACAGTTTAGGACCCAGTGTAATACAGGATAATAGTATGTTTAAAATGAACCTTGAACCTTCCCTGCAGGGGAAAAAGGATTTCTTTCCCAGCTGTCCTCAATTGATAGTTACCTGCGGTTACTCGGAGGGTTATGAACAAGGAATGACCCCTTAAGAGATGTAGCTGGCATATTTAAATCTTTAAACAAACTGTAAAAGGCATTATAAAATCTATTCATTGGGAGGGAGGGAGGGTACAGTTCTTCAAAAACCTTTAACACTTAAAAATTAGTGAATAAATCATTCTAGCAAAATACTGCCAGAGGAAAAACTCTTCTATCTAGAAATCTAATGATGTCCATCAAGAAACCATGAGAAGTATCAGCTGAGGACATTGTGAAGGAATATGAAGGAATATTTAGTGTTTTAAGGCTATATATACCTATCGTTAAACTCAGAATTTTAGCCTATATGAAATGTGCTAATGTAAAGATTATTGATAATTCCTGTGGAACGACCCATGTTGTTGGCTCAGGTGTTCTGGAGCTTTTCCTTTAAAAACATTTGCTCATTCATTTAATCTATATTTTAATTGTATTAAAAGTTGAAGTTGTACAACTAAAATGGGCATCTGGATGGTTGCCACAAAGGGAGACTGTGTTGAGGTCACTGCCTTAAACCACGCATCTGTTTGAACTGGGCTGGCTCACATTTTGTTTGGTGTCAGGAATATCTCCCCCCCATCCCCATGAAGAAATAGTCACGTTTATTCAGACATTCAACCTTGTCCTCATCCTCAGTTCCTGTATTCAGCAGAGAGACAGCATGAGAACAGACGTAGCTGCCTATCAGAGAAAGTTGCCAAGTTTCAGGGTCCCTAGGGAAATGTCTTGAGTAGAACACTCCAGAATATTTCCTAATTTTGATGCCGTGAAACAGTTAGTATTCTGCTCAGGCTGATAGGCAGTGCCTGTATTCACGCCATGCTAGGTGTTATATACTATAGCAGGCATAGAAATCGCTTCAAGCAGTATGTTTTCCTTTCTGGCATTCAGGAGGAACTAAAAGTGGGGAGATGTGAATGTCCCTCTGGATTTGCTTGTATTTTCTAGGAGAGGGTTATTGTTTAAGATCGTGGAGATACTTTTGTGAATGGTACCTTATAAAATCAAAGGGTATTATTACTACCTCGTTCCGTTACTGTTACTCTCTTTCAGCGATGATATACTTCTGATCTTGGTGTAAATGTCATATTGTGTGAATATGCAAACATCACATCCGCCTACATATGTTCTGTTGCTTAGTAATTCTTGGCACTGCAGCATCATGAATTCTGTGCTTAATAAATGAGATATCCATCAGAATGAAAAGTGAACTATGTTGGTCTCTTGAATAAGATATCATTATTTCAGATTTTAGCTGTGAAAAAGTAGGCTGCATTCTTATGCATGGTAGAATAGAAATTTGAAAGGGAATTGAGTTTAGGAGTGACATTTGTTTACTTGTTCATCAAATAAGGCTTATACCATCTAATACTTTTCCCTAGACATGGGCCAGTATTTTAAAGCGTTTTTTTTTTTTTTTTAAGTTGTGCAGATCCTAGATACATAGGTAAAGTAGATAAGTTTTTCTTTGAAAAATTTTTACTTTTTAAAAATCTAAAAATATTCCTTAAAAAAAAATAAACCTATATGCAAGAATGACTTCTGGAATTATGCCTTGAATCACTATCAGTGAATTATCTTTATTGAAGTTAGTACAGTCACCCTTGTCAACTCTGAGCCTACATCTGTTTTTGTGATGTCCATTCATAAATCTCTGTAACATGAGGTTTTTGGTAGGGATCCATTGTCAGCTTCAAATCATTCAATTAAAAGATGTATCTCTAATATAATTTAATCTTTCTGTGAATTTGAGAGGCACTGTCTCTCTCTGCCCTAAGTAATTAAATATGTTTTTCTCTGATGGTGACTCTGAAGCCACTAAACAGGGTACCAGATGTCCTAGTCTGGAATGCCATTCTTTCACTTCCAGATGTTCATTTCAACACGGTTTTCTTAATTCTTACCTTGTGCTAAAAACTGAGGATACAGAGATTAAAAAATACCACTCTTCTCATTTAGGAGCTTGTGCTCCTATAGGAGAGATAGACACGTGCTTTGATGTTACAGTAGGTGTTACAACAAAGGCACCAATAGAAACTAGATACCATGTGATAAAGGAGATAAGAATCAGTTCCAAAGGAGGACAGGAACCAATTGAATGCCTCCTAAAGCCATCACCATGTTGAGGGAATTAAAAAAACAAGTGTTAGCATAGGGGAGATGGAGAGAAAGTTTGGAGAGAGTTGTTATTATGCTTTGAGTCACAGCTTCTTCCAAGCGGAAGGCATGTAGGTTGTTCTGACTCCACCTCAAATCCAGAGAGGGAGATTTAAAGAGACCACTCAGAATTTGAGATAAGAGCTTTGAGGTTTTAGGGAGGAGTACACTGTACATTGCCTGGCAAGTTGAAGCTGTAAGAGGGACACCTCAATTCCCTGAGTTTGCAAGGGCATTGGGATCAGCTATCAGCTGCATTATGGGGTAAAGCCAGTGTAAGGCCAGCTTAATGAATTAAGTAGGTATTTTACATCCTTTACTTCAGGAGAATGTGGAATGAAGATGAGTGATGTTTTATAGCCAGGTTGTCCTTACTTCAGCCGAGACGTGGTGCTTCTGTGCCCTTGCCTGACCTCTAGCACTGATGCTCTTCTCTTTGACCTCACACATGGTCTCTTGGGTATTTTACCATCTCTCACAGTTTCAGCTACGTACTATGGGCTGATTGCTTTTAAGTTTTTACAAATATACTCTGGATTTATATTTAATTATGTTATGTGGCCTTTTTAATTGGCTATCTTGTGGGTACCTCAGATGTCCAGGTAAACAAACTTGGATATTAGTCATTTTTTAAACCACCCTTCAGGATGCTCTTTCTATGTTAATTTTGTCATTTTGAGTATATAACACAATTATCCACTCAGTTACTATTAAATTGAGAGAGGGAGTTGCCCTAGATAAACTTCAGTTACACCTTTATCCCTCATGTGCTATACACCACTGCTTAGCGTTGTTTACCATCGTTCCTTCCTCTGTCTTTGTTACAACTAGCATAGTTCAGAATTTTCATCACTTGCTTAGACTCTCACTTAACAGCTTTCCTGCCTCCATTCCTGTCCCACAAAAATTTGTCTTCAATAGAGTATCCAGAATGTTTTTTTTTCAAAAACAAAAATTTGAACACATCACTCCCTTTTAAAAATCCTTCAGCAGCTTGTTAAAATCCTAGCTTTGAAATGTAAATAATTGGTTCCTTGAACTTTCTCCCGCCTACACCCTGGCCATATCTCTTCCCCACTGCCTTTGACTTAGTGCTCGTGAAATATATAACTGTCTGCAGTTCCCACTTACATCATGCTGTATCTCCCTTCTGTGTCCCTGTTCTCATGCTGTTTTCTCTGCCTGGAATGCCCTCTCCACTGCTTCTCATATTTTAAGATTAAACATAGTCATTAACGCTAGGAAGTTTTCACCAAATGCCATATGTAGGATGGTAAAACTTACTCTGAAAATTTTCATTTTTGTACTGTCACAGTATTTATAATACTGGTTTGTTTGGGTCCCCTGTCGATTATTAGTTTTGAGTCTCTAGTGCATAACAAAGTACTTGGTATATTGGAAGTACTGGATGACTGACTGACTGACTGACTGACTGACTGACTGACTGACTGAATGAATGAATGAATGGCTGCTAGTCCTGCTTGATAGTTTGTGCTCTACACATAAACACTCTTTGAAGGCCGCAAAGCCAGTCTAGATTGCTGATTAGATTGAATATGCTTGTGCCATGTTGGAAGTGGTATTTGAAGAATTATAATTTTGAAATTACTTGTGATATGGATGAAAAAGGGATGCAAGTTAAGAACAACAGTTAGGAGATTTTGGCAGTTGCCCAAGATGAGTTTATTTAAAGTGGGAGTGGAAAAGGAAATGTGTAGGTTTGAAAGACACTATTGAGAGAAAAAATCAAGTGTATCAGCTGGAAGTGGTAGTGAGGGGAAAAGCCTTAAGTACTGACAAGATTGAAGCATATGATTTGTGATTTCTTCAATAGGGCTGAGTAATCGAGAAGAGATGTATAATCTCTCTGGATTTGGAAAGATCCTAGGCTATATAGAATTAACATTATTATACCCATTAAAATTTGGAGAATTCTACTTCTGCCTTGATAGAGTAAATGGTATTAGTCCTGCCTTACCACTGTAAAGAACTAGAAAGTTAGGAAAAATATATAAGAACTGATTTTAGATATTGGACAGCAGACAACACAGAACTGTGAAGGAAACAAGTGAGGTGTGCCCTATGATATTCCTGGCTTTCTAGATGGAATTACTTTCTGAATTGTAGCACAGGGGCAGTTCAGGAGGTAGAGATAATAATTTGGAGAGGTTGAATCTGCTTGAATTTGCAGAACATAGTATCAAAAAGAGTTAGAACCTGAAGAAAAAGAGTTCCTGAAATATGCATAGGCTTACCTTCAATCTGTTGTTGAATGGTAGTGGATATGTATTCAGAATGAAACCTCATGAGATGGCAATTATCAAGGAATTGTAAGTCAGATAATTCCCAGAGCTCACATAAAGTTGGAAATTTCCATCATGCAGTATAAAGAGATCTCTTTGGATACCTGAAGCATTCTCTAAGAACCAGAAAGGAGGTCCAAACTACGCTTAAGTAAAGACTGCTCCTGGCGAGCCCAAAGAAATCTTAAAACGCATGTCATGAATATATCAGACTGATCCATGAGTAATCTAACTGCTTCTTACCACAAAATTTAAAACTTTCTAAAAGAACACTATAAAATCCAGATATCCAATAACAGTATGTATAAGACCTCTCACCCCCTCAGCAGATAGTAGGCATCCAAAGAAGCATAAAAGTGTGGTTCATAAGTAGGAAAAATATCAATAGAAATATAGCTAGAGATAAAATAGGTAAATAATTTGGAAACAAAGAACTTTAAGAAAGGTTATTAAAATACACTCAATATTTCAATGAAAACATGATCATAATGAGAAGTGAAATTAAAACTATATGAGATAGAACCTGTAGAGCTAAAAAAAAAAAAATAGGGTATCTAAAATGAAAATTCACTAGATGGCCTTACCACAGGTTAGATGATGTAGAAGAAAACATCCATGAACTGAGAACATAGCGATTGAAACTATCCAAATGGAAGCAAAAAGAGTAAAAGGTTCTCAGAAATTGAATGGAATCCTAGGTTGGGACAATGGCAGTTGATCAAATATATATGTGGCATTTAAGAAGAATAAGAGATCAGGAGGCAGAAAAATATTTAGAGACATAATGGCCTATATTTTCCAAATTTGATGACAAGTTTGAATTAACAAATCCAAGATGGTGATGACTTAAAACAGAACAAACACAACAAAAATCCCACCAAGAATAATAAGTTCTCAAACCAGTGATTTAAAAAACAGTCTTAAAAACAAGAGAAAGGACATGTTATATTCGAGGGAACAGAAATAAGAATGAATGCATATATTTGTCTTCTGTTTGCATTATGTTTAATGCAATGGAATAGCACCTTCAAAGTGCTAAAGAAAAAAGGCAGCACAGATTTCTATAGTCAGCAGAAATGTCCTTCCCAAAAAAAGTAAGACAAAAAATTTCCCAGACAATGAGATAGAGATGAGAAATTCTAAATGTGATTCTACAGGCTGAAAGCATGTAATTCCAGACTGAATCTGAAGCTAAATAAAGGAGTGCAACCAAATTGGCACATATACTGGAAGTTATATGTATCTTTAAATTTTTATTTTAATTTAAAAGATAATTGACCATTTAAAAAAATATAAAAATTAAATTTGTGGTTTAAATATAGAAAAATATAAGATTAGAAATTTACTTTTGTAAGGATCTTACATCATACATGACCTAGTATAATATTAAGTGAAGGTAGATTCTGACAAGTAAAAGCTTATTGTAAATCCTCAATGAACTTCTAAAAATAAAACATTGAGGTATACCTAACAATCCAGTAGCTGAGATAAAATGAAATATGAATATATATGAATCCCCCAAAAAAGCCTGAAAAAAAGAAAACAAAATAAGACAACAGAGATAAAACAAATAGCAAGATACTTCCCCCACCCAAAAAAACCCCTCACTAAACATAAGGAAGCTGAAATGGTTGTACTGATACCAGGAAAGCAAACTTTAAAACAAAGAATATTACTAGAAAAAAGGAAAGACAAAAATCTCAAATGTATACATCTAATTACAAGGCTTCAAAATACATGAAACAAAAACTGATAGAATAGGAGAGATACACAAATTTTAGTTGATTCAAACACTATTTTCTATAATTGATAGAACAAATAGACAACAAAGTCAGAAAGATTTAGAAAGCTAAAACTGCACTACAAACCGCCCCTCCTCTTTATTTGTATAGAATACTCTACCCCAAAGCAGCAGAATATGTTGGATGCAAATGGAACATTCATAAAAATTGACAATATTCTGGGCCACAAGGCAAGATTTAATGAAGTTGAAAATATTTCAGAGAATATGTTCTCTGACCAAAACTGGATTAAATTAGAAATGAATAATAATATTTAGATCATTGTAAAATATGGGACAATGAAAAACATTCTTTATAAGTGCCTTAGTTCAAAGGAGATCAAAATGAATATAAAAATGAATTTAGAAAAGATTGGAACTTCATGAAAATGAAAACAATAAATTTAAGACAACTAAAAAAAGTTGCTTAGAGGAAGATACATAGAATTAAATGCTTTGTTGGAGAAAAAGAGAAGTTTAAAATCAGTATTTAAGCATTTTTCTGAAGAAGTTAGGAAAAATATGAATTAACTTCTAAATAAATAGAATGAATGACATATCAAAGAGATAATAAATTATGACCAATTGAAATTTATTTTGGTAATGCAAAGCTAGTTTAACTTTCATAGATCTAGTAATGTAACTTACTCTTTTAGTTGGATAAAGGAGAAAAAGACCCAGATGATTTTCTCAATAAATGCAGAAGCAGTATATTTGACCCTTGAACGATGTAGGCGTTAGGGTCAAAGACCCTATCACAGTCTGCATGTGCCTTTACAGTTGGCCTTCTGTATCCATGGTTCCGCATCTGAGGATTCAACCAACCAAGGATTGTGTAGTATTGTATTAAGTATTGGGGAAAAAAAAAATCTGTGTATGAGTGGACCCAGGGAGTTCAAACCCATGTTCAAGAGTCAACTGTACTGGACAGAAGTCAACACTCAAAAATGGAAAACTCTCAGCATTTTCAGAATAGAGGGGCTCTTATTCAAGCTAAAGTAAAGAAGTCTAAATAAATGAATGGATTTATTTTTTTTATGGGTTGGATAGCTTGATAAAGGAGATTAATCAAAATAAAACCTACTGGTAACATACTTACTGTGAGACAGAATATTTTTTTCCCTTTAGACTGGAAAAAAGTAGGAATGTCCACTCTTACCACTTGTGGTAAGCATTTTCTGGAAGATCTCAGTCGAGGGTCAGTAAAAATCTAGCCTGCAGCCTAGTCACTTTCTTTTGTAGATTTTTATTAGAACACAGCAACACCAGTTTGTTTATATATTGTTTATTGCTGCTTTTATGCTACAATAGTAGAGTTGAGTGCCTGTAACAGAGAAAATATAACTTGTTATTTTAAAAGATTTATTTTGTGACCCTGCAGTATTTCTTTTCAGTATACTAGACACAAATACTTGAAAATACATACTTAAGAAATAATTTCTTACTCAGTTGAAAAGCATGAAACATTTAGGGATACATTATTTAACAAAGTCAAATTGTGAAAGTTTGAAATGAGTGTTTTGATGAAACATTTTCACTAAATACACAGTTCTGTGTTGGCATATTTAAAAGACATAAAGTGAAAATAATTAGACAATGCTAACATAAAGGAAATGAAATCTAAATGAAATGGAGTGATAACATCATGTTTACAGATTGGAAGACTCAGAAAGTTGGACTTAACACTACCTGATTTCAAGAGTTACTATAAAATTATATCAATGAGTAATTGTGGTATTGGTGTAAAAATCCATAGAATAGCAATAGAATAGAGAATTAAAAAAAAGACCCTTTTGGACAGGAACATGCTACTTGAAGTCCAAATTATAGGCAGAAACTTAGCAGATATTACTGAGCAGCAGATATTTTGTATGCAATACCATATGTATCTGTCAGCCTCACATGTGTATTGATGTATATAATATGTATGCTAAACACTATGCTAGGAATTTGTAGTATCCCCTCAATCACTTCATATATTTGAATTAGCTACAGTTCTAGCTAGACAGTCTGCAGTTTGATTATTTGCTGCTGATGGGCATCAGTGTGTCAAATGGACATGTACAGAGTACGTATCTAAGATTTGTATCACCAACAATTCAGACAGTTGTACATTCTCACAAAAAGTATATTGTTACCATGTTGACTATTTATATATAGAATATGTGTTAAACATTCTGTGATTTCAGTATATAAATGACTTGAGATATTAATAGAATTATTTTTGAAACATACATCTAATACAAATATGAAAATATTTAATGGAATTTTCAGATACTCCTGATCTAATATATTTAAGTTGCAAGAACAATTTACTTAACATATTACCAAATGTGGTTTAAATAAAGAGATTATCTTGAAAGGAACCAGAGAACAATACATTATATACAGAGAAAAAACAATATGAATGGTGGCTGACAGCTCTTCAGAAACAATGAAGATCAGAAGACAAACTAAATTTTTGAAGTATGAAAAGAAAATGTCAGCCCAGAATTCTATATTTAGTGAAAATGTCTTGGCAAAAAACTCAACAATTGAAGCTTTCACATACGACTTTGTTTCTTCTACTTGTATTAATAAGAAATATAAGGACATTCTTAGCAGTCATGAAAATAAGTCCTCCATTTTCCAGATTGGACAGGAGCCTAAAATCTGTAGGCTGGATCTAAGCAAGACCCTCCTGACACTGAGTATAATTGTAAAATCAAGCATAATGTATAATTAACTCCAGGCAGAAAAAGCAGTTTAGAATTAAAATGTCATTTTGGGAAAAAGAATATTTGTGGAAATAGAGTCATTAGACTTTTTAGTATATGAACATTAAACACCTGATACATTCATCCAACTCTGCATTCTCTGAACTCTGCTCACAAAGCAGTCCTCTGATAATTGATTTTCCATCTACATCTGCCAAGAAGAAAAATTTAACAGCTATGCTTGTGTAGGTCTTACATCCCATTTAGCAGTATCATTTTTTGTTGTTATTAAATTAATAAACTGGCATTCTACTTGATGTATTAGTTTCTTATGAGGTTGGTTAACATGCGGTAGCCTCCTTGAACATTCTCATTGGATCCTGAATGATTTAAAACCTCTGAAACCTGACTGTCTCATCCACAGAGATGCAGAAGATGAGTAAAACCCTACACCCCTCAATCTTTCTTTATTTGACATAATTCAGATTGACAGAGTTGAGAGAATAATCCAAGGAACTCCTGTTACATTCTTGAACCAGATTTAGAAAGTGTTTGTATTTCCCCATTTTCTTGATTGTTTTCTCTGTACATGCACATATATGTGCATATGTGTGCATACAGGAATATTTCTTCTAATGCTGTATTAGAGACATCGTGTTCCCTTTCCCCTGAATATGTCAGTGTGTCTGTCTTAGGAAAATGGGCATTCTCTGATAAACATATTATAAAAATCAGAAAATTGAACATTTTAATTTGATATGTTGTTACCTAATCCATAGCCCGTGTTTAAATTGTTAATTATTCCCAAAATGTCCTTTATAACCCCTTCTAGTCCAGTGTCGAATCCATAACAGTGCATTACATTTAGTAGTTATCTTTTTTTTTTTCTTTTCATTTTGAGTCTAACATTTCCTCGCCCAGTCTTTGTCTTTTGGGTTTGACATTTTTGCAGCATTTTGAAGAATGCCCCTTAGAGTTTGCTTGATGGTCCCTTATGATTAGATTCAGACAATGCATACTTGGTGAAAAACCACAAAAGTGATGTGTCCTTCTTAATAAATCATATCAAGGGGCATTGTGATGTTATTTTGTCTCAATTATGGTTATGTAAACTTTGATCATTTGGTTAAGGTCTAAAAGGTTTCTGTTTTATGAAGTTACTGTTTTAACTTTTGTAATTATCCATTTACTGTTACCCCAATGGTAATATGCTGTTTTCTAGCATCATAGATTAATCTTGCAGGTTTTCGATCTTTATGCATCTAGAACCATACAATATGTACCCTTCTTGAATGTATTCTTTCATTTTTACATTGTTTTGAGCTTCATCCATATTGCTGTGCAATTGCCATTTGTTTATTCTCATTACTATATAGTATTTCATTATTTGACTATAGAGCAATTTATCCACTCATGGGCTCAACTGAGCAATTTTCCAGGCATTTTATTGAAAGTGTGTTCTATAAACATTCTTGTAAATGTCATCTGGAGAATCTGTTCTAAGGGGTAGAGTGATTGAGTTGCATGGTATCCATTTATTCAGTTTTGGTGGATATTTCCAAAGGGGTTGTGCCAACTTTTTTTCTGACCTAAAGTTAATGAGAGTTCTCATTTACCTGAAATATTACCCCTTTTGTTTCTTCTTTTTCAACTCTTTTTTCTTGCGTTTTTGGACTTGGCTAGGACCTCCAAGAAATGTTGAGTATCATTTTTATCATGAGTGAGATTTGAATTTTATCAGAAAAATTTTCATCTATTGAAATGACCAAATGAGTTTTCACCATATTTTCTATTTATACGTTAAATAATATGGATTGAGTTTTCAAATGATAAACCAACCTAGAATTACAAGTTTGAACCTATTTGGAAATGATAAATTATCCTATTATATGCATCTAGATTACATGTGTTAATATTTTATTAAGGATTTTTGTGTCCATGAGAGAAATTTGTCTCTTAACTTTTCCTCCCTGTCAGATCTTGGTATCAAAATTATGCTGGCCTCATTAAAAGCTGTGGAGAGGTTCTCTCTTTTTCTGTTTCAGAAAAGTTTAGTACTGGGGTTAGGTCTTTACATTTGGGAAGAGTTCACTGTTGAAGCTATTTGGGCTTAGAGTTTTACTTGTGAGAATTTTTAAAAAGGCTCAGTTTCTTTGTTATGCATGAGATTATTCCGATTTATAATGTGTCTGTCAATTTTGGTAAATTATGTTTATTAGAGATTTTTAAAAGTTCATTGAAATTGTTAATTTTTGGCTTAATTTGATTATAATATCTTCTGTTTAAAAAGAGTCTGCAGGATCTCTACTGATGTCTTCTTTTTTATTCCTAATGTCACTAATTTGTTTCGTCATCTGTTTTTTCTTTTTAACTCAAGCTAGTTGGTTATCAATTTTATTAATATTTTCAAGAAAACACTGGCTTTGTTGATTATGTCTGTGTGAATTTACTTTCCATTTGTGAATTTTGAGTTTATATTTCTTTCATTTTTCTTTGTTTAATGTGCGTACATTTTTCTGGATTCTATTTATTTATATTCCTTTCTGGTACTCTCATTTAAGACCATATGTTTCCCTTTGTATAACTGTATCCGCTGTTTTGATATGTTGTATGTGATGCTTAATATTCATATATTTAAAAATATTTTCTGTCAATGTGATTTATTCTTAGACAAATAGAAGTTTAAAATTTCTTACTTAATTTCCAGCTTTAATTTTCACTTTCTGTGATAATGGAAGTAATTCATATCTGAGATATCCAATACACTAGTTGTTAGTCATTATGGCTGTTGAATACTTAATACAAGGCAAGTTCAATTGAGGAACTGAATTTTTAATTTTATTCTAAGATTTATTTAATTAAGCATAAATGTAAATAGTCACATGTAGCTAGTATTTTTTCTATTATACAGCATAGCTAGGTCTTCCAACAGCCTAATTTCTACATTAATATACTGAAGAATAAATTAATAGATGAAAGATGAGATGCTACTGAAATCTCTTGGTCTGGGGTAGAATGCACAGTGTCCTCTGGAGCCCAGACAGAAGCCTTAGGTTTGGAGTCAGAATGGAAATTTGTTGATCTGTGGTCAGTCAGACCATTCTCCTGGGTATGGAGTTGATTTTTTGATCTCTGATGATACAATGAAATAATACTCATTGTGTTAGACAGCTCTGATTGTCTGATTTAAAAAGCTTAAGTACGACACTTAATGGAGGAATGTAGAGAAAGCCTAGTATGGCCCCAAAAGGATCACTGGCAGATATTTTAAAAACTTTTCTCCATTTATATGTACCTTTTCTCCCTCTCTTTCAAATTTAGCCTTCATAAGAGGTCTCCTGTTTCTCTCTGCTCTAGGGTGGGAAATTCCCATAGTAATATGACCAGAAGAAAATGGGAGAGTAAAACAAAGGCGGGTCAAAGAAGAATGAAATGTTGAATTCAGTAAATAACTGAGTTCATACTTAGAAACTATGGCACCTGAAAAATTAACATTCAATTAGAGTTCAATTATCTTACTGAGGAAAATATGATTATAACCCTTATACCTTATAATTATCATTATACTTTTCCTTATTCTTTGTTAAATGTTTCAGTGATTTATCTCTCAGCTTCTGTAATTTTGAATAAATCAACACTGTGCACTGTGGACCTTCGGTAGCTGAGAATATGTTTATCTTTCACTGAATCAAAGATGTTTATAATTATTTTCAGGAAAACTCATGAAATTAACCTCCTCCTTGAAAAGGAACTATAGCAAGTCCTGAGTTTCAGAGAATAGGATCAGATTCTCTAGTTATAAACAGAAGAAAAAAATCCTCAGGGGCCCTGTGAGCAATGATTTTCAAAAATAAAGCTCTTGTCTTTTAATAACACATCAAAATTGTACCATAGAGTTCCTAACAGTGTAGAGAAAAGAATGAAGCGGTTTTAAGAATGCTTTAGAGCTTGAGGACATTTCAGGATGAAAGTCCTTGAGGATATTGTCACATTGGTAGAATACCAACATTATAGTTCCTTTATGAAATGTCACCATCAGAGAGATTAATCTTAGAAGTAAAGGATCACAGAAATGTTTCCATTGATGTAGGTTACTTTGTTGAACTCCAAAAATGTGTCTAAAGTAACAAATCTATCTGACATGTCCAGTCACAGACCTGTTTTAAGCAGAAATCATGGCTTGCAGGACACAGTTATAGTTTAATTTTGTTTTTCAGCCACAAAAAGGAGTCTTTGTTGTAGTCAGGATGAACACCTGTGGAATCCTTAAACATTTACAGACATGTCTTTAAAAGCTCTATGGTACAGTTAAGATTTAATCTATCAAAGTAGTATAAATAATGTAGACATAGCCTTAGGTGCCAGTTCTTCCCGTAGCAGACAGAAAAACATAACAACAGTAAGAACTTCTTTGCTGATTTTTATGAAGCTCAAATAACACTGCCAAGGGCAGGGGGTAGCAGTGGCATCTGGAGATAAAAACTTCTTGATGTTAATAATAGTGTGCTAGAGTCTAGAAAGGGGAAATATCAGGGTTTGGTCAAAGCTAAAATTATGCAGAAGAAATAAAATTCAGATAGTTTCATGCTTGAAATGTTGGATCACATTTTGAAACTCTTGTCATTGAAAAAATGATTATAAGAGTGGTCAAGCAGTTCTGGACCTAAGCACTGACCTTCTGTATTCTTTCAGTCTAATCTAAAGATGTCTCAGTGTTTACTCATGCTATCAAAATCTCTCTGCTAGAACTGACTGTGGAGATTCAATCTAAAATGTAAACCATTTATTTATTAGATAGAAAGTAGGATGTGCTAAACACTACATTGGCTACTATCAGGGATAAAAAGAAGTGTAAGATGTGGTTCCAATTCTAAAGATGATAAAGATCTACTAGGAAAGATAAGGAGAAAACATTTGAGCAGTAACTAACATTCAAGGTGATATATTTGAAAGGGGAAATTATTTTTGGTTGGGTTGTTCTGGAAATTCTCGTTGGTAGAAGATAAAGTGAGACTCAATGAAGGCAAAGCGTGGCTCGGGTAGATGTGATAAGGGAGAGAAGTCCTTGACAGGACTATTGAGGTAGAGCTGGAGAAAGCAAGAGACAGAGAATAACTGATTTTACCTGGTGGGATAGGTTTTTGTTAGAGGAATAGAGAAGTAAGTTTGGAAATTTTTTCCCCCCAGAATGTGGAGGGACTGGAATTTCAAAGTGTAGTAATTTGAAGAAAACAATCTTTGGAAAGATTGCCTACCATAAGGTAGGCGTTCAATAAATATTTGTTGAATTAATGAATTGGAAGACTGTCTTCCAGTTTATTTATTGCCAGTCTTAACAATAAGGTCCCTTATAAAAACAGATAAACCCAAAGCAGATACATTAGAAAAGAGGACTTCACTCCATTTAGAATAGAATTAGTCATGGTGAGGTACTAAAGAAAACAACTGCTCTTTTGGTGGCAATACATCAAGACAGGGAATAAGCTAGTAATGTAACTCTTTTTTTTTTTTTTTTTTTTTTTTTTTTTTTTTTTTGAGATGAAAGAACTCTAAGCGTCCTTGCCCTACCTCTCTCACCTAGGGCCTCCTAAACTCTGGTGTTCCTCATGTAATCTCTCTTACGAAAGACTACCCTTCCTCCCCTCTTTGTTTTCTGGAGGATGTATGTCTGTGTTCCGGGCCACCCTCTGGGGGAGCATCCCTTGATCCCTCTCAGGCTGAGTTAATTACCTGCTCTTCTGTACAACAGAGGTATGTATGACTCTTGGTAAATTGTACATTCCAAGTACACTTCATTTCTTCACATGTTTATGTCTCATGCTTTACTCTGTCCCTATTAATCTATTTCTAGCATAGTATATGATTGCTGAATATCTGTTGAATTAAATTCTTTCCAGTATCATGATGCTGACAGCAGCGTGGAAAAATTATAAAACAATTCATTATCCCTAGAAAATGAAAAAAGACAAATGGTCGAGGAATTTCTGGCTCTCTAATGATGCTTCCTTAGCATCTGGAGGGTAATTTCTGGCTCTCTAATGATGCTGCCTTAGTATCTGGAGGGATATATAAAAAGGTGATAATTCTAAGTTTCCTTATGAATTCTTTTTTTTAAACATTTTTATTGATTTATAATCACTTTACTATGTTGTATCAAATTCCAGTGTAGAGCACAATTCTTCAGTTATACATGAACATATATATATTCATTGTCACATTTTTTTCTCTGTGAGCTACCATAAGATCTTGTGTATATTTCCCTGTGCTATACAGTATAATCTTGTTTATCTGTTCTACAATTTTGAAATCCCATCTATCCCTTCTCACCCTCCACCCCCTTGGCAACCACAAGTTTGTATTCTATGTCTATGAGTCTGTTTCTGTTTTGTATTTATGCTTTGTTTGTTTTTAGATTCCAAATATGAGTGATCTCATATGGTATTTTTCTTTTTTTCTGGCTTACTTCACTTAGAATGACATTCTCCAGGAGCATCCATGTTGCTGCAAACGGTGTTCTGTTGGTTTTTATGGCTGAGTAGTATTCCATTGTATAAATATACCACTTCTTTATCCAGTCATCCATTGATGGACATTTAGGTTGTCTCCATGTCTTGGCTATCGTAAATAGTGCTGCTGTGAACATTGGGATGCAGGTGTCATCCTAAAGTAGGGTTCCTTCTGGATATATGCCCAGGAGTGGGATTCCTGGGTCATACGGTAAGTCTATTCCTAATCTTTTGAGGAATCTCCATACTGTTTTCTACAGTGGCTGCACCAAACTGCATTCCAGCAGCAGTGTAGGAGGGTTCCCCTTTATCCACAGCCTCTCCAGCATTAGTCATTTGTGGGTTTTTGAATGATGGCCATTCTGACTGGTGTGAGGTGATACCTCATTGTAGTTTTGATTTGCATTTCTCTGATAATTAGTGATACTGAGCATTTTTTCATGTGCCTATTGATCATTTGTATGTCTTCCTTGGAGAATTGCTTGTTTAGGTCTTTTGCCCAGTTTTGGATTGGGTTGTTCGGTTGTTTCTTATTAAGTCCTATGAGCTGCTTATATATTCTGGAGATCAAGCCTTTGTTGGTTTCATTTGCAAAAATTTTCTCCCATTCTATAGGTTGTGTTTTTGTTTTACTTATGGTTTCCTTTGCTGTGCAGAAGCTTGTGGTTTCATTAGGTCCCATTTATTTATTCTTGCTTTTATTTCTATTGCTTGAGTAGACTGTTCTAGGAGAACATTTTTGAGATGTATGTCAGATAATGTTCTGCCTAAATTTTCTTCTAGGAGGTTTATTGTATCTTGTCTTGTGTTTAAGTCTTTGATCCATTTTGAGTTGATTTTTGTGTATGGTGTAAGGAAGTGTTCTAACTTCATTGCTTTACATGCTGCTGTCCAGTTTTCCCAACACCATTTGCTGAAGAGACTGTCTTTATTCCATTGTATATTCTTGGCTCCTTTGTCAAAGATTAGTTGACCAAAAGTTTGTAGGTTCATTTCTGGACTCTCTCTTCTGTTCCATTGGTCTATATGTCTGTTTTTGTACCAATACCATGCTGTCTTGATGACTTTAGCTCTGTAGTATTGTCTGAAGTCTGGGAGAGTTACTCCTCCAGCCTCTTTCTTTCTCTTCAGTAATGCTTTGGCAGTTCTAGGTCTTTGATGGTTCCATATAAATTTTATTACGATTTGCTCTAGTTCTGTGAAATATGTCCTGGGTAATTTGATAGGGATTGCATTAAATCTGTAGATTGCTTTGGGCAGTGTGACCATTTTAACAATATTGATTCTTCCAATCCAAGAGCATGGGATATCTTTCCATTTTTAAAATCTTGTTTAATTTCCTTCATCAATGGTTTATAGTTTTCTGTGTATAATTCTTTCACCTCCTTGGTTAGATTTATTCTTAGGTATTTTATTACTTCGGGTGCTATTTTAAAGGGGATTGTTTCTTTACTTTCTTTTTCTGTTGATTCATCATTAGTGTAAAGAAATGCAACTGATTTTTGAATGTTAATCTTGTAACCTGCTACCTTGCTGAATTCTTCA
Organism: Camelus dromedarius; assembly: GCF_036321535.1. Lineage (NCBI taxonomy): Eukaryota > Metazoa > Chordata > Mammalia > Artiodactyla > Camelidae > Camelus > Camelus dromedarius. The sequence goes on along the minus strand of NC_087439.1, from coordinate 27,524,469 downwards.
ATCAGCTCTAGGTAGTTTCTGTGTGGACCTTTTAGGGTTTTCTATATATAGTAACATGTCGTCAGCATAGAGTGACACTTTTACCTCTTCTTTTCCAATTTGGATCCCTTTGATTTCTCTCTCTTGCCTGATTGCTGTGGCTAGGACTTCCAAGACTATGTTGAATAGGAGTGGTGATAGTGGGCATCCTTGTCCCAGATTTTAGTGGGAAGCTTTTGAGTTGTCACCATTGAGTACTATTGTGGCTGTAGGTTTGTCATATATAGCTTTTAATATGTTGAGATATGTTCCCTCTATACCCACTTTGGTGAGAGTTTTTATCATAAATGGGTGTTGAATTTTATCAAATGCTTTTTCTGCATCTATTGAGATGATCATGTGGTTTTTGTCCTTTCTCTTGTTGATGTGATGTATTCCATTGATTGATTTGTGTATGTTGAACCACCCTTGTGTCCCTGGGATGAACCCCACTTGGTCATGATGTATAATCTTTCTTATGTGTTGTTGGATTCTATTTGCTAATATTTTGGTGAGGATTTTGGCATCTATGTTCATCAGTGATATTGGCCTATAATTCTCTTTTTTGGTAGTGTCTTTGCCTGGTTTTGGTATCAGGGTGATGGTGTGTTTGAACTTACCTTTGCAGTTGATTTGTATTTCCTCTTAGTTCCTTTTTTCTTCCTTTTGTGGTTTGATAATTTTCCTTTGTATTATCATGGATTTTATTTAGTTTTTGTGACTCCCTTGTAAGTTTTTGGCTTGTAGTTACCCTTTTCTGTAAGTCTATTAGCCCATTACTGTATCTCAAACACATCCTACCGAAAACAAAAAATTTAAAAAAGAAAGAAAAAAAATACTCTATATTTTCTTGCTTCCCTCTCCCACTCTTAATGATTTAGATGTCTTCTTTTACAATTTTGTGTTTATTTTATTTGTAATTCATGAGTTATCACGTTTCCAATTATGAGTTTCTCATTTCTGTAGCATTCTGCTGCTTTTCAATTTAGAGTAGACCTTTCAGTATTTCTTTTAACATGAGTTTAGTGTTGCTAAACTCTTTTAGTTTTTTCTTGTCTGTGAAATTCTTTATGTCTCCTTCTATCCTAAAGGATAGCCTTTCTGGATAGAATATCCTAGGCTGCATCTTTTTTTCATTCAGGACTTTGAATATATCTTGCCACTCCTTTCTGGCCTGTAGTGTTTGTGTAGAGAAATCAGCTGAGAGCCTTATGGGGGTTCCCTTGTAACTTACTCTTTGCTTTTCTCTTGCTGCCTTTAGAATCATTTCTTTATCCTTGACTCTGGCCATCTTGATTATCATATGTCTTGGTGTGGGTCTGTTTGGGTTCTTCCTATTTGGGACCCTTTGAACTTCCTGTACTTGGCTATCTGATTCCTTCTTTGAGTTTGGTAAATTTTCAGTCAAGATTTCTTCAAAAACCTTTTCAATCCCCTTTGATCTTCCCCTTCTGGGACCCCTATTATGTGAAGATTGGCACGCTTTATATTATCCCATAGGTCCTTTATGCTATTTTCATTTGTTTGTATTTGTTTATCTTGCAGTTGTTCTGATTGGGTGCCTTCTAGGTCACTAATTCGTTCTTCTGCATTGTCTAGTCTGCTTTGCACAACCTTTAGATCCATTCTCATCTCAGCCAATGAGTTTACCAATTCTACATGGCTCTTCTTTACAGCTTTGATTTCATTTTTGACATATTTTGTATCTCTAAACACTATCTCTTTTAGTTCCTTCAGTACTTTGATCACTCCTTTTTTGAAATCTTGATCTAGTAGGCTATCGATGTCTATTTCATTGATCTTTCTTTCAGGGGACTTCTATTCTTTTAATTGGGAATGGTTTCTCTGCTTCTTCATCTTCCTCATATCTCTCTGGCACTGTGGCTTATGGGGTAGCAGTTACCTATTGTGGTCATTAAAGGAGTTTATTTATTTATCTATCTAATGCCTATGTAGGAATAAAACAGATTTTTGGCATCTTTGTCTTTTGAAGAGGACAGTGTTCTGTCGGAGTTCCACAGGTGCTCTGGTTGGCTGAGTGGGTCCGTGGATGTGAGTCTTGGTGTATCTGTGGGAGAGGGTGAGCTACGAGCGTCCTACTACTCCGCCATCTTGGCCTCATCCTCTCCTTACGGATTCTAGATTCAGCCTAAGGTATTTTCATATTAGTCCTAGACAGTTCATATCTGTGTATACACACATAAATATGTTTGTACACACATTCATACATACATTCATCTATGTGTATTCTGTGTATATAGTATATGTAATCTAAATGATGTCTTTTTTTTTGCACACATAAACGTATGTACATTCTTAGCTGACAGGAGTGCCTTCAAAATACCATGCTTCTGCTGACATGGCTTTCCAAACAGGTTCCATAGAAATCAAAGAAATAATCAAATGTTATTCTTTCTTCAGCCACACTTGTACTTACCTTGTGAGTCATTTGTTTTGCTAGGAATTTCTGAATTTTAATTATTAGAAATGAGCTATGAGTAGATATTCCTATGGAACAAATCATGCAGTAAATACATAGTAATCTAAAAGAACAGAAGTTTTCCTAATTAAGATTAAGCTTTTTATATCTTTGGGCATTTTTAAAATTTCACTCTGGCAACCCATAGCTGAACTTAAAAGGGCCTGTGGACTCCCTGAAATTGTGTGCTACATTTTATAATATGAGCATTTTTCTTGGGAAAGTTGCTTACTTTTTTCTTCCTTTGTCAAAATCAGACTTTCAGAATTACCTGTGACACCAAAAGTATTCTACTCTGTCCATTTTAACACTATTGTGTTAAGACAGTATGATATAGATTCAGTAATAATAGTAATTATAGTAATAACGAATATAAAGATAATTTCAAATTGATTGTGTGTTTTAGTCTTCTTAACTCTTAAGAAGTAAGATTTTAAAATCTTAATTTTGCCAGTGATTAACTTGAAATTCAGATCTCAGATTAATTACATAAGCTAGGCAAGTTACTCCATGGTAGACGGTGGAACCATATCTCCCATCTGCAAACCTTCAACTCATTTTAGTAGACGTGTTCTTTGTCCCATCAACTGTCTGCTTTTCAGGAATGTCTATCTGCTTTCCTCTGTGAATAAGCATGAATTGTGCTTGAATAGCTTGCCCCTGCTCCCTGTTTCACTGTCCACTGTGGTTTCAGGTCTTCTGAGCTTGGAAGGTTTTGTTTAGTGAGGGAAAACTGACTCAGCAGAATTGATATTTTGAGTTGACTGTGAGGAAATCAGAATTGTTATATTTCCCTGCAGTGATCAGAATGATGGTACAGCGGATTGGAAACATAATTGTCAGAGCTTTGTACTGGAAATTTGGAGGGGGAGATATAAGAAAAGTGAACTTGGAATAAAGCAAGGAAGGGAAAGGTGAAGGGAGAAAAGCCAGGTGGTATCAGGGACCTCAGCTGAATCAGAAAAGGCTCCTGTCTCAGGACTAGAGGTGCCAGACTTCCATAATGTCAGGAGAGCCTGTTCCCAGTAGGTCTCAGTGAATCTGTCTCAGTCTCTAACTGCAGTCTTAAGCCCTCCTCCCTGGACAAAGAAAAACACTTTCTAGAGCTCTGATCCAGAATGGCTCTGGCTGACCCTCACGCCACCTGTTATGATAGATAATGTTGAGAAGAAAGGAGCTAAGGATGTGCAGTCCTTTCTGTCTTCTGTGGAGATGGTCAGCACTGTTATGTTTAGAGACTGCCCTTTCAGCCATGACCCTGAGATGGACACGTGACATAATTTGTCATTGTAGGCAACAGAAATTTTGGTTTGAGTTGTTACCAAAACAGTAGAAGCTGGTCTGGCCTGATTGATCCATTTTCCACTGTTTTCCCTCCTGATAAAAAGTCCATGGAGTTTTGCTTTTGAAACAGGATATTGAAGAGTTGCTCATATATTACAATTAGTAATTTCAGTATAATAAACAGTTTTGTACTAAGGTCAAATTAGTTGAAAGCAAGACAGCACTTCCCATCTAGAGCAAACACAGGAAAATGAGAAAGAAGGAGTGGCTCTTCCATTTAGAGGTGGCTGTGGGACACAAGTGTTTAGAAGGAGGACTTTGTCACCTCCTGGGTTGGTCTGTCATCCCAGCTATTACTAGTACAATTTTCATAATCTCTCTAAGCCTCAGTCATCCCATCTGTAAAAAAGATATATTACTAATAATATCTTTGTCATATTGTTAATAAAAGGATTAAAGGAGATAATACCTAGCACAAGGCTTAGATACCAGTAATAAATTAGTAAATGGAAACAGTTATTTTCATTTCAACTTTGTTTCCATCTCATCTAAACTCCTGTCTGGGTATAGTCACGCTTGCTTCAGCAATGTAAAAATAATTATTTTCATTCATATGAACAGCTTACCGTTTATGCCTAATGATGTGTAGCACAATAACTGTTATACATATCATTAAATATGTGTCTGATTAACCTTGTTTTAATTTTAATTGCAACACAAAATTCCGCTCGTGCATACTCAGCCATCAAAGACTATTGCTCATGAAACATGGTTGACTGCTTTCAACCTGAAGGAATTGCAGGGAACGTTGATCACACATAGTATAAATCATAGACCTGAGAGTGGCACAGCACAAAGGAAAGATCACAGGCTTGACAGTCATGTAGACCAAGGACTCAAAACTAGTCCCGCCACTACAATTTACTCAACCTGCTTCTGAGAGTTTTTGTCTTTAGAACATGGCTACAGATGCCTACCATGTAGGATTTTGTGAGAAACAGATATGCCAAATATAATATGATCAACAAGGATCTTGGACTACAGTAGACAGTTGATTGTACTAGTTAATACTAGTTTTATAATCTTGGACTTGAACTTAGAAGAGACTTTGGGAAGCCCATTGTCTGAGCTCCCTATGCTTTGCAGGTATGGTGTTATCTTCCTGTCTCCTTTTCTCTGTGTGCAGAGTAGGAGACCCCAGCATGACTGCCCTAAGGTCATGCAGCTTGTAAGTCAAGTGGGGAAGTAGCACCAGAAGTCGGTGCCCCACCTCTTCCTTTACTTCCTCCTTTTACTCAGCTCATGCCCACCTCTGGCAAAACAGCCGGGAGTACACATTCTTCTGGGTTGAGTCAGTGGCATCCTGTGCCTTCTGGAAGAGAGGAAGTACATTTGAGTCAGGAGGAAATGGAGCTACCATGTAGGAAAAGAACTCAACAGAGAACAGCCAACCTGTCCTGTGCTGTAATTGTGGCAAAAAGCCACATCAGAATGATTCTGTTGACTCAAGAACCAAGAGAAAAAAAAAAAGGTACCTATCTAAGTAACACCCTTCCTTCAGGAAGGGAATTGGGGCTATCTCCTGTTAATCAGAACCTGCCTTCATGGGGCCTGACCTCCAAATTTCATAGGAGACCTGCCTTCTTTTGGTAACCATCTCTGAGTACTTTCTTCCTTGTATTGTCCACCTTCACTTGACCGTGACCCAGAGGCTGGTCAGACTCAGTACTCTGAGCTGTCTGGGATGTTGGCCACACACGGTCACTGTGGAGTGACTGTTCATTGGGGACCCCATCTGCCGTGTGCTGCCCCTTCTCAGAAGGCCTAGTGCTGGTGAACAAACCTTGAGTCAGAGCCGCATGGGGGATTAACGGACAACTCAGCCCTGACTACTCCCCCTCTTTCCTGCCTGCTTTCACCTTGGCCTAGTCTTTTCTTTGAGGCCCTGGGAATAATTTATATTGATCATTTGATCCTTGGCATAGTATTTCATTAGGGAGGCGAGTTACTTTACTTCTGAGGTGCGCCTATAAAAGTCCCTGCAAGGATGAAATAAGAGAAGATGGGTGAACACACTAGGTATGTTTGTTAAGTATAAAGAAAAATGATAGTTTCCCTCTCCTTCCTACAAATTAGAGCCATAATCAATATAAATATTTCTGATTATTTCCAAAGTTGGAAGGGTTAAAGACAGAAGAGGGTGCTAATTCCTCATCAAATTGAGTATTTCACTTTATATAATTCAAAATTTATGAGGAAAAATAAAAATAATAAAAATAGCAATCCTTATGAAGAAGCAGTGTACCTTTAGTGAGTAGTATATGTATCAGGTATATATTTTCATATTAATTAAAATTACCTTTCAGACATCAGAAAAACCTTTAATAAATGAAGCAAAATTAGATATTTGACATGATTCCTTGTTAATGAATTCAGAGTAGGAGTGAAACCATTTGAGGGTAAATATTTTTCTGGTTATGATAAAATCTGGTTATGACTTTTCTGGCTATGAGCTTGTGGTTTGGAAGATTAATAACACTGTTGCTGGAGGAGTTGCTTTTCATCAGCTCAGGTAGTTTTCTTAGGTTCTTGGGAAAGGTCGTGACAAAAGCCAGTCCCGTGATCAAAGCTGAGGACCCCATGATGCCCAATGATTTTTTTTTAATCTAAGTTTTATTATAATAACTAAATACATTGTTTCTCAATGCGCTTCATCATAGCAATTGTTGAGTAGTGGGGAAGAAAATAACTTCTTTCTTTGTATTAAGTGATGTGTCTGAGAAGGGGAAAATGGGCTTTTAGTTAGGTTCTACAAGCTGGAAGTTCTGAAATGTCATTTTCCTAGGAGCCTTGTCATTTATGTTACTAACAGTGCAACATGATATATGTATATACTTCACTTAAATCAGTAAGCCCATCTCTCACACCACTGATGCCTCATATGGTTTGAGAGAGGAATACTGTGGAGATGTAGGTGTGTGCCAGGATTACTCTAGGCCTAACTGGCACATAAACTACATGGGGCTGCTTCTGGAAGAGGATTTCTGTTTGTGCTTTTCTGTGCAGCCATTTAGGGCTGCGTGAACACACATGAGAAATCTGTGGCTGTTATGCACTCGTCTAAATAACTGAAGCAGGTGTATGTGGATAGCAGTGAATGTTGTCTACCTTGTAAGCTACTGAAGAAGATGAGTGGTCACAGTGCCCGTGGAATATTGACGCATTATGTAGCAGTGACTAATTTTCGTTTTCTAGGTAACTCTAGAGGAGTATGAGAAAAATCTCCCAAGAGGTTCCTAAAACTGCTGGCATTTGCCTTGGGTATAGTTTACCTATTAGGGTTGAGGGTCCTGCAAAAAGAGTAAGAAAATGATGAAATATTAATAATAATGAAGACAGTGGCTTTTATACATACATATGTGTGTGTATTCAAATACACACACATGGTGCTTGCAGTTTTCCAGGAACTATGTTACATTCTGTGTGTGTTTAATAAGTATGACTGTTGCATAGTCATCCAGGTGCAATTAGCATGTTGCGTTCATTTCCTTCCCTTAAAACTTGCACAAGCTTCTTCCCTTCCCCCATAACCCAAATTTCAGGACGTCTAGCATCATGCTTTTATCTCATTTATCCTCATTTTACAGGTAAGGAGACAGTTTCAGAAGAGTGAAGTAGCTTGCCAAAGGTTGAATTCTAATCAATATATTAAGCAGTGTGAGAGGAATAACTTCTGGGTTAGGTTAGGAAGAATTATTCATATAAGAGAAGGCCCTTGGGAACACTATTTGGATCGTTTCTCAGCATTTCTCTTCCTAGATCATTACTTTCAAAAGAAATGTCTGTTCCAGCTCCCTTCATGTTCTTTCATGGTAAAGTAAGAAGTCTTCATACTTTAAAAAATTTTATTTAACGTGTACTATATGTCAGGCACTTGAGCATGTGCTGAGGATGTAGCTGTGAACAAGGCAGCGAGACTTCCCTGTGAAAAGATAAGCATACAAATCTGCAGTTAATATGTTGGGGACTAGTTCTTTAAAGGTGAAATTTCTGCTAGAGGAACTTGCAACTAATTAGAGCAGCTAACATACAGTTAAATTATCTTTTATAAGATAGTCCTCGAGGTAACTATATGAATTTGGAGCCAGAGATATCCTTTATGACAGATTTAAGACACATATAGAGACTCTGACCTGTCTAAGGAAAGGTGTATCTATTTTCTCTTGCTTAACAAATTATCACAAATTATTAGCTTAAAGTATGCCATATTATCCTGTAGTTCAGGAGGTCAGGAGTCCAAAATTGGTCTTATATTTCTCAAGTCAAGGTATCAGCAGAGCTATATTCCTTCTGGGTGCTCTAGAGATGATTACCTTCCTTGTCTTTTCCAGCTTTTAGAGGCTTCCCACAATCTTTGGCTTGTGGCCATGGCGCTTTGACCTCTGCTTCCATTGTTACATCTTCCTCTTTGCCTCTAAATCTCTTGTATCCTTCCTTTACATATAAGGACCACTGTAAGTGTGTTGAGTCTAGCTGGATAATCCAGAATACTCTGTTCACCCAAAGATCCTTTACTTAATCATATCTGTAAAGGACCTTTTTGCCATATATGGAACTAACTATTCAGAGGTTATTGGACTATAATGGGAACATTTTTGAGGGGGATGTTATGTTGCCTAACGTAGAACATTACAGTGAAAATAATAAATATTTGAATTTAATAGTTAATCCAGCTTTTAACTGTTTGAAATAGATAAAATGTAGATGGAAAGTCATTTTAGGTTGAGTGGTGAGGAAATTCTCTTTAAACTCGTGACTTCTCAGGTTTTCAGCTTGGCTCTTTTTCAGTCTATGTTAAACACAGATTATGGATAGATTTTTAACACTTAAACCTTCCTTTTTCTTTAACAGAATACCTTGAGGCCAAATGTTTTTCCCTTAAGTACCTCCAGAGACCAAGTTAAGTGAACTGTTACTCAGAGCCACTCTTCTTTGGAATAAAGCAAATCAAAACTAGTGTGCTTGCCCAAGAATGGGGTGTTGTTTGTGGATAGAACAGACAAAAAAAGTGTCTACTCAATTTCAGGGCCATGCCAGTTATAAGAGTAAGTAAAGGAATGTATACTCCAAAGTCACTGGCCAAAGAAGTAAAGCAAAAGAAATCTTGATGGGTTTCCCAAATTTAAAACTGATGTGAAAGGTGGCTATTAGATTTTATAATTTACATTGTATTTGTATATACCTGTGTCAGTCAGGGTTCTCCAGAGAAACTGAACCAGTAGGAATCATTTTAAGGAGTTGGCTCATGAAACTATGCAGATGTGGGGGCTGATAGGTCTGAAATTCATAGGGTAGGCTGGCAGACTGGAAATTGAGTTGGGGTTCTTCTGTTGCAGTCTTGAGGAATTATTTTTTTCTCTGGGAGACCTCAGTCTTTGCTTTTAAGGCCTTCAGCGGACTGAATGTGTCCCACACCCATTGTGGAGAGTAGTCGGCTTTACTTAAAGTCAGCTGACTGTAAGTGTTAATCACATCTGCAATGACCTTCACTGCAACGGCTAGACTACTGTCTGACCAAGAAGCTGGGCACCATAGAGCCTAACCAAGCTGACACACAAAATCAACTATCACAATGCCCAGGGCCAAGAGAAATATTTTTATTCCTTTGGTTGGGGCAGAGAAGTTTATTTTTATTTTGTATTTTTAAGCAGAACAGTCTTGAAAATTATCAGTAATTCTCACTACTAAAGATTATATTAAAAGAGGTTGGCATTTAAATAGAATGAAAGAACTTAAAGGTTTTGAGAACTGAAAATTGGGAAAAAATGAAATTTTGATATTTATTATTGTACATGCTTTCTTAGTAACAGTTATTCCCATAACTTCATTGCACAGGCATCAGTTGATGTGTGGAAGGACATGGACATAAACCTCTGTGTTGATTAATTATTTTGGGAGCCTGGAATCACCTTGAATTAATCAGCCAGGTTACTTTGGAATATGATGTACAACATTAATTTTATTATATTATGACAACTATGGAGAAACCAGCTGATTTGCAAATGGACCACCAATCATATTGATAAATAGAAACTGCCCAAATGTACAGGAAATGTTGATTTAGAGCAATTTACAGATATTGATGTTAATAAAAAAATAGTTTTGTCATATTAAATGTAAGTAGATACACATTTGAAGAGTTTAGGAGCTTGAAACAATTAAATGAAACTTGAAGATTATTAACTTTTATAACTCCTTTTTGGTACTTTTATTAACTCCTTTTTGAACTAATGTTTTAACTGAAAAAGGTTTTAAAAAAGCATCAACATAATTGTTTTAAAAATATTAAGTGATGCTTATCTTTGTATCTGTTCAGTTATTATCTGCTGCTATCTTGCAATGATGCAAGTCCAGAGTCAGCATTTCTGTATATAGTCCTTGTCACATAACTATACTTATTCTGTGAAAGAGAATATTGGTGATAAGAAACATTTGATTTCAATGTGATTGAGATTCAATATGTATGATTCTGTATTTATGAATTTTCCGGAGAAACAGACCCAACAGGATGTGTGTGTGTGTGTGTGTGTGTGTGTGTGTGTGTGTGTGTAGATTGATTTAAGGAGTTGGTTCACATGACTGTGGAAATCCAAAATCTTCAGGGTAGACCAGCAGGAAAATGTTGCAGTTTGAGTCCAAAAACAGTCTGCTGGCAGAATTCCTTCTTGCTTGGGAGAGGTCAGTCTGTTCTATTAAGGTCTTTGACTAATTGGGTAAGGCTGATTTGAATTCACACAACACGGGTTTGAACTGTGTGGTACACTTATGCCTGGATTTTTTTTTTCAATAGTGTAATACTTCAGGGTCGAAGGTTGGTTGAATCCCAAGATATGGAGGAATTGTGTGTTTGGGGAGCCCGTTATGGGTTCTACATGGATTTTTGACTGTGTGGAGGGTTGAGGCCCCTAACCCCTGCATTGTTCAAGGCTCAGCTATGTATAATTTGGAAGATAAACTGCCCTACTCAACGTCCATTGACGAAATGTTAATCTCATCCAGAAAACATCTTCACAGAAAAATCCAGAATGATGTCTGACTAAATACCTGGGCACTGAGGCCCAGCGAAATCTGACACATAAAATTAACCATCATAGGTTCTTAACTGATTCAAACTATGAATTGAAGTAACTTGTGCGATGGTAATACCAAAAAGAAGAGGCTAGGAATCAATGTGTAGTTTTTATAGGTTTGATACAAGTTTTATTTTTCAAGACATTTCTATTTATTTATTGTTACTGTTCAGACCTTTTAAGGGCAAATATAATTATAATGTTAACTGTAGCAAAAAGGACTAAAAGGAAAATGATGGTGGAACAGCAAGAGAAAGGGTGAATGTGTCAGAACAGGAGACAAAGCAGTGATTCTTTCCTGCTGGTAAAGCGTGCTATTCATTTCTCCCTAATGGGTGCTCTCTGCACCATTGAGAGCAGCCCTGGGAGAGCATGTGGAGCTTAGCTTGTGGCTTCAACAGCACCCACGTGGTTTTCCTGAAAGCAAAGGGGGAGGTTCAGTGAAGAGAGATTGCCAGCAACATACAGAGGTAGAGTTAAACTCACTGTCTATAATACTGATTTGTTATCCAGTCAGATTTGTAGATAATCCTCTTCCACTCAGCGCTGTGCCATCAAGCTGGTGCAGTGATGTGGAGATGTACGTATTTTTCTAGTTGACCTGTAATTAAATGTCCTAACAATAAAGCATACTGATTCTAGTCAGCTAAGAAGAGAGTTGTTTACTCCACCTTTTTTCGTCATGAGATTTGATATCTTCAGTCAGTCAGAGAGTTGGATGTTTGACTCCAGGCTTGTGTGTGTTCTGGTCAGTTACACTAGACCATCACTAAGCTCTTTTACTGTTACTGCTCCAAACCTCTATAAATGCTCCCACGTCCTTTACAACCATTCTTCTCACCTTCTTTCGATTCCTAGTCCACACAACTAGCCAGACCAAAGCAGAAATAGAAAACTTTACAGGTTATTGCTATTTACCTTCCAAAATTCAAGGAAGACTCCACAGAGGGAAACTAAGCCATTGATGATATCAATTTATATCCTATCCATCTTGAGAAATGAACATGGAATTGGATATCAGATGAAGCCCAATAGCATTGAAGATATTTACACGCTTTTTTTTTCTCATTTATAAAGGTGGTTTAGTTATACATGAGCAAGGGGATGGATCAGACATGTTTTAGAATAATTTCTAGGTATCTTCCTTTGATACTCTCTCACAAGGACCTTATGCATTTTAAATAATAGAGGTAAACCAAACTCCCATTAAAAAAAAACAACAACAAAACTGCAGAATAGGCATAGATTCTATACTATACAAAATTAATTAACCAACTAAATTTCTCAAGAAGTAGTTATTTTAACTAATGGGTTCTTTCTTAATTAATATGGCAAAGCAGTCTAGTTTAATGTGTTTACATGTATTCTTCTGTTCCCTAGGCCAGTGTGTTTTTAATCTCCCTTTTATCTTGCCAAATTCTATTAATTAACTTATTTAAATACACAAAACATTAGGTTAGGAAAAATATTAACATATATGCCAGCTAATCACAATTATCTAGCTATGGCTAAGCTTTCTTCCCACCATGTGTATACTAAACTGGGTATTTTTAAAAGTATAAGCATTAAGTTTTTCTCCTAACAGACTTTATGTTGCTAACATAAATTGTACCTGTGTAAAAATGTTGCTAATTATGAAGTGGATATTGTAAGTTGAATCCCCTGGAATCAGACTCAGAAAGATGGGCATGCAGAGAGTTTATTAGGGAGTGCCCATGAGAACAATACCTATGCAGGGGAAGGGGAGGACACAGGACTGGCATAGTGAGAATTGCACTGGAGACACTGAAGCTGGGATGGCCTTTCAGAGTTGTCCTCAATTGGAGCTGAGGGGCTGAGCCTTAAATCCTGGCATACACACCCTCATTTGAACAAGTCATCTGGATGATGGCTGACCCCAAAAGAGTGCATGACTTTGGCAAGATAGCTTTCTCCAGTTCCACAGGGGGTTAATAGTTGAGGCATATCAACTAGCAGTAGATAAGTAAGGATAGTCTTTGTTCATAAAAATAATTTATTAAAGGGAAAACTTTAAACAATCCTTCAATAACTTATTTTTATTGATACTTTTTTCTTATTTATCATCAGATACAATTCTATCTAAATAAGTAACTTAAGAGTCCTCTTCAATGCTTCTCTGAGAGTAGTTAGATACTACTTTATCTTTTCATTTTTCAGGTACTATCTTTAGATAGTATTAACAAGAAGTTAACTTAAACACTGTAAATCTAAATCCAAGTTATTTAAGCAACTGGGAAAATGGAGAAAAAATTATATATATATATATATATATATATGAATCTCTAAATAATCGCAATGTAAGTTTTACACAATTTTACATATATTTTACACCTAGATTTTATACACATTTCTTTTTCAGTTAAAACGAAATGCTAAAATACCCAAGTTAGTGTCCAAATGTTATGGTATACTTTGACAAGTTTTAGGTTTTAAGCTATAATATCATAATCTTAATATAATACCATAAACTAAAAATGTGATTTTGTATAATTATATAACAACAACATATTAAATGCCAGTAAGATTTTTATGACAGAGAGTTTGTTCAGTAATTAAAAATAAACTGAAAAAAATTTTTCTGTTTGGAGAATAATTTGGTTAAGTTTAATTGAGTTTAACACTAACGTGTTTTCTTTGGCTTAAAAATTTGAAGTCAGTTGGTTGCTATGGCCGTATTTATGATTAGCTGTCAGTACAGTGGTCACCTCCCTGAATGAGGTAGTCTTCTGATTGAGAATGTAATGCTGAACCCTTTGGGGCTGTGGGCAGTGTTGTAGTTCTTGACTCTAGTACATGGATGTCCCTTTATAACTGTACATATATTCAACTCTACATACATGTTTGTGGCATGTAGATTGCAGAGGTGACATACATGACTGGTGCTCACTGTATCTGGTTCTCCTCTTCTTTCTAGTGGGTGGGAAGACCTCTCAGCCCTCTTGGAGTTAAGCATGACAGTGTTACTATTTCTGACCAGACAGCTATGAGCAGATCAAGGCCCTTAAGAACAGGCATGAATTTGATACCTCTCATTTCCTCTGCTGAGTGACATTGTAATCTACATGTTGAAACAGCAGCATTTCAAAATCAAATTAACCTGGATCCCTAAATCACTGTTTGGAAAGGAGCTGTCCTTGAGAGCCAAAGGACACAAAATGGACTTTGCACAGACAGGGAAATAACCACTGAGATTGTAGGCTTTTCTGTTTACCAAAAAGTAGTTATTTTGTCTAATTAAAAATGTGTGTGTATACATATACACAACATTGTATTTTATAATAATCTGTGCTTGTGTGTGTAAAGTGTTTAAAAACTGAATGGGAAGTAAAAAAAGAAAAAAAGGAAAAAGTGTAGCTAGTTCTTGGTAACAAAATTTTCTAGTGAGCATCTGAATGTCAGCTTATCTTTCTATGCCACGTAGTTTGATGCTTGTCAGACCATGGGTCACCTGTGCTTAGTCTAATAGTAAATGGTGGTAAGTGGTAGGAAGGTCACATGATTAATTAGTGGCCACTAACAGAGGAATTTTCTTTAGAGAAAAAATGGCCAAAGCCATCACTGTTTATGTAATAATATTAAAGTCAACATTTCTGCCATTTGCTATTTCTGTGTCTATGAGCAGGTTATTTTCTACTCTGTGTAAACTGAAAATGTCAGCAGCATCTTGTCTGTGTCTCTTCCGGTCTTAAGATTGACAGTTTTTTGATATTGGCCATCTTACTTAACTCATTAGATGAGATTAATATCACTGCTGTTTTTCAAGTAGTGAAGTCTCTCAGATACCCCTGCACGCAGTGCACACTGCACAGTTCGCATGGACTGTGGTGTCAGGGCATCCCCTTGTGTTGTCTGGTAGCCACCCTGTACAACTGTACAACCATTTGCACACATTAGTTCTCTAAGTACCTCACTGTATTCTTGCCTGTGTGTCATCATGTAGGGCGTTTCCCTTATTTGGAAAGTCCAACTCTTACCTCAAGCTAAGTCATGAAATTGAACTCCAATTATATATTTTTCTATTTGAGTTTCTGTAACAATTCTCTCCCTCATAGGGTATACTACAAAATTGAGTATTACAGTCTCGGTGTAACTTATTCAGGGTTCAGATTCTAAAGTCAGCAGATTGGGTAAAAATCATGTACAGTTAAAACTACCCTTTAAAGTGATGTGTGGAGTTTGTATGTGAGGCCGTGCAGTCTCCTGTGTACAGTAACATTTGAGAATCAAGGAGCAAGATGAAAGGAAGCCCAGGCAGTCCAGCAGACCTCTCAGGCAGGGGTAGATTTCAAGCACATCTTCTGGACCCCTGCCTTTGGGAGGGGGACTCTCATTCCAACTTTGCCCTCCTCAGGATACTCTTTCTCAGCTCTTGAGTAATCTTCAGAGATCTTATTATACTTTTATAGTTACTCTTCTATCATAAAAGTAATTATAGTTGACCTTGAATAACACAGCTTTGAAATGTGTGGGTCCACTTGTATACAGATTTTTTTTTTTTTTGGTAAGTACTACAGTTTTGTGTGATCGGAGGTTGGTTGAATCCTAAGATGCAGAGCCCCAGACTCTGAAGCAATGGCCATGGGTCCTGGAGCCAATTCCCTGCTGATACCAAGGGGTAACTGTACATCAGCTTCCCCTGTTCAAATATATGTGTACTTTCTGGCTTCTGATTAGATCCAGACTAGTACACACATAATTTTCTGATTGATTTGTAATGCTCTATCTGTCTATATTAACTGTTATATTCACGGGTTGTTTTTGATAACTTGCCTCTTGTAGGGTTTTTAATATGCCGATTCTTAAACATTACTCTGTGTCACTTTTAAATCATTCAATTACTAAAAAATTAATGGTGTTCACTATAGTTTATAAATACAAACTATATATTATAAATATACAATATTATAATAAAATAGAAAATAATTAAAATATATCCAATATATAATTAATATGTAAATATATATAATTAATGTATACATTATATAATTATACAAATATAAAAATACTATATAATATAAACTTAAAAAATACATACATGTATGTATTTTAGATTAGGTATATAAAAATACTTAATATTTTGAAGAGTATGTTCCTCTGTTTTTATTCTTTAACCTCATGTTGGCTTCTACTTTTTGTTTTTCATGGTAAATTCAGAATTGGCTTCTCAAATTCTTCAAAACATTCTGAGTGCAGCAATTGGTATTAAATTAAACATAGATTTATTTAGGGAGAATTATTTTTGCAACACTGAATTGTCCCACTTATGAGCATATTTCTCTACATTAATTCAGATTTTTTTTCATTTAAAAAATAAAAACTAATTTCTCCAAAATTACTTTGTTTAATCTACTCTTACATACTTTATGTATTTTTGTTGTACTAATATATAGAATTCCTTTTATTAATACATTTTCTGATGAATAAATTTTCATTTGTTTATAATTGATCTTGTATCTAAAAACTTACTGAATTCTTTCATTAGATTTAAATTTTGTTCAGAGATTTAAAAATTTTTTTCCAAGTGCACCTTCATATTACCTGGTAATGATGGCAATTTCTCTTCACTGTTTCTATTTTTACATTTCCTCAATATTTTTCTTTAAATTGGTTCTTTAATATAATTAATACAGCGTTCAGTAGAGGTGGTAATAAGCACTGTTGCTTTGTTCCTGATTTAAAAGAAAGAAATCTAAAATTTCACCATTTAGTTTGATACTGTATTTTTTTGGTTAAATACCTAGGGAAAATTTCTGGCATTATTAGTTTACCATGAGTTTTGAATCAAAATTCAGAAATTGAATTTTATTAAATGCTTTTTCTCTGTCTATTGAGGTAATTACATGGTCATATGATAGCTTGAAGTAGAAAATTACATTAATAGATTTTCTAAAAATTAACATTGTCTTATTACTGAGTAAACCCTTCTCATCATAAAATGTGTTTCATAACTTGATTTACCTATCATTTAATTAGGAATTTTGCATATGTGCTTATAACTTTAATTAGCTTGTAATTTTCCTTTATTATTCTATCATTACCCAGTTTTAATACCAAGGTTTTTCCAGCATCATAAAATGAATTGGGAGGACTTTTACTTTTTTTACCCATAATTTGGACCAGTTTGCATAAGGAATGAATTACTTATTAATTGAGGGAGCTTTTCTATGAGTAGATTTTTGGCTAGTAATTCCATTTTATTCATATTTACTTATACATCTTCTGATCTTTCTGTATCAGTATGAGTGAATTTTGGTAATTTATAGCTCTCTGAAAGAATATGCAGTGTATCTACATTTTCATAAAGTCCATGGTATTTTCAGTCTGTCTTTATAAATCTATCTTTACAATCCCTAGTAATTTTTGTTTGTATCTTCCCTTTCTTAAACAGTCATATTTCTAAATCAGCTTTTTATTGAAGTGTAATTGACATACACTGTTGTATTCATTTCAGGCATACAACATAATGATTTGATGTATATATTGGGAGAAGATCACCACCATAAGCCTGTTTACCATCTGTCATCATACAAAGTAAAACATTGTTTTCTTACGATGAAAACTTTTAAGATTTATTTTATTAGCAAAGATTTACTTTCTTTCAAATTTGCAATACAAGATTATTGACTGTAGTCCCCATGCTGTACATTATATCCTGATAACTTATTTTATAACTGGAAGTTTGTTCCTCTTGATCCCCTTCACCCATTTCACCCACACCTCAACCCCCATCTCCTCTGGCAATCACCAGTCTGTTCTCTCTATCTGTGAATTCTGTTCTGTTTGTTTGTTTTGTTATTGAGATTGCAAATATAAGTAAAATCCTACTGTATTTGCCTTTCTCTGTCTGACTTATTTCACTTAGCATAATGTATCTAGGTCCATCAATTTTGTTGCAAATGCCAAGATTTCTTTCTTTTCTTATGACTGAATAGTATTCCATTGTGTATGTATTACCACATCTTTTTTATCCATTCATCCATGAATGACACTTAAGTTGTTTCCATCTCTTGGCTGCTGTACATAATGCTGCAGTGAGCATAGGGGTACATGTATCTTTTTGAATTAGTATTTTTCTGTTCTTCTGATAAACACCCAGAAGTGGAATCTCTGCATTGTATGCTAGTTCTAGGTTTAATTTTTGAGAAACCTTCATAATGTTTTCCGTAGTGGTTGCACCAATTTATATTCCCACCAAGAGTGCGTGAGGGTTCCCGTTTCTCCATATCCTTGCCAACACTTGTTATTTTAGTCCTTTTGATAATAGCCATTCTGACAGGTTTGAGGTGATACCTCATTGTGGTTTTTTACTTGTATTTCCCTAATGATTAGTGATGTTGAACATTTTTTCATGTGCCTGTTGCCCATCTGTATATCTTGGAAAAAAATGTTTATTCAGATTCTCTGCCCATTTTAAAATTGAATTGTTTGGTTTTTAGCTATTGAGTTGTACGTGCTTATGTTTTTTGAATATTAACCCCTTATCAGATACATCATTTGCAAATATCTTCTTCAATTCAGTGCATTACCTTTTTATTATGTTGATGGTTTTCTTCACTTTGTAGAAGCTTTTTGGTTTGATGTAGTCCCATGTGTTTATTTTTGCTTTTGTTGCTGTTGCCTTTGGAGGCATATCTGTAAAAGTATTGTCAAGTGTGAAGTTGAGCTTACTGCCTGTGCTTTTTTTCCTAGGAGTTTTATGGTTTCAGGTCTTACATTCAAGTCTTTAGTCCATTTTGAGGTAATTTTTGTGCATAGTGTAAAATAGTAGTCCAGTTTCATTCTTTTGCATGTGGCTGGTCAGTTTTCCCAGCACCATTTATTAAAGAGACTGTCCTTTCACCATTGTATAACCTTGACTCCTTTGTCATAAATTAACTGACCATATATGCAAAGGATTATTTCTGGGCTCTCTACTCTATTCCATTGATCTATGTGTTTGTTTTTATGTTATTGCTGTTTTGATTACTATAGCTTTGTAGTATGGTTTGGGATCATGGAGCATGATACTCCAGTTTTTCTTCTTTCTCATGTTTCCTTTGGCTCTTTGAGATCATCTGTGGGTACATAAACATTTGTTCTATTTCTATGAAAAATGCCATTGGAATTTTAATAGGGGTTGCATTGAATCTGTAGATTGCTTTGGGTAATATGAACATTTTAACAATATTAATTCTTCCAATCTAAGAGCACAGAATATGTCTCCATTTATTTGTGTTTCCTTGAATTTCTTTCATCAGTGTCTCGTAGTTTTCAGTGTACAGATCTTTATCCTCCTTGGTTAAATTTATTCCTGGGTATTCTTTTTGATGCAGTTGTAAATGGGATTGTTTTCTTAATTTCTTTTTCTTTATAGTTCATTGTTAGTGTATAGCAATGCAACGTATTTTTGTATATTGATTGTCTACTCTGCAACTTTACTGAATTTGTTTATTAATTCTAACAATCTTCTGGTGGAGTCTTTAGGATTTTCTGTACTTAAAGTCATGATGTCCACAAATAGTGACAGTTTTACTTCTTCATTTCCAATTTGTATGTCTTCTATTTTTTCCCTAATTGCTGTGGATAGTACTTCCAATACTGTGTTGAGTAAAATTGGTGAGAGCACGCATCCTTGTCTTGTTCTGATAATAAAGGAAAAAATTCAGCTTTTCACCACTGAGTACAATGTTAGCTATAGGCTTGTCATATACGGCCCTTAGTAAGTTGAGATATGCATCTTCTTATACCTACTTTTTTGAGAGTTTTTATGATAAATGGATATTGGGTTTTGTCAGAAGCTTTTTCTGCATCTGTTGAGATGACTATATGATTTTTATCCTTCATTTTGTTAATGTGGCTTATCATATTGATTTACAGATGTTAAACCATCCTTACATTCTTTGGAATAAATCCTATTTCATCATGATGTATAATCCTTTTATTATATTGAATTTAGTTTGCTAGTAATATGTTGAGAATTTTTGGATCTATGTTTGCCAGGGATGTTGGATTATAATTCTCTCTCTCTTTTTTTTTGTGTGTGTGTGTGTGTGTGTGTGTGTGTGTCCTTGTTTGGTTTTGATATCAAGGTAATGCTGGCCTTGTGAAATGAGTTTGGAAGTGTTTCCTTCTCTTCAATTTTTGGAAATGTTTGAGAAAAATAGGTAATAATTCTTTCAATTTTTGATATAATTCACCATTGAAACCTTCCTGCACCTTTATATATTGGCAGCGTTTTTGATTACTGATCCAGTCTTTTTACTAGTGATTGATCAGTCTGTTAGATTTTCTGTTTCTTCCCGATTTAGTCTTAGAAGATTTTCTTTCTAGGAATTAATCCGTTGATTTTAGGTTGTCCAATTTATTGGTGTATAAAAGTGTGTAATGTTTTCTCATCCTTTGTTTTTCTTTGATACAAGTTGTAATGTCTCCTCTTTCATTGCTGAATTTATTTGAGCCTTTTCTCTTTTCTAGCTCTTAGTTTTATTGATCTTTTCTGTTATCTTTTTCATTTATTACTGCTCTGATCTTTATCATTTCTGATCTTTATTATTTGTTATCTGTAGACCTGAAGCAAATGGACTGCCACATATTTTTCCAGTAAAGTTAATTTAATCAGGATAAGCAGAGAATTTCAGTTTGGGGTGTGCAACTGTGGCAAGGCAAGTCCTTGCACAAGTGAAGAACACTTTTATAGAGAGGAGAAAGGAAGATGACAGGGTTATAGTAAACAAATAGTCCATGGTGTTTCATTGGCTGAGTTCTTCCCAGGCAAGATGAGGAGTCTTTCTTCTTCCACTTGGGCCTTGTTATTGTCATAGGATGTGACAATTCCTCCTGGTCTCTCAACTCTATTTAAGTGAGGTTTATATTTATTAATTGTTTATATTTCCTTCCTGTGACTAACTTTGGGTTTTATTCTTTTTTTTTCTACTTTATTTGGGTGTTAAAATAGATTTTTTTGGTAATCGTTCTTGTTTCTCAAGGTATACAACTTTCTGATATACAACTTTCCTCTTGGAACTTCCTTTGCAGCATTCCAAAGATTTGGGTATGTTGTATTTCCATTTTCATTTGTCTCAAGATATGTTTTGATTTCTTCTTTGATTTCTTCATTGACCCATTTGTTGTTCAGTAGTTTGTTGTTTAATCTCCACATTTTTGTGATTTTTCCAGTTTTATTTTTTTATTTGATTTTTAATTTCATACCATTGTTGTCAGAGAGTTGCTTGCTATGATTTCAGTCTTCTCAAATTTATTGAGACTTCTTCATGATCTGTCATAGACAATTTGCTAATGATCTAACATATAATCTACCCCAGAAATGAATAATCCATATGCACTTGAGAAAATGTGTAGTCTGCTGCTTTTGGATGGAATGTTCTATATGTGTATATATATATATCTGTTAATTTCATCTGGTCTTATGTGTCCTTTATGTTTGATGTTTTATTGATTTTTCTATCTGGATAATTTATACATTGATGTGTTAAAGTTCTCTACTGTTACTGTACTGCTATCAATATCCCTTTAGGTCTATAAATATTTACTTTATATATTTAGGTTCTCCTATGTTGGGTGCATAAATATTTACAAATGTTGTATCTTCTATCTGGATTGACATCTTTATCATTACATAATGCCTATCTTTCTTTTTTATTACAGACTTTGTTTTAAAGTCAGTTTTGTCTTGACATAAGTATAGCTACCCCAGCTTTCTCTTTTCATTTACATGAAACACCTTTTTTCATCCCTTCACTTTCAGGCTTTGTGTGGCCTTATATCTAAAGTGAGTCTTTGTAGGCAGCATATAGATGGATATTGTTTCTTCATCCATTCGGTATCTTTTGCTTGGAACATTTCGTCCATTTACATTTAAAGTAATTATTGATAGGTATGCAGTTATTGCCATGTTAATAGTTTTCTAGCTGTTAGGTAGTTTTTTATTTCTTCTTTTGCTTTATTCCCTTGGGTTTGATGAATTTCACTACTGTTATGCTTAGTTAGGTTTCTTTCTCTTTATTTTTTGTGTACAGGCATACTGCATTTTATTGTGGTTCACTTTATTGCATTTTGCAGATGTTGCATTTTTTTGAAATTGAAGGTTTATGGTCACCCTACGTTGAGCAAGTCTAGGTGCCATTTTTCCAACAACATTTGCTCAACTCACTTCTTTGCGTCATGTTTTGGTAATTCTTGCAATATTTCATACTTTTTTCATTATACTTGTTATGGTGATCTGTGATCAGTGATATTTGTTACTATTGCAAAAAGATTATAACTCATCGAAGGCTCAAGTGGTGGTTACCTTTTTTAGCAATAAAGTATTTTTAAATTAAGGCATATACATTTTTTAAACATAATACTGTTTCACACTTAGTAAACTACAGTATACTGTAAATATGACTTTTGTATATACTGGAAAACCAAAAATTTGTGTGACTCAATTTCTTATGATACTTAATTGCTGTGGTCTATGCCTATATTTGTGATATGCCTGTGACAGTCTTTGCTTTCAGTTACTATGAAGCTCTCATATAACAGCCTGTATGCAAACAAGTCTATTTTATGTTGATAGCAAATTTGAATGCACTCGAATTCTACATTTTTACCCTCCACATGTTATATGTTTTGATGTCAGATTTTACATCTTATTTTGTGTATCTGTTACCTAATTATTGTACTTACAGTTTTTTTTTTCTGTTTTAGCCTTTTAACCATCATACTAGCTTTATAAGTGATTAATTCACTACCTTTACCATGTTAACAACAACTACACTTTTACTGTACTTTTCACCTTTACCAGTGAAATTTTTTACTTTATGTTTACTTGTTACTTTTCTTTTCAGCTTAAAGAAGTTCCTTTAACATTTCCTGTATGGCTAGTTTAGTAGTCATGAACTTCTTTACCTTTTGTCTGGAAAGCTCTTTATCCCTCTTTTATTTCTGAATGATAACCTTGCCAAGTAGAGTGTTCGTGGTTGGTCCTTTTTTTTCCCTTCAGAGTTTTGAATATATCCATGCTACTCCTTTCTGGCCAGTTTCTGCTGAGAAATCTGTTGGTAGTCTTACGGAGGTTCCCTTGTATGTAACAAGTCATCTTCTCTTGCCGCCTTTAAGATTTTGTCTTTGTCTTTAACTTTCGACATTTTAATTACATTGTCTCTTGGTGTGTGTCTCTGGATTTTTCTTGTTTGAAATGCCTATGGCTTCCTGGATCTGGATGTCTGTTTCCTTCTCCAGGTTAGGCAACTTTTCAGCCATTATTTTTTCAGATCAGTTTTCTGCCCCGTTCTGCCCCATTCTCTCTGTGTTCTCTTGGGATCTCCATAATGTAAATGTTACTTTGTTTGATGATGTCGTATAGGTCCCTTAAGCTATTTTTACTTTTTAAAACTCTTTGTTCTTTTTGTTTCTCTCTTTGGATGAGTTCCACTGTCTGGTCTTCCATGTCACAGATTCGTTCTTCTGCTTCATCTAGTCTGCTTTTGAACCCCGTCTAATATAATTTTCAGTCAGTTATTGTATTCTTCAGCTCTGTGACTTCTGTTTGGTACTTTCTTACATTTTCTATCTCTGTTGAATATCTTTGTTCATCCATTCTTCATCCAAGTTCAGTGAGCATCTTTATGACCATTATTTTAAACTTTTTGACTGTCTCATTAAGGGTTTGTTTTTTTTTTTTTTCCGATGAGGGGCAGGGGATTATATTGTTTTTTTGTTTGAAACAGTCTTCTATCTCCTCATTTTACTTGGCTTTCTGTGTTTGTTTCTATGTATTAGGTGAAAAATCTGTCTCTCCCAGTCTTGAAGGAGTGGCCTTGTGTAGGAGATGAACCTTATCGTTTAACCTTTTCCTAGCTTTTGGTTGTCTCTAGAGCCTTTGTGATTGTCGAAGAAGCCTGGTTTTTTCTTTGATAGGGCCCAGGTTTTGATGGTGTGAAGAACTGTTTTCTTCGACTGTTTCAGATCCATAAAGCCCAGAAGAGCAGTATCTCTGGCATCCAGAGCCAGGTGGTCTGTGGGCATCCCCTTTGTGAGCTGCAGGTGCTAGCTGACTTTGGGGGATCCACTGCAGTTGCACAGGGCCAGCTGGCTTCAGCAGGGCTGTGGGAGTGGCACAGATGTGGGGCATATCCACTGACTCTAACAAGTCAGAGAGTGCAAAAAGATGCCTGCTAGTGCTTGTGCTATCAGGGTAGAGGGAGAATGCACAAATGGCACATGCAGCACCTCCATCCCTGGGGAGAGTCTCAGTAGTTTTCTGATATTCTAGCAGATTCCTCAAGACTAGCGAACAAATCTTCTTTACGTATGATCTAGGCGTTTCCCAAACTGCTGCTTTTGTGCTGGGTCCCAGGGTAAATTAGGCTGCATGCAAGCCCCTCAAGAGCAGAATCTCCATTGCATATGGCCCTATGGTTCTTCTGCCTGCAAGCTCTGTTGGTTTTCAAAGCCATTTGTTTTCAGGGCTCATCTCTGGTGCAAGTCCCAGGGTTTGGGGTGCCTGATGTGGGACACAAATCCCTTACTCCTCAGGGAGAAGCTCCGTATTCATGAGATCCCTTCTGATTATGGGTCACTACACTGGAGGTGGTTTTTTTTTTTTTTTTTTTTTTTGTGAGGCTGCATTTTTGCTTCTACCTGTCTGGATGTGGCCACTTTATCCTTTCTTATGGGGGAACTGTTCAGTTAGTTTTCAGGTCCTTCCCAGATGAAATTGCTCTATATGTAGCTGTAGATTTGTTATGTCTGTGGGAGGAGGTAAGCTGAGTTCAGGATCTTCTTACACTGCCATCTTGAACTTCATTATTTTAGTGATTGGCCTGGAAATTTTAACATGCCCTGTAGTTTATATTAATGTTTATATTTAACCAGTTTATTTCCATTTAGTCTGAAGAACTCAGAGGATCTTAAAAATTTTTATTCTAATCACACTGAAATTGTGTAGAACTTTCCTGATTTTATTAGCTCCCTGCTAATTTAGAAATTTTAATCTTAAAATTATTTATATAATTTGTCTAAAAGACAATATTTGAATGTCTATATCATATTCTGAACAATTTATAAATCTATAATCAGTTTTTTGCTTGTGATTCCTGTATCTTGCTCTTCCATCAGGATTGAATTTGTTTTCTGTCAAAAGGCCTCCATTAGTTGGCCTTTCAATCAGAAACTATGAGTAAACATTCACAAATAAATTATCTTGCTTTATATTTTAGATGCCTTTATTTTGCATATTTGACATTATTTCATTGGATGTTTATAATTTTAAGCTAATATTTTCCCTCAGCATTTTGAAGATATTATTCCATTGACATTTTACACTTTTTCTGAGAAATAGCTGTTAAAATTTAATTCTTTTTTAAGCAATGACTTTTTTTTCTTTGAAATTTTATTTTATTTTAAAATTTACCTGTCTTTTTAAAATACATGTATCCTTGATTTTCACCATGGACACCAATGTGTCTAGGTTTGGACTTATATTTATTTGTTAAAATTAGGGCTCATTTTGTTCATTTAACCCAAGGTTCATGTCTCACCTGGAAACTTTTTCGGTATTATAATTTTTTAATTTGCCTATCTCTAATTATTCTCGTCTATTGAAACTTTAATGCAACATAAGTTGGATCCTCTCATTAAAGCCCCCATAATTCTTCTTTTGTATTGTCTCCTTTCTTTTTTGCTTCCTAGATAATGTAGTTATATCTAATTTCTAGTTTATATATTCTTGAGTCTAAATTTATTTGGTGTTAAACTCTTTAAACAACCTTAGTTTTAATAATCATATCTGTAATTAAAGTATAAATATATATATATAATGTATACATATATAAGTATATAAACTTATATAAATATATATAAATGTAGATATATAGTATAAATATATCTAAGTATATAAAAGTATTTATGGAATCATAGTCAGACAGAAAAACTTATGACTTTTTGGGGCCTGAGCCTGGGCCTTTATATAATTCCATTTTCATTAAAGGAAAAGATTTCTCAGAGTCCAAGCCCTGTATAGGGACTACAGTTCCAACTCTAGCTTTTCTGAAACCAAGACCATGTCTGCTGCCCCTGCCTATTTGATAAAGTCCTGTTTTTTTCCACATCGGGCTTATGTTAGATCTCATATTCTTCTCACCTCATGCTTTAGATCTCATACTTAAGTGTTACTTGATGTGCCTTGCTCTTCTGACTTGGATTGGCATTTTTTTTCCTTCAAGGTCAGTTATGTTTCTTCTGTTTTCTTTTGACTTGTTTTATTGTTATATTTTACTCAGCATTTTTAAGTGTTTAGAATAAGGCAGAAGTCTGTATTTCAATCCACCATGTTGTGAGACTTAAATGCAGCTAGTTTTTATGTGCAGGTTTATTTATTTTTTTGCCTATATAGAGTATCATATACTATGAGTTTATATTGCCTTTTCTTATTTATAATGTTCTTGTCATATATGAAGAACATTTCTTTCCAAAGTATTTGTCTTTTAGACAAAATCCCATCATTCTCTGAACAATATTGATTTGTTTATTTTATTGGGTAGTATATTGATTTTTGTTGTGGTTTTTAAATTAAGACATGTAGGATACAGATTCATTATGTATTTATACATATTATATGTATTACAGTCATGATTTGCTGATAAGCTAATAGATTGTACCATGTTTGAATTGTATTAGAAAATTTTAAAAATCACATTTAAAGAGGTTTGGGTGTCTAAAGTGGTTAAATTCTAAGAACATTTTTCAGAGTAGCATTTAAATGAACTTACTGTAGGCCAGAGTCTGACTTGATGGCTCTTAAACTAGTTCTGCCTTTTGATGTTGAAGTCCTGATCCAACTCAGGTGCTGCCTCTTGCTTTCATAGCTCACAGAGACTGAATTAAGTCCGGAATGTTAGATTGTTGATTCCCAATAAGTAATGTGTCAGGCTGAAGGAACAAATTCTTGTGTCAGTCTGATTATTACATTTTCTCTATATAGATAAATACTGAGAAGAAAAATTACCAGATAGTTGTTTGACTATTTTGGAATCACAAGAAGTATCATTCAACCATTTTTTGAGTTTGAATCTCATCAGGACCTCATCACTTGTAATGTCAGTTCCTTTAATAGGAATGTGCCTGTGAGATGGGCCTATACTCATGTGTATCTGATGCAACCTCTCCTGAATTGCTGGTGCTGACCTGGTCAGTGCCTGTGTTTCTCAGTGGCTGTTCTGAATCTGTGCCTCTGTTGCTGAATAATCTTGCTTTGGGTTAACATCTGCCTTTTTGAATTATGTTCCTCTCTTCAGTCAGGTTCTGCCTAAGTTTGGTTAACCTTGAGGGCATTCTCTCTCCTTCACGTGGCTGACTTTGGAGCACTGCTGCTTCTACTGTGTCTTTGTCTACCATTAGTATTACTATAAGTAGCTGCTAAGATTTATTGAACCATTTCTATTACTTAGACACCATGCTGGGATTTTTATGTGCCTTTTCTCATTTAAACTTAGAAAACAACCCTATGAAGTTGAAAGTGTTATTAACCCTCTTTGGCTGACACACAGTTCTAAGTTACCAGTTTACCTGGTGAGAAAGTGACAGGTTAATAGTTTATACGTAGGCAAGTGTATTAACTCTAGAGCCCTTCTACCCACTTTAACTTTCACTGATTCTTGGAATAAAGAGAGAGAGAAATACTTCTCTCACACTTCTTAGTGGCACCAAATCATAGTATATTCAATCCATACTATGGTGCTCATCCTCATTTTATGTGTGAGGAAATAGATCCAGAAGATTAAGTATTTTAACTGAGACCAAAAGGCCTATTAATTATTTGTCAAACTGGGATTGGAACCATGATCCTCAGACTCTGTCCCGGGACTTTTCTAGTGCTATTTCCTCCTCATATCCCTTCTACGTCTTTCCTTCTTGTTATGTGAACCATTTAATTTACAGGATTGCCTGGGAGAGATCAATCATGAAATGATTATGGTTATATATTGATTAATGGTATTTGCATATCTGTACAGACATATCTAATCATATAAATGTAAAGAAACAACTGCTCTTACCACTACTAGGACGTGGATTCTGAGACTGGGGATATGATGGTCAGTTTTCTATATTTTTTCCCCAAACTCTGTATCCTTTTTAACCCATTGAGCAAGTGTAGGTATTTATGACATGGTAAGAATTAGGGTTACAAACTCTGAGCTTCAAATAAAACCTTAAGCAAAATCTGTGTGAAAACTACCGTCTAGTTCTTGGCAGGCGATAGCTAGCTAAATAACTGGTTCAGAGAGACATCTCACCGGGAGTGTTCTCCATATCCTGAACGGATATTTTGTGGCTGTGCAAAGCATGGATACTTTCTCATTAAAATTCAGAAGCATTGTCATTGTCCAGCTGAGCTTCTATGTGTGGCCGTTGTCCCAAGGCTCCATTCTTTTATTTTTAAAATGACTGAAATAGCATGGTAAAGGATCCAGTCTTTAGAAGCCAGCAAGATATTAGAAATTATATGACAGTAATCCCAGACGGGAGAGTTTATTTTTGTTTTTAAATTTGTAGGGAACATTATACCTGTGAAGGATGTCAAAGTGGCAGATTTGAAGATCAAAGTTTTTTTTTTTTTTTGCAGGTACAGCATATATACCAAAGCTAAGACATCTCCCCTGGCTTGGCGTGTCCATGTGCTAACTCTTAATAATAGCTGCCAGCTCCAGCAAGGGAGAGAGCAGTTAAGTGCCCATGCTCATCCCTCCTTGGTTGAGCCTGACAGGCAAGGTGACATTGTGATGATGCATTGCCAATGATGGAGTCACAAGGAATTGAAAAAACTAAGTGTTATTGTCCTGAGTAGCCAAAAGAACATTCTTCAAGAAAACAGCTAATTTTTCAGACACTTTCAAATACTGAGGACCCTGTAAATTCAAAGTTAGAATTTCAAACTTCAGAAATAATCAATATAAGACAAAAAGACTTAGAATAGTTTATTTTTCTATTGACGCAGTCTCCTCTTTTTTTGCTTTTCATTTTTAGGGGATTTATTCTAGCTTTATGATATATTCATACCCATATCATATTCATATTATACTTTTTTAAAACAATACTTAAAATATAATTTTCCATTAAAATTTGATGTCTACTCGGTTATTTAAAATTTAGTGTCTGACAAAGATGACATCTTAAGACTTTGGTCTCCTCATTTAAAAAAATGGGAGGCTGGGTTTTTCCTAACATGAACAACCAGTATTTTAAAATTTAGGCTGGAATGAAACAAAATATTCTTTCTTATTCACAGAGTAGTTGAAAAAATGTGAGAAGTTAGTGAAACTTCAGATTCCTGAAAATAATGACATTTAACGGAATTTTGAAGCCTATAGATACTGGTGCTTTGAAATTTCTTACTTGCAGATCCCAGTGGTGTTCTATATAGAACTTAAAGAAATCAGAGGCCTCTTTTTGTTTTGTTTTGCTTTGTTTTGTTAAACACAGTAGCGTTTTGGGATAATGTGTTCTAGTTCTCTGTATAACCGTTCCTGAAATGGATCTTTTCAAGCAGAGTAACTCATATGAATTGTGCTTGCCTAAAGGCTATGAAATCCAAAAGCTGTGAAATGGAGTTCAAGCACAGGCCTTTATTGCTGGCAGGAGTTCAGCTGTAGTTTGAGGTATTTTGGTCAGCAATTTCAACAAAGACTTTGAAAACTTTATCTACATATAAGCATTCTTGAACTGGCCTGTTTTGAGTACTGAAAAGTGAGTTTTTTTCTATCCATTATACATCTCCTTCTTTGTGGGAGTAAAGACTACTCATTGAACACATTTGCTATTTTCTCTGCCAGTTGTAATGCATGAATAATTGATACACACTGGATTGACTGTCTTTCATTGCAAATCCCCGTATTTATTATCCCAGGATTTTGACTTAGGAAATGAGGTAGATGTGAATTACATTTCAGAAGTCCAATCTTACAGTCCATCACTTCAAACACTTATAACTTTAAATTTGTTTTTTCAAATATTTAGTTCAACCACAGAAGACTAAAAAACCAACAAACAAAAAGATCTACTCAAACTGCTATCTTTGTTTCCTCTAGTCTTCTGATTTTCTGTTTGGAAATGAAAATTATGGTCAAATCCATTGGCTGAAAAGATAACATAATGAAAACTATGGTGTAAAAACCCATTGGACTCACTTTAATCCAAAAAGGAACAACAACAACAACAACACCTTTATTAAGGGCCTGCTTTTGACCCAAAGCCATTAGAATAGATGGAATCACTCAAGGAAACAATGTTGAGTGTAAGTTCTAGAGCCAAGGATTCTTTCTGATTTCTTTTTTGAAGGAAATTCCATAATTTTTCTTCAGTATCAAATAGTATTTTATACCTTTACTATCTATTGTGATTTACAGTTTATAAGCCTTTTCACATATATTTTATTTATTACGTAAGAAAGGAGTTAGAAGACTCTGGATTTCAATCTTGAATATTCTGCCTCCTGGCTTTAGACCTCAGGAATGGTAACTGTACCTCTCCTGTTCTGACTTCAGCAGTACCTTCGGCAGTGGCTGCATGTTCTCGTGGCTTGAGCTCCCTCTTAGCAGCAGCCTGAGTTAGCTCCTGCAGGATGCCTCTGCTTCTCAGTTTCTCTCCTGTTGACCCCTAGCCCTGGGTGGGGAGGAAGGGTGTTTCCTTTTGGCTAGTTCTTGGGTTCTCTGAGCTACCCCTGAGAGCTTATTCTGCTTTCTGTCACCCTGGTAAACAATTCCTAGGTTTAAACTCCCTTGGTTTGAAATATCTAGAGTGGTATTTATTCTCCTGATGAGACCCTGACTGATATACATCTATAAACTCCCATTTCCTGCTTTGACAATGGAGATAAAATTACCTACTTTGAGAGGGCTATTTTGAGGATTACATTTGTGAAATACCTGTATGATGAAGTCGGGGGATAGAATAACAGGCAAACCAGCCGTGAGGGAGGATACTGTGGAGGGAGATAAGCCGGGAGAGGTTGATAGAAGGAAAATAACATGTATTGAGTGTTTCCTTTGTCCTAAAGATCCCAACCCTGCAAAATAATGATCATTATTTTCATTTTAAGATGAAGAAAATGAGGTTTGCAGACATTAAGCACAGCAGGGTTAATATATGGAATCAGAATCCAGGTCTGTCCAGTCTCTAAGTTTATATTTTATGTTTTATTTTGTTTTCTGTCTACCATAATGACTCCTGTTGGAAAAGTTTCTGATATAAACTATCTACTAAATCTACTAAACAGTGTTGAATTGCACAGGCTCTGTTTCCAGGGACAGAATCTATAATCATCGACAAAAGGCAGAACAAAATTTCTTAAACAACCCTTCTGCTTTGTTTACATGCGTTGTAGGAAAATACCATTCATTTAAAACACATGGTCTTTAGAAGCAGAATGGGGTTCTAACCTTGTACTGGCATTCAAATCGAGAAAATCTCTTATCTCCAGTTATTTGTAATTTTAGCCTTTTGTCAAGATGATCAAGATAAGTCATGAATCAGAAACGCTTTGCTTTTAATTGCCCTTAGTGTCCATGCAAATGCCACCTTCAGTTACCATGTTTCCCTTTTACTGTGTTTCATTCACAGGATCTGGTAACCTGTTTTCTATCATCAAAAATAGGTGACAAGGCTCAGGAATTTTTTGTGGAAAAATGCAAATCTCTGATATGAACCAGAAAGGGATACCTTAAAATAAGCATTCCAGGTGTGGAAGGTAGACACCATAGCAGGTGCTTGTTCCCATCTCAGTTTTCAAGTTTGTAAACTTCAGATGGATTTGAAGTTATTTCTGTAGGGTGAAAATAAGGATCTTTGAAATTTGTTAAAGACTTTGTGCTTTGGCAATTTTACAGGCAAAACAATATAGTTTATTTAAGGAAAATAACATGGAAAAATGATTTAATAGCATGACAGGACACACGAAGAGAACTTCAAAAGCTCCTGAAAGCTGTGGAGGGTGAGCTCATGTTTTGTGGAATGTAGCGGGAGCAGACAGGTGAGCACAGACCTCAGACTGCCCACATGTAAGATACCTGGGAGGTCTGCATAATACTGTGGGAAGCGATGCTTTAAAGGAGGAAAACTCTAACTAGACACATAAATGAGGGAACTGATATTGATAAAATAAAAAGGAATCTCGAGGAATGTGGATATCACTTCCAAGAATTTTATTCACATTGACTTAATTGATTTTTACTTTGTTCCTCATTAGGTATTGTGTTTTTACATTCATTTGCCTAGGGCCATACCACCCTGGATTGTGATCTCCTTAGATGTTACAGACTGAGCAAAGTTTAGTCCAGTTGGGTTGGGGGAGGGGGGCAAAAAGACCACCTAGGAGGGTTGTGCATGTGATCACTTAACTCCAGAGTTACTGATGCAGTAAGAAAGCCATGAATTACATGGATTCTTAAGCTGGAATTTAAAAAACATCTGAAATTGAGATAGGGGAAAGTTAGAAAACAGTTTAATGACCTTTGGTGGCTATAATTGATTTATTTTATTTAATCTTTATTTGATGTTTATCCTGGAGGATACTTAATTTGAGCAAATTAATAGGTAATGTTATTAATAGCTACGAAATGCCTATCACTGGACTGTGTAACTTACATGACTATCTCATTTACTCTTACAACAGCCTTCTGAAACATGGACCCCTGTTTTGCATATGAGGAAACTGAGGCTCAAGGATGCTAAATCTATTAATATAGAGCTTGAAGAGGAAAAAAAGGGGCAAAGTGTGGGATTGGTGAATAAGACTTAGTCTATAAAGCAGTGCCAGAGTTTTTAAAGTTTTAGGAATCTAATGATAAAAAAAAATTTCTAAAGTTATTAGGCTGAAGTGAAGCATTTATTGGGTGAAGCATCCTTCAAATCTTTGGTACCCCTTGAAGAAATGTGGCAGCTTTTTAATTGTTAAGAGATAGAGATCCCAGGATTTATGCCAATCTCTAGTTTACCTAAAAGTCCTCCCACAATTTCAACGTGCTACCAGCATTGACTGTGAATGAGTATGGCTATGAAAATACATAAAGTGTGGTTGTGCCATTAATCAGGTGTGATCTTTCAAAGTACAATAAATTTCATTGATCAATGCCAAGTCTCAGTTTGATGACTTGGGGACTAAACCCATGGATCATCCTGACAGAGACAAATAAGAAACTAAGTAGGGAATGTGAGAGTCTTTTGGGGGTGGGAGCTACCTGTTAGATTTTCAGACATGACATTTGTGAAAGATGCTGTATAGTTTGAAACTCTTTGTATCTCGCATCCTTCATCTATGACTCCTTATGCTTTTAAGTGGAATTTTGCGTCATTCTTTGAAGATTTTTATTTTGTTTGAAACAAACAAAAATCAGCATTTAAGTAATTATTATTTCAAAACATGTTATTTCTTCCTGAGCTTCAAATGAATTAAAATTAAAAGCAGTAAAAAACAAATCTATATTACCCATTTCTTTTTTGTAGGTTTATACTTTTACTTAGAGATTTGATGAGAAATTTTAGGTTGATTTCTTAAAAATATTTTCCCCAACAGTGTAATACAATTGATAACTGAACCTTGAAAATTAATAACAATATGAATGAAAATATATATTTACATTTTCATTATCATTAGAATACTTAGTTCAAATACTTACAAGTATTCAAATATAAACATTTTAAAAGCTATTTATTGAACAGCCACATAGAACACAATCTGTGACACATGCCCAATGTCTTCCCATGATTTTCAGTATTATTCAGAGTATCAGTCACTATTTAGAAAAACAGAAGCTGGTCTGCCTGTCTTTGATAATACACAGAATTAGAGACATCTGCAGTTGTGGGACATCAGAGAAGGGAAATGCAGGAAGCTGTCAATAAGTTGCTCAGCCTGCACAGTGGAAGTGGTGGATCTCAAGTGCTTGTGTTGGAGCTGCTGCAGAACTCAGGTACCTCCAGAAAGTGCCAGATGACTAGCTCAGAAAGCTGCACTGATGTGAAAGTAAATAATTCCTAGGAGGCCTGATCAGCCGTGTCAGCTGCGTTGAGCACCAAAGTAGATACTTTGCAGAAGTTCACCCTGAAGTACCTACAGACTTCACATCTCATGCAATGTGATGATGCACACGTGTCTGGCTGCATCTGCCTCCAGTGAATAACATTTTCTTCCCTTTCATTTTCCAAAGCTCACACAGATGACTGGCAGTGGTAGAAACCACCCTGTAGGAGACCATGCAGGAAAAAAGGATTCTGGGGAATGCAGTTCTAGTCTCTTCTGCGACACAGAGAAGACCATCAAAGGAGATGACGATAATATTGACTTGACAACAGTCAGTTAAGCACTGCCCAACCAACCGTACCTCAGCATCCATGACATTCTTTCACCCACCTTTAAACTCTGCCCACTATCACCACCACTACCAACAACAAATCATGATGTTAACATGACACAAATACACACATACCCCTCATACGATTGAAGCCATGATCACTTTCTCTAGATTAAGAGGGGGACACAGTGTCCCGTATGTCACCATATCTATCTCTAGGTGATGTTCATTTCTTTCCTAGTCTGGTCAGATCCCTCTTTAACACACTGTACTTACAGACCAAATTACAGGGTCAAAGTATGAACGCACCATATGTGAGAAATTAGAGTAGTAGACTTGTCTTTTTACTTCAGCTGATTAAGAAGAGCTATAACTGGATCTGATAAAGAGCCACCCGGCATTAACCAGTGATTCTGGACTTTAAGCCTGAAACTATGACCACATGGATTGTTTCCTTTAGGAGGGTGAATATATTTACATGCAGGAAAGAGAGTGAACCACATTGGTTCCAGAAAGCAGGCTTTTTAATCATTAGAGTTCTTTATCAAATATTTCTGGTCCGTCTGAGCAACTTGTGGCATTGCATTTCTCCCATGCTTATGAATAGGTATGCCTATGGACTGGTTTTGAACAATGAAATGTGAGCAGAAATATGTTGTAGGTCACCTCTTTGTAAGCGCTGAAAGCCCATGCAGGGTTTCTCCCGTGGCTCTTTCTCCTGTGGCTACTGGCAATGTTACAAACGCCAGCTTCTCCGCAAGCCTGGATCTTAGAATGAGAATGATGAGTAACAGAGCCTCTACCAAAGCTCTGATGGGCATATAATGTGTGGGGAAAAAAGCACACAGGATATTGATTATAGACAACTGTACTGTGTTATAAACATCAGACTTTCTACGAGACCAGTTCTGAATTATTCCCACCACAAAGGAGAAATAACTATGTAAAATGTTAAAAATACTCCCTGTCCCTACAATGGCAATCACATTACAATTAATACACCTATCAAATCAACATGTTTACTTTCAAAAAACTTAAACAGTGATAGGTCAAATATTTAAATAAAATGAAAAAATGTGTGTAAACATAGACATTTACTGTATTAAGCAATTGAGATTTGGGGGGTTGTTTATTACTGTAGCATAACCTATCCCATTCTCAATAATGTATCCAATATTAAATATGAAAAAACATATAGGTTATCAAGTTTTAAATTCCACAGCTTGTCAAATACTTGGAAAGCAAAAGTTATTAGAAAATGAGCTTAACATTTAATGCAGCTTAGAAAAAAGAAGGAGATTGAACTGGTTTAATGTATTTCTGATTATATCGGGGTTTATTATATGGCATAAAACTTTTCATAAAATTTCATCACATTCTAGATTATGGGGCGTGGAGGGCTAGCAAATCACTGTGGTGGTGATTTGTCTACATAATATCTGGAAGTGCTGCTGATCAGCAGTTTTCTCTCCTGAGGCTTCCGAGCATGATCGGAACCAGTCCGCTGAAAGCAGGCATCAGCCCACTGCTGTCCCAGATGCTTGTAGATATAGCTTAGTCACTGCTCCAAACTGCTTCTTGAAAAGCTGATGCTATTACAGACAACCCAGAATATTCTTGATTCTTCAAAATCAGAGTGTGTAATTAAGGCACTGACTTACCTGGAGGGAGTATGTTGCAGTGAAATAAATGAGACAAACAAAAGGGTCAATCTAGTTCTTAATAGCCGTTACTTGGTTTAAATACTTAAGTTTCAAATTCCAATCTTAGCTTATAAAAACTCGGGATAATAATAACTACTTCATCAACTTGAGGTTTGATCAATGTGTCAGGACAGTTGCTCAGTATATATGCTGGGTTTTTAATATTGATCTTTTAAAATTGTAACCTGAATATTACAGAGGAGGTGCTTTGGATCTGAGAAATTTTAGTAATTAATTCATAGTAAGTAATAAATGTGTCTAACCCCTTGCCCCACTGCTTATCTCTTGGACAACGTGCTGAGAGCCAAGGAAGCTTTTTACCACATGAATAGCAGGACAGTCCACAGGTAAGGGGTTAGGAAAAGTGATTTTTCTCTACATGTAGAAGAAAGGTAGGTAGGTGTCCCCATCCACTCTTGAAAGCATCTCTTTGGAAATATAATGGGCCACAATACTGTCTTTTATTTGATACTATAACTGACCAAATGCTTTGATATATTTATGTATACATATTTATGTCAATTTGATTTTGGAATATATATGCAAGTTTTAAAAAAAGAAGTGGCTGACTTTCTTCATGTTTCCCAATAATAGGTAGAAAGCCCTCAGTTTCCCAAATCCTATATCACCACCTTTTCCTTCAAACAGTCCTGTCAACTGAGCTCTTTGGCAGAATCAAAAATATGAGTTTCAGCAGCTGACAGTGTCCAGAAGGCAGTGATGTTTGGCCATGGCACAGGGCAGTGGCTGCAAAATGTTCTTTCCAATCTAACTAGAAAGTCATGGAGCATGAGAAAGCCTTTTCTAGACGATGTGAAATGAAACAGAAAAATACACTCCAATTACTGTCCTACATAAATATCCAAAGGGAACAAAGAGCATCAGTCAGGAGGCTATTGTCTCCCTAATTATGCTCCAAATTGGAAATGGCAACTTGTTTTCTTCCTCACATAATAGTTCTCTAAATAAATTGCCTTCTCCTGCTGTCTGCTGCTCTCTTGAGGATTCGGTTATTTAGGGATAAAGAAGAACTTGTGGTTGTGAGAAGCATAGGTTACCAGCCAGCTCCCTGCTTGAGAGAGAAAATGGAAATGAGTGCTGGGGTTAAGAAAATCTGTTGAAAATCAGATATGCTTTAGTAATTCATTTGTTGTGGTTTGGGTCCTATGGAAGCCTTTCATGGACATCTCTTCTGACTTAGAACATTGGCTTAGCATACTAATGAATGACTTTGCTTCCTGAACATCACATATGGAATATTTGATACCTCTGTTAAATTACCTTTGGTAGCTCTTCAAAATAAGAATTTTATGAGGATTAAGAGAAAAACTTTCGTTAGTATTAGTCCATCTTTACCATTATATTTTGCTTTCTATGTATTTTTTATGAAGAAGTTTTTTTCAGAATTCAGCCCTTAACAAAATTTGATGCTGAAATATTTTTTTGCTTAATGACTTTATCCAAAGATGAAATATTTCTGTGATTTTCCTTAAGAGAATGTTACTGTGTTTAAGCTTTGTGAGTGAAATATCAACTCAGTTGTAAGGTGGATTCAGGAGTGGACATGACATGGATAACTTATCCCAAGTTTGTTTATTCGTTAGTATTTTAGTCCTGCATTCATAGACTCATTCTTAAAAATTGTTATCAATTCTTATTATCTTCTATGAATATGGTCATGATATGCTATCTTTATTATGGTCCTAAACTAGTTTCTTCGTCCTCTCAGTGTTTTTAATTTCCTAGGGATTTAAAGGGTTTGGTTTTTGATGTGTAGATATTGTCCTTAGGAAGGTTTGTTTACTTTGTGGTCTAAATATTATTTAAATTTTCTATATAAAATGATTAGTAGTGCTTTGTAGATTTTTATCTCCATAATATCATGTCTTTTAGTATAAATAATAATATTCTTAATGTTTTGACAAAGTGAAATTATGAAAACTAAAGACATAAAACACTGAGAAGTAAAACTTGAGACACTTAAATGAAAGTTACAGAAACTTAATTCTCAAGGAAGATTAATATAGCAATGTCACTTGGGTAAAGGTAGCATGGAATATATTGTGATTAAAAATTAAGTAATTAATCTAACATGGTACTGTCAATAGAATAATACAAATAATAAGTATGTTATTAAATGAAAACATTTTCTAATTACTTTGGATTTTTCTTGTTACATATTCCCTCCATTTTTAAAGTACGTTTGACTTCCACCCTTGATTGCTCAGAAGGGCATTTGGCAGGGCTCTGTGCTGGAATATGTTCCCATGTAAAAGTATGGAAGCTCCTGGTCCATTTTTATGCTGGTGTGGAGATTTCCGTGTTTGACTAACAACCTTAGACTTACTAAGAACTATCAAAATGCTACATAGTCTCATTTGTCACCCTCCTTCCCACTTCTGGTTTTATTTTGGAATTGTTCCCCGAACTTAGGTATTTCTTTTCTTTTCTTTCTTTCTTTCTTTTTTTTTTTTTTCAATGGATTATGTCTAACTAAATACCCATTTTTCTCCAAGTCCAAGAGTGAAGACTTGGGCATCTGGGCAATCAGTGACATTTTTCTTTTTTTAGGTAAAATTCTCTAGATTTTAATTAAGTCTCATCAAGTAGAGTGAATCGTTAAATGGCAAGAAGACTGTTTTTGAATTTGACATAATAAAACAAGATGAATAGGTGAGAAGTAAGGGGCAGTGTTAAGGAACACCAATTTTGCACATAGGTGTTCTGAATGTTCCAGAACAGTTTATGTTTACCAGTGGAGTGGGGTGCATGAGAAACCCTGATTAGTGAGTGATGGGCAGTACAGCTGAAGTCTCCGCGCAATCATTACTCCTCAGCTGAGGTATAACAGATACCTCATGCTATCCAGTGAGTATGAAACGACCAACGTGGATAAGGTATGACATTGTCAACTGAGATTTTGGATCATCTGAGATTTTTATCATCACATCTGGCTAAACCTTTTTAGATATCACATCAGGTTTACCTTAAACAATAACAAACACAGAACAAATGGGCATCCTCTTTCTCTTTACATCAAGCATAATGACACATACTTGCCTAACAATTGGAATGGGACTGTGTTAGGAACTAGAGTTCCACTGAAATTTTAGTAACAGGTAAAATACAGACAGGCCTAATAACTACTCTGGTGGTTGTTGACAACTAGTAGATGCCTCTTGTAGCCTGACCTAATTCACATAGGCTAATACATAAATTTTCTTCCTTCTTGTCCATATGAATATTAAAGCCAAATATTCATGGAAACAATCAGACAATTAGGAATCATGTTTAAATGATACCTGTCAACACTATAATGCCTCATAATGAGAATGTACTTTGAAGTCTCAGTAAATAAACTGTTTTATGATACATATAACTGAAAAAAATTTTAACCTTCATACAAAACAGGTCCAGTGAATTTAATGCTAGATTTAGCTTCAGCTGAGAATGTACAGATTCACATGAGTAGACCAGACAGTACAGTATTCACTACTGTGCTAAACTATACTTTTATATAACATTTTAAATCATGAAAGCAAACTCCTGTGGAACTTCTTCCTGGTTTTCTTCACTGTGTATTAATGCAATAGGTATGTGTATTTCTGATGAAAACTCAGGAACCTTCAGCTGTTTTGCTCCCTAACCCTGACTGTTGGTCGCTTCTCTCTTCAGGAGTCACAAGCCTTGACTGTGCTGGATATTTTCTTGAAAGATCTATTCAGATGTATTTGGGACTAAAGATGTTTTGGTTGGTGAATCTGCTGTTTGTGTTCAGAAAATGGTTGTCTGTACAAAGAGTTTTATGATAACAGCTAGTGGTGATAAATCCAGGCGAGCTAATAAGCTTTTTTTGCTATTGATAGTCAGGGTGGTTTTGATCTGTAACTTTGTATGAAGTGGACCTTTTCCCAGATATGTTCCTTAATATAATTAGCTAAATGCATTTAAAGCTCTGTGTGTGTTGTGTGTATGTGTAAGAGGGAAGCCGACACCAGTAGGGTTATACTCTCAAGAATGAGTTATGGATCAATATCAAATTCACTCCATCTCCAGAAAAAACATGGGACAGAGAGACTACTGCTTACACAGTGTCACATGCCGTGTGGATTAGTCACCAACACTGTCACACTGAAAAGTGAAACAGTAGCTTCTGTACTTGCTGTATCTGTTTGGACAGATCCTCCACTTGTGGATGCATTCACCAACTTCAGAGTCGCATTTTATTTCAGAAGAGAGCATTGCAAGTTCATTTTTTGTTTTGTCTATTTTTTCGGTCAAATCAACTAGACTTGAAAGACATTTGTTTAGAACATAGTCTGTAGTTGAACTGGAAAATACAGTAGAGCTTTCAAATAAGTAACACATTAAGCAAGATTTGAATCATTTCTGTTTGAGTTTTTATAAACTATACTGGGAAATGATATATAGTATCTGAAGCATTTTCTGCATCACTTGTGTTATAAAACTAATAGGATGGAAAATTACTTTGAGAAGAAAGTTAGTTCCATGTTAGATAATTGGCCCTTTTCATTTAAAATTATTCAATAACTGAATGACAGTTGGGGAATTCTGCATTTATGGGGCTGAAATAATATATCTTTATGTAAAAATTTTATTTTTAAAACAGGTGCATTTTTTACTGTGTAAGTGTAATATATTACATGGTAGCAAGAAACAAATTTATCTCAGAATTTGTAAAAAGTATACTTTATAGGGCATCTTGTATGCTATGAGTTCACAATGTTTTAATTTTTATTGTCATTATTTTTCTTCCTGGTTTAATGAAAAAGTAAGATTTTTTTTCCTTTTAATTTTATCCAACACTAACTTCATTCCAAAATATTAGTAAGTTCAGGGAAGATAGATGTTTTGAAATATTTAGGGAAATACAAAATTATTTTAGAAAATTGGATATTCCTTCATTTATTAAATTTCTTCCTCCCTAAAACAACTGTTTTAAGTTAAATTATTAATAAGTTATAAAGTCTGTATACATTATATGTATATCTATATCCATATTGGAATTTTTACTTCATCCAATTTTTGGACAGTTAGTTGTCAATAAATTTGCTTGAAAAATGGGTTTCATAAGATTATGATAAAATCTGCTAACTAGAGAATTTGGCCACAAGTGGGAGAAGCTCCCCTCTTCCCTTTAATTTTTTTAAACATCTTCTCATTGCCCAGAATTGATTAAGGAATACTGAGCAACTGTCTTCAAAAATAATCAAGAAAATATTGACTCAGTTGGTTACAAAGACATTCTTCACCTTCTGTGCCCAGCCAGCCTGGCTTCTTCCTTTCGCTACAATCTGGTTCTACTGGTAGTTGGTGACAGCTTTTTGACCACCCTGCTAGTAACCCCTTCTATCTTGTTAGCTGAAGCATCTTTTGCCCAGCAGACCTCCTTCTCTACATCATTCCTTTTCTCCAAACTCCTTTGATCTCTGCTAATTACTACTCTTCATTGCCCTTCCATCCCACCCCTCTTCCACCTCACTTTATTTTATCCTGATTACTGCTTCAGCCTGTAATATGACTGTGTAAGCCAGTATCCTCTGCCTCATTATCTTCCATCTTAAAGTGATTTTTCAGTCAATACTAGGATAATGATAATAATAAACAGTGAATATGTATTTAGTGCTTATTTGTGTCAAGTCTAAACCAAGTGATTTATATGATATGATTCTTTCAGCCACATCATGAAGTAGCTGCTATAATTATCTCCAATTTATAGCCTAGGAAACTAGACTTACCATGATCACCCAGCTAGGAATTTGCAAAGACGATGCTTGAATCATGGTTATTGTTCTGCAGAAGCCATGTATCTATGTAGAAGGGACCTATGCTCTACAGAGGCAGGATATCTAACTAGTGAAAAAAAAAAAGGATTAAGACCTCCAAACTTTCTTATTGTTTATATGGATCCTTACTGCATGACAACATCCAAATTTTTACTCCATTAAATAAATATTTATTGATCAGACACTATTCTAGGTATTGAGCTAATCAGTTAACAAAACTGACAAGTCATAAATATGCTGCTTGCATTCTAATGGGAGGAACGGGTGACAGCACAAATGTATTTTTCATATGTATAGTGGAAGTAAGTTCTATTAAAAAAATAAAACAGGATAAAGAGAAAAAGTGTAACTGTGCAGGGGAATAACATTCTTTCTATTTGTCCTCTTTGATCAAGTGACATCTGAATAGAGACCAAAAGAGGAGGTGAGTCATGAAAATATCTAAGGAGAGAGAACTGCAGGTTGAAAGAGTAGTAGATGCAGAGACCTTAATGTGATAATATGCTAGACTTGATGTTTGTAAGGATAACCAAGGAGGACCTTTACACTGGGTTAAAATGAACAAGAGAAAACAGGAGAAGAGGTCAAGGAAGGAGAGCAGACATAGGTCATACAGAAACTTGTAGGTCATAAGTAAAGTATCCAGTATTTACCTGGAGAGAGACAAGAAGCCACAGGAGGCTTTTGAACAGATTTGTTGGGTTATCTTGCTGCTGTGGGAAGAATTGGCTCCAGGGAGGCAAGAATCTACAGGAAGCTATTGTAATCATCCAAGTGAAAGATGCAGGTGATTTAGAACAAACTAGTGATAGAGATGATCACTCTATATGAATGTGTGTGTGTGTGTATTTATATACACACACATATGTACACACAGACATATATATACACACACACATACACACACATATATATACACACAGACATATATACACACACACATATTTACATACAGGCACACTTTTTATTGAAATGTAATATACATATATAAGCACATTATAGCTGTACAGCTGGATGAATTTTTTTTTTAACTCAGCACACTCATATCAAAAAACAGAACATTAGAAATTTAGAAGCCACCTTATGCTGCACTGTAGTCATTACCCCTACCATCCTTGGCAAGGTTAAGCACCATTCTTCTAAAACAGAGGTTGGCAAACTCTTTGTGCAAAAGATCAGATAGTAAATATTTTAGGCTTTAAAGGCCACATGTAGTTTCTGACACGTACTGTTTCTTTCCCAACTGTCTTGTTAGTTTTGCTGTGTGTGTAATTCTCTGTTGGAAACAAGTATGCTGCTAAATTTTGAGAGCCTTCCCCTTCAGTCTTCTCCTTTCCAGAAGAATATAAAATTTTGAGTCCATAATCTTTCATTTCCAACTTGTAAGCAAAAGGATAAGGCCACCTACCAAAAGGCCACCATAAAGGGATGGATGAATAGTAACAGTATAGGGGAGGATAGTACTGAGAGTGTTGTTCAGTCTGTCACAGGGGTATTATAGAAAGATTCAGAATGACTTTCAAACCCTGACTTGATGACTGTCTTGGTCATAGATCTGGATTTAGTTAAATCAGCATCTTCATTACTTGCTTTTCTCATTTGTAAAAAGGAAATCAAAATAACTACTTAGTTTTGTTGTGAGGATTAAAGATAACGTGAAGTGCCGGTGGTCTTATCGTAGGTTCGTAGGTGCATAACTAATAAGATTTATTATTATGATATTGATGAAGACCCATTGCTTCCTCCCGAAAAGCAGTAATAAGGATAATAATAGCTAATATTTATTGAGTGTTTATTGTATATGTGGTATCATTCTAAGTACTTAACATAATAGGTAGGTACACTTTTTTTTCCACTATTTTTTTTGGTGAACAGGAGAAGCTGAGAGAAGTTAACATGCCCAAAGTTATCTTTCGTTGTGTCTCAAATTACCTCACAATCAAGTGGCTGAAAACAACAATTGTTTGTTTAGATCATGATTTTATGGATCAACAGCTATGAATGGGCTCAGATATTTGATTTTTCTGGACTCATCCAGATTCAGGCATGCATCTGTGGTCAGCTGTCCAGTTGGCTAGAGCT
This sequence comes from Camelus dromedarius, assembly GCF_036321535.1. Classification (NCBI taxonomy): domain Eukaryota; kingdom Metazoa; phylum Chordata; class Mammalia; order Artiodactyla; family Camelidae; genus Camelus; species Camelus dromedarius. The sequence goes on along the minus strand of NC_087439.1, from coordinate 27,480,618 downwards.
GCAGAGTCTAGAATGGACTCAGCTCTGTTGGTTGATTGTTCCATGAAATTGCGCATCTACCAGCCTGGACTTATTCACCTGGTGCCTGGGAAGGCTTCCAAGAGAACAAATGGTGAACAAAGCTTGCTTGAATCTGAGGCTTCTAACTGGTGCATCATCATTTTTACTTTATTCTAATGACCAAAGCCAGTCACAAGACCAGCCCAACTCAAGACAGTGGGCAATGAGAACTAATCTCTTAGAAAGAAAAGCTGCATAGTCACATTACAAATAATATAGATTACAAAGAGGAATGATTAATTATTACAATTTTGGAATCTACCACAGTTTGTCTTCTGGCTACAATTTTCATGTTCCTTCCCACAAAAAATATACTCTTCCTTAACCAAGTATCCCTAAAAGTCATGCCATGGAACTGTGGCATCAGATTGATATTCTAGAATGTAAATTGTCTATGTAAAGTCCAGATGAAGCTTGTCATATGTGGATTTCCTTTAATCAGAGACTCATGAAATGAGAAGTTATCTGTTTCACAGACATCCAACATGTACTGGTGACACAGGGATCGGATAACTTCAGTAAATACTACCATTCTAAAAGAGAAAAAAAAGGAGAGCTACATAGCAGCGACTGGTTCATAGCAATTTTAAAATCTAGGTAGAAATGTTGTTAGCCTCCCTAAACTTGGAATAGTTAATATTTGATTAAGGCAAGGTTATGCTCAGTGGGAGTGCCTTCCCCATTTTTCATGGCTGTTGGCTTTACCCGCTGGGCTCCTGGCTCTTTCCTCTAGAACATCTTTTGAATTTCCTTCCTTAATCCTCTGAAACATTTTCTTAGCCAGCTTTCTTGATTGTAGAAAAGTTACCAAGTCCAAGCTCATTCTGCTTGCTGCCCAATTGGCCAGTAATTTGAGAGATGAGATGTTTGGGCAAGAAATAATAACCTTATTCAGAAAGGCAACAGACCGAGAAGATAACAGACTAAAGTCCTGGAGAACCATCTTACCCAAGTCAGAATTCAGGCTCTTTTTATACTAAAAGGGGAGAGGTTGTGGTTAGTCGTTGCAAACTTCTTGGTGTCAGCATCATTTGTTCTTGCAGCTGTCCATGTTGATCTGGTCATAATGTTTCTATAAACTTCCAGCAAGACAATTGTAATTTTCTCTTCTGCAACTTTTTATCTCTACATGAATGAAAAAGTGTTATACCCTTGAGGGTCAGAGCCCTGAGAATGGGCTGTATATTTCAGGCTATAGGCAGCAATCTTTTAGACATAGGTGCAGAGCCAGCATGACTACGCACAGCAAACAGAGCATAAGGGTTAGAGCTAAAGAAATAGATCCAATATGGAGTCAGGTTTGTTCTTCCCTATTACAGAAAGTTAGGAGTCCAGAGGCCTTTCTGCAATTTGAGCAAAGTCATTCTCTTTTAATCCAGCTTGATGTCACCTTTACATATACAGTTTCCTCCAAATCATGTGGACTTACTGAGTTTGATTTATACTTACTCAATTTGCTTAAAAGCCATACCCATGACTGTGTCTGTATAGGCTTGTTTACTTTGGAATTGGGATTTTGTGAAACCATACTCTTAAGAGTCTGAGGAGCAGTTTTATCTATTTGAGAGGGTCTATTTGACAACATAATACTTCCTTCAGATTTCTTAAGAAAAGGCTTTGGAGCTATACTCTTGAATGGATCTTTTTCCTTAGGCCTCATTTTATTGTGAGAATTTTTACTGGCTGGGAAGACTGAAGATAAGAGACAGTTTTACTTTACATCCCAGAAAATGTTGTCCCCTCTATTCCCTCAGAATTCTGCTTGCAAACTGGCCAGTTCTTTATTTAGCCCATTTCTTTTTTCCTGTACCTATATGCAGCTAGGACCAACCAGCTGACATTTCAACATTCTGTGGAGATCTCTTTAGCCAAAATCAAAAGTTAATTATATACATTTGTCAGCTTTCAAGTTCCTGTAGATAGCTCTTTTGCCAATTATTTTATTCTAAAAAACACAGATCGCCATTTTTTCTAACCTCCAATAACAATTTGCTTTATTTTTTCCCCCAGCATTTGCTAAGAGTTTGTTTGCCATTTTTTCCAGCCTCTGCTCAGTGCTCACTGCCAATGGCGCTTATTTTAGATTTTTGTCATGGCAGCACCTCAATTCTAGGAACCAATTATTTCTGCATCAGTTAGCTTTTGCCATGAAAAAAAAATGTCACAAAACTTACTGGCTTAAAATAATAGCCATTTAAACACTTTTTAGCTCATCATCCTGCTGTCATTAATATGCACTGGGCTCAGCTGAGCTTGTGTCTGCAGTCGGCTGCCGGGTCAGCGGGGAGCTAGTTAGTCTAGAATGACCTCTGCTGGGGCTGCTCATCTTGGTTCCATGTGTGTTCCCATCACCCAGCAGGATAGCCTGGGATTGTTCTCATAGCGACTGCTCAGGGTTATAAGAGAACAATCAGAGGCAAGCAAAGCCTTTGAGGCCTTGGATTGAACTGGCACAGCATCACTTCTGCTGCATTTTCCTGCCCAGAACAAGTAACAGGGCCTGCCAAGATTTAGGAGAAGGGAAATGGACCCTAGCTCTTGATGTGAGAAGCTGCAAAGTCATATTGTAAAGAATAGAGATAATAGAGATGAGAAGAAGGATTACTGCTCCTTTTGCAATCTACCATACTATACTATAGCTCACTGTCAGGAGATTTTGTTACATTACTGTTTTCTCAAGAAATACAACAAAGCAATTATTATTCCTTCCAAAAAGAATGACTGTAGCCTCTCTTAAGAATTTGCCTCCTTAGGGATTTATGCTATCTGACCACACAACTCATTTACCCCTGCATGTATTACTGACCTCCAGACTCTCCCCTGTAGTCTACTTGTTTCAGGAGACTGGCGTTGGGAGTTGACAACTCCCAACCTGACTCTTTGCCTACCTGCCTGCCTCCCTTTCTGAACAGCTCTAACAAGTTGGATCCAGACCTGTGGATGTGTCTTTGGAGGGACTTATGATGCATCACCCACCTTGTAGTTATTATTAGCACTACTTAGCCTACCACTGGAATGGATGCCCACCTGCTTGACCTCTGTGAGCCCCATCTTAGAGGTGAAGATGGTCTAGAGTCCTCTCTTCTCATCATGCACTTCCTTCTGATTAGCCTAGTGTCTGGGCGTCTCTCATGAGGTTCAAGTTATCGGAACAAGTACAACATGTAAAATATGTAATTTTCTTAATCCAATTTTTATAATCTATGGGTGTAAGGTCAGAGAGTCTAACTTTGATGACTGAAGTTCTTGAATTTTTTCAAGGTGATTATCCCACATTGAAATTTCCCTCATTTAACGTTTTTGTATAGAAGGCACATGGGTAAAATTAAATCAATATCAGATGATAGGGCTTCAAAAAGTTGAAAACTGCCTGTATTATATATTTTATATAACAAAAGTTAGTAACTACTCAATTTATCTACCATATAGTCCATTAATTAATAATTTGGTAATAATTGAGTAACTGCTGGTCAGTTTTCTCAACGCTCTACAAAAGAGAGTCATGTTGATTTCTTAAGAGGTAGAAGGTTTTGCAAAAAAGAGAATCTTCTCCTCCACCAATCACACAGAAATATAGTGGTCACAGAGGTGCAACCATCTATATATAAACATATTGGGGGAGTTGCTTGCTGTCCTTTGAAGAAACACCCTGAACTGAGTGATTCATCCTGTATTTCAGCTCTGTTAGAGGATTCAATCAGATTGATTTGACACTTCCAAAATTGAGCCGATTTTATGAACATTCAGAGGGGACCTCTATTCATATATGCTTGTTTAACCATGTCATGTCTTAGACATTTAAAATATTAACTGTTGTAATTGTTTATATACGACTCTGTCACTGGTCTCCAGTCTGATCTTCTGTGGCTAGAGTAGCATCTAGTTTCACACCACATACATCCAGGCCTCCATATGTGTGGGTTCTGCATCTGCAGATTCAACCAACCATGTGTTGAAAATATTTGGAAAAAAATTCCAGAAAGTTCCAAATAGCAAAACTTGAGTTTGCCTCATGCTGGCAACTATTTACATAGCATTTGCATTGTACAGTTGACCCTTGAACAACATGTGTCTGAACTGCACAGGTCCTCTTATACCCAGATTTTTTTTCAATAAATACTACAGTACTACACAGCCTATGGTTGGTTGGATGTGTTGGTCTGGAACTGTGGATATGGATGGCTGACTGGAAAGTTAAAGGAGTATTTTCAACTGGACAGGATTCAGTGCCCTTTAACCCTTGCGTTGTTCAAGGGTCAACAGTATTTACAACTATTTACATAGTATTTACATTATATCAGGTATAAGTAATAGGTTATAATTTAAAGTATACAGGAGGATGTATGTCAGTTATATGCAAATACTACACTATTTTACTTAAGGGACTTGAGCATCCCCAGATTTTAGTATCTGAGAGAGGTCCTGGAACCAATCTCTTGTCAATACCAAGGGACGAATGAAGAAAACCTACTGTGACAGCAATTATTAAAGTAGAGAAAATTTGTTGGAGATGCTTTACTCAAAAGCTAGCCATGCTTAGAAGAGGAATAGTGCACCACTATAGGTCAGTGGTATTAACACTCTTGAATTTCAGTTATTACAAAAGAGCATATTGGATAGATATGTTTGAGTTATATACTAAAATCTGAGAACTGTTTTTCCTCCTACAGTGAAAATTTGTTTTGACTGAGAAATTTCACATGAAACACAGTGTAGCAGGCACTCAGTATTTATTGAGTGATTGATTAAGAACCTCTCTCTTAGGTTGTAAGATAATTGATCTTATTATGATGGTGAGAACTGTATTTTTAATTTATCTACAGTGATAAAAATGATGAGAATGAAACAGGGATACATTCATCTGCAGTGTCAGTGTTACCCATTGGTTAGATGTTAGGCCACCTCTGAGCCATCCAGCCTCTGAGACCGTTCTATATTGTAACATTTATATAAAAATTGTTTGAGCTCTCATATCGTGTGTGGTAGAAACCCTCAAATCCTTCTAATTTCTCCCATGATTTTGAGGAGCTTTTCTGATAATATTGAGAAAGGTGGTAGAATGGACGTTTTCAATAGTGTTTATGAAAAGTAGAAAAGAGAGTTGTCTAAGAAAATCGGAAGGATTGTCAGGCAGATGTGAAGATCCAGTTGAAATTATAGCCATGAATTTTAAAGTCGAATGGATTTGTGAGGTTTTATGATTTTTGATTCAGTAGTCTGATAGGAGCAGTAAAGGCAGCAGATAACTTATTAACCCAAGTATATTTTAACCCTGTGGGGAAATTAGCAAAACAAATCATGCTTTTATAATAAAGGTTGGAAATGTGTGTGTTACCGAGTCCAAACTCATTCTGCTCGACGCACGACAGGCCAGTAAATCAGGTGATGAGGTGTTTGGGTAAGGAATAGTGACTTTATTCAGAAATCAGGCAGACCGAGAGGATGGCAGACTAATGTCTTTGAGAACCATCCTCCCCAAGCCAGAATACAGGATCCCTTTATACAAAAAAAGGGGAGGGGGTGTGATTGGTTGTTGCAAACTTCTTGGCGTAGGAATTCTTTGTTCTTGCAGCTGTCCACGTGGGCCTGCTCATAGTGATCTTGCAAATCCTTCAACAAAACAAATGTTATTCTCTATTCTGCAACTTGTTATCTTTACGTGAGTGCAGAGCTAGGAAGACTAAGCCTAAAAAACAGGGCACAGGATTAAAGCCAAAGGAACAGATCTAATATCGAGTCAGATTTGTTGTTTTCTGTGACATATGGAATTACTACTTCTTCATGTTCTTTAGTTTTTAAGAAGTTCTAGGTGAATACACCTCTAGAGTTTCTAACCCAGTGCAATTTTAACAGAATCCTCCAGATTTCTTTGGAAGAAAACTATTTGTTTCCAGAAAAAAATGCAAAAGTTGAAGCCTAAAGACCTATTCTTAAGCCTAGAAATTGTTTAAATTAGTGTGAGCCTTTAGTTAATTCACTTCTCTGACTCTCAGTTTTTTAGTCCTTAGTACATTTGCTTTTTGTTTTCTCATTTTGGGCTTTCATGTATAGTTCTTCTACAAAGGAGACACAGAATTTACTTGAGAATGTTCAAAGAACTCAATACTGAAGGTACAGAATAATACCAAAGGCCGCACATTCATTGGGAAGGAGAGTAAAATCACAGTGTACCTTTTAAGAACTATTTAAAGCTCCATCATATGTTTACTTGTGAATAATTGCTTATTCTGGTGTTCTTTCATAAAGGATGATATAATTTTGTGATGATTCTGAATATTTAGGTTAAAGTTTGCAAATTAAAAGTGCAAGAATCCTTTATAGTCCACACACACATACAGTATAGATGATGAAAATATTCCTTTCTTATTACATTAGATATTTAATGTAATTTTACCCTCACAGAAGCAAATATTTATATTTATATGCAAATGAGCCTTTGCTTACCTTAAATAGAAATTAGCTCTAATTTTTGATTGATTCATTGAATTAAAGTACACCATTATAAAGCCAAGAAATAATTGAACAATAATTTTGAGAGTTGGTAATGTAAAATGAATATATTACAGATATTTTTCTTACTGCCTCTGATGCAGTATTTAGCTAACCAATACTTATTTTGGAATAGTGGTGATACAATCGATTACACATTTGGGATAAACATATGTTTAGGTTTATAAGTTATAGAAATTGCTAATATACCTATTTCAATTTGAGATCTGGAAAAACAATGCTTAGAGAATGCAAAAGGGAAACAATTACTATAGCAGTTTTTTTTTTTAAGTGTAAGACATTTCATGGTTATATTTCTGTATGAGGATAACTTAATTTTTTTTCCTAGCAGGAGCTAGATATAGGCCTAAAATAAAGTTGCGTTTGATTTGCCAATAAATTCTCATTCATCTGTGTTCTGTGGCCTTTTATTGTCCTTCAGTAAAGTATATAAGAATTTGAAACTAAAAATTGAACAGTTCAACCTTAGTGAAAGGTATTTTAACATGAGTTCCTTTAACATCATGAGATAACTTGTTTTGCTTCATGCACGTTAGAACATAGGCTTCTTTTCCTTGAGTCTCCAATTTGAGTTTTAACAACATTGAAACATTTCTTTTTCAGCGTGGAATCTGAGGAGCTTCGTAAGAGAGTGGTATGAGCAGAGCCTCTTCAGGTAGGCCTCCCTTCCCACTGCAGCCCAGCCTGCGGTTGGCCATTCTCCTGTAGATGACCTCAAGGCAATATCTGGTCTAAAGCCTTATTTGGTCAAGAAATTCACTTAGGAAATAATCATTCCCACTAATCTCTGAGCTGAAATGGAAATGAGCTATGAGAACAACTGTAGTTTTACAGAGTTCCTGCAGAATGCCCAGAAATGCACTTGATCAGAAATGTTGCAAAAGGGGCATGAAGGTCAGCGTGGCTCTTGTTCTTTGGTGGGGACGCGTGGGACACGTGGTGTCATGAGTGGAATCAAGCTGCCCACCTCTGGAGGGCAGGGGGACTCGTAGGGGTCATAAACAAGCTTGGGAAAAAATCAGGAATGGTGGAATTCCCTAAGGCATGAAGCAGTATGCTTCTGTCTCAGAAAAATCAGCTGCTGCTGGGATTTGGTCTGAATCAGATACATTTGCACTCAGGTCTTCTCCCCTCAGATCAGGGATAGCATTTGATTGAGGGCAGTTTAATTTATTAGATGGGGAAACATGAAGCACTTTGAGACTTCTTCTGAGAGTTTGCCCTGCTATATACATGTGCATCATCTTTGGGTTTACAAGGTTCTGTCTAGAAAAGACATACAGAATGTGGCACATCATAAATATGACTGGAAAAATTGGTATTCTTTCAGAATCCCACATATTCAGAAAAATGGAATCTGGACTCTAGTTCCCTTGAGAATTATGGTACTCCAGTAAAACTTTATGGTGGATTTTTATGTTCCTAGATAGATTTAGGTGACAAGTATTTGTCTCAGTTTTATGATATGCAGTGACTATCATGTTAAAAAAGAAACATTCAACCTTAAAACTGCCCTTTGTAGCTTATTGAGAAACCCATTTTCTTTAAAATTCACATAATCACAGGGAAGGAAACTATTATATTTTGACTAATTGTAAAAGTAAGCTATCATTTTTGGAACATGCTTCTGTCAAATATACCTTATGATACATAGTCATCCCCTCCTATTTCCTAGAATAGGAAACTGTTTACAATTTGATTCTTCCTGAATGAGAGTCCAAGTGTAAAAAAATTTTCTTTATAAAGAGCAAGTCCATTGTCATAGTTACTGATATTTTGACAAAGTTATTTTTGAAAACTACCAATCCCAATTGTTTGGGACTTAAAAGCGGAAGGTTTATTTCTTGATTACGCTGCATGCCCTTTTCAGGTCAGCCGGGGAAGAGGTCTCCTTTTTGCTGTCCTCACTGAAGGACAAACTGATGGAGCAGCTGCTATTTGGAACATTATCTTTCACTGCAGTGAGGGGAGGGTTGTAGCGAAATAGGTAGCATGTTATTTCTGCTAACATTTTATTGGCCAAAATAAATCACGTAGCCGTGCCTAATTGCAGCGAGGGAGGAAAAGTGCAGTCCAGCCAGAACCAGGGTCTTGGTAAAAGCCTGAATGACCATCTCGGGGACTACTCGGCAAAATCTCTCAAATTTAAAAATGTATAGCTTTGACCTAGTGATTTCGTTTCTAGGAATTTATACTATGGTACAAGCGTGTTCATTTCTGTGTTTTTTATAACAGATGAAGTAAAATCCTCAGGAAAGATTTCTGCTTAAATAAGTCAAGATAAGCCCATTTAACAAAATACCTCATAGCCTTTCAAAAATGAGTGGGATGTATTTGTATTAACATGGAAAGCTATGCTAAGATAATATTGTTCAGTAACCAAATGTATGCATGTGTGATGGTGGGTTTGGTGCTGGAGTTTGTGTGAGTATGTGGATGTGGAAGTGTGGGCTAATACACACAAAGCACTTAGATCAGTGTTTGGCAATATAATAAGAGTAGCAATTTACTGTCTGTAAGGTTCTCTTCTAAACGTTTTATATCGTCATTTTATATAAAAGTCATTTGTGATGATATTTTCAATTTTCAAATGAGGAAACAAGGATATGCATAAAGAATTTCTAGAAAGATACTTGAGAGACTGCGATTAATATCTTTGGGGAGTGGGACTAAGGGATATAGTGGCTTTAAAAAATTTGCTGTGCTTTTTTCTATTGCTATGAGAATTGTTATCATGGTCACATGCTACTTTCATAGTAAAACTCTGGTAATAAAAATAGATGACATGACAATGAACCGGGGGAAGTGACTCACTCCTACTAGAATGTACTCTACACCCTGATGAAGGTGAATGTGTTTCTCTGTAGGCAGGATGCTTAAGACCTAAGCTCTGAACTGCAACTCTTCTCTTGGTCATAATGAAGGATAGCTGGTGCTGATCACTTTTTAAAAAAAATTTAAACTTAAAAAAAAAACAACCCTCCAAAATAATTGACGCATTTCTCTAAGAGCTGATCACTTGATATCAAATCCAAGTTATCTATTTGGGTGTGATGATCTGTGACAGGTTTGATTATTGCACAGTATTTTCCCCTATTTCTGGATTCTACTTCTCTGTCCTGTGTCATCAGGCTTGGCTCGGTGACTGGCTTTGGAAGTGATGTGTACTGCTTTTCAGAAGAGGCTTTAAGAATAACTATGAGACTATACTTTTGCTCTTTTCTCTCTGCGTTGGGGAGGTAATATCTAGCCATGGGCTGCTTCTTTATCTGGGATCTTGGAGGGAAGAGTACATGAAGAATAGCTGTAGAACACATGACTTTAGAAATAAACTTGGATCTGTCGAGCCACTGATACTGAACCACTTGCTACCATGGCATAAACCAGCTGAAGTATTTTAATACAGGGCCTCAAAGAAGTAATAAGAATGCAGAAATGGAGAAAATTCTAGCCATCCTCTGGAGTGGAGATTCTGGGACATTTCAGGGGTGGGTAGGGGTGTGTGTGTGTGTGTGTGTGTATGTGTGTGTGTGTGTGTCTGTGTGTGTGTCTGTGTGTTAGTTACAGTATTTTGCTCTTGGAATTGCATTCCCCGAAGTTCTCATTAGCTTGTTCTCCTGGAAGGAGGAAAATGTGTGCTGTCCCATTGCTTTCATATTGGCAGCCTTGTTAAACAATTTCAATTTGATTTTTATTTCTATTTGAGGAAGACTGACTTGTGTTACATGTCCTGTCATTTGAAAAAGAAGTGCCAATATTACAGAGAGTATAAATAGTTACAGTTGTATTTCCTTTCCAACAACTCATTTCTCTAAAGTTTCTCGCTTAATTGCAAAATGTTGGAATCATTTTAAATTTCAGGGGTTTTTTTATTATATAAATTAAAACATGTGGTAGAACTGTAACATTTTTTCCTCTAGGTGTTCTTTGTATTTCATTTGGCATGAAATGCCTAAGAACGTCCAATTCTGTACTTTGGTCTTGACTCTGTGTCCTATTATTGTGATCGAATTAAGAGCAACTATTAAAACAGTCATGCTATAAATTAATTTCCCCACCAAGCAAAATGGCCAAGTAATATAAAAATAATTTTCCAAGAATTGTGACGATACGGTCCTACTTTCACTCATTTAAAGAAAAAATGTTTGATTTTCTTTTAATGGAATTAAATTGATTGCTTATATCTTACAAATAAGAGAATAAATTGTTTTATATCTGTGTTCTAGGGGTCCAAATGTCATCAGTTTTTTAGCCGAAAAGGGGTACACTGATTTTTTGTGCGTATTTATTTCTGTTAGTGAAACTGCCCAGTGGAGCACTGTTGGAAATTTTCCTCGGATATGTGATGTTTGGGAGTTTGCCCTGGTCCCTAATCATACTGTACATGATCACCATTTCAGGGCTGTTGACCAAGAAAGAGGAGGCAGTTCTGCCCCAGTATTAAAAAATATAAAAAATATCTAGAGAAAAGGTCCTTAGGTTGCAATCAGTCAGCAGTTAAGCAGACCCTCTCCCACTGTACAGCCTAGTGAAGGGGCTGCCCCCCTCTCTTCCAGATAGCATACAGGAGCTTAGCCCTTCTGTGGCACCTCTTTAGGGATGAATCCTTGTATCCTGATTTCCAAACACGGCTTTAGTAACTAGGCTGTGACTTATGCTGTGCTTTACGTCGTCTAGAAAGTACTCTAATGACCATACATCAGCCTGTATTGGGAGGACTAGGAGGCTTCAAGGATCATTCAGCCTGCCCTCTTTCACCCTCCAAAGCCACAAACAGAAATCTTCAGATAGCGTTCTAGTAGAGTAGCTCTTGAAGACATAGTCAGGCTACGGAAGCTTCGGGGGGTTTGCACAGGTGATAGGGAGTTAGGAAGCCTTAAGGGTGTTGTTTCTTTTTTTAAATGATTTATGCACACAAACTCAATTTCAATCTAAACATTATGTATTTTTAATTACTACTAAAATATAGAGGAAATATAAATAGAGGGAAAATAAGAATTCTGGTGGCTTACATATAAGATGAATTATTCTGTCAGCATTTGGAAATGTTTAAAGATATGAATCTGAGAGAACAGAAAAGAGTTCCCAGTATGAAAATACATGCTGATTCAAAACATTTTTAATCTCAGTGACTAGGGTATTTGTTTTAAGGAATGATTGAGTTAAATTTATTACTGAATGTGATTCTGAATGTAATATTTCTGAATCTTTGTCTAACAAGATTTCATCTTAATTATAAATATTTTAATTTATTCATGTATTTGCATAAGACTTCTTGCATTTATCACTCATATTTTTAATGCCAGATAGATCATACACCAGAGATACAGACAGACAGGGTCACGCTTGAATAGTGTCTTCAGGGATGGCTTTCAAATCTGAGTTCTGAGGGGAAATCTGAGGAAGAGAAAGAATGTAGTTGCTGGAAGAGCAGAAGGAATCTTTCATTCTGGTATGAATTTTCCTAGAAGAATCTGTAAAGGAAGGAAGAAGAGGTGGTAATATTAGGGGGTACTAATAAAATATATTAAAATATTTCAATTAAGTTGTGACATCTCATGATGACAATTGAAATGCTTATCAGACAGGCAGGTTTTTATGATTTTTAATTTTATCTGTGTTTTCCCAGAGCAAGAATCTTTACTTTGATGATGTTGTGTTTTATTTTTTTTTTCAGAGTTAGGCAATTCCAAATAGGTTTTGAGGCTCTGTAAAGCATTTTCTAGAATTAAGTGAGAGAGTTTGAAAGATAACATCATGCTAAGAATGATAATAGGCTAGAATTATCTACCAGATAAAGAATTTTCTCACATTTTTGTATTGTCTTTCCTAAAAAACCTTTTTCTTCTAATGTGTGTGTACACAAATATGTGGATATTGATTCCAGCATTTAAAAATGCCTTGACTCTGAAAAATTGATACTTTCTTATTAATGATTCCCTCTAAGAGAGGCATAATTGTTGTTGATTAAGATGGAAGGTTTAAAACATGCATTACCTGCCCTTGTCTGTCACCTTATGTCATAGCACAAATTTTAGAATGTATGAGATGTGTATATCTATATCACAATACTCTCTTTAAAGGTATGGATATGTCTTTAGATTTAATATCTGCATAGTTTCCCTACTAGCATGCTTAAAGCTATGGTGGTTTTACCTCTCTTAAGGATATCTTTCTCAGGTAACTTACAGTGTCATTGAGAATTTCAGGGAGTTTGCTAGATTCTGTCTGAGCCTTAGGGATGTTAAGGGTCAAAAAAAGACTCTAGAATTTTAACATGTGTCACAATTTAGGGTCTATCATTATATGCAGGTGATAAAGAACCATATTTTGTCGAGTGAGGTGGTCCTCGTATTCCAGAACATTGGGATTCCTATGGATAAAGTCCTTTTACGTCTCTCTGTCTGCATCATGCTCCTTTACCAATACAGCAGCAGAGGTCAGGGACCTTGGTGGTCTCGTGCTCCCCTGCATAAACCTTCACAACCACTGGAAGTGATTAAAACATAATCTACAGCCACATTGTTCTCCCCCCTTGCATCAGCATGGGGGCTTTTCATATACTTGGTGTGTTGATTCTTCATTAGCATGGCCTAAAAGATGGAAAGTATAAAGTATTTTTTTCCAAATTAAATCTAAATTGGATTTTAGAAGCACATGCCCCACTGAATGCTTTTGTGTGTCCACAGATCTGCTAAATATGGAAAATACGTAAGTATGGAGGGGAAATAAAAACTAATGGGCCTCAATAAAACTTCTAAGGGACACCTGTGGCTCTTTGACTTCCTATCAAATAAGTGTCACAGGTAAGTAGAGTCCCAAGCTGTCCTCAACAAAACCATTATAAAGCATTTTTGGAGGACTTTAAGTTTGCCACATTTAAATTATTAAATGAAAAATAATTTTGGATAACTTTCCTTTAACTGAAAATTGTATAATAAACCTATAAACCTAGTCATTCATAGTACAAGATTTTTCAGAGGAAAGGAGATTTGATCCATGTGGAACATTCCTTCTGATTTTTTTTAATGCATATTTTTGCTTGATTTGGCCACATTGCTTATGTGAATTCACTGATTTGTTGCTATTTTCCAAGAGAGTCACTCTATGTGATTTTAGATTTTTTTCAATATTTTAACACTTTATTTATATTAATGTTTCCTAGCCTGTGATGTTGGGGATGTTTTGAGAAATGGTTGACTTTTTCTATTGGTAAAGCTAATATTTTCAATGAATTTATGTGAAAAACATCAATGCTTTCATGAAACACAAGGATTATGGATACAGATGTAATTTGAGACACTGGTGAAAGAGACCAGCTAATGTACATTTATTATGCTCTGTCTATAACATTCAAAGCTGATATTTTCTGAAATTTTTCTAGATTTAAAGACACTTGCCTCCTCCTGAACTATTTTAGTCCATCTCCAGGGAGGAAGGAGTTCTGCTGCCGACTTATCAGATGTGAGACAATTTACATGCTATAAAAATAAGTGAAGTAATGTGATGTGCCAGATTTCTAGTGGAATATGAGTAATCATCCTGTTGGCATGGCAAGGAGGTTCATAGAAAAACACTTTTTTGTGATTATTGCTGAAAATTAATTATAATTAAAGGCTTTATTTTTAAAAGAAGACATGTCTTAGATTGGATTTCTAAATGAAAATGAACAGCTACTTCTGTCCCTAAGCATGCTTTCCTATGAAGGATATGTTTTCTCTCTCTATGCTCATTGGTAAGCAAGTATTTATGAAGCACTTGCCATGGCTAAGATACTATGGTAGGTCATGAGAAAAATATAAGTAAAAGGTGACCAAGAGCAGGCAGACTGTCACTGGTCAGTGAGTGAAGAGTGATGCACATACCAAGAGTGGTAAGGAAAGAAGTTAGAGGAAAAAGAGATCATTTCTGTCTAGGACTTTAAAGGGAAAGATTCCAACAAAGGAACCACAGTGGAATATAATATGCAAACATAGGCAAATGATAAGAAACTGGCACAGCTAATGTTTCTCCTACTCCTGATGTGGGCATTTAGCCACATTAGGAGGCTAAAAAATAATTATTCCGTTGAATTGACACATTTTCTTCCAAAAAGTTGAAATTATCAATGTCTGTTTAAAATATGCATTTATATGTAATATTACTAATGATAAACTTTAAGTAAGACATTTAAACATGTTTATTTCATCTTTATCTTAACTTTCAAAAATATATTTTAGTATGTATTTTGTAATATGTATATATAATATTGTTTTAGTGGTGAGCATAAATACTCTGAAATAAGTAAATTTGCATAGATTAGGTGTGTGCTCAAAGATATTTTACTGATAGATGGGCATGATCAAAACAAATTGGTTCTTTTTCTGAAGCAGAAGATATGCTTCTTTTCTCAACATTAGTCAACCCTCTCTTATCATTAAGTTCACCTAGAAAGCTCTAATTTCTCCTTAATCTTTTCCTAGACTGGAAGTGGACAGAACTGATATTTTATCACCATTCCTTAGGAAATCTGAGGCATTCCCTAAGCCATGGCCCCTAAAGCCCTTCTCCGTGAAGTGTTCATGCCCTTGACTGGCACATAGATATATTTTATATTTTATTTATTATTTATTCTTGTTGTTCAATAGACTGTGGATTTGTCCATAAACTTATCAGTTCAGTCGGCAAAATGTTAGAAATAAGGAGCTGGGTCACTGCAGTATGGGGGGCAGTTACAGGTAATAATGAAAATCCACAAATGCATATCTGTTTTAATATAGATGAAGCACTATAGTGGTTTGTTTCCTGCACAAGTCATTGTTTTCTCTGGCACAAATAAGTGACTTTCAAGCAAGGACGCATAATTACAGGGGGAGAGGATCATTATGTAATACGTTTGGTGGAAACCACTGTGCTACCATTTCCTAAGTGTCATATTTTATTTAACAGATTTAATGGATGTGAGCTAAACGGCGAATGTCCCTTTTTACAATGTGCAAGGATGGATTTCAGTGTCCATTTGTTGTGTATATTTAAAAGGGCATCTGAATGGCTTTTCCAGGAGACCGAAGGCAGAAGCTGCACAGGGTAGCAGACATACTAGCTTCATCTGGGAGCTAACTAGACATGCAAAACCTCAGGCCCCAGACCAAGCATTCCTGAGTCAACACATCAAGAAATAGGGCCCAGAAATGTGCATTTTAATAAGCTCTCAGGTGATTCTTATATACACTAAAGTTTGAGAAGCACTTCTAGGAAAAAAAATAGTAATTTACACTGCAATTTCAGAATAGACGTGAAATCTTGCAGAATTCTCCAGGAAGCTGTCCGAGGTTCTTATGAGCCACCATGACCTATGACCCACTGATGCATTTTAAAGCAGGAAATGAGTTAGCCATATAGTATTTCACAGCAGTGAAAAATTACATTGTGATTTCTCAAACTGGTAGAAGAGAAATCCAAATAAAATTGTATTTTGTCAGATTATATTAGATGAGCAAATAACATACAAAAATGAATAAAGGTAATCCTTGAAGGAGAACAGATTAATCTTTGTACTGTCATAATTATGCTGAAATAACGGGCTGGATAGTAACACTTAAACAGAGCCATCTGTACTTCTGTTTTTCCCTCAAAGAAGAAAATTATACCTCTTATGAGAGAGGTGAGTCTAGGTGCTAGATCTATGGAAGGACAAGAAAACCTGAGTGATGAGACAGAAAAAATTAATAGGAAGAGTTAAATATTAAACAATTAATTTTGTCAGTATTTTTCATGAAGATACAAACCCAAGCTTGTTTATATGTGAATCAGTTTCAGCTTGTTAATTGCTGCTTGCCGTTCCTGTGTTGGTGTAACAGTTCAGTGCCTAGATGATGCTCTATCAAAAAAAGAAAAAAGAAAAAAAAAATAAACAGCAGTGCTAAATAGCTCACTAACACTGATCCTATTTACTATGTGTCAATTTGTCACCCTTGGTTGAGCAAGGAAAACATGCCATATAGAAACTGATAGCCTCTTTGTCTGAATTACACGTTTGTGTATAACCATTTATATTTTCAGCAGGGAGTGGCAAAATTTATGCTCCTTATTATCCATCGTGTCTAATTTGGATACTAGCAATTTGGGGGCTGTTTATAGTTTCATTTAAATGAACCTTTCCCAATGTAGGAAATAAGGCTAGCTTACCCTTAGTACATTTGCCTTAGTTGACCAAGAAGAAAGGCCTAACATAGTAGATGGAGATGAGGAAACTTTCATTCTGCTCCAAGCTATACTTTTTAAAAAACATGGTAGTCTGTACTTTTTTTTTTTCCTTCTAGTTCTACTGAGAAATAACAAATATACAGCATTGTATGAGTTTAAGGTGTACAGCATAATGATTTGACTTAACATCATGAAATGATGACCACAGTAAGTTTCATGAACATCCATCATCTCATATAGATACAGAATTGATTGACCAACGAAACTATGTTAGTTCCTGGTATACAACATACTGATTTGGTATCTCTATACATTTCAAAATGATCACTGTGGTAAGTTTAATTACAATCTGTCACCATACAAAGATATTATGTAGTAACTGGCTATATTCCCCACCACATACATTTCATACCTGTGACTTATTTATTTTGCAGCTAGATATTTGTACCTCTTAATCTCCCTCGCTTATTTCTCTCACTACCCTACCCACCTCCCCTCTGGCAACCACCTGTTTGTTCTCTGTATTTGTGACTCTGTTTCTGTTTTGTTACTTTTGTTCATTTTTGGTTTTTACATTCCACGTATAAGTGAAATCATGTGGTATTTGTCTTTCCCT
This sequence comes from Camelus dromedarius, assembly GCF_036321535.1. Classification (NCBI taxonomy): domain Eukaryota; kingdom Metazoa; phylum Chordata; class Mammalia; order Artiodactyla; family Camelidae; genus Camelus; species Camelus dromedarius. Next base: position 27,463,247 of record NC_087439.1, on the reverse strand, counting down.
TAGTTCACTTATCATAATACCCTCTAGGTCCATCCATGTCATGACAAATGGCAAGATTTCGTTCTTTTTTATGGCTGAGTAATATTCCATTGTGTGTATATGTGTGTATATATATATACCTATACACACACACGCACCACATCTTTATCCATTCATCTGTTGATGGACACTTAGGTTGCTTCCTGCAGTGAACATAGGGGTGCATATCTTTTCAAATTAGTGTTTTCATTTTCTTTGGGTAAATACCCAGGAGTAGAATTGCTGGATAAATCTGTTAGGTTTCTATACACTAACAATGAACTATCAGAAAGAGAAATTAAGAAACCAGTGCCATTTACAGTCACATCAAAAAGAATAAAGTATCTAGGAATAATTCTAAGGAGGTAAAAGACCTGTACTCAGAAAACTATAAGACACTAATTAAAGAAATTGAGATGACACAAACAAATGGAAAGCTATACCATGCTTATGGTTTGGAAGAATGAATATTGTTAAAATAATTATTCTACCCAAGGCAGTCTACAGATTCAATGCAATCCCTATCAAAATACCAGTGGGAGTGTTTATAGAACTAGAGCAAATAATTCTAAAATTTGTATGGACACACAAAAGACCCGAATAGCCAAAACAGTTTTGAGAAAGAAGAACAAAGACGGAGGTATCATGCTTTCTGTTTTCAAACTATGCTATAAAGCTACAGTAATCGAAACAGTATGGTATTGGTCCTCAGCTATTCTTTTAACTTCTCTTGTGACCTCTTAGGGCCTTATGTCCCCAGTATTTAAAAAACAAGGGGCTTGTACTAAATTATTGTTGCAAGTTATATGATTCTGTAAACAATGATAGTGATTACTTTTGGGGCATAGCTCAGGGGAAGGCTGGCCAGAAGGGGTCTAATGGTGAAATTAAGTTCAAGGGAAATCCATCATCCAAAATTTAACCACTTAGCAAATGAAAATTATTCTAGAACCTAATGCTAAATTATGCTTTAAAAATTCCTTTTAAAGAGAAAGTGCAGTATTATTCCATGGTGAAAAATCTTGGAAGCACTATTAATAATTGTAATGCCATTGAAAACCTTGCTGTGTTCCTGTGCCTTAGGTGATTCTTCCGATGTAGGCTTGTTGATGTCTTTATCAAAGGTTGCATTTGCACACTCCTTAGAGTGATAGTCAGTGGGTATAATATAGCACACTAGAAAACTTCCATGTGTAACTTAATATCTCTTTAATAGAAAACCATAACTTGTCTCACTTGATGTTTGATGATCTTCCAATATCTATATTTAAATAGTTATTTCATTATTTAAATTAAGAAATGGGAAAAAATATCTGTATCCAAGAGTAGATAAGCCTTCTCTAAGAGTCGCCTTTATTATGCCCTTACTATGGACATAGACAACAGAAAATCCTTCCTAAGACCTCTAGGGGAAAGTATTTTTCTGAGTCAGTCTATTGGTTTAGATCTTGGATTTGAAGATTTGTTCCCCAGCCTGAGTGACAGTCTCTACAGATGAAATGGAATGTGTTGCTTGATGTTTTTGCTCTTGAAACACTTAGTCCAATAGGAGCTTGAAAATGATTGTGATCTCTCATACATTTTCTTATTCAGAATAAATGAGGCTTATTTTGTGTTTTAAAAGCAGCATTAATAGGTTTATCATGAATTTAAGGGCTTGGGAGTCAGGAGGGCACAAGCATAAATCCATGCTCTGTAACTTATGATGGGAGAGTGATGGATATAATACTTGACTTTGCTGAATCTCAGTTTCCTTATCTGTAACATGCAAAAACTACTCATTTTTGAAGGCTGATGGAATGCGTTAAAGTATTTCCATAATGTCCAGAATGTACTGAGCAGTTAAGAGAGCAATTTTTATTATAACTGAAGAACAGACAGAACTTAGACTAGGGAGTTTAGGCTATTATGGATTGAGGGGCTGAGGATATTATACATGAAGGAAATAGCAACTGTAAAGGCCAGGACAAAGAGAGCATGGCCAGTGACAGAAAGTAGATGCAAGAGTAAGGGCAGATTGTACAGAAATAAGTACGAAGTAATCTGGATCAACTCCTGAAGGGCCCTTTATACCAAATTAAGAAATTTGGATTTTATCATAAAGGCAATTAATAGCAATTGAAACATTTAAGTCAGTTGAGTGATCTGATTTTTGTTTAGAGGGTTTATTCCATCGTCTTTGATGCCCTTGATTTGTTGCATTTATTGCTACCAACCCATCTAGTTGGTTTTGTCCCCCTTTACTTTTTCCTCCGGGACTGACTCCATACTTAGTCTCTATCCCCCAGCTGAGTTGTCTATTTGACCTCTAGTTGTCCCCAAACTCAGCTTTTATTCATTCCTTGGCTCGCTCTTCTCCAGGCTATTGAACTTTGTGTTTTGTCACAGAGTTCTGGTCTTTGAGTCTCCAAGCCAAGCCCTGTCTGGACTCCCCTCTTGGGTGGAAATAGAAAAAAGCAGCATTCCTGCCACTCCTGAATTTCCTTTGGTTTTTCCACTAAGAATTAGCTCTTTCCCTTTCAGACAGTCTTTCCTCATTATGCTTTCATTTTAATCCTCTTTGTAAGTTCATCTAAATATTGCCCAGTAACATCCAAAAAAAAAAGATCTTACTGGGTGGTGACATAATTAGGACAAAAGGTAAAATATTTGATGTCAGACAGATTTAAATTTTAATGTCAGTTGTAACTTACTAATCACATTAATTTTGGCAAATTGTACAATCTCTCTGAGCCCCAGTTTCCTCATCTATAAAGCAGAGTTGTTAGAATTGTTAGATTGTTAAGTTTGTTAAATTTATGGCAAGTCATGGCTTGGTAAGAAGACCTGTAAGTATTAGGCTGTTGGCACAGCCGGCGTTGCCTTGGTGGTGGTACACAGACCTTTGAGCCTCTGCAGCCTCTCCCCCGGCCTCAGCATAAATGGGGAGTGCGGCTCAGTTTCTTAGTTGCTGAACTTCTCAGTCTGCACTGGTTTCATTCTCCACTGAGTTCTCACCATGCACTCGAGAGAAGGAGTCGTGAGGACAGAGCCTACCCATTTTATCCTCATCTTATGTATTTCCTTTGCACAAAATGTTTGCTAGTTTCATGGTAGAAGCACTTTAAACCAAATCTGAATCATTCTTTTCCCCTCCTTTTGAACATAGACAAGCCCTTTGTTGACTAGCCCAATCAAATGATATGTGATATGTGATAATATGTCTCAGAGGAGGTGAACTTGTCTCTTCAAATTTAGGTGTGTAGAAGAAATATTGCATGCCATCTTCTAAACTAAAATCAAATGAAGTGTGACTCTCTGCTCCCATCATGCCAGGTGTGCAGATAATTCAGACATAGGAGTTTGGTTTGATTGGTCTCCTTCCTGCTCTGAAACAGTTCCCAGCGTCTTTAGGCTTCCTGATTCCCATACACACTGATCACCACTAATATTTCTGTTACCTAGACTTGCAGAGCCTCTGAAATTGAATGATTCTACTTTCTGTCAAGTATATTCAAGGGAATCTTTGACAAGACCTGAGAGCACAGGTCATCCTTACAACAAATGTACAAGGCTTATTCACGTTCCCTTAAGTCCCTCCTGTCTTTGGGAGTTTGAAGGGTTATGTGTCAAATTCATAATTCTTACTTTCCTTCTGCTCCCAGAAGAGTCGCCTCTCTTCCTCTGACCGCCTCCTCTGGGCATCCGTCTCTTTTCCTTTTCCTATGGATGATTTAGGGTGATCTCTATAATTTAGACCTTCAAAATCCAGGAAAAGAATATTGTTTTCAATACAACTCTTCTTTGGGACTTTCTACACAAATTTGTCCCTTGGGCAAAGAAATGATGGACTTGGTTACTACTTAGGAGAGAACAGAAAAATATGTAAATTGTTTTAGAACAAAACATAAATATCTCAATAAATTTCCTGGCACGTGTGTTTCAGCATTTGGAATACATTACAAGCTCAGGAAACATTGATTTCCTTCTTCCTGTTTCCTTTTTTCCTTTTCTTTTCCTCAAAACTGATGTATGAAAAAAGCCTAATCTTAACTAATGTTAACACTAACCAAGTAAAATAACAATCTGAGGTACTAAGGTGATATTAAGAGACTGCTTCTCTCTGTCTCTACTATTATTATTCCCACTTGACTTCCAGACCTTTCTACATGCAGTGCCTCAGTGTAATAAAAGGGCCAGAGCCCTTTTTAAATGTTCCCTAGTAGCTTTTAATCTTCACCCTTTCCCATCCCCATGCCAGATCAGCTAATTACTCACATCTGGACAAGCTGATAAAAAAAAGCCTGGGTGCCTAATTCTTGCTCAAACCATTTTGAACCTGCTTGAAAGCTTTGCCCTGCTTTTCCCAGATTCCTCAGTGATGTACTAAACCTTTTTATACGCTCTTGGAGTAGGTGTGACATTATCGGTCTCAACATCAGAACCGAATTTTGAGTGAGGGTCCATCTGCCTCTGCAGGTGACCGTTAATACTCAGCAAGAAGATGCAATTTATAAAAAGCCAAGTTATTGAATTTACATTTTAAAATGTCCTTGAAATTTAAAGCACACAATAGTTATGAATCTAAAACAAGCTTTATTTACATGGCTGGTGTTGTTTGTTTGTAAAGATTCAGTATCTTAGCAACTTTTAGAATTTATATTCTGACTCCTAAACTATGAAAGTATTAGGTAGTATAAAAATGGGTTTTCTACCTCTAGTTAAAATTCCAATAAGTAAATGGAATTAAGAGTTTTAGCAATAAAAGTCACCACACTTTTTCAGTCCTAGAGGTCAAACCCCAGAGGAGTTCTGATGGACTGATCCATGGAGATAAAGGGGGCTTATGCCTCACTTTCGTAGCCTGAGGAACCTGCAGGCTTCTTAGAGAAGCCTCACCTAGCACATGCTAGAAAAGCATGTCACCTGAGCCTGCAACTGTTACATAGTGTGGAGGCAGCAGCTGGCCAGGGAAGCAGGATGAGAAGTGAACAGGCAGTGAAAGTGGAGAAGGTTGAAGGGCAGAGAGATCTGGGAGGAGGCCAAGGAAGATGTAAGGAAAACCTCATGGTAGAGGCCATATCTGAGGCCTTGGGTACCAGAGAGGGTGGCAGTGCCTATTTCCCAAAGATGAGGTAGGACTCATATATCCAGTTACATACCCACATTCCCGTTGGATGTCTACTAGAGAACCTGGAAGTTAATAGTGCTAATTTCTGATCTTTCTCCCGTGTTAATCTGTTTTTACTACAGTAATGATCCAATAGCATTAAGCCCTAAATATTGATGACTTACAACAATATTTATTTTTTACCCTTCTTTTCTCAATGCAAGAACTGAGCAGAAGAAGTAGCTCCTAACTTGAGTATCTGTCTTCACAGTGGAGGGCAAAAGTATTTCAAGCAAGGTAGAAGAAATTTGCATAGCCTCCATGTTAACACACGGTCTCTTCTGTCCATGTTCCATTGGAGAGGGGAAAAGACATAGCTTTTTTTTAAGTTCATCATAAAAAAAAATTAGATATTTGTAGTAGAAAATCTGGGACATACAGGAATCTCATAAATAGTCCACTGATGATACTTTGATGTATGCATTTATATAGTAGTTGAGATCATATTACTTATGTAGTTTTGCTTATTTCTTTTTTTAGACTTTCAATTGTAAAGTATTACAAAAATGACATAAAATCATTTCAAGTACTGAATAATGTTCCATAGTATATATGAACTATAGTTTTCTTAACTATATCCCTACTAAAGGACATTAAAACTGCTTCTGTTGATTTAATTATATTTTGCTGCAGTAAGCATCTTTCTGTATGAAACTAAATTATAAATCTGAAGTAAAATTAAACCAGTTTCAACTCCCAAGGCATTTGAAAGTCATTCCATTAGATTGAATCATGTGGAATTACTGGTATTTGATAACGTTTGACCTTAAAAAGAGCAATTTCATAATTAAATAAATGAATAAATAAATCTATCAATAAATCTAAAATAATCTCCTTATGCCTTAATTTATCCTATCTCTTTAGTTAAATCTGTTTTCTTAAGCGTGTATGTTATGCATTGAAATCAATTTCTTATTTCTGTTTTGTTTAATTACTTGTATTGAACCAAAAGTTTTCTTTAATCAAGTATTATTATACATAAACATTATATCACCTAAATTATTTTGCCAGGAGTTGGCAGGAGTGAGTGATCTTGGAAACATAACCAATTATAACATTGAAAGAAATTAGCACTTACAATATTAATAAAAGGAGGCTATTTTTTTAACATTAAGATGTGGGATCAAGTTTTTAAAGACTACATGATCTTAATAAAGAAAGAATGTTAATGTGTCTTTTAATTCTGTGTAATTTCTGTGCTCTAATTTTAGTAAGCTAATTATCCTTAATTGTCATTGTAGCATACAAAAAACACACACACGTATCTGTTTTATTAATGTAAGCATTATTGTCTTTTTATTTCATTGCTTTAATATATATTAATGTAGAAAGATGGAAAAACATGCAATTTATAATTAACTTATATTATCAAAATAAGTTTCAACATAGAGAAAAAACAATTTCACATATATTTACTTAAGAAATAGCTATAATTTACACTGTTAATATAATTATATGATTGTTAGACTGTACCTCTTGATAAAAGTAACTTTTTTTAAACTTTTTTTTATTGAGTTGTAGTCATTTTACAATGTTGTGAAAAGTAACTATATGTTGATTATTCAGTTACTCTTGTTAATTTACATACCATGTTTTACTTACTCCTTGAAAACAGTTTTACTAGAAGCAAATTTGCCCCACATGTGTTTTACATTATGGATTGTCACTAGAAATGTTGATACAGATAAATGTTAATTTAAGAGGGATTCAAAGGTAGACAGTTTTCTCATGGCCTAACTTATAAACATATGTATATAGGTAAGAAAAGCAGAATAAACTCAGTGGTATCACTTACATTGACCTCACTTGTAGCAATATTTTTGGGGAGATCTTTAAGCAGGCTTTGAATAGTTTTATAGTCAGACATACAATTTAAAATAAGATGCTGTTTTATCTTCACTATTACCAATATTTGTATAAAACTTTATTGCTTCTAAAATAATACATCATCTGATTTTTTGTATGATCACAGAAATGCTCTGAAGCTTCCTACACATTAAAGTTTTAGAAAAAAGGGACCTCAGCTATCCTTTAGTCTAGTAGCCTAATTTCACAACCGAGTAAACTGACCCTCAACAAATTGACGTTATTTGTGCTTGTGATTGTGGGTGGGTTAAACTTCCTGAAAAGTCTTCTCAGCTGCTTCCCACAGCTTATCTCCATAGTGGGGCCATGTGATAGAGAAGTGGATGTCCTAGCAGAGTTCACGGTAAAATGTGAGACATTGGTTAAATTTAAATTTCAGATAAACAATTATTTTTTTTAGTATAAATTCTTCCCATGTAATACTTGGGATACACAAGTATACCTTGTTTTATTGTGCTTCATAGCTGCTGTTGTGGATTGTTTTGTTTTGTTTTTTTCCCACAAATTGAAGGTTTATGGCAACCTTGTATAGAATATCTGTTGGTGCCATTTTTCAGTAACATTTGTTCACTTTGTCACATTTTGGTAATTCTCACAACATTTCAGACCTTTTCTTTATTAGTGTATTTGATCAGTGATCTTTGTAAACATTTTTTATTGATCAGTGATCTTTAATGTTACTGTTGTATTGATTTGGGACACCATGATCTATGCCCATATAAGACTGTGAACCTAATCTGGAACTCTTGTGTGTGTTCTCACTGCTCCACTGACTGGCGTTTCTCTCATCTCTCGCTCTTCTTGGGCCTTCCTCTTCTGTGGGACACAACAATATTGAAAATAGGCCAATTAATAATCCTATGATGACCTCTAAGTAGTCAAGTGAACTCTTCATTTGAGTTGCAACTCTCTCCCTTTAAATCAAAATCTAGAAATAATTAAGCTGAGTGGGGAAGTTGAAAGCCAGGATAGTGAAAAGCTAGGCCTCTTGGGCCAAACAGGCAAATTGTTAATGCAAAGGAAAAGTTCTTGAAGGAAAGTTTAAGAGCTGCTCTAGTGAATCTATGAATGACAAGAAAGTGAAACTATTTTATTGTTAATATGGAGAAAATTTCAATGCATAGAAGGTCAAACCAGCCACAACAATCCCTTAAGCCAAAGTCTTATCCAGAGCCAGAGCCTGTCTTTAATTCTTTGAAAGCTAAGAGAGGTGAGGAAGTTGCAGAAGAAAAATTTGATGCTAGCAGAGGCTGGTTTATGAGGTTTAAGGAAAAAAAAAACCCTCTCCATAACATCAAAATGCAAAGTAAAGCAGCAAGTGCTAATTTAGAAGCATCAGAAAGTTATCCAGAAGATCTAGCTAATTAATTAATGAAGGTGGCCACACTATACAACAGAGTTTCAGTGTAGATGAAAAAGCCTTATATTGGAAGAAGATGTCGCTTACGACTTTCATAGCTGGAGAGGAGAGGTCAGTGTCTGGCTTCAGAGCTTCAAAGGACAAGGCTGACTCTCTTGTTAAGTTCTAATGCAGCTGGTGACTTGAAATTGAAGCCAGTGCTCATTTACCAGTCAGAGAATCCTAGGGACCTTGAAATTATGCAAAATCTATTCTGCTCATGCTCTGTATATGGAACAAGAAAGCCTGGATGACAGCACATCTGTTACAACATGGCTTACTGATTATTTTATGCCCCCTGTTGAGACCTACTACTCAGATGGAAAGATTCCTTTCAAAATGTTACTTCTCATCGATCATGCCCCTGGTCATCCAAGAGCTCTGATGGAGACACACAATGAGATTAATGTTGTTTTTATGATTTGCTAACACAACAATCCATTCTGCAGTCCATGACTCAAGGAATCATTTTGACTTTCAGGTCTTATTCTTTAAGAAATACATTTCATAGGGCTATAGCTGTCATAGCTAGTGATTGCTGTGATAGGTCTGGGTAAAGTAAATTTGAAAATCTGTAAAGGATTCACCATTTTAGATGCCATTAAGAACACTTGTGATTCATGGGAAGAGGTCAAAATTATCAACTTTAACAGCATTGAAGGCAGTTGATTCCAATTACCATTGATTGAGGGTAGGGTTCAAAACTTCAGTGAGGAGGTAACTGCAGATGTAGTAGAAACAGCAAGAGTTAGAGAGGGCGCCTGAAGATGAGACTGAACTGCTGCAATCTCATGATAAACTGTAACCGGGGAGGAGCTGCTGCTTATGGATGAGCAAAGAAAGTGGTTTCCTGAGATGGTCTCTACTCCTAGTGAGCATTCTGTGAAGATTGTTGAAATGACAACGAAGGTTTTAGAATATTATGTAAACTTAGTTGATAAAGCAGCAGCAGGCTTTGAGAGGACTGACTCCAGTTTTGAAAGAAGTTTTATTGTGGATAAAATGCTATCAAACAGCATTGCATGGTACAGAGACATTATTTCTAAAAGGAAGAGTCTCCCCAATATGGTAAACTTCACTGTTGTCATATTTTATGAAATTGCTACAGCCACTTCAGCCTTTAGCAGCCACCACCCTGATCAGTCAGCAGCCCTCAACATAAAGGTAAGACCCTCCCCCAGCAAAAAGATTACAACTTGCTGAAGGCTCAGATGATGGTAGGCATTTTTTAGCAATAAATTTCATACTAAGGTATGTACACTGTTCTTATTTAGACATACACTTGTACACTTGATAGACTGTAGTGTAAACATAACTTTCATATGCACTGGGAAACCAGTGTGACTTACTCCGTTGCAATATTCGGTTTATTGTGGCAGTCTAGAACTGAACCCGAAATATTTCTGAGGTAAGCCTATACTTACATTAAAAAATTGTTCTTTGCTTTTTTCTTTTTCAATTCAGAATTAACTGGGTGTCTTGTATTTTTATTTGCTAAATCTGGTGACCCTCAAATAACTAGTATTCTTGATAGAAGGTTGCAAAATGTTCTTTACTTAAAACAATAAGATGTTGTTCCTGTTGCAAATGTTGAGACATAAGTCTATTGAAATCTAGACTCCAATCCATTAGAAAACCAACATTCAATTGTTTAAAAAATTGTATTTGCTGAAGGAATAACCTATTAATTTTTAGGTAGCTCTTTTACCTTATAAAGAAACAATAAAGAAGCACAATGTTAAGCATTCTTGCTAACACATCCAAACTGGGTAGTCAGAAATGGAATAAAAAATAAAGCACAAAAGTGCTAATCTTGCCCATTAATAGCTCTGATGAAATTGTGATAGGAATTTAAATTTTATTTATTGCTTACTATGTCCGAGTCACAAAATCTCTTTGAGAAATGCATTATTATTCTAATTTTAGAGATGAGAAAGCAGAGATGCCTAGAAATGAAATAACTTGCCATTTTCCACTAAGAGGTGGAATTTGGTTCCCAAACAATCTGTTTGGATTCAAAAGCTCAAGGTCTTCCTACTGCTTTTACTGTTTGATGAGAAAGGAATGTGAAAAGGTTGCCTTCTCAACACGTAGCCACTCACCCCTCCTCCACACACACATCCTCTGATAGTCTCTTTGCTAACGGAGTATGTTTTTTTGTTTTTGTTTTTTTCAGTCATCTACCCCTCAAGAAAGGTCCTTATCCTAAACTCCAGGCTGTGTATTCAGATAGTTTAAACAAATCATAGGAATGTTTCATTTTCCCATGAGTGATTGAGGGAAGTGGTTTGTACATTTGAGTGTGTATCAGAATCACCTGGAGAGATTGTTAAAGCATGGAATGTTGGTCCCCGCTCCCTGAGTTTTTGATTCAGTAGGTCTTGTATGAGGCTGGAGAACTTACCTTTCTAACAAATTCCCACTGATGCTGACGATGCTCTTGGACACCACGCTTTGAGAACCACTTTCTGGGGCTACTCTATAGCCATGCAGCAATGGGATGAGAGCAGACTTCTGGGAAGTGTTTAATGTTTTCACACTCCTAAAGGGCAGTACATTGATTATTTGAAATAATTTGTATTATGAACTTCTGTTACATGTAACCATCCTGAGTGATACAAAAGAATGAGAAGTTATTATCCTAGTTATTGTTTGTAAATTTGAGCTGCTCATGGTATGTGGTTAAGATTAGCAAATTAGTAGATCCCACTGTATTAAAACTTCTGTTCACAAACTATTTAATTTCTAATGTACTTTATTAGAGGTGGCCATTACATTAAAACACTATTGTAAAATGAATATTAAAGGTATTAGTAGAAACAGTCAAAAAATAGAATTTATGACTATCACAGCAAAGATTCTACCAGTGGGCTGTACAGTACATTGGACGCATGCTGTGAGGTGTGTATCTCTCTACCTCTGGTTTGTTTTTTGTGCTGTTATAGGGTTTTGGTGCTCGATGTCATACATATTTTATTTGTAGCTAAGCATTGCCAACCTAGGATCTCTAGACATTCTTTGCAGGCATTTGGAAACATAAACATTGAATATAGTTGTTTTGAAATTATTTAATGAAAATATTCATTATTATTACATGGCTTACATAACTTATTCTTAAAATATGTTCAATATGGTGATGACATTTGAAACAAGAATCAAGACAAACCTAAACTCACACAGGAATGATAGTCACTTTCACTGAACAAATGCTTGGCTTCATATGTTAACAGCTCTGTTCCTCTGTTTAATTTCTGTGCAAAGAGTGCTGATAAGTGCTGCTTTCTCTGACTCTACTAGCAAAGTGTCAAGGTTTGCTTTGTAGTTAACTACAGAGGCACAATTTATTTTTTCAATAACTAGCTTTTCCATTTAAGAGTCTGTTCTCCATACTTACTTGATACAATGGAACTTTTGTTTTATATCATTCGACCTCCAAAACAACTCCACTCAAACTAGACTCAGTGGAAATGTAGACCCAATTGAATTTAACCTGTTACCTTGGTAACCAAAATATAAATCTCTGCCAACAGATTTCATCCCGCTTCTGTGTTCCTTAGGGTATCAGCATTTTATAGCTTCTCCATTAGGTTCTCAAGCCAAATTTTCCTAAACTCAGGTCCTTGCCAGGTGAACTTACATTATACATCCCCCCATCTTCCACTTAAAAAAAAAGTAAATTTCTTTTGAATAATTTAAACAACTTTTTAATTAGTGTTTTTCATATGATTAAGATGGCCTTTTTCCCTTTCTTTCATAAATATTTATGTAGTGATTGCTATGTGCCAGACACTATTCAAATAATTTCCGAAATTAACTCCTTTTATCCTCATAACATAACATATTACATGAGGTAATATTATTATCCCCACTTTATAAATGAGGAAAATAAAGAGCAAACACATTAAGCAACTTGCTGAAGTTCACACAGATAGTAAGTGATAGAGACAGGATTTGAACCCAAACTGGTTTTAAATAACAGAGCTCTTGTCAATATTACATAAATTGCAACTAAAAATCCTCAAATAATTTGGTATTAAGAAAATGATTTAATGATTATATCTAGGTAAGTCTTTTGACAAATGTTAACCACAATGATCTAAAAAAGTTAGATCATCTGAGTTTATTTTGCTCCTGAAAAAGTGTTGAATCTTGTATTTTTTTTAAATAGGAAAACAATTCTCAGTCCATCACAAAACCTTAAGCAGTTCTCCAAATATCACTGATATATATATAAACACATGTGTAACATCTGCCAAGAATACCCACAGAATATAAAGTATGAAAAACACTAATTACCTAATTATGTCATTTAACAAACTCCTAAGTGGGCTTATCTATGTGCTGGGTGCAACAGTACTGTACAGTATTGGATGTGAATTGCTTTCCTTCTACATGCAAATGAATAAAGTGTGAGGTAAAAAGCGCCTATGTTAAAGCTGCATGATCAATACAGGCAACTCTTAGCAAAATAAATAAGCAATAATGCGATTGGGATAAGTTACTTCCTCGCTGAAGAATTGCTTGAATGACAGTTAATGTCAAGGAAAAGGCATCCTTATCCGTGATATGTGGGAAAGATGATAGCACATCCTAATATTCAGTGTATTTAGACAACACAAGCACAAGACGTGATCCTATCTGAAAACAGCTAAGGTATGACTGTTGGCCACTAAACATTTTCACCCCTGGTCTCCTGTGTAACTTAAATGTTTTCCTGGTACATGCATGCACATTCACTGGGATGTCTTTTCAATTACGATAGTAATTTTTCAAGAATACTCTTTTTTCATGCAAGACATCAGAATGAATATTTGCATGATGGAACTTCAGTTAGCTTTGGATGCTTGTGTTAACTTCAGCCTGTGGGAGCATGAATTATAAGTGCTTCCTCTGACTTAAGAACTAAGTGCCTGAATCGTGACATATAATTTTTGATTAATAGAGCAAGCTGTTGTTATATTGATTTTGATACAGTTTTCATACATTTTAGAGTAGACGGTGCCAACTCCTTTTTTGTATTCAAAAGACCTTTTGTATTCAAAAGACCTTTGATCAAAGTTAATTTGGAGGTAATTCTTTCTGCCAGTCATTGAACTGATATTAAATTAAGTGGAAGAATGGGCATTCTGTAGTAATTTGGACTGGTTGCACCAAAAGTCCAATTTTTTTTTTATTGGCAATAAGTAATATACTTCTCAAACCATTTGGCTTAGCTTAGATTGGTAGATAGTCTCTCTAAATGCAATGGAAGTACGTGTAACAGACTGTTCTTCACTTGAAGGACAGCTCTCCTGATCTATCTTTTAGCTGATTTCCAGAAGGATGTGTAGGTTTTGCTGACTCTCCAAGAGTGCCTCAGTTGAACTCCTTTCTGGCTATCCAGAGAATCTTCCACAGAAGATAGAGTGAGGTTATCAGCAGTCCTAAGGGCTGGCTAAGACTTCACTCCTGTAGGCTTAGGTTCTTAGTGTTATTCTTGAAGTAAAAGGTAGGTATTGTCGTGGGTTTAAATTAGGTGACTAATTTAAATTTAGTAATTTTATGACGTAGATTTTTAATCTGGATTTTATATATGCTAAAACTGGGAATCAAAGTTTTAAGCTCAAGGTCACATGCCCAGTAAGCCTGTGAATCAGACTGATTCTATGCCTGACTCTAAAATGTACAAAAGTTTTGTTTTGGTTTGTTTTTTTTTTTTTTTTTTTTTTAGTGGATTCTAAGTTGTTTTTCAAATTCTGTCAATAGATTGGGGAAATCCCTAGGATTTTCCTGAAAGGAAATCTGGTGGGCTTCCTCTCAGTCAACCATATGTCTTAGACAAGGAACAGTTACAGCTTTAGAGGATACCTCCTTTAAGTTATAGAGGATAAATCCTAATTCACTTACCACATATGTGCAACCATATTAAAATTAATATGGAAAGAAATGAAAGCCTTTAAGTGACAATGATGGTGGCATGGAAGAAGAACGTATAGGGGAGAGTTTATATATTTGTATATGGAATAGTAAGAATAGAAATTTATAGAGTGATAAGATGACCTTGTATTTAAAAATCTCAGCTCTTTTATTAATATAACTTCTGCTGTGCTGCCTCCTCAGTTCTAAGATTCTAGCAACACAAGATACACCATGGTGAATTGACTTTGCATATTCTGCTGTTCTATTAAAGCCATGGATTTAAATGTGATATTGAATCTAGCTGGAAGAGATACAATGAGCCTTCTCATTTTCCGTATGGAGACTAAACCTCAGAATGGTGGCACAACCTAATTTAGACCATGTTTATAAGTCATTGCAGTGCAGCAGTGGACTCCCAGCTTCCTAACACTCAATCTAGTCCTCTTTCCCAGTGACAAGGGATTTTTAAAATTTCACTGAAGATTTAACATGCCAGTGTTCTACAGAGGGGATATGGAAACCTTTCACATCAGAGTCCATAAGTTTCCATTTCAAACTGCATTTCTACAACTGAGCCTTAACGCTTAATCCAGTAAAATCCCTTTCTTGCTGCTGTGTGAAATGCTACATAAATGACCACCTTACTTGGGAATGATTTCAAGTGGTTTTTATTTTTTAAGTTATTTTATGTTTAATTTATCCTGTAGGCTGCCTTAGCTCTTATGAAAATTTCCTCTATATTTAAAATAAGTAACAAAATTATATTTGGCCAATAGATATTATCAAACTTTTCTCTGAGTATAGGTTTATGCCTGCAATAAATACACACACACACTCAGCTTCTTGAGGGAAGTACCCTTTGTAGATAGAACCTGAGATGACTTACGGGTATAGCTTACAAGCTGTGTGCCTCGCGAGGGCTGGTACTGACTTAGTTTATTGATTGCATTTTATTGTATTGATCAGAGAACACGATTTAACCACTTTAGGTCCCCTGTGGTACTTTCTAGATTGGCATAAACTCATTATTTTTCTTACAATTTCTCCTGTCATCATCCATCATTTTTCACTTCTGAGGCAGGCACAAGGCTTCCATGGCTTGCTCTCATGCCCTTGCTTTTTAGTTTAGACATACTACCCTGGGCAAGAAATGTTTCATCTTTTTAATGATCATTCTTATCTTCATTAGAGTGAAAGCATGTATTCCTAAAATGCTCTGCTATTTTTCTCCTGGAACCACAATGTGTTCTAATGAAGAGCCTAGGAGAGTCACGGCAAAGGGACTCTGTTGGCACCATTGATTAAAATAAGCTGATTTCATCCGATTTGTTATTGGTGATGGTGGAAATTTAATTTGTCAGGCTTTTCAGTTAAAGAAGTTCCAGAGACTTAGCCATACTTTTCCTTAGAATTTATCTTGAGGTTTTTTTGGCCTGCAAAAACATCAAAGAGTATTTTGATTAAAAAGGAAAAATCCCTGAAGGGTTTATAATGCATCCATTGGACAGGGCCATAACTGTTCATTCAGAGCCGTATCAGTGCCTGCAGTGGCACTCTTAGAGATTCGGATGCCTCAGACTTGATTCTCTCTCCCTCCTTCTCTCACCACTTGTTTCTTTTATCTCCTCTCCTTTTATTCTTTCCTTTTCCCTCCTTCCTCTCTGCTATGTGGTTTGAGCACAGCTGGTGTCAGTGAAGTTTCTTTTAAACATATGTTATCCTCTGTAAGTCATGAATAGTTTCTGTTATACAATAGAAAAAGATCCTTTAAGAGGCAATTCGGTGAATGTGTCTAAAACAACCCTTACAGACACCTGCGATGCCCTTTGCCTCAGGAGCTCTGCCTGGGATTTTCTGCAAACTATTCTACTAATCGCCCCAGATGTGGGGTAGCTCTGAGCATCATTCATTTGCTATTGAGCAGATATCACACCCTTTGTCTAACAGAAGTCCCCATGGACTAATTTTAAACATTTTTTTTTTCCTGTTTAGTTTTCAGTGAAGATGGAGTACAGGATATAATGACCTTGCAGTTATATTTCAAATACTTGTAAGAGTTACCAAACTTTAATCATATTTTACTCTAAATAATCTTGAATTTATTTTATAATTTTCTCACAGGTTTATCTCTTTTTCATTTATTTTGTTTTCATCCTGCCCTCTTTCTGCCCCCCCCCCCAATTCTTGTTTGATGCATTTCTGGGCTGTTACAATCAAAGTAGGGGCAGATTGGATGAACTAGCAGTCACAGTCCCCATCTTAGTTGACAAAGAAGCTACATTTTAAGGAGACAAGGATTAAAAATTTTATGCAATCATATGAATGATGAAAAAGGAAAAATAATTTGTTAGGACCAGCTTCTCAGCATTGGGTTATAATTTAATAAGAGGTTTAAGTGTGAATTTTAGGATTTTGGCTTACTGTTAGCTTACAGAAGGTGAAATGATGTGTTTCTCAAAGGTTCCTTAATGCCAATAAAGACCTATAGTTCGGAAGGTAATAATCAATGAGTAACCAATGACTTAATAGTGAGGCAGTTAGCTTTTTGTCTTTCTCCCATGGGAAAACTATAAGTTTTAACAGTGCCTTCCCCTATCTCACATAAAGTAGATAATCTAATGGACATTTCAAAACAAAGAAAGAGATAACTATCTCCCAGTAAGCTACTCCGGGAGAAGGAAGTTGGCAAAATGTATTCCTGAACATTTATGACTTAACCTTTAAAATGTGTTGAATTATTTGACATGATTGATTAAAAATATTAACCACTTTAACCTACATTTTTCCCCTCAAGATTTGAGGAGAGGCAGAGGAAACAATAAATTCAATGGAAATAAAAATTGTGTATCTGGTCTGAGCCAAAATGTTTTGTAGACCAAAACTACCAGGTCACCAAGACTGATACCTTTTATATTCAACCCCAGACTTACTACAATTATCCAAGAAATGTAAAATTAAGAGTAAATTTATAAATGTGGTATAAATCTACTAAGAATCCTATCACAAGGCTTTGGTATTAAGGAAAATTCTGGAAGTAATAAAGACAAAGAGTTGCTTGAAACTCCAACCTTCCTATTTCCAGGAAACCTAAAATCCTATACAGTTAAAAAAAAAATTCCAAAAGGTCTGTTTTCCAGTCAGAACTTTGGAATAGCTCTGAGATCAGAGGTAGCATGGGTTAGAAGTTGAAGTGAGCAGTGGGGAAGTCTGATGGTGAATTGAGGGGATGTAAAAAAGCTACGCCAGTTTCTCATCTCAGTTGTAGTTATGGTGATTATGGTGATTACCGTGAGTCCAGCTCACTTGAAAAAGGGAATGGCTTCTGTGGAATTGCCATCAGTGCACTGGCGCTGGAGAGAGAGAAGGGATTCTGCTGCAAGAAACTCCTGCCCTTCAAGACTAGGAGCTCTTTATCCACCCACTAAAGCTCTGGCAATCAAATTTGTTTCCAAGGTCTGGGCCACCGGGGTTTTTATTTGGATTAAAGAAATCCAAGCCAGCTGTCAGTACTAGTCAACCTAGACCAGTGGTTCTCAGATCTCTATGCATATTTGTATCACTTAGAAAGAATTTAAAATATGGATGCCTGTACCCTACTTGCAGATATTCTGAGTTAATTAGTCTGGAGTGGGGCCCAAGTATTGGTATTTTTAAAAGCTTTCCAAATAACAGAAAGAGTACTGGTTGTTGTCATGGCAGAGTAACAGACTAAGCCTCCTGCCAATAACAATTATTAAAGCTGGACAAAAAATAAAAGGCAAGTATTTGAAGGCACTGAAGAACAACTGAAGTAGTGAGGATAAACTGGAAAGGATCTGATCCTTGAAAGAAGGGGAAAAATACTAGGTAAGTTCAGTATTATACCAGGCTTTTCCCCTGAGGACATCTCTCAGATCCTCTGGGTGCAGATGAACCCTGCAATAAGCAACAGTCTCATTGGACTGAGGAAACAGAGAGCAGTGTTAGAGTTTGCAAGGGAAGCTGAAAATTGAGGAGAAAAATGTCAGAAGAAGCCACAGAGAGGAGAATCCCAAAATCTGCATAAAATTCCTTTCAAATAGCTGACTCATAAACTGCATACATAGGATTATACTCTAAAGGGCTTGGCAGGAAAGTATAGCTTGGCGGATGAAGAGCTGTACAAAGACCTTGGCAGCTTCTAGGCAAAAGAAGATAGAGTTTGAAGTTCATGTCCTGCCAAGTTAGAGGGACTTGGTAAAAATGTTCAACTTTTCTTCAAAACCTCAGAACTACTGTGCCTTAGGATAATGGGGAAAAACACATGGGGGTGGCCACCTGTAACCCCCGCGTTGTTCAAGAGTCAACTGTGTATAAACTTTTTTTACATACACTTCTTATTTTGGAATAGTTTTTACAGAAATGTTACAGTGGTGATAGAGATTTCCCCTACCTCATACCCTTTCCCCTGTTGTTAACATCTTACATTATTATGGTATGTTTGACACAATTAAGGAACCAGTAGAGGAATTAGTACATTACAACTAGCTAAACTCAATACTTTATTCCTATTTCACTATTTTTTTTTCGCTCATGTGGTTTTCTGCTCCAGGATCCCACTCATAAACTGGATATTTAGTTGTCATGGCTCCTTAGGTGCCTCTGAACTGTGACTGTTTCTCTGAATTCTTTGTTTTTGAGGACATTGGCAATTTTAAGGAGTAATAATCAGATATTTTGTAGAATGACCTTCAATTTGAATTTGTCTTATGCTTTTCTCATGGTTAGACTGGAGTTACAGCTTTTGGGGAGGAAGTCTACTGAGGTAAAGTACTGTTCTCATCACATAATATCAAGGGCACATGGTATCAATATGACTTATTGATAATGAAACTAAACTTGATCGCAGGCTGAAGTAGTGTTTGTGATGTCTCTCCACTGTGAAGTTTTGTTTCTCCTCTTTCCAAACTCTGTTCTTGAGAAGCAAATCACTAAGTGCAGTCCACATTCAAGAGGGGACGGGGAATAACTTAAGCTCCCCTTCTGGAGGGGAAAGCATCTGCATAAATTATTTGGAATTCTTCTCTAACACTTTATCTTCTAATAGGAAAAGAAAAAGTTACAAAACCATGTGTGGTTTGAGTAATTCCAGGGTCAACTCCATAAGGGCAGGGAACTCTCTGTTTGCAGCTGAGTATTTAGTTTCTGGAATAGCAACTAATACATAAAATATGATTTCAGTAACTTATATTGAATGCGTTTTTGTGAAAAACAAGAGCAAAGTGTAGAAAAACTCTACTTCCTCCTAAAGTTCCAAGCCTATATTATATTATATATGTATTTATAAAGATGGAGTTAATTTCCTATAATTTCTAAACTAGCTTCTTAAGCAAGATATCCTAACACATAAGCTAAAAACATTTACATCATGGATGTAAATGTAGAAAATGGCTTCAGAAAATAAACGTGTGCTTTCCTCTACTGGAAAGAGAGATGTCTCACAGAAACTCCTGTTTCTCGCCTTTAGGAAAAGGCCTCTCCATCAAAGCATATTTGGCCTTTTCCTTTCAGAAGAAGGTAAACCACTCACTATCTTTTCAAAATTCTGGGCTGTTCTGGCAGCACTCTCTGCTGTCTAGGAAAGGGGGAATAAACAGCCTGTGTCATTTAAGGGTTAAAAAATTAGAAATTGACCAAAAAAACACAAGCTTTTTGTTAGGGGAAAAATTATAATTAATTTTGTGTGTGTTTTTTAAGTGCACAAGGCCATTATCTTCAATAAAACCTCACTGTCCAAGAAATATGTAAGATAGAGATCTTTGGTATTAAAGATCAGGAGGTAATAATAGAAGGATGTTATGGGAAGAGAGAAAAGGAAAGTGTCCTGGCTCTGACTTTTAGAAAAGCTGGGATTTGAGCTCTTCCTTTGAAGATATGCTTGGGATACTTAGAACTGGAAGGTTCTGGGGAGCGGGTTGCTGGGAAGAGGCCTGACGCAGAGATCAGAGAAGTGGCCCAGCGAGAGACTTGGTCGAAGCTCGTGGTTCTGATGGGGACTGTGGCACAGGAAATGCAGTTGTGGTGCAAATAAGCTGCCCACCGAACTTCTGGTCACGGCAAGAGCTGTAAGCTTTAAGAAGCAGTGCTGTGGCAGGACCTGCCAGACACGTATGGATTATGTGCGAATCACACCTCTGCAGTCTCCCTGGCCACCATGTTTGTTTGATTGAGTTATATCTCTATATATTCTTTGAAATACTCGAGGCTTGACTGTGTGGTGGTACAGTTTGTTAGCATTTGACGTATCCTGATTAAGCATCCACATTCTAGAATTAGGTAAAGCAAAAGCCTCAGATATCCCTGTTTGTCCTTGAGATATTCATGGTTTACAAGGTACATTGAGAATAATTTTTCAGTTGTGAAATGAATGTTGGTTAATATGTGGTGTTAGCTGGACCAGTTGTACCAGCACCTCAGTCTATGTGAATAGGCTGTATGACCCTGGGTGAGTAGCAGTCTTTAGGGAAGGGCTGTACGTGAAAACTCTGTTCTGTCCTGTTCTAACATTTGAAAGAGGATCTGTCTCGTAATCTAATTTCAAGGTGATCTTGTCATTTCTTTAATATAATTTAAACCTGCCTTTGAGCAATTATTTTATAGGAAGAGCTTATAGAAGAAGAAAAGTGGGAACCATATCAAGTTTGTGTACAGATTATGTATTTTTTGTGCCTGAAGAATAAAAGGTTTACGTGTGTGGAAAACTGGCCCTGAACTTGCTTTCACTCCAACATCCTACCTGCAGTGAGGCTGTGGGAAAGGAAAACCTCTGCTCTCCATTGCCTACAACCTCTGGGACTGCCTACTCCCTCCATGGGGACTCTGACTCTTTGAGAAAAGTGAAATTGGCATAGGTTAAGTTACTAACAGTGGGTATGAGCTCCAGATTCTGGAAAGCTGAGACACATTGGTTTATACTGAAGAGGTCGGGAAATAGTGGGAAGAACTCGATATCTGAACTTAGGAAGATAGGTAAGGAATAGCCCAAATTGTGGTTTTATGATAAATGAGGGGAAAAAGAAGCAGGTAAGGCCTTTCACTTCAGATTCCTACACAGCAAATATATTTCCTTCAGATTATGTGGGTCAGTGTGTGTGTATTTATATGTGTATTAATATACATGTAAACCTGTGGATACATTTGTAGCATATTAATTTTAGTTCAGAGTGTGATTTTTTTTCTTTTACTTGGGATTGGAGTGGGTACCTAATTTACTTTGGAAAGGTTTTGTCTGCAGGTGTGAATTGTTGTTTAAAAAAAGAAAAAAAGAAGTCAGCTTTCCTTTGTCAAATACTGTGCCAGTGAATTCTTTTACAAGTTTAAATCTACATCGAGTGACTTTTTTTTTTTTTTACAGGAAAAGGTGTTACAAAGCCATGCATTGCATTGTACAATATCTCTCTGCTTATTTGACACTGAATATATAGGCAATATTTTAATTTCTTTTTTCCCCTCTTATTAGACTTGAGTAGACTGCATTAACAATTTGGAAGTTCTCTGTGCTTATAGAGAAAGTAAAATGAAAATTCTGATTTTTAATTCAGGAAACATTTTTGAGTGTCTACTCTATGACACTGTGTGTGTGGTGCTTTGTAATTAAGTTTAACAAATAACATTTCTGTGGGGTGACATCGGAGAATGGAACAAAAATTAATTTTTCCCCAAAGTAAAAGGAGGCCCTCAGTTTCTTCTTGAATCTTGATCTTCCTATTTGATACCTTTCTTTTGGATGCAAAGCGTCACAGTTTCCTCTTCTGATGCTTTAGGCTATCTTCTACTTATCCTGTATTCATGACCAGAGAGGTGCTTATTGCAGTGCACATGGTGCCACTTCCCTATGTGACCTTGGGCAAGGTACGTCACTTCTTTTAAGACCCTATGATCTCCTCTGTTGGAAATATATACTTGTATCTACCTCTTACTTTTGTTGGAAAGTATAAAGCTTTTAGTATATAACATGTTCTCAATAAATGTTGGTCGCTTTCCATATGTATGTAATATATACATATATATGTAACCAGTCTTCACCATCCCCACCACCATCATTATCATCACTGTAGTTATACTTCTTGATCTTTCTGTAGACAACAGTTATTTTTGTTACTTAGATATCACATTGAAATAATACTCAGAAGGATTCTTGCCTATAACTGCTTTAATTTCAAGGTGGAGCTGTTTCATATGCAGAATAAAGAACTCTTCCAAATCAACAAGAAAAGGACAAACGTTCTAGTAGATAAGAAGTTGGGACTTAACAAACGGCTGGGAAACATGAAAAGGGCTCATACTAGTAATGAGGGAAATACAAAATGAAACCACAATGAGATTTCAATAGACTTTTTTCATAAGGACGGAAATAAAAAATTACTGAAATCTATGTGTTGCCGAGCATATGGGGAGATAGCAACTCTCATACACAGCCTGGGGAGTATATATTGGTTAAACCACATTTGAAAACTTTTAGGCACTTTCTACTAAACCTGAACATTCACTCATTTCAGGAGTCCTAGTAGTAATACCCAACAGAAATGCATGTACACATGAACTAAAAGACATAAACAAGAATGTTCATAACAGTGGTCTTTGCAATAGTTAAAACCCAGATGACTACCCAAGTGTTCATCAACAATTGGAATGGGTAAATAAATTGTGTGTATTCATACAATTGAATACTATAAAGCAATGGAAACAAATTACTGCTACAAGTAACAGCATGGATTAATTTCACAATCACGATCACATAACAATTATCAAATGATACAATGAATAGAATAAGCCAGACACAAAAGAATACATGCAGTGTGTCTATTACATATATTCAAAACCAAAAAAAACCTAACCTTATAGTAATGGGAATCAGAATCCCTTTGGGAAGGAGGATAGGAAATAGGAGGGAGCATAATAGGTACTTCTGGGAATGCTGATATCATATTCTCTTTTTTTGTTTTGAGTAGAAGTTTTATAGGTACATTCAATTTCAGAAAATTTATAGAGCTGTGTAATTATATTTATATGTAATTGTGTATAATTTGTATTTACTTATGTGCATTTGTTATATTCCAATTTAAAATGTACAAAAGTAGTAAATAGTGTTACCTCATGGACAGTGATATAATTCACTTAAGTTACAGGAAGAAATTCACTTAAGTTGCAGGAAGAAATCAGCCTGTTGATGGGGTTTTCTTTGTCGATGTGGGGGGATGAGTGTAAGAGGATGGTAGATTGTGGATGGTAGATTAGCATTAACTTGGTAAGAATAGAGGAAATGGCAAATATTACATGCAGTATTTCTCAGGTTTCTAAATTAAATTTGCTTATTCCTTTCTGGTGTTAATAGAAATTTAGTGGAGGAAGCTTTTTGCCTTTTACTTGTTGGTATAATTTGAGGTTTTGCATAAAACGCTAAGAATTAGCTTCTTGATTTTAGATGGTCGGGAAAGATCAACTCTGCCATAATGCTTATTTCTACATGTTGGCTTTTGGTCTCTGAGGAGGCAGTGTTCTAAGCTTAGCTGTCTTACTTGAGTGCTGTTTGACTAGAGCTCTCACCTGAGGCAGACCCCTAACCAGGCTCTCTGACCTGTAACTGTTGGACTTCCTAACCTACAGCATTGTCTGGATATAGCATTCTTGTGCAGACGAGGTTGGAAGGAAGTTAGTTATTAGTTTTTCCCAAATGAAATGTGTAACTAAAAGTTGTAATTCCGAATATTTATTCAGCTTTTACCACATGTCAGGCCTTAAGATTATCCTGTTTTTCTTCACTCCATTGTTTTGCTTACTGTGTTCTTTGTTTCAAATCTCTAGCAATTCCGTTGAGTCTGTCTCCGAAATACAGCCTCAGTCAGGTATTTTGTCACTGCTGGGTCAAGGCACCTCCGTCTTTTACCTGACCTACCGCACTAACTTTGTTGCTGGTTTTTGTTTCTTATTAATCTCCTGTGCAGAGTTCAGGTTCTCACAGCCTACCCTGCCAGTGCAAATGGCCCAGGGTGGGGAGTTTTGCATTCATTCATGGAGCCAAGTTTGTGGAGCTTGGGAAGTTCACACAGCCTGCTAGTCCCCCTATGGATTGAGTAGTTTCAACTCTGACTCACTGCTGGGTCTTTGGGTGCCCCATGTTTCTGGCATTTTCAGATTTCTTCTAATTAGCTTGGCTTGCACACGCGTGCTGGTGTGTGTGTATTTAAATCACATTTTGCTCCTTATTTCTAAATTTTAAACAGGAGGGGGAATTCCTATGTCTCCTTACTGTGACATCTGCACTGGAGTTCTCTAAATGTGTTATGTTGACAAAGATACAAGACTGACAATTCAATTATAATATTTATTGGTAACATTCTAGTTTGTACTATTTTCCCATATATCCTCATGTAATCATTACATACCGTCTTTTAGAAAGAGTCTGTTTCCCTTTTTCCCTCTGTAGATAAAAAAGATTTAATAAAAATAAAAAGGCTGACTCTGAACAGTTAGACTCATTTAAGATTAAATGATTTTTTTAAAACAGTGATTTTACATATTCTTCGTAAGAAAATGACGCAGTGTTGAAAGTAAAAGAAGATAGGAAGAAAATCACCCTAAATTCTAGCTCTTAGACGTTGATATTATCAATTACAGATGGATGTTGTTTCAGGCTTCAGCCAGAGACTCATAGGCTGACCCTCTCAGACTTCACACATGGATAACAAGAGAGCTAAATGGATAGTCAAAACGCTGACATTTTGACATTTTACTCTGCATGTTATTTTAATAAAATAATATTAAACTTAATTAACATATGACAGTATAAGAATTAATAAACAGTAAAAATACCTAAATTTTCCTCTGTTAAAAAGATTGTAAATACAGAAATTAATTTTTAAAGTCAAACACAGTTTACCTTAAATGTAGTATAGTTTAACTCCCACTATTGATAAAATGAAGACATTTTCAGTTACACATTCTTCTATTTCCACACCTTTGTTACTGATTTTTTTCTTATTTCTAACTTGAGATTTATATTAATATTCTATATTTATATTATTAATCTTCCTTACTTACAACCTTCATGTTTTTGCAGTACCTTCTCCAATTTAAATTTTATTTTGATTCATCCCTAAGTTGTTTGGTTTTATTTCAGAAAGCTTTTTAAAATGATTAACGGACATAAAATAAAGATTTTCTGCATATGTGATGTCTGTTGCTTTACATTTAAATGATAGTTTAACTGATGTGTTTATCAGTATAAACTAGGTTTTGCTACAGTGCCCAAGAGTTTTCTATTTTTTCATTTGTTCTTTGTTCCTCTTTCCTTCTGTTTCTGCATTTATATTGTGTGTTTTTGTGATTCCGTATTATCTTCAGTGTTGTTTTTTAGCTAGTTCTTCATTGCGTTATTGTAGTAGGTATTTTAGGATTTGTATTATACGTATATAAATTATTACAGTCTGTACTTCAAGTGATACAATACCACTTACAGGTATAAGAAATGAATGGTAGAATGTTCCCTTTTCTCCCCTCCAGCGTTTGTTATTTTTCACATGTTTTACTTTTACTTATGTTATAAACCCCACAGTACATTCCTGTTTAGTGTAGTAGCTTCCTATGGCTGCTGTAACAACTTATCATATAGTTAATGGCTTTGAACAGACAGATTTATTATTATTCTGGAGGTCAGGAGTCCAAAATAGGTCTCAGTAAGCTAAATCTGTAGTATCAGTCGGGCTGTGTTTCTGGTAGAGACTCTACAGGAGAATCTGTTTCCTTGCCTTTTCCATACTCTAGAGAGGCACATTCCTTGGATCATGGTGTCCTTCCAGTTCAGCGGTGGCAGATCAAGGCTTTCTCATACTGCCTTAGTCTGACATTCCCACTCTGCTGACTTCCTCTTTTACTTTTAAGGACCCTTTTGATCATTTTGGGCCCACCCGGATAATCCACAATTATCTCCCCATCTCATGGTCAGCTCATTATTAACTTTCAATCCATCTGCAACTCTAATTCTTCTTATCAGTGGAACCTAACATAGTCATAGGTTTAGGGGTTTTTGGTGGGGAGGGTACATTATTCTATGCAGGACATTATTTTTTGTTAGATGGTCAGTTACCATTTAAAGAGATTTAAATGATAAGAAAAAATTAATAATTACTCACATAATTTCTGTTTTCAGTTCTATTTTCATTCCTTGTTTAAATGCAGATTTGCATCTGGTATTCTTTTCCTGCTGCCTGATTTCTTTGTTTTGTAGTGTAGGTATGCTGGTGATGAATTCTTTCAGCTTTTTGCATTTCTGAGAATGCCTTTGTTTCACTTTGATTTTGAAAGATATTTTTTGCTGAGTAAATAATTATAGGTTGACGTTTGTTTCTGTATTTTAATATGTTTCTCCACTCTCTTCCAGAACAGATGCTTTCTGGTGAGACGTCATCTGTCATTCTTATCTTTGTTCCTCTGTATGTATGTGTCTTTTTTTGTCTGACTGTGTAAGATTGTTTTTTTAATCATTGGCTTTATGATGTGCCATGGTGTAGTTTTCTTCATATTTCTTTTGCTTAAGTTTTGTTGAGCTTTTTGGATCTGTGGGTTTATTATTTTCACCAAGTCTGGGACATATTTGAAATTTTTTTCTTTAGATGTGTTTTATGTCTCTTTTGTTCTCCTTAAGGGTCTCTTTTCACAAGTAGATCAGGTCACTTGATGTTGTACCACAGAACTGATCCTCTTTTCATTTTTTTCAATCTTTTTTATTTCTGGGTTTTATTTTATATATATTTTAACCGTATGTTTTCAAGTCCACTAACACTCCTGCAACTTCTAATTTGCTCTCAATCCTGTCTAGTGTATTTTTCATCTCAGAAATCATAGGTAACTGGTGAATTTTGAGGTGTATGTCTGTGTTTGCGATTTGTGGATTACCATGTAGCTGAGTTCCTCATTTTACCTAATTTCTCATGGATAAAACTGCACATAATCAATCATGAAATTTGTGTTAATGTTCCAGTTGTTTTCTAATATATCATAACGAACTGTTTTAAAAATAAGCATAATAGCAGAACCAATTCTATATGGTGTTATTTCCTGGCTACTTTTGAAACACATTAATGGCATTCTGCATATGCAAAAGAAGTTCAACACCCAAGTTAATGCCTGTATTAACAGCTCTTCAAGATTTCAGAACATCATGAGAAAAAAAATCGTAGTTATCACCTCTAAAAGTTTGATGTGAGTCTTCTAAAATCTTTTATGTCTATGTTTAACATGATCAGTCTATTCTCTAACTCCTTAAACGTATCAAGCATAGTTAAAATGACTGCTTTGGTATCTTTGTATACTAATTCTGCCATCTATATCATTTAATTATTTTGGTTGATTTTTTTTTGTAATGGATTATAGGCAGCTGGTTCTTTGGTTGTATGATTATTTTATCAAATTCTAGACGTTGTCAGTTTTACATGGTTGGGCTCTATTTTTTCACTCCTATAAATATTCTTAAGCTTTGTCCTAGAACACAGTTAAATTAATCGGAATCAGTTTGAGTCTTCAGGTTTTGCTTTTAAGCATTGTTAAGAGGTAGCAGAATCATGTCTGCTAAGGCAAAACGTCTTTTGAGTACTTTTCCAATGCCCCAAGAATTATGAGGTTCTCTGTTCAGGCTGGTGAGCCCTGAAGACTTGACTGAGGCTGTATAACCAGTTTCCAAAATTATTTATGTGGTTGTTGGCAGGAGACTTCAATCCCTTGCTGTCTGTTGGTGAGGGACCTCAGTTTCTCACTGCATGAACATTGGTACAGGACTGATAGTACACTCACTTCATGACAGGTAGCTTTCTCCAAGTGAAAACCTGGAAAAAAAAAAAAAAAGCAATATGGAAGCCAGGACAGCTCTCTGATCTACACTAGGAAGTCATACTCCACCATTTCTGCCAGAGTCTGTGTAGTAAAAGCAAGCCCACACTCAAGGGGCAGGGATTCTTTACTAAGGGAAGAGAATCAATTAATTTGTGTAAATAATTTAGAACCACCATAGTCAGGCTTCTGACCTCCAATTATTTACATTCTTCCCACATGCAAAATGTACTTACTCCTAGAAAACCCCCACATTTTTAATCACTTTACACCCTCAGCTTAAAGTCCAAGTTGTTGGCATCTAAATTAGCTTCAGGTATTAATAAGTCCCTCTTGGGTATGTGTGCTAGGGTAAAATTTCCCATGTATAGCTTCTTTTAGTTTGAGGATCCGTGAATTAACAAGAATGGTATTTTGCCCCCAGTATATGCATAACTGTCAGTTGTGGGACAGGCATG
This sequence comes from Camelus dromedarius, assembly GCF_036321535.1. Lineage (NCBI taxonomy): Eukaryota > Metazoa > Chordata > Mammalia > Artiodactyla > Camelidae > Camelus > Camelus dromedarius. The sequence continues at coordinate 27,434,617 of NC_087439.1, read as the reverse complement.
GATAACTGCTCAAGGAGAAGGAATTAAACTCCGGTAAAGGGAGGAATATCCAAGAATTTATGGACATATTTTAAAACTACCACAACCCTGAAAATAGTTTTTTGATGTTTATGATCATTTTTTTACTCACTGTCTTATATTTCCTTCAGTCTATAGAGATAAACGTGGAAACTCCCACGTCTAATGAAGTGTCGTGTTCCTAGGAGGGGATTTTACTTGAGATTATTTCTTGGATTCAAGAGTTTACTTCCTCAGTATCCTCTTGTATTTCTATTTTTTTCATCTCAAAATTAGATTCACTGAGAAAAGGCAGGATTTTATCAATTCACCTCCTTTTCCTACCACTATTACTGTGAGTAGGGGTGATCATAATTAACTCTGCTTAAATACATTGGTATCTCTCTCTCTTTTTTTTTTTTTCTGCCACCCATGTTCAAAGAATGTGTTGTGTGGTTATGCTTCCTTTAGACAGGGCTGTCAGTAAATCTTGTCTGAATCTAAGTTGACTCTTTTTTTGTTTTGTTATGTATTGGAGGAGACTCAGTGATCTGACTTGACTTGTCTTTACTAAGGAAGGCTCTCATGAATCTTAAATGAAAGTACGTAGACGTGGATCAGGACCTGCACTTTATTTTGTGACCCTATTTTGGTGTTCTCTCTCTTATACTGACAGCATGTTCCCTGAAAAATGGAATTCTTTTATTCAAGAAAGTATTGATAACATGGGAAAGTAGTGTTTCAAAAGCCCTAAAGTTCAGTGTGAAAAATATGTTTTAGCTTTGTCTGGAAGCTTTGCTTGCTTATATATTGACTTCATTATACAGTATTCCAAACTTTCTGATTTGATGTTTATTTTAGTTAATGTTGAATGAGAATGAATTGCAATCACTACATATACCATTTGCTTTAACATAGTTCTAATTTTATGCTCGCTTAGGAAGCATCAGATGTGTTTGGGCAGGAGTCAAAGACACACCTGAATTTTTCTCGTATTTTCATCACTCAAAGCCACTAATGAAGGTGTTACCTTCAGATTCTATTTTTTTAAAGTACATAGATAGCTTTCAAGTCCTTTTTTTCTTTTTTTGAATTGCAACTTATTTTAACTTCTCTTTTTATGATAACTAGGTAATACTTACCTTATTCTTATATCCATGATATAGATTGGATGAAAATTAGGACCATAATTTGGATTGCAAGTTATAGCTAGCAGTATTGAATCTATGTTGAGTTTCTATTTTTCTTTACAATTTTCATACTATCTTTCAAGATTCCCTCTCTTATTTGACCACCAAAGAACAAAACTTTCCTCTTTTGTAGATGAAATGACTAAGGTTTATAGACTTTAATGCACTCAATGTCAAACAACCTGTTCAAAGTGTTTGTTAGGTCAGGAACTGAGATGTTAGACTTCCGCAACAACTCTGCTCCCCCAAGATTTAACACCTACTTGATTCAAGCACATCAGCCTAAATAAATTTTTTCATGGTTATCCATGTTAATACTTACATTTTTTAAAAGAAGCTAAGATGAGCTTAATTTTGATTCTGAGAACTGGTGACATCAATGGAGAACAGGGAGATTTGTATCTCTTGCTAGTTATTGACTTTAATAAACCTTTTAGATGAGGGCTTGATATCTGCCTTCACTGATATTGGATAGGAATATGATAGAAGACTAAAGAGGAAATATTTTTCATCCAGTGACATATCAACGTCTTGACAGAATAATCACTATTACCTATTTCAGTCAATTACTCCCAAACAATGAAAAAGCTTATATTTTTAGAGATCACTTTTGCCTACACTGTTGCCTAAAGTTCAAAGAGGATGATAAGGCTTGGAAACTGAACATAAATGCCAGATTTAAACATACAAAACTCCTCAAAATTGTATAACAATTTTTTGCATCAGGCTTCCAATTGATAATACTGTGGAGTCATTTTTATAGTTAAAAATGAAATAACTATATAATGTCAGATGGGAAGATGATACTTTATGTGAATTTGGTTTGAAAACAAATAATGTTTAAGAGATTTATTTTAAGCAACTGTGATGTTGTGGCTTTGGAAGAGAGATCAAATAGAGGAAATTTTTTTAAATGGAAGGTATTTTGCGAAGTGGGTACTTGTTACCTCTGCTTTGTCTCAAGATAGGGTAACAAAGATTAAAATTACAATGGGTTTCAGATACTGAACATTAGAAAACACTGTGATTCTCAGGAGAAGGGGCATGAAATTGCATGAGTTTTGACCGGCGGCAGTGGGAGTGGGCTCATACAGAAACCAGCAGTCTCAAGGATTTGAAGAGACAGAGATGATCTGTGGAGAAGTTCCTTAAGAATTCAACTAAAGAAATTTAACCCAGAGTTTAAAACAGTCCAACCAAGAATATTCTAATGGTAGATACTAAAGAGGTAAAAGGTAAAGCTGCCTTTTGTTTGAAGATCATACAGTTGTCTACACTTCTAAAGGATCTACACAAAAAGTTCTGGAAAACAGTAAGTGAATTTAAGACAATATGTAAGAATTATCTGTACTTCCACAGACTTGGAATAAACAAAATAAATTGAAATTTAAAACTCAATACCATTTACACTAATATAAAAATATAAAATATTTATGAATGAATTAAAAAAAACTGGAAGACCATTATACTAAAACCTGTCATTGAGAAATTATGAAAGGTGAACTAATAGGGAGAGATAACACATTCTTAGATTAGGAGACAGTTCTCTTATGATTTCTCCACCAATTGATCTATAGATTCTATACAATCTCAATCAGTATCCCAGCTAGTCATTTTATAAATTGACAAATTGTTTTAGATGTAAGTGGAAGCATAAAATATCTAGCATATACTACAAATTAAAAAAAAATTGGAAAATTTACTTACCTGATTTCAAACTTCCTGTTAAGCTACAGTAATCATGCTCAGATGTTAGGTGCTAAGAATAGATATAGAGGTAATGAAGTTCACAGTAAGAAGTCCAGAAATGGTCACATGTGTATAGATAACTGATTTCCACCATATGTGCAAAGGAGGAAGAATGGTCTTTTCAACCAGTGTGCCAGGATGATTGGATACCCAAACACAAAAAGAAAATAAAAGAAAAAACTTCAATCCATACTTTGCAGCACATGCAAAGATGAACTCAAAGTAGATTACCACAGATTTTAATATAAAACCTAAAACTATACAGCTTATAGTAAAAAAAAAAAAAAAAAAGAAAAAAACTTTTGTTAACTTGAGTTATGCAAAGATACATTAGAAATGACACCAAAGGCAAAATTCATAAAAGGACAAATTGATAAATTATACATTATCCAGAACTTTGCTAATATAATGAAAAGGCAAGTCACAGACTGTATTTAAAAAACACATTTTTAAGTTACTTGTATCTATAATATATACAGAACTCTAAAACTTCAATAATAAGAAAACAACTCAATGAAAATGAGGGAACATTGAACAGAAACTTTCCGAAAGAAGCTATACTGATGGCAAACACACATGAAAAATTGTTTTATGTTACTGGTCACTAGAGCAGTATAAATTAAATATACAATGAAATACCACTATATACATTTTACAATGGCTAAAATTAAAAAGACTATCAGATTTGGGCAAAGATGTGGATGAATTAGACCTCTCATATGCTACAGCTAGGAATGTAAAATGTGACAATCACTTAGGATAATTCAAGTCATTTCTTACATGTTTTAAATGTTAAACATACACCTACCATATGATGCTGACGTTATACCCTAGGTATTTACCCAAGAGAAAAGAAGCATATGTACATACAAAGACTTGAACAGAAGTCTTCATAGAGATTTATTTCTAATAGCCAAAACAGGAAAAATCTGCATGCATATCAGCAAGCAAAATATAAACACTTGTGTGGTATACAATGAAATATTACTCAGCAATGAAAAATAATAGGTTATTGGTGCAAGTTACAACATAGATGAATAAGTAAAATTATAGAATAATTTTATTGAGGGAAAGAAGCAAGACCAAAAGAAAAGGACATATACTGTATTATATCATTCATGTAAAACTCTAGGAAATGCAAACAAACGTGTTGGGACTGAAGGCACAAGAGTAGTTGTCTGGGGTTGGAGGAACAAAAGAAACAAGGGGCAGGAATGAGGGATTATTAAAGGGCACAAAGCTATATTCAGGGTTATGGCTAATTTTATCATCTTTATTGTAGTGCAAGTTTCACATGTATTTGCATACATGAAAACATCAAATCATGCAGTTTGTGTTCAGTTTGTTGTATATAAATTATATCTAAATAAAACTTTAATATTTGATTAAATGCAAATAGGGCCATAATGGAGGGGAAAACATACAATAGATGGGTCAAATGGAAAACCAATAGTGAGATGGTAGATAAAACTGTGTATCAGAAACCATAGTAAAACAGTCCAGGAAGATTTAACATCAGATAGAAAACTAAACATAGGTATATATTGCTTATAAGATTCAGACATTAATACAAGGATACAAAAATGGAAAGTAAAAGGAAGAAAAAGCTATGCCAATTATATATTAATGTAAAGAAGGCAGGTTTAACTATACTAGAAGCCAAAACTCTACTAGCAGAGCAAAGTGGACTTTAAGGAAATAATTATTAGAGCAAAAGGGAAATTTCATAATGATTAAGGTATCATTCCAATGCAAAGATATTACAACCAAAAAATAATAAATGTGCATGCATCTAATAACATAGTTTTAAAATATATAAAGCAAACACTGAATGAAAAGGGAAAATAGATAAATGCACAATCATAATGAGAAATATTGTCTTTCAAAAGCTGATCTAAAAAGCAGACTAACACTCAAAGATATGGAATATCTGAAGACAACATTAAGGAAAATGTATTATATGCAATTGACAATGATAGAATATTGCTTTCAGCAATAGAAGAATTTACATTCTCTTCAAATGTCCATGGAATATTTAGTAAAATTGACTATATGTATGCCAAAAAGAAATATAAATTATTTCATGAATATTCTCTGATCTAATGGAATTAAGATAGAAATCAATACCAACTAGATAAATAGAGAAAATCCAACTGCTTAGAGTGTATTTCAAAATAATACCTCGATCAAAAAAATCAAAACAGAACTTAAAAAAATATTTAAGACTCAGTGGTCATGTATGGGCTAAATTAAAAGCAGTACTAAATAGAAATATATAGCCTTAATTGCACATGTAAGGAAAGAAGAAAAGCTGAACAATCATTGATACAAGCATCTACCTTAGGAACCAAAAGGAAAGAAGCAAGCAACAAAAAGCAAAAGCAAACCTAAGAAAGTTAAAGAAAAGAATTCACATAAAGATAAAAGTACAATTCAGCAAAATGGAAAATAAATATTAAAGTCTGTTGTATAAAAAAAATGATTAAAAGCTTAACTTCAAGAAAAAGAGAAATCACAAATTACTAATATCAAGGATGAAAGAAAAACATGGCTGCAATCCTATTGGAGTCAAAATGACAGTAAGAGGGAATTATGAAAAATAATTTAGAAGAAATGGATAAATTTCTTGGGAGAGACAGCAAAAGTGACAAAAGAAGCAATTAAATATCTGAATGGGTTAGTATCTGTCAGAGAAGTTGAACCCCTTCTTTATTTTTTTTTTTGAATCCCTTCTTTAATTCAGTTTCAATGTCAGCTACTGAAAGCTTCACCAGAATATTATTTCAAATGTTTAAAGAAAAACATTCAAATTTTACATTTTTTACTTGAAAATAAGGAACATTTTCTGACCCTTCATAAGGTCAGCATAAACTGATTCCAAAATCTGTCATTGAAATTCCCAAATAAAATGGAAAAACTCAAGATAGTATTTCTCATAAACAGACATAAAAATTCATATTAATGTAATGTCACATCAACAAATAGAGTTTATGTCAGGTATATAAAGATAGTTAAAATTTTAAAAGTTCTGTGAAATTCACTTCACACTATGATCCAAAAGTTAACTCTCACCATAAGCAGAAGAACTACTTGACAAAATTCAGCACTCATTCATGGTAAAATTTAGCAAGTTAGAATAGCAGGAAACTTCATTAATCTGATAAATTGTAGCTATAGAAAAAAACTATAGCAAACATCAAATTCATTGGTTAAAACTGAAAACACTTCCTTTGCAATTAAGAATGAGACAAAAAAAGGTATAATTAACAGATGACATGATTGTGTGTTGAAAAGTGCAAAATAACTTACAAGTGGATAAATTAAAAATGTAAACTTAGCAATTTTGCTGGATAGAAGTCCATATACAAAATTAATTATATATATTCTGTCAAATAACCAGATTTTGAAAAATATAAATAAAATATGTAAAAAATCTTGTCTTCTGTCAATAATCAGATTTTTGAAAATGTAATAGTATACAAAAAATAAAATGTCTATAGATAAATCTAATGAACATAAAAACCACAAAATAATTTTGAGAGAAATTGAGATCTTAAATAAATGCAAGGGTTTACCATTTTATGTTATGTACTTTTCATGAATTGGATAAATCAGTATTGTAGAGACATCAACAAATTCAATGACATACCCATAAAAATATCAAGAGGATTGTGTGAAAAATTAACAAGCTGATTATAAAATATATTATGGCAATGGAAATTGCAAAACATATTCAAGACCATATTGAAGTAGATGATAAATTTAGAGGACCCTGTTAGACATCAAAGCCTTTTATAAATCTGCCATAAATCATATAGTGGGATATTGGCCAAAGGATAGACAAACAGCATTGGAACAGGAAATAAAGTTCCAGAAATAGACCTATATATATATATATATATATAAGACACTAAATTGACAACAAGGATTTCATTGCAGAACAGTGAGGTAGGGATGGAAATATCAATAAATGTTGCTAGGTTAGTTGGATGACCATGTGGGAAAAAGTAAAATTTTATCCCTGCCTCATATCATATGCAGGAATAAGTTCTAGATGAATTGCAGAATGAATTGTGGAAGATAAGGCAATGAAGCTCATTCCCTCACTGGATATCATATCTGCTGAAAATAGTACAAGATCTTGCTTTTTAAAAAGATCACCATCACCTGTTTCTTTCATTCCTCTGTCTAGTACCTGTAATTCATCAGTTAATTAGGTCTTACCTTGTGCAAGGCACTGTGCAGCGAGCTTTACACAGATTAACTTAATTATTAACAGCCTATTATTGCAGAGGAGGAAATGGAGACAAAAGTTAATAAAATTAACTAATCATTCATTTATTTTTATTTGCTCCTTAAATGTTGTAGCAGAATTTGAGCCAAGGAATGAGAAATTCTAAATCCCAAACTGGGACTGATTGCCTTCTTTCTCTCTGTGAGACCAGGTTTAAGTCATACACTCTAAGCCTCAGTTTCTTCAGCTTAAAAAAAAAAAAAAATAGGGCTGTAGGAGTTGTGAGCATTAAATGAGACAAATATATAAAAGAGCTTTGTGAATGATAAATTACCATAAAAATACGTTTGCAGTAGAAAACTTGCCCAAGGGAAACAGGCAACAGAATTTAGGGGGCACCAAGATTGAGGAGTGAAGGAGTGAAGTGTCTGAATTTCATTCCCACCCCTTTCTAGTGATAGGATCTTGACAAACCACCAGATGTCTCCCAACCCATTTCTTCATAGATACTGGAGATAATATCATGCTGTCAGTATTTGCCAGCATATTATTATATGCCAGATATGCTTCTGAGTGATTTACACATATTAATCCACTTAATCCCCATGGTAACCCCATCAAGTAGGTATATAAATCTCATTTTCAGACGGCAGATGTGAAACACAGAGAGGTCGAGTGGCTTATCCAAGAGTAAACAGCTAATAAGTGGCAGAGTCAGGATTTGACCCAGAGATTCAGGCCTCTGTTGAGTTCATAGGTTTATTATGAAAATGAAACAAGATGACATGTGAAAAAAAAAAGCATGATATACAACACAGTATGAACACTCAAGAAATGATAACTATTACTAGTATTTTAATAGACTAAGAATTTACGCTCAAAGATGGATAGAGAGGAGTAATAAATCCATAGAGTAATGCAGCACAGAAACCAGAACCGAGAAAATAAATAGAACTGCTTAAGTGTTTGGCAAAGGAAAGGGGATACTTTGGATGATGGGGGGAGAGCACAGAGATGTGAGACACTGAAGAAATAGCAGCAAGGATGATGTAACTGGCAAATAGGAACTGCCTGCCCTACTGACAATGAAGGCATGATAGTATCTACTAGATGGAGTAAATATTCATCTTTGAGGTTGTTAAGGGTTGGTAACTTGTTGCCATGGCAACTTTAAATTCTCTTAGAGGATGTCCTGGTAAAGGTCCTTAAATTAGCTCATCTTTGAAGCTTTGTGTTCTATATAAAAGTTATATGACTCCAGAAATCGCTTATAAATAAGAGTACCTGCATCATCAACCAACACAATCCTAAAATCCTCACGTGTAGCTTCATAGATTGACTCTTTTGAATGAAACAGAGCAATCTGTCACTTGACTTTCTATGACATTCAAGATACTGAAGTTTATAAGAAAAGATCAATTTAGACACAAGTTTAATGGAATTAAAAATGTGTGATTAATGACATCTGTTTTTTAAGCATGATAGCTGCAGTAAAATTAGTTAATGTCTTATATAAATTACATGTTACACTGTATTTTGCCTAAAAAATGGTAAATTTGTTAAGTTTTTCTGAATTTCTTTTAATACCTAGTTGGTATTCGTTCATATAATTGCATGGCCTTAATTTTTATCTCACTGTTCCCTCCTGAATTTCAGCATTGTTTGAGTATCATGGTTCCACTTTTCAGCACTGTGAATTATCAGAGAAACCAGATAATATCCAACTTCATTAGTTAACTAATAAAAAAGAGAAGCCTAATATGAGCTTCAATTGTTTTGCCTCTAAGGCATCATGCTGTACAATGAATAAGGGCAAAAGTCTTTCCTTTGTGCCTTTTTGATAGGTTAAATAAAATAAAAAGAAAAGAGAGGGTTATATTTTCCTGGTAATGCTGCTACACAATATATACAAAATGCATACAAATGAACAGACATAAACCCTACTCAGCATTTGTAATCTTTGTAAACAAGCTTCATTTCAAATCCACATGAAAACTAAACCAAAATATATAGGTCTGTAATCTGAATGAATAGGAAGTTATACCTTCATTTTATGACTACAGTGCTAACTTCCCAGCTCCTGTGTGCATGTACACATAGTTCTGTGTTAAGTATACCAATATTCAGATGTATTGAGAACACCTACAAGGTAATAGAATGAGGTCTGTCTTGAATTCAGACTGAGTAGTTTTGAGTGTTATATCTGTGGCCTTTTATATTTTGAGCATTTCAATTTAGTTTTATCCCTGTGGCAGCCAACAGGAAATGTCAACAAATCCTTTTACTCTTGGCGCTGTTTACTGCTCAGAATACTGTGTTTAGAGAGCCTGGGGCTGTCAATAGGAGTTTATGTATATAATCTGGCATAACCATTCAGAAAGGATATCTGAATTGTAGACATGTACTTCCAGTAAGTTTAAATTTTATCAGGTCCTCAAAGCAGTGGTACACTTACATGTAGTGTGAACAGGGAGGCATTTTTTCTTTTTCTTTTTTAACAACAGCCACTAAATTATACAACTTTGGGTTTTTCTCCATAGTAGCCAATTTAATTGAACAAGTTGCTTTTATGTCAAATTAGTTAGATTAAACAGAGCAGGTCAAGTGGTTGATTCACAGCACACTGTGGATATTCACAGCAAATAGGAATTCCTCATCTTTGTGCTACATTCTTCAGTACAGTTTATTATTTATGAGTCATACAAAACAAAGCTGTTGCCTATGAGTTTTCTAATAACTACATAAGATAGTTTGAATTAAACATACTCTGTGAATTGTGGTCTACAGTGGAAAGTGAAGTGAAGGAAAGATTATTTACTTCTATCAGCTTCAAGATGGAGCATCAAATATGTAGAAAGTAAGGGTATGCCAGGGAATATCTGAAAATCTCACAACAGGAAGATCTTGAAAGATCTTTAGTTCTTGTTTTTCTAAATGAGTCTTCCCCAAAACTTATGCTTTGGAGGCCTGTGATGAAATGAAGGCATCATAAATAAATGAAAAGATCTTGCTTTGATTGATTTTAAAGGTAGACTTTCAACATTTTTCAGTGACTTTAAGGCTTAGATACTCATCATCAGGATGTTTTCTTAACTGGGAAGTCCTTAACTATATTTTGTGATTTAAGGTAATTTTCCTTTTAGTGAAGCCAGACAGCATCATTTTGCCCTTCCTACCATCACCCTTGATAAAAATAAAAACAACACACTAAAATTAGATATAACCTTCTTTTCATAATGTGAATTACTTGTGAGGAAGGAGGACTTCTCCCCTGGAATCCATTGACTTCTCACTGGAATAGAATACATTTGAAATCCTTAGCTTGGTATTTGCCAATTTCTGTTATTTTACCTGATTTTCCTGTTTTTTTTTCTCCCAACTTCTCTATGCAACTTTCCAACACCAGTCAAATGTACCTTCCTTTAAGGGTCATGTTGAAAGGTAGTATAGTAATGGCCTCTGAATCACAGCTTCCTGTATCCATACTCCTTCACAGTATAACCTGCCTCTCCTGTCTCCAAGAGATGGAGCCTGTTTCTTCACCTCTGCAATCAGGACTGGCTTTGTGAATTGTCTTGACTAGTTGGATGCAACAGGAGTGGTCTTGTATAAATTCTGAATCCTGTGCCTAAAGACACCTTGTGGTTTCCAGTTTTGCCCTCCCAGGACCCTGGGAACAGCATGCTGTGAAGTGTGTTCTATTGGAGTATGAGGGCCATGTGGTGAAGAACCAAGGTGCCCCAGAAAACTAACGGCACCAACTTCTTGGTCCTTCTTGATGAACCAGTCCTCCATCTGAAAGCAGCGTCATCTGTGAGCTCAGGTGAAGTCAGCAGTGGAGTTGCCCAGTCAACCCACAGGATCATGAGAATGAATAAGCCATTGGTTTAAGCTGCTAAGTTTGGGGATGGATAGTTATATGACAACAAGGAACAATAACGGAAAGCAGTAGGTGATTGCTACATGGTCTATTCTATCACAATTTCCTTGAATACTTTATCCCTTGGCATTTACTTCCTTCTTAGAATAATTATAGTACTTGTTTATCAACTAATGCTGTCTTGAATTATTCCTAATTTAAGGACATTCTCTTGTATTCCAAGCAAAATGTATGCTCTTTTATTAAATTGTCATATTTTAAAGACAGAGAGGGCCACTTATGCTTTAAGTGGTATTTAGTGTCCTTAAAAACCTTTAGTCATCTGTCCAAATTATAAACTGGTTGATTTTGTATTTCTTTATGCATCTTGTTCTTAAAAATTTAGATGCTGAAATACAAGGAAAGGGAAGTGGAAGGTACATGAGAATAGTCAATGTCAGTTTTATTCAAGATATATTTATTGACCATTTGCAGTATGAAGTGCAAATGCTAGAAGTTCTACATGATAGACATAAAAGAATAAAAAATAACTTCTGTGTTTAATACATTTATAATTTAGAACAGAGCTTGGTAAACCATGGTCAGCTGGATGGTTGCATATTTCTTGTAAATAAAGTTTTTCTGGCATCATCCATGCCTTCATTTATGTATCATCTATGCTGCTTTTGCATGTCAGTGCAGTTGAGTAGCTGGCTAAGCTGCTGTGTGGTTTGAAAAGCCTAAAATTTTTACTATTTGTCCGTTTGAAAAAAAGGGTTTATGATCCATGGATTGGAATAAGTAATAAACATAACTATACTCAGAGAAGAAATATAAAATGTGAATACTGGCAGAGAGATGGAAAACAGAATATTTTACAAATACAGAGAAGAATGTGATCCTTTTGGGCTGGAATAGTGAGGAAAGTCTGCATGAGTAAGAAAAACCTGACATAGATAATCAAACAGGGGTAATATTTTTGAAAGCAGTGGATTTGAGAGTGAGAATTTTGAGAGCAGGAAAAACAGACGACATCTCAGGAGTGAAGAGAATTACGAGTGTAGTGGAGAATGAGGGGAGAGGGTCAGATTATTGTAATGACTTAGAGACCCAAGAGAGAAGAGAATTTGAAGCAGGGTAGTCCAGAGTGTAGACTGCTGAAGAAAGGCATTGTGTTAGTTTCCTAGGGCTGCTGTAACAAAAGTACCTAGAACTGGATGGCTTAAAATAACAAATTCATTTTTTCACAGCCTTGGAGGCCAGAAGTCTGAAATTCAAGTCTCTGGCAGGACTGTACTCTGTCCCACAGCTTTAAGGCAAAATCCCTCCCTTCCTCTTCTAGCTTGTGATGTTTGTGATGTTTGTGGCAGTCCTCAGTGTTTGCTGTCACATGGTCATCTTTTCCCCATGCATCGTCCTCCCTGTGAGTCTTTCTCTGGGTCCAGAATTCTCCTTTTTATAAGGACACTGGTCATATTAGATTAAGGCGTACCCTCATTTTAACTTGATTACCTCTATAAAAACCTTTTTTCTAAATAAGGTCACATTCTGAGGTACTGGAGGTTAAGGTTTCAGCATGTCTCTTTTGGGGAGGACACAATTCAGCCCTGAGCAGGCATAGACCAGAAACCTGGGAGGAGTCAGGGGAAGCAAAGACTGAGTCGTCACTGATGAACGTTGAAGAACTAGTTTGAGTTAGATTGGCGAGTTTGGAAACCAGACTGCTGGAGTGTATGGTTTACTTGAAGGGGAAGTAGAAGCTGTTACAGTGAATAATTTGTGAAGATTACAAAATGATGAAAAGAGGGATGAAGGGCAGAGTAGCTTGAGGAGATCTTGCAGCTAACATTTGTTTTAGGAGAGTGAATATGATAACAAAGAAGAAACTGACGTACAAGAGAAAAAAACAACTAATAGAGCCAGTCTTATGTTTAAGAAGTAAGAGGAGAAACCACCAAAATGACAGAAGGAAACTTGGTCAGAAGGGATGTTGAAGGAGATTCTCCCTCAAAGCCTGAAAGAAAGAGACCCCATAAGGTTGTGGAGATAATTCATTTGGATTTAGAATTTCTTGGGAAAGTAGGATGTGGCTTCATGTAATTAAAATAAAATAATGAGGATTCTGTTTAGTAATTAAGGCTAGTGAAAAAGCCTGGAGTAGCCATCCTTATAAATTTGCTTTAATGCCAACAGCAAATAAATAAAATGTATATACACTATTCAGCAAAGAAAACTGTTGAGATAAGGGAGCTTGGATTTGTAGTGAATCTCATTAGTATAGTTCTGTGATTTTCCCCCAAAACTCAGCGGCCCCAGAGGTAGAACAGAATATGCAGACTGTTGAGACCTAGAGACTGGCAATGAGTATCTGAAATGGTGAAATTCTTCAGTAGAAATGAATGCACAGTATCTGTTTTTGACATTGATACCAGAGTTCATTAAAAAGGCAAGGGGCATGATAAAAGATGGGATGAGCTTGGAGGCAAGAAAACAGGAAACATCTATAATTTGTGATAAGAGCTAAGCCCAAATTTATTATCTGTGACTACGTGAGATGAGAAGGAGATTTTACAATTTGGAGTCTTAGAGACAGAGAAAATATTGAAGACTAATGAACAGCGCACATCTGTGCTGGTAGGTTGTTGAAGTCAAAATATTTTTGGAAAAAATAGAATTAAAAAAAACGAAGCATACCTTGATCTAAATGGAGAGCACAAAATCAGAAAAGAGGTTGAATGAACAAAGACCTAAAACCAAACTCATTTACAGCTTAATGTCAGAATTTGTAAGAAAATGTAGTGTGAGAATTTGAATAAAATAATAGAAAATTTTAATCAGGAAGAGATCATTTTTCATATGACTGGCAGAATTAATGGTAGAAGATTTTAAATCAGTGGAAATGTACATTGATATTGATGTAAGACTAATTTTTTCACTTTGCAAAACTGGGTAGAGGGTGGGTGGAGGAATTATCACAGAATGTTCCATTGTTAATGGGAAAGTGTGTGGCTAGCTTGTTTTATTGCTAGCCAGGTCTTAGTAAATGAATACCTGAGGTTAGTGGGCTTTGATGTTACAGAAGGTATAAGTTGAAGGCATCTTTTATATTGCTTTTCATGTCATAAACTGTGAGGAACTGTCTAGGGAGGATGCATTATCATTGGCCTTGGAGACATGAGTAGCATAAACTTGTCTACAAGGTAAGTGGGTCAGACTGAACTCAAAGCAAGTGCAAATAGGAAATTCCTTTATTTTTCTCCTCACTGAATGTTTAAGCAAGATCTATCAAAATCTCCCATGCTGGTCTTTAATCGGCATCTCAAAAATATCCCATGTCATTCCTATCTCTTTTGACTGTAAGAATAATTTCATTTCTACTTGTTAAAATGCTCAGGCTAGTTTAAATTAAAATTTCAGTTTCAGCTCCAATTAAAAAGTTTTTTTTCCTTTCATTAGTTTAGGCATGATCTGTGTCTACTTAAAACACACACACACACACACACACACACACACACACCCACCCACCCCAGTGAGCTGGATGGTGGGGAGGGGCTGATCTCCTGTTTCGTCGCTTTTCTCTACCTACTCTCCCCTTGGCACCTCCATTTTCTTTCCTTCTAGGCTTGGGGCGGGAGATGGGGAAGAATGATTAGAGAAAGAGGTACAAAGAGGTCAGGTGGTGTCTGTGGTTTTCTGTTGGTTGACATTTTCTGTCTTTAGTCATCATGATTATGGTAGATATTTGAAACTTGGGATAAGTGTGCAGGATTTGGGGAGAATCTTGGTGAGACCTTCTTGCACCACTGGTGGTGTACTGCCATCCTCTCTTCTCTTGACTGAGCTCTCTGTCAGGATCCATTAAGGCGCCTGTGTTTGCTACCTTCTGCAAGTATATACATGGCCCAGTGGAAACTCATGCACCCCTGTCTCACTAAACTGTGGGAGACACTTTGTATAACTTCTGGCTCCTTCTTTTTCATCCTGACAAGCAGATAATCCTCTAGCCAGTTTTCTGCTTTTAGACCTTTCAGTGTGCATAGTAGGTGCACATCTCTTTGTTGTCATTTGCTCCTGAGCTCTCTCCCCTTACCCCATCGGGAAGACAGGAGCCCAAGGAGCTCTCTAATGAGCCTCTTGCTGGGGAGGGAGGTACCCTTCCCTTTCTTAAAAGCACTCTAATCCCCATAAGTAGTTCTCTTCGGGTGTCTGTGCTCGGCTTAAATGAGGATGGAAGACCACACATCTCTTCCCAGGAGGAGAAGCATTAAAGCATTCTACCTTTCTAGGAATTCCCTTCATGCATTTTATTTTTAAATTTCAAGTCTTCCTTTGTATTGACTCTTTGGGGTACCCTGGCTGGTTTCAATCTGTTTTGGTCAGTGTTACTTGAGTGGTGTTAGTCCCACTCTTTAGAACATCGAGGTACATTATATCTGTTGCTCTCAGCTTTGGAGTTTCAGCTGAAAATCTGAGACTTCAGAGACAGTTCCAGATTTCTCTGTAGATTGATTTTGAGTACTATTTTTGTTAAGCCTAGGACTGAGTTTACACATAGAGAGTTGTAACCTACCTAACAAAAAATACAGTAAGAAGGTGAATATCAAAGTTTCTCATTGCTTTCTCCTAGGATTATTCATGAGGATGCGAACAACTTAGCATTTACATTAAAAACTTTACTAATTAGCTGTATTGTTTAGTGCTGACAACTTTGAATTCAAGTTGGCATGCTGTACTATTCATATGTACTTAATATTCGTTAAAGACTTCTTTATTGCAGGGCTCATACCTTTTCCATATTATGGGACTTTTGCAGTAAAAGAATGTTAAATAGTTGGTGCTCAGTTTATGATGATAAACTATGTGATCTTCGGAATTTCAGAATGAGAATTTAAGTCCTCCCTGTTTATTATGAATATTTATTCAAGAAACTCTTAAATAGAACTTACTATGTGTCAGGTACTGTCCTAAGTGCTTTATAACCAGTAATTGGTTTGATTCTTATAACAACTCTGTGAGTTAGGTACTTTTATCATCCCACTTTACAAAGAGTAAACTGAAGCACAGGAATCTTACACTTGCCCGAAGTCATAACATACTACGTGGTAAAATTGGGGTTTGGACATGGGCAGTCTGACTCCAAAATGTGTGTTCTTACTGTTATGCATTGCAACCATTTACTTGTAAGAGATTTAACTTAGATTAAAATAAGATACATACCCAAAAAAAATTAAATAAAAATTGGAAAATTCAAAGTCATGGAGTGAATGAAGTGAGAAGTAATTATACTGAAGAGCTAAGCACTAAATTTAGCTCTGAACTTTCTAACAAGCAAATCATAAAGGAAAATAAGATGAATTAGATAGCTCTTACAGTCTTATCAAAGAGAACTTAAAATTTCTTTGGATAGAGAAAATATCTCTAGCATTCAGTAAGAAGAGGTTTATGTTGAGAAGGTCTTCTCATAAAATACATGACCCATAACATTTTTGCAAATTATGTAGAAATTCTATTTCTGTTATGTCTTACAATAAGAAATAAGCTGAAGATAATAATGAAGACATAAAACATTTGTGAAGGAAATTCTAAAGAACATTAATGTTTATTAACATATCTGGCAAAACTTTATTCCTCTGAATTGAGTGATAGACCATAGAGGAGTTATTTTCATAAATGTGCTTATCTAATTGTCTAAAAGATATTTAAAAAATAATTTATTCCCTTTTACATCTTAAACTGGCATCTTACTTTTATCATAAATTTAAATACTTAAAAAGCATGAAATTTTTAGTATAATTAATATTTAGAAAAAATTTATCTAGTAGAATTTAATTACTCTAGTAATTTAATATCTACCAAAATCATTTTTAAGGTGTATGGCAAGTTCATCTTAGCTGGGGAGTAGGGAGAACTCACTCCCCCTACTGTGTGTTTCTCCTTTGCTCTCACAGGACGACAACACTCATAACACTTCTGACACCAGAGGTATGAGTTTTTCCCACACTAAGCAATTCTCTGTGATACCAACTGGGTGCTCTTCAAATCAATTCAGTTCCGATACTAACTAGAGTTACTACAAACCCCACAGGTTGAGGGCTCAGTCCTACCAGACTGCCCCCTGCTTCACATGCCAGTCATAAGTAGTAGGCCCTGGGTTCCCCACAACTGCTGTCCACATTGACTACAAATTGGAGGTTCCCATCATACCTCCCCTTGAATTTGATTATTTGCTAGAACAGCTCACAGAACTCAAGGAAATACTTACTTAAATTTACCTGTAGGTTATTTAATAAAGGACATGATAAAGGATAGAAATGAACAGCCAGATGAAAAGAGACATAGGATAAGGTCCTGAAGGGTCCAAAGCACAGAAGCTTCTGGCCCCATGGAGTTGGGGTGTGCCCCCCTCCCGGCATGTAGATGTGTTCAGCAACAGAGAGGCGCCTTGAAACTTGTGCTCTGGGGCTTCATCATGTGGCTTCATCATGTAAGCACTATTGTTCATTAACACAAGTTCCAGGCCTTCTCTGGAGAATGGGGAATGGGGTTAAAGGTTCCAAGCCTCTGATCATGGCTCAGTCTTTTTGGTCCTCGGCCCTAACTAGGAGCCCACCAAGAGTTACCTCATTAAACAAAAAATATTCTTATCACCCAGGAAATTCCAAGGGGTTTAGGACATCTGTGTCAGGAGCCAGGGTCAAAGACTAGATATTAGATGCTCCTGGTGCTCTTATCACTTAGGAAATTCCGAGGGTTTTAGGAGCTCTATTCCAGGATCCTGGGGCAGATATATATCTATCTATATCTATCTGTATATCTATATATAGATATAGATATATATATGTGTGTGTGTGTGTGTGTGTTTGTGTGTGTGTGTGTGTGTGTATACAGCCAGGCAAACACCACTTTTCTGCTTCTGCTTCAGAATTCCATTTTATTATATATGGAAATAAAAATTTACATTTTTATTCTTGAAAGTCTGTTAATTACCTTTTCTTGTCTGTGCAACAGCATTCTCTACATTTTAGCTTTATTTCTTGTCCCATTGGAATCTAAGTATTAAGAAATATATTTTGTATTGACTATAATTGTGGGTATTCTTTGAGTATGTTACCACAACATATATGACAAGTTTTCATAACTAATTACTAAACACAAAAAGTGAAATTATTGGCAGTGAATCTCTTAGTGATACTTTTTTCATGTATTTTGGATTAATCTTACTTATTGCTAGAATAGTATATTTTAGAAACTAACTGCAAGAGGAATAAAAGCTCTTGGACTACTAAATGCAAGACATACAAAAATATATTAATTATTGTGAAATCATTTTTGGAATGTATTTTATAAGATATTCACATAACAATAATCTAAATCTTTTAAATACATGGTAGGAATGACAAAGTTTTCAGAATTCCACCTAAGTAAAAATGAATGTGTTTTTAGGATTCAATGAGCAGTCTATAAAAATTCACAAAAATATTTGTCCTATGAGCTTAAGTAAGTGAGTAAATACACAATACTGTCTTGCCTTCAGTATATGATCCATTTACTCAAAGGCATAATGTTGATCTGTTGGAAATAAATGTATAATTTATGTTGCTGTATTATCCTTAAAATAAGCAAAAATATATCACTGGGACATAGATGCTGCTTAATGGGAATTCCCCTTCCTAAACTTTTTCTCATTGCTGAGAATGATCACGTTGTATGTTCTTCATAGCTGGTTGATATGTTCAGCCATGACTTTTCAAATTTTAAACCTTTTCTACTTTTTAGATACATTGGTAAATAGATAAAGCATAAGCTTTACATTATTAGTGTGCCACTTGGATGAAATCATTCCCACTAAACCTCAGTGTTTCTGGCTTATACTCTCATTAGATGTTCCCTCAAAGTAATGAATTTTCTAATGATAGTCAATGGATAGAACAGATGAAATTATAAAACAAAAATATCATTTCTGTCATCCCACTTCAACATATATCTCAGTTCAAAACATCCAGATGATGTTTGTGAGATTCATCTGCAAACATAATTTGTTGTATGTTATTGTAGTTCTTCTTTCTTCTTCTTTAGTATTGTATTCCATTTAATGTCATGTTTCACCCTTAATAAAAATATGTAAAAAGCCATGGTTTTATGGTACCTTAATTAAAGGAGTCTTCTCTGATATAAGTATTTGAATCACCTCTCCTTTTGTTGATGCCCTGTACATTTTCACATTCCAAGGCATTGTGCAATACTAAGATTCAGAATGGTTGAGATCTACTACTCTCTGCTAAATATAGATATAAAAGGTGAAGAGGGGAAAAGGAATGCCTGCATCATTTTCTGTTGCAGTTTCTATTGCAGTTATTTTCTCAGATCGTTTTGAGGAAGAAGTGTATATTTCAGTTGAAGATCTAAAAATTGACTGTGTGAGCCTGTGTGCCACTTGGAAATTTTTCATGTACTTTCGGGGTTATGGTCAAATCCCTCAATACAAT
This sequence comes from Camelus dromedarius, assembly GCF_036321535.1. Taxonomy (NCBI): domain Eukaryota; kingdom Metazoa; phylum Chordata; class Mammalia; order Artiodactyla; family Camelidae; genus Camelus; species Camelus dromedarius. The sequence continues at coordinate 27,415,102 of NC_087439.1, read as the reverse complement.
TATTTGACTAGTTCAGAGGTTTTGTATGTCAATTTGACTTTGACAAGCTCTGGATTTTGAGGCTGAACTTCTCAGGTTTAACTCCAGGAATTCTGTATCGTCAGCTGACTCTCTTAATCACTGCCTTGATTTTAACGTCATAAATTAGTTTCTCCTGCTTTTAAAAATGTATTTGCATAATACAGGATACATTTTTGTGTGTGGATATCTGATTTCTTTCCTTCAAATTAATTCTTGGGAGAGTCATCCATTTTAATGTCACTGTAGTTTATTTTTATTTTTGTATTTCATTCCATCCTATGAATTCACTTACAATATACTTGTCTGAGCTACAGTTGGTAGACATTTCAGGGTGTTTTCCATTTTGGTAGTTTGTGATTGAAGCTGCTATAAACTTTCAGAAGTTGCTTGGTCCACTGATGAGAATTATCATTGCCAGCTAACGCAGAGAACTTGGAGTCCTCTTCTTAGGTCTTCTAGTGGTAGGGCTTTTGGAATTCCTAACTAGTATTTTAACAATTGTTACAGAGATGAATTCTCATTAAGAATGCAAAGGAGAATCTCCAGGACTAGAAACCATGAAGCTACTGCATGCAGTTACTACTGCAGAAAACACATTTTATTACATCAAGGCATGCTCACCAGTTAAAGCTGTTTCTCCACAAAATTCACACTTCAAAAATACAGGCACAATTTGCAGCCATTTATTTACTCACTTTAGCTACTAGAATCTAGATGTTTTATTGAAAAGGCAAATCATTAGGAAAAATTCCTGGAAGTAGAATTGTTGGAAGAAAGGACAGATTTATTTTAAGATTTCTGATAAAGGAGCAGTGACATTTTACACCCCATCACAATGTATCAGAATGCCAACCCCCTCTTGCTAATGCCACATGTTATTGGTTGTTGCCAATTTTATTGGCTGAAAATGAGATATCTGTGTTGTTTTTGTTTGCATTGCTTTGATTGCTAGTGATGTTGAAACAGTGTATCTAATAGTGAGACAGAGCTTAAAGTGAGAAGAGAAGAAATAACTAAACTTTTTTTTTTTAAGAGAGGTTTACATTCAGATTTCTGTTATTAAAATGTGTAAAAACAATTCTGGTTGTAGCTCCCTTGTTTATAATTAACCTATCTGTTCTACAACACTTTTCCTATTTACCTCTCTGTTTTCCCAAATTTCAGATTTCTAGATGGAGCTGGTGGCAAAAGGCATGGCCGAAGTCTAAGAGACTGGGGACCCTCAGGATTAGAAGGGGCCAGCTATTACATTGTCTTCTCTTCCTCTCCTCTTCTCTCGAAAGTTAAATTATGAGTTAGACACACATATATTGTGATAATTCTATTCCACCTTTCTAGAAAAGTCAAAACTCCTAAATTTTAAAATACACTTTGTGTTGTTGCCTTAGCAGTAATAAAACACAAAGGAACAACTGTTGGATAAAGAAAGTTAATGGCAAACCATTTTTCTTCATGTGTTCTAGCACCATGTTCGTAGTAAGTATTTTTTAAATGATGAAAGAATAAATTAACAAGAATATGAATGAATGAATGTTTACCTGAAAGATATGAATGCCAGCAGGAAAAAAAATCATAACCAAGTAGGAAAATCTAAACTAGTTTAAATTATTCTTATGTCCACTGCTTACTGAAAATGTTGTGTAAGTTTCCTTCATCTGAAAATTAATTAGTAAAATATAAATCTAGAAGAGAAATAATTTTCATATTGTCCGTTATTATGTATCAGTTTAGGTGCCAGTATGATTTGTCAAAAGCAAATCTAAGTGTTTGGTGGAAGATTGCTATTGAACATACAATTACTATGACTTAGTTGGTAACTATATTAAACAATCCTATGATGAGAAAATCACTGAGAATATTATCAAAGAAAAACCCACTCTGATGGATATTCATTAGTTTGGAAATTTATCAGTATGTTACAACTAAACAAAAAATTAGCCCTCAAATTTGCGATGTTAAATGTTTATACAAGATATCGGAAACCCAATCATAACAGCAGTAATGCAGTGTAAATTACAACATTACGTCACAAAACTGACAAGCATTTGTTTCCCATGAAAGATTAAGATTAAGTATGAAAATGGAGAGGAAATTCAAGAAGGACAGGTGGAGGCAAAGAATAGATGCCTACTCAGGTTAGCTTAGGTGGGATTGTTTATAAGATGGACAGAATTAAAAAAACAAAACTGTCTTATCAGATCCCACGGAATACTAACACACAATTTAAAACGAATTTTGTAGTCATCCTTTGGGGAAATGAAATGTTAAGATGTAAAGCATCCTGGGGAACTACCTCAGTAGAGAGCGTTCTTCACTCCTCCAGTGCTGCATCTTTTAATGAGTCAAGTTACTTTCAGTTTAAACTGCTTGGCCTTGCAAACTGATTAATTTCTTACTTTCTTTTCCTTTGTCATAATGTATCTTTATTTAAGACTTCTTACTTATGACTTTCATTGGCTTTTATTGTTTCAGAGATTGTGCTTATTGCCTTCTCTTTTGGTCTGTATCCACACTTGCTCATCATTCTACCTAATTCTTACTTTGTGTGTCTTCTACCTCACATTCAGGGAGAGAGCATCTAATTAGGTGCAAGAGTCACAAAATATAATGCATTTCTGGTGTAACTCTTATGTCAGGAAAACACAGGAATCATTTAAGGAGAATCACCACTAGTATTTACTTGTTATTGACTGTTCTGGAGTTTATCTTGAGAGTAAGAGTTTGGGTAACAAAATGCTGCCTTGGAGTCAAAATCCCATCAATAGTCAGATCATCTTTGTGGAGTTCTGAGATCACCTACATCTAAGCACACCCTTAGAAGAGGGTTGTAGGTAAGAGAGGTACACTGAAATTTTTCAAGTAGGTACTTTCCATGGTGTGTCTTCCAACCTATGTTAATGATGATATTAGATAAAAATCTTAAAGACTTGACAAAAATAAAAGAGCTGAAACTCCCAAATAGTTATGATTTTATCATAAAAAAATTAATACATTGCAGTGCTGTCTTTTGTCACTTACTTTGCCAAGAAAGTGTGGTTATAATGAGTAGCTTGAATTAGTCTTAAATGGTGTTAAAAATGTTGGTATTTTAATAGTTTCTACATGGTCAGTCTGTCTGAGTAAAGTGCTGTGCTATAATAAGCATTGACTCTACCCTCAGTTTCTTTAGTAAAATCACATTTTAAATTACTTATTAAAATAAATCAAGCAAAAGACTACAGACACCAGGAAGCCCATCTTGTATGGATGTTGAAGTGACTTTTTCAGAGAAGTCCTTTGTGTTTTATGATAGAGACCCAAGTAGGAGTAAACTTTTATTTAGGAAGTGAAGGAATTGGTGATTTTCAAGAGATTTTCCAATAGTAATTATTTTTTAAATTGAACAAAATCTAGTGGTTTCGGAGAGGGAGAAACATGAGCTTTTTGTAATCTTTATTGGGTGATCTTATGCACTAGTGAAATTTTTTCCTGTTTTAGGTTAAGTATTAAGTAGAGTGACATGTGGCAGCACCATTTCTACACACCCTTGTTAAGTGACATACACTTCCAAACATTATTTGAAATAATAAGTGGGCAATTTGAATTAAGTGTAGGTGTTAGTAGCATTTGCAGAATTTTCCCCATTTTACCCTTGGCACCTGCCACTAGACTTTTAACCATTGAGAAAATAAAACTGTAGACATTTTGGGTGATACCTTGTCTTTCTTCATCTTGCCAGTAAAGAGCCAGCTTTTCCCCATGAAACACACCCAGCTCGGTTTTGAGGACAATTTCAGGATGACAGTATCAAATCTAGGACAGTTCATTAGAAGTCATTTGTCACTTTGTTTTTATTTTATAGGATGAGAAAATAGGCTCACAGAGATTGTCTTGGATAAAAGCAAACAGCTGCAAATCAAAATGGATAGTTTAATAAAGAGAGGATATGGGTTTAGAGAGATTTTTAAATAGAGTATGCCCTTTTCTCCCATATTTATAAGAAAAAAGACTTTTTTAATATTTTATTTAAATTTATCATTTATTATGAGCATATAAGTTCAGAAATTTCATTTACACTTAATTTTTGAAGGAAACCTAGTACGTTACAACTCTAATTAACAACTTTGCTTTAACCTACCAATTGTTCTAGCAACGTGCGGAAGTTTTGCTACAGGGTGTTCATGTTTTACACTTTAAGCATTCCCACTGTGGAATGGTAGTAGTGTCTGCTGGTGGAACAAATTTGACCAACATTCTCCCTGTTATTGCAAGAAAATTCCATTAATTTGATTACATAAGGATCAAATGAAGTATAAAACCTAGCTCATGTGTATTCTGTGTGTTAAATTATTTTGCTTTTGTTGATATGCTCCTTGATACTTTCATACGAGATCCTTTCTTAACATCCTAAGCTCCTAGAGGTCAGGGGTGATCTTTCATATTTCCCAGCACTCCTCTTATTGCCTGGTGCAATGCTGTGAACATAGCTGGTTTAAGAAATGATTGTTTGCTATGTAATTATGGGATTATGTTTGAGAGAACTCATGCATAAGGTGGGTTATTAAGCAAATAGTAATTAAGCAGATGAAGTCATACATGCTTTTAGTTTAGTTTTAACTCTTCTTTCTATTAATTTTGTTTGCTGATAATGTTCCCTAGGAATACCTAGAACAAATCCTCAGGTATGTCTGCCTTGCGCATTGTAACAGAATAACTTCTACATGTATATTCATTCTCTGTGGGGAAACTGACTGAAATTGAAATCTGAGGTGACCCTAGAACTTGGAGATGAAGGAATTGCAAGCTTCAAACTGTCAAGGCTACTAACACTCTGAGATTCAGTGAAGTTTAGAGAAATCTGTCAGAATTGAGGGCTTCAATGGATTTTTACATCTTATTGAGTATTTTAAATATAATTCTTATGAGGTACTAATCAGAAACTGTATTTAAGTAATAAAGTGGGAGTCTTCTAAAACGAATGGGTGAGGCTGTCGAGAATCTTAGATTAGCTAATCCTATTATTAGTTGTGTGAGAGAATCAGGAATAGGGCACATGATGAGAATGGGCACACAGGCATCAGTTGTACTTGTTAGGGTGCTATAAAGCTGTCTTAGGTAATTTATCACACACAGGCAACTTCTAGGCATGTTTTATTTGACCTGTGTAATAGTTTTATAAACATTTGAATATATGGTCAACACTTAAAAATTGGGAAGTTTTACTTAAACATTGAGATTTGTGTTTCCCTTGAAAAAATAAGGTTTGGCAGTTCTGTTTTTGCAACTTAGCATAGCTACAATTGGCTGAATCATTGGCCCCTTTTGGTGAAGTAGATACTGTCATTTTATAGAATTATTATACTTTTTTAGTCTCCCATAGTTGCCACTAGGCTCCTTCATTCATTTGTGTGATCTGTCCAGCACCTTTGGCTTTTGGCTTCGTAGGTCCTATCTTAAACCCACAAAGATGTGTGTGTGTTTGGATTATTATAAATAACCTAAAGGACTTACTGAACTATAGTCAAAAGTGGAAAAAGGTAGTGCAGATCTGCACTGTTCAATATGGTAACCACTAGACATTTACAGCTATTTTAAATTAAATTTATTAAAAATTAAATAAAAATTTGCTTCCTTAGCTACATTTCTAGCTGTATTTTAAGCCTTTCCACATAGATGGAAAACTTTTTTTTTTTTCATGGCAGCAAGTTGTATTGGGCAATACTAATACAGGTAGTAAAATCTTTATAAATGACAATGACAAAAGCAAAATCCAAGGATGATAGACTTCAAATGGAAAATGCTAAAGCACAAACAAATAATCAACCAGCACCCACTGATTTGAAGCACAGGAAATAGGAAGTGTTTTAAAAGATCATTTAACTATCTTTAGATTTATTTAAGCACACTGACCCATATAGATTTCATTCTAGGGAAATTGAAGTATTTATACATGGAATGGAAAAAAAAATACCACTAACAACAATTGAGGTTGTGAACAGGTAGATTTCCAGGAGAAAAATCTGGGGAAAAAAAAAAAAAAGTCCTGGAAACTATACACAAGGGTACTTGGTAATCTTTGGGTGGACATAATGATATAATGGATCCCCAGTGGATTCCAGTGGTTTGGGAATACTTAAGGAAACAGTTGCATAATGAACCAGCTGTGAGAACAACAAATAATGGCAAAAAGACTGTTTATTAGATCATTGTATCAAAAGAATTTAACTTCAAGGCTAAGATCTTATTGTCTTTCCTGATAATGATTTGGCTAGCTGATCTTCAAGGCCTCTTCAGGTTAAAAAAAATTACTTTTACTGCTGAAAGAAGAATAACTCTGAATTCTAGATTTAGAAAAATTAGTTGGATTCATAGCTGAGTCAATAACTTTGCTTAAAATATAATCACTAAATAGATGACAAATGGGGAGAGATCCCCTGAGGCAGTTCATAAAATCAGATTATATGTTGAGATGTGTCATGTTTTATATTTTTATCAATGACTTGAATGAATGAATTCACAGAAGGCAAGCTTATTAAATTATCAGGTGACATAAAGCTGGGAGGAGAGTTAATATATGCAATGTCAGAATTAAAATTTGAACAGATTTGATGACTCAAACTAACAAGAGTTAAGAGGAATTTTTTTTTTAAGGTGATGCTTAATGGATAAATTTTCTTTTTAGGGCATACACTTGTATTCCTTGAAAAATTGTGAATTGCAGATTCAAGTCAAACTAACCTGACAGCCTAGAACTCTGGGCTAAATTGAACAAGGTGGTTAGCAGTGAATGCCCTTGTATGCAGCCTGAAATAAAACAAGTATGCTGGTACACCTCCTCCTTGAAATGGCCTCTTCAGTTGGCTTCAAGACATGGCACTCTCCTGAGTTACAGACCACTCCTCAATCTTCTTTACTGGTTAATCCTCATCTCCCTCCCTCTCAACATTCAAAGGCTTCAGTGTCTGTACCTCCTGTTCCACCTCCACCCTTTCCTTTCCTGAACAATCACTGACTGATAGCACAGATTCTGATTCCCTTATGTGTGGGGACGTGTCCAGTTTTTAATCTCAAGTCTAGACCTGTCTCTGAATTTCGTGTTAATATGTCCAGTAGCCTACTTGGACAGACATTTTCCTCTTGATTTTCCAGTAGCTATCTCATACTTAAGCTGACTAACTTCCCATTATTTTTCTAGCAAATTTGCACCACCTTCAGTTTCCCCCATCTAAGTTAATGGTACTTCAGTTCCTCCTGCAGTTCAGGACAAAAAATTTAAAGTCATCCTTGACTCGTTATCTTTGTTGACGCTCCAGTTACAGTCAGCCAGAAAAGTGTCCAAAGATTTCCAGAATTCCTAGGTTTTCAACATCTCAGTTCTGCCACTCTGATCCAATCTGCCATCATCTCTCACCTGGATATTTCAGTAGCCTCTTCTTTTCCCATTTTCACCTTTGCTGCATTCTGTGTACTTTGAACTCTGTAGTCAGATGATCTGTTTAAATATAACCCTATCACTTCTCAGCTGAGAATCCTCCAGGCAGGCCCCTTCTCACTCAGAATTCTGAAGGCTCTACAGCGGGCCTACAGGTCACTCCTACTCCGTTACATTCCAGACCCGATGTGACTCTCTACCCTGACATCGTCCCCTCCCTAGTCCTTTGACATTTCAGGCCCCCTCTTCTTTATTTTATTTTATTTTTTAACTTTAAAACCACATCACATTTATTTCAAAGATGCCTTCTAGTTCTGATTTGGTTACCAGAAAACGGTTAAATGCACATGAATATTATTAGGAAATCTTGAGGAAGCTATCGCTACTAAGATTCAAATACATGATTATAATTATTTTAGATAGAATCAAATTGGTTGCAAAAACATTTCCTGAGGGCAGATTTCTGGTTTGTTTCTTAGGCGTCTCACTCCCTCTCGCCTCAGGGCGTTGCCCTCTGCCTGTAATGCTTCTCTCTAAGATACCTTTGTTGCTCACTCCCTCACAGCCTTCAGTTTTTACTCAGATACTACTTTTTCAGTGATACCGCTCCAATGCCTATATTTAAAATTTTTCATTTCCCCCTAATCCCAGACTTGCTTCCATACTTAATTTTTTCCAGGACACACATTGCCTTCTAAATTACAATAGAATTTACACATTTATTATTATTAATCTTCCCCCCTAAAATATAAACTCCACGGTGTCAAGGACTGTTGCCTGTTCTGCCCACCATTTCATCCTTACTTCTAGAGTAGTGCTGGCATCTAGTAGGTGCACAGAAACTGCTTTTGAATGAATACCTGCAAGTGGGGACAAAGTAAAGAATGACTCAATAAAACTACTGTGAAAAAGATGGAGAATTTACATATCCAAGTTAAATGTTCATCATTACTGAGACATCTAAGAAAGAAAAGCATCTCTTTTTATAGGAATAAGGTCCAGATTAAGAGACATAAAAATTATTTTCTGCACCAGCACAGACTTTATATTTTCCATTTATGTCTTTGAAGAAGGCACTTGAAAAACGTCAGTCTTAACAATGTTAAAGATTTTAAAAAATAATTTCGAGATCACAGATGTAATAGAGTAGAAAATCATGAAAGTTAAACTAACTTAACATTACATTTTTGAGGTGCTGGATAAAAGTATAAACTAAACTTATGAGTAGATTCAGAAAATACTAGTAGTAATTGGTAAAAATTACCAACCCAGTTTTAGTGTTTAAAATACTATCATCAGCATTCTATACAATTCCTATTAAAGTGGTAGACTCTATAATGGTTAGTAGGAAGCTTCCTTGTCCAGGGAGCACTCAAGCACAGGCCACAGATGGTTACATATTTAGAAAATTATAAAATAAGATGTGTGCTGGGTTGAAGGTGAAGCTAGTAGATCCCATCTGATTTCTAATATTCTATAATTTTTACTAATAAATACACTATGCACAAATGTATCTATGTGAGTAGATATGTGTAGGTATGTGTATGATTAGATTTATATAAAATGTATATACATTTTAATATCTACATATATATACACATATATATCACATAAATATGCCTGTTTTATTTGAAGGGACATTAATTTGATCCTAGAGACCATCTCATTACATGCAAAACTCATCAGTCTTTTCCTATGTTCGAGCTCAGATCCTACACCCTGTTCCCTTCCAGTGTTTTTTCCCTCTCTCGGACATAAAATTCCATGCATAGAATCAAAGCCTTAGGATGATAAGTATAATGTTAGACCTTTAAAAGATCAAAAGCTGGCCATCCTGGTACACATTTCTACCCACCATTGCTGCTTAACCTAGGTTTTAAATTTTCTCCAGCATAAATTCATTTGCCTCAGAAGATACAGTTATAATTACAGTTCTGTTTTACAAGGCAAATTTCTACCTTATAAGTTAGTGCTTAAACTTTTCCATATTCAGGCAATTTTCTGAAAATGACAAGCATCAATTAATCTTACAGGTGTGAAGTTTCCATGTTGAAACATGGAGTTGTCTTGTTTAGTTTACTCAACTAGGTCAAAAGGAAAGAGAAAAAAATCAATGAACTTGCAAGATGAGTAAAGTTGATATTCTCTTTTGTCAGAGGGGATGTTATATTTCTTATATCTGTAAAGGTTGTGAGAATGATGGGTGAGAATTTCCACTTGTATTTCAGATAAAATTCCCTTGTGATTGCACTGCTTCTAAGCATTGATGACATTTGTCTACTTTATTAGATTTAAATATTCACACATATGTCAGTGTCTACAGTAGTAAGCATTTTTAAATGACTTCATATGAGTGCTTTTTCAACTTTAAGATACATGAGAATTATTCAAGAAGCAAAATATAAATAGAGACTCCTGGGCCTGACCTTTAGATATTTGATTCTGTAGGTCAGGTAACACAGAGAGATGCTTATTTAATAAGCACATAACCTCGGCTCCCTCTGCTATCATGTTATAGGTGAGCCATGGATGGTGCTTTGCCTAACATTGTGAACCTTTATGTTGATTTGTATTTTTAAATCAAAGATTTTTTTTGTATGCCCAATTCATATTGTATAGGTTTGCATAGAGTATATGTCTATTTGTGTTGAGGTTTAGACTTTTTTTTTCTTCACATGTTTATTCTAAAAAAAAAAATCCTCTCACAACTTCCAAAAATGCGTGTGGAAGAAAACAACAAAACAACCTTCTTTCCTGGCTGAGGCCAGCTCACTTTACAGACACATATTTGGGGAGAGAGCACCCTCATGTGGTAATAGGATGCAAAAAATATTCTGGGATTTTTATTTTATGTCTTGAGCAACCACAAGAAAACAATTGCTGGTAACTGTGTCACTAACCCATTGGATCATTTTGTTTCTGAAAAGTTTTCAGAGGAAATTTTTTTTGGCCTGAAGAGGAAGGTGTTAGCTTGAAAACTGTTACATTCCCACTGTGGATTTTCGAGTTTCCCAGTTGTGGCTTCTTCTATTGATTCAAGAAACCTGTCTTAGTGCTCCTGTTAAATCATATGAACAACTGCACCAGATTAGGCTGCTGGGGTCACAGGGCTCATCAGCACACAAATACCGCATTCTGTTATTAGTTTAGTGATCTTCTAGGACCATAGGGAAAGTTAAAGTCATAAATGCTCCAAGTCATAAATGAAATAGCCAAAGTATTCTTTGTTTAGAGAAATTTTTGAATGAACACTAAGTGGTTGAAATATAATAATAAAAATAACTTTAATGCAAACTAAACTACCCATGAACTTGAACATAAAATCTTTTAGATTAGAACATTTCTAGAGAAGACAGATACACTGTGTTTGGGGAATTCTAGACTATCTGTAAAACAAAAACGGTATCACCAGTCAAAAGAATAACATTAACTCTAGTAAACAAACAAAAAATTTGCAGTAAAGTATGATATCTTGGTTAAAATTTATTATAATGTAATGGAATAATTTCAAATGCTTACAGTGAAGTGGACAATTAGTTAAAATTGAAAGCTTGCCATTCCAGTGCCAATTATAATTGGCATGATTGTTACATAAGGAAGGCAGTCTGCTTAACATACACCTCCCTTCTCCAGGCATGCCCTGAGGTTGTCCTGATTTAACACTAACTTCTCAAAAATTACATCTTTCTTGTAAAAATGTTACTTTCCAAGGGTTTTATGAGCATTCCGTTCTGTTTTTTCAATTGGCTGTTTTCTGTTTAACAAATGTAACTCAACCCACAAAGTTTTTTTTTTTTGTAATTTTATAATATAGATTTGCTTTTTATTAATACTATTTTAATATAAGTAAAAAGCACATGCTCATTGTAAAATAGTAAGTACAAAAAAAAGAAGAGTGTCACCAGTGATCTCCCTTTCCAAACTTTTTCGCAATGATTGTTTTTACCATCTTGATCTGTTTGAATCCAGTGTTTGTATGCATATGAAGAATATCTCTACAAATAATTATATTTTATATAGAGAAATATATATGCATATATATATATATATATATATATATATATATATATACACACACACATATGTTGGTACTTGCAACCACATTGTATATATAGTTTTATATCTTTTGACCTTGGACTGTAATAATTTGCTTTGTAATCAAATGTTTAATACTCTAGTAGGTGAATATATACATTAGCATTTCTTTAGCCATTCCTTTATTTGGGTGTATTTAATATCATTGATCCAGTAATTTTGTGTGCATATTTAAATATTTTAGGTTAAATTCCTGAATAAAATTGCAGACACGTGTTGGCAATTGCACTCTAGAAAAATTATATCAATTTCCACTTTGGTTAACAACAGTTGTAAAGTAGTCGTTGTAGTAGTGGTGGTAGCAGCGATAGTGGTAGTACCAACAGTAAAACTGAAGAACAGCATGGAACTTATGGCAGTAGAATACAGGGAAAATATAAAAAGAGTATGGAGACAGTGTGATAAAAGTAGAGAAAGTATAATTTAAATAACTTACTGTAGGAAACATATCAATTTTAAATTACAAAGTCTGGTGTCACAGTAGCATTTGAAGGATATAAGCAATTTAGAAAACTGAAAGAGCTGCAAGAGGCAAGGAAATAAATTTAAGAGAAAAATAATGACTTGGCAGCATCTCAGAGGTTATTAGAATAGCAAAGAGCAGAGATCCTTCAGTAATTACAATTAGTGCTATAGATGACAAATCAAGAAAGTCACAGGAAAGCCTAAGAAAAGTGTACTAGTGAAGGTAATCATAGTCATCATGCCCTAAGGATTTAAATTAGGGAAAAGATTTATTAAGGATTTGAATCCTCAAAACAAATGATTGATATCACCAAGTATGAGAGTAAAAACTTGATAATGACCAAGAACAAGAAAATCTACAGAGTCAATAGGCAGGGAATTCTTTAGCTGCAAAGCATATAAGTTACATAACACAGTAAGGGAAAGACATTTTCAAATATACGAGGCTCAGAAATTATACAATCCATCTGTTCTTCTAAAAAAAAAAAATTTCTGGAAGACATAACTCAGACAAGCGAGAGGAGAATGGAAATTAGGAACTGTGAATGAAGACATTGTTGGGGGCCACAGAGGGTGCCCTTACATTACATTTAACATAAATTATGCAAAAAACAAAGACAGGCAATGTCATATAAAAAATTTAAAAGCAATATGGGAGCGAAAGAAAACATAAATTAAAACAACAAATAAAATTAAATATCTATTGTAACAAAAATGTAAGAAATGCAAACTTATAAATTAAAAGAAAAAGATTTTCAACATGAGCTGAAACATACAAACTTTATGACATTTGTAAGATACCCATATTCATATTTAGTTTATAATAATATATGCAAATTGAAACTTTATCAAGCATTTTAACTACAATAGAGATTCGACCATCAAAACTACGCACTAGAGTAGGTACTGCTTTCCCTATTTTTATATATAAGGAGACTGACATTTATAAATTTTTATATATTTGAATAAATTCAGTTTTTTAATTAATCCTGGAACTCTGACCTCCTGATTGCAAAAATTTGGTGTTCTTTATCTTATATTGTGTCACAAATTTTTCATTTTCTAAATCTCTAATGTATGTTATATTTAGAAATTAAATTTTTTTTCTTATTTTATAATTATCTGATTGCTCATTGTGGGCCATCAGGAAAATATAGGCTAAATGGAAATGAATGAACAAAATAAGTATATATGTTAAGCTGATTAATTCAATATAGCATGAACTGGGTTTTAAGATACCTTTGTTCTCCTGACTTTACCAAGAGCTTGCTGTTCTTTAAAGTAGTTACTTGATTTCTTACCTGCAAAATGAGTTATACTATTGATCACACATATCATATATACTTTATAGAAGAATGAAGTAATAAAGACATTAGCATCTACCTAGCATAAAACCTTTCTGATAAGACTGAAAACCAGTGCCTTACAAACAATAATGTAGTCAGCATTGCCCAAGACTGTGGATTGTAGGAAGCAAGGATCCATGTCTGTTTCACGTGCCTTTGCATTGCCAACACCCCCTCTAATGCTTGCTCCACACTTGCTATGTAATAAACTGTTGTTGAATTAATTGATCAGCTTCTTAGTTATTCAATAAAAAGGAGGCTTTAAAATAACTTTCCAAGCAGAAGGGTCTTCACTTAGAATTTTCTAAAGGAAAGAATATTTGTTGAGAAAAAACAAACCTACTTTTAAAAATGATGATAATATTTTAAAACATTTAACTTAGACATAAACATGTTGAAAAAATGGAAATAATCACCAGATATAGCTACAATGTGTAGCTGTAATTAGTTACCCATCTTTTCCCACAAAAAGTGACAGTCTGGCTAGCTGTTCACCCATTTCCCTTCTCTCCCACTTATAAAGGTTAATATTCTGTCCCACTAAGCAGCATGGTTCATATTAGACTGGCTCTATCTGCATTTGAACTTATATATAGTTTTCAGAATTCTGAGTCATTGTACTTTCAACTACTCAAAGAATAGCATTTAAACTACCAGCTAATAATTATATGTGTGACTCTTGCTTTTTACTTTCATCTGTGGCATAGTAAACCATGAGGAATTGGAGGACAGTCTCATGGCATTTGCAAAATATGTTCTCCTATTGATGCTGGTGGTAGATGTAGAAGATGACTGCTGGACTTTGCTGGAGAGATTTGATTAAAAAAAACAAACCAAACAAGCACAAATTAATGCCATCTCAATGTGCCTACCTTACGTGTAAAATCTTGTTACTCAGTAATTACTTCAACTATGTTAGTATTTTCTATGTGGCAGAATCATGTATCATTCTCTCAACCTGCTACCCACTCCTCCCCAGCTATAGTTCCTGTGGTTAGACAGTCTCCACCTGTAGCATCCTGAGAAAACTTACACACAAGTCCCCCTTCCTCCCAAACCTCTAGACACACATGCATGTGCATGTGCACGTGTCCCCCGCCCCCGCCACACATTGTATGTATTACCCGGTTTCTTTTCCCCAGCTCTGAGATGAGATCTAAGAGTCAGTCTGTTTATAGTATGCATGGAAACATTGGGAGACTAATTTTTTTTTTTTGCAAGTTATGGCGATTCTAGGATATATGAATTTTTGTTTGCATCTGGTTCTTTTATATTACCAGTAACTGAAGGAAGGGGGCTTTCAGTTTATGCAAAATACCTATTTTCTGCTCCTGATTCTCTAGCTTTGTGACCCTAAGTCATCATTTTTCTGGTCTACAATTTCATCATCTGTGAAAAAAATGATTTAAATGAATGACTTCAAAATTCTGTTTCATTTCTAAAAAATACAAGTCTGAGAAAATCAGTAGGTTGAAACATGAAAATGGCACTTTCTAGGTCAGATTTGTGAATGTTGGGATTTCATATAATTTGTCTGGGTAATTGGATATCTTGTAGGGACTAAAGATGCCGTATTAATCCTTGTTTCAAGGTGGCATTGCTATTAGATACCTTTGAGATATGTCATTCCTTTGTGTTTTCAGTAGCCTGAGATTCTGAGCTCAATTAGAGTAGGGATTCACTTTAAATATTTCATGCCCCAGTGCCTAGAACAGTGTCTGCAAATACTAGACACAGTAAATGTTTGCAGAAGGAATAGTGTTGTGACTTAAAATTATCAAATTCTACAAAACTGTAATTATTAATAATGATGATAATCAGACATGTTGAAATACTAGAGTAGATAATACCAAAGGTGAAATCTCTGACAGCTCTCTTAATGGGAAGGTGACAAGTTAATCTTAGCTAAAATCATCAAAGGTGTGGCACAGCAGACAAAGATGTAAAAGCTGTGTCAGGTTAGTATAGGGCTTACACATGGCTTTATGGATATTGACTTTAAATTGCACGAATTTTTATGAATACAAGTGTTTTTAATTTTTAAAATATAATACAAAAAGCTATGTTAAAGCAAAAACTATTCATAATGACACCACCTAGAGAAAAATAATAAAATTGGGCCATGTATAATAGCTTCTTATGCCATGGTTTTTTCTCTGTGATGAGATAGCCTTTGTAAACATTCTTTTATATTTTATTTATTTTTTTAGATTATACAGTGTGTGATTTTATTTAAGGTGTACAATATGATGATTTAGTGTATTTACATATTATGAAATGATTACCACAATCAAGTTAATTCATCCATCACCTCACTTAGTTACCTTTATGTGTGTGTGTTGTGGTGAGGGACATATTAACTTACTCATAGAAAATTTCAAGTATACAGTAGGGTAGTTTTAACTATAATCGCCATGTTCTACAATAGATACCCAGAAATTATTTATCTTATAACTGAAAGTTTATACCCTTTGACCAACATTCCACCCCCCACCCCGTCCTCTAGCCCCTAAGCTCCTGGCAAGTACTGTCTTCTCTGGCTCGGAGAGTTCAACATTTTTTAGATGCCACATATAAGTGAAATCATACAGTATTTGTCATTCTGTATCTGACTGCTTCACTTAGCATAATGTTCTCTGGGTTCATCCATGTGGTCACAAGTGACAGGATTTCCTTCTTTTTTATGGCTGAATGCTATGTATAAGATTTTCTTTATCTATTTTATCTGTCGCTCAACACTTACATTATTTCCATATCTTGTCTGTTGTGACTAATACTGCAGTGAACATGGAAATGCAGATGTTTCTTCAAGATACTGATTTCAGTCCCTTTGGATATATACCCGGACGTGAGATGGCTGGATCATATGGTAGTTCTATTTTTAATTTATTGAGGAACTTCCATACTCTTTTTTATGGTGGCTGCACCAATTTACATAGCCACCAACAATGTACAAGAGTTCCCTTTTCTCCATGTCCTTGCCAACACTCATTGTTTCTTGACTGTTATCTCTTGATAGATAAAATATCTATCCCAACAGATATGAGGTGATACTGTTGTTTTGATTTGTATTTCTGATGATTAGTGATGTTAAGCATCTTTTCAAATACTGTTGTCTGTCTGCTTTAGAAAAAGATCTGTTCATGTCTTTTGCCCATTTTTTAATTGGATTATTAGAGGATTTTTTTCTTCTTCTTTTGAGTTGTAGAAGTTTTTGTATTTTTTGGAAATTAAACCTTTATCAGAAATATGGTTGCAAATTGTTTCTCCCAATCTGTAGGCTGTTTTTACATGTAGGTCTTTAATCCATGTTTAGTTCATTTCTGTGACTGGTGTGAGATAAGGGTCCAATTTCATTCTGCTGCAGGTGGATATCCAGTTTTCCCAACACTATTTATAGAAGAGATTATTTTCCAATTGTATATGCTTTGTGCCCTTGTCAAAGATTAGTTGACCATATATGTATGGATATTTCTGAACTTTCTATTCTGTTCCAATTGTCTGTATATCCGTTTTTATCCCAGTACCATACTGTTTTGATTACTACGGCTTTTTGTAATATAGTTTGAAATCAGAAAATGTGATGCCTCCAGCTTTATTGTTCCTCAAGATTGTTTTGGCTGATTGGGTTTTTTTTTTTTTTAATGGTTCCATATACATTTTAGGATTTTTTTCTGTTTGTGTGAAAAATGTCATTGAAATTTTGATAGTGACTGCATTAAATCTGTAGATTGCTTGGGGTAGTATAGACATTTTAACAATATTAAATCTTTTAATGTATTAACATGGGATATCTTTCCATTTATTTGTGTCTTCTTCAATTTCTTTCATCAGCGTCTTATATTTTCCAATACACAAATCTTTCACTGCTTTGGATAATTTATTCTAAGTATTTTATTCTTTTGTTGCTATTGTAAATGGGATTGTTTTCTTAATTTATTTTTAAAATAGTCTGTTGTTAAGGTATAGAAACACAGCTGATTCTTGTATATCATTTTTTATCCTGAAACTTCAGTACATTCACTTATTAGTTCTCAGTTTTGTGTGTGTGTGTGGTGTAGATGAGTGTGTGTATAGGAATCTTAAGGGTTTTATATGTAAGATTAGATTTTGTATACAAGATCATGTCATTTTCAGACAGAGGCAGTTTAACTTCTTCCTTTATAATTTAGATTTTTTTTGTTTCTTTTTCTTGCCTAATTGCCTTGACTAGAATTTCTAACACAGTATTGAATAGAAGCAGTGAGAGTGGGCACCCTCTTCTTATTCCTAATCCTAGGGGTAAAACTTTAAGCTTTTCACTGTTAAATACTATGATAATGTTAGCTGTTGGCTTGCCATATATGGGCCTTACTATGTTAAGATTCATTCCTTCTGTACCTAATTTGTTGAGAGTTTTTATCATGAAAAGATGTTGAATTTTCAAATGATCTTTCTGCATCTATTGAGATGATCATATGGTTTTTATTCATTCTGTTAACCTTTTCACACATAGATGAAAGTAGTAAGAATAGTACAGTGAACCCACATAAACTCGTCATCCAGATTCAGCATTTATCAAGACTTTGCCTTATTTGCTTTTTTACCTTTGGTGTAGTATGTAAAAACTAATCCCAGAATTCAGTCATTTAATCTGTATATACATTAGTATGTGTTTCTAAAAGTAATATGTACATTTTATATAACCATAATACCAACAAACATTTTAAATAAAATTTTAAGATCTCCTAATACTTTGTACATCATTGAACTGCTATAGTTATCTTAAAAATGTCTTTTTATAGCTGGTTTCTTTGAGTCACAATACAAACAGGAGCCTCACAATACAAACAAGAGCCACTTTTATTTACTTTTTTTTTTTAATTACTTTTGTTTATTCAGTCTCTCAAATCTCCTTTAATCTATAAAAACCACCCTTCCTTTTTTATCCTATTATTATCTGTCACAGGGGAGTTAGCTTTTCTGTAGAATATATTACATTCTGAATATGTCTGTTTATTTCCTTGGTGTCATTTAACTTTTGTTGTTGTTATTGTTCTAGTATGCTGTATAAATGGAAGTTAATGCCAGAAACTTGAGCTTCAAGTTCAACTATTTAAGACTGATTTCCATATTGTAAAGCTTCACATCCACCTCTTCTCTAATGTTTCATCTGTCGGTGTTATTAACGAGAGTATTAAGTTTGCAAAATACTGATTTTATGAATCTATAATTTATCTCACATATATTAGATAGAATTCTTTGGATAAAACTTTCCATCTTTAACAAGGAGTTATCGGTTACCTTGACATAGAGTTTGTAAAAATGAAGGGAAGTTAAATATTTAATGATTTCATTTTATTTGTCATTTTTCAAAGTAAGGAGTTAGAAACTTAGATACTTCAGATTCTTATTTTCATTATTTTATAATATTATAAATTGATTTCAGAATGCTACTACTAATAATTATATTTACAATTAGACTAGAGGATAAACTTTAAGATTTTAAAAATAGCTTCCATTTTTGCTTAGGAACTATATTCCTCTAGATAAAATATAGTCAAAATACTAATGCTATGAAGTCACTTGAAATAATTCCTCCTTCTAATGTATGGTTAAATTTGTTTATTTCCATTAAAAACGTTTAGGTTTTTTTTTCTTTGTATGTAATTATATTTTTGAAAATGTAAAATACTTAAGTTCCAATGTTAAAATTGTGCAGCAAGTTAAATTCGGAGAAGTCTCACTTTTATTCCTGTCTCTGATAACTTGTTCCCTCTCTCTCCCTAGAATAACCATCATAATCAGTTTTGGTTTATCTTTCAAGTATATTCAAATATATATATACACACACATGCATACACATATATATATTTACATGCGCGCACACACACATATATTTTATATATATATATACACACACACACACACACACACATTTTTATATCCTCTTCCCTTTTACAAAGAAGTAAGCATTCCATTCATGTTATTCTATGGTTTGCTTTTTCTCACTTAACTGTATATCCTGATAATGACTCCATTTGCTGTGTATAGCAGTAGTTCTTCAGTGGAGGAAATTTCACCCCACCCAAGGGACTTTGGCAATGTCTGAGACATTTTGGGGTGTTACAACTTGGGTGGGGGAGCCATTATTGTCATTTGTTGGATACAAGCCAGAGATGATGCTGAACTTCCTACCATGCACTGGAAAGCTACCACAGCAAAGAATTATCTGGTCGAAAATGTCAGTAGTGCCAAGATTGAAACATCGTGGTATACAGTGACCTGCTTTTTAATGTTCTTACTGCTAATTCACAGATTTTTGTCATCTTGAAATTTCTTTTTATTTATTAATGTTTCTCTTGATTATAGGTTGCAATTTCTTGCTTATTTTACATGTCTAGGAATTCTTATAAGTATATTCTGAATAGTGTGGACATTATGTTACAGTGAATCTGGAATATATTCTCTCCCTTTATTAGATGTTGAACTGTCTTTTGGCAGTTGTATAAGTTACTTTCTGACTCTATTGATTCTGTCAAGGTTGGGTTAAGACTGTGTTAGAATTTATCTATATAACTTTTTCCCTTAGTTCTATTACATGACCCTTGATCTAATTTGTAATCTTTCCTTCTGAGTAACAACTTCTAGCTCTCAGCTGAATTTTCTTGGTGAGACCTCTCCACTCTGCCTGTACCAGAGTTCCAGTGTCTTCCAGCATTGCAGATGTTCTGGTACCACTCCGTAGCTTTCTACATCCCCATTAGGGTGACCAAACTCATCCTGGTTTGCCCAAGACTATCCTGGTTTTAAAACCAAAAGCCCCCATGTCCTGGGAACTCCCTCAGTCCCAGGAAAACTGGAACGATTAGTTACTGTGTTCCCAGGGACTGCTCTCTACTAGAGCTCACAGAGATTGTACTGTACCTGCACAGTCCAGCTCTCAGCCAAGGACTTGTGTGAACCCCCAGTGCAGATTTTTGGGGTCCTTTCTCTGTGCAGTTCCCTCCCCTCTGGTATTCTACACTAAAATTTTTAGAA
Source organism: Camelus dromedarius (assembly GCF_036321535.1). Classification (NCBI taxonomy): domain Eukaryota; kingdom Metazoa; phylum Chordata; class Mammalia; order Artiodactyla; family Camelidae; genus Camelus; species Camelus dromedarius. The sequence continues at coordinate 27,394,744 of NC_087439.1, read as the reverse complement.
AACCCAACAACCTTAAACTCAGTAAATTGTAGCTACAAATTTTCCAAAACCCGGTTAAAGACTTGAATTGACAAATTCAAGAATCACTCCAAAGCTGAAATACAAAAAACAAAAAATCAGAAATAAAAGAAAATGTCTCTAGACATGTTAGAGTAAAGCTGTTGACACCCAAAGGGGAAAAAAGAAAGTTTAAAGAAGCTGGAGGCAAAAAAAGACATGATGGTTTATAATATCCTGTTATTATCCTTTTATATCTTTGGGATTTGCAGTAAAATATATAGCTTTTCTTTCTAGTTACAATAATTTGTATTTTTAAATCTTTTAAAATTAGTCATGCTAGGTGCTTATCAATTTTATTAATATTTTCAAATAACTAAACTTTGGCATTGGTGATTTTCTCTATTAGGATATATGTCCTTTTACTAGTTCATTTAATTTGTTCTTTTTATATTTTCTTCTTTTTTATACAGTTTTATTTGCTTTTTATCATCTAGCTTGAGTTTAAATTATTATTAATTTTCTGACTTTCTACTTTCTAATGTGTTCATTTAAAGCTATGACTTTTTCACTAAGCTCTTTAGCTGTATTTTGCAAGTTTTGTTATACTTTTATTATCATTTAACACAAATATTTTCTAAGTTTCATTGTGATTTTTTTCTTTGATCTAAGAGTTATTTGGAAGTATGTTGTTAAATTTTCAAATATTTTTCTGTCACTGAGTTCTGATTTTTAGAACACGTATTATATGAATTTGGTCCTTTGAAATTTATTGACATGTGCTTCTTACACCCAGGATGTTCTACTTGGGTAAATATTTCATGTGGTCTTGAATAATATGCATTCTTCAGTTATTGGATATAGTGTTCTATAAACTTTAATCATGCTATGTTCATGCATTGTTCAGATATACTACAGGTTTTCTGATTTTCTGTCTACCTGTTCTATCCATTACTGAGAAAGACATGTTAATGTCAGTACCTATACCTAACTGTATATGTGAATTTTTCAGTCTCTTTGTTAAGTTTTGTCAATTTTAATATATTTTAAAGCTAGGTTTTTAGCTGAATTCAACTTGAAATTGTTATAGCTTTCTCTTGATTTAATTCCTTTTAATATTTTGAAATACCATACTGTTCTTGCCAAAAAACTATCAAGTTTCTGTTGCTTGGTGTTTATGGGGACTGTGATTCTCCATCCCTTTACTTCAGATTTTGCTCTGTCTCATTTAAAGTATCTGTCCTTTAAAAAGAAGATAGTTGTGTTTTATCTAATCTGACCACATTTTCTTTAAGTTGAGATAGTCATAAACCATATATGTTTAATATAATTCTTAACTGAATTGGGTTTAACTCTACCAACTTCGTATTTGTTTTCTCTTTGTCCTATGTGCTCTTTTTAATTTGTCTGTTAACTTTGGATTAATCAACTACCTTTTATTCCATTTTCCTCTATATTAGTATTTTCTTTACGTCATCTTTTACTGTTTTCTTAGTGATTGTATTGGATAGTAAAAATTTTAAACTTACCTTATTTTAATCTACCTTAAATCAGGACATTTACTACTTTTCAAACAATGTGAAACCTCATAATATTGTTGCTGCCTTTACCCACATCCAACGTATTGTGCTGTTGACATCTATTTAGTTTTTTATATGTTATAAATTCTACAAGGTTTTTACTTTTGTTTCAAACAGTTATTTTGTTTAAACAATATATTTTGACTTAACAATTTATTATACTGTAGTATTTCTTATACTCTTACTTCCTTCCTACAGTTCCATGCTTCCATCTTGGATAATCCTCTATAGCTTGAAGAAATCCTATCAGTATTTCTAACAATTTAAGCTTACTGGTGAAGTGTTATGTGTATGTGTGTGTGAGAGAGAAAACATCTTTATTTGACCATCCCTTTTGAAGAATGATTTTCTTCAATATCAGCTTTTAGATTGGCAGGGTATTTCTTTTTTTAAACTTAAAATACATTACATCATTTTCTGACTTTCATAGTTACTGTTGAAAATTCATCTCATAGTTGATATCTGTCCCTACATAATAACTTTTTATATTCCCTGGTTACTTTAATATTTTCCCTTTAATATTTAGCAGTTTAATCCTTATATGCCTATGTGGTTTGTTTTTATTTATCTTGCTTGGATTTTTATGAATTAATAAAATGAAATTAAATCAACATTCTTTTAGTTCATTGTTGGATTTTATTTATTATTAATTTGTTGAAGATTGTTACATCTATGTTAGAGACATATCTGTCTGTAGTCTTCCTTTCTTGTAATGTCTTACCTGGCTTTGATATTATGGTAATGCTGGTCTCATACAATGAGTTAGGAGGTGTTCCTTCTGCTTCTGTTTTCTGAAAAATAATGTGAAGAACTAGTATGATTTCTTAAATGTTTGGGAGAATTCACTAAAGAAACCATATAGATGTCGTGCTCTCTATTTTGGAAGATTATTGATTATGGATCTAATTTTTAAAAATAGGTGTAGACCTATTTAGATAACCTGTTTATCCTTGTGTGAATTTTGGTAGATTATGTCTTTCAAGGAATTGGTCCATTTCATCTCAGTTATCAAATTTGTAGATGTAGAATACTTCATAATATTCCTGTATTGTCATTTTAATGTTCATAGCTCAGTAATGATGGCCTCTTTTTCAATTCTCCTGTTAGTAATTTGTGTCTCCTCTGTTTCCATTAGTTAGCCTGGCTAGAGTTTTATCAATTTTATGGAACTTTTCAACAAACTAGCTTTTAAAATTAAAAAAAAAAATCTCTATTATTTTTCTCTTTAATTTCACTAATTTCTACACGATTTTTTATTATTTCCTTTCTTCTTTCTTCAGATTTATAATGTTCTTCTTTCTCTCATTTCCTAAGGTGGTAGTTTTGATTATTGATTTTAGATCTTTTTTTTCTAAAATATGTATTCAGTGCTATATGTTTCTTTTAAGCACTGTATTTACTGCATCTCACAAATTTCGATGTTTTTTTTTTATTTTCATTTAGTTTAAAATATTTTAAATATTTTCTTAAGATTTTTTCTTATCAAAGGTGTTATTTAGAAGTATGTTGTATAATCTCTAAGTATTTTGTGATTTTCCGGTTATCTTTATGTTACTGATTTGTAGTTTGACACCGTTTTGGTCTGAGGGCATATGTGGTATGATGCCTCTCTTTTAATTTGTTTATATGTTTTATGGCTGAGAACGTGGTCTGTCTTGGTGAATGTGATGTGTGGCCTTCAGGAAAATGTATATTCTGCTGCTGTTTGATGAAATAGTCTATATATATATTAATTAAGTCCAGTTAATAGATGGTGCTGTTCAGTTAAACTATGCCTTTACTTTGGTTCTACTTGCTAGATCCATCAATTACGGATAAAGATGGATTGTGAAGTCTCCACTATAATAATAGATTTATATTTTTTCCTAGCAGTTTTATCTTTTGTTTTTCTTTTTTGCTTCATCTATTTTGATGCTCTGTTGTTAAGTACATACTCATTTAAGGATATGTCTGTTTGGAGAAATGACCCAATTTTCATTAGATAATGCCCCTCTTTATCCTTGAACATTTTCCTGTCCTAAAGTCCACTTTGAGATTAATATAGCTACTACAGCCTTATTTTGATTAGTGTTAGCATGATTATATCTTTATGCCTTTACTTTTATTCTCTGTCTTTATATTTATAGTGAGTTTCTTCTACGCAGTATATTGTTGGATCATACTTTTTTATCCACTTCATCAGTCTGTATTTTAATTGGTATTTTTAAACAATTCGTATTTAACATGATTATTGGTATTGTTGGATTAGTGTAACTGTTTTCTATTCATTGCAATTGTTCTTTGTTTCTTCCTTTTTTCTCTCTTCTATAGTTTTAATTGAGCAATTATAAAAGATTCCATTTTCTCTCTTTTAACATTACCTGTACTTTACTTTTTATCTTTAGTAATTGTCATAGACTTTGTAGAATTTTTTTTGTTTAACTATGTTATTCTTTCTGAAGTATAGTTGATTTATAATATATTAGTTTCAAGTGTACAACCTAGTGATTCAAAATTTTTATATATTATACTCCATTTAAAGTTATTATAAAATGTTGGCTATATTACTTGTGTGTAGAATGCTTTTAAAATGAATCTTTGTCCACTTTCAGATAATACTTTATCCCTTCACAAGTAGTGGGAATAACTTTGCTTTTCCTTTCCTTCTTCCTATTCCTTATATATTGCTATTATTTATTTCACTTGTCCATAAGCTGTAATCACCCAGTAAATTATTATTAATATTTAAATGACAAATTATCAATCTTTAAAAATGTTTAATTATTTAAAATAATTATTAAATTATTAAAAGATAACAGTTACCTATTCAAGCAGTTAAAATAAGGAAACTAAAAAGTTAAATTTCACTTTCATTTATTCCTTTTCTAATAGTTTTTTTAATCCAGATTTTTAAACTTTATCATTTTCCTTCCCTTTGAATGACATCTTGATGTTCTCTGACCTTTCTAGATTTGTTTATAGTCTGTCAATAATTTTGCAAAATTCACAACCATTATTTCTTTAAATATTTGCTCACTTCTTTGTTCTTCTTCTGGTATTACAAATTCTTTAGAAATTACCTCTTATTTTTACCTCTATCCCAATACTATTTTCTTTTTAATCTAGAATTTAAAAATCATTATTTTTAGATAATCAGCATATATTCTCTGGACAATTAAAAATATTTCTATTTAGATTTTATCACATTAAATCTTTATTTGCTGTTTGCATTGCTAATCACAGTATCTTCTTTGACATTCATTATCTCTGTGGTTTCTAATGTCTTGAACATTCTCCATTCTTTTGCCTGTTCTTTAGTGGTAACTTTTTCTTTCATCATTGCTGTATTCTTTTAAATGTCTTGAACTTTACCTTTGGAGATATTTCAAATCTGAGTTCTCAGTCTCTTCTGTTGTTCCTCTTAATTCATTCTCAAAGAAAACTCTTCTGGCTTCACTACTGATGTTTAACCTGTTACCCTTAAATGCTATCCACCTTCCAGAATCCTTTACCTATCTCTATTCTTTCTTTTTTTTTCCCCCAGGTAGATGATGTGATCAGAGTAGATAGAGCCTTGAAATATTTTATTTTATTTTAACATTTTTTTATTGAGTAATAGTCATTTTACAATGTTGCGTCAAATTCCAGTGTAGAGCACAATTTTTCAGTTATACATGAACATACATATATTCATTGTCACATTTTTTTTCGCTGTGAGTTACCACAAGATCTTGTATATATTTCCCTGTGCTATACAATATAATCTTGTTTATGTATTCTACATTTTAAAATCCCAGTCTGTCCCTTCCCACCCCCTGCCCCCTTGGCAACCACAAGTTTGTATTCTATGTCTATGAGTCTGTTTCTGTTTTGTATTTATTTATTTATTTATTTTTTAGATTCCACATATGAGTGATCTCATATGGTATTTTTCTTTCTCTTTCTGGCTTACTTCACTTAGAATGACATTCTCCAGGAACATCCATGTTGCTGCAAATGGTGTTATATTGTTGGTTTTTGTGGCTGAATAGTATTCCATTGTGTAAATATGCCACTTCTCTTTATGCAGTCATCTGTTGATGGACATTTAGGCTGTTTACAGGTCTTGGCTATTGTAAATAGTGCTGCTATGAACATTGGGATGCAGGTGTAATTTTGGAGTAGGGTTCCTTCTGGATATATGCCCAGGAGTGGGGTTCCTGGGTCATATGGTAAGTCTATTCCTAGTCTTTTGAGTAATCTCCATACTGCTTTCCACAGTGGCTTTCCTTGCTTCCCTCTCCCACTCTTAATGATTTAGATGTCTTCTTTTACAATTTTATGTTTATTCTATTTGTAATTCATGGTAGTTATCACCTTTCCAGTTGTGAGTTTCTCATTTTTGTAACATCCTGCTTCTTTTCTATTTAGAGTAGACCTGTCAATATTCCTTTTAGTATGGGTTTAGTGTTGCTTAACTCTTTTAGTTTTTGCTTGTCTGTGAAATTCTGTATCTCTCCTTCTATTCTAAAGGATAGCCTTGCTGGATAGAGTATCCTAGGCTGCATCTTTCTTTTTTTCATTCAGGACTTTGAATATATCTTGCCACTCCCTTCTGGCCTGTAGTGTTTGTGTAGAGAAATCAGCTGAAAGCCTTATGGGGGTTCCCTTGTAACTCACTTTATTTTTCTCTTGCTGCCTTTAGGATCATTTCTTTATCCTTGACTCTGGCCATCTTGATTATATGTCTTGGTATGGGTCTGTTTGGGTTCTTCCTGTTTGGGACCCTCTGAGCCTCCTGTACTTGGATATCTGATTCCTTCTGTAGGTTTGGGAAGTTTTCAGTCATGATTTCTTCAAATACCTTTTCAATCCCCTTTGTTCTTTCTTCCCCTTCTGGAACCCCTATTATGCATAGATTGGCACACTTTTATATTATCCCGTAGGTCCCTTATATTGTTTTCATTTTTTTTTATTTGTTTTTCTCTCAGCTGTTCTGATTGGGTGCTTTCTGTTGTCCTGTCTTCTAGGTCACTTATTTATTCCTCTGCATTATCTAGCCTGCTTTGTACAGCCTTTAGGTCAGCTCTCATCTCAGCAAATGAGTTTACTAATTCTACTTGGTTCTTTATAGCTTCTATTTCATTTTTGACACATTTTATATCTCTAAACACTATTTCTTTTAGTTCCTTCAGTACTTTGATCACTCCTTTTTTGAAATCTTGATCTAGTAGGCCATCAGTGTCTATTCCCTTGATTATGCTTTCAGGGGATTTCTCTTGATCTTTTAATTGGGAGAGGTTCCTCTGCTTCATCATATTGCTCATATCTCTCTGGCACTGTGGCTTAAGGAGTATCAGTTACCTATTGTGGTCCTTAAAGAGTTTATTTATTTATCTATCTAAAGCCTATCTAGGAATAAAACCGGTGGGCGGGCGGGTCACTCCCCCTCCAGAGATGCAGCAGTCACTCGGGCAAGGCAGGTGGGTGGAACACACAACCACATAAACATTACACATTCCAGTCTTCAATTCATTTTTCAGGAACTCTGTTACCTTTACTAATCCCAATATGCAAGTACAAAACCTCTCTCACTTTAAAATAAATAGTAAACATCTAAGTCTATAGGATAAGGCACAGTACAGTCTGATTCACAGATACTTGGAGAAAATATTCAATACCAAACCTACTTAAAATTTTATATTGGAGATTTACAAATCTTAATAAATAATCACAAATTTCCTTCCAGCTAAAAATTATTGTACAGATAAAATGACAAGGATGGTGGAAGTGATGATGATAATCATTAATTAATCTGATTTTTAATTTAACTTAGTCATAACTCTGTGTGCCATCTCAGGTAGAGATAAAATTATCACTCCTTTTTTTATGGAGTATTGAACTAGCTTGCTAAAAAGTAAAGATGCATAATATGAAAATTAGTAGCTATATTATTTTCTTTGGTCTGTCATAACAAACTTCCACACACTGGGTGAGGTTTAAAATGCTGATTCAGCTTTGGAGTTAAAGGGAATTGGAATAGTAGTTTAAAGAACAAAAAGATACTGGAGAAATAGGCATATCACATGAAGCTTATTTGAACTTTCTTTGCTGTATTCAAACACAGATAATGGGAAAATGACATTCAGATTTTTAGATGCTGTCTCATTTAATATGACTTATTTAGTAATATGTTTGCTTGTTGGTGGATGAAGCAATACTACTTTTTTTGACATGGAAATTAATTGCACTTTGAATATTCAAAAAGTACTTGAGTATTCTTAAAAAGTAAACATAATCTAGAATCCATGTTCATATATAATTCTTATTAACTATAAAAATTTTTTTACACTAATACAGCTTATTTGAGAGACTGTAATAATAAAGATGAAATAAAAGTATCAATATAGATATTTACAGTATTCCATATAAATTATTTTATGTTTATCAATCTGATATTCCTAGCAACTATGAACTTTTTAAAGAAAGGAGCCTTATCATTTACATCCTTAGAAATCTTTCTATGATACAACACAGTGTTAAGAGTAAAATGTATGCTCAGGAAAAGCAATAATTGTCTGTAGTTATTTTTAATTACCATTAAAATATAGTTAAACTTATTTGCTTGGACAGAAAACAAAAAATCTTATTTAAATATTTATTGACACTTAAAACGAAACATGAGAAACAGGCTGGCAACTCAGTATGGTCTCAGTCCCATAATATTATTTCTTTTCTTCATCAGATGAGACTAGAACTGAGAATAAATAATTATATTCATTTTTACTGCTTAACTGATTCAACACACATTCTGAATTGGCTGTATTTTAGCATTTAGGCTTTGAGATAAATATAATAATCTTTGTCTAACCCTTTCTGAGAGGGTAGTCTATCAATATTTAATTTGACCAATCAGAGAAAACATTAACGTAGTATAAAACAATTTATGAGATTGGCTCAGTCTTGGGTTTCCTTATTAAATGTAGTTAAAATTTATCAACAAGAGCATTATGGGTGTGTGTTTGTTATCTGAATAATTCTAATTAACTTTTGGTAATTGCTGAGAATCTGCAAGCAACTGTTTATATTTTTCATTGTTATAGTTCCCAACAACCAGCAGAGAAATTAATAAAATAAGCCTATGAGCAATGAAACAATGCAGGCCAGCTTAGTTTTCTTTCTCACTGGAGAATATAAAAATTACCAACAAGTATTCTATATATATATTTGAAAAGAACCTAAAGTTATAGTAAAGCAATTTGAAGACTATGAAAGTTCTTTAAAATCTTACATACACACATACATATACAAACACACACGTATGTGTGTGATTTTTTTTTAAAGAACTTTTCTTACTATTACTAATTACTGAAATGTATGACTCCAAGAGTAGCATTTCCCTTAATAACAGGTCTCCTCTCACTGGTGCTTTAATGTATGTCAGTCTCGCTATAATGAGCATAGATTATGAAGATGCATACACAGAGCTGAGCTACACAAATGACTCAGATTAATTCTGTCTTCCGTCAGTCTCACAGAATAACATGGTATTGCTTATTCACCAACTGTTCATGTCACCAAGCCAAGATTACAGTTAGTTTCTAGTAATAGTCAAACTCACATGTTTTGGAAAGAGATTATCTCTAGAGATGACATCTATGGGCCCTTTGCCACATTTAATGATTTGGAGTATATAATAGTGAAAAAGAAAGCAGCAGGAGATTATCTGTGAATCAACCAAGAGAATAAACTTTGGTTGTCGTATGATTAACCTAGAACCATGAGTTATAGTAAATTATTAATTTAAAATAAAAACCAAGTTAAGTGTTTTACGTATTATATGATTTTGTAGCTAATAGATGCTTTATCAATTTGTTAAGCAAAACAGTATATTTTGAAGAACTACTGCTCTGCCTTATTCTTCAATGTAGTGAAGTAGTTTAAATTGACCAACTTTATAACTAGATATTGGTTTAAACTTCAAGTCTGTCATTATTTAGTCAACTTCATTAACATCTCTGACTTAATTTCCATGTATGACGACTGGTTTTAATGAATTTTTTCTCATAAGGCTGTTGTCATGATTGAATGGGATACACTATTGAAAGAATCTGGGACAGAGGATGTCTGATAAATCACCGTAGTGTTGCTTGACTGGTTATTTTCCTCATTGGAATTAGTTGGTTTGTCATTATTATTATTTTTTAAGGTATGTAGCTACTTGGATATATTTTTTAATGTGTGAAGGAGAGAAAACAAATTCCTGAGCCTCTGAAATATAGGAAGATGGAATGCAAACTGTTGCATAAATCTGAGGTGTTCAAAGGAAAAGATCAAATTATAAATATCCTGATTTCCAGGTAGCAAAAACATTAAACTCTATCCTCAAAATACGGAATTTTACAGTCACTGTCCTGTACAATATGTAGGCTTCAAATGTTGAGTATAAGCTTACCTCATTTTGCTGTCCTTTTGCTTTATTGTGCTTCTCAGATACTGTGTGTTATTTTATTTTATTTTTTTACAAATTGAAGGTTTGTGGCAACCATACTGCAAGCAAGTCTATCAGTGTCACTTTTCCAATATCATTTGCTTTCTTTGTGTTTCTGTGTCACATTTTGGCAATTCTTGCAATATTTCAAACTTTTTTTATATTTGTTATAGTGATCTGTGATCAGTGATCTTTGATGTTACTATTGCAAAAAGACTACAGCTTCCTTAAGGCTCAGATGATGGTTAGCATTTTCTAGCAATAAAGTAGTTTTTAATTAAAGTATGTACATTTTTTAGATATAATGTTATTGTGCACTTTGTAGACTATAGTATTATGTAAACAAAACTTTTATCTGTACTGGGAAATCAGAAAATTTGTGTGACTCACTTTATGGTGATAATTGCTTTACTGTGGTGGTCTGGAATTCAACTTGCAATCTCTCTGAGGTATGCCTGTATTCACTGTATCCATTGGTCCATGACTCACCCAAAATAATACAAAAAATAGTCTCATGCTGGTGATATCGTTGAGTCATTTGGCATCATTAACACAAAACAAACGTGGAGACATAACCTTGCAAACATGCATAGTGTTCCAAGAGAGAAACCACCCATAGGAATTACATTTTTCCAGCAAGATAAACAGCAAATTATACATACTGATACAACATGTACAGGATTATGAAATTGGTATTTCATGTGATTGAGATGTAAGGAAAATCTGTAAATCCTGAGAAGATAGCCAAAGCTGGAATGATTTGAGCAAATTTGAGCAAAGTAAGTACTAAATTCTAAAAAAAATTTTTTAAGTTATTAAGGAAACAAAATAGTCATTGCACATCCAAAGAAAAATTCTACCAAGAAATTATGAATGAAAAGAGGACCATACATATATAATTTTTATAATATAAAAAAGAAGAATTAAATGTATAGCATACTGAAATTTGGCTGTTTGCAATATCTAATAAAACAGACTTCAGCCACAGTGGATCCTGAGAAAAAGAGAAAGCATAAATAAATATGGAAGGAATTAAAAAGGAGACATAATTATAATTATGGCAGAATTTTTATAATCAAAATTTAAAAACATAATTCTGTGGCATTTGAAATGGTTGAAAATTTAGACCAAATATATTTGAATACATTTTTAAAATATTTGAAAATTCAGACCAAATAAACAATTTCCACGGAAAAGTGCAATTTTGTAAAAAGTGACCCACAATAAACTGAAAATATGAATATACATTTATTAATTAAAGAAGCATAATCATTAGGTTGTAATCAACAACCCATCACACTCAGACATATACCCACAAAACACCAGACCCAGATAATCTTAAAGTTAAGAATCACTAAGCCTTTAGGAAGCAAAAAAAAAATTTTTTTGATGTCCATTTTTATAAGAATAGAAAGAAAAGGAAATTACTCAAAATAATTACAAGACTGTTGTCTTAATATCAATATGATAAAGAACGGCATAAGCAACCTGATTACCGAATACAGAGAAAAATGTGAATGAAATCCAACAATATATGTAAAAATACACTACGACAAATTGTGGTCTTTACCCAGAGAAACAAAGAAGTCTCAACATTTGAAATATCTCTTAAAATAGTTTACAACACTTAAAAATTTAGGAAGAAAATGTATATTCTATAAACAGCTGATGAAAAACACTTGATGCATATCAATATCTAAATATGATTTAAAAACTTTTAATATTCTGGAAATATGTGGGAAGTTTCTTTTTTTGATAAAGTTGTGTACCAAAATCTACAATGTATTTCCTTTTTGATGAATACAAATATGCATCAGTCATGCTATAGTGATGGATAAGGGAAGAATGCTTTAAATCATACTTAAAATTATCTTGGAGGGTTTATAGAAGATTGATTAAGAGAAAAAAACATAACGGGAGGTATGAGACTTCCTTACAAAGGAAGGAAACACATTACTATTATTTTTAGATCACATGAATCTCTAAATAGGGAACCAAGAGATGCTATAGAGAAAGATTGGAAAAAAATCTACTTGCAAAATGTAATACATCAAAAAATAGCATTCCTGTATCTTCCCACAAAAACATTATTTATATATTTAAGCCAAAGTTATAAGAAACTGAATAATAAATGTAGCAAAAAATGCATAATATTTATAATGTAAAGTATAATGTTTTATTTAAAAATGTGAAAGAAGACAAAATAAATGGAGAGGTACCAATTATTGTTGGAAAGATTCAATACCATAAAAATAGCAACAATTAAAAAATAATGGAATGGTAATTAAAATCCTAACAGACCTGTTCATGGAATTTGGCAAATGATCTTAAAATTTATATGCAAGTGAACAAGACATAAAAGCCAAGAAACACTCTTCTATACAGTGTATCATTGGATTTTGGTTGTTATTGATTCTGACATTTTTCTGTCTTTGAAGTGGAGTGTTTTGTATATTAACATTTAATGCAGTGTTAGATATTGTTGGATTTAAGTCTGCCATTTTATCATTTGTTTCCTGTTTATTCCCTCTGTTTAATTTCCTTACTTTTCTGTTTTTTTCTGAGTTTTTTAAAGAATATTTTCATATTTTAAAAAATTTCATTTTAGCTAATCATTTGGCTTTTTAGCTACACCAATTTATGTATGTTTTAATGGTTGTTCTGAGGATTAATTTCAAAGATTGTGAAGGATCTGAGATTTTACCTGATTTGCAGGGTAACAAATTAATTAGCTTTCTGCAATTTCATGGATGCTGCCAGAAGACACAAGACTTTTGGGTCAGAGATAAGGGATTCTTTATTATGCATAGTAATATAGTTGATAATGTATCAGGAATATTTTTCATGGCTTTCTGAGGCTCATTTCTCACAGGGCAACATGATGAGACTCAGGTGACATATGTACAAATAGTGAATTGCATAACAAAGGATGGACCCTAAGCTCAGGGAACCTGATTATTTTATAATAGGCTATAATCCTGCCTGCCCATTGCTTTGGAATAATACATTATCTTTATTAGACTGTAGTTGGTATGCCTGCCCAATTCTCCAGAAGGAGATACTGTACATTCCAAGGCTACTTGCTCTACAAACAGCCTTGAAAAGATAGTCTGGAACAAAGATAGATGTCATCTCTGCTCACAAAATGTGCAGAATGTGAGAGACCTGGAGAGTTGTTTTCTAACAATATCTACTCTTTGTGTCTACACAAGAGAACATATTTCCCTGAATATACTACATTATTGGCTTCTCTGATTAATCTGACAGAGACTGGGACAGAATTTACTCAATTTGTCTCATGAAGCATTTTTTGCATTTACTATCAAGCAGCAGGATGAGTTCCGTTGCAGTATTAACTTTGACCATACCCACAAACAGTTGGATAAATCTCTTACAGTATCTCATTCTACACTTGAAAGCTAGATGCCTTTCTTCTTACATTACTGTATTGACTTTTCCACTTAGCTGGATGCGTTAATCCAGCAGGAAGTATTACTGATTGCACAGACTCCACCTTAGCCCATAAAGTGAAGATCTAAGCCTGCTGTAGCACCCACTTTAACTCTGACCAATAAATTAAGACTGACCTGAAGGAATTCTAAAGCCAGGATAGTATCCTTGATCACTTAAGCTAAAGTCAGGGGCAAATTTTGTATCACTTTTTCTAATTGGATTATTCCCATCATAGGGATAACTATCCTCTGAATGTATGTAAGTAATGAGTCATTCATCCTTCTGGGAAGTGCTCCCAGAAGAGTAGTCTTATCTTGAACACATCTCTACAGCGATTTAAGGCTATATAATATACTGCAGTGTTTTCTTAAACACTACAAAATCTTTTATGACCACTCCTAAGATGCAAAAGATGCAAATGACTGTGTTTTCAGGAGGAAGGCAACTTAATGCCTGGTTTCCACAGGAGCAATACAGTCCCAGGGATAAACATGGAAATAGTGTTGCTGATACTTCTTTGGAACTGCATAGTGTGAGCACTGTATAAGTTAGAGATACATTAGGGGTACAGGGGTATGTATGTAGAGATACATATGGGGTACAGGTAACAATACGGCTTCCCAACTAGTTGGTAGGTACGTCTTAGGGGTTTTCAGTTAATTTCCAGTGATTGAGCCTAGTTGGTTGGTGGTGGTTCTTGTTGGGAGGTACTGATAATCTAATTTGTGTTATCTGTCCACACCACCAGATGGATGACATCTAGTTTTCCCATGGAATGACTGAGCAATGGCTTTAGAAGTGCAGTGGGGAGAACATTCAGAGATGTTTATGGTGCTTTGTGTGGGAGCTAAGATCATCCACTGCTGTTTCTGATAGACATCAAAGAGAATGACAGTCATGTCATGGTCAGAAGCATCTAGTGGAAGACAGTATACCTCGCTGCCACAGTTTGATGCAGAGGAGAGCTTTCTCTGTTGTACAGAAATATCCACTGGCAGCCCCTTGAAGTAAAGATTATTAATATCTCTCTCTCCCCTATAACTTCTGAGCCCTAAAGGCATTCCCTCTCCATTTGCCAAGATTGTTGTTCTTACAGAGTCATGGAATCTGAGTGTCCCATGCCAGTAGCTATAACTATCTTTTGTCTAGTCATCTCCACCCACCTTTAAACCTTTAATCCAGAAATGTTTGGTACAAGAGGAATAGGGACATTTTTATAAAACTTACCTACATTTTAACACTATTTTGTCCCACATGGGCTACTGATGAGAGACATGGCAAGCCATGTACTCAAACCAGTGGTCATTATTCTTGTGATCTAGGACTATTTTAGTCCAACAAGAAAATCCAAATAGCTAAACCAGACTTTAGTTAGAATCTCATAGACTCCCTTTCGGTAGTGTTGCCAGCCATAGACAGGATCAAGGAGTCCTAACTGGGGTTTGTGACAGGGGAAAAGAAGAAGCATCATGCCGTGGAATGGTCAGTTTGGAATCCCAAATTTTTAACATAGAGCTAAATCACCCACTATTGTGTCCTGATTTTTGACCAGGGCATGATCCTTTTTTTTTTGCCAAAGTGCCTTATGAAAGTTTGTACAAAGAAGGTGAGGAAAATAGGAAAGTGGTAGAGTCAGACATCTTTTTGAGTTCATTTTTTAAAATTGAAGTATGGTTGATTTACAAAGTTGTATTAGTTTCAGTGTACAGTATGTATGTATTTATGTATATATATGTGTGTGTTTGTGTATATATATATTTTTCCCCAGATTCTTTTCCATTATAGGTTATTACAACATATTGAATATAGTTCTCTGTGCTATACAGTAGGACCTTGTTGTTTATCTGTTTTATATATAGTAGTTTGTATCTGCTAATCCCAAACTCTTAATCATCCCTCCTTCCTACTCTTTCCCATTTGATGATCATAGGTTTGTTTTCTATGTCTGAATCTATTTCTGTTTTATAATAAGTGTCTCATATTTTAGATTCCACATATAAGTGGTATGATGTTTGTCTTTCTCTGTCTGACTTACTTCACTTAGTATGATAATCTCGAGGTTCATCTGTGTTGCTGCAAATGGCATTATTTTATTTTTAATAGCTGAGTAGTATTCCAATATGTATATATATATCATATCTTCTTTATCAGTTCATCCATCAGTGGGCATTTAGGTTACTTCCATGTCTTGGCTATTGTACTGAGTTCAATTCCAATGCTCAAGAATACTAGATGCACTTCGATGGTAGGGAGAGTGGAATGTCCATCAAATACTCTTGTCAACCCATTGTTGTTTGGCAATAAAAGTTGTACTGAATGAATGCAAATGATCTAATGATAATGCAAATGAAAGATGAAAGTATACCAAAGATTAATTTCAAAGGCCATAAGTATTACTATAGCCAGAGTTAACTCATTAGACTGGGACAGCAGCATTGTAACTTGAAAGAGTGTCAGCAGTGATGAGGCAACAGTAACCTTGAGAAGGAATTAAAAATCTCCTGTAGTCAGTATGCTAGGAGCTCTGTGAAAAAATGCAATGTGACCTCCTTCACCACAATGCAAAGTGTCAATTTTGGTAGGAATCACAAGTCTGGCATGCAGCAGTAGCCTCTGCTTCAGAATCAGAGTTCTTTACTTTATGTCCTGTCTATAATAGTGGATGTGTTGCCATTCTGGTACAGTGAGTCTGGGCAGCAATGATAACAATCTAGGAAAGGTAGATTCAATCAGCAGCTTGATTCTGGGTGGTCTTACTAGAGCATGGATCCTTTCTATGACATCCACACAAGTGACCCAAATAGTCTGACAGCAGCTGATATTTGTTTCTCTATAGTTTGTGGACTCAAAGAGGGATATCTTAACCTGACAGTCTGTATTTTTCCAAGGGCTAATCAAAGAACCAGGCTATTGGCAATAACCCGAGAGACAATAAAGCTGCAACAATTTCTAAGTTAAGAATGGAGCTATAAGAACAGCCTTGAGTTATGACCACTGGGAGTGGCCACATCCATTTGCATTATATGTATCTGCCAGTGAGGTTGAATGGCTGTGGCAGCCCTGTTCGCACCATTGGCTTTCAGCTTAGCCAAATCATCAACGTAAATTAGGCCACAGGTATTTAGGAGAATGTCTGTGAATCAAGAGTTCTATTGAACCAGCAGCTTTGCTTCATGTAGCAAAGTACAGGATTAAGCTTCCTCCAAAAGGGAAGTTGCTGCTTTTCAATGTAATGCCAAGATGATGTTGGGGCAAGGCTGGTGGTTCTCCTGAATACTCCATCTCCCTTTGACAAATGTGGTTAAGCCCTTCCTATCTTATTATTTCTTGAGTCTGAATTGACCCATCCCAAAGAGGATATCAAGCTACAGAATCACAAGTCTCCATCTGTCATACATTCAGTTTCCACAAGAGCTCAGTGGCAAGCTAATAGCTGAGCCATGTCAGGAAGACTACAATTCCAACACCCAAGTGTTGCCTCCTGGTGGAAGCTACCTCCATTTGTTAGGGTTTCCAGTTGGTGAAATCATCAGTGACAGTGATGGAGATTTATGGCTTAAAGAGGTTATTAGAGTTGTGAGATCGCAAAGGTACTAGCAGAAGTCTGTGTGGCTCTTCGAAGCCAATATGATCCCCTCCACTGCTTATGAGCATGTACAGTAAAGACATGTAAATATTAATTGTGGTTTTATATTAAGCAGTTGAAGCCTCAACAATATGTTGAATCAACTCAGAGGGTCTCATTGACAAGGTTACATTATCTTCCCATCCCTACTGTGAACTCTGCCCAAACTCTATTAGCTGATTCTGGGCATTCATTACCCTGTGAGACCCAATAAGATATTAACCTGAGAACTGGTATAAATAGAGCCATACAAGTTTGAGTCCCTTCTGTCCCCACAGCAACCCAGTGTACTATGATATTTGTTCTCCTTTGGGGACAAGGCGATCTCAAGCACCACTACTAAATCTTTCTCCTTAAAGCAGCTGAAATCAGGCTAGAAGTGTTGGAAGGTATCATCAGGCAGGGAGGGAGAGTGCAGCTCCACACGAGTAAGTAAGGGACATTTACTTTTGGTTTTGGGTGGTTGGGCAGCTGCTCACAGCCAAAGCTCTACCAATTTCTAATATTTTCTATTCACCACTTTGAAAAGCAAAAAGTTTCAGAGGTGCCCCCAAAAATTAAGTACTCAAGATAAGTAGTATTTTAAAGAAATACTTTGTAAGATAGAAAAGTAATGCAAAAACTCCATGGTGAACAAAATACCAAAATTTGAGGGCACTCTCTGACCCTGCCTTTGGGTGACTTACTCCCTTGTGCTACTCTAACCCTGGCCTGTCAGACTGCTTTGTGAATGCTGATGGAAGACGTGAGTCTCCTGAGTGAGAAGCCAAGGACTTGTCTACTCAAGGTGCTGCAGGTAGCGTGAGCTTTGTTTGCATGGTTCACCATCACCCTGAGTCTCACGAAGATGGTCTAGAGGTGCCAGACAGAGGCTGCATGTGTGGCAGAGGGTCTTGTGCACAGCTAAGGAACCTGAAGCTTAGAGAACGTGGCTCTTTCATAGTGAACAGGAAGCCAGTCTGACTTTTGCTCCAGAGGAAGACAGGATCTTTATTATAGTGAACAGAAAAAAACCTGCCACTTGCTTCAGAGGGAGACATTGTATCTTCAGAGGTTGTCTGCTGTATAAACATCCTTGGCAAAATAGTATGGAACAAAGGCTTTGCTTACAGGACGTGTAGAAGTGCAGGTGACTCATGGAGAGTCATCTCCTAAAATAGCCAGTAAAAGACTACAGATAGAATGGGCAACTTCTGAATCAGTAGGTGAAAAAAGGAGGCGTAATGAAATTGCTTCTATTCAGTTCAGTTCAGATACATAATTAGTCACGAAAAGTGTCGCCAGATTAAATTTACTTGTGAAACAGTCTCAAGTTGACAACATAAAAATCTAAATATACTCTCTTTGAAAGACAAAAACCTAAAGCCTTCTTGGTCCTTCCTTATGGTTTCTAATCCCTCGTTTTATTTAACACATTTAGCATTTGTTACTTCCCTGGCATGGTTCAGGGTACTTTACAAATATAAATTAGTCTAATTCTTAAATAACCGAAAGAGGTTTTACTGCTATGATTACCCATATGTAGGTGCTGGAAAATGAGATACAAAAAGGTTAAATGAATTTCCCAAGGCCATCTGTTAGTACCTCATCAAGACAAGCTTTGAACCCTGGTGTTGTGGCTCCAGGAGCTGCTCTTACTATATTCTGCTACTGCTTCAATTCTTTTTAACATATTGTCCCCACCCCCTACCCCTGGAACCACTACCCCCAGTTTCTCAGAAATCATTTTATTATCTCAAAGACATGAACTATTGATGTTACCAGAAACACTGAAAAAAACTGAAGAGTTGGGAGATTTATGCCTGTGAACATTAATCATAAATGACCTAGAGTAGCTGTGTGCATACCAGGTGAAATGGACTTGAGTTCAAAGCAAAGCAAAGTAAAACATTCTCTTAGGAGTAAGATAAATCAAATTAAAAATTCACCAGAAGAATAAAGATTGTCTGACGCTACATGCAGATGAATAATATATCCTCAAAATATATTAAGTGAAACCTAACAAGGTAATTTGACTAGACAGGCAAATTATTTGACTAACTAGACAAATGTTAAGCCACCATGGAAGATGTTAACAAACTTGAGTTTGGAAATTGACTACAACATCAAGATGTTATATTCCTTCATGATGTAGCAGAAGGTTAAGGACTAACCTTCACGGCATAAAAAAGAAACTATAAAACTGGACAAAATATATAAGGAAACTGTTTCATTACATTTAGGCAGGAGTTTACAGGCACGCTAGCTCTATGACTAAATATCATTACATTGAAGATTAGGGCTTTAGGGGAAAGCAAAGATCCAGTCCATATCAGTCTCACAACCATGTTTCTTTTCATTTATTGCCTTATCTTTCTATTCCATTTGTTTTTTCCAGTGTCTTATAATTTAGAAAGACTCCACTCATGGACCTTCCATTTGCTCCTGGTCCAGTCTTGTGTTGATTTCCACCACATTATCAAAGCCACCGGTGACCTCCATGTGGCTAAGTTCACAGGCACTCTTCAGTCTTCCTTCAGCTTGATCACTTTTTCATCTTGAAGCATTCTATTCTTTTGGCTTTTGTAATAACAGACATAACCTTTCCTTTCCCCTCTATACCTTATATTGTTCATTTTTTAAGAGAAGCAATTTTATTAAGCTATTAATTACATGTGCACAGACATATAAAACCACAGGCCATCTGATTCCCAGAGCCTTTCTCTACTTGCCCTTTTTAGGTGTATCATGAGCATTTATCCTTGAGTGATTTTAAATTTTTTAAAAACCATTTTATTGAGGTATGATTGATATGTAAGAAGCTGAACATCTACAGTGTATACAACACAGTTGAGTTTGGGGATGAGTATACAGCCATGAAACATGATGAGGATGGGTCCTCCAAGACAGCTTTAGTACCTTTATAAAAAGAGAAAGAGAGACCAGAACTCTCCAGCGTGTAAAGATAGAACAGGAAGACAGCTATCTGCAAGTCAGGAAGGTGGGCCTCACCAAAAGCTAAATGTGCTGGCATCTTGATTTTGCCTTCTCAACCTCCAAAGCTGTGGGGGGAAAAAAAAGTCTATTGTCTAGCCAAAAAAAAAAAAAAGAGAGAGAAAGAGAAATAAATTAGTTGAAAGTGCTGTGAGGAGTGACAGAAACTGAATATTCAGAAGTATTCTGATAATTATTTATCAGTACCTCAAATGTGCTATACCCCTGCACATAAACAAAATAGATGTTTGACCCTTTGAAAAATGCTAAGTGTCTTACTAGAGAAGTTCAGAATCACTCTTATACTGTGATGTTGACTTTTTTTTTTTTTTTTTGAGAATAAGAGAATGTAGTAGTACAGGTCTGTTCAAATCTATCACTTCCACTTCTTGTCCCTATCTTCTTATAATCTGCAAACATAATATGTCTAAAATATAAATGCAAGGGTTGGTAAAGTAAGTAAGCAGGGAGAAGCTAAATGGCTCTAACAAGACCTGAGAGTGCTAGTATAATAACACAGGACACTAAAATACGTGGAGTACTCACTCAAGAAGATGTGCAAAATGATTCCATGTAATATGGAAAAGAAATATCAGAACTTCTATTTGTGTTATATATTATATACGAAAAAATTAAAATTTTCCAGTGTACAAGTTACCAGTTGACGAATATATTTATAGTTTATGAAAATAGACATATATTAGGATGCATGCACAAATACATTTTAAAGGAGGTCATCATTTAGACTGGAGTCCATCACTGTAAATAGCTGTACTCATGAAATGAAGGGGAAAGTAATCCTTTTGTTTTCATTTTTAGATTGACTTATTTGAAAGAGTCTTTTTGAAGCCATATGGGACAGATTATTGTTATAATTCAGGTATGATGACAGAACCTAATATGCTATAGTAGGGAGAATCTAAATGTGGATAATAAGGCTTAGAACAAATATTTTCACAAAGGTTACACATTCTCCAACTCACACCCATCTCTAGTATCTGTAAAGGACAATTTTCAGTTGCCAATGGCATTTTTAGTGATTTCCATTTGGTAAACTGCTCTCTTCCATTCTGCATAGAGATCAAATTTCCTATGGTTTAAAGAGTATGCTGATTTCCATGTGGGGGCCATGTTGAGCAATGTGAGGATTATCATTGTTATTTGAAGGTTTTCTTAGCAACCTTGCTTTAAATACCCCCTTGCCTCTGCCCAGGAAATGTGAATTGCTAATCTGAAAAGCAGAAGCTGAGCAGATCCTTTACGTGGAGGTGATGTGAAGTGACTTCCATTTTCTAAAGCATTGGTAATACCCACAAAGCAGCTCCAAAATATATGCCATGCTATGTCTGTTTCTGTCTACATATTCTACATTTCTTAAAGATATCTTATTTTTGTTTATGTTTTTTCTTAATTGTCTGTTTATATATATTTAGGTGATACATAGGATATATTCTTTAAGGATTGGAATTTGAAAGTAGATTAGATTTTAATGTTCTCTAAATATATTTAGATTGTGTGATAGACTTTAGGCTGTAAATGAAAATACAAAATAAACTTGTTTGTTCTTAGGATCTAAATCTAATTGTTTAAACAATGTAGCCATGCCAATAGATTGCAATACTTGGAGATTATAAACTGATGGTTAGCTGTTAATAACAGTAACACAAAACATTAAGGCAACTGACATTTACGTAAGTATCTTGATCTTAATACATATAATTTACATATGAAAATTTAATCACCATAGAGATAAACAGCTGCAATGTTTAATTAAACTCTCCACACAGAATCAGCCTGCAAGAAGTAGTTTGTCACTGCTAATTCATCACAATTCTCTTAAGTATTCTTTAAAATTAAAATGCAAAATAAATGACTCTTATTGATAATTTAACTTCTGGTTACTTTATATTTTAATTGTATCATCAAAGCCTGTTGAGAATACGATAAAGATTCTAGGTTCATATTCACTCTGTTCAGAAGGCAAAGCATAAACATATAGAGAACAAATGTATTTGTTTACAAACTTATGAGTCACCAGCACAACAGCACTAAAGGATAATTTAAGAAATTTTAATGCCCAAATAAGTTGTGGGTAATGAAGGCATCTAAAAGTCTGTCTTGATGGAGTTTTTGAAGACAGGATGTCTATAATTATACACAGAGATTAATGCCAACATTAGCCAGAAAAAGAGTAACAACTGCTAGCTTAGAATACATAAAACTAAAAAATTTTAATAGAATTTTAAGATCACAGAAGCACTAAACAGAAAAGAGAATGGCTAATACATAAATGTAGGAAGTCATCTTTGGAAATAGGACATGAACAAAATGGCAGGTTTTGTTTTCCTGCATCTTATTTGTATAAACAAATGCAGTTATTTATTCATTTACTAATAAAAAGTGCCTACTATATACGAGGCATAATGGTATATATACTGACATAAAATTGTGACTTGTTAGCTTTTACTATGACACTTAAATTGATTGCAGCCTTTTCTTTATAGACAAACTCAAAATGTAGAAATAGGAGACAATTAGATATATTCAGGATAAACCAAAGGGCTTCTGGTAATCAAGATTATGCTCTAAGCCGCCAATTTTTTGCACCTAAGTTCAGATATAATGGTTGACACCATTATAAATAAAATGTGTAACATTCATTTAAGTGACAGTGAAGTTAAATTGGACCTTGGAAAGTAGACATTGATCATAAGTTGGTCCCTAAAATATGCTTTTAATGTTGAGGTCATCTAAGTTCTATCCCAAAATGTTTCTCCAAATCGTAAAGTGTGTAACAGTTGTCTAGAAGAAATAAAAGCTATAATTTCTGATATACCAATAATATACTATAAATTGTATTATTAATTTCAATAATTTTGTTTTCTGTTAAACTGGCCTTTCTGTCTGTAAATTAATAGCATATCAAATACTTTATAGTCTCACACATATGAAGAAATTAAGCCAAGACCCTCAAATTTGTAAGGAAAAACCATATCATGGAGTAAGCTAGGGGTCACAACATCTGAACGACCCATAAGAGAAAACTATTGTATGTACTTATATTCTTCTCTATGCTTTACATGAGACAGTTCATCTTGAGGCTGGAGGTTGTTCAGTATTTCTTGTGCAAATGAATGGCTTGACCTAGACAATCTGAAATTTCATGCACTAAATCTCCAAAATTTTGTGACTTTTATTTCATATTTAAATATTAATATTTATACCACATTTAAATATTCAGAACTAATTTGGGAAAGAAGATAATAGACTGAGACATACAGTATAATGTCCCTCAAAAATAATGTGGTCAAGTCAATATATTTTATAATGAAGGCTTAAAAAAATAACACTTGATTTAACACTTTAGAGTGGTATGTGTATGTGTGTGTATATAGTGATAGGAAAATCTATATTTATCTATTATCTCTCCATATATGTACATAGAGTCCCTCTATACAAAGACATTAGAAATGAAAGCTGAAAAAGTCAGGAGGTGTGAAAATATTTAATGCCTTACAATTTTTATATTAGTTCAAACTGGGCATATACGTTGAGTAATCTTTTTAATATGGGGCCCAAGTCCTTTCTTGAAGTATAAGCCTACTGATTAGAATTTGAAATTAATTTTCTTGCATAAGCAATCTTTTATGGTTTCTAGTCTGTTTTTTTAAAGGGGTCACAGATTTAAATATATTTGTGATATGATATAAGTGAAATATTATGTTGATATTTTCCCAAACTTTTAGGCTTGTCTCTTCTACACCCGATTAGATATTTTTACACCCATGGTTTATCAGTTTTTCTTCATATTTAATTAAACTGTCCCTGCACGTCTGGTAGTTTGTGTAAGTGTGAGATTCACATGGTGGGAGCAGAGGTGTGCAAATGTTTTCGAGCCTGTTGTTGTGTTTTACTTACTCTTCAAAATAATTCCATCGAGATTAAATGATTCACATGAAATTATGAAATTATATTGATCTTTATAAAACTACCAGGGATATTAAGTGATCACACAAGGTTACAAAATTTTTAAGAGGAAAACTCTGAACTCAAACTACAAGAACATTGCTATATTATTATTTTGTGATGAAAAATTTCCAAGATAAAATCAGTAACTTGAATTTTCAAATCAGTTGAAGCTAAAATGAGTACCGACTAATTCTTTCACTGATCTGAAACTATACAGAAGATATCACTGCCTCGTTATACCTGTTGCAAAAATGTGGGATCTAATTTTAAATAGTTAGCCCATCAATAATTTTGTGATACTTTAACAGCCTACTTTTCCTGGGCTTATTGTAAAGAAGTGACAAAAATTAAAGATGCTGATTATTCTGTTAGTATTAATGTGTTAGTAGTTTGTGACTATACCAAAATTCTCTCACATCTGAAGATACAACTTTAGATATAATTGGTTTTATGCTGCATCATAAGGGGCTTTTTTTTTCACCTGGAAAATTAGGTCCTGATGTCCACCAGACAGATACTGGTGGTTAAATACAGTTTATGTAATTTTTCGCCCTTATCCCCTCAAAATTTTTAGATTTTACTCTTCTTTCTCACTTCTTACACACTGATATTTTATCCTGAAGAATACATGATACGTTTCATATTCCTGCTTCCTGGGTTTTGTCACCTTACTGTTCTAAAGTGTAAGATCAAATCTTTAGGGAATAATTTTTAAATGAGATGAACTGTTTTGGATTAAATGTAAAAGTGCTCATTTTATGCTCCCATAGTCTCACTCTGCTTTTGATGAATGTGGACAAGATTACCTGAGTTAATGAAATAAACAAGAATCTTGAATCAGGAAGAATGTTTATTTTATAAATTTTTGAGATCTAAAATAGTTTGTGGAAACCATGAGTTTTACACTGTATATATTGAAAACTTGAGGTATCATTTCAGATTTATTTGGTATTTGGCTAGGACTATTGGGTCAGTAATGGCCCAAGCAATGACTTTGCCAAAGGAAACCCATTTTAAAGATAATTTTTTATAAGATATGAAATTAATAAAATTCAGATTGTAATTTCTTGTCTTTCTTAGGTAAACTTCCACCTGCTTTCTTGAATTTGGTTGAACTCATTTAACATTTTTTGTTATGGGTCCGTGATAGGGTGCTTCTGGGATAATGGACAAATTATTTGATACTTTATTATATTAAAAACTTTAGCAATTCAGGCAATTATCAATAGTTTATTCTGTGTTTTTCCCATTGAGACAAAATCATGGAGAGAAATCCTTTATAAGAAAAAATATAGTTTAGCTTACCTTTTCTTTTCCAGATTAGTGAGCCAAATATTACAGCTGCCCATGTTGTCAAAATGCCATGAGAGAATTTAGTAGAAGAGAAGCCAATAATGTAGTCAGATTCTGACATTTAAATAAATGTTTTTGCTGTTCTGTCAAAATTAATGATTAACTTCAGCATTAGAAGCAAGTATTTCAATAGTAGAGGGAAATTTTCCCACCATCACTTCAGAGCAAAAGTAACCCTGCAGCATTACAAATATATGTTTCAGACTAAGAGAAAAGATTGATCCCACAGGATCTCTCTCTTCTCCATCCATTGATGATGTCAGTTGAGTCTCTGATTAGCTGCTGACATTTGAAATTATGGTAGGTCAGCAAGGTTAATGAAAGCTTTCTTTATATAACTGTGTCCCCATTGCCTCTGTGCCTTCCTGGGCTCTGGCTTGTTTGCTGACCTCAAAGAGCGAGGCAAAAATAAGAATACACATCAAGAGAAGTGTAGTCTGAGCTCTCGTCTATTGATGATTTCCAATGCTGCTATTTAACAAGAGAGAGGAAGGTTAATGAATAGCGACTTAACTTCTTTGGAAATGGTTGAGTACAGAGGGTCTAGTTGATAACCTCCGTGACCCTGTTGAGGATAAACTCCATGCAGATGAAAATATTTCAGTACAGTTGGCTGGAGTACAATTTTTTCTGCCTTTAAGTGACAGAGTTACATAAATTTCCCATTTTATAATATTGAGTCATCCTCTTTTGAGGCAAGGAGAAGGTATAAAACTGAATTAGGTTTCCTGACTCATCGATCATAGTGTCTTAGACTAGAGGGCCCTGGAGACCTAGTTTGGTGTTTTTCAGATTGTGTTCTATGGCACTTTCAGATTGCTAAGGGTGCCCTTGCCAGCTGCTGCAGGGGAGGACAGAAGCGCATGGGGCCCTCACCCCAGCCATATTTATCATGCTTCCTAGGATATTATGTAATAAAAGGCTTTATTGACAAGATGAAATTTGAAAACCACTGAGCTACAACTGACACTTTGAATTTACACTTCAGGCAACTGAGGTATAATGGATAAAATGAAGTTGCAAAGATCCTGCAACTGTTCTTTGTCACAATAAAAGTGGGGAAAAACTGCATAGAAATTATATAAAATATTGTTTATTGTCATCTCACCCTTCAAAGATGTCTGGGTTTTATATATGTTCTAATTATGTACAAATCATTATTAGAATAATTTATAAGTAAATTATTATTTTATAAAATAAGTAAATATCCATAAATAGAGAATGTCTATTCCAGAATGTTTGAAGACCTTCAGATATGAGTTACTTAAGGTGTGATAAAAAAGGGAACTAAGGTCTGAGAGGAAAGGTGAAGCTGGTTCTAAGAAATGAGGCAGTTAAGAAACAGTGCCTTTGGTCAGAATTTCTGTAGGATGGCGAACAGCCTGAGTGAACACAGCCAGTTTTCTTGCTGGGCTTAGTTGGACTCTGAAAGAGATGTCCAGAATAAAGCCAAGCTCACTGCATATTGAGGATGGGGTGGAGAATCCCTCTTACCCACATGGGACTTCTGTTAATTAAGAAGAGCTAAGCAGGTCCCCCATAGGTTTCTCAAAGTCAGAATTACCTGAGTGGATTATACTGACAAGGTAGCCATGATTCTTCTCAAGTCTATTCTACTATGAAGATTGATTAGTATTTTTAGATCCAGTTAATGGTCATTTTCTCTTGACAGACACTAGCTCTGTTAATGTTACGTTGGCTTAAAATTGTGTAATACTTTTAAAGAACATATTATTCTCACGGCTGTATTTTATCTCCCAGTCTTCACTAACTGGGATACCATATTCTGTAAGGATTCTGAGGAGTGAACGACTACACATATGCCTGGAAACTCTTTCATACAAGCAGGCAAAAACAGGAAAGAAATGAGTGGAAGATAAGTCAACAAACTAACTAGAAAAAAAATTCTGTGACAATAGGAGTTAATAAAAATACACTGGAGTAGGAATTTGGAGTTAGTCATCTGTTTAATTACATGACATTGTTGAAAGCCCTCATCTTCTTTATTTCTCAGTTTCTCAGGTTGTGAAATTAGAGGCTTCATGAGATACTCTGTAAGTCTTTTTCCATCTTTAAAATATTTTTAATAAGAAAAAAAATTTGACAGAATGAGCTTCGTACTCAATGATCCAAAATTGTTAGTTTGAGAATCCAAAAAAATAAATAAAAATACTGTCAACCTAATTTCCTTACCAATGCAATGTGACTAAAGTTTAGGGAGAAAGGTGGGGAAAAGGAGATTGCTGGTAGAATAAATGTTGAGGCTCTTTATCAATGTCATCACCACTACCTCAATCACTTAACTTTTCTTTGAGCTTCTCTCCTGATTAGCCAGTTTTCACCAGCTTTATTGTCAGTTACGATAGGAAAATGTGTCTAGCTTCATACAGGGAAAAAAAAACTTAAGGCTTTTCGTAAGAAAGTGTGCATTCCATTCTTACAAGGTTATTAAACTGAAATAAAAAAGCCTCTCAGAAAAATGATCAATTCCATGTAATTACTCTGTTTAAAACGAATCCAGCACCGAATGAAAATAGTATAATTCTTGGAAAGTTAGTGGGTCTGATGACATTAGGGCAGTGTTTAGGTTCAATTCTTAGGTTTAAATTAAGGGCTGTTCTCAATCTGATTTTTCATTCAAAATACTCAGAATTTGCAGCAGATATGAATTGAACTTAGAGATGTTTCTCTTTTGATTCCTATGGGGAATAGTTGTGTTTTCGTGTTTACATATTTCCCTGTGTTATGAAAGAGTGGTATTGAAGGTTCTCCAGCTTTTGTATCCCATACAGCATCTTTGCAGTACAAGCAACTCCT
The DNA here is from genome assembly GCF_036321535.1 of Camelus dromedarius. NCBI lineage: Eukaryota > Metazoa > Chordata > Mammalia > Artiodactyla > Camelidae > Camelus > Camelus dromedarius. The sequence continues at coordinate 27,366,528 of NC_087439.1, read as the reverse complement.
TTACCGCAGTTATAGGCAGACCACTTCTAGAGCTCATCTTCCTAGATTTTCTTCTGCTTCCCTTCAGTGTATGTCTCCAGAAGGGAGCTTGTTCCTTGAAAAATAAAGCTGGCAGATTTATTCAATGAGAATTAACATATTTTTCTCCTACAAATGGAAAAATTATAGTAAAGAAGACATGCAAGAAATAAAATGAAGGTTGATTGACAGCTGAACATGGTAGCAAACTTTAAATAAACCATTTTAAAACCATGTGAATAAGAAGCAGGGTTCTCTGAGGGTGACTGCTGAACCCTCTGCCCAAAACAATATGCCACATAGTTAATTGTGACAGATGATTTTGAAAAGAGACACAGCAGAATAAAATGCATGTGTCATTTTTCTTCTATATTTGGGCCTCATATAATAATTCCTTTACCACTAACACTTAAATTGGTATGGTATTCTTTCTCAGGAAATACAGGAAATATAATTCGTTCTACAATTCAACTCCAGATGTTGCTACCTGGAAAGTTTAAGTGATTCTAATACCCTATAATAGTTTGATGGGATGACCAATACAATCAGTTAGCTGTGTTTGCCATGTATATCTTTTTGCATAAGTGATGACATTTATTTCACCTCCCTCTATGAGAAATTTTTTTGATTAGAACCACTTATAACTTATCAAATTAAAAAAACTCATCTAAAATAAGTATTCATAATTGTATGTGTATGTATGTGTGTGTTTTAATGGTGGCACTGGTGAATTTTGTTTTTAGTTGAAGAGGGCGAGGTAGTTCATGAAGGACTTAGGACATTGGGAACTAGCTATTAATTATACATGGGACTTATATTTTTGTCTCGGGTTCTTTCTGACTTATCCCACTTGGATTTTATTGTTGTTCAGTGTGAATTGCATCTCTAGATATGAAATGACTTTTTGAAATAATGATTTTTGAGATATTCCCTTAGATTTTAGTCATTTATCAAATACATGTCTACAATGGATTGAGAGAAGCCAGATTGTGCAAGAGGGAGATTCTGACTTTGAAAATATTTACCTTGATGGGTAAAAATCTATTTGCCTAGAACCTAACCTTGAGTCAAATGGAATTTGGTAGCAATTCACGCAGTATTGGGCATCTTGTAGACCTGATGTTGTACTGCTTAAATTGTTGGGGAGGGAGGAAGAAGAACATGACTGTCTCTGTATATTGGCTCCACCATTTACTAGCTCTGTGCAGTGACCTCTTTTGTATCATCAGTGAAATGGAGATCTCGAGAACTGAATGAATTAACACAAATTAGGCACATAGACTAGTCTGTCACAAAGGGCTCAAAATCAGAATCTGTGTTTAGTATTACTGCATATATAGTTGTCATTTGTCCCAATAAAAGAAAATCATCTTCCTGAGGTTGCTGATTCAGGGAAAAAAGAAAAGACTGTAAAATGATTATGGAATATCATGGGAGCTCAAAGGAAGTGTGTGGCAAACGTAACAGCATGGGATGATGTTGGTTAAGATCAGTTAGAGAAAGTGTAGTGACAATTCAGTTATCAATACTTTAACCAGCTGATGTTGCCCTTCATGACATTTGACATGTAAAAACGACGGAGGGTGGACTGGAAAAGGCTAATTGATTGTACTGATCTTTCCCACCAAGCCCCTATAGAATAAGGGATCCTCAGACTCTCTCACAGTAACATTTGGAGTTGGAAAGCAGGCTGAAATATGTCTCCCATCTTTAGTTTAATTAAATTCTATCATATGCAAATTTCCTGAGACAGGAAGTGTAATATACCAATTTCTTGACACTTGCAGTAGCCTGAGAGTTTATGGGTCTTCTGAGAATAGCACCTAGGGCTCTTGTATGTCTCGTTTGCCAGCATTGTTACTTTAGTTACGATGATGTGGGCATTTGCTCCCTAATGGTTGAGACTCTCTTCTCACCAGATGTGGTCTTTTGGAAAAGTTCAAACTGCTTGGCAGGTCAGTGAAGGGGAAGCAAGCATTGTCACTGCAAGTGCTCTGCCTATTTTGTGGCTAAATGGATGACTTTACTTTCCAAGGTTGTCAGTCTTTCACAAGAACTTACATTTAAATCATAATAATGATGCTATTCAAACTCCAGTTCATTCTGCCAGTATTTGATTAGCAAGCTGGCTGAACGCAGTGATAGAGAGGAGGGCAGATTTTTATTTCATCTAGGGTATCATTACAGCTTAAACTGGCTCTCACATTACCATTATTATTATTGTTAATTGTTATTGGGGGGGTAGTGATAAAATTCCTGCCATTATTCTCTGTGGGGAAGATGACATGATCCCTTTCGTAGGGCTTCATGATCAAAGTTAAATAGGCATATATTATCTCACCTCAGAAAGGGCTGAGAAAGCTTCAGTTTTAACATTTTCATGTATTTACTTATAATTCAGATAAAATTGCCTGTGGAAAATTAAGCTCAAAGGCATTGATAGTGTGCAGTTTTGCATTCACAAGCTTGTAAATATGTTTGAATGTATATATGCGTTTCTGCGTATGGATACACCTAGCACTTACTCTTGTGTTATTATGCTTCTAATAGGTAGGAGTCCCAAATGCTATGCAGCATGTGGCACTGAATGCATATGGACATCACTCATACGCATTTTCTTGTCATGCTTGTGATGACTGTCTGCGTTTAGTGCTCACTGTGCGTAAGATTTCAGTTTTCGTTTTTAACCATTGTAGATGGAACAGCTTAAGAGTAAAGGATTTGAGGATTCATTGGGTGAAGAAAAATCACTAATGTATCTCCTTATCTTTCATTCTGAGCAGTTACATAAATGGTTTATGGGCTTGCTGAATCAGAGGCTCTACTAATTCTAAAAACAAGTGTCACAGAAAATTTAAAGGGCCTGTGCTATTTATTTTCTGACACAATTGTATTTTCCAAATTAATTTTGAGCAGTTTTAGGTTTAAAAAAAATTGAGTAGAAAATAGAGTTCTTCAGTATATCCCCTCACCCCCCACCCCACATACTGGTTTCCCCCATAATTAACATCTTACATTAGTGTCATACATTTCTTACAATTGATGAGCCATTATTGATAGATTATTATTAACTAAAGTCCATTGTTTACATTGGGATTCACCATTTGTATTTATATTCTGTGGGTTTTGACAAATGTGTTGTGATCTCTCTCCACTGTCATAGTATCGTACAGGATTTCACTGCTCTAATAAGCCCCTGCGCTCCATCTACTCATCCCTCCCTCTCCACGAAAACCTAGCAACCACTGGTCTTTTACCACCTTTGTAGTTTTGCCTAGAGCTGAAATCCTATATGTAGCCTTTTCAGATTGACTTCTTTCCCTTAGTATCCATGTCTTTTTTGTGGCATAATAGCTCATTCCTTTTTATTTCTAATTAATACCCCATTTTATGGATTTACCACAATTTGTTTATTCGTTCACCTACTGAAGGACATCTTGGTTGTTTTGAAGTTTTGGCATTTATGAATAAAGTTATCAACATTTGTGTGCAGGTTTTTACATGGACATAAATTTTCAGCTCATTTGGGTAAATATCATGGAGCATTTCTGGGTTATATGGTAAGAGTATGTTTAGTTTTGTAAGAAACCTCCAAACTGTCTTCCATAGTGGCTATACTCTTTATATTCCCACCAGCAATGAATGAAATTTCCTGTTGCTTCATTGTCCTCACTGGCATTTGTTGTTGTCAGTGTTTTGAATTTTGGACATTGTCCTGGTTTAGTGTCTCATTGTTTTAAATGGCATTTCCTTAATGGCGTATGATTTCAAGCATCTTTTTATATTCTGTTTTCTACCTGTATAACTTCTTTGTTTAGGTGTCTGTTTAGGTGTCTGTTTAGAACTATTGCCCACTCTTTAATTGAGTTGTTTGTTTTCTTATTGTTGAATTTTAAGAGTCCTTCATATATTTTGGATGAAAGTAATTTACCAGATCTTAGTTTTGCAAAGATTTTTCTCATAGTCTGGTTTGTGTTTTGATTATTTCAACAGAGTATTTTTTTTTTAATAGAACAGGAGTTTTTAGTTTCAGTGAAATGCAACTTAATTATTTTTTTCTTTCATGGTATGAGCTTTTGGTGTTGTATCTAACTAAAATGTCACAAACAAATCCAAGATCACCTTGATTTTCTCCCATTATCTTGTTGGAGTTAAAAGAATTTTTAGTTTTGCATTCAACATGCGGGTCTTTGATTTATTTAGAGTTAATTTTTGTACATAGTTGCATTTTGACATGGACAAATTTATGCTGATGTTGTGTTTCAATCCCTCATTTGCAGAAAACTGTAAAATTATTGCAAGGAAGCCTACTGTGTCCAAGTGAATTCAGAGAGTATGTGTAATCCTGCAGAGTAGAGCAAGATTCCAGTTGTAAGTGGGCCACCTAAGAGCTAAGTGACTTTCCTAGCCACAGCTCTAGCATATATAAATTAAGGATAATAACATATGTCTAGCTTTCTCATTTGTATTTTTGTAAGGATCACATTACATGAGCTATATGGAGGCATCTTATAAATGCTTAAGAGCAGGCAGCAAAATCAGAAGGTTCATTAGTAAGATTCCAAACTTCATTTACTCAGCTAAACACAGAAATACTAAAATTGGACTCAGAGTATATCTGACAACAAGCTAAATCAAACAAAAAGTAATATGCTAATGAATTTCAACTCACAAATGAATGAAGTATGTTGATAACTAAACTTAATGTCACAAAGCTTTAAGTCTATGGCTATTATTAAGACAAAGATATATTAGTAAGAAGTAATTAGAACTTCACCATCTTCTTTAGGTTATGGTCATATCTGCTTGCTATTAAATGACAATGTTGTGTGAACATAATTTTTTATTTCTATGGGGTAAATATCCATAGATTTACTACTCATAGACTGAGATTCATGGGTCATTTAGTAAGCAAATGTTTAACATGTTAAGAGATTGTCAGACAGATTTCCAGAGCAGCCGTACTATTTTACATTCCCACCAAGAACATATGCATGTTCCAGTTTCTTGACATCTTTGCTGACAATTGTTTTACTGATCTTTTCCCTAGATTTATTGAGATATAATTGACATACAGCATTGTGTAAGTGTAAGATTTACACTGTGATGATTTGATACATGTATATATTGTGAAATATTTACCACAATAAGGTTAGTTAACACATCCTTCACCTCATGTAATTACCATTTTGTAGTTATGGTAAGAACATTTAAAACTCTACTCTCTTAGCAGGTTTCAAGTATACAACACAGTATGGTTAACTGGTCACCATGCTGTACATTAGATTCCCCAGAACTTATTCCCCATAATACTGCAAGTATGTACCTCTTGCCCACCATCTCCTCTTTTCTCACAACCCGCAGCCCCTGGAAACCACTGTTCTACTTTCTGCTTCTACGAGTTTGGCTTTTATAGATTCCGCATATAAAATCATACAGTACTTGTCTTTATCTGTCTTAGTTACTTCACTTATGAAAAAGCCCTCACAGTCTAGCTAGGAGGTCACAAATCTGAGAAGTTCATTCTTTCTTATGGCTGCATAATATTTCATTATATTTTCTTTATCCACTCATCTATTGGTGAACACTTAGGTTGTTTCCATGTCTTTGTTATTGTGAATAAGGGTTTCAGTGGACACGGAAGTGCAAATACCTCTTCAGGATACTGATTCCATTTGCTTCAGATATGTATTCAGAAGTAGGCTTGCTGATTCATATGGTAGTTCTATTTTTAATTTTTTGAAGAACTTTCATATTGTTTTCCCTAGTGACTATTCCAATTTACATTCCCACCAGTAGTGCCCATGGGTTCCCTTTTCTCTACATCCTCACCAGCACTTGTTATCTCCTGTCTTCTTGATAACAGCCATTCTAACAGGTGTAGGGTGATATCTCATAGTGGACTTGATTTTAATTTTCCTGATGATTAGTGATGTTGATCATGTCTTCATGTACTTGTTGACCATTTATGTCTTCTTAGGAAAATGTCTAAGGCCTTTCCCTCCTTTTTAATTGGATTATTTATTTTTTGTTATTGAGTTGTATGAGTTCCTTATATAAATTGCATGTTAACTCCTTGTTATATAGAATATGTAAATATTTTCTCCCATTCTCTCATTCCACCTTTTAATTTTGTTGTTTCTTTTGTTGTGCAGAAGATTTTTGGCTTGATGTCATCTGCCCCCCCCCCCTTTTTCTTTTGCTTTGGTTGCTTGCATTTTTGGTGTTAGATCAAAAAAATCCTTGCCAAGACCAAAGTCATGGAGATTTCTTCCTGAGTTTTCTTCAAGGATTTGTATGGTTTTAGGTCTTACGTTAAAGTCCTTATCCATTTTGAGTTAATTTTTGTGAGTGGTGTAAGATAGGGGGTCCAAATTCATTCTTCTGCATACTACTGTTTAGTTTTCTCAATACCATTTATTGAACAGACTGTCCTTTCCCCATTGAGATTCTTAACTTTCGTGTCAAATATTAGCTGCCTTGTATGTGTGGGTTTATTTCTGGTCTCTCTAGTCTGTCTCATTGATCTGTGTGTTTGTGTTTATGTCAGTATCATACATTTTGGTTACTGTGCCATTGTAATATAGTTTGAGATCAAGAAGTATGATACCTTCAGCTTTGTTCTTCTTTCTCAAGATTGCTGTGGTTATTTGGGTCTTTTGTGGTTCCATATGAATTTAGGATTGTTTTTACTATTTTTGTGAAATGGAATCTTGATAGGAATTGCATTGACTCTATATAACTTCGGTAGTTTAGACAGTTTAACAATATTAACTCTTCTAATCTATGAACATGGGCTATCTTTCCATTTATTTGTATCTTCTTCAATTTCTTTGATCAGTGTCTTATAGTTTTTGATATATCAAACTTTCATGTTCTTGGTTAAATTTATTACTAAATATTTTATTGTTTTTGGTGCTATTATAAATGAAGTTGTTTCTTTTTTTTCTTTCCAGATACTTCATTGTTATTACAGAGGAATGCAACTTTTTTTCTGTGTATTGATTTTGTATTCTGAAACTACTGAATTTCCTTATTAGTTCTAAGAGTTTTTTGGTTGAGTTTTTAGGGTTTTCTGTACATAGTATCCTATCACCTGCAAATAACGATAGTTTTACTTTTTCCATTATGATTTGGATGACTTTTATTTCTTTTCCTTGCCTAATTGCTCTACATAGGACTTCCAGTTGAATTAAAGTAGTGAATAAGTATCCTTGTTTTGTTCCTAATCTTAGAGGAAAAGTTCTCAGTTTTCCACCATTGAGTATGATGTTAGCTGTGGGCTTGTCATATATGGCTTTTATTATGTTTGGGTATTTTCTCCTCTATAACCACATTGTTGAGACTTTTTATCATGAAAAGATGTTGAATTTTGTCAGATGCTTTTTCTGCATCTGTTGAAATGATCATATAATTTTTCTTTCATTCTGTTAATATAATGTATCACATTTATTGACTTGCATATATTGCACTGTTTCTGGATGACCAGAGATAAGTCCCACTAGATCATGGTGTATAATTATTTTAATATGTCCTTGAATTTTTTTTTCTAGTATTTCATTGAGAATTTTTGCATATATGTTGGCCTATATATTTCTTGTAGTATCCTTATCTGACTCAGATATTAGGGTAATGCTGGCCTTATTAAATAAGTTTGGGAATGTTCTCTCTTTTTCAGTTTTTTTGGAAGAGTTTGAAAAAGATTGACATTCATTCTTCTTAAATGTTTGGTAGAATTCACCAGTAAAGCCATCTGGTCCTGGACATTTCTTTGGAGGTTTTGATTAACAATACAGTCTTCTTACTCATCATTGATCCATTCACACTTTTTTATTTCTTTATGATTCAGTCTTGGTAGGTTATATGTTTCTAGGAATTTATCCATTTCTTCAAGGTTGTCCATTGTTGGCATATAATTATTCATAGTTTTCTCTATTAATCATTTGTATTTCTGAGGTATCAGTTGTAATATGTCTTATTTATAGTTTTATTTATGAGTCTTCTCTCTTTTTTCTTGGAAAATTTATCTCAGGTTTTGTCTTTTTTTTTTTCTTTTTAAAAAACAAACTTTTATTTCCTTAATCCTTTCTAATGTTTTTCTGTTCTTGATTTCACTTATTTCTGCTTTGATCTTTGTTATCACCTTCCTTCTACTATCTCTGGATTTCTTTTGTTCTTATTGTTCCCTGGCATGTAATGTTAGGATGATTATTTGAGACAGTTCTCCTTTCTTTCTTTCTCTCTTTCTCTCTCTCTCTCCTTTCTTTCTTTTCTTTCTTTCTTTTACTGTAGGCATTAGTCATAAATTTCCCTTTTGAATTTTTCTTTAGAATTACTTTTGCTGCTTCCCATAAATTTTTTTAGGGTAAAGTTGCATTTTTACTTGTTTCATGATATTTTCTTTTAAATTTGTTCTAAAATTGTTTTAAATTGTTTAATTTCCACACTTGTGCATTTTCTACTTTCTTTCCTCTTAATGATTTCCAGTTTGACACCATTGTGTTAAAAAAGGATATTTGATATGATTTCAGTGTTTTTAAATTTCCTAAGGCTTGTTTTCTGACATAACATATGATCTATCCTAGAAAATTTTCTGTGTGTTCTTGAGAAGAATGTGTATGGGCATGCTTATTTTATTGTGCTTCACAGATACTGCTTACTTTCTTACAATAGCATTTGCTCACTTTGTTTCTGTGTCACATTTTGGTGATTAATTATCACATTTCAAATTTTTTGTTACTATATTTGTTATAGTGATCTGTGATCAATGATCTTTTATGTTACTACTATGATTCACTGAAGGCTCAGATGGAATTGTTAGCATTTTTTAGCAGTAGGTATTTTTAATTAAGATATGTACATTTTTAAGCATAATGCTGTTACACATTTAGTAGATTACAGGATAGTGGAAACATAACATATATAATGGAACACCAAAAAATTTATGTGACTCACTTTATTTCCATGTTTATGGCAGTAGTCTGGAACTGACCCACAATATCTCCAGGTTTGCCAATATTCTGCTGCTATTGGATAGAATGTTTTATATATATTTGTTAAATTCATTTGATATAAAATGTGGTTCAAGTCAAATGGTTCCTTATTGATCTTCTATCAGGATTATCTGTCCTTTGTTGAATCTGAGGTATGGAAGCCCCTTCTTACTGTACTGTTGTATGTTTTTCTATTCAAACCTTATAGTACTTGTTTAATATATTTAGGTGCTCTGATATTGAGTGCATATATTTTTGCACTTGCTATATTCTCTTGATGAACTGACACTCTTCATTATTATACAGTGATTTTTTTTTCTTACAGTTTTTGTCTTAATCTATTTTGTCTGATGTAAGTATAGCTACCTCTTCTCTCTTGTTTTCCATTTGTCTGGAATATCTTTCTCCATCTCTTTGCTTTGTGTCTGTGTGTGTCCTAAAGGCAGAAGTGAGTCTCTTGTAGATAGCATATAGTTGTATCTTAACTTTTTTATTCATTCAGCCACTATGTACTTTTGATTGGAGTATTTAATCTTTTTACATTTAGAGTATTATTGATAGGTAAAGACTTACTAATGACATTTTATTATTTTCTGGATGTTATGTAGTTTCTTTGTTTCTTTCTTCCTTTCTTTGTAAATTGCTAATCTTTGTAATCATACTTTGATTCCCTCGTCTCTATTTTGTGCATATCTACTATAGGTTTTTGCTTTGTCATTACCCTAAGGCTTACAGGAAACATCATGTAGATATGAAAGTCTGTTTTAACTCACAGATGTAGTAAACGATCTTACCGTTACTAGGGGGAAGAAGGTGGCAAGAGATAAATTGGGAGTTAGAGGTTTGCAAATATTAACTACTATATATAAAATAAATAAAAAATAATTTTCTTCTAATATAGCACAGGGAACTATATTCAATATCTTCTAGTAACCTATAATGAAAAAGAATATGAAAATGAATATATGTATACATATGTATGACTGAAACATTATGCTGTACACCATAAATTGACACATTGTAACTGACTATACTTCAATTTTTTAAAAAGTCTGTTTTAAGCTGTTAACAACTCAACTTCAATCATATACAAAATCCTACCCTTTTACTCCCCCATTTTTATATTTTGAATGTCATAATTTACATCTTTTTATATTGTGTATCCATTCTCAAAAATTGTAGCTATAGCTATTTTTAATACTTCTGTTTTTTAAATTTTACACTATAGTGGTTAACATACCCGCATGTTACAGTGTTGGGATACTCTAAATTTGACTATTTACTTACCCTTTTCTTTATTGATTCTATGGGTTATTTTCTTGGCAGGAAGAAATTGGTAATTACTCTGTCCAAAATCATTAGAATAGTACACTGAACATAATGACTCATCTTCACCTTGTCTTTAATTCATCTAAGACCTCCTTCAACTGAATTATATTTTTGGTGACAAATTTCCAAAGTGTTCTAAATGTTATTTGTATGATGTGGCTGATGGAAATTCTACTTAGAATTGACAGTTATTGAGGCAATTCTAACGCAGTAATGTGAAGGATTGCACACTTAATCCTTCACATGGAAAAGAATGTGTATGACAGAATATCAGTGTACTACCTAGGCTGGTCAGGAGCTACAAAGCTTTCATTTTACTAGTGTGGAGGTAGTGTTAGTGTCATAGTTGTGGATGGTTGGTAAGTTTTGGTGGCCATGGCTGAGTGATACCTGCATGCTTTCCTAAACTGAAATCATCCTAAGCTTGTTGCTTCATTTTTGCTCTGCCTGCATTCATGACTACCACTCACCTGTATTAGCACCGGCTTGGTGCCTGCTGCAGTCCACAGAGGAGAAGCAGTACAGGATAGAGGCTAATGAAAGAGGCATGATTGTTCATTTGCTCGAATATAATTTAAGCAAAGTCAAGATGGGTTTCTGAGGAAGAGTTGTTTTCATTCTGTAAAGGTCCTATGCACAATCATATTTTAACAAGATTCCCAATTTGCATTATGAAAAGCTGGCAGACTTTCCTTCATAAGGCTATTTACTGCACTTGCCCTTTCGGTAACATTACTATGTGTTTGTATTGAAGCCTGTTATTAAATGAATAAATAGCAGGAAAATGCAATATTAGATTAAAGAAAATGTTGGGCTTTCAAATGGCAAACAAATGTGTTAAAATGTCTTGTTCTTTAAATGCTCCATGGGCCTCTGAAAGACTATTAAAAAAGGCAGAGAAAACCTGTGAAGCATAGACAGAAAATGTCATTATGTGGCTACATGGGCCTCACAAACAAATAATCTATGGAAACACGACACGTTTTCTTTGTCAGGTACAAAAGTACTTCTAACATATTAATGTTTTCCTGTCTACAAAAAAGCTGCTGTTGGGACTCAGCTCGGCACTAGAGAACTTCTAGGAAAGAATCCCCAGTGCCTCGATTGCCCTTATACCCTCAATCGGTGTAAAGCTTTCAATCCTCATACCCTTCTTAATGAACCACATCCCTTGTGATCACCCACAGCAGTCCGCAAACTGTAAACTTTCCTATCAGAGTAACGCTGGACCACTATGTGCTTTAACAAATAAGAAAAAGAAAGATACTAAGGACTTCCCTTTGAGTCTTCTGGCTATTTGCCATTCTCTGAATGGTGGCTAATACAAAATCAGGGCCCAATTTTATGCCAATTTTGTGCCCCAGTTAGCAGTGCTAATTGGGGCACACAAGTAAATTGCGCTCTGCCCTGTGGAAATTTTCAGTTAGTCAACTAAATCAGAAAATCATTGAGAACACTAATCCATTGCTCAGTCACTACTTAATTAAGTGCAAAATCTATGGACCCTCCAGGAAGGACGAAGTTCAGACATGGGATCTCCATGGTCAGTTGTTTAGAATTTGATCTTTTATCTTTTGTCATAATTTAAGTTAAAATGTAAGTATGTTTGCTTTTGAAGGGTGGGTCATGGGACATTTTAGTGAGAATGAATAATCCAAGCATTATTAAAGTGGACAGGAGTAAAAGGTCATTTGGTTTCCCTCACCCTTGAAAGACATAAGTTTTCTGAGGGGGGAAAATGATTTTTGCACACACAGAGCACAAATACATTGATAAATTTAACAGCATATGCTCCACATTTCATAGGGTCAGGTTATAGTTTGGGTTCGAACCTCATTGTCTGAACTGCAGCCATGTTAATGAGAGAGCAAAGATGTTTCTGTTTGTTCACTGATACATCCTAAGTGCTCAGTAAATATTTTTCTATGAATGCATGGATAGGCACATGATGCCTAGGCAAAAATTAATTGAAAAAATGTATTTACATGATATTTTAAACTATAAAATAATATTTGTAATGTGTCTGGTACAGTGGTCACAGTACTTAAAGAATTAATGTTATGGTGTTATGTCTCTTGTGGAATGTTTCAGTAACTTTGGGAAGGATATGGCCTTTAAAATATATTTACTTTTCTAAAATGCAAGGTGATTTTGCTCCTGAAATCTTCTGTCTTAAGTTCAATATAAACTAAAAGTAGTTCAAAGCCAAATATTTTTCTAAAATTAGAATTATAGCTTAGAATCACTGTCTTTAAAAAATTTATTTTCTTTATTGATAGAGTTATAAATTTTTTAATTGTAATATGTATATCTCTTTCAGCTTGAGGACAGCTAGATTCCTAAGGAGGCTGATTTTGGCAGAATCATTGCTAGAGTAAAGCCACGTTTCCTTTTAGTGTCTGTTTTTTTAAATTAAACTGACTCAATTATTTATAATTTTTAATAATAAATAATTGACAGTTTTATTGAGAAATTTAAATTATAAGCATGAAGATCCAATTCTTTTATTGCTGAAACGAATACTGATCCATGTTTTGAAAAAGGGGCCTTTCCTCCTGGTACTATTTTGACCCTCTTCCAACTTCTCTGAACTTCCTAAGCTGTTTCTTTGCTGCCTCTTCTTTTTGTTCTTTCCCTAAATCCTTCTACTCTTTTTCCTTAAAGGAGTCACAAACTGTAATCCATAATCTCACTCCTATATTCCAGTTCTGAAATTCCAAATTCCTATAGGACATTTCCAAATAGACGTCCAAACAGCCTCTCAAGATGAAGAAATACTATTCTATCTCTCCCTTTTTTGTTCCACTTGCTTTTACTGTTGACTTTGCAATTTATGTTAATTGTACTTTCCTCTCTGCCGTTCATCCTTGGCTTCAATTTTACTCCTCCCTCACCTTCACTCTTCACTTTCGAGAAGAGTTGTCAGTCCTATTTCTTATTTTTCCCCATAAGTCTCATATGCATCATTTTCATTTCCAAAGATTTCTCATGTTCTCAGTTATGACCTTCTTAGATCAGGCTTGTTGAACTTAGACAACTGATTCTAACAGTATTCTCTTCCTTTGATGTCTTTCCTTCTGCAGTAAATCCATGCCAAGTCAATTTTCTCTAAATTTTCCTGATATGTATCTAAGATCATGTCACACTCTTATTGAGGGACTGACTATATTACCTGTAGATATATTTTCAAAATCCTTCTAGTTCCTTACATTCCATATCCTGGCTACAACCTACATTTCCTGCCGTATAAGTCACACCTTTTCTATAAACAAACAAAGCTTCAGGGTCATCTGATGGGGATGCCCCAAAGCAGTGAGCTTTGCAAACTTCCCATCTTTGTTCACATCCTCAGTTTTACGTAGTAGTCCATTTGGGCTGCTATAATAAAATTCCATAGGCTGGGGGACTTATATAAACAACAGAAAATTTTTCCTCACAGTTCCAGAAGCTGAAAAGGTTTAAGATCATGGTGAGAGCAGATTCAGTGTCTAGTCAGTACTCACTTCCTGGTTCATACATGGTTGTCTTTTTGCTGCGTCTTCACATAGTGGAGGGGGTGAGGGATCTCTCTGGGATCTCTTTTATAAGGGCGCAAATCCCATTCATGAGGACTGCCCCACCCAGGACCTAATAATCTCCTAAAGGCTCCATCTCCAAATACTGTTATATTGGGGGTTAGGTTTCAACACATGAATTTGGGGGTACACAAGCATTCAGTCTATAGCATCTCCTACTGCCTCTGGCCTATCAAAACCATATTCTTTCTTTAGGATTTATGTTAAAAAAAAATCACCTTTCCTGAGTCCTCTCTTAACTGGATGTTTTAAGGGAGTGAGGAATGGGGTGGTGTGAGAAAAACTCTTCTTCTTAGCCCCACATTATTTAATTAGTTCTTTATTGAAAACAGTGAGAAAATATAATGTTAAGAAATAGACATTATTCAGAAGGACTTAAAAATAGATAAAGTTTAACTTAAGAAAACCTTAAGTTGTAATCAGATATTATACTACTAGTTCATCCCTCTGGCAGTCAGTTTCTTCCCTTTAAGCAGGTTCAGAAGTCTAAACAACTGGTTGACCACTGTGCTCACTGTGCCTTCCATTTGAGGTGACTTTTGTCTCATATCCAAGGTGTCTGACAATGGTGACATCTAATCATTTTTCCTTCCTCACTTGGGACCCAGAGTAAAAGGTTTCTTCTTGTTAGTATTAGGGAATTTACCAAATAGCACTCTACTAATATAGTGCAAGTTATAAATAAAGACGATGGACCATCTTGTGCTTCTGACCTACTTCCAGATGAGACCAATAACTCTGTAGGATTCAGTCTAAAACTCGCTGTGTGATACTCTTCGGTGACAGTGTGGCCAGTCCAAATGTTCACAAGTGAAGGCAGTGTTCACACATAGGAAATGGTAAAGAAATCCCTTGGGTGAGGTGAAGCAGGATTGTTCAAGAATTTTCTGGCATATTACCTTTTTGTATAAAAGATACTCTACTCCCTCATAATTCTGTAATACTCATGTGAGATGTACCATATACTGCCTTATTTTATGTATTGTTGTACATGGCTTTATCCAAAACTGTGTTACAAATTGGTGAAGAACAGAGACCAGATATTATATGTGAAAGCATTTAGAACAGCGATTAAATATGAAGTTATTTAATAAATATTTACTGAAAGAACAGATAAAGAGATCCTCCTATGACATTTAAAAAAAAAGCTTGGAGTCTTCTCTTTGCCCACTTGAATGGTGGTTGTGCTATAGCTGGATGAGACCTGGACTTAGAGTTAATAGATTTGGGTTTGACTCTCATCCCTGCCCCTTTTTGAGCTTTGAGAAGCTGGGTGAGCTTAGGAATCTCTTAGAACTTCATTTATTTATTCATTTAATATACATTTCATTTTCCTCTTCCGTCAAATGAGAATAAATTTACCTCTCTCATAAATGGAACAATAAGGTTGTACTAAATGGTCATGCACAACTTCCCTGGCTTTGGAATCAAAAGCCAAGTTCTCTTACCTAAGTGTCATTGATGGTTTCATTAATGCCTGTTGCCTTACACCCAGACATCTCAGTTAGATCCTCAAATCTCATCACCAACAAATCTGTGTTGAGATTTCTTATGCCTTCTCCATCATCTGTGGTATTTATTACTGCCTCCATGATTGGCTTATGTTAACTAGTATGTCAGTGAATTGGTTCCCATTTCTTTGACTAATAGTCTAACTTTCAAGTTACCTGTATCAATTCTGCACCTCTGATTTGTATTAACTCCTCTATAGGAACTTCTAGAGGAACACCTATTCTATACCTATTAATAAGAGAATTAAACCATCATATATTATTCCCTAATTCCTCAATGAGTGCTTGAAATATTCTTCAAAAGTTACAAAATTGTGTCTGGAGGCTGCTAGGAATAATTAGAAAGGACTCATATTTATGCTTCCCTTGTATCCCTAATATGAATAAACATAGTTGGGGGCCACGTAGGTGCTCAGTAAATACTTATTATCTACTGGTATCAACAAATTCAGAGATTTGACGTTTCCAGCATCATCTATATTTCATGTAGTCTTTGCCACCTCAGTTTTACTTGCTGTTGAAAACTCTTGGTAGCCCTCAGTGAATCACAACTAGTGTTCACATTCTTGTGTGGAACCCACCCTTGAGTGTGGGCTGGTGCTGATGCCTGCTTGAACAGACAGAAAGCAGCACAAGAGATGCCATGCCAGATTCAAGCCTATGTAGAAAGTGCTGGGAGTTTTGACTTTTATATTCTTAGAAGGCAGATGCCTTGTAAGAAGTCCTGTTGCTCTGGCACCACTCTGCTGTGAGGTAGCACCAGCTAGCCTTGTGGAGAGGTCACATGGAGAAAACCAAGAGATTCAGCTGACAAAAAGTGCAAGGCTCCATTCTGTAGCCTCAGCTGAGTTCCCAGCTCCCAGCCAATGCCAGCTTATCAGCCATGTGATTGAGCCAAACTGGAGGTAGCTCTTCCAGCCCCAATCCAGTCCCTGCAGCTGATGCTATAAGAACATAACTAAACTGTCCTCTTTGGGTCCTCCCCAAATCACAGAATTATGAGCAAATTATGACTGTTACTTTAAGCTAGGAGAGGTGTTTTTTTTTTTTTTTTTTTTTTTTTTTTTTAAATGCAAAATTGAGTTGAGGCCCCTGACATAATTCTTAAAAGTGCAGCCTCTGTAGTTAACTGCCTAAATTGAAATCTTGACTCGGTCAATTTCCAGCTTGATGACTTTGGGCAAGTTCTTTAATCTCTCCATACCTCAATTTTTTTTTTTCATTTATACATGAGGAAAATAATACCAACATAATAGAATTACTGTAGGTATTGAAGGTGTTTATTTCTTTAAACTCTTTAAAATGTGCCTAGCATATGCTGAATATCCAGTAAATATTAACTATTGTTATTTATGTAATCATTTGTTTAATATACACTCTCCTGCTGAATTGTGTCATAAGGGAAGGAAACGTATCTCTGTGTGTGTGTGTGTGTCTGTGTGTGTTTATCTTCTTTATGTCCAGTGACTGAAAAAGGAAGGAACTCAATAAATATCAGTTGAATGAATGGACATGGTGTGGGTGGAGCACAGTTTGGTATCCTAGATACAGTGGTGATGAAAAAAAAAGATGATGAATGCAATGGTGATGAAAACCTTTGCCCAGGCTTTAAATTTTGGAGTTACATGTAAGTGTTTAAATGATGGATCTTGTCCATCTGGTAATTGGTACCTACTACAAAGATTACCGCTCTGATTTCACCAGCATTGATAACATATAGTTATTGAATATCTGCTTATGTGCACAGGACATCTTGCTTTGTGCTGGGAATATACAGTTCTAGCACCTAATAGATCATATCAAGGAAATTTTAATCTAGTTGGAGAAATAGGGTATGAAGAGAAAAGAGAGCTGACAGTGTAGGTTGCTCACACTGGTGGTGAGTGCTGCAGAACTCAAGTTCACTTAAACTGAGGCGCCATGGAGAGATTGCCACAAGAGTTAAATCTTTAAACATAGGTAAGTCTTCGATGTTACAGAGGGAGAAAGAAGCTTTTCAACGGGGTTGATGTGATCAAATGCAAGTATTAGAAAGTGAGTGGATTGGATGGAAAAGAATATGTGGTCTTATTTGTTGAGCATGAAATGTTCTTAAGTCAACATTTTCTTAGAATGTGGTGCTCAGATCAGAGTATAGAGTTAAATTTGATTCTAACGAGTTAGAACAGTTGATTCTAAACAATGCTTTCCAAGTAGGAGAAAATATAAATCATATTGTGAAAGTAGATCTTTAGGCTAGAATATAGTTTTATCCAAGTTGTGTTTGAATAGTGGCCTAGATGGACCAATATGTGTGTGGCTAAGGCAGCGAGAAAATCAGGGCTGTTAGTAAGTGGTCAAAACCAGTAGTTACGTTCTTGTGTATCACCTGGATAGAAGTGATCATTAAGGACAGAAGCGGTAGAATTGAAGGACCACAGAAACTGATACTATCCACATATAAAGGGCAGAGGACAAAAATGAGGAAGACAAAAAGAGGGGATTCAGGAAAGCAGGTTTTCATAGAAACCAGGAAAAAAAGAAGTTTTTAAAATTTGGAAATTTTCAAAGTATCAAATACTTTTTAAAAAGTTAGGAAGAATAAGACTTTTAAAGTATATTATAGTATATTTATACTTTTCATTCTAATATATATAGTCAAGTAAACTGTGATATAAATTGAATTAAGTCTTTAAAGTCTACATTAGATAGGTTCAGTTCTTTGAGTTGAAAACAAAGAAACTGTTTCTGGTAAGCCATATTGGAATGGGTAGGTTGTTACGGTATGTGCCAAGGATTATCTGTAATGTAAGAGTAATGTCGAATATATACAGACTGTGTTCCCTCAATTTCCATCTTAATGCCAGACAGCTTTAAAAGAAAGAATGTAAGTGACTGTATTCCATCTTTTGCTACCATGGATTTAAATCACCCAATTGTTATTTGTAATATGCTCTTTAAATTATTAACTATTATAAGATTTAATACAGCTATTCTTTTGAAACAAGATAAAGAGTTTTATACTTTTAACACTCCACTATATTATTTTCATTAGCTGTATTGTTTTCTGTTTTATTGCTAAATAGTCTGTGGTCAGAATTATTTGTTTAAATGTAATACTATCATTTTAGACTTTTGGAAGTGACCTTGGTGTTTTTGCATTTTCAGAACAACTTTAAAAGAGAGAAACGTATTTGTGGGGGTCACTTCTCAGTGAATTTTTTCATTTTTAGTTGGAACACAAACCAGGTGTCTTCTTCTGTGTGAGCCCCTCAGTAGTTTAAACGTGCCCTCAAAGGAAAATCCTGGGAAGTTTCCGTTGTGAAGGTCTAATGGTCTATGTCCTGCTTCTTTGTCTCTTCAGTTTTCACTTGCTGTCACAAAGGAAGCCCACTAGATGGTGTTAAAACCACAAGCTGCCTACTTCGGTTTTATTTAAAAAAAAGTCTTTGAAGGAGAGTGCTTACGAGGTTTCAGAGGTTGTGTTTTGCCCACTTTTAAAAATTCAATGGAGAAAAAGTAACAAAAAATTAAACAGTATTTTCCATGTAACTTAATTGTAGTTATGAGGTAGAATACCTTTTGGCCTTGAATTATTTTACAATGAGCTGCCTTCAAAATTAAGCTGTTTTGTCAGGATAAATATTGAGTAAAATGATTATGAATCATCGTGGCAAGGTTTAATACAAGTCAGAAAGTAAATTAATCCAACTCTGTCTGACTCATCATGCTTTTTTTTCTCCAGATACAAATGAAGAGTAAACAAAAGAGTTTTGGTAATTTTTAGGTTAATCATGTAGAACTGATTACTCACGAAGACTGCTATTAACATTTAGTCAATTTATACCCTACAATATGACAAATTAAAATTAATGTTGCTGTTTTTAAGATATGAAAGTGGGTCATGATTTTAAGAAAAATAAGAACTGCTATAGACAACTGGTAATGTTGTCTCTGGGTCCAGTGAATCAAGTTACTTGTGAAAAACCCACGGAAATTCCCCCCTCAAAAAATTACAAATAATTGAATAACTCTGATTTAGGTACAGTGTATCTTTAGTTTAAACAGGTCATCTTTTAAAGTGTAACAAGGAATAATAATCAAGTCTCAGTAATTCCTTGTGGAATAGCTATGGTAAAATCTTGCCAATAGCTTAATAACAAAAAAAATTTTCTTTTTAGATTGAGCATACTCTCCTGATAAAGCTCTATTTGATAATTTCTTCAATGTTTATAATCAGTTCCCTTTAGTATTCACTTAATTAGCTCATTTCAATACACTTCCTTGATGGAATATGTATGTAAATATATATTTTAAATCATTCCCTTTATTTCCAAAGTAATTGATGTAATGAAAATATGTAACTATTAACTTTTGAGTCTGCTCTAAAAAATACATACTATGCATTATAATATAAATTATCTTATGGGGAGAGAATTTTTTTTTAAATTTTGCACATCAAGCATCTCCATAACTGTCAGCTTGGCATCTTTCTGCGTGTATGTGTACCACATGCTTGCAAGCTCCCTCTGAGCCCCTTACTTTTAAAATACATTTAGTAATAATGATGACCATCATCTAAGAGTCATAGAGTGACAGCCAGTGACCTTCTCTACACTGTCAATGATCTCCTGGCTGGAGATCATTTAAAAAAATCCGCTTTCCCTTTCAGATTGGCATATGCATTTCCCATGATGTCTGCTTGAGCATTATCTATTTGTTGTCCCTTTCAGTGGTAAATGAATCCATCTCTGGTGGCATGACTGCTCCTAAATGATTTGATTGATTTAGGCAGTTTTAGAGCCTTTTGATTGTCTACATTTTATTTTAGAACTTGACAGGAAGAGAGCTGGGAACTCCCTTTTTGATTTATGAGTAGCTAAAGCTCCTTCAGCAGAGATTCTGTTGACATACAGACCTATCAGCTCTGTCCATATCTTCTCTGAAACCTGCCTCACCTGCTCAAGCTCTGTTACTTCTGAATAGGTTAGCAGCTCTAGGTCACATCCTCAAGATGAGACCTTTCTGATTTCTCCTTAGAGGATGTACTCTGCTTTCTGGTCAGACTTGACATTGTGGTAACAGTAAGATTGTCATTAATAGTAAGATTGTCATTGGTCACTTACTTAAATGACATTTCCTGACTGTTTTTTAACTTTTATTATGTTGTTGTTTTAAAAATAACCAATCTACACTTTAAAATGACTAATTTGTTTTTATTATATTCATAAAGTTGTACAGCCATTACCACAGTCAATTTCAGAGCATTTTCACCATCCCCCAAAACAAACCCCACACCTGTTAGTAGCCACTCCCCAATTCTCCTCAAATCCCTAGACTTGGTTAACCTCGAATGTATTTTCTGTTTCTATTTATCTACCTCTTATGGACATTTCATGTAAAGGAGCCATGTACTCCATAATCCTTTGTCATTGGCTTCTTTCACTTGACATAGTGTTTTCAAGGTTCACCCATGTTGCAGCATGTATCAGTACTTCATTCTTTTTTTATAGTTGAGTAATACTACATTATGCGGATATGCCGTACTTTCTTTGTGTATTCATCACTTCATAGATATTTGGGTTGCTGATACTTTTTGTCTGTGATAAATAATGCTGTGAGCATGTGTGTACAAGTTTTTGTAGGACTACATATCTTCATCTTTTCATTTCTTGGTCATATACTGAGGAATAGAACTGCTAGATGATACGATAACTTTGTATTTAACATTTTTCAGGAACTGCCAAATAGTTTTTCTCAGCAGCTGATACATTTTACATTTCTATCAACAATGTAAGAGGATTCCAATTCCTCCACATCTTTGTCAACACCTGTTGTTACCTGTCTTTTTGATTATAGCCATTCCAGTGCATGCCAAGTGACATCTCATTGTGGTTTTTATTCACATTTCCCTACTGGCTAATGATATTCAGCATCTTTTCATGTATTTATTGTCCATTTGTTTATCTTCTTTGGAGAAATACCTATTCAAATTGCCCATTTCTCAATTGGGTTGTCTTTTTATTGTTGCATTTTAAGATTTCTTTATATATTATTGATTCAAGTCCATTTTAAGATGTATGATTTGCAGATATTTTCTTCCATTCTGTGTTTTTGTTTTGTTTTTCACTTTTTGATGGTGTCCTTTTAAGCACAAAAGTTTTTAATTTTGATGAAGTTTCATTAATGTATTTTTTGTTGTTGTTGCTTATGTTTTTGATATTGTATCTAAGAAGACTGCTGAGGCCATGAAGATTTATGTCTGTTTTCGTCTAAAACTGACATACGTTTAGCTTCTACATTCAGATCCATGATCCATTTTGAGTAAAGTTTTCTGTCCAATCCTCTATTCTAACTTTCTTCTTTGTAAGATAAAGGGATGTCCTTCCCTAAAAAAAAGTATGTCCTAATTAATTGGTCAGTGAAGATACAGATTTTAAACCAAATATTACAGTGTCATGTAATATGGTTAAGTAACTGGCTCTATTGGGGAAATGTAATTCAAGGACCAGTTAAAGGGAGGCAAATAGTCTCTTGTGGCATCTTAATCCAAAAGAAAGGCTAACTGGAGCTATGACATTGCTGGATACTCAGTGGAATAATCCTCCAGGAGAGAAACCCAGCTCCCCTGCTCTTCAGCATTCTTATGGTACAAGAGTGAGAACAGCCTTGGATATAGGATATAAAAAGACAGCACTTAGCCAGCAGATCATTTTTATGAAAATTACAGCTGTACAGGAAATTATCTGAGGATGCTGGTGGCTAGCACCTGGTGATCCTGGGATAGATTTGACTCAGACTTTTGGAGAAAAGAGGTCCTTGCATCAGTCAGGCAACCTTAGCTATTGGGAACTTTTACTGGTAAAAACTTTGCATTGTGCTCTAATAAAAAAAAAAAATCAGTGCCAATAAGAAAAATAGTTTATCAGTAAGTGCTTGCTGAATAAAATAAGCAGTATCCTTGTATGTAGACTAATACAGGTAACTGCATTCCTTTCCACCCACCCAAATATGAGACTGGAACTCTTTTTTTTTTTCATATTTCCTATATAACAGTTAATTTGCTGTACTAAACTTCACAATAATTTATTATTTTGGTATTATCCACATTTCCTGAGGTTCCATTAGAGATTAAATAAACTGTCCAGTATTATATGGATTAATTAGAAGATCTGTAATTTAAACCTATATATACCTGATTCCAAAGCCGACATACCCTCATTTTGATTTGTCAAGTGTTAACTTTAGAAAACTCCATGTAGGTGTACTCAGTTGTGCCTCTTTTAATGCATTTTAAAACCCCCAAATTTCTTTTTTGAAAGTGGAATTCTTCACTTTTGCTCTACCAGTTCTCCACTGTCACGTGAACACAGTGTTCCTCTCACTTTGTCACTAACCTCAGGTTTATAGGATTGGTAGAGCGGCAAGAAGAGCTGGAAAATGAGGAGGGATAAAGAGATTTTCTGTTCCATCTATCTAGAGCAAGTTTGGAATCTGAGTGAAGGTTGAAGTGAGAGTGGAGTACAGAATACCATGGATAACATCTCTTAATTTTTGAAAAATGGTTTCAGGAAACCCTGTAAACCAGAGTACTGGGAGAAGATTGTGTGAAAAATTCACAGGTGTAGAAGGGAGGCGTGGCTTGTCTCAGTTACTGTATATTGATCTGTAAACTGTGAATAATGAAAGGGATTTACAGTCTGGTGGTTTTTGGACTCTGTTTAGCCAAGAAATTCTTGGTTCAAGCCAAATATTACTTTGATATGTAATGAAATAACAAAACGTAACTGTTCTGTTTCTGTTATTATTTGTTTGAAAACTCTACTGAATGTTCCATTTTCATGATTTTTCTTCCTCAGACATCTTCAAGTCGATGATTTTGTATATCCTTCCTTAATACAGTTTAAGATTGGTAATTATGTTTAAAATTAAATTTCATGACCCTTGAAATCGAAGGGCATGTTTTGACCTTCTCCATGGCTTTACTCAGTGCCCAACAAACAGCATTATGTGTTTAGTAACTACTCACAGTGTTGGGTGAAAACTGTTGATTGATCATCTGCTGAAGGGAGAAGTGTGTACAGTACCACCTGCATGCCTTGATTCTGGATCTAACGCCAACCTCTGCCCTCATTAGGTGGCTGGCTTATCCATTATTGTATCTATGATACCTACTTTGGTGCCTGAAATCTAGCACACTCATATAAATGTGTTGGATGAAAGGACGTTTCAAGCCTCCAACTGCAAATTAGTTTCTGTTTGAGTTTGAAATGGGGTTTTATGGCATTTGGTAAAGTCCAGCAGCATCCATGTAAAGTGCTTGACATGGAGCCTGGTAACACACATATCTAAGTTTTTAACTTATTTAATCATCATGGCAACCCTATGAAGGAGGTACAGTTAATATTCTATTTTACAAATGAGGAGACTGAGACAAAAAAGGTTTTATGCCCAAAGGTCACATAGTATATGGCAGAGGATCAAGAGGTCTGACTCCAGTATGTGTTCCCTAACCAAAATGTGCCTTGCAGAAGGAATTTTAACTTTCATATTCTTTGACCCTTCAGCCTAGGTTTTTTTAACTTTTGGAGAAGGAGCAGTCTCTACCCTGTTTGGAAATCCATGAAGTTTCTGATTTGGCCAAGTATCTCCTCGGTTTCAGACTCTTTGAGGTTTCTTTATGCCTCACACTGGCTGGCTTGCTTGCTTGTCTGGGTTACTGACAGGCTGCTTTCTCTTGACCTCTGGAGCATGCGTATTTCTTACTCCCACTCACATATCTGGACCTCTGATGATCGATGTCTGACATTTTATTCTCAAATTATCCATCACCATTTTACATCCTATAGACTAAATACTCAATAACTATTAATAGTCTATCTATGCATGCATGCATCCATCCATCCAACCATCCATCCATATGTCTGTTGTGGAAAAACTTCCACTCTACCCTTTTTCTGGACATACGTAACATTACACAATCATTTACAGGCTCAGTAGTACTGACAAAGATGGTATGACTCCTGTTTAGGATCGGTATGCATTATCCATGTGTGTTTCAGGCTGATGTTTTTAGCCTGTAGTTCTAAATGACACGGAGAGACTAAAGAAAAAAGATATTTACATTTCTTATAAGGAAGTTCATAGTTAATGTAGAGACCAAAATGCCTGTTGAAACAAAAGTTTTTGACTATTATATCAAAAGCAAGATTTCACATATGAATACAGTTTTCAGTTTATGATTTCACAAAATTTTTAAAATTATTCTCAGAAACAAGCTCTGTTAACAGTGTGATTGTTGTTACCAGGAATTAGGAATAGTGATGGAATATCTCTGAAGAACCTGGAAATAAGGAAAATATTCTTTTTTTTCTCCTAGTATTAGTTTTAAAAATCAACATTTATTAGATAAAGGAGATAAGCAGAGTCACCCACAAGATTTAATTCAACCTTGATAGATTATATCCCTGTATTTAAAAAAAAAGTGTCAAAATGGGGATTGATGAGCCATGAATATAGAAATAATTATTCACAGAGAATAACTTTAGAAATAACTATTTTCCCAAGTACTGTCCAGAAGAGAGAGCCTTAAAAAAATGAACTTGGACTATTACAATCGCATTGGCAAGATCAAGCCTTGCTATTATGATGTTAAAACATAAGCCTATGTGAATCTGATACTATTAACACTTCAATTTGACTAACTTATTTTGTGCTGCTTCCCCACTTCACCAGACAAGCTAATTATGATTTGGCTTCCCTTGTGGGTCTGCAAATAGGAGGGAAAGGACTGACTGTACAGCTTTCAGTATACTGGGTTATGGGATAGTTATTATATTAGTTGTATATTTTGGGTTGCAAGTAACAGAAATCTACTTGAACCAGTTTCAACAACAACAACGACAACAAAACAGTAAAAACCAACTTAACATAAATCCATGAATTGATAATGACGATGTGCTGAGGGAAATAAAGTGTGTCGTGGAATTTGTGGGCTTGCGTGCAGACAGGTCTCAGGAGTGGGCTAAAATGAGAAACTGGGAAGCCACAGAGTACCCATAAAAGCCCCTCTCTCCAGCTCTCATTTTTCTTATCCACATGGATGCTTCCTTTTTCATTTTCTATAAACAATTACTTCTGTTTCTCTAGACTACATGGGAATTGTAAGATTACAACTTTGTATTTCCTTGGCACACATGTCTTTACAGTAAGCCATACAAATAGAAACTATTCTGTTTCCTTTCTTTTTCCTTATTGAGGTATAATTGACTTCGTATTCACTGGTCCACAGACTGAGGGCTTTCCTCTTGTGTGCACCTTAGATGAGACTCCCATGCAGCTTCCCTAAACCCCGCTCTATCTGGTTTGAATTGACCAGGGTGGCCTTAGCCCGGGAACACCAAAGCACTCCACTCGTGGACCCTAATAAAGACGTGTGCCCCTGGTCCTGCCACTCTCTCTGCCTGCACCTCACCTTGGCCTCCCCATATGGCCCCTCGAGGTGTGCCACATACCTGTGAGTCCAGGATGTGTGAGTAATACACTCCTCTGTTTCAGTTTCTTGTGATCTTTTGCTGAATCATTGTTGGCATCACGTTATCATGTACACATACACACCGTACGCAGAGAGAGCTGATGGCTACTCTGAAGCTTTATTAAGTTACACAGTCTTATATAGCAAAGAAGAACGACAAGGGAAATGGTTAACAGGCAGTGTCTGGCTCAAGGTCAGAAGACCCTTTATGTTTTGGTAAATCATGTTCGTGTTGGCACCAGCGAGCCTTACAGCTTATCAGGGCGGAATGTATGAGAAACAGCTGCTTAACAATATTCTTCTTGGACTCAGGCAGCTGTGCCTGTCTTAGGTTGCCCCCCTCTGGGGATCTTACCCATCACTGGCTAACCAGCCTTCTCACCTCTGAGTCTGCAGCTTTTTATAACGTGTTTACCATTCCAGCCCAAGGCTCATTCCTTTGTTCCCACAGTCGGGGGCCTACAATCATGGCACACCATCTGACACCCTGGGGCTTCACTTAACAGGTGGTAATTTTTCATAATACATTTTATTGAATGCACTATATCCAAAATCTGATTTCTGCTTGTGCCAGTCACCATGTTTCAAGTGATCAGCAGCTACTAGTGACTGTTAGAAATATTCCAGTAGATCCAATACAAGATAGCACTAGTCTAGGGCAGGACCTAAGTATTATATTTTCTTAAAAAATCTATACAAGGTTCAAATCTATACTTAAATATGAGACCATTCTTTCTTCCTTTTTTCCCCCAGTGATTAGCAAAGGAAAAAAGTGTTAATTTAACAAAGTCATAGCAGGTATAAACTAAATAAGCTTATCAATGTCTGTAAAGAAAGCTTTTCTTGAATATCTGTTGGAATCATTTTGAAACAATACATCAGTTTGGGGAGAACTGACATGTTAAACATTTTTAGTATTCTGACCAATGAGTAAGATCTGTCTCTCTAGTTCTTTGAGTTTTCTAAAATAATTCTTTCAGTAAAATGTTGTAATTTTTAGTGTACAGGATTTGCAAATTTCTGGCCACATTTATCCCTGCATATGTTATATTTTTTAATCTATTGTAAATTTTATTTTCGATTCCAATTTTCAATAATTTACTGCCAGGCCATTAAAATTAAATTATTTTGTATATTGATCTTGTCTCTTGTAATGTTATTAAACACACATAAAAGTTACAGTAGCTTTTGGATGTTTTGCCTCCATTTTCTTCATAGACAATTATGTTATCTGTGAATAAAGGCAGCTTTAATTCTGCCTTTCCTACCTGGATACCTCTTATTTCTCTTACTTTTGTTATTGTATTGGTTAGAAATTTCACTAAAACTTTGGAAAGAAGTGTTGAGAATGGACATCCTTTTCTTCTTCCTGATTATAAATAGAAAATATTGAATCTTTCCATGCTAAGCCTGATGTAAGCTGTAGGTTTTTTGAAGATGTCCTGTATCAGGATTCGGATATCCTCTTCTGTTCCTACTTTGCTCAGAAGTTTTTTTCAGGAATGGATGCTGGATTTTATCAACTACTTGTTCTACTAAGATGATAATGTTTTTATTAGTGTTTGTGTTGGTTGGGTGGTGTTTTTAGTCTGATAATATATTGAATGATAATGACTGTTTTCTAATGCTTAATTAGCCTTGTATTCCAGAGATATACCCCATTTGACCATGATGTATTATGCTTTTTATATACTGTTGGATCTTATTTGCAAGTAATTTCCTGAAGATTTATGCATCTGTGACTATGAGGCATATTGGACTGTGGTTTTCTTTCTTATAATACTTTTGGTTTCCATATCAGGTAATACTGGCCTCTAGTATTATTTGGAAAGAATTGCATATTTATACCATTGTAGTGGAATTGTTTTCTTGATTTCCTTTACAGATTGTTTATTGCCAGTGACGTTTTCATGTTGATCTTATACCCAGGGATATTATTGGATTCATTCATTTTCTCTAAAGCTGTTTTATACATTCTTTATTTTTACTTTTTTTTTTTTTTGAATTATAGTTGGTTTACAATGTTGTGTTGATTTCTGGTGTATAACATAGTGATTCAGTTATATATATATTTATATTTTTCCTTTTATATTCTTTTTCATTATAGGCTGTTACAAGGTATTGAATATAGTTCCCTATGCTATATAGTAGGACTTTGTTGTGTATTTATTTTATATATAGTAGTTAGTATCTGCAAATCCCCAACTCCCAAGTTATCCCTTCACCCCACCTTTGCCCCTGGCAACCATAAACTTGTTTTCTATGTCTGTGAATCAGTTCCTATTTTGTAAATAAGTTTATTTGTGTCTCTTTTTTTTTTTATTCCACATATAAATGATATCATATGGTATTTTTCTTTCTCTTTCTGGCTTACTTCACTTAGTATGACAATCTCCAGGTCCATCCATGTTACTGCAAATGGCATTATTTTATTCTTTTTTATGGCCGAGTAGTATTCCATTGTATAAATATACCACAACTTCTTTATCAGTCATCTGTTGATGGACATTTAAGTTGCTTCCATGTCTTGGATATTGTAAATAGTGCTGCTGTGAACATTGGGGTGCATGTATCTTTTCAAATTAGAGTTCCCTCCAGATACATGGCCAGGAGTGGGATTGCTGGATCATATAGTAAGTCTATTTTTGGTCTTTTGAGGAATCTTCATACTGTTTTCCATAATGGAGGTACCAAGATACATTCCTATCAATAGTGTAGGAGGGTTTCCTGTTCTCCATATACTCTCCAGCATTTATTGTTTGTGGACTTTTTAATGATGGCCATTCTGACTGACGTAAGGTGTTACCTCATTGTAGTTTTGATTTGCATTTCTCTGATAATTAGCAATATTGAGCATTTTTTCATGTGTCTGTTGGCCATTTGTATGTCTTCATTGGAGAATTGCTTGTTTAGATCTTCTTCTCACTTTTGGATTGGGTTGTTTTTTTTTTTGTTATTAAATTGTATGAGCTGTTTATATATTCTGGAAATGAAATCTTTGTCAGTCGCATCATTTGCAAATATTTTGCTTTATGCAGTCAGCTTTTTAAAGCAATTAAAATAAGAAAAATTATTTTTATATTAATCTCAACTTTTTCCTTTTTTTATACTTTCCAATTTTTGTATGTAGATACAAATTTCTTCCTGGTCATACTTCTTGAAGAACTGTTTTTAAAATTTCTTGTGATACAGGTCTTCTGGCAATGAACTTTCTCTCTCTCTCTCATTTTATTTTCTTCTGAGAAAGTCTTGCTTTCTAAGATAATTTTACTGGTCTAAATTTTTATATTGATTATTGTAATTTTTTAGCACTTTGAAGATAACACTCTATTGTCTTTGGGCTTCTATGAATTGTACAGTGAACTATAAATTATTTCTAGTAGTAATATGAAATAATGATAAAAAAATTAGCACTTTTCTTGCTTACTATGTTTAGGTACAATTCTAATAGCTTTAAAATACTATTTTATATTTAAATATTAATTTTAAACATGGGCTTACCGAAGTGAATTTAAGTGTCTTGTGTACTTCTTGAAGGAGTAAACATGCATATACATATGCATGCATGCATGCATGCATAAATACATGCTAAGTAGAAAGACAAACGGCTAGTGTCAAAAATAGCAAAGAGAACTACTGTAAAAACTAAAGATTTCTTGTATAATCTAGAAAATGAATGGTTGTTGATGGTCTTAGTAAAATTATTTTTTGTAAAATATTTATAGGGCTGAAATCAAATTATAGTGGGTTATAGATTTAAAGGCAATTAAAGGGAAGACAGAGCAATATAAATTTATCTTTTAAAAAGTTTGCATGGGAAAAAGGAAAAGTATAAAAAAATGATAATTAGAATAATTATAAAATGTATTAGTATGACATAATTATGAAGACAAATGCTAATTTTAAGAATTAATTATTTGCTTACTATGCTTAGGACTTTGCATATATTATATCAGTTAATTTATTTCAGTGTTATAATAATATTTTGATGGAAATTGTACTATCTCAGTTTTACAAGTTAGAAAACTGAGACCTGAAAATACTAAGTAGCCTGTCTATATTTTAAGAGCTTTGTTCAAAAAAAAAAAAAAAAATGTGATGTCTCTCTCTCTCAACACCCAGGAATACCCTAATTAATTGAGTATGGTTTTCTGTTTCTTTGTCTTGGTTGAGATAGATGAGCTTGACATCTTTCATTTAAAAAAATTTTTTTAACATTAAGTCAAAACATTTACCTTGTTATGACTGCCGTTTGAAGCATACATGGTAAAGCCAATTTGGAGAACAATTTGACAATATCTGCTGAAATTTATATGCTCATGTCCTTTTATTGCAGATGGGATTTTCCAAAAATGGTTGCCCCAATGTGATGATGACGTTTTTCTATTAAAATTAAGGTCTATGTTTCATTCCCTGGCAACTAGACATCTGAGACCTTAGACATCATAGTGCAGACACAAGCCATCTATGCTGTGCCTTGTTTGAATATCTGACTCAGAGAAACCATGAGAGATAATAAAAAATTATTGTGTGTAGCCATGAGGTTTTGAAATAATTTGTTACCCAACAGTAGAAAACTAATTGCCTTTGTTTCAGTAATTCCACATTTGGTATGTACTCAGGAAGAACTCTTGCACAATAAGGTGTATATGAAATATTTGTTGAATCATAATTTGTAAGAACAGGAAACTTGAAAAATGTAGACTAAATGTCCATAAAGTAGGGACTGGCTAAGTAATCTTAAAATATGTATACTAGGAAACACTGTGCCATAGTTTAAAACAGCAACAACAAAAAAATACATTATGTGAAAAGTTTTCCAATTCACACTGTTGGATTAAAAAAAATTAGATATGGAAGGGAATATAACATTTATGTAAAACAAATATAAACATACCTCCAAAATAATATTACATATTTTCAACCATAGTGTAAAGTGAGTGAAAGGTGGTATATGACATAGACTAGTGCATAAATGATATAAAAATAGTATCATAAATTCAGCCTAATAAGAGTTAAGTAGAAAGATTTGGTGGCTTGTTCTGTGCCAGTATTGAGGTATGAGTCTCATATTATTTTATATATCTCTCATAATATCCTATGAAGTATATAGTATTATCATGTTTTTTAGAGTAGATAAACTAGGGTAAGAGTATTTAATATGTGGAACAGCGACTAATCATGGTAGGTCAGCTACATAATTGCCTCTGGAGTCTAATTTCTGTCTGCTTGGTGTACATATGGACCCTTTTAAAGGTACAATCTGCTTCTAAAATGTATCTTTAATTAAATAATTTACTAAACCCACCTGGCCTTAGGTTCCTTATGCACAGTGCCAAGAAGCTAACTGGATGTATTGCATGGTACTGTTAACTCTGAAATTGTTAAAACACATTGTACTTTGAATCAAACTAAATGAACATTAAGTTACTGATCTCAGGTTATTTGTTGCTTTTTAAAAATTTCAGTAGATATTTCTGTTCTACCCATAGCTGGGCATATTCAAATCAAGGGTATTTGGAGTTCTTCCGAATTCTTTTTGAGGATTATGAAGAATGATGCAGAAAGTTTCCATGCCTGTTCTGAAAAGAATTTCCAAATGCTACTTGTGTGAAGCTTGCTTATTCATTGATACCAACTCCACAGGTAGATCCAACAGGTCATCCTGCTGAGTGTTAGCAGAGTTTGGGTAAAGCTTGATTCACATCTCATCACCACATGTCAGGAAACCAGACCTTCCTCTGTGGCAGCCTCATCAAAACCTTGTCCCAGCCACTTGGCTATGCTCTGGTTCTGTAAGAAGTGGCCTTATCATAGGTGGCATCCACATTTTGTATTGTTTGTTCCAGTTCAGTTTCTTTTCCCCTGCAAACTCAATGTGTCTGGAAGAGCCAGATCTTCCCTGGTCCTAAGTTAGTAGAACAAGGAGTTGGGGGGCAGGGATGGGGAAGGAGTTTTAAGTAGAGGGTGCTAGAAGAGCAGAACCCCAGGGATGTACAAGAGTATGAAGTAGTCAAGCAACTGTCGAAGATCAGGTTGGCTGGTTACATGTGTGTTTTTGTGCGTGTCTTATATGTGTATTTCATGCACATGGAGAGATACGAAGCAAGGGGCATAGGCAAAGGAATGAGCAGCAAATGATGAGGTTATCTCTCAGGACAGGAACCAGGTAATGTTGGCCTAAGGCACTAAGAATTTGTTATATTCAGATTCTTTGTAATACATTGGTTCTCCTTAATTCTCAACTGCACTTTTCTTAACCAAATATAATTTAAGTCCCCATGAACATTCAGGTACTCCAGTTTATCATCTTATGTCAATGCTATCCATCTTGTGTGTATAGGGCTGCACTTTGTCACTTGGCCATTATACTACCCATTAGTTTCCTCGAACATACTCTTTTCTATAATAACGAGACAGTGTCAGGAAATATTGTGGTAAGATCTTGATATATTTTTAACTGGAGGACTCCTTTAAAAAATGAGTCAATGATGAAGGATTATCTTGTACTGAAGGAAAAAAAAGTAGAAAGGTAATGAATCTGGACCTTGACATGCCATATATCTTACGCAGGGACACCCAAGAATTGTTGGAGAATGTTGAAAATATGCCAGAAATCACTGTGGCGGGATGGTAGCCAGGTTGACGATGATGCATTGTCATTTTACTTTTGGAAAATCCTGTGAGGCTCGCTATGGAGTCTGGCAATAGCAATTACAATTACTGTACTTCATTTTATTCACTTGGGCAAAATAATGTCATTCCACTTAAAACATACAAAATTACAAACTAATAATAAAGCTCTCTTAATGGCCCTTAGAGTGAGGAGTTAACCTTGATGATAAAGTGATGTAAGGCTTAATAAACCTTGTTTCTGGCTAAGTCCCAGAGAGAATGCATTCTATGTGATTCAGCTGTATGGAATCAATAATAACTGAGTGCCGCCTGGCGCTAGCTGAAGGTGAGGTAGGAGCGCAGCACTCACGCAGGTATGGAGATCACCCAGGCTTTCCCTGCCGCCTTCACGTGCTTCTTGCTTTGCTTTGCTTGTCATCAAATGACTTTCCTCTGTGTGAGCCTGAGCTGCTCTGGGTGTCTGTGCTTCCGCAGCAAGTGTGGTCTCTCCTAAGAAAACAAGTTAAGCACAGTTAAATGTTTTAGACATTTGTGTGCTAAATAACAACAGATCTTGGGTAAATATTTATAAATAGCCAATAGCAAGCTTTGCAGTAAATTGGGTAAATATACCAGAGTTATATTCAAAGATCCGTCGAATATAGAGAAAAGAAGATTGTTGAGCAACTTCCGTTAGAGCTGTCACTTAAAAATTTTTCAAAGCCTGGCTACTAGTGAAACATTATGACTGGGTAACATATGTGTTGTAGAAGTTTGAGGAAAGGGATTTGGGACCCCATTTAAGAAGGCACTTGCCTAACTAAATTCACTACATTTTCAGTCTTGTAGACTCAGGAATAAAAACTTTCTTGTGGAATTATTTAAGTAAAACTCTTGAGTGTGTGATGTACAAAATATACTGATGTGTTCATATACAATAAACTGTATAGAGTGTCTGCCGGTACATTCCCTGCACAATTTAAGAAGATAGCTTATCAGAATATTATTAAATGAGTCTAAAATTCGCATAAGGATAATTGGTTGCATGATCCAGATGTGTTAATGGCCTCATGCTGTAATATTTGAGGCAGGTGAGATTCTTGAATTAGCTTGACAGGTGTGCATACCTGTGGCCAGTGCTGGGCAACATCTGCCCTTTGCAGGCTGACCCATCAGCACTCTCACTGCTCCTTTGGTTTGGCCTATTTGATAGTCTTTCACTGGATATATTAGTCCTGTTTCACGTAAATCACAACAAAAGCACATTTATTATGTAAGTAATGACAATGGTTGGAATACAGTGAAATCTAAGAACCAGCATAACTGCTGAGAATTTATAGGCGTTGAGTAAGGGTCTCCGAAGAGGGGCTCTATGCTCAGAATTCCAGGCTGAATTTGGGATGTGGTAAAACACCAGCGTAATTTTGTGGATCATGAGACTAGAAGGGCTATGTGATCCACTTCTGTATGGAGCACTGGAATGTTAGACAAGGGGATTGTTCCATTAACTACCAAGTGGAGAAGAATACAGCATTTGCAGGATTTGTGAAAGAGTACAAGTGAAAAGATCAGCTTGGCCATGTATTTGGAGCCCTGTTGAGACTGTGTCTAGGACGGCAGTTGCCTGTGTGGAGGAGAGGTGACAGCTGGGAAGCAGAGAGGAGTTTATAACTCATCAAGGCTACCACGGACAGAAACTAAACTCTGATCAGACTTTTTCTTTTGAGGTCATGGTCAATTTAAGCATGGATATCTGTTATCCAGCCCAGGGAAAAGAAAAGGAAAAAGAGGAAATCTTCATTGGCTGAATTTAAACTTGAAATGACTGAAAAAAAATTCTAGAGTGGTCAAACTTACCATGATATTAACTAGATTAGTTTTCTACCTCTAGTCAGAAAAGAGTCTCAAAGTCAAGAAGTTAGTATAAAAAATTCAAGTTATATTTTGCCAATCAGAATTTGTGGCTTGAAAATCCACATCTGCTTTCTGTTTGCATATATGTATAAGTGGTTGTGGAGTTAGTACTGGGATTTAAGGCACTTAGAGCATTATAAAAAAGATGAGTTGTTGAGTTTTTTGAAGGCATAGAGAATTTGGATAGCTATAATTCAAATTTATAAAACAACTGTTCACGAATATTTCAGTATTACTGGTTTAATGACAATAGATATGCTGTCTTGATACAATTTTATGATGAGATTTGTAATCTAGAATTAATGTTATTGACTTTGCTGTTAGGTTACTTTAAAAATTCTGTTCGTTAAGTGTGTAATGTTTTAATGATGGCATGTGGAGAAGAGGAATTGGGACATTCCTGACCAAATTTTGAGCTATAGTGGCCTCAAGATAGCTTTAACTTCTTTATTTCTCTTATACAGCAATTTATACTAATTACAACAATTCATTTTAGCTAACACATGGGGAAACAAATAAAAATGTGGAACTATACATAATGAAATCGAATGTGATCATAAAATTTTAAAATAAATTTTAATATGAGGGTTCCATGCAGCTGCATATTCAGACTTTCCTTCTTTCTGTTTAGTTCCTCGAATAGTTCAGTAGGTTTTGTTATTTCCTGATCAGTGTGAATGCCATAGCCCAAACGATTCTGAGCAATTAATAAAATAGGAGAAATTTATTATCATATAAACTTCTTAGAAATAATACTGAGTTTTGAATCATTGGAAATAGTAATAACCAAATTGTATTTTATGAGACTTTACTAATAGACAATGTATGTTTCCATATTCTATTACTTGAATACTTGAGCAATTAGATGTCATTAGAAATGTTAGATTTGATCAAGGGTTTTAGGCCTAGTGCTTACCAAGCTTAGCTATGAATATTAGCTAACTATCTTTTAGATTTAGAGAAAAAAAAAAAGAGTATTACAAGTGAGCTTGATTTCTTTTTTTAATCTTATTTGATTGTGAGATACCAGAAAGCAGGACAGTGAAAGTACAAATAGTAGCAGAAATGAGCAAATTTACTTAATTCAGTGTTTAAGAGAAATAAACACTTATCTAGTTCCTGCTATATGCCAGGTAAAATTCTGGACTCTGAGAAAACAAAATTATCAAGGTGCTATTTGTTCTCACAATGAATTAAGAATGTGTTTGGAAAAACAGAATGCCGAACGTTTAGTGCAGCAGACACTATAAAAGAGGTGGTGCTCAAGGGACAGGAGGGCTCAGCGGACTTTGGTACCAAGTGAGCATGAGAGAGCTGACTGACCGTCAGTACAGAGTTGTCAGAAAAGAGATTTCCTCAGAAAAGGGCTGCACTTTCCAGGCCTTTTTACATCAGTGTGCCTTCTCTTGTCTTTCTTTAACCTTTGTTTGTGGCAACAAGGAAGGTAGCAAGCGCCTCAGGATGGAAGGAACCAGGGTCCGTGAATCATCACTGATCAGGAGCATTGTAACTGGACTAACATGTGAAATATCAGTTCTCCACATTGGAAGAAAATATATTAAAACAGCAAATACTACCCTAACTAGTCTACCAACTTCTACCTAAAAGGATTAAGGAATGCTTCAAAGTTGATTCCTTAATCATATATGAGTTTATTTTAAAGGCTTTGTATAGAAGAGATGGGGGGTGGAGTAAAGTGAACTGAATATATGTAGAAAACAGCATGAGTAAAGACATGGGAATCTGAAGAATGTTCATGTGGAATGTTTCCCATGATTCAGTATGTCTGCTGTATCTGGTATGAGGAGAGAGGTATGGCCTAGACTGGAGCCATGTTGCGGAGAACCTTACATGCACAAACTTGGGACTTTATGCTGGTCATTCTAATGTATGTTCCATAGAGCTTTAGGGTCTCCTTAACAATTGTGACTGCCATTTTCTTAAGGAAGAAAGATAAAGGAATTGGTGTTGGTTATGAGACTTGAAGGGAACATTGAACATTAATAATAGCAAGTGAGGAAAATGGTAAAGTGTGACCACTGACCAGGACAAGTATTTTAGAGTAACACTGGGGTTTAACTACAATTATGCATCAGAATTTGTTAGATTGCTCACAGATAGTTTTATTTAGCTGGATTAAGCAGCCATGATATGGAAATAGAAATACTGAAAAGGAAAACTGACAGAGGTGTTCTGGTATGGAACAAGTCAGTGTAATATAGAATAAGTTAAGAAGAGAAGCTATTCTGTGTTAAAAGAAACAAAAAAAAAAACCAAGTCCTCAAACTGAAATGTGTTAAAATGACAAAGGTTGGCTTCTTGCTTTCATGTGTAATGTGGCTTGCGTGGTATTATAGGTTGAATTGTGTCCCCCAGAAAGATGTGTTGAAGCCCTTACGCCTGGTACCTAGGAATGTGACCTTATTTTGAAATAGAGTCTTTGCATATGCATTCTAGTTGAGATGAAGTCATTAGAGTGGTCCCCAATACAGTTTAACCAGTGTCTTTATAAAATGGCAGAGTTTGGGCACAGAAACACACACACACACACACTCAGTGAACATAAAGAGACACAGGGAGAAAATGGCTATTTATAAGCCAAGCATGCCTGAGGCTATCAGAAGCTAGAGGAAGACAGGGAACAGACTTTTCCTGAGAGCCGCCAGAGAGAGCACAGCCCTCCTGACACCTGGATTATAGTTTCGGCCTCCAGATTTGTGAGACATGAGTTTTCATTATTTAAGCCACTTAGTTTGTGGCACTTTGTTATGGTGGTCCTAGGAAACAAATGCAGGTGGACTTCTATCTTTCTGTAATTTCACCAATGAAAGATGCTTTGAAATTAGCCTTCACAGAAAGAGGCATATAGGCTGCACACTGTTTCTTATCTGCCTTGGTGAGAAGGGACATGCATCACTTCCATTTGTAGTCCCAAAACTATGGACACATGGCCTGAATGTAATTGCAGGAGTGCCTGGAACATGTAGGAAAGTGATTTTTTTTGTATTTGGTGTACAAACATGGTCTTTGGTTCACCAGCCGTTGAAGTAGGTGTATCTGGCCTCTTAATTTAGTTTCTGCCTTTTAATAACAGTGGGGAAATTGTTCACATCTCTAACATTAATTTATAGATACATTAAATAAAAATAATGTCATGTCATGTCAAATTGATATGAGGAACCCAGTGGATCACCTGACAGAAAGAAAATAAATTCTCAATAAATTACTGTTCTTTTTAGAATTAGGAGTTTAAAGAGTGAATTGGTTAGAAGGAACTGAAGACAAAGGAATTTAGTGTACTGATGATACTTTTTAATATTTTGAAGATTTTTTGAAATACTTTAGATCTTGCACATTATCAGAGCTTTGGAGGGGTTTAATAAGAATCCAACAGTGTAGGCATTCTGTCTTTTTAGTTTCACTGCCTCTTCACCATCCATATATGAATTGATGTATGTTATATATTATAACTTCCTAATAATTAAGCCTCTTCATTTTCTATTTTGATCACTAATGAAAAAATTGTAAAAAAAAAAAAAAATCTAAGAACAGACTAAATTTGAGAGCATGTAGGCAAATAACCAATGATTTATCCTGGATAAAAGTCATTTTTTTTTTTTTGAGTCTTTTCTATATTGAAGACTTCTTATACTGGCTAGTCATATTTTCAGTTATACTGAAAATAAAAGATAAAGAAATCTGAAATTCTGTTTATTCATTATCAAGTGAAATTTTAGAAATTTGTTTCCAAATAACTTTTATTGGAAATAAAACCACTGTGCAATTATGTATGGCATTGAAAAGAGAAACTGTCCTATAGTCTCTGTTCATTTACCTCCTAGACATATTTATTGTATACTTAAAGAATTTTGACATACAAAAGTGACGCCAGGAAGCAGCTACACTGAGCAGCATTAAGTCTTTCTTTGACTTACTCTCAACGATCTCAATATTAATAAAATTTCCACATAATAAGCTGAGTACTGTGGCTTATTCTAATGACGTCAAATAAAGATATTATCAGTATGGGAAGAATATGACAAAGGAATTCCATTTGCAAGTTATTTTGATCTTGAAAAGGAGTCCATGACTAGGGAAAAACTTAGTACAGGTAATTGCAAAAGAGAGCTGAGAAAAGGCATGGAAAATCAGTTTAAAAAAATTTTTTGCCTGTTCTTTATTGATCTCTGCGTGATGATTTGGCAGTTAAAAAATACATTGACAACAATGTTACAAATAATTACAATACTGCAATAATTTGTTAGGATTACAGAAGAAATATGATTCTTTTGGTTAAATCAAGGGACAAATCCATCTTCTAGGCTGTCACTGGAAGTGCACAGGAAACAAGCTTTTGCTACCCAGAAAGTATGAACATCACAGAGAATAATGATGGAAGTGACAGTGATTAAGAAGAAAGACCTATTAAAGAATAAAGCCAATGAATATTTAATATTGCAGAGTGATTAATATAACTTCCGAAAGTCATTGGTTCTCCACCGCACCATACATTTATCATGGGGTGGGGGTGTGAAAGAAGAGCAAGGTCAGGTATGACTGCTATTTAATACATCTGGGCTGTTGTGAACTCTTCCCTGTCATGAGAGTCCTTGGTTGTCTCCTGTGATTGCAGAAAAGAGCTTTTCTCAG
This sequence comes from Camelus dromedarius, assembly GCF_036321535.1. Taxonomy (NCBI): domain Eukaryota; kingdom Metazoa; phylum Chordata; class Mammalia; order Artiodactyla; family Camelidae; genus Camelus; species Camelus dromedarius. The sequence goes on along the minus strand of NC_087439.1, from coordinate 27,327,410 downwards.
TTTTGACAATTTAGAGAGCTCTCAGCTCCCTCTTGAGAACATTCAGTCTTTTTGTTCATTCCAGCTTCCTCCATACCAGGCACACACTGTGAGTAGAAGACATGTGAACTCATAATTCATGGAACTGCAGTTTGATTGCTTTTCCAATGCCTCGGGTTTTGCCTCCAAAGTTGATTAATAGCAGCAAGTCACTATAACGCTTACCTCTTAACTCTTACCTTGTTGCTTCAGAAGAGACCACAAAAGTTTAGACTGAACAGGTGTATCCGAGAAAGGTAAAGCAGGTAAGTAAAGGTTGGGTTGAGACTCTTGTGCCCTTTAAGTGATATGATAAACTGACATGTAGAAATGATCTGAATCCTGAAATGTCATGCCAGTTCATTTTGCTTTGTTTTGTTTGTGAAAACCAGAAATTTGACAAGCCTAATTAGAGAATGGCAATTATTTTTCTTTTTCATGTGTTTCCAACCATATAACACCAATAACACAGTATTTTCAGACTGGCCTTTTGAAGATTTGAAACATTACTTAATACATAATAATGATGGCCTACTATCTTTCAAGTCACTGTTCTCTCCCAGACATTTTCAATTCCTCTAAAATATTCTCTAAAAATGGGTGAAAGAGAAACATTAATAGCTAATATTTATTGAGTATTTATTACATACTAGGCCCTGATCTAAGTCCTTTACATTTGTTAAGTAATTGATCTTCTCAACTATCTTATGGGGCTTGGCACTATTCTTATTTCCATTTTACTGATGGGAAAAATGAGGCAGAGCAAGGGTAAGTGACAGCCGGGGTCACACAGGTAGAGCACTTTGAGCTAAGATGCAGAATTAAGCAGTATGGCTCTGGAGTCTTCCTCTCAATGACCATCTGATGCTGGTCTACAGTAGAAGCAACTTCCTGCCGTATGTCTACCTTGGACCCTTTTACTGGTAATAAACAACACAAAGTGAAGAAGCCTCATTCGATCAGTGCTTCCCAAATTCCATGTGTATCAGAATCAGTGGGGACTTTGTTAAATTATAGACTTACAATTAGATTATGTTTAGCTATAAGTTACATTATATTTAATTAAGTCATTATCTCTTCCTTATTTACAATATATCTCAAGTATGTATATCTTTGAGAATCTAACAATGTGGCTATTTTTCTAACCAGTTCCTGAGTTAAGAACATAAAAGCCGGGCCCCCTACGGGAATCAGAAGTTTGTTCACTTAGACCCAGGAGTGCCACTTGCATTATTTTTCTTAGTTGTGAGGAAATCATTCCTATGAATAGATGGCAGCGATAGAGATTTAAGTTAATGTTTAGTAGGAATGTTCAAGAATATTTTTTCATGTCACAAGAGGAAGTTATGAGAAAGATTAAAAATGAATTCATTTTTGTTGCCAAGATTTTGAACGTTGTACTTAGCTGTATATATTTTGTTGCATTAAGAGGAAACTTTATCTTGGGTCATTTGTTGATGAAATCACCTTTCTCTTTTCTTTCTGATCTGTGTATTTCTGAGCTAGTAACTGAAGCATAAATAGAAAGGATTAGAAAAATACCTGCAGAAAGATGGTAGAATAGTGCTTTCAGCGCAATGATTGTTTCTTATTTTAATATTGTCATTTTTGCCCATAACATTGAGTTTACTAAAATATTTCCTGAGGTTATAAACTTAGCACTGAACCAGTTTTTTTTTTTTTTTTTTTGCTGTCTCATTCCGCCCAGGCCTAAATATTTTTCCCCCTTTGGAAAGAGACATTTTAATATGTCACGTTTCAGTTCCAGCTCAATAAACAGCTATTTATTTACAATTTTAAAGCAATCTTCAGCCTAGTCAGGTAAGAATTACTTCAAAAGAATAAAAACATTTTCATTTCCCATCACTGCCAAAAAAGAAAAGAACATGAGTTATGAGTCTTGCTATGTTGTCTTAAGTTGATTACTATGGAATGATTAAAAAACTAGCTGTGCTGTCAGTGCAGAGGAGTACATTATAAGTGTAATAACAGCTTAGGGATACAATCCATCAATGCCGCACTTGGAAGAAGAAAAAAAGTTGATCTATTTTTTTGGTCATCATTTTCAGCATATTAGATGACAAATAATTGTACATTCATCAATAACAATAGATTAAAGTTGAAATGATTTATTGCTATTACACTGCTGTTATGATGGAGCGCCGGGTCAGTCAAGCATCAGCGGGGTCTGTATTTAATTTTCACGGGTCTCTTAGCAGAAATAATATACAGAGAGTAAACCACCTGAAACAAGGTAGATCAAAGTTGTTGACAAGTGATTTGTAGGTTGGTTCTTCATGGGTGGAAGAGAGGCAGTAGGACCTCTTTGGTGGGCTCGCTGAACCACTAAATCAAACAGACCTTGTGGAGCTCAGACTAACATCCAGCCAGGCAGCACACGGAAACATGAAAGCTATGCAAGTATGAGCTTCATTTAACGCTACCCAGTGGTTGTGGAATGCGGTACACAGTCCTGGGACCAAACCAGGTGATTTAAATTGCCTGCAAATCTCAGGTAGGCTAATGAGAGTCTGTTTCGCAGGAAGTAGTTTAATTGTTCTTATGTCCACTGATGGTCAGTCAATAGTTCAGTATAATTATGGGAAATTTTATGTAATATGTTCATTTTCATATATTTTATTATGGCTCCCTGCATAAGCAAAGTGAAAATTATTTACATTCAGTATATTTGAGCATTTTTAAATTTTTATTACTATTTTTAAAAATTTTATTTTATTGAGCATTTAAGTTTAAATTCAACAAGAAGTTGTTAGGTAACAGACTAGGTTTTGTGTGGTCTGTGGACTGTCTATATGAGAATCAACTGGGATTCTTGCAAAAACACAAGTTACTGGGCCCATCTGGACATTCTTAGAATTTCTGAGGCTAAGGCTAGGGATATGCATTTCTACAAAGTTTCCTTGGTGATTCTGATGGAATCTAAACTTTAAGAAACTACGTATTGGGCTTAAATATTGTGGAAAACAAAAATAACTATACTGCGTCATTGGGTTTCAGGAAAGCCTGCCCATCTTTGAGTTCAGACACACCCCAAGACATGTAAATATAGTTTATAAAAATTTGAGTCTACATGGAACATCATTATCTTTACTTTGGGGCTGTGAGTGATTTTTTTTTTTACATGTTAAAGAGCCTATTTGGATTTCTCATGTGAAACATTGTGACGTCATCCCTTTTAGAATAGGTATTATGTATTTTGTTACAGTCTCCTCTCAGAGTATTCTCGTTTACTAGTCTATGAAATTTTGTGCATCACCCAAAATGCACTGCCTTACTGATTTATTTTATATTTGCTATTCTCTGTGGGTTTTTAAATGTATTGTTCATTTTATGTGTCAGCATAATCTCAAGTATACAGTTCATAGTAGGTAAAAAAGTGTTTAATGAAAGCAGATAGACAGCATATATAATTAAGAGAAAATGTTTGATGATATTGAATTTTGAAGTTAACCATCCCCATTTAAATAGAATTACCAGCTATTTAAAAAAAATAGATGCAGGTTTGGAATTCAAGTATATAAATGATTTTTTTTTTTTCCTATTCAAAGTAGTGGAAACATTTGTCATTCTGAGAACTTACACTCTGAGATGTTTTTAGCAGGGACTTGCATGGAAAAGGCAGAGTGAAGACTTGTTTATAAGGTACTTTTCATACAGTTCCTAAATAGAATGACTTGGATTCTGCCAAACGAAAAGAAAACTTTCAAATTTAATTTGTACTTGTAATTAATTATAGAGAAATGACCCATTCAGAGTGGAAGGAAGTAAACGAATACAGTAGTGCTTGGTTTATTGCTATTGCATCAGAAGTCAGGGTACAGCGTTGCCAGATTCTGCCATTGCTGGGTTGACAGAATCCCCATCTCATAGGCTACAGTAATGATAGGTAATATCTGCTCAGAGTGCTGTATTGAGAAGGTGCCCCAAACGTAGACCCAGATATGAGTATCTTATTTGGGAGATGAAGTGAGAAAGTGAAAGGGGAAAAGCTAATAGTGGCTAAGTTAATGTGAAATTATTACTGTGGACCATTGGGACTCAATCTCTCTGGAGACCCCTTAAAACGTATAGAGAATATGGCTCAGGTGAGGGTTGCTCCTCTGGCATGCTGTTGGGTCTTTAACAGTTGGCCCTTCGGGCCTACCCCATGCACTTGTCAAACAGAATCCTTAGAGAGAAATAGGTGCTTGAGGCTGAAAGCTGCTGGCCAGTACTGAAACTGTCCACAGAAGTGCAAGCTGACCTCTGACGTGGGTCAGGGAGATGTGGGCAGGGCACCAACAGTGTCTGCTCAAAAAAGAGTCTCAGCTCAAATCTGAGCTTAACAAGTGTGTCCCTCAGATGTCTTTGATGTGTCTGCTGGTATTTGCCACCCCTTAACTTATAAACGTCATGACTGCAATTCATGGTAACTAAGCCTCATCTGATTTTTTCTTGGTGTATGGGTGTTTCCTCTGGGTAGTTGATTGACATAAAAAGAAATGGAGGAGTGCCACATAGATGCTCAGAGTGTTTTTAATTAGAAGTATCACTAGGGGCATAGAAATGGCTTACATAGTGGAGGAATAAAGACCAGCAATGTTTCTATTGTTTAATGATGTTATTCGGAGTGGTGAAGGTTGAGTTCTCAGCTTTAACTTGGTAAACATAATTTTGTCTGAGGTAGTTGTCATAATACTGCAGATACTTGAAATCTGTCCTTACATGCCCAAAATTAAGGCTTTAAAAAAATGACATATTTAGTAGTCTTAGCTGTGAAGGTGACAGTGTCTAACAAGAAATCTGTCTACTGATGTTTGTAATTTGTAACAGTATCCCTGTACAGAGCAGTGTACTAACAATCTCAGATAGTATTAATTACTCCTTACAGTTTAGGAAGAAAATGAGAAGTGCTTAATAATCAGTCTCAAGTTTATTAGGAGCTAAACTCCATTGGAGGTGAGAGATAGTTTTGTAGTAAAAATGCCAAAGGAGCACATCCAGTGGCCCGGAGCCCTGCTGAAATGAAAATCATTAGAAAACAATTAACGTTGTGTGGACTTAGCAAACTAGATAACTAACTGGCTGAATCCAGCTCTGAAAAACCCCATATCTGTCAATAGTGATCACCAGCAAAATAGTACCTATAGTTATATAAAAAAAAAAAGCTTTAATTTTCTGTCCAGTCAAATCTAAGTGTATCACACTCAATTTTCCTTCCTTAGTCATCTAAATAATTTCCCACCTTGCTCATGATGAATGTCTTGCCAGTTCCTACTCAGTTCCTCCACTTTACACGACCTAATTAAAGAAAACATTCCATGATTGCCTATTTTTTCTCATGCATGACAACCTGTTATTTTTTCTACCACCTGATTAGGGTTTTATTACCCTTGGATTTAGATTGATTTGCTGAGCACTTTAATAAAACACTACTTAGTTTGATTTAAAGGGCTACAGGTTTCCTTCATTCATACAATTATTCTTATAACCATCTCCCATTCCAAGTATACCACAGTCCCCCCGAAAAGCAGTGAACAAGGTTATAAAATCAGAATCACAGGTGACATTCCTGTTGAATATGGCAATGCGGTTTCCATTGTGGGCAGTCATGAGAGGACATTTTGCAATATAATTTGTCAAGAGTGATAAATCTATTTCATCGTATCTGTCAGGAATGGCTCCCGTGTATTAAAACCAGTATAAAGTTTGCTCAAGATAAACCAAAACTTTCATATGATTAAATAATAATACGTTTATGATGACAAATTACATTTACTATGTTATCTACAATGCAAGCCAAAATTAGATACAGTTCAAATTGATGACGATGCATTTGATTTCATATCTAGTGAATTTTTATTAAATAAATGAATGTGCAACATTTATAAAACTGTCTTTTACTTTGGACCTTTTATTAGAAAGTTGTATCCTGCTTGGGAAAAATAAAGGGACAGACATTCACATCGAATTATTCACTAATTGAATAAATTGCCAATAGGAAGATAGAGAAAATACTTAAAAGTTAACTGAAGAACGCACTGTGCTTTTTAGAGGCTAAGCAGTCACAGATGGAAAGAAATTCTAGACCTAAGCATGAATCATAGACCCCACTCTGTCATGGCAAAAGACAACTGTTGTTCAGCAGTAGACAGGGAAAGATAGCCTAGACCCACTGGAGTCCAAGGACTAAAGAAATATTGACAGAAGGTTCAGTTCCACATAATCTAATCAGAGGTTCAGTCAATTATTTATTTATTAAATGTATGCTATGTGCAAGGTTCAGAACAAAAAGTTTTTCAGGGTTTTAAAGAACCTCAAGGGGCTTATGATCTCATTGGAATAACTGGGTTTATTTATCAAAGGGAATTTAGAGAGGCTAGGCTTGGAATATGCCCCAAAAGTGTTAATGTACCATAATCCCAACTATTCAGTTTTAGGATTCTTTACTCAGGGAAGCCAAAGAATGCAAAAGTGAAGTGGTATTTGATCAAATGGAAATTTCTGTCACTCTCAATATCACACGGCATGCGTATATGTGTGCGTGCACACACACACACACACACACCATACACACATACATATATACATAGAGGCATATACACACTTTCCTTTGCTTGGTAAAGTTAGAACTGAGAGTTTTCCGAACTTGGTAGCATTTGTGAATCACATCAAGACATTTTAAAGTAAACAAGTTTCCTAGCACCTGCTTCAGATCTGCTGAATTGGAATTTCTCCCTAGGGTTCCTGTGCAGCAACCAGTCCTATACCAATTAGCCTATGGAAATTCGGAAGTCATTGGGTAGTCAGTTCCTGTTTTGATCAGTGAGAGAACTTAGCACAAACATTCACCTGTCTAAATAGCCAGGGTAGAGAAATATAAATGTTATGAAGAGTTTTGATTTCTGTAGAGCATGAGGTAAAGATAAATGTAGACACGCATTTTGGGGAACATATAGCAGAAAGATTGGAAATGTGGTAGATGTAGAGCAACTAAATAATATATCATTCAGTTTGGAGCAACTTTGAAAGTAAAAGTGGATTCTGGTCATTTTAACAGGTGTGACCCTGGATAGTCCCAGGCTAACAAGATATAAGGTCACCCAAGCATGTACCTCCATGTTTCCTATTGCCTTTGTCTCCTGACTCCTTCTCACACACCACAAGACGTGGATCAAGAACAGCAAGTTCAGTTTCATCCCTGCTGTCTGTGTCTTTTATTACTGCCATTTTCTTCGTCACATTCATCTCTTTCATCATTGAAACTTAGCTACTGTGTCAGTTCTTTTTTATTTCATTCCTACTCTTTGTCATTATTCTCAATAACATACAAGTTGATGCTTTAACCACCTGGCCTCTCAGCTTCTGAATTTCCTTGTCTGTAAAACCACACTGGTTGTTTCAACCACACTCAGCAGTTCATTTTCAAGTATCCACATTCTAGATATTGTCATCACCAATAACCACATGACCACCAAAATCTTGATTTCAAGCATTTTATTTTCTGACCACCGAATTTTATTTTTCTATTTCCTTACTTTAACACTCCTGCTGTAGTGATTTGCAAGAACTCCAAATCATTTACTCACATCATTTTTCATTATCTGTCAACATAGAGCTCCTTGCATATATCTTGCCTCACTTACCTTAGAGTCTATGACCAATTATTGTGACCACTCACTTGAAAATACCCTAAAACATTTACTCCACTTTTTCCACTCTATACTCCTGTCCCAACCCAAATTTAAACCTACTTCTCCAAATCTATATCAGAAAAACTGAAATTTAATGGGAGAGAGGGATAACTCTACAAAGCGATCACTTTCTCTCTCTCTCATCAATGAGTAAAGCAGTCACATACCAATCAGTGTCACGTGGACACCAAAGGATTGGCTGAAGGCTAGTCATGAACCTTCAGTGGGTCCTGTACGCTTAATTGCATTGTATTTCTGAGGCAAGATCACATTCTTACTCTGTAAGAAAACTGTACTTTCCTCTTCTTTGCCATATTTTCCCACTTTTGCCTTTATTCAGTCATACCTGATTGAGAAAATAGAAGCAATCAGAAACAGATTACGTCATGTTCTCATTTGAAGCCTGTCTCCCATAATATTTGCATTCTTGGTATTACTCTGAATCCCTGCCTTCTCTGCTTTCAGTAGCCCCCTCTTTCTTCCATTTATCAGTTTCTATCTTACTCTCCCTCCACTGCCACCTATCTCATCACGATCATTTTTATGGGTATATAAACATACTGTAGCATTGTGCATACTAAAAACAAACAAACAAACAAACACCTTGTCCTTGAGTTCTTCTACAACTACTACCTCACGTCTCCATTCTTTTCAAGGTAAAACATGTTGAAATAAACATATTGAAATAATTGTTCACTCTCAACAACCTCCTTTTCTTTCTTCCCATTCACTAACCAACCCTTTTCAATCTTGTTTTGTAACCATTGCTGTATGGAAAATATTCCTAAAAAAATTCATCAACTACCATCATGTGGTCAAATACAATGGATGCTTTACCCCCTAAACTTGACCTCTTATGAGTATTAATGTATTTGGACGCATGATTTCTCATTGTATTGTACTTGCCACCCCTTTGGCTATATCCTTTAAGTCCCAGAATCTAGTCACTTTCTAGTAACCTCTGATTTTAGAATTTCCCAAGGGCTTCGTCTCTGTCTTTCTTCTCTTCTCTGTCTATACTATCACCCTAGTAACCTAATACAATTTCTGTGACCTTAAATAGCATTTATAAATCATTTAACTATACATTTCTCTAGCTCATCATTCTCCTCTGAGATTTTTATTTTGACTGCCTAGTTGATACTATGTTTGATTTCTATTATGTATTTAGAAGAAACATTTTGACCCTGACCCTTCCGCCAAATCCTATTCCTTTTCTAGTCTTGTCCATCTATCATCCAATGTCTCTCAGCATGGAAATGTCAAAGATCCTCCAGTGTATTCATGGGTTCCAAACATGGTGTAGTTGTTGCTAGCTCCTCATGGTAATCAAAGTTAATTACCCCAGCTAGTACAACAGTGCTTTTATTTGCCCACTTATCAAACTGTATTAAGAGCCCAAAGTGTATATTATAGTTTCCAGTTCAGATCAGATTTTTTTGATGTCCCACAACAGAAATGTTTATCAGCTCTCCCCACCCTTCTGGAAACTAGATCCTCTAATACAGAACTTAAGAGTGTTGTAACAGTATGAATTCCACACGTGTGTCCCTTAGAGTGGTGATGACAAGAGGCATTCCTACTTCCATTTCTTGGTTTCTATATGTTCTCACTATAGATTGTTGGCTAGTGGTTAAGTGAATAGACCTCATCGTATTGGACTGCCACTCAGTCTTGCATGGTTTTGTTCTTGAGCTGGCACCTTAGCTGAGCCTTCAGTATGTAATTCCCCTATTATATCAAAGCAGCTGTGTACATGGTCAGAGCAGGGGATCTCATAATTATCTCCTTATATGCTTGTGTAGTTAGTAATAGCTCTGTAGTCTGAGGCAGTGCTGCATGTGATACCATGACAATGGATTAAGCCCTTGAATGGTGCTGGCAGAGGCATTTGAGCAGGGAAACTGAACTGTAAGCACATTACTCTATATTCTCTTGCTCTCTTCTCTCAGGCAGCTGCTTCTGGGTGATGGAATGCATACTCAGGGGGCAAGGAAATAACTACTGGATGGGTCTGAGTACCCACTGAAATCAATAGGAGATGAACTCAGTCCAAGACTCATGTAGCCCCAGGCAAAAGGAGGACTTTGATGGTATTTCGGGTCCTCATGTAGTATGTCAGCTCAGATCCTGTTTCTAATAGTCCTTAAAAAGTCTGGGTGTACCCTTTTCTTTTTTAGAATGCACAGTTTCCCTGTTAAATAGACTCAGATTCTTTGGGAAAACATTAAAGTGCTATTTTTTACCCTGTATCCTGCACCTGCACTGCAGAATCTCCTCTAGGGGAATCCCAGCTTCCCTTTACTCAGTGGGCTCAGGATATGAGAAGTGACTTAGATCTAACTGAAAGAGGACCATGATTTTCCTTTGAGATGAGCCTTCTCTTCACCAGCTTTTCTATTATAATTAAGATTATGCTTATTATTATTCAAGTCAAGGACGTCATAATTGGCTGTCCATCTGTATTGCCCTTCGGAACATCATGATGTAGCTATTGTCATAGATCTCTTAGGTCAAAATATTCTGATTGCTTCTATTTATTAAGATGACTGATGACTTGCTATTCTTTTAAATAGTTTCATTTACCTCCCCCTTACTGCTTACGTTCTTCCACCTGGTCTCTGCTCTTCTGAAATTCTATGTATTCCTTCCATGGTGGTATCTCCTGCTGTCAACTGTGGATTGGGGATAGACAGTAGCCATTATCAAGTTTCTCAAAAATGTCACTGCTCCTCCCCATGGACACCTTCCTTACTGACCTTGCAAAGGCAGAGAGTCCCCTGGCCCCTTGGAAAAAATAGGCTGTAGGTTGTCAGACCTTACATAATAAATGGCTTCACATCTTTCACCTCTTAGCTAATAAATCACCTGCAACCCTATGCAAAAAAGTCTTCTCGGCTACTTCTTAATCATATCACTTGATTTAGTTCCTGTGGCACACTTAAAGAGAATCTGGAAATTACCTTATTTAGATAGTTGATTATTTGATTATTTTCTGGCTCCCCAGTAGAATGTGAATGTCTCAGTGACAGGAACATTGCCTGTCCTACTATGACTTTAGCACTTAGGAATTCAGAAAAAAATTTTTTTCAAGAAAAATGAATTTGTTTTTTACATTTAATCATCCCTAGAAAGCTCTTACACCTTTTCTTATGTGCAGATAGTACTTTAACGTGTAGAAGGTAGAAAAATTATCTGCCAGGGGCTTGGTAAATGATGCTAATTCTTTTGGTTCACAGATGATTACCTAACAGAGCAAAGCTCCATATGTTAATAAAAGTTAATTTTATTATTTGTATGTATTTAAAATGTTATTACTATTGTATTATATTATTTTCTATTTTGTGAAAAAGCAGAGGACCAATGGATTGCACTTTATAGTAAATAATAGTTTTATAGTAGTAGATGTTATAATATGTAAGTAAAGACAATATCCTCATTTAAATTTTGTGAAAGAATCAAATAGCAATATTTGGAGACTTTAGGTCTTTTATATTGTGATCCGAGACAGTGATAAAAATGTGTCTCCTTTAAAATATCTTTACAGAATATGCATTCTTTTTTTTTCTTTAACTGCTACTACTTTTCTCCTAATTCAAAATTACAAAAACATATGTGCATTAATTAGGAGGAAGAAAAAAGAGAGAAATACCATAAATCAATAAAAATTCTGAGATAAGAATTCTGAAATTTTACTGTGGTCAGAAGACTCATACTGATCCATTTAACATGCAGAGGTCATAGAAGTAAATTTAGTTCTTACATAGAATACTCACTTGGCAATGAAACATCCCAATGGAATAGAAACTTTGAGTAATTATTTAGCAAACTGCTTTCTCTTTTCTACAGGTAAAATAGTCAGGGAATAATGCCCTTAGAAAGAACAAACTAGGCCAGGATTTGAGGCTGTTTTGTATTTTATCCTGTATTCAAATAGTTTTACATTTGCCCTTTTTTCTGAAGGAATTATATTGAAAAGGAACTCTCAATACGTATGTCACTCACCATGCAAGGAAATGCCCAGATTACTGATTTTCAATAAATATTTCATTTTTTATATAATCTTTTGTGGTGAACATTTTCCCCCTTGGCCGTATGGAGCCATGCTTTGTCAAGGGTAAATGAATTACAGAGTTCAGTATATTTAAGTCTATTTAAGTTGGCTTCAAAATGGAGAATCTGGGAATTCACGGTGTGTTTAAACTGGAGCCACATGAGAGCTTTCTAATTGTATACTTAGATAAATTGATAAGAAATTTGTGTGTCCTTTGTTAAATTCCAGAAACGACAGATAGATAGACAGACAGACTGAAATTTTAAAAAGCCCAGGCTGATAGTCTTGAACAAGATGAAAAAATACACTATTCATACAATAAGAGTAGGCAAGATTTTTAGTATAGAACAGGTCACTTTTTCAAATAATAGTTTAATTGCTAATACTGAAATTTGACCAGAGCAAAAGTTTTGAAGTGATAAGCTTACAGAAATACTTTATTGAAGTATAATTGACATACAATATTATATTAGTTTCAAGTGTACAACATAGTGATTCAATATTTTTATGTTATGAAATGATCACTACAGCAAGTCTAGTTACTATCTGTCACCATACAGAGTTATTATAATATTACTGACTATTCCTATGCTGTATATTATATCCCTGTGGTTTATTTATTTTACAACTGGAAGCTTATACCTCTCAATCCTCTTCACCTATTTTGTCCATCCCCTTACCCCTCTCCCTCTGGCAACCACCAGTTTTTTTATTTATCTATGAGTATTGTTTCTGTTTTATTATGTCTGGGTTTTTTTATTTGTTTTTTAGATTCCATATATAAGTAAAATCATGTATTTGTCTTTCTCTGTGTAACTTGTTTAACTTGGCTAATACCTTCTGTGTCTGTCCATGTTGTTGCAAGCGGCAAGAAATTCATCTATCTATGAACATTCAGATTCTTGCATAGCTTAGCTGTTTGCTGCAGTGAACATTGGAATGCACATATCTTTTCAAATCACTGTTTTGTTTTCTTCAGATAAATATCCAGAAGTAGAATTGCTATATTGTATGGCAGTTTGTTTTAATTTTTTGAGAAACCTACACAATATTTTCCATAATGGTTGTGCTGTGCCAATTTGCATTCCCACCATCATTGCACGAGGGCCACCTTTTCTCCACATCCTCCCCAACACTTGTTATTTGTTGTCTTTTTGATATAGCCATTATGGCAGGTGTGAGATTATATCTCATTGTGGTTTTGATGATTAGTGATGTTGAGCATCTTTTCATGTACCTGTTGGCCTATAGGAGTACTTTTGAAAAAAATATATATATTTAATTTTTAGGAAGTTGATTATTTAGGTCTAAGTGTACTCAGCATATGTATTCTATATATTATATATAATATATAGTATAAATATTAAAAAGATGTATTTTTTTAACTCTTGATATTTTCAAACCAGAGTAGAGCCAAATTTCATACATTTATTTTACTTCCAAAATATTACATGTGTTACAATAGATGAGTAGGAGATCACTGGTCAGTAGGCAGTCAAGAGAAGAGAACATCAGGCAGATTGTACAGTATAAACAGTGGCTTTGTTGCTGAGTGATATGCACTTGGGCTGATTAATTTTAGCCCAAATATTTCAGTTTGTAAGTTTAATTTTCCTATCCTAGAAACCTTGATCACAGTTTTTAAGAATAGAAGATGCTTATCATGAAGTTCCAGAACCCCAAAAAGAGCATGTCCTTAAATGGGATGTGGAAGGGATGGACAAGGGCAAGGATAGTGTTGCCAGCTGTGTTTCTGTCTCCATGTGAATCCAAACTAGTGGGGGTTATGGAATTCATCTGCCTTGGAGATCCCCAAGCTGAAGATTTCCCAGGTTGTAAGATGTATTGGAACACTAATTTATAATATATTACAATTTACAACACTAATATAGAACACTAATTTACAAACAAACAAACAAAAAAAACCCCTAAAAACAAGACAAAAGAGACATACAATGAAATGATAGATTCATTGGCATAGATAGCAACCAGAGTGTCTTCCTGTATTGATAACTCTCTCTTCTACTAAGAGTGTTCTTTATGTCTGGCCTTGTGGTGCAGATAGTCCAGTCTTCAGAAAGGAAGCCAGGGACATTTTCATACATACATTCCAATGCTCAAATAAAACATACAAATAAATGAGTGTTACTATTCATTGCCGTTGTGTTTCAGTGGTAGTTAATTGTTCTTATTTTATGAAATAAAAAATCCCATGAGCAATACACAAAAGTTGGATGTGTTAGTGAACTATAAAGTGCAAACATTTTATTAATTGATCTTTTTTTTTGCCGCACTTTGTTCTTTTTGGATGAATCGTAATAAATAGAGTTTTCATCTAGTGCATTTTGATTTCCAACACACAATTTGAAAAGTTTGTAGTCTTTGGTGGTAAATGGAACTTCTAAGAAGAGTTGTTGGGTGATGAGATTGTAGGTTTGCATGATGTTCTTAATTTATGACCTAAGGGGATGCTTACTTACTTACCATCCCAGTTTGTTCTGTATTCATCAAGGAGAATGAAGAAACTGTCATGTGGGAAATATACCATTTCAGTTCCAGACACTCTGACATATTTTAAAGCTTAATAGATGGAGTTATTCAAATGCAAAACAACTACATTCAAGTCAGTACATGAAAACATGTTGAAATTTTTCTTTTATCAAAATATGAGGTAAGGTCTGGCCAGATTCAAAACAATTATTTTTGGGGGGTAGATAACAAAAAATAATTTTCTGCACTTGTTGGTGTTAAAATAAGGTGCCTTATCAGTGTAATAGTTGAGGATGATATGCTCTAGTAGTATTTTGATGAATTACATGATTATAGTTAAAATGAACAATTTCATCATGCTTGAATTAATAATGGTACTATGTTTTGGCAAGTACTCTTGCAACACTCTCTAACTCATCACTTCGGAAGACAGACCTATATAGTCCATCCATTGTTTTAGAAAATAGGGGCTGATACACAGTTTCAAAAACAAGGGGCAAGAGAAACATGTCAGCTATGGAAAGTAACGCATGCCCAGATTTTCATAACATCTTTGCTTGATTTCATTACCTCTTACTGCTCATTTTAATCTCTTGCATAACTAACAGTAAGTCAGAAAATAAAGAGGCGTTTTTGAATGTTTTGTTGTTTACCAGATTTAATTGAAAATATTACACACCCCAGGGTACTCCTGAGACACAGAAATTGTATGTGTGTTATTTTACATTTAGATTTAAGAGGATTAGAAAGGATAATATATAATCAATGCAACATTCATTTGGGTATCAATCAAGTAAAACACACACACAAAGCTGAGCATTACATAATTTCAGTCATAAAGAGTACAGATTGTGAATTGATTTAATATATTCATAACTAAGTTCTCTCCTTTAATGTAACTTGCAGTTTGTTTCACAAAATTATTCCGTTCATTTACTTTAAAACCTTACATGCCTGGATACATTTTCTTGAAAGATACATATAAAGGCAGTATTTTAAGGATTTATAATTATACTCTACATTATAGATGAGAGATAGTCAAAATTAACTTTTTAGCATCCTTTTTTACAGAGATATTTGAATGTAAAGCTGAATCAAAAAGATTATTTTTCCTGTTTAAAATAATGTGTAGATATTTTAATGAAGATTCCTGTAATGTAGGTACACAGTGAACATTTTAAACCACTCTACACTTAATCATTTATGTGTTTTTTGCACATTTTTAAACTTATATGATATGCATATTTTCATTTTTAAAGAGTTAGATTGTGTATTCATTTTTTGATGCCTTTTTTAGCAATCTCAAAGTGCATTTGTATTTTGAAATATTCTCTCTATAATTGGGTGGTAGAAAAAGGGCGAAATCTCATACATTGCAGAATAGAGTATTTCAAAACTGGTGTTATTAAAGTTTCTGTTATTTTTTTTTCATGATCTTTAATATGTGTGTTAATTTGAATTTGAATTATAGAGTAAAACTAAAAAGCCTTTATGTTTTATTTGTATCAAAGCCATTTATATATAAGGCTGTGTTTTTATCTCATCCTGAACAAAACTAGGCAGTGATTCTGGTCTCCATCCTTAGAAGGCTGTCCAGACATAGTGAAAAGATAGTGATCCTCATTTGGTTAATTTGATTACCTTACATAAATTGGATGCTCCACACCTTGGAGCTGTTATACCGTGTCTCAGAATGTATTTGACAATTGCTGGAGATATTCCTCCCAAATTTGAATGTAACTATTTTGAGGTTAAAGAAAAAGCATAGCAGTGCTGTATTTTCCTGTATCATCTGTTTCAATTAAGAGAAATCAGGTTTGTATTCCTAAAAGTTGTCTTGATCCACAAATATGAGCAAGGGTCAGCAACTAAATTCTGCTTTTCTATGAAAATCAACTTTGTGTAATTAGTGAGCTCAGAGAGCAAGTCATAAGTAAGATCAATGAGTGATGGAAACTTTTGTGGGTGTCTTGAGACCTTGATGGTAAAAGCAGCATATTCACATGTCTAACCAGAACATACCAGTCAGGCAGGGAGAAGTCATGTTTATATTAGTGCTTCACAGACCAGTTATGACTTCGTAAGTCCTTGGCAGCCTGCACAGTCAGATTTTTAAAAAAATCAATGTCTTTTGTTTGTTACTATGTTTGCTTTTTACATTCCATCACTAAAAATTAAATGTCTTTCACCAATTAATTCACATTTCCGTAGACTGTGTTTTGTTTTATAAACTTTTGATTGTCTTTAGTTGGCATTCCTGCAGCTTTGAACTACCAAAGTATATGTCCTTAAAATTCTGTGTGGAGACTTCCCCTTCTCAAAGTGACAAATTAGATTATAATTGAGAAACCTTCTCACTGAGGACACTGGAACTGGGTTTGAGGGGTGGATAGTTACTGGAAGGATCTGTCTGAAGGTATGAAAAAGCTAAAAGGGTGAAGTGTTTCAGCTTACCATCCAGGAGTAGATGAAAGTCCATAGAGTTGGGTTGCTTTTCCCCAGGGGACCTTGGCACATTCCCAAAGAGGTGACTGAAGACTGAGTAGTTCTTTCGATCCTAGGCCAGGAGCCACAGTTTAGAATAGCAGACTCACAATGATAATGACCCTGGTGTATCCTCTTACGTTTATTTATTTATTTTTGGCCTTTTTATAAAAATTGAAGTGTAGTCAATTACAATGTGTCAATCTCTGGTGTACAGCGTAATGTCCCAGTCATGCATATACATACATATATTTGTTTTATCTTTAAATTGAGACACAGGATGGCTCTACTCAGAAGTAAAGGTGAACTGGAAGTAAATCAGGCATCAGACTGACCTTAGCCCATTTACTAGTCATTTAAGTGGCCCAGAAAATTACTGCTCAAGTTGGATTAAGGTATTCTGGGTGTCAGTTTCCTCGAGGTGTCTAACCAGAGGAAAACAAGAGCCTAGACTTCAAATTATGTCTACAAGTAAGTTATCAAATACAGTGTAAAGCATCAAATCAAAGATATCCAAAGAGAAAGAAACACACATGAGAACCAATACAAAAAAAAGAGAAAACCGAAAGAGCTGTAGGGGCTCTTGCGTTGGAGCTATCAAATGTGGACTTAAAAGCAGTGCTTACTATACTTAAAGCCACTTAAAAAATACAAGATTAACAATCCTAGAGAATTTTTTAAATGAAAAAAATTAGACAGAAGGTTTAAATAAATAGGAATTCTAGAACCGTAAATTGTAAGAGATAGGATAAAGAAGTTTATGGATAGCTTAACAGCAGAGTAGATCTGAATAAAGGAAAACTAGAGATATCTGAAAGAGATCAGAAGGAAATGTCAAGTGGATTATGGAGAGACAAAAGGAAAATATAGAAAAAAGGGTAAGAAACAGAGAAGGCATAATCATTAGACCTAGCATACTTTTATCTGGAGTTCACATTTCAAGTGATGATAGCTGAGAATTTTCCAAAACGTATTAAAAATTCATTCATAGATTCAAAGGATTATGCTAAATCCTAAACAAGATCCTAACAGAAACTCATACTTAGATGATCATAGGAAGACTTTTGGAAACCACTGAAAGAAAACCAATGATAAAGAGCAAGTCTTAAAAGCATTCACAGGAAAAAAAAGAGGAGAGAGACTCCATAGGTGGAATAACAAAACCCGAATTATAGATGACTTCTAAGCAGAATAAAAATAAACAAGAGTAAACTATTTTTAATGTGATGAAGGAAATAATAGCTCAATTAAAATCATTAAGGTCACTAAAGATTTACATCTACAATAAAGATGAAATAAAGACTTTTTAGGAAAATAAAACTGAGAAAATAA
Source organism: Camelus dromedarius (assembly GCF_036321535.1). NCBI lineage: Eukaryota > Metazoa > Chordata > Mammalia > Artiodactyla > Camelidae > Camelus > Camelus dromedarius. The sequence goes on along the minus strand of NC_087439.1, from coordinate 27,309,338 downwards.
GGAGAGTCAAATATTCAGTTTATTATTTCTTTCTTTCCTTATTAACCAAGATTTTAAAAGATAAATAGTATTAAAGAAATTATTATTTTGAGTCAAGCATAAGGCTATGGTGGATTTCTAACACATAGATATTTATCTTACGTGGATCCAGTTATTGTCACCAAATATATCTTAGAGTACGATAGAAAAACATATTTTAGAGCCAGATATCAAAAAAATCGATGTAAAAAATACATGTTTTGTTGGGTCCTAACTTACCCCACTCACAAAAATTAACTTGAAATGGTATAAGAACTTAAACATAAAACCTGAAATCATAAAACTCCTAGAAGAAAAAAAAAACATGTAGCAAGGATTTCTGGATATGGCACAAAAGCACAAGCAACAATAGCAAAAATTAACAAGTGGTAGTACATCAAGCTGAAAAGCTTCTACAAAACAAAATCATCAGCAAAATGAAAAGGCAACCTACAGAATAGGAGAAGATATCTATAAACCACACATCTGATAAGAGATTAATATCGAAAATACATAAGGAACTCATACAACTCAATAGCCCCCCCAAAAAAAAACTGATTAAAAAATGGAAAAAGGACATGAATAAACATTTTCCCAAAGAGGACATACAGATGACCAACAGGTACGTGAAAAGGTGCTCAAAATCACTAATCATCAGGGAAATGCAAATCAAACCTATGCTAAGAGATCACCTCACACCTACCAGGTAGCTATTATCAAAAGGGAACGAGGTAACAAGTGTTGGCAGGGATATGGAGAAAACGGAACCCATGTACACTGTTGATGGGAATGTAAATTGGCACAGATGCTATAGAGAACAGAATGGAGGTTCCTCAAAAATTAAAAATACGCCATATGATCTAGCAATCTCACTTCTGAGAATATATCCAGAGTAAATGAAATCAAAGAACTGTCTGCACCCCAGTGTTCATTGCAGCATATTCACAATAGCCAAGACATGGTAACAAACTACCTGTCTGTCAATGGATCTCACACACACACACACACACACACGCACACACACACACGAATATTATTTAGCCATAAAAAAGAAAGAAATCGTGGCATTGGTGACAACTTGGGATAGACCTTGAGGGCATTATTCTAAGTAGATTAAACAAGACACAGAATGACAAATACAGTATGACTTTGTTTATATGTGAAGTCTAAAAAAGCTGAATTCATAGAAGTAAAGTAGATTGGTGCTTGCCAGAGGCTGGTTGCATAGGGGGCCTGGGGGGTGGGAATGAGGAAATGTTGGTCAAAGTGTACGAACTTAGTTAAAAGAGGGATTAATTCCTGGCATCTAATGTACAGCTTAGTGACTGTAGTTTGCAATACTGTATTGTATACTTGAAAGCTGCTATGGAAGTAGATTTTTGATGTTTGCACTGTAACAACAATAACAACAAAATGGTAATTATGTGAGGTGAAGAGTATGCTAACTAACCATATTGTGGTAAACATTTTACAGTGTACAAGGATAGAAACCATCATATTGTACACCTTAAACTTACACAGTGTTATATGTCAGTTATGTTTTAATAAGGCTGGAAAAATTACTTTCTAATAAAAATATTACATGTATTTGTTTTTCAGCTGAAATTTGAAGGATGAGATTAGCTAAGTGGATAACATAAAATAGAACTTTAATATTGGCACAGTAGGTGATGGCATCAGTATATTGGAATTACAAGTCCTGTCCTGGCATATTCTTATATTATCTACTATAAAAAGGGGAGCCTCAATCCTCCACAGAATCTGTTATTACTTATGAATCCCCACTGTCAGCTAGACAATAGACATGAGAGAGCAAAGATGATTATGATATGTCTTTTTCCTCCCGAGAGTTTTCTATGTAGTGGGAGTGGAGTTGGCTGGGTAGTCATGCATGAATAAGATGTAGAAGTGAACTACTTTGGGTGGAGTAAATGCTGAATGTGGACTGAGAATGGAAGTCTAAAGCTTTCAGTGGGAATCCTGTTGTTGGGCATGGGTTTTTTTGAGGCGCTGCCCCTTATTTTTAAATATTTCCCATCTGGTCAGCATGCAAAAACTAGTGTATAAGTCTATGTCCTCTCTGAAACTTTGGACCCATTTATCATCTTTAGAACCTTGGAGCATTTAGAGGATATTCTTGATGAAATCTTACCTCCTTCTGGAAGACTCCCTTGAACCCACATCTCAGAACTTCAGTGATGTACTTTCAAAGAACTTGATACATTTAATTGTTTATCCTTCCACCATTCTTTGTACTATAATAGTCATATATTTTATATCCTACAGAATATTGTTTTATGCCAGTTATAAATTTATTATCTCTCAGCTCCAAATCTATCCTGCAATGCCCTGCTTGGTGACACTGGAGATGGCCCCTGAAAACATTTCTCCTTTGCCAGTTGGCTCAAAATTAGGCTTAGCAGTAAAGAGGTTGAAACACACTGCAGCACAGAGCAAAGGACTGGACTTATCTTCCTAATTCTGCTGAACTATTCTTTTTGCTTCCCATGGCAATGCTTCCAGCATATGGGATAATGTCCAGTGGTTTTCAAGCTTCGTGGTTCCTCCAGAAATCAGATGACTTCCTGCTCATCAATCCCAGCCCATTGCATATGGGCTAACTCTTTTCCACAACACCCAGTGAACTATTTTACCTTCCAGCAGGACATAGTATTTCCCTCTTCAACAAGGTCTGAATCTCAGCTTGGTGGTGCTGGTCTGCAAGCAGGGGTCTTCCAAGTGTATTTCTTCCTTGCATAGTCTTCCTCACCCTTCAAGGTAGAGGATTCCCCATTTGCTAGTCCTATGTTGTTTAAAGTTCTCTTAACCCTTTTTAGTAGTTAACCATCTCGTGCTAATTACTAATTCTTTATATTAATATAAGTTAATTTATATTCGGATTATTCCTGTTCAAATGATTGTGTTTTCTGTTTCCTGACAGAACCGTAAACAGTTAACATTCATTTATATTTACTTATATATTTATCACTTCTTGTCATTTCTTTCCAAACTAAAGCTTTGAGCTTCCAACTGACAGCATGCTTTCTCATTGTGACGAAATCTGTTTAGTATCTCATGGAGGGCAAGTGTGAAGGGTGTAGTCTGTTGTTTTTGTTTTTGTTTTGTTTTTGTTTTTCCATATGTTTATCTAGTTTTTCAGAGACTTTTTTTTAAAAAAGATTTTTCTCTTTTTATTGCCTTGGCCCTTTGATAAAAACCAATAGATTTTCTGGACTGATTCGTTTAGAGAAAGTTGACATCTTAACAGTATCAAGCCTACCAATTTACGAATGTATATCTACTCTTAAGATTTGGTTAGGTGTTGCCTTATCTAGATGAAAATCCCAAACCCTTATATCTGGTCGCCTTAGGTGATCTTTGTTTGTACCTCTCATGTGTGGAAATATATTTATACAACTTATTGAATTATGCAAGTCATTTATACTTACTCTTGGGTCCTATGTTATTTATATCTGTAGCTTTCATTCCTAGAAGAAAGAAGCTGGCCCCCAAAAGGCATTATTTATATAATTATTGGGAATAAATTATTTTGTTAAGATGATGTTTTTGAAGTAGACAGACTTGGTTTCTATAATCTTGGCTCAAACAAAAATAGACTTCTTTAATAATGACATCAATTCATCTGTAATGCTGGCTTAGGAGGAATTTTTAATTATCCATCTATTTTTTTAAACACTAAGAGGCAGGCATTATTCTTCAGGCTGAAAACATAAAGATAACTAAAGTATGAATTATAATCTCACAAACATGGGACTGGTATGATTACTGACTTTGTTGAAACAATGTTCTTTCATATCTCTAAACATTGAGTTGCAAGATTTATTACTCTGTATAAATTTGCCTCCATTTTTCATTCATTTCCTTGAATCTTGTAAATCAGTTATAACTATTATTGTGGAGGTATATATATGTATGTGTGTGAATATATATCATGTGTTCATTAAGTACCTCCTGTCATCTTTTTCACTCTTTCTGGATTTTTAGGATATGCAGCTTAACTCTTCCACATCTATCCTCACTATTTTATTAACACACTCCCTTTCTGATCCTTCTGAAGGAGCTTCATGCTATGTTCAATTTCACTGACTAGTTCTTCAGTTGTATCTATTTGAACCATATATTGAGTTCTCTAATTTAACTGTGATATTTTCACACCCACAATCCCTACTCACTATAGTTGTTATATTTTATTATTTTTTATTCCTGTTTCAGGGTTACAGTATCTACCTTTGCTATTTGACAACACTTAAATGCTTATTTTTTTGTTTTTTGAGGTTTTTTTTTTATTACCATCAGTTACAATGTGTCAGTTTCTGGTGTACAGCCCAATGTCCCAGTCATGTGTATACATACATATATTTGTTTTTATATATAGTGGCTACATTTGCAAATCTCAAATTTTATTCTTTTTTATGAGTGAGTAATATTCCGTCATATAGATATACCACAGCTTCTTTATCCAGTCATTTATTGATGGACATTTAGGTTGCTTCCATGTCTTGGCTACTGTATATAATGCAACTATGAACATCTGAGTTCCATGTGTCTTTTCAAATTAGAGTTTCCCTCTGGATATATGCCCCAGAAGTGGGATTGCTTGATCATACGGTAAGTCTGTTTTTAGTTTTCTGAGGAATATTCATGCTGTTTTCCATAATGGCTGAACCAAACTACATTCCCACCAGCTGTGTAGGAGGGTTTCCTTTTCTCCACAGCCTCTCCAGCGTTTACTGCTTGTGGGCTTTTTAATGATGGTCATTCTGACTGGTGTGAAGCAATACCTCATTGTAGTTTTCATTGGTGATATTGAGTATTTTTCATGTGCCTCTTGGCCATTTGTATGTCTTCATTGGAAAATTGCTTGTTTAGGTCTTCTGGGCATTTTTGGATTGGGTTTTTTTTTGTTGTTGTGTTATCAAGTTGTATGAGCTGCTTATATATTCTGGAAATGAAACCTTTGTCAGTGGCATCATTTGCAAATATTTTCTCTCATTCCATAGGTTGTTTTTTGCTTATGGATTCTTTTGCTGTGCAAAAGCTTGTAAGTTTAATTAGGTCTCATTTTGTTTTTTTGCTTTTATTTCTATTGCCTGGGTAGACTACCCTAGAAGAATATTGCTAAGATTTATGTCAGAGAATGTTTTGCCTACGTTTTCTTCTAGGTTTATCATGTCTTGTCTTATATTCAAGTCATTAAGCCATTTTGAGTTTGTTTTTGTATATGGTGTGAGAGAATGTTGTAACTTCATCGATTTACAAGCTGCTATCCAGTTTTTCCAACACCACTTGCTGAAGAGATTGTCTTTTCTCCATTGGATATTCTTGCCTCTTTTGTCAAAAATTAATTGACCATAGGTCTGTGGATTTATTTCTGGGCTCTCTGTTCTGTTCCATGAGCAATATGTCTGTTTTTATGCCAGTACCATGCTGTTTTGATTACTGTAGTTCTGTAGTATTGTCTGAAGTCTGGGAGAGTTATTCCTCCAGCTTTGTACTTTTTCTTCAATATTGCTTTTGCAAATTCTGGGTCTTTTGTGATTCCAAATACATTTTAGGGTTATTTGTTCTAGTTCTGTGAAAAATGTCATGGATAATTTGATAGGGATCACATTAAATCTGTAGATTGCCATAGGCAGTATGACCATTTTAACAATATTGATTCTTCCAGTCCAAGAGCATGGAATATCTTTCCATTTCTTGAAGTCATCTTTAATTTCATTAATTAATATTTTGTGGTTCTCCATGTATAAGTCTTTCACCTCCTTGGTCAGATTTATTCCTAAGTGTTTTATTGTTTTGGATGGGATTTTAAAAGAGATTGTTTCTTTACTTTCTTCTGCTACTAATTCATTGTTAGTGTAAAGAAATGCAACTGATTTCTATATGTTAATCTTGTATCCTGCTACCTTGACAAATTCTTTTATCAGGCTTAGTAATTTTTGTGTGGAGCTTTTGGGGTTTTCTATATATAGTATCATGTTATCCAAATATAGTGAAAATTTTCCCTCTTCTCTTCCTGTTTGGATTCCTTTTTTTTTTTTTTTTCTTTTTTTCTTGCCTGATTTCTGTGGCTAGGACTTCCAAGTATGTTGAATAGGAGTGCTGAGAGTGGGAATCCTTGTCTTATTCCAGATTTTAGTGGGAAGGCTTTCAGTTTTTTCACCATTGAGTATTATGCTGGCTGTGGGTTTGTCATAAATAGCTTTTATTATGTTGAGATATGTTCCCTCTATACCCACTTCGATTAGAGTTTTTAATCATAAATGATTGTTAAATTTTATCAGCTTCAACCTAAATATTTGGAGTTTGTTGTCTTTCCCTTACATTTGTTGAGCTCTCAAGATGTGTTTTTACTTATAAGTGTACAATGCCTTTGGGGATTAGTCACCTTTACTCGTTGTATGCTCGGGGATGGGGCAAAAATCAGTGTTTTAACCTTTGTCCCTCTTGGTGATTTTAAGAGGACATGCCAAAGAAATTCCCTTGGTATAATTTGTATATTTACCCAAATACTGTTATTTTTTAAAAGATATCTTTCCCCCTCTTCCCTAGCCAGCACTGTGTCTGTTTTCTTTCCCTTACTTTTTAAAAATTAAATTGATATTATCTCGACTGTTTCTACTACAGGTTCTTCTGCCTTTTATTCTCTCTACCTCTACTTCTACCTCCCTGTCACTCCACCACCCATACACAGCACTGTCTATCTTCTTTTGTTTTAACTGATCCACCAACCTCTCTATGACTTTTGACTTATGACTGACTGACTTTGGCTGGAAGACATCTTCATGGTTGGGTTATATAGAAGGAGCCAGAAGACCATATTATCACCCATATTTTCAGGAACTAGAACTTGGAATGGTCCCTTGAAGGCCAAATATAGAGAAATAGAAATTAACTCCTTACAGTGTTCTCACCACTGTAGAATCTCAGAAGTTAAATAGCATGCCAAAATTAAATGAGAAGCTTTTTCCTCAGAGCCCTTGGAGGACAGATAATGGAATATATCCTTTTACTTGTAATTCTCTGTATCAAGATTTAGTTCAGAGTAGGGGGTATCTATAAATGTTAAGTCACCTGCAAATGCATTTTCTTATAATTTGTTACTACATTTGAAAGATCTTATGACTGAATTGATTGGAGTAACTAGGAAAAACAAAAGAAAAAATAATACGCTTTTCAAGAGTAATTCCAGAATATTTCTTCATTGAAAATGTGTTGATATACAGTCAGTGTGTGACTCTCTACAGTATACATCCTTCTTTGATAAACACAGCATACAACCAAGACTTCAGTATATCCCTCCACACATACAAAAAATGTTTTGATGTTTTTTTAAATACTGATTTTTGTACTTATTAACCTGATATGATTCTATAAGTTTTTGAAAGTTAATATCAAACAAATAAGTAAGAAATAAGAGATGTGAGGATTTCTGTAAACTCGGTTGACAGTTTCAAAACCAAATACAATTGGAGAGTGATTTTATTTTCTTCAGTTCTGTATGGTTAAAAAAAGGAGGGGTGATTCAATGAGAAGAGATGGCATTCACCCATCCATTTAAAATCAGTGCTGTATTTCCAAGGACTAAAAGAGTTACAGTTGCACTGTTCATTACTTTGGAAGTGTCACATTTCCTCGTATGACAAGATGTATTATGGATGGGGGGTTTTACAGATGTGGAGAAATCTCTTTCCAAGTTTTTATTTGATTTTCTCCCCTTCTGCCTCTTTGTACTTTAGCGGCCAACCTTGGGATAATGGGATCACTTTATGCCTTCTACATCAGGCTCTGGATGAGTGCACAGAGACCAGTGGTGAGAGAAATAAGATGGCTGTAAAAATGCAAACATTAGAAGTTAAAAAAGGTGCACCCAATAACTTGCCCTTAAATTTAAAGGGAACTAAATGAGGAACTTCTGGACAATTTATCTTGCTGTTTACTGATAACAAGTCACTTTGTTTTTATGTGCTCAGTCTAGTATTCCATAATTTATTTGAAAGAAGATGAGAAATAATGTAGATAAATGATGAAGTGTCAGGGTCTGACGCTCTTAAATGAAGCTATTATGGTCAAAGAGAAAACGTAAAACCTGCGGCTCATTATGAGAGTGTTCTACTTGTCAGTTAAGTGAAAAGGCCTGGAATGATTTCCAGTTTATTTGTCATTGCAGTTATTAAAGCTGTCTTTTTGGTGCCATGAAAATGAATTGAAGACTTTATTCGAAGTAAATTTGTACTAAAGCTTTCAGATGTATCTTATGTGAGCTCAGTGAGGCAGGGAAGCAGCTTAAAAGCTGAAATATTACAAAGAGACAGCTACCAAACAGAACATACCAGAATATAGAAGTGCCAATACATAAAGTGTTTTCTTGACTAGGGAACAAACTTTTTGACTGACATCATGGATAAGACTGATAAGATTGGTAATAGGATATAGCAGTTGCTAATTGTTGGCAGATATTTCATTCCAGTAAGGAACAAACTGCCTACATATTTGAATAACAGTTCCACCAGAGTGTCTTTCCTCAGACTGATTTCTAAGAAGAGTGAAAGGATGCATCGTTTTAGAATAAGATGTAAACATGTAATGAGAATTAACAGAACAGATACATCATAGAAAAAGAAAAGATTTAATCCTTTTTGAATAATAACTACTAAGCTCTAATTGGAAGCATTTATAAAGTTTAGAAGGTAAAAAGTTCAGGAAACCTGTGTTGCATAATCTGTTTCCTTATTGAATTACTGGACTGCAAAAGACTGCATCTTACTACAAGGAATGAATATATTATTGGCATTTTTATTTCACATGTCTGTCCTTAAAATACTTTACATCCTTGCTGAGGTATGAGAATAACGTACATTTTAGCTTATGTTAGAAGGAGATCAAATCAAATTTTTGATATGGTTGAGATGCAAATTTTTTTTTTTTTGGTAGCACTGAAAAAGTTAATTCTTTTATGTTTTCTTATTTTATGATTGAGAGGGAAGACTTTGATGTTTCCTTGTATGATTCTGGCAGTTAAAAACACTTTTTTGTATAGTTTAGCTATGCCTTTTCATAATTTAAAGATGGCAATTGATAGTATAGATAAAGGGAGAGCAAAAGACCCTTTCTGTACATTGGCTTCAACCCCATCACTTGGTAAGTAGAATCATTAAACGAATGTTTTATTTCAAGCCTGAGAATTCGTCCAGCCATGTCTTTGTCTTTTTATTTTGGATATTACAAATGTTTTGACACATCTTCAGGGTCAGTCTAAAAACAAAATGGATTCTGCATCCCCCTCAGAGGTAATCTTTCAGTGTTTCTGTCAGATTTTATAGCCATTTTCAGTGATACTGTCAAAGTAAAAGGTCTGTCAGGCTCCTTACTATATATGCCTTATTTTCAGGCATTTAATGTGCAAAAAAAAAAAAAATCCTTCATTTGAAATAAAAACTCAATGTTATACTTGATGTATTTTAAATATTTCTGTAACTTTTATATGCTCATAACTACAAGTCTCATTGGTTTAAAAGTAAATGCGTTACAAGCTCATAGCTGTGATGTGACAGTGGAGAAAGCTACATCTTGCTAATTGCCAGTTAAAGGTGTGGAGTTCACATTAGATTCAGACTGATTCAGATGAAGACTGTGTTTATACTCCCAAGAAAACTTGAAAGCAAAGAAAATGGTTGAAGTCTGTTGGATAAGAAGTTTTGGCAGGGTGGGGGGAATTTTGGTGATTCATGTATTACTGTTAGTGCTTACAGATCTGCTTTCTGTGTGTAGATACTTGCCATAAGGTCCTTTTATTTTTAAGCATACTCCAGTTTTTATTTCAAGTTAGTTAACTCACTTTGGCTGGTCAGTCAAATACATTTTATCCCATTTTACTTATTTAATATACAGATGTCAAACACTAAATTAGTTCAATTACAAATATAGCTTCTTTTTATTGAGCTCATGGAATAGAGGTAACAGGATTATAAAATAAGATATGTAGTATATGAAATTAAGTGCAATTAAAGGATGGCATAGGGATTCAGAGGCATCTAATTCAGCCTGTGTTTATAGTTAAGGAAGACTTCCCAATGGGAGAGATTTCTAACCTTGAACAGTAAAGAGACAGAAAAGTTAACCTAGTGGGACTAGGCCAAGAGTATCCTACCTTCATGGTTATATGACCGCCAGCAACACAGCTGGCTAATTCCTCTGCTGCCATGACACTAGGCTAAATTTCTTTGGGTAAAAACCATTGTGCTTTATCTTTCCTGAGAAATACCTAGAGTTAAAGTGGGACTCTAGCCAAATTAACCATAGGGAGTACAAAATCTGTTAAGTTAATCAGTGGGAGCTAAACCTGGATTCCATTACTATAAATTTCCATAGATTAAAATCATATCCTTCTACCTTATGTCTATAAATATATATTCACAGTGGCCACATAGAGAATTAATCAACATGTGTTTGTTAAATATTAACAATGGAAAATAAGGAAGAAATTTGGGGATATGCATAATATTTTCCTACATAAGTTTATAATCAACAAACTTAGAAATAAAAGGAAATATTTTTTAAATGTTCCAGTTGCTTTTCTTGAATTTCCAGTTCTCCATTTTTCTCTAAAATCGTGAAAACTAATTTTAAAATTAAACTACAAATCATTTGGTATTATAGTCCCTATTAAGGATTCAGTTTCTAGATTAGACTGTTTATTATAACATGCCAATGTAAGATATTAATTAATGAATACATGTTTATTGGTTTTGTTTAAGCATTATTTTCAGAAGGCTAAATTTATTTATGCCTTTGAGGCAAATATCAAATGAACATTTGCCAAAGATTCTATTTGACCCATTAATTAGTAAGTGAATTAGTCAAAGTCAAATCGGTTCAAAGAACATTTGATGAGGTAGATATAGAGTTAATTATAAAAGAAATATTAAGGTAAAATTCTTGGGTTAGAGATAAAACTAGATAATATCTTACAGGGCAATAAATTATAACTTTTGGGGTTATTTCGTTCATTGGACGGAAATTATTTACAGCTCTACCTGACAAAAATCTACAAGTTAACCTCTATTCCTGCAGAGTTGTAAAACTGACAAATAAATATAAAACCAAGTAATAAGAGAATATTTGGTAATCAGTTGCCTATTTCTGAACTTTAGGTAATTATCCTGATATTTATATGTAAGCATTATGGTCTTTTCCTTCAAAAATATTTCTCTAAATTCAAGTCATTACACTGGCATATCAGTGTGGCTTGATTGGACTGGTAGGGCATTTCCATAATGTACCAAAGTAGACAGTGTTGGCTTTTGTATTAGATCACCTACTTAGCAGTTATTGGTTTGGTCAACATCTTATTTGGAAATTAAACTTTTTTTCTAATTCATTCTCTAAAAATGCCCTGATAAATATAATTATATTAATTAATTAGAACGGAAGTTAAAACGTAAATCTTAGTGATGCTTATCTTAAAGAAACGAATGAATAAGGAACAAGGAATCCCCTTGTAACAAGAGCACACATAAAAAGTTTCTTAAAGTTACCGCATGCTTGTTGTGGACTGAACTGTGTCCCCACAAAATTCCTATGTTAAAGCCTTAACCCCCAATGTGACTATTTATTTTGAAATAGGGTCTTCAATGAGATAATTAAGGCTAAATGAATTCGTAAGTGTGAGACCCTAATTTGACAGAACTAGTGTCCTTTTAGGGGGAGGAGGTGACATAAAGGATGCGTGTGCGTAAAGGAAAGAGCATGTGTGGACATGGTGAGAATGTGGCCGTCTTCAAGCCAAGGAGAGAGGCTTCAAGAGAAGCCAACTCTGCTATCACCTTGACCTTAAATTCTCAGCCACTAAAACTGTGAGAAAGTAAATTTTGTTTAAGCTACCCACTCTGTAGTGTTTTATTATGGCAGCTCTAGCAGACTAATAGAATGCTTTTTTTTTTTCCTCACTAGAATACTTACGTGGTATTAAATATAACCTATTTTCTATGAGAACTGAAGCTGGTCGTTTACAGTTTATGTAAATTCAAATCCAACTGGTCATAACCACTTCATTGCTGGAAGGGCAGATAGAAGAAATTTTAAAACAAACCAAATAAAACTATGTAATAAAGTATTATCAAAATATTTCCTGTAAAATGTCTTAAAAAGCTCTCAGCTTGTTCCTTTTCTATTATCAGTATGTCTCTTCTATTTTTCTTAAACCAGTTCATCCCCTTTTCTCACTTCTCATTGTGCATTTTCTCCATTCCTTGAGCTGAAGAAAGGATATATTTCTTGTTTATTTCCATTACTTCTCAGAGAAAATACCACAAGTTTCAAAGCGTCTGACTCCACTCGACAGCTGGTCCTGTTTTCTTAATCCCAGCTTGCGTTGCTTCTGGCTAGTTCTACTCACAAGAGGGTGTTGAATAAAAAGGACAATTTGAATCACAGTCTTGTCTCACTAAGGCTTTGTTCAGCGATATCTGTTTGCATTTCTATAATAAGCTTTAGAAATAGACTAAGTGTGACAAGCATTCAACCATCTCTAGGTTCAAATACTGTTGAGAAAGCCAGATCTTGGCTTTTGGTTAGTGATATTTTATTTTTTCTTGGAGGACGGTGGACCAATGGAGAGGCAAAAAGGATAAGTAAATATGAGCAAAAAGTCCATTCATTTTATCCTGTAGTACTCTAAGGAACAAAAAAATTTATTAAAAATAAGTGATTGAATTCTTAATATTTCTGGCATGCTACACAGTAACTGAAGACCCTGTTGCTTCCCCTTGTCTTTTACTTTCCTTACCTATATTCTTCCTTATTCCCCTATCTAATTTTCCATGCACTGTATTTTGTAAATAAATAAATAAATAAATAAATAAATAAATAAATAAATAAATAAATGAATGAATGAATAAATAAATACATAAATAAATACATAAATAAATACATAAATAAATACATAAATAAATAAATAAGAAAAAAATCACTTAGTTTCCTTCCACTCATTGACGGTCTGCAATTTCAGGCCTCTTCCGGCAGCTTTTCCATGATGATAACATAAAGTCTGATTGTGAAAATGTCTTACGGAAGCAGTGTAAAAGTCTTTTTTGTAGCCCAGGGATGGAGAGTCAGCCGTGACCCTAAGTTAATGCTTGTTAAATGAAATAAAACATGAGCCCATGTTTTTTCACTTGGTTTGTTTCTTTGAGCCTCACCTTCACTTTCTGAATCATCAAAAGCAAACCACATGTGAATTAAATTATTTATTTCAGTTGATGAGAGTGGCAGATTATTTGGTATGTTTGTTAATTTTACCCATTCAAAAGAAAAGACATTCACTCTTAATTATACTGATCTTACTGAGGCAGTTTGCATGGCCCCTTATGTTAGATGCATGTACTGAGCCTAGGGGATTTTAAATGACTTTTGTAAGATCACCCAAGAACCACTGGAAGAGTCTTGCTCCCAGAACAATGATTTGTCCATTTTGCCACATGGTTATAGAAAATCTATACTTGATCTTAAGTATATTTCTCTAAATAAGGGGTAAAGTGTTCAGACGTGGTGAATTATTAGGCTGCTGCAGTTACTCCAGTGTGCTATTATTTAGGGCTTATGAATAGGAAATGTGAAGTAATCTCCAAAGGAATTTTATTCTAATGTTCTTTCAAAGAATGAAAGCTTTTCTTTGAAAGGAGTTAGGATGACAAAAACCTAGGATTATTGGAAACCTGGTAGCAGATCTTTTCTTGGCAAGATTAGTGTGAGTTATTACTGGTAAGTGGTAAACAGGGTTCATTCATTTTCCTTTTGTAAGTTGAACTTCGGAGGAACAGTCACCAAAGGCATTGTGTTAGATCATTTAGTCACAATGCATCGTATTGAAGAAATACGGCACTTTTTAGCCTTTCCATCTAGTATCCTGAAACTAATCTCTCTACCTGGACTGAACCTTAGCTACTTTGATTGTTAAAGTTCTAATATAGCCACATGTTGGTGGAGAATTTTAAAGCTTTTTTTATTTTTCATCATTTCATTAGACTATTTTCCAAGAAACTCCTAGGCATTAAAATGCTGCTTCTATTCATAACATTAGAATTTGTAATATACTATACGATTTATACATAGCCACATCGAACATTTTCTTCCATGGAGTGATAACCTTAGTGACTGTGTGTGAAACCTGTCTTTTTATTTCCAAATACCAGTTTCAATAACTTGATTTAAGAAACCAAAATGGTAAAGATTCAAAAAATAGACTCAGAAATCAATGGTTTCTTCTCTTTCTGGCTTCCTTATGAGTAAAGAACATTCCTACTGTATGGATTCTATGTGCTTCTCATAGAAAGAAAGTCTCCCACATGACGGATTCTCCTTCAAAGTACCTTCATTGTCCAAATCTCAAAGGTATCATTTGACTTCCTAGTGATTGTGATACTTTTTTTTCCTATTCACAAATGGGATAATGGAGTCTTTATTTTTTCAGATATCATTTATGGAGGTATAGATAATAAATCTTATGGGACATTGACTTTGCTTAATCAAAATATATTTCATAATATATCATAGAAAATGCAGTGAAGAATTTAAGGATGATAAAATCACTTCCTAAAGACAGCTTTATTTTGATGTTGGTGTGAGAATTCTAGCTATGAGAAGAAAACTTGTATGCCTATCCTGAGGTAAAGGTGAGCAGAAAAGTGAATCAGGTGTGAACGGGATTCTTCCAGTATATTTTAATCAGCTGAATATTTTAACTAAATGCATGTAATAAAACTTGATGCAACTCATATTTAAAGATGTTTTCCATCTTTTATTGACATGAATTCTAGCGTATTTCTATATAGAGTAAAGTGGGCATTTTTATTCATTTAAGGAAAAGAATTTGATAAGAAATTAATATTTTTTTCTCTTAAAATTGGTTGTAAAGATCATGTTGCTTATTTTGAAGCCAAGATTCTAATTTAGGGGCCCTTTATGATGCTGACTTCAGTAGATATGGTACTGCACATGTTAGTCAAAATACCAATTAAAAAAGGAAAAACAACTTCAAGTAGCTTGTAGATCCAAGAAGCAGATGAACAACCAAGAATCCGAATCCAAGCTTATGAACTAGGAACTTTCATGGACGTTGTCTTTAAAATACTACAGTTAAATTGACTGTTCTAAAGATTTTTAGGAACTGACCCCGTCTGTTGCAAATGTCCAATTTCTAATGTTATACAGAAGGTTAGCATGGCCTTTGTGCCAGGAGGACACACCACTGCCTGAGTGTTCCGTATTTTTCTAGGATGACAGGCTTTCTGCTGCTGCTCACAAGCAGAGGGACTAAGGTCTTGAGCAGGAATGGAAAAGAAGGAACCCAAGTAGCTTTGTGGCTTAGTGTCCAACCCTCTTGCCTTTTACGTTTGTGCCTGTGGGCTTTCAAGTGCTGTAAAGCTGTGTATTTGTGTTTTATTTATGAAACTATAATATGAAAAATGGATTTAGGAAAACTTTTAGCCCCTCAAGATTTTTGTGATAATAGTTTCCTTAATTTTATTTATGAATTGTTTCTTCATGGAACATTAAAATAAAATAGAAATTGGATACTGATAATAGGAATTTGATCATTTAAAGAATACTGACCTTAATTTTCTTAATTATGTTTATTTTATTGTAGAGATGTTTTCTATCAATTTTTGCCACTTTGCCCAAAGGAAAAAGTATCTACAGGGTACTTCCTTTCTTTGTATATTTGTATTTTCTTGTGTAATAGGTATCTCTTCAAATTGGGTTGTTGTTGCATGTGGTAAGTGCTATTTCCTGAAATATTTACTTATTTAAGATGGTAATAGAAATAACTAACTTTTTTCCAGGCAATGTCATGTTTAGATAAGGATCAATAATTCTGCTGTAATGAGACAGCAACTTATCCTGTATCAGGTACTGTCGTCTGCAAAGTAATAGTTTGTGTAATTCTGAAATTACATATATATGTTGAAACTCATTACTGATTGGAGAAAATATTGTGTGCCATCTGATAAAATGTTTGAACTGCTCTGACAAGGAATCTAATAGGCTCAAGTCAGCTATGAATATTAAAGTTATAACACATCTTAACTTTACACAAAAATGATAAATGAAGTATTTCTGAAACGTACATTTGGTTCTACCAATTAGAGAAAAGCACACATTTTTAACAATTTTAAGAAGTGTACTACGACCAAAAGACTTACATAAATTGTTCTTTATAAAGCAAAGCCTTTTGCATTTCCAAAGAAGTATTTGAAAACATGTTTATATTTTGTGAAGGATTTGGTATAAAATATGTATACTGATGGATAATAAAGGTCTGTGGACTGGGCGTATTTCTATATCTGGACTAGTATACTTAGTGGCTAGTAGAGATAATCCACAATGGGCAGAGTAAATGAACACCACATGGGGACATGCTAGAGTTATCACATAGATTTTACCAATTAAATAGACAAACACTTTGACACATGGCCTCCTCTATCCTAACAAAGAAGCTTTTATTTTACCTATCAGCTGCTCATTTAAATAATTTACAAAAAATATTATCTAATATATCTGAATAATTATAAGCTCCTCTGTTGGGGAAAACTATTTGAAATGTTTTCATTGTGATTTAGAGTAAGCGAATGACTTGAGTTTTACTTTATTACCTGAACAACATTCTCTAATTCTGTATTTGTATCGTCAGGTTCCATCAGTCCTGTCATTAAGACAGGATTTTTTTCTGTCTGCGATTACATCAGTGTCCTTTTGGCAGCTCTTTATGGAGACTGTTATCAAGGAAGGATAGAAATCTCTTTCCAAGGACAGTAAATGACTGTTAGCAATTTTAAGTACTGCCTTTCTGGCAATGCTTATATATCCATTATAATAGAGATCAAGCCTTGAGTTGAAACTTGGGTCTTAACACCTTTGAGAATAAAATATAATAATACAGTCAGGCATTTCTTGAAGAAGAAAAAATGGAGAGGCAGTATCTGGGAAAGCTATCTAAGGAGTATGCATTAAAAGCCATACAATAAAATGAATAAACATGTTAGAGTATAATTTTGGATATCAATGAAGAGAGATTTTCTTAGGTCTAGAATTTTCCCTTCATCCCTGTGCAGAAGGTCAGTCTGATTTAAAGCATGCCATTTTCTAAATAATTTATATATATATGAATCTTAAAACTCCTTTTTATTAACCCATGATCTCTCATTCAGTGGAGAACTCCAGGATGGCTACAGCACTCACAGAAGGTGCTAACTGATCCAAATTAGAATACTGACTTCCTAGCTCTGAGATGCTGCATCCTTTAATTTGTGTTGCATTTATTCTATAAACCATGCAAATCCTATGTTTATATTTTTAAGCAGAAAAGAGTAAATTTCACCCTTTGCATGTCTGGTTGTGTAGCATCCATTAGCAATATTTGTGAAGTTCCATGTTGAAAGTGATATTCTATCTTTATTGCCAGTTCTTGAACTATCAAATTTTTAAATTGGTAGATAAAACTGAAGACCCAGTGTTTGACTAAGCATTGAATTTTCCCTTCTTACTCACTTTGCATCAGGAATGAATCCAGCATATTTACTATTATATTAATAGTAAGATTTACCTAAGATACTCTCTGTATAATTAATAATGCAACCAGTAAACACTATTCTACAGGGAACTCAGTCCTAAAGTTATACATGAATTAAAGATAAAATCTGTGCTGTTTTACTACTCTTTTTTTCCAGTGCAACCTATCTATATCAGATGACCTAACTAAACTTAAATATAGATATGAGAGTTAGGGTATTTGCAAAGTGCTAAGTTGACAAATACAGAGTGCTGGCTATTATTTCTGTTTGGAAGTCAGAGATTTGAGCTATTCATCTTGTAGTTTACAGTCATCACTACAATTCATTGAATTCCCAAAGCTTTTCATACAGCTTCCTCAAGGACGGCTATCATGTCTTAGCTACTGCAATGACAGATGGGATATAACGTGTCATGTGATGGATAACTCTGGAGCCATAGTACTTAATCCTTCTAATACTAATAGCTGCATTATCATAGAGATTTATGGGAATGTCAGTTTCAAGTTCCCAGTTCCATTCATGGGTTTTTAAAACTTCAGCTGCAAAAAACATGCATCCATCCCATTAATTCTAATTATCATGGTTCATCTTCTCAGCAGTTTTGCACTCCGGAACCTTTCAGTGCAAATTAACGTACCAAAAAAGTGTATTAATTAATATTTGTAGCTTTTAATTTCTGCAAGAGTGTTGTCTGGAAGCAGCTGGCAGTACAGGGCCTCTGCTATTGAATCTTTGCCAAACAAGTGCAGATGTAATTTTGTTATCTCTTGCTTAGTCATTTACGCAAATTAATTTGAACAATTAGCCTTTTACTGGTCCTTCATGAATCATGCAAAAGGGATCTGCCAAAAATTGCTAGTTGACAGAAAAGAATTGGTTAATGCTGTGCATTTTGAGGGAAGGTAATGCAGAGTGAAGCTCAATGCTATTTTAGACTGTAGACAATTGCCTAAATATTCTATTGTAAGTTTTACTTAGCACTCTAAAACAAACTTGAGAATTCTCCTTAATGAAGAGTAAACCTGCGTGCTGGTGAAGGTTCAGCTCATAGGGGGATTCATATTTTTTGTGAAATAATCCAACTTGAATATGTCTTAATCAAGTATACATGCAAAATAAGAAAGGAGCTTTCATTATGAAATAGAAATTGGAGAACTAAATTTTACTGTTCTTCAGGTCACAGTTTGTCATTTCTGTTTACTTAATGTTTATTTAATATTTATATTCATGTTTGTGTAATTATGTATATATTGTATAAAGTAGATATAAAACATTTGTATTCTCTTTTGATGGCTTCTAGTAATCTAACTTTATAAGAAGTTAGATGGAGAATACTTTTAAATAGTTAAATATCTAGTTATTAAATTTTAAAAACCTGATAAAAAGACTTTAAATGAAGGATGCAGAATTGAATCACCTAAGAAGTAGTGGAGGTCTGGTTTTTGGTGTTCGTGTGAAGTTACCAGTATCTTAAAGGAAAAAACAAATGGCTGTAAAATTTGCAGTTCTTTTCCTCAGAAGTGGTCCAAACTATCTGTGATTTCATGTTTTCAGTTTAATTCCAATCTGTTTTCTTTTTTTCTTGACATTTTTAATCACTGGAGCTAAGGATTTTACATCTAATATTATATACAGGTGTTCATACACTGTTATAATGTCAAACAAAAGCTCACAGTAAAAGAAGTCTTTGTTTACTTTGCATAGAATTAGAAAGGGTCCGAGAACTTTTTCATGGTATTTCCTTAGTGTTAAGGAATATTGACAGTTACCCATTTACATGTTTTAAACACATGTATATTTGTTCACATGAACAGTGTATTTCTATTTGGTTAAAATGTGTCAACTCTATTTCCTTCTTATTATTTAATTATATAAGAAAATTATTAATCTCAGACTATAGCTTTGAAAAAGAAATAAAATTCATTTAGGTGCCTGTCCTAGTCTAAATAGATCTTAAAAGTGAATATACTTGAGGTAGAATTAATGAATCCTCTACTGGAGAATATTTTTAAAATCCAACTTACAGATCACTACGTGAGTAATAAATCATTGTAGACATACAGATTAAAATCTGAATGTCTAAACTGCAAAATGATTGTTTTACAGTTTTTTGCTCCATAATGAAATTTAAATATTTCCAAATATTATTTCTATAAACCTAACATTAATGGAAACATTAAATCAAATACTTGAAATATTTTAAATTATCATGTATAGAAAATCTTATTTTAATTCTGTTGGTTTCTTTCAGTCATCTTGAAAGTAAATTATTTTGGAGTAAATAAATAGTGCCAAATAAAGCACTATGTAAATTAAGTTCATTGAATATTTAGGTGATTTGCAGAGTTTTAAAACACAATTAGTTTTTTGTTTCATGTTTAAAAAAACAACATTTTCACACTGTTGAAAATCTAAAAACTACAACAAACAAATGTAAAAATCACCTTCAGTTGCACTTTTGCAAAATGACTACAGCTAATATTTTATTCATTTCATTCTATCTTTTTTCTACATATTTTAAAAAAACATTACCATGTTGTAAATAGTAAAACATTAATACCATGAAATGTGCTTGCTATTAAAAATTACTATTAATATAATTCTAATTTGTTTTTAAAACTGCTCATTTTGATATTACTACATATTAAGTTGTATCTCTTTTTCAGTTATAAATAATAAAGCAATGGACATCTTTACTCATCAGTGCTTCCTGTATTTCAGCTGAATTCCTTAAGCCATTTTTAGAAATGGGATTATTTACTCAAATGGTGTGAATCCTTTGAAATTTGATACATTACTCTTAGAAAATGTATTTTTCTCTTGCATTACTGTATGGGTCATTAGTCAGTATAAATAATCAAAATTTAATTTACATTATAACAAAATGTGAAGTACTGTATAATTTATCAATTTTTAAAATGCAAGCTATGCTGGTTCAGCCAATTTTTAATTTTATCTTATTTTCACTAGCAAATACTATATACCATGTGGTTACTTACTATATAGAGTTATCTGATATTTTATATAAGACGTATAGTGAAATTCCTTGGCTTCAATTTTATTAAAAATATGTCTCCCATATAGAAAATCAAAAATTGAATGGAAAAGAATAAATCAACAAAATTATTAGTTTTTTTTTTAACTGAATTTACCAAGGTAACTTGGTGATCATCTTCACCATTCACTAAGCTTCACGCACACATCATTTACATTATTGTCACAAACATCAACTATTATACAGTAGCTGTCCAGAGCTTCATTTTTTTAAAGAATTATATAATGATGTAATGGTCATTATGATACTATATAAATTTTGAGGGGAAAAAGATAGGACAAAAATACTTTCATTTTTCTTTGGCTATGTAAAGTGCATCCTTAACTGTGAAATGAAATGGATGAATATCATTTATCTGGCTACAAAATAATGTGTACTTGATGTTGAGAATATAGAATTAAGAAACTATGATTCATAATCATCAAAAGATAAGCACTTGGTCATATGTAGATGATTAATTAGACTTAAGGTTTTTTTTTTTTTAATTTGTTTGGTACTTGCATATATTTTGACAAAATAAATCGGCTTTTTTTTCTATTTAATATAATACAGATATTTCCCCTATTGTCAAAAAAGTTTTTAGACATTTTTATATTATTCAGTTATTTGGAGGAATGATCCATAATTTATATAATCAATTTTCTGTTTTAAACATTTATGTTGCTCTAAATATTTGGCATTATGAACAACATTGAAACAAACATAAATAAATCTTGGCATATATCCATCATAACTTTCTTCAAATAAATTCCTTAATTTATTTTTCTATTGTGAAGCTTTATTCAGCCTGTTTCTTAATGAACAGAGGTTTTAAAATGCCAATAGCTCATTGTTAGCAATAAATGCGAAGGGATTCAGATTTGTAATCATTCTTAGAAATGATTAATAGTTTAAGATAATTTATAATGGTTTGTTTTTAGCAAATCTACAGCTCGTGTATTAGTAATGTGTGTCTAAACTAAGTTTGCTGTTTGTTTGGTTGCTGGATAACTGACTAATCAGAAAAAGAAAAAAAATTCCCTCATCCATACATACTGAGAGAGATGAAGCTAGTCTCTCTGTAATTGAAAGTATCAGTGGTAAACTTGGCTGGAGCTTGATTAATAGTACATTAAAATCAGAGTCTTCTTGGTGAGTGCTAGATAAGGAGTTTTGGGCAAATTACTTGGTTACTGGGAAGCCTTTAAATTTTAATCATGGAAGTACTTCAGTGTCATTAGAAACTGAAAGGACGATGGGGTCTGCTGGCAAGTTCTTTGAATTGTGCTTCTCAGGCTCTCTTTCTGCCGTGCTATTGAGAGCCAAGCATGGGCTGCAATCGAAAATCCTTTTCCTCCCCATGACTTTGATTGCTATTATTGTAATTTAATATTACATAGTATCTTAGAATAAAATAGTCCATGGAAATGAGACGAGATAATGCAGGAGGTGGGGGTGGGGTGGAGACAACTGAAACTGAACTCAAAATTAGTCCTGAAAATTGTTTTAAGCTTGTAAATCTTTCCTCAACCGACTGCAGTTGCAAGGAGAAAATCAGGATATTGAAGATGTTTAACTTAAAATAAGCAACAGGCATAAAAGACAGAAAACTTTGTTCCATTCTTGAACCAATCAAACCATGTTTTTTAACTCATTACAAGTTGAGAAGTGTAATAGGAAGCAGAGAAGGTTATTCTAGCCTCAGCATGTTGTGACATTTCACATATGGTATTTAGATAAAATGTTATATATATATATGTAAATATATATACACTCATATATATATATAATATATTTAATTTGACTATATTTTTATTTGAAGGATACAAAATGCAATTGGCTACTAAAATGTTCATATTAAAATCATGCCATGTGGTCATTTGATGTCCCAAAGGCAACTTAATAATTTTTTTCCTGTGTATTTGAATTCTAGCCAATCAGAGTTTTGAACAAAATAATCATTGGGAAGAATTATAAACAGTAAAGTAGGAATCTTAGAAATCACCTGATCTGATAACCTTTATTTAAACCAATCAGCAGAAAGAATAGAGTGGAAACGTGACCTGGTCAGTATGATATAACTGAGACAAGCTTCTTAGTGAATTTTCAGCATAGTTTACAAACTGGGGGATTCTTTTATTATGTTTGACTCCTCTTTAAGAAACAATTTTAAATGATTTATGCAGCTATTTTCTTGAAACTGGCACAGAGAACTTGCAAGATTTGGAAATAATTCTTTGAATAATTCTAAGAAACCAGTGTGTTAGTGGATGATGAAGGGACTCTAAATTAGGAAACCCACCAAAATGTGGGTTCTTGCCACGGGCTGTGGAAGAATTTGCACAGCAGAGGCAGAGGGACAAAGTGAACAGAGGCTTTATTGCTCAGAAGGGGAAGTGGAAGGAAAGTGCTGGAATAGGGAGAAGGGAAGAAAAGCACTCAGCAAGGAAGAGGGGCTCCAGCAGGACCCGTCGGCTAAGATGGGCAGTAGGGACAGCCCCAGCCCCGGGTCAGGCCATATGGACTTTGATGGGAGGCTTCTGCCAACATGTCCTTCTTTTAGGTGTGATAGAGCCAATCAGTGTTTGAGTTTTTCAGTCCTTGTGTGTGCTTTTCCCATTGTTGTCATGGTAGTTGTCAGCTGTCATGGCGCTGGTGGGCATGTCACTTAGCAGCTAATACATTACAAGCAGCTATGTATAAGGAGGCTCAAAGTCCACTGGAAGTCAAATCTTCTACCATCTTGGACTCTGTTCTAATCAGTTCTTGTTTCTTCTCTGCAGCTGCCTCCTTAGACTTAGATAAGAGTAACTGGTTTCTATTTGAGGGAGGGGCAGGAGTATGGTCCTGGGGAAAACAGCCTTGGTAACAAAAAGGAAAAAAGTTGCTTTTAATCAGAATGCCTGTAGTCTAGTGGACCCAGCATCTCCTGCAGAAAACCATCTCCAAAGATTCTGTTCAGCCATGAAAGTTTTAAAGGGAAATGAAATAATCTCAGTTAATCATTGAGATAGGTGGTGAGAGATTGCCATCCCCCAGGGCCTGCAGGCTTGTCCTAGTCAGCTGCTTGGGCCTGCTCTTCTGTGACTCAGGGAGGCCTGGAGACTTCAGCTTTTCTATAAACAAGAGGTGGGAGGGAGAGGGTGGAGCACAGGATCCTGTTCCCTTCCAAGTGCAGTTACTCTACGCATTGGTGGAATGTCTATGCGTTCTGCATGAAGAGTTGCTTCAAGCTTCTCTATCCTTTATTATATGTCAGAACTTTTCTCGTTTATGAAAAAAAGAAGGCAAATCAAGGTAGGTTATTTATAATCCAGTTATGAACAAAATGTGATATACTCAGCCATAGCTGTCAACTGTTTTAAGCAGTGGAGTCACAGATATATATATCACAGAGTAGATTGCAGGAGAACTATTACTATATACATATTTTTCAGTGCATTGCGGTAAGGGGATTTGCCAGGGCACATATGACATTGAGTAGTGCTAGGAAACTGATATTATCATTTCTTGATTATCTTCATTTCTCTGACATAGTTTTTAGTTACTTAATTTTTTTGGTTTAGAAAAAACACAAACTTACAGAAGAGTTGCTAGTGTGATATGAATAACTTTTTGGCTGTTTCCTGTTCCAGTTGAGTGTACGTTGCTTCCCTGATGTTCCTTCACCCCTAAATGTTTTAGTATTTGTTTTCCTACGTGACCAACACAGCCATCAAAATCAGGAACTTAACACTGGTATATTACTTCCATCTAATTCTCAGAGAATGAGGTCAGAGTTAAGAAGCATAGTTCGTTATTCTATTTCCTTAGTCTCCTTGAGCCCAAAACAATTCCTCAACCTTTGACCTTCATGACCTTTTGAAAATAACAGGCTAGTCATTTTACAGAATGTTTTTCAATTTGGATGGACTCTCATGCTTAGATCCAGATTATACATCACTGAAAAGAATATCAAAGTATCAGTGCTTTGTTTTCTCACTGCATTCTATTGAATGACTCAGGATTCCTTATTTGTTCTATTATTTATGCTGTTGATTTTATGGCTTGACCAAAGTAGTGTTGCCAGAACTCCTAAAGTAAGCATACATCATGCATTTCACCAATGGTTTCGCACAAGTATTCAGAGGAGTCTTTACAAACCTTCCAAGTCCTCTTTACTATTTTCACCTTTGGAATTAGTGTTTTTGTAGAAGTACTTTAAAATTATGAAATGTGCTCATTTGTTTATTCATTTACTTATTCATAACTGTTTGGAGTCATGGTTTCCTATGATTTTATGCAATGACTTCTAATCCATTCTTATCACTTATCTTGACTTGTCCATTGCAAGCCCTTAAAACTAGTTTCTGTGCCTTGTCATTATTTGAGCACTTTTTTGTTTGTTTGTTTGTTTTTTTGGCAGACCAAAATTTCCTGACTTATACTTTCCTGCTCCAGTACTGAAAACAGCCATTTTTCTAACGGGCTCTGTTTTTTTTTTTTTTTTTTTTCAATAGTGATTTTAGAAATCAAGATCCAGTTTCTTTAATAATTCCTTGTTGCTATTTTGGTATCATTGATCTCAGGCCCTTCCATGGATGAAACTAGGGGATGTTCATGTATGTATTACGCATATACCCTGTTGGTATCTATTACTGATCTGTATCTAG
The DNA here is from genome assembly GCF_036321535.1 of Camelus dromedarius. Classification (NCBI taxonomy): domain Eukaryota; kingdom Metazoa; phylum Chordata; class Mammalia; order Artiodactyla; family Camelidae; genus Camelus; species Camelus dromedarius. Next base: position 27,284,043 of record NC_087439.1, on the reverse strand, counting down.
TATATATCTTATATTCATATCTGTATTTTCTAATGTGACTATATGTGTGTGTGTGTAGATGTATATGTGTATATTCCCACCAATGAGTCCAATTCCAATCTATTATCACAGGATTTATTCTAGTTTTTACTTTTTCATATTTGTAAATCACTTCTTCAGTGAGAAACCTGCCTCCCACTGTTCTCAATATATTTATTTGATTATACCTCTATAGGCATACAAACTACTGTCTCCATTTCACTCGTTCCTGGCGTGAACTCCCTGTTGACACTCCCTTTGGCTCCAGCATTCAGTGCTGGGCTTTTGTTCCTTAAGTCTGCTGTCCTTGACATCTATCTGGCAGCTCCAGTTGGGCTGCTTGTCCACGTGGATGTCTTCCTTACTCTCCTTAGACACCCACAACCTGTTCTGGTCTGCTGCCCCTCACCTGGCATGTCCCTTCTCCATCCACTAACCAGTAAGTTGTTCTGCTGCAACTAAAGACTTGAAGCCTGACAAATTTAGAAGGGAAAGGACTATGAAAGACATGGAAAGGAGGAGAGCAGAATAGAGAGAAAAAGCACTGCATGTTTATCAACTCACCTACTCATTTGTGCTAGTTATGATCATTCTAGCACACTGTTCATTATTTTTTATTCACACTAAGAGCTGTTAGGAGAATTTCACTGACTCTTTGAGAGTGTGGTAAGTTTTTCCATATCCTACAAAAATATGGAGTGTAATGTTATAAAAGTAAACCAAATCAAATAGGTTAGGGGAAGTCACTGGAAGAATAGGGAGCAAGTACAGTCAAAAGTACTTTTGCCTATATATATATGTATATGTTTATACACATATATACACGTATGCACACATATATACATACACACACACATATGTCAGGTTAGGGAGTACCATGTGAAAGTGTCCAGAGATGAGCAAGACATTAGCAACATGAGCAAGATTGCTTGAATGAAAACCACAAATATGGTGTGTATTTTTTGTAGTAGCAGAAGAAGATAGTCATCTAAATAATAGCAGCCAATAGTTTGAGCCCCACTTCCAGACTTTTGATTAGTTATGATAGTAGTGCATAATGATTCCCCAGCTGTCCAATTTGACAGTCATCTCAACTCTACATATTCTAAGTATCCATTAGCTGAATTAGACAGGCTGTTTTGGGCAGAATTTATTGACCCAAGAGATAGAATGGCCAGTTCCCAGTTGCCTAGCCAGAGGACTGTCAGAGTTGTTCTGTGTTAGTACACGACTGTGTGCAGAAGACCGCTGGAATAGAGAACTAAGGAATCTTAAGAAGACAAAAAGTTACTGTTGACTTGGAGAGAACCCCTCTCAAGTTCTTGTTTCCACAAATTCAAGATTCAATGTGTCGATGGTCAGAGATTTGGTCAGCATTGTTGAGTAAGCATATTTGAGAGAGCAATAGCCATCGTCAACCTTGATTTTAAATATCCCATGTAAGTAAGGAAAGAGGTTGTATCATTAATAACATAGGCAGCATGACTGAAGATGTAAACGCAGTTTATAGCAGTCTTACACCACAAGCTGACCCAGAATGATATTAGATCGTGATAATAGACAGACATATTGAACACGTCCTTGATGTGGAAAGGTATCCCTAGAGGATTGGCTCAGAGAAGCAGTGATCTAAGTCCCTCATTCCTATGAATGATGCTTTGCGGAACTGTGATACTGCTGTCATTCTGGTATAGTATAATTATAATTGTGGTTAATAATGGAGAGACCTTTATAGGACTGTAAGCTTAAGAATATGAAATTTCCCAACAGTGATTTATGCTGCTCTGATTCCTGATGGTGGAGCCATCAAATCAACCACATCATAGAATTTTTGTTTCTCATTCGCTCTGGGAATATAACTGAACCAACTATTTTTTTTTTACCATTATTTCTCTTTTCTTTTACTTTTTCTTTCTTTCTAGAATAGTCCTGTTGGTATAAAAGTACTTGTGGATAAGCTGATGTCTGATTTCCTTTGAGGAAGTTTGAAATTTTGTTTTGTGAACATGCCCACCCATTGCCCCAAGCCCTCCACATATTATTCTTGTTAGTGCTGCACTCTGAATCCACAATCCTTGTTTGTTTCTTATTCTGTGATGCTACCCATGACTCAGGGGAATCTTAGGAAATAGTGTCAAGGGATGCTCAGTGTAACTTGATTACTGGTTGTGTGTGTTGTGTGTGTGTGTGTGTGTGCGCGCGCACGCTCTTGTGCATGCTGGTTGGGTGTGATTCCCAAAGAAAAAAAGTGGATTTCAGTATAACGTTCATGATTTGAAATTGAGAAACAATAGGGAAAAAGAGATAAGAAGACAAGCAAAGTTAAGATAAAACTGGGGGAGATGAGTGTATCCACAGGCCATTACAGGACACCTTCATGGAAATGTTCAGCATGCCTATATAACACTGAAATTTGAGATAAAAGCCAGAAAGCATTCATTTAAAACTATTTCACACTTACTAATGTATGATTCTTAGATTTTTTTCTTGGCATGTTGGGAAAAAAAGACCATCTTACTCTGTACCTGTATGCTTCTAGATGAATTTGGAGTTCGATTTCTTTGAAATATTAACTTTGCTTATAGTTTTCACTGGGCAATGTGAAAATGACTACTAGTTCTTTTGAAGCTGATAAACTTATACTTAAATATTTGAAAGTTTTCAGACTTAATTGACCATGGATAGTTGCAAACTTATTCCAATTATTTCAGTTAAGGGATGAAGTATAGACCATATTAAAAATAAAATCAAGAAACGATTCTGATTAGGATGAAAGATTCATCACAAATTAAGAAATAAAAGTGTAATGCTGGTACTTCATGTTAGAGCAGGCCATTTAAAAAATCATGAAGTGAAACATAAGAAGGCTAGAAAAGTTTGGAGTAGGCTAGATAAATTATTTAGAAGGCTCTGTGCTAATCTGCCGTAAGTCTAAGAATCAATTTGGCTGATAGGCAACGAGTGACTTGTATTTGATATCTGAATTTTTCAATCAGCATTTTCTGAACATGGTTTCTCATTATGATAATGACTAAAGGATTAATTATCACCATGAGAACAGTGATAATAGCACTTTGAACTGTACTTGTCACCATATGACACAGACTATTACTTGTTTTCTTTTTAATATTTTGAGAAAGATATGTGCATTTGGAAGCATTTGATTCACTTGGTGAAAGTGATACTATTAAGTTACTGGAGTTAAATGATGAGGAGACAACATTTTAAAAACACTACTTTCACACTGGCCATCCTTTTTACAGTTTTAATTGACCAGTTAAAGCAGATAATAATTAACAGTATCAGTGCAAATGCTTATGTCAAATGAATAGTTCAATTAGAATATTTGCTGGTTTCTTCTAAAACTCTCTACTGTAGCAGATAGAATGTTGTAAGGAATAATATTGCTAATTACCTTTCCAAAACAATATCTTTCACTAGCTCAAGTGCAGCAGATTAGATGTGAGGCATTTAATGAGAATGGCACAGTGTATGGGATTTTAATTTTAGATTATTGGATACATGCATGGTAGGCAATGATATACTTGAGAAATGACTATCTTGCTAATTGATAATGGAGGCAAAGTATAGATTTTTTGGTATTGTTTTTATGGGGATTAGAAACACTGTTTATTAAAATAACGAAATTAATTATGTGAAGGATTATATTTTCTTTATTTTTTCTTTTAGAGGGCTCCTTGTTTGCCGTATTATGGAATGCTGCTGAGTGATGAGAGTAAAAAGTTCTGAAATCCTGGGTGCATTTATTGTAGCTAGCCACCGTTCTTTGATTTGTACAGTACACCCTATGGCAGCAGGATTAAGATAACCACTAGGCAGTTATACGTGGTAACTGCTCTTGATTCTTCCGCTTGTGGCTTGGGTGAACTCTAGAGCAAACCCTTTCAATCCCTCTGTGCTTCTGTATCTTCCTCTGTTTACGTAGGTTGTTTTAGTGCAGTAGTTTTCAGACTTTCCTGACCCGTCCCATAGTAAGAAATACATGCGTACCAACATATTTTCATACATGTAAAACAGAAAGAGGATCACAAAAAATATTTTCTTAATACAGAATGTACACTGACTCTTTGTTCTTGTTTTTCTTATCAATTTTATACTATTTTAATATGGTCATGAACACTAAACTGTTACATTCCAGCCTGCAGTTAGAAAACCACTGCTGAGAGCACCTTGATATGAGCTCACTGTGGTGGAAGGTCTGAAGAATAAATGAGTCAGAGATTGCAACTCAATGATTCTACACATGGTGCATAACAAATAATACAAATAAATGAAAACTGTTCATAGTTTTTTTTTGAGAATAAAATTTTAATGAAATATAAGTGTATTTCATACTCAGAAAATCTTTTAAAATACTAAAGGACCAAGGTGGGAAAAAAGTCACTAGCAATTCTGATATAAAAAGACAGTAATTGTTAATGTTTGACATACAAGCTTTGGTACTTTTTCATGTATGTAATTTCTTAGTAAAACATATATGCTATTTTATAGTTTCCTTTTTTCAAATATTATTTTACAATATGATTTTTAAGAGCTGCAAATTATAACAAAGCATTATTGGGGAAAATTTCAGTTTGAGTCTTGGGATTAAAAAGGTGTCATTACATAATAAGTTTGATTGTTTAGCTGCCCTACCAGAGGCTGGCTTAGTCCTGCCCATACCAGGAGCCTGTAACTTCCTTTTCCAAATCATAAATAAGTGAATCCTTAAGATCTAGTATCTGTTTTTCTATGTTAAAGGTCATAGATGGTAATTTCTCAAAGTACATGAAGCATTTGAATAAAAAATAAAGTAAAACTTAGTCCACATAGTATAAAAATAATAAAAAGCTAGAGAAAGAGGGGAGAGTCACAAACATAAAGTAGAGCCTTTGACTTACTGGGGGAAATGGAATATTGAATGATGTCAGACCATAACTCCTTTTCTGTGTTGAAACCTTCCACAAACAGTTGTCACTGTGAATGGCCTTGGCCTCAGGATGCATTAATAATACCTGCTATGAGCCAACAGTGAATCCATTAATGTGTGTCCTCAATATAATTATTTTAAGTGACATATAATTAACTCATATCTTGTATATACCTAATAGAACTGTTCAATTAACATGTGATGACTATATTAGTAAATCAAAGTTAAATGCTTTACGCAAGACACCAAGTTTAGAGTGTTACTCTGTAAACCTTTCATGATTTATCCATTTATATCTCACTAGTGATTAGTGTGTATGTCCTTGAATTGTGACAAACTTTGCCATTAAAAACAACAGCTCAGGGGTTTCATGAGGTAAGAGTGGTAGGTTTTGTTAATTTGGTGGGCTTGAACGTTCATTTTAAGCCCAGGAATTTTGCGCTACCGGGTGCAATCCCGGTTGGTTCTCTTGGATGTGCAGGGTAGCTTCCAGGCCATAGTGTCCCTCTGTTTAATTTTTGAGGACAGTTTTGTCCTCTCAAATTAGACATTTAGATGATTCCTTCCAAATACAAATTTTTACTCCCAGAAATAGTTTCTGAGTTCTGAAGGAATCCGTGGGCCATCTTACATCATTTTACGTTATACCTTACATCATTCTTCAATTCAGTTGTGTTTATGCTGCTCTAAAATTGTTCACTTCCTATCTGCAGTAGGTGTAAATTTGTTTATATTTGCAGATACAGTATTCCAACTAGGTTTTACCTTTGAAGACAGGAACCGCTCCTTTATTTGCATTTGGGGGGCAATATCATATAGCAGCTAAAGGTGTGGATTTTGAAAAGACTTCTGGAGCTTGAATCCCAGGCTCACTATTTGCTGCCTGGGGGATTCAGGCCTAGGCATTTCACTGCTGTGTGCCTAATTTTCTGATCTGCAAACAAATAGAATACAAAACTGTACCTGTCTCATAGGATAGTTGTGAGAATTAGATAAATTAATTCATAAAACACACATTCACAGTAATATTTAGTAAGTATTACCTATCTTTGTATTTGTCCTTAGCATCCAATAGCATACAAAAAATAGTCATAACTGAGTAAATGTCATTGGATGAATGAATACATATTATAGCTGAAATATCTCACAAATATCTTGTTTACCCAATTACTTATGTAGAATTCGAAGATAAAAAGAGCTTACTTTATATTCCCTAAAACACCTAGCATTTTATGCTACAAATGATATTTAATGAGTGGGATATGAAGAATGAAATTAGCAATAAATGTTACAAAACAAAGTGCACTCTATCCTAAAATAAAAGTCATTTATAACAATTTAATATGTACAAATTGCAAGTGTATCCTGCAACCATCAAGGTCATCACTCTTTCAGAAGTGATTTTAAATGTATACTGAATTGTATATCTTTACATATGCATATATATGAATAATATATACTGAATTTTACATGTATTTTTGAAATGTAAATCAAAAGTATGTAACTCCTGAGGACTTCGGGACTGTTCACATAACTGCAATGCTATTAGAATATCTCTGAGACTTGTTCCCAGAATAAATTTATTCTAGCAATGGATTAGAATCCAGAATTAAGACCTTTATATTCAGAGTAATTAGCAGTACTTAGTAGTATTAGCAGCTTGACCCTGAATTCTGTGGTCTTTTCCCTAGACTATGTATAGATATTTGTGTCAAGCAATGTCTAACCAGTGTACAAAAGATATTAAATTATAGGGAACAGATAATAGCGGCCGTGGAGCAACTTTGGCAGTGGAATGTGCATCTGGAAGTTGATGAGGGTGGGTGGCAGCTAAGAGGATACTGAACTTGACTCGCGTGCTTATCATAATGTAGCAAGTTGTAACTTGTTTCTGATTTTCTTAGAAATTCTCACACAGAAGATAAAATATATCCTACTTTGTCTTTTAAATTTTCATAGTAAGAGATTCATTCCTCAGAGTATAGTCGAAAAAACTGTGAGAAACTGAAGTCCACATTTGTAGTTTGAACCTGCTTTTTTTTTTTTTTTCCTGACTACTGATGCATTTCAACTTCAGAGGGAAAGAATTTCATTTATATCACAGAGCTCAGGAATAATTACTTTAGTGAAAATCTGGACTCTGTCATGAAAACTTGGGATAAAATCTTTCCTTAAACAAAAAAAAATTTTGTGAAAGTGTAACTGGAAGAGACAACCAGATCTCCAGATAGAAATGTTATAAAAAGATAGGTTCAATAAAATGTAACTTAGCATAGGGAGAAAGAATCTTGAGAAGGCGAGGTGTGGAAACATGATGCTATCTTGAATATTTCTATTGCAACTCTCCCTTTTTTTCCCAAGAAAGAACTACAGTACATTTAAAATGATATATGTGGATTTGAATTGTATTATTTCTGAATATTATAAGCATAATTGTCACTTGCTTAGATGCTGCCTTTGAAAGTGATGTTATGGTCAGAATATGTAAACCCCATATTACCTCATTCCTTTGGTTAAATTATTGTGAATTTGACTAATTTGGAGCTGGAAGACAATGGAAGACTATTCATTGAAATACATTTAATTGAACTTCTGATTCAACAGCTATATTTCATGTCCCCGTACTTCCCTCTTCTCATTTTCTTATCTTCCTCATGGCTATATTTTATCATTGTCTTTCTAGCCATAATTTATTCATTCCATTGCTCCTTTATATTCCTCCATTTTTTGCTTTGGCTTTCCCCTTCCACCTTTCTCTTCATTAAAGCCTGGGTCTCCATGGCCTAACCTCTGCATCTCATGTTTCGTATATACAGGAACTCCAGCAAAGTCTTATAGAAGAGAGGTAAACAGAAATCAGATAACTGTCCTGTTGGTTGCTCTGTGCATAGTTTATTAATTAGGGTTTCAAGTTATAACCTGGGTGTTCCTCTGGATGACTGGATCCTTATTTATCCAAATATGCTTGGAGTCGCATGCAGGCTAAGGGCATCCCAGGAGGGCTATTTCCACAGCAGAATGCTTCTGTCCTCTCTCAGCCCTCTCCACACAGGAGAAAGATTCTTGTTATCAATTTGGGTTTTCACAGGTCTGCAACTTTTATATAACCCAACAAATACCGTATTTGATATTGCTATAAACGATTCAAAGACAATGTTGCTGGAGTAACTTTATTTGCAAGGTTAACATTTTTTAAAATTGCCAGGATTACTCACCTTAAATGTATTTTCTCTCTTTTGAAAAGTATATTCTATTTGGAAAAGATCAAAATAATGACTTAAAGAATAACTCTTCAAAACATGTTAACTTAGATACAACACAGTAAAAATTATGGCTATAAAGCTTTTGTTTGTGGTTTCAAAGATATCTAAGTGGAAAATAGTTTATCAAGGACTACTTCAATGGAAAAGCAATTACATCTTTCAAAAAGTATCCTTTCTATATGTAAACAGAGTATCTCTTATGAGTTTTTGGATCACTCATATTAACAAGGCATTCTGTATTTTTGAGACCCTTTAATGGTTTGCACTTTTCTATATATTTTGAAAGCCTTTCCCATCACATAATTTTTGCAAGACTAATTTTAATGTACTTACAGAGTTTTAAAGAAGTTAATTATGAACAACTCTGGAATTTATTTCTTAAAAAATGAGAGAAGTAAATGCTTATTAGGAAGCACAGTGAGAAAAAATATTTCCTTTAATCAACTTTAATTTGCCTGAGTTGCAGTTTTATTTCCGTGGTGGCTAATAATTGCTTGGATTTTTAATTTTGCTGTGCTGCTTCTCTTTGAAGGGTCTCTATCTTACATTCCTCTGATTTTCCAGTTTCTTCTTTCTGCTGCTTCCATTTTTAGTTAAAATAATTTGAAAGTTCAAGTGAATAATTCTAAGTCGATTGCTATGGGTTCCTTTATAAAGAGTCTATTAATAAGGTTTTCTAGCTCAAGCAGGAAGATGTATATTTGAATACAATACTCTTACCCATGTCTGGCCCAGCAGTTGTGCACAGGATTGGTCGATGATGTGGAAATGTAGATATGTCCCATCTGAAGTCTCTGTTCTCATTTTTCATGCTAACGAAGTGGAAGTCAGCTGGGATTAGTCACCAGACTACAGTCAGTGCTGTCTTACTGCATCCTTTCATCATTAATAGCCGCAATAGAGTAACTCTCGTGAAGGTACTGCAGTCTCGTCTTTCTTGCATAAATCTTTTGCCCTCTTTGCACTCTAGCCACATTGGCCTTCCTCAGTGTCTTCATGTCTTTTCCAACCTCAGGGCCTTTGCACGTTTTTAGTGCAAAGACCTTGGAGCATTTGTTCTTTCTAGCTAGGCTCATTCCTGCTTGATTTATTATTGCATTAATTGCTGTCCATTCTATAAATGTCAGCTTGCATGGGAGCTTTCTTTGAAGGCCTTTTCTAACTATCCTGTTTTGGTAGGTTTTCCAAATAAATCTTCCCATGAGAGAATCTGTTTGTTCCTAGCACTTACCACAGTTGCAGTGAATGAAAAGGAAAGTCTTTCTGTAAATCTTGCTCTCATGCCTGCTTTTGCATGCCTGAGAAGTCCACCACGACAAGGACTGCATCTGCCTTGTTGATCACTGTGTACCCAGTGCCCGGCACAATGCCTGGAACCCAGATGTTGCACAATGATTTGTTAAAAGAAAAAAGGAAAGATTTATAATGAAGCTGATTGTTTTTCAGTTCCTTTAGTCCACATTTGAGAAAATTGATGCATAGAAATTATTTTTTAAATGCCCATGAGTTAATGTATTTTTATAAAGTCATAATTACATGGAGTATCTGAAGGAGGTGCCAGAGTCATAAGGTTATGGGGAAAGATGGTAGCATCACAGACACCACGCTGGTACACAGCAATGCAGAGGAAAGTGACTGTCTGGAACCAAGGTTTCAGACACATGAAGCATCACAGAGGCCGTGATCAACACATACATATAGTTGAAACAGAATTTTGCATTTGGCCAACAGCTGGCCTTGTGTTCATTCAGCAATTAATGAGAGCCGACTGTATGAAAAGCACTATGGAAAATCCTGCCGAGATAGAGAACTGAAGAAAATATATCTTAGCTGTCTGCCATCTAAAGGGTAAAACAGAATAAGGAGGGGAAAAAATGGAAAAATGAGCGAAGTGCAACACCAGAAGTACAGCCAGAGTCCTACAAGATTCCCCGGGGGATGTGAGTGGAGAGCAGAAGTAGACTTGTGGAGATGGGAATATTCATGGCACGTACAGAAAATGGCAGAGGTCAGCTGAGGAACCCTGAATGCCATGCTAAGGAACTGTGAGGGTGAGGAAAATGTAATAATTCATGTTTGTTTTATTTTTGCTTTTATTTTTCAGCACGTAATCTTGAAGTCAACATGGAAAATAAATGAATCAAAGCAGGGAATGAGACAACAGCTGTGGGCATATTGAAACAGTTCAGGTAAGAGATGCCCAGTAATGTTTTGTGCTATTAGTTAGTGGATACAAAATAGGAAATATTCCTTAGTTAATTGAAACGAACACTTTTAAATAGTTGTCTGTTGAGTGATATGAATAGCTTACCATGAGCAGTGTTTAAGAGATTTCTGAAAACTAAGGCTATTAAACAAAGTAAAGGAATCTGCAGCCTTCAGGTTTTATTGTGTTTGTAATATAAAATGAAAATATCCTTCCATTGTTTCATTTCATCAAAGAAACAGAGATGTGCAGAGGAATTGTCTTGACACAAACATAATTCTTTATTTTCTTTCCCTCCCCTTGGATAGTAAAGACTGTGCTATGCACAGTCCCTTCCCTGTGATGCTTACACATCATTCAGCATGTGTTTAAGAATGACCTTAAGGGCCAGTCTACTCATGAGGTGGAAAAGGCCAAATTACAATTATAGTGAAAGCTATCACTTTGAGTTCCCTGAATTTTCATTTTAAAGTATCAGTTACCAATCACTTGGCATGAATTCTTACTCTAAAGCACACGCTTATAATCACTTGGTCTGAATTCAGTGTATATATTCTGTTGTGTGCGGTGAAAAGCCACAAATATGATGACTTTTAGTAACAGAGTCCTAAAGAGTACACATGAATTTATATTATAAAATCCCTTTATTAATAGTAGGTTAGGAAGATGTTTTGATAGTATGTAGAAGGTATTTGAGTGTGCATTTGTGTTACTCATTTGGCCAACATTTGCTCATTTGGGCTTTTTAAAATAAGAACAAAGAATGTTTCAGAAGTTAATAATATTCATAATTACTGGGAAATACAGAAAGTATACAAAATAAAATAATGTCATAACTTTCCTAAGCATCAACATTGTTTTCTAATTAATATTTATATTTTGGCATATTTCCTTTCAGTCATATATACATGAATATTTAATATACTTGCAGTCATAGTGCATACAATGTTGTCTCTATTATGTTTTCATTGTCATATTGTGAGAACATCCCTAAATTGTGGAAATCTATTTGACTATCTCATTTTAATGATCAAATAGTATTCTAAATTATGCGTGTATGAGTATTTGATCTATCAATTTTTAAACGGTCTTTGAGATGTTTCCAAATGCTTTTGTTAATATAAAATACTTTGGTATTTACTTTTCTATATAAATCTTTTCTCAAATCTCTGATTATTTCTTTAAAATACATTTCTATAAATGAAATAATTTTACATCAAATTAAATAAACTTTCAAAAAATTCTTGCTACACATTGCCCAAGAGCATTCTAGAAAGTCTATATTAATAGATTGTCTAATCCAAAGTTTACTTAGTTGAAGTTTTTATCTTTCTTTTTTGTATTTATTTGACTGTAAATGTGTTGACCATTTTCTGTGCTTATTGTTTAGTTAAGTTTATTCTGTGGATTATTAGTATCCTTTTGCCTGTTGTTATCTTGGTGTGCTGGTGTTTTTATTAGTAGTTGAAAGCCCGTTTTAAATCAGAAGTATTGTCTCCCTTTTATAGATGGAATTCTTTGTTTTCTAAATAATTGGTCAGAATTTGTTTCGTAATTGTATGGTTTTTACTTTGTAGTTAAGTCTTAGTATATCTTGTAAAAGTTTAGTAAACTTTGACATATTTAATAAATCTATCAACATCTTTGAACCTGAGTATAAATTGCAGATGCAAGTAAATTGAGGATAAATTCAGATACTAGTTGAAAATCCAGTGCAGTTGAATTCCTAGAAATCATACAAAGTCATTGACTGTTTAAAAAGACTTGTAATTAACAGTCATTTTGTAAGTAGGATTCACAGCGTTTCACTTTATTTTGCATTGTATGTGATAATTTATAAAGCACTTTTACCTAAACCGCAAGTTGACTATTGGGAGCCTGCATCCAATTACAACATGCAAAAGGGTTTTAATTATCCACAAGTTGTGGCTAGGGAGAAGATCTGAAACACAGTCAGAAATTTGGGTTCAGAGAATTTAATGTCTCCATGTTTAGCTCTGACAGCCAGGAGAACACAGCGTGGGCATAGGAAGAGTTGTTGGGTTTCACTGTGATGTGTTTAAGCACTGAGGCTTTCTACTGCTGACCTGGGGCAAAGAGTCTCCATGCAGTTGATTATTCACTTTTGCCTTTTGTTCAAGTCCCTCCCTCCACCCTCTACCCGTCATGCTTCTCAGATTGTTGCATTTCCAACCACATAACCACAGAACAGTCACTTATGACTGAGCAGAAACTTTCCCATGCAGGAGCCCTCTTACTTGTCAGATTATGCCAGATATTTTCCGTTTGCTCCCTTGGATGCACTTTCCATCCTTCTCTGCCTGGGGGCTCACCTGTATGGATGACATCAAAAGGACTCCCGTTCCTCAGATTTCCATTTGGTTTCAGCCGCTAGGGAAATGGGAAAGAAAGAAGAGGGGAGGTTCGAGTGTTTATTCTCCTGGATGAACTCCATGTGAGGTCACCTGTCTTAACTAAAGGTAACCCCTGACCGAATGATGGCCTCTTCTTTGTGATTCTTGCTTTCTCCTGGTTTCAGTAAGCTTTTCCTCTGTCATCCCCTCAGAATGGTAACAATGCTACTGCTGCTAGTCCTAGGGTCCCTGAAAACTCCTTAGCAATTAGTTAGTGCTTAATCACCACTGATTCCCAATTAGGTTTTTCCTTCTCTGTAAGCCAGTTTCATTTGTTATCTATTACTGTGTAACAAATCACCTCAAAATGTCTAAGCTTAAAACAGTAACAAACAATTATCTCCCAGTTTCCATGGGATAGGAATTCAGGAGTGGTTTAGCTGGGTAAGTTTGAAATATAATTATGTAAGTATAAGTCTCCACAGGTCCCTCACATTTCTGAATTTATTGAGAGAAAAGTCGCTGATTGCCCTTATTCTGGACTCTTTTTTCAAGTGTATTTGTAGGGTGAGCTGCCTTGAAGGATAGATATTCTGTCTCTCACCTATAGGTATAAGCATCCTTACTGTCCGTTATGAAAGATTTGCATGTCCTGAGCTCAGGTGCCTCTCAAGTAAGGCTGTCCACTGTGTGTGCAGTTGTCACCTGGCCCCATTCGCAGTGCTCTGTGGGAATTAAGGCTCAAACTAGCATAAGAAAATGCTAATACTCTGATTATAATTACTGCTCTGAGTAATAAAGCTCTTTGTCTCTGACCCAGGAACCTTGTGACTTTGTGCAAATATCCATGAAAATAAGGCAGGCTAGTGTGTTAGTGGGCAAGTGGGGTAGAATCTTAGTCCCTCCACAGTTCTTGACGTGTAGTCCTGGCTCAGGGTCTCTCATCAGGTTGCGGTCATGATGTTGGCAGGGACTGTAGTCATCTGAAGGCCTGACTGGAGCTGGAAGATCTGTTTGCAAAATGGCTCACTCACATGGCTGGCAAGTTGATACTAGCTGTTGTCGAGTGACCTTAATCCCTTGCCACATGGAACCCTCTATAGGCAGATCTGAGTATCCGCCCAGCATGGCAGCTGGTTTCCAGAATGAATGATCCAAGAGAGGGCAAGGTATAAGACACAATGTCCAGGGACCAGCCTCAGAAGTCACACTGCTATTTCTAGTATATCCTATTGGATTCACTGGTTAACACATCTGCTTAATGTGAGAGGTGACACATGAAAACTGTGAAGCCGAGATCATTGTGGGCCACTGTGGAGGTTGGCTCTCACATAAATCCTTCTCACAGTGTTCCAGGTTGTGTCTGATAGCTCTTTCCTGACTTAAACCATGAATCAAACTTCTTTACATGTGCTCTTAGCTCTTTGCTCCTTTAGGCATTTGTGTATTTAAATTTGCTCTTTATTCCCTTATTTAGCCCACACAGTAAGATACTCCTGGAGTCATTAGTTCCATTTACGAAGAAACATCAAGTTAAACATTTTGAGTAATTTGACCAAAATCTTGCAGCCAGTATGGGACTAAAGAGACCCCACATCTAATATTTCTCCCAGGATTCAAAATGCCTTTTTGGATAAGAAATATAAAAATGAATTGAGAGCAATAATCTTGAAATTTTATTTTGTAAACTAGATTAACATATAGACAATTGTAGACAAATGCTTAAGTGGCATAATTTAAGGAATGGGTCTGTCGAAATATTTTTCTCACTCTCTGACCAGAAATGTCTCTCAGATTCTTTTGTAATAGTTATTGTTAGAGAGCCATCCAGGAAATTCTACATTTTGTCTTGATTACCAAGGCATTATATTTTGTCAGAAGAACAGTGTATTAACTGGGTCTTATGTTAATAGTTTTAAGAATTATTTTTAATAATTTATTCATAATTAAATTTAATCCCTAAAAATGTATTATCACCAAGCAGAAAGCACACACTTACACAAATTGATTTTATGGGACACAGAAACTTGAGAAAGTCCAGAAATCTATATGGTTTTATGCAGTGGGGTTCTTGGGCAATTCAGTATGATACTTGAAGGTGCCTGAAAGAATGGTAATAATCATAAGATATTCTATCCCCATCACAAATTCAACTTGAGTTGTCCCTAATAGCAGAAATATACTAGTAATTTACTTTTTAATGAAAGAGAGATGAACAATTGTACCATTATTAGTGAAATAAGCTCAAAGTGCTTTGAATTACTTCCTTTCTCTCAGTGAAAGTAAAATATTAGGTGATTGCAATGGTGTTACATTGTGTTTAGGAGTATTCTGAGGTTAGAAACTTATTCAAAAAAGACCTTCTCAATTTTGCAGTAAAAAATATATTTAGTTTTCGTCAATGTATTGAACTGAAAAGTTAATTCATATTTATCTTTATTTTAAACTTCTTTCCTTCTTTTCTTTTAGTTTATTCCTATAATTATTCCTATAATTCTTTTTTGGCAGCTTCCTTAACGAAAGAAGCTATGGAGTTTTCAAATTTAATAAGCAGGATTGGAAGGGAGACACCCCTCAACCATACCTCCACCAGGGGACCCCAGATATTTAGCATATGAGGGGTCTTTAGAGCCATCAATCTGCTAAAGAAACTGACAGCTTGGAGTGCTTTTATAGATACCTGGGGTGGATGCTAGCTTTTTAGTGTAAAACAATACATTTTGGAGCTTTCTCAGCCCTTTACTGTAAGGGTCAAAGTCTGAGTACACTCATTCTTTCAAGGTATCTCGGGAGAAAGAAAGAGAGCAAGAGAGAAATGAACACAATTGTACGTTGCAGACTTGGATCCCTCGTGTGTGACATAAAAGCCCACACTCTTTTGAATGATGCTCGATAGACTCTCATAAGCCCCCTAGCTGAGACAGGAAAAACAGAGCTATGTTAACCCAGTCTCTACTACCAGAGCTGCTGTTCAGGTCATTTTACAGCCTCTCGAAATAGCTGTTTTGGCAGTTGAGTATGGATTATTCTGTCAGACCATGAGATGTGGGATTGTGGGGTAGATTTCAGTTGTGGAACCGACTTGAGTGGTGGGATCAGAGATGCACTCACAAAATGCCCCTTTCCTCTCCCTCAGCCGACTGACTCTTGATCTTCCCTTACTGATTGTTAATTGTTCTAAGATTAGGCCAAAGAGACTAACAAGGTTTATATTCCCGGGTTAGAGACTGGCTCTCTCACCTCTCTCCCTCCCTCCCTCCCTGCTTCCTCCTCTACTTCCCTCTCCTCTTCTTCTTCCTCTTCCTCCTCCTCTCCCTTCCCTTCCCTTCCCCTCCCCCTTCTCCCCTCCCCTTCCCCTCCCCCTTCTCCCCTCCTCCTCTTTCTCTCTCTCTCTCTCCTCCTTCCCTCCCTCTCTTTCTATCTCCCTACTGCTAGAGATGAACAAGAGAATTCACAATTACCTTTGTCAACCACTTTAAGAGCACTAGGAGAAACAATCTTAGGACAGTGGACAGGAGAGATGGGAGAATTCAGCCCATTGATGACATCCTTAAGCCATTCTACCTGTCCTGCTTGGACATGCCCTAACTCTAGGGCAGAAGTAATCAATTTCCTCATTACTGAAGGCACTCTGAATATGGTTTATTTAGTTGTAGCTAAAATCATCCACTCTGACCCAGAGGACATGTGGGAAATACGGAAGTGATGCAGGAAAAACGGATGTGGGGCGTGAGGAGGGCCATGTCCCAGGCTTCAGTTGAGCCCCTGGAACGTGCCCTGCCAAGTATGGGTCCTTGGCATCACGCAGAAAAGAATTCAAGAGCGAGCCACAGTTGAGTAAATGTAGATTTACTTAGAGAGATACATCGAAAGGCAAGAGGAAGGCTATAAGGTGTAGGGGTTGGGTGCTCAGATTAAAAGTAGGTACACACTCCATAGACAGAGTGTGGGCTGTCTCCGAATAGGGAGGGGAGAGACCGTGAGGGGCAGTGTTGCCTGTTTTTATGGGCTTTGATAGCTTCATATGCAAGTAAGTGGAAGAACCAGTCTAACTAGCCTGGGGAAGGGGCTGGGATTCCCAGGAGGTTGGCCATATCCCACTCTTTGACCTTTGTGTCTAGCCTTGGGACTGTGGAGTCTTTGGGAGTGTCATTTAGCATGCTAATATATTACAATAGGCATATAATGAAGCTCAAGGTCTACTAGAAGTTAAATCTCCCACCGTCGTGAGCCTCAAGGCCTACTGGCGGTTGAATCTTTCACCATTTTGATGTTAATTGCTGTAGCATCCCTTGAGTGGCTGTGCCCTGCCCTCTTCCTGCCTCTGAGGTCAAGCAGAGGCCTGGCGTAGGTGGCCTTGATGGTCATCCTTTAGAAGTGGGGTGCAGGCTGGAAAGGTGGGGAGTATTGACAAATTGTATATACTTAAACATATGTTTCAGAAAGAGCAGTTTGTTGGCGGTGACCAAAATAAAAAAGTAATGTAGGAAAAATGATTTTGAGGAAAAACTGCGCCCCCTTTGTGTTTTGGTGAATCTGTAAGTGGCAGGTTTAATACTGTCCGTAGGAAGCCACATGGGGGCTAAGCATTAGGCCCTGCTCCCCTCGGGGAGTCCTCTTAGTTTTATTTAGTATCTCACTGAATGAGCTTTTTGCTGAAAGAAGAGGCTTACAATCAACTATTAGATGGAAAACGACCGTTTGGCAATACATACTCATCCTGGCATTGTTCTATTGTGAACACAGCAAACTCCCAGGAAGCCAGGTAGGTCATTGCCTTGCATGTGCACCTACCTCCTGGCAAGGTCATCACTGTTTATTGTTCTCACTTAGCCTGTCATCACCACCCTTGCCAGGGGAGGATGAGGAAAGAAGTCCTGCCGTCCCATCTCCTGGTCTTTTATTTTCCTCTCTGGTGCCCCTGAGCAAGCAGTGTCTTTTTCAACATTCAGTACAGATCTTCAACCCACACGCATAGTCAGGTTATTGTTTCTTCAAGGGATGAACTGGACGTTAAGATTTCAACTTGCATTATACTGTTAGAAAAAAAATGTACCTTTCATATTTTTTGGATTACCAGTTAACTTTTTTTTTTTTCTTATTTTGAGTTCAGGAAGTTTATGTGTTTGTTTATTTGTTTACGTATTTTTGTGAGACTAGGTGAATAGCAGTTGTTTACTGGTTCCAATCAAAATACACTGATTTCCCTGTTTAAATCAGCAAACTTTCTGCCTAAATATAAAACAGTAATTGTAACAGAAGCATCAACAGCAACCTTCAGAAAGAGAACAACAAAATAATCTGTCCTCAATCCAGGATTTTTATATATAACTCAATTGCTTTGGTAAAATATCTACTGGCAAAGCTGAACCTAAGTAGCTTTTCTGATGCATCCTAAACAGCTTGCCTGAAGACCGAAGCACACTCTGCTTATATACTTTCTGAAATCTATCTATATTTTATTTTGTCTTGGAAAAAGATTAAAGAATAGAATTATGTTAGAACTGGTGGAGGCATGATCCATGCCCCCTTGATTATATTGAAACATTAAAATGTCATCAGCATGTTAATTTTGTCATCTCAACTGCACGAGATTTATTCAGCACTTCTATCTATTACATTACTCTGGAAACACAATTTATTCTGATTGTGCAAATGTCATAGGCAGCGACTAAAAACATCTGGAATTCTTAGTTTAGAAAGAATGCCTGGATTCCATAATGCTATTTCTAAATTAATTTTATCTATGAAGAAGGCAGGAATCAAACATTTCTAAATTATTCAAAGTGAAATATTCATTTGGCTCACCAGTTTTAACTGAGAGGCCAAAAATCAAAGAAAAAAAATTGAGACTAAGGAAGTATTATTGTTTTAATGGTTGGGAAAATAAAATGGTCTCTGATGAAAGTCTAATTTCAGGAAAAATAGTTACCTGGCTTTTTTGTTTGTTTTTCCTCTTCATTATAGCAAGAAAAGCTTGACTAAGTCTGTGACACATCTTAGAAGTAGATGCAAGGGAGGGAGACGGGTAATTAATCCCAAGAAGACAAAAGACACAGAATTGTCACAATGGTATAAGGCAACAGGATTTTTGTTTTTATGTGTCACTTTTTCCTTTATAAAAACTGTAAATACAGTACATTTCTTTGCTACTTCTGAGGTAAAAGCCTGATAAGAAATTGTATATGGGGCCCTGAGGGAAGAAAGAAGCAAATGTTGGTTGGTGATAATTCAGGGATTTCCTTTGTAAATGTATCCATAATCTGTTACCCGGAAACCTATGTCCTGAAAGCTCTGAAAGCTGAAATAAATACCCATCGGGTAGCAAAAACTGACCTGACCTAATGTGAGGCTATTTATATTCTTTAACTCATATACCTGAATATCCATCATTTCACTTCAGAATCACTAATGTGGTCAATTACAAGGTGTTGCTCCAGACTGCATGCAAAATATTTTATAGTTTCTTTCTAAAATTTGAAAAACTTTTGAGCTTCAAAACACATCTGGTGATCTGGTCGGAAGAGTTTCAGATAAAAGGATTATGGATCTGCAGTGAATTCTAGAGATCCCTCCGCTCCCCACCTGCGCCTCCTGCCCCCCAAATGGGTTGTTTCCAACTTGTCTGGGTCTGACTTAAAAGTCTGATGGCTGTGAGGAATTATTTGAAACACCTGTGCTCAAGTCTTAGCTAAACTTCAGCTTCGGCATCCAGCACTAAATTATTTTGCAGAGTGTATGGAAAATAAATGTATTATTATGTTCTTCTTTGGAATATATTTAGATTTACTGAAAAGTTGAGAAGATAGTACAGAGAATGCCCGTCTACCATCATCCTGTTTCCCTAACACTTTCCTGCTAATTTCAAGAAGCTGGTATCACATACAGCAAGCAGGGTGCTCAAATATCTGTTGATTGGCTAATCAAGTTGCTCTCTTTTAGTAATTCCCTTACTAGGCTCTGCACACTGCTTGTATTTATGATCTTTAATTCTTACAAGTATGCGAAGTAGATATTTTTGCACAGTTTGGGGAGGAAAAATAGAGATTCAGGGAAGAACGTTAGCTTATCTAAGGCTACAGCCTTTAAACAATAGGATTGGATGCCTAACTTGGATCGGAGTGGCTCTAAAGTAAAAATTCTCAGAGCACACTGCTGTCTTCAGCTCCTGCCTTGTTGATTGGCCTCAAGTCCACAAAATTTGTCTTCCTCCCTGAAGTTCAGAAATGGTCTACTGGCTGAAGACTCTCCCTCGCCTTCCTCAGGGCTGGTCCTCAGGAGAATGTGGAAGGTCAGGAAGAGAGTGGTGTACAGTTTAGCAAGATCAGAAGATGCAGAGGTAAAAATTTATTTTTGCCACTGTTGAGGTTAAGGAACAGGGCCTTCTTCCTACGCCTTCTTCCTCTTTTTATGCAAAGGCACTCCATTAGCATTGACATGCATTCTTAGTCTTCTGAGTGAAAAAGAGAAAAGATGGTGCTTTAGAGGCTGCTTTTTTTTTTTTTTATGTCCTCTCCTTTTATCTGTAGGAACGAGCTGTAAAATACCCTTAGAAAATCACTTAAGAGACTAAAAGGAAGAATGGTTGTGAGAATATTGTAGGGGTTTTTTTGTTTGTTTTGTTTTTGTTTTTTTAAATAGTGACTTTATTTATGTCACTCAAAGGCGTGGAGAAAACAGAAAGGGGAGAAATTCTACTCAGAAGCAGCTAGGAGTGGAACTAAGATAAAGAAATCTCTTCTCATAGCGTCTTCCTCTCTGAATCCCTTCTCCACTCAAAACTCAGTCCCGCCCTGGTTTGGAAGGACACCTGGAAAGCAAGGACTGTTTTAGGAAAATGTGTATGTGCATTCTGAGTTAAAAATCTGTAAGTATTTGTTAATGAATACATCATTATACTTGGTTAAACAGTTCATAGCCATCATAGAGTTACTCTTTTTGGGGGGGGGTAATTAAGTTTATTTATTTATTCATTTTTTTAAATGGAAGTACTGGGGATTGAACCTAGGACCTCATGCATGCTAAGCATGCACTCTACCACTGAGCTATACCCTCCCTGCCAAGTTACCCTGTTTTAAGCCCCCAGAAGATCTCATAGGAAAACATTATCTAACAATTCCCAGATGAGCTGTACAGTCATGACATTACTACTGTGTATGTGAAATCAGTTTATTTAGTATTTGTATTGTAGAAATTGAGAAGTATTCTTATATTATTGGCCAATGAAATCCATTTGAAATATCTTTAATGTGTTTCTGTTTCTTCTTGTATTAATTAAAGCAACATTGATCAAAAGAGGTGTTTGTCAGCTGCAGGTGGCTCTGAAACTCCTTCCTATAACAAAGAAATTAATTTCCAACATTTCTAGAGGCTGGGAAGTCCAAAATGAAGGTGCCAGCAAGGTAGGCTTCATTATGAGGCCTCTTCTCTTGACTTGTAGGCAGCCACCATTTTGCTATGTGCTCATGAGATTTCTTCTTTGTGTGCCTTTGGGGAGAGAGAGAAAACAAGCTCTCTGGTGTCTCTTCTTAAAAGGACACTAATCCTGTAACATCAGGGCCCTACCTTTGTGATCTCATTTAACCTTAATTACTTCCTTAGAGGCTCCATCTCTCTGTTCAGCCACATTAGAGGTTGCCTTATCATTGTTTACAATTTCAGCATAATAACCAATTGACCCTGGCCACACAAATGTGACCCTTAAAAATAATTTGTGCCATCTTTTAGACTGTCTTCATATGTTCAACTTCAATATATGAATTTTGGAAGGATACAGGCACTCCATCCATAACGATCATTTTCACTATCAACTTAACAGTGAAGCATTCTTTGAAATGACCCAGGCTGAGTATGTGCTCATGTCAATTTGAATAGTGTGTTGCACTATCGTGATCCTTTTTAAAGTAAATTTCACATATATCCTGTCTGGACCATGAGCTAGATGGAAATAGAAATCGTATCTTAGTCATCTTTATATCATGTCCATGACCTTGCACAGAGTCTATACCAGAGTAGGGGCTCAAAAGCTATTTTTCATTAAGCCACAAGATCCTGAGAGATCAATGAAATGATCAAAGAAAGATTAAATTATAATGCATGTATTTTAATAGCAATAATGATGTATTTAATTTGAATTATTTTGCGATTGCTTCCCTACATATGGCATGTATTCATTCTTCAATGGAATATTTAATTCAACTCAGTTTTATGATCATTTGGAGAAAATAGCATTTGCAGATACCAGATTGAGTACATGTATAAATTCCTCAAGAACTAAAATTGAAAGATGAAACTATGTGCATTTCATTGAGCTTGTATATCTCAAAAGGCTACTAACAATAAACTACCCCTAGAATTGTGTCATGAATTGAGCACAGGATCTAGAGTTACCACTCTTTCTTTCAAGAGGTCTGGGTAGTTTGAGCATACGTGTTCAGGCCTTAAAGCTCTATTCTTTGTCATCTTTTTATTCAAGTATTTTTTTCACCAGTTACATCTTGGAATTGTAGATTAGACTTTTTTTTAGCTTGCTGTTTGTGACTATTCTTACTGGTTCATCAACTGCATAGTTGTCAGAAAGGCATTTTTGCAAGAAATTTAAATTCATCAATGAAAGTTGAAAAATTATCTTGTCTCATCAATGAGGAAAACTCTACCACATCTTCCCAGCCCTGTTTTCTGTCAAAGCAAAATAATCTCTTGAATTATCTCTATAAAATATTTTCCATTGTTCTGGCAATGATCTGACTCCATCCGTTGATAGGAAATTGGGCATGTGTGGCTAGGCATCCAGAGGAATATGTTTACCAGTGAATTATCTTCCAAGGTTTTGACACCACCATCGGTTATGCCAGATGCAAATCATTTACTGTCTGTCAGTTCAAATACACAGTCTTGTTTGGATGGCTTAAATCTCTGCTGGCACCAACACACAGCAAGCAGAATTGCTCAACTTTTGAGTTGAAAGCATAGACAAATGTATACAGCGCCAAAACATGGAAATAATACAATGTAGGCTGAATTTTGCTAAGTGTTACTTAATGCTAGCAGAGCGTGAGCTTGTCAAAGGAATAGTGACATTTCCTACTGAAGAAAAGGAATGTTCTTCCACAGTGGTAGACATAATTCTTTGACGTGGAGTTTTAAGATGACTGTCATGTTCTATATGGTCCACAACCCTGCCGGATTCCATACAGTCAAAAATGAAACTCTGGGTAAATACCTCAGGGAAATGCCAAATTAAATTCTGGAATTTGGGGATTTAATAATAATGACTTCAGTGCTACAGTATTTCATACAGTTTAGCATCATTTCTATAGACCATGAGCTGGTGGATTAATGGCCTCAAGAGTAAAAAAGATTTAACTAATTTTTCTTTATCCTTTTCTGCTTATGAATCAAGGCAGATCATGATACAAAAAAAAAAGATTGTAAAACCATTTATTTCTTGGCTTTTGGCATGAAAATAGAAGAAGTAAACAGAGCTGACCCGTATTTTCATTTACTAAATAGGTTCAATTTATATTTGTACAAAATAATAGCAGAATTTAAGAAAATAACCTAGCAAAGGACAGGAAGGTTAAAATCATGTATTACTGAGTTAGAAAACCTAGATTTGAATATTAATTCCACTACATAAATGCTAGTATTGACCTTTCTAAGCCTCAGTTTTCTAATCTATAAAATAGGAAGGGTTTTGCCTAACTTACAAAGTGATGTATTGATTTAAAACATGAAGTGTAAGTGCCAGTTGTCATAACATACATGAGGTCATAAAGACCTTAACCAATTGAGCTGAATAATCATGATAATCAATTGGCTGTTAAAAAAAATGGAATTCTGCCTTTTCATGGATGGAACAAATCTTAATCTTATTTAATATTTTACTCTCTGCTTTGACTTTTACTTTTTCTTCCCACTTAGATTTAAATTGTGTTAAACAATCACTCTTATTATCCATCAACCGAAGAAAAAACACACATTTGTGCAAGAAAATATTTGTTACTTAAATTTTTCATATGCTTTGGTATAAAATATAAGACAAAATAAATAAATGGCCATGGAATTATTCAAAATTCATATATTTATGACTTAAGACCATTCTGCTATTCCTTAGTCAGGATAGTATTTTTACTAATTACTTATCAACCAGGATAGTGGTTCTCACTTGGGGAGATTTTGTCCTTTAGGAACATTTGGCACTGACTGGAGACATTTTTGATTTTCATGACTATTGGCAGTGGAGGGGGTACTACCAGTATCTAGTGGATATAGACCAAGGATACTGCTGAACATCCTGCAGTACAAAAGATGCACCTACAATAAAGAGCTATCTAGTCCTAAATGTCAATAGTGCTGCTCTTGAGAAACCCACCTGTACCAGATTGATATGATACAGAGATTACTTCTCTCATTTCAGATCTGGTGGAAGACTGATTTAAAGATGCTAGAATTTATTTGAGCACATTTTCAGTATCATGCACAGGTGACACATTTCAGGAGGAAATCACACGCAAATGATCACTTCCTACAGACAATGAGCACACAGCATGAGAAGTTAAAGCATTCTAATTTGAGCATATGGGGGTATAATATTTTGTAACTTAATTATTCCTGGTAGGAGAGGAACCTCATACACCTGTTGATAGATTATTTCTGCAACCAATTAAAACAATGCTCTTTGATTATCCATAAATAGGTTTTGCTTTTTAATGCATATTTACATCTGAACTAATAGAGCAAATATTTTCTAAATTGAGCCTTGATGCATATCATTTAGTGAGTTGAAATTAGAGAGGATCCGGAGATCCATCTGTCTCTTCATTTTACAACTAAAAAAATTGGAAGACGAAGAATCTGAGCAACTTTTCCAGGGTTATAAAGTTTGTTGTGTGCAAAGTCAGGGCTATATTTCCAGTCCAGTCAGTTAATAAAAACAATTTTTACTGCTGTTGTTCATTATAAATACATTTAAGTTGTTGCACATTTTTCATTGAAGTGTCTTTGTCTCTCTCCAGCCCACAACTCACACTTGTATTTTGTATGATTTTTTCCCCCTCCTAATTTCTTTTAGGTCCATGGAGCCAAGAGTGTGAAACCTTAATTTGATACCTTTCCCAAAAACCTTTCCGTGGGCTTTATGCCAAGTCAGACTCCCACAGATTTAAGAGGTGTGGAAAAGCTAGATTAAGCTGTCTCGGGCTGGCTAATCTTCCATTTGGTCAGAGTGTGAAGGGGTCTGTGCTTCAGAGTTCCTCCATCACCAGAGGAAAAGCTCTTCTCAATTATGCTGGTTTAACTTACAGGAACTTTAGTGATTCACAAAACAAGTGAATTTTAAGATACACATCTTAAGCTCAGTTTGTAAAGGCCTGCGCTTTCAATAACAAAACTCACAGTGACAGTGATGTATGGTTTTCTTTATGAGACCTGAAAACTGATGGATATGTGATCTTATAAATGCTTAGACAAACTAATGCACATAATTATATTTTCCATTTGAAGTCTATTGCTAGGCATTCTAATACAATATCATTAGTTGAAATGGCCACAATGATACAGCTTGGGCAGTTTGTCACGGTAATTACAGGGTGATTATTTTTGACTGGAATAAAGATTTCAGTTTTAGTATGGTGGAAAGCATCATCGCAAATTACAAACAGTCTTGGAAAATAATAATAAAACTTTAGGATTTTAATGCATTTTGCAGCATCATTCTAAAATAATTTCTCATTAAGGAAAATGTCCATAAATTGGCTAAATAAATTATTTTCAAAGAGATTAAAATATGGCTTTGCCAAAAGGATCCCACTTATCTCATTAATGGTTCCCATGTATAAAAATGTCAACATTAGATAAAATTTGAGTGTGGTAAATAAGGCTTATGTCATAATTAACAACCTTTAAAGAAAGGATTTTTTTTAAGCAGACACAAAAGTATGGCATTTATCTTCACTATTTTCAGAATGGTTGATTAAAGAAGACAGTGTCCTAACATCTGTATTGAAAACTATATTAATCAATTGATTAATCATGCACCATTAATCAAAAGCCTCCCTAAGTGTTTTAGTATCTGAGCAGCTCTTAGTATTTTCTATCAGATCCCTTTTAAGGTGTCCATTAAAAAGATTAAATTTGGGTGGTAAATATTGAGAGGTTGTGGAACTTGCGGCTTCTCACTGGAAGGTCATAGCCACCGCTCATTAGTGCTACTTTTAATGGGATAAGAAGCAAAAGTTTTGAATATGTGACTAAATCAATTAATCAGTCCTGCAGTTGACTCATTCCAGTAAGCAGTTTAGTTTTTGCCTAATCGGCACCATGGCCATCTGGCTGATTTTCCTCTATGGGTTGGCTTAAACCAGAGATTACTTTTTACTTAAGAGTTTAAACTGAATAGCCAATACACTGATGCAGCAACTGCTATTCAATAAATTGGCTTGTATAAACTAGTTAAACATCAGCCTTTATTATTAAGAATGTATTTAAATGATCTAAGTCGCCCTGTACAATGAGTGTAAAATTTCCTGTTGCTGGAGTGGATGGTTCACAATCAAATGAATTATTTCAGTGTTTAGTGAGATTCAATTGAACTTCATAGTACACTGTCAGACTTACTAATCAACTGTAAATTTCATGATTGGTGATTTATAATTGGTTAGTTCTTAGATTTATAAACTCTTCTATATGTAAGGTCAGGCAAATTCGTAAAGTAAATGTGGGGGATGTCTGTATCAAATATAAACAGAAAATTCCTCAGTATAGTTCAGAGGAGGACATTACAATAAACAACTATTGGCCAATAAATAAAATTATTTGTCATATTTTCAGAAGGCACTGTTCCATTCTCTTTTGTGTCCTCTATTTTTCTAATTCCAAAGAGCAACACTTTCCAATATATCCCTCTATTTTGATGGTTTTAGAATATTAAAAGAGTAGCATTCTCTGCAAATTGTTTTGGTCTTAAAAGTCCTAAGTTCATTTGATGGAGAACGGTTAATTTTCTTTCTACTATTGAATAAATGATTATAATGACATTCAGTGAAATTAAATCTTGTCACTTTTTTCCAAGAAATAATTTTGCCAGCTTTTCAAACAGAATCCAAACCTATAGGCATTTAAAAACATGGTATGGCCCATCTGTTTATCCCTTCTGTTGCATCAGGAAAGATTATCTAGACAAGATAGTTCTCAGAGTTTGTGCAGAGGACTTTATGATTTGGGCAATGTCTTGCTAGTGCCGTTTTTTCAGAAAAATGATTAGGTGGTAGTTTTTAAAGTTTACAAATATGTCCTGAAGCTTCAGCAATATAAACATCTATCTAGATAACTGAATTTTAAATGTATGCTGAGTATCTTCAGTTTCAAAGGATGCTTTTTTCTTTTTCTTTGCCAGTTTCTCAGAGTGAAAACAGATATTTATTGTATATGATCCAGTGATGCTCAGCTACAAAAAGATGATGATTGGGAGACAAAGGGATGTCTCATCTCTGCATTCGTCTTTTAAATAAAGTTGTCTACAGAGGAGGGGCATCTACTACAAAACAGTGACCTTTATCATGAATTGTTCAATCACACAAATTCTAAAGAAATAATTTTAAAGTGGATTTTTATTTAGCAGTTAGTGCTACAGAAAGAGAAATTTGGATAATTCATTTTGCTTCCCAAAGTTGATCAAACAAGTGAATTAGTTTCTTGCTCTTCTGAGTTCTTTGTTATCAGCAGAATAGGGCTTAAAAGAAAGTTACAGTATAAATCTAATTATAATAAGATATTGTAAAAAATTGGTTTCTGTTAGCATGCATAGTCTACGTTATACTTCTGAATGTGTGTTTTGATACGAAGTATCAGAATAATATTCTTGGTTGATTAATACTTACAGCTATTCAGGTACCCACCAAATGCTATAAACCTTTGTTTTAGTTCTTTGTTGCCAAATAATTACGTGAAAAAGAAACATGTCTAAAAATAATCAGAAATAGATTTGGTTATGTCTCTGTGTACACACTGTTTCATATTTGAGTTATATTTTTCATTTTGCTATTGATGTGAAGCTTGGTTGCCTTCAGCGGGGAAGGAAATATAATCTGCATAATTCCCATTAGTTCTTCATTGGGCAAATGCGTTTTGATATCCTATAGTAGGTTGGTTTGTGGCTAATCATTTTTGTACTTAGCAGCAGGTGTTACTGCTATATTGAAAAAATAGTACATGTTCTAGAAATTCTGGGTATAATTTAGCCGTAAAACACCTAAGTTTCAGTATCCATCAGCTCATTAGATAAACTCATTGGAAGCACAGGAAATACAATTAGTTGCTAATAAGATCATTGTTTTATTACCTGGGTTAACTTTTATACTGCTCAGGAAGCGTTTTAGAGAGAGATTTATTTTTGTTGTGCTTGTGATATAATAGAACTATATGACATCACATACTTGTAAGGAACTTTATTTACTATTATCTTGCTTTGGGGTAACTTTTGAGAAAGGGCACTATTATGGGCAGATGAAAGAAAGCATTATATGTTGGAAACATTACGGCTTGTGGGCTTTGGCTAAGATTTAAATTTTAAGCATTTTTATTGGTTTTATTTAAAAGTAGATTTCTCTGGTTTTCAAAATGATCACCCCTTAACAGAATTCAAAATTGCACAACTTTATGCTTGCAAGCATGAGCTATTAGTGATTATGAGTAAAAACACCTTTGTTCTTTATCCTCCTCCTCCATCCACCCTTTAGAAGTGGGATCTATGAAAGTCACAGAACCACTTCTGTTTCTTCGTTTTTAAGAGAAGTGATATGACAAGTGTATTTGCGTAATAGTTTTGTGAGAATCAAATGAGATAAAAGGTGAATATCACTTTGAAACTGTCAGTTGTCAAAGAGATGTAAATTTGCATTATTGTTGTGTTACTAATCAGGGCCTTTATGTCACGTTTAAAACACTATTCAATTTCTGAAATCATAGTGTCTGAGTTCCTTCACTACTTTCCTCTTCTACTTGCTGACTGTGTAGACTTGATCAAATGACTCAATTTACCTATACCTCATTTTCCGCATTTGTAAAATAGATAATAATAATACTTAAATCATAAGGTTACTGGGAGGACTAAACGAGTTAACACAAAGAAAGCTCTGAGAACCTGGGACAAAAAAGTTGTTCTAAGTCCTTTAGTTGTTTCTGTTAGCTTATAACCTGGTGCTAAATGAGTGACCATATTCTGTTCCATTCAAGTTCTTGTGATGGAAGCTTGATCCAGTGGCAGGAGGAAAACTGTAAAAATGGGCTCCCCAAATATGTTTTCAAAGCATAATTCTTATTTATATACATAGTAATTAACTAGTTTTCAGTAATAGAGTCCTCAAAAGAAAGATGGAAATGTGAAGTGAAATTTATCTTCACTGTTCCAGAAAATACATAATTGGCCCTTTCAACATTCAGTGAGTAGATTTGTTTCCTGGGCAATAGCTAATGGTGTAATTAGGACAGTTCTAAACATGTGGCTCATATTTGTAAGTGAAAAGTGAAGTGAACTTTTTCTATGAAAGTTTCTGATCATAATCCAGACATATACAGTCTATAATACAGACAACGTGGGTGGACCAAGGAAACTGAGACTTGGTTAAGGGGCAATTCTGATTTAATATAGTCACATTGATGTCTAGTCTATCTGTAGATAGACTATGATTCCCTGACTTTCTGCTGAGACAGACAACTCACCAATCTAGTTTACTCTAGGTACCTGTGGAACTTATCTTCCCACTACTTAATTCTGCTAAGGTCGTCTAACTGAACGCATGGCTTTCTTTTGTCACTGTGGTTCTTTGTATCCCTCTTCATTTTCAACATTAAATGTCATAGTGGTCTGAAATTTCTTAAGACTAAAAATCAGGAATAATGGAAAAGATTGCTCTTTGTTAAAGATTCTTTTTCTCCTAAACCAATTTTCTTTTGCTAGGAATTTGCATATTCCACATACTTGAGCCTGGAGAGGGCAGACAGTTCTTCTCTGGGAGTTAAATTTCCCAGGAATATAGAAAATCACACTTCAAGAAACCTAACTTGTAATTCTAGTTAACATAAGGGAACATGTTTTTAAAACATGGATTTAGTTTCACTCTTGGTAGCCCTCACCCACCCCCACCCCTGATATCTGTTGAGTTAAAAAGGAAGGGAGGACTTAGAACAGTGAACGATGGTAATTGGTCAAGAGGTTATGGCTCCGGGTAAACAAGACAAGGAAGTAACTACCTTGCTGAAAATACAGAGGGAAAGCTACTCGCTAGTTTTCAATAGACAAGAAGAAAAACCTCACCTTTCTGGGGACTTACCAATGTTTCTTTCAGTCAAAGGTGAAGAGGAAACAGGAAATTCTAAAATATTAATCATGCAGTTAGGTTTCAGTAGATAGTAACTAGTCTTTATCTGTTAAGATTTAGACATAAAAATTGTTTAGAAGACTGCGGTCATAATAGCATAGGTTACTTATTTAATCTAATTTCTGAAATATTTAGAAACATTTCTAAAATGCTCTCTATCAAGTAAACTCACAGCAAATTTCAGATACTTATAAACACTCTTCACAGTCTCTGCAGCATCACTCAGCCTAGAGAAAAGACAGCTTATCATTTTTATTTTTGATTTTTAGTGTAAAAATGTCAGCAGTTGTTCTAAGAAGAGATTTCCTCTTTTTATTTGGTCATAAAAATGTTTATTTAAATAAAAATCAGATTTTTTAAAGTGCTAATTCTTAGAAATTTCTAAGCAGTGAAGAATGAAGTTGAAGTTCTCAACAACCACGATTATAATTCAATTATAATTTTTCTTTTATTCTGTGAACTTTTTTATTATCAAGTATTAGAAAAAAGTTATTAGTGGTCATTGTTCAGTTGTGTGCTTCACAAATAAGGTATCTTCTTTAATTCTCTCATTCCTATTCATTGGAAGCAATATCTGCATTTTATACAGACTTAGAGTTAGCAGTTCTGTTAATTAAATGCATATCTGATCCCAGAATCCTTGCTCTTGTCCCTCTTAGCCTTATGTTCCATTACAAAATGAACAAATAAATAAATACATAAACTGTTGTAAAAAAAAAAAAAAAAGAATTCAGTTGCACTGTAAAACTCCTTAGTTTTATTGCAGTTTTGAGTGAAATTCTGTTTGTGACTGTTTCCTCTCTTCCTCTGAATTGTGTCACCTGGTTGTCAGATGTATTCAACACGATATGATTGACCTATTAAAAGGCATATATTTTCCTTTTATTTAGAAAGAAAAATTTTCATTAATATGCTTTAATCTAAGAGAAATCCTAGGGAAATATATTTGTAAGTCATTTTATTAAGTTAGATGTTTTGGTTATTAGCATTTTTAAAAATTCATGTACTCTGCTCAGTTTTCATCTACAATTGCAAATTAAATTTTATTTCTGTATACTTTGATGGAAATATTGAGGTATATTTCTTCTTGGATTTTTAAATTTGTTCGAATAACAATGACTACAAACCATAAATTAAATGAGATTATTACAGCTGAATAGAGGCGTACTGAGACATTCCATTGTAAGCCATAATTTCTCTTAGCAATTCTTTTACTACTATCTTGGCTTATTTGCTTTTAATTGAAATATCAAATGAAAATTGCAAAGAAATACCATCACTTTAACTGCAGCCATGAGCCTACCTGGGACAGTCTCATCATCAGCCAAATCTTGCTCATTTCTGATCCCCAACTCAATCTACTAAACCTTTAAAAATTTACTTGTTAATTATTGCCAAGTGAAATTTTAATTTGCTCTGAAACTGCCTGGTGAATATGGTTATTACAATTCAGTTTATATTAGAAATTGGCACTAGAGGGAGCTAAGTAATTGTATCATTTATGTGTTTAGGGGGAAATTGAACATTCATTTAAAAACTTATATTTTTTTCAGAACCTGCTGATTTTACAAATATGGCAGCTATGCCTCAGCAAATTATAAGCAATAATGAATTAGTTAATTTTCTTTAGTGAAAACTGCTATGGTAAGATTATTAAATTACTGTATTTCTACTTAGTGAAAGTAGCTACCACTCAGTAAATTAGGATTTCTAGGACTCTTTGGGGAAAGGCATTATTACTATTATCCATGTTTATCATTATTTTGGCCCTAACTGAATTAAAACGCTCATAGCGCCATGTTAAAATACAATATTTCGTTCCCAAATATATAGTTTGATAAGAAAACAGCCTTATTGAATAGGATTTCAATGCAGATTAGAAAACAATTTTACTCTTATGGAATAATCTAGGAATTTAGTTGGTTTGATTACTTTGAAAGGCTGATTCAGTTTATCACCAGTATTCTTCCCCCAGCAATCAAAGCCTACTGTGGATTGAGTAAAATTGTGCTATCTCCTAGTTTTATACTTATCTCTAAAATGAACAAAAGTCTGCTTAGGTGTGTAAAGCTACAAGCTGCTGGAAGTTTTTATTTACATAAATTTAAGAGCTAAAGGACAAATACATAATTCTATACAGTTTGCATGTTGAGTCCCAGGAAACACATTGGAAAACAGCTTATATAAAATCGACATTGTGGGGGAGCAAATTGGAAATTGTACCCTCCTCGTCACATCACTTAGGCAGTCACTGCCAAAAAGGGACACATTTTCTAGGTCCTTGTAAGTGAGCATGTCTTCTTACAGATAATGTACGTGGGAATGTTCTTTTTTTCACAGGTTTTACAAGGGAAAAATATGGTTTAAATGTTAAAATTAAACATGGTTTCATTCGTATTCCATTCTACTCTGAAAATACAGTAATGTGGAAAACACTAAAGTAAAACCCATGATCTTTTATGGTGAAATCCTCTTAGCTATAGCTATTTAGTTACAGATTTGAATTGATATATCAGTGTTCAAAGGGAAGTTTCTTGCTGTTATCTATTGGTCTGGAAGAGGAAGCCCTCTGACTTTACCTATGCATAGGCTTAGTTTTAATAGAAAAGTAAATTTCAGGGAAAGTGTACAAAGTAGGACAAAGTAGGAGAAATTACAGCCAGGCTATACACTGTTTGATAAACCACAGACACAGTTTCTTCCTTTTGCTTCATGCATTTCTTATGAAAATGAAGCATTCTTAAATTCTGTATTTTATTTTTACAATTTGAATAATTAGCATATTATCTATCTCAAAGGAACTTTATAATCAAGGTTAGCCTTACAAAAGAGGTTAGCAAGGGATATTTCAAAGACCGGATTTGGAGGGAAATAAGGTTTGTACTACTGAATACAACTAGACCATCTTTTAGATCTCTAAATCAGTGTTTGATGAACTTTAATGTACATACCAATTACCTGAATATTTCTTAAAATGCAGATTCCACTTCAGGAGATCTGGACTCTGGATTTTAAAGAAGTCTCCTATTACTGTCTTTAGACCACTTTTTGTATAGCAATAGTCTTTACTTTCTTTAATCTCCATACGTGTTGCAATGACTTAAAATAAGAATTTAGAACAAAAAATAAGCAAGAGGCCAGAACAAAATGAAGGCCCTGATCCTGGAAACCTGTGGTGCCAACTGTAGTGGTTTTTACTCTTCATGGGTCATGTTACATGCCCAGCACTGACCACATACATACAAGAGCGGTCACTGTCCAGGCACAGGGCCATCTGTGATCATTTACATTGTCTAGCTGAGAACCTCCTTTGATTTCTCTTATTTGTGGAAGCTCTCTCTGTCTCCATCTAACTAAGCATTTAGATACAGAGAACAGATTGGCAGTTGCCAGAGGGGAGAAGTAGAGTGTTGAAGAAATGGGTGAACAGTTTTTGTTCTTGTTTTTAGTTGAAGTAAATTGAATTTTTAATAAGTGAGGTAACCTAAGAACTCATTAGAAATGCAGATCTGAGGTTACACCTCGGAATTTCCAAATCCACATTTTATAAGATCCCCAAGTGATTCATATGTATAGTAAAGTTTGAGACACACTGGTATATTAAAAAAAATAAAACAACAAACAAAAAACCCCCCAAAAAACTTCATTGGACCCTGGTTAGGGGAAAAAAAGTAAAAAAAAAAAAAAACCACCCCAGAACAGATATAAGAGACATAGCAAACCAAAACCTCAAAACCCTAAAATAGATTGTTTTCCTATATGTTGTACGTGTCAAGATGTTGTTCAAGTAAAAGGCATGAAGCAGATGTTTTCAATTAAAAAAAAAAAACAAAAAACTAAGGAGTAGTATTTCATTGTATAAATGTACCACAACTTCTTTGTCTGTCAGTGGACATTTAGGTTGCTTCCATGTTTTGGCTGTTGTATGTAGTGCTGCTATGAGCATTGGGGTGCATGTATATTTTTGAATTAAAGTTCCCTCCGAATATATACCTAGAAGTGGGATTGCTAGGATTGTGTGGTAGTCCTAGTTTTTTGAGGAAACTCCATACTGTTTTCCATAATGGCTGCACCAAACTACACTCCCACCAGCAGTGTAGGAATGTTCCCTTTTCTTCACACTTCCTCCAGCATTTATCATTTGTGGATTTTTTAATGATGGCCAGTTTGACTGGTGTGAGGTGATAACTCATTATAGTTTTGATGTGCATTTCTCTGATAATTAGTGATATTGAGCATTTTTTCATGTGCCTGTTGGGCATTTGTATGTCTTCATTGGAGAATTGCTTGTTTAGGTCCTCTGCCTATTTTTGGATTGGGTTGTTTGTTTTTTTGTTAAGTTGTATGAGCTGTTTATATATTCTGGAGATTAAGCCTTTGTCAGTGGCATCATTTGCAAATATTTCCTCCCATTCTGTAGGTTGTCTTTTTGTTTTGTTTATGGTTTCCTTTGCTGTGCAAAAGCCTGTAAGTTCAATTAGGTCCCATTTGTTTATTTTTGCTCTTATTTCTGTTGCCTGGGTAGACTGCCCTAGAAGAAGATTGCTAAGATTTATGTCAGAGAATGTTTTTCCTATGTTTTCTTCTAGGAGATTTATCATGTCTTATATTCAAGTCTTTAAGCCATTTTGAGTTTATTTTTGTGTATGGAGTGGGGGAGTGTTCTAACTTCACTGATTTACATACTGCTGTCCAGTTTTCCCAACACCACTTGCTGAAGAGACTGTCTTTTCTCCATTGGATATTCTTGCCTCTTTTGTTGAATATTAATTGACCATAGGTCTGTGGGTTTATTTTTGGGCTCTCTATTCTGTTCCAATGATCCATATATCTGTCTTTTTGCCAATGCCGTGCTATTTTGATTACTGTAGCTCTGTAGTATTGTCTGAAGTCTGAGAGGGTTATTCCTTCAGCTTCGTTCTTTTTCTTCAATATTGCTTTGGCAGTTCTGATCTCTTGTGATTCCATATAAATTTTAGGGTTATTTGTTCTAGTTGTGAAAAATGTCATGGGTAATTTGAGAGATCACAGTAAATCTGTAGATTGCCTTGAGCAATATGGCCATTTTAACAATATTGATTCTTCCAATCCAAGAGCATGGGGTATCTTTCCATTTCTTTAAGTCATCTTTAATTTCATTAATCAATGTTTTGTAGTTCTTCTTGTATAAGTCTTTCACCTCATTAGTCAGATTTATTCCTAAGTATTTTTTTGTTTTGGATGCAATGTTAAAAGGGATTGTTTCTTTACTTTCTTTTCCTGCTAACTCATTGTTAGTCTAAAGAAATACAACTGATTTTTGTATGTTAATCTTGTATCCTCCTACCTTGCCAAATTCTTTTATCAGCTCTAGTAGTTTTTGTGTGGAGCTTTTAGGGCTTTTTATATATAGTATTGATGACCCAGTGCCTTTTTTATTGTGTCATTTGTTGCTCTTTAGGTAGCTGAACTAGATTGTTTCTTTAATGAGAAGTTGTTGACACACTTATAGGGTGATGCAGCATATATCATATAACATGGTATGTCTAGAATAATAGGTGCCATTTAGTGAGTTTTTATTGACACAGTGGCACAGTTCTGATGCCATGAATGGTTTATGCAAAAAAATGAAAACTTTGAAGTAAATAATATTTTACAGATATAAATTCAAGGTTTACAGAGATGAAGTAATTTGCAGCAGTTCCCATAACCATTTAATGATAGGGCCAATATCTATCCCAATTTAATTGAAGCTGCAGTCCAGTCTTTAACTATGACTTTTTTATCCTTAAAACACAGTTGACCTTTGAATAACATGGGCTTGAACTGCACAGATTTACTTATAGACCAATTTTTTTTCAGTAAGTATGTATGGTACAACATGATCCAAGGTTGGTTGAATTTGTGGATGCTGAGCTGTGGATACAGAGGGACAACTATGGGACTTGAGTATCCTCTGATTTTGGTATCTCTAGTGGATTGTGAAACCAGTCCCCACAGATAATGAAGGATGTTTATAGATACTTTTTCTTCAGGGACTTCTAAGCATCAGTGGGCTTTTTTTTTTTTTTAAATAGCTTATGATGTTTTTATAGGAATTTAGTAACATTAATAACAATATTAATATAGCTACTACTTATTAAGCATTGACTATTGTATAATAGTTTTATCCCATGTAATTTTTAACAGATTTCCTGTGGTAAGCATCATTATCCCAACTTTATGCTTTGGGAAATTGAAGTTCAAACAAATGTCCAGAACTGCCCATTATGTAGCCAGATCTGTCTGACTCTCCAGTCCTAATCTACCTCTATCATGAGCACTGCTATTGCTCAACATTTAAGACTATCCATTGCAAAAATAAACCTCTTGGATGAATTTCAAAAGAGCCCCGTTCTCTAGATCCCAGAAGCATGCTCTAATTTTAGACCTTGTGCTTGAGATGAGACTTTAGGGATTTTTACTTACTTCTTGATAATATTCCTGCTCTCCTCCTTCAAGTCACCTTCATGGCTGCTCCATCTGCCCTAACTATATTCGTAGATATAGGTATAAGATGGGGACTGATACTCTCTCCAGCTTTTCTCTATTAGTCTTCTTGTGCTATTGTTTATAATTACCCTATATTTATAATTGCAATTTAAACTGTCAGCACTCTTATATCCCTTCTAAGAAAAACATCTAAGATTGGATCAGAAAACATTTGAGTGGTGCACCAAAATACGGTTTTCAAAAGTCTGTCTCCAGAAGGACAGATAAATGGGTACATATGTAGTGAAACAAATACCACAAAGTGTTAAAGAATCTGTGTGTTAAGTAAAGAATCCATATTGGTGTACACTGCAAACATATTTCAACTTTTCTGTGTTTGAATACTTTCATAATTAAAAGCCTGGAAATAAAGGTCTACCTCCTGTGAACTTGCAGCTAATTTATTGTGTGTTGTCATCCTCTCTCTGTTAGAATAGAAGCTCCATGAGGGCAGGTGTCTTTGTCTCTTTTGTTCAGATGTGTCCCAAATGCCTAAAACAGGGCTTGTAGCATGGTGGCCTCTCTGAGTAAATACTTGTGTAGTGAAAGGATATACTGAGAAAAACTGTAATGAAGACTTAATGATTGCTTGTGGCAAGATGCCCACACATGGGGATTAAAGTCTTAACAAGAAGGTAGGGCAGATAGATTAAAGGATAAACCCACCTCCTAAATTAGCAGCTGACAATTTATCATCAAATAAAAACCAACCAAATAAACAAAAACTTACGATTTTTTAAGCTTTGTTCTAGGATACAATATCATATAATAATTGTGTTGGGGGAAAAATAAAAGAGTAAGGACTATGCAGAATGTCATGCTCCTTCAAACAGATCTCTTCTCTGTGCATGGATCAAATAGGAATCTGAGACTTAATCTTACAATTTAATTATTTCTCCTTCTGAAGTTTCCCATAGGGAGAGTCTGCAGAATAGAACCAACCCATTCATAGACCCATAGCCCACCAGCAAGTTCAGAAAACTGCAGTACTTCTCTGGTGTGTAGGAGAAGGAAGCACACAAATATTTGGGTTTCCAGGGAGAATGCAAGTCTAAGATAGCTAATAGAGGCAGTTACTGGTTGTTTTGTTTTTTTTTTTTTTTTCATTGTTTTTTCAATAAATTATTCCACCCCTGGAGGTGGAAGTATTCCAACCTTAGGAAGATACAGCCTGTAAATTGGGAATTGCTGGGAAGTGAACACCTTTTCTGCTTCTGGAGAATGTATAGCTTGAGCAACTGCTCTTTTGGCTCCTCTAACAGGAGCCAGAGAAAAACTAGGGAGAGATAGATAAGGTCACATAAGCCACTTTTTTTTTCCCCCAGAGATTGCAAGTAAGTGTAAAGAGAAATCTTGTATGGACATGTGAGAGGGGTGGTGGGATAAGCCTGCCTTTCCTCAGTGTTGCTTTCTTCAGGTATTTCGGGAGTATTCCTTGAAGTGTATGCAGGTTTGGGCCCCCTCTGGTACGTTCATTACTATTATTGGTGTCTATGCTAGACTAGACTGAAAACAAGGCTAATTTTCAAACATAATTGTAGAAATTTCCAAACACAAAAATATTGAGATTGTTACAAAAAAAAATCTCATGGAGAAAAATTATTTTCCATATATACAGGCCACTAAACTAAACCTATAACTTCTATTTTATTAAATATTAAGTAAAACCAGTCAACCATTCTTATCACTTCTCTCCTCTGAAAATTGATGCAACTTTCTTCTATTTTCCTTTTTCTAAATTATTTTATTTGAATCTGTTATGTTCATGATCCTATGCTTTACACACTGGAACCTGTCCTTGTAATCTGGCCAATATCATTGTCCTCAAATATTACCTCTTACCATGTAATTGTTAAAAACAAAAACAAAATTCACTGAGTAAATTTAAAGATCTAATTGGCTTTATTCAGTGATTCATGAATTGGGCAGCCTCCCATCTGGCATATGGAAAGGAGCTCCAAAGAGTTGTACAAAAATGGGAAACTTTCATAGGTAGGAGGAGGCAGAGCACAGAAGTTATTCTAGCAAAGAATGGATTGTTTCAGGCAAGGCCACCTTCCATTGGGGAAAGATGGAGGTCTCTCAGACAGATTCCCTCACTAGTGCTGCACAGGTGATTCCAGATTGATTGGTTAAAAGTCACGTTCCTGGGAAGGACTGAAATCGCAATTAGGTTAGGTGTTAAATCTTGATTTGCTGATATGGGGCTTAACACAAGTGACTCCATATTGCCCAGTTGTTTCTTTCTTTCTTTTTTTTTTTTAACAGTTCTCTTCTTTTGTTTAGACTCTCATCTTAACAGAGGTGTGATCGAAATTTATGGCATTAATGCTACTCCCAGCTACTGCCCTGAAGTTCTTACAGTTTTTACTTATCCTCTGTATGATTTTCACAGGTCGCAAACTTCATGTTCACAGTTTTTAAGTTCATCAATGTCTTCATTCCTTTCTAATATTCCAGTCTTAGATCATTTGCTTGGTGGTTAGTGACTGCAAGCATGAATTTAAAGCATTTGAGAAAATACAGTGTTCCAGGGAGATTACTGTGATTATTAAAAGCAAGATAATTCCCAGTGTTTGAAGTGCAGTTTGGAGCCATGGTCCCCAGGAACCAAACCAGTCAAAGTCAAATGAGTCAAAGAAAGACCCCATTGAAGGCGTCACCTTTTTAAGCCAAGTGGCTTGGTCAGTATTCTTATGTAACTGAGTTTTAACTTCCCCAGAAATGTTAATCTAGGTGCAGAA
This sequence comes from Camelus dromedarius, assembly GCF_036321535.1. Classification (NCBI taxonomy): domain Eukaryota; kingdom Metazoa; phylum Chordata; class Mammalia; order Artiodactyla; family Camelidae; genus Camelus; species Camelus dromedarius. Next base: position 27,244,640 of record NC_087439.1, on the reverse strand, counting down.
GGCAGTTGTTGGCTACAGCACAGAAACCTTCTTGTTCAGCTAAAAGATACTCAAGGGCTGTCCTATTATCAAGGACAACTTTGGCCAGAGTCTGAGGAATACTGCTGGGCAGCAATTTTTTCAATAGCAGATTCTGCTGCTAAATCTTCAAGAGTTAAGGAGAAATTCCTGATGTCAGCCTCATTCATACTAAATCCTAACCAGGGAAGTAGGGACCTGTCAAAGAGAGCAAATTCTGAATCATAAAAGCCTCCTGATAGGGTCTTTCTAATTTGACAATGTAAACTTAGGGGAGTTGAACAGCAAGATGTCTCCGTTTGTCTGTGTACAGTTATGGGAGCAGTTAGATAACCTAAGAGGCATTTCCCAGTTACGTGACAGCCGTCTAGACATTCAAAGGCCCAAGGAGAATGACAGCCATCACAAAGATAAATCCCGTCAGGGCACTAACCACCCCTGCTAAGGTGGCACTGTTAATGGACAGATAGGGTTTTTGATGACAAATCTAGCAGCCTGCAGTTACCCTCGTAGCAGTTGCCTGAGAGAGAGGGATGATGGCATTCTCTTTCCAGGCCAATGCTAGAGTAAAGGAAGGAAAGAAAAGAAGGAGATCCATGTTCAGTTAAAGTATGAAGTCTTGATCCAGCACCTTGAAAGGAGGCAGTCTGCCGCAGTTGGCTGCTTCTCTTCCTAGTCAGCTTAGTTTGGAGGTCCCCCACATTGACACAGGAACAGATGTTACGTGGAGCTTTCTTCCAAGGTTCTAATCCCTGAAGTTTGGCTGCTATCAGGAGAATAAGGAGGACCTGCCTTCTAAGGAGATTCAAGGGCAGTCTCTTTTCTTAGTAATTCCAAATCAGAAGGGTGTGAGAAATTTGGAAACATTAATTTGGAGAGTTGTAGGCAAATGTTTAAGGAAACTAGAAGAATTCAGGATGCAGTCCAGTTTACACATATATAACAACTCAAATACAATGAATAGATTAGAATCTAATATAAATGAAGATGTACACGTACTTTTTCTCTTTATAATTATCCCCATTTCTTTTTTTGAGGATAATCACAGTAAAACTGATTTGTTTGCCATAGACTTCAGCTGATTATTTGCGTGAGTATAGCAAAAATGGTAAATGCCCGTGTAAGGTTTTTTTTAAGGCTGCTTTGCTAGAACCTGGTTAAATAAGGTACCAGTTGATTTTTCTCAAGGGGCTTTATTGGGTCCATAAAGTCAAACAATTCCTTAAAGCTGTCTGGTTACATCTGCATCTATGCACATCTCACTCAAATATGACATTGTAGTCAAAGCTTTGGTAATACAATCAGTGTTTCCAATTGTGTCCTGTTTCAAGAAGAACAGAGTGTTGTCGAATTTATGTAAGTAAGTATTTTGCCTTGAAAAGAATACTGGAGAGTTTCCAAATTCTGGAGGGATCAGGTAGGGATAGAAGTAAATGTTTCATCTTTGTTTACAAAGGTATAGCTTACAAAACTCCTACAATTCATACATACCTTAAGAGAAAAGGTTTTCTTAAATCTGGAAAAATAAATTTTAAAGAACCAGCAGTGTTTCAAAGAAGAAGCTATAAGAATCATAATTATTCTCTTCGGCTCATTCAATTTCATGTCCTTAATTCTTGTTCTGTATGAATCTGTGTTTTATTTTTTCCCTATTAGTTCTGGAAAGTTTTACCCAGTTCAGTTGTATGATTTCAAAGTTCAGAAATTTGTGTTTAGCAGAGTCCTCTCCATGAATCCCCTTGAAGAAGAAACACTTGGAGGAACACTCCCAACAAAGCATCAGAGTGAAACAGTAGCTCTCTGTAAGTGACCAAAGACTTTAAAAATCGCCAATGCTAAAGATTTGGTAAGAGTGTGTAATAATGGAGTTAACAAGGTAAGTTGGTTATTTCTATGACATGAAACATTTTAAGATGATAACTGGAATTATGATGGATAACTTTATACCAGGACTATCAGATTTCCAGGAATTTCACACAATGTATAGCACATACAAATACAGTGTAAAGAAGGATTAGCATTACTTCTTTTTTCCCAATGCTTCCCATGCAGTTTAACATATCAAATAAGCCAAATTAGTCTAACAGCTTTTCATAAGGAGAGAGACAAATATTTTGCAATTTTTTTGCAGTGCCCTCTGGACAGCCCCAAAGTTAGTTTGAGGTAAAAAAAATTTTCATTTAGAACTTAATTTTTGGTAAGTTTGTCAAAAATATCAAAGAGTTTTAAAATACTTGGTCAAAAAAGATCATAGGTCACTGTTAAACAATACTTGCTTATTAGTTTTACCACAGTGGTAGTTGAAGACTTTGCAGGAATTACAGAAAGTTAAATAGTTCTCAAAAAAAAAAAAAAAACAACCTTATTTTTTTAATAGAGAAGATTAAGCTTTTTCAAGTAATCGAAGACCTGATGAAGACAGGAAATTTTATGAAAAGACACAAAATCTTTGTTTACTGGGCACATTACTTAAAAAGTAAAGAAAAACCTTTTCCTATCACTTACCAAGAACAGACAATAGTTCAAGACTGTTTTTGTAACAAAAAAGAACCCCCTCAAAAGTACCAGTGTACTTTTGATATTAAACCCCCTCTTTTTTTTTTAACTTAAATAAATTTCTTTCAATCTTAGCCAGCTTGACGATGCATAAAATCCCTTTCCCAAGATTTCTTTTCCAGAAAACTACAATTTTTGTCCTGTGTTTCTCCTCTTTTGAGGAGAAATAATTTTGAAATAATTAGTATCATTTAGGAAAAAATTACTTTTTCATCAACAAAAATACGCCTCCGTTTCTTACTCCTTTTACTGAAAACACATCCCACTTTCCTTGCATAGAGATTTTTTTCTTATTTTTTGTAGTAGCTTTATTTACATATACTAGAATTTTTAACTCTAACTTCTCCTTAATTTTTAATGAAAATAAAGAAGTCAACAACTGTGAACTTTCATTTATATTAGCTTTCTGTAGCTTGACGCATTTATGCATACTTTTCATGATTTCTAGAAAAATATGCTTTTTCACAGTAAAATTTCAATGTGGCACAAAACGTGTTTACCAATAAACTCAAATATCTTTACTTTCTCTAAAAGAGAAATCCAAAAGTGAATAAATCTATGATCAATAATTAATATTTCAGTATTTTATCTTATTTGGAGATTATCTAGATATTTAATGACTATTCATCACTTACTCTAACTTAACAAATCTGTAGTTTCAGTTCACCAGAAAAATTTCACCTAAAAACTTTTATCCTACTTATATCTATTTAACATACTTGTTTTCATTATTATTTCATCATTCATTATAATAATTAAGCTATCCACAAAAAAATTGTTAGACGTTAGATAAAGTCAGCCATCATGCAATGACATTCTTACTGACGAATTTTGTAACAGATAACATGAACTTACTGGACTTTTAGTAAACCTAGAGAGAATAAAAGTTTTGTATGTCTCCATTAATTTTAACACTGATAACTCTGAAGACACACGTATTTTAATTAAACCAACAAATTTAAATTAGCTTTTATTTGTGAAATACCATTTTAGATCACGTGAACCTGGAAAGTATTTGAGTTAGTTTTTATTATATTTCCAAGAGTTTTATAAACATGTAATTCACATAAACACTTAATTTTCTTTAGGCCAATTAAACAGAACTCTTTCACAAATTAATTTTGGTAATACATCTGAAGGTAGCTTCTGTTTTAAAATTACTGCCATGAATCCGGTACAATAATACAGAATTTGCTAGATATAAGAGAAGTTGAATCTAAGTTGCTTTTCTGGTAGGTAGAATAAGTTAAGGTTACCTACTCAGACAGCTAAAGCTTTTTACTGATCTTTGTAGAGAAAACATTTAAAAGTTTTTTTTTTTTTAATTTGCCTAAGTTTCAAATGAACTTTTCTTCTTTCATTTTGCTTCTGAAAAGAATTACCTTCCTGAAGCTTGTAGAACATTTACATCTCAAAGTCATAGGAAAAGAATGCAAATTCCTCTAAGAATGACTTAGGTTCTCAGGCCAGAATTTTTACAATACTTACAAGTCTTCTGAGGTAAATAGGAAAGATTTTGGGACTGGTAAAAGAAATGGATTTTAAACTACCTCTAGAGCTGCATTGTTAGTTTTGCAAAGATTTGTATAAGATAAGGACGGTTGCTCTCAATTCTTCTAAGAATTGGGTTACAGCCTAAATGATATCATGGGCTGATCCACCCATAAATCATTTTGCAGAGGTTCTAGAAGGTTTTCTTTCCCTCTGGGTACATAGTTTTATTTTAGCTTAGGGGAGAAGACCTATTTTTTTTTTTTTTTTTTATCAGTCTCTTCAGTTTGGCCAGTTTCTGACCACAGAGCTTCTTTGAGTTTTTAGGCAGGACAAACAGTACGTATTCTTGGATGTATTGAACAACCCCTTGGACTCAAGAGGTGTCCCCGAAGAAGATGCAAAAGATATTTTATTTTCCTTTCTCTACTGGGTATTATAGATAGATACCTGAGAGAAATGACTTTGGTAAGAATTCTCACCCTTAGCCAGCTTCTGCCAGTTTCCAGGATCCCATCTGTGGCTCTGACAGAGGTTTAAAGTAGAGGGTATAGCTCTATTATTTACTCAAATCTTGCAATATTTTCTATTAATTTCAATTTTTAGTTTCCCTTGGCTGTTTAAGGTAATAACATTGCAGTTTACCATAAAATCCCTGAGTCCTGTCAAATTTGGGAGGGGCCCAAATGGAGGCTGTCCTTCAAGGGTAGATACTGGGGAGTCTGTGAGGTCATTAACTTAGTGGATTTTGATTTAATGTCATGTAAAAAGGCAATTTAGACAGGATTACTAGTATGACTAATAAAAAAGGATAGAGGGGAAGCAGTAGGAGTTATGTCAGTCTTACTGCTTTTTGTTTTATTTTCCTTTTAGTTACATCTTATGTCTTTAAATTTTTATTAGTCTTTTGCAACAAATCTTCCAACAAAACTATTTTGGAATTTTGAAGCTTCTTGGAGTCTTCTACATACCAATTAAAATACATACCCCATTCTGCTTGTTTAATTTAGGAATCCTTACTTTCAAGCGCACTTCTTAAATAATCTTATCTAATTGGAATCTGAATTCTAAGTTGTTTTAAGTAAGATTTTTTCCATTTTTGTAGATATCTGTAGCTTCTGGAATTACAGTTCATAGAGATAAAATAAGCAGGTCTTCTAGAGGTGATGTGCTTAACTCTTCAGAATTTCAAGATTTGGCTAAGCCTTTGGATCTCTAATACCTAAGAGGGATGTGGCATGGGATTGGGAATTATGTGGTGTTTTATAGTGTATCTCATTGAATAGAAACTTTCTTGAGGTGGGGAGGAGGGTGATTTAACATTAATCTAACTCATTCCATGACCAATTTACCCTAACAGGGAATTTCTTTGAGTTAGGTGGTGAGTGCTCTACCAGTAAAATACTCAATGTATAACCATCAATCTTGTGACTGCTTTTGATATTTCCATTAGCAACAGCCTTTACCCACCTAAAACACACTGGACCTAGTCCAGCTTAAGTAGAGCCCAGTCCAACCCTGGACTCGGTCCAGTTTTTAAGTTGGAGCCAGTCCCACTCTCGTTGGTAGCCACCAACTGTTCCTAATGCAGAATCTGGGGGTTGGGGAGAGGATTGAACCAGCAGACCTCAACAAATAGGGACTGTGGATTTGGGGCTCCATATAAATGGGGAACTGCAAAATACACTAACAATTCCTCATGCATCCCAGGAGAATCAAGAACTGGAGTTTCCAGTCAAATGGGGAACTGAAAGTCAATTAGATCAGGAACCTGACACAAAGAGTAGAGTTCAAAACTGAGAGGAACTTACCTACAGCCTTTGGAAATGGTGAGCAAGACAGAGAATTCAGAAATGGTTTACAGGTACCATACCTGTGTATCTCATTGTCCTCACATGTTGTCAGAAATTTGCTTCAGATCTCCTCACTGCCACCAAATGTGTTAAAAATGAAATTCAGTTGAGTAAATTTGAAGATCTAATTGGCATTATGCAGTGATTCATGAATCAGACAATATCCCATGTAGCAGATAGGAAGGGGCTCCAAGGAGCTTTTATAGGCAGAAGGAGACAGGGCAAGGAAGTTATTCTAACAAAGAGTAGATTGTTTCAGGCAAGGTCACCTTCCTTTGGGGAAAGGTGGGGGTCTGTCAGACAGATTTCCCTCACTAGTTGTGCTCAGGTAATTACAGATTGACTGGTTAAAGGTCACATTCTTAGGAGAGGCTGAAACTGCAATTAAATTAGGTATTAAGTCTTGGGTTTGCTGATGTGGAGCTTAGCACAAGTGACTCCATTTTGGCTTTTTTTCTTCTTTTTTAATAATTAAACCGCTGTCTAAATTTCAAGGTCTCTAAACAATTTAATAAGATTCTCTTCTTCACCTAGATTGATTTTATTGCTACCTTATTAACCTATTAATATCCCTTTCTGCTCAGAGAGTTTCAGCCATGTTGCTTCTCTAACATGAAAGTTTCCTCCACTCTCACCTCACATATATCAACATTCAAATAGCCCTACAGATGTGTATTTTTAGCAAAAGAAGGTACGAGGAATGGAAATATATTTTGTTATAGGGAAAGAATGACTTTGTCCTTGAGCTGGTTATTTTTGAATGGAAAAGTAAGGGACAAATGAATATGGATACAGAAAGTTCTGGAAGGTTTGTAAAAAGGGAGCCCTGAAAAGCAGTTTTGTACAGTCAGGCTGGGGTTAGATCAACCTTAATTAGATAAGTGGACTTTGTTACTAAAAGTAGGCTAATACAGAGTGGATTTTGTTCCTCTCTGTTAAGAGAACAAAGTTTTTTTGATGGGAGGAAGGAGAGTAATTAGGTACTGGGGATTGAACCCAGGACTGCATGCATGCTAAGTGTGCATTCTATCACTGACCTATACCCTCCCCCCGAGAACAGTTTTCTTAGAATACTGTTTTTGATAACAGATTATGTGAGTTACTTTGCATTTAAGTGATCTGTATTTGCTTTGGAAATATTTTGTCACTTTGGTTAAATGAATAAGTATTGTTTCACAGTGACCTATGATCCTATTTGTGTTTTAAAACCTTTTTGACATTTTGACAAACTTATCAAATTTCAAATTCTCACTAAAGTTCTTTTGATTTCCAACTAACTCAGAAATGCTTCAAAGGAACCCTGAGGCATCTCAGGAATATTAAACTAACAAGGTTCATTTAGTATGTTAAATTACTTGAGAAACCCTGTCAAATGATTGGAAATGAACCTTAGGTTATATTGTATGGATAAATGTCATTAATATAGATATTCCAAAATTTATATGGAATTCCTAATAATCCAACATGTCCCGGTATAGTGTTATCAGTTATAATTCTAGTTATTACTTTAAAATATTATGTTGTGGAAATAACCAAGTGTCCTGTCAGTTGCATTGTAATCAGATTCTTAACCATGCTTAAGTCTTGTCATTTATAAACAATCATTATTTTGCTCTAATGTATTTATAAAATAAAGACCTTCAAAAGGTTCATAAAAAGGGCTTTAAACAAATGTAAGTTCTTGATAACTTTTAGATCATACCACTGAACTGGGTAAGAAATTACAAAACTCAAATGAAAAAACCTGACAACTTCATCCACATCAACAGAAATTACATGGGACTGAATGAACTGATACATATGATTTATAATTTTATTACTTTTTTCTAAAATATACTGGCTTTTAACCTTTATTTTCCAGGAAAAAGAAACAAAACACTTTCCTCTTATGCTCTGATATACAACAACAACTTGATAAAGTATATACCTTGTAAACAAAGGTAAAACATATTTATTTTTTTCTCTAATTGGTTCTTCCAGAATTTGGCTTCTCCAGCTGCTCTCCTGTGGACTTGATGGCTTATTGCTACCAGATTACAGCTAGTTATACTAATCATCATTTTAATTTACTCTGTTTCCAAATTGTTTATGCTTTGTGTCTCTCTCTGCTGTTCTATGACCTTATTAATGTTACTAGTTATATTATTTCTCCTGTCTAGTTTATAAGATTATCTCTGGCATTACCTGATATGTAACCAGGTTACATTAGCACCTTGAGTGGCATATCAACAGAATCTGCCTGATCTAGGAATGAGCCTTCCTAGTTCCATGGGACAAAATTGGCATGAAATGTCTTCCAAATATTAGTTGAATTTATGACCTAGGGGAACCACTGTGAATGGAAATGTTGCCTGTCATACCAGTAAACAAAGGATATTGCAACCATCAGGCCACTATAGCTGCCCCTGTTGGTGAGCCCTGAGGGAACTCAGGATGGAGACAAACCTACTGCCAGCCGCCAAGCCTCTGCCACCCCAGCGGTGCACCCTGAGGTGACTCAAGGTGGGAAAGAACAGGATACTGGCCCTTGCTAGCTAAGGAGTGATTTCAAGGAGCCCAGACTCTTGCATCTTTCCATAAATAGAAAAGCGCTAAATTCATTAACTTGAGATGTCTGGTTTTCTTTAACTCACAGTAATCTTTTGATGTTCTGAATACCTGGTTTTTGTTGCGAAACTCCTATATATCCCGGCTACTCCCTCACCGCTTTGGAGCAGTCCCTCAGAGCTATTTGAGAGGCTTCCCCACTGGGCTTGTAGTCCTTGGAAAGTCTACGGGATCAAACATAGTTCTCAACCTCAAAACAAAACAAATAACCCTACAAAAGTCCGCCCCACGTCCATGTAGTCCTAGCAGACTTTCCTGATCATAGCTGACCTTACTTTGAATTCCTAAGTATTGTCTATGCTAAACATGATAATAGAATGTGATACTATAGCTCATATTTGTCCTAATGTTTAGATATGTGCTCACTTCATATTTTCTGTGGACACATCAAGTCACCAAGTTCATATATTTCTTCTGAAGCCCTTACAACCATGAGTCCTAATTATGACACATCAGACTCGCATGAGAACTTTCTACAAAACAAAACTTCTAGATATACTATCAGATTTTCTCAACATGGAGTTTAAATTCTTCTTCTGTTTAATATATCTTATTTAGTCAGAATCCACAGAACATACTGTCATTAATTCACTATATAGGTTTTAAATATCATCTATAATCTAGTCCTAAAATAAAATATGTGGATTATAGTTCTGTTTGGCATACACAGTGTTTATTTTTTAATTTGAGTAGGTTCATATTTGTAAGTATGAAAGTTATACATAAAATACTTCGATGTATAGATTCTTCTAAAAATGAAAAGATCTGAAAACACTTAGCACATGTTTTTACATGACAGCAATTAGCTGAAGGCGAGTAATGTGCATTATCTTTGAATGTGGCAGAAAATGGCTGGTTCTCCCCAGACCTCTCATTCTGTGTTTTCTTACACACTTACATTATTTGTCTGGTCATTTGAACATGCACCCCCTGCTTGCTCTACTATAAGATATACAGGGATTTAATAAAGTTGGGTTAGTAATAGCTTCACTTGATTTTCAAAATTAACTATTATATGACCAGGAAATCACAATGTATTACTTTGTATAATTTTCTATCTAGTAGAATATTAGTTAAAGAATATTTCTACATAAATATGTTTCTTCAAAGCAGTAAGAGAAAGAGAATTCAGCCCCTTTGCCCATGCAGTCCCCATAGGAGAGTAACATTGCAACACATCAATTAGACCACAGTCATCAGTAGGAAGAATCAATGTACTCCAAAGGGTCACACACTTACATGCTGCCCTCTGCTTTCTTTCTCTTGCTTCCTTTATGCAATTGGTTAAGTGAATGGAGGGTGGGACTCTTGTTTGGGTTGTGGGATGGTAGATAAGTTACGATCATCAGCCCTTAGCCAGATTTATAATAAAATAAAATTTATTATTTTGCTATGGCTTTTTAAATGCATAGCCCTGGCAGCAACTTCCATTTAGGAGGATGGTTGGCAGAACAGGATTGAAGCCTTCTTGCATCATCCATCCAAATACTGTAAAATGTCATCTGAATCTTATCATGTTCCTTCCTAATTTGTAGGATTCAGTAAGAAGTACTAGCAATCTGATATCCCTTTCATGGTACCAAAATCTTGAGTATAATAATAATCAGGAATTTCCTTCTATACAAACCTGTAAGATCATGGCAGTTGTTACAACATGGAACTTCATGAGGTTGACAAAATTATATATTGAGAAAATGGACCCTAAATGCTTTTTCAGTTTACACACACACACATACACACACACAATCATCACTAAAGATCAGCTGAAAAAAAATATGTCAAGGTGCAATCTAAATGGTCTTTTGTTTGATGCCACTCTGTGGTATCTGGGCTGCAATATCTGCTTCTTGCTTTAAGGACCTTATTGCTTTATTGTAGGAAATGCTCTAGGCCTGGCTTATTCACTTGCTTAAAGAACAAATCTTTTATTACTAGGTTTTAAGCGGATTCATTTCTGTGTCATGTTTACTTTCATTTAATGTTCTCTGCAAAATTGTGACTTCCTCCACTACTAATGAGAGAAAATTGAGGAGAACTGTTTTGGCTCTCTGTCTCTTTCTCCCAGGACTCATCACTGTTTGTTGCTCTGTTCTCTTTTGCCATTTATCAGAATTCTCTGAACTGTGGCAAAGGGAGGGTCATTTAAACATCATTCTTTGGGAAGAATGAACTGCTATTTGGGCACTGTCAGGGCACTCTCTTTGTAAAACATAAATCTCATGGGCAATAATTTAAGAGAGCTCATGGATATTATCACACCCAGTGTTGTGAAGGGTAACAGTGCTCAGTAAATGCTTATTAAATGAATCAATGAATACGTGAATGTGGTTGCTTGAAATGACACTCAGAATTTTGTTTACATATGTACAATAAGGTCTGATTCAATAAGAAAACACTGCTATTCAAAAAATTGGTATATATTTAAAACAATGCCTTAATTATAATAACATAAAATTCCACATACAGATTTGTTTAGTAGTTCTAGAATATGCTTTAGTGTTGCTAGAATTTTGTTTTTCCATCTCTTTTTAAAACTTTGATGTCAAGATAATGTAGAAGAAAGATTATTCAAAGTTCTTTGTTGTTACCATTGTTTTGTATTAATTAAAATATAGGATAATAAGATGATTTTAATAAATACAGATTAATTTACAAGAATTAAAATTTTACTCTATCCGTATCATAATTTAAGCCCTATTATTAGTGGTATTATTCTAAACATTCCCCAAACTTGAGACTAATTTCAGTAGTCAAGGCTAAAGAATTTTTTAACTGATACTTAAAGCTCAGGGGGAAAAAGAAATACTATTTCATATCTTCATTCACTGATAATCTCTGATAACGTTTGTTGCATATTCTTCTAGAAATTTACTCTCTTCCCAGTTTTAGCTATTTCTTAGTATCTTTGCTTCTTGTTTCACATGACGAAGAAATAGTCTAACATTTGCGTTAAATGAAGATGGGGTGCTCTAAGTGGTCAAGTTCTTGTGCTTATCCATGCCTTAGCCTTCCTCAGTCTTGTCTGGTTGCAGTCTCTAATAATTCACGGGCCTGCTTAGTGATCAGTTTAGGGATACGTCCCAGTAAGAATCACAAAATGTAGGAATCAGAGTGAACTTCAAAGTCACTTTCACCAACCCCACATTTTACAAGGAGAACGAATGAGGGCCGGAGAAGTTAAATGATTTGTGCAGTATGACATAACTAGCTCGTTACAGAGTTGAGAATAGACTGTATCATAAATGATTTTGATCTTATGATTATCTTATGATACTTAGTATTGGATTATAAATAATTCTAAAATCACTCATGTTTAGTTTTTATTTGATAGAAAATTGTCATTTACTGCAACATCAATGAAAATTCTGTGAATATACAGAGTCAAAAGAGAAATAAATCTAATGAATTTTTTTCCTTAAGAAGTACAATTGAATGTTATATTAAAGAAAGATTACTGTTGTTAGCTAATTTTGCAACTTTATAGGCCACAGAAATCTATAACAACAGAACTTTGAAGCATGAGTGATGGGGGAGAGTTATGGATATTAATTCAGGCTTTCTATGTGGTGTTCAGTGAAATATTAAGCTTTAAAGTCTGTGTGGGAGTGTATCTAAATATAGTTGTCATTTTGCATTTTTAGTCTGCAGTTTCTCAGACATATTCATGGCAGGGAGGGAAAAAAAAAAAAAAAAAAAAAAAACCCAGGTCTGCCATGAAGGCGTGATTCTCAGTAGAATGCTGAGAGGTCATTATTACACAGCCAAAGCACAGTATAGCTAGAATCAAAAAGTGCTTGGTTCTGATTTGGTCTTCCCAATTCTCCCTTTTTCCTCTGGGCTGATCTGAGTAGTTCCAAAAGTATATTTTTCGAGAGATAACAATTTCCATGAAAAATTCTTGCACAGACTTTAACTAATTAGTTTGAGTTAAAATTACAGTCTCTCCATTCTCTGACAGCCCTGTCAACAATCTCAGGCGCTGATAGGATGATGGAGAACAGTATTTGAAAGTTCCCAATTAGACACTGGAAACCTTTGAGTTAAGATTTTATACTTAATCAAGAGTATGGTACACTGTTGGCAGGTATACTGTTTTGAAGTTTTAAAAATTTTTTGCAGATTTATGTATGTATTCTTTAGTTTATCATTCCTTGTTGTTTTTCACAACACTTTGATCTTAATTGCCTGATACAACCCCTGCTTAAGTGAACCACATCCATCGAAAGATGCATGTCATAGAATCACAGAATTTCAAATATGGGAATGACTTGAAGTCATCTAGATTAAGCCTTTGCTTTTTTTTTTTTTTTTAAAGATAAAGATACGGGTCCAGGGAGATGAAGTGATTTATAAAAGAAGAGACATAAGTAAAAGAAGAAAGGAAACTAACATTTGTAATGAACCTGAAATAAACCAGGTAGAGAGCTGGGCACTTACATCATCACAATTAATTCTGATATTTATAGGTGAAAAAATTACACTTATGTTCACACAGTTAAGAAAAAAGAAGAAAAGAAAAACAGCAGACTTGGGAGTCAAATACTGGTTAGCCTGACCTAAAACACATAGTCTTCCAGATAGAACCAAACATCTGCTTCAGTTCTCAGTGAACTTTCAACTGTATCATGGTACCAGTTAGGCAAATGTTTTGGAACAACTAATTATGCTTATGGTTTTAAAAACTCACCCATCTGGTAAACTTGCCACATGTTTACCTTGGATATTTTTGCTTAAATTGCAGGAACTTTCCAGAAGGAATCCCAAGCTGATACGTATCCAATTTCCTGTTTCTTTTATACTGTCTTCAAATACGTCATCTTAAAGTTAGTAAAACATAAAGATAAAAAGCTAGATACATCATTTTCATCAGGATTAGATTTCCTGTGCCACTTATTAGCTTCTGGGTTCAGGAGGTTATAGGGCTCCACTGTTTGAGGGCTTCATGGGGCAGTCCTTATTTGCTCATCTTCCTGATTATCCCAGCACATCTGGCTTCCTGGTGCACTTAGGTCCTGTCAACCTCAGAAAAGTCTGAAGAATATCTGAGTCACTTGCTAACGCAAACCAGCAACAGCTTCCACTTATACAAGTTTTCTCAGTATTCATAAAGAACAATTCCTGTTTTTTTTTCCTTAGGCCTCACACCATTTGATAGTATAGACCTTAACACAAAAACAGGAAAGCAAATTTCAAAGACCTCTCTATTTGTGAGTCTATGTGTGTCAGGAGGTGGTCAGGCAGAGTGCATAGCAAATGATATATTAAACTTAAGACAAAAATGAAAGTCTACAGACCAGTCATACTTATCACCTTCTGAATGAATATTAGACTTGTAATTTCCCTGAAGATGTATCTAGAAGGTTCATCAGAATCACTTATGAATCATATTTATTATTTAATACAATGGAGGAAAGATTTATTATCTGTTGGGTTTTGGACTCTATCCAGTAAAAAGTGATGCTAGTTGGACGAGACTTGAGAAAGAAGCGATTAATGGGAGATGAGTTGGTCAGTAGAAAGACACATATGAAGTATATTATTAGGGTCTCAGGAGACAGATCAACCTGGATCACAGTACTCAAATATACAACAGGATTTTTTTTTTTTTTAATAAAGAGCACTGGGAAGAGTGTTAACTTAAATATAAAATTAAAACTCTTGACTCAAACTACTGAACATTCATAAGTCCTGGAATGATAGCTTCAAATCATTTTCAGGTACACAGACACTCAGAGAAGAGGGATACTTGATTCACACATGTGCATAATTCTTTTGACATGTCATTGGTACTTTACTTCATGTAGTAAATATATATTAAAAGATATGAATATACAAAAATTATGTGTAGATCAAAGTGTGATTCCATCGCAAAGCATTCTAGAGTACTTGTTTTTGTAATATAAATGATCATGCACTCACATGTGTGCGTACACACACACACACACACACACACAAACACACACCCGACTGATCTAATCTGCTTTGTAAATGAAGACTTTTAATGGGAGGCGTCAGCCTCGTGAGTAGGTAAATAGGCTGCCTATGTCATGCCTCTTTGGCCCATATCCTTTGTCCTGTTCTGACATTCATCTGATCTCTCTTCCTCATAATCATTAGCAACTAGCCTGAGGTTTTCCCCCTGGAGTCCATGTCAGGCTTGGTGGAAAGCTTTTACTTGCCTCTGTTCTATAGAAAAAGAAGCCAAAGAAAAAATCCAAGAATTCGGCTTGAGGAGAAGTCAAATTTATATCTGGGTAGACTGTCTAGGTGGTCTAGGTGGTTTCTCCTTACAGCAGAAGGGTCAATATGGGTAAAGCCTAATTGGTTAGGAAACTGTGACACTGGGTAAGCGGGATGATTAAAAATGCAAGGAGGAAGAGAGAGCTTAGAAAAAAATTTTGGATTCATAAAGGAGTAGCCATGCAGCTTTTGCGGAAATGTCTCCATCCTCAGGGCATCATGGAGGGAGCTGTTAAAGCCACTGGCTTTATGATTTATTCACAGTAGGGTTATTTATTCACATGATGATTTATTCACAGTAGGGTAAGCCATTAGAAGAATGAGGCATGCCACGAGACTGAGGATGGCAGATAGGTTTTGTCTTAGCCGCCAAGTTTAGTTAATTTGTGGTAGCTGCCTGGAGGGGTAGACAGGAGGACTCTAAGACCCTATCTAAACTCAACAGTTTAGTGTCCTTTGATTAATTAGTGACATCTGCATGGGCACAGAACTGTGAGTTATTGACATTGATCATGTCATGTTTCTTTCATCCTTGTACCAGATATACCTCTGGCATTAGATAATTAAAAGGATTCACGTCTGACCAATGGAAGTTTAGCTCGTCATTTGAGCACTTTAATCAGTGGCTAATAAAACTCCAAATTTTTTAGAGCTCTGGCAATTGGTTGGTCCAAATAGTTCAAGATGACACAATAGGGTTCTTAAACATGATCTGGTAGCACAGGTTTGTGGTACTTCAGAACACCAGGAGCCCGATATTCAACATCTTTCTTTCTTTAGTCTGTCCACACAGGCCAAATTTGAAAATGTGGCCTTGGAATTCAGATCAAAACAAAGAATACTACCATGAAGCAGGGTTCTGTTCTTTGAAAAGAATTGATCAGTTATGAGAACATGATACCAGTCTTGTGAACCGGTCTTTGGCACTTGGGCACAGATAGCTGCTTATCAGAATTCCAGAAAGGCGAATGAGTGTGATTTGTCAGTTGTCAGTTTAGACACTAACAGAACAGCAAAGGTCTGAAATGGGACATCACAGTAGGGGTCAGCCTAACAGGGAGAACAGAACAGTAAGCCTTGTATATTGGGGGTTAAGCATGAGGAGTGGATTTTGAGTCTGCTTTACACAGTAGTGCAGAAGCCTGGATTGGCCTGATGATTGGGATATAAATGGGGGTAAAAATTGGCATAAAAATATAAACTAAATAGGAAAATCAGAAGAGCCTTGATGTGGGAATACTCAGTAAAGTCAGGACAGGGAAATAAAGAAAGAGCGTAGACTGCTTTATTTTCTATGTGAGCTTATGTAGTTGGAATTTCAGTGTTTATCCATGTGTCTGTTTTCCCTCTTAAAATTCAGAGTTTGCTGAAAAAAGTAATAGATTAAATGTGAGCAGACATACCTTACTTTGCATGAGTGTGTTAGATGCTTTCATAAATACACACTTTTGGCAAATGGCAAGAAAACTGCTCTAGATAAGCTGGGAAGAGATATAAAAGAAATATAAACTGCGCTAGAGAAGCTGGGAAGAAATATAAAAATATAAAAGATATAAAATATAAAAGAAACGTTAAAATATAAAATATAAAATTTAATCATTAAATCTTTAGGACTAGGTTGGGCAAAATGAAAACTGAAAGGAGGAGGATTCATGAAGACAGGGAGATAGATCTTAGACCAGTGATTTCTTGAATAAGGAACTTATTGCTGGGTGCAGAAAACAGATAAAAGTCTTCCAGAAGATTTAGTAGAAATGGTGTTTGATGAAAATTGTTCTTGGCATGATTAAGGTATCTCTCAGCCTCGTTCGGCGGGCACCCAGAGGCCGCTCTTGGGCTGTGTAGGACAGTAGTGCTACCAAGTAATCTGGTTTGTCTAGTACTTTCCTGCTGTTAGTAGCAGTTCCCTGTTCCAGGAATGCCTTCAATCCCAGGCAAATAGGGGTGGTTGGTCTCTCTCAGCTGGAATGTGGCTCTTTTCTGGGGAGCAGGGAAGTAGGGCTTTCTGAAAATTTTGAATATCTGAAGCTGATCTTTGCTTGAAAAACATTGCAAACAATAACAGGGTCATCAGGCATCGGTGAAAGAACGTAGCAAAGAAACTTTGTCTGGCATGTTAGTATCGTGTGTGTGTGTGTGTGTGTGTGTGTGTGTGTGTAGTTGTTTCCACTTTTCAAGCTCCTTTTTATAGGCAAGCTAAACAGACAACCTTTTTTTTTGTTGTTGTTAGCAGCAAAGTTAATATTTACAAAATTAGTGTACCTGCCTCCCTCAGAAGTATCATGACTGAATTTGATTAGGGGATCAGTAATTTAAGATGCACATCTGATACATATTAACATACTAACATGTATTAGGGCTACTGGTTTTTTTATTGGAAGGGCAGGAATCATTATTCTTTATTATGCTCATTTTGTAAATTTTGAATTAGATTTTAGGTTTGATTATGATCACATTCTTCCATTGTGAAAATTAAAATTATTTTTCAATATGAAAGAAGAATCACATTAACCACATCATATTTGACTTAATTTTTGTATTTGATAAGTTTCTCTCCTGTATCCTGGCTTTGAAATTTCATCAGAAATTTGAGTGATAGATCCAATTAGCAGAGAAAATCTCGACCAAACGTTACGTGATGGAAGAAAATAAGTAATAGCACTTGAATTGGAGTACAAGAAATGGAAGAATAAAGCCAGAAGTCACTGTTAAATCTTTACGAAAAGGCACGATAGCCATTTAGATTTTCAAAATAGTTGAAGCAAATAATTTTGGAAATGAAATTCTCTGGTATTTGGCATTCTGAGTTTAATTGATATCAGCAAATCCATATATGACTTGTAAGTTGCTGAAAAATTGGAATTACACACTCAATAAAAATAGATCAGGAGTGTGGGGAGCTACATGTAGGCATCATGAGTTTACTTTGGGATACCCCGAGTACTTTCAGTGAGCAGTTCTCAGCTTCTTTGAAATTATTTTAGTTATGGCTAGTTAGTATATTTAAGTGAGCAGAAAGAGTTATATTTTAGTGTGTATGTATGTGTTTATGTGTGATTGTGCCTTTCCTTGTTTTAGTTAGTAGTAATGGGCAGATGTAGCCATGGACAAGATTTAAAATATTTTGGTGTGAATGTTCTGTGCTGAGTTTACTGATGAGTTTTAAGGAAAAACGACACACAAGGTCAAATCCTAGTATGTATCCTAGTGACTTTAAAATTGTATTCTGAAAACCCCAAGTTTCCCTGTAAGTACCTCAGAGACCAAGAAATTATGTGGGAGTTGAAGCATCAGAGGTGGAGAGAGAAGACCACGTACAGATCTGTCATATTTCCCTATTTCTATCTCAGAAATTCTGCTTTTTATTATGCCAATTATTATTTCATTTAGTACAAAGTTTTGTGGTTAAAAAATTAAAAAAATAAAGATTTCTGGTGTAGAATAATGAGCCTTCAGACACAAGATATGCCTTTGACCTTGACGTCCTAGCATTGTAGTACTTAAAAGTCATATTTCTCTAATCTTCTAAGATATAAATAAAAGTAATAATACATATCATATTCAAAAATAATTATTTCCAAAGCTTACTGAAGACAATTTAATCTCTTCTTTCAGTTTACCTACCCCACCTTACCCGTATTTTCAAACCTCTTATCCAGTTCTTTCTAACCACTCTTCAGCCAACTGGACACCTTGCCATTGCCAACATTTTTCAAAGTCCCCATATATGAAGTTTTCTCACAGGCATGCCTTCAGCGGGGACGGGCATTTTATTTTCCCCCCTTTATGTCCATCTTTCAAAATCCTGCACATCTTTTGAGTTTGAAGTTGAATATCATCCCTTTTCCAAAGCTGCTCTGATCACCCTACTTGTGATATGTTCTTCCTCTGATAATCCTGCAACATTTTGTAAGTCTCATGTGGTGTGTTTTTCCCTTCACTCTGTATTATTTGCATTTGCCTAGTTTACTTATCTAGCTTACAAAATTGTAAGCAAGTTAAGGACTTTAAGCAAGGACTAATTTGCATTGAAATGTTTTAATCTGTCTCCTCTTTGAAGTTGTCAACAACTATGAAAGATGTGAAATTTGACCTTACTGGCAAAGTAACTATTTAGGCTGCGACAGTTTCATGGGTACTGGTAAAAGACATGAGGCACCTGGTTCAGAGACAAGAAACAATTTACTGCTCAAAGTAACAGCAGTAGCTAGACTCTCAGTATTTTCTTGTACAAGTTTCCTAATTTCACATTTCCACAGGACGTTGTGAAGAGGCCCAGATGTAAGATGCACAGTCATTTGCAATACAGGAGAGGAACCCCGAACTTGGGGAACTTTATCTTTCACATTGAATAGGAAACATGCCAGCTCATCACTCCTAAGGGAGCCACTATCTGTACGAATAGTTTGGAACAAAGACACTCAGTGCCTCTGCTCGTAAGACGTGCCAGAGTATGAGAGGTCCAAGGAAGATTGTCTCACAGAAGAAATATTCAATCATATAAGTATCTTGTGAGCACCTCATATATGCCGAAGATTCTAGGCACCAAGAAGGGTTACAAGGAAACAGTAGGCCTTTGTTCCAAGAATCTAACTGGAAAAAATATGAAATGGATGGGCACTTTGGGATATGACATTAGCAGTTCAGTACATCGTTCTGAATGTGGGAATAACTTTTTTTTATGTTTAATTTTATCCTTATGTTATTTTTCCTCTGTCTTGGTAACAGCCCTCTTACCTTAACTCATATACAGTTCCATATGTGTTATAACGTAATAAAATGAACAGATCATACTTTACTCTCTGCTGTTAACGAGAGCACATCATTTGAAAGTGTTATGCCGCTTGACCACAGCAATCATCTTTAACAAGTAATTAGTACAAATATTGCTATATGTTCCACTTTAAGTACGTCAGTTTGGATCTGGGACATTTGATAAATATTTGATGAATATATTTCACTTTATATATGAAAAATGATCCTCATTATTGAATGAACTAATTAGTGACACAAATCTAGGGAGCCATCTCTCTGCGCATTTTAGTAGGGAGTTGAACTGGCTTGCTACTGCCATGAGGACGACGACGACGACTACTACTACTACTAATTTAAAAATTAAAACTTAAAAAGAAATTCCTTAAAAGGTATTGCTAATTGTTGCTGCATATTGTCACAAAATAAAAGATGTTATTTTTTCCACTAAATTATAAACTTAATACTCCATTTCAGAAACAAGCATCACAATTCATATTATCAGCAGAAACATTGAAAACATCTTATTTCTCCATCAGTATCTCTCCTTTGTAAGGATGAGACATGGAACATGACTCTAATCTGACTATTTCTATGATCTCACTTTGTTTCATAGATTTCTTTAGTATTGCTGGTGGTTAAGGGGGATGTGATTGCGTGTCAAGATAACAATGATGCTTCCCCAACAGAAGTATAACACATTGTCAGGGTTTCAAAAGGTAAAAAGCAGTCATTGTGTTCAGCCTGTACACGGGGTGTTCTCTGCTCTTTAAAAGTTTTGCAGGAAGCGAATTAATGTAATAGTTTTTACAGTCTGTATAGTATAAAATAGACTCAGATTAAGCTAGCAGACTTGTTATTTGACAGTTTATAAAATATTTTAGTATCTTTTTGGCAGTAGCAGTTTGAATGTTGGCAAGTGTACACATTGCTTGCAGTTTCAAAACCTTGTAATGAGTATTTTCCACTGTAATAGCAGAGAGCTAAAATTTGGATAAACCACTTAGACTTGTGAACTCTGACATGCATGGTAACAATGTCTTTGTAAAAGAATTTTGTCAAGTATTGGAGCTCCTACTAATAGCACATCCATCTTTCTGCACACCATAAATCTTAAGAAAATTTCTATTACTCTGCAATTTGTCTGGCTTATGCTATTTATTAGCCATTTTATTCTGCTGCTTTAAGAAGTAATGTGATGTTCATTTTATTGCTGGTTCAATAAATTGTTAATTATAATGCAGTGATTGCAGCTGACGTGATTTAAAAGCCACATTAGCACTGTAGCATTAAGTTTTAACTATTTTACCCTTCAATTCCCTGTTTATACAACAGTAAAAGGAAAATAGCCTTAGACTAATTTAAAAAATGAAGGTACTTCTATCTATTGATCACATGACACATTAGAAACTTTTTTTTTTAATAAAGATTACACTTTTGTCTTGAAAAACAGGGGAAAAATGAGTGAACAATACACAGTAGAACACTGAAGAGCAGAGCAGATGATTCCAAGATAGGTAGAACACAGGAGGTTACCTATATTATATCTATGCCCTTGAAGGAGAATTGGTCCTATCCCAAACATTCATAAGACACTTGGTCAATGCCGAAAGGTCCTTGAAATTTGGTCCTGTCAGAAAGCATCCTTGAGCATATTTGGTCCATGCCAAGTAGTTTTTGAGAGAATCAACTGTCAAGGACCTTTTGGCATGGACCAAATGTTGGCTATCGACCCTAAGTAGTTGAGCATGGAGCAGCATGACCAGACCTGTTTTGTTTCTTTTCAGGCTCAAAACTAACCTAGAACTTTCCTGCTTGCCTCAAATACATGAATCCCAGCTTCATACTGCGTATCTTTAGAGATATGTTGAATCACATTCTCCTAAACATGAAAATTGTGGCATTCCCTGTACCATGCACGTTAGCTGTTAATTATATTCTGCTCAATATAATTTCAGAGTGTACATTCTGTCTTCTTATCTAAAGTATGGCTTTTACTCACTGGCTTCAGCTCACTGAAGTCAAGGATTTTGCTCCATGCTTGTTGGCCACCTCCTCCCCCACCAGCTCCCTCAGAATCCTGCAAAATCCCGGGCATCATATCAACTCTTCAAATAAATGTATTGCTTCCAGAGTCTTTCTCTAAGGCTGTAGCTGTACATTTTGAACATGGGATAATCCATGCTGTACCATTTCTGTTATACTGATAAGTGAGAGGCTAGTGAACATGCCATTAATGCCAGTAAATAAGCTTGACCTTTTTTGAATTGTGTAATCCAGTTTGCAAAACAGGGAGAAGAACAAGGAATTGGATGATGTGGGGGCCTCTGTGTCTTCTCCCTGTCCCCTCTCCTTTGACACTGTATGCATTTGGGTGAATCAATGAACTGTTCTATGATTTGTTTTCAACATTGTGATGTTTTATTCAACAGCCACATACAGGGAAACTACTATGTGCCCGGCACTCTTTTAGGAGTGAGTAGTATACAGCCTTGTAAAGACTGCCTCCCAGGTAGGGATCTGAGAGGTGGGGGAGTATAAGCAAGGAGAAACCTAGATGCCTTTGATATCCCCCCTCTGCAGTAAAACATTGATCCAAACAATTTATAAATCATTATTCTGTGCTTTCTGTAGTAGTGGATTTTCTTTCTTCTTAGTGCTTTGTCTTATTAAAAAATTATAATATGGATGCAATGTATGTGTGTCTGTTTAAATAGAGAATTAGTTATTTATAGTACCATAAAATGTTAGAAATGAAAAGGACATTTAAGGCCATTTAGTTTGTAACTCTATTCCATTAGGAACACTTGAGATTTTAAATCATACAGCTCTTTTGGCCCCCCTTCCAAAATTCTGATTCAGTAGCTTGGGGTAAGACCCTGGAATCTGTGTTTTCTGAATTCTCTCTAGGTAAAAGCCGTCAATCTAGCTCATCTCTTCCATTTTACTCCATAGGAAAACCGAGGCCCAGGTTTGGATTTTCTTGTTCAGCATGTGATGGCCTTCCCCACTCTGGGCCTTAGTGCTTGCTGTCTCCCTCCCTGAAACGCTTTTCCCCCAGCTCATCCCAGCGCTGGCTCTTCCTTCTCCCTCAGATCTCAGCTCGGATGTCACCTCCTCCAAGAGGCTTCCCTCAGAGTGCTCCCTTCCACTTACTGCCTTTTAATAATGTGTCTAGTTGGTAATTATCTTGTTTATCTGTTTGTTAATCTCTCTCCCCTACAACAATGCAAATTCTATAAAGCAGGGTCCCTGTCCCTATTTTTATTATTACATCCTCAGCACCTGGCACGCTGCTAGGGCATAGCAAGCCGCTGAACAAATCTGTGGAATGAATGAGTGAATGCACGCGTGCACATTTTGCTCAAAGTGAGATAAATTGTTAAAAGTGGTAGAGAGAAGAGTGGAGGCTTGTTGCCCTACCAGCAAGGCCATGATGTCTTTGCCTTCTCCTGTTGTCTTCTACAGTTGCATAAGATTTTAAAAGTTGTCTGGTCCAAAGTCTTTAATTTTTAGCTGAGAAAATTGTGCCCCAAGCCACAGAGTTTAAATGTCTTTCCTAAGGGCATATATAATTAGTGGCTTAATTAGGAATAAGAACTCAGGTACTCTATCTGTTTGATCCAGTGGTCTCTGCACCAACTGTACT
The DNA here is from genome assembly GCF_036321535.1 of Camelus dromedarius. Classification (NCBI taxonomy): domain Eukaryota; kingdom Metazoa; phylum Chordata; class Mammalia; order Artiodactyla; family Camelidae; genus Camelus; species Camelus dromedarius. The sequence goes on along the minus strand of NC_087439.1, from coordinate 27,221,474 downwards.
ATGTAACTTAGCCTGTGTTCTAAAGAAATACGTTGTTTCTACTGAATTATTCAGATTTCCTGAGTCTTTCTTTTGAATATAAGAAATTGCTTTTGTCCATAGAGAGGATATATCTAATAACATGCTGTTTAATCATTTCTGTGTGTGTATGACAATGGAAAAAAAAGTCATCTATCAACTAATTTTTTTTCTTTTTAACTTTCAGCACATCTGTGGTCACGATCATGCACTTGTGACCCACAGATACCTAACCAATGGGTGCTTAGTCCTCTCTTTCTTTAAAAGAAACTTCCATGCAGCCCTGGATTGATGAGGTGAAATGGCCTCTATTTATTTCTCAACAGTGCATTACTCTTTGTGAAAGAATCCGTCTCTCTGAAGATTCTGCAAAGTCTATATTACATCATTGTAGATTCAATCTTAAAATTTCTCTTTTAGTGATCCATTTTGAGAAGTCAGCCAGCCATCTGGTAATTTTAATTTTTACAGTGATTTAGGAAGGCCTCCTATTTAGACCATCTTTTAGTAGTATCTTCAATATAAAAATCAATCTTTGTGTTTTTTGTACCTCTGCTCAGGTTTTTCTGTTCATATTGGTCGTTATAATATTTCCAACTTCTTGTCTATGTAGCATTGGAAAAAGGAGGCAAAAAGAGCAGGTGGAAGGAAAGAACTTCCTTTTCTTTACCTCTTGCTCATGGCCCAAGTCTGAATTTTGGAATCTCTCTATTCACTTACAGGTCCCTGACTAGTATATTCCAGATCATGCAGCTGGCACACTAAAACAAGCCTCCAGGGTTAACTTGTGTTACGATTATAGACATTTAATTCTAAAATTGAAAATGTGCACAATGCAGACAAGAAAGAACACTTCAAAATTCCTTTTTTACACAACCATTTCTTATACAGTGTTTGAATTATATTAGGACAAAATATCATAAATGCCCAGAAACCTGTATAGACTCTTATTTCATTGTCTATTTCATGAGTTTTTAGCCATAGTGGTATGTCTCGGACTGAGTTACTCAGATTCTCTGTGGGTGGAGCCCAAGTGCCCATGTGTTTTAAAAGACACCCAGTTGATTCCAATAGGCTCTAAAAACTGAAACCCACTAATCTCATTATTTTAGGACATCATCCTGTGGCTTTACCAGATTAAAACCTATGTTTCTCTCTTATATGTATAAGCTATATGATGGAGAATCTGAGGAATCGTGACTTACGAAAGTCCAAAGTGTTGTAAAATGTCGAAGGAGCTACTTTTGCCGAAGAATTTTAAAGAATCTTTAGCTTCATAAATTATAGTTCCATGTGCTACACAAACCCTGATCAAAATACATCCCTTTGAAATGAGCTTGAGGACGGGGATGGGCATTATTCAGTTAATAGATGTTCCCAAATTGCTGTGAACAGGCTTTGTTTAGTTTTTTTAGCTTCTTGTAGCCCCACAAATGGCCATGCCTACTGGGGAGAAGGGCAGGTGTGCTTCAAAGCTGTAATAGGCAGTGTCCTACTGCTGTTCACTTGATCTGTACAGAGTATTAACTATAATTTCTACTTACTCCTGGATTCTAACTTTATTTTTCTGTTTGTGATTTCATCTTCTCTCCTAAATGTGATGTGTTATTCTTTAACTGATTCTCATCTCCCAAGTTCCCTCCTCCAGTGTAACACTTCACCCTGCCTTCAAAATTGCTTGCACTGCTTTTAGCTACTTAAGATAAGTAAGTTTGTTCTTATCTTGGCCTCAGAATCCTAAATCTTGATGGAAACTTCTTGTTATTGTCAGCATTATAATGTTTTAATAGGAACTATGACCATATCTGGGGTGGATCAGGAAATAATGACATTAGATACATTATTGGCCTTACATGTTATCCAACTGAAGCATTAGTTTTTAGAACAATCATTTCGTCTTGCCTTATAGTTGACTGCGACAATTTTACTTGCTAGTTGCTATCTTAAAAACATTCACCATGTGTTAATTTCCATTGTTTAATTGGAAAGTTGTTGATAATTACTGTATGTATAACTACCTCCCGGACTCTGCCTGTCACCTCTGCACATGCTTAGAAGCTAACCAGAACATTTCTTCGTTCTTCTGTTCTAGTATTAGGATTGCACCAGGATGCCGTAGAAATCGGAGGGAAACTTACCCTTCACTTTCATAACATTTCAACTTAATGTCTCGTCGTATCTCCACTTCAATGTGTTCAGTCATGAAACTTTGACTTACAATGTTCCCACTCTGAAGCCTTTTCCTCTATCTCTTATTCCATAAATGACACCAATATTCTCCCAGTTGCTCTGGTCAGAACTGTAGTGGTCATTCTCTATTATTCCCTAACAGCTTATATTCAATCCACCACACAACCCTATTTAATCTCCAGAATATATGTAAATTCCAAGCACTTTTCTTCACTTCAGCATTTATAACCTTTTCATTAATATCATCATCTTATATCTGTTAACTAACTCTGCTTAATTTGTGGCCCTTTCCTCACTCATAATCCACTTTCTTCTTAGTAACAAGAATTATGTTTTTAAGGTAATAAATAAGGTTATATATCTACAGTGCTATGTACTAACTAGCTCCTCATGTCATCGATTGCTTCATCTTGAGTCATTCTCCCTACCTCTTAACTGCACATTTTCCCTTCTTCTGTTCTGAAAACACATTGACGCTTTTGCCAGTTTAGATCCCAAAGAATTTGTCTCTTCTGCTTCAAATATTTTCCTTTTTTAAAAACTCTTTCTATAGATAGCTGTTTTCAATTCCTTAAGATGATTTTGACTCATGTGCATAGAATGGATTGTGTGGAGGGGATTATATGAAGAGAAATGATGGCATTTTCGTTAAGGGTGGTATTAGAGATGAAAATAACTGAATAAATTGAGAATAAATTCTAAAGATAAAGTTGATAGGATTGACAAGAATTAGTTATGTAAGAGAGAAAGAAACGTTTTGGGATAATTTCTAATTTTTTGGCTAAAGTAGTTGATAACATTCACTGAGCAAAGAAAGCTTGAAGGAAAAAGTTTAGGTCATGCTAGTGGTAAAGGAGAAACAGCAAGAATTTGCATGCTCATTGTGAGGAAAATCAACATTCTGTTTTGAACTGTTGAATGTGGGAGGCATGGGTGATAGAATTAAAGAATGAGTCCCATGTCTGGCTTCAGTAAAATACTGTGTCATGGAGAAAATATTGAGCTAAGGGAGGAGGAGGAGCCGTTCTGGGAGTAAGTGATAAATCAACCAGCTATGGAAACCTGAAACTGAAGAAAAGGTTAAGGTCGGGGCTATAGGTTTGAGAGCTGTCAGCTCATAGATAGTAACTGAAGCCAAGCAAATAGGCAGTATTACCTAGAATGTAAGGAAACTTAGGATAAAACCTGAAGGGTTGTGTAGAGAAGAACCTAGCAAAACAAGATCTAAACGTATGATCCAAGAGATACTAGGACAGTATGACAAGGATGTGGTATAAAGAGAAAAACAAAAAGGCTTTTAAGAAAGATACACTCTAAATGGAGTGAAGGCGTCCCTAAAGCAATTCTACCCTAAGTAGGTTTTGAGAATTCACAATACAAGAGATTTGATGAAAGGGATTTCATTCTTATAATATATAACAGACACCACAGTGTTGATAAAGTGTTTCCTTTAAGTGGAAATGCCCTGCAAATTCTGAATGGCATCCAGATGGAAGCAAGGTATTGTGACTCTTAATAGCTCATACAAATGTTCATTAAAAAATATTGGCTGTTTAAATGAAGTACCTTTAAATAAAAAGACAGATTTGGGGGCCAGCTCTGTGCTAGATACTGGGATTAGATAATAAAAACTCAAACTTTCTGTTCATCTAGAGTTCAGCCTAATGGGAAAGGCTAGCAGATAGCAACTTTATGAACTAACTAAAAATAAATTGTAATAACTTTTATAATAAGGTAGTGAACAAATAGCTCTCCAAATATATAGAAAAATGCTAAATTCTGCCTGTGGGAGGGAAAGCATGTTTGATAGTGAAAGTAAAGTTCTATCTGGCATTCTACACACTGGCATATCCTCTTCTTCTGTTTTAAAGTTGTGTTTAATTTACATAGATATTTCTGAATCTTTTGGGGAAAGAGAGAATCTGTTCAGAATCTGTTACCACATACACCATAGGGAATGGGCATATGCAGCCATTCTCCAAATATCAAATATTTAAGGACTTCCCAGGCCAATTACTATATTATAAAAATAAATGGAGACCATTAATGTGTGGTTTTAGTTTTTTATTAATTCTAGACTTTAAAATCTAGAACATTGTGTAACAGTGACACATAAAGTGTTGTAATTGGCAGTGTTCTTTTATCTGTTCTACAATCTCATCCTTATTGTTGGAAGTTATACATCACTTCAGACTAATATTCCAAAAGGATCATTTTGATTATATCATGACTTTCTCCTGTTTTATCCCTATGAAAACTTGAAGTCTAAAGTTCTACATCTTGCTTTTTTAGCTCACCATAATTTCCCCCTTCTCTATAATTCAAAGATTGTTAAGTTTTGCTTATCCTCATTCATTATCACCTTCATTATAATTCATCCAACTGCTATTGAGCCAGGCATCCCATGCCAGGCAGTGCGCTGCTCTTGGAAGTTCACTAGGAAATAAGGCAGAAATGGGACCTGGGCTCAGAGAACCTATTTTCTAATGAATGATACAGACACAGGATGTTCTTGACATAATCTTGACAATGTGTTATTCTTCCAAGTCCTTTGATTCCACTGTGCTACTCTCTGCCTGAAATGACTCCTAACCCAGACTCTCTCCATGTCCTTCCTCACATGATTTCAAATTCTGAGCCTATTCAAGTTTCTTTTCACAGTGTTTTAGGAAGTCTTCTTTGATTATCCCTGGTGAACTGAGGCTTCTCTTCTTTACATCTTAGAGCTGTTTATACTGTTATATTATATGTATTATACTCTTCCATAATAATATATATTATACTCTTACCAATAACCACAGGGCAAGTCAATATTGACTTGACACAGTCAAGTCAATTTTATAATTCTCCTAAAGATTATAATATTATAATGTATAATTATAATATTTTGAGGGGTAAGAGTGGCATTTTGTCCTTCTGTCCAGTAACTCTTCTTGGCTGTTAAACCAAACTATAAATGAATGAATTTGTGAAAGTGAGATAGTCATGGCTGTCATGTTCAGAATCATGATTCATAAAAATTTCCACTAGAAAGTGGGTTCTTTGAGGGGAGGAAGCATGGCATTTGTTTCCGTGTTATCCACATTACCTTGTATAGATGCTAAGTAAATACTAGGTGACTGAATGGATGAATGGATGCACACCTTACTCTTTAAAAGATTACCAAAGACTATTAATTTCTGCTTAGCTAGATTCCACCTGATTCTTCTATGAGTAAAAATAGTTTCCTTTTTGGAACCTCTTGTTCCATTCATGGCAACTTGTTGGTATTTTAAAAATAATTCTTCTAAATACATTGCTTCCTTCTTCACTTATTGGTTTATGAAGAACAGAGGAGTGGAATGGGTGAAAGCTGTTTCTGCCCTGCTTCACTTGGTATGACAGTCTCCAGGTCCATCCATGTTGCTGCAAACAGCATTATTTTATTCTTTTTTATGACTGAGTAGTATTCCACTGTGTGTGTATATATGTATGTATATATGTGTAAAAATATATACACACACACATCCTGGTCAGAATGTTTCCTGTGAGCTAAAAGAAGATATTTTAGCTTAACATTCAGGCTTGGGAGGCAGGGTTCCCAGAGATGGTCTGGAAACATACACTTTAAGCTCTAGGCAACATCCCTTTAGTGATTAACTTCTAGCAAAAACAATAGAATACAAAGGTTAAAGTAAAAGAAACAGATCTCATATGGAGTCTTCTGTCCCTACTACAGAAGAAGAAGGAGGGAGGAGGAGGAAGGGGAGGAAAGGGGATAAGGAAAAGAGGGAAGAAGGAGGGGGGAAATAAGGTTACATATACAACTTAATTCATACCCTTATCAGGATATAGAATTGCTTCATCCAGAAAAATGCCTTTTGTGCTTTCCAGTCAGCCCATTCTAAGCCTCAAAAGAAGCCATCAGTTTTCTCATTTCATCAATGGATCAGTGTTTTTGTCTTTTCTAGATCAGTTCTGACAAGTTTCTAGGTCATCTAGATAATCACAGAATAATTCATCTATTTCTAGATCATCAGATAAATGAAACTATACTGTATTTACTCTGTCAGTCTTCTTTTACTCAGCATAACATTTTTGAGTTTTATCTATGGTGTATGTTTCACCATTTCATTCCTTTTTATTGCTGAGTATATATATCACAAATTGTTTATTTCTTCTGTTGAGGGACATTTGTGTTGTTTCTTGTTTTGGGCTTTTATAAATAAACTACTAGTATGAGTATTCCTTACAATATTTTTGTGGACATATGGACATATAGCAATGTGGACATTCCTTTATCTTGAGCTGACACATAGTGCACATGCTAGGATAAGTGTGGGGCTCACTCAGTAGAAAATGCTGTGCACATTTCCAAAGAGCTTGTATTATTTTATGCTCCTGTTCCTCAACAACATTTGGTGGTGTCTCTCTTCTTAATTTTAGCCATTCTAGTCAGAGTATAATAAAATATCATTGTGGTTTTAATTTGCATATCCCTAATGACTAATGATATTCAGCACTATTTATGTGCTATTGGTCAATTATATACACCTTCTTTTATGAAGTGTTTGTTCATGTTTTTGCCTTTTTAATAATATTCTTCCATTTTCTCCCCTCCCATCTTTTGTCCTTTCGTTGTACATTTTCCATTTTGGTATGTTACACATCTCTCAGGGCAGTGTTATTTTTGCTTTCAGTAGTCATTTAGCTTTGAAAGAACTAAAGAGACTAGAGGGGAAAATATTTATCTTTCAACTTAACCATCCATTTGTGATTTTCATTTCTTTGTGTCCTCTCATGCTTCCATCTAGTATTATTTCTCTTCTGTCTGAATTTCTACTTTTAGCATTTCTTACTGTGTTTGTCTACTGATAACACATGATTTCAGCTTTTGTTTGTCTAGACAATTCTTTTTTTTTTTTTTTTTTTTTTTGACAGGGGAAGGTAAATAGGTTTATTTATTTATTTTTAGAAGAGGTACTGGGGATTGAGCCAAGGACCTTCTGCACACTAAGCATGCGCTCTACCACTTGAGCTATACCCTCATCCTAGACAATTATTCTTAATTGAAGTCTTTTTTTTCTTCTTTATTAAATTTAGATATTTAGAATAATTTTTTTTTCTTTTAGCACTGTAAAGTTGTCATTCTATTATCTAGGTTGCATTGTGTCTGAAAATAAGTCATTGGTTTTCTTATTGTTGTTGCCTATAAGCTATGTGTCTTTTATTTGCTGTCTGCTTTTATTATTTTTTTTTATTTCATGTTTTTCTAAATTGCAGTATAGGAAATGTGTAATATTATGTTAAGTTTCAGATGTACAACATAGCGGTTCACAATCTTTAAGAGTTATAGCCATTCATAGCTATTATAAAATATTGGCTGTATTCCTTGTGTTATGTAATATATCCTTGTAGCTTATTTGTTTATTTATTTATGTTTGTTTGTTTGCTTAATTTGTATATTCTGGACAGTAAGCGCAGAATTAATTTTTACTGTCTCTTTCATATAATAGATTCATGTATTTAAGGTGGCTCCTAGCAATGTTTGCATTGCTATTCAAAAGCATTAACAAAATTGAAAATTCTAGTTGCCAAAGTCAGTAGTTGGAAAAGGGAATTTTCAGCCTTCTAAAGTTAAACTGAGGTGTTTTAAACACTCAGATATAGACAAAATCACCAAGACCGGTATAAGCTATGAAATAAGCTAGAGATGAAATTGTGAATATCTAATGACAATTTTGGGTTTTAGAAAGGGTTAATTTTCTGGCATGACTAGATATAAATGACTCCATGGTAGACATAAAGCCAATATTTCATTCCTCCCCTTGCACTTCTCTTTCTCCTCCTTCTTTTTCTTACTGTTCCTTTTTTTGTCTTATGTTTAAGTCTTTAAGCTGTTTTGAGTTTTTGTTCTAACTTCAATGACTTACATGCAGCTGTCCAGCTTTCCCAACATCACTTGCTGTAAAGACTGTCTTTACTCCATTGGATATTCTTGCCTCCTTTGCTGAAAATTAATTGACCATAAGTCTGGGTTTATTTCTGGGCTCTCTGTTCTGATATGTTGATCCCTATGTCTGTTTTTGTGCCAATACCATGCTGTTTGATTACTGTAGCTCTGTAGTAATATCTAAAGTCTGAGATTGTGATTCCTCCAGCTTTGTTCTTCTTCAGTATTGCTTTGGCAATTCTGGATCTTGTATAATTCCAAATAAATTTTAAGATTCCTTGTTCTAGTTCTAGTTCTGTGGAAAATGTCCAGGGTAATTTGATAGGGATCACATTAAATCTGCAGATTGCTTTGGGTGGTATGGCCATTTTAACAATATTAATTCTTCCAATTCAACAGCATTGGATATCTTTCTGTTTCTTTATATAGTTTCCTTTGTCACTGTTCCAGTATATCTTTATAGCTTATTCATTTTATACATAGTAGTTTGTATCTTTTAATCTCCTACCCTTATCTTGCCCCTCCCCACTTCCCTCTCCTCACTGGTAATTATTAGTTTGTTCTCTGTATCTGTGAGCTTGTTTCTTTTTTGTTATTTCACTACTTTGTTTTGCTTTTTAGACAAATACTATATAATATCATTTATATGTAGAATCCAAAAAATAAAGTAGTGAATGTAACAAAGAAAGTTGTTCTTCCTTTTTACTGATTTTCAGAAATTTCTTTGGTATATTATTCTTTGTGACTATTCCAGTTGCATTCATTAAGATTTTTAGGTTTGTAGGTTTATACTTTTTATCAAATCCAAAACATTTTCAACCACTATTTCTTTAAATATGTTTTCCTTCTTAACGTTCTTTCTTCTCTCTTTTGGTACTTCAGTTACATGAATTTTTAAAAGTGGTTTACATTGCTAGTTTTTTTTTTTCAGCCTGTTTTATTTTCTCTTCTTGAGTTTGGGCAACTGATCCAGTGACATTTTCATTATAGATACTATTGTGTGAAATTTTAGAATTTCCATTTTATTCTTTGTTATAGTTTATGCTTCTCTGTTGGTATTTGCTATTCTCTTTTATTATGTTAATATTTAACTTTAAATCCTTGCACATATTTATAAAAAATATTTTAAATCCCTTATATTCTAATTCCATCATCTCTGACATTTACAGTTTGATTTTTATTGATTGATTTCCTGCCTGGTTGTCGTATTTTTCTGTCCTATCTATATCTAGCAACTTTTGAATTGATGTTGGACATTATAGATTTTATATTATTACATGCCTAGATTATCTTCCTTAATGAATGTTGAATGTTATTGTAGCATATAATAAATGTACCTCCAGGTTAGCTTGATCCTTCTAAGTCTCCTGTTTGTTTTTCCACTATAGTTCATCCAGAGTAGCCTTTCTCTTTGGTCTAAGTTATTCCACTGCTTCTAACATGTGGCATTTCTAGGTTCTCTACCGAAGGTCCAGAGTGTGAAGGAAGGTCTCTCTCTTTGGTGGTGGGAACTAAATGTTTCCAGGCATGTGGAATTAGTTGGTTATTCAGCTCATGATGTACTAGAAGTTGTTCATTCCACAGTCGTAATACTTTCACCAGTAGTGATTCTTTGGTTGATTTTGTGGAATTTTGCTCTGAGCATGCAATAATTAGTATTTAGCCAAAGTTGTAAGGGCAGCCTTTGTAGATTCTGGAGCTCCTTTTCTCCAGAGGTCCCTTCCCTGAAGTACACTGCACCATAAAACCCAGCCACCTCAGTAATCCCAAACTCTGATCTCTGTGTCTTCTCACATGGTTGATACTAATGTGGCCTGTTGTTTCTGCTGTCCTCTCTGCCATGGGCCAGAAAGTGTCACTGTGCAAAAAGTCAGGGCAGTTGTGGGGCTCATCCTAGTTATTTTTCTTCTCTAAGAAATCATAATCCTGTACTGCCCCTAATAAACTTCTTGTAAATAATTATTTAATATGTGTTGTCCAATTATGTGGTTTATGGCAGGAGGGCTACTCCTTCATGGCTGAGAGTAGAAAATAAAATATATTGAATGCTAATGATTTTGATTTGACTGTTGGAAAGAAGACACACTTCCTTTGCCTCCTTCCTCCCTTCTTCCCTCCCTTCCTTCTTTCCTTCCTTCCTTAGTTGGAATTGACCTGGGATAATATAGGCCTAGAGGTGCTGTTACCCATCTTTCTGCCACGTTAAGTTTGAGAATGATACTTCATGGAAGAAATCAGAGCCAAACAATGGAAGGAATCTATGACCTCAAGGAATTTGATTGAACCCAACTCTACTTGACTTAGATTGTGTTGTCTGATAAATTTCTGCCTGTCTCAGTCATATTTTAGTCTTCATGGTTTACTTACAACCCAAAGAATCTTGATAATCTTGATACATCTTATAAAAGTCAGTGTTTTTTTACTAGTGCCCTGTGTAAGTTTTTACCATTTCAATTAATATCAATTGAGTAAGTACTATAGGTCAGATGCTGTAATAGTAATTAGTGTTAGTTATAGGACTAGGCTAGATTGATCATTTGATTTGATCTAATGTGGTAATTTGTATCATATTAGATTTTATAATAATAAAAAAATTATTCAACTATTAATAAATAAGCTTTATTTTCTAAAATTGATGGTTATAAAGTAATCAGGAAAGCAAAGAATTTAATGCAGTTTAGTATTATATATCCATTTGGGATGATTTCTAATATATTTTCCAATCAAATTAAAAATCTTAATATATTGTTTTAAGTTAGATTAGTGTCAGTAAAGGAAATGAACTCTTACACTGAGATATAAAAATCAACACTTGTGCCATCTATATTTTGTTCATTATTGAAAACTTTAGTTTAATATATGTGTATGTATATATGTGTATACATATAATATGCTTAATATATATAAAGTATATACTGTAATATATATGTTTATATAGAATTTCCACATCAATTTCCAGAAGTTTCTTGTTAATGGGTAGGTAAGAGCTACAAAACAGAAACTTCAAGTAGAAAACAAATGAGAATCTAAAAGGTCTCTGGTACAACATACCTTTGTTCTTGTAATAAATATAGTTTTCTATGATGCATGTAAAATTATATTTAATATTAGAATCAGTGTACCTAGAACATGAATGTGATCTAGAAGTGGATATAAGCAATGAACTTTTCACAGTAAATATGATATTAGGGGAAAAATGTAGAAGTTCTGTGTACTGGTTTAAGAATCTTAGTTGCCTGGAGTGAGTGTTTAAAAGGAAAAAAAAAAAAAAAAAAGGCAGGCCAAAGACAAGAATAAACTAGGCTTCACTAGAAATGAAAAATAACTTATTCAATAGAAACATATTCAATACATCTTCTGTGTAAGGCACAAGAGGCAGAAATAGGTTATTGAAATACATATGAATATAAATTGTATATTAGTTAGAAAGCTACCAAAAATTGTTTATGTGGTGAACACTTCGTTACCCTTCGATTTTCTGTTGCTTGTTTACTTATTTGCTTCATACAGTTCTTAGCTACGGTACTTTCTTAGGCACCCACAAGATGACATATGCCATTATCTGACACTAAATTTTAAAATTGACTTAGTCTTTTTTTTTTTCCTTTATTAAAAGAATCTAGAAGATAACTTACTTTTTTTATCCTTGATTCAGAGACAATAATTGATTAATCTTTTCCCCTGAAATTATAATGTGAGAAAAAAGCAACCCATCACAACAGATACATAAATTTCTACTATTAAAAATCAAAAAGGCATAAGAAATAATAAAAGATTTACTTTCAAATCAGCCACCTGATAAGTTTAACAAGGAAAATAATTGAGAAAACTTCATTATTATAGCATAGAAAAATGCAGACTTATGTGAGTATATGTTGAAATGATCACCTTTTTTGTAAGCACCTTATATTTTTTATGCCTACCAAAGAGTGGAGATAAACACTTTAAGCAATAATTAGACATTACAAAGTTTTATGATTTATGAAGTGGTTTTCTTTAAGAATCGTGAACCCATGTCCTTTGAAACTACAAGTCTTTAATTTATCCAGTTGCTGGATATTTGAATGCCCACTATGTGCAAGATGTTATGAATAAAGCAACATAATGCTTCCCCCCATGGAAATTCTGTCTAGTGTGAGAGACTGACACTAAAAGAAATACAAACAGACAAAAAGTATTTACAACCTATGAAAAGAGCTCTGATAAATAAGGTTGAATAATATTCCATTTTATGCATATACCACATTTTCTTTATCTATTCATCCATCAATGGACATTTAGGTTGTTTCTACATCTTGGCTATTGTGAATAAGGCTGTAGTGATTATGGGGTGCTAATATCTCTTTGAGATGTTGGTTTCAGTTCTTTGGGGTAATATAACCACAAGTGAATTGCTGGATCATTTGATAGTCTGTTTTTAATTTTTTTTTTGAGGAACTCCTGTATTGTTTAAAAAAGAAGAAAATCCTGCTGTATGCAACAGAATGGATGAGACTTGAGGACATTATACTAAATGAAATAAGTCAGTCACAGAAAGACAAATACTGCATTATTCCACTAACATGAGGTATCCAAAATAGTCAAAGCAAAGGAGCAGAAAGTAGACCGGTGCTTGCCAGAGGCTTGGGGAGGGGAAAATGGGAAGATGCTAATCAATGGGTAGAAAGTTTTAGTTATAGAAGATGAATAAGTTCTAGAGATCTACCATCTAACACCAGGCTCATAGATGACCACACTGTATTATACACTTAACTCTCTGTTACGGTCTCATATATAAACTGGTATTATCACAATAAAAATAAGTTTTTAAAGTTTGAAAAAAGTAGGATGTTTGCTAATAAGGTGGTCAGAGAAGGCCTTAATAATAAAATGATGTTAAATAAGACTTGCAAGGTAAGAAATTATCTGAAGGACAAAAATTGGGGGAAAGAGTTTTCTGGTAGAGGAAATACCATTTGCAAAGGCCTGTAACTTTGTTTGTGTTAATTTGCGGTCCCTAGAAGCTGGCCTTGAGAAGAGGATTAATGTGCAAATGATTTATTAAGGAAATGCTCTTAGGAGATCCCAATATGGGAATGACAGGGACAAGAAAGGAGAAGGGGAAGAAGCCAAACGGGTTGGATTTTAGCTCCAGCCCCAGTGTCATCCTGATCCTGCTGCAGAGACCTGGAGTATAAATGATAGCTCAAAGAGATTTCTCTATGAAGCTATGGAGTTGGCTTCCATCCCCCTGCAGCGGTCAACCAGGAAACTCCCAGGCATCCAGGAAGAGAAGCACCAGTAGGTGGCCAAAAAGCAATACTTCAGAAGGAGCCAGTGGTATAGGAAGTTAGAGTCAGCAGCACACAGAAGCCAGAGGAAGGCTGTGCAGATCTCACAGGAAATGAGATCTAAGGAATCTGTGTGGAGCCCCGTTCACGTCTGCTACAACTTGTTACATAGAGAGCATCTGAAAAGAGGCTAGAGTGACTCTGTCATTGGAAGAGAGACAGAGATGGATGTAAGCCAAGGGTGAAAGGTAAAGAAGGTATAGAGTTGGCATTTTATTCTACAAATGGAAATCAATACAGAAAAAAATGACACGAACATATGTGTATTTCAAAAAATATCTGTGATTATTATATAGAGACTGGTTTAGAGGGACAAGTAAGGGAGCCAGGGTTATTTTGGTAGGTCAGAAAAGAGACGATGGTAACCTGAACTGGAGTGATTACAGTGAAGAAAGAAGTGAGCACATAAGATCTATGTAGGAGATGAAAACTACTGGACTGAATAATGGATTGGATGTGGAAGTCAGGTCGAGAGAAAGTTCCCATGAGACGCGTCGGAGGTACAGTAATAACAGGACCTGACCATAGGGAAGTGCCCTTTGACAAAAGGAAAATAACCAGATAAATTGACCTTAGTCTTAAATCCTGAGAGAGTCAAACCGTCTCCATTATATTTATACCTTCCAGGATACTAAAGAACACAGATCAATTCTGTTAAGTTTACAAAGTCATCGTCTGGTTACTTATATCCATGTGAACTTACATATTTATTTGTATTGATCATAAAATACGTGTCAGAGTTTATGAATACAAAAATAAGCAGGGCACAACGCTTTTCCTCAAACAGGTACACATCAGACATGTGCACATCTCACTTAAAGCAAAATCCAGAAACCTTAAGATTCTTAGAACATTGTCTCTTGGAACACATGACCCTTTTTATTTCTGCATAGTGATTAGATAGGCCCATACTCTCAGAGGGAATCTAGATCCGTCATTAACTCCTGAATCTCTCCAGTCTCACCTGACAGACCATAAATGCTTCATGTCTTTCTCTGCAACTCAGGCAGAATTATACCAAGATATACAATCCATATTAACTCACAGTTGGTTTCACAATTTGTGATTGCAGTAGTCATGCACACAATTATTGGGTATCCTTAAAGATTAGACCTATCCTAGGGGACCCAAAGATACTGGAGATACAAAATCAAATAAACCCCAGCCCTTGTGCTTGTGGAACTTGCTCTCCACTTGTGACTTCCACCCACAATAGAGAGGATTACAGTACGGTGTGAAGAAGTGAGGGGGTAATCAGAGGATGTGCTGCATTATGAGAGTACTTAACCTTTGAGAATACCGGTGATGTGGGGTGCGTATGTGAATTTGAGCCAGAGGAGGCTACTTGGTGAGACGGCACTTTGTTTAAGCCTAAGCCATAAGAAAAAGTTTGTTGGAAGTGAATTTCCTAACTCCCATTCTCCTCTTTACTGAACTAAGAGAAAAGGATTTCAGAGGCTTGGGTGTCTGAGAGCACAGCACCTGCAGTGGAGCTAGAGGCGGATGGCCCAGGGTGGGGTGGGCATGACACGCAAGCTGGAGCTAGATGGCACGAGTATGTGTATTATGGTAAATAAGCATGTGTGTATCCTGCTAAGGAGTCTGGATTTCCTCAAGAAATGGAGACACTGAAAAATTTTAAGTAGGGATGTGGAATGTTCCTTTACATCTAAGAACAATTACTCTGACTGGAAAAGTGAAAGTTTAGGGGCCTTGAGGTCAGTTAAACAGCTTCTTCAATAATCAGTGATAAGGGGTTACTGAGGTTTGGCCAAGGTCAGTAGTCAATCAAGTATAGAATCAAAGATACATCTGTGAGACATTTAGAGATCAAAGAGATGGGACATTGAAGAAGTCCCCTCATTTTCAGAATGAGGTAACTTCCTATTCATTGTGCTTGAAAATCCACTGAATGAGCTTCTTGAATTTTTTAGGAAAATAAAGTACTCTGCTTTAAATATGTTGATTCTGAAAGGCAGTGATGGTGAAAGCAAAACTGAAATGCCCTATAGTTTATTGAATACATTGAGCTGATCTCAGAAGAGGTTGGAGGGAGATTCCTGAGTCATCAGTGTAACTGCTGTAAGTGAAATCGTGGGCCAAGAGAAGGTGTGTGAAGAGAGCAAGAGAAGGGGGCTCAGAAAGGAGCAGCTATGTGTAAAGAATTGAGAATAAGTAAGGAAGCTATGCAAAGATTGAGTAGAAAGAACACAGAGAAACAGAAAGAAAAGTAGACAACAGTATAACCATAGGGACCACATCAGGAGAAGTGTCCAGAAGGAAAATGTGGTCAACTAGAATGAAATAATAGAGACAGATTAGCTAAAATAAAAAGTAAAACACACACACACACACACACACACACACACACAGTATCTAACAATGGATGACTGTAAAATATGTTGAGAAAGTTTTCAAGAAAATGACTAGAGAAAATCACATTGCAGTGTGTTTGAAAGGGCTGGAACTATAGATCACGCTCATTTGTTTGGTTTTGAAATACAGAAGATAAAGCCTGGCAGAATGTCTCATACTGTCAAGGGAGGTGTTGTCTTTTAATAGATGTTTTTAACAAGTTAGATACGTGCACTTCACATATGGAAGGGAAAGCATTATTGAAGAACAGGCTCCAGTGAGAGGGGTTGGTTAACACACCGCGTTACTGGAGGCAGTGGGGAGTGTATTACCCAGAACAGAGGTGGAAAGACCACTCTGGGACAGAAAATGAAACGCCTGCTCGCTGAAATGGGAGACAAGAAGAGGAAGACGGAATTTTATGCAGAGATGTATGTGGTTGGAGGGCAGCAGTTTTAAGGAATTCTCACCTAATGGCTTCTAAAAAGAGAAGGAGAGCAGCGATCTTGGGTAAGGGAGCTTGAAAGAGTTAAAGGCTCTGAAATTAGCTGTAGTGAATGGGAAAAGAAGCTGACCAAAGGAAAACTTGTAGGCAACTCTGGAGGTCAGCTGAGTGCCAGGCTGTACATATGCTGTCAACCAGTCACCATGACTGTGTCCTCACAGTGAGGTAACCTAGGGCTCATCTTTCTTGAAGGTGCATGGACACTTCGCACAGTCGCATGTATGCCACCATCACTCTGACTTCCTCTACTTAGAACTTCCTTGTTTGATTCCTGTCTTAGAAGCAGGTTTGGTTTTCCATGCCTCCCCCAGTCAAATAAACTCACTGAATAAACAATCTGTGCTAGCAGATTATTGAACGCAGAATAAAAGTGTTATTTGTTCTCCAGTGGACTGCTGGAGGTAATACATTACAAGTTGTCTACTTCACAGCTGCCTATGTTTAAAACACCCCTGAACTAAAACATTAAGGGGAAAGACGCAGTGGTTTAGATGGAGATAATCTGTTCTTCATTTTCAGGCAGTGTTAATGCTTATTCTCCGGGGAGCTGAGGTTTCTGGTCTGTTGTGTAGGAAATGGCAAAAGCAGAGAAGCACAACACTCTGCACTTCGGTGGCCACTTTCCTTTAATGACTTTAATTGCCTCTTATAACAGAAAACATTTTGGAAGCGTGGCACTTGTTTTCCTTTGCAGATCATCATGGAAATTCACAAGTGTACAGTGAGTTAGTCATGAGCAGTTCTGAAGGACATACTGGCACCTACATGATGCCAGACATCTGGAGGCAGATCTTTGTATGAAGGTGGATGGGGCTGTGTATTTTGGAAATGTAATGCCAAACATCTGGATATTTGGAAATCAACTCATTGTCTAGCTTTGTGATACTGATAGAAGTATTTTGTTCTCAGTAGATATAGTCACACTCTTTATCCTTAAAAAGAATGATTTCTGCTGATGTTTTCATTATTAAATTTTGAAACTGTGCAGCACAGACAGTACTACTAGATCACTCCTTAGACTTTAAAAGTGCCTTTGAATCAACTGTAGAACTTGTCCGTAAGTATTCTGATTCAGAGCCCTCTGATTCTGCATTTCTGCAGGCTCCCTGGTGATGGCAGTGCTGTGGTCCTCAGATCACTCATTGAGTGGCAAGGCTCTAGGCCTACATTGTCCAATACAGTATCCACTTGCCACATGTGGCGGTTTTAGTGAAATTTGTTAAATTATATAAGATTAGAAAATCATTTCTCAGTTCCACTAGCCACATTTCAAGTGCTCAGTAGCTGAAAATAGACAGTGTGAATATAGAATATTTTCATCATTGCAGGAAAGCCCTGTTGGAGAGTACTGCTCTCGATGCGTTATTCCATAACTTTGTCTATTCACAAAAACTTGGAAAATTATTGGATTTTGCCTGTAATTATAATCTACTTAAAATCACTGGAGAACTCCTACAAAAGTAGAGTCACGATTGAATATAATACAGGAGATCACAGTTTGGGGTCTGGCACTTTACTTTGGAAACATTTTTAGTAGCCATGACATTGAGGTTTTCCTGAATTAGAACAGGTATTTTGAAATTGTTGCACTAAATTCAACCAGTATATTTAAATATAATTTACTTGTATGTATAGTTAATACAGCATAGTGAAAACCCTGATACTTCTATCCTGATTTACCTTTTGTGCTTCTCCTTTGATTTACATCACTACCACTTATTCTACCATTATTATTATTGTTGTTCCTGTTAGGAACTAGTACATTTACCTATTAATATTACTCTACTTACATTCCCAAGTATCAACAGGCCCGCAAATAAATAAACAAACAAATGCAAATTCATGTAATGAGATAATTAATGAGATAGCTTGATATTACACTTTAAGCCAGATGATAAGTCTCTGGTCCGACTCATTCCAGCTCAATGAGTAAATTACTGGGTCTTTCCAAGTTTTAGTTTCTTCATCTGTGAAGGATAGATATTTCACAAAGATTAAATGAAATAATGAACGTACATGTTTCTCTAGTGGTGAATCAGCGCTGTGCACATACATTATTATTAGTGAATGATTTTTTACAACCACTTATAGTGGTGATGCCCAAATATTTTAATGTATTAGGTTAAAATCTAAAGTTCACTGGGAAGATAACTGTTGCTAAAACATTGCGTATATCCACAGAAGAACCCCTGTAGAGGTGGATTTCAAGGTTGCATATGGTATAGATGTTCACAGTTCTGAGATCTAACACAAGTTAAATGGTAGCCCAGATCCACCATTTATATAAACACACATGATTGTCTTTTAAACAGTTTCTTATGAACATTATTATCAAAATACAGTAGTCCATGTAGAATCATGTAGAATGACCAGGTGACAGTTTGTACTTTCCTGAAAATTATTTTAAATGCCAACTAAAAGTTTTTCATAAAATGTGAATGAGTTTGAGACATTATTCATTTTAAGATTGAAATTAGTTTTAGCTAAAATATTAGAAAACTTTTGCTTAAGAATATTATGACCTTTCTTCCTTCCCTCCCAGTTTTGATTTTTGATTTGATCTGTTTTTGTGGTATTTGGTTGAGCATTGGATCTTTACATTGGGCACTTAACATGTCAAGGAAACTAATGATCTAAAAATATGACAGACATTTAAAATAGATTAATTTGTCTATTTCTCAAGGCTGCTTGAGAGGCCCTTTTATAGCCCTGAATTTTCCTTCTATGCTTAACTGGAGCTTTGATCAGAAAATGAGTCTGGACAGAATCCTTCCCTATTCTTTTAACCAATACTGGTGAAACCTGGAACATCTAGCCCAACATATTTAATATTACCCACAGAGAATTTCCACTAGTATATATAATCTTTATAATCCAAACAGCAGTGAAGTTTAGCTTCAAGGAGGTGGGTTGATCATTTTTAATCCAACTAATCAGTGGATTGAGTTGAAATCCACGCCTGAAGGTGATGACTGCATTGATTCTCACATAACTAAGTGTGGCCCTTAGTCCAAGTAGCTGGTGATGTATCCAAGTCAAGTAAAATTCCCCATCCTACAAGTAGGAGTTTGAGCCCAGAGATCCTTGAGTGTAATTTGAGACTGAACATGGGTCATAGGATAGAATCTTTGTATTTAGAAAGAAGGGAATAGTGAGGAATCTGAAAGCAGGATGAGGGGGGATGGGCTTCAGATGAACTCTGATTCTCTGATATTGGAAATCACAGAGACTGAGGTGCTAGAGATGGGGAGTGAACTAGCCTCTTCTTCCATCCTATGAACACATTTTCTTTTCCAGAGAAATCATCTCAGCAGATAGCCCCTTGTTTTGCTCTCAATTCTACTGATGCTGCTGTGGTTGTTGTAGCTCAGTTCTGATTCAGCTGCACATCCTAGATTTGAGAATTTGACTTTCAGTACAGCTTTCTACTATGTGATGATGTTTAGGTACCAGATCTTGGCAAACAGTGCTTCCAGCAGGTCTAGTTGAACCTGAGTGAATGTGGTGCTCTCCTTTTCTGTTTCCTAAGAGTGGAGGAGTAATGACCAGATTTAGGCATCAGATTTAGCCATTAGATTAAGATGAGACATCATGCTAAGGGGTGGAGGAGTGAAGTCAGCTTAAATGGAGGAACCAAGGCAGAAGGACTTGCTTCACCATGGGTAGACATATTCAGGATCCCCTGTTAAGTGAATACAGGGTGATGAACTGCAAAATAAATAGGTAGGTAGGCAGGCAGGCAGATAGACAGACAGGCAGATAGAATAGTCCTGAAAGCTAGCATAGAGCTTGTTAGGAATTATTAAGTAAAATTGAAATCACAACAGTCTCTTAATGGCAGGTCCCTGAACTTCCAAGAAGAAAGGGTACACATTAGTAGTGCAGGTCAGTTTCCATGTTCATTTTGAGGTGTGGAAGCTGTAGATCCTGGAGGAGATTTCCAGTTTTCAGAAATTTGGTTTGTAGCAGCTGCAGCAGAGTTCCCTGCTTTCTCTAGCTACTTATACACTCTTAATAAATTGATTTTTAGTAGTTGAACAGGGTGAGTAAAAACGTAAGGTTAAAAAAAAAACTCTAGTGAGTATTTTTCATGTAATCTAATATTAAAATTCTATAAATTCTCAAGAAAAATTATAGCAAGTGCAGAAATTTAGGCAGCCACCTATTAGTGAAAAATGAAGAACTGAATACAATGTAATGTGGTTAATAATTTACACATTTCGAATTAGGGTCTGGCAGAAAAACCTAATGGAATTATATAAATGATGGTTTCATTTATTTTAAATTAAATTATTTTTAGATTTATGTTTTGACACTTTATTGACATGAGATTTTTCATCCTAGTTGTTGACATTAGATAGTTTTCCTAATCCTCCCTAAAAAGGATCAGAGTGGAGAATTTATTAAGAATACATTTTGAAGACCATACCCTTTTAAAAGTTATATAATTCCTTCAAAAAACACTTCTTGAAAGGCATTTATGGTCTTTACTTAAGATACACTTTGAAAAGCATAAAATAGAATTATTTAGATACAAATGCATTTCTCCATGCCCCTCACTTGTTAATACAGGATTAGGATAATCATATGACTCATTGTTCAAACTTGGACCCTTTGAGAATGATAGAAAATGCAATGTTAGGACAAATGGCATAAACTGGGACAGTCTTGGCAAGTAGGACATATTGGCACCTTCTGTAGTAGATTACGTATCAACAGACTGAATGCTTAAGTATTTTACCTTCTTTGCTGCTTATTTGAAGAGTAAGGGAGAAGTGGAGAAGATTGTAAATGGGAAAAGAAGCATCTAAAAAGCAACTAACCTGATTTCTAGAAAATTGGCTGGCAGCTAAAACCATTTTTAGCTTTTTGACTTCGCTCTTTTGTAACAAAGATAGGTAGTCTTTCTCCACATCAGAATAACAAGGGGTTTCCATTAAAAGTTCACGTCTACCTTCTGTTTTAGTTCTAGAAAGTCATTAATGACTGAGACTTGGGACCAAAGGGTCTGCTTTTTTATATGCTCCCAGGTGCTGCTCATGTACACGTAAGCACTGGCTAAAGTAGAATACAGTGATTCATCCAACCGACAATGTGCCAAAAATCAGAATCTGACTCCTTGTATCACATTGTCAATCAGGTGAAAAAAAAATTACTACTTTTACTACAGTGAAAGAAGATATGAACAATTAAAATCCAACTAGATTTAATGTGAAATTTTCAGACATACTTCATTCTTGTTTCTGGATGACATTAGTGAGCTTACGTGCTTTCTTATTCCCATTGAATGAGATCTTGCTATCAAGAAGGATACAGTTCATTCTGTTTACTCTTGCTCTCTCCTCACCCCGTCTGGCCCTTAAACTAGGCTAGCCGAGAGCCTGGCTGCTCTCTCTAGAAACTATAGCTTCCGCTTGGATTCAAGGTGAATTGTCCAGGATTCTTCTTGATTTTTTTCAATCTGATTTTGAGAAGGATGTTACTTTCTGAAATAACAGTGAATGCCAAAGATTGATGCCACAGCATACAAGGAATGTCCACAGTAGCAAGTTAAGAGTTCACTTGGGGATGGATGAGAAGAAAAACAGGTCAATAACAGAGGTACAGAAATTACATTTAGCCCTGAATGCTTCCACAGTAGCTAGTTAAATCAACAGCCATATCCTCCCTTTGTGGTATTCTTGTCGTCTCCTTCAAAAAACTCCATGAAGAGTGGGATTTCTAGTACCCTTGAGCACGCCTGGACAGAAAAAGAGAACTGTTGAAAGCCATCTTCTTCACTGTAACCTCCAGTTCCACCTATGTGGTTTCTCATGCTGTCCCTTATTATGTTTTTCTTAACTCCTTCATTCAAACCTTTGTTAGACAGACACTGTATTAAGTGCTAACAGTGACACAGAGAATCATATGCTGTGGCTGCTCTCACGAAGGATCTTGCAGTCTGATTTGTGCTATAAGTTTGGATACACAGTAAGCAGATTTAGACAGTCCTACACATGCACATAGCCCTACCCAGCACTGTGATAAAGAAAATCAGTATCAAAGAAGTGGTCCAGATAGGATTTTTGCTTTGGGGCTTCTAAGGAGTGAGGATCCCTTTCAACTGAGATGCCTGAAGAAGCTCTCAAAGAGAAGGAGGACCATAAATAACTTTAAAAGAGAGATGGAGTGGGACTTAATTAGGGTATATTTAAACTGTAAAGAAGAGTTTTGTCCTCAAAGAAAAGAGTTTAAACTTAGGAGAATATCAAGAATTTACTAGGGGGTGGATATAGGTCAATGGTAGAGCACATGCTTAGCATACACTGGGTCCTGGGTGCAATCTCTGGTACCTCCTTTGGGGGGAAAAAAAAAAAAAAAGAATTTGCCACTGGAGATTATTTGAGAGAGCACTAAGCCTTTCCTGTCTCCCAGACAATCCCCACAGGTGTGTACTTCCTATGCTTGGAAATCCAGTTGCCCTTATCTGGAACATGAGATCCAGAGCCTCTTACGGTGTGTACTCCTTTATGTGTTTCTACTACAGCTAGCCTGTCATCTTCTATGTTGTGGGGAAATACTCATAATCAGAATAAATTTGCAATGATCTACAATGAAAACATCTCTCAAATGTTAATGTACATATAACCTATATGAGGATCTTGTAAAAATGCAAATTCTGATAGCAGGTGTAGGATTGGTCCTAGAAGTCTGCATGTGCCAGGTCAACAAGCTGCTGCCAGGCCACAGATCACACTTCAAGTAGAAAATTCCCACATCTGTAATTCACAGCACTGAATCCGCATGGTGTTATTCTGTCATTATTCAACTTTTCACTTCTGTAGTTCCCTGTTCCCCAATTAGTGTTTTAAGTTCATTCTGAAAGAACCCATTCCTTATATTGGTCCCCTCATCTCAAAAAAATTATTATTTCATTTGATGTTATACACATGTTACCTCACCTATATAAGAAATATTACCTATCGAAAAGAGAAACTAATCATTTCAAAAGAGTAAATACTGAAAACAAGTTTGGTAGATCCACAAGTTATCAGACCTTCGTGCTGCTTTAAATTCTGATAAAATTTTAATTATAATTTATGTGTTCTAATTCCTGTGTTTCCAAATAATGACCTCTTTTTTTATTCAGATAAGTCAAATTAGTACTATATCACACACATACATACACACATACAAAATGTTTGGTTCAAAGAAATTTCACCATCTCTGTAAACACTTTAAAGAGAAAACCCAAGCGTCCTACCTCAGAGGTCTACACAGCCTGAGTTTATGGGTAATTCTAGTGAGATTGGTTTTGCTTTCCAAGATCACATTAATTTAGACTAATAACTACAAAGAGAGGAGATACTTTCATCTGCTACAGAAATGGCAATGAAAACTAAAAGCTTTCAATATGATGGAAAGGAAGAGATGGGAAAATAGACTAAGAAAAGCAGACCCTAGATCTTTAAAGCTGAACGGTTCAGTGTGATTTTAAGTAGAGGCAAATGGCCCTTCCTAGCCCACAGGCCCTGAGGTCTTCATGCTAATGTAGCTCCGTTAAATAATCAGCATTATTAATGTGAACCTAGGGCGCTAGTAGAAGATTGAAATATATTTTAATTTTTTTTCAGAGAAAATAGGAGATCTGTGGTGACAATCTGTGGCTTTGTGTTCAACTAGTTTAAATTACCATTGTGAAGATAAAGGAGTTTTATATTTTGGTATGATTTTAATTTCAAATACTTATTTTAGCTTTATGCTTAAGAGATATATTCCATTATCCAGAATTTGTCATAGTGAAAGATGTAAGTGTTGGTGAAATACTAGTATTTGCTAAAGAAATTAAAATAATTAAATTTTATTTCACTTTGGACTAGCCGTCTTTAAAGGCATATTTGATTTGTTAGATAGGATTTATTAATCATTTATAAAAGTATATTGTTTACAGAACTTAATTTGTTATCATTTACACTAAATTGTACATATACCATGTATAATATAATCTAGAAGTTCAGTAAAATCAAACCTTACTTAGCAAAAGGGACAATAGAGGTAAAGTGCCTTGAAAACTCTGTTATTTCATATTCATCCCTATAATAATATCAAATTAAAGTACAATTATTCTAATTTTGCACTTGGCAAGCACATTTCCTCATAGAAATGTCTTTGTCTTACTATTCTTAATGTAAAACTTGATTTACCAAAAATACATATTTCTTTTAAGGAACTCCTTTTAAAGATCTATTCCATAAAGCGAGTTAGTGGTAGTTCAAAGAAAATTGAATATTGTGGTATTTTAAGTGTGGGGGTAAATTAAACAGATACTTAAATATAATTTGGGGTTAATAACAGACTTTGGAAACAATATCATGACTTCTGTGTAACAGCAGTTTTTAAAGAAAATCTTCATGACAGCACAGAGTGAAAAGTTCAACTTTCTTTTAACGTATTTTCTATACTATCAACCCATTTATCCTCAATTTGTACTTGGGTTCTTTCCAATGTGCTGCGTATTCCGCGTCCCGACCCTTCTCCCTGCAGGCACTCAACATGCATCTAATGATGATACTCAGAGTGATTGCCTTGTTGGGGGGAAAAGTGTTAATTTGTTCTGACATCCCCAGATCTACATCTAATGAAATGAAAATGTAGACTGGCGCGGGTTAAGCTCTCTGGTGCTTTCCTTCTCCGAACTAGGGTAGTTTCCTTTTGCATGATTGAAATCATGCCTATATCATCCCCTTAATGTCTGTAGTACAGTGCTTAATGGCTTCATCAGGATATATCACTTTCTCTAGCACAGAGCTGCCAGTGGAACACAAATCATTTAGAGAGAGAAATTGTTAGAGAAAGATAGGCGGCAGTGGCTGAAGCATCACAGACAAAAGTAAGGAACACAGAGAAAATTAAGAAGAATTCAGTGAAAGCATATTATAAGCTCTAAGTTAGAAATGGGAAATATTTATATGACGACATTGACACCAATGTATAGGTAGCATGCACGACTCACAGAAAAACCCTCTGTATTTTACTTTAATCCTGATTATTATCTGTTATCACCACTAAATATAATGCAAGCTCTGTGCAGCTGGAGATTTCGGTTTGTATCCCTAAGAAATCAGAACAGTGCCTAGATGACAGTAAACACTATTTGATAAAAAATGAATAAAGAGAATTCTGAAATCTGTATGAAGAGAAAAAAAGGAAAAAAAATCATCGTGAAGTATAACAGGATTAACTCATAAAGTAAAAATCCGCATCCTAAAAGGATATTTTAAATGTTATCTCTTTTCCAGAGCTGCAGGGAATTTGTAATCGATACCTTTAATTTTTTCGTGAATATTGTCAGTGTTTCTGTATCTTACTTGATAATGCGTAAGTTGTCCTACCTGTTTGTCACATCCTCCTAGAATCTGCCCACATCTGAGATAAAATCAAGGTCATAAATAAAAACCAAGTGTCAACATTTTTGAAATAATGAAAATAAAATTTTCAGGACATGTTCAAATGCCTTTATAGAGGCTGCAGGCCGCTTATCTTTTCATAAACAAACAAGATTAATATAGATTCTAATTGAAGGCTTTGGACGGCCACTTGGCACAAGAGGGAATAGAAGTTGAGACTTTGTATGAAAAATAGTAGTGATACACACTTAACTAGTGTGTATCCAAATCAGTGAATCCACTTAAAATGCCCACTCTTCTCATTGCAATTTCTTGCTCCTGAAATTGCTGAGCATCTGCTATAGATGGTGGTCTTAGAACAGTGAGTTGTTAACCTGTTTATTATCGGTGTTTTTCATTTATTTTTATTGAAGTATAGCTGATTTACAATGTTGTGTTAGTTTCAGATATACAGCAAAGTGATTCAGTTATATATATATATATTCTTTTAAATATATTTATATTTATTCTTTTTCAGATTCTTTTCCATTATAGGTAATTACAAGATACTGAATATAGTTCCCTATAGTTCTACTGCTCTACAGTAGATCTTTGTTGTTTATGTATTTTATCTATAGTAGCATCTCTCTGTTAATCCCCAGACTTGTAATGTATCACTCCCTCCCTTCCCCTTCCTCCTTTGGTAACTGTAAGTTTGTTTTCTATGTCTGTGAGTCTATTTCTGTTTTATAAATAAGTTCATTTGTATCATTTTTTTAGATTCCACATATAAGTCATATGATATTTGTCTTTATCTTACTTATTTCCCTTAGTATGATCATCTCTAGGTCTTTCCATGTTGCTGCAAATGGCATTATTTCGTTCTTTTTTTTTTGAGAGTGATGCCTTTTGGAGACCCTTTTGGAAAGCCAGCATATGAGGAGTATGGGCTGCAGGGAGAGGAATTAAGCATTGGAGCTCTGTAGATGCTTGGAATTTTTCTGTTTTCCTTAATGATATGAGATTCCAAGATTAGTCTTTGCTTTGAATACAGTGAGTTGAAAAATGATGGTGTATGAAAATTCACAAGAAAAATAGTCCTGACAAGTTGAGGGCTGTCTTCAGATCAATAAATTGTAACATATATTGGTTATTTTGTAAATATTTTGTAAAATGTAGTTCTGAGACATATGCTGCATTTTCTAGGGATAATCAATTATCTGTTGCCAAAATGCCAACTTCTAACATATCATTAGTTTTTAAATACACATTGAAAAATTAGCAGTAATCAGTATATAGGATATAAAATTCTATGCACAATAAGAAGCTGTTAGCTTTCTCCATGCTATCTTATTTTAATTAATGTCAACCAGCCTTTATTTTGTACCTCTATGTATCAGACCAAGAGGGCACCACATAATTTATTCATAATTCTTTCATTCATTCAATATATCAACATGATAAGTGCTTCTTATTTTTCCAGAGTACACTTTACAAAGGTAACTCCTTAGTGAATAAGACGCAAGACTCCAAGGAGCTGCCCAGGTAGTGGGAAAACATAGCATTTATTATTTATATAATCCTATAAGCAAATGAATACAGTATGATCAGAAAAGGGGCGATAATCTAAATTTGTCAAAACCACTATTAGAGAACAAAGAAAGATAAAACTAATTTTGCTCATGAGATATCATGAAGGCTTTCCAAAATGGAAAATCTTTTATACTTCAGTTAATCTGAAAGGGTGATTAATGCTTACCACCTACGGAAAAAAAGAGGAAACAATATGTTTAGTGAATTGGAAGAGTAAATGGCGGCATCAGTACGTAGGGAATTCTCGAGATGGAGATGGGAAAGAAGCTACATGGAGCCTTCTGTGTTTCAGTTTTATTCTGCAGATTATGGAAAGAAATTGTGGTAAACATATTTATGGTGAGGAAGGATATTATAGATGCAGAGGTGGTGGCTGAAATTGTGATGTGGATGAGGGGAGTGGAAAA
Source organism: Camelus dromedarius (assembly GCF_036321535.1). Classification (NCBI taxonomy): domain Eukaryota; kingdom Metazoa; phylum Chordata; class Mammalia; order Artiodactyla; family Camelidae; genus Camelus; species Camelus dromedarius. The sequence continues at coordinate 27,193,779 of NC_087439.1, read as the reverse complement.
GAGATCAGAGATGGGATTGGGACAAACTCTTAACTGAGTAAGGAGGGGCTGAAGAGGAGGGTGTTTCTGAAATGCTTTGCTGACTGAGAAAACGGTGCTTCCAACACCTGAGCCATGGACTAGAGAGAGAAGAGTAGGTTTGGGGAGTGACATTCTGACCATTGCTGTGCTTTAGGATATGATAATCTTGAGATGCCTTCTGACATTTATGGATGAAAACTGGAAGCAAGGAGCTAAAGATCAGAAGAAGTCAGAAGAGAAGTGGTGTTGGGAGAGATAAGATGTTTGTATTTGGGGGACTTTGCCTTTATTGGTAATGGAAATCATGGAAATACATGAGATTTTCTAGAAGAAAATGCAGAATGAGTTAAAGAGGTTTAAGAAATTCTAAAAGACAAGTAGAAATTCTCAGGAATGTTAACATTAAAGAAGTGGAGATGGGAACGCATTCAGAGAATAATGTTAAAATGATAAAGGATATTTGAAAAATAAAGAAAGTTGTATTGAGCATCTGGTTTTTGTGAATATAAATATTCTCATTTAATGTAAACATCAATCATTTCTACAGAGCAAAGTTTAATATTCTTATTTTACTCATAAGAAAACTATGGCTCAGTATGGATCAGCAATTTGGCGAATATCATTTAACTAGGACATGTTGCAATTGGAAAAAAAAAAGGAATTGATATTTGAACTGTATCTTGATGATTCCAAAACCCAGGCTTTAGTATTCCAAATTAGATGTCATTTTGACCATCAATAAGCTAAAATTTCTCTTCAGTATAAGAATTTTATATTATTTATTTCTGCTTCTGAAAACTTTATTTTACCTGTACATCATTAAATAAAACACAAGCAATATTGGAAAAACCTTTTGAACAATTAAACAACAGATTTCTATAGATATTAAAACAAAAACTGGCCAAAATATTTGAGTCAGGTGTCAGTTTGCAAATTTTTAGATATAGCATTCATTTTTCAGTTGGTGTTTTTCTCACTTATCACTCTTTAGCATTAGAACCTTCCAGACATTTGTCCTCCAGATACTTCATCAGAACAAATATGAGATTTTATTAGAAACACTTTGGAAAAAAAAATAATAGAGCTTATAAATCTTCCCAAGACTTAATTGTATATTCAGAAGAAATGGTAATAGCAGCATTACCTAATGGTGTTTAATACATATTTTATAATGCTTTTGCTTTTATTATAAATGATTAATAGGTGACAATGAAATTTCCCTTATAATGTGTCTTTCAGGTATGGCTTACACACAGTCCTACTTTATATCTCAGCTCTTTTCATAAGTTATGATGGATCTGATTTGCAGACATTCTTGTCATAGTTCTTTCCAAATAAAAATTACTGTTTATGTAATCAATATTTGTCAAAATTGCCTAAATGAAACTATGTGCAAAGTAAATGTTATCAGTTTTTTCCTTAGAATGTATATCTATATATACATGTTTATATGCAAAATGTTTTCTTACTTTGATTCCTTTATTATTTAAGTAAGATAAATATATAGATATATACATTTTTGTCAAGGATCAAGAGTTACTTTGGGACTTTTGTATTCTGTATTACTAAAAAAATGAACTCCAATCCCATGTGCTTTTTAGGACTTCAATTTCTACATCTAACAAGGATTATTGAGAAAAATAAAGGTGCTTATACAATTTGTAAATGATCCTTGGGATAAAGCAATGGCTGCTTTATAAATGCAGAGTAGACTAGGGATGGAATTAATGGCTGCTGAAACACAATTGGCATCTTGCTCCAATTCTTTACTGTGTATGATGTTACAGTCATTCCAATTTCGAATGGCCCTGATTTCAGACACAAAAGATGATGTCAAGAGACAACTAAGTAGCAGGGCAGATGAAGTCTTAACAGCTAAAGAGGCTGCTGTGATGCAAATCATTTTTCCAAGGGATGGTAAATATTTCTGAAGTTAACAATTGAATCGAAAATACACTGTCAATAAAAGGCAGATAAAATAAACACAGAAATCATATGCAGTCCTCGGGGAATTGTTTTTGAATAAAGTGCTTTTCAAGGTCTTCACAAAGTTGTCAGCAGCTCTTTTAAAAATCAAGTCAGTGCATTTGGAGCAATTGTTTGAGACAAGACTGGTTAGTAAACGATTCTGAAACTCCATCCAGCTGTTAATTTTACATAGCTATTGAAAAAGTATGCAAGTTTTACAGTAAATAATACTTCCAAAACACTGTAACATGATAGGTTTCTTATAAAGCATTATGATTCTCTGCATATTGAAATAGTTGCCTTCTTAACTTTTATGTTTCATTTATGGTACATTTTTTTCAGTACATTGAGCGACATGCTCACATAATGTTCACTGCCTATTGCTAGTGAATAATAGAGTGTTTATAAATATAAAAACATTAAAATTTTGGCAGGACACTGAATTGACTGAGGGTTCCTCCTTTTGAAAAAAAAGGAATGAAAAAAAAAACAAACCTGGTTTAAATAAAGCATTGAAATTGGGTTAGGGAAATCTACCGGATAACCTTAAAAGAGACCAATTTTAGATTCTAAAGAGTAGTGAAGTAAGAGTAAAACAGGGAAAATAATGCAGTTGTGGCCCTACCTTTTTGGAACCTAATTTCTGATAGAGGAGACAGGTCAAAATAAAGTGAACAAACATGCATCAAAAAATGAGGTAGATTAAAAATTCTGGAGATGGAGAACAGGTTGCTGCTGGTCAAGCAGCAGAGATTTGTGGGGCTGGTAAGGAGGTTAAGTGTGACTCTAAAGGGGTACATCATGAGGGAGATCTTTGTGGTGATGGAATAGTTTGGTATCTTGTTACAGAGTGGCATAGAACTGCATACACATTGTACCAATGCCATTGTTTTGGTGTTACGCTGTAGTTATGTAAGATGTAACTATTGAAAGAAAGGGTGTAAGGACACATGGGGCCTCTCTGTGCTTTTCACAACTTCCTGTGAATTTATAATTATTTCAAAAAGAAGTTTAAAAAGTGGATTAGTTGATGGATCAATAGATATTTGATAAAGTATATGAAAATGTTAACAATTGTAAGGTGGCTGCAAGTTAGAATAAACGCAATGAAAGGAACAGAGGCTGAGAGAACAGCAGAGGAATCCTAACTAAAATAGTCAGTGAAGACTCCTGAAGAAGTGACTTCAAGATAAAGCGGGATCCAGTCATGCAAGGGTCCAGCTCGTTTTAGATAGTGGGGCAAGCACATTCAAGGGAGAGAAAATAATTAATTTTTTCCAACATGGTTGGAACTTAGTGAGTAAAGGGTAGAATGGAAAGATAAGCAGGTGCCTGATAATGTAGGGCAAGTGTCAGCAAACTTTTCCTGTAAAGGGCCAAGTAGTAAATATTTCAGGCTTAGTGATGACATAGGGTCTCTGTCACAACTACTCAGTCAACCTGTTTAGTGGAAAGCAGCCCTAGACAACACATACATAAATGAGCACAGCTGTATTCCAATTAAACTGTATCTACAAAAAGAGACAACAAGCTAGATTTGTCCAGGGGACTGTAGTTTGATGACTTCTGATGTAGAGCTGTAAGGTTAGTCATTGAAGTTTATTTTGAGGCTAAAGAGAAGTAATCAAATGGTTTTAAGCAGGAGAATTAAGGTCACTTTTGATACTTTGTGAAAAATAGAAGGTGGGGAGGCAAAATATGAAATAGTAATTTAGATGATGAAGATTAAAGGAAATTCACTTGAATAAGTTTTAGGAAATTACCATCTTTTTCCCTTAAATGATCACAAATTTCCTACGGATACTGTGTATACCCTAATGCATGTATAACGTAATATTCTGCAGATGAAATAGTATATAGGTATACATACCTCAGAGACATTGTGAGTTTGGTTCCAGACCACCACAATCGACTGTCACAATAAAGCGAGTCACGTTAAGTTTTTTCGGTTTCCCAGTGCATATAATAGTTACGTTTACACTTTACTGTAGTCTATTAAGTGTGCGATAGCATTATGTATAAAAAAGCACATACTTCAATTAAAAAATACTTTATTGCTAAAAAATGCTAGCCATCATCTGAGCCTTCAGCGCATCATAATCTTTTGGTTGGTGGGGAGTTTGAAATATCTCAGGGCTTACCAAACTGTGATACAGGGATGCAAAGTGAGCAAATGCTGTTGGAAAAAAGTGACACCATAGACTTGTTCAAGTCTGAGTTGCCACAAACATTCAATTTGTAAAAAAAAAAAAAAAACCACAATATCTGTGAAATACAATAAAACAAGGTATGCCTGTAATGGTAATGTTGATGGTGTCTGGATTAAAATTACCTGTATTCAAAACCTGGCCAGTCATGTAGCCATCTGTGCCTCTACATAGTTCGTTGACCACTCTGTACTAATTTGTCCTATTGAAAAAATCAGGAAAGTGTTGTCCTTTAGTAGTTATAGTACATTTTCCAATAACATAGCTCTAGAAGCAGGACTTCTGTCAGATATTTGTGAGATTTACATGTTTTTTGTGCTATTTAACAGAATTTTGGTGTTTGACTTTCCATGACTATACTTTTTAATTACTACACTATCAGCATGTATCTGATCTCTGATATTTTCTTCTTTCATATTTTCTATAATTTTTCTGGGTCAGTGATTGCTGTTAAACTCTTTGAAAAATCTCTATGGGAATACATTGAATCTGTGGATGGCTATAAAAATAATTCCAACACAGAACCTCTATTTAAAAGATGATTAGCTAATTTGGTTTCTTTTAGGATCACATGAAATATGCATGTTTTATTAGAATGTAATATAGAAAAAACTTTTAATATATTTAATGCTATACCCCCAAATACATGATGAACCGTTCTCTGTTCTATTAAGTGCAGTGGATTGGCTTTAGATTTATCCTATTTCTTTCTGATTTGCCTTCTTTACTACAGATTTTTGAAAGGTAAAATCTACATCTCCCAGCCTCTCTTTCAGCCAGGATCTGAATAAGGTCAGGTCTTTCCAAATATTGCACTCCCATGAGATTTTGTTTGTAACTGAGTAGAGGGGGAGTATCATTTTTTTGGCTCGTATGATTTGACATTGGGGCCAACAGCATCTTTAGGAACTTTGTGATCCTGAGGTCACAGTTTTGGTGGAATGTTCCTACAACCAAGAGTTGAAGATGAAGTATTTAATTCTCTAGCTTCCTCAATGTGGCAGAAGTATCTGCTCTTTCGGGGGACCATTTCAGCTGTGGTGTTATGGGGGTCATTTCCATAATCTTACATTATGGCCTCCTCTTCTACTCCATCCATTAATTTTGGGTTTTTTTAAGCTTAAAACTATACATTTATTTTATTTTTTTTAATTGAAGTATAGTCAGTTTACAATGTTGTGTAAGTTTCTGGTGTACAGCATAATGTTTTAGTCATACATGCACGTACATATATTCATTTTCATATTCTTTTTTCATTATAGGTTAATAAAAGATATTGAATATAGTTCCCTGTGCTTTACAGAAGAAACTTGTTTATCTATTTTATGTGTAGTAGTACCTGCAAATTTTGAACTCTCAATTTATCCCTTCTCACTTCCTTTCTCCACTGGTAACCATAAGTTTGTTTTCTATGTCTGTGAGTCTGTTTCTGTTCTGTAAATAACATCATTTGTGTCGGTTTTTTTTTTTAGATTCCATATATAAGTGATATCATATGGTGTTTTTCTTTCTATTTCTGTCTTACTTCACTTAGAATGATAATCTCTGGGTCCATCCATGTTGCTATAAATGGCATTATTTTATTCTTTGTTATGACTGAGTAGTATTCCATTGTGTGTGTATATATACACACACACACACACACACATACACATATATACACACATACACACACACACATACCACAACTTCTTCATCCAGTCATCTGTCGATGGACATTTAGGTTATTTCCATGTCTTGGCTGTTATAAATAGTGCTGCTATGAAATTAGAGTGCATATATCTTTCCAAATTAGAGTTCCCTCAAGATATTTGCCCAGGAGTGGGATTGCTGGATCTTATGGTAAGTCTATTTTTAGTCTTTTGAGGAACCTTCATGCTGTTTTCCATAATGGCTTCACCAAACTACATTGCCATCAACAGTGTAGGAGGGTTCCCTTTTCTTTACATCCTCTCCAGAATTTATTGTTTGTGGACTTTTGAATGATGGCCATTCTGATTGGTGTGAGGTGATAACTTGTAGTTTTGATTTGCATTTCTCTGATAATTAACGATATTGAGGATTTTTTTCATGTGTCTATTGGCCATTTATATGTCTTCACTGGAGAATTGCTTGTTTAGGTCCTCTGCCCATTTTTGGATTGGATTGTTTGGGGTTTTTTTGTTGTTGTTGTTGTTATTGAGTTGTATGAGCTGTTTATATATTCTGGAATTTAAGCCCTTGTCAGACGCATCATTTGCAAATATTTTCTCCCACTCAGTTTTTTGTTTCATTGTCTTTTTGTTTTGTTTATAGTTTCCTTTGCTGTACAAAAGCCTATAAGTTTAATTAGGTCCTTTTTGTTTATTTTTGCTTTTATTTTCATTGCCTGGGTAGACTGTCCTAGGAGAACATTGCTAAGATTTATATCATAAAATGTTTTGACTATGTTTTCTTCTAGGAGGTTTATACTGTCTTGTTTTATGTTTAAGTCTTTAAACCATTTTGAGTTTATTTTTGTGTATGGTGTGAGGAGTGTTCCAATTTCATTGATTTACATGCAACTGTCTGGTTTTCCCACTACCAGTTGCTGAAGAGACTGTCTTTTCTCCATTGTATATTCTTGCTTCCTTTGTCAAAGATTAATCGACCAAAAGTCTGTGAGTTTATTTGTGGGCTCTCCATCCTGTTCCATTGATCCATATGTCTGTTTTTATGGCAATACCATGATGTTTTGATTACTGTAGCTCTGTAGTATTGTATGAAGTCTGGGAGGGTTATTCCTCCAGCTTTTCTTTTTCTTCAGTAATGCTTTGGCAGTTCTGGGTCTTTTGTGATTCCATATAAATTATAGGCTTATTTGTTCTATCTGTGAAAAATGTCCTGGGTAACTTGATGCGGATCACATTAAATCTATAGATTGCTTTAGGTAGTATGACCAGTTTAACAATATTAATTCTTCCAATCCAGTAGCATGAGATATCTTTCCATGCCTTTAACTCATCTTTAATTTCCTTAATCATTGTTTTCTAATTCTCCACATACAAGTCTTTCTCCTCTTTGGTCAGATTTATTCCTAAGTATTTTTTTTTTTTTTTGGATGCAATTTTAAAAGGTATTATTTCCTTACTTTCCTTTTCTGATAGTTCATTGTTTGTGTAAAGAAGTGCAACTGATTTCTGTGTGTTAACCTTGTATCCTGCTACCTTGCCGAATTCTTTTATCAGCTCTAGTAGTTTTTGTGTGAAGCCGTTAGGGTTATTTTTATATAGTGTCATCTGCATATAGTGGCAGTTTTACCTCTTCTCTTTCAATTTGGATCACTTTTATTTCTTTTTATTGTTTGATTGGTATGACTAAGACTTCCAATACTATGTTGAATAGAAGTGGTGAGAGTGGGCATCCTTGACTTGTTCTAGATTTTAGCAGGAAGACTTTCAGCTTTTCACCATTGAGTATTACATTGGCTGTGAGTTTGTCATAAATAGCTTTTATTATGTTGATATATCTTCTCTCTATACACACTTCGGTAAGAGTTTTTATCATAAATAAGTTGAATTTTATCAGGTACTTTTTCTGCATCTACTGAGATGATCATGTGATTTTTGTCCTTTCCTTTGTTGATGTGGTGTATCATGTTGATTAATTTGCATATGTTGAACCATCCTTGTGTCCTTGGGATGATCCCAACTTGATCATAGTATATGATCTTTTTATGTGTTGTTGGATTCTGTTTGCTAATATTTTGTTGAGGACCTTTTCATCTATATTCATCAAAGATACTGGCCTGTAATTTTTTCTTTTTGGTAGTATCTTTGTCTGGTTTTGGTATCAGGGTGATGGTGGCTTCATAGAATGAGTTTGGGAATATTTCCTCCTCTTCAGTCTTTTGCAAGAGTTTGAGAAGGATTGATACGAGTTCTTCTTTGTATACTTTGTAGAATTCCCCAGTGAAGCCATCTGGTCCTGGATTTTTGTTTGCAGGGAGGTTTTTTTTATTGTTGATTTTGTTTCACTTCTAGTGATCAGTCTGTTCAAATGATGTATATCTTCTTGATTCAGTTTTGGTGGACTGTATGTTTCTAGAAACCTGTCCATTTCTTCTGGGTTGTCTGATTTGTTTCCATATAGTTGTTCATAGTATTCTCTTATGACTTTTTTGTATTTCTGTAGTGTTGACTGTAATTTCTCCATTTTCCTTTCTTATTTTGTTTGTGTTCTCTCTCTTTTCTTTCTGTTGAGGCTGGTTAGAGGTTTGTTGATTTTGTTTACCATTTCAAAAAAACTCTTGGTTTGATTGATTTTTTTCTATTTTTTTAAATTGCTCCTTCCATTGATTTGGTAACAGTTCAGTTGTCTGGAGCTTAACTAATTTTCTGAATAAAATACCTTCAGTATCTGTGAAATTTGAAACTGAACTTTGGTTAATACAGTATTTAATGCAGATTGATTGTGGGTAAAAACTCCTCAAAGATGGGGATTTGGAATTGGTTACCTAGCCTGGTTGTGTTTGAAGGCTTTAGAAGCTAGAATACTCATAGTTTATGATACCCAGAAACAAAATACATTTAAATTACCATATATGGTTACTTGTTGAAATTATATGTACAGAGGACTGAGTGACAGAGTCAAAAACTCCGATGATGGGCAAAAGGATTATACAGACCATGTGGTAGGTAACCTACTTCTAATTGCACTGCCAAACATAAAGAAAGAAAGTGACATATTCATATCTTTAAATTATTTCAGAAAATATTAGAAAACCCAACTTTTCTAAGACTTCTCTATGATACCTCCTTGAGCTTGTATTCCCAAAATTAATACAGTCAAAAATCAGACACAAAGTCTGATTCTACTGGTTACTGAAAAAACATAAACTGAATTCACTCATCAAATTTCTTATGTAAGATAAAGTAAGGACAGAACTTGGAAAGAGAGGCACCCCACGAATTAGAGTGGCAACAACTGGCAACACACAACTAAACATATACAGAACCTAAAATTTGCCTGAGTGTCAGTGCCAGCAAACCTGTCATGTCCTCTTCTGCTATTGAAGCTGGCCCACCATACATGAATCCCTAATGTTGACTTTGCTTGAGTCATACCTTGTAACAGGATACCAGTTCTCCTGTGCCACCCCGCTACTGCCCTTGCTTGCCTCTAGATCTATACCTACAATTGATTTGCTGCATGTCAGAGTCTAATTGCCAAGTCAGACTTTGAAAGAGGAGGCATATTCACCAAAAGAATTGCAAAAAATGTGCTCCTTTATATCAGGACAATACAAGGGAGTATGTGCAGAAGGAAGTTGCCAGAGAAAGAAGAATATATTTTTAGATTGAGCTGCATTTAGTGCTAAAGACTCAGTGTGCTAGCTCTTATGAAAACTGATTCTCAAAAGTGGCCTGTGTTGAATGAAGTTGACACGCCTGAAATTCCATGGTATAATGTTGACAGAATTATGGGAATAACTTTGAGCAGATTTATCATGTGTGTTCATTTCACTGCCTCCGAACTATGTGCCCTTAGAGGACCTAGAGGACATTCCTTTCACCAGAGCGCTGAGTGAGTAGAGCACTGATATTCCTGAAAAGTGCTTGACTCTTTTAAGCTAACAATGAAAGTAGAAAATGTGGGTATTGCTAGAAGATCCCTGATATCAGTGAAAATAATGACATCTGAGGGTGACAGAAGCTAAATAACAAGACTTAGGTGTCAGAGCCAGGTGGGCAAGGTTTCCTAAGAAGTAGCAGGGGCAAAGTAGTAACAGACATGCTTGACTTAGATGTATCTTTAGTCATGGCTGACTGATCATGAAGTCCTTAATGAAGAAAAAGAGGCAGCTACTTAAGGTACAGTTTGGTTAGTGTAACAGAAGAACTCTAAATCTGGTGACCAGATGCTTGACTTAAATCATAGTAGCAAACTACACCGAAGACTCAGTTCTCAGATCTAAGTAATTTTATAGAGACAGATTTCTTTATATTAAGGAGATACCAGTTTCCCATGAAAAATGGCCCCAAAATAGTAAGTTTGGAGCCACTGCACTGAGGACAGTAAAGCACTACCACCTTTTAGTGATTGTTGGATACTCTGAACTGATACTAATCCTGGAGATCTGCAGCATTACTATAGTCTAACAATCAGAGTGGGAACCTAAAGGAAAAAATGAGTATAATAAATGAATGTCTGGCCTAGGTTTGTCTCACAGTGAGTCCATTAAGTCCTCATAGTTATTACTCTAGTTCCTATATTATATGAGTAAATATTCTGAGCAAGTGTCAGAATCCCTACACTGGTTTCCACCCATGGGGTAAGGACTGTCATGATAGAAATGGGAATAGTGAAGTCCTGCAGTTAAACTTTCTTATCAAAGGATCATGTTCCCAGAGGAATCTCAAACTCAATACCACCAACTGATCCTCCAAAGATACAGATGTGGAAACTCTATCATATCTCCCTTTAATTGGACTGCTTGCCCCACACAGAAGATAAATCGATCTTAGACCATGAAAGTGGATTATAATACATTTAACAAAGTATAGCCACAAATAAACCAGTTGCTTCAGATGTTATTTTATTGTTGGAGGAAGTGAGCACAACTTCTGGCGCTAAGTATCTAGCTATTGATCAGACAAATATATTTTGTTTTTCTAATCCAGTAAGCATAGAGTAACAAAGAGTTTGCTTCCTCCTGGTAATGTCAGCAATATACCTTCATTATCTTTCCTACTATCCATCTGGTCCATGATTCAATTCTGAGAGACATTGATCATCTCCCTTTCAAGGGCATTGTATCAATCTACTACGTGATATCATGTTGATAGGACTTGGTGAGCAGTAAATTACACATGCCCTTACTGCCTTAGTGAGACATTTCTGTGCCACAGGGTGGGAGATAAACTCTATGATAATTAAGGGGCATGACACTCTTTGAGATTCTGGCATCTAGTTGGCTAGGCCATATTGAAATTCCTGGTAGAAAGAGAAAAGTAGTTTGCTGAACTTCACACACCCTACCTCTAAGAAAGAAGTACAGCATTTGGTGGATTTGGGGAATATTTTGTCAGCTTTACAGCTATCATCTTTCAGTAGAGCACAGACAAATGAAGGTTATCTAGCTGACCTAAGCTGCAGTTCAAGTTGGTCTGCCATTTAGCTTCTCTGATCTATCAGAACCAGCGTTACATGAAATATTTTTAACATATTGGAATGCTACACTGAACCTGTAGCAGGCCTGGATAAAAGAACCCATTTTCAAACCCCTAAAATTTGCAGTTAAACCATGCCTACTTTGAAAAATAGATGTTCTTATTTTCAGAACCAATTCTTGTTTATTACACAGTTTAGGTAGAGTCTTTCTCCTGCTAGTGACCTGAATGATACACCAGGTAAAAGAAAGAAAGCTTGGTTCCAGAGGTTCCGCTAGAACGGGGTACCACTGAAGAGAGGCATGCATGTTGACCAAGGCAGGACACAACCATCCAAACTGGGGCATGGCAGGCAAAAAAAGGGGAGGAGATTAGAATGTGAAAATAGTCTACTTCAATAGAAAAATTTAAAGCAAACTGTTTAGTGTTCCTTGCTTTCCACCAGGCTGAAGCTCAGGAGATTGGCCGGTAGGTCAGAGTCAAGCATCATCAGGTGTGAAGCGAGGTGGACTAAGCACCACCTCAGCTTACGTAGAGAACTTGCTGTTGTATATGTTCTTTGAAATGAAATCAGACAACAGTTATATGACCCCCGAATTCCTTTCATCTTTCTCAAAGCAGTAAATCAGTTGGCAGTTTTTCAATTCTAGTTGTAATTTGCTCTAAAAGATATAGTTGGGTTTTTGTTTTTGTTTTTGTTTTTTTCTGATTGAGACATTCTTTAGAGGTCACTTTTCATCCTTCCCATTCTTCTTATGCATATTCTTTTAAATCTCTCAGAAATATAAAAAGGGAGCAATTTTATGATTTTGCAAGAGTCTTTTATTTAGCAGTTTAGGTTAGGAATTCTCCAGCAATAACTCTCATTTATTTCCATCTCCTTTTATCACATCTGCTGACCTGTTCTTGATAGAGGTTTATCCGTTACTCTGATGTTAAAACAGACAAGTGCATACCTCATACATTGATGTATATGTGTTTTCCTAATTAGTTTTCTGAAGTATTATTTTCTGTGGAATCCCCAAGGCTACACTGATATTGTTAGTTGTATCTGGTAATCACATAAAATTTAATTTAATTTTACTACCAATACTTTAATTAGAAGACCGTTAGAGACATATTTCCCCTATGGTATAGTTGTCACATAAATGAGTAATCAGGTCTCAAATAGTTGATCTAAGATTAAGAAAGTAATAGAGAATATTCATTTAGAGTATATATATTTGCTGTTTCATTGTTTTATTCTTGGAAAAGGCAACATCAAGTGAGAAGTGAACTTGTAGTTTCAATGATCATTTCTCTGTCTAACTTTAAGAAGACAATTGAAAGAGAAAAGGAAGGGAAACAGAAGAAGAGAGAGTATTTTTCTTTAAAGGGTCTCTCTTTTAGGAAATTTTCAAAGCACCCTGTGATTAGTCTCCACACACACACAAAATCGAAGGACATTGAATCTCCAGTCCAAGGCTAAATAAAGCAAAACAATATTTTTAAATTCTTGTCTGTATAACAATTATTTGATTTCAGAAAGAAAAGAAAAACTCATAAGGATCTTTAAGAATTTTCCTCACGAAGTTCTTTTTAAAATCTAAATAAAATGCTTGCTTACCTATTATGAATGAAAACTCATCTTTGTTAAAATCTTGGTTGCTTTAATCTCATATTTTCCACTTTACTCCTTTTGGAAAATATAGTCATTATAGTCTCCAAGGTTTTAATCTCCCTTTTTTCTTACTTTGATTGACACCATCAACCATGTTATTCTTCTGTAAGTTCCATTAAACTTTTACTCATCATTTATTTTTTCTACCTTGAACTTATTTCTCAAGTATTAGTTTTTCTTCTCATTTTCCATGTGAAGGATTTGGGATTAGACTGACAAAAAAACTAAATGAATGCATTTCTAAAGTGAGTCAAATTCTGGATCAAGAAAGCTAGCCAACTTTTTTAGGCAACGTAAAGAATTGAAAGTAGCAGGCAATTTTAAATAAGCCCTTCAATGTTCCGAAAAACAGAAAGTATGGAAAACAAGGGTGATAGAGTGAGTCTTTGGCATTACCGTAAAATCCAGTACAAAAATTGTTTTAAGAAATAGGAAAAGGTACCACAGGAGTGAAGTGGATGATGAAGTAATATTAGAACAAGGGAGACAATCTTTTAATATGCTATACACCTTACCCTCTGAAATCTTTTTGTTGTCCTAGATTTTGCTTTATTTGTCTTTATTTCTTTTAAACTGCCTATTATTCATTTTCTTTGCCCAATCTTCTGATTATATTTTGCCTATCTTTTTTTTTAAACAAGTCAGCAAAATCTAAAACCTCTTAAAGTTACCCTTAATTAGTGCAATGATTAGTATGGAGCTCAGAGTAACCCTGGAAAGGTGGAAATTATGTGAATATGAAGATAAGTGAGAAAAGGAAGGTAGTGATGGAGTAAAAGATTATTACCATTTATTCAGTATACTCATTGATCTCTCTCTTTTTCTATATATATATGTGTGTGTGTGTGTGTGTGTTTGTAGGTATATTTGTATATACACACACACAAAACACACACACACATAATCAGTGTGAGCTACGGGTGTCTTCTTAGATGATGATGATGTGTATCTTTGGTCTGTGTCCACAGTTCAGAATATTATCTATTAGGTGACTTTCTTAAGTTTTCATAAAAGGTTGGCCCAGTCATTGGGAGAGTCTTCATGGGTTGTTATAAGAAACCTCTTTTGGAATTTAGATAAAAAAGCTAAATACCTTTAAAAATTCTCAAACTGATTTTATGAAAAATTATAGGAAATAATGTGTAAAATCAGGAATAAAAAGGAAATTTTTTAAACAAAATGTATCTAATTCTTTCAGAATTTAAATACAAAGTTACAATGAGTTGAATAAGTCACATAGTTTTCCATTTTGTAATTACTAAGTTGAGAGAGTATTGAGTTGTTTGCTCTTCTATGTTTAGTGTATATGTATCATATGGTATATATAAAGAAAAACATGATGTACATATATAATATTTATATATGTTATGGAGTGCTATAGGCATTTCATATATATATATATATATATATATGATGAAGGAAAAGCACCAGGAGACAGGTTCCTACACTTATGAAGTAATTGAGAATAACTGAGTATAGTGTCGATCAATGTTATTTACAAATGTTCTGACTATCTTCTTCCTGGATTCATCAGGAAATTATTCTTCCTTAGCTCCTCTGAATTTAGGTGAGGCTATATAACTTGTTTTGGTAAAAGTGATATGCATCATTATTGAGCAGAAAGTTTTATACCTAATATATGTGATTCATCAGATTCCGTTTCCTTCCTAGTGAGAAGCATATAAGCATGGACTGAATGAGATATGCTTTCCTTTTGTCTGAGTCCCCAAGTAAATAGGATGAGCTGACAGGTTACACATGTATCAGAGTGAGAAATAAAAATAAGCTACTGACATTCATTTGGCGAAGCCTCATTGGACCAGACCATGATAACAGTGGATCTAATAGAGTTATAACAAAATTGTCAACTATCTGTTTGATTCAGCAATCTGAAGAGGGGACCATCCCCAAAGTGTTGGTTCTCCACAACGCAACAAAGGCCCTGGTCCCATAATCCTCTCATCTTACACTTATCTTCAGTTCTGCACTTTGTCACTCCTAATATCCAATCTCTTAATCAGTCTTTTTAGGTCTGCTTAAGCAGGAACTCTCATATTAGGCTCAAGGAAATATAAAACCTAAAAGGGAAGAGGATTTGTCTCTCCACAGCTGTATGTTCAAGCTCTAGCTACTCTGTGCTGGTACATTGCGGGCATGCAATATTTATTATATAGGTTCACAAGACAGAAATTATTTTTTAAACAGATACAGCGATACTAGTATCTATGTCCCAGGTGAACTACTGCACCTCTTACTGTGTCAGGTAATAGTAAGTACTAAATAAATATTTGATGAACAAATGGATGAAGGAGACTGCTTCCCTGTCTATAGCATCTATCTCCTTTATCTTCTATGTTTATTTGATCATTTATTATTCATTTATTCATTCAACACATATTAATTGAATGACTTTTATTCCCAGGATCTGTCCTCATTGTTAGGAATGAAGAAATAGTTACTCTCCATAGAAGGAAAATGTCCCCACTTATAACCTGGAGATTATAATTGGGAGTGTGGAGAGACACATTAAACCTGCAAATGAATGTATATTATGCGTAATTTTAGACAATAATAGGTATCCAAAAATTAAAGTAGGATAAAATGATTGCCTGGTCATAGAAGACCTGAGAAAGTTACATTTGAGCTGGAACTCAAATAAATTATTGGTGTAATTTCCTTCTTCTCCTCAAAAGTTTTTGATTCTTCTCCATTGCCTCTTGAAGGAAGGGAAAAAAGTCTAAATACAATTACTTAAAACTTCTACCACCTATGTTACCTTTCTAGAATTAACCCTGGCAATTCCTTTGAAAATCTCATGCTCATATCTGGTGTTTCTTAATACTCACTGCCTGTCAGAATCACCTGAGAAGCTTTTTGCTTGTTTGTCTTACAATAAATCATACTTTAATGGTCTGTTTAATTTTTTAATTAAATGTTTTATTTCAAGATAATTATAGATTCATTTGCAGTTGGAAGATACAATATAGAGAAATATCATTTACCATTTAACTAGTTTTCCCATGGCAACACCTTGCAAAAATTAAAGTACAATATGACAAAGAAGAAATTGACATTGATACAATCATCCATCTTATTTAGATTCTTCAGTTAAGTGTACTCATGTGTGTGTGTGTTTGTGTATGTGTTTGTATTTAGTTCTGTGTAATTTTATCACACATGTAAGTTCATGTATTTGCCACCAGTATTAACATAAAGAACAGTTCCATCACCACAAGGGTCCCTCATATTGCCCTTTTATGACCTCCTTTTTATAATGACACATTCACATGTCTATTCCTGACCCCTGGGGACTACCAATCTGCTCTCCATTTCTATAGTTTTATCATTTCAAGAATGTTCTGTAAGTGGAATCATAACAGTATGTAATCCTTTGGTGTTGGTTTTTTTCACATAACAATTATTTTGAGATCATCTAAGTTGTTGGGTATATTGCTAGCTTGTTCCTTTTGATTATTGAGTAGTATTCCACATTATGAAAGCACTACAGTTTACTTAGCCATTCACCCTCTGAAGGACATACGGGTTGTTTTCAGGTTGGGGCTATTATGAATAAAGCTGCCATGAACATCTGTGTACAGGTTTTTGTGTTAACGTTAGCTTGTATTTCTCTGGGATAAATGCCAAGAAGTGCACTTGCTGGGTCATGTAGGGATTGCACGTAAGAAACTGCCCAAACTGCCCAAGTCTTTTCTTAGAGTAGCTGTACCATTTTATATTCTCACCAACAGTATATGAGTGATCCAGTTTCCCTACATCGTCTTCAACTTTTCCTTTTCTGTTTTTTTTTTATTTTAGTCATTCTGATGGATGAGTAGTAATACATCATTGTGGTTTTACTTTGCATGTTCATAATAGTTTAATTGTGATAAATACTTTTCATGTTCTTATTTGCCATCTGTATATCATCATTAAAATATCACCTTGTGTTTTTTGCCCATTTTCCAATTGGATTATTTGTTTATTTCCTGTTGCATTTTGAAAGTTCTTTATATATTACTGATACTAGTCCTTCTTGGATATCTGACATGCAAATATTTTTCCAGTCTGTATTTTCATCATCCTTACAGGGTTTTCAAAGAAGAGTTTTAAATTTTGATGAGATTTAATTTATCAGTTTTTGCTTCTATGGATTGTGCTCCTGGTGTCAAGTCTAAGAACTTTTTGCCAGACTCTGCATCCTGAAGAAATTTTTTTCCCAGAGGTTTTATAGTTTTACATCTAATACTGATCTATTTTGAGGTAATTTTTATGTAAGACATGATGTCTAGGTCAAGTTCCGTGAGCTTTAAATGACATTTTCCCTGCTCAGTCTCAGGGAGTCCATGTACTTCATGCTTATTATTTTCTGTCTCTAAAGTGGGAAATGCCTTCCAGTCTTGCTGTACGTTGTTTGCTGCCATTCACACTTTAGGGTTTTTAATGCAATATGATAGATTTATTTTTAAATGCTTTGAGTTTGCTTTTCAATTTAATGATTTGTTACATTATTTACAGGCTAATTTAGTGAACCTACATAAGATTAATTGCATGGTCTTTTAGGACACGTGACAAATCATTAAAAAGTGATAAAACCAGGCAACTGAAAAACAAATGGCTTGTGACATATGAATGGAATCCCCACTACCATTTATTAATGCATGTTTCGGTGAGATTTGTTGTGAGATCTAAAGTAATATTAGCTCAAAATTGAACATAGGATTGTATAATATTTGAAAGTATGATATCTGAATAATTCAATAGACTAAAACAGAATAATGAGTTGATTTTTGTAAGTAGGGGAAAAAAAAAACTCTGACATACAAATTAAAAAAAAAAAGAACCTGCAAGTCTTTAGTGTCATGTTTCTTATAAGAAATAATTGACCAAACCATCTTAAGGGAACTTATTTTTAATTGGAAAATAACAAAATTCTTAGTGCACTTTTTATCCAGCTTGTGTTTCACCATCTAGATAAGGTCCATGTTAATAAAAATGAAGGGTGTTTGCAATAAAGTTAGATTCTACAAGAAATGCTTTGGGGGAAAGGAGGGGAATTTGTTGCATATGGTTAAATTATCTTGTCTTTTGTTTAAATATAGGGGATATTCTGTGGTTAGCCTTCTGGCGTGTTTCAGGCAATTATTTGAATTTCTGTGGTGGGGTAGGAAGAATAAAATGTATTAATCTGTATGTGTAAAAATTGGTGCTGCATTACCTATTTTATATTCAAACATGTTTGAAGCAATATACTGAACACACATTTTCTAAGTCTCTTCTAAGCATCTAATGGATGTGAAGTAGGGTGATGAACCATCCCAGTATGGCCAGAACTGACAGACTTACCAGGATGCCAGACAAAACCAGGATAATAGTGAGCAGCAGGACTAACTGGTCACTCTAGTCTGAGGTTTCTTAGTATTAAATGTTATGGAAGCTCGAGCCGTAACTCTGGCTTATAGAGTAAGGCATTTGGATAGTTGCATGGGGTAAGCAAGGGCTAAGTAACTCTTAGATCCCACTCTTAGACTGTACTCCCTCTAACTGTATTCTCCTTTCTCCCTAGTGTTGATGGGCACTTTGCATTGATTCTACTCCATTGATGCACTTTTTCCCAAAATATTTAAAAACTTTTTTGGGGGAAAAAATGATTTCTTTGTGGAAAATATTATGTACAACTAAATATTTACATCACCAGTAGTCTTTGTTTAGGGCAGGGTTTCTCAGCCTCGGCGACAAGTGAGGTTTGGGGTCAGATGATTCTTTGCTGTGGGGGGACGTCCTGTGCACTGTAGGATGTTTAACAGGATCTCTGACCTCTACCTACTAGATCTAATAGCACTTTACAGTAGTACCAACCAAAAAATTCTCCAACATTGCCATGTTTTTGAATGAGGGGGAAAGGGGGCGGCAAAATCATACCTGGCTCAGCACCACTAGGTTACATCGCTTGCAATGTTTTATTATTGAAAATACAGTTGACCCTTGAGTGAGGGGACACTGACCCTCCGAGCATAGTCAAAAATCCATGAATAACTTTTCTGTCCCTCCAGATTGTGATTCTCCATCTTCAGATTCAACCAGTCACAGGTCAGTTGTGTAATACTATAGTACACAATTAGTGGGGGGTGGGGAACCCATATAAATCGACCCTTGTAGTTCAAATTTCCTGTTTTCAAGGGTCAACTGTATAGGCTATAACCAGTTTGATTTACTTTTCTCTATATCTAAAAAATATTACAGGTTTACCTATGGGTAAAATGGGAAGCTGTTATAAATACAACCGTTACCATCTTTTCAAATTATTTAGAAATATTAGAAATGGTCCTCATACAATTTTGAATATTGATCTAGTATCTAGTTTTTATGGCCCAGCTGGTAGAATAAAGTATTCAGATGCAATAGAATACAGGTTAGTTATTATTTCTTGTTTACCCTAACTAGGAGTCTTTCTATCATGAATGTATTTCATACCATTAAAGGCAAAACTATGTGGATTTCCCACACGTCCCTAGATTCCCTTAGACTCTGTTGTGAAGTGATCGTTCATGAGTTTGTCTAGATACATAATGATATATTGTAAATTATTTGCAGCTTATATTTTAAGTATTTAACTTTTTCCTGTTTGCAGCATATTATAAATGTTTGAGAGGGTTAACTTTTTCCATCTAGTTGCTTTTCACAGTCTGTTTCAAAACCATAAATTTTACTGCTCAAAAGTTGCAATGGCCTGACTTATTATGGACTATTGAGCTGATTTTTAAAACAATATGAGCATATGAAACTGGAAGAAAAGATCATAGTTTTATCCACACCTCCCTGTAAATGCTTAATGTTACACTTCATATTTAAAGTGCCGCCTGTATGTATGGTGGGAAAGGCAGAAGAAATCAAATGTTAGTGTTGATGTAATAGCTTCATAATCTCTTGGATGACAAAATAGCTCTTGCAAAAGAGCTGCAAATTGAGTAAATCCTTCACAGTGCTCTACAAAGTTTTCATTTTGGTCATATTCTGATCTCAAAGAAGGCATCTATAATCTCTGCATCTTCTCTGAATATAAATAAAATGAGGACAAATTCTGTACGTAAGAAGTAATCTCAGGCAAGGAATCTCAGAAGAATTTATTTGATCTGCTTTTTTAAAGATATAGTGAGGCTGGATTTGGTCTTTTGAGAACTCCAGTAATACATCATATAGAGTGAAGTTTTTATAATTTCCACAATTTTCAGTATCTTGACTCCCATAATTAAACCAATGATTTGTTATCTTAGAGAAGTTACCTTCATGTATTCACATTAAAAACCATGGTTTTAAGTCAGATTCACATAATTATAAAAAAGAATTGGTTAACTACCCTATAGGTTGTTAGAATAAACATGCCTAAATCAAACATTGACACTAATTGACACAATGTTATTGATTGAAAAAGCACTAAGATTTATGGTGCTTTGAAGTGTATTGTTAATTACCTGTCATATCAGAGTGGCTGGGAAATATTTACATATTCAAAATTGATTGCAAAAAAGCCAGTCTACAACAGAGCTATGAATTTTCTCAATGAGAAAAAAAATACATACTTATGCATGCATATACATATTTTTTAAACCTACATGGTACATAAATACATATAATGTATATACAATGTGTGTACAATACATATATAATGTGTGTGTGTATATATATATGTAACTGTATAGTTATATATCATTTGTATACCTACATAAATGTGTATGTCTGTTCTTCTGTATCTGTCCACATCTGTATCTGTATCATCTCTATTGCTGTGGGCGGGGAGGGAAGAGTGATCCAAAAGAGTAGTGATTCAGGTATAGCATTCATTCATCCAGAGGTTTCTTTAACTTTAGTCTTAGAGATCCTCAGAGTAAAAGTTCCTTTGATTATTATAACTTGAAGAAGCACTGCATGATATATACCTATGTATATTTTTATCTGTCTACCTAAATGTCTGTATCTGTGTATCCTTTCCTTTCTTCCTTAATTAACAACTTCTAGTGTCCCAGAGTACTGATGTTTTGCAGAACAGTCTTGGGGGAAGTGATTACCTCCATCCTTATTAGATTAGAATATCATCATATTTTCTGTTAGTCTGTGTGGATTAAGATAGTCTTGAATTTGGAATCAAATACCTGGGCTATAGTTCTCTTTTTTTTAACATGATCGACTTTCTGTGACTCATAATTTTTTGCAACGATATCCAGGCAATGAGATAATATTTGTGAAAACCCTTTATATTCTTTAATATACTTTACTGGTGTTTGTTCCTTTTATTAGCTATTATCAAGCTCAATCTAAGAGCCTCTAAAATGTTACCTGTATCACTCAGATTTCTTTAACTATATAATGACACATTCCTTAATTCCCTTCTGTTAATGCTTTGGCTTCCCTCTTGCAAAATAGCAAGAAACAGTTAAATGTTCCAATTCCTAAGAGGTTGAACACTTCGACAAACAACAGTCAGAATAGGGAAAAAAGAAAATTAACGGTTTTCTGCTAATGACTCCTATTAGGCCTCTTTGGTGGTCTAAAGCAATGGATTACATCTTTTTATCATTTCTTCCATCTGCCTGTCACAGGACTAGTAGGGTGATTGCTAGTTTTGTTGTTAAAAATGTCACCCTCATTTTTTCAGAATCTTTAAAAGTAAACACAGGAAAAGTGGTGTATACCTGTCATTTAGATCAAATAAAACAAAGGTCGATGGGAATACATTTCTCGTTTGAAGAGGCTCCCCTGCTGATTTTGTTTATCAGAAAATGGCAAGTTTTTGTTCCTAATGGACTGAAATTTAAATAAAATCTGACCCTGGAAATAAAAGCAGCCATTATAACGAAATAAAATTATATACTTTGGAAGAGAAATTGAATTAGAATGCTGACTTCCTTTGGTTAAATTCTTTTACATAAGGAAATGAGCAAGAGAGAGAAAACTGTTGGGTAAAGTGAGCTTTTTAAAAATCAATAATTGCTTTTAATTTACTTTTAAGAACTTTGTTCCAGACTTCATAGAATATCATGAATTATACTGAAATTTGTATATTTCCTTTACACAAGAGTTTAACTGAAGCCAAGAGGGCAAACTCATTTGCATTTTGGTAGTTCTTTCTAGCAAATAGAATTCTCAAAAGAGCTGAGATTTTGATTTCCTAAGTCTAACTATTCTTTAAAAACTGGAGTCATTAAAAGATCAAACAGCATTGGCAGAAACGTACTTGAAAAATGTAGAAAATAGTACAGCCCTTATAAGGTTACATTTGATTTCAACTAAAATTCATCTGAGAGGACGAAAAATAGGCTCTGACGTTTGTATAATTTGAGTAAGAGGTTTTCTTAAAAGTTTTTGGGGAGACTCTCAGAATCACTACCTCCTATTCTTAGTCTGCTTATTTTGACAAAATTTGTTTTTATTTTAGTCATGTTTGGAAGAATAGTTCAGAATTGACAATATTTAATACAGTGAGACAATTTTTATATAAAAAACTCTTAAATTTAATTTGTTTTGAAAGAAATCAAAGTGTACATTTGCACTTTAAATTAGTATGTTTGTTCCTTAGAAAATAAAAATATTTATGATTGTTCTCAGGGAGAAAATAGGAATAATAAAGTCATGGAGTTCTTCATTTAATGGAGAGCTTAAAAAAATGTCTAGTCCAAAGCCTTCCTTTTTTGGGATAATTAACTAATATTTGACCACAATAAATTATTTTATCTCAAGCTACCCCTATAATTTTAACACAGATCAGAATAGAATCAGCATCTATAATGGAAAGAAGCAGTCTTTATGGTAGGACAGGTCTGAGAACTAAACACAACTCCTGTGTTTGTTAGCTATGCATGGTAGCTTTGGACACAATGCTCATGTCCTTAGAGTCTCAGCCTCCTTTTGTAGTAACCCCCCTTCATCTGCCTTTCAAGATCCCCAATGGATGCCTGAAACTTTGGATAGTACCAAACCCTACATATACTATGTTTCTATGTATGCATTCACACCTAAGATAAAATTTGATTCATAAATTAGGCACAATAAATGTTTAACAATAATAACTAATCATAAAATAGAATAGTTATAATAATATACTGTAATAAAAATTATGTGAATGTGGTCTCTCTGTCTCTCAGAATACTTGCACAAATTGAATGCCTTTTCCATTTTAACTAAGCACTTATCATTGCACTAGTGCCATAACTTTTGCAGTTTGAGGTACAATAGCAAAACTAGTATACTTTTTTTCCCTTCTTCACGATTTCACAGATAGATTTGTTCTTACCATAGATCTTAGCCACTTTGGCATACATTTTTTTTTTTTCATTAAGTCAAGAACTTTCACTTTTTCGATTATAGGAAGCACTTCATGGCTTTTCTTTGGCATATCTGAATTGCCACTATCACTACTCTTATGCTTTGGGGCCAGTCTTCAGTGAAGTAAGGGTGACTTGAACACAGGCACTGACGTAGCACAACAGTCGGTCTGATAACTGAGAAGGCTACTAACTGACTAACGTGTGGGAAACACTGGCCGAAAAGATAATTCACTTCCAGGCAGGAAGGAGTGGGATGGTGCGAGATTTCATCTTACTACTCAGAATGGTGTAAAATTTAAACATTATAAATTTTTGTTTCTGGAATTTTCCATTTAATATTTTGGTACAGTTGACCACTATCTGAAGCTGTGGAAAGTGAAACCACAGATAAAGAGGGACTACTGTATTTTGCCATAAGGCTGTGTTGAGGATTTGATGAGATAATGTTTTAAAAAATTACCTGGAGTATAACAGATGTTCAGTGCGGCCACTGAACAAATATTCAAGGAACAAATACAACGTATCAGGCTCTCTTCTGGGTGGTGAGGGTGTTGCAGGAAAAGCAAAAACAAAACTTAGCTTTCATTCTCATGAAAATTACCTTCTTGTGATTTGGATGATCCAAGATGAAACAATAAAAATAGGAAAAAAAAAAAAAAGATCTGAGAACCAGGAAAGTACTAGGAAGACCATGGAACTAGATGTAGTGATGGTAAGAATATAGGGACAGAGGCTACTTTCTGTGTGGTGGTCGGAAGGGTTTCTCTCAGTGGAGACTCATACATGGGATGTAAATGGTAAAAAGTATTCATTGAATTTAAGTTGAGCATGGATTGGAATGGTGGCCATTGGTATTCCCATAGACTTCAGATGTATACATTCCCAGAACAGTGCTGTCTATCATTCCATTATGTCCTTAGAAAAGAGTACTGAAGGATTTAGGTATTCAATACTTGTTTCAGATTTGTTTTGTTTTGTTTTTTTGAGATAAATCAGGCAGTACTTGAAATCAGGAAAACAACATTTTGATGGCCTGTAAGTTCACTATGTTTAATTACTGTAATGAGATTAATAAAATTTGATGATGTGGGCAGTAAAGTACTTTAGAGTCTTCATCTGAAAATACATCCCTTTGGTCTCTGGGAGGATAAGATTACAAAGACATTTACATAAAGTTGCTACAAAAAAGCGTGTTTATAATGCACTAAGCATTCCAAAGGCAAGGAGTTGTAAAACACAATTCAGTTTCTTCCTTTTTTATTTTCAGTGATTTAATTGATACACTGTGTCCATGACTTGCTTAGGCACATCCAGAAACCACCTAGATAGGCTTCTGAGTGATATCTGGAGTCCAAAACAAACTCCCCACTGTGTAATTTAAGAGTGTTTAGAATCAGGTATTTTTGGACTCCAGCCCGTATCATTTTGGAGTTCATGCCCTCAACCTGTTTTATTCCTATATCCTAAGGGATCTGGTGATTCAGTCTTTGGTATGTTTCCAAGGGTTGCATCTGGCTCTGCAGGAATCTTCAAATCCTTATTCTTGTATGGCAAAGAGAGGACTGCTAAACAGGGTTATCCTGAGCTGAGGAAATAGCTTGAGAAGCAAGGAAACCGATTATACTCCATTGTTTCCTGCAGAGGGGAAATCACACAATTCTGGGAGAACAGGCAATCTTTGTTCTACCACAATGAAGGATTCAAAGTTAGGATTTGTCTTCTTCCAGGATATTTGTTTACAAAATGCAGGAGAAAAAAGACATACACTCCACACTCCATGGAACAAATTCCCTCTGCTTTAGAGGAAGAAGAGGACTGAATATACTTAGAGTTCACAGGACTAAGTATTTACTAGCACAAGAAAAAAGCTTCCTCACCTCTGTGACCAGAGTTGTTTGATGATTTTAATCTATAGCTTATGAATTCCTTCAGATACACAGAAAACACCACAGCTAATCCAATTAGCTAATGCCTGAAATGCTTTCCCCATGGATTCCACTGGTTTCCAGAGTACTTTCTCAAAACCCAGTTTTTCATCTACTTGTGTATTAGTCAGTTCTCCTCATGTGCATCCAAACTGGATATACTCAGATAGCTTCAAAATGAACCATCTCTCTCTCCCCACTCTGACTCACATGATCCATTCTTAATGATTAGATTCCTAGGGCCAACATTTTAAAGGGCCACCCTTCTGTGTGTGCAGTTAACACACATTTTCAAATGCCAGTTGGCATATGTGTCTTCCTGTGGGGTAATTAGGCATGTAAATGTAGTAATTGCATATGCAAATGTCCCAGCCCAAAAGGGATGGGAGGTTTCAGAATTCTATCCCAGAGTGGTCTCTCAGCACTTTGGGGGGACTCCCTTCATTTGAAGCCAAAAATCACGATGGGGTTCCAACTAATGTTTATCTGTGACTACTTCAGTGACTTTTGTTTTTCTATATGTCAGAATTTTAATCATTGTATTCCACTTTTAAGATGTATACCTTTCTCCGTCCTCTATACTGAACCCCCTTCAGTGTAAGCTGTACGGAGCTAGGACATAGCTAAGGCGAGTTGTACTTGGCGATCTGGATTTGTGTGAGATGTGTGCTCTTACGGTGAGGAATTGCCGTGTGAGTTTAGGAAACGTAATTCTACAGTCAGTGTCAAGAGGCCAGAGTTCACATCTCAGCTCTGGCACTGTGCGATCTTGAACAAGACTCCTTGATCTCTGAGTTAAGTTTTCTTATTGTTACAGGGGGAGTTCTGCCGTTGTCTTGTTTTGTTTTACATTACCTTGTAGTCCCCTTACAATTTTAAAGATTCCGTGGACTGTGAAAATAAAGGTCATGTTTTTCAGTCATTTTTCTTTACACACAGAGGACTGAGATTCTTTGGCGGCACATCAAGATGTCCTCTAAGTAAGTGCTGAGGTACTTAATGCTCCTCAAACATTGCAAATGCCCTTCCTTTCAAGCATCATCTCCTAACCTCCTGGTTCTATCCATTTTCTGTTCTTTGGGGCTTTACCCGTTTGATTCTTAATGGTTGTCCTAGAGAGTTTTCATACAAGGTTTTGGTGAGTCAGTTCGTAACTGTGTTTGTTTGGGTGTCACATAGATAACTCTTCCAGACATAACCTTAAGAACCATTTCATCCCAGTTTGTTATTTTGCAGAATGATAAATAAGGGCTCAGTTAACTAGTTAATTTATGTCTTTTTTTTCTTTCTATGTGTGATTTGTTCTTAGCTCAGAAGGCAACTACTTCTATGGCTCATATTTCATTTAGGGGGTTTAAGTTTTCCCCAGTGTTTATTTTTATTGTTTCAGCATTAATACAGATTTTAGGTGATTTTGTTCTGTTGTGCCTCCTTCATCATCATTAGCTTCAAAAAGTTAGTCTATCTTGGATCAGAGCTGCCTAAATATACTATCTTTGCCAAGATTATATACTATATCATTAATATATTTGTAATATTAATGCAGAAACTGTTATTTTAATACACGTAAGTTTTGTTGCATTAAGCAGTTATATCTCTCATGTTAATAGTTCATTCAAATTTGATTTTGAAAAGTGCATTTTAAATTTTATTGCAAAAAATGTATTCAAGATACTAGAAACCTGTACTTTCAAGGAATAGTCACATTAATGTCACACTAGAGTTTTGTCCTGATATAAAATGCTGCTATGATATAAACTTGCTGAGTGTGGAAACCCCACTCCGTAGTAGCTGTTTCTATCACATTTGTGTAAATGGCATGTAATCCAAGGTTGTTTGTTACAAACCATCTCTAGCTAGCTCTGGTGAATAAGGGGTTTACTAGAAAAATAGTGGATAGTCTGAAGGTACAAGTTGTGAAAAATGTTACCAGGACTCACAGCCGCCTTCCCTCTTAGGCCTCACAAGGTCTCAAGCTGTTTCTTCATACCAATTTCATTATCCTTTTTCCCAAATATTTTTCTCTGCAGTCTCATAATCTCGACTTATATGAGGGATATCTTGCCATGATTTTGCACAGAATGTCTTAGATGCTCAAGTCCTCCATTTCCTCTGTCTCATCACTTGCAGTTTCCTGCTTGCCTCCTCCACTCCTATGACCCTGGACTCCTTGCTGATATTCTTGGAACATGCCAGGCTGCCTTTTATTGTTCGGAGTTCCTTCTGCCTGAAGCTCTTTCTGTTATATATTCCCTTGGCTAAAACTTTCTCATATTCTTCAAAGTCTTTGTTCTTATGCCATCTTCCCAAATTAAACCTGTGACTCACCGCATCCCCACCCCAGCATTCATGTCTCCCCTTACTCAGTTTATATTGTCTTTGTTTCATAGGATTTCTCACTTTCTCATATATATTGCATCTTGTCTTATTTATTAATTTTATGGTTTATTATCTGTCTCTCTCACTAGATCATGGGCTCCCAAGGGTTGGCTCGTTACCTCTTTTATATGCTAATGATGTGTCCCCATTGCTTA
Organism: Camelus dromedarius; assembly: GCF_036321535.1. Lineage (NCBI taxonomy): Eukaryota > Metazoa > Chordata > Mammalia > Artiodactyla > Camelidae > Camelus > Camelus dromedarius. Next base: position 27,166,015 of record NC_087439.1, on the reverse strand, counting down.
AAAGAGTGCCTAGCACATAGCAGGTTCTCAATGAACACTTGCTGAGTTAATGAATAAATGATGCCATCTTTCTGTTTAACTCCACAGGACCTTAGAAGTACAGAACATGACCAACTGTCATCTCAGTTTAAATTAGAAACAACAACAACAAAATACAATTCACTCTGCCTAGCCAATAGAACTTTTTCTCACTACAGATCAAATCTTTTGAGGTCAAAATAACTGAATTCCCTGGCCCAGCTCCCATGTGGAACATTCTAAAGGCAAGGACATAGTTTCTGAGAAGTAGGTTGTGAGGAATTGAGGACTTCCCTCCTGCCATCATTCCTCTTATGTCAAATCTCTCTGCTATATTAGTTGACTTCCACCAAAAAAGATTATATTTGACCAAAGATATTAAAATAGGTATGAAGATTCATCAAATTAGTATATTATTTTAATGATAGAACCAAAATAGTCTATGAAAGAACCTAAGATGATTTAATTGCAGTCGTATGTATATTATATTGGATTCATTCCTAAAAATGTTCTAAACATCTTCAAAGAATGTTCACTTGGAAATTGAGAACTCTAGGTTCGATTCTTTGTGTCACCCCATTGCGTGACCATGTACAAATCCTGTCCTGTCACTTTGCTGGCTTTTGGTTCTTCATATGTAAAATGTTAATGTTGAGCTAGGTGATATTATCATTCTGCTTATGATTCTATGATTTATATCATTCCTACAAAAGGAGAAGATAGTTGGTTCAGGGAAATTTATGAGCAAAAGAAATGAACCAAATAATTTGTTGACAAGTTGTTGACTTGTTAGATATCTGGTTCCAAAATGAGAGTGGCCGTCCTTCATCATCATTTTGTTACCTGATAAAATAGAGCATAGCCATTTAGAGAACTGGTCAAATGCTAATTTCAGCAGTGATAGCTTTATTCTTCCAATATTTGGCAGTTGACTTTCATAAAGTTGACATTGACCTCAGTGAACTGAATGAATGCATGTAGAGTAAAATGGAAGAGGATATAAGCATAGGCAAAAGAAATACATATATTCTTAATTTTTCTTTAAGTAATGTTTTATCCAGCATGGCTTCTTAATATAAATATTAATGAATATATCATTTCTCCAGCTAGATTCTAATATTTCTTAGGCTTCTGAATTTAATCTACAGCATCTCCCTCAAGTGTGTCATTCACTGAGGATGTTAATAAGAATTTTATAATTTAGTGATGGAATAATATTCTGTGAGTTAATCATAACTCCCAATGTGCTTTCTCTGTTCTTGGATCCCTAATTGTTGTCAGATAAATTTTTTGTGTATATCTCTGACATCTTTTTATTCAGTCTTCTAGTGAATATTTATTGAGACCTGACTAAATGCTAAGCATTGGAAAACTACGTGAGTAATACAAAATTCTTACCATCAGAGAATTTATATTCCAGTAGGCAGGTCTGAATTGTAAACAAATATCAACATTAGACATACATAAACAAATTTCTAGGAATACTGAAGAGGGGAATGGATAATTAAACTTTTCCTTAACCATTTGCCAAACAGGAGATGATGCTTTCTTAGAGTTAACCATATAGACCAAAGAAGCAAGGACTGGCTGATCTAGGCAGAGGGAAGGGTTGTTTGGAGGTGATGACGGTGAGCAGGCTCAGTGCTCAGCATTTCAGTGCATGGAGTTTATAGTGTCCATGACAGGGTTGTGGGAGGGGGTGGGAAGCACCCACTGACAAGAGAGGAGTAAGCAGAGGGCTTACAATGATTTTGAAGAAGGGAAATTCTAATCAGTGGATTAGCTTCTTCAGATTTATGTTTTAAAAATATCACTTTGGGCAGGATGTCAAGAATGTCCACTTAGAGCACTCACTTACCAGTTAAGGAGTTTAGTAACTATTCATAAAGCTTTAAAGTATGTAAGGTATATCATTTTCATCACCATACCTATTATGTGTCATAATCTGAAAAAAAAAATGCCTTAAAAACCCTTCTGGTATCTTATTACTAGGATTCCTACTCTTGATTCTCTCTTACCTGATGGTGTCAATAGCAGAGTGATTACCTCTTCCTTTATGTGATTAAAGTTGTAGAACAAAAATGAAAAAGAATCATTCTCCTGAAAAAGCTACAGAAGAGTTCAGGGTAGCACTCAGGGGAAACTATGGGAAATACCTCAGTTACATACTGTAGGAAATTCAAAATCCAACAAATTTCCTTCTCTACATTCTGACTATTTCTGTTAGTGTGGCTAGTAAAAACTGGGCCAGCTTTACAATTTAAGAAGTATTTCATGAAAACTTTCACAGGTGATTGTAATGTGCAGACAAAAATGAGGCCAGTCCCTGTGCCAGTTCAGTGGGGCTCCATCTCTCAACTTGAATCAAACTTCCAGCTCCCATAAAAAGCAAACATGCAAACAAAAATCAGGCACACATCATACCACTTCATTTCTGACTTCATGACATTCCGTAATTGCTAGTGATGAGAATGACGATGATGATGATGTCCCTGATGCTGGTGGTAGTGATGGTTGCGAGCGTGGTGAAGGTGATATTGACACTGTAATAGCAGAAACTGACCTTTCCGCTTCATTTGGGGCATATGTCCTTTTCAAAATACAATTTAGTGAGGCCCTGTGAGCATGCTTAAACAATCATTCAGCTAATTGTGAAAATCTTTCTTTTTGAACCATAATCCTAGCTGGAACAATACAATACTCAAATACCAATTGAATGCTACCTGCTTTTTAAACCCATTGGACGTGATCTCAGGTTACTATTTTTTGATGATCTCTTAATTTGTACCCACCATACATGGGGCACACAAGGTCAAGTTAATACTTCATGTGAGGCCAAATATTTCCCACTGAGTATGTTTTCCACCCAGGGTATGTGTGTTATGCCTGTGTGTGCACGTGCATGTTGGTTTTAGTTTGGTAATTCTTTTTACATCTTTATCTCCCTCCTATTGATTCCCTCTGCTGATTAGAATCAAGCCCTCTTAACAGACGTGAGACCCCCCAAGGAGCCTGCAGTGGTTTGGCAAAAAAAAAAAAAAAAAAAAAAATCCCAGCTTGCTGTTCAATGGGGCTTTGCCAAGCCAACATAGCTCTAATTGCATCTTTCCACTGGTTTACCCTATCCACTCCCCTCCCTACACCGCCTCTCCCTTCTTCCCAGTAGTCTTTTGTGTGTGCTGAAAAAAAATATGTTATTATAATGAGTACTGTATGTTTACAATGAGTTTTAGTGGATTTGGTAGCCAAAAAGATGTAGATTTTTTATTAGCAGTAGCTTTCCAATGGAGATAATATTTATAGAATGAGCCTGCTTGTTTGTACTTTCAAAGATAAATAAAATGAATAATATCCAAACATGATAATCAACATGTCAGTTTCCAAATACATTGGCATTTAGCATGAATGCTCGCTACATACTCATTCTGCAAAGAGTAAAGGATAGGCATTAGTACCAACTCCCTGGGGAATGGTATTTTCAGCATTATTTCAGTATGAACAGTCTTCTTTTGTTTATAGCAGGTATAATAAAACCATAGGAGGAAAATGAAATTTTACAAATGCATGCAAAATTTTATCAAACCCTTTTGGCAAGAGAATAGTTCTGTACTTTTTTTATCCTCCAAGTAACAGAATATATTTGAAGGCCAATTCTTTAGCATTTCTCTTATTTTCTGCATTCTCCAGAAGCTTTTAATATTTATTCATTACTTAATCTGTTTTTGTTTCTTTCTTGAGAAGGTCACTTGATGTCTACCCCTTCCTGATTTTTCAGATGCACCTCTACATGTGTGTTCAAATTCTCTCAGATAGAATGAGGATTTTAGGGTACTGATTTCCTAGGTTTTGAACTTTGATAAGAGTCAAGTACCCTGAGCTTCTGTGTGTGGAAGGAGGAAAAGAGTTATTGCTCAAGAAGTTTGTCCTGGTTGAAGATCCAGCTCTGCCACTTTTCAGCTGGATAATCTTCACAATATTATAAGCCTTTATAAACTTGAACCTATGCATTTGTAAACTGGGACTAGACCACCCCTGATTGTAGTGATGCTTGGGGAAGATGATGTATGTGGAGCATCTCTCACATAGCAAGCTCTCTGCACAGGCTAGATCTCTCTCCTCATCAACCCTTCATCTCTGTTTAATAGAGGTTGCACATGACCTTGTATTGATGTCAGTTTTATTGTCACAGGTAATGTTTAAAGTCTTTTGATGTTCTCTCCCTAGGTAAGTAGTTATACAAAGCAGGTTTGCCATGGTGTGCTGGTAAATCTTTAACAAGAGGCTGTGGGGAAGGGATGGAGGATGGAGGATGTGTTTTGCAATGTCCGGTGATTTTTGTTATGTAAACACACCCCTTCAGTCAATTACAAGGTGATGTCACTGAACATGGAGCTGATAAGAGGTGTGCAGGGCACATCATTTTACAGTATTTCCACCATAGAGATAAAATAGTTGTAAATAATCTCGAGAACCTAGATAATACTGAAATATAAAATAATTAGGAATGGATGAGGTATATTTACTACATTTGTTTTTAATGTAACTTCTTTAAGTAAATGTTGATGTAATTTAATTAGTTAATGATGGTGTTTAACAACTGACTTCCAAAATTCCTGAAAATTTCACTTTTTACTCTTACAAGCCAACAGGCTTCATCATGTCTCTGCATATTTACCGACAAGTCCCTGGTCCTTTGAGGTTAGCTATATGAGGTAGAATTAAACCAAGCAGCCCTTTAAGAAGAGAGTGCACTGATGCGCAGGAAAAGTAAATCGTTTACGTGTGCAGATAGTCAGATAAAGGTAAGTGGCATGGTGTCAAGTATTGAGAGTTTGTGTGTAGGTACAGTGACCCCTGTGGGAAATCACTACCTCTCAGCTAATTAGTTGCAGACAGATCCCACTGGCCAGAATGCATCCCCAGGGAACTAGCCCTCTTGACAAGACCCTTGTGGAATATTCTGACCATGCTACCCTGGAAGAATTCAAGAGCAGAGTGTACAGCACACTTATTTAAATTGGCCTGTCTCCCAGGGGTTATATCTTAGGATAGTGGCTCTTGAAGATGGTATTTTAATTTGTTGTTTCAATGAATTTAATTTTTCTTGTTTGTATCTCTGGAAGTTATTTTGCTTGTTATATCTCTTCATTTTTGCCTTAAACTTGTACTTAAATGTGAATTGATCATGCAGGCTATACCTATTTATATATCAATAAAGGCAACTTAAATAAGCAAATTTATTTTTAAAATACATATCAACATGAATAAATCTTGTTTCGGTGTCCAAGGACTAAGTACTGGTTAAGGACATTTAAACAATTCCATTTCTCAGAGGATGGGGTGTTGCTTTTCATTATTTAATTCATCTGAGACATTTTCCTAGACCATATTGAACAGACAGTCAAGCCACCTGTCTTCCATGAGGATGTTGCTTAATCTCACAGGAAGGTGATTGATCTTTTTCTGGGTGTAAGTTTCACCTCCCAGGATTCAAAGTATATCTAGGCCTAGATAATTGATGACCTTATTACCATTATTTGAGCTCTGCTGGTGGCGTGCTGAGACCTATTTCCTTCAGGCAAAAACCTAATGACCCACCCCTTCTGCCCTGGATCCAGTGGAGATTTCAATCTCTGCAAATTATAACAATAAAAAGTAGTTACAAAATGATTTTCTTAAAAAAAAGAAATATATATTTGCATATACCCATTTGCTGGACTGGTAAACTGTGGCAGAGAAGATCACTTAAATAAGATTCTGAATCTTGATTTTCATATTCTCCAAATGTTTATGCAGCATTACTTTTTGCTTTGGTTATGAGAGAATATATTCCCAAATTCTCTTTAATTTTAATTGTTAATTGTTTCTCATATTCTTAACCTTGGTTTGGTTGAAAGGCAAGTAAGAATGTTCTTCAATTCTGTCCTTATTTTTATTGTGAGACAGAAACAAACCATTTCTTTTCTACATGTTCTGAATTTCTTTAAAATACACAGAGCTCCCTTCAGTTAAAGCTGAAAGATTCTGTACCACATTCCCATTATTTTACTAAATCCTTCTGATCATAGCTGTAATGGCTGTATTTTTAATAGATAAATTCATTAGGTTAGAGATGATAGACTTTTCATAGAATAGAAGACATTTTATTTTTTAATCTCAAGGAAACTTTAAAAGTACATTCTCAATATGTGTGTGATAAAATTGAGATGCATAACAGATTCAGTATTCCAGCCAAGATCACAAAACTATTTAGTAAACAATCTGAAATTTGCACAGATCTCCTCATCACACTGTTCTCTGTTACATTGCTCAAACCTCCAAATTTCTTCCCTTTGTGGGGTCTTTACAGGGACAGTTCCTTCTGGCTGCTTCTCGCACTCAGGTCCTATCTGGGGAAGTCTACCCCGTTATTCTACATACCTGTCCTTTATAGTTTTCCTTGACAATACTCATCACCATGTGTGATTGCTTTTCTGTTGCACTTGCTTGTTTAGCTGTTTGTTTTCTTACCATATCCACTCTAAGCTTCATGGCAGCTCAGCTAACATCTTGTTAGTTCATATTCCCATATCCAACCTTCCTCGTAGTACAATAAATAATTGTTAAGTGAATGAAGGAATGAACAAATGAAAGCAAGGAAGGAAGGGAGGAAGGGAAAGGGGATGGAGGGAAGGAAAGAAAGAAGGAATCTTTTGACTTCAGTCGTATAACTGCCTACATCACAGATGGCAGTGCCTGGCAGATACAGTGTCTCTCTTCCTCTACCAAGGGCGCAGACGTTCCTAATCTATTAATGAGAGATTTTGTTCCTAAATGCAGACTTGAACCAGAGTCTGTCTCAAAACAGAACTCTAGGCAATCTTTCTAAATTGGTCTATGAAAGCTACTTGCCATTTTTGATCTACGTGATATCACTGAATAGTCTTGTTTTTTGCTTTTGTTTTTGGTTCGTCTTTTCACTTTAAGTAAGATGATCAACTATAATGTAGACAGAAAAGATCTGGAGATTTTTACATCTGGATGTCTTCAAAAATTGTCATTAAGTGATATAAGTGTAACATTGAATTAATAACCATGAATTTTAGAGATACGCGTATTCCTAATCATTTATTTAAGTTACTCATGAATGCATTCTGTTATAGGGTGGGAAGATAGAAAACTCTAATGCAGGCAATTGTAAACAAATTTTAGAAAGTTCAAAATTATAGTAACCTGAATTTGTCTATAAAGCACATATGCACATATGCAATCAGGCTGAATTATAAATTTATGGTACTTTGTTCTTTTAGAGCTCTGATTTTCTGGATAAGCAAAAATCTTGAGTATATTTCCTTTGGTGCCTTGACTTCCCCTTTTTTCACCCAGCAACCTCTGTAAGACTCTAAGTTCTCCTCTCCTGTCTTCCATACTCATAGTGGAATTCAAGGAAGCTTCCTGGAATCCAGCTTTCTAAAAGCAGTGCTGCACTTGCCATACCATGCTTGTCATTAAAACACCTTACAGAGGCACTGCGCTCTTCCAGACAGTTTGCTCTTTCTTTAAATAATGCCATTTCATCATGTGATCCAGTCCTAGAAGGTTATTTAATCTTTTTTTTTGGTTCCTATTTTTTAATTTTTTCTCACTGTTAAATATATGTACAAAATATATGTACATACAATATATGTATATATATATATATATGGCATATCCCTGCAGCATAATATTTAGAACAGGCATACAAATATATAAACAAAAATAAGTAAATGAGTTCATATGTACCCAGTACTCAGATTCATAAATAGAAAATCACCAAGACTTGTGAAGAATTCTGTTTGCCCCTTTTCAATCCCCATTACAACTATTCTGCAGTTGTATTAATTAATACCCTGCATTCTTCCTAATTTTACTGCATATATGTATGAGCTCAAGAACAACAAAATGTTTACTTTTTAATCAGCTTTATGAAGGCATAATTCACGTATAATAAAAGCCTCTCAATTTAAGTTTACACTCTGCTGAATTTTGATTAGTGTATTCAATATATCACTATGTCACAAAGTAGAATTTATCCTTCACCATGAAAAGTTCCTCTGAGCCTCTTAGCCAGCAATCCTCTGCTCCCACCATGGATCTTGGCAACCTTTGATCAACTTTCTATGATTCTAGTTTTGCAGTATCTAGAATATCATATGTGTGGACTCACACAGTATATAGTCTTCCATGTCTGGTTTCTTTTGTTTAACATAACACTTCTGAGATTCATCCATGTTGTGTTTATAAGTAGTTCAGTTTTCAAAGTGTTCAGTAGTATTCCATTGTATGGGTATGCTATTATTCATTTTTCCATTTTCCATTCATTAGGTGATAGACACTTTGGTTGTTGCAATCATTTGGCTATCTGAATGAAGATGCTATAAACATTTGCATACTATATTTTATATGGACATATGTTTTTATTCTGCTTGAGTAAATCCTTAGTAGTGGGTTTGGTGAGTAGCTTGGCAAATTTATGATTAACATAAAAAAAACTGCCAAATTGTTTTCCAGAGTGACTGTACCGTTTTTCCTTCCCATAATCAGTGTATGAATGTATTAGTATCTTCAAATTCTTACCAGCAGTTAGTGTTGTCTTTGTAGTCTTTTTTATTTTAACCATTCTAGTGAGTTTGTGGTGTTGATATCTAACTGAGAATTTAATTAACATTTTTCCAACTAGTAATGATGTTAAGCATATTTTATGATGTTTATGTATATCTGCTTTATAAATTTCAAAGACTTTTTTTAACTGTTTTAGGTGTACAGTTCAGTGCCATTAAGGACATTTACATTATTGTGCACTCGTCACCACCATCTATTTCCAGAACTTTGTTTTCCCAAACTGAAACTCTGTACCCATTTAACAATAACACTCCATTCTTTCCTCCTCTAGCCTCTGGCAACCACCATTCTACTTCCTGCCTCTATAAATTTGACTACCCTAGGTTACCTCAAATAAGTGGAATTATGCAATATTTGTACTTCAGTGTCTGACTTATTTCACTTAGAATAATATCTCAGGATTCATCTATGTTACAGCATGGGTCAAAATTTCATTGTTTTTAAAGCAGAATAATATTCCATTGAATGTATAAACCACATTTTATTTATTCATTCATCTTTCGACAAACTTTTGGTTGTTTCCACCTTTTGGCTATTGTGAGTAATGATACTATTAACATGGGTGTACAAATATTTGCTTGAGTTCTTGCTTTCAGCTCTTTTGAGTGTGTACCCAGAAATCACTAGATCATATAATTCTTTGTTGAATTTTCTGAGGAACTACCATGTTGTCTTCCACAGTGACTACATCCTTTTACATTTCCACCAGCAATGCAGAAGGCTTACAATTTCTCCATATCCTCACCACACTTATTTCCTATTTTTCTTTTTAGTAATAGCCATTTTATTGAGTGTGAAGTGGTAGCTCATTGGGGTTTTGATATGTATTTATTTAATGATTTGTGATGTTGAGTATAGATTGATTTTTTAAAAAATATGACATCATGATGATAGCCAGTATTATAATCCATATACACATTGTACCTCTCCAATTATTTAGTTCTTTAAGATCTTTGAGCAATATTTTGGAATTTTCTATTTACAGGTTTCAGATACATTTTGTTAAATACACCTTTAAGTCATCCATGGTTTTTGATGCCATTGTAGATGTTTTCTACTTTATTTCATTTGCCATTTGTCCATTGTCAGGATATAGGGATATAGTTGACCTTTGCATATTGAACTTATGTGCTATGACTTGCTTAACACACTACCGTCTTTTCTGTAGGTTCCTTACAGTGTTGTATAGCAATTATTATGTCATCTGTAAATGTGGAAAATTTTATTCTTTCTTTCCATTCTTGAGTCTTTATTTTTCTTGTTCTATTGCGCTTGCTAGGAATTACAGTACAGTGTGAATGGAAGTGGTAGGAGTAGACACCCTTGTCTTATTTCTGATCTTATAGAGAAAGCATTAATTCATTCACCATATTTTGTTAGGCTTTCATAGATTCCCCTAATCAGTTTGGAGATATTTCTTTCTGTACCTTGTTTACTGAAGATTATTTTTTAATTATTAACAAATGATAAATTTAGCCAAATGCTTGTTTTTTGCATCTATTGTTTTACTCTTTTATTCTAGTAATTTATAGTGAAAACGTTTTGAATTCTTGGAAGAAAACCTAATTGATCCTTGTATATTATACTTTTAAATGTATATTTCTGTATTTGATTATGAAAATTTGTTTAAAATATTTGCATTTATATTCATGAGGAATATTGATCTGTAATTTCCTTTTTGTGAGGTCTTTGAATTTAGAATAAGAGTTTTGGTGGTCTCATAAAATCAACTTCAAAGTGTTCTCACTTCTGTTTTCTGGAAGAAATTGTGTAGAATTACTATTATCACTTCCTTTTATCTTTGATGGAATTCACCAGTGTATCCATCTTAGCCAGGTTTATAATAAGAAATTCAGTTTCATTTAAATATATGTAGGGCTATTCAAATTATTTGTTTCTTTAGTGAGGTTTAATAATTTGTAACTTTTGAGGAGTTTCTGTTTCATATAAGTTATCACATTGTATAAACATTTTTAAACTGGTTTCTTAATTTCTTTCGATTTGGCGGGATCTGTGATGATATTAAATCTTTCATTCCTGATATTTTGTTGTCTCTCTTTTCTTTCTTTGTAGTTTTATTTATCTGGCTAAAGGTTTATCAATTTTATTGATCTTCTAATATATTCAGACTTTTGTTTCATTGATTTTTTTGTCCTATTTTCTGTTTTTAGTTGTGTTAATTTCTACTCTTACCTTTATTATTTTCTTCCCCCTACTTATTTGATTTTTATTTGCTCTTACTTTCCTAATTCCTTAAGATGGAAGTTCAGATCATTGCTTTAAGACAGTTTTCTTTTTTTATAAAATCATTGTATTATTAGCTGAAATGTGTTCCCACTACAATCACTGCAAAATTAATATGTTGAAGGCCTAACCCCCAGTACTTCAGAATGTGACTGTATTTTAATCTAGGACCTTTAAAGTAGTTATTAACATCATATGAAATCATGAGGTGGGCCCTAATCCAACATGTTTGGTCTTCTTATAAGAAGAGGAAATTTGGACACATTGTTGATATTGTGATTTATAGTAAGAATGTGTATTTGATTTTCATCCCTGTTACTGGCCCAGAGCTCCTAAAACCTTGGAATTTCCTGGGATGAGTGTCTTTTGTTGTTAATGAGGTGACTTTTAGAGAAGACCTAAGGTTAGGGGGCTGGTTGCTGGGGGAGCCAACTATGTGATTAGAGGGTTGGCACTGTCAGTCCCAGACCCCTGACCTCAGGAAGACTAGAGGGGCTGGAGGTTGAGTTCAGTCACCAGTGGCCAATGATATAATCAATCATGCCTATGTAATAAAGCCTCCATAAAAACCCTAGAAGATGGGGTTCAGAGGACTTATGGGTTGGTGAATTTGTGGAGGTTCTGGGAGAGTGACACACCCAGAGAGAGCATGGAAGCTCCTCACCCTTTCCTCATACCTTCTCCTGTGCATCTTTCCCATCTGGCTGTTCCTGAGTTATATCCTTTTATAACAGACAGATAATCTAGTAAGTAAAATGCTTCTCTGAGCTCTGTGAGCCAATCTACCAAATTATTCAAACCCAAGGAGGGAGGGTCATTGGAAACTCCAGTCTGCAGGCAGTCTGTCAGAAGCATAGGTGATGACTTGAACTTGTGATTGTGTCTAGCCAGAGGGGAGGAGGGAAGTCTTATAGGACTGAGCCCCTAACTTGTGGGATCTGACATTATATCTCTAGGTAGTGTTGGAATTAAGCTGAACTATAGGACACCCAGTTGGTGTCCAAGAATTGCTTAGTGGGATGGAAAAAAAACACACATTGTAATTTGTGCCAGAATGAAGGACATGCACAGAGGGAAGACTATGTGAACATAAAAATGGCCAACCATAAAGAGAGACACCTCAGAAAAAACAATCTTGCCACCCCCTTGATCTCAGACCTCTAGCGTCAGGAACTGTGGGAAAATCAGTATCTGTTGTTTAAGACACCCATCTGTGGTACTTAAAGCAGACCTAGCATCCTAATTGTTTGAATTGGATTGCAACATTCTGATATATCGTGCTTTCATTTTAGTTTAGTTAAAAATACTTAATTTCCTTTTCAATTTCTTCTTTGACCCATGATTTTTTGGTTTGTTTAGAAGTGTGTTATATAATTGCCATATATTTGTGGATTGTCATCATATCGTTAATTGATTTAAGTTTGTTTGTTTCTTTATTTTTGATGTGTTTGAAGGAGCATACATAATACGCCTTGCTCTAGGCCCAGAATATGGTATATATTTGTCATTATTTTATGTTTACTTGTTAATGATGTGTATTCTGCTGTGTAAGTCTTGAGTTCTACAATGTCAGGTCAAACGGGTTGATAAATTGTACACATTTTCTCTATTATTGCTTCATTTTTGACAACATGTTCTCCAATTACTGAGGAAGAAGTGTTGAAATCTTAAACTATAACTGTTAATGTGTTTCTTTGGTTAGTGCTGTCAGTTTTTATTTCATGTTTTTTGATTCTGAAATTAGGTACATAAACATGTAGAATTGTTATGCCTTTTTGATGAATTGGCCCCTTTTCATTATAATAAGTCCTTTATTTTTGTTAATTTTTTTACTTGAAACTTATTTTTCTAACATTGTTATAAACTTTTCAGCTTTCTTTTTATTAGTAGTTGTGTGGTACATCTTTTCCAACCTATTATTTTAAAAAAAGATACTATTTTTATATTTAAAGCAAGTCTTTATAATACACTTTGTATAAACGTTGTCTATAGCTTAGTCTCTTTTTTTATGCAGTCTGAACATTTCTGTTCTTTATTTGGAATGTTTAAATCATTTTCACTTAGTGCAATTATTGATATGGTTGTGTTTAAATCTAGCATTTTGCTCTTGGCTTTCTATGTATACAATATGTTCTTCTTTTTCCTTCTTTCCTGCTTTCCTTTGGATTATTTAAATGTTTTATGATCACATTTTATCTCTACTATTGGATCATTATCTATACCTTTTCTTATGGTTTTAGTGGTTGTTCTAGATTTAATTAGACAAATGCTTAACTTTTGTTTATTTTAACTTATCATGCCACTTTATAGAGTGTAAGAACTTTTAACAGTGTACTTCTCTTCTGTCTCACCTATCTTTTGTGCTTTTTTGTTATGTAATTTACTTCTAGATGTTAAAAAACTCAAAATACGTTGATATTTTTAAATTTAAATAATTGACCATTGTTCATAGAGATGAGAATAAGATAAAAAATTTGCATGTGTTACCACTTATTTACCATGTGTGGTCCTCATTATTGCTTTATGTAGATCTGGATTTCCATCTGGTATCATTTTCCTTTTGCCTGAAGAATTTCCTTTAACATTTCTTGTAGTTCAGTTAGCTGGTGGTCAATTCTCTCAGCTTTTTTTTTTTTTTTTTTTTTTTTTTTTTTCTGAAAAAAGCTTCAGTTTGTCTTCACTGTTGATGGTTTGCTATGTATAGAATTCCAGGTAGATAGTTGTCCATTCCACTCACTCACCCCCATGTTTATAAAGATGTTACTCCATTACCTTTAGGCAAACATAGTTTCAAAAAACAAGTCTGCTGTTATTTTGTTTTATCTTTGTCCTGTGTGCATAATGTGTCTTTTTTCTCTGAATGCTTTTAAGATTTACTCGTTGTCATTGGTACAGAGGAATTTGATTTTGGTATGCCTTTAGGTGTTTTTTTTTTTTTTTTCTGTATGAGTTTTGATGAGATTTTTGGATATATAGGTTTATAGTTTTTGTCAAATTGGGAAAATGTTGATAATTATGATTATTTCTTCAAATATCTTTGGTTTGTCATCCCTTCTCCTGGAGTCACATTTATTCATGGGTGAGATGACTTTATTTTGGTTTCTGTGGTTCTCAGAAAAATGCTTTCCTGCCAGGACCACATTCTTATCCCTGGAACCCGTGAATACATTCCTTACATGGTAAAAAGGATTTTTACATATGTGACTGTGTTAAGGACATTGAGATAGAAAGATTGTCCTGGATTATCTGAGTGGGCCCAATATCACATAGTTCCTTAAAAGTAGGGAACCTTTTCTGACTGTGGTCACAAAAAGATGTGGGACCATCAGAGGTGGGGTATGATATAGGATTTAAAGCACTGTCGCTGACTTAAAAATGGAAGAAAGAAGCCATGAGCCAAGAAATGTGGGTAGCCTCTAGAAACTGTAAAAGGAAAGGAAAGGAAACAGGTTCTATTCCAGAGCCTTTAGAAGGAGCGTAACTCTGCCTTCACTTTTATCGTATGTGGCTCAGTGAAGACCTGTGTCGCACTTCTAACCCACAGAACTGTAAGACAGCAAATTTGTGTTGCTTAAGCCACTGAGTTTGTGGTGATTTGTATGACACCAATAGAAAACCAGTAGAGTCCCACAGATCACTAATGTGCCATTTATTATTTTTCAGTTTCTTTTTCTCTGTGCTTCATTTTCAAGAATTTCATTGCTGTGTCTTCAAATTCAGATTTACTCTTCATTCCTTCTGCGTCATCTAAACATCTTACTCTCATCCAATGTATTTTCTACTTAATATAATTATTTTCATCTCTAGAAGTTCCAATTGAGTGTTTTATATCTTTATTTCACTCTCCTCATTGTATCTGTTTCATCTTTTACATCCTAGTGTAACCTTTATGATAGTTGTTAAGATTCTTGCCTCCTAATTCCATCCTCTTTCTAAATTCTGGTTCTGTTTCTGTTAATTGATTTTTTTTCCCTGCTTCTTAATATACCTAGTAATACTTTTGGATGTCAGATATTCTAAAATGTAACTTGTCCAATGCCAAAATTTTTAGAGTGTTAGATTTTGTTCTGGCGTGCAGTTAAGTTACTAACAAATCAGTTTGATCCTTTTGAGGCTTCTTTCTTGAGCTTCATTAGGGAAAGGGCAGCACAGCTTTTATTCTGAGGCTAATTTAGCCACTAATGGAAAACTTTTCTAAGGACTCTAACCAATGTTTTTTTAAATGAGGTTTAACTATTCTGTCTAGTGGTAACTTGAAGTATTTCTAGTGTTTTGAGTTTTTTTGTTTTGCTTTGTTTTGTTTTTTCTTTGGTGCCGGGAATCATTAGGTCTACCAAAGATTTAGGAGGTTTTATGCTATGCATGTTCAGATTAGTTCTGAGCCAGAGTCACTCAATGAGACCCTATTGAACATCTCAGGAATTCTGCTTCTCTTTAGTTCAGTATTATTCTCCACAGCTGTTACTGCCTTAGCCTACCTGACTTCATACATCTCTTCTCTCCTCACCTCAGTGAGACCACCAAACTCTGTTTGGCTTCTCTCTTCTGTGATGTGGTCTAGAAACTGATTCCTCATAGTAATCTGGGGTAATTGTATGGCTCACCTTATTTCTTTCCTTTCTCTTAGGAATCAAATATCTCAAAAACAATTCTGTAAATGTATACTGTTTTTAATTTTTATGATGGAATGGCGGTTCCCCTTGTATTTGATAATTTATGGGTAGAAGTGGAAATCTGCTTTTTTAACATTAAATAAATAGGGTCATACTCTATGTATGCTCCTATACATAGGCTCTTCTGTGATCTCTTTTTGCTCAATATTATATTTAAAGATTCATACATGTTGCTATGTATAACTGTACTTAATTTCTCTATACATGACACCCCAGATAACTTCCTTGTCCCTTCTACCATGTGAGGTCACAGTAATAAGACAGCTGTCCATGGACCAGGAAATGTTCCCTGATCTTGGATTTCCTAGTGTCCAGAATTGTGAGAAATGAATTTCTGTTATTTCTAAGTCACCCTGTCTATTGTATTTTATTGTAGCAGCCCAAAAAGATTAAGAGAATTACTAAAGAAGAGTACTTATTCCTTGATTTTTCTTTTAATTGGATCATCTAAGTGTTAAAGAATAATAGTAGGTATAGCACCCAGCCAGTGACTGATGGAAGCAAGTCTGTAAGTGCCAGGCTCCCTTGCCTCATGGTCTATCATTCCAAGTGTACATTTCACCAATCCCCAGATTTCCTCAGCAGTAAACAGCTTGCTTGGTACTGCACACTTCAGCAATGGCCTTCTCTTCCCTAAGGGTGTCACTTTTGCTGTCTTCTACCAGTGCTTCCCAGGATCGAGTCCCAGATAAACTCTCTCTCTGAATATCTATCTATATCTATATCTGTAATATTTCCTACTGGAAAAGTAATCTTTAAAGCTTAATTTTTAGAGAAAAGATAGCAAACTTTAAGAATCATTACTTTAGTAAATGTTCTATATCCTGAGTAGATTTAACGAAACTTTCTTTTTGTTTTTTTCAGTTCAAATCTTTTCAGATAAATTCATTATTATTCTCAAATAGGTCAAATACAGGCTTATCTTGGATTTCTAGTGGATAATTTATTTCTCAGTAGAGTGTTCAAAACAAAAGGACATTAACATCCAGAGGATTTGAGGAACTATGGCCAGAGTGACGCTGGTGATTTAGAGCAAAGAGGGTTCTGCTTATTAATGTACTCACAGCAGAAAACAGCCATCTTTTACATGAGCCTGTTTTGTAGCTCCCTGGCTTCTCCTGTGGCTTTGTTAAACACTGGGATCTTAAATGGATTTATTGACTTTTCCAATGCATATTAGCATACCTCTCCTGTAAAGAGCTGGTGGTAGGGACATGCCGCATTCCATTGTTAGCAACACTTACCAAAATCAGTAATAGAACAGTGGGAGTAAAATCACAGAGGGGTGGAAAAGCTAGCACACTAAAATATTAAAGTCCAACTGTGAAAAGCTTTCCATGGTATTTTTTTCCATATCAAAATGCATTTTAAACACTTTTGGAGTATTATTATAATTAACTATAGTAGCTTTGTAAGCAGTTCCTTTTGTAAGAGGAAAACCTACCATCACTTAGAGGTTACTAGTTTTTGACACTGAGCTCTTAAGTGGATAATTATATTTATTGAGAGGGGATGCTCACTTGACCACTTGGTGTTTTGGTTTGGGCCAAGGGGAAACAAGGCAGGTGAAGTGTTTTTATTTACAATGAAACAGATATCGCTATTGTGACTCCATTTCTCAGGCGTTGTTGAGTTAACTCAATCTTTATTTCTGGCAACTGCAATGTTCTTCTCTTCCTTGTTCTTGGAAAATTAAAAGCTTCTACCTTAGAGAAGTGAATGATACATTATCCACTTGCTCTAAATTGAACCCATTTGGAGCTATTTGCATCTTGTAGAACCTACAGCTGAGTGCTGTGCTCAGAGGTGTAATGAGTGGTTGTCACAACACACTGGAGGTGGCCCCATAACCAAATGATCCCCTGTCAATCCCCTCACAGGAAATGCTTTGGCAACCTGTAATTCGGCCCCAGTATTAACATCCTGCCTGGGTTTTGTTAAATGGCACTTTCTAGGAAGTAGATCTGGGGAACTTGTGTTTAATAATGTTTTAAGAGGAATATTTGATGGAAGTTTTAGAAAGCATCACATGGGGTTAACAGTGATTTGTCATTTGTTTCTAATTAAAGTACCTAATCTCTTATCACTGAAGCAGTCATTTTTTTATACTAAAGGCACAGATGTGAATGGAAACATATTAATGAGATGTCATACTACATAGTCATTTAGTGTTTTGTTTAACTTAAACATAGCAGAAAATGTGTGTCTAAGTAGACATGTGTAATGACATTCTGATAGAATTATAATTTCCTGCATTTGCATAATCTTTAGTAAAATTCACACTAGGTTCACCTTGCATTGCTAATTTCATTCCCCAAATCTGCATTTTTGGAAAATTAAAGAAAAATCAGACCTAAAGTACTGTAGAAGCAGAAAGGGCTTATTGTTAGTTTCCTTCAAATTAAAACTGGGATTGTAATTTAAATATTTGAGTGCCAGGTGTTCTGAAAGGTGACAGGAACCATTCAAATTGACAGAAGGTTTTGCGTTTCCCAAAGCTATTAAGTCTTCTATACTAAATTATCCTGGGAACTTGACACATCTTTGGTCTAAGCTGGAGCTGAATTGTGACTTCAGGATCTGGAAAATTGTGTTTGTCTGATCAAGTGCCCTGGTGTGCCCAGGTCCAAGATTCTATGAGCTATAACTTCAAGAGTCAGTCAGGTAATCGGGCGATGAGAGAAGCAGCAGGAGCAGCCGTATTTAACTACCCCCTGATGTGTACCACGTGACTCCCCATTAGCCCAGCAAGACAGCTCTGGATGTAGGTTAAAATCAGGTGATCTCAAAATAGTTTGGGGATGTGGAAAAACATTGAAATCAGACATCTACTTCAAATTATTAGTGTCATTGCCAGTAGGAAAACCTATTCCAAGGCCTGGTTAAAAGATACATTAGACAATATCTTCCAAGGTCTGTCCACATGGCATATTGTGCTTCAGGGATCCCATTCATTTAGTAAAAAAAAAAAAAACAAACAAAAAAAAACGTATTCAACCCTGCCATCAACTAGACATTGCTAGGGACAAAATGAAGTTTCTCTACTGTCCTACATGACAACAACACATTTTTTACATGCATAAGTTACTTATATCAACACAAAATGAATGTTGTTTTTTTATAAAGGTGAAAAACAATCAATGCAGTGCACTTTTTTTTTTTTCTTTTTGCAAACCCTGTTGTCCCTTTAATTGTTCTTAGGCTCACCTAGGGTCCAAACATCATAGTAGATTTAACGATCTCACTCAGTTACATACAGGTGCTTACCCATGCCCACTTATACACAAAATAACCTATCGTATTAAAAGGGAACAGATTTTACAATTTAAAAATGCAAACTATATATGAAGTGCAGACTACAGTTGGATTAATTTTGTAAAAGGTGATAGCCAGTAAGGATAATTCAGAAATTCAAATCAGTAGTTCTGAAGTTTCATTGCATGGTAATCATACATAGAAATTTCATATAAATTTAGATTCCTCTGCCCAATCCTAAAGGATTTCAATTCAGAAATTCTGAGTCTTGACTGGGATTCTGCATTTTTCACAGGCTTCAAAGATTATTATGAGTTGGCACATGACCAGGCAGTATTCTGTTTGGTTATCAAAGTTGTTTGGTGCAAACTCACTATAAACTATTAATATTATTAACAGAAATGGTTTGTTTATTAATATACATAGAATGAGAGCTAATATGTGTTTTATTTAACAAATTAAGTAATGTTCAAGTTCACATTTATAATTTCCCAGAAGGCAGATAAAATTTTTCTTGGTGATTTTTCTACACATTTTGCCATTTTGTTTTTTATAGGCAAGCCTAGCACACACATTGGGGCAAAGGTGCTGCTCAGTATTAGAAAAAAATTAACTTGGAAACCAAAAACAGTCAACTTTGTGAAAGCAGTCAACTTTGGATTTTAATAAAAGCCACTGGTATCTTAGGTATACTTGTGGGAACATCATATTTTTAAATTTATTTTTATTTTTTATTTTTAAATTGAAATTGTTATTGATAAAACAATAAATTCACATGCACTTGTAAAAACTTAAACAGAAAGATCCTGAATACATTTATCTGCTTTCTCCCCCAGTGGTAACATCTTACAAAATTATAAAAACACACTGCAGCCAGGATATAGATATTGGTACAATCCACTGCTCTTCATATTTCCCCAGTTTTCCTTGTGATTATTTGTGTGTGTGCATTGTATTTTTAAATGGTATCCCATTAGTACATATGTTTTCACTTTTGACACTTTGTACTACTTTTCTGTCTTTTGTATTAAAATTAGGGAAGATAAAATAAACTAACTTAACAGAACACATGAAAAAGTCCATCCAACTCTAATAATAAGGTTGAGATCCATTGGTGTATCCCTTATGCCTTCCTTCTCCTTCTTCTCACCTCAGAAGTATTCAATATGTTAGTATTTTACTACATACATAGTTAGAAACAAGCAATACATGTTAAAGTTTTATAAGAGTCAAATTCTAAACAAATGGTGTCATAAAGTACCTACAATATTCTGAATGTAAGTGTGATGGTACTGTATGTACCTTGTGTTGAGCATTGAGGTTATTTCCATTTTACCATGATTACAACAGCGGCGTCAGTGGACAGTCCCATACATGGGAAGATGTCGGGGATTTTCTCTGAATGTATCAGTAGTAATGGACTCATCAGATAATAGTGCATAAGATAATAGAGTTCTCTATATTGGCTGCACATTTACACTCCATAGAAGGGTGCTGGAGTTCCTGCTTGTCTATATCATTGCATTGTCTAACTTTTAAATTCTTTCCCAATCAGATAGGCTTTGTATGTTTACATTAGAAAAGTTCAGTTTCTGCATTTGTAAAATGAAAAGAGTAATCATATCTACTTCACAAGTTGTGATTAGTTCTAAATGTGAAAAATCGATATGAAAGCACTTAGCACAGTGTCTGGCACCCAAAAGGAATTCAGATGTTTTATATCAAAATGGGGAAAAGTGAGAAGTGTTCTGATTTAAACTGGGTTGATCAGGATGCCTTCTTAAGTGATGTCGTTGGTGGTGCTTAATTACAGCCCCTTACATTGGGGTTGACTGTTGAACATGCTATTTTAATGACAGCAAGCTCATGGACTCTAAGTAAACAGTATCCCTCCAACCCCCCAAAATCTTTGGCCTAGCCCTACCTTAGGAGACATGAGACTGTCAGAATTATAAAAATGCAAAAGAGCAAAGAGTGGTGCTCTAACAGAAGGCTGCAGGCAGATAGATGGAAAGGTGAGGATGAATGAATGAGTTACAATGTTACCTTGAGAATCTAGAATCCTCTCATATCCTGAGGATATGCCAAGGACTTGGTTTCTGGAAGCAAGTTAGGTTTGCTCTCCTGCCGCATTTTTGGCTCTCCAGGATTGCCTTTATTGTCCTTACCACAGTGTATATCCCTTGAAGAAAGAAATGAACCTCTAGCAGAATGAATGGCTGTGAACGTGAGGTTGGTGAATAGGGTTGATCATAGCTCAAACTATTAGAATGATTAGGGATCTAGTATATTTTCAAAGATGAACAATAACATCTTTGCTCAGAAATCATTAGACTTCATAAGAAAACATTTTTCTGGAAGTAGTCAGAAGAAAAATAGGCAAGCAGTATACAACTGCTGTTAAGAGAATGGCCTCTGAAATAAGAAAGTCTTGCCAGCTACCAGCTGTGTGATCTTGGAAGAGTTATGTCATCTTCTTTGTCAGTTTTCTCATCTTTAACAGTATTTTACAAGGTGAGTTTATTATGAGGATCAGGTAAGATATTTTATCAACACTAAGCAAAGTACGCATGATAAATTTTTTTCTCCCCAGGTGTGGGATTGTCTTATGATTCAACATTTGATTCTCTGCTCTTCCCTATCCTTCATTCAAATGACAGCACTTCCTACTGCTTTAAAAGTCACTTCTTAACAGCTAACTTTCAGAATTCTTTTACTTTGACATAACTTCCAAGTTTCTTTAATGCTTCTGAGAATTTTGATACAGTTCTTCTGTTAATGTCTACTGTTGAAAAGTAAAGGGGTGGAGGCGAGGGCAAAGGAAGTAAGAAAGTTAAAAAAAAAATCATCAAAGAAAGATGCAAGTGTATCTGCTAGTTTCCTGTATCTTATGTGGGTAAATAAGCATAAATAAGATTAAATCTGAATAAATAAACGAGAATCAGAGAATCATTCTTAATGGTAATATCCTCAAAGTCTTGAGAGAAAATGATTTTAAACTTAGGATCTTGTATGCAGTCGAGCTAACATTAAATGGTAAAGAAAAACAAAGACATTTCCAGAAAATGAAGACTCAGAAAATTTCTCTATTCAAGCCTGTACCTGAAAGACACTCTAAAGCTGGTACTCCAGCAAACTTTTTTTAAAAAAATTAAAAAATAAGATATGGAACATAGGAAAAAAGGTTGAGAAAACTTTGGAAAAGAGTAAATACATAGGTAAGATTAATTTTTTTGTGCACAAGTGTAAAATAAGGAATTTTTTTAAAGTAAAATTATTTGAATTAAACATAGGTGATAGCAAGTGGAGGAGGGAAAAGGAAAATATGTTAATGAGTCTTACATTATGGGGAGAGAAAAACTGGGGAAAAGACAATAGATAGTGGATAATCCAGATGCTAATAAATCCCTTATTTCTGTCACACTTGAACATTGTTCTGGAAGTTTAAGTCTATAATAACATCATGAAGAAAAATTAGAACAGGAAGAAGATAAAGGAAAATGACGCTATTGTTTCTAGATGACATAGTAATATTTTTAGGTGATCTGAAATAATTAACCTGCAAACAACTAGGAAGGAAAATTCAGTAAGATATAACTTGTGTTTTCAAATAATGGACTTGTATAGTGAGGCATTAAAAAATAGGTATGGTCTTGTAACTTGAGTATTTTTCTTAACAATATATCATGAAGTATTTCTTATGTGTGTGCCTCTATATGTGTATAATCCCTAAAATGGAAATAAGTTTTACCTAGTAAATCTATTACGTTTTAGAGAGTTAGCATCTATAAACCACTTAGAATAATTATAAGCACATAATACACATTATACAACTACTTACACTATTTTATAATAAACTTGTATTTTCTCTTCTAGAGGGACTTGAATCAAATTTTTAGGCTACAAAAATTCTGTGGCTATTTCAATTGGAATAACATAGAAATGTATAGATTGGTGATATTAGTGAAAATTGACATTTAATGTATTGAGTTTTTCTGTCTAGGAACATAAATATGTTTTCTCCACTTATTTTGCTTTTCTCTTACTGTTTGTTTTTAACTGAAGTATAGTTGATTTAAAATATCGTATTAGTTTCTGGTGTAAAACATACATAGATTATACTCCATTTAAAGTTATTATAAACTATTGACTATATTCCCTGTGTTGTACAACACAGTGGGTGCAGACACACACATATGCATGTTGTATCCATTATATCCACTACATAAAAATACATATATACATACATACAAATATATACACACAAGACCACACACACAATATTTTATATTTAGAAATGATAGGAGAGATGTTATTAGCAAAATTCAGAAATATAAAAACATCAAATTTCTATTGAACAAAGACTTTTTTTTTTAATTAAAATGTAGTTATTTTGCAATTACAGTTGGGGAGCCTGAGATTCAAATAATGAATATTCCTTAGGAAAGAATTGAAAGTATACATACCTACAGTCTTGAGCTACAACTTGTGTGTTCTGTGAAAACTAAAACCAACGTATGTGTCTATCCTCCATGTAAACCGTCCTATAAATGGACATATTTTTCTGTCCCTTTTTTGTTTCTACTTTATTGTGATTAAAAAAATTAGCTCCTTGTTTCAAGTAATACTTGTTTTTATGAGATAATAATGTGAACCAACTAAGCAGCTTATGTTTCCAGATTGACAGCTTACTCATCAGTATGCAGGCCTCAGTGCCCACGGTCCATGGCTCTAAGGTCATAAACCCTGCCCATCCCACCCAGGCCCTGTCTTCAAGATCTACCCTAGAATCATCTGGACCAGGCACAGACCCTGTAGCATTTTTTTCCTTACTGCACAATCTTAGCTTTTTTTTTCATCAGCAAGTGTTTCCGGTGGTCCTTTAGGGAGTTGATGGTAGACACTCAGTCATTGCATCACCAAGAGGCCCTTGATATGAACTGATGCCTATTTGGATTTTATTACCTGGGGAACAGAGCCAAAACATCATTATTATTTCAGTAATAACACATCTTACCCCTGCTGAAGTCACTGGAAAGGCCTCTTTCCTTCCTTTCCAGTAGCACTTCCTTGGTTTCTACCTCAATTGTCTAGTCACTGTAATGCATTAACAAATAGCATGTGATGCTACAATTGTTGTATCTAAAATCAAATACATCAGTTCATGATAAATTTCATCCCTCTTACTGAGTTCTACATTTTCTTCTGTTTTATCCCTAGATCTTTAAGATCTTAGATGTTTGATGATTGGTTTCTACTTTGTACTATTTCTAAGAATTTCTCCACAGGAAGGTGTGATTCCAATTACTGGTCAAAAGATATTACAAGCTGAGGCAGGGTATAGCTTAATGGTAGAGTGCAGTGCTTAGCATGCACAGGGTTCTGGGTTTAATCCTCAGTACCTCCATTTAAATAAATAAAGTAAATGAATAAAGCTAATTACCTCCCCCGTCAAAAAAAAAAAAGAGGATACTGTTTTAAAAAAAAAATTACAAGCTTAGACAGCATGGTATCAGGCACCCATAAAAATATGTGTATTTTTATTTTCTGGTGAAAGAAAGCTGAATATTTATACTTACTTGTACCCTAATAAGTTGGAGTACCAACACGAGGTTGATTATAGGATGAGAGTTAGAGCCAACCATCGTATCTCTACCTGACCTCCTCCCTACCTCCAGCTAGTATATAGGAAGTCTAGAAGTTCTGTTTGTCTCTAAATCAATTGTTGGGATTTCCACAGGGACCTCATACATGCATTAGGAACTAGCTCTTTCTGTCAGCATGTGGAATATAAATCTTTTCCTTTTTTTTCCCCTCTGCTGGCTCATTGTGATGGTGCTTCCATTAACTGCCAGCATGTACAGAGATCACACCAGTATCTGCATAGGTTCCCACTGCTGCTGCTTAGGCTCATAGAAGCCAAGTGGAGGCTGCTGTTGCCTAAGGCCAGAAACGACGATAACGTAGCTAATAGCTCACGTTCTCTCTAGCCTGCGTCCTGAGGCGTTCATTGTGATCCCCAGCACAGCTGCTACAGGTGGGGATCCTACTGCCGTCGTGTGTATGTCAGCCATCTGCCACTGCCATGCTCACTTCAGCCGTGAGATTCCACCAATGGGGAGATAGTCTCTCAGTGTCCATGGGAATTATAGAAAATGAATCTTATTCCTTATTCATTTACTGTACCCCTTCATCAAGAGTCAGGCCTGAGTTCAACAGGAGATACGCCAGCGCAGAAAAGGGGTAAGACGTAGCATTCCTCTACCCTGAATCACTCTAGATGAATACAGACTTTTTTTTTTTTAAATGAGCCAGCTCAGCTCTCTTTTCCTTTAAGATATCCCCTGTTCCCATACCCACACTTCAAACAGTCCATCCAAACTGACATAGTGAGCCCATTTGACCTGGCCTTCCGATAAGTGTAGATCTCCTTGAATTTTAAAATTATGCAATGTTCAAGCTGAATTCTCTACTAAAAACAAAAAGGGAAAAGGAAATTTAGAAAATATTTGTGTTCTGTCTGCTTTGTGTTTCAGAAATTGCTCTCAAAATAAGCCCTAAAGGAAAAAAAAAAAAAGACATACACAATACTAGCATCATGCTGAAAGTGTAAAAAAAAACAAAAACTGATGATTATACATACGTTAGGTTGATAGTAGAATTTACAAAATGGCAAGATAAAGCAGCTACAAGGCATTGTGCCAGCGGGCTGCACCGTGCTGATTTCTGCGTGCCGGTGAGCCTGTACAGCAAATCCTCAGGAAAGAGGATGCTGGGGTGCAATGCTCGCAGCGGTGGAGCAGCCCCTTACGGAAGGCCTGTGTGGATAACACAGTAGTAACTGCAGGGTGGACACAAGAGGGTACGTGGCCCTTAGCTGCATTTGAGAAATCAATTAGGTAGGCCACGGCGAAGTTTAAACTGAAAGAAGAATTGTTTGATATTTTCGTAGATACACGCACTAGGAAACTTGAAGTCGAGTTTAACGAAAACGCTATTAAGGAAAAATACTAGTTTAGCAGTAGTATACTAATATACTAGGAAAAGTACTGTTGAGAATTTTAGAAGGAACTGAGGCAGATGTTAAGAGATATTTACTGTTTATATAAAAAGGGCTTGAGGAACCATGTTTTGTTTTTTTTTAAATAGTGCAAATGGTGGATCAGGATTAGAAAACGGCTTAGAAATGAAAACACATTTTCTTTCTTTGAGAGCAGTCATCCTCTGGTTTTCAGAACTGCAATTCTTGAATAAGAATTTCTCTAAGCTGGGTCTTGGGAGAGGTGGAAGCAGTGTTTGGAGACTCGTTGCCTGTAAACAGTAGCCTTCTTCTGAAAAGTGTATAGACCAATGGCTTTGGAGTCCAGAGATGTGGCATTGACTTACAGCTCTTGCTTACTTTGAGCTTCTATTTCTTCATCTGTACAGGAAAGAGCATCCAACTTTCAGGGTTGTTTTCAGAGTAAACAGTGTACCTAAAACCAGATAAAATCACCTAACATTAATTTTTATTTGAAAACAATTGCGCACTAAAAACATACTGGATATTTAATCTTTCATTGTTTTCCCAAGTTGGTATTGGAAAAACTTCAAACCTACAGGGAAGTTGAAAGAATGGTACGGTAAACACATATAAACTCTTTACCGAAATTCTTCAGTTGTTAACATTTTGCAGTATTGATATTTCTTTCACTCTACTTTGTCATCACTAAAATGCCTTAGCATGCATCTCCTAAGAATAAGAAGATTTTTCTACATAACCGCATATGTTAAAATATTGCAGAAATTTAACGTTGTTCCAGTTATCTTACCTAATATGCATCCCATATTCAATTTCCCCCCATGATCCTAATAATGTCCTTTGTAACTGTTTTTGGTTGTTTCTTTGTAGTTTTGTTTTTTGGTTTTGTTTCTATTCCAAAAAAACAATCAAGGATCACACACTGCATTTATTGGTTACCAGCATTTTCTAAATTAATAACTGATATTTTAAGACTCCAAGCCTACTATCTCCCAGTTTGGATTGTCTGATTGTTTCCTCATGATTAGATCCTAATCATGACCAGGACTTTGGATTTTGGTAGGAGTACTACTACTTGGGTCATATGTCCTTATCAGTCATAAACAGTCTATGGGGGTGATAACACATTGTTTTTCATAAAAAGGATATTACAAAACTCTTTAAAAGATAATTTTTAAAAGCTAAGAATCTCTGGTAAGTAGGTACAGTTTCATCCTTAATGCTGTAGACACAGGATTTTTTAAAATACTCAAAACATGAAACAAGTCAGTTTAAATATTATATCTCTTACTCTCATTGCCATCCTCTAATAGAATAAACTTAATCCTTTTAGCTGTAATCTCTTGACATACCTAGAGAACACTACAAATGCCAAGGCAGCCTCTTGCTTGGAAAAACTAGAAACTGGAATGAAAGTGTTTTCTGTATGTGGAGGTGAAATCTTGCTCAAAATTTATTATTCTAAGATAAATACATTTCTGAGTTCTGGAATATTTATTTTCAGCAATGATTCAAAGTGTTGGTGGTGGAGGTGAGTGAAGCTGGCAGCTGCAGTCCTATTTCAGGCTCATTTGGGATGGGTAATGCTGTGCTCGTGACTCAGAAACACAACTTTCCCAGCCCCGCCTCCTTCAATTACATGAACCTGGAGCCTGTTTTATGTCTCTGTGACTGACTGAAAGTCCCACTAATGTCAACACCACGCCACCCCCCCGCACACACTCACAACCATTAGAAAATAATAAGACAATCCACATCATTCTGTTAAACCTATATATTTTTTTCTGCTGGTTGATATCAGTAGCCTGTAACTCTGCCTCAATCCTTTTTCTTAAAAAAAAAAAAAAAAAATCCTCAACAAATGCTGCCTGTAATTGGTAATTTACCAGATGTTTCCATCTCTCTTTTCTTCCTGTCCCTACCCTATCAAATAGTAAGCCAAATACACATCCAAAAGTAAATTAAATAAATATATATTCATGTATATATAGTTTTAAATTATAGAATATTCCTCACTTGTCAGTAGATTATACTGTAAAGCAAATTTAAATATACAAATATAAAAACTGGAAAAATTAATGAGTAGATATTTAAAAAGTTTTTTATTGAAATATAATTAACATTGTATTAATTTCAGGTATGCAGTGTGATTAAATATTTGTATATATTTTGAAATGATCACCACATCCATATCCAGCTCCCTACATAGTTAGTTTTTTCCCTGTGATAAGAATCTTTAAAATCTACTTTCTTAGCAACTCGCAGATACATAATACAGTGTTAATTGTAGTCACCGTGCTATACATTGTGTATTTGATCGTCTTCACCTCTTTTGCCCACCCACCATTCTGCCGCCCTCTCTGGCAGCCATCAATCCGTTCTCTGTATCTATGAGTATGACTTCTTTTTTTTTTTTTTTTATATTCCACAATATTCCACATATAAGATTATACAGTATTTTTCTTTCTCCATAACACCCTTCAGGTTCATCCATGTTGCAAACAGCAGGATTTCCTTTTTTTTTAATGGTTGAATTAAATATAGATATGTATCTGTTTTCTTTATCCATTTATTCATTGAGAGACACTTAGGTTGTTTCCATATCTTGGCTAATTCTTTGCTTTAGAAATATCTCCCCAATTAATTTCTCTCCACCCTCACTGCCACTACTTCTTTTCAAGTTTCTCTAATATTTCACCTAGACCATAGCAGCCCGCGTCCGCGGTCTCCTCTCCAGTCCATTCTCTGTAATGCACGTGACCATTTGAAATCAAATCTAAACATCTAAAATTCATCTCCCCTTGTCAATCTTAAAGCACTTTAATGAGTTTATATGGATTTATCTCATTTCTTTTGAGATAAAAATAGAAATGAAGCTCTTAAATATGGCCTGCAGTTTCCAGCGTGCCAGGACCCTGCCTACCCCACCCAGGCTGAGCTCATTCTCTCTGTCCTGTGTACCTGCCCTTCTTCTAGTTTCTTGAATAGGTGTTGCTCTCTTCTGCTACAGGGATTTTACACATGTCATCTCATCTCTGGAATATACTTTATTCCCTCTTGCTTCCTTACTCTCATCTGGATAAACAATCTCTAAAGCTGCTGGTGTAGATTTTTTAATGACTACGTCTCAAAGATTTTAATTAATTAATTAATGAAGACATTAGTAAGATATTATAACTAGCTCGAAAGCTATTTCAAAGAACACATCATACACATGCACGTGTATATACATGTGCGTTGTGTGTATGTGTCTGTGCATGTGTTATGGAGAGAGGCAGTCGATGAGGAATGCCAAAATAAATTTATAAAATGATGTAAAAGTGATAAAAACCCACAGGGCAACAATCAGTTGCATTGCACTGGGTGAAATCTATTTGTATTTCTATAGACAAGAATCATTTGCATTACTACTTGTGTTCTACAATTTACTAAATTGTAAAATGGCCCAAACATAATGAGAGGTGTTTTAAGTTCTGAGTTTCAATGATGCTTTATGCCTCTTTTGAAGTCTTACCATTTTCCTTGACCAGCTCTATCATCATGATCAGAAAATCTCAGACTTTATTTCTTGAGGTAATAAGATTAAGATACCGAGATTACTAAAGCCATAAAGCAAATTGTTTCTGGAAGTTCTCATAAGGCATCTCAGATTAGATTTTTTAAAGCCTGTGTAATTTACTCTCCCAAGGCAAGAATACTAAGCCCAAGAAACTATCAGATTTCTCCAGCTGTACCTGTAAATTTTAAAGAATGCGTCCCTTTACAAAGTTACCAAATTTGCTAATGTTTATGGCCTGTGATTTTTCTGGTAGACCAGGTACCAGTCCAGGTTCCCTGCAAGGTCTTTGTCAGCATTGGCCCCAAACATAAACCAATCTTTGTTTCTTAAAGTGCCTTCCTACTTGATTAAATGAACATAATTCTCAAATATGATATCCTAGATAAGGTCTTGGTTATAAAATCAATTTCCTCAATTATGTCATGGTAAGTGGAGGGTAGATTCTTATTGACCCCCAGTAAATAACTATATTGCCAAAGTAGTAAAAAGAAAGAAGGTTTAGTAAGAGTTCTGGGAATCAGAATCAGATATTTTTTAAATATTTCATTTTAGTTTATAAAAGCATAATTGTGGGTTCTAGGTAAAACTACATTGAAATAGAAAAGATATCTTTTTATATCCAGATAAAAATGACATTGAGACAACATCAATCATATTCAGATAAATAATCACATTAAAATGTCCCTCATCAGCTCATTCTGGCCTATGTAATTGAGTCTTCACTTACTGAATCTTTGGTTAACAGTCTGCTGTAATCATAACCCTCTGCTTCTGGACTAAAGTGGAATCTGAAAAGCCTGACTCAGTCCACTGGTAGAGTATGAAAGTTTTATAGCTGATGTGAGCTTAGAAGCCTATATTTGAGAGTTTGCTCTTTGAAGTAGCAAAAGTTCCAAGTACCTGGCATAGTAATTTCCCACAGGCTCTGAGACAGTCCTTGATGGTAGACACAAACGCTAACCTAAAGCTAATATCAAAGCCCTCAGGAAGATACTAAATTAAAATGAAATCTCATTTTAGATAACAGAGATTTAATGGCTATGGTTTATTTAATAGTGTAATCCAAAATATCAGTATGGATGAGATCACGATTCTCTTTCAAGGTAGAGAATAATTTGGAAGAATTTTGATGAGTGTTTCTACAGGTAAAACATAGTTTAGTCAGAAATAGCATGGAAATCTCTGGGGAATTCCTATGGGGCTTATAATTTATGAAATGTACATTAATTTACCTACAGAAATTTAACATGGGCAAATGGCTTGTCTCTTCTGATTTTTGCATGTAACACTTTACAATAGTTGCATAGTAAAGACACCAAATTATTTCTAGCATTTCTCAGGGAAATTTCGAAGATAGTTTTAGGTGTTAAAGTTATGCTGAAACTTTCATTTTATTTTTTTCCATATTAAGATTTGATACGGAATAGACAAACTCAATATTTGTCAGAAGAGATATCAACATGTATTAAGATAGGATCATTGGTGTCTGAAGATACCTATTTAATCACAGTGACAGGAAAACATTTAACAATAAACGTGGAAGGCAATGTGATGATACAGAATCCTAGATCTTCATAAGTAAAGAAACTTCTCTTTTTCTTTTTTCTTTAATATCAAGGGCATAATTAATTCAACATAAAGCATAGGAAAAGTATTCTGGTAAAACATAGAATGTCTGCTTTCAAGGAAGGTTAGGTAAAGCAGGTAAAAACGTCTCACATAGTAGCCAAAGGCAATCAGTAAACCAAGGAAGTAAACGATTAAGTGAGTTTTGAAAAAAATTTAACACTTTTCTTTACTTCTTTATAGACTTAGGTACTATATATACCATGGCAAATGAAATTTACTTTCCAAGCTCTTTGTTTCATTAGTCTTCTTTCATAGTCTAAAACATGCTGACATTTTACTTGAGGACAGTGGTTTTGCTCAGGGATTTGTAAGGTCAAAAATATTTTCAAAACAATACCAAGATGTTATATGGTACTTTTCTTTCTTTTTCTGGTTTACTTCACTTAGAATGATGATCTCCAGGTCCATCCATGTTGCTGCAAATGGCATTATTTTATTTTTATGGCTGAGTAATATTCCATTGTGTAAATATACCACAGCTTCTTTATCTAGTCATATGTAGATGGACATTTAGGTTGCTTCCATGTCCTGGCTCTTGTATATAGTGCTGTTGTGAACACTGGGGTGCATCTCTCTTTTTGAATTAGAGTTCACTCTGGATATATACTCAGGAGTGGGATTGCTGGATCATATGATAAGTCTATTTTTAGTTTTTTGAGGAATCTCCATACTGTTTTCCATAATGGCTGGCTGCACCAAACTACATTCCCCTCATTTATCATTCATGGACTTTTGAATGATGACCATTCTGACTGGTGTGAGGTGATACCTCATTGTAGTTTGACTTGCATTTCTCTGATAATTAGTGATACTGAGCATTTTTTTCATGTGCCTATTGGCCATTTGTATGTCTTCATTAGAGAATTGCCTGTTTTGGTCTTCTGCCCATTTTTGGATTGGGTTGTTTGTTTTTCTGTTATTAAGTTGTATGAGCTGTTTATATAGTCTGGAAATTAAACCTTTGTCAGTTGTATCATTTGCAAATATTTTCTCGCATATGTTCTCCTTTTGTTTTGCTCATGGTTTCCTTTGCTGTACAAAAGCTTACAAGTTTAATTAGGTCCAATTTATTAATTTTTGCTTTTATTTCTATTACCTGGGTAGACTTCCCTAGGAGAACATTGCTAAGATTTATGTCAGAGAATGTTTAGCCTGTGTTTTCTTCTAGAAGGTTTATTGTGTCTTGTCTTACATTTAAGTCTTTAAGCCATTTTGAGCTTATTTTTGTGTATGATGTGAGAGAGTGTTCTAACTTCATTAATTTACATGCTGCTGCCCAGTTTTCCCAACAACACTTGCTGAAGAGATTCACTCATATGTGGAATCTGAAAAAAGAGGACACTAATGAACTCATCTACAAAACAGAAAACAAACCCACAGACATAGTAAACAGTCTTATGGTACTAGGGGAAAGGGACTGGGAAGGGATAAATTTGGGACTTTGAGATTTGCAAATGTTAGCCACTATATATAAAAACAAATTTTAAAAAGGAAATTTCTTCTGTATAGAACAGGGAACTGTATTCAATATCTTGTAATAACCTTTAATGAAAAATAATATGAAAATGAATATGTGTATGTATATGCATGACTGGGACATTGTGCTGTATGTACACCAGAAATGGACACATTGTAACTGACTATACTTCAATTAAAAAAATGCAAAAAAGTAAAAAACAATAACAACAACAAAATAACAAGATTTTTATATTAACAATGTGTTCATCATGTTATCTACAAATGAGTCAAATATAAATTTTAATAATTTTCAGTTTTAATATCTGATAAGTTAAACGTTTAAATGTTGAAAGTTATAATTCCTATAAACAGAAGCTCTTTGGAATCCTTAAAAAGTTTTAAGACTTTTGGTTCGAATACCAAAAAATTTGACTACTGCTGCTTTAAAACAAAACTCTTCTTTATTCTTGAAAAGCAAATGCACACCCACACAGTTTAATTTCTTGGCCTTTATTGCTGTTAGTTTAGCTTAAATGAATTATTGTTTTTAACCAAAGTAAATAACTGCCATTTCACAGTCAGGGCACAGATATTTGAAAATGTCTGGCAAAGGACTGCATTTTAGCAGGCCAGCTGAGCTCATGAGCACACACATCGTGCCTTTCTGCAGCCACACACGTTCAGTTCTCACCTTTGTAATGTATCAGATCTGAGCATTTGCATTATCCTGACCGAAAGCCGTAGCCTCTCTATAGCTCACAAAAGTTACAAGCAAAAAAAGCATATGATCTTTAAATTATGCTTAGTGAACTGTGTTTCAGTATTCTTACTCCAAGTATTTAGCTATTTAGGTTATTTAGTTAAAAGAATACTCAGGAAACCCACTTAACTAGGTGTGGAGTTGCAATTCGCTGAAAGTGAATCAGTGATGAAGTTTCTCTGTTATCTTTATTATGTGTTCAGGTGTCACAGACCAAGAGCCAGGAAACCTGATGAAACTCCTTTGATTATAGGTTGTTCCTGAGTTTAGATGCTAGAAGAAAACGGCTTAGAATTATATCTTTGCTCTACCTCTTAGCAGCATAGAGGAAATGATGCCTAAGTTTTCCAGTCTATAAAATAGGTGTTGTGAGGATTAAGTGAGTTAATTTTGTAAAATTACTTGGAGCAGTATTTATTATTGGGGTGGGTCATTCGGCATTTATTTATTTACTTATTTATTTGGAGGTACAGGGGATTGAACCTAGGGCCTCATGAATGCTAAGCATGCACTCTATCCCTGAGCTATAGCCTCACTCCCTAAAACAGTATTTGACCCGTAGTAGATGCTCAGTTAAGGTTAGTTTTCATCATCTTTAACATCATCATTATGAGAAGTAGTCTGGTTATTGATAGCAATAATAGGTTAAGAAAAGATAAAAATTAAGTTCATACTCTGTTAGAAATGATTTAATTATCATGTAATCAAATAATTTTAAAGAAGAAAATATGGAAATCTGGAGGAATTAAATAAATCCCCCATAGTCACAGAGCCTGTCAGAGAGGGGCCTAGCTGCAGCAGAGCAGCTGAGATCCAGTAACAATTCTCAGAATGCCCGAAGGCCAAGGGGCCAAGATTTCAAGCAAAATCCTTCGTTTTGGGATTGGTACATGGTACATTATGGCTGTGTGAATGGTTTCTCTCTGGGGTTACACAGTGCATGGCCAGCTTAGTTGGGTGATACAGGTTTAGAAAGGGAATTTTTCAAGGAAAGTTCTTTTTTTAAATAAAAAGTGTAATCACTGGAAAATATTTGTAAAATGCTAGAGTATATGTAAAGAACATAAAGATAATCTAAATCTATAATCTTTCTGCCTTCAGATAGCAAATCTAAACATGCCAGTGTATCTTTTCTTCCAGTCTATGTCTATATTGTTGTTACTGTTATTTTAATTTTTATAAAACTGTTGTTAGGGAATTAAAAGTTCATTTATTTAATAAAGGAAAGAGTTCAGAGGCAAGTACACATCTATCTTGTTAAGACTTAATTTTGGGCATATTCACTTGAGTTTCTAATATTTCAAATGCGAGAAGCTGACTTTGCTTCTTAGCATGCTGTAGGGCGTCAGGGCAAACCGTTTGCCTTTTGACTTGATTTATTACTTGACTGTTGTAATTACCTTAGCTGTGTAGGGTATGTGCCTTCTTACACTGAAATATGCTCCCACCACATACACAAATACATTTTATTTTCTTTCATGTGGATTTTAGAATTATCTTGTCAAGATTCACAGTATAAGTCCTTTAAGATTATGATTTCTATCACATCGAACCTGTAAATCTTGAGAATTGTTATTTCTTTGTATTTATTTTTCCAAGATTTAGAAAACTCTGGATTCTATTTTCTATTAAAATATATTTATTGGTATCTTTACAGAAGTTTGTTTTTAAAAAATATATTGGACCTATGCAGGCAGTGTGAAAATTATTCCTAGAATAACTTTATTCATCAAATTTTGTTATTGTAGCTTTCTTTTTTTTTTTTTTTTTTTTTTTTCTGCTTTTACTACCTAACTAGTTGTTGTTGTGGAGAAAAGATATTGGGAAAAAAAACCACATCATTTTTTCCCAGTATTTGTGCTTTTGGTTTACATTTCATGATTTGTTCCTGTGATCAGAATTCCCAAAGTAATATTTAAAAAGTGGTTTTATATAGTAAATCTGTTTAGTTGTTCTTGGTTCTCAAGTTTCACCAATCAATCTGGAATAGACTATAGATTTCAGACAAAAAGTTGAGCTAGTATTTCATAATGTTTCTCTTTTCAAGAATTGGCATTAAATTGTATCATATTTTAAGCATATATTAGTATTGTATGCTTTCTTTTTGTGTCTGTTGATGTAGTGTATAAGTAAAGTTAGTGACCAGTTTCCTATTGTTCTTGGAATACACTCACTTTGATTGTGGTAGATGATGAGAAGTCAGTGATAGAAAGGAGGAATCCTTGATCGAGATCTCCATGATTTAATTTTTTTTTTTTTTTAAGGGAAGCACATCTTTCTAAACTAACTGCACAGAGGAAGGATTCTATACTAGAACTCAGGTTTTCTGTTGGCCAGATTCTCTGATGCTTGGGACATAGCCAGATGTGGAAGCCTAAATGCTATAACCGCAAACCCACAAAAACAGAT
Organism: Camelus dromedarius; assembly: GCF_036321535.1. NCBI lineage: Eukaryota > Metazoa > Chordata > Mammalia > Artiodactyla > Camelidae > Camelus > Camelus dromedarius. The sequence continues at coordinate 27,130,349 of NC_087439.1, read as the reverse complement.
TTTGGGCTGATAGTGAAGGCTTTGGTGTATGAAATCAGTGCCAAGCATTTATCACTGAATTTTTCAGCAAATGCTTTGGAAGCCTAAAATACCAGTAGTTGTGACTGAGAAACAATAAATGTATACTTTGTTCCATGAAGAAGAAATAGTCTAAAACACCTTTTTAAACTCTTGCTTTTCCCCTGACTGTTCGTCTACACATAACTTTGCAAAAAGTAAGCTATTGAAATGAAGCATTTAAAAATAAATGAATATAATTTATATCAATCTTTCATTTGCCTTTTTAGCCATACCTACATTTATCTATTTGATCTAATGCACTTTAATTCATATTATTTCTCAATCACTGCCAGCAGGAGTAACAGATTATATAGTAGCTCAGGCAGAAATACAATGAGGGCATTCTAATTTTATTTGGTGGTGGTGGGTGGGTATTCTAATCTTCATAGATAGAGTTCTGGACATGAGAACACTATTACTTTTATTGTTTGTTGCCCTACTTTGTTTTTCCCAAAACAAGAGCAATCTTTTCTGTTTTATGCCTACAAATATTTTTAAGGTATACTTTTATAAGAGCACACTTCTGTGTTTTAGTAAGAATAAAACTTTTAGTTTTATAGCAGGAATTGTCTTTACAGCTTAAAAGCATACACTGTTTTTATATCTTATATCTACAAGTTAGTTTTAAAAGATAAGCATACTTATATTTAAGCAGTGTTTTGTAGTTTATGAAGTATTTTTTATTGGATTTAAAGTTAAAAAGCCCTTTAGAGATCATCTAGCCCAAATTTACCTGTGCTCCCATAGCAGAAAGACAACCAAAATCAAGGTTTCCTGCTCTGGGTGTAGACCTTTTAACCATCTCATTCATATGTACTCTGTCTTCTGCCATGCTCTGATGTGGTCCCACCACAAGCAAATAAGGTGGTGGATTTGTGTACTTTGATAAGAGTCTGACACGTTGTACAAAGGTGAGTAATTGCTAATGATGACCTCCTCTCCATCATCTAAAATTCTGCATGCCTGTCTCTTCTCGGGATTTGAAGAATAGCTCTCCTCTACTTTGTCAATATTAAGATGTGCTGGTTGCTTTTGGGAATTGATACAGGAATATAGGAAGAGTAGATACACTGATGAATGCTAAGTATAGACATCAGTTTGATGATATATTTACCTGTATGAATAGTTAAGTGTAAAAAAAATTGTATTTTTTCATGTTTTAAGGATTCCCTCAACTTAATCAGATCATGACATACTTTTATACTAGTTTTAATCTTACTTAGATGTGTATTTTGCTATTAACCTCATTTTAAAAATTGCATTATATGACCTAATGTGTGTGAAATATTAGCTCAAAGAAGGCATTCAAAAAATAGATTTTCCACCCTTCTATTTAATTATTATTACTATTGTTATTAATTTTCACACTGAATGCTAAGCTGTTAGTAACATTTCCTCCTTCTTTCACCCAGAATAAGGAACTAGAAAAAAATTGTGGGTTTTCCTTTTATAGAAAATTTAAACTCAAAGTAGATTCTGTAGTTTTCTTTGAAATAGTCAAGGGTTTAAAATTTCAAAGTACTGTGTTTAGGGCACTCAGGTAAAGAGTTTGGAAGCTTTTGTTTTTCCAGAGACATGAGGAAGTAAATTTCCTATCAGAGCTCTGAATGTCTTTCTAGAGAGATGGGTTCTCATTATTTGGTAAATGTAATAAAATATGCCTCTGGTGGGGAAAATAGTCTGTCAGTTAAGTTCAGTGGGCTAGTTCTTCAGTTCAGATTTTGCTGTGCCTCTCAGCAGCTGTGAGACCTTAAAGAAGGAATATCTTCCCCTCCTTTCTTCAACTACGTTTTACAACATCCAGAGTGAAGGGGAGCATGTTTGCATTTGTGAATTGCTACAGAGGTAGAACTATTCTGATTTTATTGGAAGCAATTGCTAATATTTCCTAAGTTTTCAAGCATCTTGAAATAAACTACATATTTGAATCTTTCAGACAGATGCCCTTTATGTTAATTTTTCTCCTATTGTTATCTAGTGTGAAATCATATTTTGGTTTAAAATTTATGCTGTGTTTTTATTCATTATAAAGATAGGGGGAAAAAGGAGCTTGAAACATGATTGTTATCTTCTTTCTGTCCGAAACACATGAATTTAGGTGCCTCACAATTATTTTTCTGAGGTCTATGATTAAAATTATCTGTATTTCAATCTTTTTACATCAATAAGCATTTCCTTACACAGTATTTTTCAAATTTCTCATCACTCTCTTCTTAAAAAAAAATGCTAGTAACTGGAAATAGGGCACAGATATCCAGGAAGTGTAATTTGGCAATAAATGCTGTTTTGAAGTATACTGCATGGTTTGTGGATAAATATTTCTTTAATGCGTGTAATTACTGGATCAGCAGAATAAATGTGGTCATGTCCTTGTAATTAATACATTGTCAAAAGTTCATTTAAGTATAATAATTTTACTGGGAAAATGCTGTCTATGTGTTTCCTGCAATAATTTGTTAAATTAAGTGCAATAAATATAAAATTACTCTTAGAAATATAAATTTTTTTTCAAGTTCTTTTTTCACTAGGTGTCACATCATGCTTTTAAGAAACCCCTCCACACACCCCTTTACGCTAACCCTTACCTCTTTACTTAAAAACCTTCAAGCAAGGGTATGGATAGAGACCAAACATTACCATTGACTTGTCTAAAAATTTAATTTTAGCTTTAGAATATTGTAACATAGCATCTACTGCAGCTTCAGCTGAAAATATTTAGCCAGGAATCATGCAAACTGCCAAGAGGCCTTGCCCTTAACACAGGATATTAGTAAAGCCCAGCTGTCCCCTTCTGCCCTCAGCTGAACATTTATCTGTGGAGGATGGAGTCACAGCAACACAGAATTCCAGAGCTGGAAGGAGTCTTAGAGATCACCCCGTGCAACCCGTTCATTTTACAGTCTTGTCACATTTCTCCAAGCCCTCCACAGAAGGATGCTGGCCTCTGCTAAGTGAAACAGCTGTGGGCACTCAAGGAGGACATGATAAATTAAAGGTGCTTTCTTTGTAATGTTATGGCCAAAGGGCTGCAGGGAAATATGGTTTCCATGGCCTGACATTTTACCTGTGTTGGGCATGTAGCTGGAAGTTCTATAAATAAAGGGCAGTGAGGAAACCAGAGATACTCAGCAGGGTTGGGAATAGGATGCACTGTGTGGTAGACATTGCTTGAAGTGGTATGCAGCTAGCAAAGACTTTTTCTTTCTGCTGTACCCAAGTAATTGATGGATGAGGAATAAAGGACAAAAAGTTTTGAAGTGTGGTAGAGGGTAGAACGGGTGGGAAGGAGAATGCATAGTTACTAAGTCCAGCATAGATTAATACATTCTGACCACTTGAGGTCTTCATGTCCTCTTTGCTTCCAGTTTTCTTTTTAAGAAATAGTCAAAAATTATGACTCCAGATCAGCATTTAAAATATTATACAGTTTCAGATCAGTTTTCACTTGGCTTTCTATGGGCTTGCAATCACCTCACCAGTCCAAAATCTAGCCTGCTTCAGAGAAGGCAGCAACTATGCAATTAAATCGGGTCCCTCATATTTTATTGGTCTCCTTTGCCCTGTAACAGACCACCCATCCTCTGTGATACTTCCAAAGTACCAATAACTCAGATTTACTGTTTGCCCTTGATGTTGGCTGAAGAATATTAAATAGGAAAGAGTTATAACTTAGAGAAGCAAAACAAATCCTTAAAATTCATCTTGGGTGTTGTGATACCTAGGAATGTGTTACCATTTCCCATCTTGGAAATTATCTCACTGATTGGGTCTCTCTTTAAAACTTTGGCCTCTTCATGTAAAACTTGGCTCTCCATTCACACCTGGTTCTTTTATACATCTCCTTCTTCCCTACTCCTCCCTTTCTGTCTTACCAACAATCAGCTGTGATCCTGAAAATAACTTTTCTGAACTACCATAAAGAAAAACCAAATACACTAGAGAAGAGATTTTATTACCTCTTAACTGTATAAAAATAGAATCATTAAGAAATTGTAGTTATATGAAAAGATAATCAAAGAATGTAGAAACCAAAAATGTAGGGGAAAAAAGATTACAGAGATGGGCCAAGTATATTATTTTTCAAGATTTTGTGATGTTTACTATATTCAACAGCTATAAAAAATGATATTTTTGTCTGCTTTCTTATTCTAAATAAATAGGTATCTAGTCGTAATTTTGTGTCCTTAAAGAGGATTCTCAAAATTATAAAAGTTTTAGGCTTCGTGTGATGGCTTGAGGATCACTGAGAGACTCATAGAGTTATTTTCATACTGTTCTTGGTCTGTCTTGTAGATCTTGATTCCTTTCAGTTAAAAAAAAAAAAAGCGATTGTAATTTTGAGTTAGTTACCACCTACTGTGGCATGATAGTTGGGAATTATCTGTGATGTCAGATGGCCTGTGTCCAGTCTAAGCCCTGCCTTCTTTTTACCTTTGTGACATTAGGGAAATTGCTTAGCTCTCCCTGTGCCTCAGTGAAATAAGTAAGATTATTGTAAGGACTAAGTGAGATGATAATGTGATACACTGAGAAGAATAGCTGACACATAGTTTAAAGTCTTATAGTAAATTGTGAGCAATGTTATTACCATTATTATCAGTGTTATCATTAGACCAAAAGTCACCCCATCTAATTCATTAAAAAGCAGCAGGTACCGATGGGAGTATGTTAGGCTCACAGTCTCGCAGTCATTTAAAAGTTGTTTTACGAGTGTGTCTACATAGAGATAGATAAGTTTTAATAATGGAACTCAAAGAAAAGTGTGTGATTACAAGTGTCCCTTACTGGGCAGCACCCAATGAGAACCATCCACAGACTCATAGGGTTCATGCTGTATTTGGTCTGTCTTCTGCATTTTGGATTCTCTTCAATTTTAGAAAAAAGAGCAACTCTGATTTTGACTCAGTTACCAACTACTTATTCTCAAAAGGCAGAAATTGTATAAATGAGATTTTCTTCACAATGTAAAAGAGAAAAAAAAATCGTAGCATATGTTCTCTCCTTTAGAATGTCAAAGTGATTCAGAATAAAATCATACCATTTAAAGTCACGTCCGCTCAAGTCCCATTCACACCACATCCACAGTCAAGCCATATAATCAACATGTTCTTCACCAGGAGGAAACCAAAGTTGGCCATCAGTCTGGGTGGTTCTGGGGCAGTTATGCCTGCCTCAGTTGGAAAGTCAAGTACTTGCTGACCCTGAATACCGCTTCCTAAACCATTAATGCAGTGTCATAATTCAATGGTGAGCATTCAAAATAGATTCAAGTGCATGTTTGGAGTAAAGGGAAAAAGTCATTTTAAATATAAGGACATCATCCTAGATACTGAATAAAAGCAAGATAGATTTATATGAACTGAAAGGTTTTATCTCCCTAAAATTCCTATGTTGAAGCCCTAACCCTCAATATGATAAAGATGGGGCTTTTGGGAACTAATTAGGTTTAGATGAAATCATGAGGGTGGGGTCCCCATGACAGGATTAGTGTCCTTATAAGAAGATGATGAGAGACCAGAGCTAGCTCACTTTCGGCCATGTGAGGATACATTAAGAAGCTGGCAATTTGCAAGCCAGAAATCGGGCCCTCACCTGGGAATGAAATTAGCCATCACCTTGATCTTGGACTTCGCAGCCTCCAGTACTGTGAGAAATAAATTCTCCTGTTTAAATCACCCAGTTTTGTTGTGACAATCTGAGCAGACTAAGACAGTATACATTGGAATGTATCCTGTAGTTGGCTTATTGTACTTTTTCATGTGACATGATGTCATTCTTTGTTAAGGTGACCTATGCTAGATTTCCCTTCAATGGGCTCTCTCGCATCATATTGCTTCCAATATGCTCTTTCCCTTTGCATAATATTTATCCAAGTCAATTGCAATGACAGATTCTACCTCCCCACTGGATTCTGAGATCTTTTAGGTCCCCACTTTCCTGAACTCCTAGTGCCTACCACCATGTTTTGTACAAAGTTATGCTTTCAATAATGTTTTTTAGCTGAAAGAATGAGATGAGGATACATGTTTTACTTTCCTAACATTTCACTTGGCTACTTTCATATCTGCCAACCACCAGTAAGTTACATTATAATTATAGAAGTAATTCACGTTGGACCTTTCCACTGTTATTTAAAATCCTTGACCCCATTTTGAATAAGAACCTCATGCTGTGGGTTTTGTAGAATGCATATCTAATACATAAGTATATCAAATAAAGACACAGCACATATGAGGCTCAACTAATCATTACACATGGCAGAACACCAGAAAACCTTGATCTTCACATCTCAGAATAAGATTTCCAATTTCCAGGAACGTTGTAGAGAAGGGAAAGTTATCATGAAAGCATATTTCCTCTTGAAGTTTGCATTTCACTCCTCTAAGTGTTTGCTGCCCTGAATCACCACCATTCTCACACATGTACTGAAGAAGCACGGAGTTCTTTACTAAATTCCAAACATCATCAGCACAGGGACAAATGCTTCGCTAAGTCTCCCATCTATCATTCTGGTTGGTACATATGGTAATTTTCTCTAAATTGGCTGGTTTTCTCAGGCTACTGTATCATCCTGAGATATTAAGTTTTTAAATTGGCTCTTCCCACCTCTTTTAAAGTTAGATGGCCAATTGCTGTCACATAATTTAATGATCTAGTCCCATCTATACAATGACTGTGTAACATGGGCAAGATAATTGTAGATGAATTGCATGCCATTAATCAGTTGGCTTTTTGTTCTTACATGTTCCATTGCTTATCATTCAAGGAAGAAAATTGTCTTTTGACAGGGGTCCCATTGCAGCCTTTTTACTGTCCAATAACATCAAGGCTGAGATTTCAAAAGATAAATGAGGATGATATAAGTGTTGGGGGGAGGGAGAGACTTAGTTAAAAGGCCTGTTTATCTCAGAATTATTTCTGAAGAAACTAGAAATTTGCCTGTATTGTTGGAGAAAAAGTTTTAAAAGGCTTTTATATTTTAAAACATAGAAATACTTTAAGTATTTTTTTTTTCATTAGGGATTCACCAGTTTATGCGAGAGACCGCCTTTCACGTTCCTTGTGGAAAGGATGACACCAAAGCCCTAACTCTTGGTGAGCACACCCTGCTCTTTCCACCTCCAGCAAACAGTGACTGTTGGCAAAGGGGTGTGATCTTAAGTGACAGCCTCGGCATTCTATGCATTGTCATACTTCACTCCCTCACAGCTAGGAAGCTTGCCTTTTTAATCGTGTGTTCCCACAGCCTAGCTCAAGTATCTCGAATTTATTAGATGCTCAATTAATGTTTCTTCAGCTCAGCCAATCTAATTTTGATCTGCTAAGGCTGACTCTACAAATAAAGAGTTATTACTTGGGAAGTAAATCAACATGAGCCTTCTAGGTGGAGAGTCAACACAGTGAGGAAAACAGTGCCATTTCCAGCTGTGTAGAAGGTGCAATTAGCAGTTTGAATGCAAAGTAAAAAGTTCCCTTTTATACTCAAATGTGCCAGTTTTTATGTCGTTTTATTTAATCTTTAAGGATGACAACAAAGTCAAATGAGACTTTAAAATTCTTTCTTATTAAACATTATACTCATATAATTATATTTACATGCACATATACATATACTTTGTATGAGCAAGCATGTGTGTTTTGTTTTCTTCTCCTTTTTTTTTTTTCCTGCTAAGTTAACCCTAGGCTTTATGAGTTAAATTCCTGACTGAACCACTTGCAGTAAATTACTCCTCTAATGAATCTCAGTGCAGGCATGAGGGAAGGAGACGGACTTTGCTTGTCTCATAGATAGATTTTCTGAATGTTACACCAGATGTTCTTAAATGTACTCTTTGTTCTTCTCCTTTGACTGTTGCCACTCGTATCCTCTGGGTAAAGATGTTTCTATGGGAATGACTGTCAATCAGGAATCTGTGCTTCTTGATAATAACTTGAAGGCAAACTCTTAACCATTGTGAAGAGACTGATGGGTCCTCCTAGTCATGGAAGCAAAGTTGATAATCCAGAAGGGAACTTTATAATAAGATTTTTTCAGCATGAACATAAAATACTATTTGTTTCTTTTAAGCAGAAAATATTTGAACAAATAATATCTTACACATGGCGTTTATTCTATTACAGCGAAACAGTTTTTTAGGTAGAAACAGGAAAAAAAAAAGATAAAACTGCTTCTCTTCTTTTCCAGCTGCATCTTCACCTGTACAAGTCTTTGCCTATTCATCACTCCTATTTCTTTCTCTTCAAACTTTTATTTTAGTGTAAGCTATAAGATGGCGCCCCTTGATGAAAAGCAGATGTTTTTGGCTGTTTGTTTTTCTCTTTAAGAGTGTTTGGATCTTTTCAGTACAATGTATAATGCTAACTCTTTTTAATAAGCAAGAACATAGCCATGACACTTCAGTGAAAACAGGGCAGAGGGGCTGGCAGTCCTATAAGGAGAGCTTCATCAAACACCAGGACATACGAATGTGGAAGAATGAATGATCAGAAGTGGGCTTTAAATCAATTTTATCTTCACCATTTTAACATCAAGAAGAGTTGTTAGTTGTAAACCAATTGTTATGCAACTTAATGAACTAATTAGGAAAATCAGTTGCAATAATAGTATTGGTACAAACTGATCTGAATATAAAAAGTAGAATTAGAATTCTAATACCAAACTTTTCTAACTAGAAAGACTACATAATGCTGTTGATAAGATCTGTTCTTTGGAAAATTAATCATAGGCAGTGCTTCATTTACTGCATGTGATTTTTATAATCCATTCTTCTGTAATTGTGATACACCACACTGTTATACTCGTGATATTTCTGCTGTGTGTATGTGTCTCACAGTCTGCCAGGACAGTCTGGTTAATTTCTTAAATGGCTTTGCGTAAACTGGCTCCACTATTATTTTTCCTATTCCTTTGCTTCATTTAGTGAATGAATGGCTGTCATCCAGAGATATAAAATATCAAGACCTCTGCCCAAAGACCACACTTGGGCTGGCCAGAGTGCTTCAACTGCCTGGTTGAATCACAGACAGAGCTGGAGCGTACTGGAACAAATTCACAAATAATAGAGAAAAGTCATCTGAATAATGCTCAGACCATTTTTAACATGGAATTTTCCAAAGATGGAATCATAAACTCCCTAAGATATATGTCAGTTGTCACTCCTATCTTTTGTTCCCTAAGTTGTGCATTTTTAATATGAATGAAATATTTTCCTCGGAGGTGACTGGGTAATTGTTTTGATAGTTACATAATTTTATATCATAGTGATGAAATATTTATGCATGCAATTCAAGTTATCTGTTATGAAGGGAAACTGTTTAACCATAGTGGACTAATGGTACATGGGGAAAATCGGTGTCAAAAGGAAATTTATTATATCTTCCAAGTACTGCTTTCTGTGATAAAATACAATTTGTATGATTGTGAAGTAGCGTTGTTTATTTTTCCAGTCAAAAAGTCACTGTCAAAAGTATGTTTGGGGAGGGAAAAAATGGCCTTAAAACAAATGTATCACAGGGAATATCTAGGTTGTTAAAAAAAAAAAAAAAAACCTAGGGCAGCATGTTAAAAATGAACATTTCCAATACAATTTGTCACCCATGCATAAATCTTGCTGACATTTTCAGTCACTTTAATAGCCTGCCCATTTTATAAATCAGTATGAACTTGCACAGTTGCAAAAAGTGTGTATTTTGAACATCTCATTTGCATACTTTACCAAAAGCCAATGAGGCAGTGGGAGCAGCACTGGTGATCACAATGCGTGTTTGGGGAGAGGCAGGGGAATCGGTAATGGCTTTGCCTTTAGGGATTGCTGTACTCCATAGGGGACGAAAATGAGAAATATTTTTCAAACAGCAGGGGTAAAGGTTTTAAAACTAGAAACACATGGAGTGATAAAGATGTTAGTGCCACAGGGCGCATAGCAGGAAAAATTTACAATGTAAAAACTGTAATTTCAGCATTAGGAAGTAATAATCGTGTTTCATCATTGTTATTAAAGCATGACCCTTAAAGTCACATAAATTAGATATAAGTTTCAAGAGAAGTTTATTAATCTTTAGCAGGAAAATATTAGGAAAGTTTATTATCAGATAAGATTTTCAGGGGGAGACACGTTCTTTTGAACGTGTGTGTGTGTGCATTCTCAAGGAAGTCTGTATCATTTCCAAGGGTAAATAAAACTTTGCTCACTGTTAGCCAGTGGGTATAAATAATGCCTACTGACAGATAGCTCTTTTTCTTTTAAATTAGCAATTTGATGAGATAACATGATACAAAAAGAATGAGGACTGGCCCACTCGGAATAGTTCTACTTGTGCAGAATAAAATAGTAGATGGGAACTAAAGCTTATTTTTAATGCAAATTGTTGCTTAGATGACATCGATGGTAAAGAAATGTTGGTAACATAATTATTAAATTACTAAAAGATTTTAGGCTCCTTGGAATATTGAAAAATTTATAGCTAAATGATGAGGTTTTATTAGTAGCTCTGTGACAAGATTAGTGAGAAGTTATAGCTTGGAGAAGGGCAAGAGCCAGTAATTACCAGTGGACAGTACGGAACTGTTTATGTAAAAAAGATAATTTATTTGGTGTGAATACATTAATTTGGAACTGAACATCTAGCTTATGGGTGAAATATTATTTTTACCAATTAAGACTTCTCTTAGAGGTCTGGTTTTAGAAGTTGTGAACTAAACCTGTATCTTTGCATAATTATTATGTAGAACACAGCCTTGCCAAGTAAAGAGAAAAAGGACTTGTTCCTAGATTAATTGCTCAATTTTTTTCTAATAACCTGTTTTTAAAATTTTGGAATATGATAATGAGTTGTAAAACAGATTTTATAAAACATAATTTTAGATCAGAGAACATTCCTCAAATACATTATAAACTGAGACAAAGCAAATTTAATATTAGTGAAACATCAGAAACATTGTTACATACAAATAAAAGTTCTTTGTTGTAGAAGATGTAGGAAAATATAAACAAACATAAAAAATAACTATTTTCTACAAAACAAATGTAGCCACTTTTAACATTCTCATGTGTACTATTCCAGAAATTCTTTCTCAGATTATGTATGTAATCTCGTAATTTTATTACACATACCATTATAGAAGTACACTTTTTAAAATGTAGAAGAGTATTATTATTTTTGCACATACAATAAATGAGCTATCACAAAATGTGGCCAAGTAGAAAGCATACAGAATTTGATAGAATGACAGGTCAGGATCATTTAAAATTAGATTAGTTAAATGCAAAGAACTTCCAATAAGATATTAAGCTTGTGTAATAGACCCCGTCTTAATAGTGTCTGCTACTGATTTATTTAATAATGCCGTCTCATTCATAGATATTGCTTATATTGTTCTGTTATGAGTAATTATTTTAAATGTTTTGTGATACATTCAAAATGCTTTCAGATAGATGGAAGTGAGATTTACCCCCTTTATAAAGCAGCAGTCATCCACAACAGTAAGTTGACTGACAGTCCACATTCTGTTGCAGAATCACGAAGTAAATAGTTTTCATTACATTTGTTAATCTGCTGCAAGAAAAACAAAAAGACCCGCTGATGGGGAATTCATGAGCGACAAGATGAAGAAACGACAAGGACTGAGAAAATAACCATTCTCGGTGTGCTCAAACTCTTCTTAACTAGATGTAATACAGACAGTGGAAAGAAATAGAGTGAGACTGAGTTGCAGAGTGTTTACAGAGGGAAAGGACATGATATAGTCCGTATAATACTTACACAGTTCGAGTGAGATAAAAATAGGAAGGGAGAAAGTCAGTGAATGAAATTTGTGACGATGTTTCAATGCTAAGTCATCAGGAGAAGTGAATCATAACTAAACCAGCATAAGTAGGGCACTGGCAGGCTGTAAATGACAAGAAAGAGTAAGTGCAGACTTTGGCTCATCTTTAAGGCAGGTAGAATTTGAAAATAAACAGAAATAATGAAGAATGCTTTCTCTGCTTCAAGAATCACTAGTTGAAATTGCTTTCCTTTGAGAAATCTTCTTTTATGTTCCGTCATCAGCTGTATCCTTTCTATTTAATATATAGCATATTTATGCTATTTCAATGAAATACTCTATTCAGCAAAGAGTGATACCTTAAGTTTGGGTTATGTCCATGGAGAAATTCACATTGCAGAATTTATATATCAATATGCCCACCCTACAGAGTAAGATCTGTTCTAATGTGTTAGCTTTTGCTAGGTTATGTTGCATTAACAAATCGCCATCAAATTTATACAAACATTTATTTCTCATTCTATAAGATGTTCACAACTGTACATTTTTTGTGGTTCTGACATACATTTATTCTTGGTTCCAGATTGAAAGGTCACTGTGAAACAGTATTATGAGCCTTAAATCCTTCTGTTTAATCATCTTATATTTTATTAGAGAAAGTCACATGGTAAGACTGATATCTATGCCATACCTGTGTGGCATCCCTTAGGAAGACTCTGCAAATAGCTATATGATGGATTGCAATGTATAACCCTTTTATGGGGGATAAGGGATAATTTGAGGGCAAATTATAAAATTTGTTATATTTGTAAATACAGCAATATAATTTACCACATTACTAAACTTTAAACAAGAGCATCGAACTGCATAGTTTTTTATCTGTAATTAGATTTTCAAATATAGTTGTTTTTGTTTGCTCCCCCCCCCCCACAGTAGGCTTTTTAATTTGATTTGGTCTCACTTGATTATTTTTGTTTTTGTTGTCTGTACTTTTGGTGTCATATCCAAAAATATCATTACCAATATAGTTTTATTCTAACCATGAGATTGGGTAGGAGGTGGGAGATTCAGTAGTGTTGGGGAGATTGGAAAGCAGTGCTGATAATTTCATTGACAGAACCGCTGGAAGGGAGACATCAAGAGAAGTCACCAGGGAGGTGGGAAGCCTTTCTGGGCTCACTTGGTTCTCAATTGGGAATCTTTGCTATAAAGAGTGGAATTGTTAGTATCTGTGGGGCCACCCGCTAGTTGCTCAGGATAACCTGTGCTCTTTTTCTTCTGTGGTACTCAGGTTGCCTCTGGGATGTAACTGCCTAGCTAAGCAACTGAATTTCCAGCAACCTCTTTAGTTAAACAGCCACATAACTAAGCTTTCTTTGATGGAATCTTTGTAGTTGTCATGTCTGTCACTTTCATGTCTGTTTCTATAAAAATTCCCACGTGTACTCCTTCTTGCTTCTCCTCCCCCTTCCGTGGAGATGAAAAGAGATGATTATTCTGTCTTTGAAAGCCTCATGTTGAAGATGGAGGAACTACTGTAGCCTGTGTCTGAATGTGGCAGAGCTGCCTCCATTTTTAAGCCCTATTGGGAACCCCTCCCCTGCACTGTTGCAAAAAGAGAAAGAAAATTCTCTTGTGTTTGAGCCACTATTATGGGATCTATTTATTATAAGAGTTACTTTTCCTAATATACTTTTTATCTTCCAATAAATCTTCTTCTTAGTCATTAGTGATAATGTCTATAAAACCTGCCTTTTCTCTGTTTCTTGCCTGCTCAAAAAAATCTTCAGTGGCTTCCTATCACCTACAGAACAAAGTTAAAATTCTTTAGTGCACTTTTCAAAGCCCTTATCAAATGTCCTACATTTCTGCAGTGTTCCTACTACACATTCTATAAATAACAAATGCTTGCTTAGTTTCTCTAATAGTATGCATTTTTCAGCTTCTGTGACTTTGATTATTCTAGTCTCCTTTCCAGTAAAGCATCTCACTTTTAAAAAAACCTATTGATTCTTTAACTCTGCCATATTCTTCACATATTTTTCTCTCAAATCAAACATTAAGGATTCTTTGCTGCCACAATGAAAAAAAATTAAATACACTTATTGGCACATGTTCTATTATCATAGGAATTAGTTTAATTTTCTACATTAGATCATCTACTCCTAAAAATCAGAGACTGTTTCCCCTTCAGCTGTATATTCTGAACACAATATCTGGTTTTCAAGTACTTATATCTTTTAATTGTAAAGAATATTTTGAAAGTTGACCAGGGAACTGATAAAAATTGATTGGTGGATTCTATATAATCCATTGGTGATACTTTGTCCCAGAGGTTCAGTTAAAGCTCCAAGGGGTATAAATAGACAAAATTGACTCATATTGCATATAAACATTGATGGGTAAAGATCATCATTGGCTATAATATGATGAATTAGAATATTTTCTTAAATTTTGAAACACTAGGTGGTATTGGAATGAGATGTTGCTTTTATACAATTAAATGTCTTCTGCTTTCAAGAACTTCATTCAACTTTCAAGCAATAGATACCATGTTTTCAGTCAAAAGAGAACACATTGATACTAGGGTTGGGGACTCCATCAGTAGAAGGCAGTATTTATGTATAAAATATTGATCTCTCTTACTGACACAGAAAATTCACTTTTCTCAGCTCAAGTCAGATATCTCAGTGGTTTTGTCAGTTCCTCTGTGGTCATGTCATGAAAGATTTTGAGCACAGAATTTATCTAAGATTTTTGTCAGTGATCCAAGTCATCTTAAGATTAGTTAAGGATATTACTGCTTTTTAAAATAATTTAAGGAATTATTTTATAATTTCTTTCAGTTTTTAGTATGTCACTTTTACTTGGAAGTTTTTTAAAAGCATTTATAATTTTTCCACATAATGACTTATAAAGTAAATAATGAAATACATTAGAAAAAGGGATAGACTCACTGACTTTTTTTCTATAATACATTTGTGGTTACAGAAAGCTACAACAGAAAAAGAATGAGATGTAACTCGTGAAAAACCTGGATCGCTTTTGACAGATGTCTTTTCATTATATATGAATTTTTACTAAAAACTGAAGTTCCACTAGTTAACTCTCAATTTTCTTGATAGTAAGCAAACATAGAATCTTCTACAGGATATTAGGATAAGGAAGAAATCATGTAATGACTCTGGTTATTCAGGGAAATAAAAGAGTAGGAACAAATTTGTAATTATTTAACAGCCAAGGATTTTTCAAAATTGAGACAAGATTTCCAAACTGGAGGTTATATATGACGATGACAGAGTTCTCTGACTCCTGAGTTTAAACTAGGATACAGTATCGCAGATCTTGAAGTTTATGACAGTCGATCACAAGTTGTCAATATGGATTTGAATTGTCAATACTGATGTTGACCCTGTTCTATTACTTTTTGTTAAGATCTCTGTATAAAGGCAGAACACTAATAAATTTTGCACTGATGATTCTGGACTAATTTGTTAAACAGAAATTGGCAGAAGGCTTTGCATCTTATGGCTCATCAAAGAATCCATAAATTCTTGATGTGGAGCATATATATTGGCTACATGCAGATGCTTATTTTTAGTAGGAAAAGCTATACTCTGTGGATTCATCGTTAGCATATATCTTTTAGTGATATTTCTGAAAACAAACTGTTATCCAACCCTGGTGTAATTTATTAATTAATTGATTCATTGAAAAATGTAATAAACATATATGTCAACAGTTGTCCTACGTATTAAGGATAAAAACACATATATAAATATTTAGTGTATTTTTTTAAAATCTAGGGAAGGATGTAATGCTCTACCAGTTAGCATCTTCAAAGGAAACAGATGGCATATTCAAACTGAGTATTAAATTAATTAATAAAGAGATTAATTCAAAGGATCAGGCAGAGTTTAGGTAGGCCAAAAGGGATGGGGATAACTTGAATTCAGTAAGGGGCGTGGGTAGCTCTTCCGCCTTTAAGGAAAGAGCAAGAAGAGAGAGTGGTTGCCAAACTTAAAGACGGAGAGAAAGGATTGTTGTGGAGATAAACACCTTACAGGTGCTAAAGTAAACCAGCCCTCTTGAACCTGCAAAGCACTCCTCCTACACTTCCCTCTGCCACCCAGTCCCCAAAACCCAGTGGTTAAATGTAACCAGAAAAGAAGCCAGAGGCCAAAGGGGCTCACCAAAGTCTTTTAAGGTCAGCCTCAGAGGACAACGTGGAGAATGGTAGAAAGAGAGCGGGCAAAAAGACGTCTAGCACAATGATTATATCTATTTTTCAGATGAGGTAACTAGAAAAACCATAGCTGGTAAGTGTAGAGCCAAGATTCAAAGCGAAGTTTGCCTGATTCCAGATTTTCTTTATCTTGCAGCAATGTCAGAAAAATGACTCCTGCTCTCAAGGGACTTGTGGTATTGTAAAGAGACTGAACTACAGAGAAAAGAACAATATAGGTGTCATCCATGTGAAGATGTCAGGTAGGTTTCTCAGCCCATGGCCACGGCTTTCCTTTTTCACCTTAAAGAAGCAGGAGAAGGAATCAGCAGTTTCTTTAACCTGTGAATGAGTTAAGAATCAGCCCTCTGCCCAGGTAAGAATTATGAGAGGTATTAGAGCAGTATCATGTTAAGTGTTGCAACTATTCATTTAAAGACGCTGGTTGCAAGAGCAAATCCAGCTTCTTGGTCCCATGCCTTCTTCTTCTGCCACCTTTGTCCAGAAATACAGGTTTCGTTTTGGCATTTGGGAAGAACTGGTGGAGGTGACCAGTATTTTACCGTTGGAGTCTTTAGAGTGTTGTTGTTGACGATGATGTTATTGTCTTTGAAGATCCAGGAGGTGTGAACTTCATTTCCATAGATCATACTCATGCTTCTCTTCTTCTCCATCTCAGTTTGCCATGAAAACACAAGCCTTGTCAGAAGGCAGAATTTTAAATGGTCAGAAATACTTTGGGAAAGATGAAGCCTGCTCTTTCCTCTCAGGCCTCACGTATGAAATATTCTGTAAAACTCCAGTGTCAGCATCCAAACATTCTAAAGGATGCCACCATGCATTCATGAAGCCCCTCACATTATACTCTGGGATCATTTTCAGTCGTTGTCACTGTGCTACAAAGGACAGCTTAATAACTCTGGTCTAAACTGTGTGATTACATCTACTCAGATGCTAATTTGATGTAATTGAGTGTGCTCTCTTGTTGGATTCGATGTTCAGTTTATGTTTAATACGTGAAGACTATATTTAGCAGTGATTATCAAGGGTAGAAGAAGTCCCCCAGGTGCTCCCCCCAGAATCAGGCTTCTGAGTCGCCTTTTCCATTAGCTGCTAACATTGTTAGCCATTGAGGAAGCTGATAAAGGACTGAGAGAATCCTGCCATTCCTTTACTTGGGACAAGATTCATTTAATTCAGATCTGAATGCTCTTATTTCTACGGCACATCTGTTTGGGTGACACAGTGTATGCATTTTTTAACAAATTAAACATTTTGAATTTTGTAAGATTTTCTGTAAAAAAAAAAAAAGATGATTAATCAATTCTTATTTTTCTATATGTATTATTTAATTTTAAATCCCCAAATGCAAGATTCATACATACTTTGTCATCAGAGGTGGGGAGGTTGAGTTTTTAACTTTGTTAATTCTGAATGATTCTATTTTTACTTTGTGTTGAGAATCATATAGTTTCAACTACGTATTTTCTGCAATTTCACTATCCTGGCATGAGGTAAAGATAAAACTTAATCTATTTCAAGTAATATAATCATTGTTTGAAGAGTAACACCAAGTACCCAGGTTTTTTGTTTGATTTCACAATTTGTCTTTTTTTTTAAATTATTGATCTTTCCTCACAAACATAAGGAGATACTTTTATTAAGCTTTCAACTTGATTATTATATTCTTAAAGGGACAAATAGTTATTTATTGTATAAATAGGTAAAACACAAACATGCTGCCTAGAAACTTTGTATCTAGTGTTAACACTGTTTCACATTAATTTAGAAACCATGGGTGATGGTAGATTCTGTTACTATTTGATATAATTTGCTTATCTCTGGACAAACAGGCACATAGGATTCCAGCCCATTTGGGGGACTTGGTCACGTGACTTCCTTTCACCAATTTAATGTGGCCAGAATTGGCCTCCATCGTGTCTGAGCAGAAGCTTTAAGAACTATTAGGTCATTTCCTGGTCTTTCTGCCATGGGAATGGCATATCCTAGATAATGACTGCTCCCTCTGCTTGGATAATTCCTTCAGATTGTTCCCTTCATCCTAGACAAAAGAGACAAATGAAGCAGAGATTATTTCCAGTTGAGGCGCAATGCAAGCAGGACATAAACCTTTGCATTGTTAACCATGTATGGTTTGCTGTTATTACCACAGCATACCTAGGAAGAGATAAGTAACTGGTATGAAAGTTGGTACCTATAAATGGGATCAGACCACAGCAGAAATCCTAAAATATGTGGCACTGGCTTCAGGGCTCTGGGGTTGGAAGTGCAGAAACTCTTGAGAGACAGGAAATATGAAGGAACTTTATGGAGTGGTGGTATGTATGGTAAATCTGTCTCCTGCAGTAACTTGAAAGGCTTGATAACGTACTTAACAAACTTGTGGATTTTAGATGAAGAGGTTGGAAAGCAAAATGTGACTGAGTGACTTGAATGCTTTTGGCAACATTAAAAAAAGTGATTAAAAGACGTGAGCTTAGAAAAAATATGGTTTAAAAATAGTGAAAGGAAAAAGTTGATCTGGAAATTTCAAAATTTGCAGGTTTGAAAGATACAAGTTTTATATTTTCCAGCAAAAATAAAACTGAGAATTGAGAAATGCTTTGAATAACAAAGACTGATTGCAGTTTGGCCTAAGTCAAAGGTCAAATCAAGGAGGCTACTGACTTGACTTAATTAAATTCCATGAAGAAATTAAATTGGCTTTCAGAAAATCTTTCCATTTGGACAGAGTGCCTCACATTTAAAAAAAAAAAACAAAACCAAAAACAGGTTTCTTGCTGAAACCTGATAATCTCAAGGTACTGACAATTAAGTCTAGGGAGAGAAAGGTACAAAAAGAATCATGAACATGTACATTGGAACATGTAGATAGATAGATCATAGATATGAAGGTTCTAGGGGCTTGTACTGCCCAAATAACTCAGACTGGACCAAAAAAAAAAGAAAATATAGCAAAACAAACAAAATAAGACAGAACGAAACGTGAGACCTCAAAACATTGAACTCCTGACCTTCTATGGACAAAGATACATTTGTTAATGCTAACTAGCCCACTAGTGGGGTGTACAATTTAATACTTTCTTTAGATGTGTCCAAGGAGGTTGAAAAATGAAGGTGCTGTTTGAGGTTGAGCTGTCACCGAGAGAACCTGGTGGTGTAATCATGAAAGAGAACTGAGGACTAATCCTGGGAGAGTCCCTATCCCCAGTGTAGGTGGGCACTCGGAAATGTTCCTGAAATAATTTCAGGCTGGCTATGTACCAGTGTTTTGTGCTTCCCATCCTCCTTTCCTAATGCAGTGTTTATTGAGATTACTATGTCCCTGTTTCACTACTAAGTGTTTGGTGTACAAGGAGCAGATAATGTGTCTTTGTAGTTCACATACCTTTGAATCAAGAGAAGACATACTCATGATGTAGAGACTAGCATAAGACCCCAGGCTAGAGTCTCATGTTGTGGTTGGTTGGAACGTTTTGAGATGCCTTCTTTGGGGCAGAATGTATTTATTTTGTGTGCAATAGAAAGTGAGTGAATATATGTGATTAAGAGGGTGAGGTATAACAGATTGTATTATTGTTCCCAATTATTGACTTCCCATCATCTGACTGCCAGGTGAGTGAAGGTGACTCCCCCTGGGTGGCATTATGTCTTTGACCCTGTGATTATGAGGCACAACCATCTGATTTGATCTGGTCAATGGGATAAAGCTGAAATGCTGACACCACGTCTGAGCTGAGCCATGAAGGGGTTCAGCCACTCTCTTTTTCTTCCGCCATGGGAGTAGTATGTCCGAGAATGCAGCTGCTCCTTCAGCCTGGATCCTGTAATGTAGACATGAGAGCAAAGAGGAGCCACATCTGACACATAGCCAGCCTGTTACAGGAGTGAGCAGTAGACTTTGGTTATAACAAAGACACTGAGCTTTGAAGGGATCACCTTGGAAGAGCTGAGTGTGACATGAATATTTTGAAATCTTATTTTTCTTTTCCCACTTATTTTTGGTAAGTAAGAGAGAAAAGAGAGGTCAAATCAAGATACATCCAATGATCTCTCAATTGCACAGTTTAAAACCAAGGGAGAATGTTTAAGGGAAGCCCCAAAGTGAAAGTTTCAGCCTTTTCTTTTATACAACACTCACTGCCATCAACATTGATCAACACACCTATTATTGAGTTAAAATGCAGCCATTTTCTTGACCAGGGGATGTACTTCTTCACTTTTCGTCTGTTTTCTTCAAAACAGTCCTCAGCTAATGGTAAGATTCGCTTGCTTTATGAGTTGTCTGCACAGTTTCATCTTTGGTATTTCAATAGCTCATGTATTTTGCAAAGCAGCCGTCTTACTATTTTCACCTTTTGATAACATAGCTCATAATGAGGTTAGCTCATCTACCACACAGAACTGGACACAAACAAAACTAGGATAAAATATTGGTCACCACATTTAAAGATTCAAATTGTACTATTGCAACATTACCCAAGAATGTATGTTAGAAAAAATTGTCAGAGGCTTTTAAGGTGTCAGAAAAGGCAGAATCTGCACAGATAAATTATGAGAATTTTTCTCTCTTTTATTTTATTATGCCAAAAAATACTACCTTCTGCCTTTCATATTGTTGAGACTATGCCTATGAAATAAGAAACCCTGAAACTTTCTAAAGCATTCCCGTACTTATATTGGTTTTATTTTTATATGTTTATATTTCTGAGTATGTCTTAATTCATTCAAGTTTCCATCTCAGGTATCTATACATTATTACCCCAGTCCTATGTTTGACTAATTATTCAGCATATACATTTATAGCATTTTTATTGAAATTAAATTTCAATACAAATAATATTACATCATCGCGATGTGATTTGCTTAGAGAGACACTATTTGTTTCAATGTTATCGGGAACATTAGTAGTTTTTAATGTTAATAGGAAAATAATTTTTAAGATATTACCAAAAATGAGGACTTTGTAGAAAGTAGTAAAGAATTACTATGGTAGTGGTAAGAATTACATGACTTATTATTTCTACTGGATAATAACCATGATAATATTTTTATAGCCCTTGCTATATGGCAGACATAAATTTAAGCTCTTTACATATGTTAATTCATTTAACCTTAAAGTAATCCCAAGAAGTGGCTGTTTTACAGATACATCTCTTTTACAGATGAGGAAATTTAGGCACAGATAAGTTAAGAAACTTGCCCGTGGACAAACAGCTATTAAGTGATGGATTTATCAAACCCAGGCAATCTGGAACAGAGCCTCTCTTTTAAACTATAATAGATTCATAAATGCAAACATTAAAATTTTGATTACAATGTAGATATTCTCAGTCTTCTACTAATGCACCATAAACCACAAAGCTTTCGAGTTTTGTAGGGAAAAGATCATTAGTTGGACTTGGTACTCAGTTCCTGATCTAAACCTTATATTTTGGTAGAGATGTTTGCCAGAATTTGTGTTAACTTTCCATGCAATATAGTTTTGTTATCTTAAGTTACTGAGTATTTTATTTATGGGTCTTACTCCCTAAATTAGGAGACTCTAAAAGGTAGGGAGGATGATTTATTTATCTTGCTAACTCTACATCATGAGTGCCTGTTTTTGCAGCCTGTTGCTGAGTGAAAGACGTTACCTCATTACTTATGTAGGTTCATTTTTCTTTAGTTCCTAAGTCAGCGCTAACATCTGGCATGATGGGGTGGTTTTCATGTTGCTGTTCCTCCTATATGGACCAATTATGCAGGATCACAATGCAGTCATCCTGTGTCTCAAGGCATGCCCTCTGATCACTGTGGCCAAAGTGTTTCGAAACAGAAACAGAACATTTTACTTATAGAGTATACGGAACATGTGTTTTTCTTTGCCCGTAAGGAATGAGGACTTGCAGAAGACTAGAAGAACGGGATTCATGTAGAGAAATTGTTTTTTTAACTATTGTATTTAATTAATTGATGATCAAGGAAGAGTTATCAATTTTCATGATTAGGTATTGGATTCCAAACTGATAGCAGCAACGGTAATTTTGTTGGCAATATTAAGTGCTTAAGGTATGTAAAGTAATAAACAGTGATGTAATTCATAAATAACCTATACTCAGCAATGTGAGATAACAGTATGAAAAAACAAAAACACAGAAGAGGAAAAGTACAAAGTAGATGGTCATTTTCCGGCCCTTGGAATGAGTGTCTGAGCTCGTTCCTGAAGGGTGGGCGTGGGAAGGGTCTGGGCAGGGCCAGAGCCTGGAGTTAGTTCTTCTTTTCTATTCTTTGTAGATCGTGTGGTGTAGGCATAGTCTGGAAATAATATGATTATACTCCAGCATAGCACTTAATTTCAAGGATATATGATAATTTGGTTCCTAAGAGACAAAAAAAAAGGGAAAAGGGGAGCCCCAGGGAAGTAACTACCTGAAGTTCAGGCAGGCAGTTGGTATGTGGGCTGTCTGTAAAGTAAGAAGGCCTGGATCAGAACTGTGCCTCAGATGCAGAAATCCATTCTTTAAGAGGGAGACGTGTATGGACATAGCTGGGTTCTATATGTAGCAGGTATGAACATCAATTCACAACATTTCTGCCCACTAGAATCACCTGGCAGAACTTTAAAACATCTAGATGGCCGGAATCCACTGCTAAGCCAATTAAGTTGTAGTTTAATTAATTGTTTTGGAGTGGGACTTGAACATTAGCTTTTTGTCATTGTGGCTGTTTGCTACTGTTGTTTGTCCGTAGCTTGGTTTTAGTTTGCTTGGTGTTGGTTTAGATTCCTGGGGATTCTAATTTACAACCGGGATTGCGAGCTGCTGCTTTACAGTGCATGTAGAGCACCTGGGGAGGTTGTAAAAATGCGTATTTTGATTCAGTAGACGTGAGAAAGGGCCTGAGATCCTGCATTTCTACCAAGCTGCCAGGTGCTGCTGCTTCGCACACTTCACATAGTCAGAAGGCTCTTACCTTATGAGACCAGCACTTAGACACACAGGAAGAAAGGTCCCTTATCAAACCAGAGGAATAATGCCCTCTCCCCTCTCTCCCTGTGTCCGCATGCCCATGGCAAGAGAAGGCCATGTAAACACACAGCAGGAAGACAGCTGTCTGCGGCTCAGGGGGAGAGCTCTCACCAGACACTTACTGGCAACTTGATCTTCGATTTTAGTCTCCACAACTGTGAGGAAAAAGAAAGTCTATTATTTAAGCCACCCAGACTAAGATATTTTGTTGTGACAGCCCAAGTAGACTAATACACTAAGTCACACAGTGCATATGGTTAACTAAAGTAGATGATGCCAAACTTTTACACAAGTTCTACTGATAAGTTTCTACCAGTAGTTTATCAGAATTTTCAGTTGGTCCATATCCTTGCTAACACGTGGCATTTTCTTTCTTTTTAAGTTCAGCCATCGTGATGGATAGGTAGTGGTACGTTAAATAAGTTTTATTTTGCATTTCATCAATCACTAATGAAGTTGAATACTTTTTCTTACTTTTACTTGATATGGAAATATTTTTCTCGTTAAGAGTTCAAGCCATTAGTCCTTTTTTTTAATGGGCTGTATTTTTCTTATAAATTATTAGTCTTTTATATCTTCTGAACATAATATAAAACATCTTTAGTAAAATATATGTTTTGTACATACATTTTTCAAATCCATGTATTATCTTCCACTCAGTACTTTTGATTAACATAAATTCTTAAATATATTCCAATTAATTAATATTTTATTTTATGGTTAGCATTTTGGGGTTCTGCTGAACATTCTCTGCTTGGTCTGAAGTCATGAAGATGTTCTTCTATGTTTTTGATTAAAATTTAATTGCATACATGCCCATTAAGAACTGCAATCTATATGGAATATCTCTGTGTATTTGCTGTAAGGAAGGGTCTAAATTCATTTTTTCCCATATGGATAAATAATTAACTTAGCTCCATTTACTGAAAAAACACCATCTTATCTCCACTACACTGCATGTCACCTTTGTTATAAATCATGTAACTGGCTATATATTCATCTGTTTCTGGCCTTCTCATCCTATTCCACTGGCTGTTTTTCTCTCCTTTTGCTAAAACCTTGCTATATTGATTAATATTAGTTACTAAAGCTTTTTATTAATGCTTGATAGCTGGTAGTGAAAAATCTCTAGCTTTATTCATCTTCTATAACATTGCCTTTCTATTCTTGGCCTTTTGTATTTTCATACAGATTTATGAATCAGCTTCAATTTCTATAAAAAACTATATTTTGAGGAAAATTGGGTTGAAATCATAGATTAATTTGGCACAAAAAGACATTTTTAACATATTGAGTCTTCCATTCCAACTTACATTCATTATATGGTGCTCCATTTATGTAAATCTTTAAAAATTGTCTCTCAATAGTATTTTGTATCCTTCACTGTAGAGGAATAGAGCACAACTTTTGGTAGGATGCAGTGGTTTTTATTCTAACGTAGTTATCTTTTTAAAGGATTTTATTTTCAATATGCTTGTTGATATATAGAGGTGCAATTTATTTTTATTTATTGTATATACAGCAAAATTGTGAAATGCACAAATTTATTCTGTAAGAAAAGTAAGTTATTTAAACTTCTTAGGTACAAAATCATTTCATTCCTGAGTTACAAGTTTTTATTTCTTCTTTTCCAATTGTTATATTCTTTCTTTTTTTCTCTTTCTTTTCTTTCTCATGTGTGTGTATGGGCACTAGCTAACACCTCCAGTACAATATTTAATAGAAGTGGTGATAGCACCCCATAGAAGTAGATGGTCATCTCACCCAGCATTTGATTTGGATGCTGAGACTGATGATGCCACACACATACCAAGAGGTTATGAAAAGGTGTAGAACTTATCATGATGCTTTGTAGGGAAAGCAAGGCAGCCTCCCACACAGGTCTGAAATGGCTTGAGAGAGAGCTGAGAGAAGTGACTGGTTTAAAGCTTTATATTTGTTTGTGGGTGTAGCTGGAGTGAGGGCTTCCTCACACAGATTGGATCCTAGGTAGTTTGAACTCCTTATCAGAGCCGAAGTTCAGAGCACTTGGGCTTTCTTATCAAGTTGCCCAAATGTGAGGCAGAACATGAAGGTGGGGAAGTGGGGCTTGAAATAACTCAACAGTCAAACGTAAAAAAATGGAGTCAGCCTCTATATTACATTTGTTTTATCCCCTGCCTTTGAGGTAAATTTTCAGATATTTTGCCAGTGAATATAAGATGTATTAATGTAACAACCAGTAAATTATGTGTCCAAATCTGGTATATTGTTTGCATATTCTGGGAATTTTCTTTATCTGAAAGAGAAGTGTTAAACTCTTCCATTACTGTAGAGTCATTTATTCCCCATTTTAGTTGTCTAAATTTTTGCTTTATATATTTTAACTGTATGTTATTGGGTGCATATATATTTAATATTTTTAAAAATTAGATTGACTTCTTTATGTTGAAACAGTTCTTTTTATTTTTATGAATGCTTTTGACTTCTATATATTTTTTTCTGATATTAGTATAACCATACAAATCTTCCTTTGGTTAGTGTTTGTATGCTCTTCATCCTTTCACTTTCAAACTTTCTCCCTAGCTCTTGTAGGCAAATTAAATGTATGTGTATATTTTTAAGTAGATTTGAAAATCTCAGATGTTTACTAGAAGTAATTAGCTGTTTATATTTAAATTATTATTGATATATTTAAATATATCCACAACCACACTATTACTTTTCTGACTAATTTAATTTTACCTTTATAATCTTTCTCTTGCCTTCCTTTTGATTAACCAATTATTTATTTTTTCTTCAATTATATCATCATAATTAATTATTCTCATGGTAGTTACTGTAGATAACATTTGTTATTAATTGTCATATCAAAGTTGCTACTTCATCTATAAATACTGCTGGAACATCAGAGCATTTACAGTTTATCTTCCCTAGAGTCCCAACATTTTACAATATTGTGGTCATACATGTTAGTTTTGCTTATAATTAAAATCACAAGAAGCCTTACAATTATTGTTTTGTATAATCACTAATCATTTCTATTTCCCCACATATTTAGTTTTTAAAAAATCCTTCTTTCCTTCACCCATTTTTATGTTTCTTTTTGGGGCCTTTCTCCTTTTGCTTGAGGAAATCAGTATAGCCTTTCTTTTAGCAAAAGCCTGATGGTGGCAAATTGTCCATTTGTGGGAAATTGTCTGTGTTTACCCTCTCTTTTGCAAGAATATTTTTGTAGGTACCTAGATTAGCGTTTATTTTCGGTGAGCAGTGGGAAGTCACGCCATTGATTGTGTGTTTCATAATTTATGTTGGTTAGTCATCTCTCTCTCTGGTTGCACTTGTTAAAATAATGTAACTTCTTTTTCTCTAGTTGCTTTTAAGATTTAAAAAAAAATGTTTTTCTGTCATTTTCTTGGTGTGGTTTTATTACTCTCCACCTGAGAGTGTTCCTCTTCCCTAAACAGGTAGGAAAGAGGAGCTGAAACCTCAATAAAATCATGATTGATTTGTTGCAGAACTTGCTTGTAGTTTTACTAACTCATTCTGTCTTTTGTGCTTTGTTTCTTGGGCCAGGCCCTCTTGAGATTTGATTGAAAGCCTGGACTTTCTCTGTCTTTATCTTGTTGAGATTAGAGCAAGTTTCACCCTCTAGAGTTTCCTAACCTGGTTATCAAGCTTCTAAATACATGTAGCATTAAAATCTGGGAAATATCTTGAAGAAGAAATCAGCTAACTGTTTGAAATAGTCTACTTCCCTAGCAGGTGTTTGTTTTCCAAGGTCTATAAGACTCTGAGGTGTCTTATGCTGCTTTTTAGAAACTTTTAAATACATTCCCAATCTTGCACAGTCTTGAAATTCCACAGTATCTTTTAGGAAGCGTTAGCCTAGTGAGGAAACTTCTCAAATTAAAAAATTTTTACTTCTGTAATGGTTGAACATTAAGAGTTTAGCTGATTTCTCTTTACTGCAACAAAGTACGTAAGTTTAGGGTAAATTAGAACATCAACCTCTGACTAGAAAATGTCCACAATTCAGTAAATTCTTCAAGGGAAAAATATCTGATGAACATGAAGTCTCCTTGGAGACATTCTCTACTTTCTGAGATTTTTGTTCATTTAATTTTTTTATTTCTTTAAAAGTCCATGCCTGTAAAAATAATTTTTGAAATACAGTCAGCTTTTTAAAATTCCTGCAGGGAGAGCATTTCTATTGCAACTTACCACATCCTTCTCATAGTGGTAGCTCTCATTGTAGTTTCTTTTCCTTTTTTAAGTCAAATGTATTGAAAGTACATTTGATTTAATTTAAATGCACTTTAAAATCCACTCTTTTTAAGTAAGTGCTTTAGTAAACTTAGACAAATGCCTACAGCCATGTAGTCACCACTACAACCATAATATAGAATATAGAATATTTCCAGCACCTCAGAAAGTTTCCCTGTGGATCTTTCTATCAATGATTTCCTTCTACTACTAGCCCCTGGCAGGCATTCCCCTCTTCCTATAGTTGTGCCTATTCTGCAGTGGAAATACAATATAAATGGGATCATAGAGTATGCAGTCTTTTGTGCCTGGCTTCTTTCACTCAGCTTAAGGCTTTGTAGATTCATCCATATTGTTACATGCATCAGTAGTTCATTTATTAATATTGTTGAAGAGTACTTCATTGTACGAGTTGACAGACATTTGATGTGTTTCTAGATTTGATGATTATGGATAAAATCTCTCTGTGGGGACATATGTTTCTAGACCTCTAGGAGTGGATTGAGGGCATTGAGGTTGTTTCCAGCTGGTATTGGCATACTGGTATTTAAGTATGCAGGTTTTTATTTCACTTGAGTAAATACCTATGAGTGAAATTACTGTGTTGTATGTAAGTATATGTTTGACTTCATAAGAAGTCGACAAACTGTTTTCCAACAAAGTTGTATTATTTTGCACTCCCCATCAGCAATGTATGTGAGTCAACTTGCTCTATATCTTCACTAACACTCAGTATTTTCCATTTAATTTTAACCATTCTAGTTAGTATGTAGTGGTTTTAATTTGCATTTCCCTAATGTCTACCAATA
Organism: Camelus dromedarius; assembly: GCF_036321535.1. Classification (NCBI taxonomy): domain Eukaryota; kingdom Metazoa; phylum Chordata; class Mammalia; order Artiodactyla; family Camelidae; genus Camelus; species Camelus dromedarius. The sequence continues at coordinate 27,102,212 of NC_087439.1, read as the reverse complement.
TTGAGAATTATTTCATGGCTTATTTAGCATCCATATACCTTTTTCAGTGCGGTGTCCTTTTCTGCCTGTTTTTTTATTGGACTCTTTGACTTTTTTGAGTTGTAAAAATTCTTTGAATATTCTGCATATACATCTTTCATCTGATATATACTTTCTAAAAATGTTCATCTTACCTATAGCTTGACTTTACCTTTTCTTAATAGTATCTTTGCAAGTATAAAGGTTCTTACTTTGATAAAGTGTAATTTATACACACATATATATAAAGTTATATGTATGTGTGTGTATATTTTATATATATATATATATATATGTATATATGTATATGTATATATGTAAAAAAATGTAACTAAACAACCTTTGCCTAGTAGAGTGACATTAAGATTTTCTACTTATGTTTCCTTCTGGAATTTCCATATTTTACCAGTTGCGTTTATGTCTGTGATCTACTTTGAACTACTTGTTGCACATGGTATGAAAATAAGGGTAAGAGTAGCTGTTCCTTTTTTTCCCCTACATTGATGGTCATTTCTAGCAGTTATTCTATCCCTGTGCCATTGTTATATATTGAATGTGGAGCAGGTAACTTTTATCATTAATTTTATACATCCACTGATTAAGTGGTATTATTCTCTAGGAGTTATACTTAAGGTACTATACTTGAGGTGCCTCGTCCACATCTGGACCTAATATAAATGATGTGACTTTAAGCTGCTACTGTAAGAAATAAAACGTTTGTAAATCTGGGGAAGGGATGAATGCAGTTTGTATAAAAAAGGTACATGCATCATGGTGACCAGAGGGTGGACAGCGGTTGGCTTCTTCTAAAAATGGCTCCCAGTAATCTGTTTCCTGGTGTTCATACCCATGTGTAATCCTCCCCCCTCCCCTTTGAGTGTGGGCTTGACCTAGTGACTTGCTGCTAATGCACAGAACATAATAAAAGTGGTAGATGACACTCTCATAATTAGGATATAAACTGTGATTTCCTTTTTCTTCTCTCTCCTTCTCTCTCTCCCTCTTTCTCTCTCTTGCCCTATTTCAGTCTGCTATATTGTGAGTTTCCCTAATGAAGAAGTACCACATGGCAGTGAACTGAGGGCAGCCTCTGGACAGTAGTATATAAGGAACTGAAGCCCTCTATCCAGCAGCCTATGAGAAACTAAATTCTGCCGACAGCCACGCAAGGGAGCTTAAAGCATTTCCTGTCTTAGTCTGTTCAGGCTGCTATAGCAAAATACCACAGACTGGGTAGCTTATAAACAGCACAAAAAAAGTATTGCCTGCAGTTCTAGAGGCTGGAAATCTGAGATTGGGAGAGGGCCCTCTTCTGGGTCGCCGACTTCCTGTATCCCCACGTGACCGAAGGTGCTCGGACGCACAGTGGAGTCTCTTATAATAGAACTAATCCTGGTCATGTGAGCTTCATTCTCATGACCTAATCATCTCCCAAAGACCCCCGGATATTAATACCATCTCCTCTGGGGGGTAGAATTTCAACATATGAATTTTGGGGAGACAAGGCATTCACACCTCGCAGACCCTTTCCCAGTTGAGCCTTGAGATGGCTATGGCCGTATCTGGCAATTTGCTTGCAGCCTGTGAGAGACCTTGAGTAGAGGCACTCAGCTAAATTATACCTTGATTCCTGATCTACAGAAAGTGTGAAATAATCAATATTACTATTTTAGGCCACTACGTTTGGGGTAATTTTTTATGCATCAATAGATAACTAATGTGCCAATGATGCCATTACCATTTGTTGAAAAGATTTTTATTTTCACCATCCTTTTCCTCAGCACCATCGTTGAAGTAACCCTAATCAGTTAGCCATAATTGTGAGAGTCTCTTAACACATTTTTTTCATCGATCTATATAGATTTCCTTTCAATAACAGCACTGTATTTCTATCACTGTAGCTGGATAGTGCATAGTTTTTATGTATTGTCGATACTGCTATCCATGGATTACATTTGTTAATTCTGAATGATTCTATTTTTACTTTGTGTTGAGAATCGTATAGTTTCAAGTACGTATTTTCTGCAATTTCACTATCCTAGCATGAGGTAATGATAAAACTTAATCTATTTCAAGCAATACATTTTGAGAACCACTGCTTTAAAAGATTAAAAGCCAAGGGTACTTGCTAATTCTTGCTGCCTTCCTCTTATTTTTCCCTTTATGCTTAAATTTCTGTGACTACCAGTTTGATAGGAACGACCTCACAGAGGATGCGTGGAAGGTTGCATTAGCTTCCTCAGATCCCCCTACAGGAGTTCATATGGGCCACAAACACCTGGGACCCTCTTGCCTCAACATGGGCCATCTGTGAGGAGAGCCTCAGCACCGTGGTGCAGGCCAAGATTTAACTTTATCAGAAACTAGATCCTTGCTTGTGCTGGTCCGTCTTCCCTCCTTTATGCTGCATTCCTCTCTTCCTTACAAGTCTTTCCTAATGAATGTTCCCTCAATGCATATGTGCAGTTGAGTGCCTGTCTTTCAGGAAACCCAACTAAAGACACCAAGAATTGCATTCATGCTTATTTATACCCATTCTTAGGACACCTTTGCTCAAATGATAGAGGAAGCATAGTAAATACGTAAAAATTCTGTGGTGTAGAAGTCGTAGAATACTATCTTCAGATTTTATCCAGAAGGTCCACTTTACTGAAAGTTTTGTCTTCAGGTAGAATTAAGAAACACTTAAAAAATTGGTGACTCTAATGGAAGAAATAGGAAAGGAAAGACTTTTTTTTTTGCCAGAGTGATTCTCTTAACTCCAGTTAACTAGACAGATTAATGGAAATGTTGTAGCTTTTGAAATATGGTCTAGCATGAGAGGACATAGTCAGCAAAATTCCCTCTGCTGTCAAGACCTGCATGCATATTAATTCTTCAACAGAAGTAGACAATGCATGGTTGGGAGTGTTTTAATGTAAAGATATGTTATCCAGGCAATTAACCAGTAGTTTTGAAATTTTACCTCTGGACATCATACCAATGAAGATTTAACAAGTTTAGGTGGTTGATCTAATTCCTGTCACAGTAAAAAAATTCTGTGCCTCGAACTCATCAAAATCTCTCTTATACTGAGATACCAACTGTACAAAAATAGTAAGTACTCCTTGAACACAACTAAACGATGATGAAAAACAAAGCATAACTGAAACATGACATATTTTTGTGGTTAAACATGCATTTGTTTTTCAAGCCAAATACTTTTCGAGTAAGAATTAGACCATTAAAGGCCAGTGTTTAGACTATTCTACAAGGTGTATTTATCATAAAAAATACATATGTATTTTATATTTATTTAACTTTGTATCTATATGAGGTGATGGATGTTTGCTAAACTTATTGTGGTAATCATTTCATAATGTAAGTCAAATCATTATGCTGTCCACCTTAAACTTATACAGTGCTATATGTCAAGTTTATTACAGTAAAACTGAAAGAAAAGGATAAAGGATTTTGCTACAATACAAAAAGTACATACATTAAGATAATTGCAAAGTTCTAATTAGTCTTTCTCTTAAAAATGGCTTGTCTACTAAGGGTTTAATAGATGAAGGATTTTAACAGCGTTACAGAGAAATTTTACTGTAGAAGGAAAGAGTACTGAAGGTATCACAGAGTCTATAATTAAACAGAACCTTAGAGCTCAATTAAATTTAAGCATCATTATGCATAAAACATCAGTGAGTGCCAAGGACTAATAAAAAGAAGTGCTATTGATGTTAACAGGCAAAAGGTAAGAGAGAATACAGATTGGACCAAGCATTGCAGAGACAGAATCAGGAGAAATGTGAATAATATTAGAAACTGGAATTCAATCCTCTGTCTAATAAGCTGATGAATATTTTCTTGACACAGAGAGCTATCCACTGTTTCACATATATTAATTCAATTCTAAATGAAACACTATAGATAATTATTTTTATTTTGAATAGATTGGAGATATTGGGATATGAAAAATAATATGAATATGTGAATTATTCAGAAAAGGGGAAACAGATGACACCTATGACTGACAAGACATCCATCTTCTGATTCACTCTTCCAAAACATTTTTTAAAAGATTGAGGTATGTTATTCCAAAAGAGGGCTGTTTTGACTTTCAGGATTCATGACATAGAAAATTTTTTAGGAAACATATCTGTTTAAGTATTTTCTTTGAAAGAAGAAATGTGGGAACATAATTAGAAACTCTTTCTTCTGTAGAAGAACTAATACCATATTAAAAAAAAAAAAAAGCTTTATAATTGATCCCATATAAATAGGTAAATAGGTAGGTAGGTAGATACATAGATCAATCTGATCGATCGATTGATCAGTCGATAGAACTAAGATATGGATATGTTGATACAGTTGTAAATATGATACTTATATGTCATCTGTTTCTTCCATCTATATCTCTTCCACCTTCTGTATCTATATCCCATCTATCTATACCAGTGGCTAAGAAATTTCTGGATAAGAAAGTTCAATACCTCTGGTTCTGGCTTTCTTGTATGTAAAATATAGAAGATGGACTAGGTGATTTTCAAAGTCCTTTTCCACTTTAAAAGTCATTGAACCCTAATATTGTCTAAGACAGTTCCCACTGCAATGACCTTTCACAAATATTTAGTCCTACAAATGAATTTTATTTGGTGATAGAAAAGAAATTCTATTGCTTAAGCAAAGTATTTTTGGATATTTCCAATCAATGATCGTTTTATTGAGTTATTTTAACTATTGCCCAGCACCTGGTTTTTGGCATAAACACATTATTGAAGTTACAGCCATACTGAGTATCTGGCTTCTGTCTGATTTTTTAATCTGGATAGAATTCATGTAATTCATAGTAATTTAAAAATATGCAGTGATTTCCACAGTGTACCGATGTGTCCTCCTCAGTTCTTTCACCTAATGCTTCCCCCTTTCCCATAATAGTATTGATTCAATAGTAACCACCTTGGCTTTGAGTAGATTAAAGTCAGCTTCTTGTTTTTCTCTGCTTACATAAGGGAATCTTTTTTTTTCCCCTTCTATTCCTCTTGTAGTCTCTCTGTCCCTTTTCAAAAAGACAGATGTCTTCATTTTTTTTGGAGAGCCTCCTTCTGTTACTGGCGTCTGTGCTAATTTACTGCTATAAAAATTGAGAGAGTTTATAGGAAAAATACGGTAAGGTAAACAAAGTTTACAAATGTGATGTAGAGAAAGAATGTTAGTTAAATATCATCAGAACTAACATCCTCCAAAGACAGGTTTTAAGGTTCTGAGTTTGATGTAACAAAAGAGTCTATCTTACAGCTGAGCAACATATTATATCACAATCACAGCAATATTGGATTTTGTTTCGCTTTCTGCTCCATCTCTCACATTATCAGCTTTTCTCTTTTCTTTCTCTCATTACTTATATCCCTCCCTCACTCCCACCCTCGCTTTTTCCTTTTCTTTAATTTTCAGTGGACCTGACATGGATTTAAATAATTCACGTTATAATGGGCTGGAGAAAAAATTCATTGCATCGCCTCAAATGTGCAAATTTAACTACATTTTGCATTATGTTTGTATTATTTCCATGATAGAGTGTGAAAGAAAATTTCTGCGTTTGTGCTTTTATTTCAACTAGAATAAATTTGTAGTTTTAGATTTAGATTAGCTCAAAAATTTTAAATTTCTGTGTCAGGTTATCTCTCTTGTAGCTAAAAGTTTATTCTGATAGAAAAATGTGGCTTTCTAAACTGGTAATTAATTATAAATGCATGCAGTTGGAGATTTCTTTGTATCTATGGCTAAAGTTACATCTTGGTTAGTTTTGACTTCAGGCTCATATTTCGCCTTGACTAAGTAAGTGAGAAAATAGCACTTTTCTTAGGGAAGGAAATCTCTTAAGAACACCAAGGGATGAGCATGTCGTTAGGTGTCAAAGGTGGCGTGGGCTTAGATTTGTATTCTTACAGTATTATTCCTAGTCATCTAAAAGGACATCCATGTGTAGGGACATAAAAAAATCATCCTACCTCTTACTGCTTACTGTTGCAGATTTCCTCGTGAGTTTGCTTTGTTTTTCATTAAAAAAATCTAAAAATATTTTACTAAGGTGTAATAGTAAAAATAACCAAAATTATGAAAAAAAAATTTAATAGTAAGTCTCTCAAAGGGTCAAGTTGAGGTTGAAGGGCACCACAGGGCTCTGAAATGGTCTGAAAATAGAGGGAAGGGACAGGAGGTCACGCTTGTTTTATCATGTTAGGATTACAGTTAAATTATACAGAGCGTAGTTCTCACATATTCACAATGAATGCCAATATTGTTTTATGCTAAAATCTTTCCAATTTTGCTGAAGACTAACATCAACCTTTCAAAATATGATGAGAATACATTAAGGTGCTATTTTTTATTCTCCACTCATTAGAAATATATGTTACATATAAACATTCTTTTTCTATATAAATTTCATGAATTGTTAAAAGGAATGTCTATGTGCCTAAAAGCTAATTTTATTACAAATAAATCATACACATTATAAACTATACAAACAAGTATTACGCATAAAGTTTGTAAACTATTTTAAATAATTTGTTATGTTACACTTGGGGAAAGGCATTGCATTTGAACGTTTAATCACAGCAGTAGAAAACAGAAAATTATAGTCTCACGTCTAAAATCTTTAGATACAAATTTTTCACATAAGTGTTGATATTCTTATCTTTAAATTGGAAATATTTAAACTATCTAAAATTTGGAAAGTTCCCCTTATATTAACTTTCAGAAAATATAGAATTCTTTGACTTTTTCATTTTCAAAAAATAGTTAATATTTCTTCATTGTTAATATCTTTAAAATGATGCATAGTGTGACGTTAAGTGTCCATAATATGAGAAATGCCACAACTATAGTAAGAATCGTCTTTCAGATATTTTGTAAAACTTATTTTCTCTGTTAACATCTGATTTTTCTAATAGCTTGCTTTCTTTCTCTTTCTCTTTCTTCCTTTCTTCCCTCCTTTCTTGCTTGCTTTCTTTCTTCCTTTCTTTTTTGTTAATGCCTCAAACATGTGTATGAGTTATTGTGAATATTTAAATTTAGATATCTTATTAAAAGTTTTTAGCATTGATTTATATGAGGCTATTAATAAATCTATTTGGATGATTAATATAATCTCCCCTTTTCTCTTTCTTTGAAACTGATCCCCACCTGACAATTAAATTTTATCATATTAAAACATCATTTATCTTATTTATCAAAGAGAAACGTGGCAGAGAAAATATCCATGGCAAACATAAAACAATCTGTGAGAGATGAGTTATTTTCTTAATTCTGTGCTGAACCTTAGACTTAGTCTGTTTGATGTTTTCAAATAGACTTGGCATTTCAAATACAGATTGGAAAGTTCCACTTATATTAATTTTCAAAATAACTTCCACAAAATATAGAACTCTTTGATATTTTCATTTTCATAATTTTAAAATCAAAGAAATCAAGCAAGTTGTTTATTTTTAATAGAGAATGGATTGATTTGATTAGATTACCAAACTGTTATATACATGGAATAATAATTTTTTGCAATTAAATTCTTACCTGGTCCCTAAAAATATTTGTGATACAGAAAAAAATTAGACCATTTTTCTTCCTATTTCAATTGTCCTACTAATTTCACAGCTGTATAGTGGGAAACATGTTGAGAGAAAGTATTAAAATACTTTAAAGCCACGTGGGATTATTAAAAACTGGAATGAATCCTCTAAATCTTTGAGACAACTGTTCATCAGATATTTTTTCTTAAAAAGGAAAAAAACCCTCCATACTTTACTGGAAACCTATAATTCACAGCTGTTAGTTGAAGCAGCGTTCCTGGAGAATGGTCAGAGGAATATACTGGAACATTGGAAGAGGAAGAAATTAGCCAAATTCATCATTTGCTTTTAATTTTGCATCTTCATTCAGTTAATTCCCCTTACTTGTCTAGCAAGACTGAACTCATCTTAAAAGTCTTCATTCCTTTGGCTCAGTGTAAATTATGATGCCTGAGATTTTGGACTATGAATAATGTGGCCTATTTTGGGGGGCTGCTGTCTAGCTGCTGGTTTTGGACGGGAAAACAAAAGCATTTCACACACTCAAGGGAAAGGTAGTGAGTGCGGAAAGTAATCAATGACTTGCCTTTTATTTCCTCTAAATGACAAGCTTAACAATTGTCACAGAACTCACCAGTGCACTCTGGAAGTCTCATTCTGTCATTGTAAAGCCCTGACTGTAGCAACATCTGTCTAGAGCCGGACAGAGCCCCAGTGACCCCGTGCGAACACTGGATCCCTGGTGGTCAGAAAGCAAGAAAGAAAGGTAGAAGTCAAGAAACACGGAGGCAGCTTAAATGACAGAAAAGTGCTCTCAGGAGCAAACCTTTTCTTTCTTTCTTTTTCTTCATAGCTGTCAGAGATAGTTCTCTGATTTATCTTTGCTTTCGTTGAACAAGAATCAAAACAGAAGTTATATGTTATTATACAAATAAAGTTAGTGATGGACTCAACACTTTAACAGTTTACACTTTTCTTTTCTTTTTCTCCCCAACACCCTCACAATTGCAATATATGTCAATTTTTTTTTTTTGGTTTTATGGGTATTATACATTAGATTTGACAATATTATAAGACAAATATGAAAGATCATTAAGGATAACAAGAAAGAAGGAATCAAGTTTCATCTTGTCTTCCTTAAAGCCAATGCCCAGAGATTTTATTTTCTCTCTCATTGTCACATGGGGTTGGTGTGGTATGTCACTAAGTCATGTCATTTCATAGAATGTGCCATTTCATCCAGCCTAGAAATATGAATTGTTGCCTCAGACATTCTTCTCAGCAACAATTGAAAGAAATGAAATGTACAGATGTACTAGATCTGTCTGATTGATTTTCCATAAAACATCACTGTTCTATTAAATGGATATATATATGTATCTTCCTTGGATTTGGAAGTCTAGTATCACTGTAAAACTATTTAGATGAAACAAGGTGTAATGAAGTGAAATGCAGAGAACGTCTTAGACTCCATCTCTTCTTATTTATCTCTGAATGGATGAACATACCTTTGCCAGGCGGTGGATGATTGAATAATAAGGCAAATTGTGAAGCCTGATACACTTCCCTTGGCACTCAAGCAAATCAGTCACTCTGAGCACACGGAAAAAAAATGACTGATCACTAAGAGATTCAGACAGGGTTTGAGTGCCTTAGCTGGTTAAAAAAAAAAAAAGTGTTTTTCTTTTTTTTTCTGGCCAATTTATGGGAAATGTACTTTACAAATAAAAATTAATTTATGTAACATATTTACAACCCCTGAGACATACAATTTCTCAGCTTGGCAAATATTAGAAAGAGCAGAAATCTGTGTTGAGCATTTACTGTCCCTAGAATTTTTTTGTTTTTGATTTGCCTGTCTACATTCAGGAAAGTTCAGGAAACTCACATATACAACAGAAGTTTTCAGTTCCACCCCTTCTGCCTCAAGTGCACAAAGACAAAGCAGTAATCTATCTAGTTTATTTCTTTGAAAATGGTGTTCTTAAAGTACATCTTGCAGATAGATTATCTGTCCCTCACAGCAAAGCTTCACAATGGGAGTCTAATAATTGCTCCTTTTCTAATTTCACTAAATGAGTTATAATTATTTTATGTCTGTTTTATGGTTACTGAATAGTATTAACCTAAACTCTAATTATAATATAGCTTTCAAAGAAATGTATGGACACCAAATTGATGAACAGCTAGCTTATGCAGGAACATCCCATAAAGCAGACACACAGCTAATAGTTTTAGGAATAGCATGTTAAAATTCAGGAGCACAATTCATCTGTGAATGAAATAGGATATAAATTCATTGCGTTTATATCTTCCAAGTCTGGATGGATGGAAACATGCAATTGTGATTAATACAAATAAAAAAATTACAGTTAAGCACAAAATTGCTATTTTCCAGTATGTTTGAAACCAATGATAGATGCTTTAGTCCCATATAATACTCACAATGTGAGTGTATAGTGCCCATCAAGTCATTGGATTTATAGTGATCCTTGCAAAATATATACTATGTGACCAAAGCAGATTTTATTACTGAAGGAAGCAGTTTGCCTAGGATGTTTTAATAGTCACTTTCTATTTTAAAATTCTCCATGTTGATATTTTAATATTTTTAAAAAGAAAATTGATTAATCTATAGCAGAGGAAATGTGTTCTTACAATTAAAAAAAATTCTTTGTCTAAGTACTGAAAAATAACGTGTTTTAGAGGAATATACCTTCATGTTTGGCCACCTTTTTTGAAATGATGTTACCATAAGTTATAAAAATTGAAAAATATTGACGCACAGGTTATTATTATCTGAAGATGAAATAATTTCCAATTATTGAAATTTAAAATTTTTTGATTTTATCAAAATAAATGGTAATCCAAAGCAATCTTCACTTAGTGAAATCATTACTGCTTGCCATAAAAATATTAACTCAAATGAGCATATTTAATTTAACATACCTTTCATTTTATTTCTTTAAATTTTGTATGGAGAGTATTAATAGCTTTACAGTCTATTTTAGGTACTGAGGATAGCACATAGAGATTTGTTTTAATTTCAGAATTTCCACAGGATCCAAGTCAAGTCATCAAAGAGACTGAACGTATGCTGGTCTCTTTATGGTGGCAAAAGGAGGAGATTTATGTTCAGTCAGAAGTTAAAAAAAAACAAAACAGTAAGGTACCTCTGAAAGTAAAACTTTGAATAAAGCAGTTACAAGGCACATATTGTTCATCTTGGTGTTGACTGTGCACGTTAGTACGACGGCCTCCGCCATCTTGAATGTGCACCGGGGTTGTCTGTACACTCCTAATCTCGGTTGCTGCTGCCTGTGGGACACTGATTATCTTTCCTAACAGCAACCATAATATTAACAATGGCGGCTATTATTTAATAGGTGTTCACAGTGAGTCCGATAAGGGCATTACAGTGATTATTTTATGAGGAACTTAGTGAGCTAAGTATTATTAGTGTTACTATTATATGGGTGAAAAACCTCAGGCTTGAAAGGTTAAACAGCTTCACCTTAATAGTTTAATTGTTTTTGTGCTGAATATGAATCCCATAATGTTGTCTCCATTGTCAGCAACCAGAATGTTTTCAGTCAGGCAACTACAAATTCACATCAGCCCTATAATGTCTTTCTGATTCTTCTAAGATTTCACTCTGGGGTTACTTGTTTCCCTAAAGACTATACTGAACTTTAACACAGTCCACCGAATATTAATCAAAAGCCTGTAATATGCCAAGCACTGTTCCCTAGGAATGCCAGGACAATACGGCACAGTCCTTTATCCTCAAGAGGTTTCCAGCCTATTTCTAAGGACTGATACAGACTTTTAATTTTTACATAATGTATAATACTGTGACGGTTTCTGGAGTGGGGACATGCAACACAGCCTGTGGAGTCCAGAAACTACGTTCTATATGATATGATGGCTGGTCAGATTCTTAATGGCTAAACAGGCAGTGTCCAAATTAAGGAAGGTAAAAGGATTGTCACAGGCAGATGGAACCTTAGGATGAGGGCCTGGTATCTCTCTCCCATCAAAGGTGAGTAGAGGTATAGAATAATTGTGTCTTTTTGTTGGCCTTTGTTTTTCTTCATTGATTGGGAAAGGAAAAATGGGATAGCAGGTAAAAGCTGAAAATGTTAGACAGGCAACCATCTGATTTACTCTGTGCAACTTTGAAAATGGGTCCTCAATTTCCAGACTATGCTCATTTCCAAATTCTTTCTTGTATCAATTAATTTCTCTATTGCAGTGACTCCAATGCCTGGAATAATTGCTATAACATAAATACAGATAGGACAGCCGGCAACGGCGTGACTCTATTTAATCATCTAGCCAGAAATGTTTGGTGTTATTGTTGATGGACACCTTGAATTTTGACTTATTTTCTCATTTTTATCTTGCCTCATTTCCTGAAGGCTGGACAAATTGATTTAAAGTCCGTTGCTGGTGGGACTCTTTTGTTAATTTTAACAAGAGAAAAAAAATGCTATTAGGCAGCACTATAAATGTTTGAGATTGGTTTTAAGACATAATTTGTTTTTGGTGTAACCTTTTGAACTTTTTCTGGTTCACAAGACTTCTCAAAGTGAGCTTATTTGAATGGCTAATAATTTGCTTAGCTAACAAATCCTTATGTCTCCTATTATATCTCGTGGCACTAAACAACCTATTTATACACTAGAGAAATAATTTGATAGAGAGTTCTATAATATGAGCACTTCACACTGCTTGCCTTTTTTCCGCCAGTTATAAAGTAAGCTGGGTTATTTTCCCTTCACTAGATTGGCTATAAAACAACATCTGGGTCTCTTGAGTTTATCATTTTTGCTCCCTTTACACCAGTTGGGCATCCTTATAAATTTAAAATGGGCTTCCATCTGCTAAAAGCTTTTTAACATGTTTATTCTTTACCCTGAATTCCAATCCATAATGAAGAGTTGGGGTGGGTGGTGGTTATTGTTATTTTAACAAACCTGGATATACAGTATGAGAATCTGCACTGTAGTTAATTAAGCATTTGCTCAGCTCTAGTGCAAAAGACGAGCTCTTGTGTCAAATGTGCCATGACCTCTCCTAGAAAGAGGAGACAATTCTTCATCCATCTGGGCCCCCATTTCAGCTACAATAATACAATAAGGCAAATTTATTCTTCAGTTCTATGTTCTCAAATGTAACAGGGAAAAGTATTACATGACTGTTGCTGTTAAGCATTGCAGTTGTACTGAGGGTTATAAGGTGGAGAGGTCACGTGAATCTGATACGCTGATGTGGGGATGCCATTATCTCATTCTAACACATCCTCCTGTATCCTTTTTCCTCTCCATCCTCTAAGTATGACCTTTATATACTGGCATTATCAAGAGAATCAGTAACTTAGTACAATACAGCCTTCTAAAGATGGCATGCATTAGACCAGAAACATTGTCTCAAATCCACATTTACATAGACAATAAAATTATAAAGAGCATATTTACCAGGAAGTAGACATTTTCTTAGTGGATATTTTATCCCATTCCCACCCTGGACTACAGTGCAGCTTGTGACAAAAGTGACTGAACTCTCTTTATGGAATTAACATCCTTCTGCAGCCAAGAGAATGGAATGTTCTCCCCTGTATATGATAAAGTTTCATTATCTACCCTGTAAGTGTGTATTAAAATGCAACCTTACTTTAAATCCAAACCTATTGACTAAGACATAGCACTCACCCAGCTCCCCAAAGAGATTGCACTTAGCTCAAGAACGAAGGTAGCCATAGATGTCGTTTCCCCCTAGTGCTAATTGAGCTGAAACCACCTTATATTTACTTAGGAGCTCAAGTTTTCAGTTTATGAAAAAACAAACCATAAGAGAAAGTGAGGTTTAATTACTAAACAGAGCTCCAATACTCTGAAATCCACTACCTCGCTTAGTCCAGTGGCTGCTAAATCATTATTAATCAATTATGAATTCTTTTCAGCACGAGAAGATAAGTAGCTCTTTCTTTTCTTCTTCATATAATAAGGCACGTAAGGAAGTTTAAAGGATATAATTGTTAACCATTTGAATTCATATTTAATTCATTCTTAAGGGAATCGTAGGTCTGATTCTGTAAACCACACGTGGTCTGTATGTTTATGTATTTACTAAGATGGATAGTAACTTTTGGGCATTTTTGCATACAGCCAATAACTTTTCTTAAAGGGTTTACTATTTTTGTTTGTTTTCTTTCTGTCCTTCAGATATTCTGTTTTCTTCCTACTACTGAGTATGGAATCATTTGTTCCATGGATTTAAGTGTGATAATACTTAGGAAGGTGAAGAGGTTATGTCATTAGAACTCTAGAGCCAGCCCCACCTCTGCCACTGAGTTTATGTGTGACAGTGGAGAAATTAAATTTCAGCTTTCCTATCAGGAAAGTTAGAGAAATACTCTTCCATAGCATTTATGGTTGTTATGAACTTTAAACAGCATATTATATGTACAGTCTGAATCCCTGTACTTGACATACAGTAGGTATTCAGTAAGTATTAAGATAATTATCACCATTTTCCCAGGAGCTTCTCAAGCGCCCATTTTATTAAAAAAAAAAAAAAAAAAAAAAAAAAAGAACAAACAAACTTGACCTATCTTGCATAGAAATACTAGTGAGTGCCAAAACAGAAGTCATATTTTGTTTGGTTTTCAAGAGGTTGTGACTGGCTGCTCTGGACCACTATTCCTTTAACTGTTATGTAATTGAGGACGTGATCTCAACCCATTATTGTCAGACTAACAGTAACTAGAAACAATTTTAGTTGAGCTCTGAATTACTCTTTCTGGTGGTCCTTTTTTCAACTTAATAGTTGAATTTCTAAATGTCTTAATTCTCACTACTTTTACCTGATATCACTTCTGTGCCTGTGTTAATTTCTTTCTCTTCTTCCTGATGTTAGGACACTGAATTAGCATTAATAATCTTAGGTTTGTACCCTTTTATGTGCTAATAATTGGCTCAGAAGAAGGCATTATATTTTCCTGGGCCTCAGGTTTAACCTCCATTGTGGGAGGGATCTTCGTTTTGTTCACTAACGTAACTCCAAGCTGCTAATTTAGTACCTGGTCATAGTAGCCGCTCAAAAGATATTCATTAAATGAGTAATAAATAAGTGGAATTGCATAAATATTAAGACAATTAGACAATATCTGATGCCCCTCTAATTTTAAAATTCTGAAGAATTTTGTGCAATATGAACTCTCACTGATTTCTAAATTTCTGGCTTGATCAATAACTCATATGTAGAGCTCTCCTGGGCCTGTCCATCATGTTAACATCATTACTCATTTATTCTGTCAGACTGATCTTTTGGTCCTTGATTTACATCCCAAACTCAGGTTCCTTACAGTCTATGTCTGGATTAATGATGATGTTTCTGGTTTTTTTTTATTTTTTATTGCTTCTCCTTTTTGATATGTCTCACACTTCACAATTTAGCCTAACCTAGGGCCCATTGTTTAATTCAAGATACTCTAAATCAGTTCAGTTCTTTTACTCTTTCAGTTCCAGGGCGAGTCAGTCACTGGTGAAGTATAGCTCACTACATTTTAGTTTTATTGTCTTCTTAGAAATGCATCTCTTTTTAATTTATGCTTTCCTTCTCCTTTACGTGTCTTGTAGATGTTTGAATCTAGCTCTTTCATCTTCAGTTCTTTTCCTAATCCCAAAGTACTCAGAATGGACTACTTTGACCATGTCATTCAGTATCACCTGGGGAACTAATTTAAATATGCAAATTGGCAAACTCTTCCTGAAAGCTATTGTCTTAGTCGCTTGGGGGCAAATCTCAAAAATCTGGACTTTTCAGACAAACCAAGTTGATATTTGAGGCAGGAAACTTTGCTTTACCCTAGTCACATTAAGTCACCATTGCCTCCTGAATTGTGAGTTCCCATGACAATTTCTTGCCTGACACTCTGTGTGCTTTAGTCTAAAAAAGTTTATTTTACCAGACTAAGCATTTCTGTTAAGACACAGTACACATAAAGATGTGTACTAATGGGGAGATGACTTCCAGAATGGAACCATGAAGAGCTCTGTGGATGCTCTCCCTGTGAAGCAACCATAACTTATAAACATTATTTTAAATAAAAACAACTATTTATAAAGTCTCTGGAAATTGTTTTAAGAACATAAGCAAATTAAGAAATATTTAATCAAGAAAATCTACTAAATCTCAGAAATAGCAAGAGTTTGTTACTTCCCTCTCTTCTCTCAGCTCAGCATGATGGAAACTACTTTCTGGGCAGGTTCATCCAAGAACGAAGGGTTCCTTCTTCTCTCAGTTCTTATTCAAGAGCTATGATATATCCCCAGGAAGAACAGGACAACAGCATTTCTCATCCTCCCAGTTCCTGGTTCCAGAGCCTTTATTCCGGGTAAGAGCAGCTGAGAGGTCTACAGCTCTTTACTCAGCTCCAATTTGAAGGGCACAAAGTCTACCAGGTGCAACACGCTGAGAATACATGGCTCTCATTGCCTTTAGCCCAGCATGCTTGCAATACAGAAGTTCAGTGCTTGGAGAAGCATGTTGAGAAGACAAGAGGCTGCCTTCAACCTCCAAACTCAGACCAGTGGCCAGCTGATGGAGCGACAGCGTTACTCGAACTCAAATGGGACACTTTCCATGACCCCAGGTCCAGACCAGTGGCATAGAGGTTTTGTGCAGGGAGAAGGCAGACTATAAGAACAGAGAACTTTGAAACTCTACCTGAAACAACTGTATTTTGAGCAAAGTGTGAGAAAGATCAGGCCTAAAAAATAACACAGAGTATGGAGGTAAGTAATTAAGAGAATGCTATTAGCTTAGAGCAACACACTAAACCAAACTCAGATGAGATAATTAATAAAATAAAGGATACATTAAAAAAATAAAGTCCAAAAGTTGATTATATAAGAAGATTCATAAAATTAACAAATCTTAATCTAGGCAGACCAAAAAAAGAAAAAAAAAAAAAAAAAGGAGAGGGAGAGAGAGGACTTAAATTCCTAAAATCAGGAATGAAATTGGAGACATCATCATTAGTGACAATTTAATGAAAAGGACAAATTTATAAAAAGGTGCAAACTACTGAAATAGGCTCAGTAAGAAATAAAAACAGGTACAGAGATGTAGGAAGTAGAGATTGAATTAGTGATTCTGAACAATTTCAAACAAAAAAGCCCAGGTTGATGGTGGATTCTACCAAGTATTTGAAGAACAATTAATAATTTTGTTACAAACTCTTCCAAAAAAATAGAAGAAGGGACACATCTTAACTCATTCAGTGAGGTCACTGTTACTCTGATGTCAAAAACAGAAACGTGGCAAGAAAACTACAGACTAATATCTCTTTTGACTCTAGACTCAAAAATTGCTCAACAAAATTCTAGCAAACCAAATCTAGCTACAAAAAAGGACTACGCATCTTAATCAAAAGGGATTTATCCAGGAATGCAAGATGGATCAACATGAAAATTAGTCAATGCAATACAAATTATTAGCTAAAGGACAAAAATCACATGATTATATGAATAGATAGAGAGCATTTGACAGAACCTAACACTATTTGAATATAAAAACAGTTAAACTGGGAGAAGGAAACTTTAACTGATAAAGGGCATCTACAAAAAATCCATAGATAATATCATAATTAATAATAAAAGACTAAACACTTTGCCTCCCAAGTGAAGAACAAACTAGGATGTTCACTCTCATCATTTCTATTCAATATTGTAATAGTGGTTCTAATCAAACCAAATAGGCAATCAAATGAAATAAAAGCTATCCAGATTGAAAAGGAAGAAGTAAAGCTATCTCACCTTGCATTTCACATAATTTGTAGATGGAAAATTTTAGAGAATCCATTAAAATATCTTTTAGAACTAATAAACATGTTCAGCCCAATTGCAAAGTTTAGGATCAATATACAAAATTTAATTTTATACACTGGCAATGTACAATTCAGAAATAAAATTAAGAAGATATTATTTAGAATAGCATCAAAAAGAAAAAATAGTAATTTTAACCTCATATTTTGCAAAAAAAAAAGGTACAAACATACTGTGAAAACTACAAATAAAGAAGGAAATTAAAGATTTAAATAAATTGAAACACAGTCCATGTTCATGGATTGGAAGAATCAGTATTGGTAAGATGGCAGTAAATCTAAAATTGAAATAAATGATTCAATGCAATCCCTCTCAAAATCCTAGCTATCTATTTACTCTTAAAATTCACATGGAATTGATAATTGATAATTTACTCTTAAAATTCACATGGAAATTCAATGTACTCAGCACAGTAAAAACAATCTTGAAAAATAAGAATAATGTTGAAGATACACACTTTCTAGTTTCAAAACTTAACTACAGTCTGTAGTTATCCAAGTAATCTGGTACTGTCATTAAAGATGGACATACAGATTCATGACACAGAGTTGAAAATCCAGAAATTAATGGTTACATTTATTGTCAATTAATTTTCAACATAGATGCCAAGGCAGTTTATTGTGTTGGGGGGATAATATTTTCAACAAATGATGCTGGACCAACCAAACATGCAAAAGAATGAAGTTGGACTTCTTGCTCACCATGCAAAAGTTAACCCCAAATGGATCACAGACCTCAAAAGTAAGAGCTAAGAGGATACAAGTTAAAGAAGGAAACACAGGTGTAAGTTTTCATGACCTTGGATCAGGCAATGGTTCCTTCAGATATGACACCAAAAGCACAAGCAACAAAAGAAAAATAGGTGAATTCTTGAAAATTAAAAACTTTTTTGCATCATATGACACTATTAGAAAGTGAAAGGACAACCTATAGAATGAGAGAAAATATTGCAAATTGTGTATCTGAAAAGTGTCTAGTATAGAAAATATACAAACTCAACAGTAAAAAGACAAACAATCCAATTTAAAAATGGGCAAAGGGATGGATTTCTCCAAAGAAGATATACAAATGGCTGATAAGCACATAAAAAAGAAAGTTCAACATCATAGATCATTGGGGAAATGCACATCAAGACTACAGAGAGATACCACGTCACACCCACTATTATTAAAAAAGTAAAAAAAAACATAAACAAGTATTGACAGGGAGAAACTGGAAGTCTTATATACTGCTCATAGAAATGTAAAATGGTGTAAATGCTATGGAAAACAATTTGATTCTTTCTTAAAATGTTAAAAACAGATTAGGCTTATGACCTAGCAGTTCCACTCCCGGGTATCTACACAATAAAAATGAAACCATATGTTCACACAAAATTTTACACTTAAATGTTCATAGCTGCAGTATTGTTAGTGGCCAAAAGTGTGCACAACCCAAATTTTCATTAACTGATGAATAGATAAAATGTGATTAATTAATTAATCCAATGAAATATTACTTGGAGATGAAAAAGGGATGGAGTACTGATAAAGAGCTATATGAATGAATCTTAAAAACTTACTAAATGAAAGAAGCCAGTCACAGAGAATACATAGACTATGTATTATATGTATATGATTCTATATATAATGAAATGTCCATAACTGTCAAATCTATAAGACAGAAGGCATACTAGTAGTTACCTAGGAATAGGGAAACAGGAAACTGGGAGAATGGGGAGTAACTGCTAATAGGTATACCGCTTCTTTTTGAGATGAAGAAAATATTTTAAAAATTAGATTTTCCTGATAGCGCCACACTTTCTAAATGAATATACTAAAAACCATTAAATTATAACATTTAAGTGAGTGATAATTTATTTAATAACCCATTTAAGTGAACAAATTATGTAGTAAGTGGATTGCTTCTCAATAAAGCCACAAAAACGTTTTGATTGACGGGGTGGTTGTACAGCCCTGTAAATTTATGAAAAATCATTGAAGTATATATACACTTAGTGAATATTATGGTATGCAAGTTATGTTATGTAAAAAAAAACTCAAAATAGTTGCTTTGAAAGCCACATGAACTATTAATGACAGTTAGCTTACTTTTTACAGAATTTATTTATTGTGGTAAGAAGTGGTAGACGAAGAATCAAAAAGGTGGAAATTTTGGCTATAACAGAGTACAGAGTATCTGTCCTGGAAGTGAAACAAGATCCTAGCTAGCTATTGGGCCATAATCATTATCATTATTACCAATATCTGCAGATGCTTTTGTAAATTTGGAATTCTTTCTTCCTGCTCTGACCCTATTACCTCCATTTTTTGTGATCATACTGTTAATTATGTAGGTGTGTTCTCACCATATCCAGACAGACACTTTTTACCGTATCTTATCAATATTGAACTTCATACCTTTACTCTAGCTATATGAAGTTGACTTCAGTCCTACCTTCACTTTCGCTTGTGCCAAAAGTTTGTTTGCTACAGGCATGCATTTTGTCTTAAGTATTTGAGTAATAATAATGATAGTGATAGTGAAAATAAGTAATAGTTAATATTTATTGAATGCTTACTATGTTCCAGGCTCTTCCTGTGTAACTTTTATGATACCTTTTTGGTATCAGTCTTCTTAGAACACACAACCAAAGGGTCATATTACCTTTATATGAAGAAAATAAGGATACTCTTTACTTGCAACATCTAATTAATTTGGAAGTATAAATCCCATTGTTTCCCGCTATATTGAATATGCTGTCCATTTCTATCCCATCATCATTCTTCCAAGTAGACAAACCCCACATTATTAGCAGTTCTGTTGCTATTTGAACTTTGATATTTTTTTGTCACCAGAATCATTCATAAATATCTTTAGTTGACATGTGCGCACGTGTGCGTGTCTGTGTGTTTAAAGGTGGAGTCAACATATTATGTTCCATTATTTTCTCTCCGTAATTGAAGGATAAAGACCAAGAATGAAGGTTCATCTACTTTTACACCCTAATCTATTTGAGTTTAAAACTTTTCCCTCATTTTCTCCTTATTTTCCACTGACATTTTTGTATCCCAGTATTCATGTCTTAAGTTTGAATTTTCCCTCAGTGAAAACCTGAGGATTCCTGTGTATCTGTTCTGAAATCATCCTTGGCTCAGCACTTCCACCCTTCTGGTCCCCTGTCTATATATTTTTTCCAATGTGACTGCAAGCAGTGTTTCACTAATAGCCTTGAACCCCACTCTGTCCACGTTCTGGCTGCCAGCCATCAAAAACATAGCTGGGTGGGGGTAGGGGGGGAGCTGCCATGTTAAATCGCCTCCTTCCCTCCCTCTGGGAAAGGACCTTAACCTCAAGCACTTTCAGTCAATCACAGTCCGGGAGAGAACCTTGAAAATGTTCTGCAACACTGATTGGTTCCATAAAATATGCTGGCTGGATGCAGAAGTTGAGTTTCTTTTAGCTTATTTCATAATAAAGGGCAGTGCATGTGCCGTATTCATAGTAATTCAAATCTGACACAAATAATGCAGCAAATAATTACAGTGACCTTTAACTCACCTCAAATTTAAACAAAGGTTAAGCTGCCCTTTACTAAAGTAAATATTTTCTGTAGTCAAATAAATGCAGACACCTTTAGAGAGGAGAATACATTGCCAAACTAAACGAATTTGAAAATGGTTACAACAGAATAATTTCAAAACATGAAGGATGCAGGATTCTTCAGCATAAACAACATTCAGACACGCCAGCATCTGCCATTATGAATTTACCTTACAATATTTCCAGTGGGTTTCCCC
Source organism: Camelus dromedarius (assembly GCF_036321535.1). Lineage (NCBI taxonomy): Eukaryota > Metazoa > Chordata > Mammalia > Artiodactyla > Camelidae > Camelus > Camelus dromedarius. The sequence goes on along the minus strand of NC_087439.1, from coordinate 27,080,975 downwards.
ATATGTTTGCTGGAAACTGTTGCTTGAAATTTCTGTCCAGAAGAGCAGATATCAAAGAGAAATATTAAAAGTAAGGGAATTTAGCTCCTCTCTCCATACCCTGATCTAGTCAACAATTTATATTTTATTCCATAAAGTTGAACAAAGCCTTAAACGTTTAAGTGCTTAGCATGCAGACCCAAGTCTTAAAAAATAAACCCAGAAGACAATGCTAACTGAGCAAAGGAAGCAGCTGATAAGTTTACGTAGCTCTTATACCAAGGTTTAGCTGTTGGTCAGATAAGGACCAGGTGTGTTTTTGCACATTTTAATTTGTTTAGTCTAGGTCTATTTCAAATAGCACTTAAAAAAAGAAAGAAACTTGGGGGTGGACTATGTTATGTATACCTAGTCTTTAATTTTCAAAGTTTATTTTTAAAAAATTACCCTCTTTCTGGGGTCCAAAAGCTGATGATACGTTGATTGTGAAAAGCAAGTCATCGGCTTGTCACTGCAGTTGGTGTCGCCTCCAAATTCTCCTTTCATTAAAGTAAAGCCACCTGATTTAACTAGGAGTAGTCTGCATGCTTGTAATATTTTTGGTCACAATTGAAATTACATGTCTCAAATTGGGATTGAATTTACATTTAACAGGACAATAATTGTATGTTAAAAGGAAAACTAAGTTTATTTCTTTTTGTTTCTCTAACTACAGCTTTGCCAACTCCGTTATTAAGTAAAGACCCAAGATGTTCTCAGAGACATAATAACCAGTTTTTAAAAAATAAATGCAAAGTCCCAGGTCAATAAAACACTCCTCCGTGTCTCTGCTAACTCTGACTCTGCATTTTTTTCTATTCTCACTCCCGTTTGGAAGTTACTGGAGCAGTAGCGCTGGTGTGTGTACTTCCTCACCAACAGGGTGCAGATTTAGATCTGAGGCTGACCTATTAACAACCATGGAGAGTAGAAGCACCCACTTCTCTTGGGTGCCTGCTCTGTGCTGAAATGTCTGACGTTGACCTTGATGGAAATAACTGATTCTGTAATGGGAGTGAGAGTGAATTCTTAGTAAAAGTGAAATAGCTGTTGAAGGGTACTGGACTCCTACTATTGCCTGAATTCTTTTCACATTCTCCACTGTTGTATTATCCAACACTCGGTAAGGAATCTTCTTCCTCTATACTTGTGAAGGGTTTTATAGTCTCTTACAGTTCCTTGCTCTTTGATTCTTCCTTTTCTGATCTCTCCTTTTGAGGTAGGGGAAGTCAACCACTTCCCTCCTGATGTTTCTGGCAACCTGCCTCCTCTTTGAAATTTTCTTCTTCTTTGGAGTTTATTTTTCTAGGAGAGAGTTACATAGCGCTCTCCTGGACAGCTAGAGACAATGTATAAGGAGCACAAATCCAAACCAAGAGATGCGAAACCTGATGAATCTGTAGTATTACTCACTAGAGTGTGACGCTTCTGTGTAAGTTCTGGGTTTGAGGCAAGATACTGCTGTTAAGTTTAGATCTCTGACCCTGAAAAAACTTGATATATACCAGCTCCTACAAGGTTCTGCTTCTTCATGTCCAAAAACACCTACCTGTGAGGCCTTGTGCCTCTTACTGAGAGCAGAGTACATAACCAAAGTTTAGAATGCAAACCACCTTGGTTCCTCAGAAATGGAAGTCATAGGACTGAACTTGTGCTTTCAGGGTTGTCTTTTTATTTTCCTTTCAACATTGAGGGACACCCTGAAACGCTGAATTTACTTGTCTATCTGGTGTTCTAATACGTGTCTGCTGTTGTCTTCTGATTCTTTTTCCTCCTCCATGGATTTGAATATGTATATACAGAGAATCTAATATATATAGATAATCATAGAAGTATCCCTAATACTCTTCTGCTATATGTAATTTCCCTGTCTCAGGATGTGGAGCTAAAATGTAATTGAGTGCTATACTTAAAATATCTTTTCTTCTTAAGACCAACTTCCATAAGTAGAGTTTGTACTACAGAGGTGAGACTGGGGAGACTAGATGTATTAAAACAATAGGTAGAATGCTTGGAATCATTGCTATTTTAGAGAGTCATAGTTCAGTTAAACTGTAAGACTCTCTGAGAAACGGATGCAGTGTTTCCCAAGAAGGAGTAACATCTATTACACTGGGCAAGTAAAAGGATTTGCAAAGAAGTAATAGGATTTTCATGAAGTTAGGGGCTTTTTAAGGAAGTAAAGAGAGCTTGCTTAACCATAAAGAAGGGATGGCATAATCAGTAAGGGAAAAAAGTGCTCAACAACTAAAGATGTAAAAAGAGAACAAAAGAGAGTCAGTGAGTCCGATCAAAATAGCCAAGAAATCTGACCAAAAGGCAGTAACAAATTGATAGTTAGAACTGATCTGAGTTTCCAAAGTATTGGACGATACGATATGGCTGCTACATATGCCAGGTAACTTGAAGCCATCGTGGATAGGATATGGGAACCAGAATAGAAAATACCAATTTTCGTACATGTATATGTGAAATACACATACACACACACATACTAGAGGTTTGACAGCTGGTTGGAATGAACAGAATTCTAAAATGTGGAGCAGTAGCAGTGAGTCATATGGACACAGTGAGAGTAATGAACAGCAGGGCTCAGAATATACTGTTCAAGAGGGAGGGTATTGCTCAGTGGTAGAGTGCATACTTAGCATGCATGAGGTCCTGGGTTCAATCCCCAGTACCTGTGTTAAAAAAATGAACGAATGAAGAAAAGAAGGAAAGAAAACCTAAATTACCCCCAAAAAAATCTTAAAAAAAAAAAAAAAGAATATATTGTTAAGTGCAGTGCTGTGAACGTAACTGAGGACGAGGTACTTCCTGTGATGTGGACACCTCAGAGAGAGACGTGTGGAAGTCCCTCTGGGCTAGAGATAAAGTACTTCTGCATTTCTCAGGAAGGTCTCTTGCCCTTCCCCAGAGATACCTGCAGTCTTCTAATGATCGTTCAGAATTACATGGAAGGGCCCTCTGTATCTGTTCTTGGGAGCCTTTGCTCATACCTCCAATGTTCTCCTTCCCGTTGCCTCTGTGCTTTGTATATTTTTTTAATACGACTCAGCACAGCATCTTATAGTTATTTGAAAATGTGTGTTTCCTTTACTAGAAGGGAAGTTCATTAAAAGCAGGTTACTTTTTTTTTTTTACTTTTTTATTCATCTTTGTAAATTACCGAGTATCTAGCACCACATTTGACACATTGTGGATGTTAAATAAATACTAAATGCAATTTAATTTTGAGATCTGTCCTGGTTTGAACTAAAGTTTTGGCCACAAAGTTTGCTGATCTTAGGGATGGGTGACTCTATCAGTGGGGCAGGAGAAGCTTCTTCCTCTGTGCAAGTGTGTATACGGACATGAAGGAAGAGACAGTATTTTTGACCAAGGCCCCTGAAAACTGTGTGTTAATCTTGTGCTTCTAGAGTAGTCTGCTTTCACTGCCATCGGTTACTGAACGTGAGGTGGCGACCAGACCGTCTGTGTGAGGAGAAAGCTTCTTTCATTGCTGGGAAATATAAAGGCCCTTGCAGAAAATTTTCTCTGACCTCAGCCTTTGTAAAGAAAGCCTCATTTCTCTCCCTTATCTAGCATAGTTTACCTCACACGTGACAGAAATAAATTTTATGAGAATTTTTTTTTCACTCTTTACTTTGGCTGCTGTGAAGCCCAACGAAGCATTGTTATCTCATCTTAAGTAATTTTATTTCACTTTATGTCCTTTGTTGCTTTCTATTACCTCTCCCTGGGATTCTTCTGATTTTAGACCTTTCTCCATTCATCTCAATTACTTTATCATATTATTGTATGATTTTTAAAATAACTATTTCAAATACATCTGGGAACAAGGCAGGATATAAAGTAATTAATAAGTAAAATAAATCCAGGCACGTTAGCCCCACATCCTACCTGCCTGCCAATACCACATAATACAAACCACATTGCACTGTTTAGAATGAATGAAAGCAGAGGTCTTGAGTTGGTGGCTAACAGGCAAAATCTTGCCCGCTGACATGTTTTGTTTGGCCCACACAGTGTGTTTGAAATACGAATTACTTGCCAACCTTTAAGAATCAGGAAATTTTACGTGAAATCCCAGTTTTTCTTAAAGGGGCCTCTCTTCCATGACACACCGCATGAATGGTGGCTGCTCCTTGTCCCGTCCATCACAGCCCCGGATATTCTGTTTTCTGTCTGCTGTATTTCACTTGGCCCTGCTGCATCCATTTCTAGGACCTGCTAGACACTATGAAGATTTTTGCTTGGGGCTCCTGCATTAATGAGATGAGCAATTTACTTAAATAAGCCATCATTATTCACTAGCTTTTTCTTTTCTATTAATAAAATAATAGCAGACATTTTTGTTGTTGCTTTTGCTTCTTGCTAACCTGAAAGAAACAGTTAATATTTTTGTAGCTTAAACAGAAAAACTAACATACTTGTTTAGGATACTTGTACCCCTATATTGTAACTCTGCCCATCAGGGGATTCATATTCAGGGCATCTTAACCCCTCAAATCATGGTCCTGAATCTGGAAATAAGGCTTGGCCTTGCAACAGCCGTCAGGAATCAGTTTTTCAGTCCTGCATTGTAATCTTTTGACCTCAGTGAGGGTCCTGGTGATTCTTACCTAACATAAAACTTTAACAGTCTTGATTATCTTTCCTTCAGTCCAGAGATGAGTAGAAATATTATTAAATACAAGCACAGTTGTCAAAAGTGACTAAACAGACTTTGATGCTTGAAGGAGACTCCCTTCTGCCAGGAAAAAAAAAGGCTAAAAATTTAGGTTTATCACTTGGTGAAATTAAGTATTTTCATAAATGCTTAATTAGGTTTCTATGTTCCATATAAGATTGAGGACCTACTGTATCACTCAGCTTCAGCTGTGTGCTGGAGCTGGCTCTTACTGGCTCAGAACAGCGAATGGTGTGTGTCTTTTCCCAATTTCTTACTCACTGACAACATATTTTTCCTTTGTTTCCAAAGAGCTGGGTGTTAAACATTCCCCAGCACATTACTGCTTAACTTCCAACCAAAGCCCGCCTGGCTTTGTCTCTGTGGCTTTGTCCATTAGCAGGTGCTGTGGTCTCATCTTTCCACACTGAAATAATCCCCTTCCAAGTCCTCCACTGGAAAACTCTTACTTATTCATTAAAAGCCCTTTTTATGTGTCAGTTCCCATGTAAATTGTTCTCTAATTTTATCAGAAATAATTTTTCATAATTTATATCAACACCTTTCCCATCATATTTGAGTTATCTTTGTACATTTTCCACTTTGTCTATCATTATTTCCATGAGAGCAAGGACAAAATGTTTTTCTTCTCCTGATGATATATCCTTAAGTGAATCTTCCCATCCAGTGCCATGATGGTTATGCACTACAGACAGAATACAGGGGGCTGCGGAGCCTAAATCAGGTTGTGATCTCTTGGCAGATGAGTAGAACAGACAACCCACCCTTCATTCTTGGCATTGTACTATCAATTAGTAAAAGCAAGAAATTAAGAGGCAAAGGTGTAATACCAGGACAGGGGGAACTAAGTTCTCCAACCTGGCAAAGGGGAAAGGCACTTGTATTAAAGACAAAGGGTGCATTTTTCTTTGACTCTGTAAGGGCAACCTGGCATGTCTGGTGATGTATATGAAAATATCTCATACTTGGTAGTTGTTTTAGGGAAAAAAATATTGGACAAGTTGTTTCTTAGCAACACTGAATGCTTATCCATGTTTCCTTATCCTTGCACTGCAATTTCTAAAATATAGCAACCTAAACTTTCTGTGCACTCCACACAGATTGTGTGTGACAGGCCACCGAAATTTAAGAGAGACTAATAGTCCCCATGTCCCATAATCCATATCATTTAAATTCTCACATGTCAGTAACTGTGGACTAAATTTGTATCCAAATCATTTTCATACTCAGAAGTTAAATGTGATTCTGGCAAAAACATCACTCTTATTATTTGGTGCTTTTATTATTGAATGATTATGCTCAAGGAACTTCATTGCTTGTTAGAAGCTTGGGATGTGAGGAAAATTCCAAAGCAAAGACTGCACCAGTTTGTGGACATTTCTTTGTCATCACCAAGTTGTTTTTTCTTTGAATGTTCTTTGATTCTGCCCCCAAAGAAAGAAAGTCCATTCAGTAGCATCAAAGTGTGGATGTTGTCCATAGTGATCTGGATGGGAATCAGTAGCAGGGGGCTTGACTCAGTGTCTGTGGTTCAAGGGAGGATGTCACTCTTTAGAGACAGCGTGAGCACTCGGGAAGCAGGGGAAGTTTCTGAATGACCTCACAGCGAGAGATGAGCGGTCAGTACTGTAATAATGGTTTACATTGGCAGGACTCCACTTCTGGGGTGGTCCGCTGTGACATTGTCAAGAATCCCTTTCATTAGTACTGTGAATACTACAGGGACGCATTGGTTGAAAGGTGAAAAGTTGGAAACACTGCTGTTTTTCATGGCTGGGGATAAGGAGAGCCTATTGAGGAGTTATAAGGAGCTGTTTTTGAAAGAAAATATGAAACGCCAACCCAATTTTTCATGAACTCTCAAATTCAGTGTGGCACAGACTCTCTTGATTAACAAGCTGCTCTCTCTCCTATTGGAAATGTGGCTTCCTTTCAGTAGTGTGGTTTTTTGCTAGGAAATCTCAGTTTACTGAGGTTGAGAGGTTAATGGTGTAGGCTACAGGTAGTAACAATTACTCAAACTGGAGAACAAATAGTATAAAATAACTGACAAGCATTCTATCAAGTTTATTGATCAAGGTTTTGTGTTCTTTCTATTCATAGAATTGAATATTTGTTCCATGTAATGTAACAACCAGTGAAAACCTGGCATATTACACACTCCCATGCACACACATATCTTCCTTTGAATTCTTTAAATACTAATGTCAGCAATATCAGTGATCTACACTCAACATCTCCTTTGTTACAAGGGTGCATTTTTATTGTTTTATGTATCTAAGGGAAAATAGAGGAATAATTGATAAGTTGAATAGGCATGATCAAGAGCAATTTTAAACTAAATACACTATTTTACGAGTAATTTATATTCCATGTGTTGTCAGTTCTAGCAAGTCTTGAAAAAGAAGGATCTAAAATTGTCTGATTGCTTCATGTGTGCATAAATTCATCATTCCACATTTGACATTTTAGTAGTGCAAAACTTAATGGTAAGAAAAATTTTAAAGTAATACATAATACTATCAGAAAAAAAATCCTTATTTTATGTTAGTGTTATATTTTAGATATTAGTGGATATGTGCTTTATTTCTTGAAAGTTTTTCTGCATTTTAGCTGAAGTTAAATTTCAATTCATAAATCCAATTGACATGTTTACTTGGATAATTTCATCCTAATTAAAATTTATTTTATATTTTTATTATTATAAAATAATACATGGATATATTAGACAATTTGGCAAATGCAAAAAATAGACAAAGAAATTATTATAACACTTATGTTTATCTTTCCCAGCTTTTGTGAGTTTTAATTTATTTATAAATATGAATTTTATGGATACAAAATATTTATTGTAAACATTTCAATTATTATAAAAACTTACGATAAAAAATTAAATATTTCTATGTTACTAAACATTTTAATTTTTGAACTAATAAATGTTAATACCTTGTATAGTCTTACAGAATTTTCCCATAAATTAAAAGTAGATAACAAGATAGCAACTTATATTTAAGTATTTCTAAAGAGGTGATCTATTTTTACATATCTTTTTGAAACCCTTTTTCCCTTAAAAATAAACAAAATATACAGACTTCTAGGTGAGTATATTCTATCTGTATTTTTAACATATTGAATCATGGTTACTTATAAGCTTGTATGTACATTTTTTAAACTTATAATTATAGCTAGAATAATTTCTCATCATTATGTAAAATTTTTATATTTTCTTTTAACTTAACTTTATAATAGATCATTGCACTATTTAGAAATAAACACTTTCATCTTTGTAATTTTGCTCTCAGTTTGAGTATCTGTGCTTTATCTTGTCTTCCTTTGCTTCTTTTTCTCCTCCTCCTCCCTCTTCATATTATTATAATTGAATTTTATTATCACTGATTTTACCAATGGGAAACATTGGACCAAAGGACATAGAAATTTTTAGACTCTTGTTTTTATATTAAGCAATTACTCAATACAAATTTTATACCAAAGTTCATAAGAATACTTGTTTCCCTGAAATTTCATACTTAGATGGCCTCATTAATAAGTTTACCTTTTATAATTTGCACTAAATTGTAGAAAAAAAGAAGTCTTCTTGTTAAGAATTTTCCCCTATTTCTCACCAAAGTCTACTGGTATTTTCAACAAATTATTGAGTGACTTAGTGTGGAGCAAAAGCATGTCAGCTAGAAAACTAACAGTGAGAAATTATTCCCAGATTAGTCCTTCAGTTTTTGAGAACATAATTGTAAGAATTTATAATTACAACAATTATATGAAGAAATTTAGTGTTTGCTTAAATAATTGCTACACAGTAAATAAGCACAAATGGCAGCATTACAGCTAACGATGTGTTAAAATGTAGCCTGAAGTGGCCTGACTCTTAGGAGGGAACGCTCTAAAAGGAAAACCTATGAAGAAGGATGCTGTAAAGGGATTCCCATAATGATCTGGAAGTTGGCTTAGATGAGTTCTCTGCTTTAGTCATGAAGTCCTCCATGGGCTTTTTCAAGATGGATGTAGGATTAAGGAAAGGGGACCTTTATCTTCATTGTCATGTCAAAATCATTTAAATTTTGTTGCTGACCAGGTGCCTTTTGCCTTGATTTTAGAAGCAGATGAATGTCAGCCTCAATCTTCAGTGGGAATCCAGTGACAAAAGTGTAGTTAAGAATTTCTGTGACTTCTGTAGATTGCAGACTCCTGGAAGACAGAAACCGGGGTTGATTAATCATTCCGTGCGTCACATACATAGCTGATACTCGCAACTTGCTTGTTTAAGACAATGGGTAAATGGGTGAATGTGTGGACTAACAGAGTGAAAGAATGCTATTAGCTAAGGCCAAAACTAAGAATGTGGTGCTTGCAGTTTCTTTATTGGTCTAAAACCTCCTGGAAGGTCCTGACTTGATTATCTGATCCGTATGTTTAAAACTAAGGGAGTGGCTTGCGGCATGGTACGGTTATACCCCTTCCCTCTGCCATGACAGGATCCCAGAGACTGCTGTGAGGAAGTCCTTGGGTCAGTCTTAGAGTAATAAAGAAATCAAGGTTTACTCTGGTGCATCTTGTGATTTATCTCTTGCCCGCCTTCCCATGTTTTGAATCTAGGTTCCCAATCTCCTCATGCTGCCTCCCTCTCATTGAAACTTTCTCTGGGGAAAGAATCTGGAAATTTCACTTTCACATGGGTGCAAATGACTGATAAAGGCTAAGGTTTTTGTCTCTCCCATAGTCATTTTTACCATTAATAATACTTTTGTTTGTTTACCTTTTGCCAGAAGTTTCTATGTCAAAATCCAGGTATCCATGACTTGGGAATGGCGTGTCTAAGAGTTCAGAGACCTAACTAATGTAAATTTTTGACTTTCTCTCTGTTCATTCGTGGGTCTGTATCTGGTCTCAGATCTTCCAGCTGTCTCAGATGGAATGGGGAGATGATCTCTGCCCCACCTTGATTTGGTCATGTGTTCATCCTCCTTGGACTTCTCCAAATTTCACCACTGTCTTTGGGCTCTGTCTCCCTAGGGAGCATAGCAGACTTCGCTTCGGTTTTCACTTCAGTGAGATTTCATAGACAGCTGGTGCGCCTTTTATTATTATGAATAATAATCTAAGCTAACTGTGAATCTTGTGTATGAGTATAAGGCAGGCCTAAGGTGAAGCTATTTATAGGGATCCTAGATTCTGGCCATTGGTGAGAAACTTGCTTCTACACTGGAAGAAAGTATCTGAGCTGTAGAGATGTGAGAATCTTTTTGAATCACATAACCTGAGATTTGGAAGTGACTTTAGATATCATCTTGTCAGTTTTTTTTTTTTTAATTTTAAATGAACATAAGAATACTACTAAGAAACACATAGAAGATGATTATTACTAATAGTTGAGAATTTGTTATACTTTGTGAAACCCAATATGTTTTCCAGGCTTTATAATCAGAGATGAAATATACCTGGAATCCCTCAGTAGAATCACATTGCTAGATTCATGTGTCCTGGCTTGACATTAACAATGCATTTGCGTTGCTATAGTTTTTCTTTTTTTCCCCTGTTGGTGCTCTAAGTACACAGATGACAGAGTAATATTTGATCAGTCATGTTAATGAATTTATCCTATTAAAAATAGATGAATTTAAAGGTAAGGTTTATGCATCATTCACTAAAGCTGCTGCCTAGAGAAAGGTAATTCAGCTGGCCCCTGCTGCATGTGGACTTCCTGTTTTACTCAGTGTGTGTTAAGGGGAGTCTAAGGCATCACCATTTTCTAGATGATTGGTGATTGTCCAGAAAAGTGTCCTTTCCTTCCATTAAGGTGCTATATCAAATGTTTCTCCTTCAGAAATGGTATCTGATATGAATATATATAAAATACAATATATAGTATATTGTATCTATATCCAACAAACTGTATTGGGGTTTCCAGAATTTCAGAAGGAGCAGCTTCATATCTGTTAATGAAAACTGTCATACAGTTAAGACTTTCTGAACTCTAAAAGACAATCTAAATTTACCAAAAAATAAAGAAAGAAAAAAAAAAAAGAGAACGAAGAATTGATTGAGTCGTTCTCCCTAGTTTGTAGGGTGACATTCCATGGGTCTCTGGGCCCCAACCAAGGTAAACTGAAATAAGGATTAACTGACTATTGCAAAGGCTAATTTACAGAAACCACATGAGGAGTTCCTGAGCACAGCCCAGATAACAAAAATATTATCCACGTTGTTTACAGTGGAGTTAGTCAGTTTATTAGTTCGAGTGCTTCATTATGTATAAAAGATGCCAATGATAGTCTCCTAGTCAAAATAAACAGGCATAAAGTGTTCCATATATACAATTTGTGGTGAATAGTTACTTTGCTATTTATTTAATAATTGACCATAAATGGAGTCAAAGTGCAAAGGGAAAAACTAAAAAAGCAGTCCACTAAGGGCTTTTTGAAAGATTGATAAATAATGTGGAATCTCAATTAGGCTGTAGAAGGAATGCAGATATTAAAAATTTGGTCAAGAATCTAATTAGCTGGAGGTAATTAAACAGTCTCACACGGGGTCATTAATCTTTTCCACAGACCTTTGATGTTTTGCACACTGTCTCCTAGTCATTAATAAAATTCATAACACTCCACTTTGGGCTGTTTTATCATCATGTTTTTTCTCTGTAAGAGCATAGAGCAAGTGTCACTGTATCACAAGGGCCTTACTTCAGTTAATTTCTTTTCCTCCCCCCATGCTTGTTAGGATTAACCATTTAATGATCTGAAAGGCAAAGGCACATTTAAACTTGCCCTTAACTTTAGTAAGTAATACAGTTTCATAATTTTGTCATCATTACTTTAAAAAAAAAAATGAGATCTCTATTGTTCCTATTCAAATGTTTCTTGGAAATGATAAATTACATTTAGTTATCTGAAGATTTATACAGCCACATATTAAAGTTGTAGCTTCTCAAAAAGCAGAATAATTATTTAATTAAGGAAAACAGACTAAATGGAAATTGTGGAACACAAACTGTACGTTGAGCAAGAAAAGAGCAGAAGGTCATTTCAACAGTGCTTTTTATTCTGATAAGTTTCAAAGTAATACCATATTCAAAGTAATACCATATTCAGAACTGGCTGGGTTATAAAAAGCAAGAAAACATGAAGATTGCATTTAGAAAATACAGTTCCTGTGATTGGGACAAAATATTTTATTCCTTTTCATAAATGCAGTATTTGCATATGTATTATTTTATTTCAGTCTTTTAACCAAATGCATTTCTGGGGGGAAAAAAAACCCAGTGAAACCTGTTGTTTCACAGAATTGATTGCATTTGTAATAGAGCCTGTTACTCCAGAAGCCATTCTACCTGTCCCCTGGTAGACTATATTGAATTAGAAGAGAATACTAAAAGAGATGAAGTAGATCTGAACATTTGACTGAAGGGACAATGCTCTCACAGTGATGGCATATAAGAATATATATGAAGTGAGTTATTCATCTCAGAACACCTGAAGACTTCACAAGCATTCATATAAGAAATTCATAGAAAGGAAGTCTGCAGAATATTAAACAAAAAAATGCCATATTAATTAGTTGCTTCTGATAAGAACATTTTCAACTAAACAAAAAACAAAACTATAGTCATATGCCTATTTAACAGAAAAATCTTCTTGGAAAAAAATTACTTGCTTTTGAATTTTAGGAATTGTTAGATATTAACTCAACTTCTGTTACTGTATTTTGTGTAAATTAAATCATGGCATACCTCCTTTTTTAAAAATAAATGTTCATCTTCCAAATAATTAGCATTGCTCTTTAAAAAAAATCATTTTTCTACCTAAACACATATTTGCATGAAATTACATTCTATTTCTTGAAAATGTCATAACTGTAACATTTTAATATCTATATACACCTTTATTTGTTTAAACAGCAGGAAAAAATAAATACATTTAGAAAAGAAAAATTTGTCATTAACATTATAAAGAGAAAGCTCACATCAAAGAAAAATGTCTGACTCCTCACTAACGGTGCATTATGTAAGATTGAGATACAATCCATTAGACATAATAGGAAGAGAGAAAACATCTCAACTTCACATACAAAAGGAATTGCTTAGAAAATCCATGTGAAACCCCCAATCAAAAATAGAAACACCCACTCACATTGATTAAAATTTAATAGTGATTTGACTAATCAGGATGTTTATTCTGAGCAATTACATAGTAAGGCTAATTGTTAAATTTGTACAGCTTTGTTATTCTCAATCCTCCAGTGACATAAATTTAAAACAGGTTGAAGTTAATGACTAAGAGAATGTAAACAAAATGGTTAAGTGTTTTAAAATATTACAGGGCTTAACACCATGCTGGAGTAGCAAAAAAGGTTTCGATCACACTGTATCAGACTTCCTGTGATAGTCTGCACTTTTGTTTGTGGAGCAGTCAGTTATCTTAGGTGAGGTCTTGAATTGAATATCTATTTTTAAAGATATAAAGTAACTTTAAACAACAGAAAAAGTATACATGGCATTTATTTGACACTGTATTTGCATACAACTTTAAATGGAGGAGTTTACATTTAAAATAGGTATCCCTGTGCCTCTGTGTTTGTGTGAGTTCTAGGCATGTCATTTTTATTGGGTATATTTTATCCAGAAATATTGTCTGTCTTAAAGAAAAAAATAACAGTGGACCCCATATTAATGTAATTTATCATTATGTGGCAGATAAAAGCACACATCTTAAAAAGCAGTTTTAAAACATAGTGATTTAACTGTAAATAAAAAGCTATGTGTTTAATAATAAATAGCACTAAAGTTGCATTTTCATGAGAAAACAGTTAAACTCCATAAATATTAAAGCATTTAGAAGTTTGTTGTTTTAATATTTAGGTGGCTTATATGCTATATTTGTATTAGCTAATTGGATATTAATGTCTGCTTTGAATTATCTGCTCAAAAATCTAGGAATATACTTAAATATTTTTGTTAAATTTATCTTTTTCTCTACTGGTCCTAGAATTTTAATCTATTTCTTCAAGTAGAAAGGACCAGAAAACAAAAAAGGAGTTCAGTAGTATAAGTGAAGTTCAGTACCACCTCCCAATTTCCTGGTTAACTGTAAGGTCATTCCCTAAACAGCAGGGCAGAGGGGAAATATACAATTCTGGAATCATTATATCATTTCCTGTCCTGTTTCCTGTCAACTGTTCCTGCCAGAAATGGCTAATAATGACCTATTTTCACCAAGCAATAGAAGAAGCTGAAGTCAGAATTATGCTGTAGAGTTAGCTAGCTTTCCTAAATGTAGTTATAAAATCTGGACTAAAGAGGGCAGGAGATACTCTATAAAAAATCCACAGAGGCCCAAGAAAAAAAAATCTCTATGAAAAAATCAGGCATACATTTCAGTATATGATAAAGTGATTTATTTTCAATAAAATCTGTATAAATGCTTTAGTTGCTTTGATTCCTTGACTAACTGGAGTTTCAGCAATATTCGTAGGTATAAGCTTCCCTTTCACTGAGCATTCAGCTGACTTCACTGCATTTATATTGGATGTAAAAGTTTTAAAAACATTCCTTTAGATTGTAGTTTCTTTCTGGGTATATCAGGAACAAGGAAATTAACAGTAGCCTATAACTAGGAAACATGTCTTTCACTTAATATAAAATATGAGGTCTATTTTAATCTTTACTTCATCCTCAAACTTATCTTTTAAAACCTATGACAACACATACCACAAATGGATCTCTCTCCAAGTTAATGTGGATTTCCATGATATACTAGCTGAACAGAATTTTAATCTGTTCAGTGCAAGTTCATGCCCTCCTCTTCCCTTTTTAAAATTTTATAAATTTGGCAAAATTAAGAACCTGAAATCAGTGTACGTGCTAGGTTGATGAATGATAATGATCATCGTTTGTAGGTAGGTATTCAAGAGAAATTGCCGAATAAGAAGACAAGGCGTTGCTAACTTCGTCCTTGCATATTTTCAAGTGACACACATTTTTATTTCAGTCTGTAGAGATCTAGTTAATTTCACATCTCCAAAAACATTGTAGACATTTAGGTAATGAAGTAAACAGAAGAAATAGTTCTCTGAAAAAAAAAAGTCATATTGTATTTTACATATGGTCAGTATTCAGTGTATTATTTTTTCCAGAATATCATTTTTTAACTTAAAAAATATATCCTTAGAGAAATGTTTAACAATGATTGGGATACTTTAGTTTTTCTGACAATATTTTTCTAATCTAGTTTAACATAAAATATCACTTCTAATTATGTTGCATGAAAAACTAATTAAAATTCTGGTATCTGAATGTTATTTTACTAAGTAAACTTAAAACTTGAACAGCCAAAAAAAAGTGCTTAACCTTTAACAGGATGAATATTCAGGTAGCTGAAGACAGTCAAATATAAAGAATTTAACACTGAGTTTAAATGTCTGGAAAACTCAAATTGCTTTCATCTGGGACATGTTTTGTAATTTTCCACCTCTCAGAACATCAGAAGTAAATATTGGTCCTGTACATTTGGATTCTTCTAAGCAGTGGACACTTCTCTTGGCAGACACTGAGGTAAATAGAGGCTAAACTTCTTTGCATTTTAGATGAATGCAAGACCCTGCCACCCCTCAAATCACAAGGACATAGTCTCTAGGCACATTTTCCCACACTTGTAAATAACCCTTTTTTTTTAATACTGGATAAATGAATCTCAAATTCCTCCCTAATGTCTGTCATGTATTTTATTCTTCTGTCTTACAAAGACCAGATTTCTGGTTAGTTAGAGAATTAGGGGAAAGGACGCCATCTGTTACAGTGAAAAATAGCTTTCAGATAACCAGGATAATAATCAATAAACTCATGGGCATAGGTAAATATCACTTTGCGTTCATAATAAATTTCAAATATCTAACAATGAAAAGAGTATTTAATGCAACGTTTTTCCTAGTGTCTGTGGTCTGCATATTGTATTCTGTAAAACTTCCAAAATGAGATATTCAGAAAGTTCTACAGAATTAGTTAAAACATTCTCATAACAGCTATTGATCATAAAGTCTCAGAAATCTGTGACTCAGGCCTCTGAGTGGCATGTGGGTTACTTGCTGATGTCTAGGTTGTTTCTGAATAACCTGGAACTGAACCCTTCTAGATTTGAACTTAGAAAGTTTAGTATCAGATTTCCCTCTTTTCCTTGTACTTAAATGAAGGTCTTTGTAGTAGTTATGCTTACTGCTTTAGGACCACATAAGGTACTTCATTATATGCAGTGCCCTCTTGAAAAGTACAGAATTGTTTCACTTGCTAAAAGGACATTATTCTGTGTGTTGAAGTTTAATTTACTTCAGTGTTTATTGAGGGCCCACTCAGAAACTTTGAAGACAGTAAACTAATCTGTCAGAGTAAACAAACAATTTTCCTTAAAATGCATGAATATAATCCCAGCAACTGTTTTTTAAATTTATTTTTACTGGTGTAGTTGATTTATAAGGTTGTGTTTGTTTCAGATGTACAGCAAAGTGATTCAGTTATACATGTGTGTGTGTGTGTGTGTGTGTGTGTGTGTATATATATATATATATATATATATATATATATATATATATATATATATTCTTTTTCATTCTTTTCCATTTAGGTTATTATATGATATTGAATATAATTCCCTGTGCTATACAGAGGTCCTTGTTGTTTATCTGTTCTACATATAGTACTGTGTATATGTTAATCCCAAACTTCTAATTTATCTCTTCCTTGCTTTCCCCTTTGGTAACCATAAGTTTGTTTCTATGTCTATGAGTATTTTGTTTGTAAATAAGTTCATTTGTATCATTTTTTATATAGAGTCCACATTTAAGTGATATAGGATATTTGTCCTTCTCTGACTTACTTCACTTAAAATGTTGATCTCTAGGTTCATCCATGTTGCTGCTGATGACAGTATTTCATTAATTTTTATGACTGAGTAATATTCCATTGTGTGTGTGTGATTATACACACATGTTCATGTATATATACCACATCATCTTTATCCATTTATCTGTCAGTGGGCACGGATGTTGTTTTCATGTCTTGGCTACTGCAAATAGTGCTGGTATGGACACAGGGTGCATGTAAATGTATGAATTATAGTTTTGTCTGGATATATGCCAAGGAGTGGGATTGCTGGATCATATGGTAAGTCTACTTTTAGTTTTTTAAGGAACCTCCATACTGTTCTCAATAGTGGCTACACCAATTTATACTCCTACCAA
The DNA here is from genome assembly GCF_036321535.1 of Camelus dromedarius. NCBI lineage: Eukaryota > Metazoa > Chordata > Mammalia > Artiodactyla > Camelidae > Camelus > Camelus dromedarius. The sequence goes on along the minus strand of NC_087439.1, from coordinate 27,064,021 downwards.
CAGTGTAGGAGGGTTCCTTTTTCTCCACACACTCCAGCATTTATTATTTGTAAACTTTTTGATGATAGCCATTCTCACTGGTGTGAGATGATACCTCACTGTAGTTTTGATTTGCATCTCTCTGTTAATTAGTGATGATGAACATCTTTTCATGTGCCTCTTGACAGTCTGCATGTCTTCTTTGGAGAAATGTTTATTTAGATCTTCTGCCGATTTTTTGATTGGGTTGTCTTTTTGATATTAAGGTGTATGAGCTGTTTGTATATTTTGGAAATTAATCCCTTGTCAGTCTCATTGTTTGCAAATCTTTTCTCCCATCCCATAGGGTGTCTTTTCATTTTGTTTATGGTATCCTTTGCTATGCAAAGTTTTAAGTTCAATTTGGTCTCATTTGCATATTTTTGCTTTTATTTCTGTTAACTCTAGATGAATACCCTGCCCTCACAAAAGAGAATACTGCTGTGATTTATGTCAGAGTGTTCTGCCTATGCTTTCCTCTAGGAGTTTTATAGTATTTAGTCTTATATTTAGGTCTTTAATCCATTTAGAGTTGATTTTTTTTACATGATGTTATGGAATGTTCTAATATCATTCTTTTATATGTAGCTGTTCAGTTTCCCCAGCTTACTGAAGAGACCCTCTTTTCTCCATTATATATTCTTGCCTCATTTGTCATAGATCCATTGACCTTAAGTGCGTGGGTTTATTTCTGGATTTTCTATCCTGTTCCATTGATCTGTGTGTCTGTTTTTGTGTCAATATCATACTGTTCTGGTTACTGTAGCTTTGTGGTATAGTCTGAAGTCAGGGAGCATGATTCTTCCAGCTCTATCCTTCTTTCTCAAGATTATTTTAGCTATTCCATGCAGATTTTAGTATTTTTTGTTCCAGTTCTGTGAAAAATGCCATTGGTAATTTGATAGGAATTGCATTAAATCTGTATATTGCCTTGGATATTATGGCCATTTTAACAATATTGATTCTTCCAATCCAAGAACATTTCAATTTCTTTCATCAGTGTCTGTCTTGTAGTTTTCAGAGTACAAGTTTTTTGCCTCCCTAGGTAGGTTTTATATCTAGGTATCTTACTCTTTTTCATGCAATGGTAAATGGGACTGTTTCCTTCCTTTCCTTCTTTTTCTGATACTCTGTTGTCCAGCAACTACTGTTTTATAAGACATGGGGATAAGAGTCAGAGATGATACAGAAACTGCCTTTTTTTTTTTTTTTTCCTAATTAGAAACCTAGAGGATAATTCCAGGATCACATCTTTAGTGGCCCTGAATCTATAGTGGACAGGAACAACATGGAAGTTAGGCAAATAATGCTACTTAAACTTTAGATTGTGCTTTTGAATAAAAACTATTAGCCTGAATTTAAACAAATGGTACATGATGTAAGAGGGGAAGCATTAATCAGGTTGTTTTATTTTACTTCATGAGAATTTACATTATATTTACCTTATACATACAATAAACATATACAATCCCTGCCTAATTGATTCTTAAACAGGTGTGACTATAAAGTAGTAATAATGATTTTTTTTTATATAAAAGATACACAGATTTTACAAAGTTAAGACAGGGTTAACCTTCAATATAGGTATTTGAAGTATGCTTAGTACAGTCATGGGTTACAAAAAAAAAAATGCATGTAAGTTCGTTTGTAAACATCTTCTGATCTCATTTGCCACTTTTTCTTTTGCTCTCTGTCACAAAGCAGTTTTGTCTCCAGTTATTTGGCATTATGAGATTAACGGATCACAGGTTTTAACCTTGTGGACTTTCAGTCTCTTTATCTGAAAGAAAATAATGCCCGAAACTATAGTATAAGTTCTTTAGGAAAGTACTAGAATATTTGAATAATAGTAAGATAATTAGAGGAAAAAGTAAAACCACCCTTTTTAAGAAAGTAACATAGATCTGGATATATGAAATATAATTTATTATTTAGAATCAGTCACAATGATTTAGAGCCCTTTCTCACATATAGCTAATTTTCTTTGAACAGATTTCTACAAAAGTTGTGGCCAGTTAACTCTGACACAGGGCTGAATTCAGCCCTCCTCACATTGTCCTTTGCTCTTTCTTCAGGCAGTCAAGATCCACCATTAAGGCTCCGCCAAAGAGGAGGAGCCAGTATCAACCCCGGAGGACAGTCAGTGAAACTATTTCTAGTTAAGGAGCAGGGAGTTGTGCTGTCAGCTAATTTTAGAATTTAAAATATAGCTTATTAATTTACAGTTTCTAAAACTCATGCATATTTTTCTATGTAAAGAATATTTAGACAGAAATTATAGTGTTTTATTTCTATCCTGTTCTTTTTGAAACCAGAGAAATGGTCAGTGCATCCCCTAATTGACTGAACTTATATAATTAATTTTAAAATGTTATTAAGGGGAGGTGACTCTTCATGTTAACATGAGAGGACATTTGAATAAAAATAATAGCTTTTGATTTCATCTAAGCAACCTCCATCAGTAGTGTTTGCCATGGAGAACAATGGCAAATGACCTCATTTTCCTCTCTTTTTGAAGATTTTTAGTCTTGTTCTAAGTGTGTGCAACACATTTCAGAACATCCTTTCCCTTTAGATTTTTTCACTTCACCTTTTCTTGTTCTTCATTCTTCTTTTGACTGCCTTTCAATTTTCCCATGAACTTTGTTCCTTCCGTGAACTTTAACTGACAATTTGAACTCCAATTCCATAAGATGACGACTCATTAATTTTATAATTGTGCTTAGAATACAGGAAAATTTTGGTCCCAGGGAATTGTTCTAATTTCTTTTCATCCTGCTTTATGCTCATTCCTTTCAAAGTATATGCTTGAAATATGTCATGTAAAAACAACAAAACTAGAATTTAGTTGCTTCAGTCTTTTAAATTTATCATATATCTTTGTGGGAAGCAGTGGAATATACATGTTGGAGGTGTCTTAACAGCATCCGAGGAAAGCACAAAATTACTTGGTCTTAGTAGATTTGTTCTACATGGGGATCTGGGTTTATTTCATTTTTGACAATTATTTAAAAAATTAAAGGAGATTTTTAGAGAGAATAGTTAAATTTAGCAATTTACTGTAATGTTTTTAAATAGAGTAGAAAAGTTTACATTTTAGCCATAATTCCTAAGGAAAAATAAGCTTTATTAAAATCATTCTGTATGCAAGGATTTATGTTCATCAAGTTGATTTCCTGCTTTTTTATTATCAAATGACAGTTTAAATATGTGAAAATATTCTATAAATTTAAGGTCATTTCATGTAATAAAGTATTTTCAATTAATGTAATATTTTAATTAAGAAATATTTAGACTTTCAATTGTATATGTAAGTGTGTATATATATATTTAACCAAAGTATAAATATTGATTTACAATATTGTATTAGTTTCTGATATAAACATAACTGGAGATTTTTGTAGTGGGTTAAAACATACATTTAATGGTGAGAAAGTAATTGAGAAAAAAATCCCCCACTACATAGAGAGTTTTGTTCTTTTAAAGATGTTGTAGTTTATATGCTCTACTGGAAATCCAGCCCTAATATCATACAAGAAGAGTAAAGCATGTTACTAAGCATATGAAAATATTTCAGTGTGACCTCAAAGGTTATACAGCTCAGAAACAAGAGCCTAGGTTGCCACTAAACTAGCAATCTTTCATATGTTCCAAATGTTACATGGGGAGACATGAGTAATTGACCCTAAGTAATTATATGTAATAATTATATTCCCTGGAATATAAAATTTTGGACCTATTTGGGGGAAAATTTAAAAATTGGTCTACTTGAATGTTCTATCTTTTTGCTTGATTTTCTCTGTTGTGATATTTACCAATTTTTCCTGAATGTTACCATTTGGATGAAACATTGAATGAAACTCCCAGTTTGTACCTGCTAAGCAAATATACTTGGTTCTGGGACAATCCAGGGTCAAATGGGCCAGGAATATTTGGAACAACAAAGTAATATAATTTTCATAGCTGCCCAGGAATTGGGAATAGTAGAGAGGTAAGAGTATTTCTAAGAGATTAATCACAATATTGAACAATTGGTATGAAAACCTCACTGATGATCAGATTAGATCCTGGTATATTCTGGCTGAAAATTGTTCAATTCTCAGAGAATTGGACAACCGGAGATCTTCCTTTATAAACTAGCACTTATCAATTGAAAAGTAACCGATCCTTAATGTAGAAAAAGTTACTAGTTTAGAATTATTTTTCTTATAACAAATAATGTGATCACACTGTTTTTAAAACATGGAAAATATCTATAAATGCTCAGTTTTGAAGTACCTTATTTCTCTCATGTTCACAATAGTGTTATACTTGGTAGGTAGTGGAAGATCCAGTACAACATACATACTCATACATAGATACATACAGCAAAGTAAAACACATAAGATAACGTATGGCATATGATGCTCTAGAACAAGTGGACTTCAGAGACGGGGGAGTCCAAATGACACATATTTTGGGGGAATGTAAATTCAGCACTAAAAAAAAAAAAAAACAAGCAAAAAAAGGGATAGGAAATAGAGCCCAGTTTATTGCAAAACTATGGACCTTCAGGAAATTTGAGGAATATTTAAGAGAACCTTTGTCAACGTTAGTCCCATTTCATCTCATTCTCCAGAGATAGTATAGACTAGTGGGTATTCATCTGAAATGAAAGACCTGCCATTTACCCAACTTGAAGTTTGCTAGAGTTTACTTTGAATCATTGGGCTTAACCTATTCTGTAGCAGGTGCAGACAAACCCTGCAGTACTGTGAAACTTTTAATATGGAAACTTCATCCTCTGTTGAAGGGTCTTAGAATATGATAATCAAGGTATTTTTTAATCCCTTTCACATGTATTTCTTTCTCTCCTAATACATACATATATGTCGTGGCTTGAGAATTTCTCCTAAAGCTGCAATTACTTTGGGACACATTTTCTTAAATTCAAGAAATAGATGTAGAAAATCAAGCTTCAATTTCTGGCTCCATGCCAATGACTAATAATTCTCTTCAGCTCTTTTCTGTGCTGCTTCTATTACTGGATAGATGATGGTGACTTTTAATGGCTGCTTTGGGGCTTGGGAAAAATTATAATTATATATATAATATGTGTGTATATATATAGCTATTAAGGACAGGAGATTTTTGAAAGATTTACTGACTTTCAAACTGTGAAAAGAGGCTAAGATACCTTATGCTTTTGATGCCTAAGGGCCATGAACCAAAAAGGGAAAGGAATAAAACATACTCATGTGTTGAGGCTCTCGTTTGAAATAATTTTTCTTCTTTCCATCTATGAGTACCCTAACAGGGTCAAAAAGCCATCACCTCTGTTATTTTGTTGAAAGGGCAACAAATGTCTCAACTTTCAGCACACAGTCCCACCATAAGTGAAAACTAAGTAAGCTGAGCTTCAAGTTGCTAATGCTTTTTTCCTGTTACAACTGTAGCCTCATGGTGAACTTTAGAAACAGATTCGAATTTTTCATCATAATTTCCCCCTGACATAAGTGGTAGATAATTAAACTAAATTCTTCCCCTCAAGAGTCAGTTTTCTATTTTTTTTCCTGCAGTGAAATAAGTCATATTGGTTCGAAATCTGATCCAAGGTTCAATCAAATGTTATCTCTTCTTTAAAAAATGGTATCCAAGTCAGTCATTACATGTATTGTTTGCATTTAGGAGAAACTATGAGCTCATGTTATGACCAATACTATCATCTTGTGAAATCGCAAGTGTCTTGGTGTTTTTGTTTTTTTTTTTAACTTTAAGAAAAGGAAAACAAATTTCTCAATGTGCCTAATGAAACTCTTTCAGCACTGCCATTAAAAATCTTGGATGGAATGGAATTGAGATTAGTCAGAATAGCTACTTGTGGACAACTGCCAAATATCAAAGGAAAGCTAATAAACTATATATAAAGTTCTGTAAACACAGTAATTTAGATTTGTAAGAATAATTTCAGTCTTTTAAGTAGGAAAAAGAAGAAAGTCTTATAGGGTAGACTTTAACTGTTGTTAGGATGAAATATAATGGAATACGGTGGAAAAATTATCACAAATTTTTATTAAGTATTAATTTATTAGAAGTTTGGAGGCTGTATATTTATACTATTTCTAAAATAAATCGATTACTGATTCCACAGAATCAAAACTTTTTCTGATGCTCAAATATGTATAAGTTTGCAGTATATTTGAGCAGTCATACTGTATTTCACAGTTCCATTCACATGACTGTCTGATCCATGGCTTATATTTATTATTGACCTGTTTACACATTATATTGTCATTCAGCTGAAAAAGGTAGGAATCCTGTTCACAAAAAGTAAACTTACAATATTAAAAATTGAATCCAAGAAAAGCAGCAAACCCCCAAATTTGTGTTATTTCTCTGGTTTGTATGTTATTAATTTTTAAAATTTTTATTCATGGCTCTGTTTCCTTTGGACTAATACATGTTATTATGTGCTTACCTCACCAATGAAGAATGGTAAGTCTCTAATCTCACTCAATTTCGTACTTTTCAATTCTGGTACTAATTTGTCTGAAAGAAAGCAAACACTGAGTCACCATAATAACTTATCTTAGTGTAGCACTATAGTACCATACCTTTTCTGAGCAAGTTTTATATGTTGTCTTATTTTACCCCCTTTTTTAAAAAAATTCTGTAGGTAGGTGGCAAATGTTACTATGGTTAGTTGAAAAAAAAGGAAACTGGTGCATAAAAGAAATGTGACCTTCCTAAAATCATAGAACTAATTACTCTTATTTTTTAAGAACACAAAGTTTTATTCTGCACAAATTAAGCACAGTAAGTGCCCTATTTATTTAATCCCTCTGTAAAGGTAGACATATTATCTTCATTTTACATTTGAGGAAAGAAAAGCCTAGTCCCAAGTTCATGCAGCTAGCAAGTAGTAAATATATTCTAACCTGGCTAAGGCTGATTTTAAAGGCCAGTTTTCTTTAAATGTATATAGCCTTTTAGATTGGTCTAGCGTTTGTATTAAAAATAGTGCTTTCAACTAGTCATAACTTACCCTTTTTTTGTCGAGATTACGACTCCTACCCAATTAATAGAGTGAAATTTAATATAATCATAAGTATTTGTAGAGAAATAATAATTTTTGCAGATGTTAATCTTTTTTTTTTTTTTTTTTTTGGACTTTTAAGAGTTCTTAGATTTCCAGTCAAGATGGCAGAATAGGACCACAACTGACCGCTAAACCACCATCAGGGGAAAAAAAAAACTGGAACCTAGCAAAAAAAACCCAAAAAAACAAAACAACCCTACTTCGACTGCAAACATAAAGAGGGAACCTCAGCAGGATGGTAGGAGGGGCGTGCTCGTGATATAATCCAGCCCCATGCTCCTGGGGTGGGTGACCCACAAGCTGAAGAAGAATTAAGTTGCAGAGGCCCTCCCACAGGAGTGAGAGTGAGAGTTCTGAGCCCCACGTCAGGCTCCCCAGCTCAGGGTTCTGGCACTAGGGGGAGGAGGAGACATCTGGTTTTGAAGGCCAGTGGGACTTAACTCCAAGAGCCCCACAACACTGAGGCAAGCAGAGACTTCATTCTCTGGGGAAGCGTACAGAGGATCTTGCATGTTCCAAGTCCCAAGGCAGAGGCAGTGATTTCATAGGAACTTTGGTCAGACGTGTCTGCTGGTTTTGGAAGTTCTCCTGGGGATGTAGGGGACTTCTGCAGCTCACCTTGGGGACATAAAATCTGGTGGCAGACACTCTGTGAGTGTTCATGTACATGAGCTTTCCTGGAGGCTGACATCTTGACTGGATCGTCGGCACCAGGACCTAGCCCAACCCAACAGCCTAAAGGCTTAAGGCCTGGGAAGCCTCACCCATCAGCAGACATCCTGAGCCACAAATGCATCTCCTCTAGCCACACCACTATCTGTAATAGCAAAGAACAAATCTGACTCCATATGAGACCTGTCCCTTTGGCTTTAACCCTGTGCCCAGTTTTTTAGGCTTAGTCTTGCTAGCTCTGCACTCATGTAAAGATAACAAGTTGCAGAATAGAGAATAATGTTTGTTTTGTTGGAGGATTTGCAGGAGCACCATGAGCTGGCCCACGTGGACAGCTGCAAGAACAAAGAATTCCTACACCAACAAGTTTGCAACATCAAACCACATCTCTCCCCCTCTTTTTTTTGTATAAAAGGAGCCTGTATTCTGACTTGGGGAGGATGGTTCTCCAAGACATTAGTCTGCCATCCTCTTGGTCTGCTAGCTTTCCAAATAACGTCACTAGATATTTCATGTGAATGGAATCATACAATATTTGTCCTTTTGTGTCTGGCTTATTTCACTCAGTATAATGTTTCAAGGAGCATCACTGTTGTAACCCGAATCAGAATTTCATTCTTTTGAATGGAATGAATAATGTTAATAATAATGAATAATATTACATTTTCTATACATATTGCATTTTCACATTCCTTGCCCCAACACGACGTCTGTCTCCCGATTTACTGGCCTGTTGTGCGGCGAGCAGAATGAAGACAGCCTAGAGCCTTGCTGCTCATGGCCAGCCAGCCCCATTTGGGGAATTATCAGGTAAGGCCCTAGTAGCTGCCAGGACCACTTGTCCTGAGGATCTTTCCTTCAAAACTCCCTGAAGTTGCACTGGCTGCCGCAGTGCTTGGCAGTTGGAGCAAGGAATCGACATGGGGGGACCAATGGCCTCCATACAGTAAGGTAAGTCACTCTGGTGCATACAGCCAGAAACTTTATTCCTCTCCACTTGGGGTGTTTTCTCCAGAATAAGCCAATTTGTTTTGTATTTTGAGTGGGGTACCCTGTTGGAGAGAGGAGACAGTTTTTGGATTCTACTGGATTTGTGAACTGGTTTATTTGCTTCTGTTTTGTGTTCAGTCATGTTAGACTTTGCGCCTTTTGTGTCTTACTGTTCTTAAACTTATAGATATGGGAAATACTCCATCTATCCCTAAGGAAAGCCTTTTGGGGCGTGTCTTAAATTAATGGGGAAAATATAACTGTGAGCCTATGGTTAAGAAAAAGATACTTTTGTGTAATAGTGTGTGACCCCAATATATGTTAAGATCAGAGGAACAATAGCCCCTGAATGGCTCAATTACTATACAATCTTGCAATTAGAGTTGTTTTGTGAGAGGGCAGGGAAAAATTATGTAATTCCATATGCAGAAGCATTTACGCTATTACATCAGGAGGAAAAGAAGTCAGACAGCTGCCACCTTACGGTGCAGCAGTCTGAAAGGGAAAACCTGTTCTGCAAGAGGGAAGGGGAGAAAATGAGGATGTGTTACTTCAAACCTTAAACCTCTCTCTGGCTGATCCTGCTTTCCTACCAATCAGGCTGTGCCAGCAGCTAATCCAACTGCTCTCATGCCACCTATCGCCTCCTGTTTCCCCTATTTATGGGACTCAATTAGAAGTTAGTATGTTATCCCCTGGGGCCCAGAGACTTGGTTTGATGCCACCATCTAACACCTGACAGGGCACTCAGACTGGGAGCCAATTCCCTTGCGCCAATATCCCGTAGGAGGCCTTAAACAAATCTGAAGTTGAGAATGGATTGTACATCCATATAAATCCGGCTGGTTGGCCATTTGCATTAACTGGAAAAACCATAACCCCTCTTACAGAGAGGACCCCTCCCTCTTGGGCAGACCTACACACTTTTATGAATATGATGCTCACTGGGGATGAAAGGAGGATGGTCATTCACAAGGCTAGAGAGGAAGCACACCAGCTTCATCTAGGGGATCCAGATGGAACTCCAGAAGCAAACCTGGCAGTTCCTACTGCTGAGCCTAACTGGAATCCTAGTGATGGAGACATGCCACTCATAGAGCATTACAGGAAGTGTATCTTGGCAGGTCTTTGAAAGGGGATACCTAGGCAAAAGAGCTGAAACAAGATTCAGGAGATACACCAAAAATCCAGTGAGGATCCTTCTGAGTTTCTAGAAAGAATTCATCAAGCTTATAGATGCTATACTGATGCAGACCCCAAGGCCCCTGAAAATATGAGAATGGTGATTATGGCCTTCATTGGGTAAAGCGCCCCAGATATAAGAAGAGAATTACAAAGGTAGATGGTGCATTTGAAATGAACCCTTCTCAGGTAGTAATGTTGCTTTTAAACTGTTCAACAACAAGGAACAACGACAGAAGAAAGAAGATGCAAAACAGAACACAGCTTTTCTGGCAGCAGCATTGGATTCCCTGGAAGGCGAGTCACCTGAAGAGAGGTAAGCCACCACTGGGGAAGGAACAATGCGCCTACCCCAAGGAGGAAGGGCATTGGAAAAAAGATTGCCCTCGGTTAAAAAGTAAGAAGGAAAAAAATAAAAGGAGAATGGGAACTTCTCATATAGTAGAAAGGGAGGACTGCTCTGATGAGGAATGAATAGGCCCAGAGACTCCCTTAGAGTTGAGGCTCCTAATTCCAATTTCCCCACAGGAGCCTCAGGTAACTTTGACAGTGGGGGACAAATTGACTGATTTTCTATTAGGTACGGGTGCGACATACTCTGTGGTAAACACTAAGATGGCACAGAAGACTCCTCAATCCATCCCAGTCACAGGAGTTTCTGGACAAAGTACAAAAGTGTTCATTCTTACAAACCCTGGAATGCCAACTAGGGGACCTCACCCTGAAACACAGCTTCTTGTATATGCCAGTGTGTCCAATCTCTCTTTTGGGCTGAGATCTCCTTTGTAAATTAAATGCTCAAGTAACTTTTTCACCAGAACAGCTTAACATCAGGGTCCCACCGGAGCATGCTCTAAGTCTGCAGATGGCACACGTGGAAACCCCAGAAACAGACACAGAGCTCTTTCCCCACAAGGCCTATGAAAAGGTAAAGCCAGAAGGGTGGGCTGACGGCACCCCAGGAAAGGGCAAAAATGCATGGCCAATATATATCCCATTAAAAGGCAATAATGGGACCCCTAATCTAAAACAATATCCTCTGAGACAAGAGGCCCAAAAGGGAATTCAACCAATTCTCAAGAAGAAGTTTTGGAAATCAGGACTGATTAAACCTTGTAGGTCCCCATACAACATCCCTATTCTCCCAGTCAAAAAGCCAAACTCAGAGGAGTATTGCTTTGTCCAAGACTTCAGGGCTATTAGTGAAGTATGCTGAGACTTACACCCTGTAGTGCCTAATCCATATGCTCTGCTCACAACTGTCCTGGGTGAATATGGCTGGTTCTCAGTTTTGGACTTGAAAGATGCTCTTTTCTGCATTCCCATTGTAGGAGAATCACAGCAGCTATTTTGCGTTTGATGGCAGGACACAGAAACACAGGTCGTCCAACAATATTGTTGGACAGTCCTGCCTCAAGGATTTGAGTTCCCCTACCTTGTTTGGGGAAATGTTAGCTAAGGCCCTTAAAAACTTAATATTGGATGAAAGACTCTTAGTCCAATATGGAGATGATTTGCTCATAGCAAGCATATGATAAATGTCTACAAAAGACCATCAGGACCCTGAATTATTTGGCCAGTTGTGGATATAAGGACTCCAAGAAAAAGGTCCAAATATATAAACAAGAAGTCTGGTATCTGGGCTTTGTCCTCTCCCTCTTTTGCCTGATTGAAAACAGTCAGTAGCAGTATTGGGTACACCCAAAACCCGCAGACAACTGAGGGGGTTTCTGGGAATGGCAGTGTTCTCTCGGATTTGGATCCCAAGCTATGGGCTCATAGTAAAGCCCCTCTATGAGGCTTTGAAAGGACATGGTCTTGAGCCCCTTATTTGGACTAAAGAATGCCAAACAGCCTTTGAAACAATAAAAATAAAGTTAGTCTCAACTTCAGATTAAAAAAAAAAAACCTTTCCAGTTATGTCCACAAGAGACAAGGTGTTAAGTCCCAGGGTGTTAATTCAAACTCTGGGGAATATTGGTAGACCTGTTGCCTACTTCTCAAAACAACTAGAACAGACTGTTAAGGGATGCCCCCCTTGCCTTCAAGCTGTAGCAGCTACTTGTGACATACTTCCAGAGGCTGGGAAGTTTACCCTGGGGCAACCCACCACCGAGTATGTCCCCCACCATGTCCTTTCTTTACTGAAACAAACAGGCGGCTACTGGCTGACTTCTGAGAGAACGGGAAAGTACCAAGCCATTTTCTTAGACAACCCCAATGAAAGACTTCAGGTCACTTCAGCCCTAAATAAAACCAGCCACATTGCTCCCAAAGGATGCCGCACAGTGCCCCAGCAGAGTGGACCTAACGGACCAGCTGGTTGAGCCAGACTGGGAACCATTCACCAATACAAGTAGCCTCGTGGACCAAGTTAGGCCATGCACTGGGTACGTGGTGGTAACACTTAAAAAGATTGTTGAGGCAAAAGCCCTGCCCCCAGGGAGCTCAGCTCAGAAGGCAGAAATCATTGCTCTGACAAGGGCCCCACTACTCACTGAAGGGAAGTGAGTAAATGTATACACAGATTGTAGCTATGCATTCCTCATGGTGCATGCTCACGGGGCAATCTGGAAAGAAAGGGGACTCCTCACTTCAAAAATAAAGAAAAAACATGGCTCTGAAATCCTGTCAGTATTAGAAGCAGTCCATAAGCCCTCACAAGTGGCCATAATGCACTGTCCAGGCCACCAAAAAGGCAAAACTCATATAATAAAAGGCAATCGGTTAGCTGATCAAGCTGCAAAGAGAGCAGCAAAGGAAGGTGATTATTATGCCATAATAGGATCACTTCTCCCACAGACTGACTTGTCAAAATACCAGCCGGTGTATTCACAAAACGACAAGGAGATGGCCAAAGAGTGGGGTTTCACTCTTGATCACATCTCACCTGGCTGGAAATGTAGTGCACAAGGAATTGTCTTGATCCCCGAGGCACTCTTGGACACTGTGCTGCAGCACATACATAATGGTACCCACTACGGGAGATGTCACCTTACAATGGATTCAAAAGTATATAATGGGGCCTAACCTACAAAAGACCATCCAGCGAGTCATTCAGAACTGTATGACTTGTACTAAAAACAACCCAAAGACTGCCATCAGGCCTCTCCCGCTGGGGACCCAACATAGAGGAACCTGCCCCCCTGAGGACTGGCAAATAGGCTTTACTCAAATGCCTCGAGCTGTAGGAAATTTCAGATACCTGCTAGTGTTTGCGGACACTTTTTCAGGATAGGTAGAGGCATATCCCACCCAGACAGAAAGTCTCTGGAGTGGCTAAAGCCCTCCTTAAAGAAATTATCCCCCAATTTGGACTGCCTAATACTCTTCTAAGTGATAATGGGCCTGCTTTTGTCTCTTGCATAACCCAGCAAGTGTCTAAAATACTGCAAATTAACTGGAAACTACATTCATCTTGGAGACAACAATCAACAGGGAAAACTGAGAAAATGAATCATACATTAAAAAGGAGTATTGTTAGAAATATGTCAAGAGACTAATTTAACTTGGGATAAGGCCTTGCCAGTTGCCCTGCTAAGGATCAGAGTGGCTCCCAGAAGCAGGCTTAAATTAAGCCCCTCTGAAATACTGTATGGTAGGCCATTCCAGGTGTCTCCTGGGCAGGAGAATCTATAAAGACTCTAGAAGACCTGGCAGTTGCCAATTATGGTAAAACTTTGGGCACTCTACTAACCTTTATTCATGAGTTTGCCCCCAACAGGTCTGCCTATCCAACTGAATGAAGCAGCCTTACATTCTTTCCAACCAGGGGACCAAATCCTGCTTAAAACATGGAGGGAACAAGGGCCTGAGCAACAGCTGACTGCAAGGTGGACAGGACCAAATGTGGTATTACTTACCACGCACTCACTCATCTGTCAAGTTAGCTGGGATAAAGCCATGGATTCATCACACACAGATTAAAGCAGCACCACCATCATCAGAATCAGAAAACAACCCAACTCCTGAGAGGCAATGGTTTTGTAAACCCTTAGAAGACCTAAGGTTACTCTTTATAATCTCAATACTTATCTTCCTAAATTTCAATTATAGCTGGAGAAAGGTCAACCTATTTGTTTAATCTTGTTTAAATGAATAGCACAGGAATCTACTGTAATTATGGTACAGTGGAAGAAGTTAACATTAAAAGATACATATTGGGAACTGGAACCAAAACTCCAACAAAGTACTAAGGAGTTTTATCAGGTTCAAATAGTTGTAAATAAAGAGGAAAAAAAAAAAAAGAAGACAGAGATTATACTACTGACTAAAGATACCCAGGGATGTTCCCTGTCAAAGGCTGATCAATCCATCCCATAATCACCCCCTCATCACCCTTTTTCAGCAGAAGTAGCCAGAACGGTCATCACCCCTTTTCCCACAAGATTGTGGGATGGACATTGACAGTGGGGAAATGTAATAGCAAAGAACAAATCTGACTCCATATGAGACCTGTCCCTTTGGCTTTAACCCTGTGCCCAGTTTTTTAGGCTTAGTCTTGCTAGCTCTGCACTCATGTAAAGATAACAAGTTGCAGAATAGAGAATAATGTTTGTTTTGTTGGAGGATTTGCAGGAGCACCATGAGCTGGCCCACGTGGACAGCTGCAAGAACAAAGAATTCCTACACCAAGAAGTTTTAACAACAAACCACATTTCCCCCCACCCCACCCCTTTTTTTTGTATAAAAGGAGCCTGTATTCTGACTTGGGGAGGATGGTTCTCCAAGACATTAGTCTGCCATCCTCTTGGTCTGCTAGCTTTCTGAATAAAGTTGCTATTCCTTGCCCAACACCACATCTGTCTCCCAATTTATTGGCCTGTCATGCGGCGAACAGAGTAAGTTTGGACTTGGTGACATATCTACCAGAGGACAAGTACCAAACTCTTCCCAGCGCTGGGCAGGCACTGACTCCTCCTGCCAGGAAGCCTGCATAAGCCTCTAGTCCAGCCTCATCCACCAGGAGGCAGACACCAGAAATAAGAAAATAACCCCAAAGCCTGTGGAAGGAATCCACAAACACAGGCCAGACTATACCCCTGGAACCAGCTGGACACTAGCCATTGGGTGACAAGAGAGGAGGGTACTGCTGGGACGCAAGGACATCTCCTACAGAGGGCCACTTCTCCAAGGTCAAGAGACATAATTAACTTACCTACAAATACAAATAGAAAGATAATATGAGGCAGCAGAGGAGTATCTTCCAGGCCAAGGCACAAGATAAAATCCCAGAAGAAATAAGTGATGAGTAGGCAGGCAATCTATCTGAGAAAGAGTATAGAGTAATGATGGCAAAGATGTTCAGAGAACTCTGGAGAACAGATGCACAGGGATAAGTTTTAGCAGAGACTTGGAAAATATAAAGAATACCCAGAGGTGAAGAATAAAATTACTGAAATGAATAATACACTAGAAGGAACTAAGTGAGGCAGAAGAACAGATCAATGAGCTAGAAGGCAGATTAGTGGAAATCACTACTGCAGAATAGAAAAAAGAATGAAAAGAAATGAGGATAGTTTAAGAGGACTCTGTGACAACAGGAAGCATACTATATTTACATTATAGGGGTCCTAGAAGGAGAAGAGAAAGGACCTGAGAAAATTTTTGAAGAGATAATAAACAAAAACTTCCCTAACTTGGGAAATGAAACAGTCACCCAAATCCAAGAAACACAAAGAGATCCACATAGGATCAACCCAAAGAGGAACACAGCAAGGCACACAGTAATCAAATTGACAAAAATTAAGGATAAGGAGAAAATATTAAAATCAGAAAGAGAAAAGCAACATATAACATACAAGGGAAATCCTCCCATTAGGTTATAAGCTGATTTTTCAGCAGAAACTCTACAGTCCAGAAGAGACTGGCATGATATATTTAAAGTGAAGAAAGGGAAAAACTTACAACCAAGAATACTCTATCCAGCAAGGTTCTTATTCAGATTTGAAGGAGAACTCAAAGGCTTCACAAATAAAAGAAGGCAGCACAACCAAACCACCTTTACAACAAATGTGAAAGGAACTTCTCTAGTCATCAAACCACAAGAAAAGAGAACAAAAGAAAGAGGGGGAAAAAAAAAAAAAAAGACCTACAAAAACAACCCCAAACAATTAACAAACTGGCAATAAAAATATGTATTGATAATTACCTTAAATGTAAATGGTTTAAATTCTCCATCCAAAAGACATAGACTGGCTGGATTAAAAAATAAGACCCATAAATATGCTGTCTACAAGAGACCCACTTCAGAGCTAGAGAACATGCAGGCTGAAAATAAGGGGATGGAGAAAGATATTCTGTGCAAATGGAAACCAAAAGAAAGCTGGAGTAACAATAGTTATAAAAGTCAAAATAGATTAAAAAAAGAAAAAACACTGTTAGAAGAGACAAAGAAGGACACTACATAATGCTCAAAGGGTTAATCTAAGATGAGGATACGACACTTATAAATATATAAATATATATACACAATATAGGAGCACCTCAATATGTAAGGTGATTATTAATAGACATAAAAGGAGAAATCGATGACAACACAATGTAAGTGCGGGACCTTAACACCCCACTTGTATCAATGGACAGATCATCCAGACAGAAAATCAAAAAGGGAATACAGGCCCAAAATAACACATTAGACCAGATGGACTTAACTGATATCTATAGAGCATTCCATCCAAAAGCAACAGAATACACATTCTTCTCAAGTGCACATGAAATATTCTCCAGAATCTACCACATGCTGGCCCACAAACCTAGCCTCAGCAAATTTAACAAAATTGAAATTGTTCCAAGCATCTTTTCTGACCACAATGCTATAAGGTTAGAAATCAAATAGAAGGGAAAAAAAAGTGTAAAAACTGCAAACACCTGGAGGTTAAACAATATGCTACTAAACCAGTGGGTCACTGAAGAAATCAAAGAGGAAATCAAAAAATACTTTGAGACAAATGAAAATGAAAAAGTGACCCAAAACCTCTTGGATGAAGCAAAATAAGTTCTCAGAGGGAAGTTTATAGTGAAATTTATACCTCAGGAAATAAGGAAAATCTAAAGTAAACCACCTAACCTTCCACTTAAAGCAGCTAGAGAAAACACAAAGTTAGTAGAAGAAAAGAAATCATAAAGGTTAGAAATAAATGAAACAGAAACTAAAAAACAATAGAAAATACCAATGAAACTAAAAGCGGATTCTTGGAAAAGATAAACAAAATTGATAAACCATTAGTCAGACTTACCAAGAAAAAAAGGGAGAGGGCTCAAATTAAAAAATCAGAAGTGAAAAAAGTTACAACTGACACCACATAAATACAAGAGATCATAAGAGGCTACTATGAGCAACTGTACACCAACAAAAAGGACAACATAGAAGAAATGGACAATTTCTTAAAAGATACAATTTACCAACACAGAACCAGGAAGAAATACGTGATATGAAGAGACCAATTACCAGTACCAAAACTGAATCAGTAATTAAAAACCTCCCAACAAACAAAAATTGAGGACCAGGTGGCTTCACAGGGGAATTCTACCAAACATTTGGAGAAGACTTAACATCTATCCTTCTGAAACTACTCCAAAAAATTGCAGAGGAAGGAATACTTCCAAATTCACTCTATGAGGCCATCCTTACCCTGATACCAAAACTAGACAAAAATATCACACACACACAAAAGAAATTATGGGCCAGTATCACTTATGAATATAGATGCAAACATCCTCAACAAAATACTAGCAAATCAACTTCAATGATGCATTAAAAGGATCATACACCATGATCAACTAGGATTTATCCCAGGGACACATAAATTTTTCAATATCTGCAAATCAATCAATGTGATACACCACATTAATAACCTGAAGAATAAAAACCATATAATCATCTCAATAGATGCAGAAAAAGCTTTTGATAAAATTTAAAATCCATTTATGATAAAAACTTTCCAGAAAGTGGGCATACATGGAACATACCTCAACATAATAAAGGTCATATAGGACAAACCCACAACAACATCATACTTAATGGGGGAAGCCAAAAGCATTTTCTCTAAGATCAGGAACAAGACAAGGATGCCCTCTTTTGCCACTTTTATCCAACATAGTTTTGAAAGTCCTAGTCATAGCAATCAAAGAAGAAAAAGAAATAAAAGGAATGCAAATTGGAAATGAAGACGTAAAATGGTCACTGTTTGCAGATGACATGATACTTACACATAGAAAATCCTAAATTAGCGACCAGAAAACTACTAGAACTTATCAATGAATTTGGTAAAGTTTCAGGATACAAAATCAATATACAGAAATGTTGCATTTCTATACACTAACAATAAAATAGCAGAAAAAGAAATTAAGGAAACAATCCCACCACTTACCATCCCACCAAAAAGAATAAAATACCTAGGAATAAATCTACTCAAGGAGGCAAAAGACCTATTCTCCAAAAACTGTAAGACACTGATGAAAGAAATTGAAGATGATATAAACAAATGGAAAGATACACCATGTTCTTGGGTTGGAAGAATCAATATTGTTAAAATGGCCATACTACCTAAGGCAATAAACAGATTCAATGCAATCCCTATCAAATTACCCATGACACTTTTTAGAGAGCTGGAACAAAAAATGTTCAATTTTTTGTGGAAACACAGAAGACCCCATAAAGCCAAAACAATCTTGAAAAAGAATGGAGGAGGGGGAATCATGCTCCCTTACTTCAGATTGTATTACAAAGCTACAGTAATCCAGACATTATGTTACTGTCACAAAAACAGACACACAGATCAATGGAACAGGATAGGAAGTCCAGAAATAAACCTTCACACTTATGGTCAACTAACCTACAACAAAGGAGGAAAGAATTTACAATGGATAAAAGAAAGTCTCTTCAATAGGTGGTGCTGGGGGAACTGAACAGCTGCCCGTAAAGGACTGAAACTAGAACATTCTTTAACACTATATTCAAAAATAAACTCAAAATGGATTAAAGACTTAAGTGTAAGACCAGATACTATAAAACTCTTACAGGAAAACATAGGCAGAACACTCATGGACATAAATCACAGCAGTGTATTTTTTGAGTCAGTTCCTGGAGTAATGAAAATAAAAGCAAAAATAAACAAATGGGATCTAATTAAACTTAAATCTTTTGTACAGGTAAGGATACCATCAACAAAACAAAAAGAAAACCTACAAAACAGGAGAAAATGTTTGCAAATGGTGTGACTGACAAGGGACTAATTTCCAAAATATACAAACAGCTCATGCACCTTAATATTAAAACAAACAAACAACCCAATCGAAAAATGAGCAGAAGACCTAAATAGCTGTCTCTACAAGAAGGACATACATATGGCCAATGGCTACACGAAATGATGCTCAGTATTACTAATTGTTAGAGAAACGCAAATCAAAACTACAATGAGATATCACTTTACACTGGTCAGAATGGCCATCATTAAAAAGTCTACGAACAATAAATGCTGAAGAAGGTGTGGAGAAAAAGGAACCCTTTCTACACTATTGGTGGGAATGTAAACTGGTGAATCACTATGGAGAACAGTATGGAAGTTCCTTAGAAAACTAAAAGCAGACTTACCATATGATCCAGCAATCTCCCTCCTTGGGCATATATCCAGAGAAAAATGTAATTCAAAAAGACAAATGCACCCCAGTGTTCATAGTGGCACTATTTACAAATAGCCAAGACACAGAAGCAACCCAAGTGTCCATCGACATATGACTGGATAAAGAAGTTGTGGTGAATGTGTGTGTGTGTGTGTGTGTGTGTGTGTGTGTGTATTTCTCCAATAGAATACTACTCAGCCATAAAAAAGAATAAAATAATGCCATTTGCAGCAACATGGATGGAACTGGAGCTCGTCATTCTAACTGTAGTAAGCCAGAAAGAGAAAGAAATGCCATATGATATCACTTATTTGTGGAATCTTAAAAAAAAAAAAAGGACACAAATGAACTTATCTACAAAACAGAAACAGACATAGAGAATAATCTTATGGTTATCAGGGGTTAAAGTGAGTGGAAGGGATAAAAAAAGGAAAAAAAAGTTCTCTGTATATTTTTGGTAAATCAGCTATGATATGAAGATTTGTGTCTACCAGAAGTTCTCATGTTAAAATCCTAATCCCTAGTGTTAGTAATAGGAGGTGGGGTTTTGGGGAGGTGATTATGTCATGAGGATGGAGCTCTCATTATTGGGATTAGTGCCCTTATAAAAGAGGCCCCAGAGAGCAACCAGTCCCTGTTTATTACAGAAAGCATTCACTGGACTATGCTGGCACCTTGATCTTGGACTTCCCAGCCTCTGGAACTATAGGAAATTTATTTATTTTTTAATAAAAAAACATTTAAAAAAATTTATGTTCTACTAATTGTCACACTACAATAATCTGAGTGGACTTGGAAAAGAAGTATTGCTTCTGTGCATAATGGATGGCTCTCTTTGCAGAAGGAAAACTAATCAGAATAAAATTTCAAGCTAAGTTTAGGATTTTTATCTTATAAATCATATGTGCATAATATTCACATAAAATAAACATAAAATACAATGATATAAAAATGTTCTTGTAACCACTGACCAGCTTAGGAAATAATATTTTATACATATTATTGATATTTGTGTCCCTTGCTCAAATTTATTCTCCATCCTCTTTCTGCAAAAGTATATCACAACCTTGTATTTAATATTAATCTATCTCACATATGGCTTTATAAATCAAAATATGTATATTTGTCAATAGCATGCAGTGTTATGTTCTATATTTCAGAATGTAAAACTACCCTTTTGAGGCATAGGCACATGGCCTACCTAAAACTGAGGATGAATTAGAACAATAGATAAAAGCTCCTGAACCTCACCATCAGCTGAGTAATCTATTTAATAAAAAGTAGCAGAGCAGTTTATTACCAGAGGAAGGACAAGGGAGTGGGGAGACCACATTTGTGGCACAGCATGTAGATAAGGATGAAAGCTGGGGATAGAGCAAGAGCAATTAGAGTGGGGGCTCCAGAGTCAGAAGAATTTTCTAAGTTCAACCACTAAAGAAATTTGAAGCCTGTTGTGTTCTAAAGGTAATCATAGCGAGATGCAAAGATAGATGGATAGATAGGTAAACCAGCTACAACCCCATACTAACACCCTGAAAGAAGAAAAGATGTGCTCATTGCAGGCATAAATACTATTTTCTTCATTCTCTACTTTTTTATACATTACTGTCAACATTTAATAAAAAATCCAAGACAAAAAGGGAAGAAAAATTTACCCACTGTGAAGAAAGTTATAAAGTCAGATATTATCCAGATATCATTGGACTGAACTTTAGAATAACCATGACTGATATGTTAAATAATCCCATAGAAAATATTGGCAATATGCAGGAACAAATGGGGAATTTCAACACAGAGGTGAAAACTAGAAGAGCTAAATGATAATAAGAGAAATGAAGGAAAAATGGCAACAGAAGTGATAAATGCTTTCAAAGAGCTCACCCTCAAAAAGCTGAAGAAAGTAATCAAAATTGAAAGTAAGCCAATAAAATTATCAAAATTTAATCTTAAAGAAAAAATAAAACAAATAGCATCCAAAAACTGTAATGAGATGAAACAAAAACAAAAAAAGTGAAAAGATACATAGCTGTAATATAGTATCAAGTAGTATAACATACATGTAATTCAAGCCCCATGAGGAAAGAAGAAAAAGAACATGGAAGAAGAAACATTTGAGAAATAATAGCTGAGAAATGTCCAATAATAAGGAAAGATACTAAAACACAAACCAAGAAGCTCAGGGAAACCCAAGCAGGATAAATAAGAAAATCCATATACAGATTCTTAGACACATAATATTCAAATTTGCAAACTGCTTGAAAAAAGATAAAAAAGAACATCTTGCAAGAAGCCAGAGAGAAAATGAAAATAAGAAATACAGCTGACTTCTCAGAAACTATGCAAACACAATGACAATAAACTGACATTTAAAGTACCAACATGAAAAAATTGGCAATTCAAAATTCTATGCCTAGCAAAAATATCTTTCAAAATATAAAGGTAAAAATGTAAACATTTATTTGTTATTTTGCTTACACATTTTTATGTTACTTATTTACGGGAACTCATTGTTATGTCTTTGAGACTCCTCTATTGATGTACATAACTAATTCATCTATTTTGTCTCTCATACATTTTTCTGTAAATATAAACTCAGTTTTAAAATTAATCTTTTGCTGGTGGACATTGAGGTTTTCCATTTTTTCCTATTCTCAATATCACTATAGTAACATTCTTAATAAGTGTCTTCTGCTAACTAATGCATGAGATTTTCTCTATGATGTAAGATTAGGTGTGGCATTTCTAGTTAAAGTGTGTATTTGAAATTTTTGACTTTGATAGCAATAAATTACTTTGCATAGTGTTTAAACAACTTACATTCCCACTAATAGTTTACAATAGTGCCAGTTATAGTAATCTAAATTATTTTCATAATGTGTAACAGGATTTTTAAATTTTTACTTGTTGAAATACAAATCCATTCTATCACTTTTTTTCACTGTCATTTGTACTTACAGTTTTTTTTATTATTACTAGTGAGGTTGCAGGGGGGTTTTGCATTTATTGGAAATGTAACTTTTTTTTCACCACTAATCAACAATTTTTTTTTCTAGTAAGTTCTCCTAATCTTATTAATTGGACAGACGTTGTATACTTATTCTGTACATTAACCCTCCAAATTGTAAATAGTTATTGTGAATTCTATCTTTTCACATTTTTGTGAAGTCTTTTGATGCACGGAATATCCTAGTTTCATATAACTCAGTGTATCAGTCTTTTACTCTTATGGTTTTCAGGTTTTAGGTCTCATTAAAAATTTGACCTCCATCTGGTAGTCCTAAAGATATTTTCTTCTTTATGTTTCACATTTTACTCATCAATTTTTGATCCTGTATCTGGGATTTGTTTTTTTGTATACTATATAAGGTGATGAGTAAATCTCTCTATATATGACAAGCTGTCCCAGAATCATTAGACCATTTATTCCTAAGTTTTCAGTTTTACTAAAGTAATAAGGAAATGTAACAAAATGCACATGATTAAATTGTATAAGCTGATAAATTTTTACATACACATGCACTCATAAAATCATCACTACAATCAAGGAAAATAACCTTTCACCACAAAATCCTTCATGTCTTTTTGTAATCTCTCTCTGAAGACCATCCTTGTCCATTTTACCCCTAGGCCAACACTTTATATATATTTTTCTGTTTCTCAATTTCTGTCTTATCCTCTGGGAAGTCAATTACATGTATATTAGGCTGGTTGAAATCCCACAGCTCAATATGATGTGTTCATTTATTTTCAGTTCCTTTTATCTGTGTTACATTTTGGACATTTTCCATTACTTTATCTTCAGGTTCACTAATCTTTTCTCTTGCAAGTCTAATCCACATTAATCTCATTCCACTTGTTTTTCAACACAGTCATTCATTTCTCATCAGAAATTTGATTTGGGCATATTTTATAAATCTTTTATGTCTAAATTTAACATGATCAGTCTTTAACTTCTTAAACATTTGGAATATATAATTCAAGTTTTGTTTGTTTTAATGTCCTTGACTGGTAATTTCTATTAAATAATTTTTGTCTTTATAATGGGTCATACTGTTTTATTTCTTTGCATGCCTGGACATTTTTTTATTTGATGCCAAACATTGTGAATTTTACCTTGTTGGGTGCCAGGTATTTTCATATTTCTACAAATATTCTTAAGCTTTTATTTTTGGTATGCAGTTAAGTTACTTGAAAATACTTTGCTCCTTTCAAGTTCTTTCATTTAAGTTTACTATTAGGATCAGGATCAGGGAAGCCTACAGTCCAGGGCTAAATTTCACTTACTATTAAGCCATATACTTAAGTAGACTCCCTGGTCTTTCATGAATTACAAGGTTTTCCTTCCTGCTTGGTGTAAAATACAAATTAGTCCTAGTCTCTGGTCAGCAACAGGGATTCTTCCCTTTAATATTTTTAGATGGGTATCTCTGGTGCCTCGTGAAATTTCTGCATAGAAATTCTTATCAGTACTCAACCGAAGACTTGAGAATGACCTTCTATAGGCTTTTAGTACTTTGCCTTTGTGTATCTTTCTCCTTTCTGGTCCTTTGACCTATGAACTCAGGATGCTTTGGTTCCTTAGGACTCACAACTTTATTTCTGCAAGTCAGGAAGACTTCTAGGATCTACTGGAGTTTCCCAGTTTGGTTGGTTGGTTGGTTGGTTGGTTGTTTTTTTGCTGCCTCTGTGAATTACATGTTTTCTTTAGAGGGTAATTTTGGGCAATCAGAGAGCTCATCTTGTTTGTTTCCTCTCTCAGGGATTACATTCCTGCACTGCCTATCTAAAAGTAGTTTTCTCATATATTTTTTAGTGTTATAGTTGTTTTAAGTACAGAAGGTAAATCCAGTTCCTGGTACTATTTCCTAAACAGGAGAGGAAGATCGCTCATTTTTAAAGTTTCTACATATATGTGGTTTTCTGTTATGATTTGTTGACCTATTTATGTATCTCTACACAAATTGCACACTCTGTTCATACAATATAGATTTACAAATGTATTTGTAACTTATGGAATGAATTTCTTCACTTTTATTTCTTCAGTTTTTCTTCTATTGATTCATAACTTCATTATTTTTATATAAAATTTAAAATTAGTGAAAATTACAATGAGTTTTTTTTTATAGAATTGCATTACATTTAGACATTAGTTTGAGGATATTGAAAATATGAAGTATTTCCAGTCCACTGTAGTGCCCCTCCTGTGGGCAGCTACCCGGGCTCAGGTCATTCCCTCCCTGTCCTTAGATACCTGTCCATCTGGACTGTAGCAAGGGAGATTTTGTCAAGATGGTGGGGTAGAAGGACTTTTAGCTCCCCTCCTCTCATTAACACATCAAAACTGCAACTGACTGCTGAACAACCATCAATGAAAAGACTAGAACTACCAAAAAAGATCTTCTAAAACTGAAGACATAAAGATGAAACCATAGCAGGACAGTAGGAGAGGTGCAGTCATGATATAATTGGATCCCACACCCCCAAGGTGGGTGACCCACAAGCTGGAGAACAATTATATCACAAAGGTTCTCCCACAGGAGTGAGAGCTCTGAGCCTCATGTCAGGCTCTTCAGCCCAGAGGTCCAGCATTAGGAGGAGGAGCCCCTAGAGCATTTGGCTTTGAAGCCCAGTGGGGCTTAATTGCAGGACCTCCACAGTACTGAGAGAAACAGAGACTTCATTCATAAAGAGTGCATGCAGAATTTCATGTGCACCAGGACCAAGGGAGAAGTACTGATTTCATAGGAACCTATGCCAAACCTGCCTGCTGGACTTGAGAGTCTCCTGTGATGTTAAGGGATAGCTGTGACTCACCCTGGAAACATAAAAGCTGGTGACAGACAATTGAGTATTCATGTGCATGAATTTTTCTGAAGGCTGACATCTTGCTTAGGTGATCAGCACCAAGACTTTGCTCACCCAAAAGCCTGTAGGCTCCAGGACTGGGACATCTCAAATAAAACAACCTACTGGGTAGGAACATGGCCCTAACCACCAGCAGACAGGTTGCCTAAAGACTTCCTGAGCCACAGCCACCTCTAGGCATGATCCTAGACATGGCCCTACCCACCAGAGGGCCAGGACCCAGCTCCACCCACCAGTAGGTAGGCACTAACCCCTCCCATAAGGAAGCTTGCACAAGCCTCTAGACCAGCTTCACTCACCTGGGAATAGACACCAGAAGCAAGAAAACAACGATCCCACAGCCTGTGGAATGAGTCCACAAATGCAGGCCAGAAGCTACCATGGGACCAGCTGGCCCCTAGTCCATGGGTGACAAGAGGGGAGTGCACTGCTGGGATTCAGACATCTTCTACAGAGGGCCACTTCTCCACTGTTGAGAAATACAACTAATATGTTCCAGGCAAAGGAACAATATAAAATTCCAGAAGAAGAACTAAGTGTAAGGAGATAGGCAATCTAGTCAAGAAAGTGTTTAGAGTAATGATTATGAAGATGATCAGAGAACTCAGGAGGAGAATGGATGCACAGAGTGAAAAGTTAGAAGTTTTTAACAGAGTTAGAAAGTATAAAACCAACCAACCAGAGTTGAAGAATAATACAATACCTGAAATTAAAAATACATTAGAAGGAACCAATAGTAAACTAAAGAAGGCAGAAGAACAGATTAGTGAGCTAGAAGACAGAGTGGAAGAAGAAATCACTAGTGCAGAAAAGAAAAAATAATGAAAAAAATGACAGTTTAAGAGACCTCTGGGACAACATCGAACACACTAATATTCACACTATAGAAGTCCCAGAAGGAGTAGAGAGAGAGAGAAAAGGACCTGAGAAAATATCTGAAGAGATAATAGCTGAAAAATTCCCTAAGTTCAGGAAGCTCAGAGAGTCCTATGAAGGATTAACCCTAAAGGTAACATATCTAGACATAATATAATTAAAATGACAAAAATTAAAGATAAAGAGAGGATATTAAAATCAACAAGGGAAAATTAACAAACAACATACAAGGGAAGTCCCTTAAAACTATCAGCTGATTCAAAAGAAACTCTGCAGGCCGAAGGGAGTGGTGTGATATATTTAAAGTTATAAAACAAAAAATCTACAAACAAGAGTACTCTGCCCAGCAAGGCTCTTGTTCAGATTTTATGGAGAAATCAAAAGCCTTACAGACAAACAAAAGCTAAAAGATTTTAGCACCACCAAACCAGCTTTACAACAAAAAGCTAAAGGAAATTCTCTAGGTGGAAAAGTAAAGGCCACAACTAGAAACAAAACTATGAAATGGAAAAATTCACTGGTAAAAGCAAACATACAGTAAGAGTAAGAAATCATCCACACACAAACATGGAAGGTTAAAAGACAAAAAACAGTAAAATCATCTGTATCCACAATAAGCAGTTAAAGGATACACAAACAATTAAATGTAAAATACAGTATCAAAAACAGTAAGCATGAGGGAAGGAGAGTACAAATGCAGGGTATTTAAAATGCATTTGAAATTAAGAGACCAGCAACTTAAATCAATCATGTATATACATAGACCTCTATACCAAAACTAAATGGTAATTACAAACCAATAATCTATTATAGACATACACACAAGAAAGAAAAAGGAATCCAAATATAACACTAAACATAATCTCTAAATAACAAGAGAGAACAGAAGAAGTGGGGAAAATAGACTACAAAACCAAATCTAAATCAGTTAACAGGATGGGAATAAGAATATACCTATCAATAATTAACTTAGTGTAAATGGACTAAATGCTCCAACCAAAAGATACAAACTGGATGAATGGATTAAAAAAAACATGACTCATATATTTGCTGTCTATAAGAGACTCACTTCAGAGCTAGAGACACACACAGATGGAAAGTGAGGGAATAAAAGTATCCCAAGCAAATGGAAATCCAAAGAAAGCTTGAGTAGCAATACTTGTATCAGAAAAAATAGATTAAAAAAAATTGTTAGAAGAGACAAAGGAGACTACATAGTGATCAAGAGGGCAATCCAAGAATAAGATATTATGTGAACATATATGCACCCAAGATAGGAGCACCTCAATATATAAGCACCTCAACTGTATGTTTATATAATAATACAAATGTTAACAGATATTAAGGGAGAAATTAACAATAACACAGTCAGAGTGGGGGACTTTAACACTGCACTTACATCAATGGAAAGATCATCCAGACCAAAAAGTCAATGAGGAACACAGACTTTAAATGATGCATTAGACCAGACAGATTTAATTGATATTTATAGAGCATTCCATCAGAAAGCAGCAGAATACACATTCTTTTCAAGTCACATGGAACATTCTCCAAAATAGATCACATGCTGGGCCACAAAGCAAGCCTCAGTAAATTTAAGAATATTGAAATCATATCAAGCATCTTTTCTGA
This sequence comes from Camelus dromedarius, assembly GCF_036321535.1. Taxonomy (NCBI): domain Eukaryota; kingdom Metazoa; phylum Chordata; class Mammalia; order Artiodactyla; family Camelidae; genus Camelus; species Camelus dromedarius. Next base: position 27,036,084 of record NC_087439.1, on the reverse strand, counting down.
TCACAACACTATGAGATTAAAAATCAACTACAAGGAAAAAACTGCAAAAACAATACATGCGGAGGCTAAACAATATGCTACTAAACAGCTAATGGATCACTAAAGAAATCAAAGAAGAAATACAAAAATACTTAGAAACAAATCAAAATAAAACATGATGATCCAAAACCAATGAGATGCAGCGAAAATCTATTCTAAGAGGGAAGTTTATAGCAATACAAGCTTATCTCAGGAAACAAGAAAAATCTCAAATAAATAACCCAACCTTACACCAACAACAACTAGAGAGAGAACAAGCAAAAAGAAACCATGAACATCAGCACAGAAATAAATGAAATAGAGACTGAAAAAAAAAAAGAGGTAAGTTAAATGAAACTAAAAGTTAGTTCTTTGAAAAGATAAACAAAATTGATAAATCTTTAGTCAGACTCATCAAGAAAAAAAAAGAGAGGGCCCAAATCAATAAAATCAGAAATGAAAAAGGAGAAGTTACAAACAACATTACATAATACAAAGGATCATAAGAGGCTACTATGAGTGAATATATGCATATAAAATGGACAACCTAGAAGAAATAGACAAACTTTTAGAAAGGCAAGACTGAGCCTGGAAGAAAGAAAATATGAACAGAACATTTATCAGTACTGAAATTGAATCAGTAATTTAAAAATTCCCAACAAATAAAAGGACAGGACCAGATGATGTGACAAGTGAATTCTCCCAAACATTTAAATAAGAGTAAATGCCTATCCTTCTGAAAGTATCCCAAAAAATTGCAGAGGAAGGAATACTTTCAAACTCTTTCTGTGAGGTCACCAAAATGCTGATTTAGAATCAAAACATATCACCCACAAAAAGTTACAGGCCAATATTATATATGAAAATAAATGCAAAAATCCTCAACAAAATACTAGCAAACCAAATTCAACAATATATTAAAAATACATCATGATTGGTTGGGATTTATCCCAGGGATGCAAGTTTTTCAATATCCTCAAATCAATCAATGTGAAACACCACATTAACAAATTGAAGAATAAAAACCATACAATCATCTCAATAGATGCAGTAAAAGGTTTTGATAAAATACAACATCTATTTTATAATAAAAACTCTCCAAAAAGATGGTGTAGAGGGAATATATCTCAAATAATTAAAGCTATATATATGGACAAATCCACAGCTAATGTCATACTCATTGGTGAAAACCTGAAAGCATTTCCTATCAGATCAGGAAAAAGACAAGGATGCCCACTTTCATCACATTTATTCAACATAGTTTTGGAGGCCCCAGCCACGCAATCAGAGAAGAAAAAGAAATAAAAGGAATCCAAATTGGAAGAAAAGTAAAACTGTCACTGTTTGCAGATGACATGATATTATACATAAACAACCCTAAAGAAGCAACCGGAAAAATACTAGAACTTGTCAATGAATTTGGTAAAGTTGCACAATTAAAATTAATACACAGAAATCAATTTTAATTTCTATACACTGGCAACAAAACATGAGAAAAAGAAATAAATGAAGCAATACCATTTACCACCACATCAACAAGTATAAAATACCTAGGAAAAAATACCTATCTAGGAAGGCAAAAGACCTGTACTCTGAAAACTATAAAACAATGATAAAACAAACTGAAGATGACAGAAACAGGTGGAAAGAAACACTGTGTTGTGGGACTGAAAGAATCAATATTGTTAAATTGTTATGATTTTTTGTATTTCTGTGGTGTTGGTTATTTTGTTTGTGTGCTCTTTGTTTTCTTGGTAATCCTGGCCAGAGGTTTTTCAATTTTGTTTATTCTTTCAAAAAATCAGCTCTTAAAATGGCCATACCACCCAAGGCAATATACAGATTTAATGCAATTCCTATCAAATTACCAATGGCATTTTTCACAGAATTGGAACAAAAACTGTTAAAATTTATAGGGGAACATATTAAGACCCTGGCTAGCCAAAACAATCTTGAGAAACAATTACAAAGGTGGAGGAATCATGCTACGTGACTTCAGACTACACTGCAAATCTACAGTAATCAAAGCAGTATAATACTGACAAAAAATAAACATACAGATCAATGGAAGAGGATAGAAATCCCAGAAATAAACCCATGCACTTATGGTCAATGAATCTATGACAAAGGAGGCAAGAATATAAAGTGGGGAAAAGATAGTCTGTTCAATAAGCTAGGGAAACTGAATAGCTACATGTAAAAGAATCATATTAGAATGTTCCCTAATACCAAAAACAAAAATAAACTCTAAATTGATTAAAGACCTAAATGTAAGGTCATATACTATAAAAATCCTAGAGGAAAACATAGGCAGAACACTCTGAAATAAGTCATAGCAATAGTTTTGGGGGGAGTGGGGGTGGAGATTTATCTACTAGAATAATGGAAATAAGAGCAAAAGTAAACAAATGGAACCAAATTAAACTTAAAAGCTTTTACACAGCACAGGAAACTATAAACAAAATAAAAAGAAAAACCTACAGAATGGGAGAAAATATTTGCAAACAATGTGACTTTCAAGGGATTAATTTGCAAAATATACAAACAGCTCATACAGCTCAATATCAAAAAAGAAAATCAAAAATGTGCAGATCTAAATAAACATTTCTCTAAAGAAGACATACAGACTTCCAACAGGCACATGAAAAGTTGCTCAACATGACTAATTATTAGAGAAATGCAAATCAAAACTACACTGAGGTATCATCTCACACCAGTGAGAACTGCCATCATCAAAAAGTCTAGAAACAATAAATACTGGAGAGGGTGTGGAAAAAAGGAACTCTCCTACCCTGTAGGTGGGAATGTAAGTTAGTGCAGCCACACAGAGAACTGTATGGAAGTTCCTTGAAAAAACTAAAAATAGACTTAACATATGATCCAGCAATCCCACTCCTGGGCCTATATCAGAGAAAACCACAATTTGAAAACATACATGCACCCTTTGTCTGTAGCAGCATGATTTCCAGTAGCCAAGACATGGAAACAACCCAAATGTCCATCAAAAGATGGCTGGATAAAGAAGATAGATGTCTATATCTAGATAGATACAAAATACGTACACACACGCACGCACGCACGCACACACACACAATGGAGTATTACTCAGTCATAAAAATTAATGGTTTGCAGCAACATGGATGGACCTAGAGATTACCATACTATGTGAAGTAAATCAAAGACAATTACATATCATTTATATGTGGAATTTTTAAAAAAGTGATACAAATGAACTTATTTACAAAACAGAAACAGAGTCACAGACATAGAAAACAAACTTATGGTTTCCAAAGGGGAAAGGGAAGGGAGGGATAAATTAGGAGTTTGGTATTAACATATATAAAATAGATAACCAACAAGGGGCTACTGTATAGCACAAGGAACCATATTCAGTATCTTGTAATAACCTATAATGGAAAAATTCTGAAAAAATAAAAAAAAAAACAGAATCACTTCACTGTATACCTGAAACATTTTAATCAACTATACTTCAGTTAAAAAAATGAAAAAAAATTTCCATTCATGAACACAATTTTTTCCCACTTGTTAAGATCTTATTATCTTCCAATAAATTTGTAAGTTTTTAATGTAAAAGTTCTATTTTTTTAGTATTATTGCTTATTATTACATTTTAATTCTTTTTAAAATTTCATATGCATTCAAATAACAATTTCTAATCATTTTGTGTCTAAAGGAACAAGTTAAATTTTTGATTACAGACCTAATAGAAAACTGCTAAATTTTCTTCTTAGTCTCATAATCTATCTAGATACTAAACCTATACTAAAAGAAATATTGAAAAGTCTATTCTAAATAGAAAAGAAACAAGAAGCTATACAAATAAGAAAACCATAATTGGAAATGTGATAACTACAATGAGTTGCAAGAGAAGAAACATAAGATGTAAAAAAATAAAGAAAAATAAAGAATATCGAAATCATAAAAGGTGGCCGAGGGGAGCAAGAAAATAGATTTTTTCTCTTTTCTTGTTTCTTCGTTCCTTTTAGGATGTGCTTGAGCCTACATGACTATCAGACTAAAGCAAAGAGATATAATAAGGGGTTAACATACTTGAAAAACAGGGTAACCACAAATCAAAAGCATTCAACAGAATCAAAAACCAAAAGGAACCAAGCTAGCATGAAAGAAAATTATCAAACCACAAAAAGAAAAACAAAAAGGAAAAGGCACAAAAAAGAAATACCAATTCAACTGGAAAACAAAGTTCAAAATGGCAATAAACACACATCTACCAATAATTACTCTAGATGTCAATGGACTAAATGCTCCAAACAAAAGACAGAGTGGCAGATTAGATAATAAATCAAAAGCCTGTAATATTCTGCCTACAAGAGACCCACTTTAGAGTGAAGGACACACAGGTTGAAAATGAGAGGATAGAAAAAGGTATTTCACAGAAATATCTTGTCAAATGTAAATGACAAGAAAGTGGGAGTTGCAATACTCATATCAGACAAAATAGACTTTAAAATAAAGGTCATAAATAAAGATTAAAAGGGACACTATTTAATGATCAAAGGAGCAATACAAGATGAAATTATTACACTTGTTAACATATATGCACCCAACATAGGAACACTTAAATATATAAAACAAACACTAACAGACATAAAGGGACAAATTGATGGGAATACAATAGTAGGAGACTTTAACACACCACTAACATCAATGGACAGATCTTCCAGACAGAAAATCAATAAGGCAATGGATATACTAAATGACATAACAGAACAATTGGACATGGTTGATATTTTTAGGATATTATTTCCCCCCAAAACAGAATGTACATTCTTTTCAAGTACTCCTGGAACATTCTCTAAGGTGGACCATGTACTTGGGCACAAAAGAAGCACCAACAAATTTAAGAGGACAGAAATTATTTCAAGCATCTTCTCTAACAAGAATGGCATGAAACTAGAAATTAACCACAGGAAAACAAATGAGAAGAAAAAAAACATGGAGACTAAACAACATGCTACTAAGAAAACAAAGGGTCAAAGATGAAATCAAACAAGAAATTTAAAAATACCTTGAGACAAAAGACAATGAAAACAACCACACAAGATCTATAGGATGCAGCAAAAGCAGTCCTAAGAGGGAAGCTCATAGTGATACAGGCCTTCCTCGAAAAAGAAGAATCTCAAATAAACAACCTAACCTACCACCTACAAGAATTAGAAAAAGAAGAATAAACAAAACCTAAAATCAGCAGAAGGAAAGAAATAATAAAAGATCAGGGAGGAAATAAACAAAATAGAGATAAAAAAAAAAAAAAACAGAAGAAAATCAATCCAACCAAGAGCTGATTTTTTGGAAGAATAAACAAAATTGAAAAACCTCTGGCCAGGCTCACCAAGAAAACAAAGAGCACGCAAACAAAATAAGAAATGAAAATTGAGAGATTACAACCAACACCACAGAAATACAAAAAATCATAAAAGAATACTATAAACAACTATATGGCAATTGGACAATTTAGAAGAAATGGACAAGTTTCTAGAAACATACAGTCCACCAAAACTGAATCAAGAAGAAATAAATTATTTGAATAGACCAATCACTAGAAGTGAAATAGAATCAGCAATAAAAAAAAAAAAAAACTCCTTGCAAACAAAAGTCCAGGACCAGATGGCTTCACTGGGGAATTCTGTCAATCAGTGTGATACACCACGTCAACAAGAGAAAGGATAAAAATCACTTGATCACATCAATAGACGCAGAAAAGAGCATTTGATAAAATTCAACACCCATTTATGATTAAAAACTCTTACGAAAGTGGGTATAGGGGGGACATATCTCAATATAATAAAAGCTATTTATGACAAACTTACAGCCAGCCTAACAATGGTGAAAAGCTGAAAGCCTTCCCACTAAAATCTGGAACAAGACAAGGATGCCCACTCTCACCACTTCTATTCAACATAGTATTGGAAGTCTTAGACAAACCAGTCAAACAAGAAAAAGAAAGAAAAGGGATGCAAATTAGAAGAGAAGAGGTAAAATTGTCACTATATACAGATAACACTACATAAAAATAACCCTAAAGGCTTCACACAAAAACTACTAGAGCTGATAAAATAGTCTGGCAAGGTAGCAGGATATAAGATTAACATACAGAAATCAGTTTCACTTCTTTAAACTAACAATGAAATATCAGAAAATGTAAAGAAGCAATCCATATTAAAATTGCATCCAAAAAAATATTAGGAATAAATCTGACCAAGGAAGTTAAAGACTTATACACAGAGAACAACAAAACATTGACTAATGGAATTAAAGATGATGTGAAGAAATGGCATATCCCATGTTCTTGGATTGGAAGAATTAATATTGTGAAAATGGCCATACTACTGAAAGCAGTCTACAGACTTAATGTGACCCCTACCAAATTACCCAGGACATTTTTCACAGAACTAAAACAAATAATCCTAAAATTTATATGGAATCACAAAAGACCCAGAATTGCCAAAGCAGTACTGAAGAAAAAGAATGAAGCTGGAGGAATAATCCTCCCTGAGTTCATACAATATAAAGAGCTATAGAAATCAAAACAGCATGGTATTGGTACAGAAACAGGCATATGGATCAATGGAACAGAATAGAGAGCTCAGAAATGAACCCACAAACTTTTGATCAATTAATCTTTGACAAAGTAGGCAAGAACATACAATGGAATAAAGTCACTCTCTTCAGCAAATGGTGTTGGGAAAACTGGACAGCTGTATGTAAATCAGTGAAGTTAGAAGACTCCCTCACACCATACACAAAAATAAACTCAAAATGGCTTAAAGACTTAAACGTAAGACAAGACACAATAAACCTCCTAGAAGAAAACACAGGCAAAACAGTATCTGACATGCATCTCAACAATGTTCTTCTAGGGCAGTCTATCCAAGCAATGAAAATAAAAGCAAAAATAAACAGGACCTAATAAACTCACAAGCTTTTGCACAGCAAAGGAAACCATAAGCAAAACAAACGATGACTTATGGAATAAGAGAAAATATCTGTGAAAGATAAGGCTGACAAGGGCTTGATTTCCAGAATATATAAACAGCTTATACAACTTAATAAGAAAAAAAAACAAACCCAATCCAAAACTGGGCAGAAGACCTACAGAGACAATTCTCCATTGAAGACATATGAATGGCCAACAGGCATATGAAAAAAATGCTCAATATCACTAATTATCAGAGAAATGCAAATCAAGCTACAATGAGGTATCACCTCACACCAGTCAGAATGGCCATCAGTAAAAAGTCCACACAAGATACATGCTGGAGAGGGTGTGGAGAAAAGGGAATTCTACACTGTTGGTGGGAATGCAGTTTGGTGCAACCATTGTCAATAACAGATGGAGATTTCTCAAAAGACTAAAAATAGACCTACCATATGATCCAGTAATCCCACTCCTGGGCATATATCCAGAGCGAACCTTAATTCAAAAAGACACATGTACCCCAATGTTCATAGCAGCACTATTTACAATAGCCAAGACATGGAAACAATCTAAATGTCCATCAACAGATGACTGAATAAAGAAGTTGTGGTATGTTTATACAATGGAGTACAGCCATAAAAAGAATAAAATAATGCCATTTGCAGCAACATGGATGGACCTAGAGAATGTCTTCCTAAGTGAAGTAAGCCAGAAAGAGAAAGAAAACTGTCATATGCTACCACTTACATGTGGAATCTAAAAAAAAAAAGACAAACTCGTTTACAAAGCAGACTCACAAACAGTGAACAAATTTATGGTTACCAGCGGGGGTCAGAGGGTGGGAAGGGATAAACTGGGAGTTCAAAATTCGTAGGTACTAACTAATATATATAAAACAGATAAACAACAAGTTTATACTGTATAACACAGGGAACTATATTCAATATCTTATAGTAACTTATGGTGAAAAAGAATATGAAAACGAGTATTATTCCTATATGACTGAAGCGCTGTACTGTACACCAGAAACTGACACATTGTAAACTGATTATACTTCAATAAAAATATATATTAAAAAAATCTAGATAGATGATCTTATCCTCTGAATAATGACATATGTAATCATTTCTTTCCATACACACTTTTTTGTTGTTCTTACAGCATTTGTTACACTAGAATGACAGCAGAAATCCTTTGGTTTCTTTAATATATTAAATGAATTAGATATGTTAATAGATTACCTTAGAGTTTAAAGTCTCATACTATTATGACAAATCCAGTCTAATCAAAGTAAAAAATAAATTGCTAGACTTGAACTGAAGATACCTTATATACAGTGGTAGCTATGCAACTACCTACAGACCTCCAACTTCCAGGGAACATTATTGTCTAAAGGTTGAATTGCTGTACTCTGAAATCCATTACCTCATTTGTAAGAAGCCCAAGCATCACATTGGCCACAGGTTCTTACCAGCCAATGAACAGTGGGTGTATCAGGTACTCAGTCATAATACTGAACCAATCCTGGAAATGAGAGACTCCTCTGATGGTGGACCTTAGTTCAAATTCTCTCTGAAATTCTTGCTAATACATTTTTAAACTTTCTGGCATTATATGATGATGATTTTATCCAACCTTCCTTCCCTCTATCCTTCACTCAGGATCAAAATTATACTGTGGCGTGCTGGATCTCACAGCCTTTCCTAACTTTATCCTTGTTTTCTCTCACAGACATTTCCTCTAATGAAAGTCCTGTACGTTTAATCCCATTTTGATGTCTGCTTCTTGGAAGAACTAGATTAACAAAAATTGTACTGCTACTGGGATAGTCTCAGAAAAGAGGCTACAAGACTAGGATTTGGGAATAACTCAATCACAAGCAGGAAGGCATTTTGGGTGGTAGGCAGGGCATGCAGGTTACCTAGCAAAATGTGCTGCTTTCATTGCTGAAAATTTCACCAACAGTAATCTGGGAAATTTTCCCCATGGAGGGAGTATAATGGTAGGTATAAAGTTGTAGAAAGTTGAAAAATATGGGAACAATAATGTATACAAAGACAGCTGAGTTGGCTGGTTACTGCTATACTGTATTAAAGCCCTGTGGATTATAATGAAAGACTGAGAACTCTTAACAAGCAGTTAATATGAATCACAGAAGGCATTATCTCCTGCAGTGGAAGGGCTAATACAGATCAGCTGCAGACCTGAAGACTAATTGTAAGGGCTGAAGGGCTCTAGAGACATTTGACTGATCAGCAAAGCAGATGTGGTATGTGAAGGTTGAGAGAAAACTGATATCCTGAAATAAGATGTGGAGATACAAGTTTGGATATCCCTGAGGTTGTTGACTCTTGTATCCTTCCTAGATTCTGCAGGCTTGAAGAAATGGTCCACCCTTCCTCAATATGACTGAGCATCTAGTTGTGCTGAAAGATGCTGCAGAAGTTTCTCTCCCACAGATAAAAGGTGGTCCCTTAGGAGCTGTTTCCACCTGCAATCATAGCTGCCAAGCAGAAAAACTAAGGTTTAATCCCAGCATAATTTGCCTGGGGATGTGCTGGGCTTGATAAGGGAGTACAGAGTCTGTATCTCTAAAGAATTACAAGACTTAGGAGGGATGAATGGATTTTTGAGACTAGTTGACCAAGAGGATCAGAATGTAGACTAGACCAGCAAGACTTCATTGAATTAGGGACACTTTCAGGATACAGAATTTAGCACATTGGGCAAAAAGGATGGGGTCAGACTTGCCGTTTGGGTTGCTCTTAGAATCTTGGAAAAATAATGGCCAACTTTCAGTGAAGTGGAAATGCCTGAGGTACCCTGGCAGATGGAAGAGGAAATAATAAATAGGCTGGGGTAAGTGGGCATGCCAGAATGACTTACATAAGGCCAAAAGATCCACCAAAGAATTAGGTTCAGTGGGAAGACCCAGTGGATGCAACATTCACTAAGGAATTGATAAGGAATATGCTGATAATAGAGGCACAAGTATCACTGGTAAGTTTGTTGATGGTTCTACTCTGTAGGGAAGGATGGCTGGAAAGGCAGTCAGATAAAGCTGTGCTTGTTACCAGCGACAGTCAGATAAAGCTGTGCTTGTTACCAGCGACAGTCAAATAAAGCTGTGCTTGTTACCAGCGATGGCAACAAAGTTAATAGAGGGGAAGTAATTATGCTTAACTACCAAGGGTCAGGAAAACTTAAATGCTGTAAAGACTGGAAAGGTTATAGAGGCACCTGACAAGGCTTGACCCACATCAAGTTATGGAATTGGATCATAGAACATTTGGGGAAAAAACAGACAGGTGTCCAATAAGAGTGCTGCTTAGCATCTGTAATCAACAAAACAAAACAAAATGGAAAATAGGGAGAGTGAGGTCAGTCTCCTGAATTAAAAGTCATGGTCCTTGGCTCAGTTTCCAGATATGAGCCAATTTTCACATGCTGAGCCCACTGAATCTGTAGAAGGAAGGACCCTGCAACACCATGGTAGATATAGAAAAGAATTACCCTATTCGTCCCCAAAGGAGCCTGGGTACTTAACCATTTACTTCGGTAACTGTATACTGGAAAAAGGGGAACACTGAGACATTTCAAGGAATACTGAACATAGGTTCTGAGTTGACACTGATACTTGGAGATCCAAAGAATTATCCCAGTTTCTCTAGAACAGAGGCTATAAGAGGTAGATAATAAATGTCCTAGTTCCCAGTACTCACACTAGACTGCAGTAATTCCTTCTCCCAGTAAACTCACTGAATACACCAACTATGCAATGGATCCACCAACTATGCAGTGGTAATTCTACAATTCTTCAAAGCTTAATTAGAACCTATATACTTACCAATTAGTGTAACCCTATATTAGGCCATTGATCTGTTGAGAAAGAGCTATCACAGTGGGAAAGGCCGTACAGAATCCTTCAGAACTATCCAGATCCCTCCCCTTCCCAAGAGAGTAGATCAAAAACAGTATCATGAATGATGTCACAAAATACGGTAGAATAGGGAACTCCACTGAAGCAACCATAAGCTGGAAAAGATGGACAGAATTGATTTTTCAGAACTTGGAAATTTAATACAAAACTTACAGCAAGGAGAGGACTGCTTAATGAAAACAAAGGTGGTTGATTTTTTGATAAGAGCATTGCATTTCTACTCACCAGCCTACCATTTGTCATTCCCCAGCAGTATTGAAATCAGCTCATGTTCCTGGTGCAGCCTGCTTTTGTCAGGGGTCTAATAAAGGCTTTGTTCTTAAAATAATGTGATTGTGAACTTTGACCTCTCTGATCCTTGGGGAACTGATGCATAAGGTGGTCTTTATTTACCTCGTTCCCTCAGGTGGAAGCAGTGTTTTGGGCAACAGTGTCTCTCCAAAGATTTAAAGACATACACTATTCCTGACTGCCTAACTCAAGGGATGTCATGTGAGGCAAGAAAGATTGAGACCCCAAACCATGGAAGGAGGAGACCTAAGAGTCTAGGCTTGCACCACTGGCTGATTTGCAGGCTCCAAACAAGCAGGAGGTGAAAGAAAAGTCAAAGCTGTATGCAGCTTGGTTTAGCATTGAAGGAGTGTCCTAGTTCATTATCTATGCTGTCAGGAATGGGAGTGTAGAATTTTTGTTTTGTTTTGTTTTGTTTTGTTTTACTTTAAACGTGTAAGGAAATCTCTGCCTGGCTACTGGCTGACCACTGAGTTAAACGAACAAGTACTTCAGTGACCACCAAATACAATGAATATACTCTTTGAAAAATTGTTTAGAAAAGTTGCAACAAAAGGACAGGAATGAATAATCAACAACAGCAAACTCCAGAGAGACTTTAAAGAAAAACAAATGGATAGAAATGTGTCTTTTTTTTTTTTTTTTTGATTCCCCATATCAGTGATGTCATATGATATTTGTCTTTCTCTCACTGACTTACTTCATTTGGTATGATAATCTCTAGGTCCATTCATGTTGCTACTAATGACTGTATTTCATTTCTTTTTATGGCTAAGTAGTATTCCATTGTGTGTGTATATATATACTTATATATATACACACACACACATTTTCTTTATCCATTCATCTGCCAATGGACATTTAGATTCAAACTACTATGTACAGAATAAACAACAAGCTCCTACTGTAGAGCACAGGAACTATATTTAATGGTTTACAGTAACCTGTAATGAAAAATAATACATTATATGTGTAGTATCTAATATATATAAAAAGAATACATAGAAAGACTATAATATATTATATGTCTATAACTGAATCACTATGTGGTATACCAGAAACTAATACAACATTGTAAATCAACTATACTTCAATTTTTTAAAAATGGGAAAAAATGTGTCCCTGAGGAAGCCCAGGCATTAGACATACTAGACAAAATTTTAAATCATCTATCTTAAATGTGCTCAAGGAGCTAAAGGAAACCATGGACAAAGAAGATGGACAGGGAGTCATGGGTTACCAGAGTAGAGACTCAGGTGGTTTTACCAGAGGAACCAATGCCACAGTAGGAAACCCTGAAATGTCACTGACAAATTTCTGGAGGCTTAGTGAAGGTAGACATGAGAGTTAAAAACTCCAGGGGAACCCAATCATAATGGGGTCCCCACATTATTTTAAGATTTATCTTCAAGAGCATGACCAGATTCCCACAGTAAACTGGAGAAAAATCCTCTTGTCCTTCCTGGAGTGGGAGAGGAAAAGAAACCATTTTGAAGTAAACCATGGCACTATTCTTCTAAACAAGGCCTGACCTTAAGGGATACCAGTTAACCAGCACCTAATATGTTGGGATATTATCAGAGAATAACTGACCTGGAGGAATAAAAATACCCAACTCCAGCCTACTCTATCCTTCTATATGGGAAAAGGGAATACCTTACTCCAGCCCACTCTATCCTTCTATATGGGAAAAGGGAATACCTAACTCCAGCCCACTCGAGCTATCCTGTCCCACCAAAGGAAGGAGGAAGAATCTGAGAAACACTTATGAAGTTCATAGTCCACTGACATAGGCTCACTAAAAGAATGAGACCTACTCATAGGATTACAGAATGCTTCCCCTACACCCGTATCTCACCACCATCTTATTAAAGGCCTAGTTTTTATAATTTCCTTCTACCCAGTATAATATGTTCAGCTACTATGAAAAAATTATAAGATGTACCAAAAGGTAATAATAATAATAATAATAATAATAATAATAATTTGAAGGGACACAACAACCATCAGATCTAGATATGTCAGGGATATTGCAATTATCAGATGGGGAATAACTATGATTAATGTGCTAAGGGCTCTTAATTGATAAAGTAGATAGTATGCAAGAATAGATGGGCAATGTAAGCAGAAAGATAAAAATCCTAAGAACCAAAATGAAATGCTAGAGGAAAAAAACACAGTAACACAAATGAAGAACTCCTTTGATGGGCTCATCAGTAGCCTGAATTCAAATGTGGAATCTCTAAGCTAGAATCAGTAGAATTCTTGAAATCTCAAAAGCGAACAGAACAAAGACTGAAAGAAATAGGACAGAATATCCAAAAAACTATGATACAAGTATAAAAGGTATAATATACTCATAATGGGAATATCAGAGGAGATAAAAGAGACAAAAGAACAGAACAAATATTTAAAAGCATAATTACTGAGAATTTTCTCAAACAAATGAGAGACACCAAACCACAGACCCAGAAAGCTCCAGAGAACAGCAAACAGGATAAATACCAAACAAACAAAACAAAAAACACATACCACATCATATTCAAAATACAGAAAATTAAAGATAAAGAAAAAAATCCTGATCAAAGCCAGAGGAACAATGCACTTTACCTGTAAAAGAACCAAAACAGTATTTATATCCAACTACCCTCAGAAATCATTTAAGGAAGAGTAGAGTGGAGTGAAATATTTAAAGTGTAGAGGAAAAATAGAAAATCAACGAAGAATTCCCAAAATTATTCTTCAAACATTAAGGAGAAATAAAGCCTTTTTCAGACAAAAATTGAATAAATTTGCTTCTAGCAGACCTACATTGCATGAAAAGTTAAAAGAAGTTCTTTAGAGAGGTGGTAAAGAATACATGTTAGAAACTCAGATCTGGGTAGAATAAGGAAGACCTTTGAAGAAGGAATAAAAAGATAAAATTTAATAAAAGTCTATTTTCTTATTGTTAACTAATCTAATAAATGCCATATATGAAAGTTCAGAGCTAAAATCATACTCAATGATGAGAATCTGAAAGCTTTTTCTCTAGAACTTGGATGCCTGCTTTTACCACTTTTTTTTTCAACATAGTATTGGAAGTCCTAGCCAGAGAAATTAGGCAGGGGAAAAGAGCATTATAATTGGAAAGAAAAATAAAATTATCTCTATTTGCAGATAACATGACCTTTTATATACAAAAACCTAAGGATTCCCTCCAAATATATTAAAATGAATACATGAATCCAGCAGTTTGAAGGATACAAATCCACACCTAAAAATCAGTTCAATTTCTTTATACTTAAAATTAATAATATAAAAAGATAATTATAAAAATAATCCATTTACAATGACATCAAAAAGAATAAAATACTCAAGAATAAACTTAACCAAAAAACACTTATACAATAAAATCTGCAAAAAGTTGGAAAAAAAGGAAGACATCAATAAATATAATAAACATATTTTGTTTATGGATTAGAAGACTTAATGTTAAGATGTCAATACTATCCAAAGTGATCTACTGATTTAATGCAACAATCTGTTCCAATCCCAACACTGTCTTTCACAGGAATAGACAATTCCATTCACATGGAACTTTAAGGTACCCCAAACAACAAAACAACTTTTAAAAACAGGAACAAAGTTGGAGGTCTCACACTTTCTAATTTCAAAACTTAATATAAAGCTGCAGTAATCAAAATAGTATGCTACTGGCATAAAGACAGACATATTGACCCATGGAATAGAATAAAGAATCCACAAATAAACTGTCAAATATATATTCAAATGATTTTTGGTAAAGATGGCAAGATCATTCAATAGGTAAATAATAGGCTTATCAATATATGGGGCTAGTACTCACATGCAAAAAAATAGAACTGGACCTTTATCTCACATCATGTACAAAAATGAACTTGGTGGATTGTAGACCTAAATGTAAGAACTCTTAGAAGCAAATGTAAGTACATTTTTGTTCTCTTGGGTTACGTGATGTCTTGTTACATATAAAATCAGAAGCATAAGTGACAAAAATAGATTCTTATCAAAATAAAAACTTTAGTGCTTCAAATATTACCATTAATAAAGTGAAAACAATCCAAAATGACAAAAACATATTCCAATTAAACATCTGATAAGTAAAAAGGGGGAAGAATCTAAATAGATACTTCCCAAAGAAGATAGACAAATGACAAATAAAAGGAAACTAATTCTCAAAATCAAGTCTTTTGGGAAGTGCTAACTGAAACCACAATGAAATACCACTTTACACCCACTAGGCTGGCTCTTCTCAAAGAGACACTTTAAAACAGATAGTCATAAGAATGTGGAGAAGTTGGGATTTTCATAATTATTGATTGAAATGTAAAATGTGACATGCTTTGGGAAACTGTCATTTCTTCAAAATGTTAAATAAGAAGTTACATACGACTCAGAAATTCCACACCTTAATAAATAATCAGGAGAATAAAAGCATACCTCCATGCAGAAACTTGTATTTGAATGTTCAGAATAACATTATTCATAATTGCATAAAATGGAAACAACCCAGGTGATCATCTAATATATAAAAAAAAATGTGGTATATTCATAAAATGGAACATTATTCAGCAATGAGAAGGTATAAAGTACTGATATATGCTACAACCTAGATGAAGCTTGAAAACATTAAGCCAAGTGAAAGAAGCCAGTCAAAAAAGACTACATATTGTATGACTTTTTTTTTAATATATGAAATGTCCAGAATACACAAACCCATAGAGACTGAAAATAGATTAGTAGTTTCTTATGTCTGGTGGGAATTGGAAATGATACCTAAGAGGTACAGGTTTCTTTTTAGCATCATGAAAATATTTGAAAATATTGTTGCAGTGATAGTTGGATAACTCTCTGGATATACTAAAACCTACTTAACTGTATGCTTTGAAGGTATGAATTGTTATCTCATTATTTCAATAAAACTTGAGAAGTCACAGACTTTCTCATGTTGCTCCTTTTTGTATTTTTGATACATTTTGCTTCTTAGTTCCAAGTAACTTCCTCTGATTTACTCAGTTCATCAATTCCATCTATGTGTCCAATTAGTTGTCACATTTATTAGTTTTAAATTTAAATTTTAAAATTTCTTTTTTAGTTATTTCTGGTTCTGTTTTAAATATATGTAAACATAAAAGTACTTTATTACTGTCATATTTTCATTTTCTTCTTTTACCTTTAAAAATTCTAAACATGGTTATGTAATGTTACATATCCATTTTATTGTCTTAAAATCAGGCATTTTATCTTGTTATTTATTTTATTTAGTATTTGCTTATATTTACTAAGTATGAATTGTTTTCTATTGTAAATTTTAAAAATAATTTTAATTATAAGCTTATCTTAAGAGGGATTTATTTGTAGAAACACAATGTTGGCTAGTTTGAAAATATGTTTCTTGGGAGATTTTGCTTTTACTTCTACCACGATCCTGTTACGGGTTTAACTGTGTGCTCTGCAAAAAACAAGAATATGCTGAAGTCCTAACCTGCAGTACCAAAAGATATGGCCTTATTTGGAAATAGGAGTATCATAGATTTTATTAAGAAAAGATCATACTATTCCAATATGACTGGTGTCCTTATAAAAAGAATGCCATGTGATGACAAAGACACAGTGGGATAATGCCATGTGATGACAAAAAACCGAGATTGGTGTTATTCATCTGCCAGCCAGGGAATGTCAATGATTGCCAGCAAACCACCAGAAGCCAGAAAGAGGAAAGGAAGGATCTCTCTACAGGTTTTAGATGAGGCACTGCCCTGTGAACACTTAATTTTCTTTGACTATGACTTTGACTTATAATTTCTAATACAAATGGACAATAGATTTCTGTTGTTTTAAGCATCTCAGACTTAAAGAAGTGGAAAGATAACCAATGCTCTTGGAGTGGAAGAATCAATATTGTCAAAATGGCTGTTCTGCCCAAGACAATCTACTGATTTAATGCGATCCCTATCAAATTACCCAGGACATTTTTCACAAACTAGAACAAATAATCCTAAAATATATATGGAATCACAAAAGACCCAGAATGGCCAAAGTAATATTGAAGAAAAAAAACAAAGCTGGAGGAACAACCCTCCCAGACTTCAGACAATATTATAGAACTACAGTAATCAAAACAACATGGTATTGACATAAAAACAGACACAGGGATCAATGGAACAGAATAGAGAGCCCAGAAATAAACCCACACACCTATGGTCAATTATTTTTTGACAAAGGAGGCAAGAATATACAATGAAGAAAAGAAAGTCTCTTCAGCAAGTGGTATTGGGAAAACTGGACAGCAGCATGTAAACAAGTGAAGTTAGAACACTCCCTCACAAAGTAAAATAAAAACACAAAAATAAACTCATTTAAATATAAGACATGATAAACCTCCTAGAAGAAAACATAGGCAAAACACACTCTGATAAAAATCTTAGCAATGTTCTCCTAGGGCAGTCTACCCAGGCAAGAGTAATAAAAGCAAAAATTAACAAATGGGATCTAATTAAACTTACACACTTTTGCATAGCAAAGGAAACCATAAGCAAAACAAAATGACAATATGGAATGGGAGAAAATATTTGCAAATGACACTACCGACACAGGCTTGATTTCCAGAATATATAAACAGCTTATACAACTTAATAAGAAAAAACAAACAACCCAATCTAAAAATGGGCAGAAGACCTACACAAGCAATTCTCCCATGAAGACATACAAATGGCCAATAGGCACATGAAAAAATGCTCAATATCACTAATTATCAGAGAAATGCAAAACAAAACTATGATGAGGTATCACCTCACACCAGTCAGAATGGCCATCAGGAAAAAGTCCACAAACAATAAATGCTGGAGAGGCTGTGAAGAAAAGGGAATCCTCCTACACAGCTGGTGGGAATGTAGTTTGATGCAGCCATTGTGGAAAACAGTATGGTGATTTCCTCAAAAGACTGAAAATAGACTTACCCCATGATCCAGCAATCCCACTCCTGGGCATATATTCGGAGGGAACTCTAATTCAAAGAGATACATGTGCCCCAGTGATTATAGCAGCACTATATACAATAGGCAAGACATGGAAACAACGTAAATGTCCATCAACAGATGACTGGATAAAGAAATTGTGGTATATTTATACAATGGAATACTACTCAGCCATAAAAAAGAATAAAATAATGTCATTTGCAGCAACAGATGGACCTGGAGACAGTCATCATTCTAAGTGAAGTAAGCCAGAAAGAGAAAGAAAAATACCATATGATATCACTCATATGTGGAATTTAAAAAAACAAAAACCAAACAAACAAAAAAAATAAAAGATTGGAAAAAATGAACTCATTTATAAAACAAAAAAAAAATTAAAAAATTAGTAAACAATTTTATGGTTACCGGGGGAAATGGAGTGGGAAGGGATAAACTTGGGAGTTTCAGAACTGCAAAGGTTAAGTACTATGTATAAAAATAGATTAAAAAATAAATTTCTTCAATATAGCATAGGAAACTATATTCAATATCTTTTAATAACCTTTAATGATAAAGAATATGAAAATGAATGTGTGTTTTATATATATATATATACACACACACACACACACGACTGGGACATTATGCTCTACACCAGAAATTGACACATTGTAACTGACTATACTTCAATTAAAAAAAAAAATTGCCATTATTATTGAGACTAGAAAAATTTTCCAGTATCCTCCAGCCCCAGACCACCCCCTACATACAAACCTCCTAGAAAAGAAGAACCATAGTATCCTTTCAGGCTCATCTCTCTGAATTTTATTTCCTTTTTATTTATTATTATTTTTTTCTCAAATAATTTTTTTCACTTCCAGTATTGTTTTGCAATGAATAATTTTCATTTTCCAGACTATAATATTACCCTCAAAAAGACTTTTCAATTCAAATAATGGATACAAATATGTATCTGCCCTCTTTCCTACTAATGTACACATGTCTCATAAATGCACAATTAAACATAAAACCTTGGGGACACTGCTACAGAGTGAATGTTTTGTGTCCCCCAAAATTTCTTTTTTTTTTGAGTTCTTTTTAAATTTAATTGAAGTAAAATTCACATAACATGAAATTCACTATTTTAAAATGTACAGTTCAGTAACTTTTAGTACATTCAACAATGTTGTGCAACCATCACATCTATCTAATTCCAGAATATTTTATCACCCCCCCCCCAAATTTCTATGTTCAATTTCAGTGTGCAATGTGATGGCATTTGTAAGCAGGGCTTTTAGGAGGCAATTATGTCATGACAGTGGCTCCTCAGGAATGAATCTGGTGCCTTTGGAAGAGACCCTAGTAAGCTCCTTACAACTTCTATGTGAGGACACAGTGAGAAGATGGCAGTCTATGCACCAGGGTGGATCTTGGACTTCCCAACCTCCAGAACTGTGAGAACTGTTGTTTATAAGCCACCCAGTCTATGGTATCCTGTTACAGCAGCTCTAACCTACTAAACAGATATTGTGCAAGCTGTAAGGAATTTGAAGTACATGAGATTCTCTGGGAAAAACTGCACATCTTCTTGCATCATCAACTTTTTTTGTACTAATTTTATACTATTTATTTGAAAACAGCATTGATAACAGAATATGTGCAATATTTTTAAGGATTGTTTTTAAATTGTAAGATTCTAAAGAAATATTATGCTTTTGAAAGACCATTTCTGCCTGATAACACATAAACAGACAAACAAACATACTGCCACATATAACCCTTCCCCAAAGTTTGTGTGCATGCACGCACACACCCACACAGAGCCCCATTAAACTCTTGCTCTATCAGGGATATTTAGTTGGAAAAGTTTGTACAACTCTGCCTTATAATATATTGAAATAATGACCCTTTCTTTTAGCTTAGGAGTCTGAGGGCACACTGCCAGAAGTAGACTTCATCTTGCTAAAGATGACACTTGCTCAGTGAAGGCAGATCTTCAATTTCCTAGTGTAGGACTCCAAGTTGAATTTATACACAATTTTCTAAAAACTAGATTACCTTGTTTCATGTTATTCCCTTTTCCTTGCCTTAACATCTACACTTACTCAAGTTTTGTATAGATGTCCAACCTATACCAGCTGAACTATGTACCTACATATAGGATAAAATGTTAAAGGAAGAACAATTATGTCCAGTTTTAAAAGGTGCATTGATTACTGTAAGTAGAAAGAGAAGTCCCAGAGACATCTTGTTAACCAAGAATGGGGGTCGATGCTCTATCTACCTTTCTTTATACAACAATTTTCCCTACATGACTAGCAATGAGGAATCTGAAAAGAAGGCTGCATGTCTAACTTTAGAGAATTCATTCCCCTAGGATGAGAAAGCTGAGAAACAGCAGTAATAACTCTGTAAGGTCATTCAAATAATTAACAACTAAGTTGTGATTCCAACCTAGGTAAAGTCTAACTTCCTAAAAATGAAACCATTTCTTAAATTTTTACATTTCAGTCACTCACACATTGATTCCACTTCTATTCTTTGCAGCCAGGCCAAATAAGTCTTACCCATAGACAATGTGATATGCCTTCAACTATTTAAAAATGGCTATCATGATCATTTTCTTTGTTTACACAAGCCAAATGTTTTGAGTTCCTTCAGCCATTTTACACATTTTTTACACTTTTTGCTTTAAATACACTCTACTGAGCATTATTTCTCAGTACCCCAAAAGAGTTTAGTATATTTCAATGTGGCATGATAAACAGAATATACTCTATAAGTATTCACTGAAGTCCTTTATATTTAGCATAGTGACATGCCCTGATTTACTCCATACAGTCTGAGTTGATGTTGTGGCCTAGTGTACTGGTGCAATACCCTTTCACTCTTAAAAGGGACTAGTTTGGAAAATATATGACACGATTATTCCATCTATAATCTCATTTACTTAGTTTTGCATGAGTCATACTTAAATCATTCCTATTCCCATAAACAGGGGTATCTTCTAACTCACAAACATCTTTCTCCCATCTCATTTATCCTATATTTGTTTTTATCCTCTTCCTCTCACTGTTCAGTTCCTCATTCACTAGACCGTTTCTTGGCATATCATTCCTCATAAAACTCTTTTATATTCTCCCTAGGGAGTTCCTTCACTACTCTCAACAGATTGATAAAGCATTATTTGAGAGCACTTAGATGTGTTCTTAGCTAAGGCACTTGAATACTCTCATTGTCCAAAACTAGTATTTTGAGTTTCTTCAGTTCTTGATTCCTTTCAGACACTCAGATGCTAGATTCTAAACAAGCATTATTAATTGTGAGACACTAGCATTTGAACAATTGGCCCAATAGTGCAAAAAGATCTGACTTTGTTTCCAATTAGCATCTCCTATCTTAATTTCCTTATATATTCCTAAGCATGAGTCCTATCTCTAAGTGTCCATGCTAGGTTAAATGGTTAGAAGCTGCCCTTTAATACTGTGTATCTCATATAAGGCTATTATCCTAACATATCTTCATTTAAGAAACAGAAGAGTGTAGGTACTTGGACTAAACAAGATTGCTTAGAAACTAATGAATAAATAATGATATTCCATGAATAACTCAAGATGAATGTTGGATGCCTCAATCTTTATCTGCAAAACAGTAAACTCTTTTAATATGACCATGTGACATGCAGTACAAATAGGAATGGGGTTAACTGTGTCCTTGGAAGCATATACTGTACTCTCACATTCTGTCTCTGCATGAGGATTTAATGCATAGGTGAGGCCTTGGACTAACAGGAATTTGACACTTTGGTTGGAAAAGATTATAAAATTGAATTCCTACCATGGAGAAAGGACTCTGACATTATCTTTGCCATCATCAAAGCAAACATATCCATACAAAGAAGAATCAATAGCAAGATAGTACAAGGAAATGTGAGGCAACAAAATGTCACAGCTCTGCCATTTACTGAGATTTGGGCCAATCATTTGGCCTGCTTGGTCTCATGTTACTCAACTAAAAATTCATAACTACATTGACCTTGACCTTTAACCATCCCACAAGGATTCTGCCACCTGGAAGTTTACCACAGATTGTTGCAGTACCCCCTATGAAAATAAAGAGAATTTTGTATTGTGGTCGTTTTAAAATATCAAGTGACATATCAGTTTCAAGAATGATTGCAGTGTTCAGGAATTTTCAAACAACAGAACTAACAAGCCAAATACAACAACAACAATACAAGTCAAGTTGGGAGACGTCTAGGACTCCACCAGGAATAAAGCAGTCTTATTCAGTTTTCATGTCTTCACTCACATCTCCCAAACCATCCTCTAGATATGTGGAATAATTAATTAATTGAGCTACTGTGAACTGTGTGACTTTACTTCCCTAAGTGTCCATATCCATAAAATGAGTTTTAAAAAATACTAGGTTTATAGGGTTGTTTAAAGATTAAGTGAGATTATACAGACCAAACTCTTACCATGAATAGTATCTATTATTGTTTTCTTGTAAGCACAAACATCATACACTCATATGATTCATCACAGGCAAAGTATAACTCATAACAACATAAATATTTCTACTTTTATAGTGATCCAAGAAATAAAGTTGAAATAACAAAGTAGAGTGTTTTCAATTATATTAGAAACATTTATTATTTCTAATACTTGTGAAGTTGCTATGAAATTACAATTTCTGTACTTTGTTGATGAATTGTGTAACATTTTTGAAATAATTCAGTGATCTATATAATTAACCATATAAAGTCTTACACATTTAACCTAATAATTCTACTTCTTTAAATACATCCAATGGAAAAACCAAAAACTGCAAAAACTAAGGACATACCTATCTATTGCAATATTCTTTGAAATGGTGAAATAAACAACTTTGTATTCACCAATAGCATAATAAAAATAAACTAATATATATTCATTTAAATGATAATAGAAAAGATACCACAACATGAAAACTGGAAATACAAAATATTACCATGTTATCACTTCAACTCTGGAAACAACCATATGAAAAAATACTGATAGTCAAATAACTAAAAGTACACTACTTTTTTATCCAAGTAACATTATGAATGGTTTCTCTTTTTTTCTATTTTAAATTCTTTCTGTGATGCTGTTATATATTTTTATATAACAAAATTAGCTTTGAATTCTTTGCAAGAAAAGATAATGTAAAACTTTGACAAAATAATAACTTATATTCTCAAGTTACTAAGTACCATATGCCAGGCTATAAGTTTTCCAGTGCTGAAAGGAGTATGTGGTTTAATGAATTTGAAGTGGTTGCAGGAAA
This sequence comes from Camelus dromedarius, assembly GCF_036321535.1. Classification (NCBI taxonomy): domain Eukaryota; kingdom Metazoa; phylum Chordata; class Mammalia; order Artiodactyla; family Camelidae; genus Camelus; species Camelus dromedarius. The sequence goes on along the minus strand of NC_087439.1, from coordinate 27,012,587 downwards.
GTGACCTTTTAGTTAAATTAAGGTTAAACTGGTTTATAAAATTACATAAGTTTCAGATGTACATTATAATTTGACTCGTGTATACACTTCCAAGTGATCATCACCATAAGTCTAGTTATCATCCATCACCAAACAACTGACTCCCTTCACCCATTTAACCCACCACCTAGCCCCTTCCCCTTTGGTTATCACCAGTCTGTTATCTGTATCTATGAGTTTTTGTTTTGCTTGTTCATTTCTTGTTTTTTAGATTCCATATATAAGTGAAATCACATGGTATTTGTCCTTCCCCATCTGACTTATTTCACTTAGTATAATACCCTCAAGGTCCATCCATGTTGTCACAAATGGCAAGATTTTCTTCTTTTTATGGCTTTATAGTATTCTATTGTATATACATATACCACATCTTCTTTGTCCATTCATTTATCAACAGACATGTAGCTTGTTTCCGTATCTTGGCTATTGCTAATAATGCTGTAATGAACACAGGGGTGTATATATATTTTTGAGTTAGTGTTTTCATCTCCAGATAAATACCTAGAAGTAGAATAGGTGGACTTTTGTTAGTTCTATTTTTCTTTTTTTCTTTTTGAGGAATCTCCATACTGTTTCCCATTGAAGTGACTTTTTTAGCTGAACTATCAGCAAGAATTGGCAAATACTTTCACATCAGTTTCTTTTGCTCAAAATCCAGGTAAGAAACACACAGAAATTAACAGAATAGTCTAAGATTGTCATTTGTCAGATATTAGTAATGAAATTTGTCTATACTCATTCCTCACAAACAAAACAAAAAATTGTTTATCAACATAGACACATAAAAATTCTAGTCTAGCAATCTACAATGAGTTGGCCTACAGGAGAGATAAAACCACAATTCAATTCCAAGTCGACAGATATTTCATTGTACACTGCCCCAAGGACCCCGGGTTCCATTACACTTCCTGAAAACTTAGGAGTTAGAGATGAATTCTGTTTCATTCAGCCCTCTGTTAATTTTTTATTAACATGGTTTATTAACTTTTTATTAATCATGGTTTTGGAAACAAACAGGCAAAGAAACAAACCTCATTAGACTGTTATCTATGAGGATCTTCTAGAGTTTGAATTCAGAGTGGTTTTGCTCTCTATAAAATGCTTTGAGAGATTTTTTTCCTAAAACTTAATGTAGGGCTCAGAACTTTGAAGCCTCTGCGTTTTCAGTTCATGTTTGATAATGCATCCCCTAATTACTCAGGGCTCACTAAAGCTTCAGCAGGCTATAGAAGACCTTTAGTTAAACATAACTAGTGATTAAGAGCTGGTTTTAAAAGAAGGTGGGTGAGCACAGTTCCTCTCGGGTTTCTACTTTTACCAAAAACATAAATTATCCCTGTCTACTTATCTTTTGTTTCAGGTACTTGAAAGTTGAGTTCTAGCTTTTTATTCAACTTAGCAATAATTAGGAAAATAAAGTGAAAGATAACAAGAAGGCATACATATGTGTACATATAGTTCATATGTATAAACACAGACATAAAATAGTAATGTAATACATATAATAGCTGCATTGTAGTTGAATAAATGTTTGCAATAGCTAATTAAAGATTTATTTTGCTTTATATTTAAGATGGCCTGATAGTTCTTCAAGGAATATTTTTTAAAGCTGTTTTAACATGGTTAGGTATAAACTCTTACACCAACAGAAAGGGTTTGTCCACATCTTGTAATCACAGAAAATGTTGGATTCCTTTTTTCTTTTTCTGTTTTTTCTTCTCAGTTGACTAAAAAAAGACTTCTTTCTTGCACATTTAAAAAAAAAGTCAGTGATTCAGCAGAGAGAAAGGCAAAAGAAATGCAGCATAGACTGTAAAACTGGAAGTGAAGAGATTCTCAATTTGCTGTGGCATTTTGCCATCAAGAGATGCTATCATGAGTACCCAAAGATAAGGACACCAAGATTCAGAGAAGTTCAGTCTCTTGCCCCCATTTCAGACCATTGAAAAGTACATTTGAATCCACTGGAAACTGGAGTCAGAACTCATTTCACTGTACTTTACTGCTCCTGGAACAGAACTTAGAGAGATCTTTGCTCAAATGAATTTCAGATATCATTTTTTTCCAGCAGCTAGAATCAGACTGTGAAGGTAAAAGAGAGTCTGTGAACCTTGCTCAGTTGGCCCTGTGGCATTCCTCAGTTTGGGAATATATAGGGCACATTTTGAAAATCCCAGTCTAGCTTGACCTCTTCATTTTACAGATGAAAGAAAAATGAGATTTAGAAGTTTAATATTCCTGAATTCACCCAAAATTCAATTTCCATTTAAGACCTTTGAAAGACATTTCTTGTGACATAGTATTATTAAAGTATGGCACAATAGTAAAGTCAAAAGGAACTGTGCTGACATCTGTCACACCACTTTTCAGCAAATCATGTTTAAACCACCTCACATGAAGATTTCCTCCCATTTTTGAAGAGCTCAGAAGAATCATCTTCTCTTCACTGACATCAACATATAACAAATATCACTATTACTGATCTCTTCATCTAACTGACAAAGCCCTCATAATATTGATTAAACATGTTTTGTTGTGTTATAGCTTCATTAAAAAATGTCTCTACAATGGTATTACAAAACATCTGGTTACCATTTTCTTCATGAGAACTCTTGGTCTACTTGAAAACTATACTTATTAAATCACCCTGAAACTGTTTTCCAGAATTTAAAATCCATATAAGATACATTTGTTGACTAACCATAACATTTACAGCTTTCTAATGAATGTCTGACTTTTAGACTAACTTTTTGACTGACAAACTGCAAATGTTATGCCTCTTATGAAAGAGCTGACTGTTGCTTAGTACAATGGATAGTATCATTGTTTTGTGAATCAGAACATACATTGCTGCTTTTATAACATGATGGAACACACAGCATAAACAAAAGATATGTTTTAATCTTTCCACTTGGATATTTTCTATTAGTTGTGTCTCAAGTATTATCACTAGCTTCTATTAATAATGTCACATATATTTGACCAATCTGTTCTTTTTTAATCAGAGGTAACGTAGCCCATAAAGTGTGTTTTCCTGAAATTATTTGCATATTACAAAATGACAATGTAGGATACCTAGAAGAATACTGAATCTCACCTAGAGATGGATAAAATTTCTGATGATTATGGATCTCTCCTACTGTTAAAAGACTGGATGTATGTTCGTAATTTTCTAGTTATGCATATTAGGTAAAAATAGTTATTACCTCTATTTCCCTTTTGAAGTTTAGGTGGAGGGATGTACATGGATTTTGAGCAGCCAAGAGATTGGATGTGGCAATTTTTGAGATATCCTATTCCACACTCTTTTGAGGATGTCTTCCCACAGAGGCTTAAAAACTTGAAAACTACATTTCTTGAATGTACAGTTCTACTTTTCATTTTTTTAACTGAAGTATAATTGATTTACAATGTTGTGTTAGTTACTGATGTACAGCATAGTGATTCAGTGATACATACATATACACACATATATATTTCTTTTCATATTTTTCATTATAGGTTATTACAAGGTATTGAATATAGTTCCCCATGCCATACAGTAGGATCTTGTTTATCTATTTTATATAGACTAGTTAGTATCTGCAAATCCCAAAACCTGTCTGTTCTTATGGAAATATTTTCACAAGTTCTTTTAGAATTATGCTAAATCTCTTTATACAAGGAATCTACCAAGTATGAAGCATAATATGAAAACTGAGTTTCAGGTAGAACAGGTATATGGGTCTAATCTTCAAGAAAACTGACCTCTAATTTCAATTCTACCACTAACTCCATAAATGATCAGGCAACTTTTATAAGATTCAGAATCCTTGGTCTTAAAATGAATGGTTTCCCCCAAGTTATTTTGTGTATTTTTGTAAACTTCAACCATTATGAATTTATCACTGAATAATTTTATTTCCCAAGTTATGTCATACCCAGATTAGGAATCTGATGGGATGCCTATTCTGTTTTTCTCTCCAAACAGATTTATATACTACTTTCATATTTCCTTGAATCATGTGGAACAGTGAACATGGACTTTTTCTACAAATGTGTACATCTTATGATAGAGGCTAGAGAGTAGGTAACTGAATTATAAGTGTAGCTGGACATTTCTTGCATAGATGCATATATAAACACACACAGAATGTGTGTGCATTGGCTGTGTGTACATACATTCTTCTCTCATTAACTCTCCTAAAACTCATGTTCCTTTGAGCCAGAATCAGAACATGACAGCCACTTAAGTGTACACAGAAGTCAACAATGAGGGAAAGTAAATAGATCAGAATCTCTAATCAAATTCTGCTTAAGCCAGCAGGTCAATAAGAATTTTTGTCAATCTTATATAAAATGGATAAAAAGCAGTGGCCCTTTATTGCTAGTGCTCATTTCACATTACGTAAAAATTTTACAGTGGAAATCTATTAGTACAATGTACATCAGAACAATGTGTTAGTTAAGCAATGCTAGAATTATTTTGGTTTAAGTACATACATTTTATGATGGCATTACATGGGAACAGATAAATTCAACAGGTAGAACTGATCTGAGGACATATTTTTACTAGCTAATTTTTCACACAGGATAGAAGAAACACAGATTGAGAAACCCAAAATGGGAATCTCATGAAAGTTACAGCAAGAAATAAAAAGTGGAGCAAATGTCTGTTTTTTCATTTTGTTCATTTTCAACCAACCTTTACAAATTTATCCAGAATCCTTTAGAAGTAGTGCTAATATAACTGTTGAGTATGGTATTAAAAAAAAAATTTTCTTGGAGATCCAGGAGCAAGCCTTACATAAGAATGTTGTATTTTAGTGCTGCCTATAGTAGTTGCTGAAATTCAATGCCCTATTTGCAATAATTAATTTAACTTTTAATTTGTCCCTTCATGGTGGATATTTTAAATGGTGATTTAAATAATTAAGTAGTCACATAATAATTGTCATTGTGATGGTTAACTTTATGTGTCAGTTTGGCTAGGACATGGTACCCAGATATTTGGTCAGACACCACTCTAGATGTCACTGTAAAGATATTTGCTAGAGGAGATGAACAATTAAATTAGTATACATTAGTAAAGCCAATCACTCTCCCTAATATGGGTGTGCCTCGTCTAATCAGTTGAAGGCCTCAGACCTTAGACTGAGGTCCCCTGGGTAAGAAAGAATTCTGCCTCCAGACTTCAACTCAGGCAGCAACAACAGTTTCATGGGCTTCCAGCCTGATCACCTACCCTGCAGATTTTGGACTTGCTAGTCTCCACATGGGCATGAACCAATTCCTTAAAATAAATCTTAACCTCTCTCTCCTTGTCTGTGTGTGCGCACGCACGTGCGCGTGTGCATGTCCAGAGATATTTAGAGATCTATGAAACATAGTTCTATACTTTGAATTGTATCTAGAGTAAAATGGGCAATTATGAAGGAATGTGGAGCTTTAGCATAACTTAAACCACTGAGTAATTATTCAGTCATTCCATTTCCCACCTCTGACTTCTGGGTGGTCTTCAAGGGAAAGTCCCAAAGAGAATGGTTTGCAATAAATTAAAATACAGTCAAAATATTTCAAGGAACCAGGAAATAAAGAGTATGTTATCTTTATACTAGAGTATATACAAATAGATTATAAACTAATGCTCGAAGACTAAAAAACTTATTAATTGAAAAATATTATTTACTGTCACACCTTGTCTCCTTTCATGTGTCCAAAACGTTAAAACTTAAAACATTTTGTTTTTAGTCCTTCTGTTAGTTACAAAAGTAATTCTAAATATTCTTTTACCTCTAAATTCTAGTTAATCAATGTTTTACATTATTTTCATGGAAGATTAGTGGAATACATTACTTCTCACTTTCATTACTCCCTTACTTCAAGTTTGGTTAGTTATGTTAATTTTTAATTTTCTGGTAACTGTATCTGTGTTTTAGGTCATAATTCAAATCTTTATTTTTTTATTTTACTACACTCTTATCTACCTATATTCTCTTTTTCATCCCCAGACATATTTGAGTATAAAACTTTACACAATAAAATTTTATACTATATATGTGATTTTATTACTCTTTAATATTATAAATAATATATATGTTTTTTCAATGTTTATGATATGGTTGCTCTATGTATTATTAGTGAAGAATCAAATAGTATATATAATATGTTAAGTCCCTGCAGCTGATTATTTTGTATTTGAAGACTGCATAAAGCTTGCATCAACATAGACTTTTTAGTACAAAAAGAACCTAAGGAGATAATTTAAGCCAGATATTATTTACATGAGGAAACTGGTGTTAAAAAAAAAAATACCAAACAAACCTGAAAGCATGATGTGATCAAAGTAAGGTGACCCTTGAACAATGCAGAGATTAGGGATGCTGAACTCCTGTACAGTTGAAAATCCATGTATAACTTTTAACACCCCTAAAACTTAACTACTAGTAGCCCACTGTTGAATGGAAGCCTTACACAATAACATGAACAGTAGATTAACATGTATTTCATATATGAATTATATATATTTTTTATAATAAAGCTAGAGAAAAGAAATGCTATAAATAAAATCATAAGAGAAAATACATTTATAGTACTGCATTGTATATTATATATACCATAAGTTTACGTTGTCTGTTTAAAAGATGGATAATCAGTCATCTTCTGTGAATTCCTATGGTGTGGTGTTGTGATGTCTGTTAGCTCTTGAATTTCTCCAAGATCCAGATCTTGAAACCCTTCACTGCCTAACCCCACCTTTTTGCCATATTCACAGTATTTTTCATGATTTCCTTGATCGGTTCTGTGGTAGGTCCTGTGAAGTCATGTACAACATCTGGACACAGTTTTGTCCATCAAGAATTTATTGTTTAGGGCTTTTCCTGCAACAACAATGGCATCTTCAGTGGTGTAATCCTTCCAGACTTTCATGATGTTGCCTTAGTTGGGGTTCTTTTCCATAGCATTGACAATCCTTCCCACAGAGTTTAAGGTGTAATGAGACTTAAAGGTTCTCATAATTCACTGATCTAGAGGATGGATAGAGACGTTGTATTTGGGGGTAAGTAGACCACTTCAACACCTTTGGTGTGCACAAGCTCATGCAATTTTGGGTGGCCAGGGATACTGTTCAATATCAAAAGAATTTTAAAAGTAGTCCTTTACTGGCAAAGTACTTCCTGACTTCAGAGACAAAAGTTTCTATGGAACCAATCCAGAAAAAAGGTTCCTGTTGTCTAAGCCTTCTTGTTGCACAACAAAAAGACAGGCAGCCGGTGTTTTCGAGGCTCAGGGGTGAGCAGCTTTATAGATAAGGGCAGTCCTGATCATAAGCCTGACTGCATTTGCACAGAACAATAAAATTAGCCTATCCCTTCCTGATTTAAATTTTGATGCTTGCTTTTCTTCCTTACTAATAAATGTCCTTTGTGGCATTTTTTCCCCCCAGAACTGGGCACTTTCATCAGCATTAAAAACCTGACCAGGCAGATTTCTTTTCTCAGTGATTTTCTTAGTGGTGTCAGAATTTGTTTGCTGCCTCTTGGTTGGCAGAAGTTGCTTCTCCTGTTATCTTGATATTTTTAAAGCCAAATTTCTTTCTAAAATTACAGAACCATCCTTTGCTGGCATTAAATTCTCCAGCTTTAGATCCTTCACCTTATTTTTTTTAAGTTTTTATATAATATAATGAGTTTGCTTTTTCTCAAATCATATTAGAGACTTTAGGTATGTGTTTCTTATAGCAATCTTGTACCCACATAAAAAGTTCATTTTCAATGTGAGATAAAAAGGTATTTTCAAAAAATAAAATGCAAGGTTTCCACTCCTGCTGTAATAATATAGTGACAGCTTCAAGAATTCCGTTGTTTTTTTTTTTAACAATGGTTCTTACTATGTATTCATTTATCTTGACATGGCTGGTAACCATAGCTGCAGACCTCTATTTCAGTATATATCAAACAACTTTTCCTTGTAATGTCATGACTTTTCTCTGCTTCATCGAATCACTTTCAGCATCACTAGTGGCACTTTGTATGGGTCCCATAGTATTATTCAAGGTGTATGGTACTGCACTAAATGTGATGAAGAATACAAAAGAATTGAGAGAGATCACTATTTATGCAATATGCAATTTACTGGAGAGATAAACTGCTCACATTGTGGTGATCAGAGTCACAAGGCATTTGAAGTGGATACTCAGAACACTTGAGATCACTGCAATAGCAACAGGAGGTGGCTATGAAATTACCATACTACAGTTAATTTTTACATTTCTCTGGGCTGCAATGGACCTGTGTACAGTTTATATTTATTTGTGTGTGTTAAGTTTTGATAAATTTTAACTTTTTTATAATAGATGTGTATATTTTATGATAGTAAATAATAAAATAGACTATTATCCTTATGAGTTTTATGTATTCATGACATTCTTAACTTTTTAAAAATTTTATCAATGTTCCTAGGCTACACAATTCATTTGTGAGTTTTTTCAGTAGTCATAAATCTCCCACAAACTTCTTAATATATTTATTGGAAAAAATCTGCTCATAAGTGGACCTATGCAGTTCAAACTTGTATTTTTCAAGGGTTAATGGCATTTTTATTAGAGCTGTTTTCAACTAGAAATAAGTACCACTCAAGAGAAATGAAAATGGAAATTATCATGATAAAAATACAATTTTTATTTTTCAAAAAATTTAAATCAGGTATGATAAATGATAACTTTGATTTTTATCATTAGTGTATTGCAGAAACTAATTTTTACTTTAACTTCCCTCCCTGATACTCTTGTTTTTCTTTAAAAATTAAGCCAGTAACATAGGAAATCCTAGTTCAAACCAATAAATAGAACAAGCAATATCTCTTTCTAATAAATTACTTTCCGTTAATTTCTTTAATCAAAACAAACTGAAAACTGTGATTAAATTTTGATTGAAAAATTATACAATTCTGTGAAAGAGGTGTCACTGAATATTCCTACTCTTGATATTTCCATTTATTACCTAATATAATGGTAATAAAACAGGAGGGAAGGGGGCAGGGCACAACCATTGAGAGACTGACAGAGCAATTGAGGATAGAACGTACGTAAACTGGTTAGAACCAACTAAGCCCAAGATGGCAGAAGATTCAACTTCCAGTAGACCTTGAGCTTCATTATATGCTCATTATAATAAAATTAGCCTTGCAGATGAAAAGTACCCATCATACACTGATGCCATGACATTTTTGATCAAGACTAAATAAGGATAAAAAATTCCTCCTCCCCTCAGGAAGGTGGAGCTGGGTGAAAATCAGGTAATATGACCCCAAACCAACTTCCTCCCAAGTGAGTATTCAGACCACTATTTTCACACCCCATATAACCAGCTTGCCAGAGGAACTCAGTGCAGCTTCTCACCTGAATCTGCCCACTCTCCCCCGAGGGCATTTTATCTATCACTTAATAAAGGCTCACTTTATTTGCTTGACCTCCATGTCTTGCCTCTAAATTCTTTCTGAGACAAGAAACTACTTTCTGGTAACAGTAAGAAGATCTGGAATACAACTTATACACAAAGTGAAAATAATGCTTTAGACAGAAAAATTTACTAAGTAACATGGTACCACTTTGGTAAGAATAAACTTTTCATAGCTTCTTACATGCCATGGCTATGGTCTATAACATGGTGAGTCACCTTTCTACTGAGCCTACTCATATTTTGTTACATTATTTAGAAATCATTTTCCATAATCAAGGACTGTGAAGTATTGATCAGCTTGTCATGTATCTTCATAAGAATTTAAAAATTTAAAAATAATATATATGATTTATTTCAACTATTTTTTTCCCTAAAAATCACTTCTCTGAATGATTTTGGAGTACTAGTTATATCATGCTAATGATTTAGGAAATCTTCTTCTGAAATATTTTTTATTTGTACACTAAATGCTATTTCAAATATTAGTACTTTAGAAAACCTAGAATACATTTTGATACTTTTATCAAATTATATTTTTAAATTTAAAATTAAATTATATTAAATTATAGTTTTATTTTTCTGATTTAATTTTCAAGTATTATTCAAGAATACTATTTTCAAAATATATAATTGTTTTGGTATATCATAAATTGATTATTCAACCAATATATATTGGATCTATTCCTGCTGAATTGATGTCCCTACTTAATACACTGGAGACCTTCTGAATGTTACCCTAGTGACTAATGAGACACTACAAAATATGGAAGCACGTTTGGTACTTGAGCCAATTAAACACTATGAGTGGGGTCCAAGTCTTACCAAACCCCACACCATGGTTGATGGTTCCACTGAGATTCCCATAATCAGATTCCCTTAGCATAGACAAAATCAATCTATAAAAATTCAAGTCTATGAATGTAATAATGAAAAAGAGGTGCTTTTGTCTAGAACAACTACTTGTGTATACTTCAGTTTCTACTGTTATTTCTTATCTGCCTCTGACACCTATACCAGTTCTTGAGCTGAAATACCAGGCTTAGAATAATTAATGAATGTTTGAAGAAAAAAAAAAAAGTCCAAAAGGGATCAGAAGTTAAGAAATGCACCTTCTTTTCAAGTATTCTTGGAATAAAATCAAATACTTTTTACCACCCAAAATACACTATAATTTGTCAAACCAGAAATGGTAAAAGGTGCAGTACTAATGAACTAGACTTTAGTAACCCAAATGTGGCAATAACAACTGCCACCTCTCCCTCACTAACTGAAAATTATTAAAATAATTTCACAATATTACTTTAAAAAAAAAAGAAAGTGCTGATTTCCAGTCAAGATGGCAGAGTGGTAGGACCAGGAACTTGCCTCTCCTCACAGCTATAATGAAACCACAACTGACTGCTAGACAACCATTGAAAAAAAGACTGGAACCTAGTAAAGAAGAGCATCTTCAACTGGAAACATAAGGAGGGAACCACAGCAGGATGGTAGGAGGGGCGTGGTCGTGATATAATCAGGCCCAATACCCCCCCGGGGTTTGCAACCCACAAGCTGAAGAATAATTAGGTCGCAGAGGCCCTCCCACAGGAGTGAGAGTTCTAAGCCCCACTTTAGGCTCCCCAGCCTAGGGTTCTGGCATTGGGAGGAGGAGGAGACCCCAGGACATCTGGTTCTGAAGGCCAGTGGGACTTGACTCCAGGAGCCCCACAGGACTGGGGGAAACAGAGAATTCACTCTCTTGGGAAACATACATAGAATCTCGAGTGCACCAGGTCCCAGGACAGAGGCAGTGATTTCATAGGAACCTGGCCAGGCCTGCCTGCTGGTTTTGGAAGGTCTCCTGGGATATAGTGGATGGCTACAGCTCACCCAGGAGACATAAAAGCTGGTGGCAGACATTCCCGGAGTGTTTATCTACATGAGCTTTCCTAGAGGCTGACATCTTGATTGGATCATTAGCACCAAGATCTAGACCTACCCAACAGCCTATAGAGAAGCCTCAGGCCAAACAACATACAGGGTGGGAACACAGCCCCACCCATCAGCAGACTTCCTAAGCCACAAAGGCCTCTAGACAGGGCACTATCCACCAGAGGTCCAGGACCAAGCTTCCCCCAGCAGTGGGCAGGCACCAGCTCCTCCTGCCAGGAAACCTACATAAGCCTCTAGTCCAGCCTCATCCACCAGGGAAAGATACAGGAAATAAGAAAACAACAATCCCAAAGCCTGTGGAAGGAATCTATAAACACAGGTCAGACTCTATACTGGGACCAACTGGACCCTGGCCCTCGGATGACAAGAGAGGAGTGTACTGCTGGGAAACACAGGATGTCTCCCACAGAGGGCCACCTCTCCAAGGTCGAGAAACATAATGAACCTACCTAAAAGTACAAATGAAAACATAAACAATATGAAGTGGCAGAGGAATATCTTCCAGGCCAAGGCACAAGATAAAATCCCAGAAGAAGAAATAAGTGACGAGGAGATAGGCAATTTATCTGAGAAAGAGTTTAAAGTAATGATGGCAAAGATATTCAGAAAACTCAAGAGGAGTATAGATGCACAGAGTGAAGTTTTTAGCAAAGAGTTAGAAAATATAAATATCCGAAAAGAGTTAAAGAATAAAATCATACACTAGAAATGAATAACACACTAGAAGGAACCAAGAATAGACTGAGGCAGAAGAACGGATCAATGAGCTAGCTAGAAGACAGATTAGCAGAAATCACTACAGCAGAACAGAAAAAAAGAAAAAAAAAGAATGAAAAGAAATGAGGATAGTTTAAGAGAACTCTCGGACAACATGAAGCGCACTAATATTCACATTATAGGGGTCCCAGAAAGAGAAGAGAAAAAGGACCTGAGAAAATTTCTGAAGCAACAATAAGCAAAAACTTCCCCAAGTTGGGAAAGGAAACAGTCACTCAAGCCCAGGAAGTGCAGACAGTTCCACACAGGATCAATCCAAAGAGGAACACATTAAGGCACATAGTCATCAAATTGACAACAATTAAGGATAAGCAGAATATATTAAAATTAGCAAGAGAAAAGCAACAAATAGCATACAAGGGAACTCTGAACTCCCATAGGTTGTCAGCTGATTTTTCAGCAGAAACTCTACAGTTCAGAATGGAGTGGCAAGATATATTTAAAGTGATGAAAGGGAAAAACCTACAACCAAGAATACTCTATCCAGCAAAGCTCTCATTCAGATTTGATGGAGAAATCAAGTTTCACAGATAAAAGCTAAAACAATTCAGCACCACCACACCAGCTTCACAACGAATTTTAAAAGAACTTCTCTAGTCATAAAACCATAAGAAAAGAGAACAAAAAGAAAGAGGAAAAAAAAAAAAAAAGACCTACAAAAGATTCCTTTGGCAGTTTGGGATCTTTTATGGTTCCACATAAATTTTGGAATTGTTTTGTTCTAGTTCTGTGAAACATGTTGTGAGTACTTTGGCAGGGGTTGCAGTGGATCTGTAGATTGCTTTGGGTAGTACAGCAGAACGTATAGAACAATGTTGATTCTCCCAATCCAAGAGCACAGGATATCTTTCCATTTCTTTGTATCTTCAATTTCCTTCATCTATGTTTTATAGTTTTGAGAGTATAGGTAACCTCCTTGGTTAAGTTTATTTCTAGGTATTTTGTTCTTTTTGATGCAACAGAAATGTTTATGTCAGTTATAAAATTCTGGTTTTTGAAGTGGGAAAAGAAAGTGAATGAAGGGCTGCAAATGACAAAGTATCCTTCTTTCTTATGGGTTAGTTGTATTCCATTCCATACATACATATGCTGCATCTTCTTTATCCATTTATCTACTGATGTGCACTTACGATGCTTCCATATCTTGGCAAGTATAAATAATGTTGATGTTAATAGCAGGGTGTATGTATCTTTTTGAATTAATTCTTACTTTGTGGTTGGCTTTATTCCTTTGATAACTAAGTTTAAAAAGCTAAAGCTCTAAACGTTCTTAGAAACAATGAATATATATATGTAAATTTTAAAAATATGTGCAGTATATTGTGTATATATACTTACATGCAATACATTGTATATGTGCAGTCAGACTGTAACAATTCTACCTAATAAAACTGAAAAATTAAAAAAAACAAGTGGCTTAAATTACAACTGTGTAGTAAGAATGCATGATATGATGCTTTATGCTAAGAGATATTATGCAACCATTAACAGCCTGCTTCTAAAAAGTATTTCCTGTTATTGGAGATATTGATGATGCTATATTATTTGACATGATTTCAACTTAAAAAAGTAAGTATACTACATAGCAAAAAGGGAAAAGTACTATTTTACCAAAAACAAAAACAAAGGGACCAGAAGTCACCTAGAATTCTGTCATTTTTTTTTTTGAGATACTACAAAATTAAGTCTAAAGTATAGCTATGAATACAGCTATGAAATTATACTGTGTAACATGACATAAGAATGGACCTCACAGAAAGTGTTTTCTTGCTTTCTCATCAAGTTTTTATCAGTGGGTTTCCTCCCCTCTACCCAACCAATTTTAAATACTTTGTTTTACCATGTAAGATGGTGCAAAATATTTTACATACATCTTTTAAGAAATTATTTTCTGAAACTTCTAGAGATAATTGTTTATTTTCTTTTTTAGATTTTTAAGCAGTTCCATGTGTAAGATTTGATATTTGAGAAAACACATTGACCTTTGATCATTTCAATCAAGATACTGAATCTTTTTATCTCCTAATCATCTCACCTTAATTTTCTTTCATTGTCCAGATATAATATTCATTGCTTCTACTTCTTTCATTGTTCAGACATAATATTCACTGCTTCTACTTTGTTAATTACATACTTAATTATTAACTATATATTTATACATGCTGTATTGCTAGATATAAAGGGGTAAAAAAGAGATTAAGCACATTTCTTAATCTATAATGACTGTATGACATATCCTAGACTCAGAGTATCTTTCACCAAGTCAAAAAAATTTCTTTTAATTTCTTGTCTTTTTTCTTATCAGATACTTTGGACTTGATTACTATATTTAATATTATTCTATTAACATAGTTATTATACATTACATGTATACAGTAGGTAGTGATTTAATAATCTATTTTTTCAAATTTTTGTGAGTTAAAATATTATTTTATCCATAACCAACACTACTTTTAGATATTTTAAATATGGACTTAAAGTAGAAACACTATGGCGTTTTATTCTGAATCGCCCCCAACCCCAATGTGGTATCACTCCATACACAAAAATAAACTCAAAATGGCTTAAAGACTTAAATATAAGACACGATAAACCTCCTAGAAGAAAACACAGGCAAAACACTCTCTGACATAAATCTTAACAATGTTCTCATAGGGCAATCTACCTAGGCAACAGAAATAAGAGCAAAAATAAACAAATGGCATCTAATTGAACTTACAAGCTTTTGCACAGCAAAGGAAACCATAAGCAAAACAAAACAACAACCTATGGAATGGGAGAAAATATTTGCAAATGATGAGACTGACAAAGGCTTAATCTCCAGAATATATAAACAGCTCATACAACTTAAAAAAAAATTACAAAAATGGGCTGAGGACCTAAAGAAGCAATTCTCCAATGAAGACATATAAACGACCAATAGGCACATGGAAAAATACTCAATATCACTAATTATCAGAGAAATGCAAATCAAAACTACAATGAGGTATCACCTCACACCAGTCAGAATGTCCATCATTAAAAAGTCCACAAACAATAAATGCTGGAGAGGCTGTGGAGAAAAGGGAACCCTCTTACACTGCTGATGGGAAGGTATTTCAGTGCAGCAATTATGGAAAACAGTATGGAGATTCCTCAAAAAACTAAAAATATACCTACCATATGATCCAGCACTTCTGGGTATATATTAGGAGGGAACTGTAATTTCAAAAGATATATGCACCCCAATGTTCATAGCAGCACTATGTACAATAGCCAAGACATGGAAGCAAAAGGAACCTAAATGTCCATCGACAGATGACTGGATAAAGAAGTTGTAGTATACTACTCAGCCATAAAAAAAAAGTAAAATAATGCCATTTGCAGCAACATGGATGGACCTAGAGATTGTCATTCTAAGTGAAGCCAGAAAAAGAAAGAAAAATATCGTATGATATCACTAATATGTGGAATCTGGAAAAAAAAAAAAAAGACACTATGAACTCACCTACAAAGTAGAAACAGACTCACAGACATAGTAAAGAATCCTATAGTTACTGGGGAAAAGAGGTGAGAAGGGATAAATTTGGGAGTTTGAGATTTACAAATGTTAGCCACTACATATAAAAATATATTTAAAAAAACATTTCTGCTGTATAGCACAGGGAACTATGTTCAATATCTTGTAATAACCTTGAATGAAAATGAACATATGTATATATATGTATATGCATGACTGGGACAGTGCTGTACACCAGAAACTGATACATTGTAACTGATGGTAATTCAATTAAAAAATATATAATGGAAAAGAATCTGAAAAGAAAATATATGTGTATATATATGTATAACTGAATCAATTTGCTGTGCACCTGAAACTCATATTGTAAATCAACTACACTTAAGTAAAAAATTCAAAGTTTAAAATGAAGGAAGTCAATGTAATAATTGCCTTTATTTATAAAATATATCAACTGGAAATTGAACAGTTCTATAAATTGCTAGGAAATGTATAGCACATGTTGACTTTCCTCCTGAGCTTCAAATGCGTTTGAATAGCATAGTATTTCTCAACTTCATGTTTATTACCGCTTTCCCTAGAAGCCTCTACACATCTTTATCTAGTCCTTCCATGACATTTTAGTGCATATAATGTATATTATATACTGTATGTATATCTGTGCTTTATATATAAAAAGAATGAGTTTTTTTCCAACCCCCAAGTAACTATTGCCCTTTCAGGAAGATATCACCCTCTTTGAAAACCCCTGAAATAACTCCAAACCTGAGAGTTAAATTCAGTTTCTTAGGGCATCAAAATCGTGGATTTTAAGTTTTTAAAAATGATTCAAATTATACCATTAAGATTTTTAAAAATTGATTTTTCAGCCTGGAAAAAAAATTTTCTATAATATATAGGATTTTCACAAATTTCTGTTATCTCGTTCCATTCTGAGTGACATGTAGAAAAGGGCCAAAACATCTAACTCTGAAAACTAAAACTGTTATTTTGCTATTAAAAACTCCCAAATAAGGTTTTGTTTCAACTTGGCCATAAAAATGGATGCTAGACAGTTCTGACTTAAGACATGCATGGCTCTATTCACTGGTTTTCTATCTTCTTCCTCCAGTGTAAAGTGTTTGACTCTATGCCCACAACAAGTAAAAGGAGAGTCTGATAGAAGTTTAAAACCAGAAGAAAGTTACCATCAGTGCTGATTGAAATAAATGTGCCAGATGATAGACAGGGAGGTTGATAATTACTTTATCTTGAAAAGATCACATTTCTGCAGTTTCAGAAGTCTAAGGCAGGCAGACTGTGGTTGTATCATTAACTGGAAAATCCTTTAGTTACAGAGTAGGGTCAGAAGTAATCTCTTATTGTGGCTTATACAACATGATGATCAATGGAGAGGCACTAACATAACACTCTGAAGAAAATGGTCATTTGAAAAGTTAAGTGGCCAGTCTTCATAATCATGCAGAGACTCACTTCTAATAGGACCCTAACACTATTGTTGATATATTCAAGGATTCATCCAAAAAAAAGCAATTAGCTTTTAAATATCAAATAAAAGATAATATTTAAAATAACAGTTTAGTTTATATGTTTGTAGGTCTCTCATAGAAATCAAAATTAAATAATTTACAGTAAAATACTATCAATGCTTTTTAGTTTTACTAAAATATTTGGCTGAGAAAATGTTTTAAACGATTTAAATACATAGTAAAATTGAGTCATTCTTCATGCAAAATTAAACTTCTAATGTTTAATAATTTAAAGCATTTTTTCCAACATAGTGATAGAATTTAGTGAGAATCAATAAAATTAGTATTGCCCAGTTCACCCATGGTAAACCAGGCCTTCCATTCTTAACTCTTTCATATTGAGTCAATTACCTGGTATTAATTGAGCAACTACACGGTACAAGCAAATAACTCAACTTTCCATTTCCTCTTTGTTCATATATGGTTTGCTGCAGAAGGAATGGGAGAACCCATTCTCTCTCCACCATTTTAGACCGCTGTGAGTGGGACAATGGCAGGAATGTGCATGTACAAGTCAGAATTGGGACCATTGAAAACAAGAAGTAAAGTTAAATAGAGTTTTTATGATTATTTCCTCTATTTCTCATGGGTCCCACTTAAGTTTTCTACCTTCCTTTCATCTAACTAGACAGCCTCCGGGAGAAGAATCTGAAATGAGTTCCACTATTTAAGCAATCTTATGATAGGAGTACCTCACTTATGACATCAATTAGTCAATAGAGAGCATGACTTAAATTGACATAACTTAAATTGAAACATATATTTTCATTGAAATAACTGTTATGGTACAGATTAAGTATATAATCCTTTGATATATTAATTGTCCATTATATACAGAATGATTTTTAAAACACTCAAATTCACATTGCAACATTAGCAAGTTAATAAATGGAGACCAGGCTTGAAAAAGAGAACCTCTGCTTCATTTATTTTCTAGAATGTTCAGATTATCGAGAGCTTCAATGGGAGAAGGCTCTAATAGTGCAAAAAATGAAACAAAAAAAAATTTGAAAAGCAAAATCTGCATTTAAAATTAGACTTTGATATTTAATAATTATGTGATCTTTAACAAGTTACTTAACATACCTAAGCCTCAGTTTCCTCACCAGCAATAACAAAACAAACAAACAAACAAAAAGGAATAGTAAAATTTACATCACCATATTTTTATGGGAAAAGTGCTGTGTAGATATAAGGCATTAAAAAGTAATGAATGGCCAGGGCAGCAGAAAAAACGTTTTACTGAGTCTAGGCTAGTTTGCATCCTCAGGGCTGTTATGATAATTAAATTTAACCAATATATTAGATAATAAAGATTTTAATTCCTGATAGGTGCCTCTGTTTATTTACTCACTTATCTGTCCACCCATTCAACTCACAGATATTTAGAGTATTGTGTCTGTGATCGCATCTGATGGAAGTTTCTACAATATCCAGGATAAGACAGGCTGCGTTGCAGTCAGAACAACCACAACATCCCACTGGAGTAACACGACCAAAGCTTACTGCTAACTCACGTCACAGTCTGATAATAGGTCTGGCAGCTTCCCTTGGCTGCTCTCCAAGCTAAGACTTTGAGATCTGAGTTCAACTCCTATCTCTGAGGTGTGACTGAGAGATTACTTAATTTTCTTTAAGGTACCAGTTCCATCACTTGTAATTTGAGGACAAAAATAGGAGCCACCTAGAGAGAAAGTTAAATGAGATGATGTATATAAAGCAGTTTGCACCAAAACGGCACACAGCATGAGCTCTTTTAATGTGAGTCATTATT
This sequence comes from Camelus dromedarius, assembly GCF_036321535.1. Lineage (NCBI taxonomy): Eukaryota > Metazoa > Chordata > Mammalia > Artiodactyla > Camelidae > Camelus > Camelus dromedarius. The sequence goes on along the minus strand of NC_087439.1, from coordinate 26,993,597 downwards.
TTTCTGGGAACAGCTGGGGTGTCAGGTAATAATAAACCCATTTAGGATGTCTCAAGGGTTTCTCTCACTTCTAATCTTTATGGGAGCAAAACTTCATCCAGGTTTACAGTGACCCCACCCCACCCCGACATCTACCACTGACCCCCCAGGCCAGTTCACGTTCAGCAAGACTACAGCCTCCAGTGTCTGACTGTCAACACGAAAAGCTTCATTCTTTACAACTGTGCTCTACTTTGGTAGAGCTGTCAGAGATTCTCTCTCCCCGTCGTGCCTGTCATCTCTAGAGCAGGCCAAGCAGACCCTACGATGTCTTGGCAACTATTTTTTCTCCTTTCAGAGTAACTTTGATTTTTCTCTCCTCATCTGCCTGGGGACATCACTTTAGAGCTTTAGCATCTCAGGCTCCATCATTTGATAAGACTACATCTTAATGTCCTAGAATCATTTTAGAGTATCTTTGCTTCAGGTTCCTGCCACCTTCCTGAAGGAGAAAATGAGCAAGACCAACCTTTATGCCTTCCATTCCTCAGAGGAAGCCATGTTGGGATACTAACCAAGCTTCTATCCCCCACAAAGGACTCCTGACCTTCCCTTTCCAGTCAGCAAAATGGGAGACATCTGGGGGTACAGGAGAACATTCACTCTTGTTTGTCCCCTTTCACTCGAAGACCAAATGTCAAAACAGAAAAACTAAAATAAACACAGAATAACAATTCAAAAAAGAAAGAAACAAACAAAAATACCCATGGTGGAAAGTCTATGAATATGGCAGCACTTTATAGAAATCCAGGAATGGTAAATAAATACCACAAACTGTGTCACCTTCAGACAGCACTGTTCAGCTTTCTTAATGCTATATTGGATTAGTGTTGTATATTGAGAAAGTAGGAAACCGTTAAAATCCTACGTCAGACTGTACAGTACCGTGAGAAGAGCTTGCCATGTCTTTTTCCTCATGTCTCCTCATGCCTTGCTCAATGTCTGAGACAGAGTAGGTGCTTGATATAAGTGTGTCATACATTCAGTGAACATTTATTCTTGCTTGTGCATGACAGGCCCAGCAGTGAGCTAAAAGGCTATACAAATATCACCTTGGTGGCCACATATATAATTAAGTTTTTTCAAAAAGGAGTAGTTCTACTTTGAAAGTTGGATTTCCAAAAATATATTATTATGATACGGTAAAAAAAAAAATTCACTGAGGGACATCTAATTTTTAGTAGTCTTTACCTTCAAACATGCAGAATAGAAAAGAATAGTCAATTATAAACAAAAACCCAAAGGGGAAGGACAGTAGCCAACCAACAAATATACATAAACTTTAAAATTAATATTTTCACCCCAAAATGGCATATTTTTCCAGTTTTTTTTTAAATTGAGGTATAACTAACATATCATATTAATTTCAAGAATACACCATAATAATTTGATATTCGTGCCCATTGCAAGATGATCATCACAGTAAGTGATGATCAAATAGTTTAAAGTTATTGTAAAATTGAGGAATTAAGTCATCAAAACAATTGCTCTGAGATCTTTTCCAAAGTTGTATTTCAATTTGCATCTTGCTAATAGAGGGTAATAGTGAGAAAGCCCAGTCTGAAGGCTGGAGAGTAACATAAAATATATAATCTTGCCCAGTGGTACATTCTGGCCAGAGATCATTCAATAAAAGGAAATGAATATATACGAAAAATGTTCAGAGATAATTATGCTAGTTTTTCAGCCTAAATACCTTGGAATTTGCAAAGACAGCTCATAGACAAAAAGCACACCACTAAAATCCAGTGCAATAGATTTCTCCATTCGCAGTGACAGGAACATCTCTCTCAGTATTACTGAGCTAATGAACGAATAGATCTGCTGTGAAGTTCCTAGGAGGCTCATTTTCTTGAGTACAGTGGTAAAAGTTAGCTGATGAATGACCTAAACTGCTTAATGTTTCTCCTTATAACTTCTGAGCAGCAAGGCGTATCCAGACAAGTACTGAAGGAGTTATCCTCCGGAGGCCCTGGTGTCCTTGCAGTTGTCAGAGGCAATGAGCCAGGTTTATTTCAAATGGCTCCTTAAATGAACATTTATTTTGTGCCAGTAACATGTTTTTGATTAACAGCTCCTTTTGACTAATTTGCTTCCCACAACAGCCCAAGAAAGGACTCGCTTAAAGCATAATTAAAAGCATGTTATTGCCAGTAGTTAATACTGATTAAAACAGGCATTAAGACAATTATCGTTGAAGGAGAGTAAGCACCCATAGTTAGTACAGAATCCATCCTTTTTGTTTTTATGTATCAAGTACAGAAATGGCTACATGGCAGGCTACAGCAAGGGATCATTCTTTATGGAATCATATCAATATATGTTCCTACTTTATTTTATTGAATGGACAGGTCTTTGTATAGGTGGGCTATGGATTTGTTTTTTCTTGTGGAAAACATTCATGTATCCAACAAGGTAAAGCTTATTTTCAATGAATCAGAGCTGATTTTAGCTGTTCAGGGGTAAAGCTCAGCTATTCTTCTATATTAACAGGATATAAGCCCTGTTCTTCCTACAGTTTGCTCTCAGTACTCAAAACTCTCTTAGTCCCATTACTGACTGAATGCACTAGATGCTTTTATTACTATTATTTGACACTTCTGATCTGTTTGTTTTCATATTACTTCATGTTCAAATCATGTTCTGTTGTGATGTGAAAGACCTTCACTGAGTTCTGATTATTTTTGAAAAAGCACCTTTTAAAACAGAGCAATTGTAAAACTTTATATTATACAAAATAAGTACATGAAGTATTTGTAACAACTTCTGTATTTTGCATCCAATTATGACTTCTTAGGAAATGTGTAGCTAATGTAAAATGAGCATGTGTTTTGCATGAATTTTTACTTCACTGAAAATGAAAATACAGAAAACAGCCTCTATCTCATAGGATTTTTTTCTAAAAATACTGTTCTTATGGTCAATTTTATATTTAAGTATAACTTCATATTTTGTGACTGTTCAAGAAGGTATGTGGTGGAAATAATGGGGATTCAGTTTTGGTATACTTGAGTAGAGTGAAACTGCCTTTACAGAATGGATTTATAATAGGTCTTCTTAAAAATTAAAATAAATTATGGCAGAGATAAACCTACACAAACAGATTTGATCATTTGTTTCAGATTTCTATTGTGCTGTGGTAGCCCTGGACAGTCTCTCAAATAGATGGCACTCACCAAGCGCCTTGGCCAAGTGCATTTATCAAGGGATGATTTGTCTTTTCCTTAGTGGTTTAAAGAAAATTTAGGGATCACTATAGTCACCAGAGGCCAGTTCCCAAGCCTTGTAAGACGTGGAGATAAAAAATTTTAAAAAGAAACAACCAATCAAAAACTTATGAGTCATTATATGAACTAAAATTGTGGGGGTAAAAGTATAAAAAGGAAAAGGAGAAAGCCTTTTGTCATGTTTGTTATAAAGAATAAATCAATTTATTTTCCTACTATTATAGCCTTTTTGCATCTCTTTTCTGGATGATTCCAAGAGCTTCCTAAAATGTCTCCCCCTTTCTACTTTGATTAATCCTTCACACTGCCATCAAATTGTGGTTCTAAAATCAAATATGATCTCGACCTGTTCCTAGTTAAAAATCTCTGCATGACTCATATCGATTCTTTTTGACAGGGTATAATTCTTTAATTATCTGACCTCAAACTATACTTGCAGTCACATTTTCTGATCTGCCATCTTGTGGACGTCATGAACCCCTCACAGAATCAAACTGCTTCTTTTTTCTCCAAATACACACTTCAATGTACATCTGCACTTTTATGTTCAAGTCTCTTTGCTCATAGTTAGTCCTCCTGGAATTATATTTCCCCCCTCACATTTTCCAAGGGTCAGACATTTATTCATCCTCAGGTTGCCAGATTAGCAAAACAAAAAAAAAATTTAAGGACATCCAGGTATATTTGAATTTCAGGTAAACACTGAATAAATTTTTAGTATAAATAAGTCCCATGCAGTGATTTTACACACTCCCAGTTGTAACTAGAACAAATAATGTCAATAAAATGTGGTGTCTCTCCCATAAATAAGACTTTGAACTTTGTATATATTCAGTTTTTAATCATATTAGCTAGTAGAAGTTCTGATACATAAAAAAATACTTTTTGTTGAATAAAAATTTATTGCATTTTACATATTAATATTATGTTAACATACATAGGTATTTCTAATAGTGAATAAAAACACAGATAGTGTGTTGAACTATCAGATCCACTTGGATTAATGAAATAACCACAGGGCTTTGACAACTACTACACAGCATGAACTGGATTTAATATGTACTAGTCAAGAGTTCTGGCCGGATAGCCTAGCTGTGATATCTGACCTTACTGCCCAATGACTCAGTTTCTTTAACTGCCAAATGAGGATAATGAAACGAGGATAAGATATGGCTACTAGGGAAGATTTAATGGATTAATAGATGTAAATTTCTCAGGAGTGTATGCAGCAAGTTCTACATAAAAATGAGCCTTTATATCAACCTCAGGTACAGACATCAAAAGAATCACTCTCAGTGATCTTAATATCTGTGAATATAAATGTCTATGAGTCTAAAGCAAACAGTTTTTTGGGTCTTCCTTTGTTTTTTTTAAAGTTTTAATATATTTTTATTGAAGTACCTTCTGATTGTTTTTTCTCTTCCTCTCTCTGCTCTAAGGCCCAAGACAATGGCCCATATAGACAACATAAGCAGGCCCAGGACCCCTGCTTAAGGTTGGGTCAGACAGTGGGTAGACCTGGCAGGAAACCAGAGGAGAGTGTGCTCAGGAAGTGTATTTCACTGGCACTGTGGCTTGTGGGGTTCAAGGTCCCAAGGTCAGGTCTAGGCAGGGACCCTGTCCATGTGGTACCACGCCTCTGGGATCTAGTAGCCACCCCTCAGGCCTCGCTACGGTGGTGGTTGTCTCACTCTTATCAGCCCCAGGGCTCTACTCTTCCTGACAGTTTCAGTATGCTTTGCCTACATCTTTGAGAGAGTTCATTTATTAAACTCTTCCTAAGTGTTCTCATTCACTTCTGCCAAGGACCCTGGCCAAATAGTACTTAAAGGAAGTAATATGATTTCAAAATCTTACAACTTATTTTGCTGGTCTGCTATATTTTCTTATTGTCAAAGATATTCAAACACCTCCATTGCCAAAATACTTTGATTATTTTTATCATGGTCACTGCAACTGGCTATTTGAATTGTACTTCATCAAAATATTATTTTCATTTTATGGCAATCAATTTTTTAAAACTGACAAATTGAGAAAGGCAGTTGTTTCTGGTGGTGCTGAAACTAAAGCAGCCTTCTCCTGATATTAGGGCCATGATATGGAGATTAACTTAATAGTTATGCATTGCCTTACCTAGAAACTTAGCTGCTAAAACAGTTACTTGGATCCTGGCAGAATGTATTTAAAATAGAATTTTACTGTCTACAAAATGTATTTGCCTATTTTGACAACTCTCTCAAAATGATAAAATTGTCTCTTCAAGGAACAACTATTTTAATCCACAATTTAAAAAGTTGGTGAGTTGTATATGAATGAAAGTAATGGCAAAAGGGTAAGAAATAGGATTTATTTTCTTTGTATTCCCTGAAGTGTTTTGCCCATAGTAATGACTGTCAATTACATATTTATATATAAGTTAGAGAGAGAACAATATTTATATATATATATTAGAGAGAGAACCAGAAAATGATAAACTTGATGTCTGAGATTTTATGAGTCATGGAAATTTTGTTGCTCTGATTGTACTTATAAATGTATTGTTTTGATCAATGCATTGAAGTGATTTGTACTTTTCCATCTGTAAAATGGGGTATATAGTGCATATACTTTTAAGTAGAACATTTAGGGAGGGGCTTCAAGATAGGATGTGGAGCTCATCTCCTCCTATAAATACATCAGAAATACATCTATATCTGGAACAATTTTTGCAGAATATCTTATACTAGCATAGGTACAAGAGGACTCTCCATATAACTAAGTAAGAAAAAAAAAAAAGAAAGAAAAATAATTGGGACAGGATGTACACCTGCAGGAGGGAGTGGAGCAGAGAAAGAGAAGTCCACTCACCCTGGGAAGCACTTTCACCAGTGGGGAGAACAGCCGGGACAGAAAGGGAGCTTCAGAGGCTCGGAGGAGAGTGCAGTAGCTGCTCCTCAATAGGCAGAATAGAGAGAAACCCGCGTGGAGGACCTAGACCACCTGGGCCACCTCTCCAGTCCTAGACACGAGACTGCTGGTGTATGTGGCAGCTGGGTTCTGAAGCTTGAACTTCAGGGAGAGGACTAGGGTTGGCTGTGTGGAGAGGCTGAGTGGGTGGGAGTGGGGTATGGGCTGAAACTGGGAGTATATGCAAAGGAGCCCGGGTCTGCCATCAAACCCCACTGTTCAGTACATGAGAAGGGAGGGGTGGGACCCCACCACAGCAGTCTCCTTCTGGGCTTAACTCTTGGCCAGGGCACTTGGCTGTGGGAGGGTGGAGTTGCTGGCAGGTTGCCCCTAGGCAGAGGTACGGCCCATTCCCAGAAGCCTCATGACTTCAGAGGTAGGCTTGAGGTCTGAGCCCTATCCTGGGCAACTTTGGCAGATTTGAGCAGCCCGTGCTTTTGCAGGGTTGGCACATGCAGGCTATCGAAAGGGAGAGCTGGGGTGTGGCTGTGGCAGGCCTGGCATTGAGAGTAGGCATGCTTATGCAGAGGTGGGGCTGGGATCTGGGCTGACCCTGGAACCCACAGTGGATCCAGGTATGTGAAAATGGCCGGTTTTGGTCCCTGACATCAACAGATTTGCCCTCATGATTTTGTGAGCACAGCACCTGAGGGGCACCAGGGTAGACTGCCTGCATTCCCATGGCTGAGGCAGGGCCAAGGGCAATGCCAACAAGAGTGTACTTTGTGAGCCCACACAATGGGTGATAGGTGGCCCTACACGCCAGTGTGCACTTTCCTGTGGACAGCTCCTGCAGAGGAATTCTCACAGCTCCTCTCTCAGCAGAAGTGCTCCAGTCCCACCTACCTCATGGGAGCAGGTAGGCCCTCAACAGGGCTGTGACAACCACAGAGCAAAGAGTAGGCCCTGCTCAACATCCAGTACAGGCTCTGGTAACCACATCACCAAGCACACTCCCTACCAGGGGGATAACAGCCAGCACACACAAAGGGAAGACATGAGTCATCCATACAAAAGACAGCCCTCACAACAAAAGTATCAGACACACACAGACTACACAGGGATGCTCCCAAGTAAACACAGCCCTTTAAGACCACAGTAGATAACGGTTACTCCTAAATTCACACAGTAAGAGAAATATAAGTGAAACAAAAAAGTTGAGGAACCACTTGCAAATAAAAGAATAAGAGAAATTCACTGATAGAGCAAATAACGAAATAGACATCTCCAGTATACGAGAGCTTGAGTTCAAAAAGGAGATAAAACTACTGAAGAAATTAAAGAAAGGCTATCAAGAGAAATGCAGATGACTGTAAAAAGAAACTAGAAACTAGAAAGAGGAGCCAATTAAAATCAGAAAACTCAATTGCTGAGATGAAAGCCAAGCTAAAGGCAATAAATAGCACACTAAATAATGTAGAACAAATAAGTGCTAAGATAGAATAATGGAAATCATACAACAGCAGAAAGAACAGCAGAAACAAAAACAAATTAAAAAAATGAAAACCATGTAAGTGATCAATAGGATAATATAAAGTATACCAATCTACACATAATAGGAGTCACAAAAGGAGAAGAAAGAAAAAAAGGGACTTAAATGTTATTTGAAGAAATCATGGCTGAAAACATTCCAAACCTAAAGGAAACAGATACACAGGTACAGGAAGCACAGAGGATCCCAAACAAGATGAACTCAAAACAGTCCTCAAAACCAAGACATGTAATAATTAAAGTGAAAAAATTCAAGATAAAGAGAAAATTTAAAGGCAGCAAAAGAAAAACAAAGAGTTAATTACAAAGGAACCCTTGTAAGGCTATCAGCTTATAATTTTTCTACAGAAATATTGCATACCAGAAGAAAGTGGCAAAATGTATTCAAAGAAAGAGAAGAACATGCAACCTAAGACACTCAACCCAGCAAGATTATCATTTAGAATAGAAGGAGAGATAAAGAATTTCTCAGACAAGTAAATACTAAAAGAATACAACAATTTTAGAACTATCCTAAAAGAAACACTGAAAGATCATCTCTAAGAAAAGAAGCAAGATTTCTGGTCAACATGGCAGAGTAGCAGGACAACAAGCTCACTTCTCCTCAAGACTACAAAAAAACCACAAGTGACTGCTAAACAACCAACAGAAAAAACAGACAAACTGGAACCTAGCAAAAAAGATCTACTTAAACTGGAAACATAAAGAGGGAACCATAGGGGGATGGCAGGAGGGGCATGATCACAATATAACCTTGCCCTGCACCCCCACAGGTGGGCAACCCACAAGCTGAAAAGTAATTAAGTTGCAGGGGCCCTCCCACAGGAGTGAGAGTTCTAAGCCCCATGTCAGGCTACCCAGCCCGGGGTCCCCAAATGGGGAGGAGGAGACCCCAGTACATCTGGTATTGAAGGCCAGTGGGGCTTAACTCCAGAAGCACCATGGGACTGGGAGAAACAGAGACTTCACTCTCTTGGGAAGTATACACAGAATCTTGCATGCTCCAGGTCAAAGGGTAGAGGCAGTGATTTCATAGGACCTTGGGCCAGACTGGCCTGCTAGTTTTGGAAGGTCTCCTGGAGAGGTAGGGGATGGCTGTGGCTCACCAAGGGGACATAAAAGCTGGTGGTGGACATTCTGTGAGTATTCATTTACATGAGCTTTCCTGGAGGTTGACATCTTGATTGGATCATTAGCACCAAGACCTAGCCCCATCCAACAGCCTGTAGGCTTAAGGGCTGGGAAGCCTCAGGCCAAACAACATACTGAGTGGGAACACAACCCCACCCACTTCCTGAGCCATGAAAACCTCTAGACACAACCCTACCTACAAGAGGTCCAGGGCCAAGCTTCACCCAGCAGTGGGCAGGCACTGACTCCTCCTGCCAGAAAACCTGCATAAGCCTTTAGTCCAGCCTCATCCACCAGGCGGTGATACCAGAAATAAGAAAAATTTTTAAAAATCCCAAAGCCTGTGGAAGGAATCCACCAACACAGGCCAGACTCTACACTGGGACCTAGCCCTTGGGTCACAAGAGAGTAGTGTACTACTGGGGCACACAGGATGTATCCCACAGAGCGCCACTTCTCCAAGGTCAAGAAGCATAACTAACCTACCTAAAAATACAAACAGAAAGATAGACAATATGAGGCAACAAAGGAGTATCTTTCAGGCCAGGGCACATGGTAAAATCCCAGAAGAAGAAACAAGTGATAAGGACATAGGCAATCTATCCATGAAAGAGTTTAGAATAATGATGGTGAAGATGTTCAGAGAACTCAAGAAGAGAAGAGATGCACACAGAGAAGTTTTTAGCAAAGAGTTGGAAAAAATAAATACCCAAACAGAACTGAAGAATAAAATTGCTAAAATGAGTAACACACTAGAAGGAACCAAGAACAGACTAAGTGAGGCAGAAGAACAGACCAGTGAGCTAGAAACAGACAGTGGAAATCACTACTGCAGAAAAGAAAAAAAGAATGAAAAGAAATGAGGACATGGGACAACATGAAGCATACTAATACTCACATTATAGGGGTCCCAGAAAGCAGAGAAAGAAAGAACCTGAGAAAATTTTTGAAGAGATAATAACCAAAAACTTCCCTCATTTGGGAATGGAAACAGTCACCCAAGTCCAAGAAGCACAGAGAGTTCTACACAGGATCAAATCAAAGAAAAACACAACAAGGCACATAGTCATCAAATTGACAAAAATTCAGAATACGGAGAAAATATTAAAATTAGCAAGAGAAAAGCAACAAATAACACACAAGGGAACTCCCATAAGGTTATCAGCTGATTTTTCAGCAGAAACTCTACAGGCCAGAAGAGAATAGCACGATATATTTAATGTGATTAAAGGGAAAAACTTACAACCAAGAATACTCTAGCCAGCAGGGCTCTCATTCAGATTTGATAGAGAACTCAAAATTTTCAAAGATAAAAAAGAATTCAGCACCACCAAACCAGCTTTACAATGAATTTTAAAGGAACTTCTCAAGTCATCAAACCACAAGAAAAGAGAACAAGAGAGGGGGAAAAAAAACCTACAAAAACAAACTCAAAACAATTAACAAAATGGCAATAAGAATATAGGCACTTATAATCACCTTAAATGTAAATGGTTTAAACTCTCCAACCAAAAGACATATAGACTGGCTGAATGTATTAAAAAAAAAAACAAGACCCATATATATGCTGTATACAAGAGACCCACTTCAGAGCTAGAGACACATGCAGGCTGAAAGGAAGAGGGTAGAAAAAGATATTCCATGCAAAGAGAAACCAAAAGAAAGCTGGAGCAGCAATACTTACATCAGACAGAATGTATTTTAAAATTAAGACTGCTACAAGAGACAAAGAAGGACACTACCTAAGGCTTAAGGGATCAATCCAAGAAGTGGATATAACAATTGTACATATTTATGCATCCAACATAAGAGCACCTCAATATATAAGGCAACTGTTAACAGACTTAAAAGAAATTGACAATACATAATAATAGTGGGGATCTTAACATCTCACTTATATCAATGGACAGATCATCCAGACAGAAAATTAATAAGGTAACACAGGCCCTAAATAATACATTAGACCAGATGGACTTACAGCATTCCATCTAAAAGCAACAGAATACACATTCTTCTCAAGTGCACATGGAACATTCTCCAGAATCTACCACATGCAGGCCCACTAAGTTAGCCTCAGCGAATTTAAGAAAATTTAAAATGTACCAAGCACCTTTTCTGACCATAGTGCTATAAGACTGGAAATCAACTACATGAAAGAAAAAAGAAAAAAACTGTAAAAACTGCAAACACATGGAGGCTAAACAATATGCTACTAAAACAGATGGATCACTGAAGAAATCAAAGAGGAAATCAAAAAATACTTTGAGACAAATGAAAATGAAAACACAATGATCCAAAACCTCTTGGATGAAGCAAAATAAGTTCTCAGAGGGAAGTTTATATTGAAGTTTCTACCTCAGGAAACAAGAAAAATTTCAAGTAAATAACCTTACACCTAAAGCAGCTAGAGAAAACCCAAAGTTGGTAGAAGAAAAGAAATCATAAAGGTTAGATCAGAAATAAATGAAATAGAGAATAAAAAAAAAATAGATCAATGAAACTAAAAGTTGGTTCTTTGAAAAGATAAACTTGATAAACCTTTAGTCAGACTTATCAAGAAAAAGGAGAGAGAATGTAATTTTATTCAAATTAATAAAATCAGAAATGAAAAAGGAGACATAACTGACACCACAGAACTACAAGGCATCATAAAAGGCTACTAAGAGCAACTATACACCAACAAAAAGGACAACAGAGAAGAAATGGACAATTTCTTAGGAAGGTACAATTTGCCAACACAGAACCAGGAAGAAATAGACAATATGAATAGACCAATTATCAGTACTGAAATCAGTAATAATAAAAAAAAAAAAAAACCCTCCCAACAGACAAAAGCCCAAGACCAGATGGCTTTACATGGGAATTCTACCAAACATTTGGAGAAGACTTAACATCTATCCTTCTGAAACTATTCCAAAAAATTGCAGAGGAAGGAATACTTCCAAAGTCATTCTATGAGGCCATCCTCACTCTGATATCAAAACCAGACAAAGACATCACAAAAAATTAAATTTCAGGCCAATATAACTTAAGCATATAGATGCAAACATCCTCAACAAAATAGGAGCAAATCAACTTCAATGATGCGTTAAAAGGATCATACACCATGATCAAGTGGGATTTATCCCAGGGACACATAAATTTTTCAGTATCTGCAAATCACTCAATGTGATGCACCACATTAATAAACTGAAGAATAAAAACCATATGATCATCTCAATAGATGCAGAAAAAACTTTTGATAAAATTCAACATTCATTTATGATAAAAGCTCTCCAGGAAGTGGGCATAGACAGAGCATACCTCAACATAATAAAGGTCATACAGGACAAACCCACAGCTAACATCATACCAAATGGGGAAAAGCTGAAAGCATTTCCGGTAAGATTAGGAACAAGACAAGGATGCCCTCTTTTACCACTTTTATACAACATAGTTTTGGAAGTCCTAGCTATAGCAATCAGAGAAGAAAAAGAAATAAAAGGAATCCAAATTGGAAATGAAGAAGTAAAATGGTCACTGTTTGCAGAGGACATACTATATATAGAAAATCCTGTATTAGTGACCAGAAAACTACTAGAACTTATCAGTGAATTTGGTAAAGTTTTAGGATACAAAATCAATATACAGAAATCAGCTGCATTTCTATAAACTAACAACAAAATAGCAGAAAAAGAAATTAGGGAAACAATACCACTTACCATCCCACCAAAAAGAATAAAATACCTAGGAATAAATCTACTCAAGGAGGCAAAAGGCCTGCTCTCCAAAAACCATAAGACACTGATGAAAGAAATTGAAGATGACATAAACAAATAGAAAGACATACTACGTTCTTGTGTTGGAAGAATCAGTATTGTTAAAATGGCCATACTACCCAAGGCAATATACAGATTCAATGCAATCCCTATCAAATTTTCCATGACATTTTTCAGAGAGCTGGAACAAAAAATGTTCAATTTTTTGTGGAAACATAGAAGACCCCATACAGCCAAAACAATCTTGAAAAAGAATGGAGCAGGGGGAATCATGCTCCCTTACTTCAGACTGTACTACAAAGCTACAGTAATCCAGACATTACAGTACTGTCACAAAAACAGACACATAGATCAATGGAACAAGATAAAGAGTCCAGAAATAAACCCACACACTTATGGTCAATTAACCTACAACAAAGGGGGCAAGAATTTACAATGGATAAAAGAAAGTCTCTTCAATAGGTGGTGCTGGGGGAACTGAACAGCTACCTGTAAAAGACTGAAACTAGAACATTCTTTTACACCATATTCAAAAATAAACTCAAAATGGATTAAAGACTTAAATGTAAAACCAGATACTATGAAACTCCAGAGGAAAACATAGGCAGAACACTCCTGGACATAAGTCACAGCAATATATTTTTTGGACCAGGTCCTGAACTAATGGAAATAAAACCAAAAATAAACAAATGGGACCTAATTAAATTTAAAAGCTTTTGTACAGCTAAGTATACCATCAACAAAACAAAAAGACAACCTACAGAATGAGAGATAATATATGCAAATGATGCAACCAAAAAGGGACTAATTTCCAAAATACACAAATGGCTCATACACCTTAATATCAAAAAAACAAGCAACCCAATCAAAAATGGGAAGAACTAAATAGACATCTCTCCAAAGAAAACATATAAATGGCCAACAAGCACATGAAAAGATGCTCAACATCACTAATTGTTAGAGAAATGCAAATCAAAAGTACAATGAGGTATCACCTCACATCAGTCAGAATGGCCATTATTAAAAAATCTACAAATAATAAATGCTGGAGAAGGTGTGGAGAAAAAGGAACCCTCCTACACTATTGGTGCAAATGTAAATTGGTGCAGCCACTATGGAGAATAGTATGGAGGTTCCTTAAAAAGCTAAAAATAGACTTACCATATGATCCAGAAATCCCACTCCTGGGCTTATGTCTGGGGAAAAATATAATTCAAAAAGACACATGCACCTCAATGTTCATAGCAGCACTAGTTACAATAGCCAAGACATGGAAACAACCCAAATGTCCGTCAACAGATGACTGGATAAAGAAGATGTGGTGTGTGTATACACACACACACACATATACATAGATACAATGGATACTACTCAGTCATAAAAATAATAAAATAATTCTACTTGCAGCAATGTGGATAGATCTGGAGATTATCATTCTAAGTGAAGTAAGCCAGAAAGAGAAAGAGAAATGTGATATGATATCACTTATTATAGAATCTAAAAAAAAAAAAAAAAGACACAAATAAACTACTTATTACTTATAACTTAGATTATTGATTTCTTGAATATGTTTAAGCATATTTGACTATCCTTTATGATTGAATTACTGCATTCTGTTGATTCTTACTTTGTGGTTGGTTTTATTCCTTTGATAACTATGTAAGTTTAAAAAGCTAAAGTTCTAAACTCCTCTTAGAAACAATGAACAGTACATATATGTAAATTTTAAAATGGTTTTATCTCTCAAAAATAAATAAATAGAATAGAAGCAAGAATCAATAGAAAAAAAGAAAATCACAATTGGAAATGCAAAAATAACTAAAATGAACAGCAAAAAATACACATGAAGGTATAAAAAAAGAATATCAAAATTATAAAATGTCAGAGAGAGGAGTAGGCAAATGTATTTTTTTTAAGAATATGTTTAAGCTTATATGGTTACTAGTATAAAGCATGTTCACATAGTAAGCAGCAAACACACTCAAAAAATAGGGTAACCAGAAATCAAAAACATACAATAGAGGCACAAAAAAAAAAAAAAAAAAAGAAAAGAAAAGAAAAGAAAAGAAAAGAAATCAAATATAATACAAAAGGAATCATCAAACCACAGAAAGAAAAACAAATAGAAAAAGAATGGAACTTAGAAGGAATACAAAATCACCTGGAAAACAAGGTTTAAAGTGGCAATAATACATATCTATCAATAATTATCTTAAATGTCAAAGGACTTAATGCACCAACCAAAGACATAGAGTGACAGATTGAATAATTAAACAAAAGCCTAAATATGCTGCCTACAAGTGACCCACCTCAGGGCAGAGGACATATATAGACTGAAGGCAAAGGGATGAAAAAGGTATTTTATGCAAACAGAAATGACATGAAAGCAAGGATATCAACACTTAACACCTGACAAAATAGACTTTAAAACAAAGGCCATAAAAAAAGACCAAAAAAGACACTATATAACGATAAAAGGATCAATACAAGAGGAGGATATTACACACCTTAATGTGTATGCACCCAATATAGGTATACCTAAATACATAAAACAAATACTAACAAACATAAAGGAAGAAATTGATGCAAATACAATAACAGTAAGGGACTTTAACACTCTACTAACATCATTGGACAGATCTCCCAGACAGAAAATCATTAAGGCAACAGAAATCCTAAATGACAGAATAGAGCAGTTAGACTTAATTGACACTTTCAAGACATTACATCAAAAAATCCCCCCAAAATAGAATATACATTCTTTTCAAGTGCACATGGAACATTCTCTATGACAGACCACATACTCGGACACTAAACAAGCCTCAACAAATTTAAGAGGACAGAAATTATTACAAGCATCTTTTCTGTCCAAAACAGAATGAAAACTGAAATAATCCTTAGAAAAAGAAATGAGGAAGAAAAAGATTGCATGGAGACTAAACAGCATGCAACCAAATACCAATGAGTCAACAATGAAATCAAAGAGGAAATTTTAAAAAATACCTTGAGACAAATGACAATGAAAACATAACCACACAACATCTATGTGATGCAGCAAAAACAGTCCTAAGTGGGAAGTTCATAGGGATACAGACCTTCCTCAAAAACAAACAAAAAAACCCTCAAACAACCTAACCTACAAACTAAAAAAATTAGAAAAACAGGAACAAACAAAACCTAATTGCAGCTAAAGGAAAGAAAGAATAAAGGCTAGTGAGGAAATAACTAGAGATTGAAGAAAACAATAGAAAAAAATCAATAAAGCCTATAACTGGTTTTTTGAAAGGGTAAACAAAATCAATAAACCTCTGGCCAGGCTCACCAATAAGAAAAAAAGAGAGAGGACACAAATAAACAAAATAAGAATGAAAGAGGAGAAATTACAACCAATATCACAGAAATACAAAAATTTGTAAGAGAATACTATGAACAATTTTATACCAATAAATTGGACAACCCAGAAGAAATGGACAAGTTTTTAGAAACATACAGTCCACCAAAACTGAATCAAGAAGAATCAGATAATACACAGATAAGTAAGAGTGAAACATAATCAATAAAGAAAAAAAGGGGGGAGGGGGAGAGAAAAACCCCCAGCAAACAAAAGTCCAGGACCAGATGGCTTCACTGGGGAATTCTCCCACACATGCAAAGGAGAACCTACAGCAATCTTTCCCCCAAACTCTTCCAAAAGATTGAAGAGAAAGGAACACCCCTAAACTCATTCTATGAAGCAACCATCACCCTAATATCAAAACCAGACAAAGACATTACCAAAAAAAAAAAAAAAATCACAGGCCAATATATTTGATGAATATAGATGCAAAAAATATCAAAAAAAATTAGGAAACTGAATTCAACAACACAATAAAAAAAATCATACATTTCCATCAAAGAAGATTCATCCCAGGGACACAAGGATGGGTCAACAAATGCAATCAATCAATGTGGTAAGAACCTCAACAAAACAAAGGCCAAAAACCACACAATCATCTCAATAAATGCAGAAAAAACATCTGATAAAATTCAACATCCATTCATAATAAAAACTCCTACCAAAGTGGGTACAGAGGGACCATATGTCAACATAATAAAGGCTATTTATGACAAACCCACAGCCAACATAATACTTAATGGTGAAAAATTGAAAGACTTCCTACTAAAATCTGGAACAAGAAGGATGCCTACTCTTATCACTTCTATTTAACATAGTATTGTAAGTCCTAGCCATAACAATCAGACAAGAAAAAGAATAAAAAGGGATCCAAATTAGGAAGGAAGAGGTTAAATTTTCACTATATGCAGATGGCAAGATACTATATATAGAAAGCCCTAAAGGCTCCACACAAAACTAGAGGAGATAAACAAATTCAGCAAGACGGCAGGATATAAGGTTAACATACAGAAATCTGTTGTATTTCTTTACACTAACAATGGAATATCAGAAAAGGAAAAATTTTTTTTAAAAGCAAGCTCTTTTAAAATTGCATCAAAAAAATTAAATACTTAGGAATACACCTGACAAAGGATATGAGACTTATATGTGGTGAACTACCAAATATTAAGGGAATAAAAGATGATGTAAAGAAATGGAAAGATACCTCATGCTCTTCAATTGGAAGAATTAATACCGTTAAAATGTCCATACTACCCAAAGCAATCTATATATTTAATATGATCCTTGTCAAATTACCCATACTGTTTTACAGAAATAGAACAAACAGTGTTAAAATATACATGCAATCCCAAAAGACCCCAGAATTGCCAAAGCAATACTGAAGAAAAAAAACAAAGCTGGAGGCATAACCTTCCCAGATTCCAGACAGTATTACGAAGCTACAGTAATTAAAACAGTGTGCTACTGGTACAAAAAGAGACACATGGATCAACGGAACAGAATAGAGTCCAGAAATAAACCCACACACATACAGTCAATTGATCTTTAATGAAGGAGGTAAGAATATACAATGAAGAAAAGACAATTGCTTTGGCAAATAGCGTTGGGAAAGCTGGACAGCCTTATGTACATCAGTGAAGTTAGAACACTTCCTCACACCATACACAAAAATAAACTCAAAATGGCTTAAAGACTTAAACATAAGACAGGACACCATAAGTCTCCTAGAAGAGAACATAGGCAAAACATTCTCTGACGTAAATCTTCGCAATGTTCTCCTAGGGCAGGCTACCCTGACAACAGAAATAAAATCAAAAATTTAAAAATGGGACCTAATTAAACTTACAAGCTTTTGCACAGTGAAGGAAACCATAAACAAAACAAAAAGACAGTCTACGGACTGGGAGGGAGAAAATACTTACAAATGATGTGACTGACAAGGGCTTAATTTCCAGAGTATACAAATAGCTTATACAACTCAGTAACAACAACAGAAAAAAGAAAAAGAAAAAAAAAAAAAAAAAAGGAAGGAAAAAAACCAAACAAGCCAATTAGAAAATGGGCAGAAGACTTAAACAGATATTTCTCCAGTGAAAACATACAGATGGTCAACAGGCATGTGAAAAGATGGTCAGTATTGCTAATTATCAGAGAAATGCAAATAAAAACTGCAGTGAGGTTTCACCTCTCACTGGTCAGAATGGCCATCATTAAAAAGTCCAAAAACAATAAATGCTGGAGAGGGTGTGGAGAAGAGGTAACCCTCCTACACTGTTGGTAGGAATGTAGTTTTGCACAGCCCCTAAGGAAAACAGTATGCAGATTCCTTAAAAAAAAAACAAACTAAAAATAGACTTCCCATATGATCCACCAATCCCACTCCTGGGCATATATCCAAAGAAAACTCCAATTCCAAAAGATACATGCACCTCAATGTTTATAGCAGCAGTATTTACAATAGCCAAGACATGGAGGCAACCTAAACATCTACTGACAGATGATTGGATAAAGAAGATGTGTTTTATAAATATACAGTGGAATACACTCAGCCACAAAAAAGAAATAATGCCATTTGCAGCAACATGGATGGACCTAGAGATTATCATACTAAGTGAAGTGAGCCATACAGAGAAAAAAAGTATCATATCACTTATATGTTCAATGTTAAAAAGAAAATGACATGAAGGAACTTATTTACAAAACAGAAATAGACTCACAGATATAGAAAAGAAACTTATAGTTACCAAGGAGAGGGAGAGAAGGGATAAATTGGGAATTTGGGATTTGCAGATACTAATTACTTTTAAAACAGATAAACAACAAAGTCCTACTGTGTGGCACAGGGAACTATATTCAGTATCTTGTAATAACCTATAATGAAAAGAATATGAAAAGGAGTGTGTGTGTGAGTGTGCGTGTAACTGAATCACTATGCTGTACATCAGAAATTAACATAACACTGTAAATTGACTATACTTCAGTTAAGAAAAAAATTAAGTAAAACATTTACTAGAACATACGAAGAAGTTTTTTTTGTGATAATTAATAAAATGATATTATTGACTATTATATATTATCAAGACTTTATATGAGAAAATTAAACTTTCAGTTATAATAACCTGTATCATATCAATTTAAAATATAGTTCTGATAAAATGATAGTTATGTTAGAAAGATAAACTCATAGACTCTTACCCCCATATATTCCACAGCTAACTCTGGGAATTCTTAAATTGTATTTCTTTTTTTGCCTTTGTTGACAATATTATCTTTGCTGCTTGACACACACACAAAAAAAAGCAAACCTAAGCAATTAAAAATATGAAACATAGCTTCATAAGCTAGTAAGATAACAATAAAGTCTGACGTTTCTTCTAGAACTAGTCTTAGGAACAATTCTATGCAAATTTTGCTTCACAGATATGCTTCCCTTTAGAAAGTGGCCACTAATCTTTACACTCAACATGTATTTTAATTCCAGAGGTCTTATAAAGGAAGACAATTTTTGTGATTATTCTGCAATAATATTATTTTATGTACACCAAACAATGGATGCAAACCTAAATGAGCTTTTTATTCTTAGGGGATTCCTTCCCAGACCCATAAAGTCCAAGTGGGCAGTCACTCCCTGCTCTTTGAAAGTAAGCAGATGATGGAGTCACAGACTTTTGGCAAGAGTGTAAAATCTAAGGGCCTCTGTCTGGTTTGAAGGCAGCTTTTTGCTTCACTTTTTGTGACGGAGACTAAAATGAGCTGAAATAATGCAGTTGTCAAGTGAGAATCTGTTCCAAAATTAAGATTTACTGAACCAGTAATTTCTCTGCCAGTGCACTGTATTGGTGGACATAGCAATTTTATGCTTTGGAAGAACAGCCAGAGGAAAACCAGCTGAAACAGCAGACAGTGTACCTCATTCATAACTTCACATTTTCTGGTTTTCTCTTGATGTCCTGTTCTTAATGCTGTTAGGACATGCCCTCTTACATTTTTCTACCCAATTAATTGCAATGTAGAGTTCATTCTGTGCTATGTGATTTGATTTTTCACCTTCTTCCTAAGGAAAAAAGTTTTTAGAACTTACCCAGCTAAAATATAAAGAAGAAACTAGGGCAACAAGTTTGTTTTACTCTCATTTCTACTATGGGCAATACTGAAATAGATCCTCTAAGGCAGTTGTGGTTCATATGTAAAAGAACTGATCCAATATTAAGAAAAAAAATTGGCTAAGCGGGTGAAGGGATGTGGAGCCATGAAAAATAATCGTTCACAGAACTCCTGACAGTTTCAATCACAGGATTCCCTGCAATGACTGGAAGAAATTGCAGGGTAACTTGCTCAGGAATGATTTCCAAATTTATGCAACCCAAAAGGATGCCTTCTTTGTTGCTGATTTAAGATGTGGACCACTACAAATATACCATCATTGAATTGTTTGTCCTAAAAGGGCAAGTGTGTGTGTGTGTGTGTGTGTGTGTGTACATATACATGAAATTCATGTTTTGAGGTGAATTAAGTTTCTTTTTATTTTCTCCAAACCTCTTACTATTAAAAATGAAATTTATCTGTTAAAAATGAAATTTCCCAAGTAAAATAAACCCAATGTTGCTTTCCATCCAAGAGTTTGTAAAACTGAAGTTGAATTTAGACCATACTATAATACAAAGAGATCAAACCTTTATACCAATCCATGTGTAACTCTAAACCAAATAGCTGCAAAATAAATTGGCAACTGGCATGTTCTTTCTAATATGCTGCCAGTTAGAGCGGGGATAAACTAAACCTGGAATTTAATTACAAATGAAAGCCAAACGTATCTGAAAGAAGCAAGAAACTGGGTAAGAGTTTGTTTTTATATTATGCTGAAGCCTTTTTCTTTTCTATATCTTGTTTCCTAAACTCTCTCTTGTAGACACTAGCTTCTTATAATTTAGCTCAAAATCCCAAAAATGCCACTGACAATTAAAACAAAGTATCTGCTCAGATTATTTAAAGCCTTCCATATGAAAGCAAACAAAGAATAAAATCATTTGTGTGCTGATTTCATCTCCTTACCATCCATTCAGTCATTGTAAGGACAGATGTCTGTCTTCTGAAATGCCTGCCTTCTCTAAACCAGTGGTACCCATGTGCCCCCTCAAAAGGCAGCTTCTCCTTGAGACATCTAATAAACATACAAATCTATGATGACAACACCGGAATGACTTTCCTAGTATTGTGCAGTACCTAACTTGGACAACCACACATGTGTCAAGCTGTTTTAAACTGTTTACTTTTCTCTACCTCAGGTTTTCCATGAAGAGCTTGCATATCTCTCCCAGCTGTCTTGATGGTGATGAAACACACACTCACATTTTGAAGTATATCCTGAAAATAAAACACTCTACAAAGTAATGACCAATTCGGAACTTCACTTTACCCACTAGTTACTAAGTGTTTTGAACCAGGTTTCATTCCACTTTTACTGGAAAG
Source organism: Camelus dromedarius (assembly GCF_036321535.1). Lineage (NCBI taxonomy): Eukaryota > Metazoa > Chordata > Mammalia > Artiodactyla > Camelidae > Camelus > Camelus dromedarius. The sequence goes on along the minus strand of NC_087439.1, from coordinate 26,972,139 downwards.
TATTACACATATTTGGTAATCAAAGTGTCTTCTAAAATTAGTTTTATTTGGGTAGTGACCACAACTCCTTTTAAGATAATTACCTAATAATCTAGTTAGAAATGTCTCATATGTGTGCCATATTCTCAAATTCCAACGGAAGCAATTCCTGTCAATTCTTGATGCATTAATGCCAAGCAACATGTAAGATTCACAGTATTTTCCAGGCAAAATAAGTATACAAAACTAAGAACTTTGTCCTCTAGACTTTTAGAAGAATTCCACAGCAAGATTTGCTGTTACAATGAATTTGTGAAACTTATAGTGACTTCCATACAGTTTGCTACACTGAAATATCCAGAGAGGGATATTATGCATTTCATAGATATAGAAGCATAGATTGCTCTATGTGTTAATCATGGCCATTTGTGTGCATTTTTTAAAAAATTTTATTACCTAGGCTTGGAGCAATCTCTGCAAAACAGACCCATAACAAACATGTAAAAATGGAATAAAAAGCACATTTCCCATAAAGTGCTTGCACAGCACAGAAATGTAAAATTTTGGCACCCAGTCAGTTTTATGTGGTATAAAAAATTTCTTATATTTAAATTCTCTGTATTTTACCAGTCTTTTTATGTAAAACCTTAAGTGGACTTGACTGTTTATCCCGGCTGATTTGGCCATGTGACGCCTTCCAGGTTGGGGAGCTCTCACTTCACTCTGTTTCCTATCAGCCCTCCTCAACTACCAGCATGTGGGCCCAATTTGTTCCTTCTGCAGGGAAAGGAGAGGGAGTTTGGATTTAATTTGAAGCCTTGACATAAGGTTTAATTTGCTAAAAAGGGGAGCTATGCCATTGTAAATCTTGGAGGAGACACCAAGGTGGGTAAAACTATCAGCCCAATCTATTTTAAGCACCATTTGAGGTGTTTGTTAAAGAAACCGTATTTCTTTCCAGAATCCACTCACCTAATTGAATTGATGCATAATTGCAAATACAATTCTATTCTTTATTCTGATCAACTGTTTATTTTTTGATCGAGGGATGATGGATTATAGAAAGTTTTCATATGAAATATGGATTTACAGTAGATGCACAGATTAAACTGCATGCTATGGGTATGAAATTCACAGAAGGACAAAGCTCATCTTACGTTTTACATCTCACTACAAATAGAGAAGAAAGTGCAATTAGCTACAGTAGGATGAACTCAGTAGAGAATATTGGAAATTCCCAACTGTGAGGATTATTTAACAGAGTAGCATGTATGTGGGAAATCTTTGCTTTTCAGAGTTTTTAAAAATTAAGACAGACTCACATTGACTTGTACATTTCACTTGGGCAATTTCTTGATAAGGAATGGAGAAATGAGCTAGTTCTCACCCTTGGGGCTTCACTGCATTTTCCATCCCAAGAGCATCTGTAAATGTGAGGGGGCTGTCAGCTCTAATGATGACTGAAGGGCAAACCCCATCACGCAGTGGACAGTAACCATGGATAGAAAGTATCCTGCATGCACGGGTCATTTCTGTACCATTTCTCCCCTTCCTAAAATGCCAATAACTCTGCAGTTAGAAAAAAAATATGCGTAAACATCTCTTTTACTTACTCCTGGAAATGATATGTTTTTGTGTTCATGTATGTGTGAGATGTGTTTTGTTGTATTTAATATCAGAGAAGCAATATAGTATATTTCAATCACTGTCTCTGGAGCCATATTGTCTAGGTTTGTATTCCAACCCAAGCCATTTGCTATTTTCTGTGATTTTGAATCAGGTACATAAACTCATCGTAAATTTCTCTACTATGCTGTTGTGAGCATTAAATGAGTAAGACATACCATGTACTTAGGACACTGAATCAAAACAAAACAGTACACAATAACCAACACATTTGTGTGTATGTTTTAAATGTTAGCATTTACTATTAACTACTAATTCTTCTGTGATCTTAGACCAAGCTTCAGTAATCTAACAAGCTCTACTGCTTCCAACATGTCCATTTCTACAGAAGTGCGGACATGCAGAAATTAATTATATTTACCCAGGGGTACTCAGAAATTAAACACAGGAAACTTTTGAATTCCTTTAAAAAAAAAAAAAGTAAAGTATCCATGAATACTCAATTCTATCTCCAAGCCTAACTATTATTTGATAGATACATAGTGGGAAATACTTTTTGGGTTTATAATTTCCTATAGTATTTAATATCTAAAATCCAAGTTATGGAAAGTCTTAGAAACAAATAGGAGTAATATTTTTCATGTGTTTAAAAATTATGCAGTATTTTTAGTTTGTCAAAGATCTAAGTCTCAGTAATTCAAGTAAATGGGCATAATCTAACATTGTTTTAGTAAAAAGTATACATTTTTGATATTCGAAATGAAATTCACCTTTATTATTCTGTATGCTTACAGTGGTCTTGGGGTACTTTGAGAAATGTTATCATCAGAAAGCATGCTTTGTGATTTGGACAATAATTTTGCTTGGAGATGAGCACTGATGCAGTACTAAATGTTTTCAAGCCTATTAATAGTGTCCTGTGGGCCCTACTAATTTGGTAAGAAGTCTTGTTTAATTTCAGTCAACCATCAGGGGTTTTTTTGTTTTTTGTTTTTTTAAATAAAACTACCGTATCCTTAAATACATGCTAAATAGTGTGATAGTGTGAGGGTGCTGGTGAAGCCTGTGGCCTAGGACCCATCCTCACGGAGTTTGCTCTGTAACTGAGGGGAAGGCAAGACCAATACATATGCATTCATTTATTAAGCAGATGCTCTTGTGCACCTGCACTGCTCTGTGTGATGGGGATTCGGCAGTAAATAAAACAGACTAAACAAATGATGGTGCTTGCATTCTAGGAAGTTGGGAAGACAAAAAACAAACTATTTAATACCACATGGGGATAAGGGTTACAGAGAAAACTAACCTATGAGGTCTGCTAGAGGGAGCAGGCTGAGGATGTTCCAATTTTAAATATGGAGATCTGGAATTTAGATTTGAACAAATACCTGAACAAGGTGAGAAAACCAGCTGCAAGTAAAAGAATCTAGGTTGAGTAGAAAATAGCAAACACAAAAGCCCAAGATATAGAACTTGGCTGGTAAATTCTAGGAAAGCAATGAAGCCAGCATAGTGAGACTTGAGCAGGTGAAAGGAAGTGTCAGTTGGATACCACTCAGAAGGGGCCAGATCACATGGTCTCTTTGGACACTTTTATAGGACTTTGGCTTTTATCGAGTTAGAGAGTCACTGGAGGGTGTTAGAAGGAAGAGTAATCTGATGGTCTGGTCTGATTAAACAGTTTTATAAGGATTACATGGCCTGGTGTGTTGAGAAAAACCTTGCCTTCTAACACCAACCCTTTACAGACAGCCTAGGATAGTTAACAGAGACCAATGATGAAAGAAAGATGATGTTACCTTGAGACAGAGTTGTAGCTGTAGATACAGCGAGGCACTGTGAAATTCTGGATATATTTTTATGATCAAGCTGATGGGATTCGTTGCTGGATTTGTTACCGGACAAGAAAGAAAGAGTAGAGTCAAAGATGACAGCAAGGTTGATGGGCGTTAGGAACTGAGAAAAGAATCTGTAATTGACTTAAGTGGGAAAAGCTGGTGGAGCAGTCTGAGCTAAGGCATCTTAGGTTTTAGCTGCAGGTTTGCAACAAAGTGAAGATGTCAAGTAGACAGTGCATGTATTCCAGTATGCTGGAACTCAGGGAAAAGATCGAGGCTTACCTCTTTTTATTGTACTTTGCTTTATTGCACTTCACAAACATTGTGTTTTTTTAGGAATTGAAGGCTTGTGGCAAGCTTGCCTAGAGCAAATCTATTGGTGCCATTTTTCCTATAGCATTTGCTCACATTAACATTTTGGTAATTCTTGCAGTATTTCAAACTTTTTCATTGTTATTGTATTTGTTATGCTGATCTGTTCAGTGATCTTTGATATCACTGTTGTAATTGTTTTGGGGCACCATGAACCATGTCCATGTAAGATGGCAAACTTAATTGATAAATGTTGTGTGTGTTCCGACTTCTCCACTTAACATTGGGTTCCCCCATCTCTCTTCCTCTCCTCAGGCCTCCCTATTCCCTGAAGCACAACAATATTGAAATTAGGCTTATTAATAACCCTGCAATAGCCCCTAAGTGTTCAAATGAAAGGAAAGCATGTCAAAAGCTGAGATAGGCTAACAGCGAAGCCCCTTGTGCCAAACAGGTAGTCAAGTTATGAATCCAACGGGAAAATTCTTGAAAGAAATTAAAAGTGCTACTCCAGGCAACACACAAATGATAAGAAAGAAACACAGCTTTATTGTTGATATGGAGAAAGTTTTAGTGGTTTGGACAGAAGATGCAACCAGCAACGACATTCCCTTAAGCCACAGCCTATTCCAGAGCAAGGAACTTCAACTCTGTGAAGGCTGAAAGAGGTGAGAAAGCTGCAAAAGAAAAGTCTGAAGCTAGCAGGAGTTGGTTCATGGGGTTTAAGGAAAGAAGCTGTCTCCATAAAATATGAATGTAAGGCAAAGCAGTAAGTGCTGATGTTGAAGCTGCAACAAGTTATACAGAAGATCTAGCTGAGATAATTAATGAAGGTGGTTACACTGAACAACAGATTTTCAGTGGAGACAAAACAGCCCTCTATTGGAAGCAGATGCCATCTAGGACTTTCATAGCCAGAGAGGAGAAATCAGTGCCTGGCATCAAAGCTTCAAAGGACCAATTGACTCTTTAATTAGGGGCTAATGCAGCTGGTGACTAAGTTGAAACCAATGCTCATTTATCGCTTTGAAAATCCTAGGGCCCTTTATAATTATGTTAAATCTACTCTGCCTGTGCTCTGTAAATGGAACAACAAAGCCTGGATGACAGCACATCCATTGACAACATGGTTTGCTGAATATTTTAAACCCACTATTGAGACCTACTGCTCAGAAAAAGAAAAAAACAACAACTTTTCAAATTATAACTGCTTTTTGACAATGCACCTGGACACCCAAGGGCTCTAATGAAGATATACAATGAGATTAATGTTTGCATGCCTGCTAACCCAACATCCATTCTGCAGCTCATGGATCACGGAGTCATTTTGACTTTCAAGTCTTATTCTTTAAGAAATACATTTCATAGGGCTATAGCTATAATAACTGATGATTTATCTGATGAATCTGGGCAGAGTAAATTGAAAACCTTCTAGATAGTTATCACCATTAACAGGAGTTGAGGCAGTTGATTCTACCCATCATGGACGACTTTGAAGGGTTCAAGACTTCAGTGGTGTAAGTAACTGCAGATGTGACAGAAATGGCAAGAGAACTTGAATTAGAAGTGGTGTCTAAAGATGTGACTGAATTGCTGCAATCTCATGATATAACTTGAAGGGATGAGGAATTGCTTCTTATGGATGAGCAAAGAAATCAGTTTCCTGACTTAGAATGTATTTCTGGTGAAGATGCTTGAAATGACAACAAAGGTTTTAGAATGTTACATAAACAGGTGCTAAAGCAGCGACAGAGTTTGAGAGGATTGACTCCAATTTCAAAAGAAGTTCTTATATGGGTAAAATGCTATCAAACACCATTGCATGCTACAGAAAATCGTTTGTGAAAAGAAGAGTGAAGAGATGTGGTGAACTTCATTGTTTTCTTATTTTAAGAAATTGCCACAGTCACCCCAGCCTTCAGCAACCACCACCCTGATCAGTCAGCAGCCACTGACACCAAGGGAAGATGCTCCACCAGCAAAGATTACAACCTGCTGAGGAGTCAGATGATTGTTAGCTTTTTTTAAGCAATAAATTATTTTTTAATTAAGGTATGTACATTTTTAGGCATAAAGCTATTGCACACTTAATAAACCACAGTATAGTGTAAACAACTTTTATATGCACTGCGAAACCAAAAGAATTGTATACCAAGCTTTATTGCAACATTTGCTTTATTTCCATGATCTGGAACCAAACCCACAACATCTCTGAGGTATGTCCGTAAATTAGGTTGTCAGTTAATTGGTGTTTAAAACCATAAGGGCTTCCAGGAGAGCAGCCTGAGATGGATGATTGAAAGAATCTGCGCTCACCTCCTCTCATGAGCACAACAAAATCACAACTACCTGTTGAACAACCATCAATAAAAGACACTGGAACCTACCAAAACAAAAACAAACTTATGCACCTAAAAACAAAGAAACCACAAGGAGACCTGTAGGAGGGGCGGATTCGAAATATAGCCATGTCCCATGCTTTCAGGTGGGCGGCCCACAAAAGAGAATAATTATATCGCAGAGGCTCTTCCAAAAGGCTGAGTGTTCTGAGCCCCAGATAGGGCTCCCCAGCTCCAGAGGATCTGTACCTGGAAGACGAGCCCCCAGAGCATTTAGCTTTGAAGGCTTAGCAAGGCTTACTTTCTGGAGACCCACAGGGCTGAGGGAGATATAGATTTCACCCTTAAAGGCACACAAAATCTCACACAGTCCGGGATTCAGGGCAGAAGCAGTAATTTGAGAGGAGCCGGGGTCAGACCTACCTCCTGATCCTGGAGAGTCTCCCGGAGAGGCCGGAGGCAAGTGCGGCTCACCGTGGGGCCGGGTCGCCGCGGGTCGCGCGGCAGCCATGTTGTTGACCGGCACAGCCTGGAATCCTCCGTGGCGCTAATTAGCACCACGACCTGGCTCCACCCAACAGCCTGTAAGTGCCAGTGCTGGGACGCCCCAGGCCAAGCAATTATCTGGGAAGGGGCACAGCCTCACCCAGCCAAGCAGTTAACTGGGGAGGGGCACAGCCTCACCCACGAGCAGGGACGCCGCCTAGCCCAGCGCTCCCTGAGCCCACAGCCGCCTCTGGACGCAGCCCGCTCTCGCACGGCCCAGAGCCCAGCTCCGCCCACCAGTGGGCGGGCACCAGCCCCAGAATCCCCCGCGCAGCTCCCCGCCCCGCCCCGCCCCACCCTTCAGAAAACCCGCTCTAACCTCTGGACCTCCCACCAGCTGGCAGACAGCAGACTCAAGAGAACCGCAGTCTCACAGACAGCGGACTCAGTCTGCCCTTCAGACCTTGCCCTGGGACCAGCTGGTCACTGTCCTTGCCCACCTGATGGCCGACACACCCTTCAGGACACCCTAGACGCCAGACCCAACTGTCTCAGGAACCAGCCTCCTGCCACCAGAGATCTGGCACAAACTTGGGACCCCTGGATCCTGCAACCCGACTTTCGGACCCGCCTCTGCCGACCAGTAGGCCAGGACCTGGCTTCATCCACCAGGAGGCAGGCAACAGCCTTGGAGTTTTCTGGACCCTGACTTCCCCCACCAGTGAGCCAGCATCAGCCCCAGGGACACCACTTGATGACCTGGTCCTGGTAACCAGAGGCTGGCAGTCTCTGCCCAAGGCAGGGCCTGACAACCAACTGAACCCGGGGCCAGGCAAGCCTACCAGGCCACCCACATAGTCAGCCCACCACAGCAGAAGGACCCACACAGCCCTCTTAGGAGAAACCTTGAGATTACGGCTCGTGACGAGAGCGGAGTGCGCTGCTGGATGTATAAGATGTCTCCTACAAAAGGTCACTTATCCAAGTTTGAGAAATGTAACCAACCTATCAGATAACATAAAAAATAAAAATAAAAACAGCAACTTAGGCAAAATGAAGCGACAGAGGAACATGTTCCAGACAAAGGAACAAGATAAAACCCCAAGTGAAGTGGAGACAGGCAGTGTACCAAAGGAAGAATTCAGGATAATGAGCATTAAGATGATCGAATTCCAGAGAAGAACGGATACACAGAGTGAGAAGTTAGAAGTTTTTAACAAAGAAATTCATTCCAAAGATCTGCAATTAGGTAAGAGAAGTAGAATTCTAAGGTTTTTTAAAGCATGCTGATAAGAGAATTTTTATAGGTGACACTCTGTGTTCAGCAAGAAAGTTATCTAAATATGAATGCATTTACAAATGTCACTTTTCAAAATGTTCTTTCCATAAAAGAAGATTCCTTGAAAAGCAACCATGTTCTTCATTATTGTTAAAATGCAGCAATATTGGAATACTTATTTTTGTAAAGGAAAAATGTGTAACTCATTTTTAACTTTGACAACTCATAAGATATGTGAAGTATTTCTGTGTAATACATAAGATTTTCCTTCAAAATATCTGCTTTTTTTCCAAAACATTTAGAGATTCTTCTATTTAGGTAATATAGTCTATATGTTCACATTCAAAAACTGTAATACCACATAATACACTGATACATATCAAAACAGTGAGGATGTCCCTGCCCACCCAGGGGGAAGTCCCCTTCTTTCCTTAGTGTGTGGCAGGCAGTGTCTCACATGCTATAACTAAGGATAGCTCATACATCTTTCTGTCTGTAACTCAATTAAATCATCTTGTACACCTGGTGTGTAAGTACATAGTCCAATTTTTTTTAACTTCTTTGTAGTTAAACTTTTTAATTGAGGTAACATTGGTTTATTAGTTTACAACATTTGTAATAATTTTTGATTTATGGAAAAGTGTCACAGACAGCAGAGAGTTTCCATATATCCTCCACCCAATTTCTTCTAATGTTAACAATTTACAAAACCATGTACCAATGAAGGTAACATCGGTACAATACTATTGATAATGTAACATATTTTGTACATTTTTTCATGAACAAATGTCCTTTTCCTGTTCCAGAATCTGGTCCATGATACCACATTGCTCTTACTCTCCTCTGATGTATAACAGTTTCTCAGTTGTTCCCTTTTTTTTAAGTGACTTTGACAATTTTGAGGAATAATGACCAGGTATTTTGTAGAATGTTCCTCTATTTGGATTTGCCTAAATGAGAACACTAATGGAGAGAATATACTTAAGAAAAAGAGTCCATGAGTTTATCCTCGAAGTATTCTGAAGATACAAGCTGAAGGAGATGAGGTGAAACGAAAAAAACAGACTGAGGAGGAGTAAGGATACTAGTAGGAAGAAAATCGTTTTGTTCTAGAAGCAAAGAGGAGGTGAAAGTGATGATAGGAGCTTGTGGAAATTATATCCCAGCTGCTTTTTCTTTATCATAAAATGGGAAAAGTTAGCAATTGAGGGGGAAAAATGGAGAAAGGTGTTTCAGGTTTGAAGAGAGAGGAAGATGTAAGATAATATTCTTGTAAGAAAGTGAGAAAGTGAGTGGATGGGGCAATGTAATAGGACTGCTGGAAAGCCTTAAGAGCTGCTTGAGTTTTGTGTATAAGATTAAATCAAAGCAGGTCGGGATGGTTGTACTTTTTTCTAGTGGTGTTAATCTGCATGCATGCAGGCTAGATGTTCTGGTTATTGATTAGTATCTAACAAACCACCTCAATTCGTAATGACTTAAAAACATAATGATCATTCTTTTGCTCAGGGACATGAATTTTAAGCAAAGCCCAGAAAGTATTGCTCACCTCTGCTTCATGCAACATCAGCTGTGGTAGTTCAAATGGTGTAGAGGACACACTGCCAAGGTGGCTCACTCAAGACTTGTGAGTTGAAGATTCCTGCCAGGATCTCAGTGGGCTGATGGCTGAATAATTATTTCCTCTTCATTTGGGCTTCTCCACAGGGTTGCTTGGGTTTTTTCAATGCATGGCAGCTGGCTTCCAAGAGCAAATATTTCAAGTGACCTAGGGGAAAGCTGCAGGGTATCCTGTGGCCTGGCCTCAGGAGACCAGGGACACTTCTATCCGGCAAGCAGACCACTCAGGTTCTCTCAAGGGAAAGGAAGAATATTTGGATCTCTTGACTCTACCACACAAAGACTTAGCAGAGGTTTGGATTTAATCTGGTTTGGGATTTTTCCAGATAAGTACTATGAGGAAATTTAAGACGAGTATATTCTCAGATTCTCAGAGTAAATTATAATGACAAATGGCCAATTTAATAGAGTAAGGTGGGAAATAAACACAGAGGCAAAGTGATGGCCCATGAAAAATTGGTGCAACTAATGGAGTTTAGTTCCCAGTGAGGTTGAACAGTTGTTGGAAAAGAATATTAACAGGTGATAGCTAAGATGCAGGATATGATGGTTTCAGAGCTGGGTGCCTAAAACTGAGACTGCAGATGAGTTCTAACAGTAATGACAAGTCTGTATTACGACCATGGGTATGAATGGTTGATAAGAGAGGGACAATTTTGAAAAGATAGTAACATAAAATAGAGTGAGGTTTGTGCTCTGAACATTCAGAAGAGACTGAAGTGAGGATTGTAGAAGGCAGAGAACATCTGTGCAGGAGGAGGACATAATCTGTGCCCTTAACGATTTGGAAAGAAGAACATTGGTTACAGCTAGTAAAGGAGTGAAGGCACAGATACAGGGATAAGAGTAGCTTGTTGGTGAAAATGCTGTCTTGAATAGTGGAAGGTGTATACCATGAGCATAAGCAACTTGGAGGGCATTAAAAATCAGCAAGAGGTGTTTTGGTTTTATGAAATTAGATATAAGAAACCATAAACATTTCTTAGCAGAATAGTGTGTTGAAATCGACTTCTATGAAAGTTGAAACCAAAGTGGTTAAAAAGTTTATGAATAGACACAACCCGTGGCTGAGAAATCAAAAAAAGGCTCCAAAGATCTAAGTGTGAGGGGAGTTGAGCATCTATAAAGTGAGAAAGTGGTGATGAAGAGAAAGACAGATAAGAGAAAATATTTTGAAGATTAAATACATGCTAAACATAGTTGTTGACTAACTATGAGCCTAAGTACAAGACAAAAAGTAAAAAGTACTTTATGTTCAGAATTCAAGTTGACTAAGGAAATTGTGATGTAATTTGACATTTATAAGGAAATTGGTAAGAAGACTTTCCTGGAATATGTTTAGTTTGACAAGTTTTTGTGGCAAAAAATGCACTTCAAATTTGCAATGCATTTATTAGAATTAACCATGCACTGAATTTTGATTTGCTTATTTATCCCCCCCATTATTTGGAAAATAATTTAAGGCAGCTAAAAAAGATCTGCTGTATGAAAGATACTATTTAGCTGATGTGGAGTTAACAAAAGCAAATGACATATACATCCTGCTCAAGGAATTTATAAATAAAGTGAAGATATTTAGAAGGCATTTGAAGCTAAGTGTTTACAATTCATGTTAAAAAAAAAAAAGACAAAAGCAATTGACATGTTGTCTGGCATATATTGTCAGATATTCAATACAATTTTTTAACTACTAGTACATGCCAGGGATTATGCCATGCAATGGATATAAAAAGGCAGCACAAGGGTAGACACAGTTCCTGCCCTCTTGGAGCTTATAGTTTAATAGGCGAGACCACTATTAATCACATGATTACAGAAACACCATATTTCATGATTTTCAAGATGCAGATTTTTAAATTTTGACATCTCTGAAATTGGTATGCATTTTACAGTCCTTGGAATTTGCAACTATAATTCGTGTTTTTTTTCTTTCTTGGTGACTGCTTTCAATAGTGCTGTGTCTTACAATTGATGGTGTCTTTTTAATAAAAAAAAGTACATTAAAATATAAAATAAACATAATATATATAAAGCAGAGGCAAAGAGTGCTGCCACTGCTTATTTTATAGGATGTGACCTTGTCAAAGAGGAAGGAAAGGGCTGTGAAAGAAATCAGAAAGAAAGATGAGCACTTGCAAAAACCTGGTAGCATGAAGGGAAATAGTGGGCTGGACAAATTGTAGGGGAGCTAGTGAGACTGAAAGCGGAAGCATTGGGGATCCTGTTTCTAGAAGAAGCCATAGCTACTCGAAGGTGTTCAGTCAATATGTGTAGAGCAATGAAAGAAAGGAATAAAGAAAAAGAGAGATGGAAACATGGGCACAGCCATGGAATTGAGAGTAGGTGAGAAAAGTTTAGCACCCCCCCTAAAAAAAGTAGTACCTCTGTAAGGGTTAGTTCCATCCTACTTAATTATATCTTAGTTATAGATGGACACTTTAAACAAAATCAAAAGTGGAAATTTCCCATTCATCTAGAATTTTGTTATGTGTTCTACATTAGGTCACCAAGGCATCTAGTGGCAAAAAAAAAAAAAAAAAAAAATAGTCATAGTGTCAATTCTAAAAGAGATTAACTGAAAGAGAATGCCCATACAAACAAATGTGTGAACAAAAATGCAAGCATGGCATGTGTTTTGAGTTTCTAAGCATGTTTCTATATAATAGGACAAAGGTATCAGGACCAAAGCAAATTCATTGACCATTATCAATAAAAAATAAACAAATATAACCCAAAGATGGTATATAACTTAGCAATAATGGGCTGACAGTGTTTGCCATTGGGTGTGAATAAAAATAGCATTTAACATTTTTTTGCATGTGTAAGGTATGAATTTGGAACTTTTCAAGGATTTTGTTATGTAATTTTCCCAGTAACCCTGGACAGTAGGAACTATTGTGTTCTCTTTTCTGCAAATAATAAATGAAGACTCAGAAATGTTCACTTGTTTCCTCAAGGTCACACAGTTGATTATAGTAAATCCTGAGTTCAGGAATTGGACCCAGGTAGTCTCCATTTGACCCAGTTTCCAGTACACATTGAAACTCTAGCTATAAGATAAGACATATGACAATAGCAGTCAACACTCATTCACGTACTGTGTATGTATCTATTGCATGTCTACGTGGTTCCAGCCCTAGCAGGACGAACGGAATCACAACTTTTGAGGTGACAAAATATAGATTCTCATGAACCTCACCATGTAATTCTCCATCTTGACTCTTGTAGATTTCAGTTATTTACTTTTAGTTGCTTTACTGTAAGGCTATGGATCGTGGTGCCGTGTAACAACGTGCTTTTAATTTAAGTAGCATGTGTTAGCGTCTTAATGTTACTATATATATTCTGTTTTATAATGCAGTTGACTGAGGAAGGTTGTGGTATTTTGTCTCATTTTTTAGCCAGCATAAATATACACACCTCTTACTGTTCCAGACTCTAGAGCAACATCAAATTAATTTAAAGTATATTTTATTTTGTTGTTTCTCTTAGACTCTCTTCTTGCTGTTAATAATGATTACTCTTTCTTAGCTCTCTGATCAGCTAGTAAATTTCACCAGTTGATCAAACTGGGCAAATGAAATAAACAGAAATCTTATTTATGTGTATACTACTTTAAGTCTTACCATAAAGCAGTATTCCTTTCAACTTCTTTAGTTAAACACTGTGTGAGAAATTATGTCCTCCGTGCACCATTGCTGTATAATACATCTTTGGAAAAGCAAAAAGCCCCACAGCCCTAGTAGCCTTATCTTGTGTGCTAATATGCTAGCATAGAATTTCAATGTATTTTCAGTATTTTGAACATTTAAAACGTTCGAGTGCAAAGAAAAATTGCATAGAGTATAGTTTTTCATTACAGGAGACCATCCTATAGTATTTAAGTATTCTAAGAAAGCTTCAATACTAAATGTAAAAACCAGCAAATTCTAAGAAAAGAGTGGGAAACAGGAAGGAAAATGACATATAAGGCTGGTACAGAGAGAGATCCTTTTCCAAATAGTATAAAGAATTGAAATGCATTTTTTACATGGACATGAAAATGCAAAATCATGTTGCTGCTATTGTAGCCACACTGCACAAAAATATATAAGGATTTAGAATAGATGTTCTGCCTTTATTGTAAAATTGGGACCGTATGCTCCCTTTTGCATACCTTTGTTGGGGATAGTCTTTGAGTATTTCTTTCCAAGAGTTGTAATGCATCGTGGCAAACCTTCCACTTTCTTCCAATCATTTCCACTTGGCATCAATATCTGGTTTGGTTTAAAGGTATAGCTATTCAACTGGGAAAAAAAAAAGCAACTATTTTCTACCTAAGTGGTAACATAAGACAAAATCTTTTATACCTTCAAGATACGTTTATCCAGCACCAGTTAAGTGTCAGTCATTTACAGTCCCATGTACTCACAATATATGTGTGAACAAATCAGATCCAATCCATGTCTTTATGGAGTTTACACTCTAGTGGGATTACATTACAATTAAAAAAATCGACAAATTAATGGACAATATATTAGACGGTGTAAATGCTATAAATGGCTGTAAAGAGAAATAAAATTAAAGCAATAGAGAGCTAGAGACAGAAAGGTAATATTTTTTCTACTGATTTCCATGAAGTCCACTCTGATATAGTGACATTTAGAAAGAGATCTGAATGCCATATGTGTATGGGGAGGGAGATTCTTCAGGCAAAGCAATTCAGTATAGCCAAGATTCTAAAATTGTTGTTTTTTTTTCTTACAATAACAATAACAATTACAGTTACCCAGTTTTTCTCATTATATGAAATCTTAGGCCTTACAGTTTAAAAAAAAAAAAAAAGACTTTTGGTAAGAAAATTTTGTTTCTGGTATATTCTGGAAATTCTGTTTCTGGCAGGAGAGATAACCTAAGGAGAGACTGTGTACTCTGTAGCCGGAAGACCTCAGTTCAAATCCTACTTCAGACACTTACTAGTTGTGTACGACCTGGACAAGTCACTCTCCAGTGTGTGACCCTCTTCTCTGATGTGTGAAATATTCAAACCATGTTTACCTCAGGAATTTTTGGGGAGGATTAAAAGAGATAAAGCATGCAAAATATATAGCACTCTCCTTAGCAAACAGCAAAGTGACCATTTTTATAATTCCTCTCATTGTGTAACCCTGATTCAGATGTCCCAGTTTTGGGTAATAAATTACCAAAACATGGGAATGGTAATTATATACGGAAAAGGTCTTCTTGTTACTCTGTGGCCCATCTCAGTGAATAAAGAGGACTCTGGATTTCTAAACTGGAATTCTAGTTCTGGTCTGTGGCTCCCAAGCTTCATCTGCATAGCAGATGGATTCCAAAATGGAGACACTGCATTTGAAAACCTTTGCTGTTTGACATAGTCTGCTAACATGTTTCCATCAGGCTAAATATGAAATCATCCCCAAAAGTTGGATTCAGTAAGGGATAAATTCATCTTTTTAAATGTCTTTTATACCATTACATTATGGATTTTTCTAATTCATTTTTTAATAGTACAGAAGTGCATTGAACAGCTCTGTTCCAGAGAACACCAACTTTTATGCAAGTAGGATCATCGGTGTAAATTCTCAAGACTATTTCGTATATGGATTCCACAGTAATTGCAGCAGATTAATAGGACCTTGTTAAATCTCTAATACGACCATGTTATATATACATGCCATTATATAACATATATTATACATATACCTTTTTATATATGTGTGTATATATATAAAATAAGACCAATAGTCAACACATACATGAACCTTATTTCTTCTAACCATTGGTGAAATCAAGAGAGACTGGAGATGAATTGGTAACACTCATTGTATACTGCACTAGAGCAATAAATTTTACCAAACATAGTCAGGACAATTCTTGGAATCATTTGTATGGATCCAGCTTAGATTGGGCCATTGGTATGAAGCAATTAATAGTACACTAAGAACATGGGCCAATGGCTAATCTTTGCTATTTTTTTTTTAAGGTATAATGCTTCTATATTCTGCTTATCTGAAAATTTGCTCCATTCATTTGACACTATGTTACTGATCCAAAGACCACATAACAGCAGTGTTTAATGTGAAAAATGTTTATATTTATTCCATTCCATGTTTAGCAGCTTTTAAAGAAGTGCATTTCTGACTTACTAGGCCAACTTGGCTCATCTATCTCACAAGTCCCCTTCAATTCACAGATTAAAGATCCTGGAAATCATCACAAATCCTTGAGAACCATCACAGCCTTCTCAGTCGAGAAGCAAAGTTTGCAAAGTGAAATAATTTCAAATAACATGATAATTGCCTTAGTTTTGCTAAAAAAAATTACAGATATGCAAGTAGACGTTGGGGAAAAAAATGTACCCCTTCAACCATGCTTCCAAGCATTCAGATGAAAGAATTCATAGCTAAATTTGAGGTTTCTATGTTATGATTCTCTTTTACATTCTGAAACAAGTTTCTAGTTGAAATATGTATTGTAGTTGGAGATAATGGCTTATTTCACAAAGGACTTCTTTTAATTGGTGAAGTATTTTTCAGAACTAAAAAAAGCATCTTTTCTTGGGTCATTTAGAGCTGGATGGAAGTGCTCTAAAAGGAGTTACCTTTATTTTTATTTTGAACTTTTATTGTGCTTATATGTGCATAATAACAAATCAAATAGTGCAGAAGGGCTTCAAATGAAAAGCAGTCACCCAAGTCACTTTTTCTTAGTCTCATCCTCAATCTCCAGGGACAATTTTTTCTGGCCATTTCTGTTTTCTTTCTTCTGTAGGTTATCTGCCTAACACTATGTATGTTTACATCTTTCATGTCTTAATTTTCCAACTTGAGACAATGTCTGTTCACTTCCTAAGAAAGACGGGTTTTATCTCACTGTATGTCATCTTCCCTCCCCATCCTCCTCCCAGGGTTTGACAGTTTTATCATTACTCTGAGTTCTTCCATCCTTTACCTTGTAACTTTGAACAATACGCATGCACTTCTATCTATTAAGCATCAGCTGTGGTCAGTATTCAAAACTACCCTCCATGCCACCTTTCCTCAGAAGAATGAAGTTCTTCTGATAAACTTAGCAAGCTGGTCAGTACTTACATCCTCTTCTTAAGACACAGCAGTGCTTGCGTCTTTTGTCCATAGGGTGATTTTTAGAGTTGAAGATCAATTTCCAGTGTGTGAATCATCATGATCATGTAAATATTGTTCACTGCTAGAGCAAATAGGATTAAATCTCCTTCCCTAAAGGTCTAATGCCACAATGCCTAGACCACTTAAAGAAAAATATTTCTGGTATTAAGATCACCTGGATTCTTATTTTCTACATGCCATCCAAGTGCTAAGATTCATGGTGCATTTTATTTGGCTTATATTTGCATCAGAGTATTTGTCATCTTTTTAATTTTCTTGAGAAGTTTAATGTCCCTCTTTCTGTGTACCTGTCAAAATCTCAAGGTTTCCATCCTCTCACGCATACTGTCTTTTGTGAAGTCCCTTTTCTGTTGCCTGAAAGCCTCTTTCTCAAGGGCCTCTTTCTAAGTGTTCCAATTTGGACCAGCTCATTTTTAGACCTGGTGTACAGCCATCAGCCCAGACTTGCTCAAAAGGAGCACCCTTTCCTAGATCCAGAATCTTCCTCTTATGATTTTGAATTTTTTTTTTCCTGGAACACACATTCAAATAACTATCTAGAAAACAATATGTGGAAGGTAAACTTCTGGACACCGTGTTTGTTTGAATTGTCTTTATTTGGCCCTTATATTTGAATATGGCTATATTCTGGTATTGCTGAGGGGAATTTCAATGCCAGTCTGTTTTATTTGTTTAAATAAGCTGTTTTATTTATTGGAAAAGTGCAACACTTTTATCCTTGGCATTCTCTTTTTAAATTTTTATTTTTTATTGAAGTGTAGTCCATTTACAATGTTAGTTTCATATGTACAGCAAAGCAATTCAGTTATACATATACATACATACATATACGTATTTTTTCAGGTTCTTTTTCATTATGGTCATTACAAGCAATTGAATATAGTTCCCTGTGCTATACAGTAGGTCCTTGTTGTTTGTTTTATATACAGTAATGTGTATCTAATCCTTGGCTTTCTTAAATTTACACAATGATAGTTGAAAACAATGTATTTCATTGGGTATTAGGCACTTGTTGAATCATTAAATCGACTCCTGACTTAAGACTGCAGATTCTCTCTCCCTTTATCCTTCTCATAATAGGATAATTTCTTCCCAGCTTTTTTCTCAATTTTCTTTTCCTAGAACTCTTCTTAGTAGGACGTCGATCCTCTGTGAGTACTTTTTTCTCACACTTTAATCTTCCTGTCCTACATATTGGGACAGACTCCCTCCTTACCTTCTTTCTCCTCTTCCTCCTTGTTTTGTATCAAAATTTTAATCTCTAATCACCTAAGCACACTTATTTTATTCTCAGATATTTTTCTTTCATTTTCCACAGAACCATGTTTTTGTTATATTGATATAACACCACCTTTGATTTCTCTGTTTATACAAGAGAGGTTTTTGTTCTTTGTTCCTCTTTCATTTGTTTACTGAGTTACCCGTTATTTTTCTTTCCTCTGCAGTCAGCTTTTCTGTTTACCTTGGTGTTTCTCTTTGATGCTGTTGATTCTCCACACATCTGATAATATTATTTGTCTGTTCCTATTTCAGAGCAAAGAATGATTAGCAGATACGGATTTCTTTGGCAAATTTGCAAACATGCAGATAGTTCTAGTCATGTCCCTCCCTTGACCAGATAGTAGGACTTGTGCATGTGAGTAAGGCAGGTCTCCTGGCAGGTGTCACTGTAGATTCACCAAGCAAGGTGCTGGGTGTGCGGTGACATGTCACATGTCAGAATGGTCAGAGCTTTATTCAGGGGTTCAATATCCCCATTAGTCTTCTTACTATTTCTCCCTGCAGATGTATCACTTAATTTCTTTAGTAAAGAACGCCCTGTTTTTTCTTTGTCTTTTACCCACAAAGGCGAATGTCGGACTGCCTGAGCTCTGCATGTGGGGCTGACAGTGCTGTGAGCACAACCATCTCAAATGCTGACCCTTAAGTGATTGTTGTTGTTGTTGTTGTTGTTTTCCAGTCCTACTTCTCACTTTCTCCCTCCATATAATCTCCTCCTCTGAGCCCAAAGATGCTTCTGTGGTCTGGTGGGAAAACTGACTCTGATCTCTCAGAGACGAGAGCCTTTTCATAGCAAATTCTGCTCTATTCATTGATTTACATGCTTCTCTCTAATTTCAGTCTCCCAAAACCTCATTGAAATATCTATGATGGTGTTGACAGTCACGTGCCCTCTTTGGTTTGCTGCATTTATTAATTTTATATGCGTTGTGTCTTATATAGGCCTCAGGAGGAGAAAAAGGTTAATACTTTTTCAAGTATATCATCTTGAAAGTCAAGAAGAGATATGTAAATACTTACTATCTTGAAATAAATATTAATGGCACGCACATTTAAAATTAACAGCAATGAAACATTTGTTTCTTTTTTCCTCAGAGAATTATAACAAGTCATCTTAAAGCTCTTGTGAATAAAATGATAAATTTTAAGAGAAAGCCAACAAATAGAAATTCTCTTTTAAGGTTTTCTTTTCCTTTTAAGGCTGAGACAGGCCCATAGCCAATACATGGATGTGAGGACATGCCTGTAACCAATGAATGGACCTGATATTTGAAGTTCAAAGGCTGAGTCATGTTTCAGAATGGGGATCATAAAGATGAACAAAATGAGTGTGTGTCTCTGTGTGTGTGTTTCCCCTTAGTTTTGGAAACTAAAGATACTTTCATGTTTCATTGCAAAGGTTTAGCCAGGATTATGGGATTTATGAGAAAGGGTGTTTTATTGTTTTACAGGAAGCTTTTTATCTGGCTCATCAGTGTATGACTTGTTACTTAGCAGTTCTCTCATCCTGGGATCTTTTTCTCCAGAATTTATAATATGATAGCTCTTATTCCTAAAGGGATATGAAGAGTGCAGCTTGATGAGCTGCCTCTGTGCCACTGAATACCATTTGGATTTCCATTTCTACATTGTAGTGAAAAGGGCCATTAACTCTTTATTGCAAACTCATTTGGTACATAGGTATTAATTTATTCCTTTATCAGAAGCGTGGTTGAAGGCAATTAAAAAGTTACTAATTTGACCTGTTCTTGGTAGTTGCACATACCTGATATTTTATTACAATTGTAAGTGCATTATGAATGATATTATACTGTATTGTATTGCATTATTTTATAATTAAGCTATAAATTTATTCTTATTTTAGTAGTGATAATACAATACATTACTATAAAGATCATGGTCCATAATAAAAGATACACATTTCTCTTTCAAAGAACTTACACATGTGCCAGGATTTTATGATACTTTTCTAATTTTAACTCCTTAAACATATCATGGAAGCCATCAGTGTCTGCTCCTCAAGAGGATTTGGAATTGTATTGTGAAGTAATGCCTGTAGAAAGTGACTTCTAAATAAGGCTTATTAAAATGTCAGAAATTGATTCTCTGTAAAGGTTTGTTTTCTCTGGAAATCATACTTGTAAACAATTTGCATTATCTTGGGAGTCAGCAACTGAAGCTTTATTTTGTAGATGTACAGTGGGAATGAAAGCATGGAACTGTGCATTCATTGGATCTGCTATAGTATAAGCTGGAGAGGAAATGTGTGACCCCAAATTGGGTGTATATATTTAGTTAATGTAGATCTGTGGTTATTGTTCTGCTCTATAGCAATAATTTAAGGTTTCACCAGTTTTTCCAATTGCATTTCACTTCTTAGAATTTATGTCAAAAGTGAAAGGTCATGATTTTTGTTATTAATCTTTCCTCTCTGGAAAAACAATCCAACTGTGTTTAGCTGGGAGTGCTGCTTCAAGCTGTTGACTGTACAGTACTAAAGTTTAGAATGTTGCAGTTTATGTAACCAGGCTCCTTTATTTAAGTTTCAGTGACAGATCTTTTTATTTTGTTTATCACCAAATAACAAGGCAAACATGTCATGATGTGTGGTCACTTCAGCATTTGCTGAAGTGATTTTTGGTCTAATTCTTTAAAACTTATTAAAAGCATTTTATTGTTATAATGTCTCATAAAACTTATTAAGAGCATCTTATTGTTATATGCAGCTATAGAGGAAAAAATAGGCTTTTTATTTACATAAGGATGAGAGTAAGTCAGTCACTTTGTCTCCTTGATTATCGGTTGTTTGGTTAATCAGAAAAGCTGTGTTATTGCAGTATTTTTGTAGACAGCAGTTTAGGAGAAAAACTGCAAATGGTCTTATGGTGAAATGTGTTACTGGAAATTGCAATTCCAATTTTAAATTTAGACAGACATTTTATGTGTTTATCATATTAGAATAATTAAGTTTTTCCTGCAGATTAGAATGTAAACTTTTAGCAAAAGTACACTCTTGCTATATTTTGTTAACACAAATGTTATTACGAAAGCACTGTTGCGTTTTGGGCTTTTCTGGAAAATTATGAGTAAATGATCATTTTATAATGAAATCATCCTCAGCTTGTGATTCTCAACTGATTTTTCCATCTGGTGTTTGTCACGTAAAGATGTCCAGTCAGCAGTATTAAACAGTTTGAAAAATACCAACCAAGCTTCTATATTTACAGAAGCTTCTCATTTGATATGGCTTTTCCAGATTTCTCTCTCTCTCTTTCTCTCTCCCTCTCTCTATATCTGGAGGGCATTTTCTTCTTAGGAGGGCAGAAAGAACACTTGGTTTTTATTCCTAATTCACCTAAAAAGTTGAATTAGTGCAATCATTTTCTATCTATTCCTTATTTACCTTATATAGAAAACATAAATACCAGTTTAAACAATAATGTTCCTTGGATAATGCTAAGATCTGCAAAAAATATGAGAGATTAAACCACAGGATGTTAACTTCTTAATGCCAATTTCTAAATTATCCTCTGATAATAACCTTCCAATAAACATCTCCCTTCCACCACCGCCAACAACCTTACCCTTTTGAATCAAACCTCCTCTTTATCCACATGATTAGGTACAAATATCTAGTTCATGCATTTGCCATGTGCCAGAGAATTCCTTATAAAGCCTTTCCCATTCCATGTTTGAATCACCACTCCATACTGAATATTCACTGGTGTTAGTTTCCTGGATGTTTTTAAAATTCTAAAAAAACAAACAAAAAAACAAAAACAAAAACTTTGTTGAATTAAATTTTCAAAAATGTTTTCTGTTTAGAAGATTTTTTTAAAAATATAAAACGTGTTTCTAGTTGCCAGGCCTGTTTGCCCTCAGAGGCATGCACCCCCAGCCCCTTCCCCTTTGCTCTGCTCTGCCTTTCATGGGGTCTGACTCCTGCAGGATGGCTTACTTAGCCGACTTTGGCTAGATTTTGCCTGTGGCAGGGTCTGCTGAAAGGTTGGCAGGCAGGAGTTGGGAAAGCAGAGTGATTTCATTTCTCTGCCCTTCAGAGTGTCTCTCCCAGTGGCACTGACTCTTCTGTGGCTCACTTCTTACTGGAGGAGCCCAAATTGGAAATGGTTTTGGCTTCCTCCATGAGAACCTGGCCTTGAGCTCCAGTAACCTGCCGGCCCCTTGGCCCTCAAGGATAGGGGTGGAGACACCTTCTGTTGTTGCTAAGGTGCAGTTTGTGCAGTTCTGGGCTCGGTGGTTCCTCCCCAGCCCGGCCCTTAGGCCAGAGCCCTTACCCAGACCAGTATTCTGGAGGGGAGGTGCCACCACAGAGGGACTCGGAGCGGGAGGAGGGAGGGTGCAGTGGGTGAGGCACCCTCCTGCATTGGGGTTTACGTTGTTACATGATGTGAGCCACACTCTTGTGGATGAGTCTGGGGTCAAGGGCCTCCTGCATCGGGGGGACCCAGCTGTGTGCCCAAGTGGATCCCGGGAGAGCCGGCTTCCTCTGAGAAGGGTGGTGACGGCTCCAGTGCCTGGGCCGGATTCTGCCACTTTCTGAGCCACCCCTGACGCTAGCACGTCCCAGCCCTTTGCCCCTCCTCAGGACTGGAACTTACTCCTCCCACACACCCGAAGTCACAAAGTGCACCCCGCGGGCTCCGTGCACACCCTGTTTCCTTCCCCAGAAAACCTATACTCCACCAACCTGGACCAGGCGCCTCCCGGACCCTTAGGCATCCCACATTAAGAAAGAAAGAAATATATATATGTATATATAAATGTTTTTAAAAATTGAAAGTGTATTTGCCATAGAAACAAATTGATTCCTCAACATCAGTTCTTATTAAGTTCTCTGCAAAACTGTAAGCCTACAGAAATTTCTTAATCTTGAACAGAAAATCAGTATGTTTTGGGTCCAAGATATCTCTGGGTTGCTTCACTCTGCCCTGGTTTCCTTTGCAGCCTCTTCCAAATCCCCAAGCAACCGATAACTAGCTTTAAACTTCCTTTGTTTTAGCTACTCAGAGAAGTTTGTCTTTTTCTGATTGGATTCTGACAGATACAGGAGCCCATTTACTATGCTCCTGGATAATGTCAAAGGGCAGGATAAGCAGGTCTTCCTGTGTGCTTCACTTTGTCCTGTATGCTGTGGGATTGTAGTCTTTCCATACTAGTAGGAGAGATCCCAGCAGATAGGAAAAATAAGTAAAATGTGTGGTATGTGAATAGTAACGTGTGCAAGAGAGGAGAAATGAGCAGGGGATGTGAATAGGAAGTGAGATTATCTTTTAAGAATGAAAAAAACAATGATCATAGTAAAATTGTATTAAACAATGAGATTATCTCCTTAGCTGTGTCTCTCCAGCACTGCGGTGGTGCCTGGCACAAAACAATTCTCAAAACCTATTAACCTGAAAATATGAATGTAAAGACAGGAGTGATGTATATGAACTAGAACAGTTGGCAGTGGCTTTATGGAAGAAACATGATTTCATTTAGTCCTTGAAGCACAGAGAGGATTTGGAAAACATTACTCTTGTGTCATCACTCCTAATTAAACTAATACTTTTCTCTATTTTATACCTGATAGAACCTTGGTGGAGACAACATTAGAGTGAACTGAGTGTCTCTTCGAGTTACAATATCACTTAGAAGTTAATGATTTATTTGCAAGTTGAATATATGTGTGCATGTTTGTGGATTGAAACATAAAGAGGGCAGAAAAATTTCATATTACACATTAATTCCCCTAAATTCAACTCTGCTATTTCAATTATATCTTCCTCATTTTTAATTCTGCTTTATAGAAAGTTATATGTTAGACATCAGTCTGTTACAGTAAGCTCCAAGGTACTTTGTAATATGTTTGGTTCTTCTGAAATTTTGTTTTTGTTTATTCATTCAGCAAACATTCACTGAATGCCTACAGTAGGCCAAAGATGTAACAATGCCTACAGTAGCTTCTGAAGATATATCAATGAGACAAGAATGTCTGCCTTTATGGGCTTACATTTTAGCAGAAGAGATGGGGAAAAAAGCAGGATGAAAATGTGAAATGTCTGGCATGTTCAATGTTAACAAATGATAGAGAAAAGAAAGAAAGCATAGCAGGTAGATGGGAGGTGCTCGAATGAGTGCTCCAATTTTACACTGATTGGACAAAGGAGGCCTCATGAAGAAAGGATGGTTACAACAAAAATGTGATGGAAGCAAAAGTGAGTGACAAGCCATGCCCGTATCTGAGGGAAGAGCATTTCAGGTAGAAGGAACAGCAACTGCAAAGGCTTGGTGGCAGGAAACACTGTCCTAAAGACTCCTGCCTAGGATGGCTAACTTCCTGCGAGGAGGATTTGAGCCCTATTTGGTTTCTTTTTTGTATTATAAAACTGATCTACATCATGAAAAGCAAATGTATCAGTGAAAATTCCAAAACCTTGTCTCTAATGTATTTGACTTTAATTACCTTGATAGTTTTTCAATAGATTATTTTCCCAATCATTTTCGGTTTTTGAGAAGTGATGAGCAAAGTCAGCAGGAATTTTGCACTGACCATGACGCTATTGAATGTATATTCTAATGAGAAACAAGCAAAAATTATACATTAATACACATACATATATGAGTTATAAAAACAAGGCTATATATATGTACATTTATATGTACATGTAAATACAATTTCTTAGTTTGATTCTTTGTTCATGTATCTTACATAGAGTATTTTGATTAAAGGTATGATGATCTAGGAGGTGGCATATAAGGTCAAATGCTGAAGAGAGGATGGGAAAGATAATTTACTCAGTTTTCTAATGTTAATAGAAAAGTACAGTCTCAGATTTTTCAAGAGAGTAAAATTGGGAGTTTGTAAATTCCATAAGAATGAAAATATTGTTGTAGATAGAATCAGGATTAATATGGAGCCGAAAGGGTAATACACTTATTTTACCCAAGATACCATCTCCAGAGAGCAATTAAGCAAGCCTCATACCTCCTCTTGAGACTTTCCAGCTGGTGCATATCGCTGCTAATCAATGAGTTCAGAAAAGAAGAATTAAAATAAAACCAAATTCCAACAAAGTGATTACTCCAAGTGAGAGTGAAAATGCTTGTGTGGAAAATATTTCAAATCAAATCCTCAGAAAACAAAGCCTCTGAATTTCCAAGAAATGCTATGCATGTTGGCAGTGCAAACACAGGCACACCCCAGATCTCTGAACTAACATATATGAGGTGTTAATGACCCACGGATTAACATCCACACCCGCCTTCAGCATAAAGAGTGATTCAAAGGCTAGTCAGTTCCAAATACCTTAGCCAATCAGGAAGCTGTAGGATTATCACTGAATGACACAAATTTAAAAGCAGCAATCTGATACACTTTTGGAAGAAAATGCCTCCAAAGAACTTCATAAGTATTCAGGTTTCATTTGGTTTTCTTTCTGAAATTTAGCTAGGGCTTATAAAACAAACTACTTTTGATTCTGTGCCTCTATCAAAGCATAGTTGGTAAAGTTATAAGAGGTATTTTCATTATAAACTTCTGCTTTCCTCCTCTAAAATTTTTCCTTTTGGGGCCTAGAAATTTCCATGTCTGGTTTTATTCTTAATGGAAACTGCCTGGAAAAATATGAAAAATCCATAGAACCAATAAATGCTTGGGAAATTTGGGGTGGGGATATGGAGGTCTGCTTCTGCTGTCTTTATCAAAGATAAGTGTAATTTCTATGTACTCTCAATGTCGTTCAAAAATAACAGCGTAAACCACTTCAAGGTTCCCACCAGATTAGATCTCCAGGGAGAAATGGCTCTAACAGCCACACAATCCAACAGTGGGAGGGGAGTATCGAGCTAGTTGGCATATGAAAGAGCTTCGTATTAAGGAGCAGAGGTGACGGTGTCTCAACATGACAGAATTGAGTATAAACTGGGAAATCTGTCTTCCATTTTTGTCACCTTAGAACACAAAGCCAAATTGGAGTGACTTCATAGAAGAACAAGAAAACGATTAGGGGACCAAGGGCTTGATTTATGTGGAGAGATTAAAAGAGCACAGAGTAATGTATATTTTGGCTAAGTGATTGCTAAGAAGAGCATGATAACAGTCTCCAAATATGTGAAAGATGTAAACGCCTCAGGAGAGGAAGAATCCTTTGGCAGGATGCGAATGGACAGCACAAAAGACTAAGCGGAAAGAATTTGAGTTAAATATGAGAAGAGAGAGGGAAGATGCTCACCGTGAGAACCGATCACATCCTTAGAAAATCAGTGAGCATCCTCGTTCTTGGGACATCTGTAACATCCTAAATAAAACCCCAGGAGGCTTCCTGAAGGAACAGTTCTTTGCTGATGTGATGCTATTGAATCAGTAGTCCCTTGAGTCAAAGGACGATCGGAAACACAGATGTGTGTGTGTGTGTGTGTGTGTGTGTGTGTGTGCGCCTGCACTCACAGAGTATGTGGACTTGGGAAAGGGAGGGGGGAGGGGGTTAGTTGAACTTTGGTTAAAAAATAGACAAAGAAAAAATAAGAGAAAGGAAAAAAAAACATTTTCCAGCTGCAATGAAATGAACAAATTAAAAAAAAAAAAACTTATGAGTAACTAAGGGGAAAAAAATCTCTTATTGGATTTGGAGATTGACCAAATATTAGAATCACCTCCTAAGGTCATCTTGCCCTCTCATGACATCATTCAGAGGATGTAGGTAATTATATCTCAGCCCTGCCTCCCACAGTTCCTAACCTCGAGGTTGGGAGGGGTGGTCATAGTGTTTGCCGCTTTTGGAGTATGTTGGAATTTTTTGTTTAAACGCCTCTCATCCAACCATAATATAAAATCATCTTTGAAGCAGTGTAAGTCTATAACAGCCTGGAGTGGTGTCACATCAACCTTTGTAAATGTGGAGTAAACAACATTGATTTGGAGAAATGGAGAAAAGAGGTGTTTTCATTATCATGCAACCCTTCCCTGGCCCTCTGGCCCCTTCAACACAGGCAGATGCCAACACATGTGCTAGTTTCTGAAAAGGCATCATTTACAGCCATTTTCCCTGAAAAGAAAATGAAGAGAATCTTCTACAAAGTTTGAAAAAAAAAAAAAAAAAGGTTGGGAGACAGAGGGTGAGGAGGAGGCTTTTATCTCCCTCTGCCCTTCTTGCCTCTTCAGTTTTGCAGCTAGCCAACAGAAGGCTCTCTACCTCCAGCAACAAGGTCAAGTGCACAGGCCCCCACACGGCCAGCGCTCTGTGGAGTGACCAAGTGCTCCAGCTGCCATCCGCGTAAGACTGAGCACATCTGCTCAGAGATGTTTTCAGCATTCCCTGACCTGGGGCATGGGAACCTCAGAACATTTCCTAACCCAGGTCTCATTAGCTTGATACAATTAGATTACAGAAGAATGCAGTTGACGAAAGGCACATATTATTTATAATTTCCATTAGCAGTAAAAATTGCTCCAGACAAAATTTCAGAAGGCCATCTCATGTCATTTGTCACACGATTAATCTCACCAAGGAGTGGGGGGGTGGGTGGGAGGGGTGGCATAAGAGTCATAGGAAATATTTGCATGCCAAATCATTGGTGTACTTTGTTAGTTTTCTTTCATTTAGACGTGAACTATCACTACCCTTGGTTTAGTTTTGTGTGTGTGTGTGTGTGTGTTGGTTACTGCTGTATGTTATTTTTGGCAAATAGATATAATAAAAATTATAAAATATTATTTTTCAACTTGTGAGCTTTTATGGGAATGAGTTCAGGGATAAGTGATTACCAGGTTGACATTTACGATTTGGGGTCTAAAATGTCATTAACAACACTTTAAAGTAACACACTGATTGAAGTGGGAGGTGATTTGAAGGGAGCCTGGATCCATGGACTGGGTGTGAAGAGGTAGTTTTCAGTGCTGTCTTGGTCAGATGCTTATGGTCGGTCCTTGTAGAAGACAGAAAAAATTCCTCCCTGTAATTCAGTTCCTCAGCTTGTGTATTTAGGTGGTTGCATGAAATGAATACTAAGGGTCTGGATAGACCTAAAGTCATTTAAATTAATTGGCTAATGATTAGATGACATGAGTATAATTTTTTTTGTTTGAAAACTGTATGTGTGTGTGTGTGTGTGTGTGTGTATAAATACATGGCAGGAGTGATAGACTAATATTATAACATGGACTCAGATTCTTTTTAGGGGAAAACAGAAATAAATAGCTGATTCTTTTTCATTATGTACAGAAAACAAACAGCAAACTGAATGGACAAAATGAACTTCCTATCATATAGTTGATTTTTTTCCCTTCTTTATCTTTACTGCATATTTATGAGAGGATTAATTATTAAAGGATTCTTAGTAGGGTAAAAAGGTGGTAGAAAGAAAATGTTCTTTTTTTGCTGAAATGATTCAAGGAGATTCTCCCCTTAGTCATGCTACTGTATAGTGTTCTTGAGGAATAAATTCAAGCTAGTTTGTATTATAATAGAATATAGATATAGCAGATTCAGAGACCACAGAATAGTTTATTCTCAGTTTCTATGATTCTCCCTAATGGAGAGCCCAGATCTACGCACTTTCTGTTTAAGACAGCTCTGTGTCATACTTTCTGAGAGGATGCTTACTGTAAGCATAAGGGCCATTCTTTAATGCAGAAACTATAGAGAGAGAACATCAAATTAAGTTTCTCTATTCTTTTGTGTTTTAATAATTCTGTAATGAAATGAGGACGTTCTACTATGAAAAATATTGTTATGGTGGCTGGTAAATTTTAATGAGGTAATTTTTAAATATTTACAAACAATTTCTGCATCATGGGTTCAAACAGCAATTTATGCATTCATTCACTCAATCATTTACTCATTAATGGACACTTACTAAGTATACTATTTGGCAGACACTATTGGGTGTAAGGATACAACAGTGGTGTAAATAAATGCTAGGTTGATATATACTGGGGGCTCTGGGAAGCTAAAATAAGGCCACTTAACATTTTTAAGATTAGAAAGAGTTTCTCATAGGATGTTGCATTTAAGCTGAGATTTAAGAATAACAGGATTTAGCCAACTGACAAAAATGGTGAAGTGGGAAATGAGGTGGTGGTATGGGGGAAATGAGGCACAGAGAAAAGCTCCAAGAAAAGTGTTCCAGCTGGGGATCTCTAGGTTGAAAGGCTTAAACATTTTATATTTTGATACATAATGAAAAATTACCCTCCAGAAAGGTTATATCAATTTATATTCTCCCTGAAAGTGCCCATAGAGTCCATATGCCTACAAATTTTACTAGGGGTAGATAACTTAAGTTTGTTAGCTAAATACTAGTTGCATGTATTTTGCTCAGCAATGTGGAGATTGTGGTCTACACTGGATTAACATGGATAAGACACAGCTTCTGTCCCCCAGGAACTTTTTATCAGGTTGAAACAAGATCTAGGAAGCAGAGAATAATAATGAATTACATGTATTAAGGGTACAGTTGTAAAATGCACTCAAAAAGTGGTGAGGTGTCCAAGTAGTAAAGGCAATTAGTAAAAGTTACTAAAGCCTACAGACAAATATCCACTTACTGGATGAAAAAGTAGGGAGAGTATGAACAGACAGCATCTCTGCATTTCTGAGCTTGCTTTTCAATATAATATGCTTGTTACCATCAAATCATGAGGGCAATTGCTTTTGCCATAAATGATCATTTTCAAGCTAAAATGTATTATGGAATGGTCTATATCCAGCCCTTGGTGGTTGTGACAGTCTTTTCATCAGAATTTCTCACCTAAATTATTTATTATCAATAAACATGATTAGAAGATATGCAATGACTCATTTCCTAAACAATATTATAGATAATATGAATCTTTACTCACTTACCTATTTTCATAAACTAAAGAAAGCATACATCCCAAACACCAGCCCTATTTGAAATTACTTGAAGTGATAGAAAATACATTCTACATCCAATGTTTCACATTTGCAATTTCTTACAATTTTGTAAAGAATAATTTGCTTATATATTCAGTCATGATTCACATTGAGTAAAAAATGCATTAGAATTAGAATAAAGACAGGTACTAACTTTCCACAGCCACAGCCATCAAATTGTCCAAGTTTGTACAGCTTGGTAGAAAGTACACAAGCTGTAGAATCAGTTTGATCCCAATCTGGGTTGTTAGATTCTGCATATTATAACAGTGACTACCTAGATTAAGCTGTTTTACTTCTTTGAAGTTCTCTTTGAAACTTGGAAATTGGAGATTGTAATAACTCACATGTTGTGGATTGATTTGTCGATAGTATCTTCTTCAGTTCAGGGTACATTGTAAACATTCATAGAATAAAAGTTATTATTTTATAGAAATGACTTCAAAGTTGTGTCAGTTTTGGAGGCTAGTGTTTACTAGGGTAAAAAGTAAAAGTTTACTACAAAAAGAGATCCAGTACCAATGCTATTTTTAATTTTTTAGAGTATATATGTTGTTTAATTTGGACAAGCCGAAATTCACACAGTTTAAACTACAGCTCTTATGTTTTGGGTTATGGAGGAAGGAAATCTCAATGTTAACTTTAATTGGAAATTTACTGGTAAATCTAAACAGACCAAGTCAAATTAAACACAGAATTTCTAAGTACTGTTGCCTCTAAAAACTTAAAATGCATGTATTTTGTTTTTTAAAAAGTTAAATATTTTACTGATAAATGTCTTTATTTTATATTTGTTAAAGACAATTTTATCATCTATAAGACTATTAGAAGTCAATTGAATTGCCACTGATTTGGGAAAATACAGATTCAAGTGTTGGTCTGTTATTCCTTTTCTATCTGTTTATTCTATTGGTGGATGCAAAATTATTAATATATTTTCCTGGTGAATACAAATGATTGAATTTAGAATTGTTAGCATTCTGAAATACTGAAATCATTATTAAATACATATCAATGGGTTCTAATAAACTTGTCTTAAGAAATTGAACTAGTAATGAAAAAGAACATGCAATCCTTGTAACATGAGTGTTACTGGCATATAGTCACACAGGCTGTTCACTGCATTCTCAAAACTTTCCTCTCATGTGACTGTTTTTTTAATCAATATGGCCAATATCTGCATATTTGTGTTTTGTTGTCCTCATCAGTTCCTCTTATCTATATGAGAAACTAATTCTGGTATCTGTTTTTATGACCTCCTGTCAAATTTGAGACCATATCATTCCCATGTGAGATAATCAGATAGGTTAAGAATCAATTTGTCAGTTCTGTATATAGCTAGTCAAAATGGCTGACTTAATAGGTCAGGTTTGACCTTAAACATGAGCAGAAGAGACAGATTCAAAAGTGTAGGAAAGGCAATTCTGGGTCTTTTGTGATTCCAAATACATTTTAGGATTATTTGTTCTAGTTTGTGAAAAATGTCCTGGGTAATTTGATAGGGATCCATTAAAAGTGTAGATTGCCTTAGGACTATGGCCATTTTAACAATATTGATTCTTCCAATCCAAGAGCATGGGATATCTTTCCATTTCTTTAAGTCATCTTTAATTTCCTTAATCAATATTTTGTAGTTCTTCATGTACATACCTTTCATCTCTTTGGTCAGATTTATTCCTAAGTATTTTATTGTTTTGGATGCAATTTTAAAAGGATATATTTCTTTACTCTCATTTTCTGATATTTCATTGTTAGTGTAAAGAAATGCAACTGATTTCTGTATGTTAATCTTGTATCCTGCTACTTTGCCAGATTCTTTTACCAGCTGTAGTTTTTGTGTGGAGCTTTTAGAGTTTTCTATATATAGTATCATGTCATGTGTGTATAGTGAAAATTTTACCTCTTCTCTTCCAATTTGTATCCCTTTTATTTCTTTTTCTTGCCTGATTGCTGTGGCTAGGACTTCCAAGACTATGTTGAATAGAAGTGGTATGGGTAGGCACCTTTGTCTTATTCCAGATTTTAGTAGGAAGGCTTTCTGTTTTTCACCATTGAGTATTATGCTGGCTGTGGGTCTGTCATAAATAGCTTTTATTATATTGAGATATGTTCCCTCTATAGCCACTTTGGTTAGAGTTGTTTTTTTTTTTTTAATCATAAATAGATGTTGCATTTTATCAAATGGTTTTTCTGCATCTATTGAGATGATGATATGATTTTTGTCCTTTCTTTTGTTGATGTGGTGTATCACATTGTTTGATTTGTGTATGTTGAACCATCCTTGCATCCCTGGGATGAATCCAACTTGATCATGGTGTATGATTTTTTTTATGTGCCATTGGATTCTGTTTGCTAATATTTTGTTGAGAATTTTTGCATCTATGTTCATCAGTGATATTGGCCTATAATTTTCTTTTTTGGTAGTATCTTTGTCTGGTTTTGGTATCAGGGTGATGGTGGCTTCATAAGGACTTTTATGTGCCATTCACACCTTATTTCAAATGAGTAAATAACAATTTTCCTTTTTTAGTCTTCACTAAGATTAACTTCCATACACTTGGGAAATTAATAAATCATGAGGAATAACTTTGGAGTTGTGTGTTCTGGGTCATTCGCAGCCCTTGAGTGCCTGCAGTCCTGGACAAGGAATTTGGAGAGGGCAGATCTAGTATTAGCATCTTAGCATGGCCAGGAAGCAGATGGGGAGACCAAGATGAGGTGCCAGGGCCAGAAGATGAACACACAGCACAGGGTTTGGCACACAGGAGGTGCCTAATCAATGTTTACTGAATGAATGAATATGAAAGCTTGCCTCCAGGTTTGATCAAAACAGATTAAAAAATAAAAACAAGAGAAGAAATTCCATGCTTATTTACCTGAAGCTAGATATCAGACTAGAAAAAGAGAGCAAGGAGAGAAAATATGAAGCAATAGGGAAAGAATGGCAAAAACAGATTGGATCCACTTTCTATCAGAAGTCCATCCCAGAATCCCTTTGTCTGCTGAAGAAAATAAGTGGCTGTCTCCCCACATTCTCTTCCGTCCTCAGCCCTTGTCGTCTAAGCAGGACACCCTGCTCACTGTATTTAAAGCTATTGATCTATTCTTGCTGAGGCATTACTCCTTAAGGGCCTCATCCTAACTGTTGGATCAGTAAGATGAATAGAGCCAAACAACATTTGTTTATGATCTCACTTTACTGCATTACAAGGCATATAGATAACAAAGATGGAGTAGGAAGAGATAGCTTAGGACATATAACACTTACTCATATGGACTTAGCTAAAAATCACTGGGAAAATACATTTATCTTTTTTACACTTGTTTGCCTTTCAGCACTCAGAACAGTGTGTATGCGTAACCTCCTGAACTGAATCAATTAGGAAATATAGGCAGGAAAACTTGGGAAATTATTCTGTTTCTTAGATAACGTTTCAGCTTTGGAACAGATAAGAGATCAGTTTGGTTCATATGGTTGGTACTGAAACTCATAGAGTATTTTCCTGGCTTTATATTCAGTTTCTCCATGTAAGCACAGTTATGACTTACTCAGTTACAGGAATTTTTTCTTGAATTAAACAAATTATGACCTCAGAAATTCACTTAGCAAGATTTTAGGAGTTTCCCCCACCCCCAACTTTTACATTTCCTTCCAAATCATCACTTTCTTCTCTTTGCAGACACCATTTAAGCTAACGTTATGTAATCATGGAAAAGATGAGTAATAGATTATAATTAAGCAAAAAGAATAAAAATCATCAGATAAAGATTCCAAATTAACTTGAAAGAGCAAATACGATTCACATTGGTTTGCAACCCTTTCTACGTGGAGATAGGGTGATCCCTTGATGGTGTAGTTTGCATCTATGCTGTTGTGATGTGGAGAAATGTTGCAAAGGGTTCAGGAAGTCTGATGGAATATCCCCTCAGTCTTCCTGACCTGGAAGTAAAGGCACTTCAAAGTATGAATTTGCTCCCAATGCTGTTTGCACATGTTTATTCCCTATCTATATGAGAGCTCACTAGTTTGTAGGAAGTGCTCTCACCTGGACACTGACACTCAGTTGACAAATTGCTGTGATCATTTATTTTAGCTCTCTAAGCACTTACGCTAAGACACAGGATGTTCAATGAAAGGTCTCTCAAGTCCCCTAGATAATCTAATTTTCTAACATATGCTATCGTGCAATTACATTTTCCTTGTATATTGAAACATACTTAAAGTTCCATGATCAGTTACTTCCTGAGCTAAAGCATAAAAGAGTATGTCTACTGATATAATTGTCCACATAGGTAATATAAACTCATCCTTGAAAACACTGTATAGGACTCCAGACCATGAAGATGTTACTTTATAGATATCATCACAGTATGTATGCTTTAAAAGGATCACTGTGAATGATCAGTTCTCAAAAACATTGTCTCATTGTTGTATTCCTAATAGGATTTCATAATTCTGCACAACTAGCACATCTTTAACTGTGTTAAGAATATGTGTATATTGTATATATATATATATATATACACACACACATACACACACAAATCATTTGTGATTTGTGGCTCAGTAAACCAAGTAGTTGTCATGTTTTAACATTAGGAACATTTTGATCATCTCATGCTGTAACAGACTGAGGAGTTGAAATTAAGCATCATAAAATGTAGAATAAAATTATAAAGACCTTCTTGTAATACAAAATTCATGGAAACAAAACTCTAATTTCCTGATGGATATATTATATTAATGTAATGGATACCTCAGTGTAGTTAAATTGCATTAAATGGTTATTAATGCTTGAATAAACTTCAAGGAAGTGGGTACTGGTTGAAATGGGATAATATTTTGTTCTGCTAAATTATACGTTAATTGGTATTTCCTCTCTTGTAAAAGGACCTAAAGGGTTTAATAAAATATGTTGTAGAAAATTATTTTTTTTCCTTCTTGAGATATTAAGTCAAGAGTTTAACTGGAAGTGTTTCAAACCTTTCCCAGAAAATTCTTCAGTATTTGTGATGACATGGGTTTCAGGGACTCCCAAAAGTAAATAATTAAAGCTTTTAGTCATCCAAATAATGGCAGACTGCATCATGGGAAAAAATGTTACCAATTGTGCAGTGGAGATTTGTTTTCTTACTGCATGTTCCATGGAGGGGAGGGAGGGAGGGAAGGAGGGAGAGAGGGGAGAGACAGAGAGAGAGAGAGAGGCATTCCATAGGCAAGTGCAGACCATCTTTGTTATTCTCGAGTTATTTCAAAAGCTGTATTTGATAATACAAGGAACAAGACCTCATAGTACATTTTCGTTTTATCAGATTATGAAAAATACCAGAAACCTCAAGTTTTACCTGAGGGATGTGGTGCTTCTGCTATGCATGAGGAAAACAGCTGCACCCAAGTACTTGAATCTGGCCAGACTAGGGTCTTGTTCTGAGTTTTAATTTTTTTAGAGTGGAGTTAACTCTGATAAAATTAGAATGCTTAAAGGGGACAGAGTACTTAAAGATTGTACAGTTTTCAGGACTAAACACAAGTGAAACTTGCACGGACATGTCAGGAAAATTCAGTTTGGAAACTTAGAAAGCATGAGGAGATTTACAAGCCAGAGTTAGTGCATTGATGTCTATTTAAACATTATTTAGAAGTGTTGGTGCTCAGTTCTTGTCTTGCGGGAGGCACATCTCATTTTCTTTAGAGTCACCCATCATACAGTGTACTCAAGTGCCATACAAAAAGAGAAACATGGACCACTCAATCTAAAATAATAGACAGTGTGGCCCAATCACAAGGACCACGTCACCAGGATGAAATAGCTGCAGCACTGTAGAAGCTAAACCCATAGGGCTGGCAACTCCAAGTAACTTGGACCAACAGGAAGTGACCTCCAACTCCAGGGTGATACTTTGCTTTCAGTTGAAACACACTTATCAACAGGGAAGTTAAGAACAAACTACAGAAAAGAAGTGAAGAGTCATTAATCAAGGCACCAAAGGGGGAAAATGGTATGTGCACTTCAGGATAAACAGGGACATGGTAAGGTCAATGTAAATTCATTTAAATTTATCACTGAAAGCTGTGTGTATCCACAGGTTCTTTAGAATAGTGTGTGCGTGTGTGTGTGTGTGCACGCGCGCATGCATTCATCTAGAGAGAATACTGGGACAAAATTATTCATCTAGAGGGAAAACTGGGACAAAATTTAAAAGGCTAAAACCTCAGCTAAATGTATACAACCAAGATGAGATGCATATATACAGTCACATAGGGAAAGCAAGTAAAATAAAGTGCCCTCAACTTTCAGTGTATTTGTCAACCAACAAAAAATATACCCTTGGTTCAGGATTTCAGGCTTTGTATTGGATTCTTTCTCTTTGAGCTTCCTCTTTCAAACATAATTCTTTTCTGAGGCTACTGCATTTGTTATTTTTAAAGACACACTTGATCAAGACATGACAGAATCTTACTTTTCCAATGATTTAAACCTGGGAAGTACCTGGCTTCCAATAATTCTAGTGGCTTGTCATCTCATTTACACAGATGGAAACCATTGTTGTTTCTCTTGTGTGTAGATGGTTCAAACTGAAAATCCTGCATCATTATGTCTTCCCTGGAGAAAACATAAAAAAGTTTTATTGGTCTCCAAAGACAGTGCACCTAATAACACAGTGCATGGGAAAATATCTTCCCTTCTCTAAACACTTCCTAGACTGTGTAGAGGAAATAAAAGATCTAATTCCATGCCAGCACCAAAGTAAGCATATCGTTTCATCTATAAGATTTTAATCCAAAAAATCATGAAAAATATATTGATCCTCTAGTTAAAGTGAAAACAAGCAAGCAAACAAACAGCTGTTAGACTGCTTTAAATCACAAGAGGTGATTGCATTAGCTCAATGGAAAGCACTGGTGATGGGGAGACCCACTTGCTCAACCACCTTACTAGCTCTGTGACTTTAAACAAATTACCTGACATCCCCACATTTAATTTTCCTCCTCTTTAAAATGGGGCAGCCACCTCCTAAAGTTGTGGTGAGATTTTCCTAGCACCTGGGTAAGTTCTTTTTCTTTTTGACAGTCCCTAGCCCCTCTCACATAGGAGAATGTCAAAAGGAATAATTGTTATTATTTATGCCTAACTAAATGCAAGGACTTCATCATATCAGGTGCTATCTTATTCCACAAACTATACTAATAGAGGTGCTTTTAAGTTAGCACTTCTTTTATTATTAAACTTTCCCCTTCTAAAAGCCTATAAAAGTGAGCAAATTCTCCCTTATTTAACATTTTACACCCCTGCCCAAATTCCGATGATTAGAAGAACTGATCACACTATTTCACCAAGACAGGCTTATTGCCTCCTTTAGATATAACCCACCCCATCTTTCCCACCTTGTTTGATTTAACTCAGAAAAATGCCCTACATCTGGTGCTCACCTTTCTGCCACAAAGTAGATGTTTCTTTTCCCAGGAGTTCTCCAAACAAGAGTGATCATTATTGGTGTAGAAAGGTGTATGGTATTGGTTGCCAAATATTTCTTGTCTCTATATGAAGGCTTATCATAGATCTCTGTCTCGTCCCGTTTTTAACCTTATCCCAAAGCTCTGATAGGTTTTAGGGATGCATAGTCTACATAGCTGCATTAAACCATGAAAATGGGTTCTTCGCGTATTTTGTCTGGAGGTTTTATCCCCCTCCTCACAAGCTTTTCCTTTCCTTTATCTGGGACACTTTGGGGACTGATATCGATATCTGACTCTTATAAAGGATAAAGCAGCCTGGGAAATATTTTGAAGGGAGATCCTCAGATGTAAGAACATGGGCTTAGTTACAGCTATGGTACAATCTGAACAACTGAGAAGTGAAGGAAAAACTGAGAGATAGTGAACTCTCTTCTGGCATACAGGAAATGGTCGATAGGTTAAAAGCAGGAACAATAGAGTTAGCACAGAAAATTAAATTTATTACATGCATTTCTGGGCAAACATAACAGTGTGGTCATATGATTAAGAAAGTGATAAAACTGATAATCCCACTCAGGAATGTTCTTCTCATACCTAAAATAAAAGAAAATTCCATAGGTCACTTTTAAAAATATAGGCATCATATTCCCTCTCTGCTGACAAAAGCAAAAGAGTTCAAGTTTCAAAGATAAATGAAAGCTTTGTGGTGGAATCAGTCCCAATCTAAGAGCATTTAGAAACCTCTGGAAAGGGTAGGGAAAAACCAGATAGAAGAAACATTTGGGAGTGTGCATTTTACTGGTTAACATGACCAAGGGCCTTCTAGAGTCAAAGACAAGCATATAGTCAACGCTGTCTTAGGACAGAGAAGGAGGATGTGTGCTCTGAGTACAACTGTATGGATAGAGAACATGAGAGCCGGTGGACTTTCAGTGATGGATGCCATCAAAACAGGCAGTCTGGTCATTTGTTATTTCCAATTGTCAGGCTCAAAGGCTAGCAATTCATAGCCTTTCCACAGTGTTCTAGGTTGTTGCTTCTGCTAAAGTCAGAAGGGGCAAAGCAATCTTTCTGATGTGTTCAATTACTTTTGAGTGAAATTCGAGCCATGCGGCATAAAATCTAACCTGTGAGTCAACTGGCTGACAAGCATAGGTGCTCAGGACAAGGCTGCTGCCTAACAGAGTGGTGGGGCCCTGGGAACTCTCAGAATGGAGTTCAGAGCACCTCCTTATGTTGTGTCTGGAAATGGAAGACAGATATTAGGTCAACAAGGAGGTTAGTATAAATACGCAGAAGCAGTGGAGTGCAGTCGTAACAGATGTCTGACATGCTGTTCTGTCAAAGGAAATTTGAGACTATGAAACATCAATCATTAGTGGCCTAATAGTGGTAACATTGATGATTTACATCATATTGTAGATGATGATAATTATGGAAGGCCATGGTCTCCCCATTGTGAATTTGGCTTTTAACATGTTGCTTCTCCTTTGAAAGGAAAAAAAAAATGTTATAGAAGCTATTATGTTATTACTGCATTCTAGGACAAAATGAATGAACCTGCTTTCCCGGAATGGCAGATGATCACTGAATCATCATCCACTCAGACAAAATAGCAGCAGACACCAACTCAGTTAGTGCTCCCCAACAGAATATTTTTTCAACTTTCATTCCTCAATTCTCCTTGGTCATATATATCTACTACTTCTGATCAAATTATTAAAAACGTCTAAGCCATTATAGAGGAGGAATTAGATTTGATCCTTCTACTTAGAATTGGCAACCAACATGTGAATTAACAAAAACATACTGAACAACTATTACATCCAAAGTATTGTCTCAGTTCATCGGAGGAGTAGACGGGGGAAAAGATGGGCAGGATACAGAAATTCATATTGTGCACTCTATGGTCTAGTTATACAGATGAACTAAACATACTTGGAAAGTTTAGTAAAATACCAACATTACATACTAACACAACAACACATGAGAGGCCACAGAGCAATTCAGAATAAAGTTTCTGTTTGAAAAACCAGGGCATAAAATGCCATGAATGCAGAGCGGAGAATGTAGTGTCCTGGAGTGGGCAGAGGTTACGACTGTCACAGGGAAGAGAGAAAAAGACGCACAAGCTCAGGCCAAAGAGTGCAGGACGTGGTTCCTAAAGTATGGCTGTTTGAACAAAAGACTGGCCTTACAAAGTGGCATGTGTAACATTTTACCTGTTTTTCATGATAAATTCAAAGGTGGCCTGGCTGGTAGTGGAGGGTGGTTCAGCCCACTCTGAAAATTCAAAGGATCAGAGCTAAACATTATAAGAAAATATTAAGGGAACAACTGAAGGAAAGAAATACATCAACTCTACAGTAAATATGCATTAGGGTAGCATGAGCAAAATAAAGGTTTACCCTATCCCTTCCCCACACAAACACAATTGCTGTGAGATTACAGGCGAGGTCTTACACTTTTTGCCATTCATAGTGTATTTAATTTTGGAGGGGGAAAAAGTACTCAATTTCTCATTAGCAGTGTCAAAAATATTCTTTCTTAAGATACAGTCAGGATGAGGAGTACTCGATACCAGGCAGATGCTGAGGTGAAAGGAATGAGAGTACTTCCATCCACATTGCAGGTACTGTCCCTGCAGGGAAGACACGCGTATGAACGTGTCAGGACTGGCTGGAAAAAAGGTTCTGAACACAACCCTGCACTTGGGAACATAGGGCTGCCGGGGAAAGGGAAATAGATGCCCTGCTGGACCTATTAATGGCGCGACACTTTTGTACAATACACTGAGCTCTGGTATGGCTTTATAAAAAAGCAAAAAATCCAGAAAAACCCTTTAGTTGCATAGGTCACTGGACTTGTTAATGTTTGCTCTGATTACTACTTTGGGGATTTATAAGACTTTTCTCTTCCAATGTCTTGAAAACCTTCTGTGGGCAATGCTTTTAAAA
This sequence comes from Camelus dromedarius, assembly GCF_036321535.1. Classification (NCBI taxonomy): domain Eukaryota; kingdom Metazoa; phylum Chordata; class Mammalia; order Artiodactyla; family Camelidae; genus Camelus; species Camelus dromedarius. The sequence goes on along the minus strand of NC_087439.1, from coordinate 26,931,918 downwards.
ATAATACCCTGTTTTGCTAGTACATGTCCACACTGTAACCACATTGCACCATTCTGTACTCTGGCATTAGAATTAAAACATTTATGTTTTAAGAGTTAACCAGAAATTGACTTTTGTATTTGCCTGCACTTAGAGAGATTCTTCAAGCTTAACAGGGCTCCTCCTCCATTTTCCCGTAATTCTCTCTATAGGCCCAAACTGAAGGATAAATTATCCAATCTCCTTACCCCCTAGAGTGGCTTCTCAACTCTTTAGCCTTTAGGGAAATAAAAAGCATGTTTTTCAACTTTATGAGCTTTCTGCAGTACACCAGGAAGAGCACCTAACCCAGTGTAATTCAGTAAACAGAATATGGGGCTGTAGGTTCACCGCACTGCTTTATGATCTTCTGGAGTTTCCTCAAAGTGCAGCTACTCCATCCTGAACCCCTTACACCAAACTTGTAAGGGAATTTGAAAAATCCCTGCTTGGAAACTCCTTGAATTTCCAAATATAGGCCTCTACACATCGACTTTAATTAATTATCAAAGATAGCATAAGTCATCCTGGAGGTCCAGTTGCTAATCCTCCCAGACGGCTTTCATCTCGGACGTGGACAATTCATCCATGGTAAAATTTAATTTTAGCTATAATTACAGAAGTTTGAAATTAAATCTCACTAGTACTATGCTTCCATTAATATGGACAAAATAACTGATCTACTTAGGATTAATGTGGGGGACAAAAGTAAGATTTAATTTTTAACTTTTATAATTAATTGGGAAAATGTGATAAAGGATTTTGTTTCAGAGAAAGAGAAATAGAGAAAGTTTCAGAGTTTCAAGGAAGACATTCGAGCAATCCCTCAAACCTCATATTCCTTAAAGAATATTGTTTAAGGTAATATGAACTGTAGCTCAAACTAAAAGTAATAGGTAACAGTTCTCAAACTTGAGGAGTTGAAACTTGAGCTTATAGTACATTTCTCTTCAACAATTAAAGAAGAGGGGGATATGGAACAGAATTCTGACTTCTGTACTACAGGACAACTACATAAGCCAGTTATACTGATAATCAGGGCGATCATAAGCAATACAATACTCTCATACAAAAGAGGCACCCGCTATTGAATTACTTTATTACAGTCAACATTACTTCATGCTGCTAATATTCTCACTGGTATATGAGTTTCAAGTTATTAAGGTCAAAAAATTAAAAACTGACAAGCATATTAAGAACCAGCATCTGTCTGAGACACATTCAAGAAAATCTCAACACTTGTTTTTCTGGTTCCTGTTTATTCTACTTAATGACAGTTGTGGTTTGCGAAATGAGACATTCTCAAGTTTCAAAAAATTTCCAGTTTAGACCATAGAGGGAGTAATCAGTGCAGAGAGAGATTCATGGTACGGTCTAACCACAGAGCTCTCAGAGAGTATGGAAGAGAGGGTCTTTCAGTAACCCTAATGTGAATTACTCTAATGGGAAATCCTAGTAAGTAATAGGATGTAAATGATGTTCATCTGTATGCTGAGGCAACAGGGACACTATAGGAGTTGATCATTATAAGAGAAACATACTTAACCACAACTTCCTTTGCCTTCAATATTCAGGTGATTGGAGATTTCTTTACGTTTCCTCTCCTTTGTGTATGCCAGATGTCTTCACTGTACTGGTAGCCTATGGAGTAAAGATGAGCTATAATGTGATGATAAAACATTTAGACATGTTACTGAAGGAGAAAAGAGAATGTACCAAGTTTTGTGAATGGATACCACCCAGTTTTAGTAACCACAGAGAATAGTTATTTAGTCATAAAGACAAGCTCAAGTTTTTTAGTCCTTATCTCTCTGATTTTAATGAACGAGGTTTATATTTTAAGAAAATTGAGGATGATTTCCCATTGGATCAATGATATATTTGGTTGTTACATTGCTTGAGAAATTCCAAATGACTACAAAACAAATGTGGAAAAATTAAAAATAATTTTGGATTTAGGCATAACAAAATAATATGATCAATGAAATCCAGTGATAAGATATATAAATGAATCATAGCCTTCTTTTATTAGATGGAAAAAGCTATGTTGTTTTGGCAAATAGTACAATGCATGGATTGGTTCAATGGTTAAATTACTGGAAGGTTAGGAAATGAGAGTTAATTTTAAAAGATCTACAGTATACCAAATGAATATAGAGCGAGCATTGCTTATCTAATTAGCATTAAATGAATAATAATTATTCAAGAACATATTTTACAGCATTTTTGTTGATGATAAATCATTTAAAATAACCCTTTAATATTGTATGCCATAAAGTGATAAGAAATTCAAAGTTACTTTTAAAAATTTATTTCCTTAGAAGGCATTATCTCTCTTATTTAAAAAGGCCAGCAGTTACTGAACTTCACTTCCACATGTTAATGTCCCAATAATTGGCACATAAAGAACCTTATTGAAAGATGAAGTGTAAATCCCAAAATGAAAAAGAGGTTACTGACCAAATCTGGATGACTTTATTTGGTGGAAGAAAACAAACATTGGACTTTCCTATGAAGATTTGTTTGATTTTGGTGTAGTTCACCTCCAAAAATGTGAAACTGATAGTTTTTACAATCAGGATTAGATTAGATTAAAAGTGTGGAATGGTAAATAACACAGGTCAGAAACTTCTCATAAAAATCAGTTCTGAAGCTCTCTTTTTAGTTGTTCTCTCCTCACCTTTGGTTGCCAGTATGTTCTGAACTTTGGTTAAGTTTCTCAAACTCTCAAACCCTTAGTTTCTCATCTGTGAAAGGAACGTGGAAATGATAGTATCTAACTCCATATTGTCATAACTAGGACTAGCAACATTAAAGAACCTAACAATGTCTGGCACATATTAAACAGAAAAAAAAACCTTACCATGTATTTTTCTGATTAAATTATTGTTAAATTCATTTATGACAAAATAAACTCTTTGGGGAGTACAGTCCTTTAATTTTTGATACGTTCATAGAGTTGTGTAATCACCAGCAAAAACAATACACAGAGGATTTCCATTACCCCCCCTAAATCCCACATAATACCCTTTTGCAGTCAAAACCTCCCTTGATTTATAACTCTTGTAGGTATTAATCTATTTTCCATCACTATATCTTTGTCTTTTCCAGGATGTTGTATGAATGGGATCATACATACAGCATATGTTGACTTTTGAGACTGGCTTCTATCATGTAGCATAATTCATTTAAGATACAGCCATATGGTTGCATGTATCAATACTTTCTTCCTCTCTATTTTTATTTTGTCTATTTTTGTTTGTCTATGCATTCCCTAATTTGGGAATATGTGGATTGTTTTTAGTTTTTACTGATTACAAAAGAAACTGCTATAGATACTGTGTATAGGCATTTGTTTCATTTTTATATAAGAACATTATTGATATCTAATTCACATAGATAGAGATCATGCATTACAGTGTACAGTTCACTTGTGTTCAGAGTATTCACAGAGTTGTGCAACCATCAACTCAATAAATTTTAGAACATTTTTATCATCCAATGGTAACTCTATGTTTAACATTTTGAGGAACTGTCAAATTGTTTTCCAAAGGAGCTGCCCTGTTTTACAGTCACATCAGCAATGCATGATGCTTCCAGTTTCTCCACATCCTTATCAACAACTGGTTGTCCTCTGAGTTTTTTAATACAATCATCCTAGTGGGTGTAAAGTGATTTCATTGTGGTTTTGATTTGTATTTCCCTATGGCTAATGATGTAAAGCATCTTTCATGTATTTTTTAATCATTTGTATATCTTCTTTGGATAAATAGATACTTACATCTTTACCTGTTTTTTTTTTTAATGGGCTGTCTTTTGTCTTTTTATTATTTATTTGTAAGAGTTCCGTATATATTCCAGTCTCATCAGATATATAATTTGCAAATATTTTCTCCCATTTTATGCATTGTCTTTTCCCCTTTCTTAATGGTATGTTTTGGAGAAAAGAAATTAGTTATGATGAAGTTCAATTTTTCTATTTTTTCCTTTTGTCCTTTGTGCCTTTGTTATCTATAGATGAAGATTTTTGACTAACACAAGGACACAAAGATTTATTATATTTTCTTCCAAGACTTTCATAGTTATAGGTCTTAAATTTAAATCTCTGTTCTATTTCAAGTTAATTTTTATGTATTATGTAAGGAATTCAAATTTATCCTTTTCATCCAGTTTTCCCAACAGAATTTTTGAAGACTGTTCTCTCCCAATTAAATTGTCTTGGTATACTTGTCAAGATCGATTTACCATTAATATGAAGGTTTATTTCTGGCTCTCAGTTCTATTCCACTTATCTATCTGTCAATGTATCTTTATGTTAGCACCACATTATTTTGACTACTGTGGCTTCATACCAAATTTTAAAATTGGGAAGTGTGAGTCCTCCAACTCTGTTCTTATTTAAAATTTTTGTTACTCTGGGTTCTTTGATTTTCAATAAGAGTTTTAGGATCATCTTGTCAATTGCTATGAAGAAAAAATCTGGAATTTTCATAGATATTGTATTGAATCTGTAGATCAGTTTGAGAGGTATTGCCACCTTAAATTAAACATATTAAGTGATCTATAAACATAGATTTTTTTGCAAATATTTAGATTTTTCATTTCTTCCAACAATGACTCATGGATTTATTTGTTTTATTCCTGTATTCACCTTTTATAGATTTAGCATCTGTAATAATATCCTCTCTTTTATTGATGTTATTGTTAATTTCAGTCCTTTCTTTTTTTTCTTGTCAATCTAACTAATGGTTAATACATTTTCTCGAAATGTTCTGAGAACTATCTTTTGTCTCCACTGATTCTTTCTATTTTGTTTTTATATCATTATTTTTATTCTTATCTTTTTTTTCATCCTTTAACTTGCATTTAATTTAATTTGTTAATCTTCCCCGAGTTTTTCAAGGTGGAAGCTCTGATTATTTTAAGATCTTTATGATTTTTAATACAAGTATTTACTGCTATAAATTTCCCTCTTAGCACTACTTTAGCTTCATTCCACATATTGTGATGTATAGTAATTCTATTAACAATATGTTTTTGTTTTTCTCTGTGATTGGCACTTATCACCATTAGTTATATAGAAGTGTGATGTTTAATTTCAACCCATTTGGGGATTTTCCAGCCATCTTCCTGTTATCAATTTCTATGTTAGTCCTGATATTATCAGAGAACATATTTCATATGATTTTCATTCTTTTAAATTTTTTAAGGTTTGGTTTATGGTCCAGAATATGATCTATCTTAGTAAATATTCCATGAACAGTTGGAAGAATATCTGTTCTGAATTTGTTGAGTTGAGTGCTCTATAAATGTCAATTAATTTTAGTTCAAAGATTGGCAAACTTTGTATTAAAGTGAAAAGTAGTAAATACAGATACTGTGTAGGTACTTACATAATGATGTTAAATGCAACAATTTTAAAGTGCAAAAAACATTCTTAGCTTGTTGGCTATACCAAAAAAGTGGTAGTCCAGATTTCATTGGTAAACCGTAGTTTGCCAACACCTATTCTAGTTAGTTGATGGTATTGTTAAGTTTTTTGTTTCCATGCTAATTTTCTACTACTTGCTCTATCAGTTGCAGAGGAAGATTGACATCTACAAGTATAATGGTGGACTTTCCTATTTCTTCTTTTTAAAATTAGGTGGTTTTTTTTTTTTACATTTCTTCTATTCAGGGGCTCTCTATGCACAAATATTTTTAAGATTGTCATGGATTTGGAGTTTATTTTCTTGAACCTGTTTAATATATGTCTTTCACCAAATTTAGGATGCTTTCAACTACAGTTTCTTCAAATATGCTTTATGCACCTCTTTTTCCTCTTTCAGGAAGTCCAATGACAAAAATACTAAATGTTTAAATATTATTCCATAAGTCCCTAAGGCTCTCTTTATTTTGTTTGTTTGTTTCTTTCTTTCTTTTTGGTTTTGCTCAGACTGGATTATTTCTGTTGTTCTATCTTCAATTTTACTCTTTCTTCTGTTATCTCCATTCTACTACTGAGCACATCCAGTGATTTTTTTTAATTTCGTATTTTTTCCCTAAAATTTACATTTGCTTTTGTTTTATGGTTTCTATTTGCTTAGAATTTCTAACTTCCCATTCACTTCAGTTGTGTTTACATTTACCTCATAAAGCATGATTTTTAGTAAATTCTTTAATATCTGTGTGGTAATTCCAGTATCTGAATCATTTCAGGATTCTCATCTATAGACTGTCTTTTCCCTCGATAATTGGAAACCAGATTTTCCTGGTTCTTGGTCATATTGTCTGGGGGTTTTGATATTTTGGATAACTTTGGATTATATCCTGGACATTTGGAAACTGTGTTATAAGAAACTGGGTCTTAGTAAAATCCAGCAAATAATTGATTTTTGTTTGTTTCATTTAACAGGCAATCAACTCATGTAGAAAATGCAAGTCAGACTGCCTTCTGCAGGTGGTGCTTCTAATGTAAGGTAGGTTGTCAAAGTGTTTAGTATGTTCTTTGAGTCTACTTCTCACCTGAGCAACTCAGAGGATGAGTTGGGACTTGGGCAGTGGTTTATATAGTTGTTCCCTTTCCAACTCCTTGGCTATGCTTCTTGGATATGTTCTACACATAGACACTTGCGGGTGAGCTTAGGACTTACATTGGATCATATACAAATATAGATTCTCCAGCTCACTCCTCTGTGGGATTTCCCTAACACTGTGCAACTTCTATGGATTGTTTTTTTGTTTGTTGTGGAGAATATTGCTTTTGGTTCCTCTGGACAAAAAAAAATGAATCTCAGTGTTTTGGCCTTCCATGTTGTTGTTGTGCAGTTTCATACATCTGGGTCTGCCCTTGGGGCAAAGTAAAGAGAGAAGAGATAGAGAAAAATATTGATAATTCTCTTATACCCTTTGTATAAAAGGCCCCATCTTCTCTGATCCCAAATCCAGAATGCTGAGTGTTTTGTTCCCCAGTTTCAGGTACTTGTGTCATTTCTGCACTGCACTGTAGTTCTGCAGTGGGGCTAGCTTTGGAGCAGAGCTAGGAGAATTTAGAAAAGGAGAGAATGAAGAATGATGCCTACTTTCTTGAGCTCACAGGTGGCTTTTTTCCTGGATTTCTGGCCAGAAAGGGATTAGAGGAGATTTTGATGATGCTGTCCCTCTTACGGTTTAATTTGTCTCGCCGAGCGGAGATAAAGAAGAAACAACAGTATGAAATACAACATGACCATACTAGTTGTTCTTCAAGTTTTAATGTCCTTCCCAATTTTCCTATTCTTATTTACTTTTCATGTTCCTCAAGCAGTTGCTTTTTGTGTTTTGTCAAGTTATAAGTAGTAATTGACTGCAGTGAGCTTACTCCAAGTGGAAGTTTTACCTCCTCCCTTTTTAATTCTGTGGCAACACACAGGTACACACAGACTTTAAAAAGAGAAGCTCTACAAAAAAGGATTACTACTGTATACTTCTAAATAGTAAATGTTTTAATTTACTTAGTCGCTAAAGGTAGAGTTTTTATTGTTGTTGTTCACATTAGATAGGGTTGGGCTTTGGGGAACAGAGCTCACATTTATGAATACTTACTGTCTCAAGAGTGATAAATTGAAATTGCTATTTCTAAAGAAAGCTTGTGTTTTTTTCCAGAATCTTGATTTCCTTGAAACCCTTTATTGAACTTCAGAAACAAATTATCATAATTGATTATACTGTGATACCTGAATAAATTAAACAGTATTTTAATGCGAATATTTTATCAAATTTATAATTAGTTTTTAATCCTGAAAAGATAAACTGGCCAAACATCTCTCAAGTGGCCATGCAATATTGCCGAAGGACATTCCAAGGAAATATCTTTTCATGAATTTTAAAATTATTTGATCCCTTATAAATTAAAAAAATCCAATATATGTCACAATTGAAATTTATTATTACCAAATGATCTTGAAAAGACAAACCCATCTGAGCATATTTTTAGAATAGTTTTTATCAACACTTCTCTCTACAGGTGTCTCACAATGTTTCTTTAACATTTGAAATAGTTAAAATCAGTGAGATGTCAAATACCCCAGACATGAAAAATCAACCCCTGTGTCATGGAGTAATTGGGGCTAAGATAAAAGTTATAGTCCACAAAAGGCTAAATATTGATCTGTTCAGTTTGCATCCATTATTGCTGATCTTTCAGGATTTAAATATCGATTGTGCGGTACAGTTACGATAAGCTGGAGCAAAAGCTCATCCATATTGCAATGTTGGGCAAAAGAAAAAGAGTTTTAACCTCAATAATCCTGTGGCCTAGTTAGAAAATGCCATCCTCCTTCTAAATCTTCAGCCTGGCTATGAAAAAATTAATAATTTATTAAAACATATTTTATTACAGGGCTTTCCCTTCTGTCTCCCTGGCACGATGCCAGTGTACACTATGAAGTAACAGTTAGAAAATGACCTCCACTTCTTCAAATGAGTTGTTTCTTTCGTTTGGCTTAATATTAATCATTAATTATGGAAAAAAATATGAGAAATGTTTCTCAGGATGGCTAAACTTTCATGCATATGTGGCTCTTTGCCAGAGTCTAAGATGACATCAGAGTGATGTTCCTATGACTGTACCGGCCATCCTAGAATTATAATGCATTGCTCTAATGATATATTAAACATTGACGTGGAAATTGAATGTATAATTGGCAATGACTGAAGGAAGTATGATTTAATATCTTCATGCCACCTTCCTCTTGCACCCACCTCCCCGAATTGCTTAGGGTCATGTCTGCTCAGCGCATTCCCATTATTTCAAATAGGATATCCTGACATCTAACACATGTTCATAAGTTCCTACCGAAACCCTTTTGTTGGAAATATTATGTACATGTTACAACACTTGAAGGACTTTCCCATTCCTTTTTTTTTTTAACACATAGAAAGCAGAATTAAAGAGTTGATTTTTCCTCTCCTCCCCAATAAAGAGTACATGGCTAGTTAAACACTAAATACCTGATTGTTCATAGGTCAAGAAAGCATAAAATATGCCTTGAAATATCTTACACTGAAGCTCATTTGTTTTCAATCTGTCCAGAAACCGTATTTATAAACTCTCAGCCAACATTTCAGAGACAAAATATCCTTCACATTTTTACCAACCTAGCAGAATCAACTTCTGCCATATTGTCTCATTGACGTTTATTTCTTATAATAATCAGCAAAAAATAAGTATTATTGTGAAGAAGATCAGAAGGCAATAAGTTCAGGTTGCCCTTGAGTCACTACTTTATATTTGTCTTTTTCTGTTTTCCTGGTGATATTTTTCATTTCTTTTCTAAGTATCATCTGAGCTGTCAGGTATTTTCCTAAAAATCCTATGATGTGATTTTGAGAAATGCTGTCTTAAATTTATCATCCTGAGAAGTATCCACAGACACTGATTTCCCTTTTACCTTTATTTTTGGGTTTCCAACATCTGACATTCTTTGGCCTTGTGAGTTGCAAGAAAGATATAGCTCACAATCTGATGACAATTTCCTGTACTCTGCCATTTTCAAGTTTCAAATAATTATATATTTTTAAAACAGTCACTGTTAGTCAGGCAAAAAGTTTTCAGCCTTGTCTCTTTCTTCACAGTTTTTGTTAAAAATAATGGATACATTTCAGAAACAAAATCCTATTCAGTTTCCACATAAGCTGTTCATGGTGAAGAAAGATTTTTTTTAACTTTACTTTTACTGAAGTATAGTTGATTTGAAATGTTGTGTGAGTTTCAGATGTACAGCAAAGTGATTCAGTTATACATATATATATTCTTTTTCAGATTCTTTTCCATTGTAGGTTATTATAAGGCATTGAAAGTAGTTCTCTGTGCAATAGTGTAGGTCCTTGTTGTTTATCTATTTTATATATAGTGGTGTATATATGTTAATCCCAAACCCCTAATTTATCCTTCCTCCCCACTCCTTTTCCCTTTGGTAACCAAAGTTTGTGTTCTATGTCTGTGACTCTATTCCCAGTTTGTAAATAAGTTCATTTGTATCTTTTTCTTTCAGATTCCACATATAAGTGATATCATATGATATTTGTCTTTCTCTGACTAACTTCACTTAATATGATAATCTCTATGTCCATTTATTTTGCTGCAAGTGGCATTATTAGTGAAGAAAGACTGTCTTGTCCTACAATTGGCAAATTACACTACAGGCTCACACCTGCTCATCCCTTAGACCAGCTCTTTACTTATGTTCTACACTTTTGAAAAAAATGAAAGTTTCTGTCCTAATTTCATTTTGATGTTACCATTTTTTTGAGGGGGGCACTTCCTAGGGACTGCTCTCCTTTTCATACCTACCCCTCAAAGCAGTTGGATATAATAAGCTTGCTTTGCGTGAGATCTGTAGCATGGAGATTTTAGTTTAATGACAATTGTCAAGACAGCTCTTCCCAGCATGTTGCCTTTGACTAAGACCATGTACTGAAAGAGAGGTTGGGGGATAGTGGGAAATGGCAAGAAAGCATCTAGAATACATAATATTTGGATAGTAAAGCTGCATTTTAATGACAGGGTAGGATTGACTAAAAGAAATTTTTCATGAAAATATGTGTGTTGTGCTGGCATGTTCCACAGCTCTCTGGGAACATTTCTATCTAAAGTGGTTTTCCCTGTCATCCTGAGCCAGAATGGTCTGTGGACTGTCATAGGATAGGAAAATGATGGGGGCTACATTCTTGCTGTATAGCGATTGAAGGCAAGATTTAGGTAGACAGAGTTACATTTTGTGTAATTATGGTAAATTTTAATTTTTTTAAATCAGTCTTCAGGGCCAGGATGCCTACAGCCCCCTCTTAGGTTTACCACATTTTTCCTGTTTTAAGACAAAAAGTGTCTTAAAATTCTCACTGTTTGCTAGAATTCATTCACTTTAATTAGTGTTTCTCAGAGTGGGTTTTGGGAGTGCCATATTATTTGCACAAGACTCTTGTAAAAATGCTGGATTCCTGGGTCTTGAAAAAAATCTGCCAAATCCAATTATTTAGGGGCATCTTATCTTATTCTAGGTAATATCACATTCCTGGGTCAATATACACATGCTGAAAACTTAAGGACACATTCTGTAGGGTACTAAGTTGTTTCAAGCCTTGCTCTTAAATAAAGTAATAAATTTACATTTTTAACATAAAGTCAGGGCATTTTTGCAGGTTGTGAGTCCAAACTTTAAAAAAAAAAAAAAAGCTTTCTTCCTATCTTATACCATACCCAAAAAATTAATTCAAAATGGATCATAGGCCTAAACGTAGGCACTAAATCTATAACTGTCTTAGAAAAAAAAAAAAAAGGAGTAAATCTTTGTGACCTTGATTAGATAACAGTTTTGTAGATGTGACACCAAAAACACAAGTGATAAAAGAGAAGATTGATGAGTTGGACTTTATCAGTTTAAAAAATCCTTTGTACTTCAAGGATACCATCAAGGAAGTGAGAAGATAATCCATAAAGAGAAAATATTTACAAATCTTATATCTGATAAGGAGCTTGCATCCAGAACACATAAAGAAAACTTACAGTTTAATTATAAAAGAGAAATAACACAACTCAAAAATGGGCAAACTGAGTGAATAAACATTTTTGTAAAGAAGATATAAAAATGACCAATAATGATATGAAAAAAATGCTCAATATCATTACTCATTAGGAAATTGCAAATTAATACCATAATGAGAAATTCTTCATACCTACTAAGATGCCTTGGATCAAAAAGACAGGTAATAACTAACAAATGTTGGCAAAGAAGTGGAAAAAATGCAATAGAATGTTATTCAGCCATATAAACAAATGAAGTACTCAAACATTTTACAGCATGGATAATCTCAAAGTTCACTTGCTTATTAAACCTGCCACCAACCAGTCTGGAGTGGTGGTCTGCCTCTTTCTTGGACACTGCTTGCCCTTGGACAATGGAGGCTGGTTTCAGATTTCATCCTAGAAGCTCCTAATAAGGTTGAGAACCAACATTTGGAGAGTCATTGAGGAGGCCAAAGAAATGGGCTTTGGGAAAGAGGCATCCTCGGGGAAAATCCTAAATTGGCCATCAATCTCTGTTGGGAGGGGTGGGCCTTCTGTTAGATGCTCATGGAGCACTGCTTGAGGACAGGGATACCCTGAAAATGCTACCTGCTTTAATGCACTTATTTGAAGAACTATGTATGTTGCATTGTGGCAAAAAAGAAAAACAAATGACCATGCAGTGGGCTGGCCTCTCCTGTGGGCAGTTTGGCCCACCCCTGAAGCCTGTGTAGAGGCTGAGCTCAAAATGAAAAGTTGGAAGAGCTGAAGGTGGAGAAGGACATTCCTTTGTCCACCTCTCTGCTAGCTTTGAGGCTGGCAGACAAGGTGGGAGAACAGACTAATAAGTTACAGACTTTAGAGTGCAGTTTTGTAAAACTAGGAGGGTGTACGCTGCCTCAAATTAAGGTTGGAGTGCTTGTGACAAAGCCTGATGGGAACACTGAGGTGGAGTCCTTAAAAAAGTGTTGAGAAAAAAAGAAGAAAATGTTATTATGGTGATTGATGAGGAAATGGACAAAACAACCTGTGCCATCCAAAACACTAATACAAAGAAAAGCAAAATCACATCCTGAGCCAGCCCGGCAGTCCCCAGTTGAGGAAACATTCATGATGATGGAATATACTTTTGCTGAGCTCATTGACAAAGCTGCCAAGAAACAAAAGGCCAGGAAAAGTATCCAAGGCTGGTTAGTGTGGCTATGGGATATGGGGGGGAGATGACATTTCTCTGACCAGGCAGGAGGCAAAAAAAAAAAAAAAAAAAAGCAACATCACCACACCCTGCCCTCTGATAATGTCTGCAGGGCACTCAAGGAATTCAAGGCATTCACTCCCTTATAGAGTGGATTGTTCTATCCTGCAGAGAGGCTTGGCCCAATAAGAAGGATCTCCCTGGGCATGCAGGACCCTGAAAATCTGTAAAGGAGGTACAAAAAATCCAAACAGAATTTGGAATAAGACAATCAATCTATACCTGTCCTTAAAGAACCTGACTGGGCCACATTCACTACAGAAATGGAAGCTAAGGTACTCCAGGTCACCCCCAACACTTGATGTGGGATGCTGATATCCATGCTGAGCCCAGTTATGGGAAAGATATTTGTAATGTTAAGCAATCCATTGCTGATCTGGGGAAAGCTAACACAAACCTGGCAACAGGTATAATCTGTGGGAAAGAGAAGGAGAGAGATCAGAAAGCCGAGGAACCATCCCAATAGACTGTAGAGGGTCCAGTAAAAATAACTCAAAAGCAAATGTGGTTTGATTTCAATGTTGTAGGATCAAACCACCTGAACAGATAGACTGACAACCCAGTGCTGTGTTAGTCAGCTTATGAAATGTATTAAAACCAGAACAACGATTCAAGTGTTCCCATCTGCCCCTACCATCCCTAATGCCCTGCTTGCTTCAGCAGAGGCCTCAGGGGTACAGTACTCTTTGGAATGGGTGCCCCCAAATTCCTGGGGTGTAGGATACAACCAAGATTGCCTCCAGGTAAGGCCTGTTGTAGGTCAACAGAGACCTCATGTTGAGCTCACTGTTCACTGGTCCTCCAGGAATACGCAAAACTTTATGACTCTGGTTGATCCTGGGGCTGAATGTTCTCTAATACATCTAATACAGGAGCTTTCTGGCCCCTTCAGCAACACTGATGGTTATGGAGGACAAACAGCTATGGTCCAGAAGGTCCTTTTAACTCTTCAAGTTGGGGTTCCCCCCAGCCAAAAAGTGAGGTTTTTATCTCTCCAATACCAGGGGACATATTGGGTATTGATGTCCTACAAGGTCAGACTCTACAAACCTCTATCAGTGATTGGGCCTCCAGGTTAGAGTAATCAAACCACTGCTGAGAGGAACACCAGCTGGGTATCAGGAAACCTGCCATCCCTGTGAAGGACCGTAGCTTTCAAACAATGTAAATGTCTGGAGGGGCATAAGGAGATATGAGCCTTTGTAGGGATTTGGGGGTTTTAAAGGACTTCTATTCTCTACCTGGCACAGTGCCTCCAACCCTTACTGCCTAATAAAGAAAGGGGACATATGGGACTGAGAATCAAAGCAAGAAGCCACCTTTGAGAAGGCAAAAATACTAGAAAGGCAAATTAAAGCCCTAACAGGGCTACCACTTGAGTTAGGTATGTCTGTGACTCTGGGAGGTATGAGTCAGGTACCGTGGCAGAGACAACAGAAGGGGAGACACTCCTAAAATTTTGGTCTCAGCTCTAAAAGGGAACAAAAACCCTATATACTTCCAGAGAACAACAATTCCTAGCAGTGTACACAGTACTCCTCCAGGTGGAACCTCTCAGGAAGTAATACACCGCAACAGCAGGTGGGCTGAACTCAGAGTGGTTTGGCTGGTGATCATTCATGACCCCTGGCCATTAACCTTTTACACTAACAGTTGGCTGTTCTAAAGATACTAACCCTAAGGTTTGGACAATGTGGACAATGGGAATCCAAGGGAAGGTAATTCATGAGTACATCCTACAGTGGGTACAACAGCTTAGATGCGTAAAACAAATAACCACTGCAGTGCCCAGGTGAGATGGCCTATTGCCAAAGATGCCAGATTACCCTTAAAGTACAATGACATGGTTAATGCGGTAACTATATAGGTCCTGACTGTTCTAAACAACACCTAAGGCAACATCCAAAGGAGTCTGGGGCCGTTCACTGGAGTTCCCAACCAGTGAGAGATTGGCAAATTGATTATATTCCCCCCATCCTTCTGAGTGAGGGTTCTAAATATACCCTGGTTTGTATGAACACCAGATCTGGCCTAGCTCAAGCCCGTCACTGTACAAACCATGCTCCCACTATTAGGGTATTAGAGAAGCTGAGTACCGTATGTGAATACCCTGGTCAAATAGAAGTGATTGAGTGTCACATTTCAAAAATCATGATATGCAGGACTTTGAAAACAAAACAAAACAAAACAAAGTATGACATTAAATAGAGGTTCCATCTCCCCCTCTAACCTGAAAGAGAATTGACAGGAAAAATGGAATACAGTATTAAAACAGTAGATTAAATTACTAACAGGTAAAACCACCTCAGTCGGGTGACTAAAGTGCTGTCCTAGGCTTTAATACATTTGAATGATCAACCAGTAGGGCTTCTTGCCCCATGTGCGACACTGAAGACCCCTGCTGAGGCACCTGTTGCCATAAAATATACAAATCATGGGAAACAGCCATTTTCTTGACTCTCACCATAGATCAACGTGTTATGCTGCTGAGAACACCAAGCTCCATCATGCCTGGAAAAAGAATTATCTACTAAAATTTACAAGAGAAATTCTGCTAGGATGGATGAGTTACTTGGCACCCGTGGATGAGGGAGAACCACTCAGTCTCCACTGGGATCCCGTTGTCCTGCTACAAGCTGAACCTGTCAAAACATATTACACCTGGAGTAGAACACACATCATTAAAAGAAGGGACAAGATGTTCTGGTCTGGCATATCCCACCTCCAGTCCATTTCCTCATGCCCAAGAGTGCTGCCTCGCCCCATCAACATGTATGGTATGTCCAACCAAGTCAGGTTCCTAAAGCTGCCAACCTCCTCCTCAAGGCCAAGTGGGCACATTTGGTCTCCTACTGGTACAATCATTTGGATGCCATCTTTCTTCCCTCCACTAGCCTGGAGGACATGGTAGCCCTTGCTGAATTCACCCAAAAAGGCTTAAATCATAGCCAACAAAGCCTGTTCTTATTGAACACTGTTATATCTCTAATAAAAAAGTTCTCCAAAATAAAATGGCCTTGGACATTATTATGCACAAAAGGAGACATTTGTGCCATTATTCAAATAAAATGTTGTCTCTTCATACCTGATGTGTCTGCTAATGTGTTATCTTTATTAAATCACATAAAAAACACACCTTGAGTGATCTGGCACCAGCTTAAGGAACTTACTAAACAAGTGGTTTGGCTCATGGGGCTCTTGGTTTGAAAAAAAAAATGGTATCACTAATTTTAAAAATTGTCTTAATCTTGGTTTTGTCTTACATGTCCCTGCATTGTTGCTGTGGCATCTGTCTCCAGTGCAGCCTGGCAGCCACCAAATGAGCCACCTCCCTGCTGGTAAAACCCATGCCTTTTTACTCAGGATGTATTGCAAGAAAGGAGGACATATAAGATTGTGAAAGCCAATCCCAAAAATGGAGTGCTGTAGGAGGTAATGAGGATGTGACTGCCAGTTGACCCAAGAATTAAACTTGGTCAGTCAAAAGCTCCTGACTCCCTCTCCTGCGCTTGGAATGCATCCTCTCTCCACCATTCCCACAGTGAGAGACATTTTTATGGACATAGCATTGAGTGAGAATGGGTTGTTGAGACTATCTGGATGGTATACATGACTGAACCCAGTTAAGGCCTCTCTATAAACTTGTACGATTTGGTGGGCAGGTGAGAAAGCCTGCTAGTCTTGCAGTCACCCAAGGCAAACATCCTAAGTAAGTTCCCACGGTTATTAAACCCACCACCTACCAGTCTGGAATGGTCGGCTTCTTTCTTTGGTCTCTCCCTTACCTCTGTGTATAGAGCTTGATTTCAGATTTCACCTGGGAAGCTCCAACACACTAAAACTCTGTTTCAACAGTGCACAATTACGAAACTATAAACGTGGTAACTGGGATTTTTAAAAAGTAGAATAATAGTATGACAGTTTTGAAAAACTGACAAGTAAAAGAGCAGACTAGTCAGCTGTCAATTAATTGCTAGTATTGTGGGCTTGGGCAAGATACTAATTCTCTGTTTCAGTTTTACAACCAGTAAAATGGGACATATTACCTGTCTCATAGGATTATCATGGGAATGAAATTACATAATCCACATGAAGTATTTAGTAGCATGCCTGGCATATGTAAAATCAATTACTAATATTTATTATTATAACTATTACAACTACTTTTTAAAAAAATTTTACTTCCATTTGTACTCTGGCCCCAGATCTTTGTTATTAGGTTCAGGACTGACTTTTGCTCTACCCTTACTCCATTCTTCAGCTCTCCTTGCCGAACCAACCTGGGATCACTTGCCAGACTCACAACAAAGTCAATCTACTGACACTGGCTTGTGGTGAAGGAAAGTACAGCATTTATTGCAAAGCACACAACATGAGGCCAAGTAAGGAGAACAGATAGCTCATGCTCAAAAGACCCAAACTCCCCAGTGGCTTTCAGGGAAGAGTTTTTAAAGGCATGGTAAGGCAGAGGTTGCAGGGGGCCTGATCAGATTGTGGACATTCTTCTAATTGGTTGGTGGGAGGTAACCAGGTGATATAACATCATTAACCGTCTGATTCCAACTGCTCTGGGGTCTATATGCTTGTGGTCAGCACGCAGTAAACTTCTTCCACCTGGTGGGAGTTTTAGTATCTGCAAAACAACTCAAGGATATGGCTCAGGATATTGTCTATAGCCCTTCAGGAGGAACTAAACGTTTTTGACTTTGTTTTATGGCTAAACTATTATTATTTTATCTTGCTTGACTGTTTTCCTTTGTTTTTGCATTTTCTCAGTTCTATGATTAAATTTGCTCTTTGGAACTAGGTTAGGCCTCAGAGGCTAAAGCTTTTTTTTTACAAACAAGAGACAGGGGACGCAGGAGCCGGAGGGGATGTCTGTCCCCAGGAAGGCCCCACACAATCCTGCATTTTCCCTCTGACTCCATACATACACTATGTCAGCCAAGGGAGGCTGACATGGCATTCTAGGAGGTGAGCGACCCAAACGAAAAAATGCATGATGAGTTGCCATACCGCCGGACAGACTTCAGCCGGAGACACCATGGGGTTAACAACACTTTATTGCCACAGGGAGGTGCGCGTCTATGATGCACCTGTCCCGCTTTTATGTTTTCTAACAGCACACGTGCAATCTGAGTTTCTTTGTTCATTAGGCTTACAGAATATCTCTAACACATGCATACTTCTATTTTCTTTGTTCTAAAGCTTATATAATTGACGCATGCGTGGAGCAGCAATTATTGACTGCATGCTACAAACGTGCTCTGATCATGGCCTTGGGTCCCACGGCCTTAACTCATCTCGAGACCAGCTCACACACTGATTCCTGCAGAGGCATTGTCCTAAGCTCCAGGTCTCCCTCCTTTCAAAGTGTTTCAAGGCTCCCTCAAAGTTTCTGTCTAAATCAGAAGTAAAAGCCTGTATATCTCTTTAGAGCTTTCAAGGTCTTAGGTCTCACACATCTTTCATGCTGCAGCTTTATCTTCTACTACTCCTCAAAAATCTAACAGTACATCAGTCATCTACTTTTCCGTGTACCTCCATGTACAGACGCCGTTCTCCCTGGTCTTCGTAACTGCGAGGGAATCCCCATCCTTCATCAACCATTCCTGATCCAGGCTTCAGGAGCATTTACCTGTCTACAGCAGCCCATCTGATTTCACTCATCGAGATCCTTACTCCTCATCAGTTAGAAGATCTACCCATCAGTTATGAGACATCCATTGGGATCTTCTTGGAAACACAGAATCTCAGACTCCACCTGGGCATACAGAATCAGAATCTACATTTCAGCAAGATCCCTAAGTGATTTTCACTCACATTAAATGTTGTGTAGTGGTGACCTGAAACACTTAAAGGAGTGGTGATCAATTTAAGCTGTGTACTAGAAACACCTGGATATAAAACAATGGCTCCTATCCTCTATTTGCAGACATTTTGATTCAGTTGGTTTGGCTTTTATTCTAAGAATTCTGTTGTCAAAAGTTTCCAGTGAATCCACCATGTAACTAAAGCTGAGAACTACCAACTTTGAGCCTAAATGACACCAATACATATAATGTACGTTGCTCTCCAATGTTTTACAGATTAAAATCAACTTTAACTGAAGAGAAAATATATAAGTATACATATATATTCTATTTAAAGTTGATCTCTTTCTCTCTTTCCCTCTCTTTTCTTGCTATGACTGTTCAGATTTGTATGCTCATAGCAGGAAAAAAAATCTAATATCTAAAAAGCTGCCATTTATAGAGTGTTTGAAATTTCCAAAATTAATATGAATTATGGATTTATTATTGCCTTCACATTTTTATAATGAAACTGAAACTTTAGAAACATTAAATAAGTTGTCCAAAATTACACATCTAATAGGCAGTACCGTCAATATGTTGACTTAAGTTAAATCCTATGTCAGGCACATTCTCACATCAACAGACAAATAACAGTACAGCACAACAGTGAAAGCATTGCTCTTGGTTCCTCCTTTGAATTAATTCTTGAACCTAACTCCTTCGCATTCCCACTCCAACAGTCAGGCTCTTTTTATTGAATTATTGCAGTAACTGCCCAATTGCTCTTTCTGAGTTGAGTTCCTCAGTTCCCCATTTCATATTGTTTCCAGGTCCAGCTCTATAAAATACAAATTGCAACATGTCCTTTTCTGTTTCATACACGTGATGGCTCCTGCAGATACTACAATCTTCCGTAATTTGGCACCTACCTACATGCTGTTGCTTACTCTCTTCTTTGGCTTGCAGTGCTTTCCTCATTTTCAGTTTCTGGTGTACTTTTAAAAGTCCATGTCAAAAGTTCCATTTAAAGTCTGCTAAAATATAATCCGTACTTCTAACTTCGTTCTAAATGTTTATGGAAACTGTTTTGAAACGCCCACTTTTGGAGGAATGGTCCTTTGGGCTTGGGATAACATAGAAGGGCACTAAGGCAGAGGTAGTCTCTTCTTTTAGAGCATTTTACGTCCAAGACTCATCATTGGGCCTAAAGAAATGAACATTTTTTCTGCCCAGATATAATGAGTATTTTTAAATAGGTTTTTTTTTTTTAATTAAGGGATATTGTGAGGCAAGGAATCAGCAATGTTTTTATTCTGAGATCTATTTATTCTGAGGCAAATGAATGTTTGACATCCGTGACACTCTTCTTAAGCACTAAATGATCTGGACTATACTGTACATCTTGGTCAGTCATTTGATATGGAAGGAACCTCTCCATCCTGTCTAGCATTAAGAATCAGAGGGAAAATAATGACAGAAATATATTAAGACAAATAAAATTAAAAGGTATGGAATAACCTTGTGCAGATCAACAGTGGTCTGTCAGATGCTTAACCCTAGAGGAAATTCAGATACAAATTTTGAGTAGAAGAGACATTATTTCTGACCTGTTGAAGGCAACCTTAATAATCAATCCTCCTCTTTTGCATAGGCAGACCTGATATCTTATTATGCTTTATAACTCCACACCTGACACACTACTGTGTCTGTTCTTGATGTTCAACAAATATTAATCTCATAAAGGAATTAATATTCAACATAATAGAATATACTCACACTATATTGAAGAAAAACTAAGGTTTGAATGTTACCATATAAAAAGAATGTTTTCATCATCTAAAAATCTATTCCCACATACAACCACCACATATTAAATACGATTTTTAATGAACCAAGTTAATATTCCCATGTGAATCATATTAGATATATATTTACAGCTAAAGCTAATTACTACTTAACCAAACACAACTGCTTAACCCATGTTAATTCCAACTAGTAAATTCTGCACTTACGTGTCTACAAAAAAATGCATAATCACAAACACAAGAATTTTACCAGAGTTATTTGACTGAATCCATTGATTAACTTGAACATAAGTAGTTCTGTCATTTAACTGAACCAGACACTTTCTTATTGGATTCTAATACATTGATCAAATCGCATCATTTATCTCAATGTTAAATATACTGTCTGTTTTGCATTTAACACAATTTGGCTGCATTTGAGTGATTACTGATAAGTTCTAAGACATGCCTTAGAATTGTACAATATGGGTGTTATAATACATTTTCAAATGCAAATAATATTTTTGGCACTATCTTGAAAAACAGTTTTAAGACCTGATACAAATTTCCTTGCAAACCTTCTATTTTATTTTTTAGTGTTTTACTGAGGGAGTCCTGTGAAAAATTAGTGAGGTCTCTAACACAAAATTTAAATTCTTACTGGCCAATGGAATTCTGCAATTCCATTAACACAAGAGCCTGACATAGCTGAGATTTATATTGCCAGAAACTCTCATTTGATTTATAATCTGGTAATCCTTTTATCCTCCATTTATATGCAGTATAACTTGACGTAAGTGCAAGAATGCCTTCGCTAATAGAATTCACGAATATTGGACCAAGACATTTTTAGATCATAAAGGCTCTCTGAAAAGGGAAAGAGAGGGAAAGGCTGGACCTGGCTATGATGGGATCTGGCTTTAACATAGTCCAATAAAGTGAAACTCAGGTTAAAACTACTGATTTTAGAACATTAGATTGGCATAGAGTTCTCTTCAGATGGGTCTGGTCCCTCGACTCAGCCCACATAACTGTTTTACCAGTCCTCAGGCTACAAAGGAGTTAGACATTTGTAGCTTTTGTTACAGTTCATGTTACAAAGTTATGTGGACTTATGAAGTGTATGTATATGGGGGGAAGCAAAGAAAGTGGAATCTGGAAGAGGAGAAGGTTCTAAACATCATACTGAGCTTGGGAAAATTTGAGGCGATAAAGAAAACAAAGTACAACAAAGAACGTTTGCCACATCCACTTCATTTACAAAATGGTTTCTTTAAATCAAATACCACCACCAACAACTACAACAAAAAATGGTAAACTAAGAATCCAAGGTTCGTATCTGTTACTATCTTCTCTTTCTAACCAGTCTCCACCCTCTTTCTCATCCACATTATATCCTATTTGTTGAATATACTTTAAACTTGGTTTGAGTATTAATTCCTCTCAATGTTTTCCTTTCAACAGTTAAATGCTGTTTCTGTCTCTTAGTATTCATTCAAATGCTGATTTTGAACAAGTATTTTTTTTTTTTGTATGATTTTTCTTCTATGCACTTCAGAACTTCAGTTTGTAAAAAACCTCTTAGGTAGGAAATATATATATAAGCCCATATTCATACATGATATATGCATAGAAAACTCAATTAGGAGACTATATATTACATTTGGGAGGTTAGTGGGATATCAGGTGATTTGGGGATGCTTGCCTTTGTGCTTTTGTATGTTTTCAAAATTTTCTTCTTGAATATGTATTATTCTGGAGTTTCAAAAAATTAAAAAAATACTCTCGTGAAGAAATAAACGTTGAAACTACATAGATTACTTTAATAGAAAAGTAAAGTATAATGATAAGCTCATAGGAGGCAGTGCTTTATGATACTCAACAGGTCACCCAAAATAAGGTACTACTAAGGTAGTTTCTACCATTTTAGCATTTTTTAATTTTCTGTGATTTTAAATATCACTTTGTCATCAGTGATATATCTTTGTTGTTTTTTATCATGTGCTCTTTTAAAACTTACAATATATGCCATCCACAATACTAAATAAATGGTGGTGAAACATGTTTTAAGGTTAATTTAACCACCTAGTTACATCATTAAAACAAATTTCACAAGTAAAGCAGGATAAAAAAATTATTTACCTCTACACTAATAGCTTCAGATATAGAATAGTAAATGTAAGTATTTTGATTCTCTTGAATTAATAGTTGTATTTTATTTTGGTGATCTTTAAGTCGGAAAAAGGAGGAGAGAGGGAGAAACAGAAAAGCAGAGTTAGAGATGGGAAGAGACGGAGAGAGGGAGAAAGAGAAAGTTATATTAGCAATATTGTGCAGAATCCTGGATCAAAAGCTCAACACACTGTCCCTTTGGTTGCTGTGAATATGAGTCAACCTCAAAATGTCTCTGACTCCTCTAAACGAAAAAATTCCGTTACCAGGATCCCATACCACAAACACTCTGCCTCACAGTTTAAGCTGAGTGCAAAGCCTGGCATCACAAAAGTTGTACAACTAATGCTTCCTCTATTAAAATGCATATATTTATTATTAATTATTATTAAATTTCTTAATTTTAGAGTATTAGAGGGCAATGTAGAAATTTTGTTGACTCATTAGAAAGACCTAATGGGATAATCTGCACAATGTAACATTGTATTAAAAGGCTGTATTTATAGCATTAATTTTAAGTCCCCATTTGAACCGTTATATTAGAGAATACAGAAAAGGTAAATCTAAAAATTAAACTGAGAGCTTTGCCAATTCAAGTTTTCCAATTTGCTGAACACACACATATTCTCTGCTCTTGTTGCCTCATATCTACCCTCCTCGAAATTCCTTTAACTTTTTACTTCGTTTTTATGTTTCCCTCTCTGTTGCTCTCTTTCCATTTTCTCCATTCTTGCTTCTCTTTCTTCCTATTCTTTTAAAAATTTTTCCACCCCACTACCATACAAACAGAACTTTGCATATTACTATGCCATTTCCGAATTCCATTCATTTATTCACAGTGATCACCAAAGACAAATTATTAAATTTCCTTCTAAAGCAATTAATGTTTTCAGAAACTTCATGCATTATAGCAGTTCATGATTCAGTCAAAATGAATCAAATAAAATATTGGTTAAGTTTTATATTCTACTTCCCTATGACTTGTGATCTGGTTGTACTGAAATAACATTAGGAAGTTGCTTAGAATTAATTTAAGCATTATACTGCATTATACTAGAAGTAATCATATGTGTAGTGCATTACTGTAATCCATTTTTTTCTTATTTTCTGGATAATGATTGCCTTTGTGATACAATAATACCGTAACTACATTCAATTTTTCAGCAAAATACATTTAATTCTGGTAGTGATAAGAAATCAGTGCATTACAGTATCTATGACTGTATCATACTGGACAAGAAGAATACAGTAGTCATTAGCTTTTTCTGTATCTTAATATGGTAAAATTTAAGTTACTAGTTGCAAGTATATATTATCTTAAATTGCAATAGGCAAAGTAAGGGGTTGGGGGGAAAGTTTGGCATTCCAAAGTTAACTTAAGTCCTTGATGATGTTTTTCAAGAAGTGTGTGTGTGTGTGTGTGTGTGTGTGCGCGCAAAAATTCAACACAAAATAGAAAAGGACATGTTCCAGATGTGACCAAAAATAATATTGAAATAGTTTATAAAATGTTTTCTTGGAGAACTCTTCCTTAGGAATGATGGATTCTCTCCAGAGGTAGGGAAATGAATTAATGCATCTGTAAATATCATTTCAGTTTGTTTTATCGGTGAAAATTTCCTAAAAATAATTTGGTGGAAGTTGAGTTAGAAATACTTGGATGTAATTACTTTTTTAAATCTTACAAATTGTTGAGAATATTACTTGGCCCTATGATTCTTAGTTTTTATCTAAAAAATGCAGATTACACTCCTCAGTGTTATTGTATGTATTGAAAGATATAATAAAAGTTAAACTAACTAGCTTAAGTACACAATACACCTTTCCATCTCTTTCTTTCCCTCTTTCTTTCAGAAGAGCATTTGCCCTTATTTTCAGGGATTTCATATGTGCTAGGGTAATTATTTTCTTAAAACTCTTAGAATAAGGACACTAATGAGCCTCTCTTTAGTTCTATTGGATTATTCCTTTATTTCTAGAAAGTAGAAAAGCCTTATGATAAAATAATCTGAGTTAAATATGTTAAATATGTCAGTTATCTCTGAAATTTATGTTTGGCTAACTGGATTTTCTATTTTTCTTTTAAATGTGTAATATAATGACAGAAAGAATTTTTGTGTCTATTTTTTATCATTATATCCCCAGTGGCTAGAAAAACACCTCAGACGCATTTTGCACTCAATGAATATCTGTGGAATTGAAAATACAACCAAGTTTGAGTTGTTACCTGTTTTCCTCAATCTATTTTAATTGGAAATAACTCTGGCTTGATTTGGGTTTATAAAAAATAGATAGTCCAATATGTTCAATAATAATGTATCCTTTTCTTTATTTTAAAGTACAAAATTGAAAAAGTGATGTATATAGTAGAAACTCAATAAATATATCACTCATTTTTGGAAATAAGTCAAGCATTCGAAGTTTATTCAAACTATTTGGAAAAAAGAATATTTACTGTCATGCCAATATGAGAAGAATATAACATAAAGTTAACAAATATACTCATTGTCCTAGAGAAGAGTTTTGAATGGCAATTTGCAAAATTGCATGTTCAGTATAACCCTTGTTCAAAATAATGGAATACAACTGCGGATTCTGAGTTCATCTAAACATCCCATCTCTTGAAATCGACAGAGGGCTTGAAGTGTATGATTATGCTACTGTGTTTTATTCTGTAGCTTAATTTCTAAATATATATACATAAAATTTGTTTTTATATATATATACACGCACACACACACACATACATACACACACACACACACATATGTAAATTTTATTTTACCTTCCCACAATAATAAAAGTTTTGTAGAACAAAAGGAAGACAAGAGCTACCCTCTGGAGAGAGAAAAAGTTTTAGGTACATCATCAAAGGCAATGAACCTGAGAATCCAGGAAGATCTTATACTATTACTCTTTCACTGTAATTTTTGATCTTGAAAATACTTGGTTGGAAAAGAGACTGTCTAAATGGCAGCCATTTTTATATTCAGGTATTTGCCATGTAAAATAATTGGATGTCAGATGAGGAACTGCCTGTCATATTTTGCTATTAAAATAATATATTTTTGTGCCTAACTGGACCTGCCTTAGTGAGTTACTATAGTCTTCTGAGATTTTCCAATGGGACTTTAATAATACTCTTATGTTTGCCATCTTAAGCAGTACAGGATGTTAAACTCAATTTGTAAGAAAAATATTCAGGTATAAAACCAGATAATCTGTATCCCTTTGGAATCAAAAAGTCACTTTGCCAAAATATTTTAACACGCGAAATTGCTTCTTGAGAGATGTTTGCCATGATAAAATGACAGAAAACTACATTTCCATTATAATTATAACTGACTCGTGGTGCTAAGTTTTTATAATTTAAAGGTATTCTCAACTCTGACAGCCCTTCCATGTTGAATTATGCATCTCAGGCTCTTAAATAGTTCTGCTGGCACGAGACAGCTGAGATGAAGTTGTCTTTCTAAAATAATTGCTCCATGGAGCATCCATTATACCTTCAGAAAAAATGTGTTACTTGACTTCTACAAATTATAGACTAGCCTATAATGGGTATTTTTGACAGCTATTAGCTTAAAAAAAATCTGAACAGTAAAATGAGTATTGATATCACAGTGGTGTGCTGTGCATGTTAATACCAACCTTCTCTGTACTTCCCTTCTAAAGCATGATGTAATCATTAATTATAATAATATTGATGTAACTGAACTCATGTTAAAAATACAGTATTGGCAAAGTGTGTCATTTTCTCACCTAGGAGATAAAAAGCATTAACTGAATATTTACAGTAGATACTGAAGGCACTATCCAAGTTTAAAAGAAAAAAAAATGAATTTGCTTTTGGTCATATTTTTCTGAATCCTAAAGTGATTGGGTGCATTTTAAAAATCGTGAATGAGACAATAATCAGAGAAAGATAAAAATCATGTTTTTACCTTCCAGATTCCTCTTCAAAATACTGAACACTGTTGAAAACATGATTTATCAATAATGTTAAAATATATATTCTTATTTCTTATCAAGAATTTTATGCTTTTTATTTTTATGGCAGTTAAAATTTCCCTAATAAAAACACTTGCAGATATCCTTGCAGGGATATTCTATCTCATGGAACTATAATGATTCCATTATTAAAATGCAATAGTGATGGGAGTCAGGGTCACGGGCTATTTTCTTTACTGTTTCTATGTATACCAATTAAATGCAGTCAAGTGAATGCAAATATTTGATATAAATATTTGTTGTTAAATTTAGGAGAATTCTATGCAAATATAGATAAAGTTTTCACTGGTATGTAAATATGCAGTAAATGTTTTCCAAGTCTATTGCATTGTTAGGTTTTTTTTGTGTGTGTTTTTTTTTTTTTCTTGTTTGTTTTTTAATATGACCACAGTAGGAAGAAATGTCTTAGGCTCCCATATCGCTCCCATATAAACAGTTCACAGACCCGGTTACATATATACACACCTCCCATCTGAAGAATCAAAAAGCTAAAATAAAAAAATAATTAAACTTAAGGTTAATTAATATGTTAATTGATATGTTAATTGAAGGTGTAGCAACTGTTTAGTCTATTCTACCCTGGCAGGAACTGATTGCACAATTACTATTTATACCTATTCTTTACTAACCATATCCTAGAAGGCTCATCTCTCCACACATGGCTAGAGCAAAAATGGCACGCATACGTGGTCTCTTTGAATTCCCTTGGCTTTAAGTTCATCCTCACCTCCTAGGTCGATCATAGAAAGACAAGTCTTGTGTGAAGCTCCAGCACTCCATTTGGTACTCACTGAGGCTTAGGTTGGGTGGTGCTCGTAGGATAGATGGAAATATGGTAGAGTTTTAGTACACCTTCCCAGTTCTGCTTTCTTAGTTTCACATCTCTTATTTAAATGAAGTTTTCAGAAGTCTAAATGACTAGTCAGCTTAAAAGAAAGAAACATTTAGAAATAAATCTTTGATCGATA
This sequence comes from Camelus dromedarius, assembly GCF_036321535.1. Classification (NCBI taxonomy): domain Eukaryota; kingdom Metazoa; phylum Chordata; class Mammalia; order Artiodactyla; family Camelidae; genus Camelus; species Camelus dromedarius. The sequence goes on along the minus strand of NC_087439.1, from coordinate 26,904,391 downwards.
GCTTTAAGAGGACAAGGATAGGAAGGTAGAAAGAAAACAGGCCAAAGGGACTCTGTACCTTACTGTGCTTTAACTATCGCGCCCTTTGTCCCTTTACACTGGCCCCAGGGGGCAGAGACCAAAGTGGAGGAAAATGCCCCAGTGTTGGGATTAACAAGTTACGATAAGGTGATTACAACTATTCACCACGACCTAAATTAAAATTTCTTCCATGTATCCCTTACAGCCGATATTATAAAATTAAACTTTAAAACACTTTTTAAAAAATTAGTGGCCTGCATTCTGATAGCATGAGATTCAGCTTTTTAAAATATTCATTGTGGTCCCAAATTATTAAATAATTAACTAAAAATTATTTATCTGTTTACACAGTTGAGGCATTATATGTGGAATTACCAAACCAACAAGTATCTACTCCTCATCAGAGAACTTGAATAATACATCTCTACATCTTTAAAAATCATTGAAAATAGAGGGTTTTTTTTTTAATTGGGAAAGATTACCTGCCACCAAGAACCTCTATATATCATGTTCTTTTAAAAGCCTATGCCACTCCTGTTTATCGTGAATAAAATGCAACACATACATTATATGTGTGCGTACACGACTATGAGTAATGTTAAAATTATACATAAAACTGTCGGGATGCAATGGATTTTTATGTGATTTTAATTACCTCTTTAGATTTTTCTATAGCCTTCAAATTTTCTACAATACGAATAATTACTTTTCTTATTTGTTTCAAAATTTTTCAAAAACAAAAATACAGAGAAAAAAGTTACTTTTTCTTAGTGCATTGATCCTTCCCGTCCTCCTTCTGACATCTAACCCCAATAAACCTGTATTTTCCCAGGTGCAACTGATGTTAACAGTTTGTGAGACCCACCCAGACATTTCTTTTCTACTTATTTTCATATACACTAGATGTGGGGAGACTGTAGGTTATCTATTCCTTATTCTGCCTCTCAAGGTAAAGAAGAGAAATCTTTCCCCCAGCTTCCTTGCAGACAGGGATGTGACATCCTCTGGTCAAAGAAACAGAAGCAAATTTGGGCTTTGGGACACTTCTTAAAGTAGGACATACCCAGGGGCTTATTCCCCTCCACCCCTCCCCTTTCCTTGTCTCCGGTCTGGAGCTAACTAGGTGCCTGTGGGTGGGGTGGTGGCCGAAGCCTGTTTTGGAAACACAGTAATAAGGGCCACACCCTTTGAAAAGGGAAACAAAACAAAACCAAAACTTAAGAAAAGCTGGATGCTTGCTGATATTGTTTAATACTGAATGGTTATTTCTGTATTTCCTTCTGTGTGACAGAATAATGAGTAACTCCCTATCTTGCTTAAGCAAATGTTACTTGTTTTCCTGTTGCAAGATGCTGATGTGAATTCCTAGTTGAAAGTATCTAGGTACATTTAAAACTGTAGCAGTTTTCTTATTTTACATGCCATCATAAGGTATTCAGTTTCAAATTGCTTTTATTCACTTCATGACATTTTAAAGATATTTTCATTATGGCATATACAGATCTAACTTTAATTTATGTGGATTATTCAGTGGTACTAATGAAACATGATTAATTTAACTTGGTATATGTTTAAATTTAACTTGTTAGATGCTTAGGTGGCATCCAATACTTGGTTACTGAAATCAATGTAGAAATTAATATCCTTGTACACACGCATGTTTAGTCAGGCAGATACATAGATGTGTAGCTCCTGGGTTCAAGGATAAGTGTATTTTGAATACTGATGGATATTTTGAGACTCTTAATTAATTTTTTCTCCCACTGAATTGAGTGTCTTTACTTCCACATTGGATATTATAACATATATAAATTTTTTGTCCATTTTCATGGAATAATATATTACATTGTTTTTGTTTGCATATTACCAGTTACTGTTGAATTTAACATATATTCATTTATTTCTAGCCATTTGTATTTGTTATCAAGTAAATTGCTACATTAACCATTTAAAGATACTTCTATTGGTTTATCTTTTTGTTGTTTTTAAGACTCTCTTTGTATAGTGAAAGTCAGCTTTTATTTGTGGCATATATATTTGTCTAATCTGTCTGTGGTAGAGATAGCCGTTCACTGTGCCTTTTGCTGTAAATGCTAAAATCATTTAGTGTTTACTTTTATACCTCTGTGTTTTGTTTCTTCACACATTCCCCTTTTTTGTATGTATCTTTTCACTTTGCTTCAGTGCTTCCTAATTATTTCAGAAAACTAAATTTGGAAGGACATACTTTATTACATTCTTCATGTAAATATTTTTATTTTGCCCTCTTATTTTAATTTTAATTAGGCCTTCAGTTTTTAGTTTTAAAACATTTTTCCATAGGATCTTGTCTTACTTCTATTTTCCCCTTTTTTGGAAAACTTTTAGTAATTTTAGAAATTTCAAATATCTAGACATGTATATTTAAATTTAGCCTGCTTAGCACTTGAGACACCTTTCAATATAAAGGTGTATTTTGTCAGGTAAGTTCATTCTACTATTGATATTTTGTTTTAATTTTTATTTTCTAGTGAAAATTTTGTATTCCTTGTATTTGTATGTATTTTTTTCTGTTTTCAGTAATGAAATTATATTGATTTTATGATAAAATATAAAATTAAAAGTAAGTGTTTTATAGAACTGCATTAAACTACAGCATGCCTGGTTTAATCTTTATAAAATTACAATGACTAAACACAATATAACTGTTTTATGTGCCAGGTACTCTTCTAAGTATTTAATCTATGTTAAGTTGTTCAGTCCTCACAAATACCCTTTGATATGGTTATTGTTATTATTATTATTCCCTTTTGATTGTTGAGAACTGAGGCACAGAGAGGTTAAATAATTTGCCTAATGCTACATAGCCATAATGAAAGGAGGGGTAGGTTTCAAACCAAGTCATTTTACTTTATGGTCCATTAGTGAAATATGTGTGTTTTGCAGAGATTAGGGACGAGGGAAGAGGTAGTAAACAGGTGCAGGAGAGAAAGAACTCATCAGACATAGTGTTAGTCTTACAACTTCATTTTGATATACCTGCATCTAAATAAAAATAAGGATTTTCTTCTGCATTGTAAGACTTTTTTTTTCAGACAGATAATCATGTTGTAACTCTGCTAGAAATTAAAAATAAATGAATGAGATTCCTTTGAGAATATGATGACGATTTGCTTCTGTGGCAGTTTTTATGGCATGCTGGGGAAGACATATTATACCAAAACATCCCACGGTCACAAAAATGTTATCATTAGAAAATCATTAATTTAAAATTCTCTTTTCATTTTTGAATGTTCTACATATGATTTCAAAAATGTATACATCTAAGAGAGAAATAGCTTATTAATGAATGTTTCAAAGGCTTATCCAAGCTGATCTCTAACTAAAAACTCGTGGCTGAGAAAATGTAGCACTAAATAAACACTGAAGAAAAGAAAGAAGTGCCGACACCTAGGGAAAAAAAAATCTGAAAGGAGATATATCACATGAAGTCTTTACCTCCTGAATGGGTCTGGCTTGGGTGCATGACATTATATACAGGACTTGAAATAGTCACTCAACCTTATAATCCATATATTACGGACACTTGAGTTAAGTAAAGGAAGATATATTGGGATTATAGCTCAGGGTGGTAGAATCTTCTCAAAATTCTTACAAATTAGAAAGCTTCTCTTCTGACAGACAGGCTTGTAATGTGGGACTGAAAAGGAGCTGGTGGGTAACCTATGTGACCCAAAGTGCAGATTTTGTCCTGTGAAGCATCATGGTCACATGAAGAACTTTAGGCTATCAAATTTTACCAAAGTCTTTGACTAAAACTTCTTTGTATTGAGTAGCTATCCTGATTTTGAGAAATTATTTTGTGTGCTTAAGATTCCTCATCTATTTAAAAAAAATAGAGATTTTAATGATATCTATAAGGATGAAATAACTCAGTATTTACAATGTGCTTAACACAATGGTGGTACATAATTATTGCTAAATATGTATGAATGATACATATGTATATGTACACGGTTATTTTCTGACATCATCCATATTTACTCTGCCATCGTATTCAGTATGTTTGGCTTCTCACTCTTCCATTTCCCCATAAAAAATGAGAAGTACTTCTTTGTAAATTTGATGAGAGTATAATTTTCAAGTTTCTTGAGCATACTAACAATCTAAATTTGAGTATGTTAACCTTTATTATCTGATATTTATACTGAGATTTGTTTTATGTAAATGGTTTTGTGTGTATTGTGAATAAATCAAAATAAGTATTTGATGAAAAGTACTTAAAATTTGTGACAAATTCCTCAAATTTTCTCTAAAATTTCAATGTGACTGTTACAATTAATTGAAGTCAAATTCTTTTCATAACATGCATAAAGCAGTAACAGCTATGCCATTTATAAGTTGATATACTATTATGTGTTTTTCCAGTTATAAAAACAACACAGGTCTTTTGTAGAATTTTTTAAAAATATGAGGAAGCATAAAAATTACATATTCCCTTCAGCAGTAAACATTGGTAAATTTTGATTGCATTTTGCTAATCTTTTTTCTAAATAAGCCTATTTTTAACAAAATTAGAAATACATTATGCTCATTGTCTTATAATTTTTCCTCTTTTACATGAGCTTTTAAAACTTCATGCATGTGTGACTTTACACATGCTGAAGGGATACTTATGTTTTTTTATTATTTTTAAACTTTTCTGAATGTAAGGATAATACCATATTTTTGAAAAATGTTAGCAAAATATAGCAATGTAAATAAATATAATCAAATAATCTCTTCCTCAAAGAAAATTCCTTTTTCAGTTTTCTGTATATGTCTACATAATATTTCCTTTACATATACAACCATATATGTAGATTTTTATCTAGTTATATATACTGTTAGTGTGGTGTTTTTACTTCACAATTTATTTTGGTCATCTTTCCAAATCAGTACATTGAGATCTATTCTATTGTTTTAAAAGCTGCATATTATTTTATTATGAGAATATTTCACATTCATTAAGCTATTACTTTATTTCTGGACATTTGGATTGTTTCCAGTTTTTGATATTACTAACGATGTCTTAGTGAATCTCCTTATATTTTTATCTTTGTGCTCTGATGCCAGAATTTCTGTAGGATGAATTCCTAGAAATGGAATTGCTGAGTCAAGGGAGAGGCATATTTATAATTGCATTAAATTTTGATAAATCTCCCTTCAAATTGGTTGTAGCAATTTACATGTCCTAAAATAGAGTAGGAGAGGACCTGTTTTCTACTCATTGCATATTTTTAATGTTTTACTTAAATTTTGGCCAATTAAGAGGTCAGAAATGAATAATTTTCTCAATAGTACAAATTGTTTACAATGCTGGTTCTTTGCTAATTTTCCACGAGTGTCCAATATTTGTTTTCCATTTTCGTAGGAGATTGATGCTTGAACACTGTTGGGGGTTTTGATGGACTTCTTAATGATGTCTTTATATCTTTCTGTAGTTTATAGTGGTGGTCGAAAGGGGTGCTGGGAAGGTTGCTTATATGCCACATAGAAATAGAGAGGGGGGAGAAATGCAAATACACAGACATAAGTAGCACATACTTCCTGGACTCAAGCTTACACAGGCTAGAAATAAAATACGTTTCTGGGAAGAGAAGATACTATGTCAATTTAGAGGAATAAAGAAAGGCCTGTAAAAGAGGAAACATTTTTAATACTCCAATGAAATAAATGAAATTACAATTACAATATAGCAGTTGAAACACATAAGTTTTCCTTTAAGTAATAGTTTAATATCCAGATATTTAATGGTCAGTTAGTCAAAATGATTAAACTTTGGTTTGTGTGTAACCCTAATCGTTATACTATCCCCCTAGAATTTTATTGATTACAATCAGCAAATCTCCTTTGGTTGTTCCTTTAAAAGAATTCTTGAAAGATTCAACAAGTAAAACCATAGGTACATGAGCAGCACTGAATAAGTGAGGAGAGACCCTGGGAATAGTTCTTTCCCTCATGGTGAGCTTGATATTGTAGAAAAATGCGAATAAACATTAAAAGAGAGACCATAAACTAGACTCAGTCCTTGTTTTTAAACAATCTAGGGACAGTTTTAAATCATCTCATCCCAAACAACTGATTAATCATAAAGGAAATTACTTCTGTGAATGGCAGGCTCTCTTCAGTTTCCTCTAGCTCTAAGACTATGAAGTAAGATTCTGTGGTCTTTTAGCAACCTCGGATTTCTGCTAACTTCCACAGTCACCCTAACTATCTCTCTTAGTTACACTCTGTACGTTACATTAAGCTTACTATCACTTCACAGTACTCGTATTTTTAGTAGGTTCTCCTCCATAGTCCTTTGTGTTACCATCCATGCTTTCTTTCTCTTTTAGGGATTGTCAGTGCCCCCACTTCTTACCATAGTAGGTTGGAGGCAGTGCTCTTCTGTAACTGCCCATTATTGGTAGCTAGGGCATTGGCCACTGGTCTAGGATCAGCTAATTGAATGCCCTAAGTTAGGTTTTGTGCCTCCAGCAAGTGACTCAAAGACAAAGGCGGTGATTAATTAATGGAAAAACCCCTTTGTTCTGATCTGGCCTTTGCAACTGAATGCCGATGGCTGAGCCTCCCAATTCATAGCCTTTGGAGCTACTTTTTCCTGATCATTTTCCAAAGCTGTTTCTCCAGTTTCCCAACAATCTTGAGAACCCCCAATATTCTTGCAATAAATAGTTAAACTTGCTATCTTGTTCTTTGTAATCTAAAGGATTTGTATAAGTGTTATATTCAGCCTCTCCACTCGGTCATTATTTTTCAGGAAGTCTATTCTTGTTAACACAGGAGTAATTATTGAAAATAAGGAAAACTTCCATTGAAAAAAGTGAAAATGAAGAGTGAAAAATGCTGGGACAATAAAACCCTATGTTACAAGACTACATCTCTGTCAGCTTTTGTTAATTGGAAGGAAGTGCATATCATTAGAAATAATTGATGGAAACTCACTTACTTAAGTGGCTAATATATGAGGGGCAACATTCATGAGGTAATATTTGTAAAAGATCCTGTGTTCACACCCCTGTAATAGGTACTACAATGCTCTCTATCTACTCTGCCTGACATCGATTTTCAAAAATTATGACATTTAGTATAATCAACCTTCTATTTTTCTTTCACTATAGGTATATTATACTGTTGTATATTAATACTTGACAATTCTTAGAATAATACAGCTAGCCTGCCTCTGCTTTTTCTCTCATTCCCAACCCACCTAGAAGATGAGATGTAATGAAAATCAATGAGGATAATGCTTACCCAATAAATACTTTTCCTGCTACCTTGCCTTACTCCTTTACAAAAAAAAAAAAAAAAAAAAAAAATGTTTAGGATTGTGGCGCCAAGAGTGCTGTGATTCTAAGGGAGGGTTTTGTTTGTTTGTTCCCTTTCCTTCTTTCTCTCTCTCTTTTTTCTTTTTCCTTCCTCCTTTTATAATTTCCAGAAATTGGCCATTATAGAGGTCTTTTAAAACTAGGTCATGGTTGAAATTAATTACCAGTAATAACCCCATCCATACACACCATACTCATCAAACCTGTAGAAATCCAGGGCTGTGCAGCATGAAATTCAGGAACACAAGGAGAAATGGAGGTCATAAATCAAGTTGAGTGGGACAAGAAATGTGAAAGGAGATACAGAAAAACTACTTCTTTCTGTTTATTCATCTAACAAATGTTTCTTGAGTTACTATATTGTACCAAGGATATGAGCTGGGCTATGGAGATGTGAAGGCCCAAGATAGAAATTATGCCAAATACCAGTGATTTTACTGATCCTTAATGGACCACCTTTTATTCCTAGCATTCTCAAGTGTATTCCCTCTAATTTGTAAATCAACTTCCCACTGGAACTTAAATTTTTAGATAAATCTCTGTAGGCCTCAATGACTTCAATAATAAAATGGGAACAATAAACCTAACAGGCCTGGAGGCTAGAGCTTGGGCCACTTAATATAACCAATCAACCCAGCACTGCTCTGAGTCACCAAACAGCATTACAGTGGTGGTATCCATCCTGATAGCCACATTTTCTCTTCCTTACCCCTCATTAGCCCCAGTCAACCCACTGTCTTTTCTAAACTGTAGCATGCTGAGTAATAGTGCAGTACTACCGTAAGAAAGTAGCTTTTATTTCTGTAGTGAACCAGCTTTTCCATTTGGTTTGGTTTGAAGAGGGGAAGGAAAAGCAGCTGTTAAAATAAGTAGCCTGTGTAAGAGTTCATTATGAACATTGTACCCTAACAAAATAAATATGCCATATTTTCTGAATAATACATGTAGATAACATGTTAATCTTTTATAACATACCCTTATCAGGAAATAAATCTTACTAAGGCACAAAAAAGTTATTGCATTTATTAAAATGGGTGAATCAATTTAAGCTTTCTTATGCTTTGTCAAATTTGTAAAATATTATATTTCTCTTCAGATAGAGTTACATACTGTGTAGCTCAAAGATAATCCCTATGGTCTTGGCATATGTTACTTAATTGTCTCAGAAGGAAATGCCATAAATAGCATGCTGTCATCCCCCACAGGCATTGGCTCATCTGTCACAGTGGGGGCTCCAGACAGGGTGAGGTGCTCTAAGACATTTCTTACTCTATGTAAATCACAGCCATTACTTCTTACCACTTCCCAATTGGTCAATTATGTATAAACATGTGTTAATAAAAATTTGCCTCTGTGCCTCAAAGGTACACACCCATAAAGCTATGTGAGTATGATAAAGTATAAATGGCATACATTATTATCTGATTCAACCTACCTCATAAATTATGATCCAAAGTGCTTCCATAGAAACAAAACTCCAGAAAAGCCTCTAAAGCCAAATGCTTGGGAAAAAATGTAAAAAAGACAGAATGGAAAACAGTGATTTTTTTCTTTCTTCCAATCTTTGTAACTCAGTGAAGAAATCACTCAGGTTTTTCTTAGAATAAAAAAGAAAATTGAAGAATAAATTAAGTTTTATAAATGCTTTTTATCAATATTTGAATTCTTAATTGTTGTAGATTGTAGGACCATAAAAAATAAAATTCCCTTTTGTAGTAATAAATATAGTAGGTATAATTGGCAAAAATATAAATGCATGGGTTTTAAAAACCATTAAAATATATTTTTGAAAAATATTTAAATAATGTTTATCTTAAACATGGACCATCCATATTTTGACGGGGATGCTCCCAATTAAACAATATAATCTACAGTCTGATGCACCCTGTTGAGACTCAGGAGAGAAATGTAATGAGCATGTTGTAGTAGAAGGTGTAACGGATTTAGAATCATCAGGCCTGATTTAAAGTCATTCCTCTGTCTTTAGGGCTCTATGACTTTGGATACATTATTGAACTTTTCTAAGTATCAGTAACCTTAGCAAAAATAAAAAACAAAAAACAAAAAACAGTTGATTATGTCAGCCCAAATCACAGAGTTAATATGAGAAATAAGTGAGATTAGTAAATGCTGAAAAATAGTTTACAAGTATAGGTCATTATTATTGGTATTTAGGTAGGAATTTCTTTTAAGAATATTGAAAGATATATTTAAGACTAATGATCATAAATTTATGATTACCTTTTTGGGAGGTAATAAATATAAAATATTCTTTAAATGTAAATTTTGTTAGTGTTTCTTAATTGATTCAACAGAATAGAGCATAGTAAATTATGCTTGAAGTGAATTAAAATTGGAATCATAGAAATTGATTCCTCATTATTATTCCATTAGGAGCTGTACCTGCCCTCAATAAGCATGTAATTTTGAATGAGAGCTTAGAAATTGATTACTACAGACATCAAAGAAATGCGAGGGATTACCTGTTTATCTATCTATCTATCATTTATTTATCTATCAGTCTTTCTTTTCATCTGGGCTTTTACAGATCTGGAATTTCTTAATTCCCTGTGAATATTTATTTAGCTTTAAAGTAGGGTGGATCCCAGCTTATGTGTACAGAACTGTCAACCCATGGATATATGAGTCAATAATGGTATATCAGGACACACTGCAGCATAACTGAAGAATCAGCAAGGACTTGATACCTGGTAAAATAATTTTGTGAGAATTTGGATAATGTTAAATTGACATTTGGCATTGATGGAATTTTAAAATTCTGTTTTAGTTTAACAGACATGGGCTAAGTGTGTTATTAATACTGTTTAATATTTTTGAGGATTCACATCACCCTTTCCACCTGTATATGATTTATAGGAATTAATTCCTAAAAGATATGCCACAGGCAGTTTAGTAAAACAAATCAACTATTATTTATGAACTGTGTATATAATGAACAATAAAGGAGAATAAAGGGATTATAATGACAAATGATAGACAGTAGATTCACACACACAAAAAGAGAAGTCTGGCTGTTTACTACGTTTTCTACCACTACAACATAATTCCATGTGAATTTACTGTAATAACAAGAGGATATATTTTTCATGAGAATTTTTTAAATTCTTACTTGCATCTATGTAACCTTTAAACCTACCTGCAACCAACATAATCCACAAGTAGATCCAAAAGGGAATATACATCATTATGTGATAAAATTAATATATGTGCAATAGAGAGGTCATTATGCTCTCTGGTCACTTTAACTTTTGTATCTGAGCAATTAACTTGGAAATCAATTTTAGAAATTTTACTAGATAATCTATATATTTTATGAAATAAAAACTTCTATTTATTTGAGAACTATGCCACAACCATTCCTTCCTTCCTTTCTTCCTTCCCTTCTGTATACATTTACATTCATTCAATACACATTTATTAAATGATTCCTTTACAACAGCCATTGCATTAGATTCAGGGAATACAGAAATGAATAAAATAGTCTGCTTTAAAGAGCTTTCATATGGCACATAAATTACCTTTCATACTTTGTAACAGATTAGTTGATTTAAATTGGAGGTAAGAATACTCTTCCACAGTAGACTGTAATAATAGACTACAGTTAATGAACACAAAATTACATATTAACTAATATTAGGAGGTACTGTGGTGAAAACAGAAACAATGTGGATCCACATCACCATTATGAAGTATTGGAGCAGCATATTATATACACATGATTAAAGAAATAACTATGCAAATATGAAAAAAGATTATATGTATACTTCATGTATATAGGATCAGACTTCTGTTTCTGGCAATATGTCAGGCAGGACACCCTAGGAATATTTCCTTTTGCAAAATTACTACATCTAAATAAATTTTACATTTTAAATGTGTTACTGGGATTGTAATAAAGAAGGAATATCTCAAGGATATCCCATAAAAATGGATTCAACTATGTGCCTATGAAATATCTAGGAGCAAGGAGAAGAAACATAGTTGCCCTGAGGGAAAATGCCCTGCAATGCAGGGATCTGAATTAGATACTATGTCTTGGACAAGTTGAAAAAAGACCTTGTTAAGTCAGACTAAAATCACTACAGATAAATGTCAAGAAAATATAAACTTATACTCAGAAATCATCAGACACACGAGTTAGAGTTAGCAAAAGCAGAAACAAAAATAAAAGTTGTGTATTTCTCCACTTGTTTTATATTAATATGATTAAATGAAATTTAATGAAATTATAAAATGTTTAAAAATATATTAGACATAAAGGCAATAGGAAAATTTCAGGAATGACTAGACAGACTACATTTTAAAAATATGATATATATATAGGTGGTAAAAATGCAAAATGCATTGATGGCAATACATAATAAATTATACAAAACTCAAAAGAGAATTAGAGAACTGAAAAATATATCTGAAGAACTTATTGATAACAGAATATAGGGAAAATAGAAGACAGGAATTATGGTAGAGAAATGAACATTTATGAAAGAGGGTATATTTTGGTATTTTTATAATTGAATTTGAGTTTCAGAAGCAGAAAATGGAATTTAGAACAGACAATATTTGAAGAAGTAATATATGAGAAATTTCAATGTATATTTAAAAATATATACATGAATCTACAGATTTCAGAAACAACTCATTTTAAGGTGGATAAATAAAAGGAAATTAATGCAAAGTACTTTGTAGTGAAATTTCAGATTCCCCAAAGCAGCAACTAATCTAATGGCAATCAGATTAGAATAGACAAGCTCATATATAAGAAGAAATACTTATATTGAGGTAGACTTCTGAACAGCAATAAGGGAGAGGTAAAACCATATACCTAGCAAATGAATCTTTTAAAATCTAAAATGATATGAAGAAATATACAGATAAAATAATAGATTACTTCCAAGAAATCTGCACTTACAGAATTTCTAAAGAATTTATTCAAGAAAAGTGAAAATGATTTTAGAATGGTATTAAATGCAAAAATGGGGAATAAGCTGGTAAGCAAATAAATAATTAGAAACAAAAATGTCTTCATTAATTACAACAAAAATAATGTCTAATGTGGTAACATTCTTTAAGAGACAGAACTAAAACACTGGATATAAAATAGTAGGTGAGTTGAAATCAAGGGTGCTCTGAGTTTTAACATTGTTGTGTTATTAAGGATTGGAAGTAAGAAACTGCTCATCATTAGACTGGGTAGAGTGAAAATACATGGCCAGATTTCAAGGTTGACCACTATATGACTGAAATAATAGAGTTTGTTATTCCCGAATTGGTAATCAGTAGGGAGAAGAAAGTAGAAAGGAAAAAAAAAACCAGCAACACACACACACACACACACACACAAATATCAATAAATGGAAGATTAAGGGGAAATAACAGATTATGAAGGAATGTAGAAGTGTTGAATTGGAACAGTAATAGTAGAAACCAATCCAAACATACCAATAATTTCAATAAACACACATGGACTGAATTTTCCATGTATAAGAAAATGATTTCCACTTTATATTTTACTAAAAATCCAGAAGGATGCTATTTAGAATCTATACATAGAACAATTGGGAATAAAATTATTTCAAATATATAGCACAAATATTATTTTTAAAAATCCTGTGGTAGCCATAATAATATCAATCAAAATAGATTTTAAGACAGTAGCATTATTATGAATAAAAAGAGTCACCATGTAATGATTTAAAAATTCACAGAGAGCACAAACAAGTTTTAAACTTGAATATTGCTATCTTTATGGAATAAAGAATATAAATCAATTGGTTTAATTATAAGGGTATATTACTGAATTTTCAGTCATAGTTTGAGGGTTCAAGAGACTGCTTTCAATCATTGATAGGTTAGACAGAAAAAAATGAATAAAGCTATAAAATAATATTTGAACAATATATTTAATAAACTAGATTGAATGAACACAAATGTGTATGTGTATATATAGTGTGTTTAATCACTCTGGATTATTAAACCTGTTTGAGCATTAGGATATGCCTGTCCTATCTATCATCCATCTATCTACTTATTTATCTATCTACTTACCTGCCTACCTGTCTATATTAGTATGTGCAGAATATTTATCTAAACTGGCCATTTGTCGGTCCTCAATAATGGAAAAAAACCTACAAGCATAAAGGAATACAAAATGCAATTAAGTTGGAAGTCACTAAAAGATAAATATAAAAATATGCATGCATTTGGTAATGTAAATAAATACTTTCAAATACTTCATGTGCGAATATAAGGAGATCACAAAAGAATCTAAATTATTTTGATACAAGGATATAGAGTCAATAAACAAATAATCAACGTTTTTTGTACACTAACAATGAACATTTGTAAAATGAAATAGGAAGCAAAACCATTTACAATAACATCACAACAAGTATTTCCTAAGAAATACTTAGGACTGCATTTAACACAAATGCTTAGTAACAAATTGTCATGTAATGACTGTATCTCAACTTGGGAAATTGAACAAAAGGAATATTAAATGGAAATTTATAGCATTAAACATATGAATGAGAAGATAAGTGAGGCTGAAAATTAAATGAGTTAATATTCTATTTGAGCAGTGAGGAAAATAAAAACACAGAAAATAAAATTGAAATCTAAGGAAAAAATAAGGTAAAAGAAATTTAACACTAGAAAGTAAAATAGAAAAGAAAGCACAGAGAGTCAAAAAAGCAAAAGTTTGTGCTTAGAAGAGTTTAGTAAAACAGGCAAACCATCCACAAGGTTAATGAAAAAAAGAAGGCAGAAATAATCTTAAGATCACAAAATGGGAATATAATTATATAATGCAATGAAGAATTTTATTAGTAACTTTATCCCAATTATCCTGAATACTTAGATAAAATGGCCAAATATGTAGGAAGCTAAAGTTTACTAAAGCTAATTTATTAAAAAAAACAAAACACATTAAAACTAGTTTAGAAATAGAAGCAGTAATTTTAAAGACATTGGCAAATTCTAAACAATTTCAATGAACAGATTTCAATTATATGCAACAAGCAAGTTAGAATACTTCACAATCATTTCCATTAAACCAGTATAATCTTAATTCCAAATCTAGACAATAATGTGAGACAACAAATTCAGAGGCCAATCTTGCTGTGAATATACATTAAAAGTCTTTATATTCAGAAGCCAACTCCTACTCCAGTGTAAAAAATGATTATCAATCATGAGCAAATGAATTTACCCCAGAATTTAAAGAAATTAGAAAAATCATAATGTTAATTTACCACATAAAATGATTATAAGAGGAGAAATGTATAACTACCAAATGATAAATGTACTTGATGATATTCAACAAGTATTTATCATTGAATCTGTTAGCAAAGTAATCCATTAAAGATATCTACCAAAACCACAGCAGACACTATTCTCAGTTGAAACTATCTGAAGCATTTCTTCTAAAATAAGAAATAAAGATGTTCTCTATCATCACTTGTATTCAATTGTGTACTAAATGTCCTAGCCAGCACAGAAAAAATAAAACAAAATATAAATGAAATAAATGAAGGCAAATGATTAGAAAACACAATAAATGCCATGATTGTTTACATATACAACCCAAAAGTATATATAGTCCAATTATTAGCAATAAGAGATTCTACATATCCTTAAGATAAACATACAAAAATCTACAGAATTTTTATTTAACAGCAACAAACAACAAAGACAATTAAGAAACAAGGACACTTTACAAATTTAAAAAATTGATGATTTCTTTGGAATAAATTCATACTAAAGCCTTTATGAAGAATTTTATAAAATATATTGGAAGGCATTAAAAAGACAAATGGAGAGAGAAATCAAGCTAATGAACAGATTTAATATAACAAAGATTTCAACTTTCCCCAAACTGTTGTATGTTTACATATAGATTGATAACTAAAGATAGATTTTAAGATACATTTTAAACTTAAGTACAAAATATAAGTGAATTTTTCTATTACTCCAGGACAGGAAAGAATTTCTTATATAACACATATAAATATACATAACCACAAAAGGAAAGATGAGTAAATTTGACATCCTAAAGTTTAGGAATTTCTGTTCAACCAGAGTGATCATTAGTAAAGTGAAAACACAAGCAATAAAGGGGGTAGTCATATTTGTAACAATGTACTGAAAATAATTGATATTTAAAATACAAAAGAACTACTAATCAATATGAAAAAGAAATTTAATTTAAAAATGATACAAGATATGAACAAGTATTTCATAGAAGAGGAAACACAAATGGCCAATAAACATAGAAAAAGAGGTACAATCTCAGTAGCATTCAGGCAATTGCCAATTATAATTGTAAATAAAATAGATTGGAAAATTAAGAAATCTTAACAATATCAAGTGACTTACTAGGGAATACCTACAGTATTTGGCACATAAGCAATTTTCTATTAGTGAATGTCATGTAATTCATAAAATGCAAATTATAATCAGACAGAGGAAGATTACCAATTTTTCTGTGTAGAAAATGAGTGATTGGGAGAATGATGTTAAATTAACACCAACAAAAATAGAGAATTCAGGAGAGAGGTCAAATTTGTGAACAATTGTTATGTTAGAGATTTTAAGTTTGGGATGATGTCATCATATATGAAAATACAGAGCAAAATCTTTGAAGACTCAAGTCTGGCATTTGATAGGGTTATTGTTCTTATTCACTTAATTGTACACAGAGTTGTTCCAACTGAGTCACCATAGGTCCCATTTTCCCACAGGATAGTTATAGTTGCCTGACATCCTTTCTGGGTAACATCTCCTTTTGCTTTCAAAATTGTCCCTTTTGGATGAAAATTTATTTTGCCATCGTATATAACTTAATGCTCAATGTTATCACGCCATATTTTGATAAGGGTTCATATATCCTGAAAACTGATATAGAGGATCCTCAAATGATTAGATGGAAAGACTAAAGTTAACCAGGAAAAAGATGCCGGACAATTTTGAGATGAAATCCTCCAAGGATAGTAACAATAGGTACTCATCATGTTACTAGTGATGCATTATGTGGCTTTGTCTCTTGGGTAATGATGTCCAATAACTTTTATAATTAATTGACAGCAAATAGAGAGTGGAAAATCCTACCCTCTTTCTCAAGAGCAATGCCTTGATAGAGTTCTTTTGCCAGAATAAAAGAATATTCAGAATCAAGGTCATGTGCTACAAGTTTCATTTGTAAGAAACATTGCTATAATATGCATTCCAATATGTCATGGAATCTTGCTAAATTCTCCACATCCATTAACTATAGATTATTGTGTTATAACATACGATCCCATATTTGCTGGTATGTGCTATAAAAACTTTTATGTTAAGCGGTCCCATTGATTAACATGGACACGGGGGGAAGAAGGTATTCTGACTGGACAGATTCCATCGTTTGAAGCCTTGAGTACTTGGCCCAATTTTCAATGTCAAATGTAGACTATAATTTATTCAGACTTGGCTTTTGTTCTTTCCCACCCCCCAACCTTAAAAACTACAGGGTAATATTAGGCATTTGAATTTATTAGCATTCATCAAAGAGTATTTTTGGCAGCACTGTATCACAAAGGCTGACACTGGCATATATAAAACAATACATGTGTAAGCCTGCTAAGAAAGGACATTTGAAGGGAATGTCCGTTATATAACTTAAGCTGCTTTTGCTGGATCAAATAAAATTATAGAGGCGCCATGCATAGTACTGTTGCTGAAGGCCATCGTAAACCCTCGTTTTCATGGGGTTATACAGTCTTCGCCATGAAAAAAGATTTTTTTTGTATTTAAGTTGCCAAATATTGAAGCAGCCTGGGAAAAGGGAGACTTGGTTGTTTTTTTTTTTTTTTTTCAATTAAAAATATGGGTACCTTCAAAATAAGTCCTTTAAAGGCAAATGAAGCCAAAATTTAAATGCCTTGATGACAATTCTGAAACTATGTGATTTTTCTTCCTGTAGTAAATGTGTATTATGTAGTTATAGTTGTCTCTAGTCAGTATGTTTTAAAAGCAAGGAGATGTATGTGTCTGCTACACCAATTTATTTTTCAAATATTTTTATAACTTAATATGCAAATGGCCTGGGCATGGTAAGACAAATTGGTTAACATCTATCACTCATCCATTGCTTATGATTCCAAATCATAAGTTTCTATACTTTTACATGAGAAGGAAAACTGATTTCAAAAATTACATAAACTTTTCAACTTCATTATGTATTTGAGGCTTTAAGAAAATTAACAATCCAGGGAAATTGAAAATTGAGTCACACCTGGATTGATTTCCCATAGGGAACAGCTGCATGTTCAGAAACATCTAAATATTTTAGTAAACCTTTCAGTCAGAGAGTCAGATATCTAACTAAAGAGGGGTCTTATTTCTCTTTAATTATGAATCAAGACACTATACATATGCTATCAAAGCAAAATGAGATAACAAATTAAGTCAGCTCGTTGTGATCTCTGATAAACTTCTGGTACTCTGTTATGCTACTGTAAACTGCAAAATAGATTGCAGTTCTTTCCTGAGTCTCCTATAAAATTGTTGTGATGTCCTTTCACATCAGAAGGCATATGATGTCAGTCTGTTTCATTATTGATAGTTGAATCATTTGGGTCAGGTAATCCACAAAATTTCTCCATCTACTAATTCTTCTCTCTCAACACATAATCTGTGGGGTGATCTACTGAGACTGAATATCTGTTCTCCAACAGTCATTGACCAAATGTTAAGAATCCATTAGCAATTTTTGTTTGCAGTAGTCATTTCTATATTTATGGTAAGGTGATGATTTTCTATCTTTATTATTTCTTCTACGTATATTAGTAGACATTATTCTGTTAGGAAAAGCCCCCCTCCCTCGCCCACCTCAAGTCACCCATTTTAATGATTTATTTTTAGTATCAGTAAGGACTCACGGATCCTTTGTTTAACCAACATTTTATAATCCATTTCTGTCAATATTTATTTTATGGCAAGTTGTCTCTAATTTGGCCAATGAAAGAGTATTCCTTCCGGATGGCTTCTGTGTCCTTTACCATGATTAATTGGGTTTTTTAACACTTCTTCAGTTTCTAGCATAAAAGAAATGATAACAAATTTTTTTAAATGACATACTTTTGGATCCTTGACTGAAGAAGACTGAAAAATAAACAGCCATGAAAGGCCTTATTGGACAATTGGGAAAATTTACATATTGACTATACTTTAGCTACTAGTAAAATAGCAAGATGTCTTTAACTCTGAAATGTCTCAACAAATGTTATAAAATGTTAACGGTTGGTGAACCTAGGTAAAGAGTACTTTTTTGGAGTTGGAAATATTTCTAAATTAAAGTTGGGGTAAAGAATATAAATATTATATTTAGATAATCCCCAGTGGGGACAAAAGCTTAAATTTACCAAGCAAATGGAAAACAGTGGGTAGCTTTAAAATTTTTTCACTAATGAAGACAAATAAGGACTAAGGAGA
The DNA here is from genome assembly GCF_036321535.1 of Camelus dromedarius. NCBI lineage: Eukaryota > Metazoa > Chordata > Mammalia > Artiodactyla > Camelidae > Camelus > Camelus dromedarius. The sequence continues at coordinate 26,885,528 of NC_087439.1, read as the reverse complement.
ATTTCAAGTTCCAGGAAATCCAACTGCTTATTTTAGTTGATAAAGATTCTGTTTTAACACAGCTAAAATCCCATACCTAGCACCAAAAAACAAGCAATTTAACCAGATGGAAAAAGAAAGAGTGTGGTTAATTGAATTTTCAGGTAGAATATCTATTTTTAAACACCTTCTTATTGTATTTACTAAAAATGTTAATAGCACTCCCTGCCATTGTATTATATGTGTATCTTCCTAACATATGAACTATGTGAGCTAAATGCAATTGAACTTTTCTAATATTCATTATAAAGTATGAAGAAGATATAGATGGTTGTGCTGAATATGTACATTATGAAAGAGGCTAAGATATTTTGTATACTGTCATGTGTTTTTCTCATAACACCATTAGAAATGAAGGGCGTGAAAGTTCCTTTGATGTAGATTTTGGTTAACTGGTTTCCAGTCAATTAAGTTGTTGCTCAATAATTTCACCCATATTCTCAAAGACACCTACAGAAAAAAAAAAAGGCTTTAAGACAGCGTAGCAAAATATTAACGTTGTATTTACCCTTTAGGAAGAGGAAAAATGGAAACTGAAATCAAATTTTCTCCATTTCATTACTGAGTTGTCTGTTTAAATGAAGGTCCCTGAAAAGAAAAAGTTAAAATATATAGCCATGGATAAAAACTAGGAAAATGTCTATATGTGTGTGTGTGTGTGTAGATGTATATATGCACATGCACATATATATGTGTGTATTCTTATAAAATCCTCATGAAACCTTGATAATATGATATTGCATGGATTATTATCACTATTTAACTAATTAGGAGACGGGCGTAGGAAACAATCCAAATATGCTGTTTTTAAAAGGTAAATTCATGCAGTTTTCAAATCATCTATGGTGTTCTTCTGGAAGGAAAGAGAATTTCTTTACAACTTACAGGAGATACTGTTTATCTAAATGACTAAGCTACTTCCATCTGGTCAAAGGCAAGTAATGTAGCATACTCATTTAACAGGAAGAGCAAGTGTTGCAACATACGCTAAATTTTTGGAAATACGTGAGGTGGGAAAAGGAATCTTTGAGCGCTCATAATTATACTTAACCACTATTAAAAGTAGTCTGAAATGTTTTTGGAATTCCAACTCTCCCATTTTAGAAGCATTGATTAAATTGACTTAAATTAATCACTGTAAAGGTTGATTTTTTTTTTTAATTACAAAGATTTATAATTAAGGAGGTAAAGACAACAGGTTAGCAGTGCATATTGGATGTGCTGAAAATCAAGATGCATATGAAAGTGAAAAAATCTGACTAAACTGTGCATGCCAATAAGTGGCATATTATTAGCACTTTTAAAGCTCTCTTTGTAAATCCAACTATATTTAGATTTCTAAACAAGGAAATCTTCTTGGGCATTGCTATTTTTGATGTTTAGTTTTACTTTTTATTTCTCTTTTTTTTACTGGATAACGCCTGTCTAAAAAGCAAAATCATGTTGTTAACCAGTTTTTAAGTTGCATTTGTTTAATATTTCACAAAGTAAATCTTTTATCTATGAATGTTTTTCCATGATGGTTAGACATTGTTTGTAAAATATATGCTGTAGTAAATAGTGAGTGGCAGGAAAGAATATGTTCAAAGGAGTCTAGAATATGAAATTAACATTTTGACTCCTTGTGCAAAATAGTTTGCTAACTGGAATATAAAAATGCAACAAACATCTAAGCATTTCATTTCTGGATTTTCCTATTACACAGGTGTACCCATATAACCTGAATATCATAGAGATGTGAGTTATCCAAAATGTATGGACTCTCACTGTTGAATATTATATAGCTACTATGTGTGTGTATATGTATATACACACACAAACACACACACATACAGATTTTATATATATATGATTGATACAATCTTCACAAAACTTTGCTTGTTACTAGTCAATTATATGTATCCAAAATATAGAAAAATATAATCCAAGAAAAATGATAATATTTTAAAGTAATATTAAATCTAAATATTAAATTTAAAGTAATGATAATATTACAAAGTAATAATGTACTTTGTAAACACAATGAAAACTATAACAATTTATTTTTTCAAAGAAATTATGGAAAATAAAAGAACCAAAATATTTATATAAATTAAGTCAGATATATTGTTGTTTTAAAATGAGTTCAATGAAATTAAGTAGTGATTTAAATAATTATTTAAATAATTAAATAAATAATTAAGTAATTTAAATAATTACCCAATTATCTCCTCCTTCTCCTTTATATTATGCTAGTGATATTAATATGCTAATGATGTATTTAATAATTACATTCTATTTAATAGTTTACATATTTTATGTCAGTTCAATAGCTGATATGATAATATCCCAGGCTAACAATATCACAAATACTGTTGACCCTTGAACAACGTGGGTTTGAACTGCTTGAGTCCACATACACATGGACAGTGTCAATAAATACTTACTAATATACTACACAATCCACAGCTGGTTGAAAACTCAGGTGTTGAACTGCAGATATGGAGGGCCAACTCTAAAGTTTAAATAGATTTTCCAACTGTGCAGAGAGTTGGAGTCCCTGACCCCCGCATTGTTCAAGGGACAACTGTATGCTAAAAGAAATCTAAACACAGATTAGATGACTTAATCTATATCCAAACCAAAGTCAAAGTCATAACTAAGCAGCACCTTAAAGGTCTTATGGAAGGCCTTGCTGTTAGAGGTGAGAAGGGCATGGCACATTTTCTTGTGCTACTTATTACGAAAGACTTGACCTTGTGGAGCACTGCCAAGGATTATTTGGTAAACATTTTCCAAATTTTCTCTTTGTCTTTCCTCTATGTCCTCAGTTTTGTAATGTGTAATTACCAAAAAGTCAGTACTAATTGTCCAGTTCTTAGTAGTCTGTAAGAGGTGTCATGGTAATGAATCAGAATATTTATATTTTGTGGAAAATGACTAAGAGATTAGAACAGTGATCAGTAATACATGTGTATTCCTCAGTGTGAGAAGTTGAAAGATGGAATGGTGGCTTTTGGTGTTGGGACCTATGTCTTTCAGAGTATTTGCTAATAATGAAGACAACATAAACAGAGAAATGGTGAAATATTCTGACAACACTAAACTATTTGGGTTAGTTAAAAACTAATGAGGTTTGGGAGATGCTCCAGATGGCTCTAATCATACTGGAGAATTGGGCAGCCCGGTGGCAGATGAAATTCATTTTTGATAAATGTACAGTAAGGAGTATGGAAAAATTATAATCTAAAGTCACCATGTATACTATGAGGTTTTGAACTTGCTAATTCTCTGAGGAGCAAGACGTTTACTGCAACCATTGCTGGTTCAATTAAGGTGTCCCCTGATGCACATCTTTTTGAAAACAGCTGAGTAGATGCATGGATGTGTTTAGAAAAAGGTTTGAAAATGCAAATAATAGGGAAAGCTGTTTTGAAACAGATAAAGAATGTTATACCCATTGCAGCAAGATAGAATTTCTTCTGGGTAATAACTGAGAAGTGACAGAAACAAGAAAGTCACAGAAGCCTGTGGAAAGAGTAACTTATTCCTGAAGTAAGATTGAAAGACATGCTGATAACTGGAGAACACATTTACATATGCCCAAACCTGTTAGTGCTATAAAGCTTTTCATTTTTGAACAAGATTTGAACCGTGGAGAATCTGATCTCATTAACAGGGCAGCAACTGTTGGGGCTCTGACAATTAATACATGAGGTTGAAGATTTGGCACTTAAAAGTTAAAAATTCAAGACTTAACTCTATTTAGTACTTGGTTGTAGGTGATAAATCCTGACTGTGTATACTCTAAGAAAGAGAGTGATTATATTAGCATATCAAAAGACCATGCTTCTAATTCACCACTGCTTGAGCAAGTAATAGGTAAAGATAATGAAGAATTAGATGCATATACAGAGATTGGTTTAAAGAAAGTCAATAATACATTGTTCACACTATACTTTTTGAGTTGTTCTAAATGAGTAATCGGAGAACTGTCTCAAATGGTTTGTTTTTGACTCACACTCAACTAAAATGGTGAGAAACATTTTATAAATTCAAGGTTCATTGATAAAGTTGACAGCTTTTTTTTTTTAACGGAATGAAACCATTTACTCCGTTTAGTGAAGGAAACATGAAAATATGTATTATTTTCTCAAGGGATTGCAATAAAATCTTCTGATATGTTAAAGAGAAGTGAAAAGTATCAGGATAAATAGTCTGTAAATGCACCTTAAGAATTCATGAGAAACTAACCAAAAACCCACGCTTTACGTGAGTTAGAAATAGTCCTAAGAAATACAAATAATAGGTATTTAAAACTATACTACACATTACATGACCACTGAATATGATTAAATAAGCTGAACTTTAATAAGACAAACCTGATAGCAATGATATGCTATATATCTACACTGTATATGTTTCTATATGATATATATTAGTAGGCAGTTTTATTGTAATTATGTAACTATAATTATATAGCTATATGTTATATGTATTATATCACTATATGTGTCTCTAGTTTTTATTCATAATTAGAATTTGCTCTAAGTCTTTTAATCTTTTGATACATGATTCCTAAATGAAGAAACCAGTGACATTTACTCTTGCTTTCCACTGGAGCAGCATTGGGAATGTAACCTCTTGGGAAGCAGAATTCAGGAAGCATGCTTCCTAACATCTTTCTGTAACAGATGCGCAACATGAGCTTTGTGTTGATCCTTATAAGGTCTTCTGTATTTTTAAATGCTTTTTTCAGTGAAACACAACCTGAACATTAGATTACAAACATGCTTAACAGCTCGTTGGATTATTTTAATTATTTGTGTGAGACTTTAGGAACAGTGCTTAAGAATTTGTTTGGATCTACATTAGAGCAAAACTACCTACATGTGGGTTTAGAGATCCATGAATATTTCATAATGCTGGCATGTTGAAAATTGGCTGGGAAGGCCAAGTGAACCTGCAGGTTTTGAAACAGTAGCAGTGAGAACTGAATGAAATGAATGCAATAGTAAGGAGGAAAGGGGCCATTCAACAACACTTCTTATCCTAAGCATGTCCCTCTGCATGCCACGTGTTCTCTCAAGATGTTGAACAGACGGTTTCTATGGGGTTGCCCCAGTCATCGACAGCTTGGTGAAGGAAGACACCTGAAAATGTGATTGAATCCTTCTGCCTACATCTGTACTGCCCTCTGGCTCTCAGCATTCCTAGAACTCAACTCTTCCTAGCAATAAATCTCTTCCAGCACACTACGCTGAAAAGTTCACTATTCATACATGCTGTTTCCCTTTTACTGACTAACTTGTATATGTGAAAATGAATAATATTAGTCACAGGAGTTACAAACACAAGTGGTTCCATGTGTGCTTGGAGAGGCAATTCACTTTGGCAAAGGAGGAGCACCGTTCTTTAACTGTACTGGCTCTCTAAGGAAGCCATGCAGATCCTAACTCTCCAGAGGTAGGACCTGATTCCTGTGACGATGTTAGTTTGAAGTTGTGGTTTGTTGACAACCTCCGAAAAAATAGTTGTTTCTAAGGGAGAGTACACAAACCAGTGAGTATAATAACCACAATAGGATCAGTTTGGAAATCCTTACCTGTATCTCCTTTATGTTACATTATCTAGAGATTAATGGGTACACTTTCAGTAGAAAGCCAACTGTTTTACTCTTTTCACTTAAAAAAATTTTTTTTTAATTCTTCCAGGAACCATGAGTTCAGGGAAGTGAATAAGAAAACGACTACTTAATTTGCTCCATGGATCCTATTACTAGAGGAATAATCTCACTGTTTTATCTTGTCTTCCATAAAAGTGAACCAAGACTTAGTTCTAGGGCAAAGTTAAGGGCAAATTGTAGTGTCTTACCTGTGAACGGCTGGATGAATGCAACTTACATGGTCCTCATACAGGGAAATCACAGCTAAAGAAATAGGCTTGTCAGAATCAGGAAAAATAAGACCCTGTTGGGCTTGATTGCTGTCTCACAGTGAAAAGAAATGAGAAAGGCAGCAACACCTTCAAAATCATTGCTTCTTTGGTTGGGTCTCCCACAGCACCTTTATGTCATTAGATCATAAATTACCATGGATCTGCCATCCTGCTCCCCAAAGGCACACATTTATGAGAAATAGTTCATCTATCCTCCATGAGGCCAGCGGTTTTCTCTCTCTTTTTTATGATTCTGTATAGTATCTAGCATATATTTTACCAGAAACAAATATGTAAGCAAATGAATGAATAGATGAATGATTTTTGGGAAGGAGGTGTAGAGAGAGCATTTAATGTCTGTGATACGAGGGGAAAATATCATGATGGAAGTTTGAGGGCATGAAAGGGGAGGCACTTCCAGTCGCTCACTGCAAAAATGAACCAGTTTAAGAAGTCTGTGATATAGTATCCCATCAACTTATCTATTTTTTCAGTGCCATGAACTTACATGTTTTCATGAAAGAGAATATAGAATTTCCTTTATCCTTATCTTCACCTTATTCTTATCTATATAAGAATCTAGCCTGGCATAAATTAAGTGCTCTGTCATTGCTTGTTTGAAATGAAACTCTCATCTCTTGATATCCTTGATGTTGCCTTTCTTGATTCTCCACCAAGACTAGGCACACTCATGGAACTGCTCTTACTTCCAATAAAAAGATCTTCCCTAAAACTAAATCCATGTCTGTCACCTCCATTTCTTATCAAACAATAGCCTGGGCTCTCAGATTCATACTGTGTGTTGATCTTTATGTCTTGCTCTGACCTCTCTTTTGTTAATCGAATCCTACATTCCCACATGAGTGAAGGACGCTTAATTTCCTTATGCTCAAAATTGATGTTTTCATTTTACTCCCCTTTTCTACTTTTCCTTTCTGGTGCCATATTTTTTCCCTCAATGTCTCTTCAACAAGGGTCGAAAGATTAGCTCAGCCATGAAATGGCTATCTGAATGATCCAATCAACTCTAGGTCCCTAACAGTCACCCCCACCTTGGCTTTCACTTCTCCACTGCATGGTTTCTCAGGCCATCAGAAGTGTCTACTTCCTTACCCCATATCAATATGCTCCTCTTTTAAATCTGCTTTTATGTTGTTGCCAGATATATGCTTATAATTACCCTGACTCTTTACAGTGAGATGTCAGTGAATACTCTTCTCCCATCTAAAACTCTTCAATTATTTGTCCAAGTCTAGATAATTCAACCTACACTTCAACTCCCCAAAGCTGAATGGTAGGATGCTCACACTGACCTCTCACTCGTGCCATTCCTATACATTAAGTCCAGAAAAAAACAGGATTTTGATAACTAGGGAGACCTGAGTTTGAAATTTGCCTCCCATATTTGTAATTTTGAATGACATCACTAATCTCTTTTAACCAGTTTCCTTATTGTAAAATGAAGATTGCACTGTTAACTCTAAAAGTTTAAGATAATAAAATAAGGTGAAGTATGCAAACACATGGGGTTTATTAGGATCACATAAGTTAGTGAGCTTTCTTCAAGACAACGCCCCTTTTTTAACTGTTAAGTTACTAAAGTGTAGGAACACCAACTAATCACAATGATAAGGAAGAAACCAGCTTTTGCTCTGAGAGGATAAGAAGTTAGGATCTGTCACTCACTGGGTATGGTGAACAATTCAGTTAATTGATCAGAGTGGTGGTTATCTCATCAGTAAAACAATTCCTACATCTCAAAACTGTCCTTAGGATTGACTGAGATACCACCTGTAAAAGCATCTAATGTGAAGTCTCTCCTATAAAGAACTAAATAAAGTGTTTTCTTGTTTTTCCTAGAGTTTAGTGTAACAGGTGGATAATGGATTCTCATAGGGAATGATGAATTAGTGATTATTGGTCTAATTGATTGTATTCCTTCATCATTAAAAATGCACCTCTTGGTTCAGTTTATTGGTCTGCTTTAAAAGTGGAAAACGGTTTTCAAATAGGAAATTTTTTTTTTAATTTTATGATTTTCTTTACTGAGTTATCGTTTCAGAGACTTCTGAAGCATCCTACCCTTTGTGACTATTTCTGAACTATACAATGAAGGTCAGTGCTTAAAACATTAGTCTCTGATTACCATTTCTTTGTCTTGATTGTGTTGCTGGATATGTTTATGTGGGTAAAATTACTTTAAAAAATCAGTTAACCTAAAAAGGATATTTTAGATCCAGTTTCCAAACTCATGGTAACATGTGTCTACCACTGTTTAAAATATGCAAATATTGCATTTAGTTTCAGCCACTGACATTTTGGGTAGTCAGAGTGGATGGGTTTAGTGAATTCTGACATGCAGTACTGGGGAAGGGGGAGTTACTCACCATTCAGCATTTATTTCTACACATATTTAGTTTACCATAGATTAGTGAAATGGCTTCATTACAGGTGTTTAGAGTAAATTAGTAAATTTGTTTGTGCTGAGTCCACACAGATTTGTGATATTTGGCGCCCTGCATCTACATCTGCTTTGAGATTGAGGTGTGAGAGGCTCCCTGTGCCTGAGCTGTCTTTGTGTTATAATTGCATGGGCTTACTCCACTGGGCTATGTATACATTACTGCAATTGAACTAAAATGGGTCTGTTTTTCACCAAGCACAGTTTAGTCATGCATCAATGCTTTTTTAATTAAAAGTGTGTGACAGGTATAATAGTGAAACCCACCAAATAATTTTCTCAAACATTCCATTTCCTCAAAGATAGGTAATCAGAATCTTGTCTTTGTTAGTCAGCGAGAGTATATTTTTTATCTAGATGTTTGATTAAATAGCTAAAAACTTTATGTTAAGCCACTGCATTTTGGCTGTAAGTACTCCACCACAGGTACTTTATGCTCTTCCATCAAAATAAAGCATTTGTTCTTGGCAGAACTAAAATAGGTGACAAGCAATTTGATGAGACTTTTTATTTTTATTTTTAATGTTGATAATGAAGAGATGAGAAGTCAGCAGTGATATGAATAGTGGAATCAATTAGAATATGGTTGTTTCAGCAGAAGAGAAATCACAGTGGAAAGCTTAAACACAAAGAAACCGAGGGAACATCAGGATGCCTGAACTAAGATGCATAAATAACACGACAATATTTCTCTGTTTATACAGAGAAAGACAAACTTCTCTAAATGAATTCTAAACATGAAAGTTGGGTGACCAGCAGAGACTGCAGCTTCTTGAATTCTTTGTTTATATCACAGTGCAAATTCCTGTAACTTAAATATAAGGTGGAAAAATCCAGTTTTGCTGAAAATACTAGATCTAGTGCTTCAGTTACTGATGTGATGTTTAGGGCCTTCATGAAAAGGTGATATATTTTCTTTAATGGTCATGTATTTTCAGAATTGCAATGTTTTATATTAGTATTTTGTATTTAAATAATCCATTAACCGCCAGTAACAAACACAAAATACATTTAAAGTTGGTGGAATGACGCTTTGGTGTTAATTTCACAAGACCTGAGGCCATGTACTAGAACAAGCTGGTGTTCTCAATAATATTCCAATGATCTCATGAGAAGATGACTCTTATAACATAAGACGTGAACAGAAAGCTTTGGCTATTTCAGTGAAACTTAATTAACTTATTTGCAGTGGTTAGGTGTTAAAAGTTGTCTGAATACTAAAAATATGTAGTACAGTTCTATATAATATTTTCAAGAAATTATTTTTTATATCTCCTATATTACTTTATCATTACAAAGTTGATCACATTGGATTGACTGTTGTGGTCAATGCTTTTAAATGAAACATTCAAAAATATTGATAGAAGAGATTTCTTGTTTTGAATTGCATTCTGAGTCCTTATATAATGGTATTATGTAGATTAAAACACTAAATAGAATTACTATTATTAAATAAAAATATGATACATATTCTCAAAGAAACATACAATTCTGTTTGGGAAACAACAATTTTGCAAAGAATGCCATGTGGAATAATATTATATATAACCCAGCAAAAGGCATCTTGATTTGGTTGGTAAAAAAACTAAAAATTTTAAATTGGAACACTTAATGATTATATGTTCTGTATCTTTACCTACTGTCAGTGATATGGAATATTACAAACTCATTGAACTTTAATTTCTCATTTAGGAATGAGGATGAAATAAAAATTGTAGTCAATCACATAAGATTGTTGAGAAGAGCTAATTAAATTGTGTCTATGACAAGAGTTTTATTACCTGGAAAACTCTTTATCCATAGTTGTTGGTTCATTTTTTCAAAAGAATGTTACTAAGCACCTGAGTGAGTCACACGTAAGCTGAGAATTGAAGAATGAGTGGAGATACTTAAATAAAGGGAGAAGGGTGCATGGAAATAGCAAGCAGAGAATATAACATACAGCAGGTTCTGACCTCCACATACACAGCTCCAGGGCAAGGAGGCAGATAGGTACTGGCTGTGGAAGTTGTGTTCAGAGTCCTCTTCCCAGAGTAATGCAGGACACTAACCTGTGTGGCTACATGTACAGTGGTTCTTGTGGAACCAGAAAAAGCTTGGCAATTTCCAGAAGTGAAATAATCCCAGTGGAGTTTGGCTTTAGTGAGTTAGTTTGGCAAAAAGCAGCAAATAAAGAGGAAGGTTAGGTGAGGTAATTCAAGCTTGTTATAAGATCGTTTTGAGAATGTTGAGAGTGTTGCACTGTATCCTAAGAGAGAGGGAAGCATACCCAATGGTTTGAAAAAAAGTCAGAGTTGTGTTGTAAAAAGAATAATTTTAACACTTGTTTGGTGAATGGATCTAATGGATCAAGTTTCCAGTTATAAAAAAATTATAGTAGTTTTAGCTCAAAATCGTGGTGCCTTTGGTTCGGGATGTGTTGATGAGGCAAAATACAGGTTGGCAAGAAAAACTGGGGACCTTATAAATAGGGTTTGATAGAATAATCATTAGCAGGAATACATTAAGCTATTTCATTACAAATGTTTCTCTATTTCCTATTATATTTCAGTTGTTATGTAACGTTACTTGAAGGAATGACCAGTTAGGCTAAGGTGCCCTGGTCCCTGGTCCCTTATTTGCAAATTATTGTGTAGATTGGTTCTAACTTGTTTAGGGGCTACCTGAAGGATTAACGCAAAAGCACTTGTCTCCCTTTTACCTAACTCAAAACTCATTCAACCTACGGAATGGGAGAACATATTTGCAAATCACATATCTGATAATTGTCCATGATCCAGAATATATAAACAACTCTTACAACTCAACAGCAAAAAATACATATCACAATTAAAAAAACAGGCGACAAACTTGAATAGACATTTCTCCAAAGAAGATATACAAATCTCCAACAAATACATGAAAAGATGCTCAGCATAATTAAGCATTAGAGAAATGCAAATCAAAACCACAATGAAATACCACTTCACACATACTAGGATAGCTATAAGTAAAAAAATAAAATGAACAGTAGAACTCCTGCACATTGCTAATGGAAATGCCAAATGGTTCAGTCACTGTGGAAAACAAATTGGCAGATCCTCAAAAAATTAAACCTAGAATCACCTTATGGCCCCACAATTCCACTTTATTTATACTCTTGGGTGTTTATACAAAAGAACTGAAAACAGGTACTCAAACATGTACATGCATGTTCAGAGCAATACTATTTACAGTAGGGCAAATATCCATCAATATGTGAATGGATAAATAAATGTGGTACATACATACAATGGAAATTTGTTTGGCTATAAAATAGGATGAAGTACTGATCCATGTTTCAGCATAGATGAATCTCCAAAATATTCTGCTAAATGAAAAAAGTCAGACACAAAAGGTCACATATCATATGATTTCATTTATATTATGTCCAAAATTGATAAATCCATAGAAAGCAGATTTATTGGTTCTAGAGGCTTGAAGAGGGGAGGATTGCTTAATGGGTGAAAGATTTTACTTTAGAATAAGAGAAATGTTTTGAAATTAGATAGAAGTGGTGCATGTACAACATTCTGAAAGTAGCAAATTGTCACTGAATTTTTCACTATTAAATGGCTAATTTTTTGTCATGTGAATTTCACCTCAATATATTTTTAAAAATTAAAAACAGAATAAGGATTGATATTCAGGTATGTGCATACCTGCTTTTCCTTCAGTAATGAACCCAACACCTTTCCCACTCTCTGCAACAGCTCAGAGAGTATTCATAAACTAAGTTATTATTTCTCTTATAGTGTGGTTGTCTGACATACAGCACAAGAAGTAGCTGAGCCTTTCTCCTCATGCATGGGCTGAACATCGGAAAACGTGTTCTACTACAAAGCAGATTGTTGAAACAAATTGTTTAATTTAATTGATAATCTCTATTAAAAGACGATATCATGCAGTGTCTAATATAATAATCTGATTAAAAAATTAATGATGGTTTGGTTTGCTTTTTCAGTTTTAGAGTGAATTTTCACATCTCATTGACAATGTTAGATGATATCTTTCTAGTAGTGTGATTTTTTCTTTCTATCTTGTGAGGTGAAGGTAATCAATTCTATGAAATTTTTTACTTGGTGGCTATTTTCAAAGATGTTACTCTGCTTTATTCAAAACACTGCAAAATCTTGTATGACTTTCTGTCACTATTATGTGAATTTGCTATTGGTGATATATTGGCCTTAAAGTCAATGAGGAACAAATTGATCAGCTTTCTAATAAAATTCAATTTTCAAATATTTATCAAATTAATTACTGTTAATGAATCACTTTAAAATTTTTAAGATATTTTAAGGAGTTGCAGATACAATGAAGCGTAATAAGAACAACAGAAAATGCAAATTTAAAACTAAAATAAACAAATAAAATGTTAAGGAAATTTTTTTCTATTACTTGAATATTAGTTAAGAAACACTGACTAGCCCATAAGAAATATTAAGATTAAAATATTTAAAAATACAGATATTTCCATGAAAAATAAAACCTACCTTGCTTTTCAAATTTATAAAATGTATATAAACAAAATAAATATTGGTTTTTGTTTTCTTCTGAACACGATAAGCCTGCTGGGAACCTCATGATGTGATATCCAAGATTGCTAGTGATTCATGGACCATATTTTGAAAATCACTCCTCTAAATGATGTATATGCTTTAGAGAAAGTCTAGGTTTTATTATTGATACCGTATTTGGGGTTCCTCTAGTTCTTTGTTATGCTATAGTTACAGACATCATGGCTTTCCTACTACATGTAAATGGTTACTTTCTGATTCTGAGTAATTCTGCTTTGTTGTAAGATTCTTGTTGAAAGAGAGTGCAGAGGTCAGAGGTACTTACTCTGGAACATTTCACTGTCCATGCATACCTTGCAAGATTCCCCGTGGCCCCGCTACCTCAAATGTAACGCCGGGAAAGATGCCTAAAGAGAATCTTCATTTGACTTGTCTGCAGTCTAGGAACTAGGTCATATTTACTAAATGAAGGTAAATGTTTCAGCAGAACCATCCTATTTAATGACTGAACAGAACTTTTAGGTCAATTGACCTCCAGCAAATCAATAGCATTGCATTTTCATTCTATAAATATTATTGTGTTTCCCATGTGATGTGCACTGTTGTAAACATTCAGAATAGCAAGTCTGCAACTTGTCAAACACCTAGATGATTTTTCCAAAATCCCTAGAATAAATTGAACTACCATGTTTTCACCTACAAAATCCTTCTCCCTTCTTCTGATTCAATAACAATTTAAATTTGTATTAATTTCTTGTTTATTTTTACAACTATAAATGAAGTTTGGGAGTCAGGCGCAACATTGTCTTGTTCATAGTTGAATCCCCAATATCTAACAGAGTACTGACTCACACAGAATAGATGCTCAAGAACTCTTTATTGAGTAACAAATGACTCAAAGAGTAAAATTGAATCAATTGTGACTTTTGTTCTACTTTACTGCTTAAAGGGAGAGATAAGTTTAGATAATAAAACAAAAGTTAATTTAGAATCTAATAAGGGAACATCAAGATCTTTTATTTTAATCCTTTGGGTCTAACCAACTCCTTGCTTTAATCTCTGTGTGACTTGTTTACTTATTTTCTATGATAATGTACCCAGGGAACTATATATCTTCGTGTGTGTGTGTGTATGTATGTATGTATATATATATATATACATTTTTTTATATATATATAAAATTTTTATATATATATAAAATTCACATTAAGTCAAGTGATGTCCTCATAGTTGTGTTTTGTCTTAAAAAAATTTGAACGCCTTATTAAATTAGCTGTCCAGAAGATGTTTACACTGTATTTGCTTGAATTTATTTAGGGTAAGGAGTGAATCATAATAGTGTCAAAGCAATTGAAAACCCTGAGGCATACAAGAAGTCAAATGGCACTGTGTATACAATAATTTTAATTTTACATCGAACCATGTACTCATGTTTCTAAAATGTAGTAAATTATTTAGCTATTAATCTTTTACTAAACTTTTAGTGCTATTTCTGATATCCTTCCTAATAAGAAAATAAAGAGTTCAAAAATTGTTTAAATTATTTTCAATTGTTTTCCTATTCTAAGTTAAGATATAGAGCCAAAAGCCCATTTCACTATAGTCAATATCCTATTTATAACCTAATAAGGCAACACTGTGTGTCTTCTATCATGGAAATAATTAGAATTAAACAGGAAGGGCAAACAAAAACATAATTTCTACATAACTGCTATCTCAAGTTTATTTTTGGTTGAGAACTTTTAAAAGAACAAAGCTCAGAAGATGAGAGAATTTAACTCTTGATGAATGTTCATTGAATTAGAATAATGAAGCCAGAAAAGTATGTTTCTGTTCACCCTTGATATACTGCTAACCCCAAGGATATATTTGAGTCTGAAATTAAATCAACTACAATTTGGATAATTTTCAGAATAAAACAGAGATACGGGGAGGGGGTCCTACCTCCAAGTAGGGTGTAGAAACCTTCAAGAGAGTGTTGCTCATCACCTACCAGGGAGAAAGGGTCAAATAATCTACAGAATTGTTATGTTTTTTGAGGTTGTAACATCACCAGGAGAATTGAACTCCAAAGACTGACGAGCCTTTCTGAGGAGAGATGGGACAAATAGCTCTAATTTTGGCAGAGAAAAGGAGGATATGTAAGGGAGTTAGGACAAAACATCTAATTATTAGTGAAAACTTTTCCATTAAGATCAGGAACAAGACAAGGATGCTTGCTTTCAACATAGTACTGGAGGTACTAGCCAGAAAAATTAGGCAAGAAAAAGAAATAAGAGACTTTCAAAATAGAAAGAAAGAAGTAAAAGTATCTCTCTTCACAGATGACATGATCTTATATATTTAAAAACCCTAAAGATTACACACACAACGCCCAAAAATTAGAGCTAATAAATGAATTCAGCAAAATTGCATGATACAAAACTCAACACACAAAAATCAGTTGTACTTTACACTGATAATGAATAATACAAGAAGGAAATTAAGAAAACATTTTCCATGTACAAAATCATCAAAAAATACTTAGGAATAAACTTAACAAGGAGGCAAGAGGCAAAAGACTCCTAAAACTAAAAAATGTTGCTTAAAGAAATTAAAGACACCAATAAAAAATAAACCATGACAACTTTGTGTTTTTGGATTAGAAGACAACGTTGTTAGGATGTCAGTACCACACAGAGCAATCTACGCATTCAGTGCAACCCTACTGAAATTCCCGTGTTTTCTCACAGAGATAGAAAACCCATCTTAATAGTCACACGGGATCTCAAGGGAACTCGAATTGCCAAAACAATCTTGAAAAAGAACAAAGATGGAGGTATCACATTTTCTGATTTCAAAACTTACTACAAAACTACAGTGTGTAATCAACACAATAGAGTACTGGCATATTGACAGGTATATAGGCCAATGGGATAGAATAGAGAACCCAGAAATAATCCTCACAAATCATTTTTGACAAGGGTGCCAAAACTACTAATGGGCAAAGGAAATATTAATTCCATTAAGATGACATTCTGGAAAAGGTAAAGTATAGGGACAAGTCAGATTAGTGGTTTTCAAGGACTGAGGGTGGGATTGGGGATTGACCACAAGGGGCTTGAGGGAACTTGGGGGGATGATGGAAGTATTCCATGCCTTGTTGTGCCAGTGGTTACACAACTGTGTACATCTGTCAAAACTCACTGAAATGAACACTGAGACAGGGTAAATTATACCTCAACGAACCTTATTTTTAAAATGTCCACAAAATGAGGGAGAGAAGGAGCTTCTGTGGTGAAGGGATTCTCAAAAAGTATTAGGAGAAAACCTGGAGCTTTGTGAATTACAGGTGAAATGCAGATCCCATGAGACAGGGAAATGATAGTGTGATGGTTAAGAATATAGCTCTGAAGGCCAGACTGCAGACATTTAAATGCTGGTACCTCTGCTCCAAGCAAGTCACTGAATTGCTCTCTGTGAAACGAGATAATGCTAGTGCCTTCTTCACAGGATTGTTATGAGGATTCAGCTAATAAAACGCTTAGATCAGTGCCTGACATACGAGAAGCACAACATAAGTGGTTTAAAAAAATATTATGTACTATAATGAATCATTGTCACAAATATATCCATTAATTTACTGAATAAAATAAGTTATACCAATCAAAGGCAGCCCCAAATATTGGGACTTTTTAAAGTAATGGTTTGTTTTGAGAGTAGGAGGAAACGTGTTTAGTTTCTTCTCCTCTTTTGACAACCAAACGTTTATAAGGACAACAGTGCATGTTTGAGTTACCCAGTCCATGTTGATAATCATTATTACTTACAGATGATGTGGTTTTGACTAAAACAATAAATGGAAATTTGTTCAACCAGTCATTAAGCCAATACTTACTACTCTCTCCAAGGAACTTGGCTTTGTTTGGGAGATTCAAAGATGAGTGGGTTCCAGCCCTGCTTTTAATGCATTCATAGTCTAGTAGGGAAGAAAGATAGGTACACAAATAATTACAATACAACGTCTAAGTGCTGGAGGATAAAACATCCCCAGTGAATGAGACCTCTGGGAGGTCCTCGCTAAGATTGAAACAGAAGATAAAAAGCAGCAGTCAGCCTAAAGTTAATGTGTTTAGGTTTGCTGGTTACTGGGCCATGGGTCAACTCTGATGTCCTCCTCGAGTGACCTCGAGGAAGTTATTTAATTCTTCAAGCCACAGTTTCCTTATTTTGAAACATGGAACATAATAGTGAGTATACCATTGGGTTTCTGTGAGGATTAAATGAAATAATATTTGTGACTTGCTTAGTAAGTAGGTAAGTCTAGCTTTCAGTAAGTGCTTACTGTATTATTATTAGTAGTAGTAATATTAGTACTTAGTTCTACTGTTTAACACATCATGACATTACTGGGCCAAACATCCCTCCTATTTACAAAGCATTTCATGTGATTTTTTTTTCTTTTTTACTACATCCTCAGTAATTATCCAAGTTAGAATGGCAGATTTTATTGTCTTCAATTTACAGATAAGAAAAACAGGAAGAAAGTAAATGCCTTGGTCTATATTAAGATTTAGGGAATTCTCACCAAAGCCTGTTTTCATTTCATTATCTCAAACTGAAAAGATTTTCTTAATTTTTACTACAATGTTATACTTACAAATTTTCCTGGATAAACTGTGCAATGCTGTCTAAAACATACATGTATTCATACACACACGCACACACACACACACACACACACACACACACACAATCATAAAACCCCTGTTTATTTTCGACCTATTACATAGCCTATGGTTCTTTAATATAGCTCTTGATTAATTTGAACTTCTTTTATTCTGGCAAAGTTCATTTTTCCAGTTCTTTATATTTTAATTGGGTTTGTTTCACTACATTAAAAAATCTCTGTTAGAAATAACAAGAATAAAAATAGCAAAATAACTTTGAACTATAAACTTGAGACTTATACTCAGTTCCATTTCTAAGGGTATAAAGATAAAAGAAATACATAATAACAACAAAAATATTCTGTTACTGATTTGTCATGTCTTATTTGCCTTTCAAAAAGACCCTTTTATTTATTCTTTTAATAAAATGTCCATGCTCCTTGACTAATGAGAAAGGAGAGACAAGTATTGTTCAATGCTCCTTCTTAGACACCTGGCAGAGAAAAATGTTGCACACACAAAAAAGCAGCAGGAGGGATAGTAGGTGAAATATGACATGAGATTAAGTTCTTATATCCTATTAAAATTTATAAGACACAGATTTGAAGAGACATACATACTGTTCATAACAATTCACTGATTTAGTCAACTTAGTTAATTTAATCAAGCTCTTTTTTTTCCTTTGGAAGGCTTCATGTTTCAGCTACCAACTGTTAAAGTTGAACTTGGGATTTCAAATTTTGATTCTTGCATAGACTTTCTGAGGAAAAAAAAAAGGCAAGGTAGCCTAGAGTAAAAGTAAGCAATATAAGATTAGTAAAATAATTGGTCACTTCGACAAAAATTTTTTGTCAATAAGACAGTGTAGGCAGGGTATACAATTAAGTTATTATCATATTTGAAACCCAGATATTCTGCCACTATAGGAAAAATATTTGTTGGGAGTGGAAAAATGACTCCATGTGCTGTTAATCAATCATCCAGTTAGCTTCCTGCTGATAGTTGTGTAGATTCATTACTGTTGTGAATATTTTACCTGTGAAATCAGGGAGAAAAGATAATTAAACACACATTAACCAGACCTAGGGGTTTGAGCATAGCAATCTATTAATCAATATTGATTGAATATTATAATAAGCATCATGAAGGAGATGGGTTTTAGCTCTGTCTTGAAATATGCATAAGGTGGGGAGGGCAAGAAGACAGTAGGGTGAGAAAAGGATACAAGAGAAATGTCAGCTAAAGAAAAGATGACATTTCCACAATAACCTTATTCACTGTAGAAAATTGTATATCTACTCATTTTTTTCAAAATCAAAGAACTGAATATACATGTCTTTTCTCATTCTATCCAATGTTAATAAATGTGAAACATGCTAATCTATAATCTTGAAGAATCATTTTTAAAAATTGAGTTAATCTTACAATAGCATCAAGGAATAAATAAGTGAATGAATAAAAGAATGTATGTGCTTGGTCATACATTCATTTATTTCAAAATTCTCACCTACATCTCACTTCCCACTTCCATTCCCTTAGTTCACACTTTCATTTATTCAGCCAATATTTCTGTGTACCTATTATGTGCCTGGCTAGGAATATAAGAATTAGTAAAACATGACTTGAATACCTGATTTCAGGAAACTTATAGTATAATAGTGGAGACAGAAATTAATCAAATGATTCTATAAATAAATGTAGAGTAGTCCTCTCTTATCCTCAGGGGACACATTCCAAGACCCCAGTGGATGCTTGAAACCTGGGATAGTACCAATCCCTCTATATGCTATGTTTTTCCTATACATACACACCTATGATAAAATTTATACATTAGGCACAGTAAGACATTAACAATAACTAATAATAGAACAGTTGTATACAATATACTGTACCAAAATTATGTGAATTCAGTATCTCTCTCTCAAAATATCTTATTATATTGTTTAATACTTAATATACTCACCCTTTTGCTTCTTGGGATGATGTGAGATGATAAAATGCCTACGTGATGAGACAAAGTGAGGTGAATGACTTAGATACTGTGACTTAGCATTAAGCTACTATCGACCTTCTGACGATACATCAGAAGAAGGATCACGTGCTTTGGGTAATCCTAGATCATTGATGAATGACGCTGTCCATGGCTGGATGTCAGAAGCAGACAGTGTCAATAGTTGGGCAACCCAGGCAGGTCGGAGCAGGATGGTGCAAAATTTCATCACACTACTTGAAATGGCCCACAATTTGAAACTTATGAGTTGTTTATTTCTGGAATTTTTCATTTAATATTTTCAGACCAATGTTGAGTGTGTGTAACTAAAACTGCAGGAAAAAAAAAACGCAGATAAAGGGTAGCCTACTTGAATTTAGTGCTGGAATAAGTTGTGTATGGTGTTGTCAGAACATATGAAAGGGGGAATTGACCTAGTCAGGGAAGTCAAGACTTCTTTGGGCAACTAACAATTGAATTTCAATCTGAAGGACAGGTAGAGATTAACTAGAAAAGAAAAAGTATTACATATGAAAAGCAAATCATGTGCTAAAGTTTGCAGTAAAAGGACATTGGGCAAAAAGCTCATGCCACCTGTCAAGCAAACGCCAATCCTTGGCAAGGCTCTGCCCCTTCCCCACCCCAATCACAGTGCAGCAGCATCTCAACCCAGGGGCCCTGCCAGGTGTGGAGAAACCTAGTCTGGCTCCAAGATGACCTGAGGCCAGAACAGGGTGGGGTAGGGTATGAACTGCGCATTCAAAGGCTGAAAATGTGTTGCCTTCAGGCCATATAGAACGGAAGGCTTGGGGGCAGTACCTAGGCTTCTGGTGCAGAAACGTGGAGTCCTAATCCAAAATCTTCCAAAGTCCAAGTCTGTAGCAACCCAAACCCCCTGTTACGTGTTCCTCAGGGCCAGTTGTTACTTCTGGCAGTTGCAAGGTGTACAGATACCGTCCCAGGAGACCGTCTGTGACTGTTTCTCAGGACTCCTCCCTGAAGAACAGCCTCAGGTCATCATTCTTCTTGACCCAGCCCTGGGATGGGTGCTAGGTTTTTTGGTTTTTGTTTTCCAGTTAGCTTTGTATTCAGATGCTTAGGATACAGATTGACTTTCTTTTGTAAATGGCTTTTACCTTTTGTAAGGTTCTCTGATAAAACAGAATGAAAACTCTCAATTTATGGATGTTCCTTTACAAAACTCTGATCCTCACTGTTAGGCGGCTTCTTTCTACTATTCTATTATAGAAATAGTGTTTTCTGTGGGGCAAGAAATAGATTGGTGCTACCTGACTTTGCAATCCCCTCATTCTCCACGGGCCGGAATAAACCATTTCACAAAGAGCTACCCTGTGTAGAACCCCCAGTTTTCTAGCTTTCTACGAAGTGATTAGGGACAAATAGGAAAAGCAAACAAACAAGAAAACTAACACTGAAGCCATCTTACTTCTCATGTCTCTGGAGAGAGAAGTGTGGGTAACCTTTATCCAAAGAAATCAAAAGTATGCAACTTAACTACCGAGCTCGTTCACCGGTAGCTAGATTTTTTTTTTCACTTACAGCTTTAACCCCTTTCCAAAACAACACTTTTGCCTTAATTCAGCTGTGCTTGCTAATAAATGTAATGCATGCTCTTTTCAGACTTGTACTTCATTGAGCTTGGGCATTTGGTACCCAGCAGTGAAAAAGTATGCTTTCCCAATAGGTAGATCAGGGAAAGCAAGGGAAAGCTTGGTGCCAGGTGAGTTTGGTTATTTCTCTCCTGGGTTATTGCTGGATACGCTCCAGTTCAGCATGACACTCGTCTCTCTCCGATTCAGTCCTGACATCTGTATTTTACTAAAGTAAACATGATCATATCACTCCCATGGTAAACCCTTTCCAACATCCTCCGTGAAGATACCTTGCACTCAGGCACAATATGGATCACACCATGGACAAAACATATCCTGCCTTTAAATTGTCACCCTGTTGGCCCTAGATTGTTCTACTACCAGCCTGGCAATCTAGTCCTCTGCTCAATAGAGGTCAAATGTCATTCTAACATTGAGCAGTTGGTGAATCCTCCCACGGGGAGTCCTCCACCCTGGGCTTGCATCACTTCCTTTGCCTCCTTTGTCCGCAACTCCACTTACATGGCATTCCAGGAGACAGTGAGCACCTTAGAGTCTGGTATGTCCTCTCACTCTTTTGTGTACAAGGACAAGTGTCTGAAAAACCCTGATACTCAATAAATGTTTTTTGCCAAACTGAAGAATCATTTCAGTCTTTCAGGCCTCATTCTGATCATTTAGAAGGAATAATTTTGCCTAAATTGTTGATTCAAATCGATTAATTTAAAAACTGATTACTTTAGGAAGTAATATGATTTTTGCCATCATTAATTCACTATTATAATAACTGAATAGGTGTAAACCCTGGTGGAGCCTTTACTTCCTATATTTCCAGACCAGTCATCCCTGCTTAACGTCAGACTCACAAATGTCAAAATGCCTTTACGTGGCTGACTAATACATTTCTCAAATTCAATGTATCCAAAACAGAACTGTTTTAACTTGCTCTTCTGAGCCTCTCACCTTATTAGTACATGAAAACTCCATTCTTCAAGCAAAAAACAAAACATAACAAACAAAAATTCTTTCTGTTATCCATGAGTCCTTTTAAAAGTCCCATACACATTATTGAACCCATCAGCAAATCCTATCAACTATACCTCCAAGTATCTACATGGATCCCTATCACGCTCAGCTTTATTATCATCTGGTACACACAATTTTGTCTTTTTCCTCCTCAGTCTCCCACTGTACTTAGCTCTTCGAATATTGAGATTGTAGCCTTTTGATTGTGGCTTATCTCTATGCCTAGAACAGTACCTGGCACATAACTTAGTAGATATCTTGATTAAATAAGTAAATAAGTGTATTAATAAGAATATAACACACTCCCCCATTTTTTGTGATATGCTTACACAACCAATAGTTTCTTGGCCCCCCTTTTACAGACAGCACTTCCTCAGCATCATTTGTTAAAGCTTATTTCCTGCCTTGGGTTTCATGATAGATTGGTGTGGAGCTGACCTGAACATTTTGATCCTTGGGCAAACCTGGGATTCAGGCAAACTCCTGAGAGGCTAACAGTTGACCAACAGGGGATGGTTGTTGGTGGATAAATGCACCTGCTTCCATTCCATGAACCTTCTAAATCATATTCCTCCTTAGCATCTCAACGTGTCCACTGCATGAGCAAAGCACAGTAGACTATGATGGTAACTTATTGTTGATACAGTCTTGTATTCATTCTACCCTCTTCCCTGGGATCTCTTTCTAAAATAAATTGTTTGCACTGAAGGCCTTGTCTCAGTTTTGCTTTCTGGACACAAAGCAGGCTAACACAATTTTTCTGTGAAACTAAGTTTCAAAATATTCCCTGGTATATAACAGGCACTTAATACATAGTTTCAGAATAAATGAATTGTAGAATCCATTATAAAGGCAAGAACCCTTATTACACATTTTAGATAAGTCTTATGAGATCAAACTTGTCTTATTTATATCATCTCCTACTGCTTTATTTATAACTGTATATCAAATACCACGAATACAATGTCCCAGGAGTCAATAATCTTTTTAATTAATTACTTTTTCCGAGTTGACTAAAAGGATCATGGAATGTTATAAACAAAGTTTTAGAATACCTTCCATTTTAATAGACAAAAGAGATGAATTACAGTATGAATAATTTCATTAGTGCCTTCTACTAAAACCTACTCCATTGGAAGATTAATGGCATCTTGCAGTTTAACTCTAAAACTCCAGAAGCTCTTTTAGGTTACACTTTAAGTAAGTTCTCTTCCTTCACCAATGTTTATAGTCATTGAATTTCTACAAGCCACTCAATGGGTAAAATGCAAATCAACTAGTAGGAATGAGAGGTAAATGAAGTCATATGTCTTGGCAAAAGTAAGGTAAGGGACCACAGTTAAGAGTGGTTGGTTTACAGTGGCCCTTATTCCACATTTATTTTCTTTTCTTGGCAGTGAAAAGTAAAATCATTATTTCCCAAAGTTTTCTGGCTGGTGGCAGCTGACATGAGGATCTTCATTTCCAAGTTCTAGCTGGGTTAAACTAGGCATATACAATAGACATAGAAACATAGGCACAGTGATTAAGTGCACAGAGTAGTCAGTCAAAGTCTCTTCATATAACCCTGCTCTTCCCCTACTCTCTCTTGTCATCAGTTTCTCTTATATGTTCTCCCATAAATCTGTAAAATCTGTGCATAATAAAAGATAATAGGTCAACCTGGATTCAACTTTCTGGAATTCAAATAAATTTGTACAATAGTAGGTGTCTTTTATTGACCTATTGTGAGTGTTTGGGAATGGGAGAGAGAAAGAAGTGATTCTTCTGGATACACAGTGATAATGACTGAAGTCTCAGTTTGAACTCCTCCATGAAAATGTTACTGACATTTTGCTGAATGTTTTACATTTGATTTTTTATTTTGATGACAGCTCTATGACAAACTCTTCTAGTATCTATGAAAATCTTAGCTGTTACCATCTCATAGACTGAGTAAAATCAGGTAAAATGGGTGGGTACAAAAACTGGGCTATAATTGAAGGTGATTACTAAAGAATTTCAGGGCACAGGTATTTCTATAGGCTTCTCTGGGGCTTCTTAAAGCCTCCCTTTGGCCTGTTTGGATTGACTGAGACAGTCAATTTTACATTCTAGAGCTTTTCTAATCCTAGATATTCAGTAAAAGTTTAGAGTTTTTGTTTGTTTGCTTTTATAAGGATTAAAAGAGCAGTGAATGTTAAAGTTATATTTATCTTTAACTGAAGTAGTTCTTAAGTCATGTATGTCTAATGATATTCTTTGAAACTGAATAAAAAGTGAACTAGCACATTTTTCAATAATCTATTAGTCCAATTCTAAACACTGTCCATTAAAGTTATCTTGTCAATTACAAAGATAAAATTAGGTATTCCAAAGGAACCGATAAACTTGTATGATCAGGTGATTTTATTTCATAAAGATTAAGAGGTACTCTTTTGTAATGAAAACTTAAATAATAACTTTGATATGTTTAAAAATATTTTATAACATATTGTTAAAACAATAAACTGCATTGCAGAATTCTTTTTTTTTTTTTAAGAAATAGTTTTTGTTTTATTTCTTTTTTTGGGGGGTGGGGGTAGGTAATTGGGTTTATTTGTTTATTTATTTTTAGAGGGGGTTCTGGGGATTGAACCCAGGACCTCATGCATACCAAGCATGCACTCTACTGCTTGAGCTATACCCTCCCCCTGCAGAACTCTTTTGATTTCAGTACTCTCCCATATATCTTTTGAACAGTCCAATGATCCTTTCAGAAAGCTAGGGCAAATAAATTTATCCCCATCACATGAACTAAAGAATCAAAGGCAGTACTGAGCTTTTAATCAACTTGCTCAAGGCATAGTTTGTAAGTGAGTCTAAGCTGAGACTCAGGTTAACTTTAACTTTTAACTTTACAAAATACAAAAAGAATAAAAGGATAGCTGTTTTTTTAATGGAAGCCTAGACTTTGTTTCCCATAAAACATTTAAAATAAAAACCAGATCATATTAATAGTTATTATTATAACTTTACAGTCATGAATACTGACAAAATGTAGCACAAACTATTAATTAAATCTTATGGAAATAACATAGGTTGGATTATCCAAGTTAGTAAAAACGAGTGTATTTCCTACCAAGTATTTATTACTATCAATCTAAAAGATCCACTGGAACACTTTAAACTTCTAACTACACGTAGAAATATATGTAGCCATTTTAAATTGTGTAGTTGCAACAGTATACACATTTGAGTATAAAAAGAAGTATAACTTTTTTTTAATACAACCAAAGTTGTCTTGCTATTCCCACTTCGATTAGCAACTGCAAATTCTCCATTTTTAATTCAAGATTACAAAGTCACTGCTAGCATTAGGCTTAGTGTATTCAGATTTTTAATTTAAAAAATTTAATAATATTTTCTTCTCTCTTGTCTTCTTCCTCCTTTCTCCCTATGGACAGTTTAAATTTCTAGAAGCTTACCTATCACTTGCATTGAGCAAAGGGCCATGGCTTTGCACGACTTTCTCTGGCCCCACTGGCTTTGGCTTCCTGGTGCCTGGTCTCTCTTTAGTTGTCTCTGCATCAATAAAATCCTCCATTCTTTGACAGCCTCTGTTCTGTCTGTCTGTATTTACAATATCTTCCAAATTCCTCTTCTAGTTTGCCAGAGCTTCTGAGTCGCAATTATGAATTGAACCCAAGTTGCTTTAGCTTGTGATTTTCCTCTAAACTTAGTTAATCTTGAGAGGGTGACTTCTTCTCAGGCACTCACCTGAGTATCTAAATTATAGTTGTATTCCCTACAATGCTTTGCTTCTTTCACATTGCTCAAGATCTTATTTCTCTTTGGAAAGGAAAATAATTTTTCAGTTGTCACATATTCTGCCCTATCACAAAGCTTATGGTTTGTAATCCATTCCCTCAGTCATATGTTTTCAGTTTTGATCATTAGAAAGTTTCATAAAAGACTTTTTTCTCTTTCAAGTGTAATCAAAAGCTATCACTTTCAAGATAATCCTCCATTCCAGAGTGTGTCTACGCACCTGTAAGGAGAGCACATGAAAAAGTTGTCTCTCTCCAAGGTAGAAGGGAGTGTAGCAGACTGAAAGATGTCCCAAGTGGACAGTGAATGGGGAGAAGAGAGTGTCCTTCAACTAAAGCCCGTGTATATTATTTCCCTTCATATGTTCTGTTTCCTCTTATTGTTTAAAAATTTATTTTATATGTTGATCAGTAGTACAATAATTCTTATGTCCCTCTTTAAAGAAACATTTACTGAACATTTGCAAAGTCCAGATGTTATGCTAGATTTTTTTTAGTTGTGACATAAAGATCACACGGTCTCTGTGTTCAAGGTCCTCACAGTTTTATTAAAGGCAGCCACATAAACCAATAACTAGAGCGTAATAGATCGAAGTCTGTAACGATGAATAGAATAGAGTGTTAACTTAATCTAGAGAATTCCCCCAAAACTTCGTAGAGTTGCTTACTTAGTAGTGCTCAAGAGAAATGAATAGGAATTTCAAAAGTGTATCAGGGTAAAGTGAGAGAAATTATTACAGAGATTGTTGGAAAAAGTTACTACCATATGATTAGAATTTTTGTGTTCTGACAGGAAATTTTTCACCTTATCAAAGGCACACACATTTTACTCTAGCATTAGAAATAACAGAATTAAAAATAAATCAATGAGGAAATTACTCTAGGTTATCCTAAAACACAGTTTTTGATACTTTGCATTTCTCTACTAGGATGAACTGATGAACTGTTTGGCTCTGTTTCACAATTAATCAGTTAATTCAGTCAGATTGACCATCAGATTAATTGACTGGTTCAATCAATTGTATTTATTAGGTCAAGTGGTTAAATACAGATCAAATTATGTGTTTTATTTTAAAGGCAATAACTTCCTAAGTTTTAAGTTATGCCTGTTGATTTCATAAAAACCTTGAAATATTCACATTTTTATGTAGCAGTTTCCATTGAGTTTTTATAATGCTGGAATGTAAGTGAGGGAGGTGTCTTTGATTTCATTTTAATGATGGAAATATTAAGGCATATAGGGTTAAGTAATTTTTGACTATAGTACTAGTAATAAATGACATGTCTAGCCATTGAATCCAAAGGCTGCTGACTCCAAAGCTAGTATTGTTTTTCTCTCATTAATGCAGAGGAATGGAATGTTGTGTGGAGAAAGTTTTAGAGTCATCAATAATTAAAAGATATCCCAATTCATGAGAAATTGTTATTTTTAACCACAGAAACATTTCCTTGCCTTAATGATTAGAGGGGGGATAATATTTCTAGCTTTATAGTTGAGAAAGACTTAAAGCAGATAGATGACCTTGCAAAGTGTTATTGGAAATAAGATATTATCAAAAATATATATCATAAATCATCATCATGAAGCTTCTCTAAAATTAATGAGACAAATACTTATAGGATCTCCTGTGAGCTTCCCTATAATATTAGCTGGGTGATATAGAATTCTAAAGTCCCATATTTTTTCCTATTTAACCAGATGAACATGAGTATTTATTAGAGTACCTACAACATAATTGGTACCAATGGAGATTTAAAAAAATGAAAGATGAATTTTCTCTGTCAAAAATGTTTTCTTTCCTTCTTTCTTTCCTTCCTTCCTTCCTCCTTCCTTTCCACTAGCATTCATTGAATGCCTAGTCTATGATGGGTACTGTTGCATAAATATGAATAGTAAACCAGGTCTAAAATATGGTCTAGCTCGTGACAAAATTCAGTCTAGTGATAGAGATAGAATTCTCATTTATTAAAGAATGAGATAATTGCATTCTGACCTGTGAGTTTCTAAGTAGAATTGTACAGTCCCATAGAGTATGGAAACTAACTGATCAGTTTAATTTATTAATTGAATTTGAGCAGAACTCACAACTCAGACCTCTTTGGATGAGTGAGAGAGGTAAGCCTGGTGAGAACTGTGATGCATTGGAGATCACAGGTCCTGTCCAGCCATGTTCCTCACCCTCCTGTGTTGTAGGATATTTCTCGGCAGAAATTCAAGCTCAGCACTGTCAAATGATCAACTTTTCGAGGAATCTGAAAATTAAAGTTATTCTGTGAAATCTTTCAATTTTTACAGATGAGGAATAAATTAGACTTTTGGTAAAGATCGTGTTGGTAAAAGAAAATAATCATAGCCATCAGTTTGCAAACTTTTTTTGTTTTTTTCGTAAGTTTAGGAATTGTAACATGTGATCACATTTGCTAACCAGACCATTTATAACAAGTTTGATCATAATTGAACTTGTTTCTGGACCTTGGAAAAGTGCTAAACAATAAATTGAGAAGTAAAACAATAAAAAGAAGAGAAGAATGGAGGAGAGGAAAAGGAGTTAAGGAAGGAAGGAAAAAATAGAAAAGAGAGAGGAGGAAAGGAAAAGAAATCCCTTTGTTCACAGTCTATGTGATGGCTACATTTTCACCCTCAAATGTGATAAAAGAGGAAAAAAGTGTATGTTAATTTTTAAAGGAATCAATTAAAGAAATACTCTCAACCTGCATTTTCTTATGAGTGGTTAACAGATGTTTCCCCAAGTTACTGAGTTTACTTAAGTGTCAGAGGCTGGACATTTGTATATAAAATCTCTCCTTAGTCAAAAAGAAGCAAATTAGAGGAATCTCTTACCAGTGTAAATATTTCAGACGGTAATAAGCTCCATAATGCTGTGGCATAAAATGCTTGGCTAGATCACATTAACTTGTTCTCTCTCATTTCAGCAACAGTAGAATTTTCTCTTTTGAGTTTGAAATAACAAATCACACTTAGCGCAGAAATTCTCTAAATGTTGGAATCTTTTTAAACTCTGCCTCTTTAGCATGTGAACCTCATTCCTAAGTAGTTAAAAGACAAAACGATTAACTTTGTTTTTCACTTCCTTTGAGTCATGACTTGACTTTCAAAACATTTTGGTCAAGCAGACTCAAAGTCTCCTCGCAGAAGAAACATTGAGGAATCGTGTACTTTTCTCGCTTTACAATTCCCCTTCAGGGCAGGCCACATCCAAGTGACCCTGGCTTTTGACGAACCTTAGCTGAACAAAATGTAACAAGGCTGTCTGTTTTGAGCAGAATTTTCTATTCTGACAGATACAGCTTAGGAGCATTTGATGTCTGCTTGCTGGTCATAGATAATGGTGCATCTTGGGACCATTGTCATTCCTGTCAATAAGAAGGCCTGGGGGGACATGCAACAAAGCTACCTTTTGATTCACCGTTTTTCCTTCCTTCCCAAGACATTTGTAAGCCTGTGGTCAGCTAGGTCATTTTATTTTATCCTGATGTGCCTTGATAATAGCATGATGTCTACAAAAAGTTTGACAGGCCATCAATGTCTGTTTCTCTGACTCCTATGTTGTTTTTCAGTCCTTCTCAATGTCACACATATTTTGAAAGCTACTGATTATGTTGGTTGGGATGTATTTGACAAGACATCTATTCTTTGATAAAATTAAACTCATGAGGGTTGATCTTGGAATTTAGGGTAATTTTTTGAGCAACACAAGAGACTGTCATTCTTTTGCTGGCACTCAAGAGATGTCTGAAAAATTGTCAACTCTTTTTAATTCAGATAAACAATGTTTTTTAGTATGAGTTTAGAAGCCTGGAACAAGAAGAAACTGGTAAGGACAGGAAAGAAACTGATAAGAGGAAAAGAGTACAAAGTTATGACTGTGTCACATTAAAGTGGGATACACTCTCCTATTTATTTAATTAATAAATTCTGGTACAATTATGGATAATGTTATATGCAGGTTGTCTATACATTAAAGGGAAATTTACATATAGGTGATTCTTAGTGAAGAGACTGGTCATTGTTTTCTATTCTTAAAAACCAGTTGGAGGTATATGTTAAGAAATTTGTGTGTGCTTATGTGTGTGTGTGTATACACATATATGTATATATATATGTGAGTATATATATATTTAAACAAGAAGTACATATACATGCATATACATATGCAAATACACATATGTAATGAAATATATGTTGTGGAGTATATGTTATGAAATAAAGAAAAATATCATGGCATATACTGTGACTATCAAAGGGAATATGCAGATGTCATGGTGGCATGTTTTCAAAGATAATATTGTATCATTAGGTTTTAGAAGGGTTTTCATATCTTGTTTCTGGTCAGGTTCTCTGTGTGTCATTCTCTCCACTTTATAGATAAGGAAACAAAGGTTTGCAAAACTTTGTGAGTTTCCCATTGACACTTAAAAATTGACAGTCTGAGAAATAAAACCAAGTACTTTCCATCCGCGTCAAGATTTTTTCCATCACAACACAATAATGTATGCAAAGTTCTTGGCACATAGTAAAAGCTCAATAAATATCAGCTAGCATTACCAGAATTATTTAGTAGATGTTGAGAAATTTCTGTAGCTCACTGAATTCTTTTATATCTCCTTTTAGGAAAGATATAAAATGTCTTTTCTTCTTAAATAGAGTGAGAAGAATATTTATTCATATACAAAACCTCAGTTTTTAGCACAATCACATCACAGTATTTTACCATTAATAGTTAGCTAACTTTAAAAAATCAAATCTAAATAAGTATTAAGTTGGAAGTAAATATTTGCTTAGGTTTCTGATGGAGGAACAATACTTTATTGATAATGAATTCAAATGCTAGTGATTCTTTATATGGTATCATGGCTCTTGAATAATACCCAGAAAATTAGACCTGGAGGTTAAATATATATTTTAAATTAGCATCAAAGGGAATTTCATGTATCTCTTTTCCCATAAAGACATGAGACACTTTTTGTCTAATTCCTTATGCTGCTGAACTTCTGAAATCATCATTTTCTACAGAAGGGTCCCCTTGTGCCTTTGATCTATAGGTCTATACCTGTAGGAGAAAGATCTACAGGAAAAGAATCACTAGAATGAAGTAGACAGACTCTGGTCAAGGAATAGGTCATAACCCCACAAGCCAGCATGGCAAAAATCTTGTAATACATGAGACACATAGAATCCTCAGAATATCACTTTGTTGGTGGGACAAAATTAGCCATGGACCAAAGGCTTCTCTGTGTCTGCCCTAAAAACTTCAGATGAGGTCTCAAAAGTCTCCAGCTTAGTCCAAGAACTTAACTGGGTGACTCATTCCTCCCCATCACTTCTGAAGACTGTGCAGGGACCTGCAAACGGAGAAAACTTTCCCATGTGGACCCCCCTTCACAGCTCATAGATGTGACTCCCTCCCTGTCTGCTGTCATTTGCAGATAATTTCCACCCTCTCTGTCATGAGATATTGTTGGTTAAATGGTTAAAGATGTCTCCTAGCTTTGACAAAGTCAAGCTTTCATTTCTCTTTCTTGTTCTTCTTGTTTCTGGATGAGTTTTGAAAAAAGAAAGGGAAGGAAAAGGCATTTCTAACATATTGAGATGAATTTTTCTTCCTGATCCTACTTTGTCTCTGCATTCCACACTATAATTCAATTTAGAGTTAGATATTTTTACTTGTATAGTGGAAGATGATATCAGGGTATTTTTACACTCTTGGGATCTAAGATGATCTGGATTTCTTCAAATCATCACCTACTCTATTTCTAGTTTTTCTTTGAAGTAATCACTCTAATAGTCAGGGCTTATTGTGCATTTGTAGTATTCCAGACAATCATCTATGGACTTAACAGATATTAACTCTTATGTTATTAGGAGGTGAATAATATTGCCCCAACTCAATTGATAAAATTAAAAAAAAAACTGAGACAAAGAAAGCTTAAGTAACTTGCACAAGATAATACAGTTTGTAAATAATGACACTATAATTTGAACCCAGGTAGATGGACTATGCATCTTTTAACTACTATTCTATACAATATAGCGGAAATGGAAAGTAAGATACAGTCACCTACACACACACACACACACACACATATGCACAGAGTGCAATTTTCAATATGTTTTCTTTTTTTTTTTTTTCCTTTTGGACATCCCCTTCAGAAATAAAAATTAGAATTTATAGGAAACTTTGGGAAAAAATAAACACATAATTTGGAGTGAATTACATTCATATACATACTAGTCTTGTCTCTTAAGAATGTAGGAGTCTGGGGACTTTAATGGAACACTGAGGAGAGAAGCTTCTGCCCAGCAATAAATTTGCTGATGGCAGAAGGACAACCTGCCAGCTCCCCAGGTAATCTAGTTATCTCAGTCGATTAGACTAGAATATGGTCCTGATGTTTCCAGCAGAGGATTCTTTCTTTCTTTCCTTCTTTCTTCCTTCCTTTCCTTCCCTTTCCTTCCCTTTCCTTCCCTTTCCTTCCCTTTCCTTCCCTTTCCTTTCCTTTCCTTTCCTTTCCTTTCCTTCCCTTCCCTTCCCTTCCCTTCCCTTCCCTTCCCTTCCCTTCCCTTCCCTTTCCTTTCCTTTCCTTTCCTTTCCTTTCCTTTCCTTTCCTTTCCTTTCTTTTCTTTTCTTTTCCTTTTTTTCCTTCTGTAGAGCTTGATTGAGCTTCCAGCTAATGCTGAGAATAAATTAATAAAAGAGGTGCCGTCTCTGGCCTTATGAAGGCGCGCAGTGAGAGAAGGTGGATAACCAAGAAGCACACGCTTGATCATATAATTACTGAAGTGGTGCATCCTACAAAGGAAAAGTAGAGGCATGATGGGAGTGTAAAGCACATTAGCTAACCCAGTCTTTTCTTTTTTTTTTTTTTTTCCTATTGTTGAAATATAGTTGACTTACAATATTAGATATTGTGTTGGTTTCAGGTATACAGCATAGTGACTCAAATTTTTTTATGCACCTTACATAGTTATCACAGTATTATTGATTATATTTTCTGTGTTGTACATTACATCCCTGTGACTTTTTAATTTTATAACTGATCCTGAAAAGGAGCAGGAACCTGTGCCCCAGCCCCCAGTCCCTGCCTCTTGTTTACAGGAAAGCTGAAGTCTCCCAGGCGTCTCTGAGTCACAGAAGAGCAGGCCCAAGCAGCTGACTAGGACAAGCCTGCAGGCCCTGGGGGATGGCAATCTCTCACCACCTATTTTAATAGTTAGCTGAGATTATTCTTTCATTTCCCTTTAAAACTTTCATGACTGAACAAAATCTTTGGAGACAGTTTTTTGCAGGGGATGCTGGGTCCACTAGATTGCAGGCATTCTGATTAAAAGCAACTTACCTTTTTGTTACCAAAGCTGTTGCCTCAGGATCATACCCCTGTCCCTCCCTCAAATAGAAACCAATTATTCTTATCTAAGTCTCAGGAAGCAGCTGCAGAGAAGAAACAAGAACTGGTTAGAACAGAGTCCAAGATGGTGGAGGATTTGACCTCCAGTGGACCTTGAGCCTCCTTATACATAGCGCCTTGTAATGTATTAGCTGCTAAGTGACACGCCCATCAGTGCCTTGACAGTTGATTGCCAGGACAACAACCAGAAAAGCACATACAAGGACTAAAAGCCTCGAACAAGGACTGATTGGCTCCTTCACACCCAGAAGGAGGACATGATGGCAGAAACCTCCCATAAAGGTCCACGTGGCCTGACTGGGCCAGGACTGTCCCTACCGCCCATCTTCGCTGAAGCTCCCCACTGGAGCCCCTCTTCCTCGTTGAGTGCTTTTCTTCCCTTCTCCCTGCTCGAGCACTTTCCTTTCATTTCCCCTTCTGAGCAATAAAGCAGCTGTTCACTTTGTCCCTCTGCCTCTGCTGTGCAAATTCTTTCACAATCCTATGGCAAGAACCCACATTTCGATGGGCTTCCTAATTTAGGGGTCCCTCCATCTGCTAACAGTCCTTTGTACATCTTAATCCTTTTCACCTATTTTGCCCATCATTCCATACCCCACCTCTGGCAACCACTAATTTGTTCTCTGTGTCTGTTTTGTTATATTTTTTCATGTGTTTGTTTTTTTAGATTCTACATATCAGTGAAAACACACAGTATTTTTCTTTCTCTGTCTGACTTATTTCACTTTGCATAGTAACACTCCAGGGTATATATTGTTATAAATGGCAAGCTTTTATTCTTTTTTATGGCTGAGTAGTTTTCTGTTGTTGTGTGTGTGTGTGTGTGTGTGTGTGTGTGTGTGTGTGTGTGTGTATAATCACATCTTCTTTATCCATTCATCTGTTGATGGGCACTTAGTTTGCTTCTATATCTTGGCTATTATAAATTATACAGCATGTATCTTTTCAAATTAGTGTTTTTGTTTTCTTTGGATAAATACCCAGACATGGAATTGATGGATCAAATGGTAGTTCTATTTTTAATTTTTTGAGGAAACTCCACACTGTTTTTTTCTGTAGTGGCTGCACCAGTTTACATTCCCGCCAACAGTGCATAAGGGTTTCCTTTTCTCCACATTCTCATCGACACTTGTTATTTGTTTTCTTTTGCATGGTAGTCTATTGCAACATAGGTGTGAGATGGTATCTCATTGTGTCTTTGATTTTCATTTCCCTCATAATTAATGATTTCGAGCATTTTTTTCATGAAGCCTTGAGAAAGCGACATTTAAACCAAAAAAAATGAAGGAAGAGAAGAAAACTCTCCTTTTGTGGGTCTGTGAAAAATTTCTGGATCTATACAGTATAGTCAAGTAACGCTTTCAAAAAGGCTTTATTCCTTTAACACAGAGTTTCAGGAAAAAATATTCAAATGAATTAGCAGTATAGTGTAATTTACGAAAGCTTTTATATACTTTAGAAAAGTGACTTACTCTCTCTGAGATTCAGTTGCCTCATCTGTAATTGGTTTTAATAAAATTTCTCACTCATGTTTGTTGAGAGGGTGAAATAAGATACCTTTCACAGAGAACAAGACAGTGCCAGCCACATAGCAGGAATGTATAATTGTTTATTTTTTGCCCCATTAAAAAAAATCAATCATTTCTTTAGCTAACATAAGGGCTTGTCATCTCAGTCAACAGTCAAGCAAATGAGCTATTATCTTCACCCAAACCACCAGAATAGCAGCCCTGTTACACAAGTCCCCGTTTTCCCAGTAACACTGGCCCTCCTTCTTTATGCACTACTTGTTTCCCTTGTGCTATCAGGGTTGTTATTTTCCCTCCTCTTTAAAGGACAATAGAAGAGAGTGGAAAACTTAGGAAGGAATAATCAATTGAAATAAAGAAGATCTGGAAATCAGGGAATGCAAACTAGCCCTAGTTTTTTGAATTCTTGCAGTACCATGAGTCTCAGGACAGGCATAGCTGATTTCACAGCTTTCCTCATCAATTTAGGATTTCCCTTTGGAGCCTTAAGCCCTGGTATGTCATTCAGGTTGGCCTGGTTTCCTTGGAACAGAGGATCTGGTTGCCGTATATATTTCTAAGCCTACTCACATCTTCTAACCCGGGCACACTCTGTGCTTATCTCCTTTATTTCCTAGTTCTTTCTTCCTCATACTCTGTGACCTCACACTGTATTTACCACAACTCTTATTATTGACCCTGTGTGCCAGTGCTTTACAAGGGTTGTGCTTGTCTTTTGCAAGGTAATCGTTATCTAATGGATGAATCCAAGTTGATAGGTTAATATGAGTAGAGTGAAGGTTAGGTCAGCTACATCTTTTAGCAGTAGACTTCTGCTTAGTTTGTTCCTATAAAATATTGCTAGATTCTGAGTTCAATAAAAATGGAATGCTTTTATCTATATCTGCATCTATATTGGTATTGGTATCTTTTTTTTCATCTATTAATATATATAGTCTTTTATTGCTAGTATTTTTCATTTTATCTGTTAGGCCCATCCATGTTATCTTTGGATAAGTCTGGAATATAAATATGATTAAGCAAAAAGAAGTGTAAAAGATCATACATTTGTTCAAAATTGTATACGAAGCCATCTTGATGCCCACGTTAGACTAGGCATTTGGGAAATAGTTGCAACTTTTTCTAATATCAGTCATCTCCTTGGTGTTACCTCTGATGCTGGTTCTTATTAATTCTTGCTGATTATTTAAAAAGATTTCTGTCTACAATTTCATCTAAACTTTAGTCTCTAACATCATCTCTTAGGGCTTTTTCTTATATACAATAGGCTAAGGTTTCTCAACAGTTTAGCATATGCAAACCATTTAATGGATGTTTGGCAGAAAAAAAATATATCACCAATTTTATCCAAATTAAAAAAAAGTTTATCATGATGTAAACTTATCAAAATAAAGCATGGTGCTCTATCATAGTCTTATTATAAATAGTATTAATTATTAAATATCAGGAGAAAAATTACTTGGTTTTTGGTCTTTCACAAAGGTCTCTACATCTGGCTTGTTGACAGCTTGGGCCATTTGTCAGTGTCCACATCTGGTTGGTTTCTTTTATCACTCAGTGTTTTTTATTCAACAAGACAACTGTAACTCATAACTCTGGTAACTAATCAACTAAGGCAACAAAAATATTTATTGAATATCTATTATTTACTTAGAAACAATCTCTATATACTTGAATAATTAGGTCCATAGGATGTAGCAGACAAAATTTCTGACCCTAGGAAAATGTCTAAGTTAGAGGAAAGACAGACAATAAATTATGTATGTAAGAATAAGTATATTATTTAGTCCATTAGAAAGTGATCAGTGCTAGGAAATAGTAGACCAGAGTTAAGAGGGATAACAAGTGCTTCATGAAGCATGTAGAGATGGGAGTTGTAAGGCAGTCCTCAGAGAGAAGGTGAGACAAAAGCAAAGCGTTGAAGGAGGTGAGGGAAGAGACAAGTGATATGTCTGGAGTGAGAGTGTTCTAAGCACGGGGAACAGCTCGAGTAAAGGCTTTGGATCTGGCAAGACCAAAAATAGTGGGGCTATATTAGAGTGAGAATGGAGAAAATAATAGTAGACATTTTGATAAAGAATGGAGTTCTCACAAAAGACTACTTTCAATGTAATAATAAATACTAAATCAAGAGGCATATCATTCTCATTTTCAAGATTTGGTGATGAAACACAACACAATGATAAAAATCACAATTAACATGTAATTGACCTGAAAATGCCTGTGTTGAGAGATGTTGTAATCTTTCAACTAAATTTTTGTCAAATTGAACTGGACAGTGTAATACTTTTTGTATAAGGACAACATTTGAGAGCAGTAAAGACTATAAGAAAAAAAGAATGAGCTCAATATAGTAGTTAGTTCTATTTAGTACTGGACTACATCTCTTCATATTCAGTGATACCATGTTTCTAATACATAACTAATTATTTTCAGTGTGTGAAGGATATCATTAAGTGATGATAAAGATTAAAAAAAGAGAAGTGGTTGTCATTTGTACCATAGAGTCTTAAGTTATACTGACAGCTCAACCCAAGCTAAAAACAACTCATACTATATCCAGAAAATAAGCACTGTATACTACTCAAGGCATGCAGTATAACTTTTTGAGCTTTTTTCTTGAAATCAATGATAGCAAGTATTTTTTTCTGCCATTTTCAGTTCCATGAAAGGACTTTTTTTGTCTCGTTCCTGATGCACAGCTTTTCTCTCAAAATAACGTACTTCAGGGTGAAAAATAAAGATACTTCCTGCTTAAAGAAGTATATGTAATTGTGCAATATTGTGTTTTCAAAATTCTATCCAACATGAAATAAGGATTTGTTAGGTACATTATGGAATCAAATTGATCTCTGCAAATAAAATGATGCAGGAATCGACATTCAGGTATAAACTCTTCTATTGACTTAACTGGCCCTTTCTTGTCACACATGTCCTTCAGTGATCCATGAGACCTAATCCCAATGCACTTTTTGAAATCCACGTGACAGCTAAGAAAATTGCCTTATTCTAAATGAAATATCCATTTTCCAGTCGCATGATTTTTTAGTGAGGAACAAAGCAAAGACCTTCTTCCTGAGGCTTCCATGTCACCTGCACATTTTCATGCACTGATCTTCAGTGTTCTCCTCCAGCTGTAAAGCAAGGTGTCTGCTGGTACACATCTATGTAATTGCTCCTTTATACTATGTTCCATTGAAATGTTACATTACCTACTCAAAGGGGCATGTGATAGGGAAAATTTTCCAGTGTCTCACTCTGTTTTCTCTCTTGGGATAACTTTGTCTTTAACTTTTTTTGCTACTTTATGAGAGGTCACTGTGCTCTGTTTAAAAAAAAAAAAAAAGTGAAAGCATGGAAGGCTTCCTGCCCATGTTTCATAGCAGACAAGGCAGTGACTTTTAGAGACTTGTGGGCTGATGGTCCACTAAAATCTGATTTTTCCAGTATATGTCATCATAATTCTTATCTTTCATTTTCCATTCCAAGTTGTTGAGAAATGCATCAGACTTTTAAGTTTGTTGTCTGGTACCTAACAGATATCTATCATTTACTGACACCAGTATTCTATTCATGGTATGCTCTCTTGTATTTACTACTTTCTGCCCCTCTTTTAGGTCTCAGTTCTCCATTTTGAATCATTGATCCATTTCGCTTAATTGGTGATGCAAAATAGCACAATTAAAAAAAAACAAATTAACAATAATATGGAAAAGACTTGAAAATTCTCAGTTAAAAGAAATTGAACCCTATTCACTAAATGTTGGTTGAAAGCATAACCTTTGCAGAATATGACAACCATTAAAATATAAATATTAAGAACTACTGAAATTTCTGCAGAAAATGTATTTGTGCCATTCTACGTATTTCACTGAATTTTTAAATCGCCAAGAAATTTTTGCATCACTTGAGAGTTCCCTAGGAATTACCATAGAAAATACTACAAATTTTGAGAAGAACATTCTGTGCCTTTGTTGAACTAGGCCCTTCTGCATTGCTGAAGAATAGCTCTATATTTTTTGCTGATATTGTGATTGCAATTTGAAATGCCTCTCTTCCTCTCCTCTTCTCTCTCTTTTCTGATAATTAGAATTCCTCATAATCTTAAAGGCCCAGTTCAAATGCCACTTTCTCCATGATTTCTTCTTTGTCTTGCTTGTTTCTTACAAGCAAGAATAAATTTTTTCCTTGTATGTGTTCCCACAGCAAATAGTTAGCTTTTCTCTTACAGCACTTACCACATTTTGTACATTTCTTTCTTTCACCTTTAGGGTAATAAAAATCAATTTTTCAGTGTTATAGTTAATTACTTGTAGAGCAAGAACCAGACCGCAGCTTTGTTAACTCTCAGTCTAGTCGTCTATCTACTATACTATACAAAGCTACCTGTTAAATCTCCATCAAGTGGAAGTTCCATTTTTATGATTTTCATTTCTTATTCTTTTACTTACATTTTATGTGTTTCTGTTCCAGTGTCCCCTCAGATCTTACTTTACTGACGGAAGTGATAGTGTTTATTATTGTATTTTGTGAAGACCTTAACCAATCTCAACTCCCCAGGCAATAAAGTGTGTCTAAACGATGTTGAAGAAAAAGGAGGATGGAGTGCGAAGTGGAGGAAGGAAGAAAGGGAGTGAATGAGGGGGAGTGAGCAAGGTACCAACCATAGAGCAAACACTAATGTCATCTCTTATGAAGAAAACAACATCTCAAAAATAAACAGAGGTTTCATACTCCTGCCTTTGTCTTGGGGGTAGAGAGGACGTGATTTTCAACAAATCCGTAGTGCAAGTGTTATTTGTCACCGATTGGCTTCCTACTCCCATCAGTGGGAATGAGAGAAAAGTATTTGGCAGGGAGGGCGATGTTAGCAAACAGTTCTCAAGTGACTGAGACAAACGGTTGCTTCCAATCAGAGTCTTCTGAACATCACTCAAACAGCATCTTGCAGAACAGTAGCTTATACTCCTTATACTGTGCTTTTATTGCCCTCTCTCAAATTTTCCAGTTGTCTGTGTTTTCCTATTTATTCCAAATATGAAACTCAGGATTTGTCCCCTCACAACTGTGATTGCATTTGTTGTGTTTAGGTTTATTTTCTTCACTTGTAAATCTCTGTTAGATTTTCGGCTCATCAAAGGAAGTTTCTAATTCATTTCAAAGTAGCCAGGGGGCAAGGCAGTTGCTCGGTTCTTCACACATGGCGCTATTAACCCCAAAGAGCTGGCTGAAAACTCAGCACTATGCCATGTGCTTTGAACAATGCAAAACTTTAGAGGACTACCATCTTTGAAAATTATATCTACTCTGGAGTTTACTTTGAACTGACAGTGTTTATCTTCTGCATTTGCAGAAATAAACAGAAAAAAACTTTAAATACTAACAGTTGCATTTGATTCTTGATATTCCTTGGCAACTAATCACAACTCCTCTGCAAGACTCTACCCATGACATGTAAATATTTGACAAGAAGCTAAAATATAGCTATCTGAGCCTCTTATGTATTTAATGATCCCAGAATAGAGAGCCAGAAAGTAGACTGAGAATAAAATATCAATGCAGAAAAAAAGCAATGGATAATGAAGTTCACCAACCAATATGGTAACACTCTTTTAATGGCCTGCTCTGTGTGCCGTTAATGGGAAAATTCTGTATCCATGGTTCCTGCTCATATTATCTACTGTAAAGTTGGGAAAAATGCAAGTTTTACTCGGGCTTTGCAGCCAAAGGAAATGAAACAAATAACATATAACCTTCCTGATCTCTTATTACTTTTTTTCTACAAAACACTTCTGCTTTTGATTTTATAGTGCTAAATTAGTTTGAAAACCAATGAAGAGGACTTTTGTAGACTCAAAGGAGCTTGCATTAGAAAGGGCTT
The DNA here is from genome assembly GCF_036321535.1 of Camelus dromedarius. NCBI lineage: Eukaryota > Metazoa > Chordata > Mammalia > Artiodactyla > Camelidae > Camelus > Camelus dromedarius. The sequence goes on along the minus strand of NC_087439.1, from coordinate 26,844,673 downwards.
AGAAAGCATCTTGAAAAGTGCAAGTTACAAACTAAGACCTCTCCAGTTAATTCCAAATCAAATGTGTGCTGTTCAGCTAACAGACTGTTATTTAAAAAAAAAAAAGTCCACACCCTTAAGTTGGTCTTGGGAGTTACCCAAATCCCCTCATCCTCCTGTCATGCATCTGACTTGAATCTCTTAGATGCATTATCTGCATGTCTTTATTATGTATTAGGAGGGAAACCAAGACTTAGAGTACACAATTAGTATGCCCCAAAACAAACCAGATAGCTAGTAAGCAGTAGCACTGAGCTTATAACTTAAAGTTCTTGGTTCTCAACTTAGAGCTTTTAGTGTATTCTGAAGTCTTGAATGTCATGAAGTAAAGTATTGTGTCATATGGCACAATGATTATGTGTAATTGGATTTCTTTCTGAAAGTATTGAAGCTCTCAGAGGATGTGTTGTGCATATGGGTGGAGAGGTTCTCAGAGAGTGGTGAAGCTAAAGTCCCAGAGTGCACACAGGGCTGCAGCTTGTCTCTCAAGTCAAAGGGATTAGTAAGACATGACTACACCTTCCAGCTATTGTTCTCTTACTACTAGAAGTGCCAGTGAACCACAGAGAGGGTGAGCACTTCCAGTCATATCCACCTACCAATTATCTGGAGAAATATGCAAGATACTAGGATAGACACTGGTAATGTGTTTACTTTTTTGATGGGAGGGATTACCAGCACCCCAAGAAAACCTAGGGATACAAAAGGAATACACAGACTGCCATTTCATGAATATGAGGGACAACATAAATGACAAAGTAACTCAAGATCCATTTCAGAGAAACACAGTTGGTGGAAACTGAGACTTTCTTTGTCCCACGGGTTTCGTTTTGATGCTTTAAACTAACAAAGTCAAATTTTAAAAGGCTGCTTCCTTTAGCATAACATGTAGGTTAACCAGAGAAATCCCTAACTCATCATACATTCTGGTTTGGTGGAAGCAGCTTTTGAAAACAGACTCACACTATTGAAATGCTCTGTTCATCTAAATCTGGTTTGTGGTGTTAACAATTTCTCCTTTGGATTTAAGTATCATTGGGCTTTTTTGGCATCAAGAAATGTTTAAAAGCATAAATTGAAAATGAAAGATAAGATGCTTAGTAATCTGCTGTATGTGCCAGGCTAACAGTGGACTGTCAAGGCCAAATGTTTCCTTGCAGTTGATTCATTGACAGGAGGAGTCAGCATAGACACAGAAGAATCAAAACTTTGAAATCCTTAGACCCAAAATATTTCGCCACTGAACACAAGGATTTATATTTCTGGGTGTCATTTTCTTCCCCCTTATCATCACCAGCTAGTGTTTATTTACCTCCTTCTTAGAAGTTTATGCCACTGTTTGCTTAATGGTGTGTATATGCTTTTCTAATAAGTGTATTATCACTTTGTGTAATTATTATGTGTGATTAATCCTGCATGCTCTGGAAAACTGTTAGGTTTTTATTTAACCAGAGGGAATGTCTTTAAGACTTTGTGTTATTTACATATAATGCAAGATGACAAGAGCTCCTGTGAATGGAGCAGAGTATGAAAAGTTTGTATTTAAAAGTCTATGCTGAAGTAGCTAGGAAAAGGGCATTATTTTCTCCTTTTATGACCATCTTTCTGGTATCTGGTAAGTGCAGAAGAATTTTAAGTACACAAAAATATTTTGGAAAGCAGAGTATTTTATGACAGGATAAATTGCAAAATATAATATTGTTTCTAATAGTAAAACATGTATGAGAGTTATCAAAAGTTTTTATGACATAAATCTTGGTGCATGGATACCAGTTCAAAGACTATGTTAGATAGATAGATACAGGTAAATAGATAGATGATATAAATAATAGATAGATAGATAGATAGATAGATAGATAGATAGATAGATAGATAGATAGATAGATAGATAGATAGATGTATGTTAGATATAAAGATACATGAGACAAACCGGGAGAGAAGACTGTAATATATCTATATAAGATAAATAATAAATTATTATTTTGATAAAAGAGGAATTCCCCCCACCTCAGATTTTCAGCTTATGACTTGCAATATTGTCTCTCTTGGTAGGCATTTGGACTTAACAAAGAGAAATGCCACTTGCCAGACTTCTGTCCAAAATTAGATGGACAAAGGAGCCACACAGATGGAGAACAAAATTAAAATATCAGCCTTTATCTTAACCAAGATTATGAATCTTACAGTCAGTCATAGGCTATGTGGTAAAACTGAGACCTCACTTCACAAGGACAATCTTCAGCTTAGGGGATGGCAGGGAGTAAACAAGAGTACACATCTCAGATCCAAAGTGAGAAAGGAAGAGAAGAGCTTACCCTCCACGTACCCAGTTTCTTACCTCAGATGGACCAATCAGATGTCTCACTGCTTCTCCAGTAGGAAATACTGACTTAAGTTCTCTTTCAGAACCACTTTTCAATCTCTGAATTTAAGGCAATTCTTCTCCAACCTTTCTTGCACTTAAAGTCATCATTACACAGTATCTTTATTCTTGTTTAAACTTTATTTTATCAGTTGATTTTTTATGCTGATATCTTTCACTGTTTATATTTATTTTGATTCACGTATTTCACTTTAATAAGTTTATAAATTCTTCTAGTCACTCCCGCTGTTTAGAATTGCATTTTAAAAAAACTTTATTTAAACCCTTCTTTAAAAAGTTTTTTTTTTTTTTTGGTTCAACAGTAATAAAATTAAATTTAATAAATATAATCAGAACATATACAGCACAGAAATTACAAAACCATGCATGTTGTTTATGAAGTGTACATTTGGGAATGAAACTGGGAATTACAGTTTTACATCTAGCCCCGCCCCTGTAACAAAAGAAAACTTTTGGGAATAAAATAATGATCCCATATTAAATGCTAATAGATACACCAAATGAACATTCCTCCACCAATATTGAAAGTTTTTAATGTCACAAATTTGTTCACTTCCTTTTTAACTTCTCTAAAACAGGTCAGATTGATGGCAATGCTACTCACAGAGGATAATGCATAGTTAAATTGTTTCTATGTTTTGTTTTAACAGTACTCAGAGTAGAGAAACTAGTCTTACTTAGCTTCCCTTTCCAACAGCTCTGTTCCGGGAAGAAATTTTAAAACAATTTCAGCAAGCTAAGGATATTTATTTTTCTTTTTTATCAAAAAGGAAGCAAGTTATGTTGTGTGTTCAAAAAGTGTTTTCAATTCTTCATTAGCAGCAATTCTAATAATTTATGTTGTAGAGTTGTGGTTTAGTTTATATTATTGTTTAGTGAAATAAGTGGATTCTGGACCCATGGATTTCCTATGAACAGATCTTCTTCAGATAAAAAAAAATTAAGATAGTCTGCAAAATTTACATGGTGTTCCATGATAAATTTGGCAGATGTATAATAACAGTATCACCATCTACCTCTTTAAATCACTTAAATTTTGGAACACGTCATTACAGTTTGTTGAAAGCCTCCAACTTCTCACTTTTGTTTTTGTATCTTTGACTTTTTGTACCATTGAAAAAAATACTGCTTTTCGTTTTTGCATAAGCAATAGGATTATTGAAAATGACAAATATATCAGACAAATAAACAAGTATGACTGTTTTGTTCACATCTGGTTCACAGTTGGAATCAAACTGGTTTCTTACCTGCCAAAACCATCATGAGATCTTAGTGCATATGTTCTTGGTAGATACTTTAACTTCAATAAACTTAATAGTCCAGCTTGCACTTACACTTTTTTATAGTCATTTTCTGTTTAACCACTTCATGAAGAATAATATCAAATTTAACCCATTAGCCTTTACATAATTTATAATTTTACTACATCACAAACACGCTTTTTAGTTAAAATAGCCTTATTTTGGTACACACTCCTTAATTAGTTGGTAGTTATTGGTAACTACTCCAGGATGTTTTCCTGCCACTGCAGCTGCACCATTAGAATATGTGTGTACACAAAATTTAACTTCCCAACTGCATTTGTTGGCAATGCAAGAAGTCATAGTTTTATATAGTGCAGAGGTAGTTGTGTTTGTTAGAAATTAAGTGAAGGAGAGAAAGAGAGAAATCTTCCATTATAAAATCATCAAACTTATATTTTCCATATATTGAAAGAAATGCCATTTAACAATATTTGTGCATCAATTTAGCTACAATGAGAAATACTTTGCTAGGATTATTTATTTTTCTAACTAATCCTCAGTACCTGAATATGTTCACAGATGGTGTATCATTGGAAAGTGGTTCTTGAATTACCTTTTATTTCAGCAATCACTGAACACTTCCAAGCAAACATATTTGCTGCAGTATTTCACTAAGGTCTTTGCAATGTTATTTGTTTTTCTCAGTCTTAGCAACCTAAAGTGCGACTTTATAAGAAGCCAACCGTGCAGTCGTGTTTAAATGTAAAATATTGAATATCTGCTTCTGTTAACTTTTTAGTTTAATAATCTGTCTTTCAGATAATTCAAATAGGTTTTGAATTTAATTCTTTGTGCTTTTATGTTAATGTCATTTAAGTTTTGAAAGTTTAATTGCCTCATTAGCTATTACATTTCCAAAAATAATACAATGTTTTTTCAGCATCTGACCATCAATTATGTAAATATATGAGAGGTCATACTTTTAAGTAAAACTGGTATGAACTCATTTGATCTCCATTTCTTCAGAATCATTTCTATTGTTATCATTTGGTTTATTTCTGCTGCTGCATTCACAAAGTTGAAGCTGGTTTCACCATATACAAATTAGGGTTGAAAATGAATAAAGCAACGTTTACTTCACTAATGTAACTAATAATATTATACTATAAATTTTTTAAAGGCTTGATGAAAATTTTAAATAATTATATCAATTAAAAGTTATAGTAAATGGACTCTGTTGATTATAGTTATATGGCAACCTATACTTAACAATGTCGTATGTTGCATAATGTCTCTACTGTGCTCGCACATTTAACTCACCGCACAACTTTGGTAACACCCACACTCCTTTATGCTGTGTTTAACAGCAGGACTCCACTGATCCCTCACTTGGGTGATCAAGCCAGTATAAAATTTCTAAATCTTTATTCTAACTTGTACGCTTATGTCCTTGTAGACCGGTAGCAAACCGTGGCCTGGCACTCTCAGGGACCATTGATCTCTGAGAGGCAGTGCTGTTGGAGGAAATTTCAGACAGATGTAGAAGTGCCAGGGGGCTTCAGCTGGTCCTCCCTCTGCTCACACAGCATGCTGCTCTTCTTTCTGCGGATCAAGGGTGGTCACAGACCTATCACCAGATGCTCGACTGGATTTCAGAATCACTTTAGATCACTGACGGCTACATGCTTCCCATTCCCTCACTTTTGGAACAGCTGTGTCCATCATAATCACTCTGTCCCCATCTCCCTATTATGTGGTACAGGCATGGGGACAGCCACTTCTCTTTTCAGTTAACAGGACTCCAGATCACTAGGACCTACTACTGGGAAGCCCCAGTCTCATGCAGAGCTGATGCAGATCCTCAGACCCCAAAGTCTATTTCCTTGGGCACTACATTTTATAGATAGTGATCCATCCATTGATATTCACTTATTCTACTCATTACAATCTATCCTCACCCTGGTCTTTTTCTTCTCTATGATCTTCATATTTTATTTCTTTATAGGCAAATTTTCTATTTTGTATTTTCCTCCTTTTTTCAAAGTTTTTTTTTGGAAGGGACTTCATTATTGTTTTATTTCCTCCCTTCATTCCTTCCTTTTTCTTACATCACTTGCAGTCACCTAAATAAGATGTTTTCCCCACGACCTCCAGAGACTGGCTAATATAGCCATGTAGGAATGTTCTCATATTTTTATGTATCTGCTTCCTGTTGTCTTACCTTGATCTTGTAACCATCTCATTATTTTCAGCAGTTCTAAGGCAATATGTAACAGCCTCAAATTCCCTTTCATTTTGGATTCTTCAACCTGACCTAACATGACTGTCTACATTTTATTTTTATCATTGTTCTGTTCAAATCAGATTAGTGTGAATTTCTTTGGACAAAGGACAAATCCCTTTCTTTTTATTTAAGATATCTCTTTTGTAACATTTTGCTTTTGCCTGAAACAGTTTTGTTGTTTTTGTTGTTGTTTAGACATTACACAGAGATTTCCTTACTCTTGTTTTGTCTATTATGAGATATAGTGCACACATATAAAAGTGCATAAAGCATGCTTTTCAAGTGTTAAAAGTAATTATGAAGTAGACACCCGTGTAATCACCAACCAAATCAAAGAATAGAACATTTCCAGCACCTCTAAGGTCCCCCATTAGTTCTTTCATGTTCATACCCTGGTCTTTACACCCTTATGAATAACCAAAATTGTATGGTAATCATTTTCTCAACTTCTTTCTTTATAGTGTTAATATGCTTATTACTATTGATTAGTTTCTTCCCATTTAGATCTTAAAGTATATGGAAATACATTATGTGAATTTCTAGTGTTTTGTTTCTTTGTTAAACACATGTTTTTACAATTGTAGTATGCAGATCTAGTTTGTCCTTCTTCCTTACTGTATACTAATGCCACTTAAAGGAGTTGGTTCTCAAGTAATCAGTCCACAATGAATTTAAATTGTACACACAATGATGTGAATCTGTGTAGTTTCTTCATTGAGAAAATCTTGCTAAAACAAACAAAATCTAGCATGCTTTGAGAAGTAGTTGATTTTTTTTATTCTGGTACAAGTGCATTATCCCTTTATATAACGATATCAAGCATATCTTGTTCCAGTGGCGGCAGTGGACCACATTTTAAATATAACTGCTATATAGCATTCCAGAGATTAACATGCCATATTTTATTTTTCCATTCTACTATTGATTGAAAATTACATTGTTTCCAGTTTGGAGCTGTTAGAAAGATATAAAAGTTTCCAGCTACTTCTCTAGTGTATAATCAAAAATAGACTCACAGTTTCCTCAAGTATACTGAATGTGATAAAATATTTTCAAAAGCAATTGGGTGAATTTTTAAGTCTGGCAGAAGTATATGGATATTCTAATTGCTTCATATCAACAAAAAGGACTTGGTAAAGTCAAAATTTTTAAATGTTTGCCCATCTGGTGGGTATACAGTAGACTCTTATTGTGGTTTTAATTGGCATTTCTATATTATTGAGGAACAAAAGTTCTTAATTTTATCATGGTTGGGTTTATTACTACTTTTTTTATTGCTTAGTGTTTTCTATTTTTAGTTAAAAGAATACTTTTCTACCCAAAGGAAGAAGATATTTTTCTACACTGTCTTCAAAAAGTTAATCGTTTTACATTTCATCTTTAAGCTTAGACCCCCCCTCAAGATGATTTTTGTGCAAAGTAGGTGTTTAATTTCCTTTTTTTCCATATGTTCTCCTCTCTTTCTATAGTTACACCTGTGTTATAAGTTGAGCATCAGTGGATACAAGAATGTGTTTCTGGGCTCTCTTCTCTTTCTTTGCTCTATTTTTCTGTCCCTGTGTCAATATTGTAATTACTATAGATTCAGAATCATTCTTGCTATATGGTAAGTAGTATTTTCCTAGGGATTTGTACATTTGTCTAAATGTTCAACTTTAACTGCCTAAAGTTGTGGAGACTTTGGATACGGCTCCAGTCCTCTGAAGAGGGTTGATCTTCATTTTCCTTGCTGTATGTCAAGTCCTAGTTCAGACCGTTTTCAGTCTACCCCACGAATGCATGTTTCGAAGATGAGTCAGAAACATGGACAGTATTTAAACACAGAAGCATCAAGTCCTTTCTCTCTTTTTGGATCTCATTCTCTCCTTTCTAAGATTCCATCCTGTCTGGCACAGCTCTTCCTTTTTCCACCCAGAACAATGAAAGGAGGTCTACTGGAGTTTTGTGCGTCACTGCAGCTGCCCTTGGTATAAAGCCCTTGAAGCAGGAAAACTACCTGGCCAGAAACTTCCTTTAGATGTTGAGTGCTCTTCAAAATTGCCTGCTCTACTTTTCAGATCCCCACATTTTCCCCAGATATTACAATTGTTATCTGTGAGATGTTGGAAGGAAATCAGTTTTCCATACAGAAAACAGAACTCCTTCTTGCTGTTTCTTAAAGGTCAGCAAATGCCCTTTAAGTTCTCTTTTTCTCCTATGTTTTGACCATCTTATCTCTTTGATATTTTATTTTAAATGTTTTTTTTTAACCTTTCCTCTGTGGAAGGGTCACTGGCCCAAGTAAACATTTTCACTGGATGGGTAAGTCCTCAGGTGATTTTCAGAGTACCTTGGTTCCCTGAATTTGTTAAAAACCCTTTGTCTTTAAATCACCTGGACTAGGCAGATAGTAAGACTCATGGAATTCTAGGCTTTGTTCTTTCTGGTATATACAGTATAACTCCCCAGTAAGAGGAACCTGGAAATCCAGTTATCTGAAATGGGCGTTATATTATAGAGACGTTAATGTAATTATTAGGATGATCTCCTGTGACAGATGAGAGCACCTTTGAGCGTAGATGAGTATCAAATCCACTCAAGTCCCAACTGCCATGTGGTGCCACCTGGTGGTGCTTGTTAGCTTCAATTTAAATACTCATAGAGATTTGGTTCCATGGTTTCTTGGAGTTTATAGAACAGTGTCAGCAATTCTATGCTCCTTCCGGTTCACTGCCTGTATTTCTAGGTCTAAACAGGAGAGACTTGGGTAGGAGAACACCAGGCTGACCTCGCCTCCTGTCGGTTACTGAGGCTGGTCTGCCTGTTTTTTCCCTGCCCTCACTGTCCATCTGCCCCTCTACTTCCCATCCCAGAATTTAAAAACTTGATCTCTAGGTTGAGAACTGGAGCTGGGCTGAGAACAGTAGGTTATCATCAATCTTTTTATGTCAAAAAATTTATTGTAGTAAACTTAATTATTTGGGGTTTTATTTTATAGTCCCAAATCTTGACTCCAAACCTGTATGATCAGTTTCCTAGAAATGCTAATGTAACTGCAATGTCTCCTCAAGCAAATATTTCTTTTTAAAAATATAAACAAAGTTGACTCATCTAAAGTTTACTTTTCCAGAATGACTCAGCACTTTTCTTTCCATTAATTCTCCAAGCATAAAACCAGTTAAGTCTAAATTTTAGTTATACACTTCTACTTACTCTCAAGAAAGTTGTTTTCTACTGATTGCTTTTTGGGCTTCTTCAGAAAACAAAACAGTCATCACAAATGCCCTCTTTTGGCTCGATAATTCTCCTATCACGTCCTCCTCTTATCCTTTAAGTCACTTAGAAGATTTATAGATTATCTAGTTTTCTCTCTTTTATTAACTTTTTCTTTTATTGTTTACTCTTCTCCAACTTTCTTTTTTCTTTTTTTTTTTCAACTTTTATTTTCAAATATGAGCAAAAGGATACCACACATGTATTTAGAAGCCAATAAGAAAAATTCTGGCCTCTGCAATTCTAAACACCTGTGCTTTTCTTGCTGTTATTACCTGAAATTTCGACTACTCCACCCTCCTCCACCTCCTCCACTTCTCCTGCCTTATGTGTAGCAAGCTATCAGTGCCCTGTCTTCCTTTTCTTCACCACATTATCATTAATGATTTTAACTATTAGAATATCTTTAAAATATGCGCACTCCCCTCAAACCTAGTAACTTGGTTAATTTTTCTTACCAACGTGCACCACTTGCTTCTGTTGGTTAAAGGCAATTGTATCCTCTCAACATGTGGGAGAGACCTGATGAATGCAAAAGGCATGCCAACTTGACCCTCATCTGTGAAACTCCGAGTATACCTCTACAGAATAGATACATGAACATTGTATTAGGACATTATTTTATATAAAATATTCATAAATATTTTCTATATGTAGCATATTTAAGAAATAATAAATATATTGTCATTTTCCAAGTTAAACTGGTAGCAAAACTGCAGTGTTAAGCTTAAGTGATTTCTTTTTGATATTGTTTATTTATTCCTGTAAAACAAATCCCTCCAAAATTTAGTGTCTTAAACAATAGTGATTTATGATTTCTCAGGATCGTGTAGGTTGGCTGGCTGATTCTTCAGCTCGTCTCAGCTGGGCCCCTGCATACTTGTCTGTTTAGTTGGAGACTAGAAGAGTCACATTCTATTTGTCAATGCAGGTTACATGGCAGCTTACAGGATGATAGACACATAGACTCCACCTGTTGATAGCAGGAAAAGCAACCAACAGTATCATATTTGGAAGAGGTGAAATTGATTGGGAAATATTATAATGATCCACCACCAATATATATGCTCAAATACTCATACACTTAGTTTGAAATACTTTCAACTTTGCCTATGCACGGGTCAACCTACTTTGAAAGCAAAACTACTCAATCCACCAATATCATGCTAACCCCAACTGATGCGTCAGTGGCACAATGCTTCTTGTAGAACTAGAGTTATCTGTTTTGTGCTCAAAAAATGCACATGGTGGCAATTTCTTCTGTGAAGACTTGGGAGAGTTACTATTAATCATTATAACTGAATACAGATCCTTTCTCAGTGTGACTCATAAATATCTTTGAGTTTTAAAGCTCTTTATAATAACATTAATTTAATCTGTAAAATGGCATTGCTTGCAATAAATTCCATTTACAAATCTGAATAGGCAATGAAGAGAAAGTGGTAGTGTCGCTGCAGATTTTTAATGGACACTGAAAAACAATGCAGCAATGGAAAACATGAAAATGTCTTCTTGCTTCTAAAAGACCCAGCAAAGCTGTGACACTAATGAAGACGGAGCTTGCCTAGATAGATTTGCCTAAATGCCATTTACTGCCAAAGAGATGGTTATCTGACTAAAAATCTATTATTGATTATTCAATTTAGTGTTCATATATTTAAATTTTATTCAGGTTGGAGTGATGTTAAAATTTAGGTTTCCCATCTTTGCATGCTACTGTTGTGGTTGACAACAAAAATGTTAAAATAAAATCATCTTCAGAGTATAAAATGGCCATTGGAAGGCTAATTTCCATTTTGTGGTTTATGGCTTCTTCTTAATATCTGATAATGCAATTATGCTTCAACGAAGAATGAATCTTCTCTTTGTAAAATAAGACATGCCCAGAATACTGATGATTTAAATAAAATAATATCACAGCTTTAAAAAGGGTCTTCAATTAGAGATGGGTTTTGCCATGTAAATGTCTATTATTCAAAGCTAGACATCTCATCTACTGTCTTCTCCAGGAAGAAATGTATAAGAATAGGGATTTGGTTTCAAATTGTTTAGTGATAGTATTGTTAAAATTGAATATGCTCTTTTCTCCCTTTCTTGCTATATTTTACATTATAACACAAAGAAATTATTTTTCTGGAATAAAGAATCATCTTAAAACTACTCAACACAATTTGAATCTTTCCTGAAATTTGATCTATATATTTCCTGGCAGTATAGCCTTACCAACCTTCATACTGAACTTCTCTGCTGGATTTATAACTTTAAGGGGATATCTGATATGAAACTACTATATGTACTTTCCCTTTTAAATTTCAATTGTCAGGTCATGTTATCTAGTTTATACTACTCTGAATTATATTCAGTACTTTCCCATTCTTTGCTAACACAACATCTCATAAAATCACATAGGGTAACATAATATGGCAGCTGATTTTAAGAGATCACTTATTATATTTGAAATCCAACTAATGTTCCAATTTAATGGCAATAGATGATTAGAGAAGAAATGACAGCCTCATTTCAGAGATATTTTTATTCCAATGTATTTTTAATGCTCTCATGTCTTTTATTATTTTGACAGGTTTTCAGAAACAGTTTCAGAAGCCCTTGTTTTGGGCCTGATTTTTATGAAGAGAGACAGGGACATATTTTAAAATTTTAAGAGCACACTATTTTAATATATGATTCTGTTCCATGAAAAATTTCCTAAATAGGTAATTTGAATATTTACATTATTGAGCAAACTTTCAAGTTAAAACACCTGCAAAATAACTAGAAGACAAATTACTTCCACTCAGTACTCTTTCAGATGTTTTCCTTAGTGGTATGCAACCTGGACCAGCTCAGAACTCAAGCAATAATTATTTTGTAAAAGATCTGATGGAGCACTGGCATTTACTGAGAAGCAGTTATGATATGTAAGCACATAATAATATCTTTGAGATTTAAAAGCAGAAGACTGAAACCAAGTAAAAGATGCATGAGCAATATTGAATGTTGATTTTTTGAGGTAAAAAATTCTTCTTCCTGGACATTTTAAGTGCCTTAGAAGATATTACACCTAAATAAACCATACTTTTATGGAACACCTTGGTACTTTTCATGAAGTAGTATTTTGTATATTGTAAAATGCAGTAAACAAATTGCATTCACATATATTGTATCACTTGATCCTCACAAACATCTTTTGCATTTATTTCCTCCTTTAATCAATAAAAAACATGGCGTTCTTCAAGATGAATTGTCTTAGTCATCCCACAGAGTTAAGTGGCAAAATCAGGTAGCCCAGACCCTCCCAGTGATGAGGTCAAGCTGCTGCTTTACTACAGATGACAGGTGGACCTGTGCTGGTCTGACCTTCTTCTCATAGTGGATTTCTCCTGGACTCATGATTAGCCAAAACCTTAAGAGGTTTTTGTTTTGTTTTGTTTTGTTTTTTCAGATTGCTTGTTTGATTTGGTTTGCTTTAAATGTTTATCACTGTAAAGCACTTTTGTTTACATTTTGTGAGTAGGTTTCTGAGCCTTGTACTGTAGTAAAATTTTAAATACTGAAAATATACAGAAGTCATGAACCTCTTGTTGCTGGTGAATTTGGGAGAAGGCAGATCCTATAGGGCAAAAGATCCATCAAAAACAATACAGGAGTAGAGGGAGGGTATAGCTCAGTGATAGAGCACATGCCTAGCACGCAGAAGCTCCTGGGCTCAATCCCCAGCACCTCCATTAAAAAATAAATAAACAAACAAATAAACATAATTACCTCTCCCCCCAAAAAACAATACAGGACTAAAATATCACCTGCTATTTATATAAAAGCCTCTGAGGAGCTCAAAGCACTTTACAAATCTAATTTGAGTTAATTTCAGTGAGGAGGTACCTACGGAGGAAACTGAAAATGATCTCTGACCTCATTAACAATTTCTACTACACTGAAGAGGAGAGGCTGTGCCTACTACTCAGGTATCACAAGTCTGTGACACAACTACGGCTGGTGGAACACACCAGAAGACTGGGGATGTGGTAGAGAAAGGAGATGGGAAGTGAGGAGGACTGGAAAGTACATCTAGCCCCTGAAACTTCTAAAAGGAAAACAAAACAAAACAAAACACCCCATCACTCTCTCCTAACATCACTAGGGCCTTGCAAGAGCCAGCTCCACCAAGGCCACAAGTGTGAGATTCATGCTTCTTTTCCTCCATGTCTGTCACATCATGTTTAATGTTTAAATGTATTTAATCATTGTAATTGATCGCTTTCCAGTTTTGCTCACTTTATCAGAAAATTAACACTTCACTAGTTTTAGGAGAACTATCAACCAGACACCTATAGTTTTAGGAGAACAGATGCCAATTTTACAAAGGCTTATCTTTTTTAGTTTTTCTTTTCAAACTTAATTGTATGACTAGTAATAAACATAGTAGCTATCTTTCCAAGAGCACCTGTACAGAGACAGCCACCCTTAAATTCTGCTTTTTACTCTTTATGTCATTTACCCTGCATTGCAAACTTACAACTGTTATTATATACATATGATGAAATATTACTTAACCTGAAAAAGGAGGAAATCCTGCCACGTGTGACAACATGGATGAATCTGGGGGATATCGTGCTAAATGAAATAAGCCAGTCACAGAAGGACAGATACTGCATGATTCTACTTATATGAGGTGTCTAAAGCAGTCAAACTCGTGAAAACAAAGAATAAAATTGTAGTTTTCAGTGGCTAGGGGGAGGGGGAAATAGAGATTTACTAATCAAAGGGTATAAAATTTCAGTTATCACAGACAAGTGAGTTCTAGAGATCTGCTCTACAACATGGTGCCTATAACACTTAAAACTCTGTTAAGAGGGTAGATCTCATGTGAAGTGTTCTTACCACAGTAAAATAAAAATACAGTACATAATACATAGCTAGAGAAAAAACAAAAGAGAAGGGTGGAGAGAGAGAGAGACAGATTTTAGGGAATTGGCTTGTGTGACTGTGGGGCCAGCAAGTCCTGAATCCGCAGTGTAGGATGACTGACAGGAAAGTCACTTAAGATTTAAATCCTAAATCTATAGATCAAGACATCAGGCTAGAAACTCAGGAAAGGATGTCTCTATTAGAGTCTTGAAATAGAAATCTTTGGGAAAATCTCAGTTTTTGTTCTTCAGATCATCGGCTGATTGGATGATGTCCACCCACTTGATTGCAAGTAATCTTTGCTTAAAGACAAAGGTGAATCATATCTATAAAATACCTTCACAGCATCAGCTAGATAGAATTTGACCAAACAACTACGCACTATTTCCCTGCCAAGTTGACACATAAAATTAACCATCACAAAACCTAAAACCCCAAACTGCATGCTAAACAGCTGCGTGGCAATAACTTCAATATCAGAAGTTTTGAGAGTTCAATATCTTATCCATAATTGTGGAGTATAGGCTGTTGGCATTCCAATTACCTATTTACATCAATGCATTTTTTATTTATGTATAAATGTGTGTTGGATGTGTGTACACATATGGCTTATATCTGCATGTACTAACTGATTTAGACTCAGACCACTAGCTGCCAATCAGAATTAATAAAAAATTTTTGAAAAATTTTCTTTTTCTAATTGTAACACATTTTAAATCAAACAAATTGTGGTTGAGATAAATTTCATTAATTAGTAATTTATACTATTTTAGTGATTAATACTATATAAATTATTATGTCAAATAATTCTATAAATTAAACTTCTCTCTATATATGTATTCTTAAGGTTTTTTTGTTTTGTTTTTGTTTGCTTGTTTTACATATGTGCCATATAAACGTTTTATTGACTGGTATGTGCCCTCCTAGGTTAATACGTAGAACCACAAATTAGACTTGATATTCACTGTGTGTGGTATTACATTATCTCAGACATTATGTCCCTTTCAAAACTACAGCAGAGATGCATAAAACAGTAGTCTAATGGTGTTAGTGGTGTTCACTTGTATTTGGTCATGCATACCTATTTGAATTTTGCTCTGTACTAGTAATGTGCATTTAACTTTCTACGTTGAGTAAAACTTAATTTTGATTATCTCCTGAAATTGACTAAATTCTAAATGTCTCGTAAATAAGATCACTACAGCTTGTGTTTGTGCCTCGAGGGATAAAATACCCTTTAATATATATTTTTTTAAACTCTGCTTATGTAGACTTACCTACAAGCTTATATTTCTATGTAATTTTGATTTCTCAAAAATATGTTTTTCCCCAAAACAAAGATTTGTTGAAATTTGATTTTCAGATCACATTTTGTTCAGCTGCTTCATAAATAAATGTCCCTGTGTAATCTGTACAGAAGATTTTGGATTGGATTAATTCCTTAGTAATGAAATTTGGTGATATTCCAACTATAGTTGATACTCTACTTAATTTATTACAATAACTACTTTAATTCCCTGAGAAATGTGTTAATATTTTTATTAAAACTGAGAGAAAAATCTTAGAAGCTGTCAATAATCAGAAAGACATTTGCTACTATAAGTGATTTCTATGATAATTACAAAAATGTGGACCTTAAAATATTATGTAAATTTTATTAAGTGATAAAGTCACACAGGTTTTGAGAAATTACACCACAGTTGCTCATTAACAGGTCTACATTAGTGTAAATCTCTTTAAAGATTTATTTTCTCATTGTTTTGAAGAACAGTAACTTTACTGATGTATTAATGACCTAATTGTGACTAGCCAATCCCATTTTCATTTGAAGGATTGTTCCCTTGATTCATTCAATAAATACTGCATGTGGGAAAAAGATATTTGAATTGATGGGCAAAAATTGTAGTCACCACGTGCAGATTTATGGGTTGAGGGAATAATGTGATTATGCAAAGAAAAATGAAATGATGCTTATGGGCCCTTGATGAACAACACAGGGTATTTGTATCTGGTATGTCATGGGTGTAGAAGGTAGCAGGAAGAGTACTTTATGAAATTCTCATTGTCTTGTAAGGGCCTAAGAGTCAGAGTCCTGAAACTCTGTGTGTTGTGCCTTAAGGGGAATATTTTCTATTGTCAGTGACAGAATAAGATGCACTGTTGAGGCAGCAGAATCTTTCTTCTGTGATTCTCCACATTCATGTTTCTATCCAATTTTAGTCCCCCAGTAATTTGATTTTCATAGGATTATATCATTCTGTAAATCATTGTCCAGGGATTCAGAAGCCAAATATTAGTCCTGTCTGACAATTTCTGAGACAGATAATCATCAAAATAATTTGAGTTGAATATCCGAACCTGAAAAAAATTATCCAAAACTTAATGCATAATGTTGGAATTAAAATTGTCTCAATAACACGAGATTCGATCATCTTATAAAAGAATATATAAATTGAGCATAACACAATAAAGATAAATAAACTGGAGTATTAAATAAATATATATAATATTTAAGTGTATATATTATCATATAAATATATAATATATAAGCATATTATATATAAAATATATAAATATATGTGTTTATCATAATATATATTAAATATATATAAATTATAAATATTTAATTGAACATATTATATATAATATTATAATTGGGGGTAAATAATACATATTTAGGATGAAAGAAAAATAAGATTATCTCTGTGTGATTCTGCAGTAGGCCTTTCCCCCTCTTAGCTAGATATTTTTTGTCTCTGCTGTGAAAGTACACAACACAGAGACTAACTATCATACTAACAGCACTGTAGATATGAAAAATGGGTTCAATTTTACATTCATTAGCTAATCAACAACAATTACAATTGCAATTAGTGATGTGCCAACTTCACTAAACTCCATTGCTTAGGCTGTCTTGGAATATACTGACTGAAAGTGGGTTGTCTCTTCACAGTTTATTGGACTTCATCAAAATATGCTGATATGACCAAATTTATCTGAGTTAACTGTAAAAATTGGTTAATAGTGAACTGTTCATTCTGAAATGTGGGTTTGTATTTATTTCTGAAAACTAGGGATGGTTTATTGGAAAGTCAACTGTATCTTTGAAATTTGCTTCTTTTTATTTTTGACATTTTTACTTACAAAAATACAAAGCAAACAAAGTTTGCTAACATTTTGTTTTTATTTGCATGTAGTTGCATAGGTTTGGAATTGTTTATTCTTGTTAGAATATTTTAACTAGTAGCTATTTAAAGTGTGCATTTTCCTTCAATAACTAGATGGAATTTTTTTGTAATAAAGAAGTTCATATGACTTTACAGGCATACTTCAGAAATACTGCAGTTTGGTTTCCTACCACTATAATAAAGGGATTATCACAACAAAGTGAGTCATATGAATTTTTTGGTTTCCCAGTGCATATAAAAGTTATGTTTATACTATATTATAGTCTATTAAGTATGCAATAGCATTATATCTAAAAAAAGTATATATTTTAACTACTGAATTCTTCATTACTGAAAAATGCTAACCATTATCTGAGTTTTCATTGAGTCATAATGTTTTTGCTGGTGGAGGGTCTTGACATTGAGAACTGCTGACCAGTCAGGGTGGTGGTTGCTTAAGGCTGGCGTAGCTGAGATGATTTCTTAAAATAAGACAACAATGAAGTTTGCCACATGGATTGACTCTTCCTTTCATGAAGGATTTCTCTGCAGCATGCATTGCTGTTTGATAGCATTTTACCCTCAAGAGCACTTCTTTCAAAATGCAGTCACTCCCCTCAGACCTTGCCTTTCCTCTATCAACTAAGTTTTTGTAATATTCTAAATCTTTTGCTGTCATTTCAGTAAACTTCACAGTATCTTCACCAGTAGATTCCATTTCAAGAAACCATCTTCTTTGCTCTTCAATAAGAAGCAACTCCTCACCTGTTCAAGTTTTATCATGAGATTGCAGCAATTCAGTAACATCTTCAGGATCCACTTCTAATTTTAGTTCTCTTGCTATATCCAACACATCTTCCTCCACCAATGTCTTGAAACCCTCAAAGTCATGCTTGAGGGTTGGAATCCACTACTTCTAAACTCCTGTTAATATTGACATATGCCTCTTCCCATGGTCATACATGTTCTTCATGGCATTTAGAATAATGACTCTTTTCCAGAAGGTTTTCAATTTACTTTGTCCAGATTCATCAAAGAAATAACTATCTATGACCTTACAAAATTTATTTCTTAAATAATAAGACTTGAAAGTCAAAATTGCTCCTTGATCCAAGGGCCCTAGGATTTTCAGAATGATAGACAAGCATTGGCTTCAATTCAGCATCACCAACTGTGTTAGCCCCTCACAGATGCTCTCAAATAACCAACTACAGTGTAACTGAGTCCAGGCTTCTCCTGCTTGCTGCATGACAGGCCAATAAATCAAGAGACAAGGTGGTGGGGCAAGGAATATTGACTTTATTCACAAAGCCAGCAGACCAAGAAGATGGTGTACTAGTGTCCCCCAAAACCATCTTACCTGCATTAAAAAGGAAAGAGGTGTGGCTGGTTGTTGGTAACTTCTTGGTGCCAGAATCGTTTGTTCTCGCAGCTGTCTATGTAGGTCTGGTCACAATGCGCCTATAAAACTGCAACAAGACAATTGTTATTTTTCAGTTCTGCAATTTTTTTTTATCATAGCTTCAAAGTTCAAGCTTGGGAGGCAGAGTCTTGAGAATGGGCTATCATGATATTTCAGGTTACAGGAACATTCTTTTACAAAGGTGCAGAGCCAGCATGACAGAGCACAGGCAGCAGAGCACAAGGGTTAGAGCTCAAGGAATAGATTCAATATGGAGTCAGGTTTGTTCTTCTCTGTTACAACAGGACCTCTACGAAGCCTAAGGGCATCATCCTTCAGCCAACTCTGCCAAAGATAGAGGATTATCTGAAAAATATCTGTGAGTATGGCTTTGGTCTAATGGAGTGAACTTTAGTGTGTTTACATGAGAGACTGATACAGAGAAAATTCTTGAGAAAATTATTTTAGCAGAAACAATGCCAACTTGGACTAAAATGTACAGAGAGAATACAAAATGAAGGGTAGATACTGTATACCCCCAAAATATGAAAGGTACCTACTATATACCCCCAAATTATTCTCCCTTCTTCTTCTCTCTCTCCCTAGATATAGTTAAAACATACATATAGTTTTTAACAATTGTATTTTATTTCTAATTAAATATTGTTTTCAACATAGTAGTCTTTGTTTTATTAATTTTAAAAGTATAATTTGCTTTAAACTGAAAATGTATTTTTTGCCTGGTTCTTTCAATTCTGTTTTGTGTTTTCCAAAAAAAAGTTATATTTATATGAACTGCTTTTTTGTTTATTTAAAAATTACCACTAATTATAATATTTGCTTTCTTTATTCTACTTACTTTTGGTTTGATTTTTAAATTTTTTTCCTGGATTTTTGAGAAGCCATGTATATGCAACATTTGTTTTAGAAATAAATATGATTAAGATCATAAATCGCTCTCATATTGACACCATGCTTCTTTTTTTGGTTGTTGTTCTTTTCTTTTGAAGTATAGTCAGTTTACAATGTTGTGTCAATTTCTGGTGTACAACAAAATAATTCAGTTATACAGGAACATACATATATTCGTTTTCATATTCTTTTTCACCATAGGTTACTATAAGATACTGAATATAGTTCCCTGTGTTATATAGTATAAACTTGTTTATAGCATGCTTGTTTTTAATCTGTAAATTATTTTGACAAATATTTAAAGTTTCTAAATAGATTTAACATTTTTGAGTGTGATTTATTGCCTCTAATGCCACTGATGTTGGGAAAGTCTTATATCACATATTTTGAGTTTTTGCAACAGACATATTAGTTATGGATTAATTGTGTCAGTTAAATTTCTACATTATAGAATATATTTTTAATATATAAAAATGAATTTTCTTAAATTGTCTGTCAGTTTCTACTAAAGCTACTGATGCACTATGGTTTTGGATGTTTTCTAACATTACTGCATAATCTGTCAGTTTTTAACCTTCATTATTTAGAAAGGCTTCCTGATTTCTAACAGAGGTAACAAAGAATAGAAAGCAAGAACTTTGTTTCTGATTTCCATAACTTCAATTTAAATTTTATAAGTTAATGTGTGGTGATTATTTTTGAATGACTCTTCTTATGGAAAAAAAAAAATTGTATGAAATGTTAGAGCTGATTGGTCCAGAATAGGATCCTAGGAATAGATCCCAGAAGGACATAGTCTCTGCATTTTATCTGATCACCTCACCATCCTTAAGTTTCTGTTAAGAACTTTTCATGTATCTATTAGTCATAGATTTGTATATATTCATTTTAAAACTATTTATGTTTTAATATACTACCTTTTTAGCATAATGAGTTCTTTATGCATTTTATTTACAGCATACATTTAACTACTTTTAGTTTGTTCTCCTGTCTAAAATGCTTCTTTCAGGGTTAAGGGATAAAGAAATCAAAACTGTATATGGACAAAAAATGCGTGGCCTCATTCTCAGTTTAAAGTTTGCAAGCTTGGTTTAGATAATACTTATTATTAATATGATAATGAAAAAGTTTTTAAATGCATCAAGGATTTCCCAGAAAAAGATACATTAAACCTTTGGGTACCAAATAATCTGATGTTATTCTTTCTTACATGCATATAGTTGTACACTACAGTGGCTACTTTATTTACATTACACAGGAGAGTGCCATTTAAGCCATAAGTACAATTCTACATAATTCAACTTAGTTTAAACATCTTGCTAGAGGATCTTGCTAGAGGAACGGTAATCAAATTTAGCTTCAGGACGTACTGTAGACTAATACAAGAGCTCTATATGCACAGTTAAGATTATACTACAAATGGGGTTCCCATTTTACTATTTGATGAATGATATGTCACAAAGTGTTATGTGATTCCATAATAAAAGATGCTCTTATAATGCCTCTACCCAGAAGGACAAAGTTAATCTTGCCAAGAGGACTTGAACTCTCAAATTGTAGAGTTAAGTAAGTTGCATCAGGGCTTATTCTTTGAGTTCTTGGAGTGAAAGAAAATATATATGGCCATCCAAATCAGGTCTCCCAACTGCATTAGGCTTCCAAAAGTGTGTCTTCTAGATGTTACATCACTTATGTCAAATTTTACTTTAAAAAAATACATATATAGTTAGTTGTCTTTGAACCATTATAGTAACTATTCCTATCAAACTCAGCCTAAAATTTCATTCACGAACAAGTAAGTGCAGTAGTTTAGAAAGTAGCAGTGATGGTGTGCATCACCCAACCACAAATGACTTTAAAATAATGAACTTTCTCCTTGACACATCTCATTTCAATTAAAGCGTTCTAAAAAGAAAGCATTATATCCACAAGGGTGAGATAATACTCCACAAGGGTAAGAAAAGTAAAAAGATTTTATTTTTCAAAATAAAAACTCTAGGAGTCCTTAAATAGTTGAGATTCATTTATCAGATTATAACATTGGCAAGTTGGACCTGAACAGATGAGTTACCAAATAGGGATGCTTCCCTGGAAGGGAAATTCTACCAGCAATCCACGTGTAACGTGTTGTAGATGGGGATCTTGGTGACCACGCGTGGCTAAGAAGTAAAATTGTCCTCCAGGTGAAAAGTGGGAAACACGCAAATACAGACTGAATTTTTTATTTTATCTTAAATTAAATTTCAGTTTTTATTTTATTGTTTTGTGAAGAAGAGAGCCTAAACAAAACAGATTTGTGAAGAAGATTAATTTAGGTTCTCATTTTAAAGAAAAGGCAATGATTGCTGTCTGCTAATTTTGGGTATAATTAGTCTTACTGGTATGATCAATAATTTCTTTCTAACCTATAAGGACAAAATGAAGACTCACATGTTTTTATTGCTTGCATTATTTACATTGCATAGTTTAAATATATATTAGAGAATATGAACATCAAAGCCTTGGCATTTCTGAAAAACTTGGGGACTGAAAACAAGAAACACAATCATCTGGAAGAATTGTTGGAGTAGGAACTCAGATGAGAAATCCTGATTGACTAAAAAAAGGCATTTAGAATGAAAGTATTTAACAATGGCATCACTATTGTGGTGCTATTAATAACAGACAATTGGGGAAGAGTTCATAATGACTTAATCCCTAGTCCATTAACTTTTATGAATTTAATAAAAATCTATTATAATGAAAATATGCCACAATGAAATTACCAACCTCGGATATGCTTATTTTTGATGAGTTTCTAGAATGCATTCTGGTATGATTTTCTACCATCTAAGTGAACTGTGAAACAAATTGCTTTATTTACCATTATCCTAGATTTTTTTTTAGCTTGTGTCTTTTTGCTATTTGTAGAAGCCAATATGCAGTATAACAAAACAGAGTATTACAGGAACTTCAAATTATTTTCTCTGAAATCGTGGAAAACCAGCTATTGTTTAATGAACCCTGATGCTGCAGTTACTGACAGTTAAAACAATAAGTTAGAAAGAAATAACTGTTTGTCTTCCTTATTTAAAAGTACTTGGCATTTTGCTATTATAAAAACCATAAGATCCAACATATATTTTCAGATGATTTTGTAATGTACGGGGAAAGCTATCCAGATGCATTAGAGTGATAGGTTGTTGTTTAGGGAAAACTGTGATCAACACTATCGCATCCCAAGCCATAAATTAAACTGGGTTAGCAGCAGCTATGCTGGGGGAATAGCATTCCCGGTATAATCCTGTCCATTACATTAAGTAGTAGTCCCTGATTACACTTGTACTTTTACCCAGAAATAGTAGATGTATTATTTTTTCTGAGCATAGTGTAAATGTTTTCCTGCCTTTGTTTATAGATTTAAAATTTTTACCACTGCAAACCTGAAGTTTTTCACTTGCCTCAGCATATTTACATTGGATTTTTGCCGTATGTTTTTCCAGAAGTTTACTTCACTACCTTTCTATCATTCCCTCCAAAATACATATATTTTCTGTGAATTTTTTACTTGGAAATCTATCATTAATTTCTCCAGGATGAAATATTTTTGTTAAAAAAGTACCATTTAAAATTCAATATGATTTGGATGAGATGATACATTTTATTATCACATTAGTTTATTCATTGAAACGATCTCATTTGCTTTCAGAATGGCCTTAGTACACATGAAGTTTCAATATACAGTCGACCCTTGAACAAAGCATGGGTTTAGGGCACTAGGCTGCCCCTCAGTCAGAAATCAGTGTATAATTTTACAGTAGACCTTCCATATCTGTGGTTCCACACCCTGCAATTTAACCAACTGTGGATTGTGTTGCAGTGCACTATATATTTATTGGAAAAAATCTGCATAAAAATGGTTCCATACAGTTCAAATCCATGTTGTTCAAGGTCAACTGTGTATTTTCTGGGGAGTATAAATGTCTGTGCAATTAAACAGTAAAAAAAGAGAATGGAGCTTCTTTCAGTTTGAAAAAATAGAAAATATTCTCTTTTTTAAAGAGTGTTCTTAAGTTAAGGAACTTTGCTTTTAGAGAAATGATACAGAAGATAAGCTGAGAAAACTGAGTCTTTTCCTTCCCAGTTCTATAGGTTTGTGTTCTAAGATCTTTTAAAATGTGAGTATTTAAGTGAGAATATACATCACAACAGCATATAGTAAACTTGTCAAGTAAAGATATAAGTAATAAAATAAGAAAAAAGTCTTCGCTAAACGTAACAATCCAAATGATAATAATTCTAAGACTAAAGGAAGAAACAGCACAATGCAGGTTGTGGTGACTAACAATGATTTAAGACCTATTTTCCGACAGACAACAGAAAAGACACTTTCTCTGTAATGTTAAATCATAAAAGGTCTGTGAGATAAATGTGAACAAATTTTCAAGAGACACCATGCCTAGTTCAGAAAGGCAAATTATCTAAGTGACTAGGTGTCTACTTTTCTCACAGAGAATGAGAAGGAGTAAGAAAGGGGAAATGTGGTAAATTTAGTGCTAAAAGTGGAGAGCAGGTGACCAATGGGGCTTCAGTTGCTCCTTCAGAATATTACAGGGACCAAAATTATGGATTATGGTTGTAAGACAATTTTAAGATTCTGCAACATTTATGATGAGATCTTGAGAGATTTATGACATTATGTACAAAATTGTATATATATTTGTGCTTTTTCCAAAAAGGTTTCAACAGGTTATCAAAAAACTCCTGCACTGATCTTCCAATACTAAAAAATAAATAGTGAGACTCAGTGTTTTAAAAATTAAAAATACATTTTCAATGTTTCTACAATTATCTTTACCTACAATGGAATTGTGTGTATATGTATATATATGTAAATATATATATTTTTTTAGGGGTGTGATGAAAGGTGGGTTAAAGCCTGTATGCACAGAAAAGTAAGGAAACTGGGAACTGGGAACATTGCATCCACATTCAGTCTGCATGCAGATAAGTCCCTAAGGCTAAACTATAATGCAATGCCCACTGAAGAAAGAGAAGTCTTCAGGAGAGAAGGAACACAAGGTCTGACAAGAATGCTTAGGTTTTAACAGAAATATTTGGATAAATTTGTCCTTCCATAAACATTTTTATACGCATTTCTTGATTAGAAAATTAAGTTGCACTGAAAAGAAAAGCTAGTAAGAGTCAAAACATGGATTTGGATCCTACTTTTTTTTTTTCTTTTTTCTGTATAATACAATGCAAGTGTAAGAGAACACAGTCAGGTGCTTTTCTAATAACGTGACAATCTAAAGGGCAGAGCATGTGAGAAGAGAGTAATGTAGGAAATATCCAGCTGAAGATGTTGATATATTGTTTTAAAGTGTTTTGGTTCAATTCATGTTAAACAATAGCATGCTACAATTTTAAATTGTAATATTAAAATAATTTTAGAAACACAAATATATAGTTATAGTACAATCATAAATCAATGTAAACATCTCTATCATTATCAGAACTTACTAAATTGGAAAGTAGTTTTTAAATGCATTTTCTAAAATATCCAAACTCAAAGTGGGAATTAATTCCTATATGCTCAGTATGTAGTTATATATCTTGAAATAAAAATCAGATCTTTGTTTGGAAAATGATAGCTCCAATCCATTGTTGAATATCCTGTTTTATTTACTAATAAGTCATTTTTTCTGCCCAGAAAAGAAAATTCCTTTAAGAATTAGATATGCTATTGCATAAAGTTACCTTACAAAAGAATAGCATTACAAATCAGAGGCCCATGATTATGTTAGTTATATTTATCCCTGAAATCATTTAAACACCTTTCATAATAAAAATCTTTATATACTATACCTCATTTAACAGCCATTAACACATCTTCCATCTCAAATCAAGTGTACCTACTAATAATGACTTAATTTTATTACTTATTAGACGTGGTTTTACATTGTCAGTTATCTTATGTCAAGTCTGCACAGTTTAATATGTAGAGCTTCTGCAAAATACGTTGCTCATCTCTTAATGTATCATGTTTGGGCTACAATTTAACAACAGTCAAGTTTAGAATATAATAATTGCCAATCTGTCTTTTATAAGATAAAATACAAAATAAAATGTGAATAAATCTAATTTCAAAAGTTAAATTAAGAGGAATTTAAAACACTGAAAAAATACCAAACATATTTAAAAGAAAAAGAATGAACTCATTATGAGTACATATAATAGAACTAAATATATGTATATTTCAAGATTTTACAGATACACACACTGTTTCCAGAAAATCTAAGAAGAATAATTAAATCAAGACCAATTCCTCAGAAATTTAAAATTAGCCTTCTCAGTCTGGTACTGATTTTTTCATTCAAAGGAAATTTTGCATTGAGCCAAAACTCAGTATCTAATATGCCTTACATTGCTTAAGGTTTATTTCATTCTAATTGGTAGAATTCTAGAGTCCATAATAAAGAAAAAAATGTCAGCTTACTTTAAACATTGTATTTTACTTAATAATTCTTCTTTAAATTTGATTTTACTTCTAGTTTCCTCATGTAGTTTCCTGTGGGAAAGTGAGTAAACAAAACCCGTAAGCCTCAGTTTTCTTTTCTGTGTCCACTGATAAAAATAGTACAGACCGTGTTGGTCTATTGCAAGGGTCAAATTGATCTGTAAATGTTTTAATTTTAATGTTATTTCAGCACACTTTCAATAATTTAATTTCCGATTGTTAGTTGATAGCATATAGAAATATGACATTATTATTTTTGATCTTTTACCCTGTTACAAAATTTGCTTATTAGTTCCAGTAGCTGTTATGTACATTTTTTAGTAGGTTTTGTAGTTTTCTTAGAATTTTCTATATCCCTGGTCATGTAGCCTGCCAATAAATGATACTTTATTTCTTATTTTCCATGCCATTTATATCTTTTTCTTGTCAAGTTGAATTCAATAGAACATGCACTAAACTGTAGAACAGAAGTGATGGAGTGAGTATCCTTGCCTTGTTCCAGATCGTAAAAAGAATGTATTCAGTGATATCAGCTCAAGTTTGTTTGTTCGGGTTTTTTTTTTGTTTGTTTGTTTCATTTTGTTTTTATAAATAGCCTTTATTAGATTGAGGGACTTTCTTGCATTTCTGATTTGCTGAGTTTTTATCATGAACGGATGGAAAATAGCTGCATTATTGAGACGATTGCATTATTTCCCCCTTTATTCTGTCTCTTTGGTGAATTATATTGATTGATTTTCAAATATTATGATATCCTTACATTTCTCAGACAAACCATACTTGCCTATGGTATGTTATTTTTTTCATATATAGCTGGAATTGTATATGAATGGATTTTACTAGCAAATTTGGAGAACTTTAGCAAACTGAAATTTCTGCTTTTTTTTCTCCTTGTTCATGAGAGATACCGGTCTGTAGGTTTATTTATAATGTCTTTTTCTAGTTTTGATATCATGATATTTTTGATAAAATGAGAATATTTTAGCATTTAATGTTATCTTAAATATTATTTTACTAGTTACACTTGTTTTCTGTATATCTACTTCTTTATTTTTGTAGTGTAGACTTGGAGAAACTGGAAATTAACAAGAGTAGGATGAGTACAAACACAGAAATCCGAATTTTCTAACAGTGCAGCCCAACTGTTTGTATACATGGGTGGATATAGACAAGATAGTATAAACACCAGATAGAATGAGGGTCAGGGAAAAATTAGCAGTGAACCTTTAATCCTCCTTTCCCTTCTGAACTCTAAGAAAGACAGTGAAACAGGGGGCCCTACACTTGGATAGAGATCTGTAGGCTAGCAATAGTTGGTATTTTGCATATAGATTTTGCATACTTTGCCATGATGAATAAAATCTACCACAAGTTTACTGGTCTACATCAGGTGGTAACAATTCTAAGGAGACAAGCAGACAGGGGAAAATGCAGGTTTCAATCGAGAAAGCTATGGAATACAACAACCTATTTTTAGAAGACAAAAGCAGAACCCAAAGTCATCAGCCATGGAAGACAGATGAGGCCCATCATACTTCACAGGGTAGCCAGTAACCACGATAGCCACATTACAATCAGCAAAGATTGGGTCTCAGAGCCAAGGGTCTTCTTCAACAATGCTGCTTCTCTGATACGAGAACAATACATTATTCCCTATCTCCCATTTTAGGAGTTTAACTCCTATGCAGATAAAGAACAAGAGAATAAAGAAGGTGAAGAATTTCTGAAAGACTATATATTTACTCCAAGTATACTAACCAGTCATATATCATAACTAAGAATAATAAGTGAATTTGGATGAGAAGTCACTGTATTGGCCTTAGAGTGTCCCATAGGAAAATAATTGTTCTTTTCTAGACAGATTATGGCCTCAAGAGTAAAGATAAACCAAGTTTTATAAAATAAAGATTCTTTTTCACATTTCTGTGGCAGTTGTAAATCATGACCCTTTGCTTGTAGAATCCAGATATTGTTAAATTATCATATTTTATTATAAAGATTATTTTTTCTCTTCACATAACCTACACTCAATACTGTCTTCAACCCTATGTTCTAAAATGTGTTTGATACTTTCTCCAGAGCAAATAACAATAGAGGAAGCAATTCACAGTGATCTAGATTATTCAGTCATAAAATGGAACATCTGAAAATTTGACTTGACAAACAACTATCACATGTATGTCTGCATAGCAGGCAGTCCTCTAGCTTACAAACAGATTGAGTTCCAAAAGTTCATTTGCTAGGAGATTTTTAAAACTGAGAACATATTTTCCCTCTAGAAACAATGTTGTATGTGGTGGTTAGGTTATTACACAAGACAAAAAAA
The DNA here is from genome assembly GCF_036321535.1 of Camelus dromedarius. NCBI lineage: Eukaryota > Metazoa > Chordata > Mammalia > Artiodactyla > Camelidae > Camelus > Camelus dromedarius. The sequence continues at coordinate 26,816,260 of NC_087439.1, read as the reverse complement.
TTGTTGAATCCATAATTAGTTAAATTTAGTTTAATAAATATTTATTGAACACTTAGAGTAGGCACTGCTCATGTTAGGCTCTGATGACACAAAGATTTATAATCCTGCATTCAAAAAGCCATCATATATGTGAATTATTAACTTATATATGCACTATATAAATACTTATTGAGCACCTAATTTAGATGCTGGAATATAATATGAGCAAAACATGGGGTTGCTTTCAAGGAGCATGCTTTGAAGTAGATGGAGAATGCATACTCACTTGACTAAGCTAAGCATTGCTGAAGTGATGTTTTAAGGAAGGCTCTGGATGCTGTAAATGTTAAGAAGAGAGGACACTGCCTTTGTTTGGTGGGCAATTTCCCAGGGGAAAGCTGACATACGAAGAATTATTAGGGTTTACCTAAACTCATCTGTGGAAAAACAATGATTCCTGGCATGAAGAGAAATCTTTAGGGGAGAGAATACATTTAGAGGAGTTTGAGCAGTTACACATCTTGGGATGACTACACATAAGTAATGAACAAGTTGATGAAATATACATAAGTCAAGGATTGCCTGATAACTAGGGTATGTTGAATAAATACTTTAAAAAATCTGGCTGAATTGAAAAGTATTCCAATGAGGTGTCCTATTATATTCCCAGAGGAAAATAGGGTTCATAATGGTTTGCCAAAAGTCCTGATCCAGTACATGGGAATAACTGGAAGGTGATTTTCACCTTATCTCCGGGTTCTTTTGTTCCTGAATAGAACCTACTGTGAATGAGCCATGATTTGGCTCAGATATGTTCTAGGCTGTGTGCACTGTACAGTTGTCATATGATGAATAATTTGCCAGTATGGTGTACTTCATGTGTTACATTGTATAGCAATGCTCCCACCTTGAATCACAACTCCCTGTGTTCATACATGTCTGACATGAACTCTAGGCTTGGCTCTTGACTTCCTTTGACCAATAGGATATTAGAAAACATGACACAAGTAGACATTTGACAGGCCCTCACACAGTGGGAGTTGTCCTCTCTGCTGCTGGAAATTCTTCCCTGACTAGTGTATGAGCTGGGGCTGGCCTACTGAAACACACAGTCTAACCAACTGCCACACATGTGTATGGGTCTACCTTAGAACATGCAGCCTCATTTGAGCTGCCAGATGAGAGAAGCAAAACAGGCCAGCTGTATCCAGCAGGAGATGCTGACCCGCACGATTGTGAAATGACAATTATTTAGGCCACTGTGCACGATTGGTTATAGAGCAGCAAGTCACTTATAGTATTCACAAAAATGTTTGGAGAAATCCAATGATCCATTTTCCAGAATGCAAGTTTTTATGGATTCACAAGATCACTTGCAAATGTAAATGGAAAAAAGATACAAATTATCTCGTGCACCACTAAGAAAATCTCTATTCTTTGGTATAGCATGAAATTTCTGAAAATGTCATAAATATGTTAATAAGTCACACCATTTATTTATCCACTCACCCTTCATACTTCCATTCATTAACTTAACAATATTTGTTGAATAGCCACTACAAGTCATAGACTGTGCTAAGTGCTTTGAATACAAAGGTAAACAAGACATTGCATCTCTGTCTTCAAATCTTCCCTTCCATCAAGAAAGAGATGCAGACAGATAGATATGCATTTACACTACAAGGTTAAATGGGTTGTGAAAGATCCAGGATCCTCTGGGACAAAGGCTTCCAGAAATGACTTCCTGGAAAAAGGAATATTTCAGCTAAATTTGCCTCCAGAGTCTAAGCTTATAACCATTTACATGTGTAGCTCAGATCATTATAAAATGACTACGTTCCAAGTAGCAATGACTCTGTTACAATGGTATTTTAGCTTCTAATGTTAATAAAGTGAAGATGAAATGGAAGCTATTTTCTGTGTCTTTACTAATCAGACTTAGGACTAAGGCATACAAAAAAAAAAAAAAAAAAAACGGCTCAGGGTTTATTTAAAAGGTCCATATTGAAACTCAGTCTGTTCTAAAGTGTTAAGATTATTATATGAAATGATACAAATACCCCAATCCATTTATTTCCCAAATATAAAATATTTTACAGAAGCCTGACACCAAGATAACAAACCAAACTCAGCAAATCAATGGAGGAAGTTAGGCTTGAAATAAGTTATGTCAGCCACAGTGAGACCAAAACTTTCTCTTGCACTGAGGCTGCCAGCAATAAACTAATCAAATTTGCAGTGCAATTATGGGAAAAGGGAGGATGGCATCCACGTTCTTGGCCTCCCTGGACTACCTTCAACTAACAGGTTTCATTTTGTTCATTTGCTTACAACATCCATGTCTTTGCCAAAACATGCATAATGACCCTCCCAATTTTCAATAACATGGGATCATCATAGGCTTAAAGGACCTCTCATGGTACCTTATCATCATGTTTATTTCATAATGCTCCCTCATAAATTTTTAAGGTTTTACACATGCATCTCCTTAAAAAACATCTTTAAAATAGGAATAGTTTGATAAGCATATGGAAGTATACTCTAACGATTTACAGACATATTTTAAGAATAATTTCTAGGATATGTATGTACTTGTGTGTGTGTGTATTCTGATACATTTCAAGCAAGATTATGATATATGTATAATCATATGTGCTGCATACATACTCACTTTACCAGTTATATACGGATGAAAGAATACTTACTTATGTGCAGAAACATATGGACATTGTATGCATTATTACCTGAACAAAAACAAGCAAAGCTTATGTTTAAATGTTCCATGTTTACCTGTTATGGTATTCAAATTGAAGTTATTGGTGCCCTTCAGTTTTTTCCAGTTCATAAGTGATTACCAGTCAATTCTAATCAATTATCTATCGTTCCTCTTAATTCTGTCCAGATTCAATATCTATATCTACCCAGACTTCTCTCAGACATCATAAATGTGTGTGTGTGTGAGAGAGCGAAAGACAGACAAAGGGGCAGACAGAGAGAGAGAGAGAGAGAATGATAGTAACTAGAAGGCTGGAGTAAGAAGATGAGATTAAAACAGACAACAATGAGGTAATGTCACTGGCAAACCTCTCCATCACATTTTCAAGAAACACTGTGGGAATAATGGATATCCACATGCAAAAAAATATGAACCGCACCTAAACCTCATTCTTTACACAAAATTAGCTCATAATGGGTTATAGATATAAATGTACAATAAGAATCTATAAAACTTTTAGAAGAAAACATAGGAGAAAATCTTCATGATCAAGAGTTAGGTAAATAGCTTTTTGACATGACACCAAAAGCATGTTCCTTAAAAATGTTGATAAATTGGACTTTATTTGACTTTTCCCACCACCCTTCTTTATGGAAGTCAATTCATACATTTGTAATACAGTTAGATTTATTTGTCACATTTCATTCCATATTGAGATACTCCAACCTCCTAAATTATTTTCTAAAATTTGCATACATTAAGGTAAATTCTTTGTTCTGGAAAATTCTATGTTTTTTGGCAAGTGAATAGTGTTGTGTGTCCACCATTAAAGTATCATATAGAATAATTTTACCACATTAGAAAAATTTTCATTGATTTTGCTTTTGGTGTATCTAAAAACCCATCACAAATACAAGGTAATATATATTTTCCATTTTTTCTAGATGATTTATAATTTTACATCTATATTTAATTCATTTTGAATCAGTTTCTATGAAAGCAAAAAGGGCCTGTATCCAGGTATTTCTTCTTCTTTTTTTTTGCATATGCATGTCTCATTTCTCCAGTACCGTTTGTTGAAGACTATTATTTGTTCTTTGAATTGTTTTGCTTCTTCAGGATCTTTGACTGTATTAATATGGGTCTATGCTGGATCTCTCTATTCTGTTCCATTGAATTATGTATCTATTCTTTATCAATACTATGCAGTCTTGATTACTATGCCTTTATAGTAAGTCTTTGTAGTCAGATAGTTTCAGTCCTCCAACTTTGTTCCTCTTCCTTAGGATTTTGTTGGCTATTCTGGGTCTTTCCATTTAAATTTTAGAATTCATTTACAGTATCTACAAAATGTAGGTATAAAATTAGTTTGCAATATCTATAATATCTACAAAATTGCTTGCTAGAATTTTTAGGGGGATTGGGTTAAAACTATAGATGAACCTTGGAAAATATTGTAACAATATTGAGTCTTCCTATCCATAAGCACAGACTACCTCTCCATTAGTGTAGAACTGCTTTGATTTATTTATCAGAATTTTACTATTTTACACATATAGAACCCTCTCTATATATTCTATTGTATTTATACCTATTTTGTTTTTTGATATTGTAAATGTCATTAAGTTTTTAACTTATAATTCCAATTGTTCAGTGCTGGAATATAGAAAAGTAATGTACCTTTGTATATTAATGTTGTATCACAAGACCTATAGTGAGTTCCAGGGTGTTTAAAAATTACTGTTATTATTTGTGATTTTCTACATAGCTAATCATGTCATCTACAAACAGACAGTTCTATTTCTTCCTTTCTGACCTATATCCCTTTTATTTCCTTTTCTTGTCTAATTTCATGATCTAGGACTTCCAATACAATATTGGATAGCAGTCATGGACAAGCAGTGCCTTATTACCAAACTTTGAAGAAAAGTATCCAGTTTCTCACTCTTGTAGGGTTTTTTAGATGTCCTAATCAAAATGAAGAGGTTCCCCTATATTTCTAGTTTGCCAAGAGTTTTTATTATAGATAGGTGTTGGATTTTATCAAATACTTTTATTTAATCAATTGATATGATCATATAATTGTTTTATTCTCTAGCCTGTTAATGTGGTGGGTTATAATTGATTTTTGAATCAAGGTTGATGCAGCCATGTATACCTAGAATAAATCCCGTCAGTTTGTGTGAAAATTCTTTTTTGTTGTATTTAATTTGATAATATTGTGTTGGCATTTTGTGTTTATATTCATGAGAAATATTGGTCTGTAATTTTCTTTTCTTATAATGTCTTTGCCTAGCTTTGTTGTTAGATTAACATTGACCTCATAGAATGAGTTAGAAAGTGTTCCCACTTCTTCCATTTTCTGAAAGGAATTATAAGGAATTGGGATTATATTTTCCTTAAAAGTATAGAATTGACCAATGGATCTGTTTGGATCTTTTTAAGAAAGTGTATTAATTACTAACTCAAATTATTTTATATATATTTATATTTTTTATATATATACATATTGATTCATATTATCTGTTCTCTTTATGTGTGTTTTATAATCTGTGTCTTTCAAATAATTGATTCATTTCATCTATGATATTAAATTTATGAGAGTAGAGTTATTCATAACATTTATTTATTATCCTTTTGATGTCAACAGATGCAGTAGTACTAGCTGTGCCTTCATTTCTGATATTGTTAATTTGTGTCCTCTTTTTTTTTCTTAGCTTGGCTATAGGTTTATCAGTTTTATCTTTGATTTATAAAGCTCCAATTTTTATAATTCATTTTCTTCTGATTGTCTTAGGGCTTAGAATATATGCTCCCTAGTTTTCTAATGTGGAAGCTTTAGGTTTTTAAAGTTTGACCTTTCTATTCTGATATATGCATTTCATATTATAACTGTTCTTCTAAGAGCTTTTAGTGCCTTCCACAATTTTTGAAGTTTTTTTGTCTCATTTCAGTTTAGTTCAATATATTTTAAATCTTTTCCTTGAGATTTCCTCTTTGACCCATGTGTTATTTAGTAGTATTTTGTTTAGCCTCCAAATATTTTGGGATTTTTTCAGCTATCTTTTTGTTATTGATTTCCAATTTAATTCTATTGTGGTCTGAGAACATTCTTTGTATGATTTATGTATGTTTTAATTTGTTTAGGTGTATTTCCTTTTCCAGAGTGTAGTCTATCTTGGGGGACTGTTCCATGTGAATTTGAGAAGAATGTATATTCTATTGCTGTTCAATGAAATATTCTGTACACATCAAATAGATCAAGTTGATTGAGAGTGCTGTTCAGGTCAACTACATTCTTACTGATTTTCTGCCCGCTTGAGCTATCAATTACTAAAAGAGGAATGTTGATGTCTACAACTATAAAAATGGTTTCGTCTGTTTCTTCTTACAGTTCTATCAGTTTTACCTCATGTATTTTTATAAACTGTTATTAGGTACATATATGCTAAAGATTGTTTCTTCTTAAAGACTCAACCTATTTTTATTATTTATATGCACCCCTTTTTATCCCTCATAAGTTACCATGTTCTGAATTTCATTTTGTCTAGAATTAATGTAGCTACTCCAGCTTTCTTCTGATTAGTGTTAGCATGATATGTCTTTCTGCACCCCTTTATGTTAAATCTATCCGATATCCAAGACTTTATATTTAAATTGGGTTTCTCATACATAGCGTATAGTTGGGTCTTATTTTTATATCTACTCTAAAAATCTCTTTTTATTTGTCATTAATTGGTATATTTAGGCTATTCCCGTTAAGAGTGATTAGTGATATATGTAGTTGGGTTAATATTTACCATCTTTGTAATTTTTTTTCTATTTATTGCATTTGTTCTTTGCTGCTGCTGCTGCTGCTGCTGCTGCTCCCTCCTCATCCCCCTCCCCTTGTCCTTTCTTCCTCTTTCTCTTCTTCTTCTTCTTCTCTTCCTCCTTCTCTTCTCCATCTCCTTCTCTTTTGTCTTCTCTGGTTTAATTGAACATTTTTCATGATAACATTTTTTCTCCTCTCTTAGCATATCTATTATGTTTCCTTTAAAAAATGTTTGGTGGTTGCCCTAGAATTTGCTTTATACATTTGCAGCCATTTTAGGTCTTCAGTCAAATAGCACTATACTGCTTCATAAGTAATACAGATACCTGGTAACAGAGTATAACCAGTTCCTCTCTCCCAAATATTATGAAGTTGCTGTCATTCATTTCAGTTATTCATTTAATATAATCATCCAATCTATTGTTACTATTCTCACTTTAAACAAATAGTTACCTATTAGATCAATTAAGAGACATAAATTTTTAAAAATTACTTTACCTTCATTTATTCCTTCTTTGATATGCTTCCTTTCTTTATGCAGATCTGACTTTTTGACCTATATCATTTTTCTTCTCCCTGAAAAACTTCTTGTAATGTTTCTCAACGGCAGATCTGCCAGTGATAAATTCCCTCGGTTTTTGTTTATCTTAGAAAGTATTTCTCTTTTATTTTTGAAAGATAATTTCACTGGATATACAATTCTATATTGATAGGTACTCTTTTTTTTTTCTTCTCTAAAACTTTAAATTCACTACATTCTCTTTTGTATGAGTAGTTTTTAACCAAAACAACAACAACAACAACAATGTAATTATCCTTGTTTCTCTATAAGTAAGGTATTTCCTTACTCTAGCTTTTTTCTTTGCCTTTGCCTTTCAGTATTTTGAATATAATATACCCAGGTGTAAATGTTTTGATATTTATCCTCCTTGGAGTTCTCTGAGCTTCTGAATATGTGGTTTGGTGTCTGTCATTAATTTGGAACATTTCTGGCCATTATTACTTCAAATATTTCTTCTGCTTTGTTATCTTCTGTTGTTCCAATTGTATACATGTTATACTTTTTGAAATAGTCTCACAGTTCCTATAGAACCTGTTCTGTTTTTATTTGTTCAGCCTTCATTATATTTTATAAATTTTCTATTTACATATCTTGAAGCTCACTCTTTCTTTCCATGCCTTTTTCCAGTTTACTAATGAGCCCATCAAAGGCATTCTTCATTTCTGTTACAGGGTTTTGGATGCCTAACATTTTAAAAAAATTCTTTTTTGGGGTTTCCATCTTTCTGTTTTTATCACCCTGTTCTGTTCTTGCATGTTGTCTACTTTTTCATCAATGCCCTTAATACATTAATAATACTTGTTTGCAATCCCATATCTGATAAATCCACTGTTGCGCCATATCTAAGACAGTTCTACTGCTTGCTTTGTCACTTAAGACTGTACTTTTTCTTGTCTTTGAAATGTCTTATAATTTTTTCGTTGAAAGCTGGACATGTACCACATGCTAGGGACTGAGGTAAATAGACTTTTAGTGTGAGATTTTATGTTAAGATGACTAGGAGTTGAGCTGTGTTTGTACCTGTTTCAATTTCCTCTCCTGCTGTTGCTTACTTTTTCCTCCATTTCCCTTAAATTTCTTTAGTAGAAATTCAGCTCTTTTAGCGGTAATCCACTGTTATTATACTGAAGCACTGTTCATTTGCTTAAGGTGTGAGTGAGGGGAAGTATTGTTTAATCCAATGGTTACGTCTTGGTTCTTTAGTGGGTCTCTACCCTTGGGCTCTCACCTTCACAGGTATTTCTCAGCTTTGGTCCCTTCTTCGGTGATAAAGGAAGGCTTGAGGGGACAAGAGTCAGGTAACTTCCCTTCCCTGATACTGGGTAAGCTTCTAAAAAAGTATTTTCCCTTGCTGAGTGGTCCTTTGCTATGGAGAATGCTCTGGATGTATTTGAAAATAGTTAATTTCCCCCTCTCTTTGCCAGAAATAAGAACACTTTTTACGTGGTCCTTATCTTGTGAGAACCCGGTGGATTTCTTTGAGGTAAAACCCACAAAAGTATAGGAGTCTCTGTAACACTGCCATCCCCAAATTTTATCACTCGCACTTGGTCCACACTTTGCCTTTAACCATTTGTCAAAGTTATTATTTAAATGTTCCTACCAGTTTATGGCCCCAGTGCTTTCCATTGCGGGGAAGCTAATCTAATCTTGGCTCTGATTCTCTGTCTGTCTCTCCAGATGTTGGGGTGTCAGTGTGCCCTATGATCTCAGTTCTCTGATAGTCTAAGAAAATTCATTGGTTTTCATTTTTTTCAGCTTGTTCTCTTATAAGTGGAAGTGACAGCTTCTAAGATCTTTACATGCTAAAGCTGAAACTGGAAGTGCCATTACCTTTTCAAAACTTTTACCCCTTCACTCTTTCTGTTTTTTCATACACACACACAGACACACAAACAGACACACACACACACACACACGCATATAATTTCTCAGAGTCCTAAAATTCTCTCACAGCCTTTGCTACATTTTCTAGACATTTTTCTATGTTTTCATCTAGATAAAATTTATTTGTCTAAATTGCTAGTAACTAATACTCTGTTATGTTTTGTTTAATCTGCTAGTAAAACGTACATGCTAAATTTTAAAGTTTTGGTTCAAAAACTTAATTTTATTATAGATCTCAGATTTCTGGTGATATTCTTTATCTTGCCTATTATTTCTTGACCATATTAATGTCATTTTCTTTTAAGTCCATATCTTAATATCATCAGTATTATCTCTTTTTTCCTTTACTTTATTCATTTAGATTTGTTATTTGGTAGTTTTTTGACCAAATACCAGGCAGTGCTTATTTAAAAAAAAAAACCTAGGAACTCTAGATGATATTATTTTCCTTCAGAGAGATAATTGACTTTTCTGACAAGCAGTTAAAACTTGGGTAGATCACCCTGATCTACTTAGGATTGAGATGTTTCAAGCCTGAGTTTCAGCTCTTATGAAGTCAAAACTGAGAATATGTGCATCTTCCTGGGCCCTTTCTCTTTGGATGTCTTGGGCTCAAACTTCAACTTGTGTTTCACCTGTACTGTGAGACTGTCAAAAGCTCTATTTAAATTTTTAGCTTTTAGTCATCCATTTCTGCTTAAATTTTTAGACTCTCACCTCTTGCAACTTAGAAGTTGGTCAATGCTTAGAGGATAAAAACAATACAGAATATACAACTCACTTCTCTTGTTAGAGCAGGCAGGTAGCTATATATGAGCAGAGAAAGGGGGACATGGGCAAATGACAGAAAACCGTACATCTTGTAAACAACAAGGGTCCTGGGACAGACCAAGAAAAACAGGATCCTCTGGACTGATTAAAAACTACACTTTAATAAGTGTCCTGGAGGGAGAAGGGTGGGACAGGACAGTAATCCTCACCATCCGAATGTAACCTTTCGATCATTATGACCTCCGTCCAGATGTAACCTTTTGCTTATGATACCCCCATCCGAATGTAGCCTTCTGTTCATTATGACCTCATCCAACTTCCCAATCAAGACTAAATAAGGATGAAAAATCCCTCTTCTCCACCTGGGAAGGTGGAGCTGGGATGAAGTTCAGGAAAGATGAATCCAAACCCCTCCCCACCAATGAATATTCTGCTCATTCATTTTTACACTTGTATAATGACTTGCCAAGGAAACTCGGGGAAGCCACCCACCTGGGCCTGCCCACACTTTCCTTGAGGGCATACTGCCTATCCCTTAATAAATCCTTGCTTTGCTTTCTTAACCTCCTCGTCTTGTCTCTGAATTCTTTCTGTGACAAGACAAGAACCTCTCGACCCCAACACTGTGTGTCCTTTTGGATCTTGATTCTTCAAATTTTTATTTTCTTTTCATAGAAAGTTTTTTGCTGTGGACTTGTGAATTCCTTGGGATTTTCTGGTATGCTGCTTTCTGCTTATGTTCTGAGCCCTGAGCCAGTGGATAATGTTATACTCACCTCAGTGAGAAAACAAACAAAACCCAAAACATTTTTACTTTTACACTTATTTCATAAATTATTGTGTGTCTGACTAATTACCCCTGAGACAGGATGGAAGGGGGCAGGGCACAGCCATTCAAGGAATGCTACAGCAATTAACATCAAAACGGTGAAAGACTCAACCCCCAGTAGGCCTTCAGGCTCGAGATGATGGGAGATTTAACTTCTAGCAGAGCTTCAGCTTCATTATACGCTCATTGTAATATATTAGCATGGTAAATAACACGCCCACAGGCACCATGGCAGTCCTAAGGCTAGCCACAAAAAGTCAAAGAGTGGGAAATGGCCAACTTTCTGGGAATCCCAGCCCCTTCCCCAGGCTACTTAGACTGGTCCTCCCACTTATTAGCATATGAAGCCACCAAGCCCATAAAAATTAGCAACACGGCACCTTGGGCTGCCTCTCTCTCCCTCTTCTGGAGACAGATGGCACTCTGTCTATGGAATATGTACCTACTTTTAATCTGAGCACCCAACCCCCACACCTTGTGGCGTTTCTCTTTCCTTTCAATGTATCTCTCTGAATAAATCTACCTTGACTCAACTATGGCTTGCTCTTGAATTCTTTCCTGCTCAAAACTAAGGACCCACACTTGGCCAGGCACATCCCAGGGGCTCAACCGAAGCGTGGGACACGGCCCTCCTCACACCTCACATGTTTTCCTGCATCACCCCCATTATCATGAAAAAACTACTTACTTTCTTTACATTTTTAAAAACAAATTTGCTCTCTTAATTTTATCCCCATAACTGTTAACAAAGATTTTCATTTAATTTTCTTTCATCTTTTATAGATTTTTATATAAATGGTTTTCTGTTTATTTGGTTTTCCTTTATTTTATACTACTGTTGACTGAAATAAACACGCAGCCTAAAAGTTAAAAGTTATGTTTTATTTGGCGGGAGGACTCAAGCCGGGATGATAGCCTCTCAGATCGCTCTGAGGGACTGCTCCAAAGAGGTAGGGGAGGAGCTAGGATACATAGGAGCTTTACAACAAAGACCAGGTAGTTGGAACAATAAAAGATTACTTGTTATCTAAAGAGAATCAGGCATCTCAAGTTAAAGAATTTAGTGCTTTTCTATGAATGGGAGGAAGCAAACATTTGGGCTCACTGAATTCATTCCTTCAACAAGCACCTAGCTATCTAGGGCCAGTATCCTGTCTTTTCTTATTCTGAGTCCGCTCAGGGTGCACCATTGTGAGTGGCTGCAGAGGCTGGGCTGCAGGCCCGTCCCCACTGGGGGGTGGCAGCAGCCGCTGATGACTTGGTTTTAGCATTCTTTGTTTACTGATACGTTTGCAGTATTTTCGTTCACACTGCCATGAAATAAGGCATTTTTACTGACACCAGACCTAGAACATTGATGGTGCAAGCTGAACTTGCTGTAATGTATCTTAAAAAAAAAAAACCAAAACAGACTAGTGTGTATTAACCTATAGAACTGTTATCACTAATTTATAGTCATATTTCAAATATCATCCACTATGCTTTTTCTTTTCTCAATGCACCTAAAATGATATCTTTAAATAACATATCTTATTTCATTTAAAACTCCTTTGAGATCCTAAGCTTTATGTTCATTAAAGCGAAACTATATGCTTTTTCAAGAAAATAAAGACAGTTGTATTTTTGAACAAGACGGTTTAATATACTAAAAAATATTGATTTTCCCTTTGTCTGCCAATAGTTAAAAATGAAACAGAAAATATAAATACTGAGAATCATTCCTATTAAATAGTTAAAAAACATCTACCTGTGAACAAAATACTGCAAACCGTGTCAGTAAACAAAGAATGCTGAAACCATCAAGTCATCAGCGGCTCCTGCCCCCCCACCCCCTCCAGGGAAGACAAGCCTGCAGCCCAGCCTCTGCATCCACTCACAATGGTGCCCTCTGAGGGGACTCAGAATAAGAAGGGACAAGATACTGGCCCTAGAGAGCTAGAAGCTGGTCAAAGGATTGAATTCAATGATCCCAAATGTTTGCTTCTTCCCATACAGAGAAAAGCACTAAATTCTTGAGATGCCTGCTTTTCTTTAGATAACAAGTGATCTTTTATTGTTCCAACAACCTGGTCTTTGTTGTAAAGTTCCTGTGTATCCTAGCTCCTCCTCTACCTCTTCGGAGCAGTCCCTCAGAGCGATCTGAGAGGCTATCATCCCGGCTTGAGTCCTCCCGCCAAATAAATCACAACTCTCAACTTTTAGGCTGCACGTTTATTTTAGTTGACATACCTAAAATTTAACGTGTGTATTCAAATAAATAAATAAAAACTTCAAAGAATGTTAAAAGCTAAGCCATACAACATTTTTAATCAATTGAATTGAGCATTATAAATAATAAAGTTTAATAAATATTATATATGTTTAAAGATAATTTTTGTTTATGTTATTTTTAAGCTAGAAATACGTTAAATACATCAAAATTAAAGATAATTTTTGTTATTTTTAAGCTAGAAATATGTTAAATATATAAAAATTAAAAAACACTGTGTATTTTATAAAATGCTTTTGAACCAAATTTTGCTCTTTAAAAGTCACACTTCATTTGCAAAACTGTCCCTTATTTAACCAAAGTGACTTTATTTGTATGTTGTGTTTTTTGAGGAGCTTACGGTACTGAATTTTTTTAATTTAAATAATTGGATGATGTTTAGAGTAATGACAAATACAGCATCCTCTGCAAATATATTTTTCCAGGCATTGAAAATAACATTTTCTCTAAACTTTACAACAACTCAAAAAGGCACATGTTATCAGCCCTATTTTTGAGATTGTGGAGGTTTTCAGGTTGCCGAGACTCATAGATTATATAAGGCCAGGCATTCCTGACTCCAAATTCTTTGTCACAATACATGGTCATCTTTTCAGTTATGTTAGTGGTAATTTGGAAAACTCAGCAAGATCCTTTCCCATGCATTTTAGGGGACACAAGCCTTTCATTGGGAATGAAAATGAAACAGGTGATAATCTTTTTGTTGTTTACATAAAACGTCTGAGGTTTCAGAGATTCAAATGAGGCTGTTTCTTATAATACCTTCGGAACAATCATGCCACCTGCAGTCATTAACTTGAAAGCCTTGAATTTATAAATGCAAGAGTAACACATGATTTGGGAATGTGAAAGGTATAGTGAAATACAACCTGATAATCCACTGCTGACTGCAATATAGCAATAATATTTGTTGCAGTTTATCATTTGGTATGTTGAATATTCCAGATAAATGTGACCTGTGAGAATTTCAACAGTCTTATTGTGTCAAGCCTTTCTGCTGGCCGATCTTTTTCAAGCCAGTGATTATTCCACGTACCAGTTATAAAAGCAGTTGTCATAGAGTAAAACAAATTAAAGAGGTAGATATTTTGTTTGTTTTTTTAAGAGCAAGTAGAGGGTAATTGTGTTGAAGTTGCTTTCAAATGTGCACATCTTAAATTATCTTGAGTCCCGAAGTGCCTCATCTGCTTTCTAATTTTCTACAAGATGCTTTTAATATTTTGAGATTTATATTAAACCACAGGGGTCTGAAAGATTTCAGGAACTCTTGCATATGCATCAGAAATAAACAATCAATTCAATTAATAAAAATCACAATTTAGATGTTAGTTGCTATAAATTTCGCTGCTGTTCCTTTAACTATAGCTCGTAGTTTTCTAATTCTAGCTCAGAATTTACACTGATGCGCCGACTCTGAAGTAGCTCTGTCTAACTTTTTCTTCAGCTTCGGGTCGTATGTGAAAGTTCTAAATTTCAGTCAGAATCAAGTAGCTGCTTTAAATAATAGCAACTTAGTAATGTGGGGTGGTTTGCTTTTTGTTTTCTTCAAAATGAAATACTGAAATACTAAAATCCCAGTGATTTGGATGATTTCTCTTCTGTTTATTTAGGCTTTATTGTTTGGAATGTTAGCGCTGCAGACTAATGGAACTATCGGGAGCTACTGACGCTCATTTAATTTTAACACAAAACTATGTCGTCAGTGAAACCGTCATTAATACCGCATTGCCAAGGGAAGTGTAACCATAAATAAAGATCCTGGAAACTGAATTTAGATGTGTCATTTCATTTATAATTTGCTTCAAATCAATTTTTTCTCCTTTCCAAAAAGAAAATTCTAAAACCCATTACCACATTATGTAGGCTGTTTATACCATAAATATATATATCTATATATAGATATCTATATATAGCATATATTATTTTTTCCTACCAAAATTTACTTTCTCACTAGTACAATCTTCATCAAGACAAAACGTTGACTCAAAACACAGTTGAAGAAAAAAAGAAAAAGGTAAAACTGAGATGAAGTAGACTTTCTGGAGTGTTTATGTATTTTTATACCTAAACTCTGCAATATTCCCTGGGTGGCCAGATATCCGAGTCATCCTGTTCCAAGTATTTCATATGTATGATGCATGGGATGAATGCAAATGAAAGAATATCCTTATTGAAGCAAACTACAGAGAATTTTTTTCTACTTTCTCTCTGTTATATGAGGTAAAATCATCATTAATGGCTATATTTATTCAATAAAGCATCCGACATACAGTAGTGCAGGACACCGTTCCTGCAGTACAGGCATGTCAAACCTGGGGTCCTCTTGAAGGAGACTTTTTAGAACAACACAAAGGAGCTTTTCCAAATTTAATTTTTATAAATATAATTACTCCATATAAAATAAAATATATGTTTAGTCCTTATTTAAAATAAAGAGAGGGACAATAACAATACTATCTGAGAACATGGCCTCTTTCTCCTATTGTTCAAAATACTTTTTGGATATCCTAATTCATCAGCCACTGTGGTAAAAAAGATTTCTGTATGTCTAGTTTCATAGGCTATAAAAGCAAACGACGTAAAAAAGGAAAAGAGCAATGGGCCAAGTAGTGCTAGAAATAGCCCTAAGATTTCTTCTTCTTTATAGCAAAATAAATGACCTTTTAAACTTTTAAACAGTATTTTTGAACTGTATTGTAAATAGAGAAAAGTACAGTCTTTTAGTGTATACTTGCCAAATTTTCAAACACCGAAGACACACATGTAATCAACACCTGGATCACTAAGATTCCTTTTTAAAATGGGATATTAGAATTTCCTGTGAGATCCTAAAAGACATAGAAACTCCGAAGACCTCAAACAGTTGTCAGGCTATCTATGAATTTATGAATTGTAACTGACATGAATTGAGAACTTTCTTCCCCTTCAACGCTTTCTTTCTTTTCTTTTCTTTTTTGTTAGAAAAACTATGTTAAATGTAAGAAAGCCATTTGAATTGCCATGAGACCATGAGAAGGAAAGGGCTTCACAGTTTGGAAATGTTTCCAGTATATTTACTTACATTTTTTGTTTCTGCCCATGCTTTTGGGAGATAGCAAGCAAAACCTGCAAAATAATTTTCTACCTAGAGACCACTCCTGTTGAAAACTAACACATAAGTAACTGAAACAAATGCAAACGTGTGGAAGAGATAAGTCACAAATAATTTGGAACTGGAAAATCCTGTTGTTGATTGATATTGAGCTATAACAGCCACGTTAAATAGCTATTGAGATAAACTAGGACTGAAGAAGGTGAATGTGTAAGGATTTGAAACCAGACGAATGTGGTTTGGAATTTCAGCTCTGTCATTTTACTGGCTGTGTGGCCTTGAATTTTAGTTTCCTCCATTGTGAGGCAGGGATAATAGAGAATGGGTGGATGGAGGTTGCTT